>NC_053035.3:0-2500000 GCF_002575655.3 Aegilops tauschii subsp. strangulata
AACCCTAACCCTAAACCCTAAACCCTAAACCCTAAACCCTAAACCCTAAACCCTAAACCCTAAACCCTAAACCCTAAACCCTAAACCCTAAACCCTAAACCCTAAACCCTAAACCCTAAACCCTAAACCCTAAACCCTAAACCCTAAACCCTAAAACCTAAACCCTAAACCCTAACCCTAAACCCTAAACCCTAAACCCTAAACCCTAAACCCTAAACCCTAAACCCTAAACCCTAACCCTAAACCCTAAACCCTAAACCCTAAACCCTAACCCTAACCCTAAACCCTAAACCCTAAACCCTAAACACCCTATACCCTAAACCCTAAACCCTTGTTTGACCAAAAATTCAAAAAAACATAAATTTGAGGATAACTTTTTTCCTTTCAGAATTTGGGGATTCTAAAAATTTGCAAAACGGCCTACGGCGGTCGAAGTCGGAACCGGCTTTTTGTGCTGAACATTTTGATATATTATACGTTTTTTTCCGATGTCGTATGGAAAAGTTATAGCCGTTTTACTTTTTTGTAACATTTTTTTGCAAAACATGTCGAAATTTAAGTTTTTTAATTTTCCTATCTAGTAGATGTAGTAACATAACTACATTTCGAAGGAGTTTAAATTTTTGAAGTTTTTATCATTTTCTTTTTTTTTTCAAAACTGAAATGGCGATAGGGGGGTGGGGGAGGGGTAGAGCTTGAAAATTGCAAAACCCCTTTAGTCCGGGATGGTGTCCATCCAATCCTACCATCGACTACATCTGCTAGCACCGTCCCAGCCAGAGTCACAACTAAGGTTAACCAAGCCAGAGTCACGTTCTATTAAAGTGGTAAAAAGAATTACTTTTTAATATAGCAAAACTAATTCTAATTTAAATTATTCTAAGGCTAAACAACTATTAACACAAAACAGTAGCAAAATTAATATTAATTAATTATAAAAATTTATCTACTAATGTCTAACAGAAGCATACTACAACATGTTAAAATCTACATGACTAAAACAACGATATAAGAAAAACAATATTGTTTTAATTAAAATCCTAATTTAAATTATTCTAATAATAACCAAATAAAACTTACTGTGACAACAATCTAACATGTGACTAGGAGCAAAAAGATTTTAAATTAAAAATTATTTTTAAACTCAAATTATTCACAACCTAGGGTTTGAAGCAAATTTGAACAAATTCAAATTTAAATCATTCAAATTTGAAAAGGCACAAATAGAAACTAGACAAAATTTAAATCTAATGCAAAAAGAATCACTCAAAAATATCAAATATCCTAAAAGATATAAGAAATTTAAAACAGAAACTAAAAAAACAAATGAAAAAAGAAAAAACAAATTTCAGAACCCCTTTAGTCCCGGTTGGTATCTCCAACCGGGACTAAAGGTTAAGGTAAGTCTCGGTTGGAGACATCAACCGGAACTAAATGTCTAATCTTTAGTTCTGGTTGGAGAGACCAACCGGGACTAAAGGGCCATTTGAACCGGGACTAATGCCTGCCCGGCGCCCTAGCCGCTTGAACGGGACTAATGCTCACATTAGTCTCGGTTCGTAATGCAATGGGACTAATGTGTAGATCGAGCTTGGACCAACGCCCTATTTTCTAATAGTGTGAATTGTTGACTTCGGAACATGAACTGGATCAAGTAGCCATTTCCCAAATCTATTAAATTGTGCTTAACTAGTTTCGTACTGGCAAAGATTCGTGGTCTTTATTTGGTGCATGAATATTTATATTTCACTGACCCTGTATATTGTGTTTTTGTTTTTGATGCATCGACCTTGCTTATTCTTGGAATGGATTTGTAGGTAGGTGATAAAATACGATTTATTTGTTTGTCATAAGTAGTAAGTTTGTATTGTTTGTTTCTGTAGGCTATTGTAATTAAAATCGCTATGAGTATGGTGCTCATCGTTGCGCTGCGCCGGTAAGCTGGTCTATCTGGTTGTTTGGCTTGGCGGAATTTTTAGATTGTATAAAGGCGACCCCAGCTACGAGTGAACTATAGTTCCAATAAAAAATTGTAAATGTAGCTTAGGAATTCTAGGGCCACCATACCCGTCAGATGTGATGGTCGTTGCTAACGCCAACAAGACTCGCCTAATCGGGATCGATGGCCGCTGCTTGCCACGTGAAAACGCATTTTTTTTCTTAATTCACGCTAGACGCGTGAATTGCCAGATGTACGTACTCGCTAGTAAACGATTTTGTAACGTGGTAGTCTAATTGCCACATTTATATTAGCGGCATATCCTATATATCATAATTTAATTATAAATGTCGTATGAATTGTTTTAATTCTCAAAAGGAATATCAACTGCTACGACTCTCCCCTGAAAAGAAAAGCTGCTACAACTATCTAAGTCTAGTTTTTTTTCTTGACGATGTGGTTTTGTTCTATTTTTGTTTTCATGTTGGTTTTGTTCTTCCGCCAAATATGACGGTCAGAAGAGATTTAGGCCTAGTTCTTTTGTCTGATTCTTCCAAAATCTTGAGAATCGATCCCCCACCCAACTTCTTCTAGAATCTTGTATCCATAATTTTTTTACAATCCTAGTTGTTCACTTCCTAACTAGTTAGGATTGTAAAAAAAATGGGTTCAAGATTTTGGAAGAAGCTGGGTGAAGTATCGATTCTCAAGATTATGGGAGAATCGGCCAAAAGAATTGGGTTTTAGTTGGACCCAGACTCTAATCATGTTACATCCTACTCCAAGGGTTATCCACGGTGCAATTGTCACATGGGTCTGATGTATTTCGATGAAACCTACATGAGAATGGACAATTCTCAGTGTAGTCTATGTATAGATCGTTAAATCAATATGAGGTGCCAGTTCATAATAATAAGAAGATCTGGAAGATGAAGAAACCTCTTAAGAATAAAATATTTGCATGGTATCTTTGTCGTGGAGTCATTCTTACTAAAGAGAATCTTATCAAGAGGAATTGGCATGGAAGTCCGCGATGTGTTTTTTGTCATCATGATGAGACAATAAAATATTTATTCTTCCAATGCAAATTGGCTCGGTCTATATGGTCCGTCATCCAGATACTTTCTGGCTTATATCCTCCTTGTAGTGTTGCTAATGTATTTAGTAACTGGTTACATGGGATTGATCACATGTTTAGAACTCTTCTTAGGGTGGGAGCGCTTGCCGTTATTTGATCGCTTTGACTATGTAAAAATGATAAGGTTTTTGATAAAAGTACTTCCCTAATGCAGGTTATCTACAGATGTACCGGGACTCTTCGTTTATGGTCCTCTCTACAACGCTGGAGAATCGAGACCTATTTACGAACGTGTGTACATGATTGAAGGATACGGCGAGTGATAGTTTTACCCAGCATGGATGACAACATGATCTTAGGATTGGCCCACCTCCGCTTTAGGCGTTATACGAACTCTACATGTTTCTTTGTATTCCACCATTTTTCATTCGTACAACAAGACTTTATTTGGCTGTGTGCATTTTAGTTATACAAAGGCCGGGTGTAATGCTTAAACCTTTTAAGTAATAAAGCGCCCCTTTTTGAAAAATGCTGGTTTTGTTCTAGTTTTTTTACGAGAAAATTTCAATCTATTCATCTTCAATCATGACAATACTACGAACACCAGAAATAATAAAAATTACATCCAGATTCGTATACCACCAAGCGACAATTACAAGCACTGAAGTGAGCCGAAGGCGCGCCGCTATCATCACCCCTTCCTCACTGGAGCCGGGCACAACTTATTGTAGTAGACAGTCGGGAAGTCGTCATGCTAAGCCCCATAGGACCAACACACTAGAACAACAACCACCGCGGATGAAGAGAAGCTTAGATCGGAATGATCCAACCTAAAGACACATGAATAATGGCGAACAAAGACTGGATCCGAGCGGGTCCACCAAAGACAACCACCGAACGAATCCCGCGAGATCCGTCGGAGACACACCTTCACACGTCCTCCGACGATGCTAGACGCCTCAACCGGACAGGGGCTAAGCGAGGAGAACTTTATTCCATCTTCAAGAAGCCGCCATCGTCTCATCTTCCTTAACATGACACAAACCCTAATAAAACTTGAAGAAGCACCATAAAACGGAGCCCTCCCGTCGGCATGGACCGAGATCCACCGCGCATTCATGGCCCTAAAGCCACACGAAACGTGACAGATCGACGGCGACGCCTACGGAAGGCAGAAATCCTAGTTTGACGGTGAAACTATTGGGTTGAAAAGACCAAAGCACAAGTTTCAGTTGGACGACCATATACCGTACGCTATAGTAGTATATGCATCATACAAAACATCTAGATAGAAAGAAGTGTGAGAATGTCCGAAATTGAGACCCATGGCACAACTCGATACGAAGAGACTACCAACTCGACACGCTATAGTAGCTGCCGTACACGCCGCCGCAAAGGTCCCCCATCCTCTCCCATGTACGGCAGTCTCGTCGGCGGCCCCCCATCCTCTCCCATGTACGGCAGTCTCGTCGGCGGCCCCCCATCCTCTCCCATGTACGGCAGTCTCGTCGGCGGCAATAGAAGTGGGGACGCGTCCGTCCCATTTTCTTTTTAATAAGTTTTTGTTTCTCTGGTGATATCAATGAGGTAGTGGCAGCGATAGCGTTTGGTATAGGGTCTCTTCGGTCTCTTCTTACCTCAACGACGTCCACCGACGCTAATGAAGAGGCTATGATTGTTTGTGTCAACAGATCTGTTGGTTCCCTTCAAACCTTAGCAGTTGGTGTGTCTTCCAAGGTGAGGTATATATTGTCTTTGATATTTGTGTGGCCACGTAGACATCTTCATCCATGTGGCATGTTCGGTTTCTTCAATCCTGTGAACTGGTGGAGATGTTTTGCAAATCTGTATTGCGTGGGGTGATACTCCAACCGATGTTGCCTAAGAGATTTCTAGATCTCTCTCAAGAGGACTATTGTAGATTTTAAAGCCTGATATGATGAGGGTGTTTGCAAAAGTCTCTTTCATTTACTGTTGGTTCAGTGCAAATTTTAATGTCCCTTTCCTTTTCATCTATGGCCGCTGCTTGCTGCTCCCCGATAGCAACATGAAAACGCACGCAAGACTGCCGACTTGTGAATTACGTGTACTCGCTAGTAAACGATTTTTCTGCGTGTAATTTTCTCCAAGTACTAGTCTGCCAGGAAACGTGCAGGAGTAGCGTCATGTCCTAGTACTAGGTTTTCCCCCCTCCATAATTTGATTATGAATGCCATATCAATTGCAATAATTCCCAAAAGGAATATCAGCTGCTACAACTGTCTTGGCACTAGTAAAATAAATACATTAGGAAGACTCTTTGTTCTAGTTCGATGGTGAAACTGTTGGGTTCAAACGATCAGAGTACAAGTTTCAATGGGACGACCATACACGGTACGGTATAGTAGTATGAAGCATACTATACAATGTTTGGAAATCAAGAACCCACAGCACAAGACGTTGCTGGCAAAATGCGGAGGATATTGATCAGACGAAATTAGCCTTCCATGGCCTCCTCCTTTCAGTGTTTTCTACCCTCCTGCATGTAATATAATCACGATATCCTCCTAACCTGCTTCACATGGCTGGGGCTCGCAGCCTCGTGCTGCCTGGTTGTCACTGTGCGTGCTGTCAGGCTCCCGTGTATGTTTGCCTGCCGTGTGCATGCTGCAAGTGCTGGTCTGATATTCCAACAATCGCTATTAGGTCCAATTTAATACCAGAAACTTTTTGTCCCTTCACCTTCATATACCAGAAACTTTGTTGGAATGTTCCAACAAGGCAATCACCATTCGTTGAAATAATTTAGACTGGACACCTAGCTGCAGTCTTTTCTAGAGGCATTACCACTCGCTAGCAGTGGTTGGTGAATAGGACAAGGGTGCTTAAACAGCTACACACACTTTAGGAAGGGCACGGAGCATCGCCACCGCCCGGTCAAGGGGAAGGTTTCCCTCGGAGCAACATGGAAGGCGCAAAGGGACCGCGATGACGCCTTCAAGATGAAGACGACACCGTTGGCGGCACCGTCGTCGGCCTAACATAGTCATATAGAGTTTTTACCCCGGCAAGCCCTCTGCGCCTCCAAGACGTAGTACAAAAAGTCCCGAGACACCTGTCGTACCACCGTCACAGACCGCCGTACAATCGCCACCACACTGCCCACACGGCTATGGCAACCAAACGACACCTGAGCCACGAGCTCCGCCCATGAGCATTGTGGTTCCCACCACCAAGGCTATCGGCCCGACATCCATAGCCCTAACTCCCCCCCTCCCTAGGCTTGCAACGATGACGACCAAAGATATGGGTGGGAAGGCACCTCCTTCCCCAACCCTGGATCCCCCAGGCCCGGTCCCTCCCTGGGTCGGCTAGGACTAGGACCAGCCTCCACCGCTCCACCATGCCATGCACGGGCATATAGGACAAGCTCCCTAGTGGCACACCACCACTAGATGCAAGGCAAGGATGACTCTGCCCCCCCCCCTACCCGGCGATGAGGAATCCCTCAATGGTGGATATCAACTTGGAAAGATCTAGCCCTTCAATGCATCTAGCACAAGTGCAACATGAGAATGAAGCAGAGACGACAGGAGCCACCTGCAGACGAGCCGCCGCCGGAATGCATCCGACCGTCACCGCAGATGAACCCGCCCAACCGTCGTGACCCACCACACTGCCGCCGGCTACCCCATGTTGTAGGAGGCCACCACCAAGCTATAGGGGACCACAACCAGAGAAGCAACCCAACCGGGCCACCACCACCACCCTGTGTCGTCCGCCATCATCCAGTTACCGGATCGAAGTGGACCAGACCAAAATCCGGTGAAGCACGCCACGCAGCCACCGCACTACGAGCTCCCACATATGTCAATGACGCATCGCAAGCACAGACACGAGCGTCGCCACCACTTGCATCCACCTCTGTGTCCTTGCGCCACATGCTAGCCCAGCGCCTCCACCCGATCTGGACATCACGCACCAGCCGCCTATGAATGAGAGAAAGGGAGAGAAGCCCGGCCGCCACCGACGCTGGCCTGCTTTGCCCGACGGAGCTGCAGGGGGCGAGAAGGGGGGGATGGGATAGTGGAGGGTTCGGTCGGCTTCTAGGGTTCCCCCGAGTGCTCGTGGGTGCGACCTGAAAGACATGGGAGGTGAAAGTTTGACTTTCTGATCTTTGCATTCCAATACAAGTGTGTCAGAGTCGCCCCCCCTGCCCCACGCGTTGCTGCTGTTGGGTTCTACGGTAGGGTGCGTCGACTATAAATTAAATTTTTCCTACTCGCAGAACAACCAAGAACATGCTATGGGAGATGGATCACAGATCGTTACCACTAGACGCGCAGTGCCGTGCAGCGGAAGAAGATTTGGGGCAGCGCGTCCGTGTGGATCGTCTCCTCCTCGTCCGATCTCCCTTGAACAGCTGGTCGTCCGATCCCACGTACAAGTTCGCCGGAGCGGCGCAGGTGCACCGCCTCTAACGGTATCCGCGCGTGCAGGAGGAACACCGCGCGGCGGACTGCTAGGTCAGACCACACAGTCGGCGACGAGTGGAGGTGGCTATTCGCAACACATGCAAAGCCCTAGTGACAGCGCCGAAGCGACCAACCTTATGAGTGTGCCGCACCTCCACTTTATATAGGCGTCCATCGCGGGCTCAACACTTGGGCCTCGCACGGACCGTAAAGCCCAAAATCTGTTCGGCCAGGATCCGAGTCCGAGTAGGATCACATCTAACTCGTGGAGTCGGATCGGGCCTCATAGGTTCCTTCCCTTAAGCGCGCGACCCCTTAGATTCAAGTCAACTTTGTCGCAGGTTGGATCACCTCTGACCTACTCGGCTGGTAGCGACCTCTAGCAAGGCGTGCCGACCACGAAGTAGGCAATGAAGCCGGTTGGCGAACCTGTGCATCACACTTCTGTTCCCTTTGCCACACGATATATGTTGTCGGGCTCAAGGCGAGTCTGTCATCCTTGTGCTAGCCCGACCTCTTTCTCGTTCAAGTGATACCGACCACAAACCGGATTGTCTCATAATCCTAGTCGCATGGCCATGCTTATCTTGGTCGGATCACATGAGGGGCCTAGAGTATATCTCTCCTGACCGGAGGGGCAAATCCCATCTTGCTCGACCATGTCTCGCAGCATGGATCTGGACAAGCCCGAAACCTACCTTTGTAACTACCCAGTTACAGAGTAGCGATTGGTCGGCCCAAAGCAAGTCTGTCACCATCCCGAGTACATGCGTCAGCTCAGGTCTTAGGACATAGAACGTATGTTGCACTAGAGACTCACAGATGACATATCGCTGCATCTCATAGTTGGGTCTTGTCCAATCCGATATCCATCCGAGCTCGGATCCGAACACCTCGGACCCCAACTCGGATCCGATCAGGTCCATGCAGTTCGGCAGCATCACATGCTTCATGACTAGTGAGACAAAGCCATCCACCGTATTGCATGCTAGTCTAGTCCGACATGTGCCCACACGTCACTTACGACTAGGGACCTTTTAGGTGTCCAAGGACTATCTTTATTCATAAAAACATAGGAAATATCATCATACATGATTGCCTCTAGGGCATATCAACCGTCTCCCACTTGCACTAGAGTAAATCCAATAGGCATCGTATGCCCATAGCTCTAATGTGCCCCTCATGCTTGGGTTGTGGAAGCGGCTTAGTCAACAGATCTGCAATATTTGCATCCGTGTGAATTTTGCATAACTGTATATCACCACTCATTACGATCTTTCGTATCAGGTGATATTTCTGATCTATGTGTCTGGTCTTGTGGTGGTTCCTCGACTCCTTGGCTTGTGCGATGGCACCAGAATGATCACAATAAGCTCCAACGGTTTTACCGAGGCCGGGAAAACACCAAGAACATCCAGAAAGTTCCGGATTCAAACACCATCCTTTGCAGCTTCAGAAGCCGCAATGTATTCGGCTTCTGTGGTAGAATCGGCCACCGTATCTTGCTTGGAACTCATCCAGCTCACTGCTCCTCCGTTCATGACATACACGAATCCGGACTGTGATCGACAATCATCTCTGTCGGTTTGGAAACTAGCGTCGGCGTAACCCCTTACGACGAGCTCTTCCTCACCTCCATAAAGTAGGAACATCTCTTTAGTCCCTTTTAGGTACTTCAGAATAGTCTTTACCGCCGCCTAGTGACTCACCTGGGATGGCCTGGTATCTGCTTGTTAGGCTTATTGCAAAAGCAACATTAGGTCGTGTACATATCATGCCATACATGATGGATCCGATTGCCAAAGCATATGGAATCCTACTCATCCTGCTTCGCTCATTAGATGTCGAAGGACTCTGAGTCTCGCTTAGCCTTATACCAAGTGAGATAGGCAAGAACCCTTTCTTGTCCTCACTCATGTTGAACCGCTTCAACACTTTATCTATGTACGTGCTCTGGCTCAAGCCGAGCAGCCTCCTTGATCTATCTCTATAGATCTTAATGCCCAATATATAAACTACTTCACCAAGGTCCTTCATCGAAAACTTTCCATTCAACGATTCCTTGACCTGGTTCAGCATCGAAACATCATTTCCGATCAACAATATGTCATCCATATATAGGATCAAAAACACTACCAAGCTCCCACTCAACTTCTTGTATAAACAAGCGTCCTCTTCGCTTTGGAGGAAACCTAGACCAGTGACGACCTCATAAAAATGAATATTCCAGCTTCGAGAAGCTTGCCTCAACCCATAAATGGATCTCTTGAGCTTGCTTACCTTACTAGCACTAGTCAGATCGACAAAACCATCGGGCTATATCACATACACGTCCTCGGTTAAATTTCCGTGAAGGAAAGCCGTTTTGACATCCATCTGCCATATCTCGTAATCGAAATATGCAGCTATTGCTAGTACGATCCTCACCGGCTTCAACATCGCTACCGGCGAGTAAGTCTCATCGTAGTCAATTCCTTGAACTTGTCCATAATCTTTAGCAACAAGCCGAGCTTTGTGGATCTGAACATTTCCATCCACATCGGTTTTCTTTTGAAAGACCCATTTGCAACCAATGGCTATTACGCCAGGCGGCGGATCAACCAAGTCCCATACTTGATTCTCATCCATGGACTTTAATTTGGATCTCATGGCCTCCAGCCATGCCTCAGAATCTAGGCTTACCATCGCTTCCGCATATGTAGTCGGCTCGTTGCTTTCCAGCAATAACACGTCACACACTCTGTGTAATCTTTCCGACCTCCGTGGTTCCTGTGACGCATCCACCTCGGGTTCCCTGACAGACTCCTGTATGATCATATCACCAGCCAAGTTGTCTCCAAGTGGTTCTCGAACTTCTTCGAGCTGCACCTGTCTCCTGCTGGCCTCCTGCCCGAGAAACTCTTTCACAAGGAAGACCCCGTTCCGAGCAACAAACACTTTGTTCTCTTTGCGGTTGTAGAAGCTATATCCCAAGGTTTCCCTCGGATATCCCACAAATATGCACTTATCCGACTTGGGTGTAAGCTTGTCCGACATGAGTCGCTTGACAAATGCTTCACAACCCCTAATTTTTAGAAAAGACAACTTGGGACTCTTCCCAGTCCACATCTCATGTGGTGTCTTATCTACGAATTTAGATGGTACTCTGTTGAGTGTAAAAGCTACATTTTCTAGAGCGTACCTCTAGAATGACAAGGGTAAATCCGATTTGCTCATCATTGGCCGGACCATGTCCAACAAGGTCTTATTCCTTCGTTCCGACACGCCGTTTCTCTGTGGCATACCCGGAGGTGTGAGCTGAGGTACTACTCCTCGGCTTTTCAGGATCATCAAACTCCTGGCTCATGTACTCACCTCCACGATCAGATCGTAGAAGCTTTATAGTCTTGCCGAGCTGATTCTCAACCTCGTTCTGAAACTCTTTGAACTTTTCAAAAGTTTCCAACTTGTGCCTCATCAAATAGATATACCCATATCTACTCAAGTCGTCGGTAAAAGTCATGAAGTACTGATAGCCACCACTGGCATTTGTTTTCATTGGACCACACACATCACTGTGTATAAGCTCCAACAGCTCGGGCGCCCTCTCGCAACTCTTTGCAAAAGGAGACTTAGTCATCTTGCCTAGCAAGCATGATTTGCATGTCTCGAATGACTCAAAGTTGGACGAAGTTAGAAGCCCATCATCATGGAGCTTCTTCATGCGTTTCAGACTAATGTGTCCAAGCCAGCAATGCCAGAAGTATGTCGGATTTATCTCATTAGGCTTATGCCTCTTGACATTCACGTTATAGACCGGTTCTTGTTCCAGATTCAATATAAATAGCCCATCAACAATGGGTGCATAGCCGTGGAACATACCATTCAAATAAAACGAACAACCATTATCCTTTAAATTGAATTCATAACCCTGACTCATCAAGCATGAGGCAGAAATAATGTTCCGACTAAGTACAGGAATGTAATAACAATTATTCAATTCCAAAATAAATCCAGAAGGAAGCTGGAGCTGCATCGTGCCGACCTCCAACGCAGCAACTCTTGCTTTGTTGCTGACCCTGATGCCAATCTCCCCTTGTGCCACACGCCTAGTTCTTACCAGCCCCTGCATCGAGTTGCAAATAGGAACAACCGATCTGGTATCAAATACCCAAGAGCTACTAGGTATGTCAGTAAGGTAAATGTCTATAACATATGTAATAAGTGTACCTTTGCCTGAAGCAGCATTTCCGACCATGTTGCCATGCTTAGCAAGCCACTTGCTACAGTTCCTCTTCCAGTGACCAGTTTCCTTGCAATGGTAGCAAATGGTCTTTGAGTCCGGTCCAGACTTCGGCGCAGCGGCGGAGGTTACCATCTCCGTGCCCTTTGACTTAGCCTTCTTCTTGGACCAACTTTTCTTGAACTTAGCCGAGTTCTGCACCATCAACACTTGATGCGTGCCTTTGTTAATATCTTGCTCTGCCACCTTGAGCATCCCATGCAATTCAGTGAGCTTCTTATCCATGCCATGCATATGATAGTTCGAGATGAACGTCCCATAGCTAGGCGAAAGAGAACCCATAACTGCATGAGTAGCTAGCTCATCCAAGAGCGGCAAGCCCAACCGATCCAAAGCTTGCACGTATCCGATCATCTTGATCACATGCAGGCTCAGTGGATCACCTTCCTTCAGCTTACAATCCATTAAGGATCGCCAAACGTTGAACCTTTCGGTCTTAGCCTGCACCTGAAACATGCTCTCGAGACTCTCGATCATATCGAAAGCCCCAACATCTTTGAAATGCTGCTGCAAATCGGGCTCCATACAAGCCAACATGAGGCAGCCGATCTCATTTGATTCATCAATGAGTTTCTGGTAGGCATTCCTGGTTGTGGCATTAGCATTATCGGCAGGTTCCTCTGGAAGTGGATCCTCTAGAACATGTTCCTTTCTATCATGCTTGAAAATAGTTCTCAAATTTCTATACCAGGTGGTAAAGTTTGTTCCATTCAGTTTATCCTTTTCTAGAATTGATTTCAATGCAAAGTTGGGTTGAGTAGGTGGTGCCATTGTTCTACAACAAAAAAATATACAATCACTAAGCAATGTGTTTATGTAGAGTAATTCAAGCCTTACCAGAAATACTCCCACTGAAGTCAGCATCCCTCCGCAAACTCTCAGTGATTCAGGATCCTACTAGCGCATGCGACTAGTGAGCTTTAGCATCACTACTAGCCAACATACCTATCCGGTAAGCAACCCCTTGCTAATCGTATCTCTATACGACTCCTGTCGGTCGGGAAGGTATCTCATACCCCGGCTCCCAACCTTCTTTGCCACAAGGCCCAAAACAGTTTGATAGCCTTGTCAAGTTAACCTGATGTAGTGCATGTCCGTGTCCGACACGAACCCTTCAGTTCAAGGACACCTAGCAGCACCCCAATTTTATGAGCCCACTACTAGACGTACATGACGTGCGAAGGTGCAACATCGGGAATGGAAATTTACTTGATATTCACGAGGGATCTTTCTACCATTTTAACATGCATAGAAAGTAACAAGCATAACAATCACAAATAAACATATATTGTGAAATAGTATGGCTCCTTTATGGACATCCTTCCAGGTCGGCTCTGACTCCGATGACTATCTAGGAACTCCACTTGTTTGTCACGCCGAGACGTCAAACCACCAACCTGATCTCTATTATCCAACTACTACAACTAGTAATGAATTTTACATAGAGTCACAAGTCGACACGCAGGTCATTATACATTATAATGACAACACTTTGGCTCCTGCCGGCTGACAAACATGACTCGCAGATCATGTATATATTATACACATGCATCACATACACATGAGCCATACTATTCACATCAAACCTGCAAAACAAAGTTATGCATATAATTGCATTCTACCGATTTGAGTGTCAGGTACGAAATATACGCGCAGCGCCCGACGTTTTCGGAAATCATAGATCGCATCTGTACTCCGTTCACGCCGAATTTTCTGATCTGACCGATCTTATCGATCATCGCGAATCTGTTCCGGATTTACGTTTCACCATTAACCCTGATGGTGGATACCGACCGGTAGGGGTTGGTTGTGTCATGACCTCATCAATCCCGATTGCCAGAAAACATAGCCTCAACGATCCCCATGTGTAATTGATCTCATCAACCATGCACGTAGCCGATCTGGTAAATGACGACATATCTCATGTACCGCCTCCACATATCTAATATGCATTCGATCTGAATTCAAATCCTATAGCAGAGGCTCTGATACCACTGTTGGGTTCTATGGTAGGGTGCGTCGACTGCAAATTAAAATTTTCATACTCGCAGAACAACCAAGAACATGCTACGGGAGATGGATCATAGATCGTTACCACCAGACGCGCAGTGCCGTGCAGCGAAAGAAGAGTTGGGGCAGCGCCTCTGTGTGGATCGTCTCCTCCTCGTCCGATCTCCCTTGAACAGCCGGTCGGCTGATCCCACGTACAAGTTCGCCGGAGAGGCACAGGTGCACCGCCTCTAACGGTATCCGAGTGTGCAGGAGGAACACCGTGCGCGGACTGTTAGGTCCGATCACACAGTCGGCGATGAGTGGAGGTGGCTATTCGTAACACATACAAAGCTCTAGTGACAGCACCGAAGCGATCAGCCTTATGAGTGTGCCGCACCTCCACTTTATATAGGCGTCCGTCGCGGGCTGAACACTTGGGCCTCGCACGGGCCCTAAAGCCCCAAATCTATTCGGCCGGGATCCAAGTCCGAGTAGGATCACATCTAACTCGTGGATCCGGATCGGGCCTCATAGGTTCCTTCCCTTAAGCGCGCGGCCCCTTAGGTTCAAGTCGACTTTGTCGTAGGTCAGATCACCTCTGACCTACTCGGCTGGTAGCGGCCTCTAGCAAGGTGTGCCGACCACCAAGTATACAATGAAGTCGGTTGGCGAACCTGTACATCACACTTCTGTTCCCTTTGCCACACGATATATGTTGTCGGGCTCAAGGCGATTTTGTCATCATTGTGCTAGCCCGACCTCTATCTCGTTCAAGTGATGCTGACCACAAACCGGATTATCTCATAATCCTAGTCGCATGGCCATGCTTATCTTGGTCGGATCACACGAGGGACTCAGAGTATATCTCTCATGGTCGGAGGGGCAAATCCCATCTTGCTCGATCATGTCTCGCAGCATGGGTCTGGACAAGCCCGAAACCTACCTTTGTAACTGCCCAGTTACGGAGTACCGTTTGGTCGGCCCAACGCAATTCTGTCACCATCTCGAGTACACGCGTCAGCTCAGGTCTGAGGACATAAAACATATGTTGCACCAGAGACTCACAGATGACATATCGTTGTGTCTCATAGTTGGGTCTTGTCCAATCCGATATCCATCCGAGCTTGGATCCGAACACGTCGGACCCAAACTCGAATCCGATCAGATCCATCCGGTTCCGCAGCATCACATGCTTCATGACTAGTGAGACAAATTCATGCACCGTATTGCATGCTAGTCTAGTCCGACATGTGCCCACACGTCACTTACGACTAGGGACCTTTTAGGACAGTCATCATACAATGTATAGTCCCACAAACAAGTCACGTACTTGCTGATACACATCATTGATAATGTCCGAGGACTATCTTTATTCATAAAGACATAGGAAATATCATCAACATGATTGCCTCCAGGGCATATCTCCAACAGCTGTCGCATTGGACGACTTGGGTGGGCCGCAACCCGAGCCGCCGCCGGGTCCTGATCTGATTTCTCCCCTCCTCTGTCATTGCCGCATGACACCGTAGGGCTAAGCCTGTGGGCAGACGGTGGTAGCAGGGTTCTGTCCTTCTCCCTGCGGCTTTGGGGGTGGAGCGGGACCCCCGACGTGTGGAGGCGCGACCAGTCGGGTCCTTCCGGCTCGAGGGCCGACCCTGCTTCAGGCGGTGGCGCTGGCCGTGGAGGGCGGCAGCGGGCCACTCTACTGCGACGGATTTGAGCTCGGACCGTTGCGGTGGCATCGAGGGCCTGGTGGATGGATCGGCTATACGTGTGGTTTGGCCTCCGATCATATCTAATCTGGCTAGTGCGACCTGCTCCATACGCGGCGGCGGTGATCGGTGGCAGTCTTGTGCATACGAGGCTGGATGGAGGATCCCCGAGCTGATCTGTGTGAAGACCCTACTCTTGGCTCGTTGCCAAGGCTGGCCATGACGGTGTTTTTCAGCGTCATCCCATTCTTGAAGGCATCGTTGGGGAGAAGCTCTAGACCCCTATCCGCTACCTTCGGGGGAAACCCAAAATCATTTGATCAGATGACGGCGGTGCTCTTGTATTGTGGGGGTATCATTCTTGGAGATGTGCATAGGGTCGAGGGACCAGTGGACGATATCCGCGGTGGAGCGGTGTTCTCTTTGACGCATCGACGTCGGGGAGTCTCGGCGGCGTGGCGCAGCAAGGTCTCGTCGATGGATGCATGATGATGGACGCGCTAACGGAGGAGGAGTTGTCTGGTGTCATGGGGTCATCGACGGCAGGCTTGGCAAGGTCAATGCGTCAATACCTGTTCTGAAGATGGATTGGTGGAAGACGGTGGCGATGACCTATGAGAGTGCGTCGGACGTGTGCCCCAGACCCGGTATGTGGTTAGGTTGGGGCCTCCGGTTTAGATGTCAGGCTTAGGTCAGAGGTCTGGATATTTGACTCATACTATCTGCACCCCTTCATCAAGTGGATAGAAGTAGCGATATATGTTGTCAAGATGGCGGCTTCAGACATATTGATGTATTACTTTATAAGGTTTTTGTGAATAATTAATAAGATGGCCGCATGCATCGTCTTGATGCGAGGCCAAGGGTCAACCTCCTTTTGAAAAAAAAACGCTGCTGTTCTAGGAGGCCAAATGAACCGACTTCACCGACCTGCGCCTTGCAAGCAAGCAACACGACCTTGTCTGTAGTAATAACAAGTACTCGAGCATCCAGCGAACGTTGGATTTGTAGGCATGGCAAATCCGACGTTTCTTATGGCAAAGTGTGTTTGTCGGGATGGCAACTTTAGTTGGCATGGCAAACCTGTCTCTATTCATTTTTTGCTAGGAAATTACCGTGCTTGCCAACTAAACTTGTCATCCTCAACAAAAAGAATTTGCCAATTTGCCATGCCTATTAATCTGACATCAGATTTTTAGCATTTCCCCATAACAATTCTTCTATTTAGGAATAATCACATGCCTTGTGTTCTGTTGAGAGCGCCCGTGCAAAAATTTCAACAGTGTCTTGATAGATAACCAACCTGATCACTAAAAGTTATACCATGGGTTCACTTCCAATAGCTGGCTGATGTTGACGTTCACTCGTCTTTTGGCTTGATCAAATAGCCAACCTGCAGGGGAGATGAATATCTGCCTCAATCAGGTTCAAGATTCAAGCTGAGTTGGCGTGCGATTATTGGCTGGAGCTTTGCTAGTGAGAGGGTTACAGTGTGATTTGTCAGCTTTTTAATGGTCATAGGTTTAAATTCAGGGGGGAGGGATGAATTAGACGCTACCGAGTCTGTCGGTCCGTAGGGAAGTTTGCGTAGGTGCCGTCCCTAAGTGGAGCAATTTCGGTTTGATTGGCGGGTGCAAGAATTACGTAGGTTCCGTAGGTCTGTCTAGCATCTTTGTATTGGCTGGCACCAGTTTTATTTTCCATTGCGGCTAGAGGCGTATCTCTCGGTACGACTAGCTGCCGATCTTTCTCAACAGATCCATGTCATATGTTTCAACACGTCATCCCACCTTTATTGCCTATCCTCTTTACCTCCCTCACCGATGATGATAGCGGTGTTCACCTGATCACAACGCATCCAAACATAGTCAATCCCACGACAATGAGCATGCCACCGTGTAAGGGGATATTTCAATACTACAAAACACTAATATGATTGAAATGGACATGATGGCCGCCCTCCGAGATTCACTCTGTGCATCTGGTCCATACACCTTCTCTCATATTCCTATCCATTTTTGCACATCGCCCATGCTTTAGTCATCAAATCAGGACTGGGCCGCGGCACATCGCTGGAATGGAAGGCGCAGCTAGGGCAGAGTGGGAGAGAAGTACATAGAAGCCGGATGGGACATGGCAGGAATGGGAGTTTGGTCATTCCATCACCTGTTGGAATTGTTATCAGTTCTAATAATTTCATATACTTGGCAGATCGCATCCCCTCCGGGCAAGCGTATGGGCTTAGCCTCCAAACGAACATAACACATAGTAGATGCAATACTATAGCTAAACAAAATCTAATGACTGAAAGTATGTCGTTGTGTTTAAATTTCAATCAATCACGTATCAATGACGTGCCCCCCATGCCTTCGGTGGCTCGTCTCCCTCGTGGAGTCTCATAGTCTAGCTCTCAGCCCCTCCTTGTTCTATGGTCTATCGTCGTCTACCTGTGCGTGACCATGATGTCGTGCTTTTAGGGCCACACACATTTGGATGACACACATGTGCGACCGGCGAGCAGCACGGCTGGGTAACATGAGAAAAACGCAGATGGCGACCATGTGCTTTCTAGGTTAGATACTTAGATCACGTGCTGTAGGGGGTTGGGTGAGGATGACAGAGTTTTTACGGTACATCATACTACCCAATAGAGTGAGTAGTATTTAGTTGATCTAACGGTTAATATGGATCGGTAAAATTTAAATTCTAGGATATATTGGTAATTCTACATAAAGATAGATTTGTTTTTTTTCTGTTTAATAAATCCTGATTGATCTAACTAATTAGTTATTCTCATCCCATCCATGCCGACCCATTCGTCCGCTACTCCCGACACCACGCCGCCGCAAAATCTCCACGCCGGCGGCGGACCTCCAACCGGAGCCACTATGGCCAAGTGCCTGTAGAAAGCGACACAAAATAAAATCTAGTTTCGTATGGTGCGTGGTGCGGCTTGCCACTTTGATTTTCAGTTGATCAGTAGCTTTGGGAAGGCGGCGGACAGTATGATGGCGAGCAAGGCGGCGTGCGTGCCACGGCGGACTACGTGTTCCTGTGCCAGGGGAGCGACGCCTCGGTGCACACTCCGTGAACCCCCTTGCGTGGAGCCATTAGCGGGTGAGACGGTGAGTCTGCCGCCCACATCGTCGCTGCTCCCTTGGGTTGCCGGAGTGGCCCTGCGGGAGAGCCACCGCGGCGACGAGGTCTTGCCGGCGTTTCGAGGCGGCTGGTCGTCCCGGAGGCGCTCGCAAGCAAGGGGCGTATGGCACTCCCGTCGAGGTGGCTCGTTGTCCCGAGCCGTCCGGCAGGAACTCGTCGAAGGAGCAGAAGTGAGGAGAACCTGCTGTACCGGCGTTCGCATCTTCGATCCCACCCCTGCGGAGCTCTGCCCGTCGCCGCCTCTCGAGGAACCGACGAAGGCCATCACGTCGTGCCATGATGAATCCGATGAAACCTGCTACGACGGCGTCTCCAGGCACCCGTTCAGCGGTTCAGCCTCGTCGGCTTCTGCCTGACGACCGAACTCATGTAGTTTACCGGCGAGATGGAGGCCCTTCTTGGCCGGCTAGACATTGGCAGCGGCAACGAGCAGGAACAGTTTTGAATGGAAGCATTGTGCCTTATCGAGAAGATGGACGTAGAAGGCGGGCAAGCGTGCGGGTGCGGCCTCCAGCCGGTGCCCGAGGTGTCCGGCGATATGATTGACATCGACTTCGACTGCGGCTCACCTTAGATGACAACGGACGAGAACGCGGCAAGCAGCGGTGCCAGCGCCGACGTTCAGTTCGTCCCGTGAGGAGACTCGTACTCAATCTAAATTTTTGGCCACTAGGAGACCTGCGTGCGCGAACTTGCCTGATTGATTGATTAGAAAGTTAACTACCTAAAATGCCCTTAATTACTCAATATACTACCAGAAATCTACTATAGTATTGCCTCATCTGGGCCCTCCAATCACATAAAATGAACTGTTCAAATATATTTGATGCACTGTAAAAGGTCTCACAACAACGGGACAGCAGCGTGCGCCGTGGTGCGCTGGTGCTGGAGTACATGCTCGGCGGCACTCTATCCGACCGGCTCCACTCCACCACGACGCCGCTCATCCGGTGCCACCACATGCACGTCCTTCGTGACATGCTTGTTGCGCTGGAGGCCTGTAGCACCCCCACGACAACATCTCCGTGGTGCATGGGATGTTTTGGTCTCCAATGTGCTCCTCGACAGCGACGGCCGCGCGCGGCTCTATGATCTGGGGTCGGCTTGCGAGGGCACTTTCTTGGTAGCCGTGCGTTGCAACAGGAAAAAACGATACCACATGTTCGTAACCCAAATAATCATGAGTCAAGAAACCAATAGATTCATGTTCTTTATTTCAACATGACATCCCATCTTGTCAGGGGCGGATCCAGGCTAGCACTTGGCCCCGGGCCTGCTTCACCGCTACAATGTTCAACAGTGGGAAAAATGCTACAGTCAATGAAGGAATACATCATCTCGCCCCGGGCCCAGCCCCCCGGGCAGGGGCCTGTCTCTGCCATTGCATCTTGTCATTTGTCCTTCGTCGTCTTCTCGCATACGATGATCATAGTGCTTACAGAACCACAACGCGTTTCAATGTGGTCAATCATAAGCCGTCTCTCTTGTGGCACAAGATGAGGTTTTTCTCTTGCTACATTTTTTGTCTCTAATTTGTTTGTGCGCTATTTTTTTAAGGTTTCACTCTAAATAGCATTTTAAAAATGGTTAAGAGGTAAGAACACTAGTAGGAAAAGGGCCATTAGTCCCGGTTTCAGAGGGCCTTTAGTCCCGGTTCTGCAACCGGGACTAAACGATCGGGACTAAAGCCCCCCGCCCTTTTAGTCCTGGTTGTGTTACGAACCGGGACTAAATATGGTCCACGTGGCCGTTGTGGGGCGCGAGGGCAGTTGGTAATACCGACCGGGACTAAAAGGTTGCCACACGTCAGCAGCAACCAGGCGCTGGGGTTTTTTTTTCTTCGGAAGGAGGGGTTTAGGGGTTTTGGAGGGTTTAGGGGTTTCATATTGTGTTTTCCCCTTTTCTTTTGTGTCCATCATCTTTGGTTCCTTATGCCTGTTGGTGTTCTCGGCCGGTGCCATTATTGAGCTCCATTCAACTTGACCCTATAGTACATACATATAGCAATGAAGGAACCGTTACACGACATCGTCATGAATATAGAGAGAAGTGACCTCTCTTTCTCTGTGCTTGGTCGAACAACAAGTTTTCGTATATCTATTCGATGCTACCACATATACTACATGTTCATGCATATATATAATATATAACATCTCTTGCGATCCCTAACTAGCTAACATCTATGTACCAACATCAGTAATGAAATCCCGATAGTATTCTCCGTCTTTAGATATGACATGCTCAACAAAGAATGCCGCCAATTCCTCTTGAATTGCTCGTATGCGATTAGTTGGTAGGAGTTCGTCCCGCTTCTCAGAGATCTAACTTAAAAAAGGGGGTCAATATAAATACATGAATGAAACTCAACACAATTGATGGTAATAAAAGAAAAATGTAAATATTGTTTATGTACTTCATATTGTCGAATAGATCTGCCCCTCTCACAGGTCGTCTGGCGAATCCACCCGCAAATGTAATATCCACATAAATTGTTCCCGTCTTCTTGCCTCATGCAGTACTTTACCATAAAAATAATAATCAAGCATGATAATGGTATTGAAACTAGAATGAATGAGAGATGCGCGGAACTAGCTAGTACTGCTTACTTTCTCGTGTGAAAATCGCAGCTCCTTTTCCCATTCACCCCTATTTGTAGGGGTGCAGGTGAACTTTTTTCAAACCCTGCACGGCAAAGAAAATGATTACTTGATATCAGGAAATAAATGAAAGTTGCCGATATGGTGCGATAATGAGTGAACTTACTTCTAGAGCATTTCACTCATCGTCGCGCACTCTGTAGGGTCTTTACGTTTCGAGTCCAAGATAGTTACAACTCCCGTGTCAAGCTGAATGATTAGCAAAGTAAAGTGAAACCCGTGCACGCATAACTCATCAATTACACTTAACCTCGAGTAAGCTAAACAGAATGTGCACAAAACAGCTAGTAACACTCATGGGAAGTTGTAAGAAAAGAGTATTGCCCTTCTGTCATATTGTTTAATTAATGCATTTAGCAAGCATTTCTCTGTATCCACGGGCATGTTAGTTATTGTATATTCATTTACTTAATCTGGATTAATGAATCCAATGTCATATATTTGTCCTCTTTTGCATTCGAGGATCTTCAATCTGCATAATATAGTGAGGATAATTAATTATACATGCAATGAACGAGCTGAGCTAGAGACTTAATTACAGAAATAATACTTACAGACAATAGGAACTGACGAGCGTTTTGTTGAGGGCGTCTTGATTGTATAACTGAAAGAATTCTTCAAATTCAGTGTACAACATCTCGTTTCCATTCAAGTCATGCTCATCTTTAATTCCCGCATAGATACTGTCGGTCCCATCCTTGCAGGTTTCCATGTACCAGTCATGGAATCTTCGCATCATCATTGATAGTTTCCTGAACTGCTCAGGTTTGACGAGAGGCTTCCCATGCTCGTATCTATAGGCTACCTCAGCAGTTTTGACCGTACATTATCGCTTAAGAAAACACCAAGAGTGAAATCAGGATTAGCGGCCACTACCCCCGGATCAATATCAGCGATATCGGCAAACACCTTGAACTGGGTGCACGACTGTTTTTCCTGTTCACCGAGCTGGGGAATTGTTTTCCCACTTCTTCTTGCACCACTGCTAGTACTTCCCGACCGCTTAGCTTCATTAAATATCTTTACAATACAGCGGTCATAGTGTGATAGCGGCGGATGCGGTGGTGGTCGATTAAGGGCCTTGACAGCGCTTCACTGCTACCGGATGTGTTATCTCATTTGGAGGTGGACGTTTCAGTGCAAAATGTTCTTTCACGTACTTCGTCACGATTTCGTGATTTTCCTCCGGAGTCATGTCGTAGGGTCTCTTGGGAAGAGGCTTGAGACTTGGACCATATGCATCTCTGGATTTCTTCTTTCCTGTACTGCTAGCCGCCGGAGCGGAGGCGGCTCTGTTCCGCCGGTGCTGAGGAGGCGGAGTCAGCTGACGCGACGGAGGAGGCGGAGTCCGCTGGTGCGCCAGAGGATTCTGCTGAGGGGCCTCCTCCGCCGGAGTTCGCTGAGGCGGCGGAGACAGCTGAGGCGACGGAGTGTGCTACGCAGCGGAGAAGGCTGAGGCTGCGGAGATAGAGCTGGTGTACTGCCAGGAGTCTGCTGAGGGGTGGCCTCCTCCGGCTGAGTCTCCTGACGAGGCGTCCATTCTGGAAGCACGATGTTTTCCTTTCTCCATAGAATGGTAGTCCTTAAGGCAGCCCCCAGATGAATGTCCCCTTCACCTGTAGGCTAATCAAGGTCCATCCTCTTAAATCCCTGGGTAACTTCATCCACCCCGACAAAAGCATAGCCAACTCGAATCGGAGTGCAATGCCAAGTTGCATCAGGTCCACTAGGTAAGGCATAGCCGAGCGCCACCTTCAAGGTTATTTTCATGCATTTCACAATCAGCTCACAAGGTTCCTTCCCCGTGATATCATCCACAGTGTAGCGAGGAGCAGTGATACGGTGGGGTAGCTTCATGGAAGCCATGCTGCTTTTCTGCTGAGATGGTGGGGTAGCTTCGTGGGCAGTATCTCTAGAAGGATCTTCGTGCTGCTGAGAAGCTCACTGATTGGTATATGCCTTAGAATTTCTGCTCGTGCTGCGCTAATCTTTCTCCTAACTTTTGTATCTGGTCTGCTTCCTCTTTCTTCTTTCTCCCTCGGCTTCTATAACCAGTGTTGTGGGGAAACCCAAGATTCCATGGAACGGAGCCTGATGTGCCTCGTGTTCGTCCAGGGTGTTCAGGATTCCCGAGGGCCTTTGTCAGCCCGTCCTTCTCTCTGTCGGGATGAAACTTCCCTTCCTGCACTTCCTTGATTCCTTCCAGAATTTTTTTGACGGGTATTTCAAGAATAGCTTTCGTGTAAACACACTTCCCTGTTTCTGGGTGCAAAGTTCCCCCATGCCCGAAGAATCAAGTCCTTGCCCGTTCGGGGAAGTCCAACGTCTCTAGCTGGATCCCTTTCTCAAGCAGGTCATTCTCAGCTTTGTCCCACGCAGCCCGGGCATGATCGTAGCCACCTGACCCCGTAACATGGTGAAACAACTTCTTGGCAGCATTTTGCTTATTTATATTGGACCTTTCCTTAGCTTCCTCCGATTTCCTGTATGCGACAAATGCGGGCCAGTGATCTCTTATCTTCGCATATTGACCGCTGAATTCTGGATTCTCGTCTTTCTTGACAAACTGATCATTCAATCTTTTCTTCCAGTTCTTGAATTGGTCTGCCATCTTCTTAAGAGCAAAGGCCTTGACTTTTTGTTGTATAACTGGGTTATTTGGATCCTCCTCTTGCGGTAGGCTGAAATTTGCCATGAGCGAGTTCCAAAGCTCATCTTTCTGTCTATCGTCGACATAAGAAACTGCAGCGTCCTTCTTCCTATTCCATTCTTGGATGCTGATCGGGACGCTGTCCCTAACAAAAACTCCGCATTGATGTATAAATTTGTGTTTGGTCCGCTTGGGAACAATCGGTTGACCATCTGGAGCGACTTCTTCGATCATGAACCTTTCAAGCTCGCCCAACCTTTTCTTCGGGCCTCGTCTCCTTATAGAAATTTGGCTCGATCCGGAGGGCTGAAAGAAGAAAGAAGCGTTAATATATGTACATAAAAAACAATTAATGCATCTGGTCAGGAGAGGCTTAATTAATATATATACCTCGCCGGACTTTTCAACAGTTAAGGCTCCAACACCGGCAGAGCCATCATCTCCTTTCTCCTCCATTCGATCACCGGAGCCGTCATCCTCTCTTCCCTCACCTTCGATGTCGTTGAGAAATGACGAGGCGATATCATCACCTCCATCGCGGATTATATCCCACAACAACTCTTGTTGTTCTAACTCTCTGTCGTGTTCCATAGTTTTTGCAAATATTACGACATGGCAATATACAACCATGAGAGATGGATTACTGGCAAACATAGACCTAATCACAACAAGGAATCATATGCATATGAGCAATGGATTAGCTAGTGGCAAACATCATGCAAAGTTGACAAGTTTTATAACAGTCAGTTTCACACGATCGTCGAGGACTCCTCCCCCCTCATGTCTGATGAGTCGTCCTATCTTTCAGGAGAGGATACTTTGCGGACCACCTCTCTCATGCATATCCGACGTGCAAATCATTTTTTCATATGCCTCAAAATCAAAGTTATCAGGGTTATGTTTTAACGAACCCACCCCCCTTATGTCGAAGTTATTGGGGTTATGTTTTAACGACCCCCTCTCTCATGTTTTCATATGCCTCAAAATCAAAGTTATCAGGGTTATGTTTTAACGGTCCCCTCTCTCATGTTTTCATATGCCTCAAAATCACAGTTATCGGGGTTATGTTTTAACGACAAGATGAATACAAGCTTTATACACAAGATGAATACAAAACGAACTCTCTAATGCAAAAAATGTTCTTTGCTTTGTTTTTCTGTCCATTAACATCCACAATACCATTAAGATCACTTAACATCCACAAATACAAGATATTGACCAAGTTTTCATACATCAAAATGAACTCTAAAGACAAAATATTGACTAAGTTTTCATACATCAAAATGAACATCAAAATGAACTCTAAATAAACTCTAAAGACAAAATATTGACCAAGTTTTCATACATCACAATGAACATCAAAATGAACTCTAAATAAACTCTAAGGACAAAATATTGACCAAGTTTTCATACATCACAATGAACATCAAAATGAACTCTAAATAAACTCTAAAGACAAAAATTTCTATGAACAAAAATTTCATCGAAGGCCTTGTCTGTTGCATCTGAGCATATATCCAAAAGATACTTTGATCATGAAATAAACATTAATATGGATGTGGTTAGCCGAAGGCTTTGTCCGTGAGCTCCAAAAATTTCTATGAACAAAAAAATCATTGACTATGTAACGGCGGTGACAGCGGCAAGCAGAGCACTGAGCACACACAAGTCAATACATGAACCACCAACCCTGGAAATAACAACCTGCATTAATTTGACATGAACCACTAAACCTTTGTAAGCACGCATGCATGCTGGGTTGGCAAAAAAGAACAGATCTTTCTCATTAGATCCAGCAAGAGCATTAGATGTGAAAGGAAACACAACTAAACCATCAACATTTGCTTGACAGATGATCATGAAAAGTAACATTTATCATTACATCCAATAAGCTAAAGCGTTAATAGTTTACACTGGTATGCAATGTTGATTACCTAATCTCTTATAAATATGATAACATACACTTGACAGGTTAAGCTTGAAAACAGAGAGCTAAAAACAGGGAGACGATGATACAAAACAGGACTACAAAAAAATCGCAAAAGAACTTGATATGACCTAGAACAATAGTTCATTTTGGAAATATGTAATACACCTAAATATACTCCATACAAGCAGGGGTAATGAAATGCATCTAGCAAGTACAAATGTTTCTTTACTAAGGAAGTCACCCAGAATCAAGACATGTAATTAGTATAAATTATATGAGCAGCTAGAACCTAGAACTATTATGTGGCAATAAACTCATACGATAGGTTCTGTAGCAATCTAGTTATAAAAACTTCCATGGAAATTTGCACTTGTAGAAATTAGACATAGAAGAAAAGCACATGATTTGTTTTCCTCATATGAAACTTTTGTCCATCAAGAAATATAATAATTCTAGGTTTCCATGGGTATTTTCTCCTCTCACTTGTTGAAGACTAATTATTTTTCTGAGTCAAGCATGTGTTTGAAAGTAGGAACCTACAAGTTTCTTATTTTCTCCTGAGCAACTAGTACTTTTTTGGTTTTCCTCGTAGATTAAAATTGCTACTTTTAAACACATGCTTAAGTCCTTTTATTCTGAATCAACCAACAACTCTGTTTCTTAAACAATTCTGTAGCTACTACTGAAACTTTGCACACAATTTGGACAAACATCATGCATTACAGAGGGCAGAGCTCGAGGAGGGGGGAGCTCACTGGGGGTGCGGCGATGGAGCTTGACACCGGCGACGAGGAATGAGCTCGGGGGCCCGCGGCGACGGGGGGAGTGCGCGCAAGGAGGTCCGGCGACGAGCGAGGAGCGACTAGCAACGTCGGGGCAGGGCGCGGCGACGGCGTCGGGGCATGGCGTGGCGAGGGGAGCGGGGGACGGCATCGGGGTAGGGCTCGGGGAGGCAACGGCGCGGTGCGGCAGCCTGGCGGCATCGAGGTGGTCGTCGGTGCCGTCGGGGGAGAGGAAGAGATATCAAAGAACTGGATGGGGATTGGAAAATTCTCTAAGTGCTGGTTATATAGCCCCCTTTAGACCCACCCTTTAGTCCCGGTTGCAGCCACCAACCGGGACTAAAGGTCATTTTCAGCAGCCCACAGTTTTGTTTAGTTGATCATAACAAAATATTTTAATTAATTCTTTTTAGTTGAATCTTTTTGCTATTAGAGTTTTATAAAAGCTTTTTAGTTGATTATTTTAATGATTTTTTTGAGCTAAATGACCCTGAAGTTGAAAAGCACTAGAAATGAACTCTAAAAGGGTTGAAACTTGACATGGTATCATAATCTCACCCACATAGCATGTGCTAAAGAGTTTAGAGGGTTACGGCAAAAACTGGATGGTCATGTACAAACTGGACAATCTCTTATGAAGTATCAGGGTTTCGGACGAAAACTCATCTATTACAAAGGGGTTTCATTTTTAACATATTTTAACTCCAGAGTTTTTGTGCGTTCAATATGCACCATTCAAAGCCACAACATCAATTTTCAACCCTATTCTGACTTCATTTGCTTTTTTAAATGCATTTGATGATTTATTTTGATCTAAATGACCCTGAAGTTGAAAAGCACTACAAATGAATCTCTGAAAAGGTTGAAACTTGGCATGGTATCATAATTTCACCCACATAGCATGTGCTAAAAAGGTTAGAGGGTTACCGTAAAAACTGGATGCACTTCGTGTACAAACTTGACAATCTTTTCGAAGTATCAGGGTTTCGGACGAAAACTCATCTATTACAAAGGGATTTCATTTTTTAAGTTATTTTAACTCTAGACTTTTTGTGCATTCAATATGCACCATTCAAAGCCACAGCATCAATTTTCAACCATTTTCTGACTTCATTTGCTATTTTTCACGCATTTAATGATTTTTTGAGCTAAATGACATCGAAATTGAGAAGCACTATAAATGAACTCTGAAAAGGTTAAAACTTGGCATGGTATCATAATTTCACCCACATAGCATGTGCTAAAAAGTTGAGAGGGTTACGGAAAAAACTGGATCCACTTCGTGTACAAACTAGACAATCTCTTTCGAAGTATGAGGGTTTCGGACGAAAACTAATCTATTACAATGGATAACCATGGATAATCTTCACTTTTTCTTTGCGTGTGTCCCTTGCTTATTGCGCCATAACCATGGATAATATTCATCATTTAACAGGATGCTTGGGTCAGTCTTCACTATGAAGGGAGGAATTTCATGAAACTTGTCATAATCTTTTGACATGTCTGTCTTGTCCTCCACTCCTACGATGTTTCTGTTCCCTGAAAGAACTATGTGGTGCTTTGGCTCATCGTATGATGTATTCGCTTCCTTATCTTTTCTTTTTCTCGGTTTGGTAGACATGTCCTTCACATAGAAAACCTGCGCCACATCATCGGCTCGGACGAATGGTTCGCCTGTGTACCAAAGATTGTTGAGATTCACTGTTGTCATTCCATACTGCAGGTCTACCTGTACCCCGCCTCCTGTCAGATTGACCCATTTGCACCGAAACAAAGGGATCTTAAATTCACATCCATAGTCCAGTTCCCATATCTCCTCTATGTAACCATAATATGTGTCCTTTGCCCTATTAGTGTTTGCTGCATCAAAGCGGACACCACTGTTTTGGCTAGTGCTCTTTTTATCTTGGGAGATCGTGTAAAATGTATTCCCATTTATCTCGTACCCTTGGTAAGTCAATACAGTCATAGATGGTTTCCTGGCCAACAAGTATAGCTCATCTCCAACAATGGTGTTATGCCTGAGATGTGTTTGCAACCAACCGCTGAAAGTCCCGATGTGTTCACCTGTAATCCAGTCGTCAGACTTCTCCAGGTGTTTTGAGCGTAGAATATTCTTGTGTTCATTGATATACGGGGCCACCATGGTAGAATTCTGTAGAACTATGTAGTGTGCTTGCGCCCAAGAATGCCCGTCCCTGCATATTATTGAATCCGCTCCTAGCATGCCTTTTCCACTCAATCTCCCCTCATACCGTGATTGAGGGACACCAATTGGCTTAAGGTCAGGAATAAAGTCAACACAAAACCCAATGACCTCCTCTGTTTCATGGCCCTTGGAGATGCTTCCTTCTGGCCTAGCACGTTTACGAACATATTTCTTTAAGACTCCCATGAACCTCTCAAAAGGGAACATATTGTGTAGAAATACAGGACCCAGAATGGCATTCTCTTTGACTAGGTGAACTAGGACGTGCGTCATAATATTGAAGAAGGATGGTGGGAACACCAACTCGAAACTGACAAGGCATTGGACCAAATCACTCTGTAACCTTTATAGGATTTCTGGATCAATTACCTTGTAAGAAATTGCATGGAGGAATGCACATAGCTTCACAATGGCTAATCGAACATTTTCTGGTAGAAGCCCCTCAATGCGACCGGAAGCAGTTACGTCATAATCATGTGGCAGTCATAAGACTTTAGGTTCTGGAATTTTTTCTCTGCCATATTTATTATTCCCTTTATATTCAACGAGAAGCTAGACGGGACCTTGATACTGAGCAGGAATTCAAAAAAGATTTCCTTCTCTGCATTGGTAAGAGCGTAGCTGGCAGGACATTGATACTGCTTTGGATCCATGCGTATTTTTCATTCACATGTTGCTGGTCCTCCCGTGTCTTCGATGTATCTTTTGTCTTCCCATACACGCCCAAGAAGCCTAGCAGGTTCACGCAAACATTCTTCGTCATGTGCATCACGTCGATTGCAGAGCGAACCTCTAGGTCTTTTCAATAGGGTAGGTCCCAAAATATAGATTTCTTCTTCCACATGGGTGCGTGTCCCTCAGCGTCATTCGGAACAGATTGTCCGTCAGGACCCTTTCCGAAGATTACTTGTAAATCATTGACCATGTCAAGTATACCATCACCAATATGGAGGACAGGCTTCTTCCAGTGATCTACCTCACCTTTGAAATGCTTGACTTTCTTTCTTAAGGCATGCTTTGACGAAAGAAATCGACGATGTCCCAGGTACACATTCTTCTTGCATTTGTCCAAATATATACTTTCAGTCTCATCTAAACAGTGCGTGCATGCGTGGTATCCCTTGTTTGTTTGTCCTGAAAGGTTACTAAGAGCAGGCCAGTCATTAATGGTTACAAACAACAAAGCTCGTAGGTCAAATTCCTGTTGTTTGTGCTCATCCCACACACATACACCTTTTTTATCCCACAGCTGTAAAAGTTCTTCAACTAATGGCCTTAGGGACACATCAATGTCGGTGCTGGGTTGCTTAGGGCCTTGGATGAGCACTAGCATCATCATGAACTTCCACTTCATGCACAACCAAGGAGGAAGGTTATAGATACATAGAGTCACAGGCCAGGTGCTATGTTGCTGCTCTGCTCCCCAAAAGGATTAATGCCATATGCACTTAAGAAAAACCATATGTTCCTTGCATCACCTGCAATGTCCCACCACTTTCTCTCAATTTTTCTCCACTGCGACCCGTCAGCGGGTACTCTCAACATCCCGTCTTTCTTACGGTCTTCTTTGTGCCATCGCAACAACTTGGCATGCTCTTTGTTTCTGAACAGACATTTCAACCATGGTATTATAGGAGCATACCACATCACCTTGGCAGGAACCCTCTTCCTGGGGCGCTCGCCCTCAACATCACCAGGGTCATCTCGTCTGATCTTATACGGCAATGCACCGCATACCGGGCATGCGTTCAAATTCTCGTACTCCTCACCACGGTAGAGGATGCAGTCATTAGGGCATGCATGTATCTTCTGGACCTCTAATCCTCGAGGGCAGAGAACCTTCTTTGCCTCGTACGTAGTGTAAGGCAATTCGTTATCCTTTGGAAGCTTCTTCTTCATTATTTTTAGTAGCAAACCAAATCCCTTGTCAGATACACCATTCTCTGCCTTCGATTGCAACAATTCCAGTGTGTTACCGAGCTTTGTGTTGCCATCTTCGCAATTTGGGTACAATCGTTTTTTGTGATCCTCTAACATGCGATCGAACTTCAACTTCTCCCTTTCACTTTTGCATCCTCTTTGTGCATCAACAATGACCCGGCGAAGATCATCATCTGGCACATCTGGTGCCTCTTGATCTTCAGCTCCCCCCCGTTGCAGTATCACCGTATTCAGGGAACATAGGATCCGGATAGTTGTCATCACCCTCTTCTTCTTCATTGTCTTCCATCATAACCCCTCTTTCTCCGTGCTTTGTCCAAACATAATAGTGGGGCATGAAAACCTTCTCAAGCAGGTGGACGTGAAGGGTTTTCGAGGAAGAGTAATCCTTCGTATTCCCACAGTGAACACATGGACAGTACATAAAACCATTCTGCTTTGTTGCCTCGGCCACACCAAGAAAATTACGCAGGCCCGTAATATACTCTGAAGTGCGCCGGTCACCATACATCCATTGCCGGTTCATCTGTATTATGTAATTAAGTATATCAAAAACCATTACAAAACATCATGAATAGAGAAATGACCAAATTAATACAAGTCCATCATCACATTAAAACCAAAGTACAGTAGTGATCAAATGTTATTACTGCAACAATAAATACATAAACTTCATATATGGTTCTCATAAAACAACATACAACTATGTAAATGCACCAACAAATGCGATCAAAATCGCAACTAAGGTAACAATTGATCCAACAACATAATATACCAAGCCTCTTTATCAATGACATATTTTCTAATCTTCCTAATCTTCAAGCGCATTGCATCCATCTTGATCTGGTGATCATCGACGACATTGGCAACATGCAACTCCAATTTCATCTTCTCTTCTTAAATTCTTTTCAACTTTTCTTTCAAATAATTGTTTTCTTTTTCAACTAAATTTAACCTCTCGACAAGAGGGTCGGTTGGAATTTTTGATTCACATACCTCCTAGATAAAAATATCTATGTCAAGTTGGTCGGCATAATTGTCATAAACACTAAATGAAACAAATAGTTACTATAAAGGATAATATACCACATCTGAATCATAGACCGGACGAGAGCCGACGGGGGGATACCAAAACCATGGCACTACATAATAACAAACAATAATACAAGTAAGAAAATTATACAAGTAGCTATATAAATCATACAAGTCAGAATTTTTTCTCTAAAAAAAGTTAATTAAGAACAAGAGGATCACCACGGTGGTGCCGACGACGAGATCGGCACGGGCGATCGACGGGGGTGAGGATGATGGGCACGGGGACGGGACGACACCCTACACATGTGCAAACTAAAAAGTTAATTTGAGCTCAAATTGTGCATCTAAATCAAATAAACTCACACATACACTCCTCCACTAAAACCCACAAACCACACTACTTCTAGAGCATTTGAAATGAGCTAAACTAGTAGTGAGAGATGAGGATGAAGTTGCTAACCTTTTCAGAACACTTGGATAGTTGGTGCACCGCCAAATCTAGACAAATCTTGGGCAAAATGGAGGTTGGAGGTCGAGCTTGGAGAGGAGAGAAAGCTTAAGTGTGGCTCGGGCATTTCATCGAACACCTCATGTGCATAGGAGGTGAGAACAGAGAGTAGCACACACCTGCACACGCTGACCGGCCAAAAAACAGAGGAGTGAGCGGGCAGGGACGAGCATATATATAGTCATTCTTTTAGTCCCGGTTGGTGTCTAGAACCGGGACTGAAGATCTGTCTTCAGTCACGGTTCTAGACACCAACAGGGACTAAAGGGGTTGCGCCAGGAGCCAGGCCCTTTAATCCCGGTTGGTGGCTGGAACTGGGACTAAAGGTCCTAGCCGAACCGGGACTGGTGCCCGCCGAGGCCCGACCGGCATCCTGGCCACTCGAACCGGGACTGATGCAAGCATTAGTCCCGGTTCGTAAGTCGACCGAGACTATTGCTCTGGTCTGGCAAAAACCAAAGACCTGTTTTCTACTAGTGGAATAACATTATATTTGAATTCTACACATTTTTCAAATCAAATTTCATATATAGCATGTTAAAATTGGGGTTATGGTTTAAAAGATATGGATATATCAAAAAAAATTGTTGTACGTAGACTACGGGTTAATTAGTATAGAAGACATGGTGTTTTCTGTAAAAACACAAAAAAGAGTCAATTTATCACTTAAAAGTGAATTGCGGGCTAATTACCTGAAAGTGTAGGGGGTCTTGTGTAAAAACACAAAAAAGATTCAATTTGTACGTAGACTACTTGGCATCGATCACACCATTTGTTCTTGTCTGCAATATATATTTATGTAATACTTTGTTGAAGCTCCTTTCGGAGCCACAACTCAGTCACTCGAAGGTGTTCATAGGGGTAAGGTATGCATGCATGTATTCATAGGGATGAGTGTATATGCGTATGTATGAGCATCTACGTCTGTACTGTGTTAAAAAAATCTCAGACATCAATATCTAAAATTCACGGCCAATATAATTTAATCTATGTAGATGAATGTAATGCCTTGTTTGCCTCTTGCTTTAAAAATATAATGACAGATAGAAGGATTAACATCACAATAAAGATAGTTGCGTGCATCGCTCGGTATAGAGTCCGGGCGTTATCCTACTTTTTGCAGAAAAAGAGACTAACATCATAATTTCCAACAATTCATTAAAAAACATTTTATAGTAGTCTGGCTAACTTTTTTGTTGTATTTGGTCATTGTGCCATTGACGCAACGGATCATCTAGCAAGATCGGTATCCGAGGACGTTCCACCATAGGGAAGACACAGATTGGCACTTCTCCCTGCGCATACGTTCTTGTTTGTACAGCTCCAACGCCTCCTCCATGACCTCCTTTTGTGATAACATCCGTGATCTTGTCTCAAACGAAGGATGAGTACCGATGTAGTCCATTAATTTCGTGTCTCCAATGATCTCTTCAATCTTCTTGCGGAACTCAGGGGCTACGCGTGGATCGAAACCAGCAGCGGCCATTATCATCAATCCGATGTGATCCGCCTCCAATTCGGCCCTACAATGTATATACAGGTAAAACACACAAGAGATAAGATATACAGCCTCGACAATAAAATATCCTTGCATACATAGAGCACCTAGTATTTGGCAAACCAACATGTTTCAATTTCCATACAAAATGCTATTTTTTTAAGAGAGAATGCAATTACTAATTTCAAGAACAATGTAATTAATTATTAAAATGTACCTTCGTGAGAAGGGCATTAGTTCGTAGAACGGAATTGACCTCAACAACTCCATGCTATTCCTTGCAACAACATGTGCGGCCTACAAAAAAATGGCGTCAATGATTGCCCCACTTGAAAGCAACCAAACTTCCGTCTGCAAATGCACCGATACTCCAATAAGGGAAACCTACCTCATGGCCAATAACCGTGGCAATCTCGGCATCGGTCTTCAAATGCTTGAGGTATCCAGTGTGGATTACAATCTTCCCGCCCATCGAGCTGAAAGCCTTTACTTGGTCATCGTCGACAACTATCACCTCCCAGTTAAGGTCATTGAGATGCCCCGTCTGTGGCCGCACCACCATCTTCCCCTGCTTAACATCATCGTCATGGACGCTGTTGTTGGGGAAGAGGCGGCGGACTCCGTGGATGATGTCTGAGGCGATGCGGCGGACGAGGACAGTCCTCGGGTCAGACGGGCCAAGGATGTCTTTGCCGTTCTTCGTCTTCCAATAGTTGAAGTTTTCATCGCCAAACTCGCACTCCTCCGACGAGGTCAGGAGGACACGATGGGCCCGGTTGGTGTAGGGCACGGTCTCTTGTTGGCTTATCGCGGCAAAAATACTGAACTTGGCAGCATAGGGTGGGACAACCACCGCGGCGGCCACCTTCCACGGGTTCGGGTACCACCACGGTCGGCTCCGTGAGACGACTGCCGGCAGCGACGGCGCATGGGCCATATGGGAGGCGGCAGGCTTGACGTGGCGGAAAAAGAGCCGTCGGATTGAGCCCATGATATTGGAACGCGATCGAGGACCTGGTAGTGTCTGGGCAGGGTTGCAGTAGCGTCGGACGATCTGGAGCCTGGAGAAAATTAAGCGCGAGTTCCTGAGCCAGTTCATGCTGGCGGCGACAGGCGGGGGCGTTTGATTGTTGGAGGGACACGCCGGGGGCTAACTTTAAGGGTACATCGCTTGATGAGAGTAGTACGAAGTGGACTCGGGTTCAATATTATAAGACGATGTGCGTCTGTCCGAGACGGACAACGTGGCTTTGGCTTGAGTTTAAGACGGATTGCGTACGTTTTGCTGCCTTGTCCCCACGTACGCCACAAGCATGAACTCCGCGGGCCTTCTGTTTGCTGAGCTTCTCCTTCTTTGCGGCTTTCGTTTTGACGCGGCGATTTTACCGCATCACAGAGTTGATCTTTCGGGACTTTCGGGCGAGCGTGATGGTGAGATCTTGCTTCGTCCACACTCTCTGCTCATCTACACTCCTGCTTTGCTAGGATTATCCATCGGGTGCTCCTTTTAAAGCCAGGAGACTGGCAAAAATGGAAAAGGCTTACGATCAACCGACTGATCCGTTGGCCACATAAACGCATGTCGTTAAGCCAGGAGACCATCGGGTGTTCGTTCGATCACGTGCTCACTTGAAGACTTAGGTGGATTGGGAGGCACGCATCTCACATGCAAGACTAAGGTGGATTGAAAGGCGCCGGGCAAACCTTATTGTAATAAACAGTCGGAAAATCGTCGCTCTAAGGTCCCATACACCACAACAGCAATTGTCGCCGCTGAAGAGAAGCGTAGATCAAAAGGATTCAACTTGTAGACACACAAACATAGACGAACGAAGACAAGGGCCACGTGGATCCAAAGACAAACGCCAGCCGAATCCCATGAGATCCACCAGAGACAAACCCCCACACACCGTCCGATGATGCTAGAAACATCACCAGGATGGGGGAAAGGCAGGGAGAGCTCATTCAATCTTCAGAGAACCATCGTCCATTCGCCTCTCTGAGCAGAACACTAACCCTAACAAAACACAAAAGAGTATGAAAGAATGAAGCCCTGCCGCCAGTAGGGCACGCGATCCACCACGCCTCAATGTTCCTAAGATCACGGGAGACGAGGTAGATGGACGGCGGCACCGGCGGGAGGCACAAGAAACCCTAGCCAAAACCCAAGATTATATATAAAGATAAAAAACCAACAAAAAAAAATATAGGCGTGTGCTTTTTTTCTTAGTAATATGTGTCTCATTAATAAAATAAAGATTCAGTTACGAGCCACGTAAACACCAACATTATATGACTGAAAAGATAGGATGATCCTATCCAGAAATCGGTGCCTCTTCACCCGAGCTCAACGCGGCTCCATCGCTGATCTGCAGCTTTCGGGACCTCCAAAGTAGTTTGTCTGAAGCAAAAACATTGTCATCGAAAGAATCGTACCGAGGCAACGTGTCCCCGGACACGCCATCGAACTCCAAAACTAACAACCCCCGCACAACTGCGATATCGGAGGAGGAAATCAGAACTGTCAGCTTCCAACCACGAACCCATCATCGGATGCACCTTCTTTCAGCTGTCACCTGCATCGACAACTGTCTGCGTGTACTCACGGACAGCAAAACCTCCCTACTCCACCGTGACGTCAGAGACAACGCCGCAGCAATGGGGACAAGGCAGAAGGAGAGATACACCTGAAGGGGTCGCCGCCGCAGCCTCGCCAACACCATCCATGAACACTAACGCCGCCGATTTGAAGGATCGGCCAACACATGATGCCATGAACTCCAAGGCGCCGCCATGAAGGGTACCGTTGGTGGGAGAGTGGAGCTAATGCTGATTTATTCGGCCGGGCGCCGCTTCCACCAACCGAACGGTGCACCACGACCTACAAAAGAAAACCCTAACTACAGAGCGGAGGAAGGGGTCCCCCCTCCCTCCTGCCGCCGAAGCAGCAGTCGGAGGGAGAGGGGACTAGCCCTGGCCGGTGTAGATCGGAGGTAGAGGATCGCTTCCCTAGTCTCCTTCATGTGGCGGTGTCTAGGTTAGGGAAAACGAGCGAGACCTTGATCCCTTCACTCTTTGTCATTAGGATTCCAATGCGTTTACTTGATCACGATCCAAGCCTATGCGTACGTTGTAATGTCATTTTCTGTTAATTAAAAATGGCATGTCTAGAAAGGAAGGTACACTCAAGGAGGCCAAAAGGCAAATAGCCCTCGTGTCGCTCCCCCTTCGCCCTCGCCACTACAGCCCTTTGCACTTGTCAACTCGCGGAACAGCCGCCGCCAAGTCCAGTACCACAATTACCTGTAGATCAGTAGATCAGGCGCGACGAAGTCAGATTTGGTTTATTGGTTTGTACGTGATCCTCTCCAGTCCCGCCTCTGGGAAGATGCTGCACACATCTGATCCATAGGTATGATATCTGTACCAGTGTTCTGAATTCGGATTGTAAATCTTTTCTTGCTAATTGCTCTTCCTGTAGTGCTTGACTTGACAGTCAAGATCTGATGCTTATGATGCCTTCCTAACACCCGATCTGCTGATCCAGACATCAAGTGATGCGACACTGTTTAAATAACCAGTTACATCTTAAAATTCTCTCATACTGATCTAGTTTGTGTGCTGCAGCCTGAGACTTGAGATTTCTGTTTTATTCCCCAACCAACAACGCCTGGTCAAATCTATGGTGGCTTGGGTAAGGTAATTACTATGTTACCTGTGAATCATTGGTTCCCTGGATATGTTGTTAGGTTGCAGTGGGGCAAGTGCTCTTGGCTCGGCTAAATCTGGTTACATGTAGTTCCTTTCAAGAATAAATTTGAAGGGGCAGATGCTGCCGGTTCATCGTGAGATTGTGCTAGTTTAGTTGACAATTCATACTTAAATATCAGCCAAATATTGTTTCTTAGTGTTCTTCTCCGACATGTGATGTGAGTACTGGGCGGGTTTAGCTTGATGTAAGACTGATATGTGCAATGTTGGCTATGGACTTGCATTGATTACACAAGCAATCGCGTAATTTTGAAATATAAATATATAATGCAATGAGATTTTGCATAGTAAGTTGTACACACAACTACCTTGTCCATTTTAGCATGGCACAGATCAGGCTAATAACATAGCCACGCGTCAATTGGTTGTGTACGGTGCTTTTCTTGTAAAGTATACTCTGTTCTATTTTCAGTAGTTTTTTCTTGAGATCAATCATGCCCTATCAAGATAGTGATGTTTGCATGACAACTCTTGATTTTGTTAATAGTACATGTCATACGACTTTTACCATCTGATTTGTTTACATAACATTTGTCGTTGTCCTTTGTTTCATGTTTTCTACTCTACCCGATCCTTCTATTTTGGTTGTGCACTTTACTGCCACGTATGTTGCCATCTCTTAATTAATAAGTAAGTCTTCTTTCAGCTCACTAAACTGTCACTTATCTACTTTTCTAAGTTTCTTTCTGTTCTTGTACAATTTGCTCATTGAACTTAGCAAAGTTGGCGATTTAGTCTAGTGACACAACTTAGCGAAGTTGGCGATTTAGTCTAGTGACACAACTTGGCGATTTAGTCTAGTAACAAATTGACGATTTATTCTAGTAACACAACTTGGCCAACTTGACAATTTAGTCTAGTGACACACCTTGGCGAACTTGGCGATTTAGTCTAGTGACACAACTTGCAAAATTGACAATTTAGTCTAATGACACAACTTGGACAAACTGACATTTTAGTCTAGTGATACAACTCAGCGAAATTGGTGAGTTAGTCTAGTGACACAACTTAGCATAATTGGCAATTTAGTCTGTGTTGGCATCATTTAATTGTTTGTACACTGTTACTCTTAGCTTGCTTGTTTGATTTTTCTGGTAAAATGCTAGTAACTACAATTTCTGCTCTTGACTTAGTGCACGCCACCTCTTAGAGGGGATGTGCTAGGTTACGTCCCCTTAGCCTATTGTTTAAAACGGATGGAATCGGTGCTACCTTTGCACCTGTTAGTAGTCACCCTCATCTCCTATCTTCTAAAAGATCTCCACACTAACATGCGATGGTCAATAGAACATGTGATAGGGTGTACATTGGCCATGTTAGTGCCATTATTGCTTGCCACGCTTGCTATTGTGAAGTTCTCTTTTCTCATTCCTATGCGTTGAGGGTTTTGACATGATGTATGATTTTCGTCATGTGAAATTCTTGTCCTTGCATTAAGACATTGCTTTCTTTTCTATATTTTTCTAATTCTGAAATATCTCTCCTCTACCTGATGAGAAACATCCATCGTGTGGTGTGTCTAGACTGTATGTTAATGCTTCGCCGGACTGATGTGTGGTTGGTTTAGTTAGTTCGTTAAGGTTTAGCATATCAAACTTGTCGGTCATGTAGTTGGTTTTGTCCTTTGTTTACGGGTTTAGCAGGCTTAATCTTGGTCATTTAGTTCAGTCTAGATTTGAGAGTTAACCAAATTGGCAAGTGGAAGCGATGTAGTATTAAATGGCCGCTTAAGCTGCGCGTGTAATCTGGAATATCTACTGTCTTGCCGACCTCTTTTACAGCTTTAGGAATAAACTTATCCGTTGATCACATAAAGGAAGAACAGAAAAACAGAAATAACAACACCATCTTTTTATAGTAAGTCAAGATGATTATTAGAGAATGGCAACCAAAATTGCACACACTTGTCCTACCCATGCATGCATCAAGTGCAGAAACTAGTACTCCTTTTATAAACACTGTCCACCGCCCAATGGTTACCTATGTTACATGGTACAGGGATATGGGTACGGCGATACGGGAAAACGGCATTTTCTGAAAATAGGCTTATGGGGATATGGCGAGTATATGAATAAATGCATAAAAAATATCAGCAACAAAACACAATTTTGAGCATGAGAAAATTGATGTTTTTGAAGTAACCTGATCTTTATACATTGAGGGTTATCTGAAGAAGTTGCTACCTTATCATGCTGCCTTATCATGTCCCAACTCTGCAGTCCTTGGATTCCTTGCAATTACAAACCCAACAGATACGTTTGGAAAAGGTTCGCTCATTGTTATTCAACAAAATAACTTACCCAAACCTCCAAGAAATATGGCGCCCCTAGCCTCGAGGGTGAACTACTCCCACCTCATCATGGTGGCCTCCAAGATGATGAAGATGGCCTCCGGTGATGATTTCCCCCTCCGGTAGGGTGCCGGAACGGGGCTCCCGATGGTATTTCGAAGATACAAAGGCGTGCAGCGGCGGAGTCCAAGTTATAGGGTTATTTCTGATGGTTTCTCTATTTATAGGATTTTTTGGCGTCAAGCTTCTTCGTCTCCCGCCATCTCTTGCTCAAATTCTGGCTCATCAAGTGCGAGGTCAGTGCCTTCAAGAATGCCAACACCATCAAAGCTATCAAGGCCATCTCCACCAACATCCCACATTCGGCTTGGCCCACTTCCATAATCTTTGGACTTTCTTGAAAGAAGAGGCAGGTTGCTGTGCACAAACACCAAATCCTCAGCTCGTTCAGGAGTCATCCTATTTCTCTTCAAGCTATGTATATTAGAATATGTGCTCCAGTTCCTCTCATAGCAAGAAGATGATGATGGCTTCCCGAGCAGCATCAACGCTAAATCTTTCAACTCTGGGGGTGTGAACTCCATAAGTACCCCACCATTGCTTTGGATCGAAGTGAGCCCTATCCGCTATTGCTTTGGATCTTCAAATGCATTCATACAAAGAGAGAAATCAGCAAATTGTTGCTTTACTCTCCTCATGTCATCTTGATTTGTAAAGATCTTAAAGAATTTGTTCCTCTTTTCAGTGATTTCAGCATCGTTATGAGGGCTTACACGACCAGGGACTTCCTCAATCCAGCTTGAAGTGTAGTACTTTTGGTTCACAGAGTGTCCCATACAATGGAGAGAGCTGTAACTCTTGGTCCAGCGAACTATCAAAATATCATGAACAAAATCATGAAATTTTTAGCGCTATGTTTCTGTCCACTTCTTCCTCCCTATTCGTTTCATTCAGTGTGACAACGGCCGTGAGTTTGAGAACATTCAAAATCGTAACTTCTTCTTAAAACATGGCATCCTTCTTCGATTCTCTTGTCCCTACACTTCTAAAAACGGTAAAGCCGAGCGTTCTCTTTGCACCATCAATGACATTGTTCGTACACTTGTTCAGTCCTCCATGCCATCAAAATTCTGGGCAGAAGCACTCCACACGGCCACCTTTCTTCTCAATATTCGCCCCTCCAAAACCAATCCAAATATCACTCCCTATCACTCTCTTTTCCTTTGCCATCCCAGTTACTTCGAGGTTCGTGTTTTTGACTGTCTTTGCTTTCCAAATGCCTATGCCACCTGTGAAAACAAACTTTCTCCACGATCTATCCCATGTGTCCTTCTTGGTTTTTCCGACGAACACAAAGGCTACCACTGTCTTGACTTACACACTGGACGGGTACACGTGTCTCGCCATGTTACATTCGCCGAACATATTTTTCCTTTTGCTCAACGCACCGACACACCATCAATCATCCCTACCTCCGCCGCCACCTCTTCTCCTCGTCCCTTCCACCTTTACACTCCTGTCACGGCAGCCCACCCTGCCGCACCAACTATCACGGCATCACCATCCAACCCGTCATCAAACAACCCGCCACCACCCAACCCGCAACCAAACAACCCGCCACCACCCAACCCGCCACCAAACACCCAGACACAACCCAACCCGCCACCACCTAACCCACCGTCCGCATCTTCTCCTACACCAGAAACCCCCGTTTCCATCCTACCAGCTCATGTTGTTCCTATCGTCGCCCCTATAAATGATCATGGCATGCGTACTCGTGCCAAATCAGGTTTTCGTCAGCCAAAAGATCGCCTCAACCTGCATGCTACCACATCTCTCTCTTCCATCCCCAGAACTTACAAAACTGCTCTTCTTGATCCGAATTGGGGTACTGCCATGCAAGAAGAATACGATGCTTTAATTGAAAACAATACTTGGCAGTTAGTTCCTCGTCCTTCCAATACAAATATCATTTCTGGCAAATGGGTCTTTTGCCAAAAATTCCACTCTGACGGGAGCCTTTCACGCTATAAAGCCCGTTGGGTCTATCGTGGTTACTCTCAACAACATGACATTGATTATGATGCAACATTCTCTCCTGTTGTCAAGCCCAACACCATTCGTACCGTTCTTAGCATCGATGTTTCCTCTGCATGGCCCATCCATCAACTAGATGTAAAAAATGCTTTCTTTCATGGTTCTCTTCAAGAGACCGTCTATTGTCAGCAACCTCTTGGTTTAGAAAATCCTTCCTATCCAAATCATATTTGTCTTCTCCAGAAATCTCTTTATGGTCTCAAACAAGCTCCACGAGTCTGGTTTCAACGTTTCTCTTCTTTCATCCAAACGATAGGTTTCACTTCTTCACTTTCTGACACTTCTCTCTTTGTGTACCACCATAATTCCGAAACTGCCTACCTCCTTCTTTATGTAGATGACATCATTCTCTCAGCATCTTTTCAAACCTTTTTATATCACATTATTACCCTTCTTCGTTCTGAATTCTCTATGACTGATCTTGGTATTCTTCATCACTTTTTGGGCATTGCTGTTCTTCGTGATTCTTCTGGCCTTTTTCTTTCCCGACATCAGTATACTCTTGATCTTCTTAATCGTGCTGGTATGCTTGACTGTTAGTCCTCTCGCACCCCTGTTGATATCAGCTTCAAACTGTCAGCTGACGGTGAACCTTTCCATGATCCTACTCTGTATCATAGTCTAACCGGGGCTCTCCAATATTTCACTATCACTCGTCCTGAATTTCCTTTGCTGTTCAAAAAGCATGTCTCCATATGCATGATCCACGGCTTTCGCATTATATCATGCCAAACGTGTTCTTAGGTATTTGAAAAGGTACTCTTGATCATGGTCTTCACATCAATAAGTCCACTCCTCATTCTCTCACCGCATACTCTGATGCAGACTGGGCTGGTTGTCCAGACACTCGACCATCCACATCCGGATTTTGTGTTTTTCTCGGTAACTATTTGATTTCTTGGTCCTCGAAAAGACAGGTTACAGTTTCCCGCTCGTCCGCTGAAGCTGAGTACCGTGCTGTGGCAATTGCTGTCGCTGATACTATTTGGCTTCGTCAGTTGCTCTCGGAACTGCACCGACCGATTGAGCAGGCTACTATTGTATATTGTGATAATATTTCAGCTGTTTACATGTCTGGGAATCCTGTTCAGCATCGCCGGACCAAACACATTGAGATTGATATTCACTTTGTTCGTGAGAAGGTGGCTCTTGGACAAGTTCGGGTGCTCCATGTTCCTACTACGACTCAATTTGCTGACATCTTCACCAAAGGACTTGCTACTAAGCCATTTCAAGACATATGTTTCAGTCTCAACGTCATCGAGCCTCCCGTTGATACTATGGGGGGATGTTAGACTATTCCTTAGATCACAAGTTTCCTAGTCTAAATCGGTTTGTAATACCTAGTCTAAGTCGGTTTGTACCATTATATATAGCCATGTACGCTGTACCAAATAATTAATATAAGCAATAGTTTTATTCATCTATCAGAAACATGAACCTCCTGGTTAAATGGTGCACGAGCTGACCATCTATCTGAACTACGTTTTGTAAGTGAATACTCTTTCCATCCCAAATAAGTGTCGTGGGATGGAGAGAGTATTAGCTAGTTAGCTATATATAGATGAATTCCACGTATCGCTCTATAATTTCCCTAAAATACTCTGCATAAGGTTAGCTAGTGTCGACATTCTCCCTGGAATACTATGCATAATTTCTATGGTCATCGCCAATTCGCAATGCCGTGATGCAAGTGCTGTGCCAATATTCCAGCAATGATCCAACAATGAAAGTGAAGGGACATAAATAGCGATTTAGACATTTGTTGGAATATTAGCACGCACACGGCAAGTATATATGGTCGACATTCTCCCTAGAAAACTATGCACGATTTTGGTGGTCATCTCCAGTTGGTATGCCATATAGCAGCTAAGGTTTGGGATCTACTTCCTCCGTTTCTAAATATTAGTCTTTCTAGAGATTTTAACAAGGGACTATATACAGAGCAAAATGAGTAAATCTACACTATAAAATATGTCTATGTACATCCACATGTGATAGTCCATCTGAAATCTCTAAAAAGCATAGTTTTAAATAGCGCGCTAAGCCTCTTAGCGGCGGACCTTTTCTAAATGCTATAGCGTGCTATTTAAAATGTTTGTTCATTTGTTTGGATCAAAGTCTCTTAGCGCAAGACCTTCTGTAAATGCTATAGCGTGCTATAGCGGAGCTATAGCGGGCTATTTAAAACAGTGCTAAAAAGACAAATATTTAGAAATGGAGGGAGTAGTAATTTATTTCTTTGGGGCAAAGCTACATCATTTCTGAGAAACGAAAAATAGTGATGTAGACATTGCTGGAATATTAGCACACCAGTTGCAGCACGCACACGGCAAGGAAGAATGCACGACCGACCAGGTAAGCAAGTATATATGGAACAGGTAACTGCTAACCTAGCAACCAACCCAAGAGTAGCATGTCGTTGAGGGTCATCGCCATGCGGGCCATCGCCATAAGCTTCGTGTGGTCATTTCTAGCCATACTCATGACCTCCACGGCGACCGCTAGCGACAAGCCCGCACTGCTTGCTTTGAAAGTGCAGGTCAGCCATGGCGGCTCGCTGGCTTCCTGGAACAGCAGCGTGGGCTTCTGCAGCTGGCGAGGCGTGGTGTGTAGCCAGCGGAGGCCAATGCGGGTGGTGGCTCTAACATTGAATGGCACCGGCCTTGCCGGACGACTCTCGCCCGCCATCGGGAACCTCACATTCTTGCGGATGCTCAACCTGAGATCCAACTCGTTCCATGGGGGCATTCCGGCTAGCCTTGGCCGCCTCCGCCGCCTGCGGTGGCTCTACTTGGACACGAACTCCTTCTCGGGCACAATCCCTGTGAACCTGAGCGCCTGCATCAGCATGATCAAAATGAGACTGGACAACAACACGCTTGCCGGGCCCATCCTGGTTGAGCTCGGCGAGAAGCTAACATCCCTAGAAATGATCACACTGAGAAACAACAGCTTCACAGGGCCCATCCCGACATCATTGGCGAATCTGTCCCATCTACAAGCCGTGTCCCTCGCCGATAACCAGCTCGTGGGCTCAATCCCACCAGGGCTCGGCAACATCCAGAGCATGCGATATTTCGGTCTCTTCAACAACCTCCTCAGTGGTATGCTCCCACCTTCTATCTACAACTGGTCATTGCTGGAAGCATTTGATGTAGGGCAAAACATGTTGTCCGGAAGCATTCCGGATGATATAGGAAGCAAGTTCCCCAAGTTGAGATATCATGGCTTGGGTGGTAATCACTTTACAGGGACCATGCCTTATTCAATATCTAACATGTCTTCCCTTGTAAGACTTAACCTCGTGCAGAATAACTTTAGTGGGTACGTGCCTCGCACGTTGGGGAAGCTGGGAGCTCTTCAAGAAGTGAATTTGGCAGTCAATAAGCTTGAAGCCAATGACAACAAGGGGTGGGAATTCATTACTTCTCTGGCAAACTGCAGCCAACTACTGCGACTGTCATTGAACTTCACTTCTTTTGGAGGACAACTACCGGGTACAATTGTGAACCTCTCAACGACTCTGCAGACCTTAAGCTTAAGTAGCAATATGATCTCAGGGATTATTCCTGCAGACATAGGCAATCTGGTTGGTCTGGAAACACTTGGGATAGCGGTCAATTCCATATCTGGAGTGATTCCAGAGGGCATTGGTAAGCTAGAGAATTTGATTGAGCTATTATTGTACAATACTAGCTTGTCTGGCCTCATACCATCGTCGCTAGGGAACCTTACGAAGTTAAATACGCTTGCTGCACGTAATGCAAACTTGGAGGGGCCAATTCCAGCAAGCCTGGGGGATTTGAAAAATCTCTATGCACTTGATTTGTCGAAGAATTACCATCTTAATGGTTCAATACCAAAAGAGATTTTCCAATTAATTAGCCTATCCTGGTATTTGGACTTGTCATACAATTCCCTTTCTGGACCCCTCCCTAATGAAGTTGGTAACTTGGGAAACCTTAACCAACTGAGTCTATCAGGAAACCAGTTGTCCGGAAAGGTACCTGCAGATAGTATTCAGAATTGCATAGTTTTGGAACAGATATTCTTAGACAACAATTTCTTTGAGGGAAGCATACCTCGGTCACTGACAAATATAAAGGGGCTCAGTATATTGAACCTAGACATGAATAACTTCTCTGGTAATATTCCTAAGGCCCTTGGTAGCATTGGAAGCCTGCGGGAATTGTACCTAGCACATAACAACTTGTCAGGGACAATACCATTAGTACTACATAATTTGACATCATTGTACAAATTGGATATATCCTTCAATAATCTGCAAGGCCAGGTTCCAAGGGAAGGTGTTTTCAGAAACATCACTTACTGAGCAGTTGCTGGCAATGTCAATTTATGTGGTGGTACACCTCAACTTCACTTGGCTCCATGCTCCATAAGGAAGAGCAAAAAAAAGATGTCAAAGTATCTTCTAATTTCTCTAGCAACCTCTGGAGCAATCATGTTCTCTCTATCAGTTATTTTTCTTGTTTGGATATTGTGCAAGAAACTCAAACCAAGCCAAAAGATATTAGCGCAAAATTCAATTGTAGATGACTGGTACGAGAGAATCCCCTATCATGCATTACTGAGGGGAACTGACGGATTTTTAGAAGTCAACTTGGTTGGGAGAGGAAGTTATGGTGCGGTTTATAAGTGTGTTTTGGAGACTAAAGAAAGAATATTGGCTGTCAAGGTGTTTAATCTTGATCAATCTAGGTATTCCAATAGTTTTGAGGCTGAATGTGAGGCCATGAGAAGCATACGACACCGATGTCTCATTAAGGTCATTACTTCTTGTTCGAGCGTCAACCACCAAGGTCAAGAGTTCAAGGCATTGGTTTTTGAGTTCATGCCCAACGGTAACTTGGATGGCTGGCTTCATCCAAAATCTCAAGAAGCCACTACAAACAACACACTCGGCCTTGCCCAGAGGCTTGATATTGCTGTCGATATTGTGGACGCAGTAGAATATTTGCACAACTACTGTCAGCCATTGGTAATCCACTGTGATCTCAAGCCAAGCAACACTCTTCTTGCTGAAGACCTGAGTGCCCGAGTTGGAGACTTTGGCATATCAAGGATCCTTCAAGAAAATACAAGTGAGGGGATGCAAACGTCATATGGCTCAACTGGACTTAGAGGTTCCATAGGCTATGTTGCTCCAGGTGACTAAAACTCTTCTAATTTTATTTTTTACTTTTCACTCGAATATGCCATGCTAAGCATAAAACTGTGAATAATTGCAGAGTACGGAGAAGGCTGTGCTGTCTCAACTGCTGGTGATATTTATAGTCTTGGCATATTGCTGCTTGAGATGTTTACGGGAAGAAGCCCAACAGAAGGCACGTTCGGAGATTCGTTGGGTCTGCATAAGTTTCTCGAGGATGCTCTTCCAGATCGAACCTTGGAGATAGCTGACCCGACAATGTGGTTGCACAGCGGAGAAAACAATAACACTATAAGTATTAGAATTCAAGAGTTATTGGTTTCAGTGTTGAGACTTGGCATATCCTGCTCAAAGCAACATCCTCGTGACCGAGCACTGACAAGAGATGCAACAGCGGAGATGCATGCAATCAGAGATGCATACCTCAAGTTCATAGGGGAGCATGGAGCAGAACCAGAAGCCTCGACTCAAGAAATTCAGAGCAGCATTGCATTAACAAGTTGGTACAAGACATGATCCTGCATACTAAAAAAATTATGTGTCATTTCAGTTAGTAATTGTTCTCAGAGCTATGTCTGTTGCTTTACAACTGTATCAAATAAATACAAAACCATGGTGTTGTGCAATAATAGCACAACAGCAAGTTGTAGGTTGATTCATAAATCAGGCAGTGTAATTGTTTTCCCATTATCAAAACTGTACACATAGGGGCAACATTATTACTTCATGCTTCAGTAGACCTGAAGTTGCAGAGAGTTTCATTTTTTTTCCTTATTTTTATCATTCCTCGCTTTTGTAAGCAAAACAATCCGATTTTATTTGTTTATATCCGAAACAAAGTGCTCACAAACATATTTTCCTTTGCGAACAAGCTTTCTTCCTTCATTATAATTAAGTAGTAATAAGGTAGTACAACCTAGAGCGCTTGGTTTCTGTATTCAGAATTGGTATATCCTGTCTTTAGGTAGTACAATCAGACTTTTTGTTGTAGAGTACGTACGGTCCATGTGCACAAACAAACTAATGCGCATTTGAGAGCACAGGCAATCTGTCTAAAATCTGATTCTCAATAGGAGAAAAGGATATCTGCCAATAAAATAAACAGAATTCACAGGTTAGAAAGCATATCCTGTCCTGATGTAGTAAAGTCAGGCTGCTTGTTAATACTAGAATTTAGAGCAAAAGCAGCCTGCCCAAAATCTGATTCTCAGAAAAATAAATCAATTTCTCCAAAAGATAATCAGAATCACGGACTAGAAAGCATCAGTACCATTCATTCAGAGAACAGCTTGCAGAAGCGGCAGCAGGGTAATCCTTATAACCAGAGACTAACCATGCACCTTCTATTAATTCCCTTAGTAAAAAGAAATACAGGTACTAGATATGTACCTAGGAAGATGTGAATCTGGAGAGCATATGAGAAAACAAATTTAACTTAAAACCATCCCAATGTTGTGCAATAGCACTGTAGCAGCTAGTCCAGAGGACCTTTACTAGCTAGGAGGACGTTATCAGCAATCAATCTTTCCAGTAAGCTTTATTTTTAATTCACCTATTTTCTTTGTAACAAGTATCAAATAAACGTAGTGTACTGTAAAAAGGTAAAATCCTAGTGTTGTGCAATAGCAACATAGCAATAGCAGTCGTCCGTATATTTGCTACATGGCTTGTAAGGAATTTAAAAGATTCAGGAAAAATCGCATCCTCGGTGAAGTAGGCTGGCAGCATGGAGAAAGTAGTTCATTTTACAGCACAAGCAATTTGCCGCGAGACATAAACCATTCTACAGCACAGCGAACAGCAGAGGAGTTGTATATTGGTGATGCATATTGGTGTCATTCATTCAGTCAATCAGGGAACAGTTCCCCTCCAAAAGCAGCAGGATGTGAACTTGGCAGTAGGCAGCAGGCAGCAGTTAATGTGTATATTTGAGAGCACAAGCATTTTGTCCCAAAATTAAACCCAGATTACCCAACTACAGACCAACCATCTAGCATCGATTCACATCTAATTTTGATTTCTCCCGGCCACACGGCCATACCTGCCCTAGAGGATGCTGGCCGTCCTTGATGAATCTGGAGAGAGGGAGCTGCCTTGGTGGAGGAGAGAGGGCAAGGCCGCAGGCAGGAGGGAAGAGGGGTTTCAACCTTGGTTTTAGGGTGGGGGGCCGAGGAGGAGAGAGGACGCCATGGCCATTGGACGCATTGTGGATGGAATAGAATATTTGCACAACTACTGTCAACTATTGATGATTCATTGTGATCTTAAGCCAAGCAAGATTCTTCTTGCTGAAGACATTTTTTCCAAGTAAATAATCCGAATTTATTTTTTTGTATTACTATAAGGAAAGCCAAGCCTGAAAATGTTGGCACAATATTTGATAAGTTCTAGATGCGTACCTCCTGTTTGTCCCTGAGCATGAAGGAGGGAGCGAAAGAGCAGCCTCGGCTCGAGCCATTCGAGCTGGAGCAATATGATACTGCAATAACACAAACTGCTTCAGTTCGCAAGCATTTGCTTGTTATCGGGGCCATTTTCTTGCACCATGCCAGATAAATGTAATGTAAAATGATGTAAAATCATCCTAGCATTATGCAATAGCACTTCAGCAACGGTAGGTGTCCGCATATTACATACTCCCTCCGTTCACTAATATAAGATGTTTTGGATATTTTAATATGAACTACGAACTCAAATAGAAAATAAGGCTTTGGTTCTAGCCAGATCAGAGCAACAGTCCCGGTCACATTACGAACCGGGATCACATTAGTCCCGGTTCGAGCGGTCAGGAAGTCGGACGAGGCTCGGCAGGCATCAGTACCGGTTCGTATGGGACCTTCAGTCCCGATTCTAGACATCAACCGGGACTACAAAAATGCCTATATATACCCCTCTGCCCGCCCTTTCCTCCTCTGTTTTTGGCTCATAGAAGATGGGAAGTGTATGCTACTTTTGCTCTCGCTTCCTATGCACATAAGGTGTTCGATGAAATGCCTGAGAACCTGGTGCCACTTGTGTTCACACAAAACAAACATGATATGAGGTGTCCGAGCCACACTTAAGCTTTCTCCTCTTTCTTCTCCTCTATTCTTCCTCCAAGCCCGTCCCCGTCCTCACCGCCGTCGATCGCCCGCGCCGATCTCGTCGCCGGCACCACAGTGGTAAGCCTCTTATTCTTATCTTAAAAAAAAAATTCTTACTTGTATGATTTAGCGTGTATAGTTTTCTTACTTGTATTATTGTTTGTTATTATATAGTGTCATGGTTTTGATATCCGCCCCCGTCGGCTCTCGTCCGGTCTATGATTCCAATGTGGTATATTATCTTTTATAACTATTTACTTCATTTATATTGTTTATGACAATTATGCCGACCAACTTGACATAGATGTTTTTTATCTAGGAGGTATGTGAACCGCAAATTCCAACCGACCCTCTTCTCGAGAGGTTAAATTTAGTTGAAAAAGAAAACAATTATATGAAAGAAAATTGAAAAGAATCGAAGAAGAGAAGATAAAATTGGAGTTGCATGTTGTCGATGTCGTCGATCTACACAAGATTTAGATGGATGCAATCCGCTTGAAGATTCGAAAGATTAAAAAATATGACATTGATAAAGAGGCTTGATATCATTATGATGTTGGATCAATTGTTACCTTAGTTGCGATTTTGATTGCATTTGTTGTTGCATTTAAATGTTTTACATAGTTGTATGTTGTTTTATGAGAACTATGTATGAACTTTATGTATTTATTTTTGCAGTAATAACATTTGATCACTATTGTACTTTAGTTTTAATGTGATGATGAACTTGTATTAATTTGGTCATTTCTCTATTCATGATATTCTGTAATGGTTTTTGATATACTTAATTACATAATGCAGATGAACCGCAATGGATGTATGGTGACCGACGCACTTCCGAGTACATTACGGGCCTGCATAATTTTATCAATGTGGCTGAGGCAAACAGTCAGAATGGTTTTATGTATTGTCCATGTGCTGTCTGTGAGAATACGAAGGATTACTCTTCCTCGAAAACCCTTCACTTCCACCTGCTTAATTCCAGTTTCATACCCCACTATAATTGTTGGACCAAGCACGAGGAAAGAGGGGTTATAATGGAAGACAATGAAGAAGAAGAGGATGATGACAACTATCCTATGTTCCCTGAAGATCAAAAAGCACTAGATCAGGAAGCTGAAGATCAAGAGGCATCAGATGTGCCCGCTGATGATCTTCGCTAGGTCATTGTTGATGCATAGAGAGAATGCGAAAGTGAAAGGGAGAAGTTGAAATTCGATCGCATGTTAGAGGATCACAAAATACAGTTGTACCCAATTGCGAAGATGGCAACACAAAGCTCGGTACCACATTGGAATTGCTGCAATGAAAGGCAGAGAATGGTTTATCTGACAAGGGATTTGAGAAGTTACTGAAAATAATGAAGAAGAAGCTTCCAAAGGATAACGAATTGCCTGACAGGATTAGAGGTGCAGAAGATATATGCATGCCCTAATGACTACATCCTCTACCGCGGTGAGGAGTACGAGAATTTGAATGCATGCCCGGTATGCGGTGCATTGCGGTATAAGATCAGACGAGATGACCCTGGTGATGTTGAGGGCGTGCTCCCCAGTAAGAGGGTTCCTGCCAAGGTGATGTGGTATGCTCCTATAATATCACGGTTGAAACGTCTGCTCAAAAACAAAGAGTATGCCAAGTTGTTGCGATGGCACAAAGAAGACCATACGAAACATGGGATATTGAGAGTACCCGCTGATGGGTCGCAGTGGAGAAAAATTAAGAGAAAGTGGCGGAGTTTGCAGATGACGCAAGAAACTTATGGTTTGGTATAGGTGCAGATGGGATTAATCCTTTTGAGGAGCAGAGCAGCAATCATAGCACCTGGCCTGTGACTCTATGTATCTATAACCTTCCTTCTTGGTTGTGCATGAAGCAGAAGTTCATTATGATGCAGTGCTCATCCAAGGCCCTAAGCAACACGGCAACGACATTGATGTGTACCTAACGCCATTAGTTGAAGAACTTTTATAGCTGTGGGATATCAAAGGTGTATGTGTGTGGGATGAGCACAAACAACATGAATTTGACCAACGAGCGTTGCTGTTTGTAACCATCAATGATTGGCCTGCTCTTAGTAACCTTTCAGGATAGACAAACAAGGGATACAATGCATGCACACACTGTTTAGATGAGACTGAAAGTATATATTTGAATAAATGTAAGAAGAATGTGTACCTAGGACATCATCGATTTCTTTTGGCCAAGTATGCATTAAGAAAGAAAGGCAAGCATTTCAAAGGTGAGGCAGATCACGGGAAGAAGCCTGTCCCCCGTACTGGTGATGATATATTTGATATGGTCAAGGATTTAAAACCAATGTTTGGAAAGGGTTCTGGCGAACAATCTGTTTCGAACCACACTGACGGACACGCACCCATGTGGAAGAAGAAATCTATATTTTGGGAGCTATCCTATTGGAAAGTCCTAGAGATCCGCTCTGCAATCGACGTGATGCATATGACGAAGAATCTTTACATGAACCTGCTAGGCTTTTTAGGCGTGTACGAGAAGACAAAAGATAACTCAGAGGCACGGGAGGACCAACAACGTATGAACGAAAAAGATGGCATTACCATCAAAGCAGTATTAAGATCCTGCCAGCTAGTAATTATTGAATGAAGGATCTGTTTATTTAGTGTTCTTGATCTGATCTGATGTACTGCATTTTCGTAGTATAAACAAATAGAATTGTGTCGTTTTGCTTAGAAAAAATAGGAATGAACAAAGAACTTCTGAAACTCTCTAGAACCTGAAGCATGAAGCAATGTTGGCATACATGTGTACAGTTTTTGGGAATGGGCTTGATTTATGAAACTCTCTACAGCTTGTTCTGCATTTATTTGGTACAATTGTAAAGCAACATTGATACCCCTGAGAACAACTACTAAATGAAATGATACAAAAAAAAAAACTTTACTAGTGCAGGATTATGTCTATGAAACACTGCTCTGAACTTCTTGAGTCGAGAATTCTCTTTATGCTCCATGCTCCCTATAAGCTTTAGGTGCGCATCTCTTGAGTTCAGAAAAGACGAAATATCATAGAATGGATGAGTAAAATTCAATAAAATGACATATAGTAAGATTTTACAAACGCTGACAATGAGTTGTTAGCATGATTGGCGAGGGGCCGGGGAGTACCTGAGCTAGAAGTCCGGAGGGTATTGTTATAACAGTGTGGGATTATTATAACAATGAATTAAATAGTGTCCTGTCCTTCCAACACCATCGTCAATACTATGGTCCTCCCTGCAGTACACTTGATCACCATCGCCTGTCCTTGCAGAGTACACCTTGTCACCAGGCAACTCTCCTTCAGTTGTAGGGCTATAATAGTAGATGTGATTTCTCTTTATACCATGATGCCCGCCAACCGGCACATGTACTGCTCTAGACCACCCCAAGAATAATGCATATTCTCCGAAACTCGTCACCTGTGCCCACTTGTGCTTGTGAGCCTTGTCATTGTCAGCATCGGCGAGCTTGAATACCCTGAAGAAATACTTATGGTCGCTCAACCATTGTTCCCTCACCGCAATCAACAATTCGCCATGCAACTCCAGGATGTAAGCACCGTAGTACATGGGGTTGTAATAACTCCAGTTACGCGACTGGATGGGTAAATGGTGGGTAGCCATGATCTCCGGCGTTTTGTCTTCCTTAATAACGATTTTAACCTTGACGAGTATCTCCGAGAGCTTTGTGAGGCCATAGAGCTCACCGTTGTAGAAAGCGATGTCCCAGACCGAGTTCCCACGCCAAGGATGTGCAGACCATCCGCCGCCTGGGCAACCTACTCTGCACACGGCAATACTATTACCATCATGTGTAATGGTGGCGAGGATTCAGCCATCGGAGGAGGCTGGGTCTTGGAAGAAGATGATTTTCCTGATGTTGTGTGGGCCTTTGACCGTGGGTATAGAAGCGATCATCTTCTGGTTGGCTGTGAGCGCCTCGGCGCCGGAGAAGAGGTTCACAATCGCGAGCTGGAGGTCATCCATTGCCGCGATCCAGCCGCCATGGTGGGAGCCAACGAACCGCTTCTTGACCGCCTTGCCCGCGACGCGTAGGACACAACTGCCGGTGCCGCAGGGGCCGCACATGTGCTTCTTCTTGCTACGTCCATACGGCGAGAGTATGAGAGCTGGGACGGCGGGCTATGCACACGGTCACGCGGAGAGGACATCCTGCGGCGAACCATGCCGAGGAAGTCGTCTGGAAGGCTGTGCCATCCCGCCGCCGACGGAGACTAAAACTCGGTGTCGGCGTCGGCCGCGTTCGCCGGCGCCGTCGACATATCTCGAACTCTAGATCCGCCCGGCCACTGGCGAAGCAGGAGCTGGTACTAGCTAATACGGCAAGCTGGCTAGCCAGCGTATGTACGTACATGCTATGCATGCATGCATACAAGTACACAAGCCACGGTAATACAAGCTTCCAGCTGCGTGTCACATCGTTGATTTAGGACTACCGCAAGTTGAGAGCTCGTCGTTGAGTAGCTACCAAGCCTCGTCTCGGACGACGTAAGTAAGAGCATCAAGAACCGGACTCTCCAAATTGATCTGGTGGACGCATGACCACTGACCCAGGAGAGAAAGTAAAAAAGTTGACCCAAGGGTACCCTCTCAAAACCTCCTTAAACACCAGGGCTGCCCGGCACTTCTCATATTCAGCACATGTACAGAGGCAATATGAGAAGTGTTTGACCGTGTCTGATAAGTGGTCCTGCTTCCGTCACATAGGATTTGGCCAATAGCACGGACCATCATTTTTCTTTCTTTATTATTTGTACGCTTTCTTTCTTTCTCCATTCCAACCAATCACATGTATATAATCAAACATATAGAAAAAAAATGAGGGACATGGATACATGCATGACAAATAGAGACATAAATGGACACGCCCAGACATTGACCGGGTGCGTCCGTGGATGTTTGAGGGGCGTTTGTCCTGTATGAAGTAAATGTATGCGTCTACATCGCGAATCGATCGATCGATAGAAGGACGAAGCTCCGTGCGGCCATCTTAACTAATTCATGTCTCGTATGTTGCTAGGTTCGGCGTTTGAAAAATTGGCATGCATCGGTGTTGTCAGCACCACACATGCGTAGACGGGAACCTGCACAAGCTGTAAGCCATGTCGAAGGGGACCAGCAGAGAAAGACTCGAGGACGGTTGCGGCGCCAGTTGACTTGAGGTAGCAGGTGTTGATGTCAACCGCGGTTATCCGAGTAGATGAAGTGGTCGGCGAAGATGTCGGCGACGCTAGCGATGAGCTGGTGCATGATGAAGACGAAGAGATGCACAAAGTAGGCACACATCCAGAGGCAGCCTGTGGGGGATACGTTGGTCGCCGGTAGGAGTGCGATGACAGTGCTCGAAGTAGGCGAGGAGAAACCAACAAAGTGACAAAGACCATGCGCCGACGGTGACGTTCCTGTGTTAAGTGGAGGCGACACAACGAATACCACGTGGAAGTCAACGCGCGGGGACAGCGCACCGCCGCGCTACGGCCCGAAGGGGTGATGCACCAACAGTGCGCAGTTCGGGGCGATGGCTAGGAAGACCTCAGGGCGGCGACATGAACTGTCTTCCATGGCTCTACGGCCCGAAGAAGCGGTGCAGCGGCAGCACGCAGTTGGGCAACCACGAGGAGAACCATAGGGCGGCGACGTTGCGCCAGCCGTAGCTCTATCAACGGAGAGGCACACAAGGTCGGGAAAATCTTCACATGACCTCCGAAGATGCGGACTTGCAGTTGATCAGACCAAATGTGCGATGAGGATGGAGTGTATCGCGTGCTTTCGGCTGATCAGACCGATTGCTCACGAGTCGAACTAGTTGCTCGGTCGGCAGCGCATAGGACAACACTGCGCCTAGTTTGGCTGCATCACGCGTACATACACTAGTAGAAAACAGGGCTTTGGATCTGGCTAGATAAGAGCATTAGTCCCGGTCATGTTACGAACCAGAACTAATGGAAGTATCAGTCCCGATTTGAGAGGCTAGGACGCCGGCCGGGCCCCGGCAGACATCAGTCCCGGCTTGGCTGGGACCTTTAGTACCGGTTCCAGCCACCAACCGGGACTAAAGGGGTTGCTGCACTTTAGTCCCAGTTTGTGTCTGGAACCGGGACTAAAGGGTAGGCATTTAGTCCCGGTTCTAAACACAAACCGAGACTAAAGTTTTGTCTATATATATCCACGCCCCCTCCCCATCTCCTCTATCTTTTGGCCGTGAAAGGGTGGAGGTGTGGGCTACTCTGTTTTTTGCCTATATATGCACATGAGCTGTTCGATGAAATGGTCGAGCCACACTTAAGCTTTCTCCTCTGTTCTTCCTCCAAGCTCGACCTCTAAGCTATATTTTCCCCAAGATTTGTCTATGTTTGGCGGTGCACCAATTACACAAGTGTTCTAAGAGGTTAGCAACTTCATCCTTTCATCTCTCACTGCTGGTTTAGCTCATTTCAAATGCTCTAGAAGTAGAGTGGTTTGTGGCTTTTAATGGAGGAGTGTATGTGGGAGTTTTTCTTGATTTAGATGCACAATTTGAGGTCAAATTAATTACTTAGAGTCTGCACATGTGTAGGGTGCCGTCCCGTCCCCGTCCTCACCGCCGTCGATCGCCCGCACCGATCTTATCGCCGGCACCACCGTGGTGAGCCTCTTGTTCTTATCTTCTTTTTAAAAGAAAAAAATCTTACTTGTATGATTTAGATAGCTACTTGTATAATTTTCTTACTTTTATTATTGTTTGTTATTATATAGTGCCATGGTTTTGGTATCCGCCCCCATCGGCTCTCGTTCGGTCTATGATTCGGATGTGGTACATTATCTTTTATAACTATTTGTTTCATTTAGTGTTTATGACAATTATGCCAACCAACATGACATAGATGTTTTTATCTAGGAGGTATGTGAACCGGAAATTCCAACGGACCCTCTTGTCGAGAGGTTAAATTTAGTTGAAAAAGAAAACAATTATTTGAAAGAAAAATTGAAAAGAATTGAAGAGGAGAAGATGAAATTGGAGTTGCATGTTGCCGATGTCGTCGATAATCACAAGATCCAGATGGATGCAATGCCCTTGAAGATTAGAAAGATTAGAAAATATGCCATTGATAATAAGGCTTGGTATCATTATGCTATTGGATCGATTGTTACCTTAGTTGCGATTATGATCGCATTTGTTGTTACATTTAAATGTTTTACATAGTTGTATGTTAGTTTCAATGTATGTTTTAATTAGATGCTCTAGAGAGCTGTATGTTGTTCTATGAGAACTATATATGAACTTTATATATTTATTTTTTCAGTAATAACATTTAATCACTATTATACTTTGGTTTTAATGTGATGATGAACTTGTATTAATTTGGTCACTTCTCTATTCATGATGTTCTGTAATGGTTTTTGATATAATTAATTATATAATGCACGCAGATGAACCAGCAACGGATGTACGGTGACCAACGCACCTCCGACTACATTGAGGGCCTGCATAATTTTCTCGAAGTGGATAATGCAAACAAGAAGAATGGTTTTATGTATTGTCCATGTACTATCTGTGGTAATACGAAGGATCACTCTTCCTCGAAAACCTTTCACTTCCACCTGCTTGAGAAGGGTTTCATGCCACACTATAATGTTTGGACCAAGCACGAAGAAAGAGGGGTTATGATGGAAGACAACAAAGAAGAAGAGGATGATGACAACTATCGTATGTTCCCTGAATACAATGATACTACAACGGGGGAAGCTGAAGATCAAGGGGCACCAGACGATGTGCCCGATGATGATCTTCGCCGGGTCATTGTTGATGCATAGAGAGAATGCGAAAGTGAAAGGGGGCAGTTGAAGTTCGATCGCATATTAGAGGCTCACAAAAGAGGGTTGTACCCAAATTGCGAAGATTAAAACACAAAGCTTGGTATCACACTGGAAATGTTGCAATGGAAGGCAGACAATGGTGTATCTGACAACGGATTTGGGAAGCTACTGAAAATTATGAAGAAGAAGCTTCCAAAGGATAACGAATTGTCTGATAGTACGTACGAAGCAAAGAAGGTTCTATGCCCTCTAGGATTGGAGGTGCAGAAGATACATGCATGCCCTAATTACTGCATCCTCTATCGCGGTGAGTACGAAAATTTGAACGCATGCCCAGTATGTGGTGCATTGCGGTATAAGATTAGACGAGATGACCCTGGTGATGTTGAGGGCGAGCACCCCAGGAAGAGGGTTCCTGCCAAGGTGATGTGGTATGCTCCTATAATACCATGGTTGAAACGTCTCTTCAGAAACAAAGAGCATGCCAAGTTGTTGCGATGGCATAAACAAGACTGTAAGAAAGAAGGGAAGTTGAGAGTACCCGCTGATGGGTCGCAGTGGAGAAAAATCTAGAGAAAGTGGCGGGAGTTTGTAGATGTCGCAAGGAAGTATGGTTTGGTTTAAGTGCACATGGCATTAATCCTCTTGGGGATCAGAGCAGCAATCATAGCACCTGGCCCATGTCTCTATGTATCTATAACCTTCCTCCTTGGTTGTGCATGAAGCGGAAGTTCATTATGATGCCAGTGCTCATCCAAGGCCCTAAGCAACCCGGCAACGACATTGATGTGTACCTAAGGCCATTAGTTGAAGAACTTTTACAGCCGTGGGATATCAAAGGTGTTCGTGTGTGGGATGAGCACAAACAGCAGGAATTTGACCTACGAGCATTGCTGTTTGTAACCATCAATGATTGGCCTGCTCTTAGTAACCTTTCAGGACAGATAAACAAGGGATACCACGCATGCACACACTGTTTACATGAGACTGACAATATATATTTGGACAAATGCAAGAAGAATGTGTACCTGGGACATCGTCGATTTCTTCTGACCAAGCATGTCTTAAGAAAGAAAGGCAATCATTTCAAAGTTGAGGCAGATCACCGAAAGAAGCCCGTCCTTCGTACTGTTGCTGATATACTTGATATGGTCAAGGATTTACAAGTAATCTTTGGAAAGGGTCCTGGCGGACAATCTGGTCCGAATTACACTGAGGGACATGCACCCATGTGGAAGAACAAATCTATATTTTGGGACCTACCCTATTAGAAAGACCTAGAGGTCTGCTCTGCAGTCGATGTGATGCACGTGGCGAAGAATGTTTGCGTGAACCTGCTAGGCTTCTTGGGCATGTATGGGAAGACAAAAATACACTGGAGGCACGGGAGGACTAGCAAGGTGTGAACGAAAAAGACGGCATGCATCCAAAGCAGTATCAAGGTCCTGCCAGCTACGCTCTTACCAAAGCAGAGAAGGAAATCTTTTTTGAATGCCTGCTCAGTATCAAGGTCCCGTCTGGATTCTCATCGAATATAAATGGAATAATAAATATGGCAGAGAAATTTTTTCCAGAACATAAGTCTCATGACTGCCACGTGATTATGGCACAACTGCTTCCGGTTGCATTGAGGGGGCTCCTACCAGAAAATAGTGGATTATCCATTGTGAAGCTATGTGCATTCCTCAATGCAATTTCTTAGAATGATTTGGTCCAATGTCTTGTCAGTCTCGAGTTGGTGTCCGAAATCCTGATACTTCGAAAGAGATTGTCCAGTTTGTACACGAAGTGCATCCAGTTTTTGCTGTAACCCTCTCAACATTTTAGCACATGCTATGTGGGTGAAATTATGATACCATGCCAAGTTTCAACCTTTTCAGAGTTCATTTGTAGTGCTTTTCAATCTCAGGGTCATTTAGCTCAAAATAAATCATTAAATGCATGAAAAATAGCAAATGAAGTCAAAAAAGGGTTGAAAATTGATTATGTGGCTTTGAATGGTGCATATTGAACGCACAAAAAGTCGGGAATTAAAATATGTTAAAAAAATGAAATCCCTTTGTAATAGATGAGTTTCCGTCCGAAACCCTGATACTTCGAAAGAGATTGTCCAGTTTGTACACGAATTGCATCCAGTTTTTGTCATAACCCTCTAAACTTTTTAGCACATGCTATGTGGGTGAAATTATGATACCATGCCAAGTTTGAACCTTTTCAGAGTTAATTTATAGTGCTTTTCAATTTCATGGTCATTTAGCTCAAAAAATCATTAAATGCATGAAAAAAAGAAAATAATAAACTAAAACCTAGCTTTTGTCCCGGTTGGTGGCACCTACCGGGACTAAAGGCCTACCGCAGATTTTCACACCCGTATTTAGTCTCACCTCGCCAAGTGACGAGCTAGTCGACCACCTTAAATATCCGGGTCATCCAGAAGGGATAAGCTTCTAACACCATTGCATCCTTTGTTAAGGATATGGACACTTACTACGTATCTTCATAAGATTCGTAGTAAGGGTCTGTCTCCTTAACATAGAATAATGGTGTTGGCTTTTTTGAATCACTATGTGTCTATGCATCAAAATAAATTAGGTTAACAAAAAGTATTTTATAATATTCTTCATTTGTAGTGCTTTTTAATTTGAGGGTCATTTAACTCAAAAAATTATTAAAATAATCAACTAAGAATCTTTTAGAAAACTCTAATAGCAAAAACAATCAACTAAAAGGAATCAGTTAAAATATTTTGTTATGATCAACTAAAACAAAACTATAATATTCTTCAATAGCAAAAAGAATCAACTAAAAAGCTTTTATCAACCTCTAGTTATGATCAAAATAATATTAACTTAAAATTATATAAAATTTATGCAACTAAAATTATCGAAGTATTTTTGTTAAAAACTTTAATAGCAAAAAGAATTTTCATAAAGTATTTTTTGTTAAAAACTTTAATAGCAAACTAAAAAGCTTTTTATAAAACTCTAATAGCAAAAGGAATCAACTAAAAAGAATCAATTAAAATATTTTTGTATGATCAACTAAAACAAAACTATAATATTCTTCAGTAGCAAAAAGAATCAATTAAAAAGCTTTTATAAACCTCTAGTTACGATCAAAATATAATTTTAGAAAAAATAACATAAAAATAAAAAATGCCGCCTACTAGGCCACCACGGCCTGCATACGACTAGAAAACCCATCTATACATGGGCCAGGATGCAGGCCCGCGGGACAAGCAGGCCCAACATGCGAGAGAGGAACGTTAGGCATGTACTGCGTGCATTAGAGAGGAGCTCGAGAGGATAGCCGTAGCAGGGCTTATAAACCACTGCGAGCGCCTCACGCCAAGCGAGGTGGGACTAAAATTCGACCGCCCCGCGGCTATGCCAGTAAAAGGCCTTTAGTCCCGGTTGGTGGCTCCACCCGGGACTAAAGGCCCACCTTTAGTCCCGGTCCAAGCCACCAACTGGGACTAAAGGCCTAGGCTTCCCGCCCTTTCGCTTGGTGAAATTCACCTTTAGTCCCGGTTGGTTGCTCAGACCGGGACTAAAAGGGGGGCCTTTAGTCCCGGTTGGAGCCACAAACCGGGACTAAAGGGGGGGAGGCTATATAACCAGCACTTACCAAAATTTCCAATTTTCATCTGCAGTTTCCCCCTGGCCGTCAGGCTGCTGGACCTCGCCGTCGACACCCTCGTCGCGCCCCGCCCCTCGCTGATGCCCTCGCCGCGCCCTGCCCCTCTGCCCTCGCCGCGCCCTGCCCCTCTACCCTAACGCCGCCGCTCCCTGCGCCCCTGCCCTGCCCCGACGCCGCCGCGCCCCTGCCCCTACGCCACCGCTCCACTGCCCGACGCCGTCGGCCAGGTATACTCCCTCCACCCCTCTCCTCGCTCCTTCCTGTAGATCATAATCCACTCTAAGCTCTCTCTTCTCTCTGAATTCAACATGACATTGGATCATTTTTATGTGTACTTGCTGCTAGTAATTTTGTCATGCCATGATATGCCTTGATGTGAGTGCCATGAGCTTGCAAACATGCCTAGTTACTGCTTCTGTTTTCAGACTTGTTAATTTCACTGTCCTAAACTGTCTGTTATAAAACTTGCCAACTTTGCTTGTTGGTTGCTACTAATCTAGAACTCATATGGATATGATTCCTTCATGTGATTTGATGTTTGTTATGTGTACTTTGATGCCATGCTTTTGGTTGCTATGTTACCTTGATGTAGCTTGTTTAGTTGTTGCTCTCAAGTTGCTATCATGTTATATCTGTCATCCTGTTAACAGAATGTTCCATTTTATAAAATCCATAGTAAATGATCTGTCCATCATATGAACTTGTGCCAATGGAGTATTTGAAGATTTCTATGTCTACTACATGCTCATGTCAGTTTCATAAATTGTAAAATTGTTATGCTTGTTGTTATGTGCCTCCCAAGTCAGCATCATGATGTTGTTGTCAGCATTCCCAGTTTTTCAGTCTGAAATCTGTTATATCTTCTTGCCATGTTCTCTTGAAGCTACCATCATATCCATAACTCTTCTGAAGATGATCAGTAACCATGTTTTGTTGTTTGTGTTATGCTCTATCATTACATACCTTTTGATGCCATGTTCTTGCCCTGTAGCATATTTAATTCTTGCCTCCAAGTCTGATAATCTATTTTAACTTTGCAACTTGCCTTGATGAAACCCACTGATCTAGAGGTCATAAGCTCATGTTCAGTAAACATCATTTGTTATGTGCAACTAGCACTTCCATGCCATGCTTTTTCTTGCCATGTATAACCACTGTAGAATATTTATTTCTTGTCTCCAACATGTCATCAGATTAACACTGCTCATGTATGTACTCTGTTTTTCACCAAGTCATAATCTGTAACAGAACATTGCATTTTGCATTGATCCTATTAAAATAGTTCTAGTTCAACATGAGATTTTCAAAGTCTGAGAAATGCTCAAGTTCAACATGATCTATTTTCTTCTTCATAAAAAAATATATTTTTTGCCATGTCAAGCGTTGTATTTTGGTGACAAATATACTTCTTTTTACTAGGTTTTACTAGGTTTACTAGGTTTTTTTTACCATGCAAGCGCTACTATACTAGGGTTTTGGTGGAATTACAGGTTGTGGTGTTGCATCTTCGTGGAGTTGGTCCCTAATCGTCCCTCCGTTGTTCGACAAAAGGTGTCCATTTATTGTAAGTTGATTTTTGCTCATAGGATGATGGTTGGTTCATTTGTTGAGTTGTGTATTCATCCATGTGTAAAAATCTTGTATTCATCTTGTATTCATTTTGTATTCATCTTGTGAATAAATCTTGTATTGATCTTGTCATTAAAACATAAACCCGATATATAACTTTGATTTTGAGGCATATGAAAACACGAGAGACGAGGTCGTTAAAACATTACCCCAATAACTTCGACATGAGGAGGAGGGGTCGTTAAAACATAACCCTGATAACTTTGATTTTGAGGCATATGAAAACATGATTTGCACGTCGGACATGCATGAGAGAGGCGGTCCGCAAAGTATCCTCTCTCGAAAGATAGGACGAATCATCAGACACGAGGGGGGAGGAGTCCTCGACGATCGTCTGAAACTTGCTGTTATAAAACTTGTCAACTTTGCATGATGTTTGCCACTAATCCATTGCTCATATGCATTAATTGTTAGGTATGTACATATATTAATGCTTCTTTCTTGTTTTAGCCCTTCGGATCGAGCCAAACTTCTGCAAGGAGACGAGGCCCGAAGAAAAGGTTGGGCCAGGATGAAAGGTTCACGATCAAAGAAGTCGCTCGAGATGGCCAACCGATTGCTCCCAAGCGGAGCAAAGAAAATTTTGTAGATCAGTGGCGGAGTTATTGTTAGGGACAACGTCCCGATCAGCATCCAAGAATGGAATAAGAAAGACGGTGAAGTTTCTTATGTCCATGATAGACAGAAAGATGAACTTTGGAACTCGATGATGACAAATTTTAGCCTACCGCCAGAGGAGGATCCAAATAACCAAGTTATACAGCGAAAGGTCAAGGTATGGGATCTTAAGAAGATGGCAGAACTATTCAAGAACTGGAAGAAAAGATTGAACGATTTTGTCGACAAAGACGAGATTCCAGAATTCACCGGTCAATATGCGAAGATAAAAGATCACTGGCCCGCATTTGTGGCCTACAAGAAATGGAGAAAGCTAAGAAAATGTCACAGACAAATAAGCTAAATGTTGCAAAGAAGAAGTATCACCATTGTACGGGGTCTGCTGGCTACAGCAAAGCCCGACCTACGTGCGACAAAGCTAAGAACAACCTGCTTGCTAAAGGGGTCCAACCAGCGACATTGAACTGGCCCGATCGGGCAAGGACTTGGTTCTTCGGGTTTGGGGGAACTTGGGACCCAGAAATAGGGAAGTGTGTTTTCACGAAAGCTCAACTTCAAACACCTGTCATAAAGATTCAGGAAGCAATCAAGGATGTGCAGGAAGAGAGGTTCCATCTCGATAGAGAGAAAGATGAGCTGTCAAAGGCCCTCGGGAATCCTGAACACCCTGGACGAACACGAGGCACATCAGGCTCCATTCCGTGGAAGTATGGGTTTCCAGACAGCACTGGTTATAGAAGCCGAGGGAGAAAGAAGAAAGAGGAAGCAAACCGGATGCAGAAGATGGAAGAAAGATTATCGCTGCATGAGAAGAAACTAAAGGCATATACCAGTGAGCGAGCTTCTCAGGAGCACGAAGATCCTTCATTCGAAGCTACCCCACCATATCAGCGGAAAATAAGCGTGGCTTCCACGGAGCTTGTTCATCCTGATTACACGGCTCCTCGCTACCCCATGGATAGTATCACGGAGAATGAACATTGTGAGCTAATTGCGAAATGCCATAACCTAACCTTGAAGGTGGCGGTCGGCCATGTCTTACCTCCTCGACCTGATGGAACTTTCCATTTGCTCCGATTCCAGATGGCTTTGCTGTTGTCGGGGTGGATGAAATAATGAATGGATTTGAGGGGCTGGAGCTTGACTACCCAACAGGTGAAGGGGAGATTCATCTGGAAAATGCCTTAAGGACTACATGTCTATGGAGAAAGGAAAACATCTTGCTTCCAAACTGGACACCGCCTCAGCAGATTCAGCTGGAGGAGGCCACTAAGCAGACTCCTCATAGTCCAACTCTGCTATCTCCACTGCCTCAGTCACCTTTGGCGCATCAGCTGTCTCCGCCCCCTCAGCGGACTCCGGCGTAGGAGGCCCTCAGCAGAATCCTCCTCCTCCTCCTCAGCTGTCTTCGCTGCCTCAGCAATCTCCGCCGCGTCAGCTGACTCTGCCTCCTCCGCCGCTTCAGTGGACTCTGCCTCCTCCGCCGCGTTAGCTGACTCCGCCTGTTGGAAATATGCCCTAGAGACAACAATAAAGTGCTTATTATTAAATTTCCTTGTTCATGATAATCGTTTATTATCCATGCTATAATTGTATTGACTGGAAACTCAAATACATGTGTGGATACATAGACAACAACTTGTCCCTAATGAGCCTCTACCGGAGTAGCTCGTTGATCAAAGATGGCTGTGGTTTCCCAGCCATGGACATGAGTTTTCATTTTATAACGGGATCACATCTTTAGGAGAATGATGTGATGGAAAAGACCCAAACTATGAACGTAGCATATGATTGTATCAAGTTTACTGCTATCGTTTTATGCATGTCAAGTATATGTTCCTATGACCATGATATCATGCAACTCACTAACACCGGAGGAGTGCCTTCTGTGTACCAAACGTCGGAACGTGACTGGGTGACTATAAAGGTGCTCTACAGGTATCTCCGAGGGTGCCTGTTGAGTTGTCATGGATCAAGACTGGGATTCGACACTCCGTATGACGGAGAGGTATCTCAGGGCCCACTCAGTAATACAACATCGCAATGAGCTTGCAAGCAATGTGACTAAGGGGTTAGCCATGGGATCTTGCATTACGGAACGAGTAAAGAGACCTGCCAGTAATGAGACTGGACTAGGTATGGTGATACCGACGATCGAATCTCAGGAAAGTAACATACCGATGGACAAAGGGAACTGCATATGGGATTGTTTGAATCCTTGACATCGAGGTTGGACCGATAAAGATCTTCGTAGAATATGTAGGAACCAATATGGACATCCAGGTCCCGCTATTGGTTATTGACCGTAGAGGTGTCTCGGTCATGTTTGCATAGTTCTCAAACTCGCAGGGTCTACACACTTAACGTTTGGTGACGATATAATTATATTTGAGTTGTTATGGTTGTAACCGAAGGTTGTTCGGAGTCCCGGATGATATCCCAGATGTGACGAGGAACTCCGGAGTGGTCCGGAGGTGAAGATTGATATATAGGATGAAGGGCATCAGAGTCCGGAAGTCTTCCGGGGTTACCGGGTGATGACTAGGAGGACCGAAAGGGGTTTTGGGGCCCCCGGCAAGTGTTGGGGGCCTCATGGGCCAAGGGGAGGGGGCACCCCAGCCCACTAAGGGGCTGTGCGCACCCCCTCACTGTTGGAAATATGCCCTAGACGCAATAATAAAGTGGTTATTATTATATTTCCTTGTTCATGATAATCGTTTACTATCCATGCTATAATTGTATTTATTGGAAACTCACATACATGTGTGGGTACCTAGACAACAACATCTCCCTAGTGAGCCTCTACCGGACTAGCTCGTTGATCAAAGATGGGTATGGTTTCCTACTCATAGACATGAGTTGTCATTTGAGAACGGGATCACATCATTAGGAGAATGATGTGATGGACAAGACCCAAACTATAAACGTAGCATGTGATCGTGTCAAGTTTATTGCTATCGTTTTCTGCATGTCAAGTATATGTTCCTATGACCATGAGATCATCCAACTCACTCACACCGGAGGAGTACCTTGTGTGTACCAAATGTCGCAACGTAACTGGGTGACTATAAAGGTGCTCTACAGGTATCTCCGAGGGTGTCTGTTGAGTTGGCATGGATCAACACAGGGATTTGTCACTCCATATGACAGAGAGGTATCTCAGGGGCCACTCGGTAATACAATATCACAATGAGCTTGCAAGCAATGTGACTAATGAGTTAGCCACGGGATCTTGTATTATGGAACGAGTAAAGAGACTTGCCCTAGGGCACCCCTTCTCCTCCCTTCCCCCTATATATAGAGGGGTAGTGGGAGGGCAGCCACACCCATCTATGCCACGGCACTGCCCTCCCTCTCCCTTGTAGTCCATCTTCTTCACTGTTTGGCTTGGCGAAGCCCTGATGAGATTTATCCACCACCACCGCCACGACGCCGTCGTGCTGCCAGAGGACTTGAGCTACTACTTCACCATCGCTCGCTGGATCGAGGAGGTGAAGGCGTCATCAAGCCGCACGTGTGTTGAACATGGAGGTGCCGTCCGTTCGGCAGGCTGATCGGAGTTCGCGGGATGGATCGTGATTAGATCGCGAAGACATTCGATTACAACAACCACGTTTCTTAATGCTTCCGCTTAGCGATCTACAAGGGTATGTAGATGCAATCTCTCCTCTCGTAGATGTTCATCTACAAGATTGATCTTGGTGAGCGTAGGAAATTTTTTGTTTCCCATACAACGTTCCCCACCAGTGGCATCAGGAGCTAGGTCTATGCGTAGATGACATCACGAGTAGAACACAAAGGAGTTTGTGGGCGTTGATATTCAGATTGCTTCCTTCCTTGGTATTTTCTTGATTCGGTGGTATTGTGGGATGAAGCGGCCCGGACCCACTTTACATGTCCATGTACATGAGACTGGTTCCATCAACAGACATGTGACTTTGTTACATAAAGATGGCTGGCGGGTGTCTGTCTCTCCCACCTTAGTTGAATCGGATTCGACAAAGGCGGTCCTTGTAGAAGGTTAAATAGCAACATATCACCATTGTGGCTTTGCGTAGGTAAGAATCGTTCTTGCTAGATACCCATAGCAGCCACGTAAAACATGCAACAACAGTAAGAGGACGTCTAACTTGTTTTTGCGGGGTATGTTGTGATATGATATGGCCAAAGACATGATGAGCTATATTTGATGTATGAGATGATCATGTTTGTAATATTTTATATCGACTTGCATGTTGATGCATACGGCAACCGGCAGGAGCCATAGGGTTGTCTTTAATTATTGTATGACATGCGTGTCAATCATTAAACGATATGTAATGCTTTACTTTATCGCTAAGTGGTAGTAATAGTAGTAGAAGCATGGTTGGCGTGACAACCCCGATGGCGACACGATCATGGTGTCATGCCGGTGACGATGGAGATCATGCCGGTGCTTTGGAGATGGAGATCAAAAGCACAAGTTGTTGGCCATATCATGTCACTTATGATTTGCATGTGATGTTAATCCTTTTATGCATCTTATTTTGCCTAGGACGACGGTAGCATTATAAGGTGATCCCTCACTAAATTTTCAAGATAAAATTGTGTTCTCCCCAAGTGTGCACCGTTGCAAAAGTTCGTCGTTTCGAAGTACCACGTGATGATCGGGTGTGATAGACTCTACGTTCACATACAACGGGTGCAAGCCAGTTTTGCACATGTGAAACACTTGAGTTAAACTTGACGAGCCTAGCATGTACAGACATGGACTCGGAACACAAGAGACCGAAAGGTCGAACACGAGTCATGTAGTAGATATGATCAACATGGAGATGTTCACCATTGAGACCACCTCATCTCACGTGATGATCGGACTTGGGTTGGTGAATTAGTATTGTGTTACACTTGGACAACTGGAGGGATGTTGATTTGAGTGGGAGTTCTTAGGTAATATGATTAATTGAACTCATTTATCATGAACAATAGTCTAAGTTACCTTTGGAAATTTATGTTGTAGATCAATGGCTCGCGCAGTATCTCCCCTGAATTTCAATGCGTTCCTAGAGAAAGCTAAGCTGAAAGATGATGGAAGCAACTTTGTAGACTGGGCCCGTAATCTGAGGATTATCCTCGTGGCTGCCCAAAAGGCTTATGTCCTTGATGCACCGCTTGGTACGCCACCCCCTCCAGCAACTGCAGACGTTGTAAACGCCTGGCAGTCGCGTGTTGATGACTACTCAATAGTTCAGTGCGCCATGCTGTATGGCTTAGAGCCGGGACTTCAAAGGCGTTTTGAACGTCATGGAGCATATGAGATGTTCCAGGAGTTGAAGTTTATCTTTGAGAAGAATGCCCGGATCGAGAGGTATGAGACCTCTGATAAGTTCTATGCCTACAAGATGGATGAGAACGGGTCTGTTAGTGAGCACATACTCAGAATGTCTGGGTACTACAACCGCCTGGCTGAGTTGGGAGTTGAGTTCCCGCTAGAGGCTCTCACTGACATAGTTCTTCAATCGCTACCACCTAGCTACAAGATCTTTGTGTTGAAATATAACAGGGAAGGGATGAACAAGTTAGTCTCCGAGCTGTTCGCGATGTTCAAAGTTGCTGAGTCAGACATCCAGAAGGTGAATCAAGTGTTGATGGTGAATAAAACCACTAGTTTCAAGAAAGGCAAGGGAAAGAAGGGAAACTTCAAGAAGAGTAGCAAAGTAGTTGCTCCTCCTCCCGTGAAGAAACCCAAGGCTAGACCCAAGACGGAGACTGAGTGCTTCTATTGCAAGGGAACTGGCCATTGGAAGCGGAACTGCCCCAAGTATCTGGCCAACAAGAAGGGGGCCAACGTCAACAAAGGTACATATGTTATACATGTTAATTATGTGTACCTTACCAACTCTCGTTGTAGTGCCCTGGTATTTCATACCGGTTTGGTTGCTCACATTTGCAAATCAAAGCAGGAACTACAGAATAGATGGAGGTTGGCGAAGGACGAAGTGACGATGTGCGTGGGAAATGGTTTCAAGGTTGATGTGATTGCCCTCGGCACGCTCGCTCTTCGATTACCATTGGGATTAGTGATGAACCTGAATAATTGTTATTTAGTGCCTGTGTTGAGCATGAACATTATATCTGGATCTTGTTTAATGCGAGATGGTTACTCATTTAATGGTTGTTCTATTTAAATGGTTAATATCTTTTATGGTCATGCACCCATTTTGAGGGGTTTATTCTTATTGAATCTCGATAGTGATGATACACATGTTCGTAACATTGATGCCAAAAGATGTAGATTGATAATGATAGTACCACTTTCTTGTGGCACTGCCCCTTAGGTCATATTGGTGTAAAGCGCATGAAGAAACTCCATGCTGATGGACTTTTGGAGTCACTTGATTTCGAATCACTTGACATATGCGAACCATGCCTCATGGGGAAGATGATCAAAACGCCGTTTTCTGGAACAATGGAATGGGCAAGTGATTTGTTGGAAATAATACATACTGATGTGTGTGGTCCGAATAGCGTTGACGCGCGCGGTGGATATCATTACTTTCTCACCTTCACCGATGACTTCAGTAGATATGGGTATATTTAATGAAGCATAAGTCTGAGGCGTTTCAAAAGTTCAAGCAATTTTAGAGTGAAGTTGAGAATCATCATAACAAGAAGATCAAATTCCTACGATCCGATCAAGGAGGAGAGTATCTGAGTTATGAGTTTGGCAATCACTTAAGACAATGTGGAATTGTTTCACAGTTGATGCCACCTAGAACACCATAGCGTAATGGTGTGTTCGAACGTCATAATCGTACATTATTGGATATGGTGTGTTCTATGATGTCTCTTGCCGATCTGCCACTATTGATTTGGGGTTATGCGTTAGAGACAGTTGCATTCACTTTCAATAGGGCACCACATAAGTCCATGGAGAGGACGATGTATGAACTGCGGTTTGGCATGAAACCTAAGTTGTTGTTTCTCAAGGTTTGGGGCTGCGATGCTTATGTCAAAAGGCTTCAGCCGAAAAAGCTCGAACCAAAAGCGGACAAATTCGTCTTCATAGGATACCCAAAAGAGACGGTTGGGTATGCCTTCTATCTCCGATCCGAAGGCAAAGTGTTTGTCGCAAAGAACGGGTCCTTTCTCGAGCAAGAGTTTCTCTCGAAAGAATTGAGTGGGAGGAAGATAGAACTTGATGAGGTTGTTGAACCTTTACTTCAACCAGAGAATAGCGCAGCACAGAAAGATGTTTCTATGGCACCTACGTCAGTTGAAGAGGAAGCTAATGATGATGAAGCTTCGGATCAGGTTACTATCGAACCTCATAGGTCGACAAGGGTACATACAACTCCTGAGTGGTACGGTAACCCTGTCTTAGAGGTCATGTTGTTGGACAACGGTGAACCTATGAGCTATGGAGAAGCGATGGTGGGCCCGGATTGCAACAAATGGTTAGAGGCCATGAAATCCGAGATGGGATCCATGTATGAAAACAAAGTATGGACTTTGGAAGTATTACCTGAAGGGCGAAAGGCCATTCACAATAAATGGATCTACAAGAAGAAGATGGCCACGGACGGTAATGTCACCATCTATAAAGCTCGACTTGTGGCAAAGGGGTTTTCACAAGTTCAAGGAGTTGACTACGATGAGAATTTCTCACCCGTAGCGATGCTTATGTCCGTTAGAATAATGTTGGCAATAGTTGCATTTTTCGATTATGAAATCTGGCAGATGGATGTCAAAACAGCCTTCCTTAACGGTTTCCTTAAGGAAGAGTTGTATATGATGCAATCGGAAGGTTTTGTCGATCCAGAGAATGCTAAAAAAGTGTGCAAACTCCAGCGATCCATTTATGGACTGGTGCAAGCATCTCGGAGTAGGAATCTTCACTTTGATGAGGTGATCAATGCGTTTGGGTTTATAAAAGTTTTTGGAGAATCTTGTATTTACAAGAAAGTGAGTGGGCGCTCTATAGTGTTTCTAATATTATATGTGGATGACATATTGCTGATTGGAAACAATATAGAACTTTTGGAAAACGTGAAGGAATATTTGAACAAGAGTTTTTCAATGAAGGACCTAGGAGAAGCTGCCTTCATATTAGGCATCAAGATCTATAGAGATAGATCGAGACGCTTGATAGGACTTTCACAAAGCACATACCTTGATTAGATTTTGAAGAAGTTCAATGGATCGGTCCAAGAAGGGGTTCTTGCCTGTTTTGCAAGGTGTGCAGTTGAGTCAGACTCAATGCCCAACGACTACAGAGGATAGAGAAAAGATGAGTGTCATCCCCTATGCCTCCGCCATAGGATCTATCATGTATGCGATGTTGTGCACAAGACCAGATGTCACCCTTGCCATAAGTATGGCCGGAAGGTTTCAATGTAATCCAGGAATGGATCACTGGACAACGGTGAAGAATATCCTCAAGTACCTGAAAAGGACTAAGGAAATGTTTCTCGTTTATGGAGGTGATCAAGAGCTCGTTGTAAAGGGTTACGTCGATGCAAGCTTTGACACTGATCCGGATGACTCTAAGTCTCAAACTGGATATGTATATGTTCTGAACGGTGGAGCGGTAAGCTGGTGCAGTTCCAAGCAGAGCGTGGTAGCTGATTCTAGATGTGAAGCAGAGTACATAGCTGCCTCGGAGGCAGCGAAGGAATGTGTCTAGATGAAGCCGTTCATGACAAATCTTGGAGTTGTGCCTAGTGCACCGGAACCAGTTACTCTGTTTTGTGACAACACTGGTACCATTGCTCTAGCCAAGGAACCAAGGTTTCACAAGAGGACCAGACACATAAAGCAACGCTTCAATTCCACCCGCGATTACGGCAAGGAGGAAGACATAAACATTTGCAAGATACATACGGATCTGAATGTTGCAGATCCGTTGACTAAACCTCTTCCACGGGCAAAGCATGATCAACACCATAACTCTATGGGTGTTAGATTCATTACCATGTAATGCTAGATTATTGACTCTAGTGCAAGTGGGAGACTGTTGGAAATATGCCCTAGAGGTAATAATAAAGTGGTTATTATTATATTTCCTTGTTCATGATAATCGTTTATTATCCATGCTATAATTTTATTGATTGGAAACTCAAATACATGTGTGGGTACATAGACAACAACATCTCCCTAGTGAGCCTCTACCAGACTAGCTCGTTGATCAAAGATGGCTATGGTTTCCTAGTCATAGACATGAGTTGTCATTTGATAACGGGATCACGTCATTAGGAGAATGATGTGATGGACAAGACCCAAACTATAAACGTAGCATGTGATCGTGTCAAGTTTATTGCTATTGTTTTCTGCATGTCAAGTATATGTTCCTATGACCATGAGATCATGCAACTCACTGACACCGTAGGAGTACCTTGTGTGTACCAAACATCGCAACGTAACTGGCTGACTATAAAGGTGCTCTACAGGTATCTCCGAGGGTGTCTGTTGAGTTGGCATGGCTCAAGACTGGGATTTGTCACTCCGTATGACGGAGAGGTATCTCAGGGCCCACTCGGTAATACAGTATCACAATGAGCTTGCAAGCAATATGACTAATGAGTTAGCCACAGGATCTTGTATTACAGAACAAGTAAAGAGACTTTCCAGTAACGAGATTGAACTAGGTATGGATCTCGGGCAAGTAACGTACCGATGGACAAAGGGGACTGCATACGGGATTAGCAGAATCCTTGACATTGAGGTTCGATCGATAAGATCTTCGTAGAATATGTAGGAACCAATATGGGCATCCAGGTCCTGCTATTGGTTATTGACCGTAGAGGTGTCTCTGCCATGTCTGCATAGTTCTCGAACCCGTAGGGTCTACACACCTAACGTTTGGTGATGATATAAGTATAGTTCAGTCATTATGGTGGTTACCGAAGGTTGTTCGGAGTCCTGGATGAGATCCCGGACGTGACGAGGAACTCTGGAATGGTCCGAAGATGAAGATTGATATATTGGATGAGGGGTATTGGAGTCCGGAATTTTTCCAGGGGTACCGGGTGATGACCAGCATCATCGAAAGAGGTTTTGGGGGGGGCATGTGTTGGGGTGCCCATGGGCCAAGGGGAGGGGGCAAACCAGCCCACTAAGGGGCTGTGCGCGCCCCTCACCCTTTCCCACATAACCAGAAGGGGTGGGGGCGCTCCCCTAGGGCAGCCACCCCATTTGCCTTGGGGGCCAAGGCTCCCGGGGGGAAGGCGCACCAAAACCCATCTAGGGTTTCTCCCTAGTGGCCGCCGGCCCCCCTAGGGAACCCTAGGGCGCCCCTTCTCCTCCCGTCCCACTATATATAGAGCGGTAGAGGGAGGGCAGCCACACCCATCTATGCCACGACACTGCCCCCCTCTCCCTCTAGTCCATCTTCTTCTCTGATTGGCTTGGCAAAGCCCTGTTGATATTTCTCCACCACCACCGCCACCACGCCGTCGTGCTGCCAGAGGACTTGAGATACGACTTCACCATCACTCACTGGATTGAGGAGGTGACGGCGTCATCAAGCCATACGTCTGTTGAACGTGGAGGTGCCGTCTGTTCGGCACTTGGATCGGAGTTCGCGGGACGGATCGTGATTGGATCGCGAAGACGTTCAACTACATCAACCGCGCTTCTTAACGCTTCCACTTAGCTATCTACAAGGGTATGTAGATGCAATCTCTCCTCTCGTAGATGTTCATCTCCTAGATTGATCTTGGAGAGCGTACGAATTTTTTTGTTTCCAATGCAACGTTCCCCAACACTCACCCCATCCCACGTAGACAGAGGAGGTGGGGGCGCCCCCTATGGCTGCCAAACCCTTTTGCCTTGGGGGCCAAGCCTCCTAGGGGGTGCACCCGAAATCCATCTAGGGTTTCCTCTTGTGGCCACCAGCCCCCCCTAGGGAAACCCTAGGGCGCCTCCTCCTCCGCTCTTCCCCCTATATATAGAGGGGTAGAGGGAGGGCAACCACACCCATCTATGCCACGACACTGCCCTCCCTCTCCCTCGTAGTCCATCTTCTTCTCCGATTGGCTTGACGAAGCCCTGTTGAGATTTCTCCACCATCACTGCCACCACGCCGTCGTGCTGCCAGAGGACTTGACATACTACTTCACCATCACTCAATGGATTGAGGAGGTGAAGGCGTCACCAAGCCGTACGTCTGTTGAACGTGGAGGTGCCGTCCGTTCGGCACTTGGATCGGAGTTTGTGGGATGGATCATGATTGGATCACGAAGACCTTCGACTACATCAACCACGCTTCTTAACGCTTCCACTTAGCGATCTACAAGGGTATGTAGATGCAATCTCTCCTCTCGTAGATGTTCATCTCCTAGATTGATCTTGGTGAGCGTACGAAATTTTTTGTTTCCAATGCAACGTTCCCCAACACTCACCCCATCCCACATAGCCAGAGGAGGTGGGGGCGCCCCCTAGGGCTGCCAAACCCTATTGCCTTGGGGGCCAAGCCTCCTAGGGGGGGCACCCGAAATCCATCTAGGGTTGCCTCTTGTGGCCACCAGCCCCCTAGAGAAACCCTAGGGCGCCTCCTCCTCCGCCCTTCCCCCTATATATAGAGGGGTAGAGGGAGGGCAACTGCACCCATCTATGCCACGACACTTCCCTCCGTCTCCCTCGTAGCCCTCTTCCTCTCTGTAGTGCTTAGCGAAGCTCTGCCGAGATTTCACCACCACCGCAGCCACCACACCGTCGTGGTGCCGGAGGACTCGAGCTACTACTTCACCATCGCTTTCTGGATCGAGGAGGCGAAGGCATCATCAAGCCGTACATGTGTTGAACGCGGAGGTGCCTTCCGTTCGCCACTAGGATTGGGAGTTCGCGGGACGGATCATGATTGGATCGCGAAGATGTTCGACTACATCAACTGCGTTTCTTAACGCTCCCGCTTAGCGATCTACGAGGGTATGTAGATGCAATCTATCCTCTCGTGGATGTTTATCTCCTAGATTGATCTTGGTGAGCATAGGAAATTTTTTGTTTCCCATGCAACGTTCCCCAACAGTGGCATCATGAGCTAGGTCTATGCGTAGATGACATCATGAGTAGAACACAAAGGAGTTCGTGGGCGTTGATATTCAGATTGCTTCCTTCCTTGGTCTTTTCTTGATTATGCGGTATTGTGGGATGAAGCGGCCCGGACCAACTTTACATGTCCATGTACATGAGACCGGTTCCATCGACTGACATGTGACTTTGTTGCATAAAGATGGCTGGTGGCTGTCTGTCTCTCCCACCTTAGTTGAATCGGATTTGACAAAGGCGGTCCTTGTAGAAGGTTTAATAGCAACTTGCATATCACCGTTGTGGATTTGCGTAGGTAAGAATCATTCTTGCTAGATACCCATAACAGCCACGTAAAACATGCAACAACAATTAGAGGACGTCTAACTTGTTTTTGTAGGGTATGTTGTGATATGATATGGCCAAAGACATGATGAGATATATTTGATGTATGAGATGTTCATGTTTTGTAATAGTTTATCACTACTTGCATGTCGATGAATACGGCAACCGGCAGGAGCCATAGGGCTGTCTTTAATTATTGTATGACCTGCCTGTCAATCATTAAATGCTATGTAATGCTTTACTTTATCGCTAAGCGGTAGCAATAGTAGTAGAAGCATGGTTGGCATGACAACTCCGATGGTGAAACGATGATGGAGATCATGGTGTCATGCCAGTGACGATGGAGATCATGCCAGTGCTTTGGAGATGGAGATCAAAAGCACAAGTTGATGGCCATATCATGTCACTTATGATTTGCATGCGATGTTAATCCTTTTATGCATCTTATTTTGCTTAGGAAGACGGTAGCATTATAAGGTGATCCCTCTCTAAAATTTTAAGATAAAATTTTGTTCTCCCCAAGTGTGCACCGTTGCGAAAGTTCGTCGTTTCGAAGCACCATGTGATGATCGGGTGTGATAGACTCTACATTCGCATACAATGGGTGCAAGACAGTTTTGCACATACGGAACACAAGAGACCGAAAGGTTGAACATGAGTCATATAGTAGATATGATCAACATAGAGATCTTCACCATAGAAACCACCTCATCTCACGTGATGATCGGACTTGGGTTGGTGAATTTGGATCGTGTTACACTCGGACAACCGGAGGGACGTTGATTTGAGTGGGAGTTGTTAGGTGATATGATTAATTTAACTCATTTATCATGAAAAAAAATCTAAGTTATCTTTGCAAATTTATGTTGTAGATCAATGGCTCGCACAGTAGCTCCCCTGAATTTCAATGTGTTCAAAGAGAGAGCTAAGCTGAAAGATGATGGAAGTAACTTTGTGGACTGGGCCCGTAATCTGAAGATTATCCTCACGGCCGCCCAAAAGTTGTATGTCCTTCATGCTCCGCTTGGTGCGCCACCCCATCCAGCAACTGTGTTGATGACTACTGAATAGTTCAGTGCGCCATGTTGTATGGCTTAGAACCAGGACTTCAAAGGCGTTTTGAACGTCATGGAGAATATGAGGTTTTCTAGGAGTTGAAGTTTATCTTTGAGATGAATGCCCGGATCGAGAGGTATGAGACCTCCGATAACTTCTATGCCTGCAAGATGGAGGAGAACGGGTCTGTCAGTGAGCACATACTCAGAATGTCTGGGTACTACAACCATCTGGCTGAGTTGGGAGTTGAGCTGCCGCCAGAGGCTGTCACTGACAGAGTTCTTCAATCGCTACAACCCAGCTACAACCTAGCTAAAAGAGCTTTGTGTTGAATTATAACATGCAAGGGATGAACAAGTCAGTCTCCGAGCTGTTCGCGATGCTGAAAGTCGCTGAGTTAGACATCCATAAGGAGCATCAAGTGTTGATGGTGAATAAAACCACTAGTTTCAAGAAAGGCAAGGGAAAGAAGGGAAACTTCAAGAAGAGTAGCAAAGCAGTTGCTCCTCCTCCCGTGAAGAAACCCAAGGCTGGACCCAAGACGGAGACTAAGTGCTTCTATTGCAACGGAACTGGCCATTGGAAGCGGAACTACCCCAAGTATCTGCCGACAAGAAGGGGGCCAACGTCAACAAAGGTATATATGATATACATGTTATTGATGTGTACCTTACAATCTCTCGTTGTAGTGCCTGAGTATTTGATACCGGTTCAGTTGCTCACATTTGCAAATCAAAGCAGGAACTACAGAATAGACGGAAGCTGACGAAGGACAAAGTGATGATGCGCATGGAAAATGGTTCCAAGGTTGATGTGATCGCTGTTAGCACGCTCGCTCTTCGATTACCATCGGGATTAGTGATGAACTTGAATAATTGTTATTTAGTGCCTGCGTTGAGCATGAACATTATATCTGGATCTTGTTTAATGCGAGACGGTTACTCATTTAAAACATAGAATAATGGTTGTTCTATTTATATGGGTAATATCTTTTATGGTCATGCACCCATTGTGAGGAGTTTATTCTTGTTGAGTCTCCATAGTGATGATACACATGTTCATAACATTGATGCCAAAAGATGTAGAGTTGATAATGATAATACAACTTTCTTGTGGCACTGCCGCTTAGGTCATATTGGTGTAAAACACATGAAGAACTCCATGATGATGGAATTTTGGAGTCGCTTGATTTTGAATCACTTGACACATGTGAACAATGCCTCATGGGCAAGATGACCAAAACCCCATTTTCTGGAACAATGGAACAAGCAAGTGACTTGTTGGAAATCATACATACTGATGTGTGCGGTCCGATGAGTGTTAACGCGCGCGATGGGTATTGTTACTTTCTCACCTTCATCGATGACTTGAGTAGATATTGGTGTATTTACTTAATGAACCATAAGTCTGAGACGTTTGAAAAGTTCAAGGAATTTCAGTGTGAGTTGAAAATCATCGTAACAAGAAGATCAAATTCCTAGAATCTGATCAAGGAGGAGAGTATCTGAGTTATGAGTTTGGCAATCACTTAAGACAATTTGGAATTGTTTCACAGTTGACGCCACCTAGAACACCACAGCGTAATGGTGTGTTCGAACGTCGTAATCGTACCCTATTGGATATGGTGCATTCTATGATGTCTCTTGCCAATCTTCCACTTTCATTTTGGGGTTATGCGTTAGAGACAGCTGCATTCACATTAAATAGGACACCATCTAAGTCCGTGGAAACGACACTGTATGAACTATGGTTTGGCAACAAACCTAAGTTGTCGTTTCTTAAGGTTTGGGGCTGCGATGCTTATGTCAAAAGGCTTCAACCGAAAAAGTTCGAACCCAAAGTGGATAAATGCGTCTTCATAGGATACCCAAAAGAGACGGTTGGGTATACCTTTTATCTCAGATCTGAAGGCAAAGTGTCTCTAAGAACGGGTCCTTTCTCGAGAAAGAGTTTCTCTCGAAAGAATTGAGTGGGAGGAAGATAGAACTTGATAAGGTTGTTGAACCTTTACTTCAACCAGAGAGTAGCACAACACAGAAAGATGTTTCTATGGCACCTGCTTCAGTTGAAGAGGAAGCTAATGATGATGATCATCGAACGTCGTAGGTCGACAAGGGTACTTATAGCTCCCGGGTGGTACGGTAACCCTATCTTAGAGGTCATGTTGTTGGACAATGGTGAACCTATGAGCTATGGAGAAGCGATGGTGGGCCCGGATTCTGACAAGTGGTTAGACGCCATGAAATCCGAGATGGGATACATGTATGAAAACAAAGTATGGACTTTGGAAGTATTACCTGAAGGGCGAAAGGCCATTCAGAATAAATGGATCTTCAAGAAGAAGACGGACGTAGACGGTAATGTCACCGTATATAAAGCTCGACTTGTGCAAAGGGGTTTTCACAAGTTCAAGGAGTTGACTACGATGAGACTTTCTCACCCGTAGCGATACTTAAGTCTGTCAGAATCATGTTGGCAATAGCTGCATTTTTCGATTATGAGATCTGGCAGATGGATGTCAAAACAGCGTTCCTTAATGGTTTCCTTAAGGAAGAGTTGTATATGATGCAACCGGAAGGTTTTGTCGATCCAGCGAATGCTGACAAAGTGTGCAAACTCTAGCGATCCATTTATGGACTGGTAAGCATCTCGGAGTTTGAATCTTCGCTTTCATGATGTGATCAAAGCGTTTGGGTTTATACTAGTTTTCGGAGAATCTTGTATTTACAAGAAAGTGAGTGGGAGCTCTATAGCATTTCTAATATTATATGTGGATGGCATATTGCTAATTGGAAACAATATAGAACTTTTGGAAAACATGAAGGAATATTTGAACAAGAGTTTTTCAATGAAGGACCTAGGAGAAGCTGCTTTCATATTAGGCATCAAGATCTATAGAGATAGATCGAGACGCTTAATAGGACTTTCACAAAGCAGATACCTTGATAAGATTTTGAAGAAGTTCAAAATGGATCAGTCCAAGAAGAAGGTGTGAAGTTGAGTTAAACTCAATGCCCAGCTACTACAGAGGATAGAGAAAAGATGAGTGTCATCCCCTATTCTTCATGTATGCGATGTTGTGCACAAGATCGGATGTCAGCCTTGCCATATGTATGGCTGGAAGGTTTCAAAGTAATCCAAGAATGGATCACTGGACAGCGATGAAGAATATCCTTAAGTACCTGAAAAGGACTAAGGAAATGTTTCTCGTCTATGGAGTTGAGCAAGAGCTCGTCGTAAAGGGTTACGTCGATGCAAGCTTTGACACTGATCCGGATGACTCTAAGTCTGAAACCGGATACGTATATATTCTAAATGGGGGAGCGATACGCTGGTGCAGTTCCAAGCAAAGTGTGGTAGTTGATTCTACATGCGAAGCGGAGTACATTGCTGCTTCGGAGGCAGCGAAGGAAGGTGTCTGGATGAACTAGTTCATGACAGATCTTGGATGTGTGCCCAGTGTACTGAACCCAATGACTCTGTTCTGTGACAACACTGGTGCCATTGCTCTAGCCAAGGAACCAAGGTTTCACAAGAGGACTAGACACATAAAGTGACGCTTCAACTCCATCTGTGATGAAGTCAAGGTGGAGGACATAAAACATTTGTAAAGTACATACGGATTTAAATGTTGCAGATCCGTTGACTAAACATTTGTAAAGTACAGGGTTCTGGTGATTGCAACGTCTACGAGGCGGCAGATGCCTATTTGAACTTTCTCGACGAGCAACGGTTGTTACAGGGCCCACCTGTCACATCCGAGACTGAGACCGACATCGAGACCGGCGCTGAGATTGAGACCGGCGCCGAGACTGGTGAAGCCGGTATAGAACCGAAACCGAAGAGGATGCGGCGCCCAAACAAGCTCATCACTACTAGACTGGTGGTCACGGAGGTGGACTCCGGCAATTTTGAGCCAAAAGAGCCTGCGGAAGCGCGCGTGTGCTACGACAATCAAATAGGCTGCATCCTACGGGCAACCGCCACCATCAATGATGAGAAACTAAAGAAGATACCTAATATGGAGCACTCCCTCCTAACTAAGCTGCACCAGGTATTCTTGTTCCCGGTCCGGGATGAAATCAAATATACTTGACCGTGGCAAGACCCGACAATGAAGAAGATAAACAAACGCGCCATGGGCAAGTTTAGCGGCGCGTTGTCCGCCTGGAAAGTACGGGTGAAACATCGGATCATCACCAAAAAGGAACGCTACTCTGAGATTGTAAAGGATAATCCGACAATTACAGAAGCGCAGTTCGAAATATTCAAGAAGGCTTGCGTTGCGGAAAATTCCAAAGAAAAGTCAGAGTACATGAAGGGGCTCCAAGAGAGGAACATGGGGTGCCACCACCTCGGAAGCCGTGGTTACGCGGGGAAGAGGCCCATATGGGCAAAGGAGGACGCAGAACGCGAAAGTCTGGGGATCCCAGACCCCTTGGCGGAGTTCACCACCCTGCAGGAGCGTGACATCATCAGGGCCCAGTACCGTTGGGACCCAGTCAACAAGGTTTTCGATATGGATGCGGTCACGAAGGAGTTCATGAGACTGCTGGTAATTATTAATTTACCCCCTAATTTTAGCTTCTAATCAATTCGACTGCACATTTAGTCACATTTGTAAACGATCCACGTTGTTTTGGCAAAAAGAGCAGCACAGGATTGCGGCCGAAAGCGACTCGCCGTCTGAGGCATTGGCGAGGCCCAAGTGGGACACCCCATTCAGCCGGGCCTTGAACATATTGAAAGGACTCCCGGTGGACACTCGACCGTCGTATGGACATGTGCACGGCGTGAGAGACGGCGCCACGTGGAAAAAGTACTACCGTGAGACCACAGAGGAGAGAAAGGAAATATGGAGGTTAAATGAAGAAAACATCGACAAGAAGGTTGAGATTGTGGTTGAGAAGAAATCAGCAGAGATAGTCAAAGCAGCGGTAGCTGCCGCAAAAGAGGAGATGGCAGATTCGTATAGTGTCTTGGTTCCGGCTATCTTCAGTTGGACCAAGAAAAATCAGATAAAGATTTAGCGGACTTTCCCCTTTCCAACTTCTTCGGGAGCAGCTCGTTTAGCGCACCTGCTCCCGCACCCGCTAGCAGCCCATCCTTCGTCTCTGGCGTGCTCGGAGGGGCTTCGTCTTTGGCTGAGCTCAACGCCCTCACGGTACCTGTCACACCGGCCCTCTTCAATATATGTATAATCTCCCATTTCCGTTGCCTCTCAGATGTCTCACGTCGCAGACATGTCTTTGCAAGCCGACGTAACCCCGTGCACCATACTGTACAACATCGACAGCCAGAAGGTGGACGTGGGAAAGGCGATGATAGTGAATCCAAAGGAACAATTGTTCCACAGCCGGCCGATCCCCCCTGACGTCTTCGAGGTTTCCGTGGCAGTGTCGAACCGGGCCACTAGAATTTGGCTCCTCCGGTAGAACTAGGGGGAGATGACGACGAGGCCCAATGGCGGCTTGGCGACGCCAACAACTTCACCGCCGCATCTTCCCTCGCGCATGTTTGTTCATGTCCGAGGCCTCGTCGCCGTCCTCCGCGCGCCTTGGTGCACTCGTCGCGGCGCCGCCCTCTCAACTTGCCAACATGGTCAACAAACGAGAGCAATCGGGAGAGGACTGTACATGGAGAGGATGACAGTAGGGACCCACCATGTCCATGGCCGTACGCAAGCAAGTTCCTCCTTTTTTGTTATATACAAGCAAAAAAGGAAATGCTTCCTCCTAGTGGTTTGCTAACATCTGGGACCCACAACATTGTCAGCTATAGTCAATACACAAGAGAACTGCACAACAGCAGCTGACACCTGGGACGTAGCTGCTCGAGCAGTATATATTTTTTATTATTGTTGAGACGGAGGAGGGTTTCAACTGGATTGTGGCCCGTCTAGCCCAAGCTTCTATTTTGAGTTCACCACATGACCAGCCCAGCTATTCTTTCTTCGTGCAAATGGCTAGCCCAGTTTCTTTTTTCTGAAGAATACCCAATCCAGGCATACCCAACCCAGGCCTGCATTTTTTCTCTACCTTGCTGGGCTGCAACTCTTTCAAGACAGCTGCAAATCCTAAAAGTAATTTGAAATGGATTGTTGATATAAAAACACACGACAAATTGGGAATTACTTTCAAATTTCTGATTTTTTTTCACATTTTCAGATTCCAATTTCATTCAGTTTTAACATAATTTAAATATATTTTGAAAGTACTTTAAATATGGCTCGACATTTCGGTATTAAAATAGTTTGTCCCCCACCGAAATGTGCGAAATTTCATTTAAATTTATAACACTGGTCCTAGCCAACAAAAAAGAAAATGGACTACAATAAATTGCATAAGAAGTTGCAAATGAGCTATAAATCATTTAAAATATAGAAAATGGGCTGACTTGTGGCCTATTAAGTTGACGCGTATGCAAGATTTTTTACTTATTATATATTATTAGCGAAGAAAACGAATCTAGCAGAAGTGGCCGCTGGATGTCAATCCAACGGCCACCGTGCTTTTTCAATCTTTGATCTTCTTACTCCAGCCGCCAAATCCAGCTCCGGCAGGACCGCCTGCTCCCGCCTCCCGTGGTCGGCTGTGCTGCTGGCCTGCCGCGCAGGCCTCACCACCCCCTCCTACTCCCACTGCTGGCCAGGCCATCACTCTACTCACCCACATCCCTCCACTGTTGTGGCTTCCCCGCTTCCGGGTCATTCCCTTCCTGGGTCTCATCGTCGTCCACCGTATTGGTGTTCTCGGCGCTCCAGGTCATTCCCTTCCTGGGTCTCGCCGTCGTCCACCGCGTTGGTGTTCTTGGCACGGCGTGGTCAACATTGTCAACAAACGACAACATCGGAAGAGGGATGTACGTGAAGAGGCTGACAGTAGGGACCCACTGTTGGGAACGTAGCATGCAATTTCAAAAAAATCCTACGATCACGCAAGATCTATCTAGGAGATGCATAGCAACAAGAGGGGTAGAGTGTGTCTACATACCCTCGTAGACCGAAAGCAGAAACGTTTAATAACGCGGTTGATGTAGTCGAACTTCTTCATGATCCGACCGATCAAGCACCGAACGTACGGCACCTCCGAGTTCTACACACGTTCAGCTTGATGACGTCCCTCGAACTCTTGATCCAGTACAGCGTCGAGGAAGTAGATGAGTTCCGTCAGCACGATGGCGTGGTGACGGTGATGATGAAGTTATCCGCGCAGGGCTTCGCCTAAGCACTACGAAAATATCACCGGAGGCGTAAACTGTGGAGGGGGACACCACACACGGCTTGGAACAATTGTATGTCTAGAGGCGCCCCCCTCCCACGTATATAAAGGAGGCAGAGGGGAGGAGGCCGGCCTAGGCGCGCCCCAAGTGGGGAGGACTCCCACTTGGACTCCTAGTCCAATTCGCCCCCCCCCCCCTTTCCTTTTACCGGAGAGGGAAAGGGGGAAGGAGAGGGAGAAGCAGAAGGAAAGGGGCGCACCGCCCCCTTCCCTACTCCAATTCGGACCCCTTCCTTGTGGGAGGTGCGCCAGCCCCTTGTGGGATAGTGTGCCTCCCTCCGAAGGCCCATGTGGCCCATAACTTTACCCGGGCGGTTCCGGTAACCCCCCGGTACTCCGATATTTTCCCGAAACACTCCGAAACCATTCCAGTGTCCGAATACTATCGTCCAATATATCAATCTTTACCTCTCGGCCATTTCGAGACTCCTCATCATGTCCGTGATCTCATCCGGGACTCCGAACAACATTCAGTCATCAAATCACATAAATTGTCATCGAACGTTAAGCATGCAGACCCTACTGGTTCGAGTACTATGTAGACATGACCGAGACACCTCTCTTGTCAATAACCAATAGAGGAACTTGGATGCTCATATTGGCTCCCACATATTCTACGAAGATCTTTATCGGTCAAACTGTAATGACAACATACGTTGTTCCCTTTGTCATCGGTATGTTACTTGCTCGAGATTCGATCGTCGGTATCTTTATAACTAGTTCAATCTCATTACCGGCAGGTCTCTTTACTCGTTTCGTAATACAATATCCCAAAACTAACTTATTAGTCACTTTGCTTGCAAGGCTTCATACGATGTGTGTTACCGAGAGAGCCCAGAGATACCTCTCCGATACTCGGAGTGACAAATGCTAATCTCGGTCCATGCCAACCCAACAGACACCTTCGGAGATACCTGTAGAGCATCTTTATAATCACCCAGTTACGTTCTGATGTTTGATAGCACACAAGGTATTCCTCCGGTGTTTGGGAGTTGCATAATCTCATAGTCGCAGGAACATGTATTTGACATGAAGAAAGCAGTAGCAATAAAACTGAACAATCAATATGCTAAGCTAACGGATGGGTCATGTCCATCACATCATTCTCCTAACGATGTGATCTCGTTCATTAAATAACAACACATGTCTATGGCAAGGAAACTTAACCATCTTTGATTAACGAGCTAGTCTAGTAGAGGCTTACTAGGGACACATTGTTTTTTCTATATATACACACATGTATCAAGTTTCCAATTAATACAATTCTAGCATGAATAATAAACATTTATCATGAATAAGTAAATATAAAATAACAACTTTATTATTGCCTCTAGGGCATATTTCCTTCAGTCTCCCACTTGCACTAGAGTCAGTAATCTAGATTACATTGTAATGATTCTAACACCCATGGAGTCCTGGTGTTGATCATGTTTTGCTCGTGGAAGAGGCTTAGTCAACGGGCCTGCTATATTGAGACCGTATGTATCTTGCAAATCTCTATGTCTCCCTCCTTGACTTGATCGCGGATGGAGTTGAAGCGTCTCTTGATGTGTTTGGTTCTTTTGTGAAATCTGCATTCCTTCGCTAAGGCAATTGCTCCAGTATTGTCACAAAAGATTTTCATTGGGCCCGATGCACTACTTATTACACCTAGATCGGATATGAACTCCTTCATCCAGACTCCTTCATTTGCTGCTTCCGAAGCAGCGATGTACTCCGCTTCACACGTAGATCACGCCACGACCCTTTTCTTGGAACTGCGCCAACTGACAACTCCACCATTCAATAAAAATACATATTTGGTTTGTGACTTAGAGTCATCCGGATCAGTGTCAAAGCTGGCATCGATGTAACCATTTGCGACGAGCTCTTTGTCACCTCCATAAATGAGAAACATATCCTTGGTTCTTTTCAGGTACTTCGGGATATTCTTGATCGCTGTCTAGTTATCCACTCCTAGATTACTTTGGTACCTCCCTACTAAACTTATAGCAAGGCACACACCATGTCTGGTACACAGCATAGCATACATGATAGAACCTATGGCTGAGGCATAGGGAATGACTTTCATTTTCTCTCTATCTTCTGCAGTGGTCGGGCATTGAGTCTGACTCAACTTCACACCTTGTAACACAGGCAAGAACCCTTTCTTTGACTGATCCATTTTGAACCTTTTCAAAACTTTATCAAGGTATGTGCTTTGTGAATGTCCTATCAAGCGTCTTGATCTATCTCTATAGATCTTGATGCCCAATATATAAGCAGCTTCACTGAGGTCTTTCATTGAAAAATTCTTATTCAAGTATCCTTTTATGATATCTAGAAATTATATATCATTTCCAATCAATAATGTGTCATCCAAATATAATATTGGAAATGCTACAGAGCTCCCACTCACTTTCTTGTAAATACAGGCTTCTCCAAAAGTCTGTATAAAACCATATGCTTTGATCACTTCATCAAAGCGTATATTCCAACTCCGAGATGCTTGCACCAGTCCATAGATGGATCGCTGGAGCTTGCACACTTTGTTAGCACCTTTAGGATCGACAAAACCCTCTGGTTGCATAGTCTTCTTTGAGAAATCCATTTAGGAATGCAGTTTTGACGTCCATTTGCCAGATTTCATAATCACAAAATGCGGCAATTGCTAACGTGATTCGGACGGACTTAAGCATCGCTACGGGAGAGAAAGTCTCATCGTAGTCAATCCCTTGAACTTGTCAAAAACCTTTTGCGACAAGTCGGGCTTTGTAGACGGTAACATTACCATCAGTGTCAGTCTTCTTCTTGAAGATCCATTTATTTTCTATGGCTCGCCGATCATCGGGCAAATCCACGAAAGTCCATACTTTTTTTGCATACATGGATCCTATCTCAGATTTCATGGCCTCAAGCCATCTGTCGGAATCTGGGCTCATCATAGCTTCTTCATAGTTCGTAGATTCCCCATGGTCTAGTAAGATGACTGTCGGTGTCAAAACTGGACGATCTCGGGTAGGGGGTCCCGAACTGTGCATCTGAGGATCGAAGGTAATAGGAGACAATGGGGACACGATGTTTATCCAGGTTCGGGCCCTCTTGATGAAGGTAATACCCTACTTCTTGCTTGATTGCCTCTGATGAATATAGGGGTTACAAGAGTCAATCTACCTCGAGATCGTAATGGCTAAACCGTAGATGTCTAGCCTATATGATTTGTGATAGCCTCTACGGACTAACCCCTTCGGTTTATATAGACACCGGAGGGGCCTAGGGTTGTACAGAGTCGGTTTACAGAAGAAGGAATCCACACATCCGGATGCCAATCTTGCCATCGACAGAAAGGAGAGTCCCATCCGGACACGGGGGAAGGCCTTCTACCTTGTATCTTCATGGCCCATTAGTCTGGCCCATGTCGCATAGTCTGGACACCCGAGGACCCCATAATCCAGGACTCCCTCAGTAGCCCCTGAAGCAGTCTTTCGATGAGGATGTTTTCGGTACGCAGATTGTCTTCGGCATTGCAAGGCGGGTTCCTCCTTCGAATACTTCAAAGCAGTCTTCTGAACAAGGGAACTGTATCCGGCTCTGTATAACAGTTAGAACCCTCAACCACAAGGGCACAATACTTAATCAAAATAAGGTATGTCCACTGACAGCTTTTTTGGTGAAACGTTACGTCTGGCCTCTTTATTATTTCGAACCATTTTTTGGCCTCCCGCTTCGCGTTTCGAGACGCAGCCTCCATTGACACGTCTTGTCAAAGCACAGATCGTATACCCTTATTGCAGCATTCTCATCAATACGGGTTTGGGTAGTCCAATCGTGCCATTCGCACGACCCCTTGGGAACAGGGGAATTTTAAGGCTTGAGGGGGGCGCTTGATATTCACGGCCTATATAAACAGATAAAGATCCATCTTTTTACCCCCACGCTTTCTTCCTTCCTCAGCCTTCCCATCCTCGAGCTCTAGCGCCCAAGTTTCGACCTTCCCCACCGCCACTAACCTTTCCAGTCATGTCCGGATCCGGTTCTCAAGGCAAGTGGGTGGCCTCCTCCATCACGGCGAAGGACGTCAAGGAGCTCCGGGAGGCGAGGTACTTGACCACAGAAATCGCACATAGGCTCCCTGCCAAAGAGCAAGTCATCCCTACTCCAGAGCCCGGCGGGAGGGTTGTGTTCATCCCTCACTTCCTCCGCGGGTTAGGGTTTCCCCTCCACCCCTTCGTCCGCGGCTTGATGTTCTCCTGCGGGCTAGATTTCCACGATCAAGCCCCAAATTCATTCCTCCACATCTCAGCATTCATCGTCGTATGCGAGGCGCTACTCCGCATCCCCCCACACTTCGGCCTCTGGCTAAAAGTCTTCAATGTGAAGCCGAAGGTGGTCGACGGGCAGCATGCGGACTGCATCGGCGCCATGGTGAGCAAGCTCCCCAACACCACATGTCCCAAAGGGGCCTTCGTGGAGATCGTGAAGGTGTGGCAGCAGGAGTGGTTCTACATCACTGAACCCCGTGGTACCAAATGGGCAGTCGCTCCTGAATTTAGATCCGGACCCCCTATGCGACTCACGTCGTGAACCAACAAGGGTCTGGACTGGGGGTCGAATAACAAAGTGATGATGCTGCAAAAGCGCATCAACAGTATGATAAACAAGAACACCAGTCTCGCCGAGGTGATTCAGGTGATGCTCTTCCGCCGGATCCTCCCATGCCAACGTCGGCCTCTCCGCATGTTGGAGTTTAATACGGAGGGCCCCCGGACCATGCAGCGCTTCTTCGGCACAACGCCGGAAGAGATCTGGAAACTGCTTTTCAAGGCCCAGAAGACGTGGCCGGAGAAGGCCGAAGACATCGGTCTCGACAACGCGAATCCGGCTACAGAGATAAGTATTTTACTTCCGAACACAATTTTGGTCCACACGTCAAAGGATATACTGAGACGTCCATTCCTCATCCAGGGCTGGACAGCGAAGGCGGAGCGGATCAGGTGTCCGGCACCGCTACCCGAAGACCCAGCCAATCCTCTGCTAACGAGGATGCTGGTCCCAGCGCCCTACCAGTCGCCGGAGAAGAAGTCCAAGAAGAAGGGCAAGGAGGCCAAAAGTAGCCTCCGCCATAAAGGTACTTCGGATGCTATGTCCGGAGTGTAGGAGATATGCCCTAGAGGCAGTAATAACAGTTATTTTGTATCTCCAAAGTTTGTAATGAATTTTTAGCTTCCATGCTATAACTGCAATGATTCCCGAGTCTGCAATATCCACGAGGCTCGGAGGGAAACTCATGTGCACGTGTGGTATACTAAACGGTAAAATGTATTCCTAGTCTTGCCTCTAAGACTGGCTCATGTATTGCATGATGATCATGTTTTCCTGATCATGGGCATGTCTATGCTGGCAATTCTGAGGGCGCGATGTTGGTAGAACACTTGTGTTGAATCGACCCAAATTGATGTTATGCTATGAGATTCTTTTAGTCACAAGTTTATGGTTAATAACACAGAGATAGTTAATGTTTGCATAATTCCTTAGACCATGAGAGTATCGAGTTCCTTCGTACTTGCTTTGTGAACTTTGGGGTTTGCTAAACGTCACCTGTAACTGGGTGGCTATTACGGCGGCTTACGGGTTCACGGAAAAGTATGGCAAGTAACGAGATAGCTCAAGATTGGGATTTGCTCCTCCGACGATGGACAGATTCTCGGGCCCTCTCGCTGTTACGGTATCCATAATCGTCTGGCCAGACACCTTGTGATTTGATCACTGGGATGCCGGAACACGGAAACGAGAAAAGAGAACAGAACCAGTAACGAGGTAACTTGCATGGTGGACAAATTGTTCGTCCACGGGGATGCAATAAATCTCACCTCGGGTGTTTGTGACATATCGTGAAGCAATAGGAATAGCTCACTACAACTGGAGGTTCACTCGAATATTCATTCGTGTGGGTATAGGGGTCAATATGGGTGTCCACGGCTCCGATGTTGATCATTGATCGGAAGGGGTTCCGGGTCATGTCTATACTTCACCGAACCTATAGGGTCACACGCTTAAGGGTCATCTATCTGCTGAATACTAGACAGGGAGTATGAGAGAAAATCACCGAAAAAGTTTCGGACACCGGAAAGGTTCCGGACAGCGGAATCATACCGCAGAGAGAGGTCATCGGATAAGTTTCGATGGTACCGAAAAGTTGTTTCGGGATATACCATTAAGTCAGATTGGTTTCGGAAAATGCCTGATAATTCTTGGAGGGTGCCAGAATCATTCTGGAAGCTTTTTGGAATTTTCTGAGATAAAAACCGGAAATGTTCCGGAGCTGCCGGAGCCACTTCAGATGTGTTTCGCAGATGAAAATCACTAAAACCGGAATTGTTTCGGAACGCGTTGAAAATTATTATGGTGGGTACTGGAAATGTTCTAAGCCCACATAAATATTTTCAGTTCGAACGGACGCTGAAAAATGTCGTCGTGAATAGTGAAAGTGCTTTTTGGATATTTTATGGTGAGTCACCTTTTGGGATATTTCCAAAAGGCTTCTAGAAGGGCTTGGGGGCCAAGCATGCTCCTCATGGGGGCCCGCCAAGGGGGTTGGCCGGCCACATGTGTGGGGCTCCATGGAGCTCCACTTCCTCCCCATTATGCCCTTCATGTGTGACATTTGCATGGGCATTTTGGGTTTTTGTGAGCCATCCCTACCCCTTAGCTTTCCTATAAATAGAGGAGGAGTGGGCAGCCCAAAGCTCATCCCTTGCTCTCATACACATGCCATGCATTATCTGGCTTCTTCTCTCCCTCCCACGAAAAGAGTTTCGTAGAGCCGTAAGGCTGTCTGGGTTCCGGCAGGAACTTGTTCTGGACGGCGAAGCCCTACCGGATAGCTGACACCGTATGTGTGCAACCCCGTAGAGAGATTGTAGTTTTGATCTTTTGCCCGAGGGGCTGTTCGAGTGTCCTCCCGAAGGGCTGTCCGAGTCTCCGTCCGAGTTTCGAGGGTCCTCCCGAAGGGCTGTCCGCGACATTGTCCGGGGGACTGTCCGACCGCCTCCCGAAGGGCTGTCCGGAGAGGGAGTACATCCTCGCGGTTGGGAGGTTGTAAATCCTAGCTGCGGGGATCTGCACCAACTATCTACACCGACTCTTCTTCCGCTGCGCTTCGAGTCGGTACGGATCAGATCAAACCTTGTATGCAGTCTCCATAGTGGTCCTGGGCGTGCTCGCTATACCGAAAATTTTCGTTTTCTGTCGCGTTCCCCTACACGGAGAGACCGAGGCTCCCACCTCCAACGAGGGAGATGAAGACGAAGAGGAGGAGGCCGAAAGTGATTCTCCCCTTAAGGGGAGGAAGAAGAAAAGGGCGGCCTCCGTAGATCCAGAGGCGGAGGCGTCCAAAAGGGGGAAGATATCCCTCTCGGATGGCTCAGATTCGGATGCCGAAGCCATCCCCAAGCAGCGCCCTAGGGCAAAGCCCCTGACCGTATCGTAAGTATCTAAGGATGCTTTACATACATCCGATCTTTTACAAATTTTAGGGTAACATATTACATTATGTGTTTTAGTCCGGCCCGTGGTCTCCCCCAACTATCATCATCTTCGGGGAACTCTCTGGCGCCGGAGATGGTGGAGAGCGAGACGCCTCCACGAGCCTCTCCGCCACCCACTGCGGATGACACCGAGGTGTTATCCCAAAGGACCTCTCCGAGAAATGGAGAGGAGCGGCAGGCCGCCAAGACGGCGCCAGAGGGTAATGCCTCGGTTCCCGAGAATATGGGGGGCACAACCCCCATGGAGACTGATGACGGGGGCCCTGACCAGTCCGGCCCCCAGCCGAACACCATTCCGGAGGCCCATGTGGTTCCGGAATCGAGCGAGCAACCCCCTTCAAAGGAGGGGGGAGCGCCTACTCCGACGGTGACCTCAACTAATTCGGAGGCGCCGAACCCTCTGTTGGACGCACTGCAACACGCTTCCGTCATGGAGGAGCACCGTACCCTGATGGGTATGGTGGTTGAGAGGGTTCAATCTGCCAAAAGCGGGCTGAACGAAGCCTTCACCAGCCTATTAACAGGCTTTGAGGTATGCGATGTAATATTCTTAGCCGCTTTGCACATGCCAAAAAAAATATGCCTGTGTACAGATAGTACCCCTGAGACTATGTTCGGCTTTTGAAAAAAAAGTCCAAATAGAGGATCAAGTAATATTTGCAGGAGATAACATACTTGTATATTTTGATAAATAGGCTTCGCTGTTAGCGGCAACCGCCAAAGCCGCCGAAGTATCCGAACTCAAGCGGAAGCTGGAGCTGGCCGATGAGGATCTCATCCGCATCAACAAGCGGTTCGATGAGGCGCAAGGTATGTTTAATATGTCTCGCGCGTACCTGGATTGATATGCAAATTCTCAGTTTAAACTCATGCGCTGCTATGTGTATGATTGCAGGCAGCGCGGCCGAGGTCGAGCCCCTCAAGCGTGCCCTTGCCCAAGCCAAGGAGGAGGCGAAGGCGAGCAAAGCGGCTGCAGATAAAGTGGCTGCAGATTTAAAGTCCGAACAGGACGCCTGCCGCCATTAGGAGGAGAGGGTGACCGAGGTAGAGCAAGAGCTCAAGGACGCCGCCGGGAAGTGCGAGTCCTTGGAGGAGAAGAATAAGTCCCAGGCGGCCGAACTTGCCAAGGCCCTTCAGGAGGCCAAAGAGGCACGGACTGAGTCCCGGGCGGCTCGCGAGGAGATCAAGCAGGCCGAACAGATAGCGGTTGGTAAGGCCTTTCTCTTACAGAGTATATTTGGCGGTCAAAGATATGCCTTGCTTAATCGACTATGGAGTTCTCCAGACGCCTTTGCGGATCTTCCGAGGAGTGCTGCTGACGCCGCACAGTATTTCCGGGCCCAGGAGGGGAACACCACGGAAAAACTCTTCTGGTCACAGTACCTGGCACCAGAGCGTCCGGCACTGCTGAACAATCAGATGATGCAGCTGGCAGAGCTGCATAGGATGTCCGGTTTGGCCATGAAGGACATCATAGCCCGGCTGTGGCCAGCGGGACCCATTCCTAGCAGCAACTTCGGCCTGGTCAAGCGGCTTAGCGACACCCTGCCCCGAATTGAAGCTATGAAGCGTGTGGCGTGCATAGAGGGTGCGCGGATAGCCTTTGCCCGTGTCAAGATGCACTGGGCGAAGATGAAGGCCGCCGTCGTGGCAATCGAGGGCCCAGCCGAAGGCAAGGACCACCGCAAGCCGGAGCGATATTTCGAAGACGTCCTAGAGGGTTCCCATTTAATAGAGGGTTAATGCTCGAAGGACATCATGTTCGAGTGAATTTATCCGAACTGCCCAGACGTTGTGTTATGAACTACGGCTTTGTAATATATATTTGTCCCTTTATCTGAAAATATTTTTCCTCCTGTCCGGCCATTTTTATTTCTGGAAGTTTACCAGTCGTCGGATTCAGCCCCCACGTAGATACTATGGGGGTGTTCGGAATAGCACATGACCACACTTGACCCAACGTCTTGGTCCGTAAAGGAGGTGTCAGTGCAGCGAACCAGGCAATCAGACTATGCGCCTTTATCACTCTCACTTAGCCATAGGAGTTTGACAATGGGACTATGAGCTAGCCCCTGGTGCGTGTGCGGCTATCCGAACTTGGATGCCTTATGAGCGTGACTGGGTGGAGGCCAGTCCTTCGTACAATACGGAAAAAATCGCAAGAGATTTAGTAAGTCGCCAAATTGCTGACCAGCTCTTGCTGTATCATGACAGTGAGTTCTCGGCTTTCTCTACTAAGGTGTTTGATCGGACGAACCAGAAACACAATCGCAGTAGTTCTCCCTTTACTACCTTAGCCGAACAAGCGGAACGTAAGGTGGTAACCACAGGAGCCGGGCAACCCAACTATTGACCAAAGACATGATTCAGAGCCGATGCATATAATGCAATATTCGGGACGCCGAAGTATAATATAAAAGGCTTCAGACTTCTTTTTTTGAAATATATATGTGGCCGAATAGAGCCCCTGGCAATTTAAATCATGCCGAGGTGTATATGCCAACCTGACGTGAAGAGGGAATACAGATTATGAAATAAGCCAATACCGAATAGGGTTGGACGAAACTGTTTCCATTATAGTCTGTTTGATACGTCAAAACGTGCTCTTACAGAGGATGCCATAAGCATCAAGGATATTTTACATGCCAAGAATTTGTGAACAAGGGAAAGCTGTATGAAGGTCCTAAAAAAAGAAGAGGTGGTCTTAAAGATCCTTTGGACACCCTGCCGCACGTCTGCACGACCGTGGGAGGAACGGCCCACGGTCATCTATACGAAAACAGGCTTGGACAGAGTCCTTGCACGACCGTGGAGTAGCTAGGTTTTAATGCACCACTGGTATTTGAAAAAAGATCGAAGGAAAAAGGTCAAGGTCACATAGGGTCGAGCCGTAATATACACCTATCCGTATTGTGCCTCTGTCGTTGCCCAGGGTATTTTGAGTGCGTAATTATGCACGCGTGGTACATCTACCACGGATGTGTGTGGCGATCGACGGAGGCGAAACTGCTAGTCTAGCTTTGGAGTCGCTGAGCTGTCATCATGCAGAGTAGACCGGACGCATTTAACAGTGTCCGGGAGCTTGATGGCCGATGAGGTGTTCGGCCTAAAGAGGCCGCTCTGCACTCGGCCGCAAGAGCCGCGGTATGCTCCTCAGTACGGAGGGAACGCTCCGTGTTTCCTTTGACTGTGATGACGCCACGGGGCCCGGGCATTTTAAGCTTTAAGTAAGCATCATGCGGGACCGCATTGAAGCGAGCGAAGGCGGTTCGTCCGAGCAGTGCGTGATAACCACTGCGAAAGGGGACGATGTCAAAGATCAAGTCTTCGCTTCGGAAGTTGTCCAGCGAACCGAAGACTACTTCCAATGTTATTGAGCCCGTGCAGCAGGCTTCTTCACCAGGTATTACTCCTTTAAAGGTGGTGTTAGTAGGCTTGATTCTTGACGGGTCAATACCCATTTTGCGGATCATGTCTTGATAAATAAAATTGAGACTGCTGCCGCCGTCCATAAGGACTCGGGTCAGATGGAATCTGTCGATGATTGGATCAAGGACCAAGTCTGCCGAACCTCCATGACGGATACTGGTCGGGTGGTCCTTACGATCGAAGGTGATCGGGCAGGCCGGCCAGGGGTTGAATTTTGGGGCGACCGGCTCTACGGCATAGATGTCCCTTAGCGCACACTTGCGCTCCCTCTTGGGGATATGAGTGACATATATCATATTCACTGTTTTCACCTCAGGGGGAAATTTCTTCTGTCCCCCTATGTTCGGTGGGCGAGGCTCTTCGTCGTCCTTGCTTGGCGGCCCTTTCCCCTTATGTTCGGTGTTTAACTTACCGGCCTATTTAAAGACCCAACAATTTTTGTTGGAATGATTGGCAGGCTTGTCAGGGGTGCCATGAATCTGGCAAGGCCGATCGAGTATTTTGTCCAAGCTGGATGGACCATCTTTATTTCCTTTGAATGGCTTCTTCTGCTGACCGGATTTAGAGTCACTGAATCCGGCATTGAACACCTTGTCTTCGGTATCTTCATTGTTGCTTAGACGCTTGTGTTTGTTGAGTCGTGGCCTACCGTTGCCATCTCTGCCTTCGGAGGTGCCAGGGTCGCTGGTACTGTCGCTTCTACGAGCTAACTAGCTATCTTCCCCCGCACAAAAGTGGGTCATGAGTGCGGTAAGGGCTGCCATGGACTTCGGCTTTTCTTGGCCGAGGTGTCGGGCAAGCCATTCGTCGCGGATGCTATGTTTAAAGGCCGCGAGGGCTTCGATGCCCGGACAATCGACGATTTGGTTCTTTTTAATTAAGAACCTAGTCCAGAGTTTGCAGGCTGACTCTCCAGGTTGCTGGACTATATGACTTAGGTCATCGGCGCCTGGAGGCCGGACATAGGTACCTTGGAAGTTGTCTCGAAAGGCGTCCTCCAAATCTTCCCAGCTACCAATGGAGTTCTCTGGGAGGCTGTTTAGCCAGTGCTGCGTTGGTCCCTTTAGTTTTAGTGGGAGGTACTTGATGGCATGGAGATCGTCACCACGAGCCATGTGGATATGGAGACGAAAATCTTAAATCCATACTGCGGGATCTGTCGTTCCATCGTATGATTCAATGTTTACGGGTTTAAACCCTTCTGGGAACTGGTGCTCCATTACCTCATCGGTGAAGCATAAGGGGTGTGCGGCGCCTCTGTATTGGGCGACGTCACGACGGATTTCGGACGGCATCCGTGTTCGGTTTTCGGCCCGACTGAGGTTATGCTTGTCGAGCCGGGCCTGATGGTCGTCCTCTTGCGTTGGAGCATGCCCCCTTGATCCATAGATTGATCTGGTCTGACCGGCTCTATTGTCCAGGTCCTTGCGTAGGTCGTAGGTGTAGCCCGAAGCCTCTACCTCCTTACCTCTACGGCGGGGTGGTGCGGGCTGGTGTTCGGCGTAAGTAGCCGCTCTGTCTCGTCCAAGTGGTGGTCGGTTAGGTTCGTCAGCAAGTTTATACTTTGGCGGTATTGGCTCAAGGGCCTCGTGGTCAAATTGTGGTAGTATCTTGCGCTTCGGGTAGCTCTTTGTTGGGCGTTTGAGGCCGTATTCTTCGGCTGCCAGGAATTTAGTCCATCTATCATTGAGTGTATCCTGTTCGGCTTGAAGCTATTGCTGCTACTTTTTTAGGCTTCTCGCCATTGCAACAAGCTGGCGCTTAAAGCGCTCTTGCTCGAGGGGTTCCTCTGGCACGATGAAGTCTTCGTCGCCGAGGCTCACATCATCCTCGGAGATTGGTAGATAGTTACTATCCTCCGAGTCCTCGTTCCCGACTAGGTCGTCGGGGTTAACTTGCCCCTCCTCCCCATCATCCTGTTCGGATGTGAGCTCGACGGGGGCTTTGGGGTCTTCGGCGTTCTCCGGAGTGTTATTGCCTCCGGTGACGGTATTGCTGTCTTTTTCGCGACGCGATTTTGAGTGGCGCCGCTGGCCTTGATGCTTCGGTGGTGCCTCAGCAGGCTTGTCCTCAACCGGATCCTTCCTGCCTTCGCCGTCATCCTCTTTGGGTGTATCCACCATATACGCGTTGTATGTGGAGGTGGTCGTCCAACATCCGGTAAACGGTGGGTCTTGGCCTTGTGTGTCTCCGGAATCGTCGTGCATGCCGTCGATGTCTTCAGAGGCATAATCCAGCATGTCAGTTAAGTCTTCGGCAATGGCTATGAAGTGGGTGGTGGGTGGGACGTAAAATTCCCCGCTTTCAGCCCCTAATACGGGTTGGGCGTAGTTCGGAGGTGATTCCTCTGTAATGGCGAGGCATCGCATTAAGTCCAGAGCCTCGTTTAGGAGCGAGGTTTGGATGGGGAAGCGAAAGTCCGCGGAGCTAGGCAGGGCAAAAGCTTCCTGGCTATGCTCACCTGGCGTGGACGTCGAGAGTTCGGAGCTAGCGTCTGAGGGCGAGTCCGGCTTTCCAATGATAGGGGCAACCCAGTTTGACTCTGGGCTTGCCGATGACACAGTCCCCTCCGGATCTCCGGTAGTGAGCTTCATAATTGTAGAGAGTCTGGTGGGCTCCAAACTCACATCTTCGGACCCGGTAGTTTGCTCCGGATCTAAGGCCAGAGCGATGGTCGAGGCCGCGAACCCTTCGAAGATCAAGTTTCCCCGGATATCAGCGACATAATTCAGGTTCCCAAAACTGATCTGATGACCAGGGGCGTAGCTGTCGATCTGTTCAAGGTGGCCAATCGAGTTGGCACGCAGCGCAGAGCCGCCGAACACAAAAAGTTCACCAGGGAGGAAGGTTTTCTCGGAAACAGCATCGTTGCTGATGATTGAACGAGCCATCGACCATTCTGCTGACGGCACATTGGAACTCTCAATGAAAGCACAAATGTCGGTGTCAAAATCGGCCGATCTCGGGTAGGGGGTCCCGAACTGTGGGTCTGAGGATCGAAGGTAACAGGAGACAATGGGGACACAATGTTTACCCAGCTTCGGGCCCTCTTGATGGACGTAATACCCTACTTCATGCTTGATTGACTTTGATGAATATACGGGTTATAAGAGTCGATCTACCTCGAGATCGTAATGGCTAAACCCTAGATGTCTAGCCTATATGATTTGTGATAGCCTCTACGAACTAACCCCTTCGGTTTATATAGACGCCGGAGGGGTCTAGGGTTGTACAGAGTCGGTTTACAGAAGAAGGAATCTACACATCCTGACGCCAATCTTGCCATCCACGCAAAGGAGAGTCCCATCTGGACACGGGGGAAGGCCTTCTACCTTGTATCTTCATGGCCCATCAGTCCGGCCCATGTCGCATAGTCCGGACACCCGAGGACCCCATAACCAGTATAGGATTACCGTACCACTCTGGTGCGGATCGTGCTCTGGTTGACCTACGAAGTTCGGTAGTAACTTTATCCGAAGTTTCATGATCATCATCATTAGCTTCCCTTCTAGTTGGTGTAGGCATCACGGGAACAGATTTCTCTGATGTGCTACTTTCCAATTCGAGAGAAGGTAGGATTACCTCATCAAGTTCTACTTTCCTCCCAATCACTTCTTTCGAGAGAAACTCCTTCTCTAGAAATGTTTCATTCTTGGCAACAAAGATCTTGCCTTCGAATATGTGGTAGAAGGTGTACCCAATTGTTTCTTTAGGGTATCCTATGAAGACGCACTTCTCCGACTTGGGTTCGAGCTTATCAGGCTGAGGCCTTTCGACATAAGTGTCGCAACCCCAAACTTTAAGAAACGACAGATTAGGTTTGTTGCCAAACCAGAGTTCATACAGTGTCGTCTCAACGGATTTAGACGGTGCCCTATTTAACGTGAATGCAACTGTCTCTAATGCATAACCCCAAGACGATAGTGGTAAATCGGTAAGAGACATCATAGATCGCACCATATCTAATAAAGTACGGTTACGACATTCGGATGCACCATCACGCTGTGGTGTTTCAGGTGGCGTGAGTTACGAAACTATTCCACACTAGTCGACAACCCGTGCACTTGCACGGGCTAGTCATTTTGGAAACATGTAAATATATAACTATAAATATCATTTTGAATAAAAGAAAATTTACGGATTAAAATATTTAGAAATTAGGGAATACACCTTTTAAATATAAGTATTGAAAAATGCACCCCTTAACACTTTGTAGTATTAACATGGTGATGATGATTTGTACTATCTATCAGCTGCTACGAATCCAACGTATTGTAAGCCTAACTCCAGTCATCAATGAGAACGCGAGTCAAACAATGCAACCCACTGTTGGCGTTGGCAACATCTATATCTATCTATACCTATACTAATTACCACGTTAATTTTACAAGCCATTTATTTAGTGGGACCAAATTATAACGGTCTAGATCTGACAAAAAAATCCTTTGCCAGAAAAAAAAACGTTTTTTTCTAAAAAGAAATAAATTCAATCTCAATTGTACCTAAAGGCTTCACGTCCTTTCTCGGTTGTAAAAAATAAAAGGAAAAAAAATTCCAATCTCAGTTATACCTAAAAAGCTTCACATCCTTCCACCAAAAAAAACAATCTCAATCGTACCTAGAAGGCCTCACGTCTTTACAACAAAAAAAAGGTTAACATTCTCCACGGCCTCTTCCAAAACTAAATAAGAGTCGTGACCTATTTGCCCTAGCCTCCATGATCACCCAAGGAATCGACACACCCTAAACCCTGATCGAGAGCTCTTGGTCGAGGTCTCCATCGCCCCTTCCATGTGATGTCGCCCCCTGCCGCAGTCTCGCTATGGTCTTGGTCTAGGTCTCCATCGCCTAACCTCTGTGCGTTCTCCTCCCCGCAGGCATCTCATATCTCCCTCCCCCGCAATTGTCTTTCTCATGCCTTTCGTTTCATCGGGGCCGTGTTAGATCCAGCAGCAAATCACATCTCCAGACTAAATCTAATTCCACCAGTTCATGGCGGATTGGCCTTGGTCTCTTCCTCCTGGTGCCATTAGCCTCTCTCTCTTTGTGTGTTGCAGATGATGAAGAGAACGCATCAAGTTAGATCCAGCGGCAAGATTTGCATGCAGGTGATTAACATCATCAAATTGGCTGCCTCCACATGTTACACAAAATTGGGGGCTCTTTCTCCCGGTGCCATTAGCCTCTGTGTGTATGTGCGCGCGCGCGTGTTGCAAATGATGAAGAGAATGCAGTGAGTTAGATCAAGCGGCAAATTTTAGAAAAGCAAGATTTCAATGCAGGTGATGAACATCATCTACTGATTATGTAATTGGGTGCCTCCACATGTTATACAAAATTAGCCCAGTATTTTGATTAGGTAAATACATTGTGTTGTCTGTCTGTGTAGTGTGTCAACTCTAACATTGTTTAGCCTATCCATCCAGGGTGCATTTGGGAAGCTCTTCTCGGCCCCGGCACTGTCGAGGCGGAGGATGAGGTGATAAGCTCACGATTAAGCAACTGGTCTGGTGATGGATTAAGCGTGTGAATAAACTTTTGATCTGAGGTATTATAATATTTTCTTATTTAATTACAATGCCTTTTTAGCATGCACCTCTGTAAGCTATTTGTCTGCAGGTAACATTCCTCAAAGGAAGATTGTGGTCCGTTAACTAATTAACTAGGCAAGACAAACAACTCACAGATGTTAGTAGGCGCTAAGTGTTGGTCCATGATGGCTGAGAAGCATAGATATATAATTATACCCTCTCAAATCAGTCAAGCTATGTGATCTATTATTGTTTGGATCATGGAGATTCACTCAAGGAAACAAGTTTCATATTTTTATCACTGATTTCGGCTCTCTATTTTGTCTCAGTTTTTCATATTTTGTACTTTAATTATAATGACACATTTTCTTCTACCACCAATCTGCATCGATAATCTCCCCTGTTCCTCATCTCTGACACATATCGCAAAACATCCAATTCTATTAGTAAGATCAGCGTCTCCCTTGATTGTATGAACATCTCAGTGCACAATTATTCAATCGAGCACATGAAGTTGTCCATCGAGGAACTATCGATGCCCATGGTACGAGTAAAAAAGCAGTTATCATTCAATCCAGTTTGTTTTTGTGACGTCTTGTACTCGGACTGTGCCTATGAGGTTCTATCCTATATGTGTATTTTGTTTCCCACGTTCTATGTTGGGCCTGATTTAATGGGTTTTATAAGAATTCCAACCGATTAATCTTTTTTCAGGTTCCAAGCATAATATGCAATCGATTTTATTTTGTCTAGGGATTCTAATTTATATCATGTATGTTCTAAATTTCCATGAAGGACGAGCAGTGAATTATTTCCCAGGCTATTGTTGGGCACAGGTTATTATCAGCAAGACAGAAAACGCTCATGTTCCATGTAGGAAGAAAATTTTGTCCAGAGCCACAAAAGCCAGCAGATCACAAAATTGGAAGGATTGTAATTAACCTTTCTGAATGCCTGAAACTGAATTAGAGCAGAACTATGGCAACGGTGCCATGCCAAATAGGCCCATGCATAAATCATATATCTAATCAGGGCCACCGTCTTGCAAAACTTTGCATTGCCTAATGCATCGGAGGTTAGAGTTGCCTATCTTCTCGCAAATTGTTTTTCTACTATTAGGTACTGAATTTTGTATTGCTTATATGTAACAATTGAACTTGATATGAGTCCATGCACTAAAATTTTTGTGAGTTAATCTAGGCTAAAACTATGATAAATACGTGTTTGGTTTTTGAGAGTAGACGGATATGTTAAACATGTTTTGTTTGTGATTTTGCAGCACATAATCAGATTATTTGCCCAGAAACCCTACCTTATGTAAATGTATGAAAACAACTCCATCGTAGCCAAACCGAATACACCTCTGGTACCCAAACTAAATGCAACCGAATTCCAGGGTGCCATGTTATAAAGGTCAATCTTACATACAAGCAACAAAACTAAGCATGCACCCAAGCATAGTCTACATTCATGAAAGATAATTACTTTTTACACTGTTCAGTTTTTGGAACGTGAGCATGATGAAGTTTATTATTAATGACATGTCACTACTGGAATCGCCGAATTCGCCGAGTTTCCAGCCTACTCGGCAAAGCCTAGAAACAACTTGGCATTGTGTTTGCCGAGTTCTGTTCCCGGCAAACGTCCCTTGGTTGGACGGACGTGAGCAATCATTAACTTTGCGGAGTTTCTATTCTCGGGCACTCTCGACAAACATTTCAATAGCCATTGCTGAGTTTCGAAAAAAGAGAACTCAGCAAAACTACCACGTTAGGAATAACAAGCATGTTAATTTGTAGGAACAACATATATAGGGTGCAGATGATGGATACGAGGTATGTGCGTCGGTTTGTTTGGTTAGGTAAATCAGATATCAGTTAAATATTGTATCAGTATTTCGCTACATATAGATTCATATTTTCTTTTGGTGTCATTATATACCAAATTATTTCAGTAAGTTTTTTGTATATACCTTATTAGCCAAATTTCATGTGAATTGAAAATAGAGACCAGAAGAGTTTACTTTTGTGTATATCAACATGTACAGAAACTCAATCAAATGACCATTTTCTCTATGTATTATTTTATTTTATCAGGTATAGACTAGGCATTTGTCTTTTAATGAGAAAATTTTCATAAAAGGAAAAACGTACTAAACAATGGTCGCTGATGCGTGCATCTATTCCTTTTTCTCTTCAGAAAGGTCTAATTCTTTTTGTTGTTGATTCTATGAGGCTCTTTCATCTATATATAAAGTAAACTTCTTAATTACTCTAGAGAATGGTCGGAATAGGTGCCAAGTTAATGAACAATCAGCAAAAAAACAAATCAATGTGCTGAAGGGATAGTATACCAAGATTTAAAGATGATTAAATGATTTGATTTTTTTTATCTAGATAGTGAACATTGCGAGTCATTTCATAATCTATTATTTTAAGTATTAAATTTTAACTACGATAAGAATTGAATGTTAAACATGTATGGTCATAGGACAAGATGGAACTATTCCAATAGAAATTTGGGAATTCCGTATTTCATTACTCCTGGTAAATCAAATGTAGTCTCAAAACCCAACCCATTGCAGATTACTGAACTACTCCGTGCGAATGCGCGGGTTGACGACTAGTGGATTATAAAGCTCGGTGACGTTATACGAAAAATACATGCATCGGTAAGATGCAAAATACAGCCAACAAAAACAAAATTAGCCACATGATCATAGTAAGATTTGAAAGGAGCACTGAAATTTCATAAACTTTTAAACTTTTAAAAATAATATGAAGCAAAATTGCATTAACAAAATTAGCCACATTTAAACATTAAGATTTACATGAAAACATTTGATGGCATGTCTCTTTGAGCACATATACCTCACTTGATATATTAAGATTTTCTGCTTTAAAAATGAGGTCATCCACGCATGTAAAGTCACAATTGTTATGTACTACTCACTGTTTTTGTATTTAGTTATTAATAGGTATCCTCTTCCATGTCTCCAAGCCCGCCAACCAAGACCCAAGCTTGAAAGCAGATTTGTTATCCAGGTTCTAAAGTAGCATGTATACTTTTGGAATGAGCAGAAACTGTCGATATCCGAGGAGACATGATCTTCGAGGGGTTCATGGCCTCGACCGCTGCTCCACACCCACACGAAGGAGGCTCTTCGGATCTGCTATCAGATCCCGTCCAGGGGTCGACGCTCGTGTCCACCCTGGCCTTAGATCTGGAGCAGACCACTTCGTCCGAAGACGGGAGGACAAACCCCGCCGGATTCTCCCTCTCCACGGAGCTTCTAGCCGGAGTGTCAGATGCGACCGCGCCTTGTGCGGACCCAGGATCAAACGGGACTCTTCCCGCTGTCAAGAAGCCGGACTCGCCTCCAGACACGAACTCCGAACTCTCGAGGTCTACGCCCTTCGGGCTCGATCAATTGGTTATCACCGAGCCTAGCTCGAAAGATCCTCAGACGCCTGTCCAGCTCTCGCTCTTAAACGAGGCGCTAGATTTAATGCAATCTCTCGCCATCACAGAGATATCGTCTCCGAACTACGCCGAGCTTAAACTGGGGGCCGAGACTAGGCAATTTTACGTCCCACCCACCACCCACTTAGTAGCCACTGTCGAGGATTTAACCGACATGCTAGACTACGCTTCTGAAGACATCGATGGCATGGACGACGATATCGAAGCCAAACCAGGTCAAAACCCGCCCCTCACCGGTTGTTGGACGGCCACTTCTACTTACGATGTATACATGGTAGACACGCCTGAGAAGAAGGACGACGATGGCACTCAAGATCCCGGCAAGGATAAGCCCGTCGATGAACCACCAAAACGCCGGCGTCAACGGTGCCGCTCACGACCGCGTCGGGGAAGGGAAAGCAACACTGGCACCGGAGATAATGACACTCCAGACAATGCCAAAGACCTCGACAATCCCGTTGAGCCTGCGGATGATACGTCTCTGTCGTATCTATAATTTTTGATTGTTTCATGCCAATATTCTACAACTTTTATATACTTTTGGCAACTTTTTATACTATTTTTGGGACTAACATATTGATCCAGTGCCTAGTGCCAGTTCCTGTTTGTTGAATGTTTTCTATTTCGCAGAATACCCATATCAAACGGAGTCCAAACGGGATAAAAACTTACGGAGATGTTTTTTAGAATATATGTGATTTTTGGGAAAAAGAATCAACGCGAGACGATGCCCGAGGGGCCCACAAGGACGGAGGGCGCGCCCCTGGTCCTTGTGACCAATCTGTAAGGAGGTTGGTGCCCTTCTTCGGCCGCAAGAAATCTAATATCCGGATAAAATCGTGCTAAAATTTCAGCCCAATCGGAGTTACGGATCTCCGGGAATTTAAGAAACGGTGAAAGGCCAGAATCTGTGAGAGCAGAAACAGAAGGAAACACAGAGAGAGATATCCAATATCGAAGGGGCTCCCGCCTCTCCGCCGCCATGGAAGCCAAGGACCAGAGGGGAAACCCTTCTCCCATCTGGGGGCAAGGTCAAGGAAGAAGAAGAAGTAGGGGGGCTCTCTCCCCCTCTTTCCCGATGGCGCCGGAACGCCGCCGGGCCCATCATCATGACCGCAATCTACACCAACAACTTCGCCGCCGTCATCGCCAACTCTCTCCCCCTTTATGCAGCGGTGTAACACATCTTCTCCCCGCTGTACTCTCTACTTAAACATGGTGCTCAACGCTATATATTATTTCCCAATGATGTATGGCTATCCTATGATGTTTGAGTAGATCCGTTTTGTCCTGGGTTCACTGATGATCGTGATTGGTTTGAGTTGCATGTTTTATTATTGGTGTTGTCCTATTGTGCTCTCCGTGTCGCGCAAGCATGAGGGATCCCCGCTGTAGGGTTTGCAATATGTTCATGGTTTTCTTATTGTTTGTGTTGCGTGAGTGATAGAAACACAAACACGGATAAGTGGGTTATGGCGTATGGGAATAAAGAGGACTTGATACTTTAATGCTATGGTTGGGTTTTACCTTAATGACCTTTAGTAGTTGCGGATGCTTGCTAGAGTTCCAATCATAAGTGCATATTGATCCAAGGAGAGAAAGTATGTTAGCTTATGCATCTCGCTCATATAAAATTGCAATAATGATTACCGGTCTAGTTATCGATTGCCTAGGGACAAATAACTTTCTTGTGACAAAAAGCTCTATACTAAAACTAACTTAGTTGTGTCTTTATCTAAACAACACCTATCTTTTATTTATGTGTTCTTTATTATCTTGCAAACCTAGCCTAACACCTACAAAATACTTCTAGTTTCATACTTGTTCTAGGTAAAGCGAAAGTTAAGCGTATGTAGAGTTGTATCGGTGGTCGATAGAACTTGAGGGAATATTTGTTCTACCTTTAGCTCCTCGTTGGGTTCGACACTCTTACTTATCAAAAGAGGCTACAATTGATCCCCTATACTTGTGGGTTATCAAGACCTTTTTCTGGCGCCGTTGCCGGGGAGCCATAGCGTGGGGTGAATATTCTCGTGTGTGCTTGTTTGCTTTATCACTAAGTAGATTTTATTTGCTGTTCTTAGTTGTTTTCTATCTTTAGTTATGGGTAGGAAACGCAAAATACCAAAAAAATTAGTTGTACCTACTAAACCAATGGTTGAAGAACCACCCAAAATCTATCATACTACTGAAGCTTTCTACTTGGACCATCTTTGATCCCTTTGTGCTCGTGCTGAAACCCCAACTAGCTTAGTTGAGGTCAAATCTTTAGATGAGCATGCTTGTTATGTGTGACACCGCTTATCTCAAAAAGGGAAACTTTTACTGGATCAAGTTCATCGTTTGCAATGCTATGCTTGGAATTTATGTGAAATATATGATTTTACTTGTTGTTCTGAAGACCCTAAGAAACACCTTCCCTACCAATGTGAGTTTAGTGATAACGGAATCATATATTTGTATGCTACGGGTGTTTATAATTACTATGATGTTCAACAAATTGAAGAATTTGTTGCTTTTAAGGGTGCTTATGAAATTGCTTATTTGATTGAAAAGTATGATGCTACTCTTTACGAATCTGAAAATTTTGCCATACTTAATTATTTTTATGATAATTATGCTTCTAATGCCTATGTTAAACCATATATTGAGGACTCCTCCGCTGTCCAAGAAGAGACTAACATTTTGCAGGAGTCTATGGAAGAAGAAATTGATGAAACTGTGAGCTCATTAGATGAAAAAGATGACGAGGAGAGCGTAGAACAAAAGTAGGAAGAGCGGATTAGCTACCATGCCCACCTTCTAATGAGAGTAACCCTCCAACTCATACATTGTTTAATGTCCCTTCGTTCTTACCGAAGGATGAATGCTATGATAATTGCTATGATCCCATTGATTCGTATGAAATATCCCTTTTTGCTGAACTTGATGCTTGCTATGCTTGTGGCCATGATGCCAATATGAATTATGCTTATGGAGATGAACTTGCTATAGTCCCTTATGTGAAGAATGAAATTGTTGCTATTGCACCCATGCATGATAGTCCTATTATCTTTTTGAATTCTCCCAACTACACTATATCGGAGAAGTTTGCTCTTATTAAGGATTATATTGATGGGTTGCGTTCTACTATTGCACATGATGATTTTGATAAACATAATATGCATGTTCTTGCTGCTACTACTTGCAATTATTATGAGAGAGGAACTACATCTCCGCCCCTCTATGTTTCCAATACGATAAAATTGCAAGAAACTGTTTATACTATGCATTGGCCTTTACTTTGTGTGCATGAATTGTTCTTTTATGACATGCCAGTGCATAGGAAGAGAGTTAGACTTCGTCATTACATGATATATATTACTTTCTGCTCACTACTAAATCACAAATCATTGTTAATTAAAATTGGCTTTGATATACCTTGGGATCCGGGTGGATCCATTACTTGAGCACTATATGCCTAGCTTAATGGCTTTAAAGAAAGCGCTGCCAGGGAGACAACCCAGAAGTTTTAGAGAGTAATTTATTTCTGTTGAGTTATTTTAAAATATTTAAAAACAAAAAAATATAGAGGGGAACTTAAAACTTCACAAAAGAGAAGTGATTGGAAGTTATGCATTGGAGAAGTGAGGGTCGACCTTGAACACTTGTTTCATGCTCATGGAAACAATGTAGAATTTTTCATGAAGATTCTCACAAAAATAATTATCCCCTTGTATAAATCCATTGTATTATAAAAATAATGTGCCAAGATTTGCCTTTAGGATGATAAGATTGCTTGTTTGGTTTGTGCAGTGCAAAAAAACAGAAACTTTGGCTGTAGCACGTGAATTTTCATTTTTTTACTGGAACGTCGAATGTTTCTGAAATTTTTACACAGTACTGCTATAAAAAATTGTTATTTTTTCCTAATATTTCAGAATTTTTAGAGTTACAGAAGTATGGTGAATGTTCATATTACTACAGAGTGTCCTGTTTTCACAGATTGCTGTTATAGTTTCATTATTTGCTTATGTTTGAAATCTTGTTGAGCCTCCTTTGACTTGGGGCTATAGAATTGTGATGGCATACAGTGGGTAATGATTGATTATAATTATATGATAATTTTACGGCAGGACATGATGGGATTTGATGTTTTATGTACTAACCCCTCTAATAGAAAGTTCGGTTAAGTTTTGTGTGGATGAAGTGTTCGAAGATCGAGGACGTATTGATATGAGAAGAATGAGGAGAGGAATGAGCTCAAGCTTGGGGATGCCCGAGGCACCCCAAGTAAATATTCAAGGATACTCAAGCGTCTAAGCTTGGGGATGCCCCGGAAGGCATCCCATCCTTCTTCAACAATTATCGGTATGTTTCGGTTTTGGTTTTGTTCACATGATATGCGTTAATCTTGGAGCGTAGTGTGCATTTTTATTTTTATTTTAATAAATGCACCATGCTGGAATGAGATAGTCCTTGGAGGATTTATAGGATGCTCTTTGCACTTCACTTATATCTTTTGAGTATGGCTTTATAGAATGCTTCATGTGCTTCACTTATATCATTTGAAGTTTGGATTGCCTGTTTCTCTACAGATAGAAAACCGCCATTTGTAGAATGCTCTTTCGCTTCACTTATATTTGTTAGAGCGTGGGCATATCTTTTGTAGAAAGAATTAAACTCTCATGCTTCGCTTATATCTATTTAGAGAGCCAACAGGAATTGGTCATTCACATGGTTAGTCATAAAATCCTACATAAAACTTGTAGATCACTGAATATGATATGTTTGATTCCTTGCAATAGTTTTGCGATATAAAGATGGTGATATTAGAGTCATGCTAGGGGGTAATTGTGGATTGTAGAAATACTTGTGTTGAAGTTTGTGATTCCCGTAGCATGCACGTATGGTGAACCGTTATGTAACGAAGTGGAGCATGAGGTATTTATTGATTGTCTTCCTTATGAGTGGCGGTCGGGGACGAGCGATGGTCTTTTCCTACCAATCTATCCCCCTAGGAGCATGCGCGTAGTACTTTGTTTCAATGACTATTAGATTTTTGCAATAAGTATGTGAGTTCTTTATGACTAATGTTGAGTCCATGGATATACGCACTCTCACCCTTCCACCATTGCTAGCCTCTCTAGTACTGTGCAACTTTCTCTGGTACGATACACCCACCATATACCTTCCTCAAAACAGCCACCATACCTACCTATCATGGCATTTCCATAGACATTCCGAGATATATTGCCATGCAACTTCTATCATCATCATATACATGACTTGAGCATTCATTGTCATATCGCTTTGCATGATCGTAAGATAGCTAGCATGATGTTTTCATGGCTTGTCCGTTTTTTGATGTTATTGCTACGCTAGATCATTGCACATCCCGGTACACCGCCGGAGGCATTCATATAGAGTCATATTTTTGTTCTAAGTTTCAAGTTGTAATTTTTGAGTTGTGAGTAAATAAAAGTGTGATGATCTTCATTATTAGAGCATTGTCCCATGTGAGGTTATTCAAAAAAAGAGGCCAAAGAAGCCAATCAAAAAACTGAGAAACAAGAGAGAAGGGGCAATGTTACTATCGTTTTTCCACACTTGTGCTTCAAAGTAGCATCATGATCTTCATGATAGAGAGTCTCCTATGTTGTCACTTTCATATACTAGTGGGAATTTTTCATTATAGAACTTGGCTTGTATATTCCAACGATAAGCTTCCTCAAATTGCCCTAGGTCTTCATGAGCAAGCAAGTTGGATACACACCCACTTAGTTTCTTTCGAGCTTTCATACACTTATAGCTCTAGTGCGTCCGTTGCATGGCAATCCCTACTCACTCACATTGATATCTATTGATGGGCATATCTGTAGCCCGTTAATACGCCTAGTTGATGTGAGACTATCTCCCTCTTTTGGTATTCTCCACAACCACCTTCTCTTCCACCTATAGTGCTATGTGTTGGGGAACGCAGTAATTTCAAAAAAAATCCTACGAACACGCAAGATCTATCATGGTGATGCATAGCAACGAGTGGGCAGAGTGTTGTCCACGTACCCTCGTAGACCGTTAGCGGAAGCGTTATGACAACGCGGTTGATGTAGTCGTACGTCTTCACGATCCGACCGATCTCAGCACCGAACGTACGGCTCCTCCGTGTCCAGTTGAGGCCGAGGGAGAGTTTCGTCAGCACGACGGCGTGATGACGGTGATGATGAAGTTACCGACGCAGGGCTTCGCCTAAGCACTACGAAGATATGACCGAGGTGTGTAACTGTGGAGGGGGCACCTCACACGGCTAAAACAATGATCAACTTGTGTGTTTGGGGTGCCCCTTGCCTTAGTATATAAAGGAGGAGAGGAGGAGGAGAGGGTCGGCCCTCCAAGGTGCGGCCAAGGGGGGAGTCCTACTCCCACTAGGAGTAGGACTCCTCCTTTCCTAGTCCAACAAGGAGAAGGGGGAAAGAGGGGGAGAGAAGAAGGAAGGAGGGGGCCGGCCCCCTAGCCCTAAACCAATTCGGTTTGGGCCTAGGGGGGCGCGCCCCTACTGCTCCCTTGCTGCCTCCTACTTCCACTATGGCCCAATAAGGCCCATAGACCCCCCCGGGGTGTTCCAGTAACTCCCCGTACTCCGTTATTTATCTGGTGATGCCCGGAACCATTCCGGTGTCCGAATATAACCTTCCAATATATCAATCTTTATGTCTCGACCATTTCGATACTCCTCGTCATGTCTGTGATCTCATCCGGGACTCTGAACTACCTTCGGTACATCAAAACACATAAACTCATAATACCGATCGTCATCGAACGTTAAGCGTGCGGACCCTACAGGTTCGAGAACTATGTAGACATGACCTGAGACAATCTCTGGCCAATAACCAATAGCGGAACCTGGATGCTCATATTGGCTCCTACATATTCTACGAAGATCTTTATCGGTCAAACCGCATAACAACATACGTTGTTCCCTTTGTCATCGGTATGTTACTTGCCCGAGATTCGATCGTTGGTATCCTCATACCTAGTTCAATATCGTTACCGGCAAGTCTCTTTTCTCGTTCCATAATACTTCATACCGCAACTAAATCATTAGTCACATTGCTTGCAAGGCTTGGAGTGATGAGCATTACTGAGAGGGCCCAAAGATACCTCTCCGAAACACGGAGTGATAAATCCTAATCTCGATATATGCCAACCCAACAAACACCTTCGGAAACACCTGTAGAGCATCTTTATAATCACCCAGTGACGTTGTGACGTTTGATTGCACACAAAGTGTTCCTCCGGATATTCGGGAGTTGCACAATCTCATAGTCTGAGGAACATGTATAAGTCATGAAGAAAGCAGTAGCAATAAAACAGTAACGATCATAATGCTAAGCTAACAATTGGGTCTTGTCCATCACATCATTATCCTAATGATGTGATCCTTTTCATCAAATGACAACACATGTCTATGGCTAGCAAACTTAACCATCTTTGATAAACAAGCTAGTCAAGTAGAGGCATACTAGGGACACTCTGTTTGTCTATGTATTCACACATGTATCAAGTTTCCGGTTAATACAATTCTAGCATGAATAATAAACATTTATCATGAATTAAGGAAATAAATAATAACTTTATTATTGCCTCTAGGGCATATTTCCTTCAGTCTCCCACTTGCACTAGAGTCAATAATCTAGATTACATTGTAATGATTCTAACACCCATGGAGTCTTGGTGTTGATCATGTTTTGCTCGTGGAAGAGGCTTAGTCAACGGGTCTGCAACATTCAGATCCGTATGTATCTTGCAAATCTCTATGTCTCCCTCCAACACTTGATGACGGATGGAATTGAAGCATCTCTTGATGTGCTTGGTTCTTTTGTGAAATCTGGATTCCTTTGCCAAGGCAATTGCACCAGTATTGTCACAAAAGATTTTCATTGGACCCGATGCACTAGGTATGACACCTAGATCGGATATGAACTCCTTCATCCAGACTTCTTCATTTGCTGCTTCTGAAGCAGCTATGTACTCCGCTTCACACGTAGATCCCGCAACGACACTTTGCTTGGAACTGCACCAACTGACAGCTCCACCATTCACTAAAAATTTACGTATCCGGTTTGCGACTTAGAGTCATCCGGATCAGTGTCAAAGCTTGCATCGACGTAACCGTTTACGACAAGCTCTTTGTCACTCCCATAAACGAGAAACATATCCCTTGTCCTTTTCAGGTACTTCGGGATGTTCTTGACCGCTGTCCAGTGATCCATTCCTGGATTACTTTGGTACCTCCCTGCTAGACTTATAGCAAGGCACACATCAGGTCTGGTACACATCATAGCATACATGATAGAACCTATGGCTAAGGCATAGGGAATGACTTTCATTTTCTCTCTATCTTCTGCAGTGGTCGGGCATTGAGTTTGACTCAACTTCACACCTTGTAACACAGGCAAGAACCCTTTCTTTGACTGATCCATTTCGAACTTCTTCAAAACTTTATCAAGGTATGTGCTTTGTGAAAGTCCAATTAAGCGTCTTGATCTATCTCTATAGATCTTGATGCCCAATATATAAGCAGCTTCACCGAGGTCTTTCATAGAAAAACTTTTATTCAAGTATCATTTTATGCTATCCAGAAATTCTATATCATTTCCAATCAACAATATGTCATCCACATATAATATTAGAAATGCTACAGAGCTCCCACTCACTTTCTTGTAAATACGGGCTTCTCCAAAAGTCTGTATAAAACCATATGCTTTGATCACACCATCAAAACGTTTATTCCAACTCTGAGAGGCTTGCACCAGTCCATAAATGGATCGCTGGAGCTTGCACACTTTGTTAGCATCCTTTGGATTGACAAAACCTTCCGGTTGCATCATATACAACTCTTCTTCCAGAAATCCATTTAGGAAAGCAGTTTTTACGTCCATTTGCCGAATTTCATAATCATAAAATGCAGCAATTGCCAACATGATTCTGACAGACTTAAGCATCGCTACGGGTGAGAATGTCTCATCATAGTCAACTCCTTGAACTTATCGAAAACCTTTCGCAACAAGTCGAGCTTTGTAGATAGTAACATTACCGTCAGCGTCAGTCTTCCTCTTGAAGATCCATTTATTCTCTATGGCCTGCCGATCATCGGGCAAGTCAACCAAAGTCCATACTTTGTTCTCATACATGGATCCCATCTCAGATTTCATGGCCTCAAGCCATTTTGCGGAATCTGGGCCCATCATCGCTTCCTCATAGTTTGTAGGTTCGTCATGGTCTAGTAACATGACTTCCAGAACCAGATTAGCATACCACTCTGGTGCGGACCATACTCTGGTTGACCTACGAGTTTTGGTAGTAACTTGATCTGAAAGTTTCATGATCATCATCATTAGCTTCCTCACTAATTGGTGTAGGCATCACTGGAACTGATTTCTGTGATGAACTACTTTCCAATTCGGGAGAAGATACAATTATCTCATCAAGTTCTACTTTCCTCCCACTCACTTCTTTCGAGAGAAACTCCTTCTCTAGAAAGGATCCGTTCTTAGCAACAAATATCTTGCCTTCGGATCTGTGATAGAAGGTGTACCCAATAGTTTCCTTTGGGTATCCTATGAAGACACATTTCTCCGATTTGGGTTCGAGCTTATTAGGTTGAAGATTTTTCACATAAGCATCGCAGCCCCAAACTTTAAGAAACGATAGTTTAGGTTTCTTGCCAAACCACAGTTCATATGGTGTCGTCTCAATGGATTTAGATGGTGCCCTATTTAACGTGAATGCAGCCGTCTCTAAAGCATAACCCCAAAATGATAGTGGTAAATCGGTAAGAGACATCATAGATCGCACCATATCTAGTAAAGTACGATTATGACTTTCGGACACACCATTACGCTGTGGTGTTCCAGGTGGTGTGAGTTGCGAAACTATTCCACAATTTTTCAAATGAAGACCAAACTCGTAACTCAAATATTCTCCTCCACGATCAGATCGTAGAAACTTTATTTTCTTGTTACGATGATTTTCAACTTCACTCTGAAATTCTTTGAACTTTTCAAATGTTTCAGACTTATGCTTCATCAAGTAGATATAACCATATCTGCTCAAATCATCTGTGAAGGTCAGAAAATAACAATACCGGCCGCGAGCATCAACACTCATTGGACCGCATACATCAGTATGTATTATTTCCAATAAGTCAGTTGCTCGCTCCATTGTTCCGGAGAACGGAGTCTTAGTCATCTTGCCCATGAGGCATGGTTCGCAAGCACCAAGTGATTCATAATCAAGTGATTCCAAAAGCCCATCAGTATGGAGTTTCTTCATGCGGTTTACACCAATATGACCTAAACGGCAGTGCAACAAATAAGTTGCACTATCATTATTAACTTTGCATCTTTTGGTTTCAATATTATGAATATGTGTATCTCTACTATTGAGATTTAGTAAAAACAGACCACTCATCAAGGGTGCATGACCATAAAAGATATTACTCATATAAATAGAACAACCATTATTCTCTGATTTAAATGAATAACCGTCTCGCATCAAACAAGATCCAGATATAATGTTCATGCTTAACGCTGGCACCAAATGACAATTATTCAGGTCTAAAACTAATCCCGAAGGTAGATGTAGAGGTAGCGTGCCGATGGCGATCACATCGACTTTGGAACCATTTCTCACGTGCATCGTCACCTCCTCCTTAGCCAATCTTCGTTTAATCTGTAGTCCCTGTTTCGAGTTGCAAATATGAGCAACAGAACCAGTATCAAATACCCAGGTACTACTACGAGTATTAGCAAGGTACACATCAATAACATGTATATCAAATATACCTTTTGCCTTGCCATCCTTCTTATCCGCCAAATACTTGGGGCAGTTCCGCTTCTAGTGACCAGTCCCTTTGTAGTAGAAGCACTCAGTCTCAGGCTTAGGTCCAGACTTGGGCTTCTTCACTTGAGCAGCAACTTGCTTGCCATTCTTCTTGAAGTTCCCCTTCTTACGTTTGCCCTTTTTCTTGAAACTAGTGGTCTTGTTGACCATCAACACTTGATGCTCCTTCTTGATTTCTACCTCCGCAGCCTTTAGCATTACGAAGAGCTCGGGAATAGTCTTTTCCATCCCTTGCATATTATAGTTCATCACGAAGCCTTTATAGCTTGGTGGCAGTGATTGAAGGACTCTGTCAATGACACTATCATCAGGAAGATTAACTCCCAGTTGAGTCAAGTGGTTGTGGTACCCAGACATTCTGAGTATATGTTCACTGACAGAACTATTCTCCTCCATCTTGCAGCTATAGAACTTGTTGGAGACTTCATATCTCTCAACTCGGGCATTTGCTTGAAATATTAACTTCAACTCCTGGAACATCTCATATGCTCCATGACGTTCAAAACGCCGTTGAAGTCCCGATTCTAAGCCGTAAAGCATGGCACACTGAACTATCGAGTAGTCATCAGCTTTGCTCTGCCAGACGTTCATAACATCAGCAGTTGCTCCTGCTGCGGGTTTTGCACTTAGCGGTGCTTCCAGGACGTAATTCTTTTGTGCAGCAATGAGGATAATCCTCAAGTTACGGACCCAGTCCGTGTAGTTGCTGCCATCATCTTTCAACTTAGCTTTCTCTAGGAACGCATTAAAATTTAAAGGAACGGTAGCACGGGCCATTGATCCACAACAACATAGACATGCAAAATACTATCAGGTACTAAGTTTCATGATAAATTAAAGTTCAATTAATCATATTACTTAAGAACTCCCACTTAGATAGACATCCCTCGAGTCATCTAAATGATCACGTGATCCAAATCAACTAAACCATGTCCGATCATCACGTGAGATGGAGTAGTATCAATGGTGAACATCTCATGTTGATCATATCTACTATATGATTCACGCTCGACCTTTCGGTCTCAGTGTTCCAAGGCCATATCTGCATATGCTAGGCTCGTCAAGTTTAACCGGAGTATTCCACGTGTGCAAAAACTGGCTTGCACTCGTTGTATGTGAACGTAGAGCTTATCACACCCGACCATCACGTGGTGTCTCGGCACGACGAACTATGGCAACGGTGCATACTCAGGGAGAACACTTATACCTTGAAATTTAGTGAGTGATCATCTTATAATGCTACCGCCGAACTAAGCAAAATAAGATGCATAAAAGGATAAACATCACATGCAATCAAAATATGTGACATGATATGGCCATCATCATCTTGTGCTCATGATCTCCATCACCGAAGCATCGTCATGATCTCCATCGTCACCGGCGTGGCACCTTGATCCCCATCAAAGTGACGTTGTCGTCTCGCCAAAGTTGCTTCCACGACTATCGCTACCGTTTAGTGATAAAGTAAAGCAATTACATGGCGATTGCATTTCATACAATAAAGCGACAACCATAAGGCTCCTGCCAGTTGCCGATAACATTACAAAACATGATCATCTCATACAAAAACTTATATCTCATCACGTCTTGACCATATCACATCACAAGCATACCCTGCAAAAACAAGTTAGACGTCCTCTACTTTGTTGTTGCAAGTTTTACGTGTCTGCTACGGGTTTAGAAGAACCGATTCTTACTTACGCAAAAACCACAACGTGGTGTAATGATTGCTTTTTGATCTTTTGAAAAAGAACCCTCTTCATTGAAACCGGTTCAACTAAAGTGAGAGAGACAGGCACCCGCCGGTCGACTTTAAGCAACGAGTGCTCGCAACGGTGAAACCAGTCTCGCGTAAGCGTACGCGTAATGTCGGTCCGGGCCGCTTCATCACACAATGCCGCTGAACCAAGTAACAACTAGTAACGGCAAGCAATATGTATACACCTACGCCCACAACTCCTTTCTGTTCTACTCGTGCATATAATATCTACGCATAGACCTGGCCCTGATACCACTGTTGGGGAACGCAGTAATTTTAAAATTTTCCTACGAACACGCAAGATCTATCATGGTGATGCATAGTAACGAGTGGGTAGAGTGTTGTCCACGTACCCTCATAGACCGTTAGCGGAAGTGTTATGACAACGCGGTTGATGTAGTCGTACGTCTTCACGATCCGACCGATCTCAGCACCGAACATACGGCACCTCCGTGTTCAGCACACGTTTAGCTCGATGACGTCCCTCGTACTCTTGATCCAGTTGAGGCCGAGGGAGAGTTTCGTCAGCACGACGGCGTGATGACGGTGATGATGAAGTTACCGACGCAGGGCTTCGCCTAAGCACTACAAAGATATGACCGAGGTGTGTAACTGTGGAGGGGGGCACCGCACACGGCTAAAACAATGATCAACTTGTGTGTTTGGGGTGCCCCTTGCCTTAGTATAAAAAGGAGGAGATGAGGAGGAGAGGTCCGGCCCTCCAAGGTGCGGCCAAGGGGGGAGTCCTACTCCCACTAGGAGTAGGACTCCTCCTTTCCTAGTCCAAAAAGGAGAAGGAGGAAAGAGGGGGAGAGAAGAAGGAAGGAGGGGGCCGGCCCCCTAGCCCTAAACCAATTCGGTTTGGGCCTAGGGGGGCCGCCCCTACTGCTCCCTTGCTGCCTCCTACTTCCACTATGGCCCAATAAGGCCCATAGACCCCCCCGGGGTGTTCCAGTAACTCCCCGGTACTCCGTTATTTATCCGGTGATGCCCGGAACCATTCCGGTGTCCGAATATAACCTTCCAATATATCAATCTTTATGTCTCGACCATTTCGAGACTCCTCGTCATGTCCGTGATCTCATCTAGGACTCCAAACAACCTTCAGTACATCAAAACACATAAACCCATAATATCGATCGTCATCGAACGTTAAGCGTGCGGACCCTACGGGTTCGAGAACTATGTAGACATGACCTGAGACAATCTCCGGCCAATAACCAATAGCGGAACCTGGATGCTCATATTGGCTCCTACATATTCTACGAAGATCTTTATCGGTCAAACCGCATAACAACATACGTTGTTCGCTTTGTCATCGGTACGTTACTTGCCGGAGATTCGATCATCGGTATCCTCATACCTAGTTCAATCTCGTTACCGGCAAGTCTCTTTTCTCGTTCCGTAATACTTCATCCCACAACTAACTCATTAGTCACATTACCGAGAGGGCCCAGAGATACCTCTCCGAAACACGGAGTGACAAATCCTAATCTCGATATATGCCAACCCAACAAACACCTTCGGAAACACCTGTAGAGCATCTTTATAATCACCCAGTTACGTTGTGACGTTTGATTGCACACAAAGTGTTCCTCCGGATATTCGGGAGTTGCACCATCTCATAGTCTGAGGAACATGTATAAGTCATGAAGAAAGCAGTAGCAATAAAACAGTAATGATCATAATGCTAAGCTAACAATTGGTTCTTGTCCATCACATCATTCTCCTAATGATGTGATCATGTTCATCAAATGACAACACATGTCTATGGCTAGGAAACTTAACCATCTTTGATAAACAAGCTAGTCAAGTAGAGGCATACTAGGGACACTCTGTTTGTCTATGTATTCACACATGTATTGAGTTTCTGGTTAATACAATTCTAGCATGAATAATAAACATTTATCATGAATTAAGGAAATAAATAATAACTTTATTATTGCCTCTAGGGCATATTTGCTTCACTATGTACATGGCTCACGCTCATGTATTGCGTGAAAGTTGAAAAGGTTTGAGAACGTCAAAAGTATGAAACAATTGCTTGGCTTGTCATCGGGGTTGTGCATGATTTCAATATTTTGTGTGGTGAAGATGGAGCATGGCCAGACTATATTATTTTGTAGGGATAACTTTCTTTGGCCATGTTATTTTGAGAAGACATGATTGCTTTATTAGTATGGTTGAAGTATTATTGCCTTAATGTCAAATGATAGAGTATTGCCTTGAATAACTCGTGTCTTAATATCATGCCATGATTAGATTATGTGATCAAGATTATGCTAGGTAGCATTCCACATCAAAAATTATCTTTTTTTATCATTTACCTACTCGAGGACGAGCAGGAATTAAGCTTGGGGATGATGATACGTCTCCATCGTATCTATAATTTTTGATTGTTTCATGCCAATATTCTACAACTTTTATATACTTTTGGCAACTTTTTATACTATTTTTGGGACTACCATATTGATCCAGTGCCCAGTTCCAGTTCCTGTTTGTTGAATGTTTTCTATTTCGCAGAATACCCATACCAAACGGAGTCCAAACGGGATAAAAACTTACAGAGATGATTTTTGGAATATATGTGATTTTTGGGAAAAATAATCAACACAAGACGATGCCCGACGGGCCCACAAGGACGGAGGGCGCGCCCCAGGGGGTAGGGCGCGCCCCTGGCCCTTGTGGACACTCCGTAAGGCGGTTGGTGCCCATCTTCGGCCGCAAGAAAGCTAATATCCGGATAAAAATTGTGTTAAAATTTCATCCCAATCGGAGTTACGGATCTTCGGGAATTTAAGAAACGGTGAAAGGCCAGAATCTGTGAGCGCACAAACAGAAGGAAATAGAGAGAGAGAGAGATCCAATCTTGGAGGGGCTCCCGCCCCTCTGTCGCCATGGAAGCCAAGGACCAGAGGGGAAACCCTTCTCCCATCTAGGGGCAAGGTCAAGGAAGAAGAAGAAGGAGGGGGGCTCTCTCCCCTTCTCTCCCGGTGGCGCCGGAACGCCGTCGGGGCCATCATCGTGACTGCAATCTACACCAACAACTTCACCGCCGTCATCACCAACTCTCTCCCCCTTTATGCAGCGGTGTAACACCTCTTCTCCCCGCTGTACTCTCTACTTAAACATGGTGCTCAACGCTATATATTATTTCCCAATGATGTATGGCTATCCTATGATGTTTGAGTAGATCCGTTTTGTCCTATGGGTTCATTGATGATCGTGATTGGTTTGAGTTGCATGTTTTATTATTGGTGTTGTCCTATGGTGCTCTCCGTGTCGCGCAAGCGTGAAGGATCCCCGCTGTAGGTTTTGCAATATGTTCATGGTTTGCTGATTGTCTGCGTTGCTTGAGTGGTAGAAACACAAACACGGATAAGTGGGTTATGGCATATGGGAATAAAGAGGACTTGATACTTTAATGCAATGGTTGGGTTTTACCTTAATGATCTTTAGTAGTTGTGGACGCTTGCTAGAGTTCCAATCATAAGTGCATATGATCCAAGGAGAGAAAGTATGTTATCTTATGCCTCTCCATCATATAAAATTGCAATAATGATTACTTGTCTAGTTATCGATTGCCTAGGGACAAATAACTTTCTTGTGAAAAAAAGCTCTCTACTAAAGATAACTTAGTTGTGTCTTTATCTAAACAGCACCTATCTTTTATTTACGTCTTCTTTATTATCTTGCAAACCTAGCCTACAACACCTACAAAGTACTTCTAGTTTCATACTTATTCTAGGTAAAGCGAACGTTAAGCGTGCGTAGAGTTGTATCGGTGGTCGATAGAACTTGAGGGAATATTTGTTCTACATTTGGCTCCTTGTTGGGTTCGACACTCTTACTTATCGAAAGAGGCTACAATTGATCCCCTATACTTGTGGGTTATCAGCGGCCGAGGAGGATGAAATGGAAGAGGGTCAATTCGGCCCCGAAGAGCTCGCCGATCACGAGGATTCGGAAGATAGCAACTACTTACCTATCTCCGAAGAGGATGCTAGCCTTGGTGACGAAGAATTCATCGTCCCAGAGGAACCCCTCGAAAAAGAACACTTCAAGCAACGGCTTATCGCTACCGCGCGGAGCCTGAAAAAGCAACAGCAGCGGATTAAAGCCGAACAGGACACGCTCAACGAGAGATGGACTAAGGTTCTAGCCGCCGAAGAAGGATATGGCTTTGAGTGCCAAACAAAGAGTTATCCCAAACGTAGTCTACTGCCGCAATTCGACGATAAGGCCCCAGTGCCAATACCGTGAAGATACAATCAGGCTGATCAACCTGACCGACCACCACGTGGACGGGACAAAACGGCCAATAATGCCGAACACCGGCCTGCAGCCCCTCGCCATAGAGGCAAGGAGACAGCAGCTCCGGGCTACAAGTACGACCTACGTCAGGACCTGGCAAATAGAGCCGGCCAGACTAGATCAATCTACGGATCAAGAGGACGTGCTCCCACACGGGATGACAGCCATCAAGCCTGGCACGACAAACATAATCAAGTTCAGGGTCAGCACCGGACACAAATGCCATCCGAACTCTGATGCGATGTTGCCCAGTACAGGGGTGCCGCACACCCCATGTGTTTCATTGATGAGGTGATGCAGCACCAATTTCTGGAAGGGTTTAAACCCATGAACATCAAGTAGTACGATGGAACAACGGATCCTGCCGTATGGATTGAAGATTTTCTTCTCCACATTCACAAGGATCGCAGAGATGACCTCCACGCCATTAAGTACCCCCTCCCCCCTAAAGCTGAAAGGACCAGCATGGCACTGGTTGAACAGCCTCCTAGAAAACTCCGTTGGAAGTTGGGAAGATTTAGAGGATGCTTTTCGGGGCAACTTCCAGGGAACTTATGTCCGGCCACCGGATGCTGACAACCTGAGTCACATAGTCTAGCAGCCCGGAGAGTCAACCCTCAAACTTTGGAATAGGTTCTTAACTAAAAAGAACCAAATTGTCGACTGTCCGGACACCGAAGCCCTAGCGGCATTTAAGCACAGCGTCTGTGACGAATGGCTTGCCCGACACCTCGGCCAGGGAAAGCAGAAGACTATGGTGGCTCTTATCGCACTTATGACCCGCTTTTGTGCGGGCAAAGATATCTAGTTGGCTCGTAGAAGCAACAGTACCAGCGACCCCGGCACTTCTGAGACCAGGGATGGCAATGGCAAGCCACGGCGCAATAAAAAAGCATCGAAACAACAATGGAGATACAGAGGATACCGCAGTAAACGCCGGATTCAGTGGCTCCAAATCCGGTCAGTGGAAGAAGCCGTTCAAAAGTAACAAGGATGGTCCATCCAATTTGGACACGATACTAGAGAGACCTTGTCAGATTCATGGTACCCCGGACAAGCCTGCCAACCACACCGACAGAAATTGCTGGGTTTTCAAACAGGCCGGCAAATTAAATACCGAACATAAGGGGAAAGGATCTCAAAGCGAGGACGATGATGAGCCTCGCCCGCCAAACACCGGGGGACAGAAACAAATTCCCCCCAAGGTGAAAATGGTGAACATGATCTATGTCACCCACATCCCCAAGAGGGAGCGTAAACGCACATTAAGGGACATCTACGTTGTAGAGCCTGTCATCCAAAAATTAAACCCGTGGTCGGCTTGTCCGACCACCTTTGATCGCAGGGATCACCCAACCAGTATCCGCCACGGAGGTTCAGCGGCACTAATACTTGATCCTATCATCGAAGGATATCATCTCACTAGAGTCCTTATGGACGGCGGCACAACGGAGTGCTCCTTGAGTTCTTCGATAAAATATTTATTATGCTCAAATTGTGTAGTCATATATTCCTTAGTACTTTACTCAATTTCGAGCAAAATATTTGGGTAAGGAACATCATAATATTTTCTTTGAGGCATCATGACTACGCAAACAAGAACGCACACAAAAACAGATCCAGCAAGAAAACGGCGAACGGAAAAAAGAGAGGCGAATAAAATGGCAAATTTTGTGAAGTGGGGGAGACGAAAATGGCAAATAATGTAAATTGCAAGGAGATGAGGTTTGTGATTAGGAACCTGGTATATGTTGATGATGTCTCCCCGGCAACGGCGCCAGAAATTCCTTCTGATGTCGCTTGAAGCTACGTCGGTATTTCCCCAAAGAGGAAGGGATGATGCAGCACAGCGGCGGTAGGTATTTACCTCAGTGATGAGACCAAGGTTATCGAACCAGTAGGAGAACCAAGCAACACAACTTAAACAGCACCTGCACACAAATAACAAATACTCGCAACCCGACGTAAGAGAGGGGTTGTCAATCCCTCACGGGTAAAAGGATAAATATTTTTGTAGTATTTTGGATAGATAGATCTCGCGGGAACGCGAGATAAAATAAATACAAATAAATTGCAGCAAGGTATTTTTGGCTTTTTGGAAATATAGATCTGAAAATAAAAGCAAGGAAAAATGGATCGCAAAGGCAAATATATTGAGAAGAGACCCGGGGGCCGTAGGTTTCACTAGTGGCTTCTCTCGAGAAAAATAGCAAACGGTAGGTGAACAAATTACTGTTGGGCAATTGATAGAACTTCAAATAATCATGACGATATCCAGGCAATGATCATTATATAGGCATCACGTCCAAGATTAGTAGACCGACTCCTGCCTACATCTACTACTATTACTCCACACATCGACCGCTATCCAGCATGCATCTAGTGTATTAAGTTCATGGAGAAACGGAGTAATGCAATAAGAACGATGACATGATGTAGACAAGATCTATCTATGTAGATATAGAACCCCATCGTTTTATCCTTAGTAGCAACGATACATACGTGTCGGTTCCCCTTCTGTCACTGGGATCAAGCACCGTAAGATCGAACCCGCTACAAAGCACCTCTTCCCGTTGCAAGATAAATAGATCAAGTTGGCCAAACAAAACCCAAATATCGGAGAAGAAATACGAGGCTATAAGCAATCATGCATAAAAGAGATCAAAGAACTCAAGTAACTTTCATGGATATAAAAAGATAGATCTGATCATAAACTCAAAGTTCATCGGATCCTAACAAACACACCGCAAAAGAGTTACATCATATGGATCTCCAAGAGACCATTGTATTGAGAATCAAACGAGAGAGAGGAAGCCATCTAGCTACTAACTATGGACCCGAAGGTCTACAAAGAACTACTCACGCATCATCGGAGAGGCACCAATGGAGGTGGTGAACCCCATCCGAGATGGTGTCTAGATTGGATCTGGTGGTTTTGGACTCTGCGGCTGGATCAATATTTCGTCGACTCCCTTAGGGTTTCTGGAATATTGGGGTATTTATAGAGCAAAGAGGCGGTCCGGGGGACTCCCGAGGTGGGCACAACCCACCAGGGCGCGCCTGGGCCTCCTGGCGCGCCCTGGTGGGTTGTGCTCTCCTCGGAGCACTCCCCAGGCACAGCCAGGGCCCATTATGTGTCTTCTGGTCCATAAAAAATCTCCGTAAAGTTTCGTTGCGTTTGGACTCCGTTTGGTACTGATATTCTGCGATGTAAAAGACATGCAAAAAACAGCAACTGGCACTTGGCACTATGTCAATAGGTTAGTACCAAAAAATGATATAAAATGATTATAAAACATCCAAGATTGATAATATAAGAGCATGGAACTATCAAAAATTATAGATACATTGGAGACATATCAGCATCCCCAAGCTTAACTCCTACTCGTCCTCGAGTAGGTAAGTGATAAAAACAGAATTTTTTATGTGGAATGCTGCCTAACATGTCATATCGTATTATTTTCTTTATAGCATGGACATTTGGACTTTTATATGGTTCAAAGCAATAGTCTAGTTTTGACATGATAATTTAAATACTCAAGCATATCAACAAGCAACCATGTCTTTCAAAATATCAACACTAAAATAAGTTATCCCTAGCCCGTCATGCTCAATCATTGATCATATTCATGAAACACATTTGCATATTAGCTACACCCAATACTCAAGTACGTTCATATTGCCTCCTAGTTGGTGCTTTTATAAGAGAAGATGGAGACTCAAATTCAAAAAATAAAAATAGCATAAAGTAACAGAAAGGCCCTTCGTGGAGGGAAGTAGGGATTTGTAGAGGTGCCAGAGCTCAAAGTGAAAATTGAGAGATAAAAACATTTTGGGAGGTACACTTTTCCCACCAACGAAAACGACTTAGAGTTCCCCACACCTTCCATGCTCAAATATATCATAGGAGGTTCCCAAACAGAAAATAAAAGTTATTACTTTTTCCACCATACTTTCACTTTCCATGGCTAACCGTATCCACGGGTGCCCTCCGTACCAACACTTTCCAAGGAATTTATTATTTGAGAACATAAAGTAACTTTTTTTCATTTCGGGACTAGGCATCCCTAATACCTTTGCCTTACTCTCGTGCAATGACAAGTGAATAAACACCCATCGTGAGAATAACATATCTTAGCATGGAAAATATAGGCCACCCCTCACCGCCTCGCGAGCGGTACGAGCACACAAAAGAGAAATTTATTTTGAATTAGAGAAGGCACATACAAATTTGCTTATAATGGTACGGAAGTACCGCATATAGGTAGGTATAGTGGACTCATGTGGCAAAACTGGTTTAAAGGATTTTGGATACACAAGTAGAGATCATACTTAGTGCAAAGTGAAGGCTAGCAAAAGACTGGGACGCGACCAACCAAGAAACGAATAATCTCGTAAGCAAGCATTGAGCATAATTAACACCAAATAATGCACCACAAGCAAGATGTAATTTCATTGCATAATTATTGACTTTCGTGCTTGCATAGGGAATCACAAACCTTAACACCAATATTCTTAGTAAAGCATAATTACTCATCAACATAACTCACATATCACATCATCATATCTCAAAACTATTACTAAGAACAAGGTTTATTTTGTCCAATGATCTTCATTAAAGTTTTTATTATATCCTTCTTGGATATCTATCACTTTGGGACTAATTTTCATGTGTTGCTTTTCATAAGCTCAAACAAATATAAGTGAAGATCATGAGCATAATTTTTTCTTTCTCTCAAAATAACTTAAGTGAAGTGAGAGAGAATTTCTTGAAAATTTACTAACTCTCAAATAAATCTAAGTGAACCAAGAGAGCATTTCTTCAAAAATAACTAAGCACACCGTGCTCAAAAAGATATAAGTGAAGCACTAGAGCAAGTCCATAGCTCATAAAAATTTAAGTGAAGCATAGAGAGCAATTCTAACAAGTCATGATATAATTTTGGCTCTCTCAAATAGGTGTGTCGAGCAAGGATTGATGATTAAAACAAAAGGCAAAACAAGAAGAGACTCATATCATACAAGACGCTCCAAGCAAAACACATAGTATGTGACAAATAAAAATATAGCTTCGAGTAAAATACCGATGGTCGTTAGAAGAAAGAGGGGATGCCACTCGGGGGGCATCCCCAAGCTTAGTTGGTTCTTCATTTTTGGATAATAGCTTGGGATTCTGGGGCATCCCCAAGCTTAGGCTCTTCTATCCTTCCTTCATCCATCTTAAGATAACCCAAAACTTGAAAACTTCAATCACACAAAACTCAACAAAACCTTCGTGAGATCCGTTAGTATAAGAAAGCAAACCACTACTATAAGTACTGTTGCAAACCAATTTGTATTTTTGTTATTGAATTATATCTACTGTATTCCAACTTTTCTATGGAAAAAACTCATCAAAAAAAACCATAGAGCCATCAAAATAAGCACACAACACAAAGAAAACAGAATCTGTCAAAAACAGAACAGTCTGTAGAAATATGACTATTCCGAATACTTATGTACCTCTAAAAAGTCTGAAAAGTTAGGAAATCCTAGGAAATTTGTATATCAATCTACTGTAAAAATTGCAGATCAAAATCACGCTCCAGTGAATTTTAGAAATTCGGGGACTAGAGTCAAAAGTTTCTGTTTTTCAGCAAGGTCAAACAACTATCACCCAAGAAAATCCTAAAGGCTTTACTTGGCACAAACACTAATTAAAACACCAAAAACACAATCATAACAGTAGCATAATTGTGTAAACACACAAGAACAGAAAGCAAAAACAAAAACAAAAATAAATTTTATTCATTGGGTTGCCTCCCAACAAGCGCTATAGTTTTACGCCCTTAGCTAGGCATAAAGCAAGGATCTAAGTTTGGTCATCCTTGGTTTGAAATCCATAAGATGCCCTCATGATTGATTCATATGGTGGCTTAATTCTTGTTCTAGGAAAGTGTTCCATACCTTTAAGCAACGAGTGCTCGCAGCGGTGAAACCAGTCTCGCGTAAGCGTACGCGTAATGTCGGTCCAGGCCGCTTCATCTCACAATACCGCTGAACCAAGTAACAACTAGTAACGGCAAGCAATATGTATACACCCACGCTCACAACTCCTTTGTGTTCTACTCGCATATAACATCTACGCATAGACCTGGCTCTGATGCCACAGTTGGGGAACGCAGTAATTTCAAAAAAATTCCTACGATCACGCAAGATCTATCTAGGAGATGCATAGCAACAAGCGGGGAGAGTCTGTCCATGTACCCTCGTAGACCGAAAGCGGAAGCGTTTTATCAACGCGATTGATGTAGTCGTAGGTCTTCACGATCCGATCGATCCAAGTACTGAACGCACGGCACCTCCGAGTTCAGCACACGTTCAGCTCGATGATGTCCCTCGTACTCTCGATCCAGCAAGACGGGTGAGGGAGAGTTTTGTCAGCACGACGGCGTGATGACGGTGATGATGAAGTTACCGGCGCAGGGCTTCGCCTAAGCACTATGACGATATGACCGAGGTGTGTAACTGTGGAGGGGGGCACCGCACACGGCTAAAAGATCAACTTGTGTGTTCTAGGGTGCCCCCCTGCCCCTGTATATAAAGGATGGAGGGAGGAGGAGGTCGGCCCTCATAGGCCGCGCCCAAAGTGTGGAGTCCTACTAGGACTCCCTAGTCCTAGTAGGATTCCACCTCCCACATGGAATAGGAAAAGGGGAAGGGAGAAGGAGAAAGAAGGAAGGGGTCGGCCCCCTTCCCTAGTCCAATTCGGACCAGCCCATGGGGAAGGGGCGCAGCCACCTTTGAGACCTTTCTCTCCTTTCCCGTATGGCCCATTAGGGCCCAATACAAATTCTCGTAACTCTCCGGTACTCCGAAAAACACCTGAATCACTCGGAACCTTTCCGATGTCCGAATATAGCCTTCCAATATATCGATCTTTACGTCTCGACCATTTCGAGACTCCTCGTCATGTCCATGATCTCATCCCGGACTCCGAACAACCTTCGGTCATCAAATCACATAACTCTATAATACAAATCGTCATCTAACGTTAAGCGTGCGGACCCTACGGGTTCAAGAACTATGTAGACATGACCTGAGACAATCTCCGGTCAATAAACAATAGCGGGACCTGGATGCCCATATTGGCTCCCACATATTCTATGAAGATCTTTATCGGTCAAACCGCATGACCACATTCGTTATTCCTTTTGTCATCGGTATGTTACTTGCCCGAGATTCGATCGTCGGTATCATCATACCTAGTTCAATCTCGTTACCGGCAAGTCTCTTTACTTGTTCCGTAATACTTCATCCCGCAACTAACTCATTAGTCACATTGCTTGCAAGGCTTAGAGTGATGAGTATTACCGAGAGGGCCCAGAGATACCTCTCCGAAACACGGAGTGACAAATCCTAATCTCAGTAAATGCCAACCCAACAAAACACCTTCGGAGACACCTGTAGAGCATCTTTATAATCACCCATTTACGTTCTGACGTTTGATAGCACACTAAGTGTTCCTCTGGTATCCGGGAGTTGCATAATCTCATAGTCAAAGGAATATATATAAGTCATGAAGAAAGCAATAGCAACTAAACTTAACGATCATTTATGCTAAGCTAACTGATGGGTCTTGTCCATCACATCATTCTCCAATGATGTGATCCCGTTCATCAAATGACAACACTTGTCTATGGCTAGGAAACATAACCATCTTTGATAAACGAGCTAGGCATACTAGGGACACTCTGTTTGTCTATATATTCACACATGTATCATGTTTCCAGTTAATACAATTCTAGCATGAATAATAAACATTTATCATGAATTAAGGAAATAAATAATAACTTTATTATTGCCTCTAGGGCATATTTCCTTCATACACATCATATGAAGCCTTGCAAGCAAAGTGACTAATAAGTTAGTTACGGGATGTTGTATTACGGAACGAGTAAAGAGACTTGCCGGTAACGAGATTGAACTGGGTATGAAGATACCGACGATCGAATCTCGGGCAAGTAACATACCGATGACAAAGGGAACAACTTATGTTGTCATTACGGTTTGACCGAGAAAGATCTTCGTAGAATATGTGGGAGCCAATATGAGCATCCAGGTTCCGCTATTGTTTATTCACCGGAGAGGTGTCTCGGTCATGTCTACATAGTTCTCGAACCCGTAGGGTCCACACACTTAACGTTCGATGACGATTTATATTGTTTGAGTTATGTGATTTGATGACCGAATGTTGTTCGGAGTCCCGGATGAGATCACGGACATGACGAGGAGTCTCGAAATGATCGAGAGGTAAAGATTGATATATTGGACGATAGTATTCGGACACCGAAATGGTTTCGGAGTGTTTGGGGAAAATATCGAAGTACCGAGGGGTTACCGGAAACCCCCGGGGAAAGTTATGCACCACATGGGCCTTGGTAGGGAGGCACACCAGCTCATAAGGGGCTGGCACGCCCCCCACTTGGAATGGGGTCCGAATTGGAGTAGGGAAGGGGGCGGCGTCCCCCTTTCCTTCTCCTTCTCCCTCTCCTTCCCCCTTTCCTTCTCCGGTAAAAGGAAGGGGGTCTGAATTGGACTTGGAGTCCTAGTAGGACTCCTCCCCACTTGGGGGCGCGCCTAGGCCGGCCTCCTCCCCTCTCCCTCCTTTATATACGTGGGAGGGGGGCGCCTCCAACACACACAATTGTTCCAAGCCATGTGCGGCGCCCCCCCTCCACAGTTTACACATCCGGTGATATTTTCGTAGTGCTTAGGCGAAGCCCTGCGCGGATAACTTCATCATCACCGTCACCACGCCATTGTGCTGACGGAACTCATCTACTTCCTCGATGCTCTACTGAATCAAGAGTTCGAGGGACGCCATCGAGCTGAACGTGTGTAGAACTCGGAGGTGCCGTACATTCGGTGCTTGATCGGTCGGATCGTGAAGAAGTTCGACTACATCAACCGCATTCACAAACGCTTCTGCTTTCGGTCTATGAGGGTACGTGGACACACTCTTCCCCTCTCATTGATATGCATATCCTAGATAGATCTTGCGTGATCGTAGGAATTTTTTTCAAATTGCATGCTACGTTCCCAACAGTGGCATCAGAGCCAGGTCTATGCGTAGATGATATGCACGAGTAGAACACAAAGAGTTGTGGGCGGTGATCGTCATACTGCTTACCACCAATGTCTTATTTCGATTCGGCGGCATTGTTGGATGAAGCGGCCCAGACCAACATTACATGACCGCGTTCATGAGACCGGTTCCAGCGACATACATGCAACTAGTTTTGCATAAAGGTGGCTGGCGGGTGTCTGTTTCTCCTACTTTAGTTGAATCGAATTTGACTGCGGCCGGTCCTTGTTGAAGGTTAAAACAGCAAACTTGATAAATCACCGTTGTGGTTTTTTGTGCGTAGTTAAGAACGGTTCTTGCTAGAAGCCCATAGCAGCCACGTAAAACTTGCACCAACAAAGTAGAGGACGTCCAACTTGTTTTTGCAGGGCATGTTGTGATGTGATTTGGTCAAGACATGATGGGATATACATTGTTTTATGAGATGATCATGTTTTGTAAGTTATCGGCAATCGGCAGGAGCCATATGGTTGTTCTTTTATTGTATGAATTGTGATCGCCATGTAATGCTTTACTTTATCACTATGCGTTAGCGATAGTCGTAGAAGCAATAGTTGGCGAGACGACCACGACGCTACGATGGAGATCAGCACTAGTAGAAAATAGGGCTTTGGTCCAGGCCTGGTAAGCCCACTAGTCCCGGTTCACTCACGAACCGGGACCAATGGTGGCATATGTCCCGGTTCGTGAGGCCAGGGGGCCGGCCGGGCCTCATGGGCCATTGGTCCTGGTTCGTCTGGCCCCTTTGGTCCTGGTTCCAGACACGAACCAGGACCAATGGGCCTCGCTCCTGGCCCACAACCATTGGTCCCGGTTTGTGGCTGGAACCGGGACCCAAGGGGGTCATTTAGTCCCGGTTCCAACCACGAACCGGGACCAATGAGATGCCTATATATAGTGCCCGCGCGCTCAGCTCAGCTCACTGCTCTGTTTTTTTGGGAGAGGTGTGTTGTGCTCTAGCTCACCTCCTATGCACATGAGGTGTTCGATGAAATGCCCGAGCCACACTTAAGCTAGCTTTCTCCTCTCGAAGCTCCTTGTCCAAGCTCCATTTTTCTCAAGATTTGTCTAGGTTTGGCGGTCCGTCCTGTCCCGTCCCCGTCCTCACCGCCGTCGATCGCTCGCGCTGATCTCGTCGCCGGCACCACTATGGTGAGCCTCTTGTTCTTATCATGACGCACGTCCTAGTTCATCTAGTCGACGAGATTGTCGTTCTGGGCCCTGTATTTCTACACAATATGTTCCCCTTTGAGAGGTTCATGGGAGTCCTAAAGAAATATGTCCGTAACCGCGCTAGGCCAGAAGGAAGCATCTCCATGGGCCATCAAACAGAGGATGTCATTGGGTTTTGTGTTGAATTCATTCCTGAACTTAAGAAGATTGGTCTCCCTCAATCGCGGTATGAGGGGAGACTGACTGGAAAAGGCACGCGAGGAGGGGACTCAATAATATGTAGGGACGGGCATTCTTGGTCTCAAGCACACTACACAGTTCTACAGAACTCTACCTTGGTGACCCCGTATGTCGATGAACACAAGAACATTCTGTGCTCCAAACACCCAGAGCAGTGTGACGACTAGATTACATGTGAACACATCAGGAATTTCGGTAGTTGGTTGCAAACACATCTCAGGGGTGACAACATTGTTTCTGATGAGCTGTACTCGCTGGCCAGGGGATCATCTTTGACTGTATTGACTTACAAAGGGTACGAGATAAATGGGAATACAATTTACACGATCGCTCAAGATCAAAAGAGCACCAACCAAAACAGCGGTGTTCGCTTTGATGCAGCAACCAAGAGGGGAAAGGACACATATTATGGTTACATGGTGGACATATGGGAACTTGACTACGGACAAGATTTTCCCTTTGTTTGAGTGCAAATGGGTCAATCTATCAGGAGGCGGGGTACAGGTAGACCCACAGTACGGAATGACAACAGTGGATCTAAACAATCTTGGGTACATAGACGAACCATTCGTCCTAGCCAATGATGTGGTTCAGGTTTTCTATGTGAAGGACATGTCTACCAAACCAAGAAAAAGAAAATATAAGGAAGTGAATACATCATACGATGAGCCAAAGCGCCACATAGTTCTTTCAGGAAAAAGAGACATCGTGGGATTGGAGGGCAAGACAGACATGTCTGAAGATTATGAAAAATTTCATGAAATTCCTCCCTTCAAAGTCAAGGCTCACCCAAGCACCCTGTTAAACGATGAAGAATATCCATGGTTACGGCGCAATAAGCAAAGGACACAAGCGAAGAAAAAGTGAAGACTTTCTCTCCACAACTATTATGATGATGACTTTGATCTAGAATATTACTGCAGTTACATGTGAAGAAATGAAATGCCTTTTCTACAGACGAGTTTCCGTATGAAACCCTAATACTTCAAAAGAGATTGTCCGTTTTGTACACGAAGTGCATCCAGTTTTTACCGTAACCCTCTCAAGTTTTTAGCACATGCTATGTGGGTGAAATGATGATACCCTGCCAATTTTCAACCTCTTCAGAGTTCATTTGTAGTGCTTTTCAATTTCAGTGTCATTTAGCTTACAAAAATCAGTAAATGCATGAAAAATATCAGATGAAGTCAGAAAGGGTTGAAAATTGATGATGTGGCTTTGAATGGTTCATTTTGAACACACAAAAAGTCTGGAATTCAAATAAGTTCAAAAAAATGAAATCCCTTTGTAACAGATGAGTTTTCGTCCGAAACCCTGATACTTCGAAAGAGATTGTCCATTTTGTACATGGAGTGCATCGAGTTTTTGCCGTAACCCTCTCAAGTTTTTAGCACATTCTATGTGGGTTAAATGATGATACCATGCCAACTTTCAACCTTTTCAGAGTTCATTTGTAGTGCTTATCAATTTAAGGGTCATTTAGCTCATGAACTAATAGCAAAAAGAATGAACTAAAAATAATCAATTAAAATATTCTGTTATGATCAATTAAAACAAAACTATAATATTCTTCAATAGCAAAAAGAATCAACTAAAAAGCTTTTATAAAACTCCAATAGCAAAAGGAATCAACTAAAAAGCTTTTATAAACCTCTAGTATTATTGAAATTAAAAATATATAAAATTTATGCAACTAAAATTATTAGAGTATTTTCTATTCAAAACATTAAAAGCAAAAAGAATTTTTTTTGTTAGAAACTTTAATAGCAAAAAGAATTATCATAAAGATTTTTTGTTAGAAACTAAAATAACAAAATCTGTTTTTGAATATAATGATAAAACATAGTAATATATAATAGCATTAAAAAGAATCACTCCAAAATCTATTTTTATAGTAAAGTTAATCACAAACTAGTGATTCACACAAATTTCAAAGAATTCAAATTTAAACTATTCAAATTTGAAAACTAATGGCACTAACAGAAAGTTTATAATTTTTCTGACCTAAAAGCAAAAATAATTTAAAAAATAAAGCAAAAAACAAAATAAAATAAATAATGCAAAAAAACAAAACAAAAAACTAGAAAAAATATAAAAATGCCACCTACTAGGCCCACCACGGCCTGAACACGACTAGAAACCCTATTGGGCCAGGATTCAGGCCCGCAGCAGGCCCAGCAGGACCACAGGCAGAGAGACAAGTTTAGGCTAGTAGGCCTGCAATAGTGAGGAGTTCAAATGGGTGGATACAGCAGCGCTTATAAACTGGTGCGGCCGCTCCTCAGCTAGCGAGGTGGGACTAAACATCCCACCGCACCGCGGCTTTGACAGGCGCAGGGCATTGGTCTCGGTTGGTGCCACGAACCGGGACCAATGCATACCTTTGGTCCCGGTTCGTGCCACCAACCGGGACCAAAGGTCTCCTTTTCCCGCCCAAAGGAGACCTTTGGTCCCGGTTGGTGGCACCAACCGGGACTAAAGGGGGGCATTGGTCTCGGTTCATGCCACGAACCGGTACCAATGCTTCGTGTATATAAGCAACACTTGTAAATTTTTCAGTTTTCATCGACCATTTGCCCCCCCCCACCCGACGATGTCGAGCTCATCGATGCCGCCAGGCTGCCCGTGCTCGTCGTCGCCGTCGTCGCCTGCTCCTCGTCGTCGTCGCCGCCCGCCCCTGCCCTGCCCCGACGCGTCGCCCCGTGCCCCCTGCCTCGACGGCGGCCGCACCGTGGCGCTGCCCCGACGCCGGCCCGCGCCCCCGGCCTGCCCCGACCACGCCGCCACGTTCGGTCCGGCCGGCCTCTCTATTCTTTATATATATATATGATTTTTTTAGATTATATGTATGTGTGTATATATGATTATATGTCTTTTTTTTTCTTCAGATTTTTTGTTCATATATATGATGATTTTTTTTGCATTTTTCGAAAAATGTATATATGTATGTATGTTCTCTGTGTATATATGTTCATATATGCAAAAGTTACATTTTTAGAGAAGTTTTGTCTATGATGATTTAGTGCATTTTAGGTTAGTGGGGTCGATATGAGGGGGGTCGATATACCCCCTCCCCGATAACTTCGACATGAGGGGGGGTCGATATAACCCCTCCCCGAAGAGGAGAAAAAGAAGAAAAAATAAGAAGAAAAAGGAGAGGAAGAAGGAGGAAGAAGAAGAAAAAAAAGAGGAGAAGAAGGAATAGTTTTCTTCTTCTCCTCTATTCCTTCTTCTTCTCCTCTTTTTTTTCTTCTTCTTCCTCTTCTTATTTTTTATCGGGAACAAGGGTGTCGTTGATTTAGGTTAGTGCATTTTAGGTTGTCGATATACCCCTCCCCGATAACTTAGACATGAGGGGGGGTCGATATACCCCCTCCCCGATAACAGTTTTTTTCCATGTTTGTATGTCGTCGTTGTCGATATACCCCCTCCACGATAACTTCGACATGAGAAGGGGGGTCGATATACCCCCTCCCCTCTCGCTCGACCAACTCTCGAGGACACCCAAACCCTAGAAAAAAATGTTGTCGGTCTCCTACCCCCTCCCGCCCCTACTCGAAAACTCTCTCGAGATTTATAAGGGATTTATCAAGAATGCCCCCATTATGGATGTGCATAATTAAGTTGATCCATATTTTTCCTTATCTCATCTACCATTCTATATGTGCACATTCTCTTGTGTCAAAGTATTGAAGAAATCCATGGTTTCATAATTAGCCAGAAGTAACAGGCGCATGATGGTATGAAGCTCTCCAAAATTATTTTGGAATGGAGTCCTGATAGGATAATTCGCTTTTTGGTACGAAGTTCAGCAAAGGCCTTCCAAATAGCGATATTCGAAAGGCTCTTGCTGAACTTCGTACCAAAAAGCGAATTATCCTATCAGGACTCCGTTCCAAAATAACTTTGGAGAGCTTCATACCATCATGCGCCTGTTACTTCCGGCTAATGATGAAGCCATGGTTTTCTTGAATCCTTTAACACTAGACAACGTGACATATAGAAGGGTAGATGAGATCAGGAAAAATAGGGACCATTTTCTGTACATCCAGAATGGCGCCATTTTGTTATATCCCTTATTACTCGAGGTTATAGTAATGTAACTGATGAGTTATGCATGCATGTGCAGCTTCCACTTTATTCTCCTAGAGATTAAGGTTGATCATGGAGTAGTAACCGTCTTAGACTCGAGACGAAAACCTCCCGAGGCCTATGCGGACATGACTCGAATGCTCCAGAAGTAAGTTCAATCGATCATTATCGCACCATATCGGCAACTTTGTTCATTTCCTGATATCAAGTAATTATTTTCTTTGTCTGGCAGGGTTTGGAAAGAGTTCATCGCTATTTCTCCGGGACTGCCGACCGAGCTGCGATTTAAACACCCGAAAGTAAGTACTACTACCTAGTTCCGCGCATCTCCCATTGATTCTAGCTAGTTTCATCAATACCATTTAGCATGCTTGCTTATCAGTTTGATTGACCTATATTTATCGTAAAGTGCTTGTGGCAGGAAGCCAGGAATGATTTCTGTGGATACTACGTTTGCGAGTTCATCTACAACGCGGCAGAGTCTAAGCGGGGCTACTCTGAAAGACAATATGAAGTGCGTAAGCAAAAATATTCACAATTTTATTTTATTACCATCATTTGTGTTGAGTTTCATTCATATATATGTATTGACCCCCTTCTTTATATTAGCTCTGGGAGAAGCGGGATGAACTCCTACCACATGATCGCATAAAAGCTATTCAATAGGTATTGGCGGGATCTTTCTTGACCACATCATCAATCCAGCCGGAGAATACCATGTGGAACTTGACTTCACATGTTAGGGATTGTAAGAGATCCTATATTGTATATATGTAGCTAGTAGCGTCGGATAGATATACGAAAACTTGTTCTTCGACCAATATCTCGGAGAAGGAGAGGTCGATCACTTCTCTCTATATATGTTCATGACGATCTTGTGTACTTAATGGTTTCCTTCATTTGCTTACTAGCTAGCGTGTCGAGTCCTCTCTATACGTATAGCGTAGCGTCGACCAAGCACGAAGATAAGAGAGGTCACTTCGACATATTAGCTAGCTAACACAATATATGAAACCCCTAAATTAACCCTGCAAAACCCCCAACCCCCCCCCCTTCAAAAAAAACAAAAACCCCAGCTCCCTAGCTGCTGACGCGTGGATGCTCTTTGGTCCCGGTTGGTGTTACCAACCGGGACTAAAGGCCCTCCTTCCTGGGCTGGCCGCCGCGGCCACGTGGAGCCCCTTCTGTCCTGGTTCGTAAGCGAACCGGGACTAAAGGGTATGGGATTTTGTCCCGACCCTTTTGTCCCGGCTCCAGAACCGGGACTAAAGGCCCTCTGGAACTGGGACAAATGGGCCTTTTTCTACTAGTGCAAGGTGTCAAGCCGGTGACAATGGAGATCATGACGATGCTTTGGAGATGGAGATCAAAAGCACAAGATGATGATGGACATATCATGTCACATATTTTGATTGCATGTGATGTTTATCTTTTATGCATCTTATTTTGCTTAGGTCAACGGTAGCATTATAAGATGATCCCTTACTAAAATTTCAAGGTAGAAGTGTTCTCCCCGAGTATGCACCGTTGTGAAAGTTCGTTGTTTGGAGACACCACGTGATGATCGGGTGTGATAGACTCTACGTTCACATACAATGGGTGTAAGAAAGTTTTGCACACGCAAAATACTCGGGTTAAACTTGACGAGCCTAGCATGTACAGACATGGCCTCGGAACACTGGAGATCGAAAGATCGAACGTGAATCATATAGTAGATATGATCAACATAAGATGTTCACCATTGATGACTACTCCATCTCACGTGATGATCGGACATGGTTTAATTGACATGGATCACGTTTCATTTAGATGACTAGAGGGATGTCTATCTAAGTGGGAGTTCTTTAGTAATTTGATTAATTGAACTTAATTTATCATGAAACTTAGTCTTGATAGGTTTTGCATATCTATCTTGTAGATCAATGGCCCTTGCTACCGTTCCCTTGAATTTTAAAGCATTCCTAGAGAAAGCTAAGTTAAAAGATGATGATAGCAACTACACGGACTGGGTCCGTAACTTGAGGATTATCCTCATTGCTGCACAGAAGAATTACGTCCTTGATGCACCGCTCGGTGCAAGGCCTGCTGCAGGAGCAGCTGCTGACGTTGTGAACGTCTGGCAGACTAAATCTGATGACTACTCGATAGTTCAGTGTGCCACGCTTTGCGGCTTAGAATCGTGACTTCAAAGACGTTTTGAACATCATGGAGAATATGAGATGTTCCAAGAGTTGAAGTTAATATTTCAAGAAAATGCCCGAGTTGAGAGATATGAAGTCTCCAACAAGTTCTATAGCTGCAAAATGGAGGAGAACAGTTCTGTCAGTGAGCACATACTCAAAATGTCTGGGTAATGCAATCACTTGACTCAGCTGGGAGTTGAACTTCCAGTTGATTATGTCATTGACAGAGTTCTTCAATCACTGCCACCAAGCTATAAAGGCTTCGTGATGAACTATAATATGCAAGGGATGAACAAGACGATTCCGGAGCTCTTCGCAATGCTCAAAGCTGCGGAAGTAGAAGTCAAGAAGGAGCACCAAGTGTTGATGGTTAACAAAACCACTAGTTTCAAGAAAAAGGGCAAGGGAAAGAAGGGGAACTTCAAGAAGTATAGCAAGCAAGTTGCTACTCCCGGGAAGAAGCCCAAGTCTGGACCAAAGCCTGAAACTGAGTGCTTCTACTGCAAAGGGACTGGTCACTGGAAGCGGAACTGACCCAAGTATTTGGCGGATAAGAAGGATGGAAAGTGAACAAAGTTATATTTTCTATACATGTTATTGATGTGTACCTTACTAATACTCGTAGTAGCACCTGGGTATTTGATATTGGTTCATTTGCTCATATCTGTAACTCTAAACAGGGGCTACGGATTAAACGAAGATTGGCTAAGCACGAGGTGACGATGCGCGTCGGAAATGGTTCAAAGCTCGATGTGATCACCGTCGGAACGCTACCTCTACATCTACCTTCGGGATTAGTTTTAGATCTGAATAATTGTTATTTTGTGCCAGCGTTGAGCATGAACATTATATCTGGATCTTGTTTAATGCGAGACGGTTATTCATTTAAGTCAGAGAATAATGGTTGTTCTATTTATATGAATAATATCTTTTATGGTCATGCACCCTCGAATAATGGTCTATTTCTGTTGAATCTCGATCGTGGTGATACACATATTCATAATATTGATGCCAAAAGATGCAAAGTTGATAATGATAGTGCAACAATTTGTGGCACTGCCGTTTAGGTCATATTGGTGTAAAGCGCATGAAGAAACTCCATGCAGATGGGCTTTTGAAATCACTTGATTATGAATCATTTGATACTTGCGAACCATGCATCATGGGCAAGATGACTAGAACGCCGTTCTCCGGAACAATGGAGCGAGCTAATGACTTATTGGAAATAATACATACTGATGTATGTGGTCCAATGAGTGTTGAGGCTCGCGGCGGGTATCATTATTTTCTGACCTTCACAGATGATTTGAGCATATATGGGTATATCTACTTAATGAAACACAAGTCTGAAACATTTGAAAAGTTCAAAGAATTTCAGAGTGAAGTGGAGAATCATCATAACAAGAAAATAAAGTTTCTATGATCTGATCTCGGAGGCGAATATTTGAGTTACGAGTTTGGACTTCATTTAAAACAATGTGGAATAGTTTCACAACTCACGCCACCTAGAACACCACAGCGTAATGGTGTGTCCGAACGTCGTAACCGTACTTTACTAGATATGGTGCGGTCTATGATGTCTCTTACCGAACCACTATCGTTTTGGGCTTATGCATTAGAGACAGCTGCATTCACGTTAAATAGGGCACCGTCTAAATCCGTTGAGACGACACCGTATGAACTCTGGTTTGGCAACAAACCTAAGTTGTCGTTTCTTAAAGTTTGGGGTTGCGACACTTATGTCAAAAGGCTTCAGCCCAATAAGCTCAAACCCAAATCGGAGAAGTGTGTCTTCATAGGATACCCTAAAGAAACAATTGGGTACACCTTCTACTACAGATCCAAAGGCAAGATCTTTGTTGCCAAGAATGGAACATTTCTAGAGAAGGAGTTTCTCTCGAAAGAAGTGAGTGGGAGGAAAGTAGAACTTGATGAAGTAATCGTACCTTCTCTCGAATTGGAAAGTAGCACATCGGAGAAATCAGTTCCCGTGATGCCTACACCAACTAGAGAAGAAGCTAATGATGATGATCATGAAACTTCGGATCAAGTTACTACCGAACTTTGTAGGTCAACCAGAGCACGATCCGCACCAGAGTGGTACGGTAATCTTGTCCTGGAGGTCATGTTACTAGACCATGGCGAACCTATGAACTATGAAGAAGCTATGATGAGCCCAGATTCCGACAGATGGCTTGAGGCCATGAAATCTTAGATAGGATCCATGTATGAAAACAAAGTATGGACTTTGGTGGATTTGCCCGATGATCGGCGAGCCATAGAAAATAAATGGATCTTCAAGAAGAAGACTTACGCTCATGGTAATGTTACCGTCTACAAAGCTCGACTTGTTGCAAAAGGTTTTTGACAAGTTCAAGGGATTGACTACGATGAGACTTTCTCTCCCGTAGCGATGCTTAAGTCCGTCCGAATCATGTTAGCAATTGCCGCATTTTATGATTATGAAATCTGGCAAATGGATGTCAAAATTGCATTCCTTAATGGATATCTCAAAGAAGAGTTGTATTTGTATCTGATGCAACCAGAAGGTTTTGTCGATCCTAAAGGTGCTAACAAAGTGTGCAAGCTCCAGCGATCAGTCTATGGACTGGTGCAAGCATCTCGGAGTTGGAATATACGCTTTGATGAAGTGATCAAAGCATATGGTTTTATACAGACTTTTGGAGAAGCATGTATTTACAAGAAAGTGAGTGGGAGCTCTGTAGCATTTCTGATATTATATGTGGATGACATATTGCTGATTGGAAATGATATAGAATTTCTGGATAGCATAAAAGGATACTTGAATAAGAATTTTTCAATGAAAGACCTTGATGAAGCTGCTTATATATTGGGCATCAAGATCTATAGAGATAGATCAAGACGCTTGATAGGACTTTCACAAAGCACATACCTTGATAAAGTTTTGAAGAGGTTCAAAATGGATTAGTCAAAGAAAGGGTTCTTAGCTGTGTTGCAAGGTGTGAAGTTGAGTCAGACTCAATGCCCCACCACTGCAGAAGATAGAGAGAAAATGAAAGTTATTCCCTATGCCTCAGCCATAGGTTCTATCATGTATGCTATGTTGTGTACCAGACCTGATGGGTGCCTTACTATAAGTTTAGTAGGGAGGTACCAAAGTAATCCAGGAGTGGATCACTAGACAGCGGTTAAGAATATCCTAAAGTACCTGAAAAGGACCAAGGATATGTTCCTCGTTTATGGAGGTGACAAAAAGCTCGTCGTAAACGGTTACGTCGATGCTAGCTTTGACACTGATCCGGATGACTCTAAGTCACAAACCAGATATGTATTTTTATTGAATGGTGGAGCTGTCAGTTGGTGCAGTTCCAAGCAAAGCGTCGTGGCGGGATCTACGTGTGAAGCGGAGTACATCGTTGCTTCGGAAGCAGCAAATGAAGGAGTCTGGATGAAGGAGTTCATATTCGATCTAGGTGTAATACCTAGTGCATCAGGTCCAATGAAAATCTTTTGTGACAATACTGGAGCAATTGCCTTAGAGAAGGAATCCACATTTCACAAAAGAACCAAACACATCAAGAGACGCTTCAACTCCATCCGCGATCAAGTCAAGGAGGGAGACATAGAGATTTGCAAGATACATACGGATCTGAATATAGCAGACCCGTTGACTAAGCCTCTTCCATGAGCAAATCATGATCAGCACCAACTGATGCCAGCTCTTTAGTACTCCCTCCGTTCCCAAATATATGTCTTTTTTTCAAGGAAAACCCCTTCGTCTCGTCCGCTCCCGCGAGCGGCGAGGCGAACCCTAGCGTTCTCCTCCAGCCCCCCCCCCCCACACACACACACCTCCTCGCCGCCGCCGGCTCACGCGGCCGGGCAAAGCACGGCCAGTGGCGGCGGCGGCGGGGCATCTTCCCCCTCCTCGCGGCGGGCTGGCGCGGGACAGCGCCACGGCATGGAGGCGCGTCGTTCTGTAGGACGGGGTGGCGTGGCGGCGGCCAGGGCAGCGCAGCGGAGGCATCCTAGGTTGGCGGCGCGGGCGACTGCTCGTCAGGGGTGCGGTGGGGCGTGCCAGCTCGGGCGGCGGCGGTGGGCGTCTCGGCCCAGATCTGGATCGGGTGGATGCCCGGGACGGCGGCCGGCAGGCAACGCCGACCGCGACGGCAAGGGCCGGCAGGCAACGCCGGCCGCGACGGCAAGGGCCGGCCGGCGGCATGCGGGGCTGGGTGGTGCGACTGGCCGCTTCAGGGGCTGGGCTGGTTCCGCCTGGCTCGCGGCGGCGCTCCGGCGGGTGGCGGCGGCGCGGGGCTTGTGGCAGTGCCCGGCGTGTGTGGGCGGCGTGGCTCATGTGCGCGGTCGGCGGCGTGGTGGGCTTCATGGTGGTGGCCCCATGGCGGCGGGGGCCTGCAGGGAGTTTGGGCATCTCCGTCTCCGACCTGGATCGGTCATATTTGGGGACTTCGGCGGCGTCCCTCCCCTTCAACGGCTCGACGCGCAGGTGTGTGCCCGCCGGCTCCGACGCTTGGAGCTCGACGGGCGGCGCGGGTTGGGCAGTGGCCGGGGTGGCCGCTGCTCCGGTCGTGGATGGCTCCATGGTGGTTTGGCAAGTCGGCTTCGGTGACGGCTGGCATGTCCTGGCATCGGTTCGTCCATAGGCGGCTTGTACCGGCCTTTGCCCCCCCCCCTCCTCGTCGTCCGGTTGCTACTTTCGGTGAAGGGTTGGCCTTCTCCCAGCTGCGTCCCATCGCTCGTCTCGCGCCCGGTGCGCAGGTCCGAGCTCGTCTCACGCACAGTGCCGCAGGACTAAGCTCGTCTCGCGCACGGTGCAGCAGGACTGACCTCGTCTCGCGCAGGGTGTTGGGGGACCAAGCTCGCCTCGCGCCCGGTGTTGTAGGACAGGTCGATGGAGGCCAGGTGGCCGGCCTATTGGGTCTCGGCACTGGGGGTCACCCAGGGGTGCGAAAGGTGGGACCTTTCCGCTCGTCTCTTTGGTTGGGATAGCGGCAAGTCTCGGGTGAGGTGGTGTCAAGGTCTTGGATGCCGGGGCGGCGGCCCTGGTGGTGGTTGCGCGGTACTCTCGGGCGGAGGCCGTGGCTTGGTGCTGCCCGGTGGCCATGGCCGTGTGGGCGGCATGGTCGCCGGGGCGTGGCGTTCGATGGCGGTGAGTTTTAGCCGGGGTGAAAACATGTTCTATCTTCGGACGGACCAGCGGCGGCGAAGCTCATTCCCTTCTTGAAGGTGTCGTTGCGGCTCTCATTGCCCGTCGTGCGGCTCCGAGGGAAACTCTGATCCTCGGATTGGACGGTGGCGGCGCTCCGATGTCGTATCCTTTCTGAAGGCGCCGCCTTAGAGCCCACGGGTCATCATATGCGGCTTCATCTCTTCGCGGTGGTAGTGCTAGGGGTGGTGTTGCTGCGCTCAACGCCTATGTATCGTTCCTTGGGTGTGTGCGTGTGTTGTGGTGGCATGCGTTTGTACTGGGTTGTTGGGATCGTGCTTTATATATAAAGCGGGGCAAAAGCCTTTTTCGGTAATATTTGGTTTTTTATATATTTCAAATAGACTACAACATACGGATATATGTAGACATATTTTAGAGTGTAGATTCACTCATTTTGCTTCGTATGTAGTCACTTGTTGAAATCTTTAAAAAGACAAATATTTGAGAATGGAGAGAGTATTTAGGTAATTTTATTATTAGAAGATTACTCTAGTAGTTTTTGCATTGCATATCATGTGTTCAAATAAATTACACACCCCACCACCCTTAAGTGAAAAAATCTGAATTTTTCGTCTGTCGTCGAAGCTACCGCTAAATTTGAAGTAAATGATGATCCATCCCGCCACCCGTAAAAGTGAAGAAAAAAAACTAGTGTTCCCCCTAATTGTTCATATATTATAGGGCCCTCTAAATTTTCATTGATCGTGAGGCTGACATTTTCTTTTCTATACCTACTATGAGATTAGTGCTTCTGCTAGTTCATTGCACGTTTTACAAAAAAGCCTCTATCTTTCTGAGAATCAACTCGCAATCCAGGTTTTAGGCGGATTCTTGCTTTTACAGAAAACCCCCTGTTGTTTCTGCTAATCAACCGGCAGTCAAGTATTAAGTTATATTTTCGCTTTTGCATAAACCCATCAGAGTCTTAATTCATGATTATTGGGTTAGGGGCGCGTGATATGGTTTTTCTTCCGTTGCAACGCACAGGCTCTTCTTGGCTGGTAGAACTCAACAAGTTCACAAGTGTTGGGCTGCGCAGAGTGGGATTGGGCTAGGGTCACTCGCGGGCTGGCTGGGCCGGCCCGCCTTGTTTCTTCTTATCCTCCTCCTCCTCCTCTATTCCTTCCGTCCTCGTGGGTCTTCTTATCCTCTTGTTCCACCGTGAGTGAGTCTGTCAGCGCTGCATCCATCCATGGCGTCCATGCTCTGCTCCTACTCCGTCTCCATGCCCGCCGCCGCCAGGGCTCCGCTCCTCCGGTCCAGCGCTAGCTCCTACGCCACCTCGGTCGGGTTCGCCACCTCGCAGCTCGCCGGCCTCAGCCTCAGCCTCGGCCTCACCTCCACGGCCGCGGTCTCCCTCCCCGCCAAGAACACCATCGTCGCGCGTACGTCCCTCCCCTCCCTCCCTCCCTCCCTCCCTCCCTCCCTACCTTTCATTCCTTACTTGTATTCCACATTTGGTGTGGGTTGCATTGCTCTGCTTTTCTTCTTCAGAGTTGAGTTCAGTTCAGGCTTGAAAGGTTGTGTGTGATACATTACGTAGTATAGGTAGTGGATGAACATGAGATTTATTTACTTGCCTAGCTGCGTTATTATCTTCCCAAAAGGAGTATCTATCTTCTTCTTCTTTTTTTGAGGATAAAAGGAGTATCTATCGGTTGAATGCGTTCAGTGGTTAAGAAAGAAAGAAAGAATGAATGAATGAAAGAATGAATGATCTGGATCTGATGTGGGTTCAGGCCGGATCTGCCCCTTCTTGGAGAAGAAGACGAACCGGGCCAACAAGGTGTCCTTCTCCAACCACAAGACCAAGAAGCAGCAGTTTGTGAACCTGCAGTACAAGAAGCTGTGGTGGGAGGCCGGCAAGCGCTACGTCAAGCTCAGGCTCTCCACCAAGGCCCTCAAGACCATCGAGAAGCACGGCCTCGACGCCGTCGCCAAGAAGGCGGGGATCGACCTCAACAAGAAATGAAATGATCGATGAGCCATAGTTAAGGTCTCCTAGCAACAACATCTTCTTGATTTCCTCACATCAACCATTTCAATGTAATGTAATGTAATGTAGTATGCAAAATGGATTTATGTTCAGCTTTCCTTTTCTCCCCTTTTCTTGATTTGCTATTTTCCTTGATGAGTTATATAATGTTAAGCATCATACTGGATCATTATGTAGTTGTGCAGTTGGTTTGTGCCTTTCAGCTGCAAACCAAATTGATGTTTTATGATTGGGATGATCAGGGAAGGATGTTTTATGATTCTTGGTTCAGATGTGGAGTATCCTCGTTTGAACCCGAGCCAGAGAAATGGTAGCTACAAACCAAATGCATCAGGCTACTCTGGGCTGAACATGAATTAAGAAAGAATTGATGTGGAAAGGAATTCTTCCTACTATGGTTGTTGGTTCAGCTTCGGGAAAAAGAGATCTGCATGTCTCCAAATTTTGAGCGATTTTCTAGGTTATTACTCTCAGTCTACCTTTAGTAGTAGTACATAATATAGATATTTTCGTTCAACAATCTGTTGATACTAGTCATTTATGAGATGGTAACACATCGCAGGAAGAAGCAAAATCCGCAGCTGTTAATTTGGGATCATTCTTGAGTAATCCTTCAAAAATATTCAACGATACTACAGCATATGAATTCAAGATCCTCCAGAAAATCGAAAAAGATTACGTGCTTTTACCCCCCACACGCACCCCGCACCGTAAACCTGGGTAGATACATTACCCATGTCCCCGCAATCCCACCTAACATTGTCGTATCATCCAGATTTAACACAAATTCAAGTCTTTTATGTGTTAGTCATCAACATATGCCAAAAATAAGACACAAACATATCCATCTTTCATCATGTATAAAAGACCTCCTGGTGATTGATGCTATTCCACCCTTCCCCCCATCATCTTCATTGTGTAGCCGAGTGTGGTACCACCACTTCTCTTGCTCGTCACCCTCTTTCCTACGCTTACACTATGCTATCTCAGCCCATCTGCCACAAGGGTACAACAAAATGCCACGAAAAATTCTGCTTATCGTTCTTACATTGTGCTCGTCGAGCCACCGCGCCCGAATGCCGACGAAGACGCCCACCGCCAGTGGCACGAGTCTTTCTTGCCGACCTCCTTGGCAAGTGAGTCACGCCTTCTCCACTCGTACACTCAAGTGTTCAGCGGCTTCCCCGTGAGGCTCACTGACGCTGAGCTCGACATGGTGGCCAAGAAACCGGGGTTCGTGCGTGCATTCCCGGACCGGACGACTGCAGCTAATGACCACGCACACGCCGGAGTTCCTTGGGCTAAGGAACGGCAACGGATTATGGAGCGAGGCTGGCTAAGATCCAGGACGTGCAGCTCAACTACCCGACGATCTACCCGACGATAACCGTGCCACTGTCATCGGCGCCGTTCACCGTGAGCCGGACCGTGACGAACGTCGGACCAGCAAATTCGACGTTCACGGCGAAGGTGGACGCGCCGAGGTCGGTGGCGGTGCGTGTCTCCCCTGAGACACTGGCATTCTCCCGGACGGGAGAGAAGAAGACCCTCAGCGTGTCCGTGAGCGGCCACGGCTCGGCCGGAGAGTTCGCCGTGGAAGGAAGCTTGAGCTGGGTGTCGGAGAGGCATGTCGTGCGGAGCCCCATCGTCGCTCTCATCTGAAACTCGACTGAACAATCTGTTCATAACAGAAAACAGAGGCAAATGGAATCTTCAGAAACTATCGAGTTGTTTGCGTCCCCTTAAAAAAATTTCTTTTCTAATAAGAAACAGAGCAAGAAATGAATTAAGGACGCAATTGTGTACATCACGGGCAATCTGTAATTAAAACTCTCGATTCTGGCTTTAATACAGATCCCTCTCTAACTGCTCAAGAAAAGAAAAAAAGTGATTTTTTTATGTTCATTTCTTTAAAAGCAAGCATGTTCATAATAAAAAGGTTGTACGGTCGTCATGGAGATACGCCTGAGTTTAATCACGTATAACCTTGAGCTACTATGATGAGCTGGACATTCTGCTGCTTTTGCAGGGAAGCCGCCTTGTTTTTCTTTCATGGAAAGCAAAAAAAGGGAAATCAGATATATGTGATCAGATATGCCTATGTGCTAAAACGTCCCTTGTTTATTCTTTTTGGGGGAAAAAGGAGTGTATTGCTCAAGAGCAAAGTAGCTCTTCCCTGCACAAGGGTTGATATTTTCGATGAACAAGTTCCAAAGCCTAATGGTGAAGTGGCACTTGAAAAAGAAATGTGCCCCAGATTCTTGTTCCCTCTTGCAAAGAGGACAAAGTCCGCAATTTGGTCACTCTCGCTTGTCCAATCTATCGGCAGTTCAAATTCGGTCTTGTAGTGCTAACCCAGGTTGTGACCCTTGTCGCCACCACTAGCTCGGGCGATGGAGAGGCGAACTCGGGCGGCGACCCCGCAAAGAAGGAAGCAGCAACGGATCCGGCCTATAAAAAAAGAAGTGTGCGCCCAATTTCTTTTTTTTCTCATTTTTTGCCTTGTAGTATACAAACAATATATGTGTCCTGACTCCTCAAGTGCTAATATAATCATAACATGAACATGGACTCCCTCTGGATCCCAAGGTCCATAATGTTCATCTCTTTTCAAAATATTATAGAGTGTTGACGAGGAAAACGTCGGCTAGGATGTTAGTGATGGTGAAGAGCAATATTCTGAAAACAATGACGAGAACAGTGAGGAAGAGCAAAGCCCTGATAAAGATTGTGAGGGGGGTAGCGGATGAGTTCATAGCGAACAAAACAAGGCGACACGCAAACTGGCAATGCACACAGCAAGGAACAACAAGTTGACACTATACAGGGATCACATGGGAAGGACGGTGATCGGGATGAGAAAGGCTTGGGAAAGAAGGTGATACTCATGGCAAAACAGAGATGTAGAACGGGGATGGGGCCTGAACACGGATAGATGTCAACCCCGACAAGTAAAGCCACAACAACTTTGTTGAAGGAGAGAGGAGTGACAGGATGGACATAGACTCGGATGATTGCGTGACAATGAGTGAGTTGCTTCAGAAATCTGGCACTGAAAAATCGAGGAGCAAAAGTCCGGAGAGTAAACAGCAAGCGAGCTTGAGCATTAATAAGGAGCATCGGAATTTTCTAGAAGGACATCATTTCAACTTAGAACCTCCTGTTATCATGGACATTGATTTTAAAAGTCATGACATAACCTCGTTGCTGACCTATTTATATTTAACTTTTTTATTTAGTGATAAATTATCTTGTGCTTAATTTTATTTTTCTTATTGATACATGATTTTAATACAAAATATAAACATACCAATGATTATTTACATACATATTTTTTGTTTCTATCCAATATTATCATTACAAGTCCCCTTTTATTATGTTAGAATATTGTGTGTTCTATAGCATATGCATCCTTGATGTCTTGACTTACTCTTTATATCATGTTGTTATAGATGTCGAATGTATTGGGTGTCATTTTGGTATTAATATATTACCCTTTATTAAAATCTAGAAACTCGTATATATTCTTTAATGTATGAATCTAGCAAATAACTTAATAAAATTTCTAGATTGTACAAGACTGTCAAGTATAGGTGTAACTAAATGGAGAACTCTACAATGTACTAGTAGTTTTTCCTTGAATTATCTACTCCTATCGCTTGTGTGTGGCACTTGTTTCTACGTTTTCCTAAACACTAGATATTCTCTTTTTTATTATCATTCTAGATAATTGCCTCTGCATTGGAATGAGGGCATTAATATTCTAATAGGTTAGTTTGCTATCACCTTGTATGTTATTATTAATGTGATTGCATATCAAAAATAAGATTTTATGGGGTAGATGATGCCATTTTCAAAACCGGTGGAAAACACGAGAGGTGGGAGGAAAAAAATCTTAACTGGTAGAGGAAGGGGAAACTTACATACAAGGAATAGGAGGAAGGATTGTCAGACTACAAAACTTTAGGTTATGAGAGATATTCTAAGAACCGGCAAACACATTACTTTTAGTAGTTTTTTGTTTAAATTACATATATTGTGTTGATGTCGAGGTTTTGCATCTATATTGTATTTTTCTTCAAGCTTCTTCCTAGCGTGTTTGGTGCCAAATATATTGTATTTTTATTCAATACCCTTGATGCAAAATTAAGATCTCAAATACCTGTTGCTGCAATGGATTTCTGTTGGCCCTTATATGACCATGCAGAAATGACACTGCTTTCACAATCGGATTAATTATTTCTTCTACATCATATATAATGAATTTTTGCACATATTTATACTATGCATCGACAATAAGAAAATGACGAGTTGTAGCTGGCGATATGTGCATAGATGAAGTAGTGTGTTATGTTTCCTTCGGTGAACAAAGTGACACAAACTTTTCCTCACTTTCTCATGTGACCTAGGAGGCAGGCGGTGGCCGATCTACCTCTACTTGCCAGTGAGGTCGCGAGCCCCCTCCCCTCAGTCTGTCACTCCGGTGACCACAAGGTTGCGGTTCGGTGATGTAAGGTTAGAATTAAATTTTTATTTGTCTTCGATCGGTGTCTCGAGACGATGGTGTCGTCGTCTGTGTGAAATAATGTCTCCTCATCTTGCCATGCTCCGGTGGTGCTTCTTTGTATTGTCGGGAGGCATACGGAGGATGGCGTGCCCCAAGATAATTTCCGTCTATAGGCCTATCTTTTTCTTCTACAAGTTTATATCGGTGGCAATGTCCTAAGGAGCAGACAATGCGGTTTTGTGTCTTGGTTATCCAGCTCCAGTTCCGATCGATCAAGGTTGGTCAGGCTCGGCCTTGTCGGGAACTGTGTGAGATTTGTGTCCCCGACTCCGTCTAGCCGCACCTATATGAAGTTCTACAGGCTCTCTCCAACACTTTCTTATTTGTGGTGGAAATTTTCTACACAAATCGCAGCCACAGAGGTCTTTCGATCTACATTAAGGACTTCCCAGCCATTACTTCTACAAGCACCCGGGTTTCAAGAAAAAAATGGTACTCCCTCTGTTTTTATTTACTCCGCGTATTAGCTTTGGTCAAAGTCAAGCTTTATAAATTTTGACAATGTTTATAGACAAAAATATTAACATATACAATAACAAATCAATACCATTAGATTTATTATTGAATGTACTTCCACTTCATATAAATTTGTTATGGTAAATATTTATATTTTTTCTATAAACTTGGTCAAATTTTAGTAAGTTTGACTTCAGTCAATTCTAATAAAAACGGAGGGAGTATGTTGAGACAAAGGCTCAGATGCATCAATAAGCTTTGCCCAAGGGTGAGCCGTAGTTGTATGCAGGCGGAAGAAGTCTTTTGTCCCCAAAGGGTTTGGATGTATTGCAAAAGTGTTTTGTAATGGTATGTGCAACTTAATATATGGCCTGCAGTCCTTCGCCCTCCGCCCTGCAGTCCTCCATCTAAGCTACTGTGATGAGCTGGACATTCTGCTGCTTTCAGGGAAGCGCCTTGTTTTTCTTTCATGATTGGCAAAAAAGGGGAAATTGGATATATGTGATCAGATATGCCTATGTGCTAAAACATCCCTTGTTTATTCTTTTTGGGGGAAAAAGGAGTGTGTTGCTCAAGAACAAAGTAGTTCTTCCATGCACAAGGGTTGATATTTTCGACGACCAAGTTCCAAAGCCTAATGGTGAAGCGGCACTTGAAGAAGAGATGTGCCCCAGATTCTTGTTCCCTTTTGCAAAGAGGACAAAGTCCGCAATTTGGTCACTCTCGCTTGTCCAATCTATCGGCAGTTCAAATTCGGTCTTGTAGTGCTAACCAAGCGACCAACGTGACTTTTGATAGAGCCTAAACTTTTCAAACCATTTGTTCTATGGGAGAGAGAATCATGCCCAAAAATTGTGCCTTATAGGCGGAGACCACCGAGTAGTGTCTATTAGTCGCGTGCTTCCACACAATGTCGTCCTCGGTATGCTCGTTGCGATGGAAGTCGTGCACTAGCATCCAAAGGTAAAAAAACTCCCTTACGTGATCGATGGAGACAACGGTGGATGGTCCTGCCTCGGCAACTGACGCATCGGCCTGCCAGCTTGGTCTGCAGCTGGTTCAGGCACCGATGCATGGTCGTTCCAACGAGAGCCTCACGCCGCCGCCCTCCCCACCGCTCTCGCCAACTACGGTGCTCCCGCCGACGTCGTGTTCCAAGCGTGATGAAGCCAGGCGCTCCATGATCATCAACGACACTCTGAGTCCGGCGTTGCTCAAACTATGCTCCCCTTTAGTGCTTCTATTTCACCTGACATCGTCGGCCAGGCCGCCGGGTTTTGAGAGCTCGCCTATGCCGATGATCGTTTCCTGCGGGCCACTCCGCCACACCCATTCACCAGAGCGCATGAGGGTAGTGGTGGTCGTTGACGCTGACCTTACGTCGTTCTTCGTGAAGAGACAGGAGGCCCTCCTCCCCTTGCCAAACTCGTCACCTCCCAACCGGATGGTGAATACTGAATAGGTAACTCCTTCTCTTTTTCCCTTCTGCACGGAGACCAACCGGACACTTGCACGTGACCGTGAGACCATTTAACAATTATTTTATAAAATGGAAATAAATGTTCTCAAAATGAGTAGAAAGTTATCGCCATACTAGCCCGAGGATCGACCATGGGGAGGGGGCGCGAGAGCCACTATGGTTCAACGTGCAGATCAAGGACGAGGAAGATATCGCCATACCCCGTCGCCCTACAGGGCGGTAATGAAGCAATGGATGGTTTTGAGGCCTCGTTGCGTCATGAGGCTCTCGGCTAACAAATGGTGCGAGTCCAGAACTTGCACGAGTAGCTGGCCCTCGAGAGGGGCTGGCAATACTTTTGTCGCGGTAACAGGATCGTCCCTGGGACCTCCTCGTCTTGCGGCTCTCCAAGCTCGGCTTCAAGTTCCAGGCCTACAACACCAGCAGCTCGATCATGCGCAAGGTGAGGCGCCAGAAGCACTGCTACCATACCATACCAGGGCGACATCCAGCATGCCCTCTAGCTGGTCGGTTTGTCAACCGTCTGATGTCGGTGACCATTTGAACTTTATCTGGGTCCAACACCCCGGGGGTCGTGCACGTGCATCGAATGCCCATGCTGTCTTGAATTTATGCCCTTATGTGGTGTCTGTTGTGAAGTGTTGTTCTTATGTGACCTGCTGCATTTTCGGTGGTAAGACCACCATTTTTTTTAAAGGGGTGAGCAAAATAACACGCAATCAAATAACATCTGTGGTTTGCGTCTGCTTATCACCGTACAATGCAGAGAACCAAACAACATATGGATGATGATTTTTTTTTTACCTGCATTTGCTCAACCAGCCTCAACTAGGAGGACAACTAGTGTAGGGCCACATTGATCGAGGGAGGGTGTTGCGGAAAGGAGTAAAGAAAACATTGATGGTTGAACCCAAGACCAAGGAGAAAAAAGTTGTGACTGAGGAGGGGCACGAAAAGAGTTGCACGTAGGAGCGAGGAGGTACTCACACGTGGAGTGGAGGCACTCCACTGTCCGCTCCCCACTTCCCCTCCCCTTCTTCTCCGCCGCTCCGCCAGCATTAACCGCACCCCACTCCTACCCCGGAGCTACCGGATCCACAGATCGACCTTCCCCCCTCCGTCTACGCCGGCGTCCTCATGGAGGCCCCACCCGCGCCCGGCGTCGGGGCCCAAACCCTCGCGCTCGCCGTGGCCGCGGCCGCGGCCTGCAGCGTGGAGGACAAGGGGGCCAAGCGCGCGCGCAAGCGGAGCAGGTACCTCGACGACTACGAAATCCCCACCATCCTCAACGCCCTCCACGGCGACGGCGACGACGACTGCATCGTCGCCCCGCCTCCACCTCCCGCTCCAAGAAAGGGGGCGGCGAGCGAGGGCCCGGCGCTGCTCCTCCGGCTCCAGGCGCCCGACCTGCTCGCCGCGCTCCACCGCTGCGCCGCATCTCCCTACGACGACGAGCCGCTCGAGGGCGTCGACGCCGGCGCGCTCCTCGCCTTCTTCGCCCTCCACAGGGAAGCCTCCGCCTCCGTCTCCGTGCCCGCCACCCACCGCGCCGGCAAGGACACTGCCCTGGTTACCACGGGTCAGCATCGCTCTAATGATGCTCCTGCCGCCGCTCGCCCGAATCCATGCCAGGCCATGGCCTTCGGGGGCGGATCTGCCGGCAACCAACAGGCCGGTGGCATTGCCATTGGCCACGCCGCGTATGCGCAAGCCCACCACCACATTGGAGCTGGACCATCAAATGCAGATGCAGCCGCACTAGGGGGGCCTGGACCCAGCAAGAGGAGGAACAAGAAGAAGGTAACATTCGCACTGGGAGCGCCTGGTGCCTCCGGCGCCGGTTGCCCCGCCCAACCCGGTGCTGCTACCCACAGCAGCAGCATCGGCAGCGCCGGTTCCACGCCCAACAAGCCGGCCAAGAACAAGAAAGCTGTCAACGGGCAGCAGCATTTCAGCAAGCCGGTGGCCCTCATCCTGCAATTCGCCCCGGGCACCGCCGCCGATCAGCTCCCTTCCAAGGAGCAGCTCCACTCCACACTCCGCGGCTTCGGCCCCCTGATCGAGCCCAGCACCGAGATCACCAAGAAGCAGGCGCGCGTCGTGTTCCAGAGCAGCGCCGCGGCCGAGGCTGCCTACAGCTGCGTGCACACGCTCGGCACCTTCGCCGCGGCGCGGCTGCAGTACCTGCGCCCGCCGCCGCCCCCTCCAAAGATCCCGCTGACGGACGTCCGGAAGAACCTCGAGAGGATGATCGCGTCCCTCACCGGCCCCTCTCTGCTCGGCAAGGAGGACAGCGCGTGGAGCCTCGCCGGAGAGATGCAGCACCTTCTGGTCAAGGTCGACAGGGTGCTGAATGCCGGCGGGGCAGGGCCTTCCACCTCAGTTGCTGCTCATCACCATTGATCTCTCAGCTTGGATCAGCTCTGCCTCAGCTCAGCTACATGGAGATAAGCTCTCCCTACCTCCTAGTATAGTTAAGAGTTAGTGATCCAGGTGCTCTTGTATATTATTAGCTCTAGTCTAGTTCCACCTCAGCTGCTGCTCATCACCATTGATCTCAGCTCAGCCCAGCCATGCTCTGGTCTGGTCTGCTAGATGGAGATAAGCTCCTCCTACCCCCTAGTATAGTTAGTTTAGTCAATGATCCAGTTGGTCTTCTTGTATATTATGAACTCTAGTCCTGCTAGGTACTGCTACTGCTCGAATCATCGTAGCTGCTAGTTCTCACTCGGTATGTTTCGGTGTCGATCCATACTGGCTGCAGCGACGATCTTGCGACGATCGAGCTTCTAATGCTCATGTGTAATATATATCTACCTGCTACCAATGAAGTAAGCTATGGTGTGCTTGTTCCCTCCCCTTGGCATGATGATGATGATGATGATGATGATGATAAAATGCAGTTGGTTTCGCTGTAAGTACCTTTCATCTGTGGTTGATAGGCCAGAAAGAAACTGCAATCCTGGAGTGAGTTGATCTGGTTGCCATCTTCATTTCAACCTGAGATAGCAAACAGCACAAAGAAAAAAGGAAATCTTTTATGCAGAGTTGCAGGCTGATGATAATAAAACCAAGCAAGCAAAAAAATTGATGTTTGCTGAAACTAACTGACATGAGTGGTCAGGCTGCTGGCTGGCTGGAACTGCATCAGCAGTCACCACATGATTCAAGATCCAACTGAATTTTGGCATCTTGGGTGATGCATGCACAACAGAATACCAAAAGCTCTCGATGATGGATACCAACATCATCAACAAGACAAGAATGCATTATAGCTCACAACCATAACAATCTTTTCTTGTTTTTCAGTGTACAGCAGATAGTGTACATAATCTAAATTCACAATCACATATAGCTAGATTTTAAGTCTGACTTATTCTTTTATTCCATCACTAGCCACAATCCAAACACTCGTCACAAACTTATGACAAACTGCCATATGTACCAGGCTCTGGCTTAGGACTTTTAGATTGTGTGTCGGATGGCGCAACTGTTGTTTAGACGGCTTCCGCCTGCTGCTCTTCGATCTCGCTGCGTCCAGCATCACTCGCGGCACTCCCATTAACCGGCACCTCAACGGCGGCGACGGAAGGCGAGCTCGCGGCGCCGTTCACCTGCACCTCACCAGCAGCCTCGGACGTGTCGCTTGAAGATTGCTTTGTAAGGGACTTCTGTTGACGGATGGCGGCCGCCGCTTCCGGCATGGCGACACCCGGGGGCTGAGGGGGGACCCACTGGCGCTGAGGCGGCGGCCTTTCCACAACACCGCCGCCGTACGCCAGCGGCCTCGGCTCCTCTGCGTGGAAATCAGGGGCCTTCCCGTTCTGGTGGTACGAGGGGGCATAGTTGTCCTGAGCTTGAGGGTACGATCCATCCTCGCTCAAGTAGGCGTTGGATCTATAAGCAAGCTTTTGCTCTGCGTGTTGCAGCATCTCCAATGCCTGCTGCGTCTAGCGATAGAGATAGGACACTGTTAGTCGGTTGTTATTACAAGTAAAAAGAAGCACTCTTGTTTGCAGCAAAGATAGGATTCAGGGTCATCATATCATACCTTGGTCCCAGAAGACCTATTATCCCCTCGCTGTACTGTCTGCTGAAAGTCGGAATGTCATGCAAAGACAGGTCAGACAATATGTAAAAATCGATACATAATTTACTCGAGTCAATTAACTCAAATGTGAAAATTATCCAAAGCTAGAGTGAAGGTTTTGCTACAGCAAATGACATAATCTGCACAATAATGTGCACCATACAACACCAAAATTGTGTGTTCAAGAGTCAATCCAGCACATATTCACTATTTCAGCAAAAGCAAGATGTATTAACTATATAACCTGATTGGTTTCTTACCTCGACATACGATCTTGAATATGATCCAGAGGTAGGTTCAGTAGGTGCTGGCGCGAACGAAGGCCTCCCTGCTCAGCAAACACCCAATGGTAAGTAGCAAGAAAGATGGAAGCAACTCGTAGCTTAGCAAGAGATGCTGACCTGAGCCGAAGTCACTGTTTGGGGCACCATACATATTAGGTTGCTACAAAAAGAGAAAAGCAGTTCAGAAATAGGACAATTATCCAAAGCATGAACATATTATTATTGAAAGTGTTATAACAGGATGAACAAAAGGAGTGCACACCTGAGGAGGTCTCCATGGAGTGTTAACAGGCCCTAAACATTGTGGTCAAACAAACAATAATTTGGTCAGATCCCCATAGTTATCGGCGCCAACAATCATAGTAAAATCTTTCTGATATAGGGCATGCATATGGCTTTATACGACATTTTCACAACATAAGCTGTACACTTTCCGATACAGGGTGGATGGGAGGTTGAACAGCATAGAAAAGACCGTCTAAATGGTGGAGAAAGGTAGAGTCGAAGGTCTTTAGCATGGTTCCCTCTACAATTAGACCAGCTTTGCAGCGTGTTTGATGCAAAGAAAGAACAATGGAGTATGAAACGGTACGGGTGGGTTTATACAGCATCATGAAACGGCACAGATGGATTTATACAGCATTGTGCCGACATAAGGTGGATATCTTCTGATGCAGGTGAAAAAATTAAGCTTGGCATTGGCTAATGGGAAGTGGAACAGCATAACAAAACAAGCCTTCCCTTTAAATGATGGGCAAAGATAGTCTTTAAGGTTTTCAACGTGGTTCCTGCTGTAGCTAGATTAACTTTGCATCCTAAATAAAATGCAACCAAGTGAAATGCTACACAGATTTGTTTGATACTGACCATTCCTCGCGGCAGAGGGGGCATGCTCCTCCAATGGCCGGTAGTGCGAAAACCTGTCCTCCCTTGTAATATTTACGGAGTCCCTGCTATGGCTCAACGACTCGCTCAGCGATTTCAACACCTTTGCTTGGGAATCCAGGGCCTGCGTCAAAGTCACAAGTATCTTCTTTTCTGCCAAAAACGAAGGAGAATGGATATATTACATATGATGAGCCAAAACCATGGAACCAACCTGAATCGAAGATAAAGTTGCATCTGCAGCTAACTGAACTAGTGTGATGAACTAAGAAGAAGCAGTGTTTAGGCAGGATACCTTCGTCCTTTGAAGCGAGCAACTCCTGGTTGGTCTGGGCGATGGCGGAAACGGCCGTCGCGGAGGCCTTGACGGCCTCCCTGGTCTCCTCGTCGATCTTGGCCTTGAGCTCGGTGGCCTCATCGCCCTCAGCGACGACCCTGCGGATCCATGACTTGAGCCTAGGAAGGAGCAGCTTCTGCGCAACAGATAGGTAACCTGGTTGTTAATGGCTGAGAAAAAAAAATGTCTGAAACCTGCAGAGAAGAGAGGAGGAGAGGTGTGCTATTGAACCTTGACAAAGACGGCGGCGCTGGCTCCGAAGCCGAGCAGCAGCCCGGCGGCGACGAAGGCGCGGTACCAGGTGAGCCTGGGCTGCGGCGCGGCGACGACGATAGGCCCCGCCGCTGGCTGCGCGTACGCTTGCGGAGGCGCGGCTGCGGCGGGGGCCTGGGTCTGGGTCTGGGTGGGAGGGGACGCGGTGGTGGGCGGCGGATCCTGCAGCAGAGCAGAGCAGTTTAGCTAGAGCAAGTAGTAGTAGATAGGAGGTTGGATGAGGAAGAAGAGAGGCTTGTACGGGGACTCGTCGGAAGGCCTCGTCGATCTCGTCGGCGGTGAGGCCCTTGTTCTGGAGGAAGGAGCGGCGGTAGACGACGGCGGAGCCCCTGACCTTGGGGTGGGAGAGGAACTTGACGGCGTTCTGCACGTACTCCTCCCTCACCGGCTGCGGCGGCGCCTCGAAAGCCAGCTGCTGCTTCTCGCCGCCGCCGCCGTCTCCTGCTGCTGGTTCCGGACAGAATTAATTGGCAGCAATCGAATAATTGGGGAATCGAGGGGGGCAGGGAGAGAGAGAAAGAAGCAGACGACAGACCTTGCGGCGGCGGCGGCGACGGCGGATTGGAGTCCATCCCCTGCCCCGGTGAGATGAGATGAGAGCTTGAGATCTGTGTGGGCGTCAACCCACCCCAGCAAGGCGGTCAAGAAGAGATCTTTTTTCTTTTTCGATTGATGATGATGAGTTGAGGAGGCGATGCACACGGCGCCGCCTCCCTTCTACTTCTACAGCAGCAGTTTGAGAGGCAGTTGAGTTGGGTTGGGTTGCATTATCCTCTTCTACTCTCTCCTCTCCCTCTCCTCTCCCTTCTTTCTTTGCCTTCCACCCAAATTTTCAAATCTTTTTGTGTGTTCCTTTTTTTCTTTTGCGAAACTACTTCTTCTTCTTCTTCTCAGAGTCAGAGCCGCTTTCAATGCAAATGCCATGACCGAGAAGCCTATTCCGGCACAAACAGATCCGACTGACACGATCGGACGGGTCACCAGAGCCGCTTCAATGCGAAAGCGACAATCGAGGAGCCTACTCCGGCCACCGCGCCCTCATTGAAGTGGCGCTGGTTCGCCTGGCCAGCTATTTAAGCAGGTCGGCCTAGCCAGCAAACCTCATCTCCACTCCGCGCGCCGCCACCTCTCCTCTCCCATCCTCTACATGCCACAGAGATGGACAAGTCAGGGTTGCCCTACGGCTCCGGTGGTTCTTAGCATTGGCAGGTGAATCCCCGGGGTCATCAGATCATGACACCCCCGCCGACAGTCTTCGGGCCCGTTAGCACCTTCCACTTCGTCGGCGCCCACAATTAAGGAAGGGGTGGTGGTCTCCGAAGCAGGTTGGATGGCCGCCCCCCATCCAAGGAGATGGATAGGGGGCGGCGTTGGAGTTGCCCCTATTTTCTCCTTTTTATTCATGACACACCTCTAAAATGAATAAAACTCCTTGAAACACATATTTCCCATCCATCAAAAACAAATCAACAAGCAGCAGCAGCAGCCACCGCCTATCCTACGCTTACTTCAGCAGGGAAAATTTCTAGTGTTACCGAGGCTCAAGTGCTACCGTGATACTGGCTTCTAGGCCGTCGGATTCTCATATCGGACGGCTCCCATTTGTAAAAAGGCCTCCCGGGAGTCCAAAAATTGTACGTAGGTCCAATAGATCCCATATGTCGTCCGATCTGAGAATAGATCAGACGACACATCACTTGAGCCTCGGTAGCACAAGATACTCTCCCTACTTCCAACACACAACCTAGTACAAAGAGAATGCAGGAGCCTACACATACATACATATAACCTCTCCATTTACTTACTATAGCAACAAATCTTTCAACGAGTCTACCTGTCTTTGTAACAACCATACATACATACATACATACATATGTAATCTACACGCCAAAACCACACACATGTTTTCCACCCCCTCTCTTTCTCTCTCAGCGATCCCGCAGCTCATGCCCATCATCAACCACCACCACCACGCCGCCCGCCACCTCAGCCCCATCAGCCGCCACCGCTCGCCCGCCCTCAGCGTCATCACCGCCGTCGTGATGCCCCACCACGGGCCGGAGCAGCAGGCCCTGCAGCCGCACCAGGTAGCTCTGCCCCGGCGCTGGCTGCGGCCCCACGTACCGGCTGGCCGTCGCTGCCACCTCGCTGCTGCCCGAGGGGCGGTCCTGCTGCAGCATCTCGCTGCTGGAGCGGATGCCGTTGAGCGCGCTCAGGTCCAGGTTGGGGAACACGGAGCAGCGGCAGCGCGGGCACTTGACGTTCAGCCGCAGCCACTGGTCGATGCACTCCACGTGGAAGTTGTGCGCGCACGGGAGGCCACGCACCTCGTTGCCCACCTTGAACTCCTCCAGGCAGATCGGGCACTCGCTGCAGTCCGTCGGCACCGCCTTCAGCATGAACTTGGGGAGCTCCTGGATCAGAGCCTCCACAGCTTCTCTCTGAATGAAGCACCACAACAAAAATAGCACATTTAGCACAGTGGAAGCATTCTTTCTTCTTCTCATCCATCTGGTGAATTACCCTTCCTCTCAGTAAGCTAAGCAACTCACCTGGGCTGCTGTGAGATAAAGGCCAGGATGGTATGCCGTGTCCTGGCCCATTCCTCTCAGTTCCAAGCCGACCGCCTCAAATGCCCAGTCAGGCACACGGATCATGTCAACCAAAACCTGCACAGATAGATTAACATCACATTCAGGCACATATCCTACCACCAGAAACAAACATAGCTCTCTACTGGAGATTTAATTTGACATGGCATAATTGGGCGGCTCAAACAAAATACATAATCCTGGCTGATTGGGACATACTGAATTGAACAGAAGAGTGCGGAGAAAGGTGATACTTTCAACCGGCTAATGTTGAGATATCACTTCCTAGTCGCAAATGGACAAATGTCAGCACTGCAAACAGACAGAAATATTACCCCATATTCAGAGACTGGAATTCCCTGTTGAGCCCTCAGTTGGAGTGCATGCCTTCGGTTTAGCCACTGCCACAAAAATAAAAACATGGAAAATGTGAAATTCCTCTGATAATCATAGCAGAAAGTTTAGCCCAGCTCAATCATGGACACTGGTGTCTACACGTCAGTTTGTCTTGTGCAAATACAAAGAACACTAGACAGATTCATCATGTTTTTAGTAACTGGATATGATACTAACTGATGCAAATCAAATGTGAACACTCCAATGTCGAATTGGCAACTCGCTACACGCATGAAACACAAGTTTAATACCTTCAATTCTAATGGCAACAGACATGAATGTGGCTGCGGCCAAGTAAGAGACGAGCAGGCTAAAGTAACTAAAATATTCTGTGAAGAGCATATGCTATTTCAGTAGATTTTGATTGACATGAACCTTCCTAAAGCAAAATATTGACATCCTTTGTAAAATAATCATGTATAAGCAGCACTTCAATAATATTTTGACCGCGTGCAAGCTTTGATTTTGTATGGACAAATTATGCAGCAGTACCTTTCCAACAGCCACGCATGCAATACAGGCGAGCCCACAGTAGCTGAAAAGCAGCCATATCAGGAAGCCCCATTTTTGTCCTTCCTCCGGCAACTGTACACGGAGTGAATGTGCAGTGAGTAGCAATTCTCCATGTATTGTACGGTGATGGTAATATTTGCATCCACAGTTAAAAGAACTTACACAGCTCCTTGCACTGTTAAACCACAATGTTCCTATCACAGTCCAAACCCACAGGAAGGGGTACAGAAGAAGAACAAGGACTGACAGAACAACTATCCTCCCGCAGAAACGAGTATATCTCTGTTGCCATCCAAGATCCCTGCAATTTGTTACAGAAAAACGTCATTGATGTAAGTTAATCAACACGCCGACATAAGACCCCAGTACCATCTGCTGTTGTAGAAAATTGTTTGTCTTAAAGACTGCCAATGCGTCAAAAGAAACGACTATGTCCTGTTTTGCTGCATATTGTTATTGTTGTCATAGAATTCTACCGCACAGCCTAACTCTAATTACAGAACCATAAACTCCCACAGCCCACAGCTAACTCTTATTTACTTCAGAAATATATGAAGACACAGTTGTGTTTGAATCAAAAATTAAGGTATCCCCGAAACCAGATTATGCAAAACACTGGTGTTGCGCTATGGTGTTTGAAAATAATGTGTAAAACGCTCAGAAAAAATGATGCCGCCATAAATTGTTACTGCGTCCCTTACTCTAGTTGTTAGTACATGAATCTTAGCCTAAGTACCTAGCTCACGTCACATGGTATGAACTCACAAATCCACAAGAATGCCTATGTGTAATTATGTCCTGTTTTAATTCATATACATTGTTACTACTATCACAGAATTCTACCGCACAGTGTAACTGTAATTATGAAACCATAACACTCTCACAGCAAACTCTGATTATCTTCAAAAATGTTTAAAGCCCAACTCTAAGTATGGGCATGTGAAAGAGAATGGTGGTGGTACATGAAGGAAAAGGGGAAGAATGATGTGGTGGTAGTGACTTACAGCCCCATCCCTGCGGCGAGTCCGTTGTCGAGGAACATGAGGAGGCGGAAGACGAAGACGGTGGTGTAGTCGACGACGATCCATATGTGGAGCGGGTGGGCGCAGAGGCGGTACCTCCTCCAGTTGATGGACACGATGATTCTGTATTTATATGAGACCAAAGCAAGCAAGCAAACACTTAGGCAGGCAGGCATACATACATAGATACAGACATATATACAGATTGCTGAAGAAGCAAATGGAATGGAATCAATCACAGAGACGTACACGCTGGTGGCGAGCATGGAGAGGAAGAAGCCGTCGTACCTGCAGCAAGTAGATTCATATACATACATTTTCATCAGTCAGTAATAAGAAAAAAAGAAAGAAACGGTGGGGATCGAAAGGGAGTGGGTAGAGGAACCCAGCGAGGGAGGGAGGGGGGAGGGGCGGCGCACCACTTGAAATCGACGCCCCGCATCGCCATTCCGTTTGGTCAGATCTGAGGCTGGCGGTGGTCGGAGCGCCCGCATCCGTCGCCTCCGCTCCGCTCCGCGTCGAGGGTTTGGGGCTCCGGCGGTGGGTGGGGTGGGGTGGATGGATGCGGGGGACAAACGGGAGCGGCCAAACGGAACGGAACGGAACGGAACGGAATCGATGGTTGTGGAGACAGTGACGGACAGTAACCGCACGGCGGAGAGAGAGGAGGAAGATGAAGTCACCACGCTCGGGCTCGGCTACTCCTACCTACCCTTTGGCCCGGCAGCCACGCCTCCTCTCCCCTCTGCCACGTGGGGCAGTCCGGCATGGGGCCCGGCCGTCTGTGGCATCTGGATAGGTCAAGTGTCCGTGCGAGCTCCCGTGATTGATGATGTTACGGTACGCTACGCTAGGCAACAGTCACTGGTGGGGTGGGGCTCCTATGGACGATCCTCGGTGCCGTTGGAGTATATGTAGTTCAGGTTGACGATCCTCTCCTGCTCCCGCATAAGCATTGGAGTATATGTGATGACAGCTGGTCAATCGCCAAGACGAACAACTCTCATGCATGAATCACACCCCGACAGTCGAGACCCACCTGGTCGAAGCGCCTCCTTATCCTCCCATGCATGAATCGCACGCAAAGAAGTGCCTCCTTATCCTCCCCGACAGTCGGGACCCACCTGGTCGAAGCGTACGTAGCGTTGTCATTCTGGTCACGAACGTGTATGTACATACTGGTCGATCGGTCTATCTGCAGGCTACAGCGATGAACCGTGGCTGAGTAAGGAAGGGCACGTGTCGTAGTAGAGGCGCGGACATAGCATGTACGCGTACGTACAACCAGGGTGCAAGAAAGTAAATACAGCCACATGCATACATACGGGCGGGGTCTCAAACGCCTACTCGCGCATACGTACGGCCAGGGCTCGTGTACATGGAGACGCAGCGACGACGTCCTGTTCAACGGCAGCCAACCGGCTGTGTCAGAACGGAGAAACTGCGTCGTGTTCATCGGGAGGCAACAGGCTTGGACGGAATAGCCGAAACGAGGCCTGGCGTACCGCAGAACGAAGGAAACGACCTTGTGTTCGACCGCCTACGGTCGGAACGGGATCCTGTTCACTGGGAGGGGTCTGGCGTACCGCCAAACGGAGGAAACGGACTTGTGTTCGAGTGCCTGCAGTCGAAACAGGGTCCTGTTGATCGGGAGGGGTGTGGTGTACCGCAAAACGGAGGAAACGGACTTCTCTTCGACCTCCTACGGTCGAAACGGGGTCGTGTTCATCAGGAGGGGTGTGGCGTACCACAAAACGGGACTCACGGGCTACTGTTCATCCACCGTCTACTGCCTCGCTCCGGCCTTCACGGGCTACTGTTCATCCACCGTCGACCTCCTCCAGCCTCCACCTGTGATTGTTCATCCACGGCGTCTTCCTCCTGCCTCAACCAGCTACGGTTCATCCACGGGCTCCTTTCCATCCAGCCTCCACCGCTCCTCCACCGGCAACCAGCCCTCTCCACGGGGTCATGTTCAACCACCCCTCCACGGGCTACTGTTCATCCAGCCCTCCATGGGATCCTGTTCATCCAACCCTCCGTGGGGTCCTGTTAATCCATCCCCAACCGGCTCGATCGATCGGGGTCCTGTTCATCCAGCGGCAACGGCCTCTACTACCACGGGGTCCTGTTCATCCAACCCCCACCGGGAACTGTTCATCCAACCCCCCAACAATGCTCACTGTTCATCAAGAGGCAGCAAGTTCGATCGGCTTCAGTTAGCAGCAGTAGCGAAGGAGTCGCTCAATCGGGTTCAGTTAACAGCCAGATCGATCGATCGTTCGGGTTTAGTAACGCGTAGCCTGCAGTGCAATCGCTCGGGTTCAGTAGGCGAACGCCTCGTTCGGGTTCAGTTAGAGCCCAATGCCTCGCACCCACGCGCGTACATGTATGAGAGAAACGCGCATCGCTCAGCCCCGACCACCCACCGTAACCGGGAACTCCCCGATATTTTCCTCGCCCTCGCTTCTACCACGGTTTTTTCCGTCATGGACGGCCCAAAGAATGTCATGCAGCTGCGTCATGGACGGCCCAGGATGACAAGCCCATTTTCTATCATGATTTTTTGTCATAGAAGTAGGAGCTCACCACATCTATGATGATACCGGGTTTTATCACAATTATCGTCATAGAAGTGTCATAAGCATGACAGAAAAAATTTTGTTCGGCCCAAAATGTCATGGATGTGTCTTTTTTTTGTAGTGCAAGCCCTAACAAATTGACTCGATTACATGGCAAATCTCGTCCAACTCCATCACCGTCCAGCAAGCCTATGAAGGAATTACTCACTCCTGGTGATGAGCATCGGGAATTGTTCATGGAGAAGGGTTGATGATGACGACGACGATGAATTCCACCCTCCGGTGCCCCGGACGGACTCCAGATCAGCCGTCCCGATGAAGAACAGGAGGTGACAACGGCTCTGTATCGTAAAACGAATGATTCATTCTCTCTGATTTTTTTTCTCCATGAGACGGTACTTATGGAGTTGGAGTTAGGGTTGTTGGAGGCACGCCCCCTGAGCTTGTGGCTTCTGGGTGCCCCCTCCAGTAGTTCTCTTCGCCAATATTTTTATATATTCTGGAAATAATCTCCATAAATTTCCATCCCAATCTGAGAATTTTTATTTCTGCAAAAAATAACAACATGGTAATGATATATCCACACCCCTGCATGTTCTCACCGCTCGGTCTGCGTCGGTTTTTCCCGTGCAGCCACCACCGGAGATGGGTGCAGGTAACCAAATACGGCCTGTGTCGGTCTTGCACAGGAGAATTTTAATTGCATAACAATAACAAGGAAGATGATTGTAATAGTAAGTTATGTAGTAAATGATTTGAAAACAAGCTCTTTGTTGGACCCCTGTTGTCACATCATCAAATTAATAACGGGAAGAAGAAGAGAAAAGTATGCGCTGCTGCGCGTGAGGCCGAGGCAGAGGCATCGCATCGCAGTATCATTCTCCTCTCTCACTCGCATCACCACCACCACCTGTGGAGTGGAGTGGAGAGAGCGAGAGAGCGAATCCATCCCCTCTCCTCTCCTCTCGTCTCCACCTGACCTGACCTGACCTGCGCAGCCAGGCAGCAGCGGCCAGTGGAGGACCGCCCGCCCGCCTAGGGTTTCTTTCGCCTCCCACGCCGCGCCCCCATCTCGACCGCATCGCCATGGCCGACGCGGACGAGCTGTCCCGGAGGCTGGCCGCCGCGGACCAGGACTCCGACGACGCCGCCGGCACCAGCAACCTCTTCCAGGTGATGCGCGCCGTCGAGGACGCCGAGGCCACCATCCGACACCAGGTCAGGACTCTTTACGAATCATGGATGGATGAATCCTGTTCCTGCGCGGCGATGCTAATGACAACACCAACCAACTCAACTGAACGCAGCTGGAGGAGAACAGCCGGCTCAAGGAGGAGCTGATGCGCAAGACCCGGGAGCTGGACAGAATCGTAAGCCCCTCCATCGCTCACCCATTGTCTCTGTCTTGCCCACGCCACCGCCACCTGCCCTTGTTAATTCCACTGCCAGATCTACCGAAAATTGCTCTCACCACTGCACTGCACATTTCTTTTCTCTGTATGTAACTATGTATATATATGTATGTATGTATAATAATGTCTTTCAGTTCTTTGATACATCGCCTCACTCTGTATTGCCACCATGTCAGTCAGTTAACACTGCCCATATCATGGTTTTCCTCCTTTTGTGCGCATCGTAATCAGGAGATAAAAGATGTTGTCCATATCAGGCAACTGTCTGTGCCTACCTGCCTATTACTACTACATTTTCTTCCCACCATCTTCACATGGAAATACTCCTAGCACTAGTAGTAATGTTACTTCCATCTGCTGCCAGGGCTACAGAAATAGTAGTAATGTTTTATAATGTCTTGCACCTGTTTGATACATCCATCGCTTGCAAGCCTCACTCACTGCTGCCACCCTGTCAGTCATTTAACGCTGCTCATCCTCATATCATGCTTTTCCTCCCTTTTTTTGCAAACCCAATCCAAACTAGAATAGACATTATTAAGTTACCACATCCGTGCTGAGAAACCGAGTCGACATGTTACTATATCTTCTTCTCATCTTCAGATATAGAAATACTAGTAATGTTACTTTTATCTGCTACCAGAGGTCAGAGGCCACAAACCAAACCTCTTCAGGTGGTCTTCTGGATCAGGACCGGGCTGTCGAGCCCTACAGAGACTCGGTGGGGAATAAGACGGCAGAGGACCAAAGATTGCTCGGCACCTCTTCTTCGCCGCCGAGCTCTCAGGGCACTCTGCCTGGTCACCAGAATGGGGCTGCCGAACGTGGGGAGCAGACGTTGCACGATGCCGTGATGAAACAACAGTATCTGGACAGCGACCAGCCCGGTCGAGTGTCCAGAAAGCCATCGGGGGAGCACATCGCTGCCGAGGCTGGCGTGCGGTCTCACTTCTCTACCCCGTCGTCTCGGTCCCTCTCACCCACTAGGTACCTCCATCGCATGTTAACCAGTGCGGCTTAGTTTATTTTTTCTTCCCATCACTCTATGCATCTCTTGCCTCAAGGATTGTGTGATACAGAAAAGAGCATTTCATTCCAGGAACCGCAAGGAAGGAGAGTATGATTCTAGGCTCACTTTAGCTGGGCAAGGCATGGAGATGAGCTCAAACGTCATCTGGAAGCAGGTATGTATTGTTCACTTGCTCTGTACTGGCGTGGCGCGCATATGGGATCTCATGTTCCTGATAAAGATATTTACCCGCACAGGATCTTCTTGTTAAGGTTAAAGAACATGAAGAAGAGATTGCACATTTAAGAAGACATCTTGCTGACTACTCAGTGAAGGTATCATGCATGCTGCATAAAAAATATTATATTACCTTTTTTTTTACCCCTTTCCACGTCCTCTGGTTTCGCTTTTCGGCATGCATCCGCAAAATCTAACTGGACCGTCTTTGGTCTGGCGTCTTGTGTTTCTTGGTAGGAAGCCAAAATACTTAATGAGAAACATGTTCTGGAAAAGCGCATTGCATATATGCGAATGGTAAGTATCTTCCATCTTATCAGGTTAGAATACCATCTTGGAATACACCAGCCTAATTCTATAACACATTGTTTTCAGGCATTTGATCAGCAGCAACAAGATTTGGTTGATGCTGCATCAAAAGCTTTATCCTATAGGCAAGACATCATCGAAGAGAACATCCGTCTGACATACGCATTGCAGGTAACTTTCTTCACTGTTATACTTTCTGTTAAAATTTGGAGAGGCAGTTAATATTTTCAATACTGAACTGATGTGCTTGATTCAGCCTTACTGTACCTAGAACCATTTGGAGGCATTTGTTTCTAATATAGCTAGTTTTCTTGTGTAAAATGAAGCATTTATAAAACTGAACTTCATCTCTGCTCCACAAAGCTCCAAACAAGTGTAGGTGACTTTTATGACCTTTGTGTATACACAAAGTAATACTGGAACCTATGTGGCCAGGACTTAGTCTAGTAAATTATTATAAAACTGGTCAGTTATACCGGAACCGCCCAGAGAATAGGATAACTGAAGTCTCTTACTCTATTAGCCATTTCTATTAGAAGCTTATTTTATATGGTGTTACGACTTATGAGTCCCCTTATCTTCTTGAATTGTTCTTTGTATAGTTTGGTGATGTAATGCTGACATGTACCTTTTGTAATCCACAGGCAGCACATCAAGAGAGATCAACTTTCGTATCTTCTTTGTTGCCTATTCTGTCAGAATATAATCTGCAGCCTTCTGTTCATGATGCTCAATCAATTGTTGGCAATCTCAAGGTATGTACCCCTTTTCAGTTTCCACACGCGTGCTTACATTGTACTTCTTTTGGACTTGATTAAACTCCAAGTTTCACCAAATAAGCTTGTACAGCGTGGAGCCGTGGATCAGGAAGTTTTTTATGAAATTTTAGGTGTACTAGGAGAGAGCTAACTGTCTTCTCAATAGGAATTCTATTTGAGGTGATGTGGACTATACAGATTATCTAACAGACAATAAACACCTTTGTGTGCATGTGTCCACGAGAGTAAATGTAGAATGGTCAGGCAGGGGAGGAATTTAATTCGCTGGCCTTATATATCATTCTACACGAGATTTTTTTTCCCTGGCCCATTAAACTGGTCCAGTATAAGCTAACTTCACTTCACATTTTCTTTTGTTTATTGTCATTATAGTATTGTTTCTGTATTTTTTTTTGTATTACATAACTTTCTATTGATACTGATTTGTTTTTGTAGGTTTTGTTTATGCATTTGCAAGAGAAACTCATTATTTCTGAGGTAAGTCACAATGAGCTTTGGTTGGAGTTTGCTCTTGTGAACAGTAGCTAATATGGACCTATGTCCTGGCCAGTAGTGGGCGTATTATGCTTCAGAGCATAGTGACTATTTTCCCTCACAGAACTTTGAAGTTGCCTTGTGTGCAAACTTGGATGGTGCAGGAGAAACTGAAGGAATCACAGTACCAGATTACTCCTTGGCGTGCCGAATCTTCAAATAATACAAGTGGTCCTGCGCAGTCACCTCCTCCTGGAAATGCATTGGTGGCTTCTGTACGACTCCACACTGCTTTGTCCTTTACTCTTTGGATGCATGGATATTCTTCTAACTTCCCACGTTTCCAGAACCAACCCAGCCTTGACATTGTGCCCCAGCAAGCATATTCTCATGTACAATCTCCAATTTCTTCTCCCGTCCGAGCTAGACGGGATTGGGATTTACTGGCAAATGACAACCGACAGGTCGTCCCAGCTGAGGCTGCTGCGACAAATACAGAGCATGGCAATGCTGGAAGGGCCTCTCCTCCAAACAGGTTATTACTGTTCTATTAAGAGCTCAGCATGACAACTTCTTTAGTTTCTTGTAACCTTTTTTGTCTGTATCGTCTGTAATTCATGCTCTCTCTTTTGCTTATCTATCATATATCTTTTATGATTACCTTTTGTTAGTTTGTATTTTTCAACACCTTGTCTGTATCGTCTGTAATTCATGCTCTCTTTTTTGCTTATCTATCATATATCTTTTATGATTACCTTTTGTTAGTTTGTATTTTTCAACACCTTGCCTGTATCGTCTGTAATTCATGCTCTCTTTTTTGCTTATCTATCATATATCTTTTATGATTACCTTTTGTTAGTTTGTATTTTTCAACACCTTGTCTGTATCGTCTGTAATTCATGCTCTCTTTTATCATATATCTTTTATGATTACCTTTTGTTAGTTTGTATTTTTCAACACCTTGTCTGTATCGTCTGTAATTCATGCTCTCTTTTTTGCTTATCTATCATATATCTTTTATGATTACCTTTTGTTAGTTTGTATTTTTCAACACCTTGCCTGTATCGTCTGTAATTCATGCTCTCTTTTTTGCTTATCTATCATATATCTTTTATGATTACCTTTTGTTAGTTTGTATTTTTCAACACTTCACCCCCCCCCCCCCCCCCCCCCGCCCCGAGAATCAGCGTTGTTGGTAAACATGATCCCTGTGTGAAACCACACATTTTTAAGCTCCAAACTGCAGATATTAAGCCTAGTATCTAGGAATCATGTATACCTGAAATTAAATATGTTTCTTTCTTAAGCCCACCCATTTGCAAATAATGGAGAACTTAATGTCCTTGAAAGTTGAAACACCTGTTTGAGCATGGCCCCACAATGCACCAAGTTAAAGCGTGTCATTCTTTTCAATTTCCGGTGGCTTGTTATACAGTTTAACTTGTCTATGTGAACTTTTAGCAAAATGATTTTGTTAGTAAAACAACTTCAGTTGTACAGATATAGAAAGTTGGTTGTCTTACTGGGTCTGTCTTCTCTTGTTTATGCAGCAACCAAATTACCAAGGATGCTTCAACGCAAGGAACTGAGCGTGATTCTCGTGCTGTACGATTTAACCTTGAATCCGAGGATCAAAACCCATCATTCACGGACCTTGTTAGGAGTGATGTATCAGAAAATCTCGAGGGAGCCGAAACCCAAGCTTCACCTAGCTCGGCATCTGGCCCCGATGATGGAAACTTGCCTTACCCTTATCTTCCTACTGTCCTCGAGGAGCCCAGTACTTCTTTCTCTGAAGGTGCTGGATAATTTTGATTTATGCAATTTCATTCTCCTTATTTCTTCAGTTCTGATGGTAAACATTAATTTTCATGAATATGCAGTTGCAGAGGATGACCCACTGCCAGCCATAGATGGGCTAAGAATCACAGGTGAAGCTTTTCCTGGAAAAGAACTTCAAGCAAGTGGGTATTCCATCAACGGGACCACAAGTTGTAATTTTGAGGTGCGGTTTATGGTTGTGGTTCAACATGCTGTGATATTCTACCAAATTCCTGTCTTTTTGAGCTTGTTGTTAGTTCACTACAATTTAAATGTTTGCAAAAAATCTTGTGCATGCAGTGGGTACGCCATTTAGAAGATGGATCGGTAAATTACATAGAAGGTATTATGTTTTCACCTGCTGCAAAGAAGCTTTTGTTGTATTTTATTTTGGTGTACTATGCACAAAAGGGATACAAATATTACCGTTGCCTGGTGTAGGTGCAAAGCAGCCCACGTATTTAGTTACTGCTGATGATGTGGACTCTTTACTAGCCATAGAGGTCCAGCCTCTAGATGACCGGAAAAGAAAGGTAAATCCTCTCATCTGATCATTCATAGGTGGAATTTTGTGTTCTTTTGCACATTTGAAACAATAGCTTGGTCTGATTTTGTTCACAGAGAAGATTCTATAGGTTGAAAAGCGTATACTATATATATCCATTAATAAATTAGTAAGGCGCCCAGACATAGTTCTTTGTTTGGAAATTATGACAGTGTTGACCATCCTAGCTTTCAGTAGGACACTATTATAACTATATATATCTGAAGCATTTCTTCTTATTTTTTGTTTTGTAGGGGGAGATCGTGAAGGTTTACGCTAATGAGCAGAGAAAAATTACTTGTGGTGAGTTTGCTGAGAAAATATTTGTATCTTTGGTAGATAGCGTAAACTTTTGCATGCCTGTCGTGATCTAATTGGTGAATTATCTGAGCTTAGTGCCCCCCTGAGAATTCCTAAAATAATGATAGTTCTGTGTTGGTTGTTCTTAAGCACAAAAACAGAAAATATTACAAGAACCATATTGCTGAGGACGAATCGTTATCTGTGCAGATCCTGAAATGAAGGAGCTCATCAAGAAAATTCTTTCTGCTGGACATGTGTCCTATGAAGTTCTACTACCTGTATGCCCCCTTTCTTGCTCAAATCATTCTTGCTGCACCTAATTCTTCATGTCATATGACCAATTGAAATTTTAATTCTGCAGGTTAGATTTATAGATATGTGGGAACCTGCGGTATTGGCAATAAAGAGGGAAGGCTACAGCATCAAGTGTAATGGACAGCGTGGCGTTGTTATCACAGAGAAATTCCAGCAAGCTACGGCGGTATGGCTCTAGAAAATCATTTCCCTTGAAATTACTCTGTTCTAGCTTCTGAGTATACTCTGCCCACTGACAAGAAAGCATGATGTTTTTTTCTGTGATAAAATCTTTTAAGATATCAGTACCAGAATCTTTATAAATAACCAAGTATTTTTGCATTGCCTTAGTGGAATTGGAATTATCATACTTTTCACAGAAAGTACTTTGGTAGTGGTGTGATTTTATACATTTAGTAGGTTTCCCGAAATTTAATGAAAGAGACCGGTCAAATTTGGCAGTGGTGTGATTTTATACATTTAGTAGGTTTCCTGAAATTTAATGAAAGAGACTGGTCAAATTTGGCAGTGGTGTGATTTTATACATCTCTAATGATAATAATTAATTTTCGACTGCGCTGCCTTTTCAGTATGCAGATTTGATAACTAATCTTGTACTACATTTACAGATCAATATCCCGTATGGACACCCTACAGAGTTTTCGATCCAGTCTGCCGATGGTGCCGAATACAACCTCAAGCCTGGAGAAAACTCCCCGTGTGTTTTGAGTTTGAAACCAAGTCACCGCTATCTTATATCTTACATTTGTGTTGATGTTCAACTGATGAGAGAGATACACCCTGCAGGTCACGGGATAGCATCGTGCTGATACTACGGCTCTTCAGAATGAAGGTGCGGGCATTTTTGTTTTGTCTCTTGGACGCGCTTTGGTTTGTGTTTGATACACGAGTCGGGGCGCACTTGAAGTTAAAGCTGGCATGTGCTTGTGTGTGTGTGTGTGTGTGTGTGTGGCATGTGATGGAACTGAAATGAAGATGTTGACGCGTTCTGTTCGTGTGCAGGCCATCGAGAAGAGTAAAGGAAGAAAGAAGGGCATCTTCTTCAAGTAGGGTAGGGGGGAGTCGAGTAGATGGCTCGTGTTGCTTTATTTCCTCCATTGTAGCTATTCATTCATTTGGATGCGGTGTTGCTTTATTTCCTCCATTGTAGCTATTCATTCATTTGGATGCGGTCGTAGCGCGATTATTATTATTCTTGGTTGTAGAAAGAAAGAGAATGAAGGAGGATTAGGTATGTAGTAGCACTAGTAGGTGGCTAACTAGCTATATAGTATCTGGGTTCTCATTCCTGTGAATGATGTATTATATTTATGTTGTTGCAGTTTATATGTATTGTATCTATCTATCTATCTATCTATCTATCTATCATCTGCCAGTTTGCCTTTCTGTGTAAAGGAAGGAACAAATATAGGTATGGATGAATTTTGTCTTTTCTTTGGCAGATCTTTAACGGATGGCTACCGAATTTTGTTAGCAACCTATAAACTGTGTACGGCCAGCAGTTGCCAGCAGTTTCCCGTTATATATACTGCCGCCGCTCATCCCACCCGTATCCTCGTCTGCGCATTCTCTCTCGCTCGCCTTCTCAATTTCTCTCCCTCTATCTTTGCATCATCGCCAATGGCGCCGTCGGTGAGCCAACACGCCGAGGAGAAGGTGCCGCTCCGCAACGACGACCTGGCCCCAAGCAGTGACGAGGAGGACCCCTACGCGCCACCGGACTTGGTCGCGTCTGATCCCCCCACCGAGGAGTGGTTTTGGAGTCAATTCGACCTCGCTCTGTGGAAGACGTTGCCGCCAGCTGAAAAAGCCAGGCGTGTGGCGATCATGAAGACGGACGAGAAGAAGCGCGAGGAGGAAGAGGCGGCTAAGGCCGCCCGGAAGGTGGAGGAGTTGGAGCTCTGGCGGGAGGCGCGTTGGCACGCGCAGGAGGTCGATGAAGACGGCCGCTTCAACGCCAAGAGGGCCAGAGGCGCTTTGCGCCTCCTCGTTACATGGAGGTGGGCGGATCGCATCGAGAAGGCCACCGATGAAGAGCTCACCTACGCGTCGTCTACAATGGCCAGGGCGGAGGCCTACGCCCGCCGGGAAGCTGCCGACGCGCATGTTGCGGAGTGCGAGGCGGAGGAGGAGGCTATCTCCCTCCGCGCTGGGAAGCCGGTGCGCACTAGGGAGCCCGTGGCCAGACGCAAGGAAAGGGCCCTCAAGAGGGACTATTGATTTTCAGTTAATTTATTACTTGTCTTTAAATTTAATATATTTATAGTACAACAATTATCATCACACACATATGTGTGATGATATATATTATGTAATGAACCGGATTGTGGAGCATTATTGATGAATTTCTATCTTTTTTAGTAAAACTACCTATTCTGAGAATATATTTTTACGCTGATGTCAATCACGCGCGTTTTCGAAGAGTTAACTATTTGTGATTTGGGCTAAAAAACACATGAGGTGGCGTGATCTGTACAGACGTTCTCTGCAAAATACTCCATCCGTCCCATAATATAAGAGCGTGTTTCAAGCTAAAACAATTTGAAAAACGTTCTTATATTGTGGGACGGAGGGAGTAGTTGTTTGTGAAACTTCAAACATCACACACAATTGCTTTCTAATAATTGTGTGATTGTATTGCATGCGGAGTAACTGCTGAAGTTCTATGTGACGTGTTGTTATCATCACACACAATTCCATAACTCGACTCCAACCAGGTTTAGCCCACGACCTCTCAAAACTGACTGTGTGCAATGGTTTAAGTCATTGCATGCGTTTTATTTTGAAGAACTGTATGCACGCTAACGCACACATAGTAACAATGGGTGTCTCTCAGCCGAGAACAATCTAAAGATTTGGCCTTGGAACATGCTCTCACAGGAGGATAATTGAAGAAGGGGGCAACATGAGCGTCGAAGAAGTTGGCAACATGAGCAGTGTCATTTTACATAGAGTTGACACTTTGAAGCTGGAAATGATGGAGATTAATCACAAGATGGCAAAGATCTCTAGTTATCAAGACGTGATGGATCCTAATGATCTTTGTATTGGTGTTGTTTCTTCTTGTGGGTCTTGTCTCTCATAAGTGGTGTTAGTTATCAGCAGTACCTTATAAGTGTCACATGTTAATGACAATTAGTTGATCTTGTGGAAAGAACTGTTGTATCTCATCAACACTTCCGGCTGTTAGTTGATGTTGTGGCCACTGTTCTCAATTCTTTTTCCACGTGTAAATGACGGCCTGCCACTGTTAGTTTGTGCATATAATTAGGGGCAAACCTAATTGATAATTGGCTCCTCTTCTTTAAACGGAAGTCCACTTTTGCTATAACCATCTTCACCATAATGTGCACAAGTAATTGTCACAAACATGAACTTCCTTTTGTTCTTCTGATGTCTTTCCTTTTTGTCATGCTTTTTGGGTGGGGGTTTAACTACTGGACCATTCATCTTTTCCTACTCTCTCTCATCTTTGCATGGCATGATGGTATCAGCACAATGTACATCAAACACATCAATTCCACATCCATAAGTATTGGATCTTTTACTTTCCGTTCCATATACCAAAAATACCAAAAATATTACTTTACCGTTTATCATCTCTACCAGATCTCACTTTGCAAATAACTGTGAAGGGACTGACAACCCCTTATCGCGTTGGGTGCAAGTTGGTGTTTGTTTGTGCAGGTATTCGGTGGCTTGAGCGTTGTCTCCTACTGGATTGATATCTTGGTTCTCAAAAGCTAAGGGAAATACTTACTCTACTTTGCTGCATCACCCTTTCCTCTTCAAGGAAAAAACCAACGCAAGCTCAAGAAGTAGCAGAGACCAAAGGGGCCGGCAGAAGCAAACAAAAGAGGGTTGGGTTTGGATTCATATCACATCTTGTGTCCCGGTTTCCTCCTTTGTGCCGGACAGAACCAAACGAACCAACTAAGAGACAAACCTCTCCTCCTCCTTCGTCTTCCTCATCCTCTTGGGCGGATCTCATCTTCTCATCCCACCACCACCGAGATCTCGTCTTCACATCCAGGCAGCGCAAGCCAGAGGAGAGACGCGCTCCCTCGCTCCACCGTCAACAACCAACCAGGTATGTTCGCACTCGGTGGCGGGATCCAGATCGGATCGGATCCGCCGCCACCCCAGACCGGACCGGATCTTGTTTCTTTCCTTCTTTCTTTCTTCAAGATCCCGATCCCCACCGCCCTGAATACACACACCACGCACCGCCGAAGAATTCGATACCCAATTCCTCTGATCACGACCCCGTCCATCGGTTTGCTTCTTCCCGTCTTCTTCAGGCAGGGTAGCGATGACGTTCGACAAGGTGGAGGAGCTCCGGCCGGGCACCTACGGCCACAACCTCCAACTCCGGGTGCTCAGCTCCAAGCCCGTCGTCCTCCACAGGCCGCAGGGCGGCAGGGGCGGTGGCAACATGCGCATCGCCGAGTGCATCATACCAGAGGGGGGCCACCAATATGAGCATCCAGGTTCCGCTATTGGTTATTGACCAGAGATGTGTCTCGGTCATGTCTACATAGTTCTCGAACCCGCAGGGTCCGCACGCTTAAAGTTTCGATGACGGTTATATTATGAGTTTATGAGTTTTGATGTACCGAAGGTTGTTCGGAGTCCCGGATGTGATCACAGACATAACAAGGAGTCTCGAAATGGTCGAGACATGAAGATTGATATATTGGACGACTATATTCGGACACCGGAATGGTTCCGGGGGTTATCGGATATATACCGGAGTACCGGGGGGTTACCGGAACCCCCCGGAGGTTATTGGGCCTCATGGGCCCAATTGGTGGAAGAGGAGAGGCGGCCAAGGGGCAGCAGCGCCCCTCCCCCCCAAGTCCGAATTGGACAAGGAGGGGGGCGCCCCCTTTCCTTCCCCCTCTCTCTCCTTCCCTCTCCTCTCTTAATCCAACAAGGAAAGGGAGGGAGTCCTACTCCGGGAGTAGGACTCCTCCTGGCGCGCCCCTCCTGGCCGGCCGCCTCTCCCCCCCTTGCTCCTTTATATACGGGGGCAGGGGCACCCCATAGACACAACAATTGATCTGTTGATCTTTTAGCCGTGTGCGGTGCCCCCCTCCACCATAGTCCACCTCAATAATACTGTAGCGGTGCTTAGGCGAAGCCCTGCGTCGGTAGAACATCATCGTCGTCACCACGCCGTCATGCTGACGAAACTCTCCCTCAATACTCGGCTGGATCGGAGTTCGAGGGACGTCATCGGGCTGAACGTGTGCTGAACTCGGAGGTGCCGTGCGTTCGGTACTTGATCGGTCAGATCGTGAAGACGTACGACTACATCAACCGCGTTGTGCTAACGCTTCCGCTTTCGGTCTACGAGGATACGTGGACAACACTCTCCCCTCTCGTTGCTATGCATCACCATGATCTTGCGTGTGCGTAGGATTTTTTTTGAAATTACTACGTTCCGCAACAATGTGAACGTGGACTACATGACACTTCACCATATTTGGGCCTAAGAGAATGCATTGTGGAGTAGTTATTAGATGATGGGTTGCGAGAGTGTCAGAAGTTTAAACCCTAGTTTATGCGCTATTCCGTAAGGGGTTGATTTGGATCCAAAAGTTAAATGCTATGGTTAGAATTTATTCTTAATACTTTTCTCGTAGTTGCGGATGCTTGCGAGGGGGTTAATCATATGTAGGAGGTTTGCTCAAGTAAGAACAGCACCTAAGCACCGGTCCACCCACATATCAAATTATCAAAGTAGCGAACACAAACCAAACCAACATGATGAAAGTGACTAGATAAAATTCCCATGTACCCTCAAGAACGCTTTGCTTATTATAAGAGACCGTTTTGGCCTGTCCTTTGCCTCAAAAGGATTGGGCTACCTTGATGTACTTTTGTTACTATTATCGTTACTTGCTCATTACAAATTATCTTGCTATCAAACTACTCGTTACTCATATTTTCAGTGCTTGCAGAGAATACCTTGCTGAAAACCACTTGTCGTTTCCTTCTGCTCCTCGTTGGGTTCGACACTCTTACTTATCGAAAGGACTACGATTGATCCTCTATACTTGTGGGTCATCATTGGTCGGCCGCACCCTACCTGAGTCTCGAGGACTATGCACACCGCATTTCCATTCTTACGTATGCTGCCGAGCTAGGAATTGATCCTCAGGCTGATTTCGCGAATCGACCTGAGTCTCAGGGGCAATTGACCTGAGTCTCAGGGGCTAGTGGGATCGGCGGTTTCATGTTTTCCTTCAGGTGCATCCCGGATTTTAGGCCGACACGCACACCTTGAGGGCTACTGGGTATACATCTCGGTAGAGAATAAATTGCACCAATCAAGAAAAAATATCCGCAAAAATCAGCCCAAGACCGAGGTGGTGCACCACCTCGGAAGTAGTCCGGCATAAAGCTCGGATGCAAGTGGCTGGCTCTATAGAGGGCATTTTCGACATTAAGCTCGGCTGAACTCCTTCAAAGTTTTTCAAAAATGAGATAATTTATGACACCTCGGATGTTGTTCTGCGTTGGAGTTCGGACGCAAGGGGACACCGCCGCACGAGAAAGACTTCAAACCCGAGGTGTGGCGTAAAAAAAATAAGGCATTGGTAAAGACCGAGAACTTAAAGGTCTCCTCAGATGCCCGACGTGTGAACTCTTCGGATTCAGCTCGACTGTCCTCAAAGATTGAATATTGGAAGATTTGTTGAACCAGCTTTTAAGACCGACGGCCGAAGATGAAAAACAGTTTGCAAGAACCGAGGAGCGTCCCTAACTTGAAGACCTGTTCAGGGGGCTATTGACAGTGTCCTGGATTAGGGGGTACTCACCACGTCGTCTCCTGACTAGGTGGATTGGGGCGAGGAGCCCCATGGCGGTTCACTCATTGGCCACTTTGGGTAGCCCATGACAAATACAACAAGACTTGGCGCCCAAGACGAAGACTCTCTTAAACCCTAGGCCTCCGGTACATTATATAAACCGAGGCCAGGTTAGTCAATACCTCAATTCATATTCATTAGAACAATCTCGTGGTAGACACGTGTACACTGTAGTACACCCCATATGAATACAATCAAAGGCATGGCGTATGGTATTCTCTCTTCGAGAGAGCCCGAACCTGGGTAAAATCATGTGTCCATGTTACCATCGCTCCAAAACGCCTAGCTTAGGACCCCTACTACGAGATATGTCGGATTTAGAACCAGCAACGGGGACTATCGGAAACCAAAGGTTGCTTCGCCCCGCCTTTCTTGGACGAACAAGAGCTTCCCCAACTTGCTTCTTTGCCGGAATTCCACGCCGCCGATCACCGCGGCCGGCGGCGGTCGGTCGGTTGCCTCCGCCGCCGCCTCCTGACTCCTCCTCGCCTCGACCACTCTGAATCGGGCACAACAAAGAGAGCGTCGTCGAGCATATACAACGCCGAAAATGAATTTTGGGGGGGGGGGGAGGGGTCGGAGTAGAAGCAAGTTTTTTGGTGGTTCTGAGTGGTGACAGTGTGACACACTCTCACACACGAGATATATATATATATAGAGACCACATGGGGGCCGGCAGAAGCAAACAAAACAAAGAGGATTGGGTTTGGATTCATATCACAAACCAACGTGCGTCCTGGTTTCCTCCTCTGTCTCGGACAAAACCAAGAGACAAACCTCTCCTCCTCCTCCTTCTTCCTCCTCCTCATCCTCTTGGGTGGATCTCATCTTCAGATCACATCCAAGCAGCGCAAGCAAGAGAGGAGACGCGCTCCACCGTCGGCAACCAAACCAGGTACGCTCGCACTCGGCCCCGTGGAAGATCTGAGCTCTTGCCAGGGGACTCGGAGCTCAGATCGGATCGGATCTCGTTTCTTTCCTTCTTTCTTCAATTCAAGATCCCGATCCCCACCGCCCCAAACACACGCACCTCACCACACCACGCGCCGCCGACCAAGTCCTCTGATCACGATCCCGTCCATCGGCTGTGTTCTCTTCAGGCAAAGGGCGGCGATGACGTTCGACAAGGTGGAGGAGCTCCGGCCGGGCACCTACGGCCACAACCTCCAGCTCCGGGTGCTCAGCGCCAAGCCCGTCGTCCTCCACAGGCCGCAGGGCGGCAGGGCCGGCGGCAACATGCGCATCGCCGAGTGCATCGTCGGCGACGACACCGGCGTAGTCGTCTTCACCGCACGCAACGAGCAAGGTAGTCTCCCAGATTCATTCATTCACCTCCGTCTCCTTATTCTGCCTGATTGATTCACTTGGAAGAAATTTACCATGATTGATTGCTTGTAAGCTATATGTACATAAGTGGCATCTCATCTATCTCCTAGTTTGGTTGCCGTCATATCAGAAATTCAACTAGTTCAGGCAGAGCTAGCAGTTCGGTTCTATAATATCAAGGCTGGCTAATGTTGAAATCGTGATGCTCTGCTGCTGCATACATGTTTCAGTCCAAATAACCTACTGCTCATCTTCACTCATTGCTGGCTTAATTTAATTACCCTGTTCCTTCTTTTGCCTGCCTAGTTGCATTGCACGGGTCGACAAACGATTCACCCCTTTTGATCAGGGTTTAACTTTGAGGCTTTGCAGAATTAACCTCCTTCAGATCATAGCTGCCATCCCTGAATTCATCGTGCATTCATCGTTTGGCTTGATGATGTAATCATGATTTTACTTTCTGGGTTTGCAAAACTTCCTGGACCCACGACTTGCCTGTCTGGTTTGCAATAAATTTGTTTTTCTTTACCTTGATATAGATTTGAGCTCTTTCCATCTATATCATGTTAAGAAATTATACTAGTTCCGACATCCCCAGCGCTTAAACTAAATTGGAGTATGAGATCGTCATTCATGGGTGCGTGCTAGAATGACCGTGTGCCACCTGTGGAACGATCTTAAGTTGAAACATCCTATCTATGATCCTAACTTGATTACTCTCTTGATCAACTCACCTGACGGGAATTTCTCTTGCGTTTCTTGCTCCAGTGGACATCATGAAGCCCGGGGCAGTCGTGGAGGCGAGGAAGGCGAGGGTGGACATGTACAAGGGGTCGATGCGCCTGGCGGTGGACAAGTGGGGGACGCTCAAGGCCGCCGAGAGCCCGGCCGACTTCAAGGTGAAGGAGGACAACAACGTGTCCTTGGTCGAGTTTGAGCTCATCACCGTGATGCAGTGATTGAAGAAGGCTCCTCCTCCTCCTCGCCTATGAGGAGGAGGAGGCACAGGAGGCTCAGCAGCTGTTAGGCTGAGCACAAAGCAATAAACCGGCCAATCATGGCTCATGTTCTTCACCCCCTCCCCCCCTCTCTCTGTTTACTGTTTATTTGCTGGAAGTTTTGCTAGTCCTGCTACCTTGGATTAATTGTCGTTAGTAATACAATATATGTTTGTTTGTGCGGAGTTGCATCCAGATTGTTGCGAGTGAGTCCTGCCATCTCTTTGTGTTAGACCTGGTATATCAATTAACTAATTATGTTGAGCACTGGTGACATATATCTATGGAAGTCCTTCACGGACGACATTTTGCTGAACGAAGACATGCGCACGATGGCTTGCCCATGGATGGTACGATATGACATGTCGTGCATCTTTCGGTTGGCAACTGTCGTGTGTTGTCCGTGTAGCAGCCCTCTATATCTATGAGCTGCTTGTTGCCTTGGTGAGTGAAGTGATGTTTTGCTTGCCTGAATGTTGAGTGCTAACTGATCATCATCATGATGATAAAGATTATGATTTTGTAGTGCAATGTTGATGTCTTTGTTAAGTGGTGATGGGATTAGCAGGCAGTGTGGATGGGTGGCAGTTGGCACAATCACCTTTTTGCTGGGTAGGGGGGGGGGGGGGGGTGGGGGTGGGGTGGACACTAGGCAGGGGCCACCTCAGGACAGCCACACCACTATGTTGTGTTGTGGTCTGGTCTTTGTTCTTGTGCATTATGATGGGACAGTCAAAGAAGAGAGGAGCATGCAATGGTGGCTGTCTGTTGTTGCAGTGGTTGCAATGTTGTGCTGTCCTGCTGTCTTGCTAGCTGGTAATAATTGTAATGTGTTGTGCTTGTGATTGGGCCACCCACATCATCATCTTGATTTATCTTGTTGGGTGTGGATAATGTAAAGTGACAACAAGGTGACCCATAATGCCGCGGTGGGCGGTACCACGGTGTTTTGTGCAGTGCCAAAAAAAAAAAACAGTGGTTATGACATAGCTTTTGTTTCCTGAGCTACGGCGAGCCCTCCATTAAGGCCATTCTTTTTTTGACAGAAGAAGAAAGAAACGGCGGTAAGATATGCACATACGACTACAATTTTCTGCAAATCCAAAATAGTAATAATGAAACATATAACTTCATTTTGCCAGACCATATTTTTTGCGATGTTAGGTCATTTTAGGGTGCTATATGTCTAGTCCAACCTCTATGGCGTTGTATGGGTCATGCCTTCGCGGTGTTGAAGCATCATTCTTTCTTAACAAATTCAGCTAGATCTTCCACATGGTTCTGAAAATAAAAAGAAACGAATTGGGCCGATTGTTTGTTCATTGTTCACCGAAAGAATATGGCTTCTTTGCCTTTTAATTACTACTAGCAAAGCACACATAAAAAAAAGGCACGATTGATTACTTGGAATGAGAAGGCTGGTTGTTTTTTCCTTCAACTCCAAAAAAATGGGTAATTTACCCTTTTAACAAAGCACACAAAAAGGCAGGGTTACTTACTTTTATGGGATGGAAAACTTTTTAAAATCCCAGCAGTCGACTGGTGTTTGTTAATCAAAAGAAGAAAGGAGTATAGCGATCCCGCATATGACAGAAATTTAAACAAAGTACTTCGTGCTAAAAACATCTCGCCATAGTTCATCAACCCAACATACCATAGTTCACCACGCATAGCATAGGGAGTTTTTGCAAACCATAATAATTATACATAGCATAGGGGAACCGAAACATAGCATAGTGGATCTACTAGTCGCCGGAGCCGGGGGTGGGCGGGGGTCTACTTCACTGGGGTTCTACTCATCCGAGTTAGAGTCATCAGAGTCAGAGTCGTCGTCCTCATCGTTGTCGTCGCCCTCATCGTCGTCGTCGCTGGAGATGACCTCGGCGAGAAGCGGCTTCCCTCCGTAAAGGGTGTCGTTGATGAGGTCGCCGTAGATCCGGGTTTGGAGGTTGTACTCCTCCCAGAGCGCCGGCAGTCTCGCAGCCGCAGCCGCATCTCCTGTGTCGGCGACGGTCTTCACCTCAAACCACGCCTGCTCAGCCGCGCACTGGCGCTGGAGCGCCGGGTCGAAGAGCCGGCCGCAGCGCAAGAAGGTCTTCCACCCATGCGACCTCGATCCGGCGCTGCGGGACTTGGCGCAGCAAGTGCACACCGCCTCCCGTTTCTTCTTCGACACCGGATGGCGGAGGCCAGAGCCGCCGGCCTCGTCGTTGTTTCGGCGCTTGCGGGCGAAGAAGCCGCCGCGCGGGCCACCTCCACCGCGGCACCCGAAGCCACCGCGGTCGCCGAACCCCCTTCCGCCACCACGCCCCGCACCGGCGGACGCCATGGTAGCTTCGATCCGGCGGAAAACAGGCCGCAAAAGGCTGCCGGAGCGCGCTCGATTTCTCGCCGGAGTACACGAAATGCGGCGGAGAGGGCTAGAGGAAATGGAGGGCGGATACCCTAAATCGACTGGAAGCCGGCATATATACCAGATTGGGGGCGGTTTACGAGCCTCCAATAAACTTTTTATGGGCCGGTACTTTTTTCGGGTATCTGCTCGGGCCTATTATTTGGGTCGTCCCGTATAACCGGAAAAGCGTAGTTCGCCGGCCTTATGCGGGATTTGCTAGAGATGCTCTAGTAACTAATAATATAGCTTTTGTTTACTGAGCTACGGCGAGCCCTCCATTTAGGCGATTTTTTGGACAGAAAAAGAAAGAAACGACGGTAATATATGCACATATAACTACAATTTTCTGTTAATCCAAAATAGTAATGATGAAAATATAATTTCATTTTGCCTGACCATATTTGTGTTCGTGTAGCCTACATGTGATGATTTTAAGGTACTTATACCCATGATATCTTAAGTAGACTAGATTTGTTGCGCATGCCAACCTGCAAATGTTAGTTTTTTGAAAGAAAAAAACTATGAATCCTAAGTAAATCCATGACGCTTGTGCTTCGGTCGATGTTGTTTTCATCGTTGCCACGGTGGTCGAGTACGGGTTGCGTTTGTGACGGTACTCATCTTTTTTCATTGTTAACGGAAAGAATATGGCTCGTTTGCCTTTTAATTGCTAGCAAAGCACACATAGAAAAGGCATGATTGATTACTTGGGATGAGCAGGCTGGTTGTTTTTGTCTTGAACCCAAGAAAATGGCCCTTTTAGCAAAGCACAAGAAAAGGCAGGGTTACTTACTTTTTTTGGAAATGGAGAACTCTTAAAAATTCCAGCAGTTGACTGGTGTTTGTTAATCAAAAGAATAAAAGAAAAGAAAAAAGAAGAAGAAAGAAGTATGAGAGCAGGAAGGTGGGAAGGGAAAGCGACCGAGCGGTTTATTCTTGCGGTTCCCTTTTCCACACGCTCATGCAAGCGGTTTATTCTTGCAGTGTCCCCGCGACGCTTGTGCTTCGTTGATGTTGTCGTCATCGTAGTCAAGTTTGGGTTGCGTTTGTTGCGGATTGGGTGCTGGGTTTCGCATCCATGCCTTGCGATGTCATGTTGTTTAGAGTTTTTCGGCGAGGCACGCCCCTATGGCATGATAGGGGGCGTGCCTTTTTACCCTTTTAGCATAGTAGCACACTAATGAAAAAGGCATTTGTTTACTTACTTTGGAGTGACAATAGTCTTGATTATATATGATTGATATAATGTCAGCAGTTGAGCGGTGTGTGTTTGTTTGTTAACTATATTAGTATTAGTATAAATAAAAGAAGAAAAAGGAAACAAGAAAAAGGAGTATGAAAGCAGTAAGGTGTGGAAGGGGAAAGCGAAGGATGTGTTTATTCTTCCATTTGTGTTGTAGAAAGAAGTCGTCATTTTCTTCTTCTTGTTCCACTTCCGTTGCCTTGCCTACGCACACGCCTCCTCCTTCTCTCTTTCTTGTCTATCATCAGCAGCATCCATCCATCCACCAAAATAAATAAATATTCCACCTTTTTGTTTCCAGATTACCAGATGATGAGTTGATTCATTCTCACTATCCACTCTAAAATCTACTCAATTACTGGAAGATATCGGAGTCAGAGTCGTCGCCCTCGTCATTGTCGTCGCTGGAGATGACCTCGGCGGGCAGCGGCTTCCCTCCATGAATTCTCGCGAAGTACATGAAATGCGGCGGAGAGGGCTAGAGGAAATGGAGGGCGGATACCCTAAATCGGCCGGAAGCCGGCATATATACCGGATTGGGGGGCTTTTCATGGGCCGGGACCTTTTTTGGGTATCTGCCCGGGCCGATTATTTCGGTCGTCCCGTATAACGGCAGGAAAAGCGTAGTTCGCCGGCCTTATGCGGGATCTGCTAGAGATGCTCTAATAACTACGAAAATGCCAAATGGAGACCGAGCTCCATGGAGGCCTTTATTTGAAAACTTTAAAATTCAAACTTTCTAGTTTCAAAAAATTCTAAAAATAAATACACATATAGCTAGATACATAATATACGTGTGTGCAAATTTTTAGGTCGAAATACAATAAAATATGAGCTACAAAAAAAAGACAATTCTGGGGCTTTTTAGAATATGTACTATTCATCTTTAAGGTCCATGATTTTGTTTTTTTGTGCAGCTTGGAATTCAAGGTATTTCATCCTGAAATTTTTCACACATACACTTTACATCCTTGCATACATATGTAATTTTTTTCAGAATTTTTTTTGAACCAAAATTTATGAATTCAGAATTTTTCAAAAGAAGAAAGGAGGATGAAAGCAGGAAGGTGGGAGGGGAAAGAGAAGGAAGCGAGTGAGCGGATTATTCTTGCGGTTCCCTTTCCTAATTTATTTATTTTATTTTGTATTTAGTGAAATCCAATAGTGGCTGCTTTACCCTTTTAGCAAAGCGTTTGTAAAAGGCATGTTTACTTACTTTGGAGTGAAAAAGCCCTTGATTATATATATGTGGGATTGATAATTTGAGCAGTTGACCGGTGTGTGTGTTTGTTTGTTTGTTAATTAAATGTAAAAGAAGAAAAAGGAAACAAAAAAAGGAGTATGAAAGCAGTAAGGTGGGAGGGGAAAGGGAAGGGAGCTACCATTGGGTGGGTTATGCTTCCGCTTGCCTTGCCTAGACGCACACGCACGCTCCTCCTCCTTCATTCTGTTTTCTTCACTTGCTTCTTTCTTTCTTTCTTTCTTGTGCCGACACAAAACAGAGAGAGAGAGAGTGAGCACCAAAATAATCATTCATCATCAGCATCCATCCATCCATTCTGAGTGCACACTGTCTGAAATCTAGTCGTAGCTCACCTCACTTTACCTAATTTCTCTTTAGCTTACCCTCAATGCATAGCGTAGCGTAGCGTAGGCAGGGGAAAGAAAGGAGTGTGTCTGTAAATAATAAAGCAGCAGCAGCAGCAAAAGAAGAGGATTGGATTCATCTTCCTCTCCCTCCCTGATTCCATCCCTATCCTTTCATTTGCTCCCTCTGATTCCATTCCATGACGCACTGACTGGATTGGATGCTGCCTGCCGGATCTATCCCCACCTCAGAGCACAGCTCACCGGACAAGAGGAATCCCTCCTTCCTCAGCTCCGATTTGCAACCTACCTTCCTTCCTTCCGGCGAGCCGCCATGCCTCCAGTCCAGCCTGTCCAATCCCCCCGACCTAGATAGATAGACAGACACAAGGAGAGCTCTGCTCTACGCAACCCATGGCGGCCAAGGCGCCGGCCCCTTCCGCGCGCTCCCGGGCCCTCGCCTCCGCCTCCGCGCCCGCGCCGGCCTCCTCCAGGCGCCCCAATGCCACTCCCGCAGCAGACACCGCCGCGCCATCCACCTCCGCCACCACCTCCCCACCGCCATCCTCCCCGCCGTCCGCCCCGCCTCCAAAGCTCGCCGCCTCCCCACCGCCCGCCTCGCCGCCACCGACGCCGCCCGCCGCACTCCCCACTCCAAAGCCCGCGCCTTCCACTTCCACGCCGCCTCCAACCACCACAAGCCCACCTGCTCCGCCCCCCAAGCGCTCCCCCGCCGCAGCACCGCCGCCGACGGCTCCTGCGCCAAGACCCACGCCGCCCGCTCCAGCTCCAAGAACCGCGCCGACCTCCCAGTCCCCGGCGGCCTCGCCCCCCGCCCACGCCGCGCCGCACGCCAAGCCATCGCCGCCTCCCGCGGCCGGCCACCACCCGCAGCTGCCGACGCCGGCCACCGCCGTCGACCCGGCCAACCAGCACGGCAGGAGCCCCAACAAGTCCTCCACGCAGTCCGCCGGCGAGCGGGGCCGCAAGGCCTCCCCCTCGCCGGGCAGCAGCAACGGGGGGGCCAGCAACGGCGTCGTCATCGCCGTCGGCGCCGTGCTCGCCTTCCTCGTGGTCACCCTCATAGCCGCCGCCGTTCTCTACACCAAGAAGCGCCGGAGGGGGCGGGACGACTACCGCGCCGGCTTCCGGTCGCCGCCTTACTCTTCAGAGCTACCACCGTCAGGTAACTAGCAGTTCAACCTGGTGCTGAATGTGAAATTCAGTGCACACTCGCTAATTCAGATATTCATTCAGTCAGTCTTATACCTAAGTACATTTTCCGCAGTTCCTTCGGGCGGCGGCTCGGCGAACGCGGCAATGTCGTCGTCGGCCGACCCCTCCGTCCACACCAACTACAGCGCCGGCAGCCCGAGGCTGAAAGCGTGCGTGTCCGACATGAGCGTCGGCAACTCGCGCTTCTTCACTTACCAGGAAATGTACCAGATCACCGACGGTTTCTCGCCGCGCAATTTGCTCGGCGAGGGAGGGTTCGGGTCTGTGTACAAGGGCCGGCTGCCCGAAGGGAAAGACGTGGCTGTCAAGCAGCTGAGGGACGGCAGCGGGCAAGGCGAACGCGAGTTCCAGGCTGAGGTGGAGATCATTAGCCGCGTGCATCACCGGCATTTGGTGTCTCTCGTGGGGTACTGCATTGCCAATAGCCAGAGGCTGCTCGTCTACGATTTCGTGTCCAATGACACCCTGCATTATCACCTTCACGGTACGCTTTTTTTAACATTTTGCTATGTTTGTGCAAAGACCATTTTCATATATATATTCTGGTTGTACAAACTGAGGTGGTTCTGAATTGCATCCAACCGCAGGACAGGGAAGGCCTGTTTTAGAGTGGTCGGCTAGGGTTAAAATCGCCGCCGGCGCTGCTCGTGGAATAGCATACCTACACGAAGATTGTAATGCTCAATTCTTAACTTTTCATCATCTTTCCCATTTATTATTCCGGTTTTGTATTGACACGTCTGCCTTCTTTGCCCCTTTGTAGGCCATCCAAGGATAATCCACCGAGACATAAAATCCTCAAACATTTTATTGGATAATAACTTTGACGCACTGGTAACTGCATTCCCTAAATGTGTCTGAGAATATCTCATGGTATAGTTCATTTACTGATTAGATGATAACCATGAATTCTAGGTGGCTGATTTTGGTCTTGCAAGATTGGCTCTGGATGCTGTAACACATGTAACTACCCGTGTTATGGGGACATTTGGGTGAGCAAAGTACTGCAGAATTCAGAAGCGCCTACTGTGATCATATAGAATTGATGACTAATAATGTTCCCTTTTTCGTTCTTTCTTGCAGATACATGGCTCCAGAGTATGCATCGAGTGGCAAACTGACTGAGAAATCTGATGTGTTCTCTTTTGGTGTTGTACTCTTAGAGCTTATGACTGGTCGAAAGCCTGTTGATTCATCCAGACCATTGGGTGATGAGAGCCTTGTTGAGTGGGTGAGTTATAGCACTCAACTTATTGCCTAAATTTGTTTTCACTTAGGGATCATCGAGCATATGTAGCCGATGCTTGATTGCATGTGCGTATCATATTGAAGGTCTCCTAATTTGTTCTCTAGGATAATCATTGTAGAGGTTATAAGTTGAATTTTTTCAATTTAGATGGGTAGTTTGTTTTTTGTTCACTAGGATAGTCATGCAGTACAGACTTGTTTCATCAGATGAACATGCAGTTTCTCCCACATGTTCCTTCATTTAGTTGGTCTGTTCTTGTTTAAAAAAAACCTTTGCAAACTGACATTATTTGCAGGCTAGACCATTGCTTAGTCGAGCTCTTGAGACAGGAAAGCTGGAAGGGTTAGTCGACCCCAGGCTTGAGAAGAATTTCAATGAGGTAGAAATGTTCCGTATGATTGAATCTGCAGCAGCCTGCATTCGACACTCGTCATCAAAGAGGCCCAGAATGAGCCAGGTACGCATGGCCATTGTCTATCTGACCACCTTACATTACTATATCATGTGGACATTCCTAGAGCCAATCAAATGAGATGCATGCTTGGGTTGGAGGTACCAACCACCGTTTGATAAACAAGGTTCATTTAGGTAGTCTTGTCCTTGTCAAATCCCGGTGCTATCAGAATAAACTGTCCTCGTTAGCGAAACATCGACATCTTAACTTCTGAGGCCTTGTGGTGAATCTTGCACCACATCCAATGCACACACAGACAAAATTGTATGCCGACTTTACTTCCTAATCTTCTGTAGAAGGAAATTTACACCATTTTATTTTATTTTATTTTATTTTATTTGGTCAGAGGATTAACAGCTTGTCATTTATCTCGCTCTCCTTTCAGGTGGTGCGGGTCCTCGATAGCTTAGCGGATATTGACCTAACGAACGGTGTCCAGCCAGGGCAAAGCGAGCTCTTCAACGTGGCAAACACGGCGGATATCAGGATGTTCCAGCAGATGGTGCAGGGCAATCAGGATGACAGTTCTGCCTTCAGCCAATATAGTTGGATCAGTCGCAGTAGGGCCGACGCCGAGGCAACCTCCTCAAACTCCAGGATCTTGTGATCGTCTTTGTTTCTGTGCTCCATGTGTGCGTAGCTATTCTTCTCGACCCACTGATTCGGCCGGGCTGTATCGACCATCGAAAAAGTCTGGTGTAATTCTTGCCTTGTTACGATGATTGCTCCTGTGTAGATCACATGAGGAAGATGTACTCTTGTTTGACAAATTATTAAGCTAGCTGTTGTTGTGGTTGTTGACTAACTTGTTAGGCTGCCTGCTCTTGTTGCTGTTGCCTAACCGAAAGAACACAATGTTTGAACTTGTGTAGTCTTTTTATTTATTAATAGTCTTTCTTTTTGTGTTGTTGGCTTGACAATGATGTTGAGGCCACATCCAAGGGAGAAAAGAAAAAGGATACTGATTGATGATTTGTTGAATTCTGTTTGACTGACAATATAGTCTTGCTTTCTTCCAATATATTATCAGCATATGTATTGTACGATATGCATGGTCAACACGACGGCGATGTTTCGCTAACCCTAACATGATTCATTCATCTTCTAGACACATAGAAGTCTGGGGAGGATACATTCTAAGACCAAGAAACCCTTAAAATAATTCTTTATGACCTCTAAAGCTGAAATATTTTTCATGCAACATCAGCTACTATGGTACAGTTCTTTACCTGTATCAGCAGCTAACATATAACCAACATATGATTTTTTTTTCCAAAAGGTACATAATTAAGATGTGGTTTCTCTCACCTGCCATGATTTTCAGGCAGATTTCAGAACTTAAGCTTCACCGTAACGCAACTGATATACTGTTGATAACTAGCAGCGATACACGAAATCACCTTCAAATTCACTTTCATGTCACTGACCAGTGACAGTTCAAGTTTGTGCAGAAATTCTGCAGAAAAATATTAGATCTTTTATGTCTATCGTGATCACAATAAAATGCTATTCTCTCAGTGTCCTCTTCATATTTCTGTCTGACCAGTGCATACACTATCTAATTATCTATGGGGAGGTTTGAGGGAGTAAGGCATACAATCTAAGTGAAACCTACATCCATACATCACAGTCTACAATCACTTATGCACCGTACAGTCCGGATTTAATCCGTGTGAAGTATTGCATTCTTCATTCCCAGCAGCCATTGACTGCAACTCCGCTACCGCTGCGCAGCAAGCAGGGCATGCAAGGCCATCCCGTTGTTCAGATGATAATACTTGTAGCGCAATCACTAGGAGGGTGAGACCACCATCTTTCTGGCGACCGAGATTCAGAGTCAGAGGTATTGATCCTTGATCGTCTTCACAAGCTCTTCAACCCTCTTTATAATTTTAGGGTTCATCAAGTCCCTTGCCTGCCCAAGGAGAGTGCCCTCCCTGCTGCTGTAATATGCATCAATTATGGCGCTTGCCCAAGTGTGCAACACCTCAGGACTCCTGCAATCCACCAGGTTATGTCAAATCGGCCTGGAGATTACAGAAGAGAATCTCTTTTGTGGAATACTAACAATACTTACGTGAATAATGTATCGACATTCTCGCCCTGAAGTTCAGGACCAGGAGTAAAAGCGTCATTCAACGCACTCAGACGTTCTGCTGGATCCTCAATCATTATAAGATGCTTCAGTATCCTTATGTCCTTTGGCATCTGTCTCTGGAGATTGGCCACAGCAGTCATGTATAGATGGAACATTATGTCTTTTGCCTGCACAACGTTGGTAGATCCGCTTAAACTTACGAATCTGTAAATGAGACAAAGATGGGAAAGAAGCATGAAAGTATTTGCAGCGCTAGATCCTTACGTCCGATTTTGTGATGTCGGTGCCCTTTGCAGCTGACCAGGCTTTTGAAAGCATCAGCACCAACGCGGAGTCTAGTTCCTTCTTCTCGGCCAAGTCATCGATCTTTCGGCATGCAGCGTCCACTGAAGGGGAATTGAGTATGTCCTTTAGCTTTAGTTCCGCAACATTCAACGCTTGAAGACTGCCAGACATGTCATCATGAGCTTGTAGAGCATCCACACAATCATTTCCAAGTGTCGCCAACTCTGCAAGCAAACCAATGAACGAGAAAAATGATGAACCAGGGACATAATGACCTGTAATAAGGACTCAGCAAGGTAGCAAACGACTGTCCTAACCGACACTTTACGTTTCTCTGTTACATGACATCAGGAGGGGAATAAACCATCAAAGGCAAAAAAACAAAAAGGCATATGTACAGTCATTAAGACATGAAAGAGGAATAAGCCATCAAATTTGCAGAAAAAAGATGATCAAATTCTCAAGTGTCTCACCTTTTTGCTTAGCAGGGTCATCCTTATACGACTCTGCGACATAATACAGGTGGTTGAAGAACTCCACTGTGAAATCTTTACGTCGCTTAGCAACAACATCACCAATTTTGCCAGATGGCGTGGACTTCACTAATTCAAATAGTTCGTTATGCCTTTGTACGTCCTCGTCTACCTGAAAAGCATAGTAGGGAGGAAAAACTAAATTAAGACATACCACTACATTAGCAAGTGCCAAGTTAAATCATAAACTGAATCGTCATGTGCGTCCTGTAGATAAGAAAGCCCACACCACCTCTTTCAGTTTTCTAGCCAGCCTGAGAAGGCCGTGCTTCATCTCAGGATTTGTTTCCGCGTCCGCTCTCTCCTGGCAGCGCTTGAAGAAGTGCGGCCTTATGTTGTCCCACTCCCTGCTGAACGCGAGCAATTTCCTCCAATCCGTCGGCGTGGGCTTGTCGACCATGAACACGCCGATCAGCTTGTCAGATATCTTGACCATTTTTTGGTTGATGTTGGCTGTAGTAGCCTTGTGGTTCTCCTTGCCCGTGCTTTCTCCAGGGTGATCTTCCTGCGATGAAGCGGTGGCCATATGACCGTTCGCATACCCACTGCTTGATGGCGTGTTCTCTGTATAATCGTCGGGCACGGCTGCTGCCACGTCGCCGACTGCTTCCACGTTGGAGCATCGTGGCTGGGGAGGTCCACGGAACATGTGTTGTCCTGAGATGAGGAAAAACGGCAGGAATGTTAGTTACCGTTCCGTAAAAGGTGTTGTAATTTTTCAAAAGCAGCTCAAGAGGGACACAAACATTGCATGCTGCACACATATGACCAGACAGACGTTAGTAAGCCATGGTTTGCGTTATAGGCTACACTACTGCCAACCGACTTGCGTGCGCGCCTAACAAGCTGATATGCAGGAGCCAAGCGTCGCAGACTTGGTTCTGAACAGGGGTTAGGTGGGATTGGGTCAATTTAGAGACAAAGTTTTAGCCTTTTTGCTGTTTTGAGAGGGGACAAAAGGGGCAGCTGCCTGGCTGCCATAACCAGATATAACCCACTAAAATTTGAACAAGCAGACATCCGAATTTCAGGGCACAGTTATAGCTAATGGTTGCAGGAAATCAAAGTATGTAACTAGTGACACAGTTATAGGAAATCGGTCTGCTGATGTTGGAGATTATCAAACTGAAGAAAGCATTATCATTTGGCGAGGGGATATACAGCACAGCTGAATTGATAAAGAGAGCAGTAAAATCCACTGCACAGTTAGCATAGCAGCAAGCAACCCTGTATAGGTGGATAATAGGCATGAAGAGGGAGGAGCAGAGGAACGTACCATCGCCGGCGGGGGCGCACGGAGGAGGGGTGTAAGGGAAGGCGGCGCAGGTGAGGTATATGGGCGGAGGGCGGCGGAGAGGGAAGGAGCAGCAGGGGCGGGAGCGGGGTCGCCGGAGCGAGGCGGAGGTGGAGGTGCCGGCGGCGGCGGCGAGGTAGGGTAGGGAGGAGGCGATAGCAGCTTGGTCGGGAGTCATGGTGGGTCTCTGTCTGTCTGTCTGTGAGAGAAAGAGACCGCGCAGCCCACTTAGTTTGCTTGTCTTGGTCTGCTGCAGACCCACCCAAAGCCCAATGGGCCACACTCCTCTTGTATTTTCTGTCCAGTGTGGCTTTGCAGCACGCTCCAATCCTAAAATTCTCTCCACTTCAAAAAAAAAAACCTTTTAGTTTTTTTAAGAAAAACACACACACAAAACGAAAAAACTTTTAGATGCTCTCTCAACTTTGAACTCCTAGGGCCTCTTTGGATTGTGAGATTTACATACGGATCTTAGGGTAGGGATACCTAATCCTTATTACGATAGCAACAACATTGTTTTTAATTTGTAATTTCTGATCACGCTACTCCCTCCGTTTCTAAATATTTATCTTTCTAGGGATTTCAACAAGTGGCTATTTACGGAGCAAAATAGGTGAATCTACAACCAATATTAGCGGTAAAAGTTTTAAAAAATAAGTGTACCATTTTGATGGCATCTCATGTTCCTCCAATATGGCGTGCTAACACCGCACCAGATTATTCTAGAAGCATAGACCATTGAAAGGGGACCTTGACCTCATCTCATGTCATGTGTAACCCATGGCAGCCGTGCAGAAAGCGAAAATCGATCGGCGTCACTTTCAGGTCAGTCATGAGTCATATTCATCATCATCTGGCTAATAATTTGACCGTTTCTTTCTTCCAACACTTGCTCTGTCAATTGTTAGGCCACCTATAGTCGACCAGTCAGCGACAACGAGTATTGGTCAATTCATGCATATGCATATGCATCTCCATCTCGATCACACGTGAACGTGATTATTCATGACATTCTCTTCCACTAGTCATAGATAAGATCTTGTATTACACACGGCCGGGTCACCAGTTTAGTTTAGTATATTTATATATTTTGTACTTGCAATGAACTGTGTATATTTATCGCGGATCTCGTAGCTATTGCAATCTTATTAGGTTTATTTATCAATACTTATAACAAAGAAACGAGTGGCAAGTTTGCGTTTTGGAGACCACGTCGCTGTCGGAAACGTCAACTTTTCGACTTTTTCTAGTAGGTGTTAATATATTTGTCTATAATAAGTACGACAAATTAAATAAGTTTGACTTGGGACAAAGCTAGAACTTCAAGTAATCTGAAATGGAGGGAGTAAAAAAGTTATTTGGAACGGAGGGAGTACAACAATATATATTCATGTAATAACAGAAGTTCATTTGTTTGAAGTTTTGTGGATTTTAAAAAAAATTGTTCATATTGTGTAAATATATGTACATATTTCGAGCAAAAAAAAAGCAGAAGAAAGAAAATATGTACATATGCTTTGAAGAAAATGTTGACGAATTTGTCCATAAATAAAAATAATAAAAAAACATAACGAAAATAGTAAAAACATCAAACAAAACTAAAAGGTTGAAGATCCTAGGGTGTGGTGCCAAAGCTCTCTGAAGCCTTTTTTTTGCAAGAGTAACTATGGGGTTCACAATTTTCAATAGAAAAAATATATATAATTACCCCTATGTATCACATGACAAGGGTGGGGTAGTCGACTACAGCGTCATGACGGGGTCGACATGTCAGCGCAGACACAAGCGGGATTTCATGCCAATGCAAGAGACACGCCGCCAGGCAGAAGCCTTAGTAGCGTGATGAGGCCGGTCCAGATGGAGGCGTCCCGATCGAAGAAGTCGATGATGATTATCGGCGTAGATCGGCGGGTAGACAAAGCAACGGGGAGGTGGCACTGGAGGGTGCCCCCCCCCGCCCCCCTAGAGAGCCACACGCCTCGCCGCACGGTCGTGGAAATGATCGGTCAGTTTACGCTAATGTTGGAGTAGAGGTGCGTAAAGGGGCGATGGGTGACGCAATCCGTTCTATGATCGGAGAACCAAAAAAGAAGACGCCGGTTGAGCAACCGTTGGAGAGAAAAAACCGATTAAAGATCGAAAAAGACTCTCTTGGGCAGCTCATCAAGGTGATCGACGGACGAAACCCTAGCCGCTGGATGTGCAGTCCCTGATGGAGATCATGGAAATCAACGTATCTGGGGCACAACGGCGCGGAAGCCGTGTTCGAGCTAGGTTTAGGATATATGTAGCTTGGGGAGGGTAACATATGAGCGAGAAGAGCCTCCTAGAGATACTATGCAAATATTTTCCATCTAATACAGTGCAATCTCTAACAATCAAATATATATCTCTAACACATTGAACAATAACAGTAGTACTAGTTAGATTGCATCGACTCCCATCAAGGTGAGCAAAATGGCACCCTAGCTGTAGAAGAACCACCTGTGATGCTTTTATTGAGCAAGCACTACTAGAGAAACTAGTGTTGTTATATATTTTTTTGATAAAGGGCATTTCATTAAATTGAAATATCGAGGTGATACAATCGCATCGTAAGAAAGCCCGGCCTCTGCATAACCAAATGCACACAGCCAACAAGTCCACAAGTCCGAAAAAGCAAAAAAGTAGCTAAGGAAAAAAACATAAGCCAGTCTAGGACGTGGCAGATCCTATCCGAAGATCACACCACCATCCATGGGGGTAAAAAACCTCCCTGGCCGTACGCTCCAGCCGTGTAGACACCATCATGAAAAGGTCCCTGTCCTCCGGCCTCTGCAAGATAGACCAAGTACGGAGCCATCGCGGGCATGCATGGATAACCTGCATAGGAGATGAAACACTTTTATTATTAAACACTACATCATTCCTGGTAAGCCACAGTGCCCAACATAAGGCAGCTGCCCCCACTAGAATGTGTGCAGAAAATTGTTTTTGAATACCCCTCAACCAATTGCCGAATATATTCCGTGCACTACGTGGTGGGTAAAGATTTGAAGCTATTTGAACAACAACCCACACAGACCGAGCAAACTTGCACTCAAAAAATAAGTGTTTAATAGACTCGTCGTGCTGACAGAAGACACATTTTTTGCTTCCTTGCCAGTTGCGCCGTGCCGAATTATCCCTAGTTAATATGACCCCTCTATTAAGAAACCAGAGAAAAATCTTCACTCTTAGAGGTATTTTGAGCTTCCACATGATACAAACAATTTGCATAGAAAGTCAATACACAACTATGTATGCATGCCTTGTTGAGTGTTGTGATACATGCTCACTGAATTAGGGTCTTGAGCCTGAGTTGCGCGCCATGCTGCGGCTGCAGCAGGCCGACGGGGAACGGCGCGTGCGTGTAGGCCGGCGAGAGCTGGAAGGAGACGCGGCGCAGGATGACGGCGAGCCCCATCTTGGCCTCGAGCAGCGCGAAGTTCTGGCCGATGCACACCCGCGGGCCCCACCCAAAGGGGAAGAACGCCGGCGAGCCCGCCATGGATGCATTGGAGATCCCCCCGGAGAACCTCTCCGGCCTGAACTCGTCGGCGTCGGCGCCCCACACCTCCTTGTCGTGGTGGACGCAGAGCAGCGGCAGCATGAGCACCACGCCCGCCGGGTACCTCACGCCGCCGAGCTCCATGGGTTTGTACGTCTCGCGGTGGATGGCCGTCACCGGCGTGTACAGCCGCAGCACCTCGTACAGCACCATGGTCACCACCCTCAGGCGGCTTAGCCCGTCGTGATCCGGTGTGGCAGCGGCACCGAAGACATGCAGGACCTCCTCCCTGGCGCGGTCCTGCCACTCCGGGTGCATGCAGAGCAGGATCATGGTCCATGTGAGCAGCACTGACGTGGTCTCCGCGCCGGCGAAGTAGAACAGCTTGCATTCTCCGATCACGTCGTCGGTCGTGATGCCCATGCCGGCGCCCTTCGAATCACGTCCGCAGTGCGCCATGTTGGACTCCAGCAGCAGCCCGAGAAGGTCGTCGCTCGTGGCCTCGCCGGCTCTCATGGCGTTCTCTCTCTTGGCGACGATGCCCTTGAGCACCCTCTCGATCTCGGCGGCGATCTGCTTCATCCTTCGGTTGGCTTTTGTTGGCAAGAAGAAATAACCAGGGATGTGCATCTTGCTCATGGCGAGCAGGACGAGCTCAAGCTGCTCCCCCTGAAGCTGGAAGACCCTCCGGCCCTCCAGGTAGCTGCTGCCAAATGCAGCGCGAGAGATGACATCCCCTGTCAGGTTCTGCATGTCAGGCCAAATATCTATCTCGCACGGCGCATCGCCCGCAACTGCAACTAGGCCTTCCCATCTTTGCACCAGCTCCGTGCAACATGCTGCGAAAGCCGGCAACATGCGCTGAAAATTGATCCAACAACAACCAGTTTCTTTTGTCACTCCCTGGCCTATGTCAATGTGACAATAGAAATAGTAGGTATATAGTATCACCTTGAGCTTCTCCAGATGGAAGGCAGGGTTGATGATCCTCCTGTGCCTGGCCCATTTCTCGCCCTCGTGGCTACCCACGCCGTTGTGCAGCATCCTCTGGAGCCGGCCAAACTTGAGCTTCTCAAAGTGGCCGAACTTGTTGGACAGAACCTCTCGCACCAGTTCAGGCTTGGTAATGGTCACTCTGGGTACAGGTCCAAACCAAGTGATTGACATCTTACCTGTCAAACAATCATGCATGAGCAAGCTTCTTGTTAATAGTGTTTCTTTTTAGTTTTTTCGTTTTCATTTTTAGTTAATCTATTTATCTAAGTGGAGTATATGTTAACTAGCTAGGAATACACGTAGATAGTCTGTTTGTTTAGTTTGCAGAGATCGATGTTGCTAGAACATTAACGGCCACAATGACCCGCGCAACCACTATGGCAATGGCATATGCACGGGACTGGCATAATATCTATCGCTTTTACTGGCATATGCACGGGCAATGACTTCTTCTCTACCACCTTTACAAATTACAAAGGAAAAGTCTTAAAAGAAATAATACCATTGACATTTACATTTTTCTTCTGAATTTGTTTAGGTACATCTATAAAGACACATCGTTTGTGATCCACTGATAAACAGAATAAGGATTATTTTCTTTGACATGACTACACATTTTGCTAATATTTGACAAAGATTACAAGATCAGTAATGATTCCTTATCTCTGGCTAAATCCTAGCCAGAATTTAAAGATCCGACGGTCGATATAATTTAGTGATGTGGATTAGTGTAGTACCTTGAGGAGAACCTGTATTGGGCTTTTAGTATATATAATTGTTAGATTTGTTTTCCATGCATGGTAAATGAACGGCTGGTACCCAAAGCTGACGCATGCTCGACCGGAACCCGGTAGGAATCGACACATGCTAAATATGAAGGGTTGGATCTAAAGTCTAGAGTTGTGTCGTCATCACATTATCCGACACATGCTAAATATGCACCCACTAAAATAAGAAGGGTGGGATCTAAAGTCTAGAGTTGCGTCATCATCACATTAGTGTAATGTGGGTAGCTTTCCTTGACTATTGAGTAGAGTAGGCAATAGGAACAAGGCCTTGGAATGCAATCATGCAGCATGGAATTATCTTGTCTCTTTTTTTCCCGTTAATATATACTCTTCCTAGAAATATTTATATCCTTGGATTGGATGCCTTCTTGGGCCCCTGATTGTTTCAATATGATACTCCATCCATTCTAAATCAATTTTAGTTCTAGGCTCGTCATAATTGAAACTACTTTTGATCAAGTTTGTACAACTACATAGAAAAAATATGACACTAAATCAGTAGTTCCATTACATTCTTTATAAGAGAAGTATGGGAAAAAAATATACTACATAGTTTTCTCAAAGAAAGAGAGCATGTTTTCAAAAGTAATGAACCGATGCAGAAAGGCATAGAGAAGGAAATAAGCAGGATGGACGGAGCAGCAGAGAGAGCAGGTAGCTAGGCTACGTATACGTACCGTGCTCCTGCATGGCCCGGTGGAAGAGCGGCATCGCCCGCGGCACCACGTCGTGGCAGCCCAGCGGCATGGCCTGGGACCTGGCCTCCCTGTTCAGCCGCTGCATCCGCGGCGAGTCGCCGGCCACGGGGCGGTACGCCGTGCCGCGGAGGCCCTGCGACCGCAGCGCCCGGCCCAGCCGCCGGGGCCTCCACCACGCCCACTCCAGCGCCCACATGGCGCACCACGCCATGGCCGCGACCACCACCGCGTACAGCGCCTCCCGTGGAAGAAACGATTCCATCACGCTCGTCGCCGTGCTCAAACACCGAGGGAGCTGCAGCCCAAGGGGGAGGGGAAGGGGATGGGATTTCTTCAAGTCCCTGTCACCTTTTCTGAGCCATGAAAACACATGTTATCCATGGCGTTTGTGGGGCCTACGACATGGACTTCCATTTTGTTTTGAGAGAAATTTTCAATCTATTCATCTCCAATTATGTTAGTAGAACGAAAACTACAAATAGTAAAAATTACATCCAGATCCATAGACCATCTAGGGACGTCTAAAAGCACTGAAGCGAGCCGAAGGCGCGCCGCTGTCATCGCCTCTCCCTCGCCGGAGCCGGGCAAAACTTGTTGTAATAGACAGTCGGAAAGTCGTCGCGCTAAGCCACCATAGGACCAATTCCATTGATCTCTTCTGCCCCGTTCATGATACGGTGTTTTCTTTTGTTGCAGCAAACAAGCACTTATTTGAACGTAAGCATCACTAACTAATGTCATGTTTGCATACTTAATGGAGCATCAACATATTTCAGCATACACTTTAGCTATAACTAGCACACATGCCCGTGTGTTGCAATGGAAGGAAAAAAGTTACAACTTCATTGCAAAGAAAACGCCAATTATCATTAATAAGGGTGGATAAGTAGAGGATAAGTTTGATGATACCAAAAATAATGATCGATTAGCAATAGGATCGTTGGGGTGCTAGTTCGAAACTTGGGATATCCTAGTCAACTAATGAGATGAACAACCTGATCTTTAGATCAACATATTGATAGTAAAAAATATCGTACACAATGCTTATTTTGTGTTACCGACACCAAAAACTAAAAATATGATATATCTTGTCCGACATTCAAACATGCATGCTTCTGCCGTGTGTGCTAATTGGAAGTCCTTGTGGCTAGGTTTTAGGTCCTGATTATCCTCCTTTTTCTTTCCTCCCTCCTCCTCTCTCTTTTATCCTAGGCTGCTTGTGGCCTTGCACCTGGGTGCACATCGCAAGCTTTGTAACCAAACCATATGGGCTCATGCCCTTTTTGAAATATAAGGTCGGCCACGCGCCACCTTTTTACTTCAAAAAAGAAAAATTGGAAGTCCTTGACATATAGATATTCTAACCTTTTGTTTTGCTTAGTCTGTTGAGCCTCAGTTCACGGCTAGATGCAATTTCCTCTATTCTAGCTTTATTGGATGTGCATATATGTTTTTGTTGCGTGTGCCTTAACTAGTGTATATATGTTAGTCCAACATTGACTAATCCTTATTCATGTATGTATGATGTTTGTTTACCTTTTAGTTTTCGCGTCCTCATAGCCAGCATGAGTTCGTGAGGGACAAAATGTAATTTAAATTCAACCATAAATAAAAAGATGTAGCATCAAATCCGATAACATAGCATAGTTCGGAGAACACGTTAACCTCCACCCCACCCAGATTTCCATGACCTTCCTTCCCCTGACTTCTTGAAGTTATCCTTCCGTAACCTCCACCCACCCAGATTTCCACGACCTTCCTCCCCCCGGAACGCGTCGCCGCTGGTGGCTGCTCTCACTGCCGCTGGGAGATCCCCCTACACCGTATCTCCGGGATCCCCGCTCTCCTCCTCCGCTGCCGGCAATGGCGGGCTCCTGCACACTCTTTCGGGAGTCCGACGGCGGCCATGGTTCCTCCCGTTGGGATCCCCCAGCACCGACGGCAGCCATGCGGGCTCCTACACATCTGCGCGTTGCCGGGCGGCCATAATCTCATATCCCACCCCTCTTTTTGTTGGCTTGTTGATTATGGCAACTCCATATGTATATAAGTTGCTAGGATTTGATGTGAAGGGGCAGTGTGGGACTATTAGTTAGAATCTGAAATTGTAATACATGCATAAGGACCTTCTTGAAGGCATCATTCAGGTGTCGGCTCGGTTGTCGACGTTAGTGGCTTCTTGCTTTGGTGTGGGGATGCTGGGGCGGCGGCACTGGATCTGTTGACGTGGTGGCTTGTTTGGTAACGATGGCAGTGACGTGCAGAGCTGGATACTTGCAGAGTTTTGATAGTCGGGTTTTTCTTTGACGTGTTCGGGAGGTTTCCTGTGTCTTGTTGCATCGTTGTGAAGTCGGAGCTGCCGTGGAGGGGCCTTGGTGGTGACGATGACATGAGATGGATGGCCGGTTGCGGGGCCTGGTCGGCGCGAGCTCTGCTTTTTTCTCCTGCTGTGTTCTTCACGAGAGTCGGAGCTGTCTGGCCGATGGCGTGGGTGGTCAATTGTTTGGCATGGATCGGTATGGTCTCTAGCATCTGTTGCGGCGGCGATGGCTTTGTTGGCGGCCGTCTAGTCCAGGGTGAAGTCGGAGTCGCTCGCTCGTGGAGGAGTGATGAGTGATGACGATGACTCTGAATGGCAACCTCGACGATGGTCATCTCTTCTCGATGGCGTGTGTGTGCTTCATGTGGGTAGCTAGGTTGGCCTGTGTGGCCAGGTTTGTGGGCGATTGTGACGGTTTTCGCCCGGTTTTCCGTTCATTAACTGGGCAATTCTCTTCTTTTTTATTAATGAGATGAGGCCAAACTTTTGCCTCGGTTTCGAAAAAAAAATCTCTAACAATCCGAGAAGAATAACAATACTAGTTAGATTGCATTGCTGCACAAGAACCACCCCACCATGTGACGCTTTTCTTGAGCAAGCACTAGTAGAGAAACTTGGGTCAATTTGCATAGAAAGCCAAAAATATACACATAAATATATTCCTGACATGCAGATGGATCATGGATCCCATTTTGTGATAAGTAGCTGGCTCAGTGAATTAGGGTCTTGAGCCTGAGTTGCGCGCCGTGCTGCGGCTGCAGCATGCCGACGGGGAACGGCGCGTGCATGTAGGCCGGCGAGAGCTGGAAGGAGAAGCGGCGCAGGATGATGGCGAGCCCCATCTTGGCCTCGAGCAGCGCGAAGTTCTGGCCGATGCACACCCGCGGGCCCCACCCAAAGGGGAAGAACGCCGGTGCGTCGGCGGATGCCTTGGAGATCCCCTCGGAGAACCTCTCCGGCCTGAACTTGTCGGCGTCGGCGCCCCACACCTCCTTGTCGTGGTGGACGCAGAGCAGCGGCAGCATGAGCACCACGCCCGCCGGGTACCTGACGCCGCCGAGCTCCATTGGCTTGTACGTCTCACGGTGGATGGCCATCACCGGCGTGTACAGCCGCAACACCTCGTACAGCACCATGGTGACCACCTTCAGGCGGCTTAGCCCGTCGTGGTCCGGCGTGCCGGTGGGGCCGAGGACGCGCAGGACTTCCTCCCTGGCACGGTCCTGCCACTCCGGGTGCATGCAGAGCAGGATCATGGTCCATGTGAGCAGCACCGACGTGGTCTCCGCGTCGGCGAAGTAGAACAACTTGCACTCCCCGATCACGTCATCGGTCGTGATGCCCATGCCGGCGCCCTTCGAATCCCTGCAGTGCGCCATGTTGGACTCGAGCAGCACCCCGAGAAGGTCGTCGCTCGTGGCCTCGCCGGCTCTCATGGCATTCTCTCTCTTGGCGACGATGCCCTTGAGGACCCTCTCGATCTCGGCAGCGATCTGCTTCATCCTTCGGTTGACTTTGGTAGGCAACAACCTGCACATGTGTTGCATCAGTACAATCAGTCTGCTGCAGTGCAAATGTGCAATGCAGAAGGAGAGTAACTGCAACAAGCAAGGAAGGGAAGAGCTCACAAGTAACCAGGGATGTGCATCTTGGTCATGGCGAGCAAGAAGAGCTCAAGCTGCTCCCCCTGAAGCTGGAAGACCCTCCTGCCCTCCAGGTAGCTGCTGCCAAATGCAGCGCGAGAGATGACATCCCCTGTCAGGTTCTGCATGTCAGGCCAAACATCAACCTCGCACGGCGCATCGCCCGCGACTAGGGCTAGACCCTCCCATCTCTGCACCAACTCGGTGCAACATGCTGCGAAGGCCGGCAACATGCGCTGAAAATTGATCCAACACCAGTTTCATGACAGTTTGTGCCAGTTTGCCATATCAATAACACAACAAAAATAGTATGTATGTATCACCTTGAGCTTCTCCAGATGGAAGGCAGGGTTGATGATCCTCCTGTGCCTGGCCCATTTCTCGCCCTCGTGGTTACCCACGCCGTTGTGCAGCATCCTCTGGAGCCGGCCAAATTTGAGCTTCTCAAAGTGGCCGAACTTGTTGGACAAAACTTCTCGCACCAGTTCAGGCTTGGTAATGGTCACTCTGGGTACAGGTCCAAACCAAGTGATTGACATCTTACCTGCCAAACAATCATGCATGAGCAAGCTTCTTGTTAGCAGTGCTCTTTTTTTTTGCGGGGTTAGCAGTGTTGTTTCTTGCTAGTATATAATAGTTAGATTGTTTTTCCATCCATGGTAAATGAACGGTAAATATGCATCCACTAAAATAAGAAGGGTGGGATCTAAAGTCTAGAGTTGTGTCATCATCACATTAGTGTAATGTGGGTAGCTTTCCTTGACTATTGAGAGATTTCTGATTTCCGATAGGAACAATGCCTTGGATGCAATCATGCAGCATGGCATTTTCTTGTCTCTCTCTCTCTCTTTTTCCGTTAATATATACTCTTCCTAGAAATCTTTATATACACTGATACCTTCTTGGGTCTCTCATTTATTTCAATATGATACTCCATCGTCCATTCTAAATTAATTTTAGTTCTAGGTTCGTCATAATTCAAACTACTTTTGATCAAGTTTGTACTACTACATAGAAAAAAAATTGACACAGTAAAACAGTAGTTCCATTACATTCTTTATAAGAGAAGTATGGGAGAAGAAAATATATAGTTTTCTCAAATAAAGTGAGCATGTTTTCATAAGAAAAGAGAGAAATCTCAAAAGTAATGAACCGGCGGTGCAGAAAGCAGGATGGATGGAGCAGGTAGGCTAGGCTACGTATACGTACCGTGCTCCTGCATGGCCCGGTGGAAGAGCGGCATCGCCCGCGGCACCACGTCGTGGCACCCCACCCCCAGCGGCATGGCCCGGGACCTGGCCTCCCTGTTGAGCCGTTGCATCATCGGCGTGTCGCCGGCGACGGGGCGGTACGCCGTGCCGCGGAGGCCCTGCGACCGCAGCGCCCGGCCCAGCCGCCGGGGCCTCCACCACGCCCACTCCACCGCCCGCACGGCGCACCACGCCATGGCCGCGACCGCCGCCGCGTACAGCGCCTCCCGTGGAGCAAGGAAAGACCCCATCACGCTCGTCGCCATGCTCAAGCTCCAATGACACGGATGTTGTGATTATCTATCTATCTATCTATCTATCTATTTAAGACGGGAGCTGCAGCAAGGGGATGAAAAACGTGTTATCCATGGGGTTTGTGGGGCCTATGACATGGACTTCCACTGATCTCGTCTTAGAGCACGTGTCTCGGAATCTTTTTTAGCTCCGAGCTAGCTCCGAGCGAGCACTCATATATATATATATATATATATATATATATATTAGGGGCTGGAGCGCCACCCGGTGGCGCATCTTGAGTGGAAGTTTGTGCGGTGCCAGATTGACAAGCGATCCTTCCATCCTTTTTTCTCTAATTGCTAACAAACATGCATATATAAGCAAGGACTTGCAATAGAATTTACAGCTAATAACAAAATAACCTTCCTTTGAAAAAACAACAATATCGTAAGACCTTTATCCCCTTGGGTGGTGGATTATTCCCAACCAGATTAAACACTATATCCTATGAATAACAACAGAAAATTGTAAAACCAATCTGGATATAACCAATTGTACACTTGAAGCCCGGCTAGCAGTGGATGTTTACAGCGACGCAAGAGATGCCGTCTTTGCTACTCCTGTTCACCGGCTGCTCCGTCAGATGCTTCGCAGCTGCATGTCTGTCCCTCTGGTGTCATTGATCTCATCAGCAACCTCTTGGTTGGTCATCACCCGAAACAACAGCATCCACGACAACCCAACTTAAGCACAAGATTTCAAATAAAAAGGAGACCTTGGAGATGACCCGATGCCGCACTCCACAATGAGCTTAGCGAGGAAGCGCTCCCTCAGTTCGACGAGTTTTTGTGCATTATTACATAAAATAATATTTTTATGACTTTTTGATGCAGGTATACAGAGGCAAATTGGATAATGGAGCACTTATAGATACGTGCCCATACCTACGTGTATCATTATTGCATGTTGATCTTTTGAAACTTTGCACATGTGTGCGGTTGCCTACCATAATAGCGATGCATGCATGCATCCATGGCCGCGTACAGCAACTCCCGTGGAAGAAACGGTGCCATCACGCTCGTCGCCATGCTCAAAGGCCGAGGGAGCTGCAGCCCAAGGGCAAGGGAAATGGGATTTCCTCAAGTCCTTGTCTCCTTTTACGAGCCATGAAAACACATGTTATCCATGGGTTTTGTGGACCCATAACTTGTTATCCATCGGGTTTGTGGGGCCTATGACACCGACTTCCATTTTGTTTTATGAGAAAATTTCTAATCCATTCATCTTCAAACATGGTAGTACAATGAACACTAGAAATAATAATAAAATACATTCAAATCCGTAGACCACCAGGGACGCCTAAAGCACTGAAGCGAGCCGAAGGCGTGCCGCTGTCATCCGCTGTCGTCGCGCTAAGGCCCCATATGACCAACTCCATTGATCTCGTTTGCCCCATTCATGCACGGTGTTTTCTTTGGTTGCAGCGAGCGAGAACTTATTTGTACGTAAGCATCACTAATTAATGTCATGCTTTTTTTTAACTCACTAATTAATGTCATGCTTGTGTACTTAATGGAGCATCAGAATATCTCAGCATACACTTTAGCTATAACTAGCAAACATGCATGTGTGTTGCGACGAAGAAAATTAAGTTACAACTTCATTGCAAAGCAAACGTCAATTATCATCAATAAGGGTGGATAAGTAGAGGATAAGTTTGATGATAAAAAATAATGGTCAATTAACAATAGGATCCCTTGGGGTACTACTTGGTTCAAAACTTGGGATATCCTAGTCAACTAATGGGATGAGCAATCTTATCTTTAGATTAACATATTGATAATAAAAGTTATAGTACACAGTGCTTATTTTGAGTTACTGACATCAAAAAAATAAAAATATGGTATATCTTGTCCGGCGTTCAGACATGCATGCTTCTGCCGTGCGTGTTAATCGGAAGTCCTTGAAATATAGATATTCTAACGTTCTGTTTTGCTTAGTCTGTTGAGCCTCAGTTCACGGCTAGATGCAATTTCCTCTATTCTAGCTCTATTGGACGTGCATATATGTTTTTTGTCGCGTGTGCCTTAACTAGTTGTTGGGATCTACGATAGGGTGCGTCGACTGTAAATTAAAATTTTCCTACGCGCAGAACAACCAGAAATATGCTACGGGAATGGATCACAGATCGTTACCACTAGACGCGCAATGCCGTGCAGCAGAAGTAGAGTTGAGGCAGCGCATTCCCGGAGTCGCCTCGCGTTCCCGGAGTCGTCTCCTCCTTGCCGGTCTCCCACGTAGCCGATCGGATCCCGCGAACAGGTTCTCCGGAGCGGCGCAAGTGCACCACCTCTAACGGTATCCGCGCGTGCAGGAGGAACGTCGTGCGGCGGACTGCTAGGTTCGATCACACAACCGGCGGCGAGTGGAGGTGGCTAGTTGCAACACATGCGAAGCCCTAATGACGGTGCCGAAGCGATCAACTCTATAAGTGTGCCGCACCTCCACTATATATAGGCATATGTCGCGGGCTCAACTCTTGGGCCTCGCACAGATTCTAAAGCCCACAAGTCTACTCGGCCACAATCCGAATACAGCTCGGATCACATCCGACCAGTGTCCTCGGATCCGACCTCGTAGGTTCCTTCCTTAAGCGCGCGACCCCTTAGGTTCAAGCCGGCTTGGTCACAGTTTGGATCACCTCCGAACTGCACGGTTGGTAGCGGCCTCTAGCAAGGCATGCCGAACACCAAGCAGACTATGAAGCTGGTTAGGCGAACCTGTACATCACACTTCTGTTCCCTTTGCCACACGATATATGTTGTCGCGCTCAAGGCGAGATTGTCATCCTTGTGCTAGCCCGACCTCTTTCTCGTTCTAGTGATGTCGACCACTATCCGGATTATCTCATAATCCTTGTCGCATCGCCATGCTTATCGTGGTCGGATCACACGAGGGGCCCAGAGTATATCTCTCCTAACAAAGGGGCAAATCCCATCTTGCTCGACCATGTCTCGCAGCATGGGTCTGGACAAGCCTGAAACCTACCTTTGTAACTACCCAGTTACGGAGTAGCGTTTGGTCGGCCCAAAGCAGGTCTGTCACCATCCCGAGTACATGCGTCTGCTCAGGTCTTAGGACATAGAACGTATGTTGTACTAGAGACTCATAGATGACATATCATTGCGTCTCATAGTTGGGTCTGTCCGACTCGGACCTTATCTCGACTCGGATCCAACTATGTCGAATCCGACCAGATCCTTCCGAGTCCATATTATCCGGTTAGCATCCAATGCTCCATGGCTAGTGAGACCAAGCCATCGACCGTGTCATATGCTAGTCTAGTCGGCTGCGCGTTCACACAGCCCTTTCGACTAGGCCCTTTTAGGACAGTCATTATACAATGCATAGTCCCACAAACAAGTCACGTACTTGCTGATACACATCATTGATAATGTCCAAGGACTATCTTTATTCATAAACACATATCAAATATCATCATACATGATTGCCTCTGGGGCATATCTCCAACACTAGTGTATATATGTTAGTCCAACATTGACTAATCCTTCTCCATGTATGTATGATGTTTGTTTCCCTTGTAGTTTTCACGTCCTCGTAGCCAGCATGAGTTCGTGAGGGACATAATCTAATTTAAATTCAACCATAAAATAAAAAGATGTAGCATCAAATCCGATAACATATGCATTGTTCGGAGAACACGTTAACCTCCCCCCACCCAGATTTCCATGACCTTCCTTTCCCCGTCTGCTTGAAGTTATCCTTTAGTAACTTCCTCCCACCCAGATTTCCATGACCTTCCTTCCCCCACAACGTGTCGCCGCTAGCGGCTGCCCTCACCGCCGCTGGCAGAGCCCCTGCACCGTATCGCCGAGATCCCCGCTCTCCTCCTCCGCCGCCGGCCATGGCGGGCTCCTGCACATCGCGCGCTTTTCGGAGTCCGACGACAGTCATTGTTCCTCCCGCCCGGATCCCCTAGCACCGCCGGTGGCCATGCGGGCTCCTACACATCCGCATGTTGCCGGGTGGCCATGATCTCATATCTCACCCCTCTTTTTGTTGGCTTGTTGATTCTGGCAACTCCATATGTATATAAGTTGCTAGGATTTGATGTGAAGAGGCAGTGTGAGACTATTAGTTAGAATCTGAAATTGTAATACATGCATGAGGAATTTTTCCCTTGGCTGCAGTCGTTTGCTGCCCTCATAATGAAGGGGAGGGCAGCTTGTGTGGTTGGACTTTTTTTACCAGCCCATAACAAACATTCTGGCCCATTGACTTGTGAAACTTACGAACCGGACCAAATCAAAATTATGAGAGCGAGGTGGACAGACAAAATTATGGTGGTAAGAAGCGGTTCTCTTTTCATTAGTAGGTAGGTATATATTTGCATCATCTAGGAGTAATAGTTAGCCATTGCTCCGACTGAACCACACTAAAGTTTTTTTTATCGATTCCGTTTTTTTTTTTGGTACGGACAGAAAAATCTGGTTTTTGGAAAATCTCATTATAGACTTACAATCTAGTCTAGTGGCAAAAGTTCAGAAATACAAGGCGGGCCTTCGTGTAACCCTTTCTATTCGCAACGAAATTCTTGTTCAAGTGGTGAGCTAGCCACTGTTGGCTTCGAAGCGAGCTAGCGCATGCATGTACTGGTGCGTGTTTCCTTCCCTGTATGTTTTGCATCAAGAAAAATAATCAGTGATTAACTTCTCTTTGGTGCAAAATCATGTCGAACACCATCCAGACAGAGTCGCATACTGAAGCTAAACTATCACGTTGAATTTTGGTCACATACCACATGAGGAGCAAATAAGTCTTTTCAAGTGTCATTTAACAATGTTAAAGCTTAAAAAACGGAAGTGTCATAAAGGGCATAAAATTTAGACAAGAAAAAGTTTTCCAGTGTCAAATAGGAAACGAAATTTAAAACGGTGTTTATATAAGGAATTTTCTCTAAAGTATACACATGTTGTACAAGGGTTGCAAACCCTTGAGGTGTGATTTTTTTTTAGTAAACCTTGAGGTGTGATGCTCTCGTACAAAAAATAATGTACAACCCTCAATTTTCTTTAAAAAACCACATATAGGACTTATACCCAACTCCTTTGGCACCGTACAACTCGTGCCACCTATACGAAAAATAACGAAGAGCACATAGAATAAAAAAATGACTCTTCTGTTCGTTTTTTCACCCAGCATTGTATTTTCAGTCGTTTCTGTTTTAAAAAAAATTAAAGAGTGTTTAACAAATATATAAAATATTCAAAAATTTGAAAACAAAGCAGATATTTGAAAAAAAATCATGAACTAAAAACATATGAATTTGAAAAAGATGTTCGCAAATTTAAAAAATGTTAGCAATTTCCCAAAATATTTACAAAATTAAAAAAAGACAATTCATGAATATGAAAAAATGTACACGAATTTAATGATTGTTCACAGTTAGAAAAACAAACATCAAATAAAAAATGTTCATGGAGTTGAAAAACATTCTTGATTTCAAAAAATGTTGAAAAGCTGAAAAAATGTTCACGATGTCAAAAAAAAGCTGCAGAATTCAAAATTGTTCATGAATTCAAAAAATGTTTGCAGAACTGAAAAATGGTTGAAGAATACAAAAAAAGTTAAAAAATATTTCCAAATATGAGAAATTGTTTTTTTCATGATTCCATGAAAATAGCAAATTCAAAATATGTTTGAATTCAAAAAATCACCAAAAAGAAAAGCTATTCATGAATTCAAAAACAAAAAAACATGAGGATGATAAAGATACTAAACTAAAAAAAACCTAAAGAAAACACAGAAAAAACAAAACCAGTGGTAAGGTTCCAGAACCTTATCTCTTTTTTTTTTTTGAGAAATGCCTATGACTTTATTGATACTCATAACAATTACAGGTAATTGATTTGGACCTAAGATCCAAGAAAATATAAAGTAACTCCTATGACTAAGAATTACAATGAAATCTCTTGTAAACAGCTTCTTCGCGGTATGGTTCCAGAGCCTTATCATCGTCGGAAAAGGGAGTCTCACTATTTGGGCCGGCCCAATCTTGCTCAGGCTAAACGGTGTGGCTACCCATCGACCTGTGCGGGAAATAGGATCCCCGCCGACCCGCGTCCATAAAAGCCAACAACCAAGGAAAAAAAGATAAATAAACAACGACGTAGGCCTGTAACTAGACAACCAACGAAAACATGGACGAACGGGCCGCGCCTGGGTCGCTCGACAACAACCGACGGCCCAGCGCGTATCTCGGCGCGCTCCGATTGGAAAGGTTGTGGTCCTCCAAAAGCTTGCCCCGATGTGAAATATGCCATGAACGGCGCAAGCAAAATGTTGAAGCTCATAGATTGGGTAGGATGGCAACCACCCTTGAGGTGGGGCGCCATGTGTGGTTGACGGGACCCCCCGTCGAACCTTTGTATCCCTGTCTGTCCTTTGTGCTAGTGTACACACCTGCAATTCTGCTTGCGTCTATTACTAATTCTCTGTCTGTCTGTCCTTTGTGCCGCGTGCGTGTAATAATACTGCTAAACTAGTACCCCGAACTAGCAGATGAAAATGAAGCGTAGGACTGACTAAGAAAGATGTGAAACGTACGTAAGCATGACAGGATGTATTGTATTACCAGCAAAGTGGAGGAGATTCACCCTAAGTCCCTAACCCTAGCTAGCTAGTTTAATAGAGTAATCTCACCAAGGTCCAAGGTACTCCCTCTGTCCGGAAATGCATGTTTATGGTAACAAACATTTTTTTAAAACTACAAGAACATTTTTTCAGATTGTATAAACATTATTTTAAATGTCACAATCATTTTTTGAAACACGAGAATATTTATTTTTAACGTCACATACAATCTTTAATCGTAAGGAACATTCTGTTATATTACGCAATTTTTGTTTACATTGTATACACATTTTGGAAAAAAAATCATATACAGTTCTTCGAAATGCAGGAACATTTTTCATTGTCACAAACATTTTTTAAAAAGCTAAATTTTTGTAGTTGCTCTAACATTTATTATACTGTGTTAACATTTTTCTAAATTCATGGTTTTATTTTCTAAGTAAATTATTTTCTAAAAATTAATCGTTAAAATATAAATAAAAAGGGAAAAAAACTAATTTTTTGAGAGAATATTTCCTTCTTTATTCATTCAACAGGATGTTCATAGGTACACGAGTTGGGTCATGGGGATTACCCAACCACACATGCCTACCTAAACCTAGCTTACAAGCAAACTTGGCAAGATTATGAGCCTCAAAATTACGGTTCCTACGCTCAAAACTGAAAATACAAGAATGTAAACTACTAACGGAATCTGATATTTCATGAATGATTGCTGAAAGGGCACCTCCAGTCCCATGCTTTATATCATTGACCTTCACCACCATCTGACAATCTGAGGCTACTAGTATGTCTTGAGCATTGAGGTCTTGTGCTAGTGCCAACGCTTCTAGCACCATTGGGTCAGTTATTCGGTATACCACTGCCGAAGATCCCTGGAAAACACCATCGCGGTCGCGGCACACAACTGCAGCTGCTCCACCTCGTTTGTGATGAGCCACGGTGACATCGGCGTGGCAAGCCCACATTCCTACTGGGCCTGACCAGCACGGGCTCCCTGTAGGCCCATGGTACCAACACCATCCCTGTAAAATCTTCCCATTGAGCAATAAAATCTAGCGCGTTGCCCTAGAAAGGGTGAAAATTCAGAAAAAAATTAAAACATTGCCTGTACTAGTTTGTTTATTACTGGTAGGTAGTACTCTCTCCGTCTCATAATATAAGAGCGTTTTTGAAAAGGAGCGAGTAGGAATTAGAGCAGCGGGGCCGCGTGGAGTTGGTTATGGGTAGGAATTAGAGCGCGCGTGGCAATGCGTGTTTCGCTCGCTTCAGACAAGGAGAAACCTTCTTCCGCGTACGTACATATGTATGTACCAGAATTCAGGCAGATTTTCCATGTACGTACGCAGTAGTCCTAGAAGAAGAAGAAGAAGAAGAAGAAGAAGAAGAAGAATCAATTCATTCAGGTGGAATTTCTCCGTCCGTTCCTTTCCAATTCCGTGGTACGCTCCAATTCAGCATGAATGCACGCGTGCGCCAGTGCGTCCACTCTGTTTGTCTGTCTGGTCCTTTGTGCCGCGTGCGTGCGTGTAATATGATAATACTAGCAGAGGAAAATGAATCGTAGGCGTGGCTAAGAAGAAAGATGTGACCCTTTTATAGGTTGTGGAACATACGTAATCATGACAAGATGTATTGTACTACTCTAACCCTAGCGAGTTTAATAATCTCACCAAGGTTGGGTAGCACACAGACGAAGCCAAGGTGATTAGCATGCACAAGTGGAAGAATTTGTTTAGTTACATCGTTATATATATCAAGCTAGTCATAGTGGGGAGTAACTTAGACTAGTAACATACATATGTTACTAGTCCATGTTACTACCTTTGTAGTGGAAAGTGTCATAGGTGTAGTAACATACATATCTTCATTTATTGCTTTGTAGACTCATTTTGTATTGGGAACCGTTATGTGATGCAATTTGTCTCTCTTCTCTTCAATTACATGACACATTATCTTTTTTGCTTATATGGCATCTATGTTACTACTTATGTTACTCCCACTATGACTAGCCTCAATGGTACGTCATCAGTCAAGGTCACAGGTGCTTGCATTGCAATCAGTGGAGGTTGCGATTGCGATTGCCAATGCCAATGCAACATCTCATCTGGATTGGGAATGCCAACCCAACCCCGGCCCACGGGTACGTTACGTTAGGTTAGACCCACCAACTCTCAACTACACCATTGACTTCAATTAATATTTATTACCGCTTACTACACCAAACCAAACAACCCCTCAAAAAAAGCGTATTACTTAGGCCCTTCCCAGTGCTCCACCGTGGACAGGTGCTAAGCATGCCACATAAGCGAAAAAATGACATGACACAATATTTAAGAAGGAGAGAGAGCACTTTGATGACCCCAGGAAGAACCAATGCCAAGCGTGAGAACCTAGGCAAACCACTTAAATGAAACAATTTGACCAATGCATGAAAGACTTTAGGTGCTAACTCATTAAATAAAGTGTGCTTAGCAACAACAAGTTAAGCACCTATGCATTGGGAAGTTGAGTTGCTAAGGTATTTAATGCACTTAGCACCTCATCTAAGCACCTTTGCATTGGAAGAGGTCTTAGCATAACAAGTTTTTGTTTTAGGGGAGCATAACAAGTTGTTGTTTTAGGGGGACCATAACAAGTTATTAACCATCAACACAAGTATATAAATTATTTCATTAATAAAATATTAAAGTAATTTTAGAAATGTTCATGTATTCAAATAAATTCTCATATAATTTGAGAGTTTCCACATTTTTAATAAACTATTTATGTAGTATATCAATGTGTTCATGCTTTAACAAAAAAACTGTGTTGTTTAAAAAAGTTTATATGGCATATAAGTTTGTGTGGTTCCTAAAAAAGAAATACAAGCCTAGTGTGCCATTAGACTGCAGATCCTCACATGAATAATACTTGAATCGTATAAAAAATTTAATCATTCATAAATAGTTTCAATTTTATGAATACGTTTTAAATCAACACGTGAATTCTTTTTAAAATGACATGAAGATTTTTGCATTGTTTTGAAATTATGTTTATTATACAGTCATAAAGAGTACTTGTACTTTTGATCCATGAAAACTCATTGGTTGGAGTGGCATCCGTGCCTGGTCGACAAGCTTTGGTCCGATGTTCGCGTCACAGATCGGTGCTGTTTTTTGCTGGATTATTAAATTCTCTTTATTTATTTTGTTCGGCCAAATATTTATAAAGGTTATGAATCATTAAATATCAGCAAATGTGAAGTTGTCGAGTGGCTAGCCGCATGCATTCGACTGGTACGTCGCTGGTTTTAGTTTCTATCTTATAGTTATACTCCTAGTTTTTATTTTATAATTGGTCAGTTTCTCCTGAGGGCCTTATTGTAAGAAAATAATTCCAGAGGTTTTCCGCAAAAAAAAGGCCACACGCCCTTTTTTATTTTATAATTGGTCAATTTCTCCTGAGGGCCTTATTGTAAGAAAATAATTCCGGAGGTTTCCCGCAAAAAAACAGGCCACACGCCCTTGTTACTGACAGCGGGCCCCATGGCATGCTAGCGCGCCTCCTCAGCTTCGCGGACATATACAAATGCCCTTTGAACCGTATATACACGTCCATGCCAAGTTATGGAACCAGTTCAATGTACTAAAGTGCACATCCATGGCAAGTTCAAGCATCACTGGCGTATTTACCTCTCTTTTTTTGCGGCAAACTCGGAAGCTTTATTAAGACGTGACAATGTTTATAGGATGCTTGACAGGGCTACCCTGTGCAGCCTACTTGCTTCCTTGCTTGCCTGCCGCGGACCCAACCGAAGCCCAATGGGCCACACTCCCCTGAACGCCTCTTGTATTTCTCTCCAGTGTAGGTTTGCACACACTCCAATCCTAAATTCTCTAGTCCAAAAAACAAAAAGAAAAAAACTCCCAAATTCTCTCTTCCTAGGAAAAAAAAGTATAAGTGCTCTCTGATGAACTTTGAATTCGTATGACATTTTTTGGGTTGTGAGATTTTATAAGAGTGAATTTCAGAGGATTCTATTAAGATTTTATTAAGACGTGTACGGTGTTAGACACAGACATCTTGTTCCTCTGGTGATGGCTTCCTAACTGCCTAGTACCAAAATTCTTCATGCATGACTTTTCTTTTTTGCGAATGGCGTCTTCTTCTAGAAGCATAGACCATTGAAAGGAGAAGAGGACCATGACCTCACCTCATGTGTGTGTAATGCTAATGCATGAGAGCCGTGCAGAAAGGGGAAAAGATCTTGTTTATATCCCTGCCCGGTTGCTTTCAGTTTCAGGTCAGTCATCAGGCTAATAATTTGACTGTTTCTTCTGAATGCTTCCTGTCAATGTTAGGCCATCTATCTACAGTCGACCAGTCATCTCCATCACACGTGATTCATGAGATTCTCTTCTACTAGTCATCATTACTATGTAGATAATATCTTGTGTTAGACATGGGCCACCTGTTCAGTTTTAGGTATTTGGATCTCATACCCAGAAATTCATACCCGTATCTTTGTAAATTTTAATAGGTTTATTATCGATATATTATGATAGAAACAGGTAAAAAGGAAAAAGGTTGTATTTCAAAGGGTAAAGATAGTTCGGCTGAAATCAGGGCCCCTTTGAACACCATAATTCTTTTCCCACTTGCTAAGTAATGTCGCAACAAAAGAAGGCGGAAACATACGGCGATATCAGCACCAAAGAGCGCATCCATTCTTTCAATGACAGCAAAAAAAGAATACAGGCTTTATTCATATTATTATTCCCCAAAGGATATATATATATATATATATATATATATATATATATATATTCTTAACTTAGGAACAAAGGAACAAAAGAAACAACAGGGAAAAATTATCCCCAAATAATAATGAGGGGAACAAGCTAAGTATCCATCCATCTCCTACACTTGCAATGTACATCAACTGTCCTCATCACTCCCTCCCTCCCTCCCTCCCTCCCTTTTGCAGCTACTAGTTCTACAAACAAAATCTCATCATGTACAGTTAAACCCTAATTCGACGACGAAACCCGCCCATCTCTAACACCTGACCAGGTTAGCAACACTTTGAGAAGCAGCAGGCAAACAACAGGCAGAAGCTTAGTCTCTGCCAAGCTGCATGCTCCTGATCATCATATTTACAGGGGAGCTGCATGCTGCTGATATCTAGTGTATGTGTGTGTGCGCGCGCGCTAAGTCAGCTCAACGGTGGCTTGTGATTGCGACGATGAGTCCGCGTGGATGACCTTGCTGTTGGTGCGGACGAGCTTGGCGTCGCGGCGCGCCGACACGCCCACCCCGGTGGACCTGACGGAGAACTGGCGCAGGACGACGCCCAGCTCCTCCTCGGGGTCCGCATGCTTGGCCGCGTGCTGCAGCCACTGGATCTTGTTGTGGTAGTCCGGGAAGAACCACGTCTTCACCACCGCCAGGGTGAAGTAGGGGATGAGCGCCGCCACGGCCACCAGCAGGGTCACCACCCAGTAGGCCGGCGCGCCCCCCAGCGCCTCCGAGAACACCATGAAGAATGTGGTCGAGAAGGACGGCGTGATGGCGCCGTAGATTATGAGGAACAGGTACCTGCAAGGCAGCAGAAAGAGTGGTATTGTCAGTTTGGTCAGAAAAATAGTGAGTGAGTTGGTCTGGTTAATTTTAGTTGTCGTCGCTAGATAGAGAGATAGTACGTACCATAGGAAGATGCCGCTCCAGATGCAGATGTGCTGGATGAGGGTGAAGTAGTTCACCGTGATTGCCATCTGCATGTTGACGGCCCAGACAACGCACGTGTAGGCGGTCGCGCCGAGGATCGAGAGGTCTATGACCTCGCCGTCTTTGCGGAACGCCTGGTGCTTGAGCGACGCGATTGTGAGGAAGAAGATGATCACGGCGCTGCCGACGCCGTGCAGCATCCAGCCTAGGAGCCTTGACCACCGGAAGAGCAGGTTCTGAGGACCCTCCTGGTAGAGCATCGGGTACTGCATTGTATTTCCAGAAGTAGTGAGCAATTCCATTTTCTTTTTTGATCCAGCATTGATTAATTAATCTTCAGACCGATGTAGCGTGAGCGTACCTTGAGACAGAACCGGGCGGAAACATCTTGGTCGAACACGCCCATGGCGATCACAGGCAGCGACGTGAAAAGGACGTTGTAGAGCGACATGGACCAGTCGTTGTACAAAGTTTGGCCAGAAAATGTCGACAAGGACTCGTACAGGAACAGGGTCACGCCGAACGTGATGTTCTTATATAAGAAGTAGCATACCTGTTGATCCAACACAAAAACAAGGGAGACGCTCACTCAGCAAAACCGCCACATGCTTCATACAAAATCATAAGCAGAAGAGTAGTAATTCACATGCCAATAATTTTTTTGCATTGCTTACCATTGATGAGATCCTGCTATAACACCAATGCCCATGGACAAGTAGTAGGCGCTCAAGGAAGCGGAACTGCGCAATGGAAACGTCGCTCGCCATGACGGCCTGCATCCCTTCGGCACCGCTGATCCCAACCCCGATATCTGCCTCCTGAATCATGCCTACATCATTCGCACCATCGCCAATTGCCAGCGTAACTTTACCGGTGCCGGTTTTGACCAGCCTCGTGACCTGAATCACAAATGAAGATAGACAGTTAAGAATCCACTCTCATTTCCTGGGATGGAAGAACACAATTAATTCTGAGGTGAAATTTGAGCTTACAAGAGCCTTCTGCTTTGGGGAAGAACGGCAGCAAATGACTGACCCACAGGCGATCGCGAGATCAAGGAACGCGGCCTTGGTGTCGTCTTTGAGCGCATATGTAAGTGACTTCCCGTCAATGATCAAAGCAAATGATTCATTGCCAGATGCATTTATGAGTTTCTTTCCTTCATTGATTTGCTGCACCACGCTGACCTTTGACGCCTGCCGTATATCAGAAAAATCTGGTGTTATTATTGTCGTAAAACAGACCGGTGTTTGATCAATATGCAGACAGTTCAGTTCAACAACAAAAATATGCAGGCAGTTATGCACAAAATGGAGCTCGTTATTATGGAGAATTGGTCCGTCTACTATAAGAAACTATAATCAGGCAGCAATACTTTATCTACCTTATTAATGGCTCCTTTGTCACCACCTTTCTCCAAGGCAATGATATCTGGTGTATCCAGTGTGATGGTTATTTGTTTCATCCCTTGTCTGAGTAGACTGCATGCATATCTGTGAAAACGAGCATCATCGGATTTTAGCAAGTTCATAAAATTGGCCAAATATCGCTATAAGCATCGAAACATCCAGGAGAGATGCTATACCCGATGTTGATGGCGGTCTCCATCTTGTCACCCGTCAGCACCCATATCTTGATGCCAGCCTTAGCAAGTTTGTCGATGCAGTCAGGTACCTAGAAAAAGGGAAATTAGCATGCGCAAACCAAAGAGAAAAAGTGGTGAACTGTTCCATTTTACAGCACGAAAGAAGATAAGATCTACTCACCCCCTTTTGCAGCTTGTCCTCAACGGCGGTGGCGCCAAGAAGAATCAAATCCCTCTCTATCAAATCTGCAGCCTCGTCGATGAGCTCATCTCGATCAGCGCTGACAGAATTCTTAGCTGCAGTGAACTTCCTTTCGAATTTAGCGTATTCGATCTCCTCAAGTTGACGGTATGCAAGAACCAGTGTTCTCAGGCCAGCATCGGCGTAATCATTTATGTGCTTCTGCGTCGCTTCACTATATGTACTCTCAGAGTTTGACAGCCTCTCGTACATTATACTGCACATGTTGAGAACAAGTCAAGATATAGCCATCATACAAATACAGAGAGCAAGAGTAGATGCATCAGGTTATTGAAGATAGTACTAACCTGTCGGCACCTTTACTGAAGATAAATGTTTTCCCCTCCTCGTCCTTGACTATTACCGACATCCGCCGCCGAGCACTGCTGAACTCAAGGACATGCAAGACCTTATAAAACCTGGCAGAAAAGAAAAAAAAAAGGTAGGGTTGAGGTTAGTGTTACAGCTCCTGAATTTTGTTTACATGAGAAAAGAAAAACTGACTGAAGTTGAAACTCATATATACCTGTCAACTTGTTCTCCAGAGGAGGGATCCAACTCATGCAGATAAACACCTGCCTGCGTCCTTTGGTAAAAAGTGAAACCAAGTTCATGTGCCGCGACAACAAAGGCAGCCTCATCGGGAGACTCTGCTTCGTACGAGATCTTCCCTGTCACTTCGTCGACCTCCGGTATGCATGTGTGGCAGATGGCCAGCAACCGGAAGAACATCTCGATCACACCCGAGTGTTGTTGGTGAACCCAGTTACCATCCATGACACGCTCATCTCTGAAGTTAAATCCTTTGATCGCAGATCTTCCCTCGGACTGATGGAAGTCTTCGACGCCGAGCTCAAAATCAGATATCACGGGGGAACCGTTTCTCTTTGCCATGGCTTTCTCGACCTCGGTGATTCCACGCCCGTACGCCGTGCCCGCGATGGAACATTTGATGAACTCCATGGAGTTGCAGGTCAGAGTCCCGGTCTTATCGGTGAGGATCGTGTAGACCTGGCCGAGCTCCTCGTTCAAGTTGGACGTCCTGGCATGCGCCGGCGTGTCGCTCTCCTCATGGTACATATGGATGTCGCTGTTGATGAAGAGAGCCTGCAGCAGCTTGACGAGCTCGATGGAGACGTAGAGGGAGATGGGGATGAAGTAGCCGTAAAGGATCATGGCCGTGAAGAAATGCAGCGCCGCCGACACGGCCGGGTTGTTGGGATCGTAGATGTTGTCGGGGTTATCTGGCCTGAGGTACCACCTTTTCATCCTGCCATCCACCAAATCATGCTTGGTCGCAAGGCCAAAGACGACGGAGCCGATGACCGAAATGAGGACGAGGATGGACATAAGGACGTAAATGGCGCCATCCATCTTCTTCTCAATCTTGCTCCTCTTGGAGGGAGCACTGGTGGCATTCTGCATCACCTTTGTGTCGTGGCCAGTGAAAACCACCACGCCGTACACATACTCGGTGTTGCGGAGCTTGGAGTCCCTGAGCAGGAGCTGCTGGGGCGACAGAGGGTACTGCTGCTGCTGCTCTTCAATCTCTATGTTGCCGACAAAAGAGTAGAGGTTTGCATTCGGGTCCTCGCACCGTATCACCGCACCAAAGCCACGGAAGCTGTCGTCGTCCTGCAGGCGCGAGGTGACGTCGAGGGACTGCTTGAGCTTGAGGTTGGTCTCGCCGTCGAGGTTCATGGTCTCGACGTAGCAGATGGCGTCGTCGTAGCTGGAGGAGAGGAGGACGAGGTCGGCGGGGAAGAACTCGTCCTTCTCGACCTTGACGACGTCGCCGACCCGGAGCTTGGTCCACTTGGTGTGCCGGAACGCGCCGTCCTGGAACACCTTTGTCTTCCTGTTGTTCACCTCAATGTCCTGGATGGGCCAAGAAAAGAAACATTCATCCACTGGTTTTCAGCAAAACATTGGTACTACTACTAACAAGAGCAGGAGAAAGTACTAAGCATAGTTATAAATCTGTTGTTTTTAGCAAAGGACCTGAGGTTGCTAATGGTGATTGGACCACATCTCCTCTAAGCAACATCATATTAGTACCGGAAGAAATAGAATGAAGGACTGAGTGGCTATAACTGCCCCACCAACCCCTGCCTCCCCTCTCTATTTTTGTGTAAATTTGCTGAAATTATGGGGAGTAGATGGATTTGGTCCCATCCCATGCGTATACTACTAGCAGTAGATTGAATGATGTCATTGCTGAATGAAATGGGATTGGATTGAATTCTTGAATAAATAATTGCAGCGCAGATGCAGAAGAAGAAGAAGAAGAAGAAAATGGAGATGCAGATGCAGATCCAGGAAGAAGGAAGAAGAATGGGGAAAAAATAGAAACCTGCTGCTTGCGGCGCCAGTCCTCGATGGCCTCCTTGACCATGGTGACGAGGAGGACGAGGACGAGCGGCCCGACGGCGGTGGCGCCCCGGAAGGGCGCGATGGGGGTGTAGGAGAGGCAGGCGACGACGAGGAAGTAGATGTTGGCCACCCGCCGGAACTGCTCGAACAGCGACTTGGGGATGAAGGTCACCGCGCTGTACTTGGTGGTGGAGACGTAGTTGGACCGGTACCCGCCGGCCGCCGCGGCGTCCGCGGCGGCGGCGGCGTCGTTGGCGTGGACCACCCGCGAGAAGCCCGGCCCGCCGATCCGGGACCCCTCGTCGTCCACGGCGCTGGGCCGGCGCGCGCAGGCCGCGAAGGTGTAGAGCTTGCTGAGAAGCACCTTGCGGCGGCGCCGGCGGCCCCGGCGCCGGTCCTCCGTCTCGCCGCCGCCGCCGCCCCCGCCCGAGGAGGCCATTAGGGGCTGCGGGGAGCGCGCCGGGGAGAGGAAAGACGCAATCTTTCCTGTCCTTGTGTGTCCTGGAGGAGTAGTACTGGCTGGTGGCAGAGCTTAGGTAGAGAAAAGCTGCTGCTGGTGGCGCTACGGCTAGAGTGGTATTTGCAGGATTGGGGGGCGGCAATGGCGGGCGATTGGAACAAGGGGGGAGGAGGACAGATGGCGCGCGAGGTTTGTGCAGCAGAAGATCCAATGGGAATCGCCGGCGAGATGTGGCGATATATATGTATATCTGGGAAGTAGTATTGATTTGGGGGCAGCCCGGCCCGGCCAAGAAAGAGGACCTGATCTTCTTCTTCTCCTCCAAAGCCCGGCCAAGAAAAAGGAAAGGGCTGGCTGCTTTGTAAGCTCCGCAGGCTTACAAAGACTTGTTCTTCTCCGTGTCCTCTGGTCTTTGTCTTGGCTGGTGTGTGCGTGTGAAGGGGAGAGGAGAGGGGAGGAGTTGGAGGAAGAAGAAGAGGAAGGAGAGGAGAAAGTGCTGTGCTCTGTACCCCTTGCTGGCTGCTGCTGGTGTTGGTGTTGGTGTTGGTGTGGTGGTGGTGGGCTTGTCTTCCTTCCTTTTGGCCTCCTTTTGGCTTGGTCTCTCTCTAACAAATACAAATACAAATACAAATACTAATGCAAATGGTGGCAGCAGCTGCTGATTTGATTCTCTTCTCTACTAAATTTCTGCTAATTTTAACCTGTCAGGGCAGGGGGCTGATTTGGCACATGCCACGAAAGAGACGCCACTCAGTCACCATGGTTGACTTTTTCATTCATGCATCCATCTCATTTGGTGGTGGGGGTGACTTTCATTGGGCCTGCATGGAAATTCGTGACAAACTAGTAGTAATACTATTACCAGTGTGAACAAGAAGAAGAAAATTAGGACTACTACTTTTTTTTTGCATGGTAATTAGGAGTACTACTAGATAGAAGCTTCCTCCTCTTCCTTATTAGAACTCTTTACAAAAAAAACTTGCTTGCTGGAATTCTGGCATACATTCATGCATGCTGCTACAATACATTTCTGCCTACCTTGTTGACTTCTTCTCCGTGCCCACATTCAAACGCCTCATAATCGTATTTACTCTTTCATTATGCGCGCGCATAATAAATAGGTGATGTGGGGGAGGAAGAGAATGCAACTTCCTTCTTTCTTAATATTCGGCGTCTCCGAAGATCGGGCGACGGAACGGAAATTTTTTCATAGGCAGGTTTTTGTTCACCCCTCTTCGCTTAAACTTCCGTCATCGGAATTTCAAAACTAGCGGAAGCTTCCTTCTCTTGGTGGGATTTGGAAGTACGCGTCTTGCCCCGCCTTGTTGACGCGGGGGAGAATGCATTTACTTATCATCATTTTTAAAAATCAGAGTCCCACAAATAGATTCAGCACCAACAAAGGGAAAACCGCACAATCTTTCTTTTTTTTACATTCCTTCAGCTTGAAATCCTAACATCGGAGCACCGTAACCGTACGCGGTTCAACAACGGCCAAGCGGGACTTTTATATTCCTGCCTACCTTGTTGACTTGTCTCCGTGGTCACATTCAATCACCTCGTAATCGTGTATCTATAAACATAATTGCCTTGCGTGGGTATTCACTGATGTATATATAGGAGAAGAGAAGAGCAGAGGACCCATTTAATTTCATTTCATTTCATTTCATAGAGCGTTTTCCCGAAGATCGGGCGACGAAACGCGGTTGAACAGCGGCAAAAACGAAACGAAAACTTCTTATATACATGACTCCACTTGAAATTCTAAATCGGATGGCAGAAGACGCGGTTCGACAGCGGCGAGGCCAAGCAAGACTTTGTATGGGGTTGAATTTTTCCTCCCACCTCCACTTTGAAATTCCAAATGGAGGGGCGGCGTGGCCAGCAGGTTACATGTTACCAGCTACAAATATTTCTTCTTTTCTGAGTGGTAGCCATATTCCTTCTGGAAGGCAGCCAGTTAGGCATCTTCTCTGGATGCATTACCACCTAATCCTCTTCTTCTCTTGGCCAGCTGCTTGATTAGCAGTCCAGTCAAATTAGCTGCTTGATTTGCGGTTAACATGGACAAGAATCTCTGGGTTTAGCTTGGCCCAACGAAATTGACTAATCTTCTACTATCAACTGGCGCAACTGGATCATCAATTGTTTATTACTAATAATAATTTGTTTACTACTACTACTAATGACAAACAAATCAAATCAATCTGGAAGGGAGGGAGGAAGAGATCGACGTTGACATATGCAATCACGTGATTGGTTGGTGCCATTGCTTCTCTCGCCACCTCAGAATTGAAGCTGCCGGCCTTCACATGGCCTTGTTGGAACTTTCCCTCCCTTTTGCTAGCCCCATCTCATCACTTTCATCTTCACCCTCTTTTTTTTTTTTCCTTTTTGCAAAAGATCTCACTGCCTTTTACACTTTAAACTGTTGCACAGACACCACCAGGTAGATTGATTGATTGATAGATATATCACCGTTTTGGGCTTATAAGTGCTTGCTTTCCATTTACTTCCTAATTAAGGCTTACCTTTTATGCAATTTTATTTGCTTTTTTTTGACGGTGCTACGGCGGGCTTACGCCGGCCTGAACCTTTTCATTATAACCAGAGAACATTTACAACAGAGATCAGACAGGAGGGGGGAGGCAGAGACAATAAGTTTATGTTACAATCTCGTAGACATGCGAAACAACATGGTACCCCAGTCGCGAAGCAGACCGCGCGCCTGCTCATTATTACATCTGTTGGACCAAAGCAGAACATCATCAGCAGCAGCACGAGCGATTATGTGAGCCGGTTGAGTGTCGTCCCTGAATACTTTTGCATTCCGCCTCTTCCAAATATTCCACAGAATTGCTGTGATTATTCTGGAGCGAACTTTGTTTTGCAAGTCATTGCCCCAAAGATCCCGAAGATCCATGGGTATTCCTGGCGTGAGAGAAGAGAGTTCTCCCCACAGAGAGATCAGCTCCGGGCAGTGAAGAAGCAGGTGGTTAAGGGACTCCGTCTGCAGACAAAGAGGGCAGGCAGGCGAAGCGGCGATGCCTCTGTGGAAACGCCTCTCGTTGGTGAAGAGTCGATTCTTGTTTGCCAGCCAGAGGAAAATTCGACATTTGTTGGGGGCGTAGTTCTTCCAGATGGCCATTGCAAGGGGATCAATAGGCGCTCCCTCCCACATAGCCTTGTATGCCGAATTGTAAGTCAGTGGCTTGCCATCCGATCGCCCTGTTCGTTGGTCCGGTTCCTGCAAATTCAAGGAGACAGAAGCCAGCAAGATGCGCAAGGAGCCCAGTTCACGTTCTGCCGCATGGGTTAGACGAGGTGTGAGGTCTAGGCAAAGATCCGGCAAGCTTAGAGCCCTGGCAACAGAAGCCGAGGATCGGAGGACATGAGAGAGCAGAGCCGGGTATCGAGTAGCTAGAGTGTCTATAGAGTTTGGAACCCAAAGGTCAAGCCAGAAGGCGGTGGAGGTGCCGTTGCCTACCGCCACCTGAGTTAAGGAGCGGAAAAAGGGGATCCCCTCGGCGATATCATGCCACACCTGGGAATCAGAAGCATGAGGAGTGCCCAGGTCATGGTCGTCGGACCAACCATACTTAGCAGCCAACGGGGAGTCTTCGTTGGTTGCGGAGCGCGGGTGAAGCTTGGTTAAGTGAGAGAGAAGGAGGCAAGAGTTGAGTTGTTGAAGAGAAGAAAAACCTAGTCCCCCACGAGTGAAAGGTGCACACACAAAATCCCAAGCAACTTTACATTGGCCTCCCAAAACTTTGTCTTGGCCCGCCCAAAAAAAGGCTCTACAGCGTTTGTCAATTTCAGCAACAACACCCATCGGGAGCCGCAGAGAAGTCATGGCGTTTTTATTTGCTTTCATATACAGCGGAGAGAAACTTCGTTATACGTCTTTCGCAATAAGTAATCAATGGTACGAGTATATTGTAGAAATGTGAAATCATAGTTGACGCTCATTATACATATATTTTAAATGTGGTATTATGTATTTCATAGGACACTAGGTATTCCACGGAAGATGAGGTCATGAGGAGGGAAACGGTCCACATGGCCCTGGAATGGTGTGGAACTTTTGTTCGGGGTTAAAAAAGAATATACTCTTTCCGTCTCATAATATATAAACTTTTTTCGAGCTAACATGGTCGGAAAAACGTTATATTATGAGATGGAGAGAGTACTTTGAAGCTACCTCTCAGTGCGTGTAGCTGTTGAATAGTAGCTGTATTTTGGGATTACAGTGTGAAGTTTTGAATAGTCCTAATCATAGTCAGCTGGAATGAAGGAAGATGACCTGGCCAGGTCAATTGCTTCCCATCTTGCATCACTCAAAACTAGCCAAATAAGGTAATTGATTGGTTGGGAAGGCAACGAGAGCTTAGGGTCGCACACTTTCTTTTCTAAAAAAAAAAGAAAAGATATATTTTCCAAATAATTCAAAAAAATCACTCGTACAAGCGACTGGGTATTTATGAGCAGGCCTTAAGTTCCGTTCAAAGTTTTTGCTCCTCGTTATTGTTTATCATGCAAACTAGTACTGTAAGGAAAAACTAACACTTTTCCACGAGATCGGTTTTCAGTTATTATTACCATCATTAAAATTTTGAATTTTGTAGAGTCGCTCTTTGGACTTTTATTCTTAGAAAATAGAAAGAGTACAAAAATCTGCATCCATAACACGTGAACCATGTGAAAAATCATAGACTAAGAAATTTACCTTTATAAAGTTTTAAAACAAGAAAAGAGACTTGAATTTTTCATTAATTAAGATGATTTTTTGGAACAAAAACAACGAGCTACATATTATATCTTTTCGGGGCATTTTCTCGTATGGTCAGTTTTCTTTTCCCTTTAAACTACTACAGGAAGCTACATATTGTATCTCTTAGAGGAATTTTCAAAAGTGATGTAAGAAAAATATATAAAATTACAATAAATATTATTAAAATAAGTAAATTTCGGAGTAGAGAATAAAAAGTTTGGAACTTTCCTGGATCTATTGTTTTTGCCAAATTCATCAATCCATTGTTACAATAATACTTTTATTTTTATATGTATTTCTAGATTCCTAGAATATTTAATAACTTCTATTGAAATATTTATGCTTTCTGCTAATTGATCAATCTATATGGTTTTGGACTAAAAAGACCAGATTTTTATAGTCTCCGGGTTGAAGCATCAAACTTAGGCTTTTAAAATAGTGTAGGAACCAAAATTGTATTTCCTTTTTCATTTCTAAAATATAGACCCATAGTAGAAGATTTAACGCAGAAACGGCTTTCGAATTAAGCAATCAGAGCAGGAGTATATTTAAGCAATGTGGGATCATCGCTGGCGCTCGTTATATATGTTATGTGTCATATCTACCAACACGGGGAAATCAATAATTTTCAATTGAACGATTCCATGTCAAGATTTGCACGGAAATGTGTGATACTCTTGTTCGAATTAAAGATGCCCTAGATTAGTTTTGAAGCTATCTGGTAGCATGTATTTTGCTTCCAGAGGAACATAAATGATGCATTAGGCAATAATTGTTGAATAGTAGTACTTCTGGATTAATATACTGTGAAACTTTTCGTTTTGAATAGTCCTTGTCAGTTGGAATGGAGGGAGACGACCTGGCCAGGTCAATTGCTTTCCATTCTGCATGGCACGAAACTAGCCAAATAAGGCAATTGATTCCCTCTACACGTCTTTTTAAAGTTGCCCCCTACACGTTTTGGTTGTAAAGGCAAAGAGAGCTCCTGAGCACATGCTTTCTTTTTTCTAAAAGAAAGAGAAAAAAAAACTGTTCTTCCAACAGAAACCAGAAAAATTTAATCATACAACAAGCTACTACAAATTATGCTCAGATCTTAATAAGTAATAAAACAAGACAAAAGGCTTGCTATTTCCATCAATTAAGAAGAATGTTCAGAACAATAACAACTAGGTATCTAATAATACAGATGATTACTGTTTTTCTCGCATGGTCAGTTTCCGGGGTGGTTTTCGACAAACTAATACAACGAGATACATATTGAATCCCTTCAGGGCATTTTTAGAGTAATGTGTATTGCAAAAATATTATTAATATGTGAAAATTCAGAAAAAGAGAATGAAAAATCAAAACCTTTCCTGAATTTTACGATTCTCCAAAGTTTCATCAAATCTATTGTTAGCATAATACTTTTACTACTATGTAGTTTAAGATTCCTAACAAAAAAATTAATAACTTTCTTGAAATATTTATGCTTGGTGCTAAGTTTGTGATGTTTCTGTCTTCCTTTTTTTGTATTAACCGGGTAATTGGGTTCTCACATGTGCGAAGCTACCGCCACACCAACACGCATTGAATGGGGCCTCAACCTAGATGGCTTTGACTTGCTCAAAAGACCAAGAATTTCCTGAATTGGGTTTGAAGCACCAAACTTAGGTTTTAAAAATATTGTAGGAGCTAGAATTGTTTTTTTCTACTTTTAAAATAATAGAACCATAGTTCAAATTCTTTATATATGTTCTACCTACAAACTCGAATAATTGTAGCTATCGGTTGAATAGTTTCATATCAGATTTGACATGTAAGGGATTGGTGACGATACCCTAAGACTTGAAGCTGGTAGGTAAGACTTTCAGGGAAACAAAGGAAGGAGGGAAGCAATAATAGGCTTTGCTAGTGATTTGAGTAAGAATTGAAATGTCTTCTCCCAGCGATCATTTGGGCCTTAGAAAATTATAGCTCGGGCCACCCTTCGGGTGGCCCTCCCACCGATGCTTCCGGCCTATTCGGATGTCATAATTTGGTGCTTGGCCCTATTGGGGCTCTTCTCTATCGGCTCGTCATACCGCCCTCTATGTTGTGCACTGACTATTGCATGGACCGCACCTTTGTGGAAAGTGCCCCTCCCTTTGAAGATTAAGATCCTCGTGTGGCACTGGCACTTGCTCTCTACTAGCGGGACCAAGATCAGTTATGCGGCATGACGGACATGATGGCTGAGGCTGGATGCCGCCTTGCTCCGCCACCTAGCCACTGATTTGTCGGGCACTTGTTGGCATTTTTTTACTAAGGCATGTTTGTGTTGTTGCCTCGGCAGACTTATGTTTTATTTTTCTGCACTTAAGCTTCTTGTATGGCCGTGATGGTTGCTTATTATAAAGCGGGGAGAAAGCATGTTTGGGAGTGGTTTGAGCAATTATGAATAGTCCAAGTCAACTCAACATGGAATGAGAGGGGTCAGCTGCTTCCAATCTTGCATCGCACGGAACCCTGACTAAATTAGTACATAGAGAACACGCGTGAATTTTAGATAGAAAAAACCCGGAAATCATGCGTGAGAAGCTTGGATTTTCATTTTCTTTCAGTTGTCAGTTTATTAGTGTGTAGGATTGATCAAAACGACGACGACGATGACGCATACGACTTGTCGTAGATAATGTATGTATGTACGTGGCTAGATAGCTGCTCCACTCCACATGGAAACACCTAAGCGCTGACGACTGGCTGTCTAATTTTGCAGCATTAGATTTTTCTCCCGGCCGTGACTTGAGCTGCAAGGAGAATCTGCTAACGACCCGTTTTATTCAAATCCATGGGCAGCGACCAAGTTCCATTTTGCATGCAACCGGCCAGCTGCGTAAAACTTTTTTATGCTAGTTTATGTAGTTTGAAATAGTAGTTTTTATACTTGTGTTTATGGTTAAAATAACTTGCCGTGCTAATTAATATGCTCTTTTTGATGGGTTGTTTGGTTTTGTGTAAACTGTGAGGATTAATTGAAGTCAATGGTGTTGTTGAGTAACGTACCCGTGGGGCTGGCTTGGCATTCCAAGATGTGGTACTATTGGCATTGGCAATCGCAATCGCAGCCTCCACTGATTGCAATGCAAGCACCTTTGACCTTGACTGACGTACCACTGATGTATATTTCCACTAGCTCAAGGAGCAAGCTAACGATGTTACTAAACAAATTCTTCCACTTGTGCATGCATGCTAATCACCACTACTCCTGCTACCTTGGCTCCATCTGTCTGCTACCCTACCTTGGTGAGATTCATTATTAAACTTGAGGTAGGGTAGGATTAATCTCCTGCACTTTGCTGGTACTGCTAGGAGTACAATAATACATCTTCTCATGCATACGTACGCTTCACAACCAAAAGGGTCATACCTTTCTTAGAGCATCTACAGCCCCGCGGTCACCTAATTTGGCACCCTACGTTTGCGGACCCATCGTCCGCAGAAGATGACCAGGCGGATCTCATTTTTCGCATTCCATAGCCGCATCCCCCATATGTCCTACCTCATATCCATACAAAATCATGCAAACATTGTTTCTACGTAGATCAACATAGAACATAGCAATCCGGCAAAGATAAACACAGTGTGATACAAAAGTGTCGTCCGAGTTCATCACTTAACACTACTAAAAAGCAACTAAAACTGGGAAGGGGGGATTTGATTTCACCGCTTCCTCCGTGCCGGTCTCTTCCCCTTGGGGTCTAGACGACTGGACTCGGCGTAGGCGGCGGCGGCTCCGGGCGCATCGTCGTCGCTGTCCAAAGCGGAGGAGGAGGAGGACGACGAGCGAGATGATGCCCGCCATGCGTCGGGCTTCACGGTTTAGATTCTCCCGGAGCCGTGCGACTCTCTCCGCCGCCGTCGCCCGCTGCATGGCCAGACGCTCCGACTTCTCCAGCGCCACGCGGAGCGCCTTCACATCTTTGTTGCGACGACGGCGGACGCCCGTCTCCGCGGACGTGTACAAGCGGCGGATGGCGGTGGGGAGGGCCTCATCGCCGTCGCTGGCCGGGGAAGTGGCTCTGGTGCGGATCTGTCAATCCGCTCTTGGAGCGGCTGGTAGCCGCCTCCGCCCCTGCTTCTTTACAAGGCGATACACCCGGCCCATGGACTGTTCAGCGGACAACAACACCCAGCGGTGCTGGATGGAGCCTGGCAGGGGCCGGCAAGGACCATGTCAGACGAGCGTGTGGCGCCGCGGAGCTGCAGCTGCCCACCCGGTCTGTCCCCGATGCCTCGAAAAAGGAGTTGCCGCCCCGGTCCATCAGCAGCCGGCGGAGGGCGATGCGGAGTGCTACCTCGTCCTCGTCGGGCGCCGACGAACAATCGAAATCTGCGGCGGCCTTCAGCCACTCCGGGAGGTCGGATTCACTGTCGGACATGGTGGACGGGGAGAAACGAAGTGGATTTGGGGAGAAGCGGAGAGGTCGAGTGAGTACTGACTGAGCTTGACTAGGGTTTGCTCGACGGTCGTATGATATTTGTGGGGGCTAGAGTGGGTTTGTTGCGAGCCATAGCGAGCCAGGCCGACGTGGCGTGTCCGGACGCCTTATATCCGTCTCAGATTTGGGCCGGTCAGGACGAGTCCCGTCTGGGTCTTTTTTCTGTGACCGGTCACTGTCGAGGTGTTTGAGGCGGGTTTTAGGGCGCTCAGCTATAGATGCTACTACTCAGGCCTATGATTCATTTTCCTCTGCTACTATTATTACACGCACGCGGCGCAAAGGACCAGACAGACAGAGTGGACGCACTGACACACGCGTGCAATCATGCAGAATTACAGGTGCAGGTGTGTACAGTACAACGGAACGGAACGGACGGAGAAATTCCATTGTTTCCACCTGAAGTCTGAATTGATTCTTCTTCTTCTTTTTTTTTTTTGGGATAATTCTTCTTCTTCTTCTTGCAGGAGTACTACGACGACTAGTTCCTTACGTACCATCAATAAACTACAGAAGGCAATGTTCTTTTTTTTAATTTTCACCTTTTTTAAGGGCAACACGCTAGATTTTATTGCTCAGTAGAAATATCTACAGAGATGATGATGGTATCATGGGGCTGACCCAACCAAGTCTGTCCTTCATAGAGCGACGGAGGTGCGGCCCGTCCATCTGTGTTTTCACTTGTTGTCTGGTTATGGGCCTATGGCATTGTTATGGGCCTTTTTGGTTTTTCTTTATTTATTTTCATGTTGGTGTTGTCGCATGATTTGTAGAGTGACGCGAGCGTGGCATCTCCTACTTAGCACGTAGAGAGCTTTGGGGGGAGCGCATATGCCTCGCTTATAGCAAGGTGGAAGGCAGCCTCGGCTACAGGGAGCTGGTGCTGGGCCGGCCCAGTAGAATGTGGATATGCCATGTCGATGTCATGCTGACGCTAGGTGATGTCACACTAATTTAGAATTTTTTTTCTTTTTATTTATATTTTAAATGAATATTTTTGAAAACTTTAATTTATTTAAAAAATTAAACCATGAATTTTAGAAATGTTAAACAGTATAAAAAATGTTAGAGCAACTAAAAAATGTTTGTGACAATGAAAAATGCTCCTGCATTTCAAAGAACTCTGTGTGAAATTTTTCAAAAATGTGTATACAATGTAAACCAAAATTGCGTAATATAACAAAATACTTCTAACCATTAAAAATTGTATGTGACGTTATAAATAAATATTTTCGTGTTCCAAAAAATGTTTCTAACATTTAAGAAAAGGTTTATACAATGTGAAAAAACATTTATAAAATTGTATGCTAACGACTGTCTGGATAATTCTGTAGCATTAGATTTGTCTCCCGTGACTTGAGCTACAAGAGAATTGCTAACCCCCCGTTTTATTCAAATCGATTGGGGGGCAGCGACCAAGTTCGATTTTGCATGCAACCAACCGGCTGCCTAAAACTTGTTAGTAGTACTAGTTTATTTATCTAAAATAATTTATATACCGATGTTTATGGTTATATTAGTTTTTTTATTTTTGAGGGAAATTATGGTTATATTAGTTTTTTTCTTTTTGAGGGAAATTATGGTTATATCAGTCAATATGCTCTTTCTATGGGTTGTTTGGTTTGGTGTAAATGCTAAGTATTAATTGAAGTCAATGGTGTTGTTGAGTTGGTTGGTCTAACCTAACGTACTTCCTTCGTCTAGGTGTATAAGTCACCTTATGAAAACCAAATAATCCCGAAACACTTAGGCGCGTTGCATTAATTCCCATCTCATTTCATGTTGCTTGACATAGATAAATCATGTAATTTTCTCAATATAAGACGTGTTTGCATTGCAATTTAAATATAAGACGTGTTTGCATTGCAATTTAAAACCAAATAATCACCAAATACTTAGGCGCGTTGCATTAATCCCCAAACAAGGCTTAGTTAGCAAATGAACATTAAATTTTCTCGTTTTCTTCTCCGCCTTGTTCACGGTGCATAAACCTAAAATAACTTATGCACCTGAACCGAGGAAGTAGCAACCTTGGGGCTGGAATGGCATTCCCAGATGTTGCATCGGCAATCGCATGCAATCGCAATCGCAGCCTCCACTTATTGCAAGCACTTTTGACCTTGACTGACGACGTACCACTGATGTAGTTTATTTCCACTAACTCGAGGAGCAAGGCAGCTTCTCATATAGCATAACGATGTTTCTAATCAAATCCTTCCACTTGTGCATGCATGGTAATCACCACTCACTCCTGCTACCTTGGCGAGATTCATTATTAAACTAGCTAGGGTTAGGGTGAATCTCCTGCACTTTGCTCGTAATACAAGACATCTTGGCATGCTTACGTACGTTCCATAACCAAAAAAGGTCACATCTTTCTTAGAGTAGCGTTATTATTACACGCACGCGGTACGAGGACGACGACTAGTTCCGTACATGGAAATGTGCCTGAATTCTAGTACGCGGTACGTGCACGGAAGAAGATTTCTCCCGTCCGTCTGAACCCAGCCACGCATTGCCACGCGCCTTCTACCTCCACGCGGACCGCCCTAATTTGTACTACCTCGTATCTAAATATAAGACGTGTTTGCATTGCAATTCAAAAATTTATGCCTTGTTTGGATTACCATTTCGTGTCAAATACCCCTTAGAAAAGATACAGATCTCCCCCCATCGTTTTGTTTTCGTCTGGAAATCTGCTAGTAGCCGGTAGATAGGTCCCGGGCAAGGGGGGCCACTGCCTGGGCGTGCGGCTGATATCCTTTGGTAACTGTAGCAGTTCAGCTTATGTAGCACAAACTGTTGGCCCCGGGCGTGGCTCAGGGCTGCCTACGTCACTGGCCGGTAGGTAAGATACACGTGTAAACTAAATACATCTGTATTAGATTACACCGCATTCATACGCGGCCTTAAGCTGCAAAAATGTCTTATATATTAAAAAACAGAGGGTGCACTTACTTACCAGTAAACTACAGAAGGCCTATGGCACTGTTCGGGTTCAACCCGTTTATCTTTTTTATCATCCCCTGGCAGTAGGATTTTACGGATGTGGGTTGGCGCCGATCCTATTTCCCGCACAGGTCCACGCCCCCCCCCCCCCCCCCCCCCCCCTTTTTAGTTTGCTACTATACTAGGTAAGATTTGGCCAGCCCAAATACCGAGACTCCCTTTTCCCTTTTGGGAAAGTTCTACTACCTTACCATTGGTTTTGCTTTTTCGGTGTTTTCTTTCGTTATTTTTAGTTTAGTATATTTTTTCATCTTCATTTTTTCTTTTCTTTCCTTGTTTTCATTTTCAAATTCGTGAATACCTTTTGAATTTGGTGATTTTTTTGAATTCATGAACATATTTTGAATTTGGGATTCTTTTTTCAAAATCATGAACATTTTTCAACTTCTTGAACAATTTCTTATATTTGCCATTTTTTTAAATTATTTTGTATTCTGAAATACCTTTTTAGTTCTGCGAACATTTTTTAAATTCATGAACATTTTTTGAATTTGGTATTTTTATAAAAATTATGAACATTTTTAAATTTCACGAACAATTCCTCATATTTGCAAATATTTTTTTAGATTTTTTGTATTTTGAACATTTTTCCAGTTCTGCAAATATTTTTTGAATTCAAGGAGTTTTAAATTCTCATTTTGTTTTGACATCATGAATATTTTTCCAAATTCTCAATATTTTTGAATTCACGAACATTTTTTTGAAATCTAGAACATTTTTTAATTTTGCGAACATTTTAAAATTTTGTGGACATTTTTTGCGATGGCCCATATGTCTAGGAGCCATCATGGACAGGATCAGTCGCCGACAACCTTGTCCGCCAGCATGGCCACGGATGATGCCTCAGCGGAATCATTCGGGCTCCCCGGCCTGGCGCTTCCTTGTAAGGGGGAGAACCTTGCCGGAAGGAGCACCGCCGGAGGCAACACGAGAGTGAGGCGGCAGTGTATGCTGCTGTGAAGGCGGCCAGTTCTGAAGTGTCGTTTGTGCCTGCTGCTGAGGACATGGACTTTGCCATGACAACTACCAATCCGGAGGTCATGGCCGTAGGGACAAACAACTTGTCGGCTGAGCCCGAATCCGTTCGGCCCTCACAGGGGATGGACATCCGGGATTTGAGCTTCTCGCAAGTGTTCCCTGACGCATCCACGATAGTCGACTCGCCGTAACTTCAAATGCATCGTGCGACGTCTGGTAATGCCATGTCCATGCATGCCCACATGTTTTCGGCCGAATGCATGACCAAGACTCGGTACAACCTTTGCCCCTTTCCTACTTGTGTTCGTAATTCTTTTGTTGCACATACTATCAGATCAAACTTGTAGGATGATAGTTAAATTGCGAGGCATATTGTAGGAACAAATATTGCATGACATGATAAATGATGGTCAAGAGTGTTTGTAATTTACCATCGAGGATACCAATTCCTCGGTGTTTGAATTTGGGCAATCATCATGCACTAAAGCAAAGAAGAAAGTTGGTCTGAAAGTAGTGAAGGCTAGAGGTCTGATATTCACATAATTTGAAAATGTTTTGTTGTGTGAAAGTTGGTGTAACACGGGCATGGACCCAATATGTGGAACCGTGCAAAAAGGCGAGAAATATTGAGAAAAACACAAACTTTAACATGAGCAAATACACCATGTGAAGCCACGCCCAATCATTAGCAACCGAGTTCCAACTTCTCTCCAACATAGATGGTCACTCATTCAAGAACAAGTTATTGGCCGAAATGAAAGCGGCATCGGAGTTCAAAACCATGCAACTTTGGCGGCGACATTATATCATCAAGTGGAGAAGAAGAGACTCACTTTTTCACATTGTTAGATGAAATTGAATAGGAAACCCAAGTGACAGACCGTCCTCAAGGATATTGAAAACGCCACGAAGAAGATGAAGAAAAATAATGGGTATAGCTCCGCTTAATCCATTGGATTGGATGAGGAAGAAGAAGTAAATAATGGGGCGAACATGCAAGAAATCATGCCGAAGAGAAACCGGCAGGTGATGGGAACAAGTGGGAGAAGGACAAGGTGGCGCGTGAAGGCGCGGCAAGCAAAATGTCTGCCACTTGGACCGGCATTTTTCGCCAAGGAGGAGAAGAAGGAGGAAAGGTACAAGATAGTCATCGATGTGCAAAGGGAGAATATGGAGTTCGGCCGGGAGAGGTTGATCTTGGAGAAGAACAAAGTTGAATTGGAGAGGCAAGAGAAGGTTGCAAAATGGTAGCTTGAACAAACGATGACAATGCAAGGACTTGAGCTCGAGAGAGAAAAGTTGAGGCTTGCGAGAGAGGCGAAGGAGTCGAGGATCATGTTGGTATTGGGATATGGGGAGTGCGGTTATGGATGCAGGCAAACAGGGACATACCCGGCGCTGTCCGCGGGCGCGTCCGCAGACGTATAGGGGCTCACATTTTGTACTTCTGGTTGTAGATGCTCTTATTAGGTCATACATGTATTTTGTCCATCCCCACCAATTCTTTATTCTTACTCTTCGAAATTCACCAAATCTTTGTGGTTCTATGTTTACTCGTACTCCCTCCATTAGGGGTTTATCAGACCACATACATATTTGCTGTGAATACATCTAGTATCTGGACACAAAAGCGAAGAGTCAAACTTATGTATAAAAAAATATGATGTCCAGAGCTAGTGTTCATCTATTCGAAGGATCCAAAGCATCATCCACAAATGCAAGCTGACAATTCCTCAAGGAAGCAATGAGGAAGGGAACTTTGAAGAAAGCTTTAATTACGGATCTTATAATTCAACCACCTAATTGAAAATTACCTTTTGAAACTTGTACGATCTGGATAAGCACCATAGTTTTTGGGATGTTGGTGATAACAAGAGAAATTATAGGCCTTGGGGGGGGGGGGGGGGGGGGGGTCTCAACACATCTATTATGAATAGGTGTTTAAGGATGAAGTGATGTTGTTATCTGGGCTTGTCTTGTAATCCCTCCCTTCTCCTGCGCTGATGGAGTGCCGTGTACAATTCTGTTCCGTAAAAAAAACTGAGAATTGAATTGAGATTTAGGTGGGAATCTCTCCCCCCGTAACCGTTCAAAAAGAAATTTGACTCGATTGGTGCAGTGGGCAGGCCCCCTCAAAGATCGTTTTTCCCACGTGAAAAATACTTCAAACTTTACTATTTGTTCACATTTTTGAGAAAATCCTGTTTTTTTTTAAATCAAGTCCTTTAAAAAAATAGTTTGATCATTCCAAAATATTGTTCAAAATTGTTCGTGTTTCAAAAAATGTTTGCAATTTTAAACAATGTTCTCAAAATTGCAAACATTGTTTAATTTTTTAAATGAATGTTTTTTTGTGTTTGTTTGGAAAAACCAACTACCGATTAAAAAAAACCTACAAACAAAAATATTTGACAGCTCGCTACTCGAGTAAATTGCATAAAACCACCACTTTGAGGGCTAGGTTTGCGAAAATCACTAGGGTACAGTTTCTCTGGAGAAATCACCACGTCTTGCGTAATTCTTTTGCAAAAATCACTGATCGGCGGATTTGGGTCGTTTAAGAGCGTTTATGACATATGGGGCCCGTTTTCTGCCTACGTGGCATACTTGTTCAGGTTTAATGCAAAAACGCCCTCCTACATTTTCCCCACTACGTCTCAGGCCCTCCAACCACGCCCTCGCTCCATCCGCAGCCGGGAGACGAGCTCGGCGCCGCCCCTCCCTCCCCGGGCAGCCGCCGTCGTGCCCCCCTCCCCCAACACCCACGAGAGACGAGCTCGTTCCCGATTTTGAGCAGGCTGGAGACCAGGGGCAAGGTGGCGTTGAGCGCGCCCCCGCCTGTGAGGATGGTGGTCGCGGCTGTCGCGGCGAGGGAGGAGACGGCGTTGAAGGCGAGGACGACGCGCACGACGGCGGTGAGCTGATGGCCGCGGCCGCTGCGGGGCGGGTCGACGAACGGGATGGAAGGAGCGCTGGCAGGGCAAGGGAGGAAGTGCCCCCCGCCCCGCGACCGTCTCGGTCGTCGAGCACGGCGCGCGAGCGGCTAGGGACGACGGTGACCGGGGCGACGACAAGACGTTGTGGACCGCAAGGCGGGAGAGGAGGCGGCGCCGGTGGAGGAGGTTGACGCGGGCGGCGATGGCGTTGCAGGCGTCCAGGAGCGCGACGCCGGCGTCGAGGTGCGCGGTGACGGCGACGGTGTCCTTCCCGTCCCCGGGCCCGGCGGCGAGCGCGGGCACGGCGTCCGCGAGGGTGGCCGCGAGGAGGCCGGCCAGGCGCGTGAGAAGGCCGGCCAGGTGCGCGAGGAGGAGGGTGGCCCCGATCCAGATCCTCGCCGGGGAGTAGTTGTCCACCGCGGAGAAGGAGCGCTGGGTCTAATTGCGTTTTTCAATTTTGATTTAGGGGTGTCGATGTAAAATTGTAGGGTCTAGTTTGTAATTTTAGATTGAAAACCATCCGGCACAAAAAGTTACGCCACGTAGGCAGAAAACGGGCCCTATCTGTCATAAACGCTCTTAAACGACTCAGATCAGCCGATCAGTGGTTTTTGCAAAAGAATTACGCAAGACGTGATGCTTTCTGCAGAGAAACTGTACCCTAGTGATTTTCACAAACCTAGCCCTTAAAGTGGTGGTTTTATGCAATTTACTCTCGCTACTCTGACCGAACAACTACAGCTCCCTGTGTTAATAGGCCGGCCTGCACACTCTATCCTGTGCGGCAGGTCAATAGTTTCACGCAGCGCGCGGCAAATAGGACCTCCGCATAACTTGACAGCCAGAGAAACATGGATGAACAGGCCGTGCCTTGGCCGCTTGTCAACAACTGCCTGGAGCTATGGACAGTCGAAAAAGCGCAAGAAGAGCTCAGATGTTTGGGATTACTTCACCAAGATATCTGCACGCGACATTGACGGGAATGTGCTCAAATTTGCTGCCTGCAACCACTGCTGCAAGATACTTACTGGCAGTTCGAAGGGTGGCACCACACACCTTGCAAGACGCACGTGCCCATGCAAGTTCAAGCCAGTAGCAGCTGGCAGAAGTGCCAAGGATTCCGGCGGCGATGTCAATGTCCTATCGTCCACTGATCTGGTCATTTCTTTAGGAATGCTTCTAGTGTTATAATTTTTTTTGCAGGTGTTCTAGTATTATAAGCCGAGGGTACATGGGAGGCATGCGTTGAATTAGACAATGTCTATATCCCCCTGATGTACATTATGAGCCAATAAAAGAACGTTTTTTTCATCAAAAAGAGAAGTAAGATTTACCAGAGGGTATCAATGTTGTGTTTTGTTGTAGTTATGTAGCGTGAGGTAAAGCATATTAATCTAATAAGCAATAAAATAGGTTATTTTAATCAGCCAAAACAGCCTATGACATAAAGTTGCACAAAAATAAAAGCATGGAGTGTAATACTCCCTCCGTCCCAAAATAAGTGTCTTGAGCTTTGTACAAATTTGTACTAGAGCTAGTACAAAGTTGAGACACTTATTTTGGGACGGAGGGAGTATCTTGTTAGAAAGGTGTACACTACATTTTAACATAATTTCACAAGCAACCAACCTTGTTGGAAACCGGGATCAACTCCTCCAACCTCGATATCGTACGTTAGTGTTTATCTTCATGGGTCTGTTCAAAACCACATGAGAACGTCAGCATTGAAATACGTAAAATTATTTCAGCATAAATGCAACACCTAATTTTGACATAAATATTTAGGCTGTCATATGGGGGTTGTTTGGATTTTGCCCACGGCAGCCCCACCAATGTATGAGATGGCCAAAAAATTGGCGATGTTTTCCGCCGCCCGCTACTTGCCCGATCATTGATGAAGAATTGTTGCAGCTATGATGGGCATGCCAAATGATGGGATTTGATCCAACCGGTGTCCAAGTACTTGGTCAACATCAATTATTTGGCTTGGCAGTTTGGGGCTCTCATCCAAACCGGTCATATAGCTTTGAAAAGGAAGCCATAATCAGGGCTCTCTCAATGCAAGTTTCTTAGCACGATTTTATATGTATTTTGCTGATGTGGCATAGTAGTTAACTAGAAGCAAAAGGCGTGCTTTGCTCCGCCGCTGAATATTTTGATAATCTATCACTGACATCTTATGTTATTCCAATATTTAATCAAAGACATACAGGAGAACCACAACGACGGAGCTAACAATGATAGTTTTTGCTATCACCTCCGTTGTTTCTTGAAGCAAAACCGGGTGAAGATACAACGTCAAAAACTACGGAAGCCTTGCACCAGGCCACAATGGCCACCCACCTATGGCTCGAGAAGGATAAGGTAAACTAACTGAAGGTGCTTTCTCAAAGTTTGGCGGCTATGGAGCACCTGCCTCGTCCTCCTCCATAATAGTAGAGGCCGTGTCTGCTTATAGGGTTATGAACTTGTGTCTGTCAGAACTTAAGCACTTGTGATTGTACCTGTACTTTTGTGATATGTATGCTGGATGTGGGGATGTCATGAGATACTTGTGAATTGCTATATATATATGTGGTATATGCACTTGTGGTGGATATGTGTTAAAAAAAACTCAAAGTTAGTACAAAGTTGGGTCACCTATTTTGGAACGGAGGGAGTAAAATAAAAGTTTGCTGAGGTCCGAGCTTTGCAAAGGTATAACGTCGCACCACCTTGTGGCTCCTGGCTTTCTCGAGTTAAAAGATACTCCCTCCGTTCCTTTATTTAATGTGTGTATGTTTTTTTGATAAAATTTCACAATATAAGATGCATTTCTGCTAATTTGGTCTTGGTTGGTACTCGGCAAACACAACCCTTTTCCCAAGTTGTGCCGAGTTGCTTTTTTCGGCACCAGGGAAACTTGTTCATTTAGGGTTTAGGGTTTGGCAAACGGGCATTGTGGAGCTGCAGTGTGCAGATAAAAAGCAGTCGGCAGACCCCAGTGATTATTAGCTAGGCATCTTGGCTGTATCCAGTAGTGCAACCACGGAAGGCCATGGTCTTCCGGGACGGCTCGCTGTCGATGCATAGGATTAGGATGTCTACTAGCTAGTTCCCCCTTGCTGCCGTCGTCCGCATCGCCATCTACAAGTATATATGCTAGTCCTAGATTAGATTAGATTAGATAGATGTTGTTGCGTGATGCAGGTCCATATATACTCCATACCCGGCCCGCATTGCGTCGGGTTCGGGCCGGGCGCTAGCTAGCCACCAACTTGGTTGCAAATATATATATATGCTACCAATGACAGCTTCGACCACCAAAGTGGATCGGCAAGGGAGGTTGAGTTGACTTTGAGCTTCCTTCATCAGGTCGATCGGCGTTCGTCCACGTCCAGCTGCAGCTGCAATACGATCAAGAAGGGAGGAGCTAGCTGCGATGGTGAAGGACACCGCGTACTACGATACCTTGGGGGTCAGCACCGACACCTCCGCGGCCGAGATGAAGAAGGCGTATTACGTCAAGGTGCGCGCGTATCAAATCCTTTCTCTTTTTATTTTAGGATCGCGTAACCGATAATCCTTGAGCCATCGACTGATTTAACTGCGCCGGCGATGTTTTGGGTTTCTTTCTACAGGCCAGGTGGGTTCATCCAGACAAGAATCCCGGGGACCCTGATGCCGCGCGCGAGTTTCAGGTACATTTTCCCGCTTCTGTTCTTCCCCCTACTTATGCTACTGGTTCAAGAGCATCTCTAGCAAATCCCGCAAACCAGGCTATCCGGAAAATTTCAGCCCCAACCGCGCGCTTTCCTCGCAGCCTAGCTGCAAATACTGATTTAGATCTTGCTTACTGTTGAAGGAATTAGGTGAGGCCTATCAAGTCCTATGTGATCCAGTGAAAAGGGATTCTTATGATAGCAGTGGAAAAGAAGGTTTATCCCAGTAAGTCCTCTACTTATTTATTTATATCATTACTACCTCCATCCTATATAGTATAAAAGCGTTTTTGACATAGTGTCAAAAACGCTCTTATATTATGGGACAGATGGAGTATTATATATACGTGTATTGAGATGTTAATAAGGTCTCTACTCTGTATAACACGCGCAGAGCAAGCCAATTTTTAAGAAAAAAATTCAATTGCCACAAAAGGTGGATTTAACTTGCATGTGCATTTTATTATCCTCATGTCAGGCTTGTAGTTGAAAGGTGCTTGATAACGATATTTCAGGGATAATATGATTGATCCAGCTGCTGTCTTTTCGATGCTTTTTGGGAGGCTCAATTTTGAAGATTATGTTGGTCAGCTTGCCGCACTGGCATCCGCCGAGGCTGCAGGGAGAAAACTAGAACAAGACTTTGAGCTTCCCGACTTGACTTGCACCCCCACACCCACCGATGTGGAGCTGGTGCAGGACTACCTCCGCCCAGCAATCCAACGCTTGCCGACGAAACGCTCCCTTTGGGATTTGTGCTCTGGTCCTCATCCGCTTGTTAACCCTGACCTCCCTTTCATGGGCCCGTGGGAACTCCCTGGTACGTACTACGTGTAATTCGGAGTTGGTCGGCACATTATATAATTCGGTGTATGTGTATATGGCATATATAATCGCACTATATGTATATATATTGTCTCTCTCTCTCTGTATGAATGAATCCAAGGAACTTGCAGGGATGATTGCGCGCAACAAGTACTACCTCACGGATCATGATGCTCTGGCGTCCTGCTTCGAATTAGGTGGATTCCGTGAACTCCATACACCATATGGGATTTGGAAAGTAAAGACAAGCGACATGGCGATCCGCGTTCAACACAATGAAGTTCCACCCGTACACATACACGCGTTCAACGGACTTGTCGGGGTCAAGAGGACTATGAAGTTCCACCCGTACACATACACGGGCATCAACACCAACTGGACCATGAACGTCTACTTTTCGTTGAACGGATTTACCATGGTATGTAAAATGAGGGTCGCCACTAATTAATAACTCTAATAAGAAGAATACAATGCAATACCTCCTATTTGCACGGACATATATAGAGTATATGTTTAATTCTGCTGCATGTACCTCGTGTAGGACGATGGTTTAGTCCTGTGCCATGTATTCGAGACAGACTCTGCTCCCGAGTACGACGACAGCCCCAAATGCCTCGGATGCCATCCAGGAGCATGCAGTGGTAACTGAATAACATTACTCTATCTTTCTCTTGTACATATACGGGGTAGCACCATAGTTCAGAACTAGCACCTTCTAAAATGAAATCTGTGGATGTTTCCTGTCTTCTCCATCATTTTGTGCAGTTGTTAATCTGCATTTCTAAAAATCCTGTGTGTGATGCAGGATACCACAATGGTCAAGCATTCGGAGCTCCAAGCAACGCTTCATTCAATTCAACATATCTAGGATCCAGGCCAATGCACCATCATGACACAGAACGCCGTCCGGACCCAAGATTATCCTCTTTCATGGCACATCTTGAGAACCTCTTGCTTGGTGACCCTGATCCTGACAACTCCGCAGGTAAACTCGAGCTAGTCTCCTGCGTAGAGATTAATTGAGGAACCTAGCTAGAAAAACAGTACTACATTTTTTGCTTTGGATAACAAGGTAGGCCACCTGCTTACATATTCCAAAACCAAACCCAAGGTCTGAGAATTGTTCCGCGAACAAGCCTGTGGCACAACAATATTATTACTGCATCTTATTAGGCTGACTCCTATATATGGTTTGTAATTGCTAGCTACTCGTATAGTCGAATCTGGTGGAAGTAATAACACATTTTTCTTTCCTTTCTCATTGGGATCGCTAGATGCTGGAAACTCTAGTGCAAGAACAGGCGTCCCTCCAACAGCTGATCATGGACAGTCGAAAAAGCGCAAGAAGATCTCAGATGTTTGGGATTACTTCACCAAGATATTTGCATGCGACATCAACGGGAAAGTTTTGACATTTGCGGCTTGCAACCACTGCTGCAAGGTACTGACAGCCAGCTCCAAGGGTGGGACAACACACCTTGCAAGGCACGCGTGCCCGTGCAAGTTCAAACCAGTAGCAGCTGGCAGAAATGTCAAGGATTAAACATACCTTATGAAACTATCGGGAGAGCTCCTTATTCCTTGCAATCATCATTAACGATGAAACACGAACAAAATCGTTATACCTAGCTAAAAGACATTAAAGAAAAGCGCTTGTTGGGAGGCAACCCAATATTTATCCTTTTTTATTTTTTTTTGTCTTTACATGGTTAGTACTACTATTCTAAGCAAAGTGCCGAGTACAACTTTTAATCGGGCTTAGTTTGCAAATTTACGAGTTCTTGTGTTGAAACACAAAGTTTACTGTTATGTCATGAATTTCGATGGTTAGTTGGAATGTGATAAAAATCTGAAATTTTGACATAGTAAGCATTTATAAGTTCTCCGTTACGGGTAAATTTTAGAATTTTTTAAGTTACAAAATTATTTATTTAAATTCTACTTCTACAAGTTGTCCTGTTTTGATAGATTGTTGTTATAGTTGCACCGTTTACCTATGTATACAAAGAAAATGTTATTCAGTTACCACCGCATGCTCCTCGATGGCATCTGAGGCATTTCAAGTTGTCGTCGTAGTCGGGTGAGTCTGTCTCGAATACATGGCACATGACTAAATCATCTTACATCGATTAAGCATTGGAAATGCATCCCAATAGAAAGATTATGGGCAAAAACAAATAACATGCTATGTTCTGAGAGTTACATGGTAGAATGCGACCCAATTTTACGTACCCGGAGAAATGAATCTCCCTCTTTGCATGAATAGTAGATGTTCATGATCCAGTTGGTCTTGGCGCCCGTGTTCTGGTGGAACTTCGTAGTCTTCTTGAACCCCACGATCATGTTGTGTTCCGCCCTGATCACTGTGTCGTATGCTGTTTTGGCCAAAACCCATTTGTTGTTACTTGTCTCTCATCCCACCCTTGTTGTTACGCGCAGTCATCCCTGCAAGTTCCTTCGATTCATTAGACAAGTGCGTACCAGGGAGTTCCCACGGGTCCTCCTTATTTAAACCCATCCCCTTTAAGTTATTTTATTTACAAGTTTTACAGTAGTTGGCATTTTTTGGAGCCGTTCGTTTGTCTCGATCTAACGGCGCATACATACGTAGTACTCGAAAGTACGCGGATGAAAGTACTCGAAAGTACTATTAGTCTAGGGGCATTTTAGTCCTAGGAAATATATGACAAGGTGGGGCCCTCTCGTCCAATGCAAAACCGCCGCCCCTCTCCTCCAATGCAAAACCGCCGCCCCTCTCGTCCAATGCAAAGCCGCCGCCGTGCTCCTTCCCCTCTTCCATCACCATTGCAACCGCGGCCATCTCCTAGCCTTCTCCTCCTTCTCGCGGCCGCAACTTTGCTCTTCTCATCTTCTACATCCACCCCCCTCTTCCATCCACGCAAGATCCTCGATGGAGCAGCAGATCGAGCACATCGGCGGCGGCGAGAACGCCGACTTCGTGGAGATCGCCGGCGGCGAGAACACCGACTTCATGGAGATCGCCGGCGGCGACCAGGTCAAGATGGCCAGGTTGACGGAGATCCGTTCTTGGTTTCACAACATATTGGAGATGAACTGGACGGCAATGGCCACTTTGAAGCAAATGACGAGGAGGGAGAGGGCAAAGCTTTCCCCCCCCCCACCCGCACAACTGATGCACAAGGTCGAGATCCTCCTCTGGGCGATGGAGCAGGCCGATTCGTCCAGCCCGTGGACCAGACGTAGGTGGTGGGCGTTCAGATCCAGGGTAGAGCATCCACTGGATCAGGAACCCACGGTGCACGAGGTGCCGTTGCAGATTGTGGAGCCTCCAACCGAGTCGGAGATGACTCCGAAGCGCAAGAGGAGGAGGACAGTGGTCGCGACATCGCTTCCCCGCCGTTCTCCACGCTTCCCTCGCCGCTCTCCTCGTCTGAACGGCGGCCGTAGCTATGTTTATGGTAAGATTGCTGAATTTCATTCATCATTACTTGCCACTTGCTTAATTTGATTCTCTGCAATATGTTCTTGCTACCTGTGTACTTGAATCCGTAGCCTCTGGATGGCAGCTTAGTTTGATCGACGAGGCTGTAATGAGTCTAGGCATATAGCATTGTAATGTTTACTTGCTACGTTTTGATGTGCTGGAGTTGTATCCATGATAGGAAATTTTGTCTGTCACCTCAAGAGTTGTATTCAAATTACGTGATGCAATCTGTGTAAATTGAACTTGCAATATTTTGGCTGCAAGCAGTGCCTCCAGAAAAGTTCAGTACACAGTTTAGAGTGATAGACTCTGGGTTGACACTGAAATATTTCAATACTGCAAGTTTAGTAGATAGTTGTAGGCATTGAAATATTTCAGTACTGACAGGTTCACACTGAAATATTTGAGTAGTGCAATTGCAGTACACACGGGTACACACTGAAAAATTTCAATAGTGCAATGCAATTTCAGTACACACGGGTAGACACTGAATATTTCAGTACTGCAGTTTCAGTACACGCACGCAACCCCAGAAATATTTCGGTGTAGCAGTTTCAGTACACGCGCGTAGCCACTGAAATATTTTGGTGGTGCTGTTTCAGTACAAGCACGTAGCCTCTGAAATATTTCGGTGGTGCACTTTCAGTACATGCACGTACCCACTGAAATATTTCAGTGGTTCACTTTCAGTACACGCATGTACGAAATGAAATATTTCAGTGGTGCTGTTTCAGTACACGCATGTAGCAACTGAAATATTTCAGTGGTGCTGTTTCAGTACACACGTAGCCACTGAAATATTTCAGTAATGCACTTTCAGTACAGAGATGTAGACACTGAAATATTTCAGTAGTGCCATGTCGGTGATCTTGCATCCAAATATTTAGGGCTTCCTAATGATTCAGCAAAAAAAATAGACATAAGCAGTGAAATAATTTTTGTAGGGATGTTGGCTTACTCATGTTTTAGAGTGGTTGGGCTTTTTTAGAACCGTTCGTTGATGTCGATCTAACGGCAGACAAATACGAAGTACTGGGTAGTACTCCGATGCCATATCAATGTTGCTGATATGAATATGCATGTTTTCACCAAGTGTTGTGTCTGAATTAGAACTGAGCATTTTTTCTTAATGGTATCCATGGATCTAGAACTCCTATGAATTTGCTCATGTTGGATGTTTTGTTCTCCATCATTTGTACTAGCATTCCATGCGATTAGCTGCCATGACAAGACCCCTGGCAAATTTATTTTCTTGCCTCCAACATCCCAGGTGTGTTTTGCAGGAAAAAACCTGGAGTTCACCAGGCTGGCTGCAGTTGTGAGGCTGGGAGGCTGAAGGTGCTGCTACTGGCTGATCCTTCTTCTTTCAGCTTTTGTTCGTCCTTTCTCATGCCGTTGGACCAGGGCTACTTCCCTATGTGCTGTTAATGTATTAAGTAGTTCCTTCGAATTTGTAGTATTCAAATTACGCATTGATGGAATGTGTGAGGATGAACAATTATCAGTAACTTTACGAAACCCCTTGTAATATAATTCATGACAGCCAATTTGGAACATTGCCAGATTCAATATTTGGTATAATTGGGACATGCGCACAGCATGTTGCACTTGCGCACATCATAGACAAGTGTTGCAGCATGTCTGAAGCAACACTGAAGCGCCATTTGTGATCATTGCACCATCGGAACAACAAGTAAACATGAAGGAAGCATTCACCACCAATAAAGTTAAGGCCAGACATATATAGATAGCATTAGGTACCAGGCAGTTCACAACAGATCCAGTTAAGACACACAATACATTACATTACATTAATAGAGGTAGTTTTTAACCAGTTCAGACCCAGATGCAGCTTTCCAAAAGTAAAACATCATCAAATATACTGATGATGAGTACGGCTTCCGGCTTCTGATGATCAGCATGATGTAGGACTAGAGGTTAGGGTTTCTCAGGACCTTCAGGAGGGCAGAATGCTCAGCCCTGATCTTGTACTCATCACTGGAGATCGATGTAGCCCGGCAATGTTCCATCAGATGCTCCAATAACCCAGACCTGGGCTTGGGCTTGCTGCAGAAGGGGCAGCGGTACTTTTCCGTCCTCCAGTTGTGGTACATACCAGGTCCTTGGGTCCTGATCTTCAACACCACCTTCTCTTCAAACGACTCGACGTTCCCCTCGTCCACATCATCTCCAGATTCATACTGCACACATTAATGACTGACATTAATACATTATGCATTCAAATACTATAAACACACTAACTCAATGCACAAATAACATTTCAACTAGGCCTTACCTCATACGGCTCATCTTCATCAGAGTCATATGGGTAGAACCCAGTCTTGTCCCACTTCCTCTTGTTGCCCACAACCGCAAGATCCTCCTCCTCCTGCTATATTGTCAAACAAGCACATCAATTACAATGAATTGAATTGCAGTTCAAAGAATGTCATTACACACAAAATTGTGAATGTGAACCACATTGGTATGTTGCAAGTGACCAAATGCTTTCCTTATAAATACAGAATCTAAGCAATCAATCAACAGACAAATGCTTTCCTTCATAAATGCTAATGAAAATCCAAGCTGGATTCTTGACATTCCCTGGATTAACCCAACACTTTTCTTTTGAGGGAATTCCCCCCCCCCCCACACTACTTAATGGAAACATATAGTATATTTTGTTGCTAGGATCCTGCCTTGGAATGTTTACTTCACTCTTTACATATAGTATATACTAATTACAGAAGCCAACTACAAATTTCAATATGCGCAGATTACTGTTTTTGGGATAATGCAGCAAAGCTCCTACACATATTAACATAATGCAGTAGTTAATTAGGTACAACTTCAACTATAAATGCATACATCTCCAACAAACATCTAAAATTTCATTACTTACCAAAACAACAACAAATTATACTATAGATGAATCTTGTATCATCTAAATCAATTCATTGGCACATCAAAATTAATGCATTCCAAATCAAATATGTTTCCATCCAGTATCATTGAACCACAGATCAAATCAAATAATCATAAATGTCAGCAGCATTGAACTACAGATCTAATAATCATATGACATCTATCTGACCTTAAATTCCCCCTTAAATAAGGTATTCAACCTCATACTAATTAAAATCTAACAAGCAAAAATTCAACTACTAATCTAATAAGCATCTGAAAAAACTCCAAGATGCTTTTATCTCTGAAGCAACGGCATTGCAGAGGATGTTCAATGCTGTCAATATGTCTGAAGCAACAACAAAATTCCACAACTAACCCAAACTAAATAAGCATAGACTGCCCCTTCCCCTCGACCACGCTTCCCCTCTCCTTCAGAAGCCCCAATCCAGCACAAAAAAATCCAGCCCTTGAGAAGCTCTTTTGGATTAACATGACAACACCCAGTACATGAGCACATCCTTCACTATATTTACAACCAAACTAATGCACCATCTAATCACCTCAGGTAGACAATTTCCAAATCACAAGGCCATGCACAAATCTAACCAAACAAAGTTCTGGCCACAAACACTACAATCTAAAAACTACCAACTAAAAGTGATAAGCAGATACCTTCTGCTCCGCCTCCTCCTCGCCGGAGCCGGCCTCCACCTTCTCCACCTTCTCCACCTCGTGCGCCTCGCCACAGCCCGCCCCCACCTTCTGCGCCTCGCCAGAGCCCGCCTCCACCTTCTGCGCCTCGCCGGAGATCGCCAGAGCGGGCGCATCTGGCTGCACCACGCTGCTGCGGCCCGGCCCCGCCTTCTCCAGATCTCCAGCGGAGGGAGCACCGCGCTGGACGCCGGCACGCCCCCTCACAAAGGTGCCCGCAGCGACCTGCCGCGCCTGCTCCACCAGATCTGCGCCCCAATCGGGGCGCTCGCCTCCTGCGTCCGCCATGGCGATGGAGAGGATGCGGTGAGGGAGACGAGGAGGTTGGAGAGGAGAGGGTTTTGGGGAGTGGGGAGTGGAGAGAGGGAGACGATGCGGCGGGGGGAAATGGTGGGTGATGCGGCCGGAGGTGGTTGCCGTCCACATTTATATGATGGGACAGTTTTGGCAACTACTCGTGACACGTGCTGCCCCACGCGCGGGCGGCTTCACGCGTGCACGAAAGGCTGCCGTATACAAACAAATACGTATACGGCCGGGCATACGATCCTATATGACGACCAACACGCCCGAAACCAAGGAAGCGTGCACCCGCCGTCCCTCGTGCGCCCTTAAGGCCAGCCCATGTGAGGGGCGGGAAGCCCCTTCCGTTTTTCCTTTTTATTTTTTCTGTTTTCTATTTTTCCTTTTGAAAGTAATTCAGGATTTCTACAAAGTTGCAAATTGCGAAAAAAATGTTCGCATTCCAAAGTTCTTCATGGCTTGAAAAAATGTTCAGGACATGATAAATCTCACAGATTCAAAAAATGTTCGTGATTTCAGAAAGTGTTCATATGTTAAAAAAATGTTCATGAATTTTTAGTAAATGTTCAAAATATTTTGAAAAATGTATGAATTTTTCAAAAATGTTCATGAATTCGAGTAGCTAGTAGAGCATTAGTTACCAGTTAATAATAGTTGCAATCCATCAGAAGCAATAGTACCTAGATATGAGTAGATATAGGTACGGTAATACACGACAAGTACTCGCAAACAAGAGCTAACATAACAAGTTCATTTCACATTGATACATGGCCCACCCCAGTTCTAAATGAGGTGGATGGTGATCATCATCCTCAAGTCATGGCGACGGGTGTTCGCAACAGTGAGTAGGATGGCCTGTCCTACCCGAAGATTCTTGGCACGAAGGAACTTCTTCCACCCTGCCCTGCTCAAGACAGTGCGACCGTCCGTGTCCACTGCATAGGCACAGCTGGTGATGGAGCCCGTTCTGGTAAGGCGTAGTCCAGCAGCCATGCCTTGTTCGTCTGGGTCGATGCCACAGCTATCAAGTAACCTCTTAGGTAATTTCTGAAAACAGTTGACATGATATATCATCGCATATTACTACACTACATGCATGTCATAAAATTCTTCACTAAATGAATTCTAAACTAGGCCTCTCATCACAGTACTACAACATGCATATCATATGAACTACTACACTAACTAAGCATGCATATCATGTAATTACCACACTAAGTAACATACCATGATATGCCGTTTAACATTCGTCCTTGTGAGGCGGGTCACGAATGGCTTCCCTAGGTAGTCTTCACGTAGCGGAAGCATGTCCCAGAGGTTGCCGATTTCCTCGTCGCCCAGTCTGAGTCCTTGGGCATACAGGTATTCAACAAGTGGGTTCTCATCATCATCTGAATCGTCATCATCTGAGTCAGCACCATCTTCCTCCTCATGAACTTCATCCTCACTATCCGGAATCAAATTTAGATAGATAACAGAAATCCTGGGCCTATCTCTTCTGAAGGAGAAGCTGATCAATTCACCCCCACTAAGACGCATGCGGGCGATGAAACGATCCCAATCATCTCCTCCTATCTGGGTTATCTTTCGCCCCTTCTCGACCTGCATAGTGTATGGGCCCCCAAGAGCGTCGAAGGTCACGGTGTCTCCGATGAGCTCATTGAATGCCAATCTCACATTGCATGGTACGATCTGTGTAAGATAAAAACAAATAACAGACACAATACATTAGTGGAAATAGCAAAAAAAAAAGAATGTACTGTCAGAAGGTTCATATAAATTGTTACCGCTGCAACAACAAAAGAAGGCTGGAAGTAGATGCCGAACAGCGTGGCAGTAGAAAGGCTGGTCCGGCACCGTGAGTTGCAGCGTCCACATGGTGCTTCCTCCATTCTACACAGAACATGTTGAACTCTAAGTTGAATTGTACATAGTACAATACAAAGATCATACATATAATAAATCACAGTGATAACCTATACTGGCAATGGCCAATCAATCTATTTACTATCATCTACGTAATAAAGCAATGCCAATGACAATGGCAATGCCCGTCTCATCTAAACCTGGGAATAGTTTGGCATCCAAACCAGTCCAATCCACGGCACACATCAAAACCAAACCAATCCAGATATTTTCATTTAGAATCTAGACCAAACCGAACTATACATGCTCGTCATCCAACCCAGTCCAAACCGTTTTCAACTTTTGGATTGAATCCAAAGGTTCAAACCATAGAAACCAAATCAAGATCCAATCCAAAAACTAAGTTTCAGTCCAAACCAATCGGCTCAGATCCGCCTCCGTAGGGAGACGCGGTTGGGGAAGGGAAGAAGAGGGGAGATCTCACGTACTTGCCGGAGTTGGCGGCGGCCGCGCACCGGCAGTGAAGAGAGGGGTCGTCGGGAGATGGCGGCGGCGGCGGCGCTGGTCGAGAAGGGGAGAAAGAAAGATGTGGAGTGGTCGAGACGGGGAGAAAGAAAAATGTGGTACATGTGGTGGCGCAGTTGTGTGGATGACAAGGGGACCCACTTGTGAGACCGATAGCAATTGATGGCAAACCGCAAGAGGTGCATGACCGCAGGAGGTGCACGACCGCGTGCACTTGTGAGACCGATAGTACTCTGTTTTTTGCTCTCTTTTTTTCATGTCAGAAGTGTTTTAAGCATTTTATCGTTGCAGGCCCGTGGGTGGTTACAGAATGGAACACGAACAGCACGAGCCCCACGACCCCCACGACCACGATAACGACGAGCGCCTCCCTCACGCGACGAACCGCCTCCCCCAGAACTCAAAAAGGCACCTTCTCCTCCATTCCTCCCTCATTATGCGAACCACGTCCATCTACTCCACAAACTGCAACCACCGTCTCTGTCTCAAAACCGCCGTCGCTGGAGAAGGGCAATGGCGGAGGAGCCGTCTACCAAGCGTCACTGTGGCGAGACGTCCGACCAGAGCATCAAGGAAGAGCAGAGCATCAAGGAAGACGATGTTCAGGTCCCCGGTGAGAAGCGTGACTACACCACCAAACTTGACAAGGTGGAACTCCACGGCAAAGAGACGCTGGAGGTCGTCTGCACCAGCAATCCAGACACTGCCGACGAAATGCTCACCAGGCTCTTCATGAAAGCCGTCGGCAGGTATCCTAGATTCGTCGGCGTTGATGTGGAGTATACCAGGGATGACGAACCTCCGCAGTACGCAGCATTTCTGCAGTTATGCGTGGATGAACTCTGCCTGGTCTACCACATCGCTGCGGCCACAAAATGGTGAGCCATCCTACTCATATACCCTAGTTTCTCAACTACATCTACTAGTGTAGATTGTGAAGTGGACGCACTAGTGTGGTTTCTCAAGTACATGCACTGGCATAGATTTTTACCCTGATGCACTGGATTAGTATCTTAAAATCTTGCACTAGATTAATCACCAAACTTGATATACTAGTGTAGTTTCTGATCTTGATGCATTAGTGTTGTGTCTACCGCTGTGGATGCATTAGTGTTATTTTCTGAAGTTGATGCACTGGACTAGATGTATTAGTGTTGTGTCTACTAGTGTAGTTTCTGATATACTAGTGTAGTTTCTGATATTGATGCATTAGTGTTGTGTCTACCGGTGTGGATGCACTGGACTAGATGTATTAAAAGTTGTTTCTGAAGTTGATGTAGTGAAGTAGTTTGCTGTAGTGTTATTTTCAACTGTATGATCCAAAAAGAGAAATAACATCATGTACTTCATGCATTCATCTTCAAAATTACTACTAATCTTCAATATGTCTCTCCCCTTGAAGGCCCAAGCGCCTCAAGAGCTTCCTCCAGGAGAAGAAGTTGTTCACCTTTGCCGGTTTCAGCATTCATAATGACAAACAGATGCTGAAGATGTCTGGTTTGGAGATCAATCCCGAAAAGTACATCGACATTCAGAAAAACTATAGAGTTCCATATGCCGGCAGAAAGAAGCAGTACGACTCCTTGGCTGATGTTGCAGCCAGCGTCATCCACCCATTTTACCAAAACATGAAGAAGAAGATCAACAGGACCGAAGACCATAAACTATGGGGGATCAGCCCGCTGCCAGACTACCTCATCGAGTACGCAGCGAAGGATGCGTACGCCACCTACAAGGCTTGGAAGATAATAGACAACATCAAATCAGGTGTGGAAATTTCAGAAGCACAGGAGGCTGACCCCTACTACCACTGCCACTACGCGGCATGAAGAGAGATCAAAGTCTGCCTTCAAGTTGCTAGCGCAGTGTCCTTTTATGATATCTATATTTCTTAGTTGTTCGATGTGTCTGAACTTATGTCCTATGGTGTGTCTGAACTTATGCTGTGCGGTGGTTGATCTGCCGTTTATCTTAAGAGTTTGCTGCTACTCTGGTTTAGTGTTCCAAGTTGTTAATACTATTTTGGTGATGCATGATAAGCCTTGTACAATGCTTGATGCGTACGGTGGTGCTTAGAAAAATAAACAGGGTTTTTCTGAAGCACTGGTGCCTATTTCTATAGGAGAGACGCCTAGTTATGCGTCTACCCTGTACAAATAAGCACCTATGCTTAAGGAAAGCCTGGTTTATGACTATGGTAGTTATAGCTTGGCATGATTATGTTTAGTGTATAACTCAGCATGATTATAGCTTCACAAAATTAAACCATGCAAATGATTGCCGATTCCACCTATTGCCAAATCAAGCTTTGTACTGATGATGCATTAGATATTGCTATAAGTAGAGGATGCTCATGATTGCCAAAAGTACCTATTTTCACTTTCTGATAAGAACTAAACGTGTATGAAATGATGCTAAAAGTAGAGCATGAGCATGAACATTTATCAATTGATGATCAATTGATGCAACCTATTTGTGTTTGAATGGGCTCAATAAAGCTGGTGCTGGTTTATGCTCTCTGCGTGACCGTGATGGAAACGAAGACACTTGGTTGGCTATGGTCTTGCTGTCAAATTTAAGTTTCAGTTCTTTAAGACTCTTTGTTTTTGCTGCTTCCTCGGGATTGACTAGCTTTCTCGGGTGTCCACGTGCTCTCTTCCTTTTTGGGGAGTTGGGTGCACCACTTTTGGGGGAGTTGGGTGCACCGGTATCCTTCTGGGAGTTGGATGTGCCGGGTTCGTTGGAACCATCAGGATTGTTTACTAATTGCACGTCGTCTTCTGAACCATCAGGTAGAACTGCTTGCTGGGCATCGTACACCTCCTTCTGTATAAGAGAGTGCTGCGTTAGTTCTAATCATGAGACTTATGAAATAAATGATATATTCTTGATGTAGCACTAACCGTTATGGGGAACTTATATGATTCGAGACGAAGCGCGTTGCAATTTGAATGCAGTAAGGCTGTACATATTTTCCACCTGAAAATATCTATCCTTGCCTATATTTGATAACCGACACTTATGTCAGCATAGCTTTCAAGCTAAACAAAGTACAAATGTTAATTAGGCATTCAATTACCTGGTTGAAAATATCGGTCATTTCATCCCCGTTCCATGACAACATGTACTGCAGTGTCCAAACCGCATAGGAAGTCCTGCGATGTTTAGTTAAAGATCAGTAATCTTATTCGTGTAGGCAAATAATAATTTATGAGGCCATGCCTACCCATCGGTCTGTTGTGGTATGTTCTCATAGCGTTTTTTGGTCCATTCGGCAAAATTGATGTTCTTAGCTGGTGATATCAACCCATTCTTGACAGGTTCGTCGATGCAGAACTGAATCGAGTCCACCTAGGGTACGACGAGTTATACATAGGGTTACGCTACTTTGGGAGCTCATGTGCCATGCGGATCAAAAGAGGCAGCAAGAGAACACTTACAAGAGAATCTTCCTTGGTCTTGTCGCAATGATAATTCATGGAGTTCAGAGTCTGAATTTCTTTTTTGTCAAAATTAAACATCATTAGCATCCAATGGTTTTGGTGTACATTCAGTGGGACATGCACCTGCAGTAAAATTTGGGTTGGGTTGAGAACTGAAATTTGTCGTGTACAGTGTGTACATAAACTATGAAAGTGAGGAAAACATGTACCTTTCGGCGCCCTACAAATTTTTCTGCTACACGAGCTAACCATGAGGCTGCACGTCCAACAGGAACCACCCCCTTCATTTGTAACAGCCTTTTGGTTTCTTCAGGGGATATGATTGAGGTAGTATCATTCTCAATTTGACTAATGCGAGCATATGCCATAATAACCTGCCAAATTTTCAATCATACAATAATAAGAAAGTTGTTGCAGTAATGATGTAGACTAGAGTATAATGGGCTTACATCATCATAAATGTATTTCTCGTCCAAATTTTGCTTCAGTTTTTCTGCTGTGAGGGTAATGTCTCCGATTCTAGCTATTTCAACAGGGTCGTATGTTCCGCGGATGTAAACGGCTGTCTCTATGTCCTCATCCGTGAACTTGTAATCATTACCAAAGACAGGCTTCATCGGAGTTAATTCTGGATTCTCATTGTTTTCCGTCACATGTCTTGCACTTGGTGTAGTCGAAGTCCCTGCCGTGAATTGGATAGCCCTAGGAGTTCCTGTCAGTGATGAATTGCACACATTGACTTGATCCTACAAAGAACAAAGGTAGTTCATCATTACTTTGTTACTTTTAGATATTAACGTGTTGGGCCATAAAGATCACCTGCACGCCTCCTTTCTGTGACACTGATTGTCGGTTGCTTCTAAATTCGTATTTTAATTCCTGTAACAATGCAAACAATAATGAACATGAAGGAACATATTCATACAAAATACAAAATGCACAGTATGACATACATGTAGTTCCCTCCTTAAGTCTTTAATTTCGTCCTCGGCCTTCGACAACCTAGGATTAGTGCCAGTTTTAGTCTTCATGTCGATCAAGTCTTCAGCTAGCGTCTGGTATTTGACATCAAATATGTGCTCAATTTCCATTAACTTCCTGCCTACCTTCTTTTCATGATCAGCTAAGCGTGCATTCATGGCTTCAACTACCATGTCAATCTGTGTAACCCAAATAAAACCCCGTTGATAACAATAGCTAAATGAATGAGGTTCCATGACACCTATTTGTGATATTGCAAAAACAAATAGTCTTTGGAGTACATACTTGCTGGCTACTAAATTGCTGTCCTTGTGATGGTGCTCGATACGAATCATGTTGATGCACATGTTCATCATTTTTTCTTGGAAAATTATTAGAATTCTCAGACGGTCGTTGAGGAGCACAAATTTCCATGGCAGCCTTTTTTTATAAAATATAATGAACCATTAGTACCAAATAAAAAATCGGATATAGAAAGTTCAATTGTAGATAGGTACCAGCCCGTTATGAAGACCTCCTTTATCGTAAGCATCGCTTCTTAAAGTAGCCGTCGTTTCGTCCCATCGTGCGATCAATGGTGGGGGTCTAGAAGCATACATCAATCGGCCACTACGCACGTGCTCCCAGTACCAATACTACACAATAAATTAGTTCATCACCATACAGATATGCAACAGAACAATAATTAAAGGACATTAAGTAGTGATCTAGCACTAACCTGGAGCAGAATTAGATTTCCTTGTAGATTTACGTGATCTCGAGTTCTAAACTTGTGAACGGACTTGAAGAAGTGATTAAGTGTGAAACATCCCCAGTTAAATTTCCGAAGGTTTTGAAGATCTGTAACAAGGTTGAGATATTTCGAGTCCACATACTGTTGTGCTGTTGGTGCTAGAACAGTACCAATTGCGTACAGAATGAACCGTCTCAGGAAATCGCCGTCTGGAGCTTTGGAAGCTCGGATCGCCGTTTCAAGGTCAGAAATCAAAATTTGCCCATTGTTTGCATAGGCGGTAAACAATTCTGTGTCGGTTTGCATTTCCAGATGTGGCTCTATATCCTCCCTTCTATCGGAATGCCAAATATACACTGCACGTCCTCTTTTGTTATAGGAATTGGCGTTTTTCCGATGGTAATGGATTGGGTGTCCATATCTATGCTCTTGGCTAGTCTAACCAACATTATGCGCCGTAGAGTCACTTCATGCATCTGGGTTAGACCGCCAAGACTGGTTTCTATGATGTACTTTTTGTGGTCTGGTGACAACAGTTTCATGGTTTTTGCGAACCTTGTCTGTGAGCATACTAACTTCATATGACCATGCTTTTCGCCGAGTTCCTGTTACATGCCATTAAATTATACTGAGTACACATGAATTATGTGTACGAAACGATTGTACACAAACAGTCAATTACTTACCGCATCGGTAATTTTGAAGATGGGCTTTTCTCCATTATGAAGGTTCGTATCTGAAACTGACATTGCTGGCTCCTATGCAATGATAAAATCCGGCTCAATTAATCTGAACAAAATTGGAAAATGTATAACAAAATTAGCAGCGAATTAATTTTAACAAAATTAACTGGGTCATTTAACATATGATCCACTTATGGGTTTAAGCAGAGAACCTATTTGGGTGCAAAACCTATGATGGTTCAACTACTAAAGGAGCGGCCGACAACGATTATAAAGAGTTACGATCAGGTAATACCTTCTCTCGGAGACGGTGCCGCCGAGTAGATGGCCGCGGTTAGTGCGTCGCAAACTATAAGTGTCGGTATAGCGCGGTCGACGGCGCAAAGGAAAAACGGCGCGTTCACGCGAGGAGGAGGCGGCGAGAAGAACACTGACGTCCGACCCCTCAGATCACGTTGGCGGTGGGCGGCGAGTGGTGGCCGCCGACTCCTGTATTCCGTGGGCGACCGGCGTCTCCGATCTGATCTTGCAGCGGTCGTGGGAGGTGCGGACGGCCCGGGTGGTTAGAATGCGGAGCTGTAATCGCGGGATTTAGGGAGGGGTGGGCCGCGTGAGTTATGTGAGATTTGGATAAATGATATAAAAAAATAAGAAAATCTTGTCAACTCGTTTAGGGGTTTAGGGGTTTAGGGTTATTAGGGTTTAGGGGTTTAGGGTTTAGGGTTTAGTGGGGGGGTTAGGGTTTAGGGTTTAGTGTTGACATGCAAGCCCGGAAATGCGTGTGTCAGAGATCGTACTTGCGTGTACATGTACTAATGATCCCAAACTTTCTTAATGGCATCCCATGACCACATAGAGAATGCATGCATAATGGTTTCCATGTGGGGCAAAATTTTGAATGTTGTTACGGTTTAGTGGGGGGGGGGGTTAGGGTTATCAGGGTTTAGGGTTTAAGGGTTTTAGGGTCGACGGAACTATGTTTGTCTTACAGTGGACGTAGCACACACACCGGACATTGGTGGAGCGTTGGTCTACAATGGATTCCCTCCGGTAGCATCGATCCGGTCCGTTGACTGGCTCGGCCGACAAACTTCGTCCCACATAGAGCATGCATCCATCCACTGGACCGGATCGATGTTGGGTTGGTTTCATACAGGTGAGGAACCCAGCTAGTGCTTTTGGGGTGTTGACATGCTAGGCCGGAAATGCGCGTGTCAGAGATCGTACTTGCGTGTATAATCCCAAACTTTCTTCATGGCATCCCATGACCCCATAGAGAATGCATGCATAATGGTTTCCATGTGGGGCAAAATTTTGAATGTTTTTACGGTTTAGTGGGGGGGGGGTTAGGGTTATCAGTGTTTACGATTTTAGGGTTGACGGAACTATGTTTGTCTTACAGTGGACCTATCACACACACCGGACATAGGTCGAGCGTTGGTCTACAATGGAATCCCTCCGGTAGCATCGATCTGGCCCGTCGACTGGCTCGACCGACATACTTCGTGCCACATAGAGCATGCATCCATCCACTGAACCGGATCGATGTTGGGTTGGTTTACATGTACATGTACAGGGACCGGAAATGCGCGTGTCAGAGATCGTACTTGCGTGTACATGTACTAATGATCCCAAACTTTCATCATGGCATCCCATGACCCCATAGAGAATTCATGCATAATGGTTTCCATGTGGGGCAAAATTTTGAATGTTTTTACGGTTTTGTGTGTGTGTGTGGTGGGGGGTGGTGGTTAGGGTTCAGGGTACATGCCACATTGTTCACATTGTCCAATTAACACTTTGTATAGATTTTTTGGGTAAAAAATGAACGAAATAATGCAACTAATCTGAACGTAACGTTTGGCATGTATCAAACCAAGTAGCCACTATTCCTTAAAAAAAACCAGTTAGCCACTAATTGCGCCAAACATATCACGTAATAAATGGGTTGACAATTATTTCTTGAAATTCGTGGAAGGAATTTATTGCTCTTCCTTTTTTGGAGAACAATAAGTTACAAATTTTATTTTGGAAACAAGAAATCAGTTTTCAATTTTATTTGTCCTTTCCAATAGATTTCAAATGAGCTTTTCCTTGGTCTGGTCATACAAGGCATTAAGCACACATGACATTGCTTATACAGAAGCTGACTGAAATAATTTGTTAACAACTACTAACGACTAATGATCAACAAGTAAACAAATCCCACAACAATTATTGAAAAATAAAATCCCGCGGCCATCAGATTTGCGTGCTTCTTCAGATCGATCAACTGCCTTAAGTTCTTGTTGATCTTCTTCAATTCCACCTTGAGTTCCGCATCCGCCACCATCGGAGGAACATTGGCATAGCCCTTATTATCCACCGCCGATGGCAGATCTACCTCTAGGGTTGCCCCGTGCCTCAAATCAATTAAGCCATCCGTTTGAAGCCTCTCAACGTATTCATCCAGCCACTCAAAATGCTTGCATGTTTTCAGGTTCTGAAAAAGGGAAGGGAAACCCTAAATACCAATTCCGAGGACATATAAATAAATCTGGGGTCAGAATTCATAGCAAAAAGACACAACAGAACATAGATTTAACCTTCCCCGCTTCTGGTTTGCTCTCGCATTTCACAAATTCCCGCCCATGGTTTCCATTCTTCTCCGATATGGTTGTCAAACGCTTCAGTGGCGCGATGCATGGGCAGTCGGGGCATCTGGTCATCGGTAGTGAACCATACCGCGGCCATGATGACGGAGAGGCCGAACTGGACATGGACATCTCTCGTCTCTCACCGTCCGCCGGCGATGGCAGGCTTCGTCGCCGGAGAAGAATAACAATTTGGTGGGGCAAGGGAAAGGGAGGCAATGGTGGGCCGCGGGTTGGCACGGGCATGGCGATGGCTCGGGCTTGTGTGATATGTGGTTGGACCCGCGGTCAGTGCACATGTTTTGGAAGCCCCCAAAAGATCATGCTCCTTAAAAAAAATTGCATCAAAGCGCATTACTTCAAAATAACTAATTATCCCTACAATCACGGATATATACCTTCCCATTCTACCGCATATCAACCCTATCCTAACCACCCCCATCTACCTTGTTTCTCCTCACATAGCCATCGCCGGGATCGCGCCATCGCTTCTGAAGCGACCACGCCGACGCCGGATTAAAAAGGTCTCCTCCACGGCTCCTCCCATCTTCGATTGCAGTGCTGATTATTTTTTCCATTGATTCGACCAAGAAGTCATTTCCGAAGAGATTAGAAAATACAGCCTTTGCCATAGTTGAGTAGTTCTGGTGTAATTGGAGTACAGGATGTCATGCAAGAGCTTTCTGATTGATAGTTTGTAGTAGTTGTTCGTACGAACTGGTTATGAATATATTTTCTCGGTGGTATTGTTAGGAATTAGTTGGATGAGGTTGTGGATACAGTTTTCATACTATGGGTATATGTGTTGTTGTAGGGACCATGGTCTCAGAGGCGCATAACAACCATGCGGAGTACGACAAGTCTTTGCATGAAGCGCGCCGGGAGATCGACTTGAAGGTGCAAAAGGATCGCGCTGAGGTAGATAAGAAACTCAAAAAAGAACGTTCATACATGGACAGGATGATAAAGGAGGAGCGTGAGGAGTTTTCCCGTAAGATGGCGAAGATGCGTCTTGAGATTGAAGAAAAGTATAAGCGGGACTGTGAGGACATGGAAAAAAAGTTTTTGCTTGGCTACAAGGAAATGCATCAAACGTTGCAGAAGGACCGGAAGCTTGTGGACAGTATTATACAAACAGAGCGAGTCAGGATGGATGCCTATGTGTTGCAGGCAGGTTCGGATACTGACAGCAAGCTGCTACAGGAGCGGTCGGACATGGATTATAAGGCCATGCTGGAGAAGGTCCGTTTGGAAGGACATATGTTAGAAGCCCGTGCGATCTCACGGCCACCCCGACAACATGTCTTCAATTTTTCTCCCCCTGTAAGTATTTCGCACCGATTGTATATATTAAGGACCTTAGTATTCTATGATACAAACATCTTCAATTTGTGGCAACCTTATGTCGGCGATTGTATGTAGGCTAAGCATCATGAGACGGCACAGTCGCCATCCACTCGAGAAAGTGCGATAGATTCACTCGTTCAATGCCACATCACTCCACCCCAACAACATATCTTCAATTCTCCCCTTGTAAGTACCTCCCAACGATGCCATACCCAAGATATGGTATGACCTTTTAAAATTTGTGTGTAAACCCACTGTCGACGTTTCATACGCAGGATAAGAAACGTGTGATGGCAGAGTCCCCAGTCACACCACATGAAGGATACATTCCACATAACAAGGTGAGAAGGTTTGAGATGGCACAATCCCCAGTCACTCCACATGAAGGATACATTCCACAAAAGCAGGTAACAACACCGCAATTTTGCTATGCACATAAAAAATTATGTTTGCCCCTTTACTCATTTAATGTATTAACTCTGATGTGAGATACTAGGTGCTGGTCATGGAATTTTTTGTTAGTAGGGATGATGAGATGTCACATGTCCCGAGAGCATACTTTGATGAACACCCGGCAGAAGTCAGAATTTTTGAACCCGCCAAAGTGACCTACGATCTCATTATGAGTGAAATGAGAGATACTTTTGGTTGCAAAATGGGAGCAGAACTGTACTACTTCTTACCCGGGTCTGCGTGGAAGCTGCCAGAAGGAATGTTCTTGATTGCAGGACCAGATGATGTAGAAAAAATGCTTTCTGATCTGAATGGCAGCAAGACATGTCACCTGTACATTGTGTACAATAGAACTACGGGTCGTTATCCCGAGCATGACATTGATCCAGAGGTTCAAATTTTACATGTTACATGCATCTAGTTTATGGCTACGTCATTTTTAAGTTCTTCCTAATACAATTCCTATGGTTTTCTACAGGAAGTGAGAATCCAAGAAATGGAGGGTCTTGCTAGAGAGTTGAGGGAGAAAGAACAAGAACAACTTCAGTTGTATGGTTACATTGATGTTAAAGAGAAAAAGATTGAAGCACATGGGTCGTCGCCAAGCCCGACGCAATCTCCAACGTCGCAACGCAAGAGGTCACTGGATTTTGGCAGTGCAGAAGACCATATGGAGTAGGCTCAATTGTTTTTCAACCAGTTTAAGCTTCAAACCAGGATTATTTTGTTGCAAACAAACATTTTTTTCTGTTTCACACTATGTTCGCAATTATGGTACAATTTATTCATGAGACAGTTCTTTGAACAACAATGCATGAGTTTTATGATCAATCATACAGTTGTTTCTGAGTTGTTTGTGAGATGGCATTGCATCTAAAGAAGTTTCCATCTATAAAACTTGTAAAAAATCATTGATGTTGTCTTTGTTGAAACTGTTTTTTCGTGCCTTTCATCTACACGTGTAATCATTATAGCCTACAAAACCATGCAACATCGCAAAACAATTTCCAGTTGGCATGCATGCTTGTCATGTTGGTACAAGGGTTTCAAAAAATTTTTGGGTCCATTTCAAGCATGCCGAAAAAATCCGTCTTCCCAGATGGAACATCCCCTGCTACCCGAACGGCTAAGTTGAATGACACCAATTTTTTCCATCAAGCGCGCAAGCACACCCCCGTGGGCCGCGTGAAATCTGAGCTAACCCCAAAACTTGCTGGTTTTGACGTCAAATAAGATAGAAATATCAAGGGAAGAAGATAGAAATAGCAAGCAAAACACAGATAACCAACAACATATCAAATAGACGGGTAGAAATCATAACATAGTTTGGATAGATAAAGTTCACGATAGAACCAACAACATGATTTGCTCTTAATAGAAATATTTAAAAGATAAAAAACTTGCCCTAACACGCTAAGGCAAGACAAGCTGACGAGACCGGGCCTTCACCACCATCTTCACTGCGCCTCCTCTCCAGTGCTCCTCTCCATCCCGTCCTCGCCGATGTAGTAGGGGAGGGTGTGCATACCGTCGCGGGTGGGGAAGACGCAGTCGAAGTTTGTGAAGATGTTGTGGGTTGTGAATGCGATGAATTCGCATCCACACCAAAACACCTTGCCGAGGAGGTAGTACGCATCAAATCTGTTGGTCAAGGTGACGGTGAGCCCTATCGGCGGAGACCAGGAGTTTGGACGCACTTCATGCAGTCGGAACATCACCGGCGAGCCCGCCGGGAGGTGGGCGAAGCCCGCACGGAGGAACCACTGGGCAAAGCCCCTTGCACCCCTCCAGCGTGAGAACGCCCACACACGAAGCGTGCTCTCCACGACGACGCCGGCCGGATACTGTCTCTCCGGCACGGTCGGTGGGAGCCGGTAGGTGGGGCCGTTGTACTGCATCCTCGCGGCTCGCTCAGAGAGTGCTCTGGGTTTGGGGAAGAAGAGAAGGGCGGCGCAAATGGATGTGTGCAGAAGGTGAGGGCTGGTGGTTTAAATAGGGAAAGGGGAAGGGAAGGGAACCGACCGCGCTTACGTTCAAACTAGCCGCGTCGAACGATCCATATGCCACTTTAATTGCCACGTTGAATAGATGCGGGTGGATCAAAAAAGTGTGAAACCAAGGCTTTAATTGCCATGTTGAATACATGCGGGTGGATCAAAAAAGTGTGAAACCAAGGTTTTAATTGCCACGTTGAATCGAAAAGTGTGAAAACAAGGTTTTAATCGCCTCGCTCGCATGCATGCACGTCCGCCACCCGCGCATGCAAACCCACGTCGCCGCCCTTCCCATGCATGCAGGCCTCAGGCGCAGACAACGAGATGGCCCAACGGTCCATCCAGGGACCCAGCGGGTGAGGCTGGCGTGGGACGGCCCACCCGAATTAGGCCCAAGCGAGCTTCACGCCGGGCACATCCCAGGGGTGCAGGGAGTTTAGTCCCACCTCGCCGAGCGAGGGGAGCTAGCACCGGTTTATATAGCGGGCTGAGCTTTCCCTGTCAAGTTCCTTTCTAAAGCGGGCAGCACATTGCCTAACCGTCTCCGTTCCTGCCCTGTGGGGCCTACTTGCTACCTGTTTTCACAATCTGGCGGGCCTCTGCATCCTGGCCCAATAAATGATTGGGTTACTAGTCGTACACAGGCCGTTGAATTGTGAAAGCGGGCAAGTAGGCGGGCTTTTTTTGTCTATTTCATTTTTTTCATTTGTCACCATTATTTCCATTGCAGCCTGTCCATCATGCTGCATTTTGGCAAAAACAAGCTAGAGTTGTACACACCCTGATTTAATGCTCAAAACGTCGGTCTATACCTCAAGGGGACATTGTAAAATAATTGTTTTCAAAAATTTCTTTCATAGACATGTTGCACACATGATCTCTTGCACAAACAATGCTAGGTTTCCAAGGTTTTGTATTTTTCTGAATTTTTTTGAATTTATAATGCCCTCTAGACTGACTGCTGAAAACATCGGTCTATGCCTCAAGGGGGCATTGTAGAATAATGTTTTTCAAAAATTTCTTTCATAGACATGTTTGGCACATGTGTGTCACCATGTACAAGAAAATTTGGGTGAATTGGAGGCGGTGGAAAAATTCACCTTTTTTCAAAAACTGGCTTAAGTTGACCAAATGGTCCCTCCGGAATGCGGGCATTTTTTCGACCACCTCCAAATCACCTCAATTTTGGCACACATGATCTCTTGCACAAACAATGCTAGGTTTCCAAGGTTTTGTATTTTTTTGATTTTTTATGCCCTGGGCAATGTCAGTTCGAAACACTCTAGAGATACTTCCTCAACCAATGATGCGACCCAAGGACCTTCATGCAAAAACCAGGCACCTGCATGCAAGAGTCGGGGACCTGCATGTGAATAGTGATTCATCAAGGCCTTGACAGCTGCTGGCACAGCGGCCGCCGCCCGATTTGCATGCAGCGAAGATGAACGTGCATGGAGGTTTCTCAAATATTTCCAAGCACACCCCACTGGGCCCCGCTTATTTAAAAAATACATCAGTCATTAATGATCTCTAAATGAAGAATATGCATGATGATTATGAATATGCATGACAACCATAGTAAGGGTGAAGAATCATATTCATCCTACAATGAGGACCAACGCTTGCTAAAATCACCTCGATGAAGGTATTTAAGCAGGTAAAGGAGCTGGTCGAGGGGCGAGGTGGGACTATTTTTAGTTACACGAGAACAACGCGCGAGATCGTACGTGACGTGGGCCGTTCGGAGCTGCAACCTCGGATGGGCCGGTGTTTGGGTCGACGTAGGAAAACGGCCTGCGATGCATGAGCCATGCAGACCGTGGGATCGCGCGGGAGATCCGTCTGGCGGCCGTGCGTGCATGCAGAAATACATCACAAAAATTATTCTACTCGACAATAACAAGTGCTCCATGCTAGCCCTTATTCCTGTTCGGAATACATCATCATTCTTAAAGTTGGACATCAAATGATACACACAGAAAATGGAAACGAAAGATGTCGAACTAATACAGTAACATGGCAGTACAAGCGCACTTCACTAAATTACTGTCACGATGAAATAGAATGTAAAGACCACGTCACACAAAGCTGAATGGCACACGACTTTCTCTGGCTCATCGTCGGTTCATGCTGTATGTAGACATCACAGTTCAGCCTCGAGATCCTACACAGAAGAATAGAATAAATCACATGGACATCAATTATGAGTAAAACACATGCAAAAAATAAATATGAACATATTTCGTACCTCTAGCAATTTAGCGCATTTACGTCGATTGTGACCAGGATTCTTGCAATAGCCACACATATTCTGTGATCTTGACTTCTTTGTCTTTGCCTGCAGCCTTTTCTTCGGTGTACCTCGGCCTGGCACATGCACGGGATCCAGAACCTTATCAACTTTCTCCGAGTGCGGCATCAACGGGCCAAACCTAATGCTGTTATGCTGAGCATTAGTTGACTCCTTGCTGTCAGCTTGTTCAAAACTTGATTGCTTGCCATGATGTTGTGCTTCCAAAAGCATCTTTAGACGGTGATAGTCCTCATCAGAGTGGCATGCCTTGAAACTTGCGGCGTGACTACAATTCCGCAACTCGCGATACCTCTGCAGGCTTACTGAATAGTCATACATCTGGTTTTTTTGGGTAGGTGCGTATGCACATTTTGCATTCATAGTCCACCTAGTGAGAACGCAACAACTGGGCAGAATTGTTTGTTTTAAAATCCCCAATATGTAAAAAATGTGGGAACATGGTGTGCCTGCGCATTCCAGCTTACGGCAAGAACAACTCACCCTGTGCAAAAGACCTCCTTGCTCTTCAATGCGCACTCCAAACTTTTTATCCATTCTTTCCTGCTTGGACACAACATAAGTGGAATCTTCTGATCCATCTAGTATCTCTCTGATCTGACATTTGCTGACAGCATCTATGCTCCATAAGACCATCTTAAAGACACTAGGTGTGAAAACTGTTGCGGCGTGTTTCTCAAGCGGCGAAGCATTTTCCTCTGTAAATGGAACGGACTGCAAGGCTTCGACGTCTTGGAGAGCTTCGTTAATCCGTCGCGACGCAAGGCAACGCTCATAGTGCTCTAGCATTTCAAACAACGACATCTTACCCTCAAGATGCGTATGTAGCACAGAGTTCAAGCTCTCACTCCTCTGATTGCTGCTCAATCCTAGGAAACAACGCCCCTCAAGATATGGAGCACACCACAACTTTCTCATCTGATACATCTGATGCAGCCAAGACTCCTCACTGGTTACTTTATTCCGTTGTAAGAAGTGTATCCATTCTATCTCATGCTCTTCAATGAAAGAAGTATCATAAATGAAAGATCTGAATTCCTCCTTTACGTCGTCATCATGCAGATGGCGTACAATGTTCTGCTGAATGTGCCATATACATAGTCTATGGTTTGAGTCTGGCCAGACCACCCTGATTGCTCTCTGCATTGCAAGGTCCCCATCTGTGATCACAGATATCGGATGCTTCTGTGCCATGCAATCAGAAAAGGTCCGCAACATCCACTCGTATGCCTGGCCTGTTTCATGAGAAATTATACCACAGCCAAAAATAACAGTGCTGCGGTGGTGATTCAACCCGACAAACGGCACGAATGGCAGATTGTATTTGTTGGTTCTGTATGTGCTATCGAAAACAATGACGTCTCCGAAAGCCTCGTAGTGAAGTCGCGATTGACTATCAGCCCAGAACAGTCCCTTCAGATGGCCATGCTCGTCTACCAAGTACTTGAAGAAAAAATCCACATCTCGCTCTCGCCTCGCCATCATGTGCATGATCACCGTATTAGCATCACCGGCACTGATTGTCTCCTGCTTATTAGCATGGCAGAAATTATAAATGTCCCTCTTTATGCATCCAACCTTATCAAATCCACCGTATTGAAAGCACAAAATATCCATAATACGGTATTTGCGGATCCCACATTTTTCCATGTCCGCAATGTCCGCTTTCTGCTCATCGCTAATTCGTCTGTGCGAACGCAGCAGACAAGAAAGATCCCGTGGGGCTAGAGGATGGCTGTGCTCATCGATGAAATCCTTGACAAACCACCGACCGGTTTCCTCCTGTCTCGTAATGACCAATTTAGCATTACACCCAACACGAGTTAAACTTCGTGGCCTCCTCTTTCTATCTTCCATCTTTCTTTTCATGTGCTTCTCTTCGCGAAACCCTTGACGACTACACACAATTTTCCTTAAAATTATGTATTTGTTGGATCCATCCCACTCAACGTAGCTTCTCCTCACACTAAAACCTTTTTCAAGAGCATATTTGTTGTAGAATTCATAGCCTTCAGCCTCACTATCAAACATCTTGCTGACAACATTTAGATACTCGAACATACTCTCATCACTTGCATACGCCATGTCTTCCTGCATATGACATGTGAGGGAAACCAATCATCAACATCTTTCTGTTTATCAATGTTGCAGGTGTAAAATAGCTTATAGGCAAAGACAAGTGCATGGAAAAGACTTTGCTCGTTTGACATGTGAGGGAAACCAATCATCAATGCCCAACAAGTACTATCCTAGCATGGATGATGACTCTAATAAACTCAAGTTTAATTCCCCGCAAGATCGGACGGCTAATAAAAATCAGACGTGATCAGAGATGTAAGTACTGCTAAATTGAATTGCATGCACTAGGGAAACCTAAATCGATGATGACTAAACAAATCTAAGTAGGAAGTGAAGGCTACGAATCAAAGTAAGTTGAGATTCAGGCGATTCATACCTTAAGATGCAAGTCCGGAAGCGATGGGATCAGTGGGGGGCTTTCTCCTATACCGCCGCCGCCGTCGCCACCGACACTGCCGCCGCAGATGTCACGCCTTATTCTTCTTCCTGCCGCCGACCACGTCTTTTATAGTGAAGGGGACCAGGAGGAGGACGAGAACGACGCCGACGACGGTGAATTGGTTCCTCTCGTCGGGCTCGTCGGACAGAAGGAAGAGGACGAGAAGGAGGACTTGACCGAGCTACTAGATCTAGACGTGGTTCTGGTCGTGATCGGTTGAAATTTTTTTTTACCCTGGACCATTATGCCCTTCTCTGATTAAACTAATTAAGTTAATTCATTTTTAATCCCCCACCAGATCGGACGGCTAATAAAAATCGAAGGGGTAAGTACTTGAAAGTACTCCCAGTACCGCCCCAATCACCGTAAAAGGGCTCTATTTTATTATACCCACTACAGCTGAGCCCGGACCAGACGCAACCGGGCCAGGCATGGACGTGCCTCAGTCAACAACATCTATGATCTCTAGTGATCTACTCCCTCCGTCTCATAATATAAGACTTTTTTTTGTACAAGTAGTATATAATAATAATTTAATTTACAGCGATGACGAGTGGTCCACTAATACGCTGCTCGCATGAGTGGGCCCAATAAATCTCGCCCGACCACTCACTCAATCCTGCTCACTCGATTATCGAAAAAAATCCTTCTCGCCTGGCCGCTAGCTCACTCGGCCAACTATCTAGCGGGTTTCTTTCAGTTGTCGAAGTAAAAAAAAACACAATTTTTTTTATTAACTTTGAAAAAGTTCACAATTTTTTAAAAAATGAAGGTTTTAAAATAAAAACATTAATTCTAAAATTGTTCATGAATTTTGAAAAATATTCATGGATTTGGCAGAAATATCAGTAATTTTCGAAAACATGAATTTAAAATCAATCTTTTTGTAAAATGTGAGTTTAAAAAATTATCCATGAATTTTGGAAATGTTCATAAAATTTTAAAATAAAAAATCAAAAAAAGACGAGAAAACAAAAGAAATAAATCAATGAGACTGAAAAGTGGACTTTAGACCTGGCTGACTGGCATGCTTGCGTCTCATATTGGCTAATGTATTTGGAAGCCCCAGGAACGTGTCAAATCTTATTAAAAAACTTTCCGAGGTGGCATCCATGCTGGAAAAAGAGAGAAATTGATTATGGTTGTCCGTTCTCTATGGAGAGATGCAGTTAAACCAACCCCACAGTGTGTAAGGATGACTATGCGATGATGGCCTTTTGCTTTTGAAATGAGAATGGCTCGGAAGGCTATCATTTTGATATTCCTCAATAAGAGGGCTCATTTGTACTTGATTTCGGCAAGGTACTAGTTGTTGATTTCGGCAAGGTACCCATCTGAGAGTTCAAAGTCAGACTCCTTATGCTTACTAAAACCATGGCATTGAGATGAAGAATCCATTTGCTATTCTAATATTCTGGTAGGTAAAAAAATACACTAGCGATTGATTGGCCACGAGGCTGATGGCTAACTATTCGTCTAACAGATCAATCTTGACTAACTACCATCATTATCGTTACAAAGAAAATAATTTCCGTTAATACATGACTCAGTCCTAGTATAGAAATCTGATGGTGCACACTACTCATCTAATCTCCAACCACAGAATTTGGAAAGTGCGGTTGAGAATTCCGCGTTTGCTGGTGACATCAAATCCCTTCCTTCATCTTTGTATGGGATCCGAGAGAACTAGGCTCACAGAAGCAATCCATGCTTTCGGAATTTTGGCCGTCTGGACCAGTGGTTGTTAGGATCTGACCCTTATACTTGCCAGTGAGAAAAGTGCCATCTACACATATCATTGGTCGGCAATGCCTGAAAACTTCGATGCATACACCGAAAGAGAAGAAGAGTTGATGCAGCACCCTCACAGTTGAGAACTCTGGCATGAAGAGTTCTTGGATATCGACAAAGGTGTCAGGATTCCGCTGCTGCAGTGTGTGGAGGAGCCGGACAACAGAGTCATATGCATCGAAATAAGAACCAAATCTCCTTTCAAGCGCCCTATGCTTAGCCCTCTAAGCCTTGCCATAAGAAATTCCGTAGTTGAACCTGACGAAGACTTTTGTCTGGATTGCTTCACTTATGTGACGCCCTCGATTCAATCGTACACTAATCATACACGCAAATATGTACGATCAAGATCAGGGACTCACTGGAAAATATCACAACACAACTCTAGACACAAATAACATAATACAAGCTTCATATTACAAGTTAGGGGCCTCGAGGGCTCGAATACAAACGGGTCAGCGGAACCGAGAATATCTGAGTACAGACATAAATGAAACAAGTCTGCCTTAAGAAGTCTAGCACAAAAGCAACATCGACCGAAAAGGCAAGGCCTCCTGCCTGGGAGCCTCCTAACTACTCCTGGTCGTCAGCGGTCTCCACGTAGTAGTAGGCTCCGTCGGGGTAGTAGTCGTCGATGATGGTGTCTGGCTCCTGGACTCCACCATCTGATCGCAGCAATCGGGTATAGGGAGAAAAGACGTAGGAAAGCAATCGTGAATACTCATCCAAAGTACTCGCAAGACTTACATCAGATCTATACTAAGTATGCATCAGTATCAAAGGAATGGGTTGTATCTGTGGACTGAAATGCAGAATGCCAGAATAGAGAAAAAAGGTCTGGTCTATCGAAGACTGGCATCTTCAAGCATCCTGCCGCATATAGAAGAGTAAAGAATAGTATATTATAATTAGCAAGTATGTTGTATCATTAGCGCCCAGAGATCCTTTCTCGACTACCTGCGAGAAAGCAATCCCGGAGCCATCATATTTATTTCACATCTCAGTATCCAGTTCTAGTTGTATAGATCGGGATACAACTCGAAGCCATCATATCCCTGAAATCATTTAGACAAAGTGGCAAGGAATTTAAGGGGTTTACCCATACAACGGTGTTTGGATAATTGATCAAGAAAATTTAGCATTGCGCTTCCAATGTTCTTGATGATGATCGGAGTACCACAGACATGCTTCAGGATGGCATTGACATGGTCATCAGGTAAAGGTCAGACTTTGGATACACAAAGGATCCATCGAAAACAACTTATAAAATAATTCATACAATTTCAGCAAGGAAAAATGCAGATGTGGCCGATAGGCTCAACAACAATTCATCAAGATTTCCATAAACATGGATTTTCACAATTAAGTGAACAATGTGATAGCATTGGACACACCAAAGTATATAATGAAGTATGTTCAAGGAGAACATCCACAATTAAACATTGAACGAAAATGCACCTGGAAATATGGACCAAGTAGCACGATCAATGTTAGAATGGTGATCCGATAACCAAAAGACTTAGAGAGAAACTATCGATCATTCACTTCAAAGTAATAGGTTGGCTAGATATTTTGAATTCACACGTCATAGTCCAATTGTCGGTATTCCAGTTGGAAACAACACAGAGACCAAGAAATGAACGGAGATGGCGAAAAGTATTACTATATCAAGAAATCTTAAGAGGTGGAGCAATTCTCAATACATCCTTGGCATAAAATATGGTAATACTCCAAGGTAGGACATAGCATAAGCTGGATGGCAAGGAGCTTCATAACATGAACAAGTTTGTGTTGGAGGGAAGGCAATAAGGTTGTTGATGATAACACAATCAATGAGGGGTAAGGATGGTATTTTTCATCATGAATTTGATTGATATCCTGGAAGAGCTTAGAATGTTGACGATGATCACAACACATTTGTCGAGAGATGCCTTGGAGATGTAATCGATCATCGACAACACTAAGCAAAAGGAATGATGAAGCAAAAGGTTATCTGAACCACAGATAAGATTGCAAGCTCAGAATCAGAGTTATCTTTCCAGCCAAACAATATGATGTTGAAAACCCGACATAAGCTTAGTGCATTGTCGAATTTGTGTTCCGGGGACATAGCTAGCACGGTCAAGCTTTAGCAAGACGATGGTGATGTAGTCAAACGGCTGGGAATGACATGATCGAGTACAAACTCGTAAGCAATGAAGATTACTAAGAGTTGTTGAACCACAGTGCAGACTCGATTTAGTTATGGGTGTCCTCGAGGACTAACAACTCAGAACCCAGGAAAAAATGGAATCGGTTAGAAATAATACTTGATGAAGACTCATAATAAGAAACATGGTTCTGTGATATCATCAAGATACCATAGGGTAATACTCGATGGTAGAGCAGAATAGAGGTTGGACAGGTGAAATGATCTGTAGAAGACAAGTACTTTAACTTATCCGAGAAATGGGATCAAAGAAGAACAATATGGTCGGAACCACGATTGTAAAAGACCAAATCCTAGATATAAGATGAACTTATACTAAGGGGATAATTAATCTTAAGAGAATCTTCCATGATAAGATCTACATCTTGTCCATGGGCATGAACACAAAGGTTCAAGGTCGACTCCCACTTCTTCAATGCCTAATGTTTCATTCACTTCTTGTCTTCGAAGAAGTTGTAGAGTTGAAAATTTATCCGACGAAACGCCAGTCGATATGACCCGCGTAATCTTTGGGTTCACACAGATTATGGAAGGCATAGGTTCAACCCATCGGGGCACCTTAGGAACATATACCACAAACTTCAAGAATAATTATCACAAGCTCGAAGTAGAGCATGGGTGACAAAAGCAGAGGATACCATTTACCAAAGGCATTATGTATCAGGGAAAGAACTCACAAGGTGATTGAATATGAAGGACACTGTCGAATAATAATCCAAAAATGGATCTGGCAATCCACAACGGAGCTGATGTGAGTGTCGTTACTCAAACAGAGGAGGAAAGAATGCAAAGGCATCGGATTATAGAAACATCTGAATAGTCTGACGCTTAAATTGAAAGGAATTATGATTTCCAAAACGAATGATCAGAAACAGACGCTCTAATCAAGGATGGATAAGTTGAGTAGACTTAGGGCACAATCGATGGCAATTTGATTGGCCGAGAACCAGCTCATGTTCGGAAAGACGTCTGAGCCAGAAAGATAATTTATAAGGGTCAACTCATATTTGCATGCATTCGCACACATGTTGAATCAATAGGGTCAGAATGTCGATCAAAAAGGATTTTTAATGAATATTGTTAGACATAAGGAATTAACCATAATTCAGGCAGGCAAGAAGAATCTTAAAAGCAGTAAGTTGTAGAGGATTCTCGGAAGATCAGATAGCATTACGAAGTATTTTGCGAAACATATGAACAACTGGGGATGATCGGATACTCGATAAGTGCGAGGAATTATCCGTAGGGGCATTCATGCGGCAAAGAACTGCAAGGCAGTGGTACAAGGGATTCTTAAGACGTCGGAGGATATTATGATGCATCTTGTTGAAGGAAATATGCCCTAAAGGCAATAATAAAGTTATTATTTATTTCCTCGTATCATGATAAATGTTTATTATTCATGGTAGAATTGTATTAACCGGAAACATAATACATGTGTGAATACATAGACAAACACAGTGTCACTAGTATGCCTCTACTTAACTAGCTCGTTGATCAAAGATGGTTGAGTTTCCTAGCCATAGACATGAGTTGTCATTTTATTAACGGGATCACATCATTAGGAAAATGATGTGATTGACTTGACCCATTATGTTAGCTTAGCACTTGATCGTTTAGTTTACTGCTATTGCTTTCTTCATGACTTATACATGTTCCTATGACTATGAGATTATGCAACTCCCGATTACCGGAGGAACACTTTGTGTGCTACCAAACGTCACAACGTAACTGGGTGATTATAAAGATGCTCTACAGGTGTCTCCGATGGTACTTGTTGAGTTGACATAGATCGAGCTTAGGATTTGTCACTCCGATTGTAGGAGAGGTATCTCTGGGCCCTCTCGGTAATGCACATCACTATAAGCCTTGCAAGCAATGTGACTAATGAGTTAGTTGCAGGATGATGCATTACGAAACGAGTAAAGAGACTTGCCGGTAACGAGATTGAGCTAGGTATTGAGACACCGACGATCGAATCTCGGGCAAGTAACATACCGATGACAAAGGGAACAACGTATGTTGTTATGCGGTTTGACCGATAAAGATCTTCGTAGAATATGTAGGAACCAATATGAGCATCCAGGTTCCGCTATTGGTTATTGACCGGAGATATGTCTCGGTCATGTCTACATAGTTCTCGAACCCGTAGGGTCCGCACGCTTAAAGTTCGATGACGATCGATATTATGAGTTTGTATGTTTTGATGTACCGAAGGTAGTTCGGAGTTCCGGATATGATCACGGACATGACGAAGAGTCTTAAAATGGTCGAGACGTAAAGATCGATATATTGGATGACTATGTTCGGACACCGGAAGTATTTCGGGAGGTTTCAGACATATACCGGAGTACCGGGGGGTTACCGGAACCCCCCGGGGAGTATATTGGGCCTAATGGGCCTTAGTGGAGAAGAGGAGGGGCGGCCAGGGCAGGCCGCGCACCCCCTCCCCCTCTAGTCCGAATTGGACAAGGAGGGGGGACGGCGCCCCCCTTCCTTCCCCTCTCTCTCCTCCTTCCCCCTTCTCCTACTCCTACTAGGAAAGGAGGAGTCCTACTCCCGGTGGGAGTAGGACTCCCCCCTTGGCGCGCCCTCCTCCTTGGCCGGCCGCCTCCCCCCTAGCTCCTTTATATACGGGGGCAAGGGGGCACCCCAGAGACACAACAATTGATCATTGATCTTTTAGCCGTGTGCGGTGCCCCCCTCCACCATAATCCACCTCGGTCATATCGTAGCAGTGCTTAGTCGAAGTCCTGCGTCGGTAGCTTCATCAACATCGTCACCACGCCGTCGTGCTGACGAAACTCTCCCTCGAGCTTTATTGGATCGTGAGATCGCGGGACGTCACCGAGCTGAACGTGTGCTGAACGCGGAGGTGCCGTACGTTCGGTACTGAGGATCGGTCGATCGTGAAGACGTACGACTACATCAACCGCATTTTCATAACGCTTCCGCTTAACGGTCTACGAGGGTACGTGGACGACACTCTCCCCTCTCGTTGCTATGCATCACCATGATCTTGCGTGTGCGTAGGAATTTTTTTAAATTACTACGTTCCCCAACAGTGGCATCCGAGCCAGGTTTTATGCGTAGATGTTATATGCACGAGTAGAACACAAGTGAGTTGTGGGCGATACAAGTCATACTGCTTACCAGCATGTCATACTTTGGTTCGGCAGTATTGTTGGATGTAGCGGCCCGGACCGACATTACGCGTACGCTTACGCGAGACTGGTTCTACCGACGTGCTTTGCACACAGGTGGCTGGCGGGTGTCAGTTTCTCCAACTTTAGTTGAACCGAGTGTGGCTACGCCCGGTCCTTGAGAAGGTTAAAACAACACTAACTTGACGAACTATCGTTGTGGTTTTGATGCGTAGGTAAGAACGGTTCTTGCTCAGCCCATAGCAGCCACGTAAAACTTGCAACAACAAAGTAGAGGACGTCTAACTTGCTTTTGCAGGGCATGTTGTTATGTGATATGGTCAATACATGATGCTATATTTTATTGTATGAGATGATCATGTTTTGTAACGGAGTTATCGGCAACTGGCAGGAGCCATATGGTTGTCGCTTTATTGTATGCAATGCAATCACCCTGTAATTGCTTTACTTTTCAGTAAGCGGTAGCGATAGTCGTAGAAGCAATAGTTGGCGAGACGACAATGATGCTACGATAGAGATCAAGGTGTCGCGCCGGTGACAATGGTGATCATGACGGTGTTTTGGAGATGGAGATCAAAGGCACAAGATGATGATGGCCATATCATATCACTTATATTGATTGCATGTGATGTTTATCCTTTATGCATCTTATTCTGCTTTGTTTGACGATAGCATTATAAGATGATCTCTCACTAAAAAATTCAAGGTAAAAGTGTTCTCCCTGAGTATGCATCGTTGCCAAAGTTCGTCGTGCCGAGACACCACATGATGATTGGCTGTGATAAGCTTAACGTTCATCTACAATGGGTGTAAGATAGTTTTGCACACGCAGAATACACGGGTTAAACTTGACGAGCCTAGCATATGCAGATATGGCCTCGAAACACTGAGACCGAAAGGTCGAGCGTGAATCATATAGTAGATATGATCAACATAGTGATGTTCACCATTGAAAACTACTCCATTTCACATGATGATCGGTTATGATTTAGTTGATATGGATCACGTGATCACTTAGATGATTAGAGGGATGTCTATCTAAGTGGGAGTTCTTAAGTAATATGATTAATTGAACTTAAATTTATCATGAACTTAGTACCTGATAGTATCTTGCTTGTCTATGGTGTTGTAGATAGATGGCCCGTGCTGTTGTTTCGTTGAATTTTAATGCGTTCTTTGAGAAAGCAAAGTTGAAAGATGATGGTAGCAATTACACGGACTGGGTCCGTAACTTGATAATTATCCTCATTGTTGCACAGAAGAATTACGTCCTGGAAGCACCGCTGGGTGCCAGGCCTGCTGCAGATGCAACTGACGACGTTAAGAACGTCTAGCAGAGCAAAGCTGATGACTACTCGATAGTTCAGTGTGCCATGCTTTACGGCTTAGAACCGGGACTTCAACGACGTTTTGAACGTCATTGAGCATATGAGATGTTCCAGGAGTTGAAGTTAATATTTCAAGCAAATGCCCGGATTGAGAGATATGAAGTCTCCAATAAGTTCTACAGCTGCAAGATGGAGGAGAATAGTTCTGTCAGTGAACATATACTCAAAATGTCTGGGTATAACAATCACTTGATTCAACTGGGAGTTAATCTTCCAGATGATAGTGTCATTGACAGAATTCTTCAATCACTGCCACCAAGCTACAAGACATTCGTGATAAACTATAATATGCAAGGGATGGATAAGACAATTCCCGAGCTCTTCGCAATGCTGAAGGCTGCGGAGGTAGAAATCAAGAAGGAGCATCAAGTGTTGATGGTCAACAAGACCACCAGTTTCAAGAAAAAGGGTAAAGGGAAGAAGAAGGGGAACTTCAAGAAGAAATCCAACTCTGGACCTAAGCCTGAGACTGAGTGCTTCTACTGCAAACAGACTGGTCACTGGAAGCGGAACTCCCCAAGTATTTGGCGGATAAGAAGGATGGCAAGGTGAACAAAGGTATATGTGATATACATGTTATTGATGTGTACCTTACTAGAGCTCGCAGTAGCACCTGGGTATTTGATACTGGTTCTGTTGCTAATACTTGCAACTCGAAACAGGGACTACAGACTAAGCGAAGACTGGCTAAGGACGAGGTGACGATGCACATGGGAAATGGTTCCAAAGTCGATGTGATCGCCGTCGGCACGCTACCTCTACATCTACCTTCGGGATCAGTTTTAGACCTGAATAATTGTTCTTTGGTGCCAGCATTAAGCATGAACATTATATCTGGATCTTGTTTGATGCGAGAGGATTATTCATTTAAATCTGAGAATAATGATTTTTCTATTTATATGAGTAATATCTTTTATGGTCATGCACCCTTGAAGAGTGGTCTATTTGTGTTGAATCTCGATAGTAGTGATACACATATTCATAATGTTGAAGCCAAAAGATGCAAAGTTGATAATGATAGTGCAACTTATGTGTGGCACTGTCATTTGGGTCATATTGGTGTAAAGCGCATGAAAAACTCCATCCTGATGGATTTTTGGAATCACTTGATTATGAATCACTTGGTACTTGCGAACCATGCCTCATGGGCAAGATGACTAAAACGCCGTTCTCCGGAACAATGGAGCGAGCAACAGATTTGTTGGAAATCATACATACTGATGTATGTGGTCCGATGAATACTGAGGCTCGCGGCGGGTATCGTTATTTTCTCACCATCACAGATGATTTGAGCAGATATGGGTATATCTACTTAATGAAACATAAGTCTGAAACATTTGAAAAGTTCAAAGAATTTCAGGATGAAGTGGAAAATCATCGTAACAAGAAAATAAAGTTTCTACGATCTGATCGTGGAGGAGAATATTTGAGTTACGAGTTTGGTCTACATTTGAAACAATGCGGAATAGTTTCGCAACTCACGCTGCCCGGAACACCACAACGTAATGGTGTGTCCGAACATCGTAATCGTACTTTACTAGATATGGTGTGATCTATGATGTCTCTTACTGATTTACCGCTATCATTTTGGGGTTATGCTTTAGAGACGGCTGCATTCACGTTAAATAGGGCACCATCGAAATCCGTTGAGATGACGCCTTATGAACTGTGGTTTGGCAAGAAACCAAAGTTGTCATTTCTTAAAGTTTGGGGCTGTGATGCATATGTGAAAAAGCTTCAACCTGATAAGCTTGAACCCAAATCGGGGAAATGTGTCTTCATAGGATACCCAAAGGAAACTGTTGGGTACAGCTTCTATTACAGATCCGAAGGCAAGACATTTGTTGTTAAAAATGGATCATTTCTAGAGAAGGAGTTTCTCTCGAAAGAAGTGAGTGGGAGGAAAGTAGAACTTGATGAGGTAACTGTACCTGCTCCCTTATCGGAAAGTAGTTCATCACAGAAACCGGTTTCTGTGACACCTACACCAATTAGTGAGGAAGCTAATGATGTTGATCATTAATCTTCAGATCAAGTTACTACCGAACCTCGTAGGTCAACCAGAGTAAGACCCACACCAGAGTGGTACGGTAATCCTATTCTGGAGGTCATGTTACTTGACCAAGGCGAACCTACGAACTATGAAGAAGCGATGGTGAGCCCAGATTCCGCAAAATGGCTTGAGGCCATGAAATCTGAGATGGGATCCATGTATGAGAACAAAGTGTGGACTTTGGTTGACTTGCCCGATGATCGGCAAGCCATAGAGAATAATTGGATCTTCAAGAAGAAGACTGACGCTGATGGTAATGTTACTGTCTACAAATCTTGACTTGTTGCGAAAGGTTTTCGACAAGTTCAAGGAGTTGACTACGATGAGACTTTAGCGATGCTTAAGTCTGTCCAAATAATGTTAGCAATTGCCGTATTTTATGATTATGAAATTTGGCAAATGGATGTCAAACTGCATTCTTGAATGGATTTCTGGAAGAAGAGTTGTATATGATGCAACCGGAAGGTTTTGTCGATCCAAAGGGAGCTAACAAAGTGTGCAAGCTCCAGCGATCCATTTATGGACTGGTGCAAGCCTCTCGGAGTTGGAATAAACGTTTTGATAATGTGATCAAAGCATATGGTTTTATACAGACTTTTGGAGAAGCCTGTATTTGCAATAAAGTGAGTGGGAGCTCTGTAGCATTTCTAATATTATATGTGGATGACATATTGCTGATTGGAAATGATATAGAATTTTTGGATAGCATAAAAGGATACCTGAATAAGAGTTTTTCAATGAAAGACCTCGGTGAAGCTGCTTATATATTGGGCATCAAGATCTATAGAGATAGATCAAGAAGCTTAATTGGACTTTCACAAAGCACATACCTTGATAAAGTTTTGAAGAAGTTCAAAATGGATCAAGCAAAGAAAGGATTCTTGCCTGTGTTACAAGGTGTGAAGTTGAGTCAGACTCAATGCCCGACCACTGCAGAAGATAGAGAGAAAATGAAAAATGTTCCCTATGCTTCAGCCATAGGCTCTATCATGTATGCAATGTTGTGTACCAGACCTGATGTGTGCCTTGCTATTAGCTTACCAGGGAGGTACCAAAGTAATCCAGGAGTGGATCACTGGACAGCGGTCAAGAACATCCTGAAATACCAGAAAAGGACTAAGGATATGTTTCTCGTTTATGGAGGTGGCAAAGAGCTCGTCGTAAATGGTTACATTGATGCAAGTTTTGACACTGATTCGGACGATTCTAAATCGCAAACCAGATACGTGTTTACATTAAACGGTGGAGCTGTCAGTTGGTGCGGTTCTAAACAAAGCGTCGTGGCGGGATCTACGTGTGAAGCGGAGTACATAGCTGCTTCGGAAGCAGCAAATGAAGGAGTCTGGATGAAGGAGTTCATATCTGATCTAGGTGTCATACCTAGTGCATCGGGTCCAATGAAAATCTTTTGTGACAATACTGGTGCAATTGCCTTGGCAAAGGAATCCAGATTTCACAAGAGAACCAAGCACATCAAGAGACGCTTCAATTCCATCCAGGATCAAGTCCAGGTGGGAGACATAGAGATTTTCAAGATACATACGGATCTGAATGTTGCAGACCCTTTGACTAAGCCTCTTCCACGAGAAAAACATGATCAGCACCAAAACTCCATGGGTGTTAGAATCATTACTGTGTAATCTAGATTATTTACTCTAGTGCCTCTACTTAACTAGCTCGTTGATCAAAGATGGTTGAGTTTCCTAGCCATAGACATGAGTTGTCATTTGATTAGCGGGATCACATCATTAGGAGAATGATGTGATTGACTTGACCCCTTCCGTTAGCTTAGCACTTGATCGTTTAGTTTACTACTATTGCTTTCTTCATGACTTATACATGTTCCTATGACTATGAGATTATGCAACTCCTGATTACCGGAGGAACACTTTATGTGCTACCAAACGTCACAACGTAACTGGGTGATTATAAAGGTGATCTACATGTGTCTCCGATGGTACTTGTTGAGTTGACATAGATCGAGATTAGGATTTTTCACTCCGATTGTCGGAGAGGTACCTCTGGGCCCTCTCGGTAATGCACATCACTATAAGCCTTGCAAGCAATGTGACTAATGAGTTAGTTGCGGGATGATGCATTACGGAACGAGTAAAGAGACTTGCCGATAACGAGATTGAGCTAGGTATTGAGATACCGACGATCGAATCTCAGGCAAGTAACATACCGATGACAAAGGGAACAACGTATGTTCTTATGCGGTTTGACCGATAAAGATCTTCGTAGAATATGTAGGAACCAATATGAGCATCCAGGTTCCGCTATTGGTTATTGACCGGAGATATGTCTCGGTCATGTCTACATAGTTCTCGAACCCGTAGGGTCCGCACGCTTAAAGTTCGGTGACGATCGGTATTATGAGTTTCTATGTTTTGATGTACCGAAGGTAGTTCGGAGTCCCAGATATGATCACGGACATGACGAGGAGTCTCTAAATGGTTGAGACGTAAAGATCAATATATTGGATGACTATGTTCGGACACCGGAAGTGTTTCGGGAGGTTTCAGACATATACCGGAGTACCGGGGGGTTACCGAAACCCCCCGGGGAGTATATTGGGCCTAATGGGCCTTAGTGGAGAAGGGGAGGGGCGGCCAGGGCAGGCCGCGCGCCCCCTTCCCCTCTAGTCCGAATTGGACAAGGAGGGGGGCCCTTTCCTTCCCCTCTCTCTCCTCCTTCCCCCTTCTCCTACTCCTACTAGGAAAGGAGGAGTCTCCCCCCTTGGCGCGCCCTCCTCCTTGGCCGGCCGCCTCCCCCCTAGCTCCTTTATATACGGGGGCAAGGGGGCACCCCAGAGACACAACAATTGATCATTGATCTTTTAGTCGTGTGTGGTGCCCCCCTCCACCATAATCCACCTCGGTCATATCGTAGCGGTGCTTAGTCGAAGCCCTGCGTCGGTAGCTTCATCAACATCGTCACCATGTCGTCGTGCTGACGAAACTCCCCCTCGAGCTCTACTGGATCGTGAGATCGTGGGACGTCACCGAGCTGAACATGTGCTGAACGCGGAGGTGCCGTACGTTCGGTACTGAGGATCGGTCGATCGTGAAGACGTACGACTACATCAACCACATTGTCATAACGCTTCCGCTTAACGGTCTACGAGGGTACGTGGACGACACTCTCCCCTCTCGTTGCTATGCATCACCATGATCTTGCGTGTGCGTAGGAATTTTTTTGAAATTACTACGTTCCCCAACACTTGTAATAACAAGAGCCATTGGGAATGATTGTATGAAGGAAAGTGTATGTCGTTATCCATAAGGATATATCGGTGGTAGGGAGTTGCAATGGCGATGGGCATAAGGGTCTCGGGAAAGCATCGAAGAGTATCTTCGGAATCTTCTGATGCACCAAGCGATCACCTGGAATGATGGGCTCTCCGGATAGGCAGTGGTGACGAGAACCTAGAGTTATAGCTAGTAAAATCATTTAACCCGAATAGAAGAGAGAACAGAAGCCCAGAGTATAGATGAGGAATAAAATATCCTAATACCACCCATTTGTGATGTGGGCCCGTAAGCCACACAACAATGTTAGTAAAAGTTTTCCAAAGACAAGACTCAAGTTCCTCCAAGGAGTTTGAAAGGGGGTTCCTACAGGCAGTCGGCTCTGATACGAACGTGTGACGCCCCCGATTCAATCGTACACTAATCATACACTCAAATGTGTATGATTAAGATCAGGGACTCATGGGAAGATATTATAACACAACTCTAGACACAAATAACATAATACAAGCTTCATATTACCAGCCAAGGGCCTCGAGGGCTCGAATACATAAGCTCGAATACAAACGAGTCAGCGGAAGCAAGAATATCTGAGTACAGACATAAATTAAACAAGTCTGCCTTAAGAAGGCTAGCACAAAAGCAACATCGATCGAAAAGATAAGGCCTCCTGCCTGGGAGCCTCCTAACTACTCCTGATCGTCGGTGGTCTCGACGTAGTAGTAGGCTCTGTCGGGGTAGTAGTAGTCGTCGGTGGTGGCTTCTGGCTCCTAGACTCCGTCATCTGATCGCAGCAGTCGGGTATAGGGGGAAAAGAGGTAGCAAAGCAACCGTGAGTACTCATCCAAAGTACTCGCAAGACTTACATACGATCTATACTAAGTATGCATCAATATCAAAGGAATGGAATGTATCTGTGGACTGAACTGCAGAATGTCAGAATAGAGAGAAAGGCCTAGCATATCGAAGACTAGCATCTTCAAGCGTCTTGCCGCATATAGAAGAGTAAAGAATAGCATATTATAATTAGCAAGTATGCAGGGAAAGGGAGGAGAAGGAGCTTGGTCTCACAATGAACTCGAGGAGATGGCCGGTGGAGTGGGGACAGACACAGGAGCGGCAGTATTCGGAGCGGATCGACGACGGTGAAGAGAAGGGGAACAGCTCGATCCCGGTGATGTGGCGATCCCCTGTACGAGCTGCTCCTCGGAGTCGATGTAGACGTAGCAGACGCAGCTCCTGGACATCACCCCGAGGCATGAGGAGCTTAGTTGCCATGGTAACGACAAGGCGGCGAGTACGGCAGCGGCGAGCGCGTGTGTTGCCGAGGAGAGCGACGATGTCAAGAGGGGAATTGGTAGCTAGGGTTCGACCAGGGGGGAGGCTGCTGGGGGTCCTCTAATCCATCCACGAGGTCGTGGGATGACTGACACGTGGCCCAGGCGCCATGGATGCCCTTCACGCACCCCCTGCCTCCCTGTAGCTGGAGGAAGGTGAAGGTGGAGGTGGGTTGGGCCATTTTCTGCCTCCACATGGGCCTCCTTTCTTTCTTCTCTTCTTCCTTCTTTTTTGTTATTTTCTTTCTGTAGTTCCCTTTTCTGTTTTCTTTATTTTATCAGTTTTACATTCTATTTTCTATACTATACGAATTTGTTAAACAGGAAACTTGGCATAAAATTTAAGTGCAACATTATGATGCCACCCACAAAGTTTGTGGTCATTGGTAATATTTAACAAACTGGTTATTTTGAAAAGGCCATTTTTATTTACTGCTGGATCATTTTATAATTTTCTAGGGGTTACTAGGTGAGTCAAAAAAATGTTGGTTTTACTTTTATAATAGCTTTGGAAATTTTTGCAATATTATGAACATTTTAGTTTTTCTGTTTGGATCATTAATATTTTGACTTTATTCTAAATTTGAATTTGAGGTTGAAATATTTCTTAATTGTTTTTCTTAGGGCATAATGATGATGACTTGGCATCATTAGCATGGAGTTACTGTAGCATGATTCTCGGGGTGTTACAACTTCCATCGCTTTGCTCTCCACTATCTCGATGTAAAACAACCGAGCAATAAGCGTGGATGAAAGGTTGCCATGATCTTGAGGAATGCAGGGAATAAGACAAATGTGATGAACTAAGTCATTGATCACCAACTTGTGCCATACTATAGTCGTGCACCCTGGCAGGACAATCTGCGTTCTTGCATACCATTGTTAGGTATTTCTAACTTGACACCTGAGCTCTGAAAATCCTTTGTGTGGACATTGCCCATTTAATTATTGCGTCCTTCAGAGCTTCCTTGTTGGGATACATAGCACCCGTCGCAATGTTGTTCTCGTGATATTGCCAGGCAGAATCATGCCCATCATTTACGGTCGTGATATTGCCGGAGACTGCACCACACTGCCGGAGCTCCACCTCCACCACCAACACCACCACGACCTCCACCTCCACCGCCACCCAAGGCCGGTCTTGAGATTTCGGGGGCCCGGGGCAAGACAGTGAAAAGGGGCCCTAAAACCACATTTCTCTCTATTTCAATTCAACTAAATACTTGATGCACTATAATTGGTTTTGCCTTGTCATGTCAAGTATCCAACAAATAAAGGTCATAAACATTCACAAAAATTTTGGTCGGTTTGTTCAATCCGAACTTATATTTTTCTATTAGGTTCGTGCCTACTCTAATATTATCATCCTATATTTTCTCACTAGGTTATTCTTGAACAGTAACAAAACGCATTCCTTGGAATTTCTAGTAGAAGTACTTGTATCAGTTCTAGAAACATGTCAATATCTCCTTTCTGAAACTCAATCAACTCATATGCAAGGCTATTTTATTTACTCATTACCGGTTGGATACTTTCTACTCCTTCCGTTTCAAAATAGATGACCCAAATTTGTACTAACTTTATACTAAAGTTAGTACAAATTTGTACTAACTTTATACTAAAGTTAATACAAATTTGGGTCCTATTTTGAAACGGAGGGAGTAGATAACATCTTGCTAATTAGCACACAAACATATGAAACAAGAAATTAAAAACAAAGTTAATATTGCTAACAAAGGCTTGAAACAAGGTAGGTACCTGGATGGTAGAATACTAAGAATAGCATGATTTCGCTTCTGCTTAGTCACGAACAAAAATCTGAGCTCCTCCTTTCTAATCCCAAACAACACAAGAAATCAGAGCGTGAGAAAGAGATATGTACGGGGATGATCTTCATGAAACCAACGAACGATCTATAAAGACTACAGGAAAAAGACAGATTTGCATTGAAGAGGAGGTTGATTGAAATATGAAAATTTATACTCGGAGTACCTTCTTCCACTAATCACGCACAGCAGCAGAAAAATCACGAATAGAAGACTCGGGCGAGGCTGATTCGTTTCCAATGGGAGAAGCAGAAGATTGCGCCCGTGCGGCAAGCCGAGAAAATAGCGTCTGTTACCCTTTTCCCGTCTCTTTAGAATAAGTCTATCTATTACATTTTTTATTAGGGAAGTCTATCACTTACCTATGGAAACATATCCTGATATCCATCGGGGGCCTCTTCGTATTTAGGAGAGTCTATCAGGTACGTATGGAAACCAATCCATCGGGGGGGCCTTCATACTCGGGGGCCTGGGCCGGCCCATAGCCTTCACCAAAATGCTCATTACGACCACCACGAGCTATCCCATCACTAGATCGAGGTGTCCGATCCCTTGCCTCCCTCATCTATCTACAATGCATCCACGGTGGAAAATTGGCAAAAAAAACGCACAGAGTTAGTCGATGCTTATTCCTTAGATACCGTCATTATTTCTTCTCCGACAAAAAAAGTTGACGACCCGTAGGCCTTCCACCTCCACGCGGCATTGCTCCGTCAGGCTTTCGCTCATTGCGGAAAATTTCCCACTGTTGCCTCCCGTAGGAGTCTGGGCCGTGTCTCAGTCCCAGTGTGGCTGATCATCCTCTCGGACCAGCTACTGATCATCGCCTTGGTAAGCTATTACCTCACCAACTAGTTAATCAGACGCGAGCCCCTCCTTAGGCGGATTTCTCCTTTTGCTCCTCAGCCTACGGGGTATTAGCAACCGTATTTTGGTGTAGAAATGAGAGAGTTTTCGCCAACAAAGGAGAAGAAATGAAGAACGGAAGAGAAGGAGAGAAAGAGGAGAAAGAAGGGAAGAAGGAGTGGGCGGGTGCGGGGCAGGCCTCCTGTCGGTCAACAGCAAGCCGACAGGGCCTGGTCGGTTGAGCCCTGGCACCGACAGCGCGCTGCAGGCCGATTGGGAGCGGGCGGGGGGCGGGCGCCAATAGTCGGCCGCCATGTGGCCGACTGGCCAGCGACAGGCCGAAATAACCCTGTTGGCTTCTCGTCCAGCGACTGGATCCAATCGGCTGCCAGATGGCCGACAATGTATTATTTAAAAAAATCGGTGTAATATTTCTGAAAATTAATAAAAAAAAGTGTACTATTTAAAAAAATAGCTTCGGAATAAGGCACCCCATAGGCAAATTGGGATTGTATACTCCCTCCGTTTCTTTTTAGTCTGCATATAAGATTTGGTCAAAGTCAAACTTTGTAAAGTTTGACCAATTTTGTATGAAAAAGTATCAACATCTACAATACTAAAGTTATATGGTATGAAAATTAATTTCATGATGCATCTAACAATATTGATTTCATATTATGTATCTTGGTGTTTTTTCTATAAACTTAGTCAAAGTTAACAAAGTTTGATTTTGACCAAATTTTATATACAGACTAAAAAGAAATGGAGGAAGTATGAATCAAGCTAGGCTCCTCCCTTTCCTTCTAGGCAAACCAACATGTGTCAGAGGGACAGTTTAGGTACAATCAAATATCACATAAGTATAGGTACAATCACAAGTTCTTAAGTTTACAAGTTCATAACCCTATAAGCAGACACGGCCTCTACTGTTATGGAGGGGGACGAGGCAGGTGTTCCATAGCCGCCAAACTTTGAGAAAGCGCCTTCAGTTAGTTTTGTTGGAATTGTAGTAAAGCATTCTATCGGATATGAATGTTGGCACTAACTAAAAAGAATTAACATGGAATTGTGCCTTGATTCTTAGGTTTACCTTATCCTTCTCGAGCCACAGGTGGGTGGCCATCGTGGCCTGGCGCAAGGCTTCCGTAGCCTCTGACATTGTATCTTCGCCCGGAAGGGGTGTGCAGACAAATATTCACTTTTACACCTGTCTGGATTGTCTCTCGATCTCAATTTTAAACACGTTATCAGCACGCTCTTCCCTAAGGTCTGGGCGATCAGACGAAAAAGGAATCGAAAACATTCAATCCAGATAGATCGCTGACGATGGAATCCGGAGCGACCCGGCGTCCCATCCGCCCAAGGCGGAATGGCTCCCAGCGTGGAGCCCCTCGGCCCTGTCTCTGCCTTCGGCGGATTGACATCAGAAACCGGCGGCCAGCGAGTGCAAATCCATGGCGATCTGAACCGCAACTGCCAAGTCCACAGCAAGATGGCGTACAGAAAGGAATTGATCAGAAGATGCCCCGCGATGGTGCTTTGGGCAAAAAAGCCATGGTGGTCTTCAACCCCATCGATTGAGATTTATATGCTAATAAAGGAGAAAGGTACCATGTGTTCAATTTCTCTTGCACTGGATCGGGCGGCAACTGCTGCTGCTTTTCATCAACATCGCTAGCGGCGCCCGCGTCCATGAGCCTCGGCTACTTCACCACGGGACGCATAGGCTAAAGTGCACACGGCGACTCGGATGAGCGGCTAGGGCTAGATGAGCGGCTGGGGCCAGATTCATTTACTGGCTATAAAGATATCATATAATCCTGCAATCTTGTAAAAGTACGCCTGAAAAAGTGGAGGTACCAACAAAATCTATTTCACTCCTCGTTTAAAGCAACATGGGGAGATGTATGGCAGAAGTACATCAGGATTCAGCTTCTCGCAAGTAAGGATATCAAGGCCATGTGAAACAGTAAATGCAAGTCAACTCCACGTTGACAGACACCTAATGGGTAGTATACACACAGTGGATGGAAAACCTCCACCAACTCAGGTCATAGTGCACATAATGACCGGGACATCGGAATACCCGACTCAATCGCATTGGGAAATCGCGAGCAGTCACCATGGGTAATGATATTTTCTATCAACTCTGTATTGATATATAGATTCTGGAGAAACATAAAACGGAGGTCTACAAATGTCGACATACATTTCTCAACTAGATTGCAAAAACCTTTCAAATGATTCAGATCCAAAGACCATGGCCATGGCAAAGTGTGAACAACACTCGGACTGAACTCAACAAAGGTTATAATCTAGGTAGAGATGATCTTGCTCAATAATGGGAAGGTATTCATAAGCAATACCTACACCAATTTTCTTCTGGAAACAGAATTGAGAATAAGAAGGTGGTGAAACATAGAGCAAGTATTGTAGCACAAGGGTTCACGTAGATACCCAACTATTCTCCAGAGGTGGAATCTCTTTCCGATAACTTATATCATTGGCAATACAAAATCATCTATCTCTGCTATTGATAGATGTAGTGATTACATATCCATGTGGATCACTAGATTCAAACATAGTTGGTTCCCGATGGAATCTCAATTCTGAATCGAAGTACAAAATGCAACATATATTGTGTAAAATCAATAAGTCACCATATGACTTATTATTATCGTCGGTACATTTGGTACAACCGACGTAGTGAGTTCCTTATTCACAAGGATTACTCCTACAATGATGATTATCCATGTTTGTGTGTCTGCAATGACGACACATGTAATCATCTAAATGACGGAGTTTAAAATGAAGGATTTGGGTAAACCAAAATACCGCTCATTACTACAACTTGAGCACCTTCATTCATACATTATGTTATACTATGTTGTCTATATCCAAAATATATTGGAGAAATTCATTGTGGACAAATCTTATCCATCCATAGAGAAAGGTCTATTTAGCCCAAGAGATATTGGAAATGAGATATTGGGACTGAACGTTCCATAATGCCATTGGATCCACCAAAAACAATTGGTTGGTACTCAAGAATATCTTTGGATATCTCCAATGCATCAAACATCTTGTTCTGGTTTTTCAGTTTCACAGATATGTGAACACGGATATCATTGGATACATCGTTCAGATCCCCACTATGTCAGATCGTAGACAAGCTTAGTGTTCCTACTAAGTGTGGTAGCCCTCTCATGAAGAGTCTTCGAAATAGACCTCATGGCTGCATGCACCAACCATTATCTCAACGATAATGTTTCTTGTGTTGCCCGGATGCAAAAGGTTACATAATAAGCAATATCACTATATTGCATATCTTGCAAGTCAAATCATGCGACTGATTTGTTCACCAGGTCTCTACCAACTTCTATGTTCCAGAAATGTGTTTATGGAATTGGTATATGACAACTTCGGAATATGCAAGAATCAGGGGGAGTATCTTCCTGAATTGTTCCTGTTTAAAGCATCATATTATACTCTTTTTCCCTTCATGAGTTTATTTTATAGGCTCTCATAAAGGTTTTTAATGAGGTAATATCAACACAAGACCATATGTCATATTTTATGTTTTCCCCACCGGGGTTTTTAAGAAAGTATATACGACATATTTATTGTTCTCAAAACTCTATGAGTCTTCTCGTATCGAGTTAAATGAGGCAATAACCATTATATGTTGCATCATTTTCTTCTTATTTTTCCACCAGATTTGCAGGAGTTTTAGCAACATATCAAACACATATATCCTCACTTTTTCCCATAGGGTTTTGGAGGAGTTTTTCAAAATGATTATATTTACACTAAAAGCATGGATTAGGGGGAGTGTTAGGATTTAATTAATTCTAATAATCCCTACTTTCCTAACCAAGGCGGTTGCTTCACGTCCTACGGACGCACCCCTTCGGGGGCTATATATTTGTAATCTCATCATCGGTACAGACAACTATTCACTTTACACCTGTCTCGATTGTCTCTCGATCTCAATTCTAAACATAAACTAGCGTAAATCTCCTCCACTTTGATGTTAGTTTTTAGGTCATCTGTCAGCTCCTAGTATCTTTAGTTGTTGCCGCGTGTGTTTGCATGTATTCTAATAATTATTGATTGATGACATGCACATTTTACTTTAAAAAAATACACAACCTCACAAAAGGTCATAAATTACTCCATGCTTCCATGCGCTGGGGACAAAGCTGCCATCGCCACCAACCATATTCCTCCAGCGCAGCAAGTATGAATGGCATTTTCCTCTCAGGGCCGAAACTGAAACTGATACCGAAATTGGTCCATTGAAGCTGATTGTTGTATGGATGGAAATATATTTTTTGCTTTGATGATCTATTGCAAGTTAATTTTGTGTATTTATTGATGGACGGTGATATTTGGCAACCGTGTGACAGATTGCAAAAGTACCAACCCACCTCCCACCTTGCGATCCCACGTCCTCCCGAACAGTCCGCCTCCTTTGATCCCGCGTCCTTCCCGATTTTCTGGGCTGTTCCTGTTCCCCGCACAAAAATAGGTAAAAGAAACGGCGACCTCCTACCCTTCGATCCCACGTCCTCCCGAACAACCCCGTACTTCGATCCCGCGTCCACCCCATGTTTTTCCCTGGAAAGAGTAAAAAATAAGGGATTGGTGGGGGATCGAACCCACAACCCACATAGTAAATTTAGCAACAACATCCAGTTGGGCTACTCTGCTCTACTGATTACAAACAATTTACACACTGATTGTATCTTGTTGAGACAAGATTGAACAAAAAGGACAGTAACTTAAAATTCAAACCGGCAGCCCCACTAGTTCGGGTATTAGGACTATGCACCCTAGTTCCATATATTTTTCTACATGTTTCACACCGGTTCATAGAGTTCACAAACCCAAGCGTTCCTTTCCCTCCTTTTCAGATGCAAAATACCATGGTGCCTGCACGTTTATCATGTATGGGGTTCATCTTTTATCATGCTAATTACATAGTGGTATTTGTACTTAAGTTATTAGGTATGCGGTTCATATATTACCATGCTATTTAGATACAAGTTTTTGTGGTATATTTTTCAACAACTCCTTCCCCCCTCCCCACAGTAAAAAATGTTACCGCAATGGTGGTACTTAAGTTATCAGGTATGGATTTGGTTTATTACCATATAGTTTACATAGAAATTATTGAGGGTATGTTTTTCAACAACTTTTCTCCCTTGGTCAAATTTACCGTGGCATTTGTATGTAAGTTATCAGGTATACGGTTCATATTTTACCGTGCTATTTTCGTACAAGTTACCGGGGGTATGGCTTTCAACAACTTTTCCCCCTTTGGTCAAATTTACCTAGGCGTTTGTATGTAAGTTATTGTCCATGTTGTTCGTATATTACCATGCTATTTTACATAAGTTAATAGGGGTATGTTTTTCAAATAACTTTGTTCGTTTGGTATCCAGTGGCATCTTGAACACCTGCATGTGGAGCGCTGAATTTGTTTGAGCCGCGTCCAGACATGGGTACGATGGTGCCATTCCAGCAACAATGCTCAACTTCCCCATTTGGGTATCATTGTACTTGAACAGCCGCGTCCAGACTTGGGCAAGATGGTTCACCCATGGCCGCTCGCGAGCCCTCTAGCACTTCCGTCGTCAACCTTCCGCCGTCTCGAACCCTTCTCGACGCATGTGGCTGCGACCACCCTCGAGCACCTCCGTCACGTCACGAGGGTGCGGATTCGGACGTACCGCAGTGGTCGTGGTGGATCTAGCCGCCGGCTGACCTGGATGCTCGATTTGGGGCCTCAGATAGGATGATAGGGTGAGGGAAGGGGAGGTGGAGATGCTAGGGATAGCGGCGGAGGACGGCGCAAGACGGTGAGGTCGCCGGCGCAAGCGATAGCTGTTGGTTTGGGGTTGGGGAGTAAGTCGGAAGAGAGGATGAAGAAAGGGCGCGGCTGGGTTTCCCCCACGAATCGAGCGGGGATGGAGGAGGCAGCAAACATCGTGTGGATCTAGCGATCGGGATCGAAGGGCAGCCAGGACGTTCGGCAGTTTTGTCAAAACGACTGGTGTGCCAGATAGATATTTCGTAGAAGTTATTAGGGGATATGTTTTTCAACAAATTTTTACCTTCTTGGTTGAAGTTACCTTGATTTTTGTATGCAATTTATCGGGTATACGGTTTGTAAATTATCGTGTTATTTTCACATATGTTATCGGGTGGTTATATTTTTCAACAATTATTTACATCATTGGTTAAAGTTATCGGGGTATTTGTATGCAAGTTATTGGGTATGCGGGACATATATTATCATACTATTTACACGTAAGTTAGCCAGGGCATGTATTTCAATAACTTTTTTCCCCGGATCAAAAAGTTACCAAGGTGTTTGTATGTAAGTTATCGGGTATGCGGTGTTTATATTACCATATTATTTACACAAATTATCGGAGGCACGTTTTTAACACCACTTCATTGGGTCAAAGTTATCGATGTTTGTACATAATTTATCAAGTCTGTGAAGCATAAATTACCATGATATAAGCTTAAGTTAGAGAGGTTATTCCCCACAAAAAAAAAGTTAGCGAGATTATGCTTTTCAGCAACTCTTTCCCGGAGTCAGTGTTACCACCAGATTGGTGTGTAAGTTATCAGGTGTGTGTTACGTACGTTACCACACTATTTATCCAAAAAATGACGGCGGATATGTTTTCAACAACTCTTTTTTCTGGGTCCAAATCGTCCAAAGTTATCAATGTTTGTACATAATTTATCAAGTCTGTGAGGCATAAAATTACCATGATATACGCATAAGTTAGCGAGGTTATTCCCCGCAAAAATAAGTTAGCGAGTTATGCTTTTCAGAAACTCTTTCCTCAAGTCAAAGTTACCATGAAATTTGTGTGTAAGTTATCAGGTGTGTGTACGTATATTACCACACTATTTATTCAAAAAAATGACGGTGGATATGTTTTCAGCAACTCTTTTTTCTAGGGTCAAAATTTTTACCACAGTAATTGTCAACAGTTTTTTTCTGGGGGCCAAAATGATCCTCATTACCTACTGTTCTTTTTACCACCAACAAACTGCTCAACATGAGCATGGCAAAAAAAATCAGAGATATAAAAAAATTGGGCAAAACTAGGAATTGATCCCTGGTGGCCTAGGCTATGATCCATAGCACTAGCCACTTGGTAGTAGTTAGTTTCATCTTGTCATATCAACACGAGGTTTTTTATAGGCAGACAGGCACCAGGCTTCACTTGGTCTGCAGCCCTGGCTGCTGCTTGCGACGGATCTTCACGCTTCCCCTTGGCGTCTTGGGGGTGCGGATGAGCACATGCATGGTGCAGCGGGGCACGGCCTTGCGTGCCTGCTGTGTGTGCACCGGCCGAGCTCCCATGCTCGAGCTCAAGCTCATGGATGGCGGCCTGCCCTCGGGTGCATACGACCAAGGCGAGCGGGAGGAGGAACGGCGATTCTCACCACGCTCGAATGCAAGATCGACTTGGACAGAGACAGACGAGGAAGCCGGTGAGGAGACACTGATTGCCGGAAACGGCTCCGCCGAGGAGAAAACAACAATGGCGTGGTCAGGCCCAAGCTCCTGTGGACAGGCCGTTGCACAGGTGGACGACGGACGTCATAGCGGAGATTCCCGTCGATGAGGTGGAGGACGAAACGGACCACAGCAGCGAAGCGAAATTAGCCCCACGGGTCAACACCCAGGCCACTCACACCCGCAATCGAGCAACTGCACCCGCGCATATCGCCAACAATCGCACGATCTCGATAGAAGCACCCCGAGGTCGTGTGGTAGTTTCACAATCTGCCACACGGTTGCCATATACATATTTCGTTTATTGATTGGGGATTTCGTACACTTATGCCACATGCTCTCTGCGAAGTCATTATGCATAATGCATGTATTTTATACCAGCCCCATGCTTTTACTACAACTGCTACCATGCAAGACCAAAGTTACAGCAAACTTAATCATATGATGATCCAGACCTACTACTAGGAGCACAATCCAGTTAATGCAGATGGCTGGCATCACTAACAAATATAGTAATGTCCAGACTTGAATCAAGTCTGCATTTGCTTCACCACGACAGCAAATGTAACAGCGAGACAGGACAACAACAAACAAACAAACATATGGACAGTAACAACTAACAACGATCAGTTGATCGGACCACCGGTGAGATTAATAACAATAACCTCCCTCCCTCCCTCATGGATAACACGACGTCACATTCTCTTCTGGGTATTACATAACATTAATAATATACACATTCCCAGCAGCAGCATCGGGTAACAACTTAACAACAAGACTGCCTACATGCTTTGATTGCTTGGTATTTACCAGCTCCAGCGGTCCCAGCTACTCGGCACCACCTCATCTTCTTCCAAAAGGCTGTACCAAAAAGTTCAAAAGCAGCTTTGGTTACCCACCCACCGCATTTGTTCAAAGCATGCCAGCGTCGTCTCCAGATTAGATGATACCATGGCTGCAAACAAGAAAACATCAACCGGTCCAGATTAGATTAGATAGATGATAATCTAGGTGTGGGTGCTTAACAATGCACATGTCACTGTAAGCTAAAGAAATCACCAGAATCTGCCAGCATGGCCCTAGGACCTAGAAAGAAGAAATTTATGAAACCGCTGTGCTTTCACGACATCAGCTGCCTTGACAAAATCGGCCTTGCCAGGTGCGGCGGCGGCGGTTGCACCAGATGAGATTCTCCTCCTGTTCCTCATACGGAATAAAAAGTCTTCTGTATCAAGGACATACGAAACCTGCAAATATGACCCCCATACTTCACCAATTAATTACTCCACACACAAAAATAGTAGTAAAATGTAGCCAATGGCCAAAGCGGCGGCACCATCAGCCAAGAGTTTCAGTAGCACAAAACAGAGTAGATTCAATGTTACATCACTATGGTAGTGACAGGCAGAATGCTCCTTCCCACTAAGTTATATATACGTACCTTTGAGGATTTGCAGGTTATCTTGCATTCAAGGCCATTCGCGACCTTGAAACCATCCATGACCGCCAAGGAAGCTTGAGGGCCATTGCTGCTCCCGCGTTTCCGCTTATTCCTGGGAAAATGAGATGAGGTTATTAACCCATGAACAGAACAAGATGAAGATCATGAGAGCCACGGCACAATGCCAGAAAAATACTCACCTCTCAAGGAACACATCTTCAGACACCTTTGAATCCGAAATACTTGACAAGTACTCGTCATAAAGATATGACGAAAAGTTTGGATCAATTGAGACTGCAGTTACTTCAGGCTTTTCATGCCCATACTCCATGAGCTGAACAGATAATCTCGTAGGATTTGAGCGCTGCAAATTACAGCAGGAAGAGTGAGTGAGTGGTTTGGTACGACACGAACAATCCTCTGCAGGAGTATCCCTCTATTTGTTGACCCTAGGAAACTACATTACGTAAATAAACTTCTAACAGCTGACATGATTTATTATCAAGGGGCAGAACATCAGATGTCTGAAAAGTGTGACAGCCTCTCTCACAAATTGGGAATTATCTGGTTTTTGCCCGGTTTTTCCCAGTTAACTAGGCAACTCTCTTCTGCTATATGAAATGCAGGAAGCCTCTGCCCCTCTCAAGGTGTTACTCGAATTTTGGGGGGAATTATCCGGCTGATTAGTGAGCAAGTTTGTATAGAAAGGAGGTTTCTTAAGAGAAACATTGCCTGGTAACAAGGCACAGCAAAATGGAAGTAACTATGCAAATCACTGAAAGATGAATGTGTTGTAAAGAAACTAACCCGTTCAAATCGATATATGCTCTCGTCATGGAGAAGAACCCGAGCATTTTCATGGTAAACTAGATCAAAGAACCTTCCAGGAGACCTGGACTTCTCATATATATAAAGCTGGAGCAGCTTGTTATCCATTTCATCAGCTGCTATTGCTTGAAGCTGAAGACAGACATGAAAATGATATTGTAAGCACTTCCTAATATAACAGAACTATGTTTGCAATATAATAGAGCCAATCATTAAGGTAACTTGCCTGCTTCACAACTTTGTATATCAGCTTATCTAATGTAAAAAGAACATAGGACTGAGTCCCGATGATTGAACGGCAGTCATCCTCGAATTTGGTGTTGTCAGAAGAGCCATCAATCAAGTTATAAAGTGCACCCATAAACCTGCACTAACAGCACATTAGTTATCCATCACGGTGAAACATCCCAATGGAGCAGAGTAGCTATGCAAATGTTACTTTGAGTATTGGTGTGGGGAGCTCGTATCCTTGGAAGTTCTCCACTTCTTTTCAGCTGTAGAAGAGTTTGTCTTGGCTGATAGTAGCCTCTCGTATAAGATCTGCAGACCAGTGCAAGTTAGCCAAGGGGTGTTAACTATATAGGCAAAGAACATGTCAAAAGGGGTGCTGACTATATAGGCATGCATGTATTCAAACAACTAACCTGGTGTAGCCTGAACAGAACATAAAATGAATCATTTCCATAAAATATGCGTGAAAACTTCCCGCCATGATCCTGCAAAGCTGTGGGGACATGCTTGGCGAGTGGTCTAACTGTATTATGCAAACGCTCTGAAAACGGTAGTGACATCCCTCCGTCGGCATCATGTGCCTCTGTGTTTCCCTCTGCCTCACCCTCACTTTCAACCTTAGCATCAGGATCATCATGATCAGCATCCTCTTCGTCCTCGTTATCTTCCCGAGAACACTCCTCGCCGTCACCAGATTCACTACCAGAAGCGTCCTCGCCAGCCTCAGATGCATTTTCACTTTCTGTAGATCTCTGGGCACTTTCGTCACCTTCATCATCTGCATCAGCATCATTCGCTCCAGCAAACTCAGCTGCTCTAGTTCTACCAGCGGAAACTTCCTTCGGCTTCGAAGCTCCGTCTACAGCTGCATTTCCTAGAGGCCCAAAATTATCCTCTTCAAAATCCCCATTAGGAGATAATTCTCCCTCTTCTCTTTCAACCTTTGAATTCTTCTGAGGCACAGATCCTGGCCTCCCAGCTTCTCCTCTCTGTGAAAAAAGAATACAAATTAACATAAGCAAAGCATAAGTTTCTTGAAATCTATTTTAGGATAAGGGGTATATGCATGGTGATGTGACCATCCGAAATTGCTCCTTCACACGTGGGCGTTGCAACGCCGGCTCGGACAGCGTCCGGAGCGCCCTGTCTCCTTTCAGTTTCCTTTCATGGGAGAGGCCCACCGCGTGACCAGCTAGTAAACGCCAGGAGGCATGCACGGGAGGCTTGCTGTCCCATGTACCACCTGGCCCCACTAGCCTTTACCCCTTGCGCTCGCATGCAAACTCATGGGCCCACCACCTCCACTATTCTCAATCCCTCCCTGTTAATTTACCGCATGTAAGCAACACGGGCCCACCTCCTCCTCCTAATCTCCCCCTCCCCCTCCCCCCCCCCCCCCGAATTTAACCGGTGGGGACCAGTGAGGCTCTCTTGTTCTGATTTGCCAAAAGGGGAAACAACACTCAGCGAGCGGTAGAACAAACGTGCGACATAGCAACCCTCATGAACATCGGTGCCAAAGCTATTATTTCACGTCCAAAAATACTTCAAGCTATTTCATGTGCTACACAAAAGGAAAGGGACTTGGATCATGATAATTTAATGCGACAAGTTTTAGTCATTGTTCAAGAAAGCGCGCTTAAGCACTGAGCGATGGCAAACCGCTTCGCTTTTGCCCTAAACGGTAGATTAACCGTTTGGCCAGAATGTGGCTATTTTTGAACTACTTTTGCTTGTCTGCTTGCGCAATTATGGCAATATGCCATTTATCTTATTTAAGCTCTGTATGGGAACTTCCTTCATATTCTGGCAAAATTCTGGCCACATGATCTCTATTAGGTTATGACTATTTGAACTAAACTGCATTTTAGTTGTTATTTTGCTTGCCATGTGAGGAAGGGAGCCTTGGCGCAGCGGTAAAGCTGTTGCCCTGTGACCAAGAGGTCATGGGTTCGAGTCCTGGAAACAGCCTCTTGCAGAAATGTAGGAAGGCTGCGTACAATAGACCCAAAGTGGTCGGACCCTTCCCCGGAGCTATATGCACCGGGCTGCCCTTTGCTTGCCATGTGAACCTGATGTGTATCCGCTATGGTGTCAACTGTATTTTAGATGTTATTCAATTACCCATGTGCCATGTTCCCTATTTTCCTGTGTATATTATTCAAAATCTGTCAAATTCTAGCCAATTTCAAAAACGCTTAAGCGCAGTTAAGCTGCTCTAAAGCATTCATTGCTCTAAGCTGTGGCGATCCGCTTCGCTTACGCTATCCGCTTTTTTGAACATTGGTTTTAGTTGGTTCTATGTTGCTCCAGATGCCTCCACCACAAAAAGAGATCAGACCAAAATTCAGGACTCCCCCAAAGAGGTTGTGTTACCGATCCATGGCAAGAAATAAGGAAAGCTAGCTATGTTATGTTTTCTTCCTTTGCATTGTTCCATAGTCCTTTTGTCACGTACCGAGTCTAATTCGGTTGCTAGTGATCAAGGTAGCCGCATAATTTGTTAGGAAAATCTTTTGTTAGTTTGAATAGGAGTCTGTATCAGGTTTGTTTACCTGTTTGCTTGTGACTCGTGACTCGGTTTGGAATGACCGGGGGTGTCGCCTATAAAACGGGCTGGCTATAGTTAGATTGAATTTAGAGCTTTAGACATCCACAATGAAGCGGACCTCTGGGTGTCTGTTTTATCTATCTTTGTGGAACTTTCTGATTGAAGATTTACTTTGGCAAGATGATTCTCATGTGTACATCAAGAGATTGTAGCTATTGGATCGAGGTCCATCACCGGCGGGTTGCGTGCTGGTTACGTTCTACTATGGCGGGAGGTTCCTCGTGTATCGAGGGCATTGTTTATAAGGCAGACCTAAGGCGAGCACCACCCGCTCTAGCGCCTAGGTGGCGCCTAAGCGACTAAGGCGGGCGCCTAAGCGCCTAAGGCGGGCATATTTGTAAGGCGCTGCCAAGGCGCCTTATCGCCTTAGTGTCACCTAAGCGTCTAAGGCAGGACACCTTAAAATCATAGGTCGAGGGATTTCTTGTTGGTTGTCGTTCCCCATCTGCAGGTTACGTGTACTGCTCACGTAATTGGGAGATTTTAACGGTGGATTTCGGAGGAGGACGTTGCATCGTAAAAGATCAAGACAAATCAGCAGCTGTTCGAGGTTGTGCTCATATCACATCACACATGTAAAACTAGACAGGTTCTTACTAATTTCATGGTTTTTATTTGACCATGTACGATTACACTTGGCATCAACAACATTGCCACCAATAAGAATAAACTAAAAGACACAATGCAACCAAAGGCATGAAAGCGAACACACAAGCATAACAATTACTAGTAAGTAAACCCAGTTTAAGAATGATCATACCCCTATAGATGGAATTGTTTCATTGCCACCCATAGCTTCAACAACAGCCTCACTTCCGGAGAAATTATCTCTAGAAGAATTAGTACCTGAAAGGCAAATTAAACCAATGAGAATTGGCTAAGACAGTAGTAACAAATTAGCTACGCTAAAATGTAACTTAAAAGACATCCTCACGTATTTAACAGAGGACAGCACATACCTGATGTAAGCTCCATATTTGTTCTCCGCTGATTCTGTTCAGTCTGATGTAATGACATGTTAGATGGCCCCTCACCTCTGCGGACAGTTCGATCAGCATCATGGAAGCCATTTTGAGCATCTTCTGAAACTCCATTCGCCAATAAACCACGAGAAGATTGTGCTTGTTCCTTCGGAATGCTTTCATCTCGGTTGGCTTGCTTAACAGTGACTGCACCGTTTGGTATTACATTATTACTTTCCCCTGCACTTGCAAGACCAGTCGTAGGGGTTCGGCTCTTCGATTTTACCACACTTGCATCTTCAACGGCAGGAGTTCGGGGTTGAACTCCCAAAATAGGTTCCACAAATGTCGTCCAGGTTCTCATCACTTTGTCAACTTGATCTGGAGAGCTGCAGACTTCTCCACAAGAGTACTTGATGATCTGATAAACATCTTCATGAATTTCTGAATCTACATACTCAAATGACATATTGGGAACTATTGGCCGCCTATTCCCAGCAGCAATAGCAAGAAGCACATCATCCTCCTTCCTTTTCTTCTCATTAATTTCTTTGATCTCAGACAATAGAGCTGCACAGGGGGGGAGGGGGTAGTTTAAAACATACAGCTTTGAAGCAATGGGAAGTATCATATACTAGCATCATGCATATGATACTAGTGTATGATACTACCTCCACAATACATAGTATCACAACTTGATATCATAGTAGCCTCATTTATTGCCATGCAAGACTTGGTATCATAGTATCATAACTTGGTATCATAGTATCATAGCTTGGTTCATAGCAGTCTCATTTATTGCCATGCAAGTCACATACTAGTACATCATTTAACATGATACGGTATCATAGTATGATACTCAACCCTCTCCTTCCTCATTTAATTGTGTGCCACATAAGCTAAAATGCCTAGTTGGCATGCATGATACTACCTATGGTACTCCCATTGTGACCCGCCTGATGATTTCAGTTGCAGTATCATAAATGCATACCTCTTGTGCTCAGATTCTTCGTATCTTGTTGTTTGAAATAGAAACTGCGATGGTCAAGGGACTTGTGATAATTCTTGGCATATATTTCAGCCCAAACCTTATTAAAATCTGACCGGCACCTTGACCATTCCTCCTGCTTTTGCTTAAGCCTAGTTAAAATAACTGGTAATGCCACACTCGCATTTTTACGAAGAACATCCATGACATCAAGGCCATGGTCACCATATAGCCGTTCTATGCACCTCAAATTCAGAGCTGTCAAAAGCACAAAGAGTTAAATGATACACATGTTCTTTTCAACCATACAAGAGCAGTCAAAAGCCATGCAGCAAAGAACTACCATACATGCCCAGCGCATGCTGGCAGATACTTACAGGTCAAATGTTCATCGATGCGTATAGGGCTGTCTGGTTTGATTGAATTTTCTTGCATTTTTTCTATCAACTCCTCAACACGCTTAATCGCCACATTAACTGATTCCAGCAGCATGTCCAACTCAAACCTGAAAAGTGCATTTCACAAAGAGTAACTAATTAATTATTATCATCCACGGGCAACTTAAATGGCATGATAAGCTGTGGAGTAATGCTACTCTGGTTAATGGGTGACACAATGCAGAAAAAGAAACACAAAATGTGATACAACTGTTATGGACATATTATTTATGATTAAGAACAGGTTCTGGTTAAGCAAAAGCATCTTATTTATGATTGAAATTAAATCTCTAACGCATACAAATTATGGAAGAGTGTTTTTACGTGTTTTCTTGCTTTATGGTTACTGTCGATCAGTTATTTCTTCAGTGTTCTACGGTTCTAACTTCCTACTGTGATGGACTCTGTTTTTGTAGTCAGTGGCTTTTCAATTTTCCTAAGAATTGTGGGTGCATGACAATTCAGAAAGGATTAATGCCTGTTGTCAACTCTAGCCTACCCAACTTGTTTGGGACAGAAAAGCTTTGTTGTTGCTGCTGTTATTAATGCCTGTTTACAAAGTTAAGTGCATCATGATCCCAGAGAGTTGACAGTTGTAGTCGTGCATCACTAGATTAACCTTTGAGCTAACATGAAAACAAAAGAGAACCGGAACCGAATTCTTCAATGGGGTTCCAATGGAGTCTATACAGGGCAAAAGGATGGGGGCTCCTGTGGTTTGCCAATTGGAGAACAGATGGCACCAAGCATCATGATGGTGCAGCAACAGTTAATGTTGGATGCTTGGTAAGGAAATGAAGATGCATGGAAGTTTTGCTGAACTAATGTGTCTACTTTCCATGTCATGTTATGATTCTCATTTTGGACAAGATTGTACCCAGTCTAAGGTTATGGTCCTAGTGTTGCTGGTAGGGTGGGGTCCTTTTTTCTAACATGTACTATTGTGTGCTTTGCTGGTGCCAACAGTAAGATACTCCCTCCATTTTTATTTACTCTGCATATTAGGTTTGACTGAAGTCAACTTCGAAAATTTGACCAAATTTATAGAAAAAAAAAATGAACATTTACAATAGAAAATCTATATGATGTGTAAGTGTATTCAATAATGAAACTAATGGTATTGATTTGTTATTGTATATGTTAATATTTCTGTCTATAAACTATGTCAAAGTTTACAAAGTTTGACTTTGACCAAAGCTAATATGTGGAGTAAATAAAAACAGAGGGAGAACAATCAAATACGAAACATATTCCAGAACCTGTCATCTTCGCATCTAAACAAGCTTTCTTCGTACTGATTCTTCCGCATGTGTTTAAATGAATAATCTTCGCTTCCTGAGGTAACTGATACCCAGTGATCATTGAGCACAGAGATTCCAAGGTCAGTTCTGCAACTTGAAGCAGGCACGGGGTACTGAAAAATGAAAGGAAGTGTGAGATATTGTGGAAAGAATTGTCAGACAGAAATGGCAGGGAGTAAAAAAAAAGAAGATACTACGTTGAGTTGAACCAGCTTACATTTTTAGGCAAAAGTCGGTAACTGGGAGTGCACCGCTGACAGTTTGAGAGGTCAAGCTCTGATATTGGCTTGCATAGATACTTCTCTTTCGCAGAGAACGTGGTAGCTTTGTGGATAGTGGCTTCCTTAGAATTGAGCGCAGACACTTTATCAAGCCTTTCTCGTTCCTTTTCGCTCGGTTTTTCAGCATCTCTTTCCCTGTCCTCCCCTGCACGCCCTTTGTCTCTCTCTTTTTCCAATGCCTTGACTGTTCGTGATGTTTGCCCTTCATTAAAAAAAAGAACTACTATAAAGAATCCCTATAAAGAGTAAAAGCAATGAAACTTTGAACTTCAGGGTAAGGGATCGCTTACTTTTATTGATGACTCCATCCAGAAAACCATCTACAGAGTAAAGGAAAGGAACTCTTTAGAAATGGGGGAGAACATAATAATAAAACAGAAAGTGCATTCAGCAAACATAATTCACAAGTGAACGAATATATGTGGTCTACCTATGTTTTCACAATGTTCCAAGAACTCGCTAAATCCAGTCATAAGCTCTGGGTAGCGCTGAAGTATGTCATGTACCTGAAAATAAGCAAGGCTATCCATGTTCAGAAATGCAACAGTAGGTTTATCCAGTGGTTGGGTAGGTATCTCACAAACTCTTTACAGATATCATTAGCTAAGATTCATAATTTATCTTTATAACAAATCAGTCTAACTTACCAGATTTTTCAATTCACTTCTTGTAATTATTTCCTGACTGTATATGTGAAGGCATTTCAAAAACTCCTGGTAAGCTTCAGGCTCTAGCTTCTCCTTGACTTTCTCACAGAAAAGGAACTCTTGTGTGTATGCACCTGATTTTGAATGATAGAAATGAATCTATAAATCCAAGAGGAAGGACTGTGTAGGGCATTATTACATTGGAGATCGACGATGTATGCTAAGCTGAATAAAAGCACAAGATAAATTCTACAGCTAACAGGGCCATACGCAAGTCACTGGTAAATTCCAAAATTAATAGAAACTGGAGATCTCCAAGGCACTGATGATGCTATACTGCACAAGTATCCACACAAATTGGCGTCTCAGTACTATTATCAACATGGTCAGGGACTCACTTTTCAGTGCATCATTATCATTGTACGACGAAGCAGAGATGCTTGCCGCCCCTTGGTGTGTTTCACCCTCCAGCTTCTTTGAGAAAGCTTTGCGCTTGCGTAGCCCTCCGTCCAAATCTTTGCTTTCGTACTCAGCATCCTTGTCATGATCTTTTCTGTCCCGGTCGATCTTACGATCCTTTTCCTTGTCGACACGCTTCCTGTCGGGGTCATGCTCGAGATCAGGGCGATCAACACTGCTGTCACGCTCAGCAGTTGATGGCTGAGGCCTCTCTCTCTGGAGACGGAGAAAACGACAAGTCAGCATAGAAGTTCTGTGGCCAGTGAAGGACTCCCTCCGTTCCAAAAAGAAGTATCTCAACTTAGTACAAAGTGGAGACACTTATTTTGGGACGGAGGGAGGGAGTATTACAGCATTGAAGTCCAAATGTATATGCCGGATGATTTTATATCTACAACTGTCAAATCAATCAAGGCATGGAGGAGCCAATGCCAAATAATATACAGTGATCCAAAAGCCAATGTAAGAACTCAACTCCATCATCAGTACATTTCATTCATTTCAATAGAGTAAATGTTGCTGGTTCACATATAAGGAAAGGAAATTGTCCCTGCTCCTGCTATGCACTGACTATATAAAGCCAGAAATGAAGACAGATAACCATACCAGTGGTCAATGTCCATATTTACCTTGATGCTCTGCACATTCCTGGCACTGGCAGAAGGCACTGCCGCGGTCTCCTGTTTGGCGGAAACGGCTTTAGGAGCAGCCAGCACTTGCGGAGCGTTGGACGTATCAGGCAAGAAATGCTTGAACTCCTCGAGCAGGTCGGGGTGGTCGTGGAACAGCGTAGCGACCTGGATCAATCCCATCCGTGTTAGCATCGTATGCACAAGCACCACATATCTAGATAAATCAGGAAATTCTTTGCTTCTACAGGTAGAAGAAGATGAAGATGGGAAATAGACCTCCTGGTAGACGTCCTGGATGGACTTGTTGTGCATGCGGTACATGTTGAGGATGGCGAGGAATGCCTTGTAGACGTGGTCCTGTGCCTGGAACCTGGCCTTGATCTTGTTGACGAAGTTGATGGCCTCCATGAAGTCGACGGGCTGCTTCTTGTCGCCGGCGGTGCCGTCGATGTCCTGGAGCTTGATGGCGAAGCCCTTGGGCAGGAAGGCGTTGAAGCCGAGGATGAGCTCCGGGTAGCCGCTGAAGAGCGTCTTCACCCGGATGATGACGCCCGCCGTGTCGATCCTGCCACGACCATCACAAAGGCAAAGGGGAAAACTTAAATCGGCCAACATGTTTCCTTGGGTTTCCCGTTTCGGCGAAACCCGAATCCCGGCCGGAATCGCGGCCGGAATGGGGCGATTGAGATGCGGGGAGGGAGGGAGATGGGGAGAGACGGACCTGGCGCTCTTGAAGTCGCGCATGACCTCGAGGAACTCGTCGTACTTGGCGCGGTTGTCGTGGAACTTGTCCTTGACGGCCTTGAGGTAGGCGAGCGCGTCGTTGGTGGTCAGCTTCTGCGCCGACAGCGCGGGCGACGCCGGCGGCGGAGACATCCTCGCCGCCCTAGATGCGACGGAGGATGGATTAGATCGGGGAGGGAAGGAAGTTTGGGGAAATGGAAGGGAGGCGCTCACGGATCGGATCGACGGAGGAAGCCGCCGGTGTCGGAGCGGTCGGGCTGCGGCCCCGTGCGGCGGGGCCGGTCAGCTCGTCCGGCGGCGCCGCCGCCGCCGGCCGGATCTGCTCGGCGCAAACCCTAGGCAGCGAAGCGGGGGGGAGGGAGCGCGAGACGATCCACAGATGAGATGAGAGAATGTGTTGCGAAACAAAACTGGGAAGGAAGGCAGGCAGGAAATACGAACCAAACCCACCGCGGCCGATGGGAAAACAGAGCGTGTGTTTGTGATACCATCCGTGTGGCCGCGGTGTTTCTTTCTTTTTCTCTTGTGTGCTTCCCCAAGTGAGCGGGCAAGCAAAACACCGGAGGCCACGGTTTATCTGGGCCGTCCGATCGTGGGACACAGCGGATAAGCGGTCGGATCCGGATGTGCATGTGAGATTAGGTTGGACATCGACGTGAGAGAACACAGTGCGGTGTGTGTGTGCTGCGATGCCATCTGTGGTTGTGGCGTGCGTCTTCTCGTGCTTCTCCAAGTGTGCAAGCGAGACACCCGCCACCGCCGATGATCTAGACTGTTCGGTCAGGGGATAAGACGGATAAGCGGTTGGATCTGGGTGTCTGTGCGGGGTTACGTCGGGTTCGGACATGGCGGGGCGGTGGACCGACACTTCCCCACCGTCGCCGATGTGGGTCATGCAATCGGCGAGTATTTCGTAGAGGAAGGAGTAAATATGAACCAAACCTGGCGAGGCGATGGGAAAACACTGTGTGTGTGTGATACCATCCGTGTGGCTGCGGTGTTTCTTTCTCATGTGTGCTTCTTCAAGCGAGCAGACAACAAAAACACCGAAGGCCACCGCTGATATGGGCCATCCGATGATGGGATACTGCGGATAATCGGTCGGATCTGAATGTACATGTAGGATTGGGCCGAATATTAACGTGGGAAAACAAACAGAGAGTGTTTGTGTGTGATACCATCCGTGTGGCTGCGGTGTTTCTTTCTCATGTGTACTTCTCTAAGTGAGCAAACAACAAAAACACCAAAGGCCGCCGTTGATCTGTGTCGTCCGATTATGAGACACTGGAGATAATCGGTCAGATCCGAATGTACATTTAGGATTGGGCCGAATACTAACGTTGGAAAGTAAACAGTGTGTGTGTGTGATTGAAGGAAATATGCCCTAGAGGCAATAATAAAGTTGTTATTTATATTTCCTTATATCATGATAAATGTTTATTATTCATGCTAGAATTGTATTAACCGGAAACTTAGTACATGTGTGAATACATAGACAAACAGAGCGTCACTAGTATGCCTCTACTTGACTAGCTCGTTGAATCAAAGATGGTTAAGTTTCCTAACCATAGACATGAGTTGTCATTTGATTAACGGGATCACATCATTAGAGAATGATGTGATTGACTTGACCCATTCCGTTAGCTTAGCATTTGATCGTTTAGTATATTGCTATTGCTTTCTTCATGACTTATACATGTTCCTATGACTATGAGATTATGCAACTCCCGAATATCGGAGGAACACTTTGTGTGCTACCAAACGTCACAACGTAACTGGATGATTATAAAGGTGCTCTACAGGTGTCTTCGATGGTACTTGTTGAGTTGGCATAGATCAAGATAAGGATTTGTCACTCCGATTGTCGGAGAGGTATCTCTGGGCCCTCTCGGTAATGCACATCACTATAAGCCTTGCAAGCAATGTAACTAATGAGTTAGTTGCGGGATGATGCATTACGGAACGAGTAAAGAGACTTGCCGGTAACGAGATTGAACGAGGTATTGAGATACCGACTATCGAATCTCGGGCAAGTAACATACCGATGACAAAGGGAACAACGTATGTTGTTATGCGGTTTGACCGATAAAGATCTTCGTAGAATATGTAGGAATCAATATGAGCATCCAGGTCCCGCTATTGGTTATTGACCGGAGATGTGTCTCGGTCATGTCTACATAGTTCTTGAACCCGTAGGGTCCGCACGCTTAACGTTCGGTGACGATCGGTAATATGAGTTTATGTGTTTTGATGTACCGAAGGTAGTTTGGAGTCCCGGATATGATCACGGACATGACGAGGAATCTCGAAATGGTCGAGACATAAAGATCGATATATTGGAAGCCTATATTTGGACATCGGAATAGTTCCGGGTGAAATCGGGATTTTACCGGAGTACCGGGAGGTTACCGGAACCCCCCGGTAAGTGTATGGGCCTTATTGGGCCATAGTGGAGAGAGAGAGGAGACCAGGGCAGGCCGCGCGCCCCCTCTCCCTCTGGTCTGAATTGGACTAGGAGGGGCGCGGCGCCCCCCTTTCCTTCCTCCCTCTCTCCCCCTTCCTTCTCTCCTAGTCCAACTAGGGAAGGGGGGGGATCCTACTCCCGGTGGAGGGGGGCCATAGAGGGCCGGCCCTCCCCCTTCTCCACTCCTTTATATACGGGGGAGGGGGAACCCCATAGACACACAAGTTGATCATTGATCTTTTAGCCGTGTGCGGTGCCCCCCTCCACCATAATCCACCTTGGTCATATCGTAGCGGTGCTTAGGCGAAGCCCTGCGTCGGTAGCTTCATCAACACCGTCATCACGCTGTCGTGCTGACGGAACTCTCCCTCGAAGCTCTACTGGATCGTGAGTTCGTGGGACGCCACCGAGCTGAACGTGTGTAGATCGCGAAGGTGCCGTACGTTCGGTACTAGGATCGGTCGATCGTGAAGACGTACGACTACATCAACCGCGTTGTCATAACGCTTCCGCTTACGGTCTACGAGGGTACGTGGACGACACTCTCCCCTCTCGTTGCTATGCATCACCATGATCTTGGGTGTGCGTAGGAATTTTTTTGAAATTGCTACGTTCCCCAACAGTGGCATCCGAGCCAGGTTTATGCGTAGATTTTATATGCACGAGTAGAACACAAGTGAGTTGTGGGCGATACAAGTCATACTGCTTACCAGCATGTCATACTTTGATTCGGCGGTATTGTTGGATGAAGCGGCCCAGACCGACATTATGCCTACGCTTACGCGAGACTAGTTCTACCGACGTGCTTCGCACACAGATGGCTGGCGGGTGTCAGTTTCTCCAACTTTAGTTGAATCGAGTGTGGCTACGCCTGGTCCTTGTGAAGGTTAAAACAACATATACTTGACAAAATATCGTTGTGGTTTTGATGCGTAGGTAAGAACGGTTCTTGCTCAGCCCGTAGCAGCCACGTAAAACTTGCAACAACAAAGTAGAGGACGTCTAACTTGTTTTTGCAGGGCATGTTGTGATGTGATATGGTCAAGACATGATGCTAAATTTTATTGTATGAGATGATCATGTTTTGTAACAGAGTTATCGGCAACTGGCAGGAGCCATATGGTTGTCGCTTTATTGTATGAAATGCAACCACCATGTAATTGCTTTACTTTATCACTAAGCAGTAGCGATAGTCATAGAAGCAATAGTTGGCGAGACGACAATGATGCTACGATGGAGATCAAGTGTCGCGCTGGTGACGATGGTGATCATGACGGTGTTTTCACTACAAAAAAAATATACTTCCGTGATGATACGTGTTTGTCACAGTAGGTCGCGTATTTTGTCATGCATGTACATCCATGATAAATTTATGACAGAATTAAGATAGTCATACCTGTGCTGTCGTAGAAGTGTTCCATGACATTACCAAAATTATCATCACGGAAGTGTCCACTTCCATGACGATAAATCGCGCGTCACAGAAGTGCTTTCGTCAAGGGTGACCGACACGAGGCATCCACCGTAACGGAACGCCGTTAAGTTATCGGGTCCGGTTTTGGATCCGATAACCCGTTAACAGCCCCGACCAATGGGGATTTTCCACATGTAAAATCATCATTGGCTGGAGGAAACACGTGTCGGCTCACCGTTGGGACAGATGTCATCCACTCATTGGACACAAAGCGCCTATGATACGTTGACACGTGGCACGGCCCAACAGAGGCCCATTCGTGTGAAAAGGCCGGCCCGTTTGACTTGGTCAAAAGGTGGCGGGCCGGCCCACGGCAAGCTTGTTAACGGCCTGTTCGCATATAGCCCATTTACAGCCTGCTATCCCAGGGCCCGTTTACGGCCTATCCGAATTAGGCCTAGTAGCGTCATCTGGGCCGTCCAATATAATTCCAGCCCGTTTTAACTTCCGGCCCATGTATGGCCCATGACGTCTTTCGACCAATATATGCCCTTAGTAACCCTCGGCCCCTTAACGGCCTGTGGTAAAACTAGCCCGTAATGAACAGTGTATCACTTTATACCCATTAACGGTCCATTATTCCGTTGGGCCGTTTCCAGCCCATGATATCTTTCGGCCTTCTCAGGGCCCATTTAATCTTGGGCTCATTTCCAGCATTCGGTTACTTACGGCCCGTTACTGTCATTTTCTGCTTGTGGGCCAAATTCAGCCCGTGGTTACAGTCGGCCCGTTTGCGGCCCGTTAATACGTTGGGCCGTTTTCATGTCGAAAAAAACCTGTTGGGCTGTTTTCATAGAGTTATCAAATACGGCCAATAAACGGCCCGTTATTGTCCACGAATAGTACGTCCCATGATTGGCGAAATGATGATACGCCCCGTAGAAGGCCCATGGATCCTACGGCCCGTAAAAGGCCCATGGATCGTACGGCCCGTAGAAGGCCCATGGATCCTACGGCCCGTATAGAAGGCCAATGGATCCTACGGCCCGTAGAAGGCCCATGGATCATACGGTCCGCAGGAGGCCCATGGTTACAACAGTCCGTGTGTTGCCATGATTATTAGAAAAACACAGAAAAAGAACTGCAGTGACTACAAGCAAACAACTAAACAAGACAATAAGGAAATAAATAAGCAAGCAATTAACGCTAGCCTATTACCGCTATTACACATATTACATCCACTGGGCATCAAAGTTCGCCACCAGTGCAAATATAGGGAACAAAGCAGCATATTACATACTGGCCGTCAAAATTGGCCACCAGTGCAAATAAACGCGGCAGCAAAACAAGAGCATAACTGAAACAACTTCATAAGAGCTCAAGAAACGTGGTATCCACCATGCTGGCAATAAGCTTAGCAAGCTTATTAGCTTTGTCCTGTTTGGTGCTAAAATCCTCCAACGCTTGCTGTTGCACCAGAAAGTATGCATCTGAATGCTCCAGGGACTTCCGCAGTCCTTCCGCTTCTTGTCGCAGCACAGCTGATCGATGTCTTTCAGCTTGTAGTTGAGACTCAAGAAACCGAACTGATTCAGACAGTGAGTTTGAATAGCTTGTGCAAGCGGTAGTGGCCAGTAACTCCAACACTAAACCAAGACAGGACTTTGGGGTTGTCTCACTGTCTTCGAGATAGTCTTCCTTAGCTGTTTTATCAGCTTTGTTGGAGATCAACAAAGATGTGTCACTATCCTGAACCTTATCTGCATTACTTCCTTTACCATTACTTAATAAGGCACTCTTCCCCAATATTCTGTCAGCATTCTAAAAGAAGAAACAAGCAGGCACATAACAATTTAGCATGTACTAGTATATGAAACTCATTTCGGTGAATCAGTTCATTAGTAAGGTGGACAGGATTAAACTACCAAGTCTTCTATTGCCAAGTACTAGTACATAATAAAAGCATCAAACAAACACATATCTATGTCCTATAGTCACTGCATTGTCTTGCCAAATCAAAATAGAGACACGGTTCAAATCATATCAGTTCAAGACAAAGCAGCAGTGAAAGAATACAAAGCGTGTGAAACTACACGGCACAACAAGATTTCAGATGGGTACCACGGGTCTACATGTACAACAATACTATTGGCTCTGTTGTGATGCTAGTAATGTGCATGATATGAGAAGTCAACTGTATATACAATTGAAATTGAAATCAGCAGAGCTATTGATAAGAGCAAGCCTGTTAAAGAAACATGCGTGGACATACCTGCTGTGCCATTGCAGTTTCGATTGGATCCTTCAATTTAAAAATAAGTTTGTATGAGTAAATACAGTGATAGAAGAGCAAAGCAGTATGCACAATAGCAATCATAGTTAAAAAAGGCACGCCTAGGCTTTGGGCGTTGGCGAAACGCATTGCGCATAACTACGCTTAATCTGTGTATAACTGCGCATAAGCATGCGCTTTGGTCAGTAAAGCGCAAGGCGGTGGCAAAACGCACAATTAATGCCTAGCGCTTTTTTGAACTATGATAGCAATGGAATCTTAAATTAGAACAGTTGTTATTCAGGTTTAGGCACTTGTTCTACATGAACAGAGTACAATAAGACGCAAGAATATAGTACTTAAAAATAGAAAATGAGCTCATAGACCTTACCACATTCTTGGTTCGGGACCAATACAGAACAAGGCGTTCCCAGTCATCGTCCAGTAAATGTGTCTCAGAAGAACGTAAGGGAATTTGATGAGTTTCTTTGCCGGTGACGTACGTTTTCTTCAGGTAATTCCGATACTGCCACCAAGCATTCTTGAAGATAGCAGAGGTATTAGCACAGGTTACCTCATCCTGAGTTTCCAAATCGGTCCTTCTCTATAGAGAAAAATGGGAAATTTTGCTGTATTATAACCATCATGGAGGTAGGATGTATAGGACAAAGCAAAGTAATTGCCATGAATAACATTACTTACACATAACTCCTGGACAAACACCTGCAACTGGCATTTTCCTTCATCTTCAGTATAATATTTCCAAGATGGGAAGATACGCACATACGATTTAACAAGATCAAATGCGATAGATGCTAAACTACGACTAGCTGGTTGTGCTTCCTCCACAGGAATAGGCGTACTAACTGGTGGAGTTGGGGTTCGCCGTGGTAGTACTGGCCCTTTGGGCACTGGAGCTGCCTTACTAACTGCTCTTGTTTGGGAGCTCTGTGGTGGAGATGGTGCTGTGTCAATAGGAACTGGGTTACTATCTGCTGGGGTTGGGGTTAGATTGCGTGAAGCTGGTTCTCTGTCCATCGCAGTAGGGGTACAATCTGCGAGAGTTTGGGTTATGTGTGGTAGGGCTGGTTCTCGTGCATGTACAACTGGGGTGCTATCTCCACCAAGAGGTAGCACTGTTTTATTTGAAGACCGTGTTTTTAGTCCGCTAGATCACCCGCTCCAATTCAAATGGCTGATAAACAGGAAACATAGTTGAATGTACAGACATTGTATGAGAGACAGATACAATAGATAGTGTGGAAAAAAGAGGGCATGAAATAGTTGACATGTATATTGTTTAACTAAAACGGATAGCATGACATAATTTCACATATATGATGTCTATCTAAACTGGATAGCATAGCATAACATAATTCAAAGATATGATGAATAACTAAACATGATCGCATGACATAATTCACCTACATGTTATCTAAGTAATCAGGATCGCATCATTTAATTCACATATGTGATTTATATGCTAAACAGAGGGCATTAGATATGATGTCTGAACTAAGAACATGGTGTTGAATATTGTGTATATGATGTCTAATCTATGCAATGCAAGACACCATATGCATGATATGAGCAGTATAACCGTGCCAAGTTAGAGCATACACCTCGGTGGGGGAATAGAACTGGTCATCTGTCTCTGAATCCATCTCTGAGGAGCTATCGGGACCCAACAAGAGATCTGCTTCGACAGGTAGCACTGTCTGCGCAGAAGGCCTTGTTTTCACTCTAGATTTTTCAATCTCCCACCCAAATGGCTGATTCACATGAAGAGTAGTTTAATGTACAAACATTGTCGACAAATGGAAATGTAATGAAGAAAAGGATGGACAAGATATCATTCAAATATATGATGCCTGGTTAAACAGGATGGCATTGCACATTTCATGTATATTATGGCTGGCTAAAAGACATGAGACTGCACAATTCCCATATATGATATAGAAACTAAACAGGTGGCATTACAGAACATGTCTAAACTAAGCAGATGACATATATGATTTCAAAAGTAGGCACTGCAAGGCAACATATGCATGATATGACTAACATCATCATGCCAAGGTAGAGCAAACACCTTGGGGGGTAAATAGGAGTGGTCAGCGGCGTCTGAATCCGCCTCAGAACAAATAGCTTCCTCTGGATTACAATCTGGAGAGGGGTGGGGAGGGTTTGCCGTTGAACCCACCATGGAGCGATGTCTACATGACATTGTATTGCCGCGCAAAACTCTTCTCTTTTTCTCTACATGCTCAGCATGACTGTGTACAATATCTGACATGCATATAAAAAAATATGGTGAGATTATGTAAGGAGAGCATGCAGAAATTTAGAGTGATGGTAACAACCAGTGGATGGATCCAAAAATAATGATAGCAGGCTGATGATTGCTTTAATTTAATAAAAAGACAGATGATGATTGCTTTACTATTTGTTTCCCACCCAAGATGAACAACATAGGCATACCCTAGGTGAACCAGATATTAGACAGAGATACTATTCATTGCTTCCTCGATATGTGCCCCATAACTAATTTAGAACTCAAGTTTGAACATTAATTTGGAATCTGAATGTTACTGTCGAAACTGAACGCAATGGTAGCAGAGAGGCACTTGACATGTAGTTTAGGGAGGGCCTGCAGTTCATCTTCAACCTGCACCCCCTGAGCCGCCAGCCACCACCGGCCGAACCGCCGGCCCCAGCGCCGCCTCGCCGCCCCGAAACAACTCCCCACCGCCGGTCCGCCGCCGCTCCGAAACAACTCCCCACCGCCGGTCCGCCGCCGCCCCGGCCAGCCCTATAGGCCCCCCGCCCCCACCCTGAACCCTAAGATAGATAGTGGGGTACCTCTCCGGCGAGCCCCCGTCCCCGCTGCGGGTGGTTCTTCCTTAACTCCGGCGAGCCCCCCCCACCCCCTGAAAATCGACTGACCCAAAAGTCGATTCAGTCGACTGAAGTGTAGCTAAATCGGAGCAGAGCAGCAGCACGAGCGAGGAGGAGAGCAGCAGCAGCAGCGCGAGCGAGCGAGAGCCGGAGCAGCAGCAGCTGGGCAAGCGATCGAGCGAGAGCCGGAGCAGCAGCAGCGCGAGCGAGCGAGAGCCGGAGCAGCAGCAGCTGGGCGAGCGAGCGATCGAGCGAGAGCCAAAGCAGCAGCAGCAGCGCGAGCGAGCGAGCGAGAGCCGGAGCAGCAGCAGCAGATCCGGCTGGTATGGCCGCCGCCGCCTAAGGGGCCTCGCACTGGGGGAGAGCCGCCGTGGAGATGTCGCCCGCGGCGCTGGCTTCAAGGTAGCCGCTCCATGGGGGTGCGGGATGGAGCACCGTCGGCGCCGGGAGGTCGAGCTAAGGAGAAGGTGCGATGCGATGAGTGCACAACCTCTTTGGTGGCGCCGAGTAGGCCTCGGCTTCGTCCGAGGAGTCGGTGAGGATGCTGCGGTTCCGGTGGAGCAGGTTAAGGCGGCGCTGTGGGGATGGAGCAGCCGCGATAGACGAGGCGATCGTCGGAGCAGCTCCTTGGAGGTGGAGGACGGGGCGGCTGAACCGGCGGGACGACGAGATGGACGACGGATCCTCATCCGGGGAGGCGAATGAGGGACGTCGAGCTATTGCAGTGGACAACGTCGTCGGGGAAGAGGCTCCGGCTGGGCAGCGATGAGGTGGCGGACGGAGGAGGGTGGGGTTTCCCGGCTGGAGCGGAGAGGTTATGGCGGCCTGGGATTTTGAATGGCAAAAAGGAGGCGATGGGAGGGGGTGAACCATGACTTAGGGACGCGCTTGTCCAAAATGTAGGGTGTGTTACGAAAGTACCCCGCACCGATTTGAACTAGCGGCCCTTTCGGCTCAGGGTTAGAAGGGGGATTTCACGTGTCGGGATTTGGCAGCTGGAGGGAGTTTTCGCGCGCGTTGTAATTTCGGGATAGCAAGGCGCGGGTTGTGAAGGCGCCAGTTTTGGGAGCACGATATCTGAATTTTCGGGATATAACAAGGCGCGGGTTGAATTTTAGGGACAAGCCTAACGTTTAATATTGTACTTGTACGTACCAAATCAATTCGCACTTCCCTCAACCAAAAAGAAAACGAAAAAAATAAAACTATTCACACCACACAAAGAGAGAGTCTTGCCCCGTTTTACTATAAAAAATGCTATTTAAAGCTACTCATACAAACAATGTAGTGCAATTAAATGCTATTCGGTAGTATGAATCCATGTTATGTCCAATTAAATTTTTTCGCTTGCTGTATAATGCATGTAACCTACTCATACCAACATTTTAGTGCATTCCAAATGTCTATACTAACGCTGCAATTCGAACTGAATTTGAATTCGTTTCTCTATTTCAATAACAAATCTACAATCATGATTGTTGCCAACTTCAACCATCATTCGTGTATTACCTTAATAACACACCACATGATTACTATAGAGATAGATATAAACTATGTGTACTACATGAACTCGAATTTTATTTTTTGAATACACTTGATGTTGATTCCAAATAATAGTACATTTGATGTACTAACTGTATAATCATAATCTAAACCATGTTCCATACGTGTACACCGTGTTTATCACACATAGTATAGTGCCCCGCCCCCTACATTATGACAAGTATTTAGACCTGAGCTGCAAAAGCCACACATTAGCCCAAATTATGATCAATGTTCTATATGTTATACGTAGTACTAGCAAGATGCCCATGCGTTCTACAGAACATCAACATGATCAAGGGGAGGCCTAATTTGCAAATATGAAGAGGGGTGTGGGTATCTTTTTCCAAAATTGCCATAGTTTCCTTCCTATCCGTCAGATATAAATCGGACAGCCTATATTGCAGGATGGCACCATCATCAACAACTCCGTTTTTTTATAAAAGTAGAGATAAAATATATTATATGTAGTATAACATGTTCATAACCACACCATGTGTATCACCGTTATATATATTCACACATGCGTCGGTTTAAAACACTATGATAAATTCTTCAAATATCCGAATTCGCTTTTTATAATGAAGTATGATCTCTATTCGTCTTTTACACCCACACAATCCTCTTATCTTTGTAGCTAGCTAGCGCTAACTTTCTCTCGTGCATGCAGACGCCCGCATCCCTCTAACCCTCCCTCATCATTCTCTAGCTCCATCGCGCAAATTCGTCTTTTCACTTTAGGTCGTTCACCCACGGTGTGTGTAGGCCCCCCAGCTCCTTCTTTACGGCACACATCGATCGATATGCCTCTCTAGCCAGGTGTGCCTAGCACAAAACACAAGCTTCCCCTCTTCTCTTATCACTGTCCATGCCTCACTCCCACCACTCTTTTCATCGATCTCGTACTCGCACACTTCTCCCCCTCGATATAGTATGACTCTCGCACCACCTCCTAGATGCATCCCTCTCTCTCTATCCTTCTCCCCGTGCCTCATTTGCTTCTAACACACACATGCATGTATACCGATCGATCTCCCAACATATACCTAGGTCGACTTTAACTATTCCCCCCCATCGATCGATGTACCTCACAAGTTATGTCTCTCCTTTCTCTGACAAAGGACGATTGATCTTCCTATGTAGTTATGTCTGCTTACCACATCCATATCGCCCCCCATCATTCGTGCATGCCTCCTGACCCGTCTCTCACACACACGTGCACGGACAGGCAGCCATCCCCTCTCTTATTGATATTGCAGGCGTGCCCTCCGGTTGTCTAGCAATCCTATCCCACCATTTGTTAGAAGCAACTCCACTACCACCCCTCCAACACTCTAGCTCTGTCTCTCTCCCAACCTTATTCCTCTCCTGCACATATGCATGGATGCCGATCGATCTCCCTTAATACATGAGGTAGATCGATATCCCTTAATACATGAGGTAGGCCTCTCTCCTCCTCCACACATATACCAGCCATTGTACCTCTATAGTTAATTAGGCCTCCCTCCCCCCCACCACACACCGATAGTCGAGCGCTGTAGGTAGGTATCCATGCCACAGAGAAAAACCGCACCTGTCCCTCTCTCGTTCTAGTAGGCCAGCCACTCTATATCTTTGACGTGGGCACACACAAATTCGATGGCACTCTTTATCGACCGCGCGCGCGCACACACACACATCATCCCTCTCTTTGATTGTATGGACACCTCAAGTCAATGATACCTCCACTCTCTTCTCATGGATCGCCCCCTCTATATATATGATATATCCAGGACTCTATTTCACACACATTGCATATGTTACATTTTTTGATTGACCCCCCCCTAAAAAAACTCTCACGAACCCACACACTATATCTCTCTACGTTTGTATCTCTCTCACACAACCCCACGTAGGTGGTGTACGTATACAAGAAGAGAATAGGTGCACCGTGCACGTACTCACGCTTCGTGCCCAGCCACACCCGCGCGGGTACACGGTGGAGCTCATTTCTGTACGAAATGGCAGCCCATGTGCTAATCTGAACGCGTGTAGCGGTTGTGTACCTACGGAGGTCGTGTACCACGCATGCACGAAACAAAGTTCGACTTGATGCGTTGGCGCGTTATTTTTAAATAAAGTTATATCGCTCAATGGCACGTACGTAGAATATAAACCGATTTTTATGGATAAAAAGGTAGTCCGCTCCACTATATACAATGGAGCCTGCCTGCCTGGTTTGTCTCTCTTCAGAGTATCTCACACAAGGCTGCGGTGGCCTCTCTCTCTCACCGTTGGTCACTGATCCGGCCGCATCCCGTCCGCCGGCGGAAAGGGAGGACATGCATCGTTTCTCCATTCGATGGCGCCGAGGCAGCACGTCCCGATCTGCGGTACACGTTGTTCTCTCTAACCAAGCTCCGGTGTGGTAGGGCCTACGCCACCTGCTCGCTGCCGCAGTATGGGCAGATTCCGCCCGCCGCCGCTCACCTAGTTACATACCGACGACCTCCAGGTATCCCCTCCGGCCTTGATCCACTGCCCGTCTTCCCACGTCGCTGCATGTGGATCTTCCATAGTTCTTTGCACAAAACGTAGCTCGTCCGGCGTACTTTCCATATTGCAATCTCGTCCTCACACTGTTTTAGACAAACACAACCGTGTTGTTATCTTCCCTTAGGACAAGGAATATGCTTCTTTTTTGTCGTCGCAACTGTCATCAACAATATTTGTCTTTTTACAAATTTCAAATGGGCATATTTTAGAGTGTAGATTCACTCATTTTGCTTCGTATGTGTACTCCCTCCATTCCTAAATATTTGTCTTTTTAGAGATTTCAACAAGTGACTACATACGGAGCAAAATGAGTGGATCTACACTCTAAAATATGTCTATATACATCCGTATGTAGTAGTCCATTTGAATCTCTAAAAAGACAAATATTTGAGTAGTCACTCGTTGAAATCTCTAGAAAGACAAATACTCCGGAGTATATTTAAGAACCGAGGGGGTAGTGCACAGCCGCATGGGAGACTCAGACCGGTCGTTGCGCCGCATTAATAGTGAGTAATGAGCAGTCAAATCATAAGCCCCACCTTTCCCACTGTAAGTTGCTCGGAAGAAGCAACCATCAATACGCTCTTCTTTGAATCCGATCATACTACTCCATCCGTCACTGTTTATAGAGCGCGCTTCAGAAAAAGAGAAAATCTCTGAGACCAAGGCGACTAGCGGTCGGCCTGAAAAATAGCATTGGTAGTTATAGCACGGCGTCTATTAATAGAGGAAATAATGCGTACACACATGCATGCAGTGCTTCCACCCCGGGTAGACACATGCATGCACGTACTCCACTCTGTAGTACTACATCGAGAGAAAATTGCGGTTACCACGCCCTAATTAATTGAGCATTAAACCAAACGCGTCTAAAGTCTCTCTGGTGGTGGAAATGCATTGAGAGAAATGCATCATAATGAAGCGCGCCCTGTAAACTGTGACGGAGGGAGGAGTAGTATGAAGGTGCAAAACCAAGTACGCGTATGGCCAGTCGATCAACGCACCTCGTCTTGGCATATCACTGACATGTGGGACCGGAGTGTGAGCAAACCGATCTCAGTTGACGGCAAAATGGCCAACCCGCCATTCCTTGAGAGAGACGAGGAGCGAGAACACACAGACGGGCTCGCACGGAGGCCAAGATATATTCGAGCATGGTTGATCGATATCATCATTACATGTTGGGCTGCTGTTTTCCGCCCTTCTCCGGAATAAATGTGTACTTTATCAAAGATTAAGAAAAATAAGAGTACAGAGGCTCCACCATGCGGTTCTAGTAGTAGTACTACTCGTACTACTAAACCTTGCGCTTGGCTCTTCGCCTCTTCATGAAGTCGAACAATGATGGTACTCCGCATGTTCGGTACTACAGTGTATGCCTCTGGCAATCTGACACCGAATGAACTGATGCATGTCCACCGCCTGGGCGAGGTACGTTGCATTAGTCAAAAGGCGTAAGCGAGCTTCACCTTGTCCTGCAAGCTTCTCCTCGTTCCGCGAGTTGACGGGACACACCAACAAGTAGTGCTAGTCCATACTCCCTCCTTTCCGGTTAATATGGCTTAATCTTTTTTGTGGGTAAATGAGAGAGCTTTATTCATATATAAGCATTCTTAGGACGATCAGCCAAGACCCTGGTCACTAGGAAGCGAGGTACCCGCAAAAAAAGAAGTAGGAAGCGAGGTGTTTCATCAAGCCAACTCTCGGCCACATTCAAAGTGCAGCAAGCACGGTTCGCACAAAGACGCGCCGCATGGTTTGCTGACCTGTTTACATGCTGAATAACAAAAAGGAGAGGAAATATTACCGAGCGCTCCTATTTGTAACAGGATATGAGCCAGAATTAAGCGAGAATTGTGGTGAGTGTTCCATGCAATCAACTTCCATTATCACATGGGAGAACCCTCGAAGAGAACCAAATGTGTTGAAGATTGCTTTATCACATTTTAAAAATATAATAAGAGTGCAGACGCTCCTCCATCCGGTTCCTAGTAGTAGTATAGTACCTCTATAGACTATAGTAGTAGTACTAGTAAACTTTGCGCTTGGCTGTTCGCCTATTCGGGAAGTGCAACAATAATAGTACTAGTATAGTGTATGCTTCTGGCAATCTGACACCAAATTAACTGTTGCACGTCCACCGCCTGAGCGAAGGACAACTTGCATTAGTCAAAAGTTTCTCCTTGTCCTGCGAGCCACCGCGCGCAAGCTTCTCCCGTCCTGCAAGCTTCTCCTCATTCGGCAAGTTGACGGGACACAGCAAAGTAATGCTAGTCCATACTGCCTCCTCTCCGGTTAATATGGCTTAATTTCAAACGAATAAATACACTGTCTGTCACTGTATATTTGTAAAAATACAGTCAGTGGACTTCATAATACGCTCATTACGCTCAATATATACATTTTCCGGTGTTTATACGGTCACTAGCTCACCCTGGCTGAGTATGTGTGTGCATGCACGTGTAGGTTGAGCACTTGAGCGTGACCGTGTGTGTTCCGTCGTGTGCTCGGACATGCATGCATTAGGGCGTCGCGCGTGTTTTTTGCGTCCATGTGTACGTGTGACTGTTGCATACACGTAGGGGGAGTACGTGTAGGGGCCACTAAAGGAGCAGTCAAATCACTCAGTAAGTTAGTCGGAAGAAGCAACCATCATTTCACTCTTCAATGACACGTACGCAATATAAAATGGTTGATATGGAGAGAAAAATAAAACCACTATATATACACTAGCAGGAGCCTAAGCTACAAGCCTGCTTGCTTGGGTTGCTCTCTTCACAAGCATCGAATGACGGTGGCCACACCGCTGGTCACATATCCGGCCTGATCCCGCAGCTGGGGGAAGGGAACAATGTTCTGCGTAGACGCGATCGACATCGGCGAGGGAGAAAATCCACAGTCGGTGCGTCCCAATCGGGGGTCACCGCGGTATGGGCCGATGCCGCGTCCCAACCGCCCTTCTAGCTACAGCCCGACGTCCGTTTCAAAAATAATAGTGCATGTCAGCAAAAATTATACTAGTATCGCTGTTCCGTTTCGAAAAAAAGCATATAAGCTGTTACTTCTTACCCAAAGGATCTTTATATCCAACAGACACAAAATATCTATTCGACTGTTCGAAATTACTTTCACTGCTGATCTGATGTCGTGGTAATTGCTGCATCGCCACCAAAACCCACCATCTCTTAAGCTAAAGTAGACCGAGCTAACCCTATATTAGCATATTACTAAGATAAACAGAAGGCACTATAGAATCATTTAGGACGTGAGCTTGCCAATATGAATGTGGAGGGACACCAGCTTAGCCCCGGCCAGCAGCTTGGGCGGAACTGTGAAGAAGTTCAGCTCCTGCACGGCGACGTCGCCGGGACCCCTGCTGCTTGTCACCTCCATTTCCACCTTGACGACGTCGGTCCTGCCTTTCGATCGTCCATTTTGCATCATGCTTTTATATCGATATTTATTGCATTATGGGCTGTTATTACACATTATGTCACAATACTTATGCCTATTCTCTCTTATTTTACAAGGTTTACATAAGGAGGGAGAATGCCGGCAGCTGGAATTCTGGGCTGGAAAAGGAGCAAATATTAGAGACCTATTCTGCACAACTCCAAAAGTCCTGAAACTCCATGAAAGTTATTTTTGGAAATAATTAAAAAATATTGAGTGGAAGAAATACATCAGGGGGGCCTCCACCTGGCCACGAGGGTGGGGGCGCGCCCTACCCCCCAGGGCGCGCCCCCTGCCTCGTGGGCCCCCTGTTGGCCCTCCGGTGGCCATCTTCTGCTATATGAAGTCTTTCATCCGAAGAAAAATAATAAGCAAGCTTTCGGGACGAGACTCTGCCGCCACGAGGCGGAACCTTGGCGGAACCAATCTAGGGCTCCGGCAGAGCTGTTCTGTCGGGGACACTTCCCTCCGGGAGGGGGAAATCATCGCCATCGTCATCACCAACGCTCCTCTCATCGGGAGAGGGCAATCTCCATCAACATCTTCACCAGCACCATCTCCTCTCAAACCCTAGTTCATCTCTTGTATCCAATTCTTGTCTCCAAGTCTGGGATTGGTACCTGTAGGTTGCCAGTAGTGTTGATTACTCCTTGTAGTTGATGCTAGTTGGTTTATTTGGTGGAAGATCATATGTTCAGATCCTATATGCATATTAATACCCCTCTGATTATGAACATGAATATGCTTTGTGAGTAGTTACATTTGTTCCTGAGGACATGGGAGAAGTCTTGCTATTAGTAGTCATGTGAATTTGGTATTCGTTCGATATTTTGATGAGATGTATGTTGTCTATCCTCTAGTAGTGTTATGTGAACGTCGACTACATAACACTTCACCATTATTTGGGCCTAGAGGAAGGCATTGGGAAGTAATAAGTAGATGATGGGTTGCTAGAGTGACAGAAGCTTAAACCCTAGTTTATGCGTTGCTTCGTAAGGGGCTGATTTGGATCCATATGTTTCATGCTATGGTTAGGTTTACCTTAATACTTTTGTTGTAGTTGCGGATGCTTGCAATAGAGGTTAATCATAAGTGGGATGCTTGTTCAAGTAAGGACAGCACCCAAGCACCGGTCAACCCACATATCAAATTATCAAAGTACCGAACGCGAATCATATGAACGTGATGAAAACTAGCTTGACGATAATTCCCATGTGTCCTCGGGAGCGCTTTACTTTATATAAGAGTTTGTCCAGGCTTGTCCTTTGCTACAAAAAGGATTGGTCCACCTTGCTGCACTTTATTTACTTTTGGTACTTGTTGCTCGTTACCAATTATCTTATCACAAAACTATCTGTTACCTATAATTTCAGTGCTTGCAGAGAATACCTTGCTGAAAACTGCTTATCATTTCCTTCTGCTCCTCGTTGGGTTCGACACTCTTACTTATCGAAAGGACTACGATAGATCCCATATACTTGTGGGTCATCAAGACTCTTTTCTGGCGCCGTTGCCGGGGAGTGAAGCGCCTTTGGTAGGTGGAATTTGGTAACGAAAAATTTATATAGTGTGCTGAAATTTACTGTCACTTGTTACTATGGAAAGTAATCCTCTGAGGGGCTTATTCGGGGTATCTTCATCCCGACCAGTAGAGCAAAGAGTTGCTCCTCAACCTACTGAACCTACTAAAAATGAAAATGAAAATGTCCACTTTGAGATTCCTTCAGGTATGTTAGAAAAACTGCTAGCTAATCCTTTTGCAGGAGACGGAACAAAGCATCCTGATGAGCACCTAATATATGTTGATGAAGTTTGTGGATTATTTAAGCTTGCAGGTATACCCGGTGATTTTATTAAGAAGAAGGTCTTCCCTTTATCTTTGAAGGAAGATGCATTGACATGGTATAGGCTATGTGATGATACGGGATCATGGAACTACAAACGATTGAAATTGGAATTTCATCAGAAATTTTATCCTATGCATCTTGTTCATCGTGATCACAATTATATATATAATTTTTGGCCTCGCGAAGGAGAAAGCATCGCTCAAGCTTGGGGGAGGCTTAAATCAATGTTATATTCATGCCCCAATCATGAGCTTCCAAGAGAAATAATTATTCAAAGTTTTTATGCTCGGCTTTCTGATAACAATCGCACCATGCTCGATACTTCTTGTGCTGGCTCTTTTATGATGAAGACTATTGAATTCAAATGGGATTTATTGGATAGAATTAAACGCAACTCTGAAGATTGGGATCTCGATGAAGGTAAGGAGTCAAGTATGACACCTAAGTTTGATTGTGTTAAATCTTTTATGGGTACCGATGTTTTCCGTAAATTTAGCACTAAATATGGACTTGACTCTGAGATAGTAGCTTCTTTCTGTGAATCTTTTGCTGCTCATATTGATCTCCCTAAGGAGAAGTGGTTTAAATATCATCCTCCCATAGAAGTAAAAGTAGCTGCACCTATTAAAGTTGAAGAAAAGACTATCACTTATAATGATCCTATTGTTCCTACTTCTTATGTTGAGAAACCACCTTTCCCTGTTAGAATAAAGGATCATGCTAAAGCTTCAACTATGGTTCGTAAAAGCAATATTAGAACTTATACACCTCCTGAGCAAATTAAAGTTGAACCTAATATTGCTATTGTTAAAGATCTCTTGTCTGATAATATCGATGGGCATGTTATTTATTTCTGTGATGAAACTGCGAGAATTGCTAAACCTTGTGCTAAAGATAAACATAGACCTGTGGTAGGCATGCCTGTTATTTCTGTTAAAATAGGAGATCATTGTTATCATGGCTTATGTGATATGGGTGCTAGTGCTAGTGCAATACCCATTGACCTATACAAAGAAATTAAGCATGATATTGCACCTGCTGAGTTAGAAGATATCGATGTTACAATTAAACTTACCAATAGAGATACTATTTCACTAATGGGAATTGTTAGAGATGTTGAAGTCTTATGTGGGAAAACTAAATATCCTGCTGATTTTCTTGTTCTTGGCTCCCCACAAGATAGCTTTTGTCCCATTATATTTGGTAGACCCTTCTTGAATACTGTTAATGCTAAGATAGACTACAAAAAGGATGTCGTTACTATCGGTTTGGGTGATATGTCTCATGAGTTTAATTTCTCTAAATTTAGTAGACAACACCGTGAAGAGGAATTGCCTAGTAAAGATGAAATTATTGGTCTTGCTTCTATTGCCGTGCCTCCTAGTGACCCTTTAGAACAATATTTGCTAAAAATGATATGTTTATGAATGAAAGAAGGAAAATAGATGAAGTATTCTTTAAATAGGAACCCATCCTGAAACACAATTTGCCTGTTGAAATCCTAGGGGATCCTCCTCCACCCAAGGGTGATCCCGTGTTTGAACTTAAACCGTTACCTGATACTCTTAAATATGCTTATCTTGATGAAAAGAAGATATATCCTGTTATTATTAGTGCTAACCTTTCAGAGCATGAAGAAGAGAGATTATTGAAAACTCTGAAGAAGCACCGTGCTGCTATTGGATATACTCTTGATGATCTTAAGGGCATTAGTCCCACTCTATGTCAACATAAAATAAATTTGGAGGAAGATGCCAAACCAGTTCGTGATCATCAACGACGGCTGAATTCTAAGATGAAGGAAGTGGTAAGAAAAGAAATACTAAAGCTCCTTGAGGCAGGTATAATTTATCCCCTTGCTGATAGTCAGTGGGTAAGTCCTGTCCATTGTGTCCCTAAGAAGGGAGGTATTACCGTCGTTCCTAATGATAAAGATGAGTTGATCCCGCAAAGAATTATTACAGGTTATAGGATGGTAATTGATTTCCGCAAATTAAATAAGGCTACTAAAAAAGATCATTACCCCTTACCTTTTATCGATCAAATGCTAGAAAGATTATCCAAACATACACATTTTTGCTTTCTAGATGGTTATTCTGGTTTCTTTCAAATACCTGTGTCAGCCAATGATCAATCAAAGACTACTTTTACTTGCCCTTTTGGTACTTTTGCTTATAGACGTATGCCTTTTGGTTTATGTAACGCACCTGCTACCTTTCAAAGATGCATGATGGCTATATTCTCTAACTTTTGTGAAAAGATTTGTGAGGTTTTCATGGACGACTTCTCCGTTTATGGATCCTCTTTTGATGATTGCTTGAGCAACCTTGATCGAGTTTTGCAGAGATGTGAAGAAACTAATCTTGTCTTGAATTGGGAGAAGTGCCACTTTATGGTTAATGAAGGTATTGTCTTGGGGCATAAAGTTTCTGAAATTGAAGTTGATAAAGCCAAGGTTGATGCTATTGAAAAGATGCCATGTCCTAAGGACATCAAAGGTATAAGAAGTTTCCTTGGTGACGCCGGTTTTTATAGGAGGTTCATTAAGGACTTCTCAAAAATTTCTCGGCCTCTGACTAATTTATTACAAAAAGATATACCATTTGTCTTTGATGATGATTGTGTAGAAGCATTTGAAATACTTAAGAAAGCATTGATCTCTGCACCTATTGTTCAGCCACCTGATTGGAATTTACCCTTTGAAATTATGTGTGATGCTAGTGATTATGCTGTAGGTGCTGTCCTAGGGCAAAGAGTTGATAAGAAATTAAATGTTATCCAATATGCTAGCAAAACTCTAGACAATGCTCAGAGAAATTATGCTACTACTGAAAAAGAATTCTTAGCAGTTGTATTTGCTTGTGATAAGTTCAGACCTTATATTGTCGATTCTAAAGTAACTATTCACACGGATCATGCTGCTATTAAATATCTTGTGATAAGTTCAGACGCAAAGGCAGAAGCAATAAGTCAATGAAGCTGCGTCCCTCCCTTGCCCATGAGCGTGGTGGTTGGCAGGACTAGGAGAAGCTTTCGTTCGCTACACGCTCTCCCTCTCGTACGCGGTGGACATGCAGTAGTTCAATCGGTGTCAGATGGCCAGAAGCATACTGTAGTACTCCTCCATTGCAGTAGTACTCCATCATTTTGTTCGACTTCCCGAAGAGGTGAAGAGCCAGCGCAGCCCGGACGCTCGTGTGGCAGTTTCATGTGTAGAGTAGTCTAGGATAGCGTGTACCGTGCCTGTAAGCTTAAAATCGTTGGGGTCGGCTCCATGCTATATTTTTTTGATTAAAATTATCTTCTGGCCCTACCTGTCATCCTAGTGATTCTAGTTTGCACGCTCATCTGGTCAAGACAGGAATATATATTTTAATTTGTGGTGGGGTAAATGTTAGAGGTTGCAGCAAATGGAGTATTGTACACTGCGGGTCTTTCAGCCAAGTTTAGAGGCAACCATGTGGGGCCAGTGCTATGATGTGTCGCGTCAACTCGTACAACGAGGAGAAGCTTGATTTTACTACTACACGCCTTCTCCCTCGCCCATGCGCGCGGTGGCTCACAGACGAGGATAGGCTTTTGCTTATATAGTACTACAACAAGCTATCCCCCCCGCTCGCGGTGGACGGACATGCAGCAGTGGATTCGATACTGTAGAAGCAGTAGTAGTAACACCATTGTTCGTCTTCTCGAAGAGGCGAAAAAAGAGCTAAGTGCAACCCGAACGTGGCAGTTGCGAACCTTGGAGCACGCATATAGCCAGGCTCTTGCATGAGACAAAATTTCTATGTGAGCCCACTATTGTAGTAAGTACTTGCTAGTATAGCCCTGTAAACCAGAAAGGAGTATTTGCCTTTCTTGAGATTTCAACAAGTGACTAGACTACACCGAGACGGAGTACATATGGAGCAAAATGAGTGAATCTACACCGTAAATAAACACATAGTTCTCTCGTTTTCCTCTTGGCCTTGGTCGCGGTGCACAATATTGAGTATACTTGTACTATCATCTTGAAATTTACGAAGTCACCATAGGCACCTCGTCATCGACGGGAACGTCTCCTGACATGAGATAGATGCGAGCGGCAGTCGCCTCCATAGGTGCTTGAATGCCAAGGAGGGAGAGGGTAGCGGTTCCCGAGACGTTGAACGGTCAATGATGCATCCTCAAATTACTCTACATGCAGAGGAATTAATTTTTTTAAGGAGCAGAGGGAATTAATTGGAGAAGCAGAATAGAGCCAGCACGATGTGAATGCAACAGAGTTTGGATTCTCATATAAAGGCGCCCCACCACTCCAATCCATCTACTCCTTAGTCTCTGCGCAACACTGCTCACTCCAATTCAAGACCAATTGACTAGAAGCCCGAAGCACCTATGGAGGCGATGGACGCGAGCGGCAGTCGGCTGTGCCAAATCATCCAAGGCGCCGGCCTGCGGCCCCGCACCGCGCAGCATTTCCAGACGGTGCTGGCGACCGCCAGCGTCGTAGCCCTCGCCGATGCTGGCTTCGCCTCTCGCATGGACGACATGATGGTCAACTCCATCCGCAAGTTCGCCGCCGTCAAGAAGCGCGCGGACGACCTTGCCGTACTTCTCCAGCCCGCGCGCCCAGGCTCCTCATTGCCTGCCACCCTCATCGGCCTCCATGGCGACGAACTCTTTCAAGCCCTGGTGGCCATGCAGTTGCCGGAGGTCGCGATGAAGAATGTGCACCTCGAGGCCGCGCTCATCGCGCAGCGCCTCGCCATGCAAGAAACCGTCGACCTGCACATCCACGTCTAGGAGGAAATCGTCTACATAGGCCACTACAAGGCCAGCGAGGACAGAAAGACGTTGGCCTTCTTCCAGCGGCTGGAATCTTTGGACGCCATTGTTCAGAAGCACGTCGACCTGGCCACGAAAGCCGCTGCTACTTAGCCGCCGTTCGGTGGGCCGGCGCCCTGAGTCGAGGAGGTGGACGTCGTCGATGGATGCATCTCTTCTTATTGCCTCCTATAACCAGCACTGCATCGCCTCGTGGCCTTAATGTTTTGTTAGTATAGGAGTATATGGCATTTTTATTCCAGTAGTAACATTTTCACTGTGAGGTGGGGCCGCAGTTGAGCAAACCGACCATCGGCAAATCCCCACCCCGCCAAGACCAAGTGACTAGAAGCCAGAAGCACCTATGGAAGCGATGGTCGCGAGCGGCAGTCGGCTGTGCCAAATCATCCAAGGCGCCGGCCTGCGGCCCCGCACCGTGCAGCGTTTCCAGACGGTGTTGGCGACCGCCGGCGTCGTAGCCCTCACCGACGCCGGCTTCGCCTCTCGCATGGACGACATGATGGTCAACTCCATCCGCAAGTTCGCCGCCATCAAGAAGCGTGTAGCGAAAGCTCCTACTAGTGCTGCCAGCCACCACGCTCATGCGCGAGGGAGGGGGCGTTGTAGTAATCAAACTTCTCGGTCTTGTACGAGTTGACGCGACACATCAAAGCATTGCACTCGATATAAGTCTTTTTACACATTTCAAATGGACTACTACATAGGGATGTATGTAGACATATTTTGCTTTGTATGTAGTCACTTGTTGCAATCTCTAAAAAGACTTATATTTGGAAACGGAGGGAGTACAACGCATGCATGCCGTGACCTCCCTTTTGATACTTGCATGTGTTGATTTGATGCACCTTGCCAAATTTTGACTATAAATTTAACTAACCAAATTTTCACTATAAATTTAACTAACCAAATTTTCATGCATGTCACAAAAAATTACGGGGCTGTTTGGATTGTGACTATGTTTGTCTTATGTTGCCACATTATTTTTCCCACACTTGCCACACTTGCCTAACTTGAGTTGCTCAAATTGTTAGACACACTTTGGCTTGCCTAAGGGAATCTTGCCACACTTTTTGTGTCTATGACATGTGGGGTTCACTGCTAATAATTCTTTTTGTCTTAGGTGTGGCTAATAAAAAAGACTTATATTTAGGAACGGAGGGAGTAGAAAATATAAATAATAATGCATGTTGGGGCAACCCACGTTTTCGATAATTTTAGCCGTGGGCTTGTTCACAATTTTTACGAGGGGGTGGTTGTTCATTTAATGGAGGGACTTGTACCAGACTTGAATGATACAAAGTGCGACCTGGCACCCTCAAAAAATAAAGTGCGACCTGGCACACCATAACACCACTTGGAACAAGTGGGTAGCTATCTCAAAAAACAATCAACAACTATAAAAAAACGGCGACCTGGCACGTAGTACACAATTTTAAACAATTGTTTTGATGGAGTGAAAAAGGAAAACTACCCCACTACGTATATATAGGCCGGAGCCTCCGCGCTTGCTTGCTAGGGTTGCTCTATTCACACACTCTCATCCTCTCCAGATCTAAACAAGATAGGGGTGGTAACACTGTCTTTCTCCCTTCAAAAAACACTATCTTTCTATCCTCACCGCTGGTTACAGATCCGGACGTATCCCCCTCCACCGGTGAAGGGGAGGAGGGCAGCGTTTAGTCCGTCGTCGACAGCGAGGGAGGAGACCCACTGCCGGCCTCACCGTTATCTTTGGCCGAGCGCCGGTGCGAGAGGTCCTCCGATCCCTTCGTCGTTGCCCTAGTGTGGGCGGATCCGGCCTCCCGCCGCCCACCTATCCACATCCCGACGACCTTCAGGTATATCTTCCTTCGAAACCGCCTTAGCTCTACTTCCCCAGCTCGCTACATCGCTGCATGTGCATCATTTTCTACCTCTCAGCCCCTCTCGATCGGATGGTCCAACGTCACCTATTTTCTTCTTCTATTGTTAGAGGTAAAGCTACTTCATGGAGTCGAATCTTGTACTTGGTTCAAACAAGAAATAAAGTGGGGGGTGGGGGAATTTAGTATGTAGTACATCGGACTTGGTACAAACAGGAAGGAAAGGGGGTGAAAGTAGTACAGACTAGTCATCCAACCGGTCTCTTGGTCGAAAAGGGAAATCTAGGGGTAACGCTGTACACAGTGGTATGACCAGGACTAGATTTGCTATCCACACATAGGAGTAGGTGGCTAGAGTGAACAAAAATGGGACCAACCCAGATATGTTTCTTGGATGCTTGTTTCTCGGGGCAACAAACTATGAATCACCACTTTATGCCCCTGTTTAGGTACATGGTGCTGGACTGCTGGTGCACCCACTGTCCCATGCCCTTATACCAAATATTTAGCCGTTCTTAATCTAATGCCCCTGGTAAAAATAAAGCCATGCCACTGTTATAAGCCATGACAAGTTTAGCCAAATGTTTTTGCTTGTAATTGTTTGAGACTCTGACTGTTTCCTCTGTAGCTTTTTGTGCAAACAGGGATATCCATTTCACCTGGTTGCTGTTGTGACCTTTTGGTGCACTGCACAAAACTCTTCTTAAAAGAAGTGACTTTTGTGCTGTTTAACTGGAATGTTGGAATGGAACAGTTGGTTCATTTCAGTGGAACTACACAAAGGGAGATCTGTGTTCCAATCCTCATCATCCATATTGGCACCATAACCTTCCTTTAGGTAAGAATGATATTTAATGCATGTGTTCATCTCTATTTTGCGACTGCCATGAGAAAATAATGCTATTTTTTACTAGTACACTTGTACTCCCTCACTGACAAAACCAATTCTGAAATAGAAGGCCAATCATGTACTTGGTTTCACCAACTGGTGAGGAGACTGAGAAACAGAGCATGAAGAGGAAGAAGAAGAAGAGTAAATAGTGCCAAGGCGATCTTGCTGAAGCCAGAGGCCTCAGTCAAGGCCATTCAAGGGCTCCGACAATGACTACCTTACATGTGAGACGATCCTCCAGGGAGCCCTTCCACTTATGCTGTCTCACTTAATTAATTAGGAGTACTTAAGTACCACTAATTTATTGCTGCCTAATTTTCTTGTCGGAGTTAAACAAATCTTTAGTAGCACCCTATGCTGAATCATGTACGTGTGTATGTTTGTCTATGAGGTGAATCATGTGGTGGAGCAGGGAGGGCATGCTAACTTTACCCATTAAGATAATGAGGGTGCTTCTATTTGTTAGTGTATGTTTCATCAACTAGTCCCACTAGTACAGTAATCTCACTCTCTCAATATATGTGCCAACAGGGATGCTCGATTTTGGTGGAACTGCACAAAAACTTTGGGTGCTTCATTGCCTCGACAGCTTCCTTCCATTCCTGTTAGTCGCTAATCTCGGCTTGCATTCTTCTTTTGCTGTCAGTCGCTTGGCTTATCTCGGCTTCCAGTCAAAGGAAATACTAATTGATATGCTACCTCACACAGGTTGGTACTGGTCTTTATCCTGATTATTGTGCTTGTCATATGTATTGGTAATTTGGTATTGTGCTACTGTTTGCCGATTTCATAAAGGAGTAACTTGGAGCCTGAACTCGCAGGCAAATCATTACATCGGGTGATTTCAGTAGAACTGCACAAAAAGATCAGATGGACAGGTACTTATGCTGCTGCTATGTACTCCAAAGTTCACTCAGACAAGCATTGATGTTGACAAGAAGAAGTGCCGATATTCATTCGAGTATCAACCGGCATCAACAAATTGTCAAACTCCAAGTATTAGGAGAGTGAACACCAAAAATATTGCTTGGCGCATAGCCCAGAAAAACGCAGTCCAGTATTTGGTCCCAACTTGTGCCTTTTGGTTATCTGCACATATGGTAGCGAATTGTATGGCATGGAGTCTAAAGATTCCAGACAAGTTGGTTGACGCGTATATTCATCTGGCACTTAATCAGTCTGCACGCCAGGGATGCTCCATTTTAGTTGAACCGCACAAAATTTGGGTGGTTCATTTTCTCAACCGCCTCCTTTCTCGTCTGCAATGTAGAATTTTGGCGAGATACAGGACCAAGATGAGCCAGTAAACTAGTTGGATGAAAGTAGTGGCCAAGTTGCTCAAACCTCCCTCGGCACGAGGCCACTATTTGAGGATAAACCTACAAGCAAAGTTCAGATTGTCTGTGCTGCCTCTTATGTACTCGAAAGTTTACTCGTAGAAGCATTAATTTTAGTAAGAAGTACCTCTGACCGAACACCATTTACCAGTCTGCAATGTAGAATTTTGGCGAGCTACAGGACCAAGATGAGCCAGTAAACTAGTTGGATGAAAGTAGTGGCCAAGTTGCTCAAACCTCCCTCGGCACAAGGCCACTATTTGAGGATAAACCTACAAGCAAAGTTCAGATTGTCTGTGCTGCCTCTTATGTACTCGAAAGTTTACTCGTACAAGCATTAATTTTAGCAAGAAGTACCTCCGACTGAACACCATTTACCAGTCTGTACCCTAGGTAATTAAAGTTCGTCCATGGATCATATTGGCCGTGATCTCAATCATTTGGATGCATAAACATACTGAACATGTGTATATCTGAATCTTTTTGTGAATTATCTATGAATATTGTTGTGTGATCTATCAATCATTTGGATCCATAGACATGCTGAACTTGTGTATATATGAATCTTTTGAGTTGTTGATAATGAATGTTGGCTATGAATATGAACGTGTCCTGTGAACCTGAGTTTGATATGAATGTTTACCTTTTCTGTTGTGCTTGTGTGTGAACTTGTTAGTATGCCTACTATGGGGTATGTGACGTGTGGCTGTCAACGGCACACCTTCTCCCCGAGAAGAATTGCACCTGCTTTGTTAGGGTAGCAATGGCGCATCAGCTCTTTTTAATCTTTTTTGCTTTGTCTTGCCCCCTCCCCCACTCAACCCCTGCCGTAATGTTTTCGGCCTCAAAACAAACATAGTAATGCGTTGTTTTTGGGGCTTGATGAAAAATCGAGTGCTGGTTTATGTAGGTTGGCCCGCCCAGCAAATGGGCTGCTGGTCCACCATGGACTGGGAGGCTAAAAATGCAAGTTGTATGGTGCAGAGGCAAGTAAAAAAACGCCATCGAGAGCCATCCACTGAAGAAAAAAAAATCTCTCCTGATGTGCTTCTTCAGTCGTGCCGCCGGCCCCCTCTATAATCCAGTTCGCTCGGGGATCTGGTATCTTTTTTTCCACAGGGCGAACAAGTATCAGCTAGGCCTAGGTTTTGTATTTTAACATGCGTAGCCCACAACATACGGGTGACAGTGGTTTCAACTTATTTTTTGAGGTCCATACCGGCCTATGGGCTTTTCTTAAAGGTCGGCAGCCCAATGTATTTTTTAACCACATTATATATATTTATATTATTACTATTATCATATATTTTATAGAGACTTATATATACATTATGAAAACATCCCACGTGTTATTAACTTATAAAAGTAAATGTTTAACAGAAGTTGGCAAGGAAAATCCTTGTGATTGCGTACAAAAGCTTGCGAAGATTTTAAGGACCAATGTAATAATAACGCGCTCATTTTTATTTTGAGCAATAACTCGCTAATTTGTTAATTATGTATATAAAAAATGTGCCTCTCCGGTTTATTTTTGATATTAATTGCTCCTTCTAACATAACATTATATATATAACGAGCCCAGCTAATTCGTGTATTTGAAGGAAGTGCAAATGGGCTGGGATATCTTAGATAATATAAATGGGCCGCATTGACGCGAAATTATTTGTTCACCCAGCCCAGCAAATGGACTGTACATTCTAGAAAACATGGGTTAAATATATGCCACATTTTTGCAGGCTGACATGTGGGCCAATAGGTCGAAGCCTACGCAGGGCGTTGTCAACTTGGTCGGCATGCACCTTCAATCTCTCGTCTTCTTCCTCCAGCGTTGCCGGGACCGCCTGGTCCGGCCTCCGGTGGCTAGCGGCTCTGCTTAGCACGCATCGCTGCGAAGCGCTACCCCACCGCCGGCCAGGCTATCCCTCCACCCCTCCACACCTCTGAAGGAAATATGCCCTAGAGGCAATAATAAAGTATTATATATTTCCTTATATCATGATAAATGTTTATTATTCATGCTAGAATTGTATTAACCGGAAACATAATACATGTGTGAATACATAGACAAACAGAGTGTCACTAGTATGCCTCTACTTGACTAGCTCGTTAATCAAAGATGGTTATCTTTCCTAGCCATAGACATGAGTTGTCATTTGATTAACGGGATCACCTCATTAGGAGAATGACGTGATTGACATGACCCATTCCGTTAGCTTAGCACCCGATCGTTTAGTATGTTGCTATTGCTTTCTTCATGACTTATACATGTTCCTATGACTATGAGATTATGCAACTCCCGTTTACCGGAGGAACACTTTGTGTGCTACCAAACGTCACAACGTAACTGGGTGATTATAAAGGTGCTCTACAGGTGTCTCCAAAGGTACTTGTTGGGTTGGCGTATTTCGAGATTAGGATTTGTCACTCCGATTGTCGGAGAGGTATCTCTGGGCCCACTCGGTAATGCACATCACTATAAGCCTTGCAAGCATTGTGATTAATGAGTTAGTTGCGGGATGATGTATTACGGAACGAGTAAAGAGGCTTGCCGGTAACGAGATTGAACTAGGTATCGAGATACCGACGATCGAATCTCGGGCAAGTAACATATCGATGACAAAGGGAACAACGTCTGTTGTTATGCGGTCTGACCGATAAAGATCTTCGTAGAATATGTGGGAGACAATATGGGCATCCAGGTCCCGCTATTGGTTATTGACCGGAGAGGTGTCTCGGTCATGTCTACATAGTTCTCGAACCCAAAGGGTCCGCACGCTTAAAGTTACGATGACAGTTTTATTATGAGTTTATGTATGTTGATGTACCGAAGGAGTTCGGAGTCCCGGATGAGATCGGGGACATGACGAGGAGTCTCGAAATGGTCGAGACGTAAAGATCGATATATTGGACGACTATATTCGGACTTCGGAAAGGTTCCGAGTGATTCAGGTATTTTTCGGAGTACCGGAGAGTTACGGGAATACGTATTGGGCCTTATTGGGCCATACGGGAAAGAAGGAAAAGGGCCTCAAGGGTGGCCGCACCCCTCCCCTTGGTCTGGTCCGAATTGGACTAGGGAAGGGGGGCGCTCCCTTCCTTCCTTCTCTTTTTCCCTTCCTCTTTTCCTATTCCATATGGGAGGTGGAATCCTACTAGGACTAGGGAGTCCTAGTAGGACTCCACACTTGCTGCGCCCCCTCCTAGGGCCGGCCTCCTCCTCCCTTACTCCTTTATATACGGGGGCAGGGGGCACCCCATGGACACATTTTGATATACGATATTTTAGCCGTGTGCGGTGCCCCCTCCACCAGATTACACCTCGATAATACCGTCGCGGAGCTTAGGCGAAGCCCTGCGTCGGTGGAACATCATCATCGTCACCACGCCGTCGTGCTGACGAAACTCTCCCTCAACACTCGGCTGGATCGGAGTTCGAGGGACGTCATCGAGCTGAACGTGTGTAGAACTTTGGAGGTGCCGTACGTTCGGTACTTGATCGGTCGGATCGTGAAGACGTACGACTACATCAACCGCGTTGTGATAACGCTTCCGCTGTCGGTCTACGAGGGTACGTGGACTACACTCTCCCCTCTCGTTGCTATGCATCACCATGATCTTGCGTGTGTAGGATTTTTTTTTGAAATTACTACGTTCCCCAACAACCTCCTGTTATTCTCCACCGACTGCAGCCCCACGCCGCACCAGAACCAGTTATAACCCTTCTCCTCCACTCAATCTGCGACTCCACCGCCGCGTCTTCCCATCTCCGAGTCGTTCCCGTCCGGGGCCTCGCCGTCGTCCACCGCCTCGCTGCGCTCGGTGCGGCGTGGTAAACAAACGAGAGTCATCGGAAGAGGATTGTACGTGGAGAGCCTGACGGCTGGGACCCATGAGGTCCATGGTCGCACGCAAGGAAAGTTCCTCCTTATTAAGCTGAAAAAATGTTTCCTCCACCTGACAGCTGGGACCCATCGGCTGTATCTTCGCACGGAAGGAAGTGCGTCCTTGTTATGCGAAAAAATTTATTCCTCCCGTTGACAGCTGGGACCCGTCAGATTTGGTGGCTGACTTGTGGGCCTACTAAGCGGACGTGTACGCAGGGCTTTGTCAACTTAATCAACAAATGATTCTAGCAGCTGGACCGTTGGATGTTAATCCAACAGCCGTGCTCCTTCTTCAACCTCTGTTCTTGCTCCTGTCTCCCGTGGGCGGCACCGCGGCTGTGCTGCCGCGCACCCGAACCAGTCAAGTTTCCCACTCCTCTCCATCTGTGACTCCACCGCCCCGTCTTCCCCATCTCCGGGTCGTTCCAGTCTGGGTCCTTGCCGTCATCCGTCGGCCTTTGGTGCGCTCGGCATGGTATGGTCAACGTGGTCAACAACCGAGAGTCATCAGAACATGACTGTACGTGAGAGGCTGACAGTGGGGGCGCACCACACCCATGGACGCATGCATGCAACGGAACGCGGCGTGGTCAACGTGGTCAAGGAACGACTTCCATCGGAAGTGTACTGTACGTGGAGAGGCTGCCAGCTGGGTCCACAGCCGCAGCAAAGAAGTGCCTCCTTATTACGCAGAAAATAATGATTCCTCCACCTAACAGCAGGGACCCACCGGAAGGGCCACCGTATTTTGCGAAAAAAACGTATCCCCCCTGACTGCTGGGACCCACCGGACGGGTCACCGTATTTCGCGAACAAAACATTCCCCCCACTGTTAGCTCGGACCCACCAGATGTGCCTCCTTATTACGCAAAAAATGAATACTCCCCCTGCTATTTGGGACCCACCTTGGTGGGTGGCTGACTTGTGGGCCTACTAAGTTGACGGGGACAGAGTGCTTTGTCAACTTAGTCAATATGAACGATTCTAGCTCCAGTGACCGTACGATGTCCATCCAATGGCCGTAGTGCTTCTTCAACCTCTGGTCTTGTTGCTCCAGCTGCCCAAAGCAGCGCCGGTCGTGCCGCATGCTCCTTCCTCCCGTGGTCGGCTGTGCTGCCGCGGAGGCCTCACCGCCCCTACTATTCCCACCGCTGGCCAGGCCCTGCGGCGACGGCAGCCTCACACCGCAGTCGAACCAGTGAACCCTCGTACTCCTCTCCGCGCGGGCTTCCACTGCCGTGTCTTCCCCGGCTCCGTGTCGTCCCCTTCCTAGGCCTCGCCGTCGTCCACCGCCCTAGTGCTCTCGGCGCGGCGTGGTCAACATGGTTAAGGAACGGCTTCCATCGGACGTGGACTGTACATGGAGAGGCTGACAGCTGGGTCCACGACGGCAGCAAGGAAGTGCCTCCTTATTATGCGGAAAATAATGATTCCTCCACCTGACAGCAGGGACTCACCGGACGGGCCACCGTATTTCACGAAAAAACGTTTCCCCCCTGACTGCTGGGACCCACTGGACGGGCCACCGTATTGCGCGAAAAAAACGTTCCCCCCGCTGTCAGCTCGGACCCACCGGAAGTGCCTCCTTATTACGCACAAAAAAATGAATACCCCCTGCTGGTTGGGACCCACCTTGGTGGGAGGCTGACTTGTGGGCCTACTAAGTTGACGGGGACGGAGTGCTTTGTCAACTTAGTCAATATTGATAGGAATATGCAACTTGTATTTCCAGGTGGCCATAGGCCAGTATATATACATGTACAGGTGTGGAATATATGCAGGAAACCCCTTATACAATAGGGTAAATACGAAAGGTTACATGGCTCTATATATATAACTCTAACACCCCCCTCAAACTCATGGCGGATTAACAACATTGAGTTTGGAGAGATAGAAGCCATGCTGCGCTCTAGTTTGGGCCTTCGTCAGAAAATCCGCCAACTGTAACTCGGAAGGCACATACTGAAGAGCAATAACCTGATCCTGCACACCAGCGCGCACATAGAAAGCATCAACACCAATATGCTTGGTGAGCTCATGCTTCACAGGATCACGCGCAATGCTAATAGCACCTGTACTGTCAGACAAGAGCGGAGTAGGTGTAGTAACAGAAACACCAAAATCCTGAAGTAACCACCGTAACCAAGTCACCTCTGCCGTCAAAATAGCCATAGCTCGTAACTCAGCCTCTGCACTCGAACGGGAAACTGCAGTCTGTTTCTTCGTCTTCCAGGCAATGAGAGAACCGCCAAGAAAAACACAGTAAGCAGAAAGTGAATGGCGATCAGAGGGATCACTAGCCCACGTAGCATCCGAATAGGCCTGAAGCTGTAAAGAACTGGAGCAAGGAAAGAATAGACGGTGAGAGATCGTGCCCCGAAGATATCGGAGAACACGAAGGAGGTGACTATAGTGAACCGAAGTGGGAGCGGAGACAAACTGACTCAGAATATGAACCGGATAAGAGATATCCGGACGAGTGACAGCTAGATAAACAAGACTCCCAACAAGATGACGATAACGCGTCGGGTCAGGCAAGGGGTCACCATCAGTATCACGGAGGTGAACATTGAGCTCCATTGGAGTCTCAACAATGCGCTCATCGGTAAGAGCAACACGAACAAGAAGATCCTATATATACTTTTCCTGGGATATAAAAAAGCCATCAGAGGTAGAAGAGACTTCAATCCCAAGAAAGTAGCGAAGAGGTCCAAGATCGGACATAAGAAACTGCTCACTAAGACGAGCCTTTACAAAGGCAATATACTCGGGGTCGTCACCAGTGATGATCATGTCATCAACATAGAGAAGAAGAAGAGTCCGACCATGAGGAGAAAGGTGGACAAACAATGCTGGATCATGAGCACTCGCTGAAAAACCAGCGGCAGTCACCACAGAGGCAAAACGCTCAAACCAGGCACGGGGGGCTTGCTTAAGTCCATAGAGAGAGCGACGAAGACGACATACCATGCCATCAGGAACAGAATACCCAGGTGGTGGCTGCATGTATACCTCCTCACGCAGCCCACCGTTAAGAAAGGCATTCTTAACATCAAGCTGAGATACAGACCAGTGGCGTGCAGAGGCCATGGCAAGAAGTGTGCGGATAGTGGTCATATGGGCCACATGAGAAAATGTCTCATCATAATCACGACCATGCTCCTGCTGAAAACCACGAGCCACAAGACGAGCTTTGTAACGCTCAAGAGAACCATCAGAGCGAGTCTTAACCTTGTAGACCCACTTACAAGTAATGGGACAGACACCTGGAGGAAGAGAAACAAGATCCCATGTACCAGTGCGTTCAAGAGCAGCAATCTCCTCTGCCATTGCAAACTGCCATTCATGATGAACAACAGCCTCGCGATAACTAGTCGGCTCAAGAACAACAGCACCAGCGGTGGAAAAACCAAGGCGATCAACAGGCGGAAGCGGACAAGGACGCAAGCCATAGGTAGGCTGAGACGAGGAGGACGACACGTCAGCAGACACATCCACATTACGTGAACGACGAGTGTAATACTGAGGCAACGATGGAAGAATACTAGGAGGAATAGCTGAGGTAGAATCAGGAGGTGGAGACGAAGAAATCACCGGGGATGAAGGTGCAGAATCTGGTGACATGTGAGGTGAGGAAACCGTGGGAGATGGTGGCGGCAAATCGGCAAGAGGTGGAGAAGTAGAGTGAGCAGGACAGAGAGACAAGGGCTCAACTGGAGTGATAGGTGTGTCAGGAAAAGTGAGGAAAGAGATATCCTCCACAGAAAAGGTCGAGGAAGATGGACGCGGGTAGAAGGGACGAGACTCATCAAAAGTCACATCCCGAGAAATACGCATCCGACGACCGATAGGATCCCAACAACGATAACCCTTATGCTCATCACTATAGCCTAAGAAAACACACTCAACAGACTGAGCGATCAGTTTGGTGCGTTCCCGAGGGGCAAGAAGAACATAGCAAACACAGCCAAACAAGCGAAGCGTCGAATAATCAGGAGAACGATCAAAGAGACGCTTGAAAGGAACACCACCCTGGAGAGCAGCGGACGGCTGAAGGTTGATGAGATAGGTGGAGGTGAATATAGCCTCAGCCCAAAAATGAGGTGGAAGAGAAGCGGCGATCATCAACGCACGAGCCGTCTCAAGAAGGTGGCAATGCTTTCGCTCAGCCACGCCATTCTGAGCATGAGCACCAGGACAAGAGAACTGAGGAAGAGCGCCCTGCTCAGCAAGAACACCACGCAACATCTTGGAAATATACTCGCCGGCGGAGTCAGCACGGAACACACGAATAGTTGAAGCGAACTGAGTGTGAACCATGGCAGCAAAACGCTTATAGATGGAAAGAACCTCACTGCGAGAAGTCATAAAATAAAGCCAAGTGTAACGAGAGAAATCATCTATGAAAATAATATAGTATCGATGGCCCCCTTTTGAAGCGAAGGGAGCCGGACCCCATACATCAGAATGGACCAAATCAAAAGGACGTTGAGACACCGACTCACTAGTAGGGTAAGGTAACTGAATCTGTTTTCCTAGTCTACAGCCCTGACACTCTAAAGAGACATCTCCTGAGACAGACCCCAGAAGACCTCGACGAACTAATGACGACAAGCGAGACCCACAAAGATGACCAAGTCGATGATGCCACTGCTGGAAGGAGCCGGTAGCTGAAGCGACACAAGCGGATGGACTGTCGATAGTGGTGGCAGCGGAAGGAACACGAAGCCAGTCTAGCTCCCAAAGACCCTGAGAGTCACGGCGGTGAGGGCCAGCCCCAACCAAAATGTGCGTTCGACGATCCTGAACAGAACAAGAGTCAACGTCAAGGATGACGTGACAACCAGAATCAGTAAGTTGACCGGCAGAAAAATGATTCATGGTAAGTCGAGGAACATGAGCAACATCAGGAACAGAGTAAGAAGGTGTGGTAAGATTGCCTCGACTAGCAACAGGAAGAGGAGTACCATCAGCAGTGAGTACATGAACAGGAAAATCAAACGATTTAAGAGAGGACAAATTTGAAGAATGAGAACACATATGAAAAGAAGCTCCGGAGTCCAGAATCCATGGGGATGTACCTGACTGTGTAGAGGGTGGTTGCTCAGTGCGGGAAGCATCAGTCACAGAACCTGCAGTACCCGTCGAAGGAGAACCTGAAGCGGCAAGCAGACGCTTAAGTCGCAGAATATCCTGCTCAGTCAAGGCGGTGGCTGAAGATGTCAAAGTAGAAGAAGTCCCTGAAGCTGACGATCGCGCCTTACGCAGGTGTTTCTTCTTCTGGAAGCACTGAGACTCAACATGACCATCCATCTTAAAGTAGCCGCAGTGAGGACGAGACCGACCCTGGCCGCCCGTAGGAGTAGGCAAGAGTGGCGGAGCACTCGAGTGGGAAGGAGTCGGTGCAGCAGGCATAGCAGGAACTCGAGTAGCGAGCACAAAGGGAACCTCAAGTAAACCAGCGCCACGGAGGCGAGTCTCCTCAGCACGGATCTCAGAAAGCGCCTCCATGAGGGAGATACGACCACGAGCAAACAACTGAGCGCGCCGGGGCTCAAACTCCTTACGGAGTCGAGACAAGAACTCATAGACACGATGAAACTCCAAATCAGCCCGCACAGCCTGGCAACACTGACAAGTACGACAACCAGCAGTGCGGAGAGAATCAAGCTGACGCCAGATAGCAGAACTCTGTGCATAGAACTCATCAACAGTGGAGTCACCCTGCTGAAGAGCATGCTCCTGACGAACCACAGACAGGTATAAGGCATCACCAGAGGGCTGATAGCGCTGACGAAGCCGAGTCCACATCTCAAATACAGTAGAGAGGCCGAGAAACTCAGAGGAAAACTGAGGCATAACACTAGCAGTCAAAACAGCTGCAGCACGAGCATCATCATCAAGCCACTGAGTGTAAGCAGACAGAGCTGCATGATAAGTCTGAAGTGCGTCCTCATAGGTCTAAACCTGCTCATCATAAGCAAGAACGGCAGCGTCATTAGCCAGCTTAGCTGCATCCTTTGCAGCCTGATCAGCGTCGGCAGCAAGAACCGGTGGCGTCGGCGGAGTAGGAGCCACAGGAGGAACTGGACACGGCGGACTAAGGACCTCGCCAGAAAGAACACCCCAAAGACGAAGGCCACACATGTGAATGCGCATGAAGCCAACAAACTCGATGAAGTTAGTGCCATCAAAAATCACCGGACAACGAGGAACTGCCACATAGCCCGTAGATGTAGACATAGTACCCTTTTTTTCAACGGAAGCAGACGGAAAACCGAACAGCCAACGCACATGCACAGCTAGCAGAAGTGGAGACCAAGTCCACGCGGGCGAACACTACTTCCAGCACCAATGATGCATCAAGGGCGAGCAGCGGAGACCAAGTCCACGCGGGCGAAGACCACTTCCAGCACCAACGATGCAGCGAAGACCAAAACGGGTGGCGACTGAGGCGAGAGTCTCGATCGGAAGCAGAGGACGATCCAGAAATCGGCGGCAGCGCGCGACCTTCTCTGCTCGATCTGGGCAGGGAAATCGATCGAGGCGGTCGGGCCGAGCGATCAGGGGCGACGGCGGGAGTCTTCGATTGGGGGTGGCAGCTATCAGGCGGCGGTGGGCCTCACGAGACAGAGGCGGACAAGGGCGGGTCGAGCAGATCGACCTGGGCGATAGGAAGTCTCGATCGAGGTGGGAGGGAGAAAAAACCAGTAGCAGCCTGAGGATTTGGCCACCACGGAGAGTCAGCACAGCCAAGGATGGAGGCGTCGCGACGGAGGTGGATCAACAACACGAGTTGCGCGTGCTATAAAATTGACCTAGCTCTAATACCATGATTTTTTTGCATTGCTTTAATACCATGATAGGAATATGCAACTTGTATTTCCAGGTGGCCATAGGCCAGTATATATACATGTACAGGTGTGGAATATATGCAGGAAACCCCTTATACAATAGGGTAATTACGAAAGGTTACATGGCTCTATATATATAACTCTAACAAATATGAACGATTCTAACTCCAGTGACCGTACGATGTCCATCCAAATATGAACGATTCTAGCTCCAGTGACCGTACGATGTCCATCCAACGGCCGTAGTGCTTCTTCAACCTCTGGTCTTGTTGCTCTAGCCGCCCAAAGCAGCCCGATCGTGCCGCATGCTCCTGCCTCCCGTGGCTGGCTGTGCTGCCACGGAGGCCTCACCGCCCCCTACTATTCCCACTGCTGGCCAGGCCCTGCGGCGACGGCAGCCTCACACCACAGCCGAACCAGTGAACCCTCGTACTCCTCTCCGCGCGGGCTTCCACTGCCACGTCTTCCCCGGCTCCGCGTCGTCCCCTTCCTAGGCCTCGCCGTCGTCCACCGCCCTGGTGCTCTCGGCGCGGCGTGGTTAACGTGGTCAAGGAACGGCTTCCATCGGACGTGGACTGTACGTGGAGAGGCTGACAGCTGGGTCCACGGCTGCAGCAAGGAAGTGCCTCCTTATTACGCGCAAAATAATTATTCCTCCACCTGACAGCGGGGACCCACCGGACGGGCCACCGTATTTCGTGGAAAAAATGTTTCCCCCTGACTGCGGAGACCCACCAGCTACATCTTCGCATGCAAGGAAGTGCGTCCGGGCAAAAAAATGATTCGCCCCCCTGACTGCTGGGACCCACCAGCTACATCTTCGCAGGCAAGGAAGTGCCTGACAGTCGGGACCCACCTGGTCGAAGCATACGTAGCGTTGTCATTCTGGTCGCGAACATGTACGTACATACTGGTCGATGTAGAGGCGCACACGTGTCGTAGTAGAGGCGCGCACGTAGCATGTACACGTACGTACAACGGCCAGTGTGTAAGAAAGAAAATACGGCCACGTATGTACATACGGGCAGGGTCTCGAATGCCTACTCGCGCATACGTACGGCCAGGGCTCGTGTACATGGCTGGGTCGGAACGGAGAAACAACATCATCATCGTGTTCATGGGGAGCCAACCGGCTGGGTCGGAACGGAATGCGTCGTCGTGTTCATCGGGAGGGCTTGGACGGAACAGCCGATGGAAACGAGGCCTAGCGACCGTAGAACGGAGGAAACGGCCTTGTGTTCGACCGGCCACGTTCGAAATGGGATCCTGTTCATCGGGAGGGGTCTGGCATACCGCAAAACGGAGGAAACGGACCTCCTATGGTCGAAACGGGGGTCCTGTTGATCGGGAGGGGTGTGGCGTACCATAAAACGGAGGAAACAAACTTGTGTTGGAGCGCTACGGTCTAAACGGGGGTCCTGTTCATCGGTAGGGGTGTGGCGTACTGCAAAACAGGACTCCACGGGATACTGTTCATCTCCACCGTCGACCCCCTCCAGCCTCCACGGGCTACTGTTCATCCACCGTCGACCTCCTCCAGCCTCCACCTGCGACTGTTCATCCAGCCTCCACCGCGCGCTACTCCACCGGCTACTGTTCAACCAGCCATCTCCACGGGCTCCTGTTCAACCACCCCTCCATGGGCTACTGTTCATCCTGCCCTCCACCGTCTACTGTTCATCCTGCCCTCCACGGGGTGGTCCTGTTCGTCCTGCCCTCCACGGGGTCCTGTTCATCCAGCCCCAGCCGGCTCGAACGATCGGGGTACTGTTCATCAAGAGGCAACACCACGGGCTCCTGTTCATCCACCCCCACCGAGAACTGTTCATCCAAACCCCCCCGCAATGCTCACTGTTCATCCAGAGGTAGCATCGATCGGCTTTAGTTAGCAGCAGTAGCGAAGGAATCGGTCGATCGGGTTCAGTTAACAGCCATCGATCGATCGCTCGGGTTCAGTAACGCGTAGCCTGCAGTGCAATCGCTCGGGTTCTGTTAGAGCCCAACGCCTCGCTCGGGTTCAGTTAGAGCCCAACGCCTCGCACACACGCGCGTACGTACGAGAGAAACGCGCATCGCTCGGCCCCCGACCACCCACCGTAACCGGGGACTCCCCGATATTTTCCGCGCCCTCGCTTCTAACATGGTTTTTTCCGTCACGGACGGCCAAAAGAATGTCATGCAGCTGCGTCTCCGCCCCGCCCAGGACGAAAAGCCCATTTTCTGTCATGATTTTTTTGTCATAGAAGTAGGACCCCACCACATCTATGATGATACCGGGTTTTTTCACAATTATCGTCATAGAAGTGTCATAAGTATGACAGAAAAGATTTTCATTCAGCCCAAAATGTCACGGATGTGTCTTTTTTTGTAGTGTTTGGAGATGGAGATCAAAGGCACAAGATGATGATGGCCATATCATATCACTTATATTGATTGCACGTGATGTGTATCTTTTATGCATCTTATTTTGCTTAGATCGGCGGTAGCATTATAAGATGATCTCTCACTAAATTTCAAGGTATAAGTGTTCTCCCTGAGTATGCACCGTTATGAAAGTTCGTCGTGCCGAGACACCACGTGATGATCAAGTGTGATAAGCTCTACGTTCACATACAACGGGTGCAAGCCAGTTTTTGCACACGCAGAATACTCGGGTTAAACTTGATGAGCCTAGCATATGCAGATATGGCCTCGGAACACTGAGACCGAAAGGTCGAGCGTGAATCATATAGTAGATATGATCAACATAGTGATGTTCACCATTGAAAACTACTCCATCTCACGTGATGATCGGACATGGTTTAGTTGATATGGATCACGTGATCACTTAGATGATTAGCGGGATGTCTATCTAAGTGGGAGTTCTTAAGTAATATGATTAATTGAACTTTAATTTATCATGAACTTAGTACCTGATAGTATTTTGCATGTCTATGTTGTTGTAGGTAGATGGCCCGTGCTGTTGTTCCGTTGAATTTTAAAGCGTTCCTTGAGAAAGCAAAGTTGAAAGATGATGGTAGCAATTACACGGACTGGGTCCCTAACTTGAGGATTATCCTCATTGCTGCACAGAAGAATTACGTCCTGGAAGCACCGCTAGGTGCCAAACCCGCTGCAGGAGCAATGCCAGATGTTATGAACATCTGGCAGAGCAAAGATGATGACTACTCAATAGTTTAGTGTGCCATGCTTTACGGCTTAGAACCGGGACTTCAACGATGTTTTGAACGTCATGGAGCATATGAGATGTTCCAGGAGTTGAAGTTAATATTTCAAGCAAATGCCCGGGTTGAGAGATATGAAGTCTCCAATAAGTTCTACAGCTGCAAGATGGAGGAGAATAATTCTGTTAGTGAGCATATACTCAAAATGTCTGGGTATAACAATCACTTGATTCAACTGGGAGTTAATCTTCCGGATGATAGTTTCATTGACAGAATTCTTCAATCACTGCCATCAAGCTACAAGAGTTTCGTGATGAACTATGATATGCAAGGGATGGATAAGACAATTCCCGAGCTCTTCGCGATGCTAAAGGCTGCGGAGGTAGAAATCAAGAAGGAGCATCAAATGTTGATGGTCAACAAGACCACCAGTTTCATGAAAAAGGGTAAAGGGAAGAAGGGGAACTTCAAGAAGAACGGCAAGCAAGTTGCTGCTCAAGTGAAGAAGCCCAAGTCTGGACCTAAGCCTGAGACTGAGTGCTTCTACTGCAAAGGGACTAGTCACTGGAAGCAGAACTGCCCCAAGTATTTGGGGGATAAGAAGGATGGCAAGGTGAACAAAGGTATATGTGATATACATGTTATTGATGTGTACCTTACTAATGCTCGTAGTAGCACCTGGGTATTTGATACTGGTTCTGTTGCTAATATCTGCAACTCGAAACAGGGACTACGGATTAAGCGAAGATTGGCTAAGGACGAGGCGACGATGCGCGTGGGAAATGGCTCCAAAGTCGATGTGATCGCGGTCGACACGCTACCTCTACATCTACCTTCGGGATTAGTTTTAGACCTGAATAATTGTTATTTGGTGCCAGCGTTGAGCATGAACATTATATCTGGATCTTGTTTGATGCGAGACGGTTATTCATTTAAATCTGAGAATAATGGTTGTTCTATTTATATGAGTAATATCTTTTATGGTCATGCACCCTTGAAGAGTGGTCTATTTTTGATGAATCTTGATAGTAGTGATACACATATTCATAATATTGAAGCCAAAAGATGCAGAGTTGATAATGATAGTGCAACTTATTTGTGGCACTGCCGTTTAGGTCATATTGGTGTAAAGCGCATGAAGAAACTCCATTCTGATGGACTTTTGGAATCACTTGGTACTTGCGAACCATGCCTCATGGGCAAGACGACTAAAATGCCGTTCTCCGGAACAATGGAACGAGCAACAGATTTGTTGGAAATCATACATACTGATGTATGTGGTCCAATGAATGTTGAGGCTCGCGGCGGGTATCGTTATTTTCTCACCTTCACAGATGATTTGAGCAGATATGGGTATATCTACTTGATGAAACATAAGTCTGAAACATTTGAAAAGTTCAAAGAATTTCAGAGTGAAGTGGAAAATCATCGTAACAAGAAAATAAAGTTTCTGCGAGCTGATCGTGGAGGAGAATATTTGAGTTACGAGTTTGGTCTTCATTTGAAACAATGCGGAATAGTTTCAAAACTCACGCCACCCGGAACACCACAGCGTAGTGGTGTGTCCGAACGTCGTAATCGTACTTTACTAGATATGGTGCGATCTATGATGTCTCTTACTGATTTACCGCTATCATTTTGGGGTTATGCTTTAGAGACGGCTGCATTCACATTAAATAGGGCACCATCTAAATCCGTTGAGACGACGCCTTATGAACTGTGGTTTGGCAAGAAACCAAAGTTGTCGTTTCTTAAAGTTTGGAGCTGCGATGCTTATGTGAAAAAGCTTCAACCTGATAAGCTCGAACCTTCTATCACAGTCCTTATGAGAAATGTGTCTTCATAGGATACCCAAAGGAGACTGTTGGGTACACCTTCTATCACAGATCCGAAGGCAAGCCATTCATTGCTAATAATGGATCCTTTCTAGAGAAGGAGTTTCTCTCGAAAGAAGTGAGTGGGAGGAAAGTAGAACTTGATGAGGTATCTGTACCTGCTCCCTTATTGGAAAGTAGTTCATCACAGAAATCTGATCCTGTGACTCCTACACCAATTAGTGAGGAAGCTAATGATGATGATTATGTAACTTTAGATCAAGTTACTACCGAACCTCATAGGTCAACCAGAGTAAGATCCGCACCAGAGTGGTACAATAATCCTGTTCTGGAGGTCATGTTACTTGACCATGACGAACCTACGAACTATGAGGAAGTGATGATGAGCCCAGATTCCGCAAAATGGCTTGAGGCCATGAAATCTGAGATGGGATCCATGTATGAGAACAAAGTGTGGACTTTGGTTGACTTGCCCGATGATCTGCAAGCCATCGAGAATAAATGGATCTGCAAGCCAATGAGTGGGAGCTCTATAGCATTTCTAATATTATATGTGGATGACATATTGTTGATTGTAAATGATATAGAATTTCTGGATAGCATAAAAGGATACTTGAATAAGAGTTTTTCAATGAAAGACCTCGGTGAAGCTGCTTATATATTGGGCATCAAGATCTATAGAGATAGATCAAGACGCTTAATTGGACTTTCACAAAGCACATACCTTGATAAAGTTTTGAAGAAGTTCAAAATGGATCAAGCAAAGAAAGGGTTCTTGCCTGTGTTACAAGGTGTGAAGTTGAGTCAGTCTCAATGCCCGACCACTTCAGAAGATAGAGAGAAAATGAAAGGTGTTCCCTATGCTTCAGCCATAGGCTCTATCATGTATGCAATGCTGTGTACCAGACCTGATGTGTGCCTTGCTATTAGTTTAGCAGGGAGGTACCAAAGTAATCCAGGAGTGGATCATTGGACAGCAGTCAAGAACATCCTGAAATACCTGAAAAGGACTAAGGATATGTTTCTCGTTTATGGAGGTGACAAAGAGCTCATCATAAATGGTTATGTTGATGCAAGCTTTGACACTGATCCGGATGACTCTAAGTCACAAACCGGATACGTGTTTATATTGAACGGTGGAGCTGTCAGTTGGTGTAGTTCTAAGCAAAGTGTCATGGCGGGATCTACGTGCGAAGCGGAGTACATAGCTGCTTCGGAAGCAACAAATGAAGGAGTCTGGATGAAGGAGTTCATATCCGATCTATGTGTCATACCTAGTGCATCGGGTCCAATGAAAATCTTTTGTGACAATACTAGTGCAATTGCCTTGGCAAAGGAATCCAGATTTCACAAGAGAACCAAGCACATCAAGAGACGCTTCAATTCCATTCGCGATCAAGTCAAGGAGGGAGACATAGAGATTTGCAAGATACATGCGGATCTGAATATTGCAGACCCGTTGACTAAGCCTCTCTCACGAGCAAAACATGATCATCACCAAGACTCCATGGGTGTTAGAATCATTACTGTGTAATCTAGATTATTGACTCTAGTGCAAGTGGGAGACTGAAGGAAATATGCCCTAGAGGCAATAATAAAGTTGTTATTTATATTTCCTTATATCATGATAAATGTTTATTATTCATGCTAGAATTGTATTAATCGGAAACTTAGTACATGTGTGAATACATAGACAAACATAGCGTCACTAGTATGCCTCTACTGGACTAGCTCGTTGAATCAAAGATGGTTAAGTTTCCTAACCATAGACATGAGTTGTCATTTGATTAACGGGATCACATCATTAGAGAATGATGTGATTGACTTGACCCATTCCGTTAGCTTAGCATTTGATCGTTTAGTATATTGCTATTGCTTTCTTCATGACTTATACATGTTCCTATGACTATGAGATTATGCAACTCCCGAGTACCGGAGGAACACTTTGTGTGCTACCAAATGTCACAACATAACTGGGTGATTATAAAGGTGCTCTACAGGTGTCTCTGATGGTACTTGTTGAGTTGGCATAGATCAAGATTAGGATTTGTCACTCCGATTGTCGGAGATGTATCTCTGGGCCCTCTCGGTAATGCACATCACTATAAGACTTGCAAGCAATGTAACTAATGAGTTAGTTGCGGGATGATGCATTACAGAACGAGTAAAGAGACTTGCCGGTAACGAGATTGAACTAGGTATTGAGATACCGACGATCGAATCTCGGGCAAGTAACATACCGATGACAAAGGGAACAACGTATGTTGTTATGCGGTTTGACCGATAAAGATCTTCGTAGAATATGTAGGAACCAATATGAGCATCCAGGTTCCGCTATTGGTTATTGACCGGAGACGTGTCTCGGTCATCTCTACATAGTTCTCGAACCCGTAGGGTCCGCACGCTTAACGTTTGGTGAAGATTGGTAATATGAGTTTATGTGTTTTGATGTACCAAAGGTAGTTCGGAGTCCCGGATATGATCGGACATGACGAGGAGTCTCGAAATGGTCGAGACATAAAGATCGATATATTGGAAGCCTATATTTGGACATCGGAATAGTTCCGGGTGAAATCGGGATTTTACAAGGAGTACCGGGAGGTTACCGGAACCCCTCGGTAAGTGTATGGCCTTATTGGGCCATAGTGGAGAGAGAGAGAGAGGAGACCAGGGCAGGCCGCGCGCCCCCCTCCCTCTGGTCTGAATTGGACTAGGAGGGGGGGCGGCGCCCCCTTTCCTTCCTCCCTCTCTCCCCCTTCCTTCTCTCCTAGTGCAACTAGGGTAGGGGGTGGAATCCTACTCCCGATGGGAGTAGGACTCCTCCAGGGCGCGCCGTAGAGGGCCGGCCCTCCCCCTACTCCACTCCTTTATATACAGGGGAGGGGGCACCCCATAGACACACAAGTTGATCATTGATCTTTTAGCCGTGTGCGGTGCCCCCCTCCACCATAATCCACCTCGGTCATATGGTAGCGGTGCTTAGGCGAAGCCCTGCATCGGTAGCTTCATAAACACCGTCATCACGCCGTCGTGCTGACGGAACTCTCCCTTGAAGCTCTACCGGTTCGTGAGTTAATTCGTGGGACGTCACCGAGCTGAACGTGTGCAGATCGCGGAGGTGCCATATGTTCGGTACTAGGATCGGTTGATCGTGAAGACGTACGACTACATCAACCGCGTTGTCATAACGCTTCCGCTTACGGTTACGAGGGTACATGGACGACACTCTCCCCTCTCGTTGCTATGCATCACCATGATCTTGCGTGTGCGTAGGAATTTTTTTTTGAAATTGCTACGTTCCCCAACAGTGATATCATCCGTGTGCCCGCAGTGTTTCTTTCTCATGTGTGCTTCTCCAAGTGAGCAGGCAAGAAAAACACCGAAGGCTGCCGCTGATCTGGGCCGTCCGATCATAGGATACTGCGGATAATCTGTCGGACCCGAATGTACATGTAGGATTGGGCCGAATACTAACATGGGAAAACAAGCAGAGAGAGTGTGTGTGATACCATCCGTGTGGCTGCGGGGTTTCTTTCTCATGTGTGCTTCTCCAAGTGAGCAGGCGACAAAAACACCGAAGGCTACCGTTGATCTGGGCCGTCCGATCATGAGATACTGCGGATAACTGGTCGGATCCGAATGTACATGTAGGATTGGGCCGAATATTGACGTGGGAAAACAAACAAAGAGTGTGTGTATGATACCATCCGTGTGGCCGTGGTGTTTCTTTTCATGTGTGCTTCTCCAAGTGAGCAGGCAAAAAAAACACCGAAGGCCGGCGCTGATCCGGGCCGTCCGAGCATGGATACTGCAGATAACTGGTTGGATCCGAATGTACATGTAGGATTGGGCCGAATACTAACGTGGGAAAACAAATAGAGAGTGTGTCTGTGATACCATCTGTGTGGCAGCGGTGTTTCTTTAACATATGTGCTTCTCCAAGCGAGCAGACAACAAAAACAAGGAAGGCCGCCGCTGATATGGGCCGTCCGATGATGGGATACATCGGATAACCGGTCAGATCCGAATGTACATGTAGGATTGGGCCGAATACTAACGTGGCAAACCAAACAAAAAGTGTGTGTGTGTGATACCATTCGTGTGGCAGTGGTGTTTCTTTCTCATGTGTGCTTCTCCAAGTGAGTAGACAACAAAAACACCGAAGGCCGCCGTTGATCTGGGCCGTCCGATCATGGGATACTACGGATAACTGGTCGGATCAGAATGTACATATAGGGTTGGGCCGAATACTAACATGGGAAAAGAAATAGAGAGAGTGTGTGTGATACCATCCGTGTGTCTGCGGTGTTTCTTTCTCATGTGTGCCTCTCCAAGTGAGCAGGCAACAAAAACACCGAAGGCCGCCGCTGATCTAGGCCGTCCGATCTTGGGATACTGCGTATAACTGGTCGGATCTGAATGTACATTTAGGATTGGGCAGAATACTAATGTGGGAAAACAAACAAAGAGTGTGTGTGTGATACCATCCTTGTGGCTGCGGTGTTTACTTCTCATGTGGGATTCTCCAAATGAGCACGCAACAAAAACACCAAAGGTCGCCGCTGATCTAGGCCGTCCGATCATGGGATACTTCGGATAATCGGTCGGATACGAATACACATGTAGGATTGGGCCAAATACTAACGTGGGAAAACAAACAAAGAATGTGTGTGTGATATCATCGTGTGGCCACGGTGTTTCTTTCTCATGTGTGCTTCTCCATGTGAGCAGGCAACAAAAACACCGAAGGCCGCCGCTGATTTGGGCCGTCCGATCATGGGATACTGCAGATAACCGGTCGGATCCGAATGTACATGTAGGATTGGGCCGAATACTAACGTGGGAAAACAAACAGAGAGTGTGTGTGTGATAACATCCGTGTGGCTGCGGTGTTTCTTTTGAAGGAAATATGCCCTAGAGGCAATAATAAAGTTGTTACTTATATTTCCTTATATCATGATAAATGTTTATTATTCATGCTAGAATTGTATTAATCGGAAACTTAGTACATGTGTGAATACATAGACAAACAGAGTGTCCCTAGTATGCCTCTACTAGACTAGCTCGTTACTCAAAGATGGTTAAGTTTCCTAGCCATAGACATGTGTTGTCATTTGATGAACGGGATCACATCGTTACTCAAAGATGGTTAAGTTTCCTAGCGATAGAATGATGTGATGGACAAGACCCATTCGTTAGCTTAGCATTATGATCGTTTAGTTTATTGCTATTGCTTTCTTCATGACTTATACATGTTCCCATGACTATGAGATTATGCAACTCCCGAATATCGTAGGAACACTTAGTGTGCTATCAAACATCACAACGTAACTGGGTTATTATAAAGATGCTCTACAGGTGTCTCCGATGGTGTTTGTTGAGTTGGCATAGATCGAGATTAGGATTTGTCACTCCGATTGTCGGATAGGTATATCTGGGCCCTCTCGGTAATGCACATCACTATAAGCCTTGCAAGCAATGTGACTAATGAGTTAGTTGCGGGATGATGCATTATGGAACGAGTAAAGAGACTTGCCGGCAACGAGATTGAACTAGGTATGATGATACCGACGATCGAATCTCGGGCAAGTAACATACCGATGACAAAGGGAACAACGTATGTTGTTATGCGGTTTGACCGATAAAGATCTTCCTAGAATATGTAGGAGCCAATATGAGTATCAAGGTTCCGCTATTGGTTATTGACCGGAGATGTGTCTCGTTCATGTCTACATAGTTCTCGAACCCGTAGGGTCCGCACGCTTAACGTTCGATGACGGTGTGTATTATGAGTTATGCGATTTGATGTACCGAAGGTTGTTCGGAGTTCCGGATGAGATCACGGACATGATGAGGAGACTCAAAATGGTTGAGACATAAAGATTGATATATTGGACCATGTATTCGGACACCGGAAGTGTTTCGGATGGTTTCGGATAAAACCGGAGTGCCGAAGGGGTTACCGGAACCCCCCGGGGAAGTAATGGGCCTTAGTGGGCCTTAGGGGAGAGAGAGGGCAGCAGCCAGGAGTTGGAGCCCCCCCAAGGGGAGTCCGAATAGGACTAGGGGAGGGGGCGCGGCCCCTCTTTCCCTCTCGCTCTCCCTCTCCTTCCTTCTTCTCCTACTTGGACTAGGAAAGGGGGGAGCCGATTCCTACTTGGAGTAGGACTCCCCCCCTTGGGCGCACCTCTAGGGGCCGGCCAGCCTCCTCCCTCCCTCCCTTATATACGGGGAGGGGGCACCCATAGACAGAAGTTGATCTTTTAGCCGTGTGCGGTGCCCCCCTCCACAGTTTTACACCTTGGTCATATTGTCGTAGTGCTTAGGCGAAGCCCTGCACCGGTAACTTCATCATCACCGTCACCATGCTGTCGTGCTGACAAAACTCTCCCTCGGCCTCAGCTGGATCAAGAGTTCGAGGGACGTCACTGAGCTGAACGTGTGCAGATCGCGGAGGTGCCGTGCGTTCGGTACTTGGATCGGTTGGATCGCGAAGACATTCGACTACATCAACCGCGTTACTAAACGCTTCTGCTTTCAGTCTACGAGGGTACGTGGACACACTCTCCCCACTCGTTGCTATGCTTCTCCTAGATAGATCTTGCATGCACTACAAAAAAATACACTTCCCTGATGATACGTGTTTGTCACAGTAGGTCACGTTTTCTGTCATGCATGTACATCCATGACAATTTTATGACAGAATCAAGATAGTCATACCTGTGCTATCGTAGAAGTGTTCCATGACATTACCAAAATTACCATCACGGAAGTGTCCACTTCCATGACGATAAATCGCGCGTCACAGAAGTGCTTTTGTCAAGGGTGACCGACACGTGGCATCCACCGTAACGGAACACCGTTAAGCTATCGGGTCCGGTTTTGGATCCGATAACCCGTTAACAGCCCCGACCAATGGGGATTTTCCACGTGTAAAATCATCATTGGCTGGAGGGAACACGTGTCGGCTCGCCGTTGGGACAGATGTCATCCACTCATTGGACCCAAAGCGCCTATGATACATCGACACGTGGCACGGCCCAACAGAGGCCCATTCTTGTGAAAAGGCCGGCCCGTTTGACTTGGTCAAAAGGTGGCGGGCCGGCCCACGGCAAGCCTGTTAACGGCCTGTTCGCATATAGCCCATTTACAGCCCGCTAACCCAGGGCCCGTTTACGGCCTATCCGAATTAGGCCCAGTAGCGTCATCTGGGCCATCCAATATAATTCCAGCCCGTTTTAACTTCCAGCCCATGTATGGCCCATGACGTCTTTCGGCCCATATGAGGCCCTTAGTAACCCTCGGCCCATTAACGGCCCGTGGTAAAACCGGCCCGTAATGAACAATGTATAACTTTATACCCATTAACGGCCCATTATTCCAGCCCATGTTATCTTTCGGCCTTCTCAGGGCCCATTTATTCTTGGGCTCATTTCCAGCATTCGTTTACTTTCGGCCTATTACTGTCATTTTCTGCTTGTGGGCCAAATTCAGCCCGTGGTTACAGTCGGCCCGTTTGTGGCCCATTAATACGTTGGGCCGTTTTCATAGCGTCATCAAATACGGCCGATTAACGACGGCCCGTTATGGTCGGCCCATGAACGGACGATTTCAACTCTAGCCCATTTACGGCCATAATGTGGTCTGTTATTGGCCCATGTTTGGCCAACCGATCATACGGCCCGTAGAAGGCCCATTGTGTCAACGGCCCGTATAAGGCCCATGGTTTCTACGCCCCGTAGAAGGCCCATTGTTTGTACGGCCCTTAGAAGGCCCATTGTTTCTACGGCCCGTAGTAGGCCCATGTTAACTACAGTAAATATGTAGCCCATGGTTAATGTGGCCTAGTTTTAAAAAATAGGTTATTGCGGCCAGTAGCAAACCGCGGAAAAAGAATTGCACTGACTACAAGAAAACAAATAAACAAGACAATAAGGAAATAAATAGGCAAGCAACTTACGCTAGGCTATCACGGCTATTACACATATTACATCCACTGGGCATCAAAGTTCGCCACCAGTGCAAATATAGGGAACAAAGCAGCATATAAACGCCGCAGCAAAACAAGTCCAGAACTGAAACCACTTCAGAAGAGCTCAAGAAACAATATCCTGGGTACCCATAATGCTGGCAAGATGCTTAGCAAGCTTATTAACTTTCTCTTGTTTGGCGCTTAAATCCTCCAGCACTTGCTGTTGCACCAGAAAGTATGCATCTGAATTCTACAGGGACTTCCTTAGTCCTTCGGCTTCCTGTCGCATAACATCTGATCGATGTCTTTCAACTTGAAGTTGAGACTCAAGAAGCCGAACTGATGCAGGCAGCGAGTTTGAAGAGCTGGTGCCAGCAGTAGTAGCCAGTAACTCGAACACTACATCAAGACAGGACTTTGGGGTTGTCTCAGTGTCTTCAATATAGTTTATATCAGCTTTCTTGGAGACCAACAGGGATGTCTCACTATCTTGAACCTTATCTGCATTACTTCCTGTACCATTGCATAACGGGGTACTCTTCTCCAATATTTTATCCGCATTCTAAAAGAGAAACAAACAAACATATCACAGGTTTACAATGTAGTATATGAAACTCATTTTGGTAAACCAGTTCAGTAGTAAGGTGGACAGGATAACAGCATGAAACAAACATATATCTATGTACTATGGTCACTGTATGGTCTATATCATTCTAGTTTATGTTGCCAAATCAAGATAGATACCGTTCGAATCATATCTATTTAAGACAAAGCAGCTTAGACAGAATATAAGTGTGGGAAACTACACAACAATAACAACACTTCTAAGGTGCATGGCATGAGAATATAACTGTTTATTCAATTGAAACTGAAATCAACATAGAGCAACTTACAACAGCAAACACGTTAAAGAAATAGGTTTAAAACATACCTATTGCGCCATTGGAGTTTCAATTGCATCCTTCAAATTTGAAATTAGTTGGTATGAGTAAATACAGTGATGCAAGAGCAAAGTAGTATGAGCCATAGCTACGGAACCTGACCTGAGAACAATTCTTCTTCTGCTTTAAGCGTTGACTTGGGGTTCGGAGTGGTGGTCCTCGTGCTTTGGGCACTGCAGTTGCCTTACTAACTGCTCGTGTTTGGGTGCTCTGTGGTGGAGACGGTGCTGTGTCAACGGGAACTGGGTTACTATCTGCTGGGGTTGGGGTTAGAAGGGGTGTAGCTGGTTCTCTGTCCAACTGGGTAGGGGTACAATCTGCGTGAGTCTGGGTTATGTGTGGTGGGGCTGGTTCTTGGGCAAGTACAACCGTGGTTCTATCTCCATCGACAGGTAGCACGATCTTTTCTGAAGATCGTGTTTTTACTCCCACAGATACTGCCATCACCCCCTCCAATTGAAATGGCTGGTAAACAAGAAAAGTAATTGAATGTATAGACATTGTAAGATAGACAGGTGCAATGGATAGTAGGGAAGAAAACAGGGCATGAAATAATTCACATTTATGTTGTCTAAAGAAACAGAATAGTAGGACATAATTTCACATATATGATGGCTAATTAAACAGGATAGCATGACACAATTTCACATGTATGATGGCTAACTAAACAGGATAGAATGACATACTTCAAAATATGATTACTATGTAAACAGGATGACATGATATAACTATACGATGTGTCTATTAAAGTGGTTGGCATGCCATAAATCACAAACATGCCGTCGATGGAAACATGATGGCATGATATAATTCACGGATAGAATGACATAATTCAAAATATGATGACTATGTGAAGTGTGAACAGGATGAGATGATATAACTATATTATGTCTTTAGAAAATGGGTTGGCATGCCATAATTCAGATACATGCTGTCTATGTAAACATCATGGCATGATATAATTCAAATATATGATTTATATACTAAGGAAGTGAGCAGAGGGCAATCGCATATATGATGTGTCAACTTAGGAGATGGCATTCAATATCGTGTATATGATGTAAAAACTAAGCACTGCAATACAACATATGCATGATATGAGTAATATAACCCTGCCAAGTTTGAGCATACACCTCAGGGGGATAATAGGACTGGTCATCTGCCTCTGAATCCTCCTCTGAAGAGCTATCTGTAACCAGCAAGATATCTGCTTCACCAGGTAGCATTGTCTGCTCTGAAGACCTTATTTTCACTCCAGATTTCTCCATCACCAATTCAAATGGCTGATGCACAGGAAGAGCAGTTGAATATACAAACATTGTCGACAAAAGCAATGAGAAATACAAAAAAAGGATGGCATGATATAATTCACATATATGACGCTTGGCTAAACAGCATGGCATTGCATAATTCACATATATAATGCCTTGGAACAAGATAGCATTGCATAATTCACATATATAATGTCTTGCAACAAGATGGCATTGCATAATTCACATATATGGTAATTAGACACTAAACATGTGGCATTCACACAAAACATGTCTAAACTAAGCAAATGACATAGCAATGCAAGATACCATATGCACGATATGAGCAACATAACCCTGCCAAGTTAGAGCATGCACCTCGGGGGGGGGGGGGATAGGACTGGTCATCTGTCTCTGAATCCTCCTCTGAGGAGCTATCTGTAACCACCAAGACATGCGCTTCATCAGATAGCATTGTCTGCTCTGAAGACCTTGTTTCCACTCCAGATTTTTGCATCACCGTGCCGAATGGCTAATGCACAGGAAGAGTAATTGAATGTACTAAAATTGTTGACAAATTTAACACGTAATAAAAAAATGATGTCATGATATAATTCACATATAAGATGACTGGCTAACCAGGGTGGCATTGCAAAATTCACATATATGATGCCTGGCTAAACAAGATGGCATTGCATGATTCACATATACGATTAAGAAACTAAACAGATGGCATTGACACAAAGCATGTCTAAACTAAGCAGATGACATCTTTGATGTATACAGTAAGCAATGCAAGGCACCATATGCATGATTTTACCAACATCAGCATGCCAAGTTAGAGCGAAGGCCTCATGGGGTAAATAGGAGTGGTCTTCTGCTTCTGAATCCCCCTCAGAACAGTTATCTTCCTCTTGATTATGATCCGAAATGGGTGGAGGGGGGGTTGCCTTTGCGCCCACCATGGAGCGACGTCTGCATGAAATTTTATTGCCACACAAGGCTCGTCTCTTTTGCTCTACATGTTCAGTTCCGTTGTGTACAATAACTGACATGCATAGGAATAAAACATAGTGAGATTATGTAAGGAGTGCATGCACAAATCCAGAGTGATGGTAGCAAACTGTGGATAGACCCAAAACAAATGATAGCAAGCAGATAATAGCTTTAGTTCAAAAATACAGATAATGGCTCCTCTAATGTTTGTTTGCATCCAACATGAAACTCATAGTAGACACCCGAGATTAACCAGATAGTAGACAGATAGTACTGATTGCTGCCCCAATATGTACCCCACAACCATTTAAAAACTCAAGTTTCAGCATAAGTTTGGACCTGAGTCGGAGTCTAATAGGTGAACACGACGATAAAGTAGCATGTCATCATATTGAGCAATGCATAACGTAAGCAGACACGGAAGAGTGCGACCTCTCTTGCGGACCCGTTGAGTCCTCAAGGTCATCTGCTCAGTTGATGATGGTAATGCAGTTGTCGTGGTTGCCGGCGGCGGGGAAGAAGATCTGGGCGGCGGAAGACAGTCTGGAGAGCGGATCCCTGCTGTGGTGAACCCTTCCGTCGTTGGAGCAGCTGAGCTGGGGTGGAACACAGCACCACAAGAGCAGGACAAACCACACAAGGTTTTCTTTGACACATATCTGTAACAGAAGTAATTGTGTAAGGGCTTGTTTGAATTTGAGGATTCTAACAATGCAGGGATAGGAAATAGACAGGAATAGGATAGGAATGCACGTGTAAAACAGAGAATTTAAAAACACAGGATTTCTGCCAATCTGGGTGTTTGGTTCACAAGAATTGGAAGATCACAGGATGCAAAGAAGCATGGTGAGATTAAGTCAAACCACAAGAAGTGTACAACCTCTTTGGCGAAGCCATGTTGATCTCAGTGTGATTGGGTTGGCCGGTGAGGATGCTCCGGCTGACTTGGCTGTCGGAGGAGGGGAAGAAGATCTTAGGCGTGTGGAGATGGAGCCCGAGGTACTGCTCCGCTGTGATGGAGGGCAGCTCCGGTGAGTTGTACGACGCCGAGGCTGAAGCAGGACAAGAGAGACAACGTTAACCTGAGTGGAATTCTAATAGCATCTCCAATAGATGACGTAAAATACATAACCACAAAGTGCTAGATGTATACATCAACCGCTCATCTCTGAACTTAACTGTCAAAACTGAATTTAACTGTCGAAACTGAACTTAACTGTTGAAACTGAATTTTGCTATCGAAATTGAATTTTACTGTCGAAACTGAACGCACTAGAGGTGAGGCTACACGTCAGTCGACTGACTTTTTCATCTCTGGTCAGTCGATTTTGCAGCCGTTGGATACGAAATCAAGGGCCTGCAGTTCATCTTCAACCTCCACCCCCCTGAGCCGCCAGCCACCACCGGCCAAACAGCCGTCCCCGCCTCCCGCGGCCGGTGGTGCGCCGCCCTGACCGCCCCGAAAACACTCCCCACAGCCGGTCCGCCGCCGCCCCAGCCATCCCTCTAGCCCCCCCCCCCCCCCGTGCCGAGATTTTTCTCCGGCGATCCCCACGCCACCGCCCCACCACCGCCGGCGACCACCGCCCCCACCCTGAACCCTAAGATAGATAGCGGGGTACCTCTCGAGCGAGCCCCCTCCCCGCTGCGGCTGGTTCTTCCTTAACTCCGGCGAGCCCCCCACCCCTGAAAATCGACTGACCCAAAATTCGATTCAGTCGACTGAAGTGTAGCTAAATCGAAGCAACATCACAAGCAAGAGCAAGAGCAAGAGCGAGAGCAGCAGCGCGAGCAAGAGCAGACCAGACACGGGACCGAGAGCAAGAGAAGAGCAGCAGCGGGAGCGAGAGCTAAAGCAGCAGCAGCTCCTACTGATGCGGACGTCACCGCCGAGGGAGCGACGCTGTGGAGGAAGTGGCCGGCGACGCCGCCGTGGATGGAGCCGTGCCGTGTCGACTCGGGACCGAGCGCCGGCAGCATCGTGAGATCGAATCAAGAAGAAAATGCGGCGATTAGTGTACAACCTCTTTGGTGGCGCCGATTAGGCCGCAACTTCATCAGAGGAAACAGTGATGATGATGCTCTTCCGGTGGTGCAGGTGAAGACGACGGTGTGGGAATGGAGGTGGCGCGAAAGACGAGGGGAACGTCGGGGCAGCTCCTTGGAGGTGGAGGATGGGGTGGCTGAACCGGCGGGACGACCAGATCGACGACGGATCCTCATCCGGTACGGTGGATGAGGGACGTCGAGGTGTTGCTGTGGACGACGTTGTCGGGGAAGAGGCTCCGGCTGGGTGGCAGACGGAGGAGGGTGTGGGGCTTCGCTGGTTTTCCCGGCCTCGGTGTACGAATGGGTGGGCGGATGGGATGGGAGTGGGGAACCATGGCTTAGGGACGCACTTGTTCGAAATGTGGGGTAAGTTACGAAAGTACCCCCACCGATTTGAGGCTGTTCTTTCAGTTCAGGGGTACCACAGGCATTTCGCGTGTCGGGATTTCACAGGAGGTGGGAGTTTTCGCGCGCGTTGTAATATTGGAATAGCAAGGCGCGGGTTGACATGGAGGGAGTTGTCGGAGCACAACGAGACAAATATTTATCTTAAATATTTCGGGGTAACAAGGCACGGGTTGAAGAGGCGGGAGTTTCGCAGCACGATAGACAGAGACGCTAGCTTGAAATTTCGGCATAACAAGGCGCGGCTTGAAATTTCGGGAGAACAAGCTTAACGTATACCCAAAAGAAAAAAAGACAATTTAGACTAGTATGATATACTACGTACAATGTGTTTAACACGCACAACACACACACAGACACCATTTAGACTAGTAAGGTACATGTGCATTGCACGCATGAGATTTGGCAACCAAATTATGAATAAATACCACATTATAGCATGTAAGCTTTGAGTCATATATGCATGATGTAGATGTTCGTTTAATTCTTATAGTTCATTTCATTCAAAATCATCTAGTTTTTATAAGAAAGCTAATCTATTTTAAGATTCATGGAATTGTGCGTTGTAAGGCATAAAGTAAAAACAAATCATGTAGAAAAACATTTGGGCAATTCTGATACGGAAGATTCTAGAACAAAGAAGAAGTGCTTGTGTTTTGAGGTTTGTGCATTATGCTTAAGTTCAACCATAGAGTCTTCTAGATTGTACATGTGGCAAAATCTGGTGGAATCTAGATGATATCCAACGGCCAGTAGTGCTCAAATTTGCCAGCTCTGCACCATCGGATTGGCCTCATCCAACGAGCATTATCCGCACACTATATAAAAATATAAAATATAATATATATATATATATATATATATATATATAGGGTATAGATATAGATATGTGATGCGATAGCCACCCATCATCTCCAAGTAGAATAGTGTGTCCATGCACGGATGCCATGTGGCCAAACGATGTCTGCCATCGGTATCTCAAATTCAAACCAGTCTGACCTTGTTCAATGTGTATACATTAAAACATGCTCGTTTCCAAACCACACCGCGCAGATCTCCGTTATATTCATGCATGCATGGGTTTCAAACATCATGATCTCTTATTCAAATATTTGAATTCAACTTTACATTGATTATGACCTCACCTAGTATTTTACACCCACACATTGGTCTTCTCTTTATAATTGTACCACTAACTTTCTCTCATGCATGCATGCACACACACTACCAGTGGGCATTATCCATCGCACACATGCAATCTTTTTCTTCAGGTCAGTCTCCCATGAAGGCACACACACACACACACACACACACATCCCCCTCTCCATCATATCGGGCATTCTTTATCTCTCACATGCATGCGCAATGATCAATGTTCCTCTATGTGTGTGTGTGTGTGTGTGTGTATGTCTTTCATAGTTTTCCACATAAACCGATCAATCTATATATATAGTGAGGTCTCACCCTCTTTCCCACGTCCACATCGATCAATCTATACCTCTCTATATAGGATTACATATATAGCTAATACACCCACATTAATTATATATCCAACGCCCCCCTCTCATCATCCATGCCTTCCGCTTCATCTCTCAAACGCGCGCACAATGGCGAAGACAGAGGGCAGCAAGGGCCCTGCCCCCCTAACATCACTATATATCGAGGCTAATATGAATGTGATCATTAGACAATTGCTGGTAAAAATGGTTTAAGTTGATGAATTGGCCCTCCTCGTAAAGGATTAGCAATGCTTGGCCCCCTAGCTCATGGGACATTTTTCATGGCTCTGCCACTGCGCGCAACAGCGCACGTTCTCGCCCCCTCTCTCTAAATATTGATCTCGCAGTTGTGCACTCCTTCATAGTCTCCCTCCACTCGGCCCCTCGCACCATCTTCTAGCCCCCCACCGGATTTTGCCACATGTACAATCTAGCAGACTCCATGGTTGAACTTAAGCATAATGCACAAATCTCAAAACAACAATGGTTCTCCTTTGTTCTAGAATCTTCTATATCATAACTGCCCAAACTTTTTTTCTAGTTGAATTGCCATTATTTGTTTTTACTTTATGCTTTACAACGCACAATTCCATGAATCATAAAATAGATTAAGGGCTTCTTTGATTCAAAGGATTCTCGAAGGAATTTTGGAGGATTCTAATCCTTAGGAATTTTTCCTATCTTGGTTGTTTGATTCGTAGGATAGTAAACCATAGGAATTTTTCCATATGATTCATTTGCACTAGATTTCATAGGAAACATCCCATCCACTCAAACCTCTTTGAAAGAATTCTGCGTTTTTTCTATGCACAATCAAACACTCGTACCATCCTGTAGGATTCAAGACGACATTCCACTCTAATCCCATGTTCTTCCTATTCCCGCGTTTTGGAAATCCTACGAATCAAAGAGGCCCTAGGTTTTTTTATAAAAACTAATTGATTTTGAATGAGATGAACTATAAGAATTAAACGAAGGTCTACATCAGGCATATATGACTCAGAGCTTACATGCTATAGTGTGGTTTTATTCATAATTTGGTTGCAAAATCTGACGCGTGCAATGCACGTGTACCTTACTAGTACTTCGAGTATGTGCAAAACACAATGGCACACTACACAGTGTCTCTCTTACAGTTCATGAAGCCATGTGGCACATGTGGAGGCGTTGTCGCGACATCCTTGTGTGGATTGATCACAGTGACGTGCTGCTGGTTCCAGAAGAATGTACTCGTCCTCCCTGAGCCGCACTGGCGGTACATGCACGAAGCGAAGATGTGCATGCACGCCACGCACGCACTCATTCCCTCGCACGCACATGCGGTTACACGGGCGGACGCAATTTTGTACCAAGATCCACCCCATGTGATAGTTTGACGCGTGTAAAGTCCTTCACTTCATTGATGGTCAATTAATACAGCGCATGCAAATTGAGTGGACGTGAGGGCGGAAGAAAGACATTACTATTCCACTGCGCGCATGTAACGCCCAACGATGCGGCTATATCTCCCACGTGTCGAGGCACGACTTAGAGGCATAACCGCATTGTGGTTTTGTCGCAAGAAGGGTCATCTTCACACAATCCCATGTAATGAACAAGAATGGGATAACGAGAGTTGGCTTACAATCGCCACTTCACACAATACAATAATATAATTCATACATCAACCAAAATCCACACATAGACCGACTACGGTCAAATCCAAATGAAAATAAGATAACCCCAAATGCTAGATCCCCGATCGTCCCAACTGGGCTCCACTACTGATCATCAGGAAAAGAAACATAGTAACGACCACGTTCCTCGTCGAACTCCCACTTGAGGTCGATTGCATCATCTGCACTGGCATCGTCGACACCTGCAACTGTTTTGGTAGAATCTGTGAGTCACGAGGACTCAGCAATCTCACACCCGCGAGATCAAGACTATTTAAGCTTATAGGAAGGGATGGTGTAATGAGGTGGAGCTGCAGCAGACACTAAGCGTATATGGTGGCTAACATACGCAAATGAGAGCGAGAAGAGAAGCAGCGGAACGGTCGTTATCTAGTAATGACCAAGAAGTGATCCTGAACTCCTACTTACGTCATTCATAACTCAAACCGTGTTCACTTCCCGGACTCCGCCGAGAAGAGACCATCACGGCTACACACGCGGTTGATGTATTTTAATTAAGTCAAGTGACAAGTTCTCTACAACCGGACATTAACAAATTCCCATCTGCCTCATAACCGCGGGCACGGCTTTTGAAAGATAATACCCTGCAGGGGTGTCCCAACTTAGCCCATTATAAGCTCTCACGGTCAACGAAGGATAAACCTTCTCCCAGGAAGACCCGATCAGTCTCGGAATCCCGGTTTACAAGACATTTCGACAATGGTAAAACAAGACCAGCAAAGCCACCCGAATGTGCCGACAAATCCCGATAGGAGCTGCACATATCTCGTTCTCAGGGCACACCGGATAAGCGAAGCGTATAGGTACCAACATAACCCAAGTTGCCAAGGGACGGTCCCGCATGGTGCTCTAGTTCGGACCAGCACTCAGAGGAACACTGGCCCGGGGGTTAAAATAAAGATGACCCTCGGGCTCGCGAAAACCCAAGGGAAAAGGCTTAGGTGGCAAATGGTAAAACCAAAGTTGGGCCTTGCTGGAGGAGTTTTATTCAAGGCGAACTGTCAAGGGGGTCCCATAAATCACCCAACCGCGTAAGGAACGCAAACTCAAGGAACATAATACCGGTATGATGGAAACTAGGGCGGCAAGAGTGGAACAAAACACCAGGCATAAGGCCGAGCCTTCCACCCTTTACCAAATATATAGATGCATTAATTAAATAAGAGATATTGTGATATCCCAAAATATCCATGTATCAACATGGAACCAACTTCAACTTCACCTGCAACTAGCAACGCTATAAGAGGGGCTGAGAAAAAGCGGTAACTTAGCCAAACAACGGTTTGCTAGGAAAGGATGGTTATAGGCTAGACATGGCAATATGGGAGGCATGATATAGCAAGTGGTAGGTAGCGCAGCATGGCAATAGAACGAACAACTAGCAAAGCAAAGATAGAAGTGATTTCGAGGGTATGGTCATCTTGCCTGCAAGGTTCTCAGAGTTGTCGAAAGCTTGATCCTCGTAAGCGTACTCAACGGGTTCCTCGTTCACGAACTCGTCTCCCAGCTCTACCCAAAACAAGAACACAAGCAACGGAACCACAATCAATCACGGGAAATGCACAAGCAACATGATGCAATACATGAATGATATGCAAGATATGATATGCGATGTCTATGCGTGCTCCGGAAGGGAAATAATGAAGAAGGCAGTAACTTGGCAAACCAAGCATGCCACTGGAAAGATGAGATGATTTCGGTCGAAATCGATATAAAGATCACCGGAAATGGATGCACGGTTTGCAAATGGCAAGCAAAACAAGAATGACACGAATCTGTGATTAACAGCATGATAGCACTTAGAATGCAACAAGTAACAATGCTACAGCACTCCAACATAGCAACAAAGCATATGGAAGTAATCTACAGGAGATGGTTGACAAAAGATGAACACTGAGCTATGGCTAGATCACAACACAACAGGTTCAAACAAGCATGGCAAAAATGCAAAAGATAACAGGTTCACAGACTTAGTGAAATTACTGGACATGGCAGAAACAGCATGAGGTAGCAATGTTCAGAGCACGAAATGAACATGCTACAGGAACTTAACATAGCAAAACAAGGCATGGCAGTATTCTACTAAATGCATATGACAAAAGTCCCTTACTGACCAAAGCCAAAAAGGACCAGAAGATATGATGGCAACCATGTAAACATAGCAAGTTTCGTTAACAGGTTTCAGACTTAGCAGAAAACAGAGCATGGCAGAAACAATAATATGAAGGCATCTTAGTGAGCTTGATGCACTCATCACAAAGCAGCGCATGACAAAAAAAGCATACCTACAGCAAGAAGGCAAGTTTATGAAGCTATCCATGGCAATATAAAGTACATATCATGTAAGGATCAACTACAACAAGCTTGGCAAAATTGAATATCATGTTAACAATCTGCCAGAAATATTTTATAGCAAAAGTAGAGCAAGATTGAGTCATACTATGGAACTCCATAATTGCAAACAAGGGCATGAATGGATCAACTACAACAATTTCTACAAAACATCCTTAATGAACATCACCAAAATAAGCATGGATCTCTCTGTAGCCACATGGATACATAGCAACAAAATAACAGCAGTCACAGACTTGGAGAAATCACTGTCGCTGAAATCAGAAACATTACGAAGCCTAGTTTGCATGCTTGTGCTAGTCATCACAGAGATCAAAAAAATACATGGAATACACCTCTGTAAAGATGGCATGTCATACATCAAAACACCTGTAGAGCTCATGCCCATAAGATGCACACATTAAAAGCAACAAAAATAACAAAACCTCAAGTTCTGATAAGTAACAGCAGATAACAGCAACTAGCACTCTTGCACCAGAGATTTGGGCATCAAGATGCACTCTAATGAATATGGTGCAATGGAACAAAAGGAAGAGCATCACGAGGCGAACATTTCGATATATTACACGGACGAAACGGATCTATATACAGAGAGTTATGATGCGATGAACATGAGCATGTAATGTGGAAAATATCGGGACTTCGAATATTTTTGGAAGGGGGAAAAGTCAACCGGATCGCAGATCGGATCGGGCCGAGCTCGGGGACGGCCGGAGTAGTGGCGGGGACGGCGGCCGGCGACGGAGGGGAAGAGGAGGCGGCGAGGAGGAGGGGCGGCGCTCGGGGCGGCGACGGGCGCGGTCGGAGGAGGAGGCGGCGGCGGGGGCACAGCGGCGGCAGACGGCGACGAGGAGCCGCGGCGGCGGTGGTGCGGGCTCCGGCCGGCAACGATGGCGAGGCGGCGGGGACGGCGGCGAGCGGAGGCCGGCGGGCGACGGCGGCCGCGGGAGAGGGCGCCCGGGCGGCGGGGAGCCGCGCGCGCGGCGCGGGCCGCGGGGGCCGACCGCGGGCTGGCGGGCCGGCGGCGCGGGACACGTGGCAGCCTGCGGTTGGCTGCGGGCGGCGGCGCGATTCATCCGGCGCCGGGCAGACACGTCCGGCGCGCGGAGGGAGAGGCTAGGGTTTCGGGGATTCGGAAATTTCGGGGAGTCTCACATATTTATAGCTAGAGGGGGCTAGGAGACTCCAAACGGAGTGCGGTTTTCGCCCACACGATCGTGATCGAACGACCTAGAGCATGGAAGTGACTTAGAGGGGTTTTGGGCTGTTTAGAGAGGGGTTTTGCTGCAACACACAAAAGGACTTTGCGGTTACCTGGTTAACCGTTGGAGTACCAAACGACTTCCAAATGGAACGAAACTTGACCGGTGGTCTACCGGTGGTATACCAAGGCCACTTGACAAAACTCGGTCCATTCCGAGAACGTTCAACACCCGCTCACAAAAAGAAAATAAGGGGGGTGCGCCGCAGGAGGTGGGAGTGCCGGATTGCAAAACGAACAACGGGGAAAATGCTCGGATGGATGAGACGAACACGTATGCAAATGCAATGCACATGATGACATGATATGAGATGCATGACGAAAACAAAATGCAAAACAAAAAACAAAACCCGACCACGGAGGGAATATCATAACACATAGCTGAAAATGGCAAGAGTTGGAGTTACAAATATGGAAAGTTACATCCGGGGTGTTATAGCGCATGCGAGTTGTTAAATCATGGGTTGCTAGTAGTACTTCCATTGGTCTCCTTCGTATTTTGTGCCAATTTTTGATAGTAACATAATACTTACGCATCTGAGCAGTGTAGTCTACTTGAAATTTATGTTCCACTAAACTCATCGGGAGCCGTTTCGGGCCTCGAAACCAAAAACCATCAATTAATCTTTACCTTGTTCCCATCACATTCGAAAGTACTAGTGCTACAATTAAGTGCAAGCCTGCTCACACCTACCAGTACGTACCAAACCTGAACGTGTTCCCACTATGCAGGTTTTAGTACTAGTGCTAGTACTCAGGTTATAAAAAGGGGAACTACCTAACCGAAAATTACTCTACCTTCCTCCTCATAAGTCCTCCTTCTTCGTCCGTCCTTGCCATGGCCGGTGTGCAGAGCTCTAGGTCGAGAACTACTCGTAACAAGGGAGCGGCAACCAAGGCTGCGGAAAAAAAGAGAGGGCTCGCCGCCACGTAGAGACCTCGAAAGATCTCTCATGGGCAGGCGATGGCTCCCTGGAGCGCCCTAGACACGGAGGCGAACATGCCGAGCTGGCGGCGTAGGAGTCGTTATCCCTCGACGGCATGCCCGATCAGCTCAATAAGCACCTCAATAAGTAGAAGGAGTTCAGCCACGGCTTGGTGGAGCTGCTGAAGGAGAGCCTCGACGACATGCCCGCTGAGCTCAATGAGCAGGGGGAGTTGACCGCCGGCTTGGTGATGCTGCTGAAGAAGAGCATTGCCTCAGAGAAGAAGGCGACCGGCGAAATCCTGCAACTTCAGGAGGGCAAGGCAAAGCTCTGCCACGAGCTCGACCTGCTGAAGGAGGAGAACGCCGGCTGGAAGAAGCTGCATGAGAATAGTAGTTCCTCGATGAAGATGTTGCAGGCCCTCGTCATGGAACAGAAGGAGGAGTTGGCGAAGCTCCGCATCGAGCACCCGGCTGTTGTCAATGATGAAGATGGCGGAGGAGACGCGCAAGGAGATGGAGGTCGTGGAGGCGATGAAGAAGCAGTTATGACTCCGCGGCCAGCAACCCTTCATGTAGTGAGAGCAGCGCCCCAGACTTGTGTGTGCGTCTTCCTTCTTTTTTGGGGGTGATAATCCTCCTTCTTTTGCTCCTGTGTTTCTTATTTTGCTTCGGGTGTTTCGCCGCACGTGTCACCTTCTCTGTGAGGCATGAATAGAACAATGCTAAAAATGAGATGACTAGCAAATTAGATCATTCTTTATCGCCAATAGAATAATGCCTCTTGCTAGTAATATATAATAAGAGTAGAGAGTAGAGGATATGGCACTGGGCTGCCGTGTTTCGTGCTCCTCCGTCGTACTCCAGTGGAAAACTTGAGTATACCGCACGGTTCTTTGCTCCTCCTCAGGTCGTCGGCACATTTATACGAGCAGTCAAATCACAAGGCCCCGCCTTCCAGCAGTAATGAGCCGTCAAATCACAAAGGCCCTCGCCTCTCATGAAAAGGACCATGCTAGACTGCCCCGCCCTCTAGCCTTTTAAAAAATGTATACATTTGTACAGTAGTAGTATCGATGGATTGCGCCATGGAGCAAAACTAACAAGATGTAATTAAAGAAAAAAGGTGGTACATATAGAGAGCGCTCGTCACCAAATTATGCATATACTATATGACACTACCCACTATGAAGGTACTAGTAACATATACTAGTAACTAGTCTATGCTGCTCTCCACTATGACCAGCTAAAGTCGAGGCGCGGATACCAACGAGGGCCTGGTTGTGTCTATACTTGGACAACTCACCCGACTGCATGTGCACCAGGCAGACGAAGCTCGTGTCGTGTTGGTGCCGTGTGCGGCCCGCACACTAAACAAAACCTCGTGCCTCCATCTTAGCCTCCGCGTTTTAAACTTCTCAATCTCAAGGCCAAGGAGCAACGTGAAACCTATGATAGAGCCAATCGGATGGTTGAGAACACTACAAATTGTAGCTACAGATGCGTGCGTGAGAGAGGACGAGTGCGTGCGTGCACCTCTTCTCAGAGTACAACTGTATGTGGGTGGCATCGACCTAGGGAGCAGTGATGGTGCGTGCGAGAAGTCCCGAGAGATAGGTGTAATGCGTCTGAAAAAAAGACTAGTCTATAGCTCGCCACGAGGCTATTCCTGTCGAACGCCAAGCGTAAGATATGTATCCGACGGTGCCAGTTTTTGCACGTACACAGCAGTAGAAAAAGAACTAGTACCATGGCATATGCTACAAAACGGCCGAGAAAACGTGCCGAGGTTACGCCATCCGGGAATAGTGTCGCACTTTGAAACTAGAACCGTCAATAAATTTTGAGCGCGTCTCGTCACATTCCAAATTACTACTACTACTACCACGCTATATTTAATTGCAAACCTGTTCACACCGATCACAACCTAAACGGTTTCCCACTTAGGAGCGTATTAGTAGTACTCGGTTATAAATACTACTATGCTAAGATGACTGCACATTCCTCCTCAACTCCTCATCCACAAAAAACAATCAAGTCAATCAAGCCATAGCCAGCGTGAGTTCTGGGTCGAGAGATTTCCACCAGGGAGAGGTGAGCATGGAAGAGGAAGCACGAGAGATGTCCCACCTCGCCGCGAAAGCAGCCGACATGTCCAGCCACGCAACAGTAGCAGCACAGAGGTCCCGCCACGCTGCCGAAGCAGCATGGAGGTCCCGCCGCGCCGTCGATGTAGCAGACTGGTCCGGCCACGCCGCGGAAGTAGCAGAGATGTCCCGCCGCGCCGCCGAAGCAGCAGGGAGGTCCCGCCGCACCGCAGCGGCCTGGGAAAATTTCTCGCGGGCAGGCGAGGACTCTTACAGGCGCATGCATGTGATAGTCCATAGCCAGATGGATCAGATCTCCGGCTGGGCGAGGATGCAGGACGAGGCTACTGGCGTCATCCGGCAACTAGGGGAGGGTAATGCGAAGCTCCGGGGCGAGCGCGACCTGCTGAGGGCGAAGATCGCCGGAAGGGCGAACCAGGAGGAGGAGACCGCTGCCTTGTTGCAGAGGATGGGCGTCATCATCAAGAAACTTATGGACGAGAATGCCATGCTCCGCATCGAGTGCAACAAGCTGGTGGAGGAATCCATGGATGCTGCCAAGCAGCGTATTAAGGACATGAAACTGATGAAAGAGATCATCGCCCGCCGCGAGAACTAGTCTCCACGACGTGCAACGCATAAAGAAAGTAGAGATCAGCAAGCCAGATAGTTGTATGCGTCTTCCTTCTTCTTTTGCTTTTGTGTATTTCGGGCGCAGCCGCATGTGGCTTTTTAATTATCTTCCTAATTATGTAAGACAATTATTATCCACTCTCGTCGTCCTTATATATATTCATCAGTCTTGCTATAAGTCGCAGTAGATGCTATATAGGTCCGTCGGATCTTGCATCAAGATCCGTGCAAAATTTTCTTTTCAGATTTCCTTTTTTCTCTTTTAAATCTCAGTCGAGTGAGATATTGCCACGCCATTAAACATAGGCTCGGGCGCCATTAATAGAGACCTTGGGAGAGAGGTGGACGGCAGATGGAGGTCAAAGGGCTCTCCTCCCGATAAGCATGCGCAGGGTCTGATCGCATGCCTCCCATACTCAAATAGCTACCCTGCATGGCGCCTCCTAGCTAATAAAAAAAGGGGACGCGTGGCGGCACGTAAATGGTAAATAGAACGCCCACGGTTTCAATAATACTTGTGTTTCCGATTGTAACGTGACATCACTTGTTCCAAAATGACTTTGTTGATTGTTAATGTGTGCGCCTTCGCAAATCGGACAACAAAATTACCACAGCATGTTGGTGCCATGTCATGACACCAAGCCAAGTTTCATGATTTTCATGCATGTTTCGGATTTACAGGAATTAAAAAACCAAGTTTCTCAATGTTTCCAGCCGAGCCATGACGCCCAGATGTTTGAATTTCATTCCCATTCCTGGCATGGGACCTAGAAATTTACCCGAGGACACACATGTGATTTTTCAACCAGCTTTGGTGCACTGGAGCATGTGCTTGTATTTAAAATTTGAATTATGCACACAAAGGTGACACGTTCCCTCTCAGAACCACGAGCCTTCTTGAGAGAAGCTCCGGTTTGCAAGAAACTTATACCAAAACTTGTTCCTATTCTGCAATTTTTTTTACCACAACATGGTAGTACCATGACATGACACCATGCCAAGTTTCATGATTTTCAGTTGTGTTTTGGATTCACAAGAATTTTAAAACCAAGCTTCTCAATGTTCTCGGTCGAACCACGATGCCCAGATGTTTGAATTTCATTCCCATTCCTTACATGGGACCTAGAAATTCACCCGAGGACACACATGTGATTTTTCAGTCAACTTTGGTGCACGGGAGCATGTGCTTGTAGTTCAAATTTGAATTATGCACATTAAATGAACAGAAACTCAATTAATGTATAAAAAAGGCCAAACGAACCGGAATAATTCCAAAATTTAACAGGGCACTCATATAGTTCTATGTTGCCTCTGTAAAGAAAATCTGGGGGGAGGCAGCGTATATTGTTTCGCACACAAAGGTATAACGAAATAAAGAAATTAGCATACCTATTTAATTCTTGGGTTCTTATTATATATGCCACTAGTTGTGTATCACTACTCAGTTTTGCCATTAGAAGTTACAACTACTCAAAAAATGCCATCGATCCGTGAGATGCCTGCTCAAAATGCAATTAGATATCTAAAAAATGCCATCGTTAAGTTAGATGTTTGCTCAGAAATGCCATTAGACATTGTTATTTTCATGTCAAACCCGTTGCCATGTTACATGACAAAAATAAGCCGATTCTCACAATGATAAGTTAATGGTGTCCAGCACAACACACCCCTCAAATAAAACTAAGCACCCTGGAATTCTTTGACAAAACTAAGCACCCTGAAGTTCTTTGACAACTAAACTGCTGGCTATATGATGTTGGCCATATATATTGTATGTATATAATGTCAAGAAACGAGTGGTAGTACTATACCAACTAAAAGATGAAATGTACGAAATATAACGAGAAGAAACATAACATAGTTCTGCTGGGGGCTCAGCACAACACACCCCTCAAATAAAACTAAGCACACCAGAAAATAAACTAAGCAACTAATTCGGTAGACACTGCATTAGAACCACCATGAGCAACGACACTGCCACCTTACTCGGAGTCCTCGTCCACGTCCTCGACTTGGTCCTTGTCCCTCTTCCTCTTGGGTGATACTTCTTTGCTTGAACCGCACACTTGGCTCTTGCTCTTCACCCAACCCTTGTAGATATTGAAATAAAGGTAGCCATCCATTGCAGCATAGTAGATGTGGTCTATATCTAGTACAGTCCACTGCCATGCACGATGAAACGTGTGCGGAGGTTTCTTCAGTTCACTGTACGAAGGATGAACCATGCCTCCTGCTAGGGTCAGCATTGAAGGCTGATCAAGGGAGGGCACCAGCCCTTCCTTCTGCAGATCGAAGGGGTCGCCTACAATGAGGCCTATCCGACCCAGGATTTCCTTGTCGTTCCTAAAGTCTACAGTAACGAATTTGACTCGGCCGCCCTTGAGGAACTTCTTAAATTCCTCACACTCAACGTCGGCATGGCATATGTGGTAGACCAAGCATAAGTCATGCACTCAAACCTGGATCACGGCGGGCTTCTTCTTCTCTGCCTCCTTTAGTTTCTTCTCGCTTCCCAGGACTGTGGTGTATTCAACATCTAGCCCAGCGACCCACTCATCATTTGAGTTTTCGAACATGCGTTTGAAGCGAGCAAGTCATTCTTTCACCGTTGCGGAAGAACGGGTGTAGATGACGTCGAACTCATCGCCGGTGATGGTTCTAACCTTGTACTCACCGCCGATCATGGAGATTTGGGACGCCATGGATTTGGGAGGAGGGTTAGGATTAGTGGAACTATCGTAATGTGAAAGGACGGGATGACTAGGAGCGGTTTATCGATTGTAAAAATGTCGAGTGGGGGGCGCGTGCGAATGGCAGGGTAGTGGCTGCCTGGTGGATAAATGGATTCATGCACAGTACTATGGGGGCCCAATTAGATGTCATGTCTACTCGATGCCCAATTAAATGGCTTTCGATGTCATGTCAAGCATCGGGAAAATTACAGGTGATACGAAGCTTTCCATTCTCCCATGATACGGGCTTCCGAGAGCCCTTGGATCTGAGATCGAACGGTTGCATGGCGTGAATCTAGACCTATGGGTGAATATCCTATCCTGGAGGGTTATTCTGCAAATTTTCAGCAACTTAGCATGTGACCGTTCGATCTCAGATCCAAGGGCTGCCAGCAGCCCGTATCATGGTCGCGCCTACCACGACCGTCGCCTCGCTCGCGCGGTCACGCCCTTGGAGATTTAACACGGTGCGTTAGGCTATCTGATGTTGGCACGTCATACATAGTCATCACTTAGTCACTCATACAACAAGGTTAGCTATAAGGTTGGCTATACGAGTATTTTTTGTTTACTTCTCTCTATCTCTTTCTTCGTGGTATTTATTGCATTTGCCAAGGAGTGACCTCTTCCAATGAAATGGTGCTTAGATGAGGTGCTATGGGCATTAAATGGCTTAGCAACTCAAGTCCCCAATGCATAGGTGCTTAGTTTTTTGTTGCTAGGTTTGCTTCATCTAGGTACACACGCTTATCACCGTTTCTTCCTGGGGTCACCAAACTAGTCTCTCTCTTCTTAATTAACTTGCCACATCAGACTTTATGCCTATGTGGCAGGCTTAGCACCTGTAGGATCAAGTACAATAGTGGGCTATAAGCCCGCTTTACATGGCATTTTTGCATATGTGGGGGAAAGAGGCAGGGAAAAAGTGGAGGAGTGGGCTCTCAAGCAAGAGCCAGCCTCTACATGGTGGAGCATCGGGAGAGGCACCTATATGGAGGTGGTCAGGAATCGGGAGACTCAAGCCGGTCATAGCGCCGCAGTTAAAATGATAATGGCAAGTCAAATCACCGGGGCTCACCTGTCCAGCAGTAACTCACTATCAAATCACACAGCCCTACGTTTGCAGCAGCCTACTCCCTCATCTTCTCGCGTCTCTGTCGAACCGACTAGGCGGAACTGCCCCACCTACCGTGCGGGAAAAGCCCCTCCCTCAACTTTTAAATAGTACAGTGTACTAATTTTGTATCATGGATTGCGCCATGGAGCAAAGCCTCAAGAAAATGGCGGTACACATGTACGGAGTATACAACATGCCTGTCGCGTTCGCGTCACACCCCAGACGGTCGGTCGGTCTGGCACGCCGCTCTCCGAATGGAACACACGTCATATTGCGTTTGCACACACATGTGGGACCGCAATTGAGAACCGACCATAGGCACACTCCCCGGCCCCGCAAGTCGGGTGAGTTAATAGAAGTACATACGTTGGTACCTGGACGATCCCTGCAAGACACGGAAGATCAGTTCGTCCATGCATGTGACCAGACTCCAGCAGACACGCCTGGATTGGCTATCGTCTACATATCGTGCAGGCTGTGTTGTACAGGGTTGTAGTTCTCGTGAGAAATCTAAAAAAAGGTTTCTTGTCATCTCGCAAAATTAGGTGTCATGTGCTTCGGATCACTGCGAGGGTTAAACAGCGACAACTGAGTTGGGCTAGTCATTGGGGCACATGCACGAAGACTACTCGGCTGCCATCTAGGTCAAGTCGGCTATGTTAATTAGGACATCTATCGACGGACCCCTTTTCTACGAGTTTATCTTTAATTTGAGCTTTGATCCTCGTCTAGTTTGTCCGTCGGGATTCATCTCTTCTCCTTTGGGCAGTGAGGTTATGATTTCTTGTCATGTGGCATTTTTTCATGTTATATGTTATAATCTGGTGCTTCAGATCAAATGACGACAACTGCGCCTCCGGGGCACATGCATGAAGACTTCTCGACAGTCATTGCCGAGGTCAAGCCGGCTCCGGCCGGTAGACAAAAGAAAACTAGTACTCCACTATATAGGCAGGAGCCTCCGCGCTTTGCTTGCTAGTGTTGCTCTCTTCACACTGTCTCATCCTCTCCAGATCTAAACACGACAGTGGTGGCCACACTCTCTCTCTCTCTACTCATCGCTGGTCACAGATCCAGCCGGATCCTCTTCGCCGGGGAAGGTGAGAAGGTGCAACGTTCACGCGGTCGTCCTCGGTGACGGCTCTTACCCACTGCCGGCTGCTACCTCTTGAGCACTGCGTTGGTTTTCCCTTGAAGAGGAAAGGGTGATGCAACAAAGTAGCGTAAGTATTTCCCTCAGTTTTTGACAACCAAGGTATCAATCCAGTAGGAGGCTACACGCGAGTCCCTCGCACCTACACAAACAAATAAATCCTCGCAACCAACGCGATAAGGGGTTGTCAATCCCTACACGGCCACTTACGAGAGTGAGATCTGATAGATATGATAGGATAATATTTTTGGTATTTTTATGATAAATATGCAAGGTTAAGAAAGTAAAATAAAAACGGCAATGGAAATAGCTTGTTGTTGGAAGATTAATACGATGGAAAATAGACCCGGGGGCCATATGTTTCACTAGTGGCTTCTCTCAAGAGCATAAGTATTTTATGGTGGGTGAACAAATTACTATTGAGCAATTGACAGAATTGAGCATAGTTATGAGAATATCTAGGTATGGTCATGTATATAGGCATCACGTCCGAGACAAGTAGACCGACTCCTGCCTGCATCTCTATTACTCCACACATCGACCGCTATCCAGCATGCATCTAGAGTATTAAGTTCATAAGTACAGAGTAATGCCTGAAGCAAGATGACATGATGTAGAGGGATAAACTCATGCAATATGATATAAACCCCATCTTGTTATCCTCGATGGCAACAATACTATACGTGCCTTGCTGCCCCTACTGTCGCTGGGAAAGGACACCGCAAGATTGAACCCAAAGCTAAGCACTTCTCCCATTGCAAGAAAGATCAATCTAGTAGGCCAAACCAAACTGACAATTCGAGGAGACTTGCAAAGATAACCAATCATACATAAAAGAATTCAGAAGATTCAAATATTGTTCATAGATAAACTTGATCATAAACCCACAATTCATCGGTCTCAACAAACACACCGCAAAAGAAGATTACATCGAATAGATCTCCACGAGAGAGGGGGAGAACATTGTATTGAGATCCAAAAAGAGAAAAGAAGCCATCTAGCTAATAACTATGGACCCAAAGGTCTGAGGTAAACTACTCACACTTCATCGGAGAGGCTATGGTGTTGATGTAGAAGCCCTTCGTGATCGATGCCCCCTCTGGCGGAGCTCCGGAACAGGCCCCAAGATGGGATCTCACGGGTACAGAAGTTTGCGGCGGTGGAATTAGGTTTTTGGCTCCGTATCTGATCGTTTGGGGGTACGTAGTTATATTTAGGAGGAAGGAGTATGTCGGTGGAGCAACGTGGGGCCCACGAGGGTGGAGGGCGCGCCCGGGGGGGTAGGCGCGCCCCCTACCTCATGGCTTCCTGGTAGCTTTCTTGACGTAGGGTCCAAGTCCTCTGGATCACGTTCGTTCCGAAAATCACGTTCCCGAAGGTTTCATTCCGTTTGGACTCCGTTTGATATTCTTTTTCTGCGAAACTCTTAAATAGGCAAAAAAACAGCAATTCTGGGCTGGGCCTCCGGTTAATAGGTTAGTCCCAAAAATAATATAAAAGTGTATAATAAAGCCCAATAATGTCCAAAACAGAAGATAATATAGCATGGAGCAATCAAAAATTATAGATACGTTGGAGACGTATCAAGCATCCCCAAGCTTAATTCCTGCTCGTCCTCGAGTAGGTAAATGATAAAAACAGAATTTTTGATGTGGAATGCTACTTGGCATAATTTCAATGTAATTCTATTTGTGGTATGAATATTTAGATCCGAAAGATTCAAGATAAAAGTTCAATATTGACATAAAAATAATAATACTTCAAGCATACTAACTAGGCAATTATGTCCTCTCAAAATAACATGGCCAAAGAAAGTTCATCCCTACAAAATCATATAGTTTAGTCATGCTCCATTTTCGTCACACAAGAATGCTCTCATCATGCACAACCCCAATGACAAGCCAAGCAATTGTTTCATACTTTAGTAATCTCAAACTTTTTCAACCTTCACGCAATACATGAGCGTGAGCCATGGACATAGCACTATGGGTGGAATAGAATATGATGATGGGGGTATGTGGAGAAGACAAAAAAGGGAGAAAGTCTCACATCAACGAGGCTAATCAATGAGCTATGGAGATGCCCATCGATTGATGTTAATGCAAGGAGTAGGGATTGCCATGCAACTGATGCACTAGAGCTGTCAATATATGAAAGCTCAAGAAAAGAAACTAAGTGGGTGTGCATCCAACTTGCTTGCTCACGAAGACCTAGGGCACTTGAGGAGGCCCATTGTTGGAATATACAAGCCAAGTTCTATAATGAAAAATTCCCACTAGTATATGAAAGTGACAAAACAAGAGACTCTCTATTATGAAGATCATGGTGCTACTTTGAAGCACAAGTGTGGTAAAAGGATAGTAACATTGTCCCTTCTCTCTTTTTCTCTCATTTTTTTTGGGCCTTCTCTTTTTTTTGGCCTTTCTCTTTTTTATTCCTCACTTGGGACAATGCTCTAGAAAATGATGATCATCACACCTCTATTTATTTACAACTCAATGATTACAACTCGATACTAGAACAAGGTATGACTCTATATGAATGCCTCCGGCGGTGTACCGGGATATGCAATGAACCAAGAGTGACATGTATGAAAGAATTATGAATGGTGGCTTTGCCACAAATACTATGTCAACTACATGATCATGCAAACCAATATGACAATGATGAACGTGTCATGATAAACTGAATGGTGGAAAGTTGCATGGCAATATATCTCGGAATGGCTATGGAAATGCCATAATAGGTAGGTATGGTGGCTGTTTTGAGGAAGATATAAGGAGGTTTATGTGTGGAAGAGCGTATCATATCACGGGGTTTGGATGCACCGGCGAAGTTTGCACCAACTCTCAATGTGAGAAAGGGCAATGCACGGTACCGAAGAGGCTAGCAATGGTGGAAAGGTGAGAGTGCGTATAATCCATGGACTCAACATTAGTCATAAAGAACTCACATACTTATTGCAAAAATCTACAAGTCATCAAAAACCAAGCACTACACGCATGCTCCTAGGGGGATAGATTGGTAGGAAAAGACCATCGCTCGTCCCGGACCATCACTCACAAGGAGGACAATCAAAGAACACCTCATGTTTCAAATTTGTTACATAACGTTTACCATACGTGCATGCTACGGGACTTGCAAACTTCAACACAAGTATTTCTCAAATTCACAACTACTCACAACTTTAATATCACTACCTCCATGTCTCAAAACAATCATCAAGCATCAAACTTCTCTTAGTATTCAAAACACTCATAAGAAAGTTTTTACTATTCTTGAATACCTAGCATATTAGGATTATTTAAGCAAATTACCATGCTATTTAAGACTCTCAAAATAATCTAAGTGAAGCATGAGAGATCAATAGTTTCTATAAAATAAATCCACCACCGTGCTCTAAAAGATATAAGTGAAGTACTAGAGCAAAAACTATATAACTCAAAAGATATAAGTGAAGCGCATAGAGTATTCTAATAATTTCCGAATCATGTGTGTCTCTCTCAAAAGGTGTGTACAGCAAAGATGATTGTGGTAAACTAAAAAGAAAAGAATCAAATCATACAAGACGCTCCAAGCAAAACACATATCATGTGGTGAATAAAACTATAGCTCCAAGTAAAGTTACCGATGGAAGTAGACGAAAGAGGGGATGTCTTCCGGGGCATCCCCAAGATTTGGCTTTTAGGTGTCCTTAGATTATCTTGGGGGTGCCATGGGCATCCCCAAGCTTAGGCTCTTGCCACTCCTTGTTCCATAATCCATCAAATCTTTCACTCAAAACTTGAAAACTTGACAACACAAAACTCAGCAGAAAATCTCGTGAGCTCCGTTAGCGAAAGAAAACAAAATACCACTTCAAGGTACTGTAATGAACTCATTCTTTATTTATATTGGTGTTAAAACTACTGTATTCCAACTTCTCTATGGTTTATAAACTATTTTACTAGCCATAGATTCATCAAAATAAGCAAACAACACACGAAAAACAGAATCTGTCAAAAACAGAACAGTCTGTAGTAATCTGTAACTAACGCAAACTTCTGGAACTCGGAAAAACTCAGCCAAAATAGGAAGACCTATACAATTTTTTTATTGATCAGCAGAAATTGGAATCAATATTTTATCACGTTCTGGTGATTTTTAACAATTATTTTCGTGAACAGAAAGTTTCTGGAATTTTCTGCAAGATCAAATAACTATCATCCAAGAAAATCCTATAGGTTTAACTTGGCGCAAACACTAACTAAAACATAAAAACACATCTAACCATAGTCTAGAACAAATATTTATTCCTAAACAGAAGCAAAAGGCAAAAAACTAAAAATAAAATTGGGTTGCCTCCCAACAAGCGCTATCGTTTAACGCCCCTAGCTAGGCATAATAGCAAGGATAGATCTAGGTATTGCCATCTTTGGTGGGCAATCCATAAGTGGCTCTCATGATATATTCATATGGTAATTTTGTTTTCTTCCTAGGGAAGTGTTCCATGCCTTTCTTTAATGGAAATTGGAATCTAATATTCCCTTCCTTCATATCAATAATGCACCAATCGTTCTATGGAAAGGTCTACCAAGAATAATAGGACATGAAGGATTGCAATCTATGTCAAGAACGATAAAATCTACGGGCACATAGTTCCTATTTGCAACAATAAGAACATCATTAATTCTTCCCATAGGTTTCTTAATAGTGGAATCCGCAAGGTGCAAGTTTAAAGAGCAATCATCAAAATCACGGAAACCTAGCAAATCACACAAAGTTTTTGGAATCGTGGAAACACTAGCACCCAAATCACACAAAGCATAGCATTCATAATATTTAATTTTAATTTTAATAGTAGGTTCCCACTCATCATAAAGTTTTCTAGGGATAGAAACTTCCAACTCAAGTTTTTCTTCATAAGATTGCATCAAAGCATCAACGATATGTTTGGTAAAAGCTTTATTTTGACTATAAGCATGAGGAGAATTTAGCACGTATTGCAACAAGGAAATACAATCTATCAAAGAGAAATTATCATAATTAAATTCCTTGAAATCCAAAATAATGGGTTCATTAATATCTAATGTTTTGATCTCTTCAATCCCACTTTTATCAATTTTAGCATCAAGATCTAAAAACTCCGAATTTTTGGAATGCCTTCTAGGTAAAGGTGGATCATATTCAGTCCCATCATTATCAAGATTCATATTGAAAAACAAAGATTTAATAGGGGACACATCAATAACTTTTAGACCTTCATCTTTGTTTTCATAAAAATGAGAAGAACACGCTTTTATAAAGCAATCTTTCTTAGCACGCATCCTAGCGGTTCTTTCTTTGCACTCATCAATGGAAATTCTCATGGATTTGAGAGACTCATTGATATCATGCTTAGGTGGAATAGATCTAAGTTTCAAAGAATCAACATCAAGAGAAATTCTATCAACGTTCCTAGCCAATTCATCAACTTTAAGCCATTTTTCTTCAAGCAAAGCATTGAAATTCTTTTGCGAATTCATAAATTCCTTAACACTAGTCTCAAATTCAGAGGGCATCTTATTAAAGTTTCCATAAGAATTGTTGTAGGAATTACCATAATTATTAGAGGAATTACTAGGATAAGGCCTAGGATTAAAGTTTCCTCTATACGCGTTGTTACCAAAATTATTCCTACCAACAAAATTCACATCCATAGATTCATTATTATTCTCAATCAAAGTAGACAAAGGCATATCATTAGGATCAGAAGAAACACTCTTAGTAGCAAATAATTTCATAAGTTCATCCATCTTTCCACTCAAAACATTAATTTCTTCCACCGCATGCACTTTTTTATTAGTAGATCTTTCAGTGTGCCATTGAGAATAATTAACCATAATATTATCTAGGAGTTTAGTAGCTTATCCTAAAGTGATTTCCATAAAAGTGCCTCCCGCGACCGAATCTAAAAGATTTCTAGAAGCAAAATTCAATCCGGCATAATTTTGTATAATCATCCACAAATTCAAACCATGAGTGGGGCAATTATGTATCATTAATTTCATCCTTCCCCAAGCTTGTGCAACATGTTCATGATCAAGTTGCTTAAAATTCATAATATCGTTTCTAAGAGAGATAATCTTAGCGGGAGGAAAATACTTAGAGATAAAAGCATCCTTGCACTTGTTCCAAGAATCAATACTGTTTTTAGGCAAAGACGAAAACCAAGCTTTAGCACGATCTCTAAGCGAAAAAGGAAATAGCTTCAATTTAACAATATCATTGTCAACATCTTTCTTGTTTTGCATATCACACAAATCAACGAAGCTATTTAGATGAGTAACGGCATCTTCACTAGGAAGGCCGGCGAATTGATCTTTCATAACAAGATTCAATAGGGCAGCATTGATTTCACAAGATTCAGTATCGGTAAGAGGAGCAATCGGAGTGCTAAGTAAATCATTACTATTGGTATTGGTAAAGTCACATAATTTGGTATTATCTTGAGCCATCGTGACAAGCAAGCAATCCAACACACGAGCAAACAAGAAGCAAGCGAAAAAGAGGCGAACGGAAAAAGGAGGGTGAATAAAACGGCAAGGGTGAAGTGGGGGAGAGGAAAACGAGAGGCAAATGGCAAATAATGTAATGTGGGAGGTAAGGGTTTGTGATGGGTACTTGGTATGTTGACTTTTGCGCAGACCTCCCCGGCAACGGCGCCAGAAATCCTTCTTGCTACCTCTTGAGCACTGCGTTGGTTTTCCCTTGAAGAGGAAAGGGTGATGCAGCAAAGTAGCGTAAGTATTTCCCTCAGTTTTTGAGAACCAAGGTATCAATCCAGTAGGAGGCTACGCGCGAGTCCCTCGCACCTACACAAACAAATAAATCCTCGCAACCAACGCGATAAGGGGTTGTCAATCCCTACACGGCCACTTACGAGAGTGAGATCTGATAGATATGATAGGATAATATTTTTCATATTTTTATGATAACGATGCAAGGTAAAGAAAGTAAAATAAAAACGGCAATGGAAATAGCTTGTTGTTGGAAGATTAATATGATGGAAAATAGACCCCGGGGCCATAGGTTTCACTAGTGGCTTCTCTCAAGAGCATAAGTATTTTACGGTGGGTGAAAAAATTACTATTGAGCAATTGACAGAATTGAGCATAGTTATGAGAATATCTAGGTATGATCATGTATATAGTCATCACGTCCGAGACAAGTAGACCGACTCCTGCCTGCATCTACTACTATTACTCCACACATCGACCGCTATCCAGCATGCATCTAGAGTATTAAGTTCATAAGAACAGAATAACGCCTTAAGAAATATGACATGATGTAGAGGGATAAACTCATGCAATATGATATAAACCCCATCTTGTTATCCTCGATGGCAACAATACTATACGTGCCTTGCTGCCCCTACTGTCACTGGGAAAGGACACCGCAAGATTGAACCCAAAGCTAAGCACTTCTCCCATTGCAAGAAAGATCAATCTAGTAGGCCAAACTAAACTGATAATTCGAAGAGACTTGCAAAGATAACCAATCATACATAAAAGAATTTAGAAGATTCAAATATTGTTCATAGATAAACTTGATCATAAACCCACAATTCATCGGTCTCAACAAACACACCGCAAAAGAAGATCACATCGAATAGATCTCCACGAGAGAGGGGGAGAACATTGTATTGAGATCCAAAAAGTGAGAAGAAGCCATCTAGCTAATAACTATGGGCCCGAAGGTCTGAGGTAAACTACTCACACTTCATCGGAGAGGCTATGGTGTTGATGTAGAAGCCCTTCGTGATCGATACCCCCTTCGGCGGAGCTCCGGAGCAGCCCCAAGATGGGATCTCACGGGTACAGAAGGTTGCGGCGGTGGAATTAGGTTTTTGGCTCCGTATCTGATCGTTTGGGGGTACGCAGGTATATATAGGAGGAAGGAGTACGTCGGTGGAGCAACGTGGGGCCCACGAGGGTGGAAGGCGCGCCCGGGGGGGGGGGGGTAGGCGCGCCCCCTTACCTCGTGGCTTCCTGGTAGCTTTCTTGACGTAGGGTCCAAGTCCTCTGGATCACGTTCGTTCCGAAAATCACGTTCCCGAAGGTTTCATTCTGTTTGGACTCCGTTTGATATTCTTTTTCTGCGATACTCTCAAATAGGCAAAAAACAGCAATTCTGGGCTGGGCCTCCGGTTAATAGGTTAGTCCCAAAAATAATATAAAAGTGTATAATAAAGCCTAATAATGTCCAAAACAGAAGATAATATAGCATGGAGCAATCAAAAATTATAGATACGTAGGAGACGTATCACCGGCGCGTCCTGATCAGCGTGCCTTGCCGTTCTCTCCCAAGCATCACTAGCGAGGGAGGGCCTCCCACCCCTTCTTCCTTGCTGCCATAGTGTGGGCAGATCAGGCCTCCCGCCGCTCACCTAGCGACATCCCGGTGACCCTCAGGTATAACTTCCTTTGAAACCGGCCTTGCTCTACTTCCGGAGCTCCTGACGTCGCTGCATTTGTATCTTTTACTATTTCTCAGGCCCCCTCGTGTAGATAGGATCGATCGGCTGTTCGAAAACCACCTAATTTTTTACTGTTAAGAGGTAAAACTAGTTCATGCACTCGAATCTAGTAGTACTTGGTTCAAACAAGGAATAAAGGGGGTGGGGGATGGGGAAAGATTTGTTACCTAAATCTAGGACTTGGTCGAAAGAGGAAATAATGGGGGCGAAAAGTAGCAGAGACTGGCTATCCAACTGGTCTCTAGGTCTAATAGGGAAATAAAGGGAACGCAGTACAAACTCAATATAAACCCGATCTATTGGTTGAAAAAGGAAAGAAAGTGGGAACTGGGGGACAATTCAATAGAGTAAGTCCAGCACTAGATTTCCTAGCCTCACACGGTATAAGGTGGCTATATACCGAACAAAAATGGGACCAACCCAGATATCCTCTTCTCATGTTTGTTGCCCCGAGCCGCTCTTATGTAATGCCACTGGTAAAATGTAGCAGTCGCACTGTTAAAAGTAAGGACACGTTAAACCAATGTTGTTTTCAATGTAATGCCTCCAGTAATATGAATCAATGGCATGTTTTTTCATGTCCTGCTAAATTTACCATTAAGATAAGTTGCTTCTTTTCGTTAGAGATGCAACTGTCCTGGTCCGTCTACTCTCCAAGAGCTTCACGACCAACCTTGATGTTGCTCAATTTTATTGCAACTAATGAAGAAGAAGCTCTGTGGGTTTCGTTTTTCTGATGGAAATGGAACCGGGGCTGGAGCCCTTTTCTTAATAGAAGAAGAAGAAGAAGCTGCTAGCTCATGGGACATTGCTTCATTTTAGGTGAACTGCACCAAAAGGTCCCATGAATTGAATCATCCATGTTGGTGACTGGTGTCATCCCTTCTACGATGGCGTTGACTGCAGATATGGTTCCCATCACGAGGTATGTTCCTTTTTGGTCTGACCGTTTGCCAAAGATCCTGCATGTCGATCCTGCTCTTATGCTACTGTTTTGGCACTGCCATGATAAAGCAGTAATGTTAATATTTTGCACCTTAATCTAGTAGAACTATTGATTTGAGGCAATGTTTTGGCACCGCTAGTGCCACTGTTTTTTATATATCGAAAGAGGGGGTTCCCTCCGGTTTCATTAAAGAAACCCAACCATAGAGAACCATTATCCGACGACATCTCAGTGTAAACGGGCAGTGATGCAACTACTACTAGAACGGACTGAGTACTAGCAGGAGACAAGTTCGCCACATAAGCTTGGCAGGTAGGGGGACGCAGCACCAGCTCGACCAAGTTTGGATTACAACCCAAATGCTACCACAGAAACATCAGGGGGAAGATAGGGACTAAAAGAGCCAGCTTCAGCATCCCAGTCTAAGCACCCCCGGCCTTCATCCTTGCGACGCACGGTACACCTCGTTTGCCACCTGCTCGACCCTAGTGTCACTGATAAAATGAAGTAATAATACAGTTAAAATAGAGCGAGTGTCCTCTCTATCATTTCATTTCCAATGTAGATAAAGAAAGTGCTTCTCTTTGTTAATGTATGTTTCATCAACTAGTCCCATTGTTAATGTTTAAGCGTTTCTGCAAACTGGGGTGCTTAATTTTAGTTGATCTGCACAAAAATAGAGATTTGAATGTCTCAAGGCCCCTCCTTGTACTACCGCTGTACACTGATGTTCATCACTGGCAGAAGGTGTATCGGGGAGACTTGGGTCGATTTCCAGTATGATGTAATATTTTCTTCTTTTTATTAGTGTATGTTTCATCAACTAGTGCCACTATAATGTAATCACACCTTTTCATTATCTGTGCAAACAGGGTAATTCAGCTGCATTTTAGTGGAAATACACAAATGTACAGATGGAACCGGCATATATGCAGAGTACGAGGGGCCATGTAAAAATTACCGACACCAACCCTGCTCCATCTAAGCATTAGCATCCACCACCATCAGTGGGATGTGTGGCGCTCACTGTGGATGGATCTTTCTCGGCAGCAAATCCTAACCAAATACTAGTAGCTTAGACTTAAAAAAATACTAGTAGCTTATATTGGCTGTTTTCTAGGGGTGTACTCTTTTCTGAAAGAAGCACCAATCTATTTTTCTTTATTTGTACACAGTGTCACAACTTTGACCCAAAGGTCCAGAGCTATTTTAGGGTGATTGGCGTAGTACTCGGAGACTGATTGTAAGCATGATTTTTATTAGTTGTCACACTAATTGTAAGCATGAGCAGATGGAAGATTAGGTTAGTGCGAAGCTTACCTTAAACCCTACCGACGCCGTTGAAACGAGGCGAGCGTCGAGGGAGCTGTGGAGAACGGCGGGGAAGCGACGTCGCGCCATCTGACCTCCTCTTGTGGTGGGAGAACAAATACTCCTGTGGCTTCGGCTGGCTTTGCACCCTCACGAATGGCACACCGTACTCGATCGATTCGTTATCCTTTGGGTGCTCGACCTTCAACCTATACGCCCACCACCTCCGCCTGACTTTCGCCTCGGGCGAATCTGTCTGCTCCATCGCCCAGAGGAGATACTCGATGAACTCGAAGTACTGCGGCGTGACTGCCGCCGAGGAGTACATCGCCGCCCTCATCGCCGTCATCTCCCTCTTTCGCATACATTGCCACATGGCCCTCACCGTCCTTGAAATCTCCCACTCATTGTCAAACCAAGTAAGGATCTCCTTCAACCTGGCTAACTTTGCCTGGTCGCCATCGGCGATCTACCTAATTCACTGCTGCATCCCCTCCATAGATGTCCTTCTGAGTGGTCCGGTGCTAGCTTTGGAAGATGGGAGGAGAGACGGTGGTCTTGCAATAGAGAAGAGGGAGAGGCAGACGGTGGTTTTGGAATGGAGATGATGGAGAGGAGAGGGTGGTTTTGAAATGGAGAAGAGGGAGAGGCGAGACGGTGGTTTTGGAATGGAGATGATGGAGAGGAGAGGTTCCCCTGCCTTTCGGTCGCTGACAGGTGGGCCCCGCGCTTGGTGGGACCCATGTGTGAGTGTCTCAATGGCAGGATGGGCTACGTCAGGGGATCCTCGTCCGAGGAGAGAGGAGGTGGTTTTGCAATGGAGAAGAGGGAGAGGCGAGACGGTGTTTTTGGAATGGAGATGATGGAGAGGAGAGGAGGTGGTTTTGCAATGGAGAAGAAGGAGAGGAGCGTGTGGGAGTACATAGAGCTGCTCCTCTGGGCCATGGAGCAAACAGATTCACCGAATCCGATCGTGAGGGAGCGGTGGTGGGAGTATCGATCCCAGATGGAGCATCCACCAGAGATTGAAGGATCGAGCATCTACAGGGTGCCGTTTGTGAGGGTGTCGTGCCAGAGCGAGCCGGTGGAGTCTTCGTCGACCGAACCCAACTGCAAGAGGAGAAAAATAGTTGGCCCGACGATGCTTCCCCGCCATCCTCTCCCTCGCCGTTCACATCGTCTCACGGGGCGGCTGTCTAGCACCGAGGAATAGGAGGGATTGCCCCCCCCCAGACCAATAGTCGGGCAGGTTGTGAATTGTCAGGAGGAGCTTAGGGTTATTAGTATTTGCAGGTTGTGAATTGTGTTTGCTGTTGTGTATTTGAGAGTACTTTCAGATATGAATGTCTTTTGAATTTCAGATTTGCAGTATTAGGCATATGAATTATTTTATGAATTCTAGAGATCTATTTCTAGGACTTAAAAAATGTAGTTTCATAGGAGTATAAAAGTGCAGACAATGTGATTCTCAGAGAAGAAACTGCAAGTTTCAGTTTCAGATAAGAAACTCCAAGTTCAGTTTCAGATAAGAAACTGCAACTTTCAGAGGTAGACATTTATATTAACACGGCATTTTCAAACAGTGTTAACATCATGCTAGAAGTTTTATTCATGGTCGAAACTGGAACTACCAGCCAGTTAACATCATGCTGATCAACATTCATGCATAGCACATCTTCATATGATGCACAGTCAAAAATATATGCTATTTTCAAGATGCCCACACAATGTCGAGTGTGCAAAAAACAGAGAAAACGAGGGACGAAGTTTTGGCAAGTGTTAGACGTGGTGTGCGTAGATGACAATTGGGACCCACATGTCAATAAAGGCAGAGGCAAAAATTTTGGAGATATTTTCTCTGCACAGGTGGAATCGAACCCGGGTGGAACAGCTGTCGGGTAGTGTCACTCGGCCACTAGGCTAGTTCAGTTGTTTCGTTACTAATAAGGCACTTCCTCAGGTGGTCGGATCTCCTCCTGCGCCTTTGTGCACTCGCCGCGACGCCGCTGTCTGCCGTTGTGAACATGCTGAACAAACGAGAGGAATCTGGAGAGGACTGTACGTGGAGAGGCGGACAGTCGGGACCCACCAGGTCTATGGCCGTACGCAAGCAAGTGCCTCATCGAAAAAATACTTCCTCCTAATGCTATACTGACGTTAGGGCCCACGGGTTTGTCAACATAGTTACATTTTTTTAGGTGCTTCAACGTAGTTACTATAGGAGATAAATTCACAACGAAGCCGGGGAGCTGGCAGGTATCATTTATTATCACTGGGGCAGCAAGTATTAGCTGGGTTTTGGGCTGCCCCGTCTAGGCTTTCTTTTTTAACATGCGCAGCCCACGACCTCAGATGGGAGGTCCATAGGCCTGTTTGTATTTTCTTGAGGGCCGTCATGTATCGACCGGCCTATGGACCTCCCATCCGAGGTTTTATTTTTCTTGAAACATCAGCAGCCCAATTTATGTTTTTTTGAACAAAACGCAGAGGTCTGTTCTATTTTTCTATATAAGAATAGGAACGCCTGGTCCAACTTATGTTTCCCTTCTAACTATATTATATATATTTAAATTATTTTATATGTTATTATATATTATTTTTATTGTCATCATATATTTAACAGATACTTACATATGTAAGAAAACAATATCCCACATCTTATTAACTTATAAAAATAATTTCTTAACAATAAAATCCTGGATTTTTTTTGGCAACGAAAATCCTGGTGATTGTGTACAAAAGCTTGGTAAGATTTAAGGACCAATGTAATAATAAATCACTTATTATTCAAATATATATATATATATATAACAAAATGCTCAGCCCCTGTTTATTTTTTGATAACATTGCTGCGCCCACCCCAACATTATAATTAGAATAAGCCCAACAAAATCGTGTATTTCGAGAAAGTGCAAATGGCCTGTAATTTTTTAGGAAAAACATAAATGGGCCGCATGGACGCTACATTATTTGTTCACCCAGCCCAGCCCAGCCTCGCCGTCGTCCACCACCTTGGATGCGCTCGGCGCGGAGTGGTCAACGAACAACACCATCGAAAGTAGACTGTGCATGGAGAGGCTGACAGCTGGGTCCACGGCCGCACGCAAGGAAATGTCTCCTTATTACGCGCAAAATAATGATTCCTCCACCTGACAGCTGGGACCCACCGGAAGGGCCTCTGTATTTCGCGAAAAACGTTCCCACCGCTGACAGGTCGGACCCACCAGCTATATCTTCGCACGCAAGGAAGTGCCTCCTTATTACGCACACAAAAAATGAATACCCCCTGCTAGCTGGGACCCACAATAGTGGGAGGCTGACTTGTGGGACAACTAAGTTGACGGGGACGGAGGGCTTTGTCAACTTAGTCAATATGAACGATTCTAGCTCCAGTGACCGTACGATGTCCATCCAACGACTGTAGTGCTTCTTCAACCTCTGGTCTTCTTGCTCCAGCCACCCAAAGCAGCGCCGGTCGTGCCTCGTGCTCCTGCCTCCCGTGGCCGGCTGCGATGCCACGGAGGCCTCACCGCCCCCTACTACTCCCACCGCTGGCCAGGCCATCCCTCTACTCACCCACATCCCCTGTTATTCTGCGGCAATGGCAGCCTCACACCGCAGCGAAGCAGTGAACCCTCATACTCCTCTACGCATGGGCATCCACTGCCGCGTCTTCCCCGGCTCCGCGTCGTCCCCTTCCTAGGCCTCGCCGTCGTCCACCGCCCTGGTGCTCTCGGCGCGGCGTGGTCAACGTGGTCAAGGAACGGCTTCCATCAGACGTGGACTGTACGTGGAGAGGCTGACAGCTGGGTCCACGGCCGCAGCAAGGAAGTGCCTCCTTATTATGCGGAAAATAATGATTCCTCCACCTGACAGCAGGGACCCACCAGACGGGCAACCGTATTTCGTGAAAAAAAATGTTTCCCCCCTGACTGCTGGGACCTACCAGCGACATCTTCACACGCAAGGAAGTGCGTTCGGGCAAAAAAAAAACAATTCGCCCCCCTGACTGCTGGGACCCACCAGCTACATCTTCGCATGCAAGGAAGTGCCTGACAGTCGGGACCCACCTGGTCGAAGCGTATGTAGCGTTGTCATTCTGGTCGCGAACGTGTACGTACATACTGGTCGATGTAGCGGCGCACGTGTCGTAGTGGAGGCACGCACGTAGCATGTAAACGTACGTACAGCGGCCAGGGTGCAAGAAAGTAAATACGGCCACGTACGTACATACGGCGGGGTCTCGAACGCCTACTCGCGCGTACGTACAGCCAGGGCTCGTGTACATGGTTGGGTCGGAACGGAGAAACTGCGTCGTCGTCGTGTTCATGGGGAGGCAACGGAATGCGTCGTGTTCATCGGGAGGCAATGGAACGCGTGGGAGCCAACCGGCTTGGACGGAACAACCGATGGAAACGAGGCCTGGCGTACCGCAGAACGGAGGAAACGGCCTTGTGTTCATCCGGCCACGTTCGAAACGGGATCCTGTTCATCTGGAGGGGTCTGGCGTACCGCAAAATGGAGGAAACAGACCTCCTACAGTCGAAATGGGGGTCCTGTTGATCGGGAGGGGTGTGGCATACCGCAAAACGGAGGAAACGGACTTGTGTTGGAGCGCTACGGTCGAAACGGGGGTCCTGTTCATCAGGAGGGGTGTAGCGTACCGCAAAACGGGACTCAACGGGATACTGTTCATCTCCACCGTCGACCCCCTCCAGCCTCCATGGGCTACTGTTCATCCACCGTCGACCTCCTCCAGCCTCCACCCGCGACTGTTCATCCACGGGCTCCTGTTCATCCAGCCTCCACCGCGCGCTACTCCACCGGCTACTGTTCAACCAGCCCTCTCCACGGGCTCCTGTTCAACCACCCCTCCACGGGCTACTGTTCATCCAGCCATCCACCGTCTACTGTTCATCTAGCCCTCCACGGGGTCCTGTTCATCCAGCCCAACCAACTCGATCGATCGGGGTCCTGTTCATCCAGAGGCAACACCACGGGGTCCTATTCATCCACCCCCACCGGGAACTGTTGATCCAATCCCCCAGCAACACTCACTGTTCATCTAGAGGCAGCATCGATCAGCTTCAGTTAGCAGTAGTAGCGAAGGAATCGCTCGATCGGGTTCAGTTAACAGCCATCGATCGGTCGCTCGGGTTCAGTAATGCGTAGCCTGCAGCGCAATCGCTCGGGTTTAGTTAGAGCCCAACGCCTCGCTCGGGTTCAGTTAGAGCCCAACGCCTCGCACCCACGCGCGTGCGTGTATGAGAGAAACGAGCATCGCTCGGCCCCGACCACCCACCGTAACCGGGAACACCTCGATATTTTCCTCGCCCTCGCTTCTACCACGGTTTTTTCCATCATGGATGGCCCAAAGAATGTCATGCAGCTGCGTCTCCGGCCCGCCCAGGACGAAAACCCATTTTCTGCCATGATTTTTTGTCATAGAAGTAGGACCCCACCACATCTATGATGATACCGTGTTTTGTCACAATTATTGTCATAGAAGTGTCATAAGTATGACAGAATTTTTTTTCGTTCGGCCCAAATGTCACGGATGTGTCTTTTTTTTGTAGTGGTGATCATAGGATTTTTTTTAAATACTACATTCCCCAACAGTGGCATCCGAGCCAGGCTATGCGTAGACGTTATCTGCACGAGTAGAACACAAAGAGTTGTGGGCGATAATAGTCATACTGCATACCAGCATGTCATACTTTGATTCGGCGGTATTGTTGGATGAAGCGGCCCAGACCGACATTACATGACCGCGTTCATGAGACTGGTGTTGGGGAACGTAGCAATAATTCAAAATTTTCCTACGTGTCACCAAGATCAATCTAGGAGATGCTAGCAACGAGAGAGAGGGGGTGCATCTTCATACCCTTGAAGATCGCTAAGCGGAAGCGTTACAAGAACGCGGTTGATGGAGTCGTACTCGCGGCGATTCAAATCGCGGAAGATCCATCTAGCGCCGAACGGACGGCGCCTCCGCGTTCAACACACGTACAACCCGGGGACGTCTCCTCCTTCTTGATCCAGCAAGGGGAGAGGAGAAGTTGAGGGAGAACTCCAGCAGCACGACGGCATGGTGGCAATGGAGCTCGTGGTTCTCCGGCAGAGCTTCGCTAAGCACTACAGAGGAGGAGGAGGAGTTGGAGGAGGAGAGGGCTCCGCCAGGCAAGGGTGCGGCTGCCCTCTCTCTCCCTCACTATATATAGGGGGAAGGGGGGTGGAGGAGGCGCCCTAGGGTTCCCTAGGGGAGGGGCGGCGGCCACAGGGGAAACCCTAGATGGGTTTGGGTGCCCCCACCCCTGGGAAACTTGCCCCCCAAGACGGGAGGGGTGGCTGCCCTAGGGGAGGCGCCCCCACCTCTCCACGTTACGTGAGAGGGGTTGGGAGGGGCGCACAGCCCCTTAGTGGGCTGGTTTGCCCCTTCCCCTTGGCCCATAAGGCCCCCCAACGTTTGCTGGGGCCTCCGAAACCCCTTTCGGACATGCTGGCCATAGCGTGGTACCCCCGGAACAATTCCGGACTCCAATACCCTTCGTCCAATATACCGATCTTCACCTCCGGACCATTCCGGAGCTCCTCGTCATGTCCGGGATCTCATCCGGGACTCCGAACAACCTTCGGTAACCACATACTATTTCCCATAACAACTCTAGCGTCACCGAACCTTAAGTGTGTAGACCCTACGGGTTCGGGAACCATGCAGACATGACCGAGACACCTCTCCAGCCAATAACCAGTAGCGGGATCTGGATACCCATATTGGCTCCCACATGTTCCACGATGATCTCATCGGATGAACCACGATGTCGGGGATTCAATCAATCCCGTATACAATTCCCTTTGTCCATCGGTATGTTACTTGCCCGAGATTCGATCGTCGGTATCCCTATGCCTTGTTCAATCTCGTTACCGGCAAGTCTCTTTACTCGTTCCGTAACGCATGATCCCGTGACTAACTCCTTAGTCACATTGAGCTCATTATGATGATGCATTTGTTGGGGAACGTAGTAATTTCAAAAAATTTCCTACGCACACGCAAGATCATGGTGATGCATAGCAACGAGAGGGGAGAGTGTTGTCCACGTACCCTCGTAGACCGACAGCGGAAGCGTTATCACAACGCGGTTGATGTAGTCGTACGTCTTCACGATCCGACCGATCAAGTACCGAACGTACGGCACCTCCAAGTTCTACACACGTTCAGCTCGATGACGTCCCTCGAACTCCGATCCAGCCGAGTGTTGAGGGAGAGTTTCATCAGCACGAAGGCGTGGTGACGACGATGATGTTCCACCGACGCAGGGCTTCGCCTAAGCTCCGCGATGGTATTATCGAGGTGTAATCTGGTGGAGGGGGGCACCGCACATGTATTACGGTTTCCAGTTAATACAATTATAGCATTAACAATAGACAATTATCATGAACAAGGAAATACAATAATAACCATTTTATTATTGCCTCTAGGGCATATTTCCAAAAGTCTCCCACTTGCACTAGAGTCAATAATCTAGTTCACATCACCATTGATTAACACTCAATGAGTTCTAGGGTTTGATCATGTTATGCTAACGATAGAGGTTTTAGTCAACGGGTCTGCAACATTCAGATCCGTGTGTGCTTTACAAATCTCTATGTCATCTTGTAGATGCTGCTACCACGCGCTATTTGGAGCTATTCCAAATAACTGCTCTAGTATATGAATCCGGTTTACTACTCAGAGTCATCCGGATTAGTGTCAAAGTTTGCATCGACGTAACCCTTTACGACGAACTCCTTTCCACCTCCATAATCGAGAAAATTCCTTAGTCCACTAGATACTAAGGATAAGTTCGACCGCTGTCATGTGATCCATTCCTGGATCACTATTGTACCCCTTGACTAACTCATGGCAAGGCACACTTTAGGTGCGGTACACAGCATAGCATACTGTAGAGCCTACATCTAAAGCATAGGGGACGACCTTCATCCTTTCTCTCTCTTCTGCCGTGGTCAGGTCTTGAGTCTTACTCAATACTCACACCTAGTAACACAACCAAGAACTCCTTGTTTGCTGATCTATTTTGAACTCCTTCAAAATCTTGTCACGGTATGTATTCATTTGAAAGTACTATTAAGCGTTTTTGATCTATCCTTATAGATCTTGATGCTCAATGTTCAAATAGCTTAATCCAGGTTTTCCATTGAAAAACACTTTTCGAATAACCCTGTATGCTTTCCAGAAATTCTACATCATTTCTGATCAACAATATGTTAACAACATATACGCATAAAAAATTCTATAGTGCTCCCACTCACTTCTTTGGAAATACAAGTTTCTCATAAACTTTGAATAAACCCAAAACCTTTGATCATCTCATCAAAGCGTATATTCCAACTACGAGATGCTTACTCCAGTCCTTAGAAGGATTGCTGGAGCTTTGCATACTTGTTAGCATCTTTCAGGATTGACAAAACCTTCTGGTTGTATCACATACAACCTTTCCTCAAGAAAATCGTCGAGGAAACAATGTTTTGACATCCTATCTGCAAGATTTCATAAATAATGCAGTAACTGCTAATATAATTCCAACAGACTCTTAGCATCGCTACGAGTGAGAAAGTCTCATCGCAGTCAACTCCTTGAACTTGTCGGAAAACATCTTAACGACAGGTCGAGCTTTCTTAATGGTGACACTTACCATCATTGTCCGTCTTCCTTTTAAAATTCATCTGCACCCAACAGCCTTACGACCATCAAGTAGTTCTTCCAAAGTCTATACTTTGTTTTTATACATGGATCCTCTCTCGTATTTGGCCTCAAGCCATTCATCGGAATCTGGGCCCACCATCGCTTCTGCATAGCTCGTAGGTTAATTGTTGTCTAGCAACATGACTTCCAAGACAGGATTGCGTACCACTCTGAAGTAGTACGCATCCTTGTCGACCTACGAGGTTTGGTAGTGACTTGATCCGAAGTTTCATGATCACTCTCATAAGCTTCCACTTCAATTGGTGTAGGTGCCACAGGAACAACTTCCTGTGCCCTGCTACACACTAGTTGAAGTGACGGTTCAATAACCTCATCAAGTCTCCACCATCCTCCCACTCAATTCTTTCGAGAGAAACTTTTCCTCGAGAAAGGACCCGTTTCTAGAAAAAATCACTTTTGCTTCCAGATCAGAAATAGGAGGTATACCCAACTGTTTTGGGTGTCCTATGAAGATGCATTTATCCGCTTTGGGTTCGAACTTATCAGGCTAAACCCTTTTCAAATAAGCGTCGCAACCCCAAACTTTTAAAAAATGACAGCTTAGGTTTCTCTAAACCATAGTTCATACGGTGTCATCTCAACGGAATTACGTGGTGCCCTATTTAAAGTGAATGCGGTTGTCTCAAATGCCTAACCCATAAATGATAGTGGTAATTTGATAAGAGACATCATGGTTTGCACCACATCCAATAGGGTGCAGCTATGATGTTCGGACACACCATCACACTATGGTGTCCCAGGCGGCATTAGTTGTGAAACAATTTCCACAATGTATTAATTGTGTACCAAACACGTAACTCAGATATTCATCTCTATGATCATATCATAGACATTTTATCTTCTTGTCACGATGATCTTCAACTTCACTCTGAAATTACTTGAACCTTTCAATAATTCAGACTGGTGTTTCATTAAGTAAATATACTTAGAATCTACTCAAATCATCTGTGAAGTAAGAGCATAACGATATTCACTGCGTGCCTCAGCACTCATTGGATTGCACACATCAAATGTATTACTTCCGACAAGTTGCTCTCTTGTTTCATCTCACTGAAAACAAGGCCTTTCAGTCATCTTGCCCATGTGGTATGATTTGCATGTCTCAAGTGATTCAAAATAAAGTGAGTCCAAACGATCCATCTGCATGGAGTTTCTTCATGCGTATAAACCAATAGACATGGTTCGCATGTCTCAAACTTTTCAAAAAACGAGTGAGTCCAAAGATCCATCAACATGGAGCTTCTTCATGCGTTTTATACCAATATGACTCAAATGGCAGTGCCACAAGTATGTGATACTATCATTACTATCTTATATCTTTTGGCATGAACATGTGTATCACTACGATCGAGATTCAATGAACCATTCATTTTAGGTGCAAGACCATTGAAGGTATTATTCAAATAAACAGAGTAACCATTATTCTCCTTAAATGAATAACCGTATTGCGATAAACATAATCCAATCATGTCTATGCTCAACGCAAACACCAAATAACAATTATTTAGGTTTAACACCAATCTCGATGGTAGAGGGAGCATGCGATGCTTGATCACATCAACCTTGGAAACACTTCCAACACATATCGTCATCTCACCTTTAGCTAGTCTCCGTTTATTCCATAGCCTTTTATTTCGAGTTACCAACACTTACCAACTGAACTGGTATCTAATACCCTGGTGCTACTAGGAGTACTAGTAAAGTACACATTAATATAATGTATATCCAATATACTTCTGTTGACCTTGCCTGCCTTCTCATCTACAAAGTATCTAGGGTAGTTCTGCTTCAGTGACCATTGCCCTCATTACAGAAGCACTTAGTCTCGGGTTTGGGTTCAACCTTGGGTTTCTTCACTAGAGCAGCAACTGATTTGCCGTTTCATGAAGTATCCCTTCTTTCCCTTGCCCTTCTTGAAACTAGTGGTTTTACTAACCATCAACAATTGATGCTCCTACTTGATTTCTACTTTCGTGGCGTCAAACATCATGAGTTGGTCAAGGATCATCATGTCTATCCCTGATATGTTATAGTTCATCACGAAGCTCTAATAGCTTGGTAGCAGTGACTATGGAGAACCATCACTATCTCGTCTGGAAGATTAACTCCCACTCGATTCAAGCGATTGTAGTACTCAGACAATCTGAGCACATGCTCAACGATTCAGCTTTTCTCCCTTAGTTTGCAGGCTTAAGAAACTTGTCAGTGGTCTCATACCTCTTGACATGGGCACTAGTCTGAAATCCTGATTTCAGTCTTTGGAACATCTCATATGTTCTACGACGTTTCAAAAACGTCTTTGGCGCCTCAATTCTAAACCGTTAGCATTACGCACTGAACTATCACGTAGTCATCAAAATGTGTATGTCAGATGTTCGCAACATCCACAGACGACGCTCGAGGTTCAGCACACCGAGCGGTGCATTAAGGACATAAGCCTTCTGCGCAGCAATGAGGATAATCCTCAGTTTACGGACCCAGTCCGCATAATTTCTACTATCAACTTTCAACTAAATTTTCTCTAGGAACATATCTTAAACAGTAGAACCAAAGCGTAAGCTATGACATAATTTGCAAAGACCTTTTGACTATGTTCATGATAATTAAGTTCATCTGATTATTTAATGAACTCCCACTTAGATAGACATCCCTCTAGTCATCTAAGTGATACATGATCCGTATCGACTAGACCGTGTCCGATCATCACGTGAGACGGACTAGTCTTCAACGGTGAACATCCCCATGTTGATCGCATCTACCATACGACTCATGTTCGACCTTTCGGTCTCTCGTGTTCCGAGGCCATGTCTGTACATGCTAGGCTCGTCAAGTCAACCTAAGTGTTTTGCATGTGTAAATCTGGCTTACACCCGTTGTATGCGAACGTTAGAATCTATCACACCCAATCATCACGTGGTGCTTCGAAACAACGAACCTTCGCAACGGTGCACAATTAGGGGGAACACATCTCTTGAAATTTTAGTGAGGGATCATCTTATTTATGCTACCGTCGTTCTAAGCAAATAAGATGTAAACATGACAAACATCACATGCAAATCATAAAGTGACATGATATGGCCAGTATCATCTTGCGCCTTTTGATCTCCATCTTCGAGGCGCGGCATGATCACCTTAGTCACTGGCATGATCACCTTAGTCACCGGCATGACACCATGATCTCCATCATCATGATCTCCATCATCGTGTCTTCATGAAGTTGTCTCACCAACTATTACTTCTACTACTATGGCTAACGGTTAGCAATAAAGTAAAGTAATTACATGGCATTTTTCATTGACACGCAGGTCATACAATAAATTAAGACAACTCCTATGGCTCCTGCCGGTTGTCATACTCATCGACATGCAAGTCGTGATTCCTATTACAAGAACATGATCAATCTCATACATCACATATATATAATTCATCACATCCTTTTGGCCATATCACATCACATAGCATACCCTGCAAAAACAAGTTAGATGTCCTTTAATTGTTGTTGCATGTTTTACGTGGCTGCTAGGGTTTCTAGCAAGAACATTTCTTACCTACGCAAAAGCCACAACGGTGATATGCCAATTGCTATTTACCCTTCATAAGGACCCTCTTCATTGAATCCGATCCGACTAAAGTGGGAGAGACAGACACCCGCTAGCCACCTTATGCATCAAGTGCATGTCAGTCGGTGGAACCTGTCTCACGTAAGAGTACGTGTAAGGTCGGTCCGGGCCGCTTCATCCCACAATGCCGCCGAATCAAGATAAGACTAGTAACGTTAAGCAAATTGAACAAATCATCGCCCACAACTACTTTGTGTTCTACTCGTGCATAGAATCTACGCATAGACCTAGCTCATGATGCCACTGTTGGGGAACGTAGCAATAATTCAAAATTTTCCTACGTGCCACCAAGATCAATCTAGGAGATGCTAGCAACGAGAGAGAGGGAGTGCATCTTCATACCCTTGAAGATCGCTAAGCGGAAGCGTTACAAGAACGCGGTTGATGGAGTCGTACTCGCGGCGATTCAAATCGCGGAAGATCCGATCTAGTGCCGAACGTACGGCGCCTCCGCGTTCAACACACGTACAGCCCGGGGACGTCTCCTCCTTGATCCAGCAAGGGGAGAGGAGAAGTTGAGGGAGAACTCCAGCAGCACGACGGCATGGTGGCAATGGAGCTCGTGGTTCTCCGGCAGAGCTTCGCTAAGCACTACGGAGGAGGAGGAGGAGTTGGAGGAGGAGAGGGCTCCGCCAGGCAAGGGTGCGGCTGCCCTCTCTCTCCCTCACTATATATAGGGGGAAGGGGGGTGGAGGAGGCGCCCTAGGGTTCCCTAGGGGAGGGGCGGCGGCCACAGGGGAAACCCTAGATGGGTTTGGGCCCCCACCCCTGGGAAACTTGCCCCCCAAGCCGGGAGGGGTGGCTGCCCTAGGGGAGGCGCCCCCACCTCTCCACGTTACCTGAGAGGGGTTGGGAGGGGCGCACAGCCCCTTAGTGGGCTGGTTTTCCCCTTCCCCTTGGCCCATAAGGCCCCCCAACGCTTACCGGGGCCTCCGAAACCCGTTTCGGACATGCTGGCCATAGCCTGGTACCCCCAGAACAATTCCGGACTCCAATACCCTTCGTCCAATATACCGATCTTCACCTTCGGACCATTCCGGAGCTCCTCGTCATGTCCGGGATCTCATCCGGGACTCCGAACAACCTTCGGTAACCACATACTATTTGGCATAACAACTCTAGCGTCACCAAACCCTAAGTGTGTAGACCCTACGGGTTCGGGAACCATGCAGACATGACCGAGACACCTCTCCGGCCAATAACCAATAGCGGGATCTGGATACCCATATTGGCTCCCACATGTTCCACGATGATCTCATCGGATGAACCACGATGTCGGGGATTCAATCAATCCCGTATACAATTCCCTTTGTCCATCGGTATGTTACTTGCCCGAGATTCGATCATCGGTATCCCTATACCTTGTTCAATCTCGTTACCGGCAAGTCTCTTTACTCGTTCCGTAACACATGATCTCGTGACTAACTCCTTAGTCACATTGAGCTCATTATGATGATGCATTACCGAGTGGGCCCAGAGATACCTCTCCGTCATACGGAGTGACAAATCCGAGTCTTGATTCATGCCAACCCAACAGACACTTTCGGAGATACCTGTAGTGCACCTTTATAGCCACCCAGTTACGTTGTGACGTTTGGTACACCCAAAGCATTCCTACGGTATCCGGGAGTTGCACAATCTCATGGTCTAGGGAAACGATACTTGACATTAGAAAAGCTCTTAGCAAACAAACTACACGATCTTGTGCTAAGCTCAGGATTGGGTCTTGTCCATCACATCATTATCCTAATGATGTGATCCCGTTATCAATGACATCAAATGTCCATGGTCAGGAAACCATAACCATCTATTGATCAACGAGCTAGTCAACTAGAGGCTTACTAGGGACATGTTGTGGTCTATGTATTCACACATGTATTACGGTTTCCAGTTAATACAATTATAGCATGAACAATAGACAATTATCATGAACAAGGAAATACAATAATAACCATTTTATTATTGCTTCTAGGGCATATTTCCAACAACTGGTTCTACCGCCGTGCTTCGCACACAGGTGGCTAGTGGGTGTCTGTTTCTCCAGCTTTAGTTGAATCGAGTGTGACTATGCCCGGTCCTTGTTGAAGGTTAAAACAGCACACTTGATGAAAAATCGTTGTGGTTTTGATGCGTATGTAAGAACGGTTCTTGCTAGAAGCCCGTAGCAGTCACGTAAAACTTGCAACAACAAAGTAGAGGACGTCTAACTTGTTTTTGTAGGGCTTGCTGTGATGTGATATGGTCAAGACGTGATGATATATAAATTATTGTATGAGATGATCATGTTTTGTAACATTTATCGGCAACTGGCAGGAGCCATATGGTTGTATTTTTATTGTATGAAATGCAATCGCCATGTATTTGCTTTACTTTATCACTAAGCGGTAGCGATAGTCGTAGAAGCAATAATTGGCGAGACGACAACGATGCTTCAATGGAGATCAAGGTGTCAAGCCGGTGACGATGGTGATCATGACGATGCTTTAGAGATGGATATCAAAAGCACAAGATGATGATGGCCATATCATATCACTTATATTGATTACATGTGATGTTTATCCTTTATGCATCTTATTTTGCTTAGTACGGCGGTAGCATTATAAGATGATCTCTCACTAAATTTCAAGGTACAAGTGTTCTCCCTGAGTATGCACCATTGCGATAGTTCGTCGTGCCGAGACACCACGTGATGATCGGGTGTGATAAGCTCTACGTTCACATGCAACGGGTGCAAGCCAATTTTGCTCACGCAGAATACTCGGGTTAAACTTGACGAGCCTAGCATATGCAGATATGGCCTCAGAACACTGAGACCGAAAGGTGGAGCATGAATCATATAGTAGATATGATCAACATAGTGATGTTCACCATTGAAAACTACTCCATCTTGTTGGGGAACGTAGTAATTTCAAAAATTTCCTACGCACACGCAAGATCATGGTGATGCATAGCAACGAGAGGGGAGAGTGTTGTCCACGTACCCTCGTAGACCGACAGCGGAAGCGTTATCACAACGCGGTTGATGTAGTCGTACATCTTCACAATCCGACCGATCAAGTACCGAACGTACGACACCTCCGATTTCTACACACATTTAGCTCGATGACGTCCCTCGAACTCCGATCCAGCCGAGTGTTGAGGGAGAGTTTCGTCAGCACGACGGCGTGGTGACGATGATGATGTTATACCAACGCAGGGCTTCGCCTAAGTTCCGCAACGATATTATCGAGGTGTAATTTGGTGGAGGGGGGCACCGCACACGGCTAAGAGATCAATAGATCAATTGTTGTGTTTCTGGGGTGCCCCCCTGCCCCCGTATATAAAGGAGCAAGGGGGAGGCAGCCGGCCAAGGGGAGAGGCGCGCCAAAGGGGGGAGGCCTACTCCCACCGGGAGTAGGACTCCTCCTTTCCTTGTGGGAGTAGGAGAAGGGAAGGGGGAAGGAGAAAGAAGGAAGGGGGCGCCCCCCTTCCCTAGTCCAATTCGGACCAGATCATGGGGAGGGGCGCGGCCACCTTTTGAGGCCTTTCTCTCCTTTCCCGTATGGCCCATTAAGGCCCAATACGAATTCCCGTAACTCTCCGGTACTCCGAAAAATACCCGAATCACTCGGAACCTTTCCGAAGTCCGAATATAGTCGTCCAATATATCGATCTTTACGTCTCGGCCATTTCGAGACTCCTCGTCATGTCCCCGATCTCATCCGGGACTCCGAACTCCTTCGGTACATCAAAACTCAATATAACTGTCATCGTAACTTTAAGCGTGCGGACCCTTTGGGTTCGAGAACTATGTAGACATGACCGAGACACCTCTCCGGTCAATAACCAATAGCAGGACCTGGATGCCCATATTGGCTCCCACATATTCTACGAAGATCTTTATCGGTCAGACCGCATAACAACATACGTTGTTCCCTTTGTCATCGGTATGTTACTTGCCCGAGATTCGATCGTCGGTATCTCGATACCTAGTTCAATCTCGTTACCGGCAAGTCTCTTTACTCGTTCCGTAATACATCATCCCGCAACTAACTCATTAGTCACAATGCTTGCAAGGCTTATAGTGATGTGCATTACCAAGTGGGCCCAGAGATACCTCTCCGACAATCGGAGTGACAAATCCTAATTTCGAAATACGCCAACCCAACAAGTACCTTTGGAGACACCTGTAGAGCACCTTTATAATCACCCATTTATGTTGTGACGTTTGGTAGCACACAAAGTGTTCCTCCGGTAAACGGGAGTTGCATAATCTCATAGTCATAGGAACATGTATAAGTCATGAAGAAAGCAATAGCAACATACTAAACGATCGGGTGCTAAGCTAACGGAATGGGTCAAGTCAATCACGTCATTCTCCTAATGAGGTGATCCCATTAATCAAATGACAACTCATGTCTATGGCTAGGAAACATAACCATCTTTGATTAACGAGCTAGTCAAGTAGAGGCATACTAGTGACACTCTGTTTGTCTATGTATTCACACATGTATTATGTTTCCGGTTGATACAATTCTAGCATGAATAATAAAAATTTATCATGATATAAGGAAATATATAATAATTTATTATTGCCTCTAGGGCATATTTCCTTCACATCTCACGTGATGATCGGACATGGTTTAGTTGATATGGATCACGTGATCACTTAGATGATTAGCCGGATGTCTATCTAAGTGGGAGTTCTTAAGTAATATGATTAATTGAACTTTAATTTATCATGAACCTAGTACCTGATAGTATTTTGCATGTCTATGTTGTTGTAGATAAATGGCCCGTGCTGCTGTTCCGTTGAATTTTAATGCGTTCCTAGAGAAAGCTAAGTTCAAAGATGATGGTAGCAACTACACGGACTGGGTCCGTAACTTGAGGATTATCCTCATTGCTGCACAGAAGAATTACGTCTTGGAAGCACCTCTAGGTGCAAGACCCGCTGCAGGAGCAACGCCGGACGTTATGAATGCCTGGCAGAGCAAAGCTGATGACTACTCGATAGTTCAGTGTGCCATGATTTACGGCTTAGAACCGGGACTTCAGCGACATTTTGAATGTCATGGAGCATATGAGATGTTCCAGGAGTTGAAGTTAATATTTCAAGCCAATGCCCAGATTGAGAGATATGAAGTCTCCAATAAGTTCTACAGCTGCAAATTGAGGAGAATAGCTCTGTCAGTGAACATACTCAAAATGTCTGGGTATCATAATCACTTGACTCGACTGGGAGTTAATCTTCCGGTTGATAGTGTCATTGACAGAGTTCTTCAATCATTGCCACCAAGCTACAAAAGCTTCGTGATGAACTATAATATGCACGGGATGGATAAGACAATTCCCGAGCTCTTCGCGATGCTAAAGGTTGTGGAGGTAGAAATCAAGAAGGAGCATCAAGTGTTGATGGTTAACAAGACCACTAGTTTCAAGAAAAAAGGTAAAGGGAAGAAGGGTACTTCAAGAAGAACGACAAACAAGTTGTTGCTCAAGTGAAGAAGCCCAAGTCTGGACCTAAGCCTGAGACTGGGTGCTTCTACTGCAAAGGGACTAGTCACTGGAAGCGGAACTGCCCCAAGTATTTGGTGGATAAGAAAGATGGCAAAGTGAAAGGTATATTTGATATACATATTATTGATGTGTACCTTACTAATGCTCGTAGTAGTGCCTGGGTATTTGACACTGGTTCTGTTGCTCATATTTGCAACTCGAAACATGGGCTACGGATTAAGCAAAGATTGGCTAAGGACGAGGTGACGATGCGCGTGGGAAATGGTTCCAAAGTCGATGTGATCGCCGTCGGCACGCTACCTCTACATCTACCTTCGGGATTAGTTTTAGACCTAAATAATTGTTATTTGGTGGTAGCGTTAAGCATAAACATTATATCTGGATCTTGTTTGATGCGAGATGGTTATTCATTTAAATCAGAGAATAATGGTTGTTCTATTTATATGAGTAATGTCTTCTATGGTCACGCACCCTTGATGAGTGGTCTATTTTTGTTGAATCTCGACAGTAGTGATACACATATTCATAGTATTGAAGCCAAAAGATATAAGTTTAATAATGATAGTGCAACTTATTTGTGGCACTGCCGTTTATGTCATATTGGTGTAAAGTGCATGAAGAAACTCCATGCTGATGGGCTCTTGGAATCACCTGATTATGAATCACTTGATGCTTGTGAACCATGCCTCATGGGCAAGATGACTAAGACTCCGTTCTCCGGAACAATGGCGCGAGCAACAGACTTGTTGGAAATAATACATACTGATGTATGCGGTCCGATGAGTGTTGAGGCTCGTGGCGGGTATCGTTATTTTCTGACCTTCACAGATGATTTGAGGAGATATGGGTATATCTACTTGATGAAACATAAGTCTGAAACATTTGAAAAGTTCAAAGAATTTCAGAGTGAAGTGGAAAATCATCGTAAAAAGAAAATAAAGTTTCTACGATCTGATCGTGGAGGTGAATATTTGAGTTACGAGTTTGGTCTTCATTTGAAACAATGCGGAATAGTTTCGCAACTCACGCCACCTGGAACACCACAGCGTAATGGTGTGTCCAAACGTCGTAACCGCACTTTATTAGATATGGTGTGATCTATGATGTCTCTTACTAATTTACCGTTATCGTTTTGGGGTTATACTTTAGAGACGGCTGCATTCACGTTAAATAGGGCAACATCTAAATCCGTTGAGACGACACCTTATGAACTGTGGTTTGGCAAGAAGCCAAAGTTGTCGTTTATTAAAGTTTGGAGCTGCGATGCTTATGTGAAAAAGCTTCAACCTGATAAGCTCGAACCCAAATCGGAGAAATGTGTCTTCATAGGATACTCAAAGGAGGCTGTTGGGTACACCTTCTATCACAAATCCGAAGGCAAAATATTCGTTGCTAAGAATGGATCCTTTCTAGAGAAGGAGTTTCTCTCGAAAGAAGTGAGTGGGAGGAAAGCAGAACTTGATGAGGTAATTGTACCTGCTCCCTCATTGGAAAGTAGTTCATCACAAAAATCAGTTCCCGTGATTCCTACACCAATTAGTGAGGAAGCTAATGATGATGATCATGAAGCTCCTGATCAAGTTACTGCCGAACCTCGTAGGTCAACTAGAGTAAGATCCACACCAGAGCGGTACGGTAATCCTGTTCTGGACGTCATGTTACTTGACCATGACGAACCTACGAACTATGAGGAAGCGATGATGAGCCCACATTCCGCGAAATGGCTTGAGGCCATGAAATCTGAGATGGGATCCATGTATGAGAACAAAGTGTGGACTTTGGTTGACTTGCCCAATGATCGGCAAGCCATAGAAAATAAATGGATCTTCAAGAAGAAGGCCGACGCTGACGGTAATGTTACTGTCTACAAAGCTCGACTTATTGCAAATGGTTTTCGACAAGTTCAAGGGGTTGACTACGATGAGACTTTCTCACCCGTAGCGATGCTTAAGTCTGTTCGAATCATGTTAGCAATTGCCGCATTTTATGATTATGAAATTTGGCAAATGGACGTCAAAAATGCATTCCTGAATGGATTTCTAGAAGAAGAGTTGTATATGATGCAACCAGAAGGTTTTTTCGATCCAAAGGGTGCTAACAAAGTGTGCAAGCTCCAGCGATCCATTTATGGACTGGTGCAAGCCTCTCGGAGTTTGAATAAACATTTTGATAGTGTGATCAAAGCATATGGTTTTATACAGACTTTTGGAGAAGCCTGTATTTACAAGAAAGTGAGTGGGAGCTGTGTAGCATTTCTAATATATATTATATGTGGATGACATATTGTTGATTGGAAATGATATAGAATTTCTGGATAACATAAAAGGATACTTGAATAAGAGTTTTTCTATGAAAGACCTTGATGACGCTGCTTACATATTGGGCATCAAGATCTATAGAGATAGATCAACGCTTAATTGGACTTTCACAAAGCACATACCTTGATAAGATTTTGAAGAAGTTCAAAATGGACCAGTCAAAGAAAGGGTTCTTGCCTGTAATACAAGGTGTGAACTTCAGTGAGACTCAATGCCCGACCACTTCAGAAGATAGAGAGAAAATGAAAGTCATTCCCTATGCCTCAGCCATAGGTTCTATCATGTATGCAATGCTGTGTACCATACCTGATGTGTGCCTTGCTATAAGTATAGTAGGGAGGTACCAAAGTAATCCAGGAATGGATCACTGGACAGCGGTCAAGAACATCCTGAAATACCTGAAAAGGACTAAGGATATGTTTCTCGTTTATGGAGGTGACAAAGAGCTCGTCGTAAATGGTTACGTCGATGCAAGCTTTGACACTGATCCGGATGACTCTAAGTCACAAACCGGAGACGTATTTATATTGAATGGTGGAGCTGTTAGTTGGTGCAGTTCCAAACGGAGCGTCGTGGCGGGATCTACGTGTGAAGCGGAGTACATAGTTGCTTCGGAAGCAGCAAATGAAGGAGTCTGGATGAAGGAGTTCATATCCGATGTAGGTGTCATACCTAGTGCATCAGGACCAATTAAAATCTTTTGTGACAATACTGGAGCAATTGCCTTGGTGAAGGAATCCAGATTTCACAAGAGAACCAAGCAGATAAAGAGACGCTTCAATTCCATCCACGATCTAGGGTGACATAGAAGTTTGCAAGATACATACAGATCTGAATATTGCAGACCCGTTGACTAAGCCTCTCTCACGAGCAAAACATGATCAGCACCAAGACTCCATGGGTGTTAGAATCATTACTATGTAATCTAGATTATTGACTCTAGTGCAAGTGGGAGACTGAAGGAAATATGCCCTAGAGGCAATAATAAAGTTGTTATTTATATTTCCTTATATCATGATAAATGTTTATTATTCATGCTAGAATTGTATTAACCAGAAACATACATGTGTGAATACATAGACAAACACAATGTCCCTAGTATGCCTCTACTAGACTAGCTCGTTAATCAAAGATGGTCAAGTTTCCTAGCCATAGACATGTGTTGTCATTTGATGAACGGGATCACATCATTAGAGAATGATGTGATGGACAAGACCCATTCGCTAGCTTAGCACTATGATCGTTTAGTTTATTGCTATTGCTTTCTTCATGACTTATACATGTTCCTATGACTATGAGATTATGCAACTCCCGAATACCGGAGGAACACTTAGTGTGCTATCAAACATCACAACATAACTGGGTGATTATAAAGATGCTCTATAGGTGTCTCCGATGGTGTTTGTTGAGTTGGCATAGATCGAGATTAGGATTTGTTACTCCGATTGTCGGAGAGGTATCTCTGGGCCCTCTCGGTAATGCACATCACTATAAGCCTTGCAAACAATGTGACTAATGAGTTAGTTGCGGGATGATGCATGCGTTGGTTTTCCCTTGAAGAGGAAAGGGTGATGCAGCAAAGTCGCGTAAGTATTTCCCTCAGTTTTTGAGAACCAAGGTATCAATCCAGTAGGAGACTACACGCAAGTCCCTCGTACCTGCACAAACAAATAAGAACCTTGCAACCAACACGATAAAGGGGTTGTCAATCCCTTCACGGCCACTTGCAAAAGTGAGATCTGATAGAGATAATAAGATAAATATTTTTGGTATTTTTATGATATAGATTGGAAAGTAAAGATTGCAAAATAAACGACGACAAAAATAACTAATTAACGGGAGATTAATATGATGGAAGATAGACCCGGGGGCCATAGGTTTCACTAGTGGATTCTCTCAAGGTAGCAAATTCTACGGTGGGTGAACAAATTACTGTCGAGCAATTGATAGAAAAGCGCATAGTTATGAGAATATCTAGGCATGGTCATGTATATAGGCATCACGCCCGCGACAAGTAGACCGAAACGATTCTGCATCTACTACTATTACTCCACACATCGACCGCTATCTAGCATGCATCTAGAGTATTAAGTTCATAAGAACAGAGTAACGCATTAGGCAAGATGACATGATGTAGAGGGATAAACTCAAGCAATATGAAATAAACCCCATCTTTTTATCCTCGATGGCAACAATACAATACGTGCCTTGCTGCCCCTGCTGTCACTGGGAAAGGACACCGCAAGATTGAACCCAAAGCTAAGCACTTCTTCCATTGCAAGAAAGATCAATCTAGTAGGCCAAACCAAACTGATAATTCAAAGAGACTTGCAAAGATATCAAATCTTACATATAAGAATTCAGAGAAGAACCAAATATTTTTCATAGATAATCTTGATCATAAACCCACAATTCATCGGATCTCGACAAACACACCGCAAAAAGAATTACATCAAATAGATCTCCAAGAGAATCGAGGAGAACTTTGTATTGAGATCCAAAGAGAGAGAAGAAGCCATCTAGCTAATAACTATGGACCCGAAGATCTGTGGTAAACTACTCACACATCATCGGAGAGGCTATGGTGTTGATGTACAAGCCCTCCGTGATCGATTCCCCCTCCGGTGGAGCGCCGGAAAAGGCCCCAAGATGGGATCTCACGGGTGTAGAAGGTTGCGGCGGTGGAAATCGGGTTTCGTGGTGCTCCTGGATGTTTTCGGGGTATATGAGTATATATAGGCGAAAGAAGTAGGTCGGTGGAGCCACGAGGGGCCCACGAGGGTTGGGGGCGCGCCTACCCCCTGGGTGCGCCTCCCTACCTCGTGGCCTCCTTGTTGCTTCCTTGACGTCCACTCCAAGTCTCCTGGATTGTGTTTGTCCAAAAATAACTCTCCCGAAGGTTTCATTCCGTTTGGACTCCGTTTGATATTCCTTTTCTGTGAAACACTGAAATAGGCAAGAAAACAACAATTTGCACTGGGCCTTCGGTTAATAGGTTAGTCCCAAAAATAATATAAAAGTGCATAATAAAGCCCATTAAACATCCAAAACAGATAATATAATAGCATGGAACAATAAAAAATTATAGATACGTTGGAGACGTATCAAGCAACCCCAAGCTTAATTCCTGCTCATCCTCGAGTAGGTAAATGATAAAAACAGAATTTTTGATGTGGAATGCTACCTAGCATAATTCTCAATGTAATTTTCTTTATTGTGGGATGAATATTCAGATCCGAAAGATTCAAGATTAAAGTTTAATATTGACATAAAAATAATAATACTTCAAGCATACTAACAAAGCAATCATGTCTTCTCAAAATAACATGGCCAAAGAAAGTTATCCCTACAAAATCATATAGTCTGGCTATGCTCTATCTTCATCACACAAAATATTTAAATCATGCACAACCCCGATGACAAGCCAAGCAATTGTTTCATACTTTTGATGTTCTCAAACTTTTTCAATCTTCACGCAATATATGAGCGTGAGCCATGGACATAGCACTATATGTGAAATAGAATGGTGGTTGTGGAGAAGACAAAAAGGAGAAGATAGTCTCACATCAACTAGGCATATCAACGGGCTATGGAGATGCCCATCAATAGATATCAATGTGAGTGAGTAGGGATTGCCATGCAATGGATGCGCTAGAGCTATAAGTGTATGAAATCTCAACAAAAGAAACTGAGTGGGTGTGCATCCAACTCGCTGGGCATTTTGAGGAAGCCCATCATTGGAATATACAAGCCAATTTCTATAATGAAAGATTCCCACTAGTATATGAAAGTGACAACATAGGAGACTCTCTATCATGAAGATCATGGTGCTACTTTCAAGCACAAGTGTGGTAAAAGGATAGTAGCATTGCCCCTTCTCTCTCACTTGGGACAATGCTCTAATAATGATGATCATCACACTTTTATTTACTTACAACTCAATACTTAGAACAAAATATGACTCTATGTGAATGCCTCCGGCGGTGTACCGGGATATGCAATGAATGAAGAGTGACATGTATGAAAGAATTATAAAGGTGGCTTTGCCACAAATACGATGTCAACTACATGATCATGCAAAGCAATATGACAATGATGAAACGTGTCATAACAAACGGAACGGTGGTAAGTTGCATGGCAATATATCTCGGAATGGCTATGGAAATGCCCTAATAGGTAGGTATGGTGGCTTTTTTGAGGAAGGTATATGGTGGGTGTATGATACCGACGAAAGGTGCGCGGTATTAGAGAGGCTAGCAATGGTGGAAGGGTGAGAGTGCGTATAATCCATGGACTCAACATTAGTCCTAAAGAACTCACATACTTATTGCAAAAATCTATTAGTTATCGAAATGAAGTACTACGCGCATGCTCCTAGGGGATAGATTGGTAGGAAAAGACCATCGCTCGTCCCCGACCGCCACTCATAAGGAAGACAATCAATAAATAAATCATGCTCCAACTTCATCACATAACGGTTCACCATATGTGCATGCTACGGGAATCACAAACTTTAGAACAAGTATTTCTCAAATTCACAACTACTCAACTAGCATGACTCTAATATCACCATCTTCATATCTCAACACAATCATAAAGAATCAAACTTCTCATAGTATTCGATGCACTTTATATGATAGTTTTTATTATACCTATCTTGGATGTTCATCATATTAGGACTAATTTTATAGCCAAAGCAAATTACCATGATGTTCTACAAGACTCTCAAAATAATATAAGTGAAGCATGAGAGATCAATAATTTCTATAAAATAAAACCACCACCGTGCTCTAAAAAGATATAAGCGAAGCACTAGAGCAAAATTATCTAGCTCAAAAGATATAAGTGAAGCACATAGAGTATTCTAATAAATTCCGATTCATGTGTGTCTCTCCAAAAGGTGTGTACAGCAAGGATGATTGTGGTAAACTAAAAAGCAAAGACTCAAATCATACAAGACGCTCCAAGCAAAACACATATCATGTGGTGAATAAAAATATAGCCTCAAGTAAAGCTACCGATGGACGAAGACGAAAGAGGGGATGCCTTCCGGGGTATCCCCAAGCTTAGGCTTTTGGTTGTCCTTGAATTTTACCTTCGGGTGCCTTGGGCATCCCCAAGCTTAGGCTCTTGCCACTCCTTATTCCATAATCCATCAAATCTTTACCCAAAAACTTGAAAACTTCACAACACAAAACTCAACAGAAAATCTCATGAGCTCCGTTAGCGAAATAAAACAAACCACCACAATAAGGTACTGTAATGAAAATCATTCTTTGTTTATATTGGTGTTAAACCTACTGTATTCCAACTTCTCTATGGTTCATACCCCCCGATACTAGCCATAGATTCATCAAAATAAGCAAACAACACACGAAAAACAGAATCTGTCAAAAACAGAACAGTCTGTAGCAATCTGATTTGTTCGAATACTTATGGAACTCCAAAAATTCGGAAAAACTAGGACAACCTGTACAATTTGTATATGGAACTACTGCAAAAAGAATTGGTATTTTATAACGTTCTGGTGAATTTTAACGATTATTTTCATGAGCGCAAAGTTTCTGTCTTTTTCAGCAAGATCAAATAATTATCACCCAAGAAGATCCTATTGGTTCTACTTGGCACAAACACTAATTAAAACATAAAACCACATCTAACCAGAGGCTAGATGAATTATTTATTACTAAATAGTAACAAAAAGCAGGGAACAAAAATAAAATTGGGTTTCCTCCCAACAAGCGCTATCGTTTAACGCCCCTAGCTAGGCATTGATAATTTCAATGATGCTCACATGAAAGACAAAAATTGAAGCACAAAGAGAGCATCATACAACACTTGACAAACACATCTAAGTCTAACATACTTCCTATGCATAGGCATCTTATAAGAAAACAAATCAAGACAAGCAAAAACTAGCATATGCAAGGAAGCGGAAAGAAACAATAGCAATGTCAACATAACGAGAGGTAATTTAGTAACATGAAAATTTCTACAATCATATTTTCCTCTCTCATAATAATTACATGTCGGATCATAAGCAAATTCAACAAAATAGTTATCACATAAAATATTTTCAACACGATCCACATGCATGCAAAGTTGACACTCTCCCAAAATAGTGGGATTAACATTAGCTAAAGTCATGACCTCTCCAAACCCACTTTTATCAAAAATTTCATAAGATTGAACATTCTCCAAATATGTGGGATCTAAAGTTGACACTCTTACAAACCCACTTTCAATAATGTTGCAAACACTATTATCAATCTCATATTCATCATGGAGCTTGAATAAATTTTCAAGATCATAAGAAGAATCACCCCAATCATCATCATTGCAACAAATAGTAGTCATAGCAAAACTAGCATCCCCAAGCTTGAGGTTTTGCATATCATTACACAATTGACATTAAGAGAATTTATAATAACATCATTGCAATCATGCTTTTCCTCGAAGGAACTATCAAGTATGGGTGCAATAGCAACGATCTCATGTTTAACATAAGGAACTATAGCAAATTCATCTTCATAAATATTGGCATCATGGCCACAAGAATAGCAAGCATCATGTTCATCAAGGGATATTTCAATCAAATCATCGAAATCATAATTATCAATAGATTCATGCATATCATTATTTTCTTCAGAAGCAACGGTCATTCTTTCAATAAATTCTTTGACATAGACATTATGAGCATAGTTTTCATAGCAATATTTAAGTATGTCAAAATTTGCAGATTCGTAGAGAGTAAGATCGTAGTAAATACTTTTCAATCAAATAAGCAACTTCATAAGCACCCTTAAAAGCAACAAATTCTTCAATTTGTTCGATATCGTAGTAACTATAAACACCCTTTCACTAGTAGAAAACTGGGCTTTGGTCACAGGGCAATATTCACATTAGTCCCGGTTCAGTCACGAACCGGGACTAATGTGAGCATTGGTCCCGGTTCGTGCGGCCAGGGGCCTGCCGGGCCTCGTGGGGGCATTGGTCCCGGTTCGTCCGGCCCCTTTGGTCCCGGTTGGTGGGACAAACCGGGACCAATGGGCCTCGCTCTTGGCCCACCACCATTGGTCCCGGTTGGTGGCTTGAACCGGGACCAGAGGCTCACCCTTTAGTCCCGGTTCATACCACAAACCGGGACTAAAGGGTTGGTCCTAGTAGCGGTCAGAGTTTAGTCCCACCTCGCCAACCGGAGGGCGTTCACACCGGTTTATAAGCCCGTCCCTCTCTGCCTTGTTGAGCTCCTCTCAAAGTGAAAATAGATGCCCTTATACAGGGAATTTGACCTAAATTCAGAGTAAATTTCTTTGAATTTCATAGAAATTTATTATGAATTTATGTTGAATTTTCTCTATAGGCGCATCTATGTTCATTTTTTATAGTAAATAAAATAAATAAACCTTAATAAAATAAATAAAAATAAATAAACCTTAATAAAATAAAATAAAATAAACTATAGTAAATAAAATAAATAAACCTTAATAAAATAAATAAAAATAGCACAGTAAAATAAATAAAAATAGCAGCAGTAAAATAAATAAAAATAAAATAAATAAAGTAAAATACATAAGTAATTAGAACAAAATGGAATAAAATAAATAAGTTTTTTGTTGTAGAAACAAAACAAAATAAATAAAGCAAAAGAGAAAACAAAAAACAGGGAAAAAATTATGCCACCTACTGGGCCACCACGGCCTGAATACGACTTGAAACCCATCCATGGGCCAGGATTCAGGCCCGCAGAAGGCCCAGTAGGCCCCACAGGCAAAGAAAACGGTTAGGCCCGAAAGCCTGCAGTTGAGAGGAGCTCGAGAGGGTGGGCGCAACAGCGCTTATAAACCACTCTCGAGCTCTCTCAACTAGCGAGGTGGGACTAAACTTTTGACGCGGGGCAGCACAAGGCCTTTGGTCCTGGTTGGTGCCACCAACCGAGACTAAAGGGGTGCATTGGTCCCGGTTCGTGGCACCAACCGGGACCAATGCCCCCCCCCTTTAGTCCCGGTTGGTGCCACGAACCGGGACCAATGAGTTGCCTATATATACCCCATCGCCACAGCAGAGCACTCCACAGTGCTCTGTTTTTTCTGGCCGGCGAGGGGAGGGCATTTGGGTGCTCTAGCTCACCTCCTATACACATGAGGTGTTCGATGAAATGTCTGAGCCACACTAGTTAATCTTTCTCCTCTCGAAACTCGACCTCCGAGCTCCATTTTCCCCGAGATTTGTCTAGGTTTAGCGGTCCGTCACGTCCTGTCCCCGTCTTCACCACCGTCGATCGCCCGCGCCGATCTCGTCGCCAGCACCACCATGGTGAGCCTCTTGTTCTTATCTTCTTTCTGAAAGAAAAAAATTCTTACTTTAGATAGATACTTGTCTAATTTTGTTACTTTTATTATTCCTTCTTATTACATAGTGCGATGGTTTTGGTATCCGCCCCCGTCGGCCCTCGTCCTGTCTATGATTCGGATGTGGTATATATTATCTTTTTATAACTATTTGGTTCATTTATTGTTTTTGACAAATATGCCGACCAACGTGACATAGATTTTATTTATCTAGGAGGTGGTTGAACCGGAAATTCCAACCGACCCTATTGTCGAGAGGTTAAATTTAGTTGAAGAAGAAAACAATTACTTGAAGGAAAAAATAAAAAAATTGAGGAGGAGAAGATGATATTGGAGTTGCATGTTGCGGATGTCGTCGATGATCACAAGATCAAGATGGATGCAATGCGCTTGAAGATTAGAAAGATTAGAAAATATGCCATTCATACCGAGGCTTGGTATCATTATGCCGTTGGATCAATTGTTACCTTGGTTGCGATTATGATCGCATTTGTTTTCGCATTGAAATGTTTTACATAGTTTCAATGTATGGTTTAATTAATTAGATGCTCTAGAGAGCTATATATATGTTGTTAGATGAGAACTATGTATGTACTTTGGTTTTAATGTGATGATGAACTTCTATTAATTTGGTCACTTAATTATCTATTCATGATGTTCTGTAATGGTTTTTGACACACTTAATTATATATAATGCACGCAGATGAACTGGCAACGGATGTACGGTGACAGACACACCTCCGAGTACATTAAGGGCGTGCATGATTTTGTCGGAGTGGCTGAGGCAAACAAGCAGAATGGTTTTGTGTGTTGCCCATGCCCTACATGTGGGAATACGAAGTCTTACTCTGACCGGAAAATCCTTCACACCCACCTGCTTTACAAGGGTTTCATGCCACACTATAATGTTTGGACGAGGCACGGAGAAATAGGGGTTATGATGGAAGATGGCAAAGAAGAAGAGGACGATGACAACTATGTGCCCCCTGAATACGGTGATGCTGCAACAGGGGAAGCTGCTGAAGATCAAGAGGAACCAGACGATGTGCCCAATGATGCTGCAAGGGGGGAAGTTGCTGAAGATCAAGAGGAACCAGTGCCCGATGATGATGATCTCCGCCGGGTCATTGTCGATGCAAGGACGCAATGCAAAAGTCAAAAGGAGAAGCTGAAGTTCGATCGCATGTTAGAGGATCACAAAAAAGGGTTGTACCCCAATTGCGAAGATGGCAACACAAAGCTCGGGACCGTACTGGAATTGCTGCAGTGGAAGGCAGAGAATGCTGTGCCTGACAAAGGATTTGAGAAGCTATTGAAAATATTGAAGAAGAAGCTTCCAAAGGATAACGAATTGCCCGACAGTACATACACAGCAAAGAAGGTCGTATGCCCTCTAGGATTGGAGGTGCAGAAGATACATGCATGCCCTAATGACTGCATCATCTACCGCGGTGCGTACAAGGATCTGAACGCATGCCCGGTATGCGGTGCATTGCGGTATAAGATCAGACGAGATGACCCTGGTGATGTTGACGGCGAGCCCCCCAGGAAGAGGGTTCCTGCGAAGGTGATGTGGTATGCTCCTATAATACCACGGTTGAAATGTCTGATCAGAAACGAAGAGCATGCCAAGTTGATGCGATGGCACAGTGAGGACCGTAAGAAAGACGGGAAGTTGAGAGCACCCGCTGACGGGTCGCAGTGGAGAAAAATCAGGAGAAAGTACTGGGCTGAGTTTGCAGCTGACCCAAGGAACGTATGGTTTGGTTTAAGCGTGGATGGCATTAATCCTTTCGGGGAGCAGAGCAGCAATCACAGCACCTGGCCCATGACTCTATATATGTATAACCTTCCTCCTTGGATGTGCATGAAGTGGAAGTTCATTATGATGCCAGTTCTCATCCAAGGCCCTAAGCAACCCGGCAACGGCATTGATGTGTACCTAAGGCAATTAGTTGAAGAACTTTTACAGCTGTGGAATGGAAATGGTGTACCTACGTGGGATGAGCACAAACAGGAGGAATTTAACCTGCACGCGTTGCTGTTTGTAACCATCAACGATTGGCCCGCTCCCAGTAACCTTTCAGGACAGACAAACAAGGGATACCACGCATGCACGCACTGTTTAGATGACACTGAAAGTATATACCTGGACAAATGCAGGAAGAATGTGTACCTGGGCCATCGTCGATTTCTTCCGACCAACCATCAATGTCGAAAGAAAGGCAAGCATTTCAAAGGCGAGGCAGATCACCGGAAGAAGCCCGCCATGCGTACCGGTGATCACGTACTTGCTATGGTCAATGATTTACACGTAATCTTTGGAAAGGGTCCCGACGGACTAGCTGTTCCGAATGACGCTGAGGGACACGCACCCATGTGGAAGAAGAAATCTATATTTTGGGACCTACCCTACTGGAAAGAGCTAGAGGTCCGCTCTTCAATCGACGTGATGCACGTGACGAAGAACCTTTGCGTGAACCTGCTAGGCTTCTTGGGCGTGTATGGGAAGACAGAAGACCTGAGGCACGGGAGGACCTGCAATGTTTGCACGAAAAAGACGGCATGCCTCCGAAGCAGTATGAAGGTCCTGCCAGCTACGCTCTTAAGAAAGAAGAGAAAGAAATCTTCTTTGAATGCCTGCTCAGTATGAAGGTCCCGACTGGCTTCTCGTCGAATATTAAGGGAATAATAAATATGCCAGAGAAAAGTTCCAGAACCTAAAGTCTCATGACTGCCACATGATTATGACGCAACTGCTTCCGGTTGCATTGAGGGGGCTTCTACCGGAAAACGTCCGATTAGCCATTGTGAAGCTATGTGCATTCCTCAATGCAATCTCTCAGAAGGTGATCGATCCAGAAATCATACCAAGGCTAAGGAGTGATGTGGCGCAATGTCTTGTCAGTTTCGAGCTGGTGTTCCCACCATCCTTCTTCAATATCATGACGCACGTCCTAGTTCATCTAGTCGACGAGATTGTCATTCTGGGGCCCATATTTCTACACAATATGTTCCCCTTTGAGAGGTTCATGGGAGTCCTAAAGAAATATGTCCGTAACCGCGCTAGGCCAGAAGGAAGCATCTCCATGGGCCATCAAACAAAGGATGTCATTGGGTTTTGTGTTGACTTCATTCCTGGCATTAAGAAGATAGGTCTCCCTAAATCGCGGTATGAGGGGAGACTGACTGGAAAAGGCACGCTTGGAGGGGACTCAATAATATGCAGGGACGGATATTCTTGGTCTCAAGCACACTACACAGTTCTACAGAACTCTACCTTGGTGACCCCGTATGTCGATGAACACAAGAACAGTCTGCACTCCAAACACCCGGAGCAGTGTGACGACTGGATTACATGTGAACACATCAGGACTTTCAGCAGTTGGTTGGAAACACGTCTCAGAGGTGACACCACTGTTTGTGATGAGTTGTACTCGTTGTCCAGGGGACCATCTTCGACTGTATTGACTTACAAAGGATACAAGATAAATGGGAATACATTTTACACGATCGCCCAAGATCAAAAGAGCACCAACCAAAACAGCGGTGTCCGCTTTGATGCAGCAACTGAGAGGGGAGAGGACACATATTATGGTTACATAATGGACATATGGGAACTTGACTACGGACATGATTTTAAGGTCCCTTTGTTTAAGTGCAAATGGGTCAATCTGTCAGGAGGCGGGGTACAGGTAGACCCACAGTACGGAATGACAACAGTGGATCTGAACAATCTTGGGTACACTGACGAACCGTTCGTCCTAGCGAATGACGTGGCACAGGTTATCTATGTGAAGGACATGTCTACCAGACCAAGAAAAAGAAAAGATAAGGAAGCGAATACATCATACGATGAGCCAAAGCGCCACATAGTTCTTTCAGGAAAAAGGGACATCGTGGGAGTGGAGGGCAAGACAGACATGTTTGAAGATTATGAAAAGTTTCATGAAATTCCTCCCTTCAAAGTCAAGGCTGACCCAAGCGTCCTGATAAACGATGAAGATTGTCCATGGTTACGGCGCAATAAGCAAATGACACAAGCGAAGAAAAAGTGAAGACTTTCTCCCGCAACTATTATGATGATACCATGCCAACTTTGTAACAGACGAGTATGATACCATTGTCCGTTTTGTACACGAAGTGCATCTAGTTTTTGCCGTAACTCTCTCAACTTTCTTGCACATGCTATGTGGATGAAATGATGATACCATGCCAACTTTCAACCTTTTCAGAGTTCATTTGAAATGCTTTTCAAGTTTAGGGTCTTATAGCTCAAAATAATTAGTAAATGCATGAAAAATAACAAATGAAGTCAGAAAGGGTTGAAAATTGAAGATGTGGCTTTGAATGGTGCATTTTGAACACACAAAAAGTCAGGAGTTCAAATAAGTTTTAAAAAATGAAATCCCTTTGTAACAGACGAGTTTCCGTATGAAATCCTGATACTTCGAAAGAGATTGTCCGTTTTGTACACGAAGTGCATCTAGTTTTTGCCGTAACCCTCTCAACTTTCTTGCACATGCTATGTGGATGAAATGATGATACCATGCCAACTTTCAACCTTTTCAGAGTTCATTTGAAATGCTTTTCAATTTTAGGGTCTTATAGCTCAAAATAATTAGTAAATGCATGAAAAATAACAAATGAAGTCAGAAAGGGTTGAAAATTGATGATGTGGCTTTGAATGGTGCATTTTGAACACAAAAAAAGTCAGGAGTTCAAATAAGTTTAAAAAGATGAAATCCCTTTGTAACAGACGAGTTTCCGTATGAAATCCTGATACTTCGAAAGAGATTGTCCGTTTTGTACACGAAGTGCATCCAGTTTTTGCCGTAACCCTCTCAACTTTCTTGCACATGCTATGTGGATGAAATGATGATACCATGCCAACTTTCAACCTTTTCAGAGTTCATTTGAAATGCTTTTCAATTTTAGGGTATTATAGCTCAAAATAATCAGTAAATGCATGAAAAATGGTGCATGAAAAATAACAAATAAAATAAATAAGTAATTAGAAACAAAATAATATAAACTTTAATAAAATATATAAGTAGAAACAAAATAAAATAAACTTTAATAACATAAATAAAATTTATGAAACTAAAATTATCAAAGTATTTTCTGTTCAAAACATTATAAGCAACCTCTAGTATTATTGAAACTAAAATTATATGAAATTGATGCAACTAAAATTATCAAAGTATTTTCTGTTCAAAATCATTGAAAGCAAAAATAATTTTCATAAAGAACTTTTTTTGTTAGAAACTTTAATAGCAAAAAGAATTATCCTAAAGTAAAATAAATAAGTAATTAGAAACAAAAAAAAATAAAATAAATAAGTTTTTTGTTGTAAGTAGAAACAAAACAAAATAAATAAAGCAAAAAAGAAAACAAAAAAACAGGCAAAAAATAAAAATTATGCCACCTACTGGACCACCACGGCCTGAATACGACTAGAAACCCATCCATGGGCCAGGATTCAGGCCCGCAGAAGGCCCAGTAGGCCCACAAGCATGTACATAGAGGTTAGGCCCATAAGCCTGCTTTAGAGAGGAGCTCGACAGCTCAGGCGCACCGCACCTTATAAACAGGTGCGGCTCTCTCTCAGCTAGCGAGGTGGGACAAAACTCCCAGCACCACGCCGCTGTGCAAGGCCATTGGTCCCGGTTGGTGGCACGAACCGGGACCAATGCCACCCTTTGGTCCCGGTTCGTGGCACCAACCGGGACCAATGCCCCCCCTTTAGTCCCGGTTGGTGCCACCAACCGGGACCAAAGGCCGCCGCTTCCCGCCCTTTGGGCTGCTGAAAAGAGGCCTTTGGTCCCGGTTGGTAGCACCAACCGGGACTAAAGGGGGGCATTGGTCCCGGTTGGTGCCACGAACCGGGACCAATGCTCTGAGTATATAAGAAAACACTTAGCGTTTTTCAGATTCATCTCTGCAGTTGCCCCGCCCTGACGACGCCGCCAGGCTGCCCCAGCTCGCCCCGTCGACGCCGTCGCCGCCCTCTGCTGCCTCGTCGACGCGCAGCCGCCCCTTCCCCGAGCACGCCGCCGGCGGCCCGCCCCGACCACGCCGCGCGCCCCTGCCCCGACCACGTCATCGTCGCCCCAGCTGCCCCGACCACGCCGCCATCGCCTCTGCCTCGCCCAGCCCCGACCACGCCGCCGTCGCCTCTGCCCCTGCCCCGACCACGCCGCCGTCGCCTCTGCCCCTGCCCCGACGCGCCGCCGTCGCCTTGGTCAGGGCCAGCACTGCCCCCTTCCTCCTGATTTTTTCTGCACATATATATGATGTTTTTTTCCTGATTATATGTATATGTATGAGTATATGTATGTGTGTATATCTGTTTATATGTCCTTTTTTTAGATATTTTTTTTGCATTTTTATAAAAATGTATATATGTTCTTTGTGTATATATATGTTCATGTATATATGCAAAAGATAGATTTTTAGAAAAGTTAGGATTTTTTTCTGTTCATAGATTTTTTTGGTGATATTAATTATTGTAGAATATGCAAATGTTTGTATATTCATATGAACAATGCATTAGGCAAAACCTTTACTTTTTTCGAAATTTTCTATTTGAACATTTTTTTATGAATGAGAGGAAAAAGGAAAATAAGAAGAGGAAGAAAGGAGAAGAAGAGGAGAGGAAGAAGAGGAGAAATAAATAAGAAGAGGAAAAAAGAAGAAAAAGAAGAGGAGAAGAAGAAAGGAATAGAAGAGAAGAAGAAATAGAATTTTTTCTATTTTTTCTTCTTCTCTTCTATTCCTTTCTTCTTCTCCTCTTTTTTTCTTCTTTTTTTCTTCGATCTTCTCCTCTATTCCTTTCTTCTTCTCCTCTTTTTATTTCTTCTTCGTTTTCTTATGTTTTATCAGGTCTGTTGTCGTCGATATACCCCTCTCCCAATAACTTCAACACAAGGGGGGTCGATATACCCCCTCCCCGATAATATTATTTTCCCATGTACGTATGTCGTCGTTGTCGATATAACCCCCTCCCGATAACTTCAACACGTGGGGGGAGGGTCGATATACCCCCTCCCCGATAACATTATTTTCCCATGTATATATGTCGTCGTTGTCGATATATATAACTCCCTCCCAGATAACTTCGACATGATGGACGATCGATATTTATACCCCCTCACGACCGTGATAACTTATACCACGGGAGCACCCCCCCGGCCCTCTCGCTCGACCAAAACTCTCGAGGAAACCCAAACCCTAGAAAAAAACGATGTCGGTCTCCTACCCCCTCCCGCCGCGCCCCTACCCTTGAAGCGTTGCCGAGGCCACCCCAAACCCGGAATAAGCTAGGTCTACGTTTGCACTAATATATCCACCTGCTGTCATGTTTGTGTAATAATTGCCATGTTGTAATATTTGCAGAAACAATGGAGCATAGACGAGATGAGCAAGCAGAAGAGTGTTGGGGGACATAATCTTAGCCGGACGTGATATCTTGTCGTATCTTAATGACAATGATGGTTTGGAAGAACAGGGTGAAGAAGCAGGCTACGGTGATCGAAGAGTGGAGGAGGAAAGACATGATTATGATGGCTCCGATGACCCAATGCTGGTGCAAGAAGGAGCCCGTGGTGACGGCTCTGGTGACCGAACAGAGTCCGGCCAGGTAAATATATTAGTTAAGCATGTGCTGACTAGCTAATTGATGCATTCATTGTTTTGGTATGTACACATATTAATTAACACTCATCTTTCTTCTTTTTTCTAGCCCTCCGGATCGAGCACAACTTCGGTAAAGAGACGAGGCCCGAAGAGAAAGTTGCGCTCGGATGAAAGGTTTGAGATCACAGCAATCGCGCGCGATGGCCAACCGATTGAACCCATCCGGACAAAGGATGCATTTGCTGCTCAGAGCGGGGTTCTAGTTAGGGACAAGATCCCGATCAGCATCCACCAATGGTATAAGCCTAAGAAGGAAGACCCTGAGGTGTCTTATGTCAATGATATGCAGAAAGATGATCTTTGGGCTGAGCTGAAGGCAAATTTCACCCTACCGCCAGAGGAGGATCCGGAGAAGCCAGTTAAAGAGCAATTAATAAAGTCTCATGCTCTTAAGAAGATGGCAGACCTATTCAGGAGGTGGAAGAATGAGCTGAAAACGTTTGTCGACAAAGAAGAGACACCAGAATTCATCGGCCGGTATGAGAAGATCAGAGATCACTGGCCCGCATTTGTGGCCCACAAGACATCAGAAAAGAGTAAGATGTCAGCGACAAACAAGGAGAATGCTGCGAAGAAGAAGCTTCACCATCGCACGGGGTCAGGTGGCTACCTCAAAGCCCGGCCTAACACTAGTAGAAAACAGGGCTTTGGTCACAGGGCAGTATTCACATTAGTCCCGGTTCAGTCACGAACCGGCACTAATGTGAGCATTCGTCCCGGTTCGTGCGGCTAAGGCATTAGTCCCGGTTCACCTGGGCCCTTTAGTCCCGGTTGGTGCCACGAACCGGGACTAAAGGGTGCGATGCCCATTAGTCCTGGTTGGTGGCACCAACCGGGACTAAAGGTTAGACCTTTAGTCCCGGTTGGTGCCACCAACCGGTACTAATGGGCTTTGAGGCATTAGTACCGGTTCATGGCACGAACCGGTACTAAAGGTCCCATGTTCAAACTCTACCCCCCCCCCCCGCCGTGGACCGCCTTTTCAGTTTTGGAAAAAACAAAAGAAATGATGGAAATGTCAAAAAAATAAAAAAAATAAGTTTCCCATGTTTATTTGCAAATATGAATATGAATTTCGACTTTATTTGCAAAATCTCTCTGGAATTTGTAAAATGGGCATAACTTTTGCATACGAACTCGGATGGAAAAGTTTTTTATATGAAAAATCATCTACTCGAAAAGTTACATCCAAATTTAACTGGGGGAACCCCGTTAAACATTTTCAAAATCCTCAAAAACCTAACAGAAAAAAGTTACGGGGCTTTTAAGATCTAGAGTGGAAAAAATCGAAAAAATTTCAAACTTACTAGTGGCGCACCATTTGCTAGGTGCGCCACTAGTAACAGAAAAAATATAGTTTCAATTTTTTTTGGAAAAAATGTGGTCAAATCTGGTCAAACTATGGTCAAACTGTGGTCAAACAATGGTCAAACTAATTATTCTAGAATATTAGTGTTACTAAATAATTATTTCAGTTATTTTGAATTTTGGTCAAATCTGGTCAAACTGTGGTCAAACAATGGTCAAACTAATTATTCTAGAATATTAGTGTTACTAAATAATTATTTCGGTTATTTTAAATTTTGGTCAAATCTGGTCAAACTGTGGTCAAACAATGGTCAAACTAATTATTCAAGAAATATTAGTGTTAATAAATAATTATTGTTTTTTAAAACAATAGTTTCAAACTCAAACAGTGAAATGTGTCACTTCATGCTCAAGCAAAATTCCTGAGGGTTAATAGGATTGACATCTTACTATTGTCAGGAAAACAACAAGTGCAGACTTGGAAACGAGGGAGAATAGAACCCGGAAGTTAAGCGTGCTCAGGTTGGGGGAGTGCGAGGATGGGTGACCGTTCGGGAAGTTAGATGATTTGGAAAGAAGAGGGGTGATTAGAGATTAGAGAATAAATTGAGCACTGATGAGGGGTGATGATTAGAGATTAGAGGTTAAAATAATTCAGAAATTTGAAAATCAAAAAAATTCAAAAAAAATTCAAAAAAAATCATAAAATTTCCTTACCAACCGGGACTAAAGGTGGAGCTCCACGTGGCCGCGGCCTTTAGTCCCGGTTCGTGTAAGAACCGGGACTAAAGGGGAGAGGCATTAGTAACGACCCTTTAGTCCCGGTTCAAAAACCGGGACTAAAGGGCCTTACCAACCGGGCCAAAAGCCCCTTTTTCTACTGTATAAGTGGGCCAAGGCTGAGAATGATCTGCTTGAAAAAGGGATCAAACCACAGACAATGAACGGGACAGACCGTTGCCGGACTTGGTTCTTCGGGGCTGGCGGAACCTTGGACCCTGTATCAGGGAGGTGCATTTGGACGAACGAGCTTTTGAGAATACCAGTCAAGAAGATTCAGCAATATATCGATGCAGCGCAGGAAGGGACACTCATTCCAGGCAGAGAGAACGACGAGCTCATAATGGCCCTCGGGAATCCTGAGCACCCTGGACGGACACGAGGCACGCCAGGCTCCGTTCCGTGGAAGGCTGTTTTTCCGGACGCAGGCGGTTACAAAAGCCAAGAGAGGAGGAAAAAAATGGAGCATACCCAAATTCAGAAGCTGCACGAAAGGGTTCAAGCGCTAGAGGAACGAGACGGCAATCGACATGCCGAAACTACCCCCGAAGCTACCCCGCCATCTCAGCGGAGAAGCAGCGTGGCTTCCACCGAGCTGCTTCAGCCGGAGCATGTCTTGACGGCTCCTGCTAGCTACCCCGTGGATGCTATCACGGAGTCTCAACATTGCCACCTTATGGCGGAATGGCAAAACTTCAAAGTCAAGGCGGCTGTTGGCTCTGTTTTACCTCCTGAACCCGGCGCAACCTACCACTGCCGGCCGATTCCAGTAGGATATGCTAGGGTGATGGTGGATGAAATAATGGAGGGATTTGAGGACCTCCAGCTTGACCACCCTACCAGTGAAGGGGAGACTCGGCTGGGTTTAGCTCTGAAGACTCCGTGCCTATGGCGGAAGGAGCTCATTAACCTTCCGAACTGGACGCCTCCGTCGAGTAAGGGCACTCCGCCGTTGCCTCCTCCTCCGGCGAGTGATCAGGGCACTCAGCCTCCTTCTCTGGCGCGTGGCGGCACTCCGCCTCCTCCTCCGGCGAGTGATCAGGGCACTCAGCCTCCTTCTCCGGCGCGTGGCGGCACTCCGCCTCCTTCTCCGCCTGCGCCGACATGCCAGAGCAGCCAGCCTCCTCCTTCTCCGCCTCGTCAGCAAGGGCGGAAGAGACCCGCCGCCGCTCCGGCTGCTCCGGCGCGTCGTAGTCCTTCTCCTCCGCCTCATAAGCAAGGAAAGAAGACAGCCGCAGCCGCTCCGTCTGCTCTGCCGGCGTCTAGCAGTACAGCTGCCAGAGGCGGGAGGCAATACAGATTCAGTCCTTCTCTGAAGACTCCAGAGAAGTTACCATACGAGAGGACCGAGGAGGAGAACGCGAAGATCGTGCGAGCTGAAGTGAAGAACTTCTTTGAAGGGGTGAAAGCAAAGAAACATCCACCTCCGGAGGAGAAGGTAGATCCGGTGAAAGCGAAGCGCACTCTGGATGCCCTGACAAAACCACCAAAGTCTCCGCCGAAAGGCAACTATGAGCGCATTATTGCAAAGACATTTGTCGAAGCGGAGCGGTCGGGAAGTACTGTCAGTGATCAAAGGTTAAAAGAACGACGAGCTGGGAAAAAAATTGCCCAGCTCGGCGAACAAGCGAACCAATCGTGCCCCCCGCTCAAGGTGTCTAAAGACATCGTCGCTAATGATCCGAGGATGGTGGCCGGTTATAGCAATCTTGGAGATTACCTGCCCGACGATGTACATTATGAAATCATGGAGGTGGACGAACAGAAATACCATTACAGGAAGCCTCTCGTCAAAGATGAAAGATCTCTAACAACGATGATGCGAAGATTACATGATTGGTACATGAAAACCTGCAGAGAGTCTGATGGGATGAATACTTTGACGCTGAGAGTTAAACTGGAGCATGACCTCGTTGGAATTGAACTGCTGAATGTTCCATTTGAGGAGTTCTTCCAGTTTTTCAATCAAAAGGCCCTCGATAAATCAAGGATCACTTGCTACTGTCTGTAAGTAGTACTACTTCTGTCATTAATTCTCTCTATATAGGTCAGCTCTTTCATTGCATGTATTTATAATTATCCTCACTATATTATGCAGATTGAAGATCGCCGAATTGAAGAAAAGACAAATCAGTGATATTGGGTTCATTAACACAAATCTCATAGATGCATATACGGTTGAAAAACATGCCAAAGAAGCCGAGGCCAACTTGCTACGATCGTTGGTATTAAATCAAAACAAAGATATAATACTCTTTCCTTACAACTTCAAGTGAGTGTTACTGTCTTGTGCATATTCGGTTTCCCTTATTAGTCCAGGTTATGGTAATGTAATTGATGACTTATGCATGCATGCGCAGCTTCCACTATATTCTCCTAGAGATTAAGCTTGAGCAGGGAGTAGTAACCGTCTTAGACTCGAGACGAAAAGATCCCCAGGACTATGCGGACATGACTCAAATGCTCGAGAAGTAAGTTAAATCGATCATTATCCACCATATCAGCAACTTTGTTCATTTCCTGATATCAAGTAATTGTTTTCTTTGTCTGGCAGGGTTTGGAGAAAATTCACCACAAAAGCTCCGGGACTGCCGAAGAAGCTGCAATTTAGACACCCGAAAGTAAGTACTATAGTAGCATGTTCCGCACATCTCCTAGTGATTCAAGCGCTAGTTTCATCAATACCATTTAGCATGCTTGCTTATCTGTTAGTTGACCTCTATTTCTTGTAAAGTGGTTGTGGCAGGAACAAGGGAATGATTTCTGTGGATACTATGTTTGCGAGTCTATCCGCCACACGACCTGTGAGCGGGGCTACTCTGACGAACAATATGAAGTGCGTAAGCAATAATATTCACAATTTTATTTTATTACCATCATTTGTGTCGAGTTTCATTTTTTCATATATATATATGTATTGACCCCCTTCTTCAAATTAGATGTTTCGGATGCGGGATGAACTCCTAGCAGAAGATCGTATGCGAGCAATTCAAGAGGAATTGGCGGCATTCTTCCTTGACCACGTGATCGCTGAAAACGGAGAATACTATGTGAACCTTGTGTTCTTACAATTTAATTAGGAGATTATATTTTAAGAGATAATTATTGTATATATGTAGCCGGTAGTGTCAGATAGATATACGAGAACTTGTTGTTCGACCAATCTCTCGGAGAAGGAGAGGTGGTCGATATCACTTCTCTCTGTATGCATATGTTCATGACGATCTTTTGTTTCCTTCATTTGCTTACTAGCTAGCGTGTCTAGTCCTCTCCATACGTATATAGTACGTAGCGTCGACCAAGCACGGAGATAAGAGAGGACACTTCTCTCTATTAATTAGCTAGCTAACACAATATATGAAACACCTAAATTAACCCCCCAAAACCCCCCAACCCCCCCTTTCAAAAAAACAAAAACCCCAGCCCCTGAAATGCTGACGCGTGGATGCCACCAACCGGGACCAAAGGCCCCCCTGCCTGGGCTGGCAGCAGCGGCCACGTGGAGGACCTTCTGTCCCGGTTCGTGTAAGAACCGGGACTAAAGGGTTAGGGCTTTAGTAACGACCCTTTAGTCCCGGTTCGAAAACCGGGACAAAAGGCCCTTACCAACCAGGGTAAAAGCCCCTTTTTCTACTAGTGTTTGCATAAGAAGATAAGATTTCATTATCATTAAACTCACATAGGTAGGGGAGGTGTTTTTAGGGTTCTTAGAGCAACAAGTAAAATCATAAATTTCACAAAGATTCCAAGCATAACACAGCAATCTCTTTATTTGATCCCATAAGAGTCTCCCTTTTTTAGACAAATGGTGACGCACAAAATGAGCATGCTCATCTAAAGATTTCCCATCAACTAGGCTAGTTGGGGTTTCAGCACAAGCGCATAAGGATCGAAGATGATCCAAGTAGAACACTTTAAGTGGATCCATATCAATAGATTTTTAGCAAGCAAAGATGCAAGCAAATAGAAGGCACATGGAAACACAAACAAAGATACATACGGGAAGACGGCGAAGAAAAGGCAAAGGTGAAGTGGGGGAGAGGAAAACGAGAGGCAAATGGCAAATAATGTAATGCGAGGGATAAGAGTTTGTGATGGGTACTTGGTATGTCTTGACTTGTGCGTAGATCTCCCCGGCAATGGCGCCAGAAATCCTTCTTGCTACCTCTTGAGCATGCATTGGTTTTCCCTTGAAGAGGAAAGGGTGATACAGCAAACTAGCGTAAGTATTTCCCTCAGTTTTTGAGAACCGAGGTATCAATCCAGTAGGAGACCACACACAAGTCCCTCGTACTTGCACAAACAAATAAGAACCTTGCAACCAACGCGATAAAGGGGTTGTCAATCCCTTCACGGCCACTTGCAAAAGTGAGATCTGATAGTGATAATAAGATAAATATTTTTGGTATTTTTATGATATAGATTGGAAAGTAAAGATTGCAAAATAAACGGTGACAGAAATAACTAATTAATGGGAGATTAATATGATGGAAGATAGACCCGGGGGGCATAGGTTTCACTAGTGGCTTCTCTCAAGATAGCAAATTCAATGGTGGGTGAACAAATTACTGTCGAGCAATTGATAGAAAAGCGCATAGTTATGAGAATATCTAGGCATGATCATGTATATAGGCATCACGTCCGCGACAAGTAGACCGAAACGATTCTGCATCTACTACTATTACTCCACACATCGACCGCTATCCAGCATGCATCTAGAGTATTAAGTTCATAAGAATAGAGTAACGCATTAGGCAAGATGGCATGATGTAGAGGGATAAACTCAAGCAATATGATATAAACCCCATCTTTTTATCCTCGATGGCAACAATACAATACGTGCCTTGCTGCCCCTGCTGTCACTGGGAAAGGACACCGCAAGATTGAACCCAAAGCTAAGCACTTCTCCCATGGCAAGAAAGATCAATCTAGTAGGCCAAACCAAACTGATAATTCGAAGAGACTTGCAAAGATATCAAATCATACATATAAGAATTCAGAGAAGAACAATATTGTTCATAGATAATCTTGATCATAAACCCACAATTCTTCGGATCTCGACAAACACACCGCAAAAAGAATTACATTGAATAGATCTCCAAGAGAATCAAACTTTGTATTGAGATCCAAAGAGAGAGAAGAAGCCATCTAGCTAATAACTATGGACCCGAAGGTCTGTGGTAAACTACTCACACATCATTGGAGAAGCTATGGTGTTGATGTAGAAGCCCTCCGTGATCGATACCCCCTCCGGCGGAGCACCGGAAAAGGCCCCGAGATGGGATCTCACGGGTATAGAAGGTTGCGGCGGTGGAAATAGGGTTTCGTGGTGCCCCTGGATGTTTTCGGGGTATATGAGTATATATAGGCGAAAGAAGTAGGTCGGTGGAGCCACGAGGGACCCACAAGGGTGGGGGGCGCGCCTACCCCCCTGGGCGCGCCTCCCTACCTCGTGGCCGCCTCGTTGCTTCCTTGACGTCCACTCCAAGTCTCCTGGATTGCGTTTGTTCCAAAAATAACTCTCCCGAAGGTTTCATTCCGTTTGGACTCCGTTTGATATTCCTTTTCTGCGAAACACTGAAATAGATAAAAAAAACAACAATTTGCACTGGGCCTTCGGTTAATAGGTTAGTCCCAAAAATAATATAAAAGTGCATAATAAAGCCCATTAAACATCCAAAACAGATAATATAATATCATGGAACAATCAAAAATTATAGATACGTTGGAGACGTATCTGCCGGCCGGCCTCCTCCCTCCCTTCCTCCTTTATATACGGGGGAGGGGGCACCCCATAGACACAAGTTGATCTTTAGCCGTGTGCGGTGCCCTCCTCCATAGTTTACACCTCGGTCATATTGTCGTAGTGCTTAGGCGAAGCCCTGCGCCGGTAACTTCATCATCACCGTCACCACACCATCGTGCTGACGAAACTCTCATTCGGCCTCAGCTGGATCAAGAGTTCGAGGGACGCCACCGAGCTGAACGTGTGCAGATCGCGGAGGTGTCGTGCGTTCGGTACTTGGATCGGTTGGATCGCGAAGACGTTCGACTACATCAACCGCGTTACTAAACGCTTCCTCTTTCGATGTACGAGGGTACGTGGACACACTCTCCCCGCTCGTTGCTATGCTTCTCCTAGATAGATCTTGCGTGATCGTAGGATTTTTTTGAAATACTACGTTCCCCAACATCTTTCTCATGTGTGCTTCCCGACGTGAGCAGGCAACAAAAACACCGAAGGCCATCGCTGATCTAGGCCATCCGATCATGGGATATTGAGGATAGTTGGGCGGATCCGAATGTACATGTAGAATTGGGCCGAATACTAATGTGGGAAAATAAACAGTGAGTGTGTGTGTGTGATACCATCCGTGTGGCCACGGTGTTTCTTTCTCATATGGGCTTCTCCAAGTGAGCAAGCAACAAAAACACCAAAGGTTGCTGCTGATCTGGGCCGTCCGATCATGGGATACTGCGGATAACCGGTTGGATCCGAATGTACATGTAGGATTGGGCCGAATACTATTGTGGGAAAAACAAATAGAGAGAGAGAGTGATACCATCCGTGTGGCCCCGGTGTTTCTTTCGCTTGTGCGCTTCTCCAAGTGAGCATGCAAGCAAAACACCGGAGGCCGCGACTGATCAGGACTGTCCGATTGTGGCATACAACGGATAAGTGGTCGGATCGGAATGTACATGTGGTATTAGACCGGATATTGACGTAGGAGAACACAACACGGTGTGTGTGCGCGCGCTGCGATACCATCTGTGGCAGCGGTGTGCGTCTTCTCGTGCTTCTCCAAGTGTGCAAGCGAGACATCCGCAACCGTCGATGATCTGAACCGTTCGGTTGGGGATAAGACGGATAAGCGGTTGGCTCCGAATGTATGTGTGGGGTTACGTCGGGTTCGGACATGTTGGGGCGATGGACCGACACGGCCCACCGTCCCCGGTCTGGGTCATGCAATCGCCGAGTATTTCGTAGAGGAAGGAGTAGATACGAACCAAACCTGGCAAGGGGATGGGAAAACAGAGTCTGTGTGTGTGATACCATCCATGGCCGCAGTGTTTCTTTCTTGTGTGCTTCTCCAAGTGAGCAAGCAACAAAACACACCGGAGGCCGCCGCTATTCTGGGCCGTCCGATCATGGGATACTACAGATAATCGGTCGGATTTGAATGTACATGTAGGATTGGGCCGAATACTAACATGGGAAACATAACACACACACATAGACAATGTCTGCGTTTGTGTTTATGTGTGTGTGATACCATCCGTGGACGCGGTGCTTCTTTCGTGTGTGCTTTCTCAAGTGAGCAAGGAGGCAAAACACCAAGAGGTCGACGCTTATCTGGGACGTCCAATCATGGGATATAGCGGATAGCAGTCGAATCTGGATCTAAATGTGGTATCAGGCCCAATACTAACGTGGGAAAACACAACAAAAGGACGAAGAGTGTGTGTCTATACTGTGGGACCATCCTTGGCCGCCGTGCTTCTTTCGTGTGTGTGTGTGTGTGTGTGTTATACCATTTGTGGCTGCGGTGTTTCTTTATTGTGTGCTTCTCCAAGTGAGCAAGCAACAAAAACACCGAAGGCCGCTGCTGATCTGGTGGCCATACGATCTTGGGATACTGCGAATAATCAGTCGGATTCGAATGTACATGCAGGATTGGGCCAAATACTAACGTGGGAAAACAAACAGAGAGTGTGTGTCTGATACCGTTCGTGTGGCAGCGGTGTTTCTTTCTCATTTGTGCTTCTCCAAGTGAGCAAACAACAAAAACACCAAAGGTTGGCGTTGATTTGGGTCGCCGATCCTGGGATACTGCAGATAATCAGTCAGATTCGAATGTACATGTAGGATTGGGCCGAATACTAACATTGGAAAACAAACAGAGAGTGTGTGTGTGTGATATCATCCGTGTGGCTGCGGTGTTTCTTTCTCATGTGTGCTTCTCCAAGTGAGCAGGCAACAAAAACATCGAAGGCTGCCGCTGACATGGGCAGTCCGATCTTGGGATACTGCGGATAACCGGTCGGATCCTGTTGAGGATATAGACCTTAGAGTCACCCGCCAGGAGGGGCCGGGTTACTCATAATGGTCATTGCCAGAAGCCCGGCGCCAAGCTTGAAGACGGTGGGCCAAAGGTGGGCTTAAGACCCGGATATGGCTTAAGGCCCGTAGTTATAATCATTATTATGGTAGAACTTGTAGTGTAAGGCAAGAATAGTTGAGAGTCCGAGCCGGACACTCTTATGAGCCGGCCGGGACTCTGAGAGCTGCTGGGCGTCAGCCTCCCTATATAAAGGGACGACCCGGCAGCGGTTGAAGGACAAGAAAGATCTCATCGAAAGCCAGGCAAAGCAGTTAAGCTCCCTGGTCATCGAAACCCTAATCAATACCACCTCAACTGGACAAGAAAGACCCGCCAAGTCAGGTTGGAGTCTTCATGGCCGGTGCGCAGCCCGTTCAGAACCTTGCTACTGGAGCGGGAAACCCGGTGCCTTCGCCGGCTCAGGTGCTGATGGATCTCACAGATAAGATGACGGCCCTGTTGACCACTGCGGTTGACCCGGCGGATCAAGCTCAGCATGATGCGGAGGTGGCGCAGTTAAAATTGGATCTGGTGAAAGCTAAAGAGGATCTGGCAGCCGAAGGGATTAGGATGGCTGCGGAGAGGGCGGCTCTCGACGCCCAAACCCAGTTGATTCAGGCGCAGTCCTTCCGGCTCACGATGGATCAAAACGCGTCCAATGAGGTCATGAGAAGGAGGCATCAAAAGGCCCAATCTCGACTCCCTCCGGTTTACGATCCACCCAACCTCTTCAACACGCCAGGTGCAGGGTCCAGTAACCCGCCAGGGGTCATAGTGCCCGGGTCTGGGACCCCTATTCAGCCACAAGTAATGGGGCCTCCCCAGGTGCACCCTGCCCCGCCTCAGTATGTGCCAATACCACCGGGTCATTATGCTAACCCGCTGGAGAACATGGTCGCTGCGGCAGCATGGCTGGCGGCTCTCCCAATTGACGGCGACTCTCCGACGGCTATTGAAACCCGCCGGGTCAGGGAACTCCTTCAGACAGCGTTGGCGCAGCAAGAGGCGTACTCCTACAGCCGGGACAGGATCCACTCGACCCCTCGTCCAGGCCGGAGCCCGAGTTACAGCAGACACATGGTCTCAGTAACCGGCTCAAGTAACGTCCTACGCCATGACCCGCCCCTTGGCCATGGCCCGGCTCATAACGGAGCTTTTCACGCAGCAGACCAAGACAGAGCGCGGCAAGAGGCGGAGCAGGTGCCTTAGTTGACGGCTTACCAGACTCCCCCGGCTTATCCGACGACTTCCGTCGACGTGGGTATCCCTACCAGGACTGGGGGTGTCCCTTGTTTAGTGCCAGCTATCCGCAATGAACGTCTACCCAAGGACTTAAAAGGCCCTAGGAAGGTGCCTAATTACACGGCCGACTTACAACCCGCAGCCTGGATCGAGAGTTACGAGATGGCCATGGAACTGCTGGAGGTCAGTGAAGCGGCAATGGCCAAATACTTCACCATGATGTTGGATGGGACTGCCCGCACTTGGTTGAAAGGGCTACCACCGAATTCCGTCAGGTCTTGGGCTGAGCTGAAAGCCTAGTTCATCCAAAACTTCAAGGATACCTGTAGGCAGTCTATGTCAATTGTGGATTTGACTAACTGTAAGCAGCAGGAGGGTGAATCCACGACGCATTGGGTTCGCCGGGTCAAAGAGATCATACATTCATCAGATAAGATGGATGCCGGCTCTGCAGTCTTAATGTTGGAGCAGAATTGTCGTTTTGTGCCCCTGAAGATGAAACTCGGGCGGCTTAAGCGCGACTGCAATGATATGGGTACACTAATGGCGGCTCTTGTCAAGTACGCCGATTTTGATGGTACCAAGTACCCCCCTTCAGATGATGAAAGGACAGGGAAGGGAAAGAAGAATGGCAATGGCAAGGGTCCTCAGCATAACCCGGGGAACCAAGGAGGTGGCAAGTGCAAGGCCGATGGCAGCCTAGAGTTCGTAGCCAACGCCAGCTCGCAGGGTAATAACCAGCGACGCAAGGGGAGGCCCCCTCCCCGAGCCGGCGGGTCAGGCCCGACGCTGGAGCAGCTGTTGAATGAGCCTTGTCCGAGGCATGGCTCTAGAGAGAAGCCAGCTACCCATCTATGGAAGGATTGTGCAATCATATAGGCCTTTAAGAATTACAATGGCCCGGGCGGCGGCTCAGGCGCCGGCGGCTTTCATGGCCCGGGCGGCGGCTCAAATTCTAATCCTCAGAACAGCCAAGGGGGCTTTAATCAACAGTCTGGCCAGGGTCATCAGTAGCAGCAGGGGGTTATCAGACCAATCCAAAGCAGCTTAGCAGTGGACAGTACCATGTGTTTACCACCAGTCTGTGTAAGCGAGATCAGAAGCTTCATAAGAGGGCTGTGAATGCTGTTGAGCCGGCGGTTCCACGCTATTTACGATGGTCTGAGCAGCCTATAGTGTGGAGTAGGGAGGATCACCCTCCCCGGGTGGATAATCCGGGTCACTTGGCCTTGGTGGTGGCTCCTCAGGTGGGAGGATATAAGTTCACTAAGGTGCTCATGGATGGAGGCAGCAGCATCAACATCCTCTATTATGAGACGTTCCGTCGTATGGTGTTGATTGATAAGAACCTCAGCCAGTCAAACACTATTTTCCACGGTGTGGTACCTGGTAAGTCGGCTTATCCAGTCGGCAAGATCGAGTTGGAAGTGGCCTTTGGAGATGAGCACAACTACAGGGTGGAAAAATTGACCTTTGAGGTGGTCAAGATAAGAAGTCCGTACCATGCCATATTTGGGCGGCCGGCTTACGCCAAGTTCATGGCACGACCGTGTTACGTGTATTTACAGCTCAAGATGCCGGGTCATAATGGGACCATTACGGTTCACGGAAGCCGGAAGGTGGCCCTGGAGTGTGAGGAAGGCGATGCAGCTTATGCGGAATCTGTTTGTGCAACAGAGGAGTTGAAGTTTTACAAAGACAATGTTGACCCAACAGATATGACCTCTCTGAAAAAGCCGACTACGGAACATGAGCCGGCAATGAAATTTAAGTCGGCTGATGAGACTAAACTCGTTGATTTCGTTCCAGGTGACTCATCTCAGCAGTTTAGCATCAGTGCCAATCTGGATCCAAAATAGGAAAGCGCGCTCATCGAGTTCATCCGTGAGAATAGGGACATCTTTGCATGGAAACCTTCTGACATGCCAGGTGTACCTAGAGAACTCGCTGAGCACACTCTCAATGTTGATCCGAAATTTAAGCCGGTCAGGCAGTTTCTTCGGCGGTTTAATGAAGAGAGGCGGAAAGCTATCGGCGAAGAGGTGGCCCGGCTCTTGGCGGCCGGGTTTATTGTTGAAGTCTTTCACCCAGAATGGTTAGCTAACCCGGTGCTCGTACTCAAGAAGAACGGCACTTGGCGGATGTGTGTGGACTACACGGACTTAAACAAGGCGTGTCCGGCTGATCCTTTCGCCCTTCCCCGTATTGATCAAATTATTGATGCTACGGCAGGTTGTGCGCGCTCAAGTTTCTTGGATGCTTATTCTGGATATCATCAGATTAAAATGGCAGTTAAGGACCAGGAGAAGACGGCGTTCATCACTCCCTTTGGAGCCTTCTGCTATGTGTCCATGCCCTTTGGACTCAAGTGTGCACAAGCGACTTATCAGCGTTGCGTGCAGAACTGTCTTCATAACCAGATTGGGCGCAATGTTCATGCTTATGTGGACGATATTGTGGTTAAGTCCATAAAGGAGGAAACCCTGATAGATGATTTGAGAGAAACCTTTGATAATCTCCGGGTTTACAAGATGATGCTTAACCCGGCCAAGTGTGTTTTTGGTGTTCCTGCAGGCAAACTCTTGGGTTTCTTGGTTTCTGACAGAGGCATTGAAGCTAACCCGGAGAAGATCAAGGCCATCACCTCCCTGGCTAAGCCGGCGTGTATAAATGACGTTCAGCGCTTGGCGGGTCGCATCGCTGCTTTAAGCCGGTTTATAAGCCGTCTGGGTGAGAAGGCCATGCCATTATATCAGTTGATGAAGAAAACTGATAACTTTGTCTGGAATGATGCAGCTAATACCGCCTTTGAGGATTTGAAAAAGCAGCTGACAGAGCCCCCAGTCCTTGCTGCTCCGGTGGATAAGGAGCCCTTATTACTGTATGTGGCGGCGAACACACGAGCCGTCAGTGTGGCTGTGGTGGTGGAGCGCAAGGAAGAGGGTAAGGAGCATCCGGTTCAGCGGCCGGTTTATTATGTCAGCGAAGTGCTCATCGAGTCCAAACAGCGGTATCCACATTGGCAGAAGCTTGTTTATGGTGTGTTCATGGCAAGCCGGAAGCTTAAGCATTATTTCCAGGGTCATCCCATCACTATGGTCAGTTCTGCCCCTCTGGGTGATATCATTCAAAACAGAGAGGCCACAGGGAGAGTGGCTAAGTGGGCCATCGAGCTCGGACCTCATGGTCTCAAATACGTGCCACGCACTGCTGTTAAATCTCAGGCCTTGGTGGATTTCATCAATGATTGGACAGAGTCACAAGTGCCCGAGCAAAAGCCGGATAACACATATTGGACTATTCACTTTGATGGGTCCAGGCAGTTGGAGAGCTCGGGGGCTGGAGTCGTATTGGCTTCCCCTAAGGGTGATAAGTTCCATTATGTGCTGCAATTGATGTTTCCTTGTACCAACAACGCAGCTGAGTACGAGGCCTTGCTCCATGGTCTTCGGATGGCTAAGGAGATGAGCTTGAGCCGGGTAAGGTGCTTCGGCGACTCAGACTTGGTGGCTCAACAAGTATCAGGAAAGTGGGATTCCAAGGACCCTCTCATGGCGGCTTATCGCCGCGAAGTTGATGCCATTGCTGGGCACTTTCAGGGTTACCAAGTAGAGCACATCGATCGCAGGAAGAATGAGGCGGCTGATGCTTTAAGCCGGCTGGGCTCTCAGCGAAAACCGGTGCCGCCTAATACTTTCCTGGATGTCCTGTATAACCCTTCTGTTAAGTTGCCTACAGAGGAAGACTTGGCTGTCCCTGACCCGGAGGCACGACTGGTGGCGGCTCTCCACATCATACTGGACTGGATAGTGCCCTATCTGGCTTACATTACCCGGGGAGAGTTGCCTGAGGATGAAACTTTGGCCAGACAAATAACACGACGGGCTAAGTCAATGATTGTTATCAATGGCGAGTTGCATCACCGCAGTGTTACGGGAGCATTCCAGCGTTGTGTCTCCCCTGAGGAAGGTCAAGAGATCTTGCGTGAGATTCATGAAGGGGATTGTGGCCATCACGCCGGCTCAAAATCTCTTGTAGCCAAGGCTTTTCGTCATGGTTTTTATTGGCTGACGGCTCATGCTGATGCGGAGGACTTGGTCAGTAAATGTGATGGTTGCCAAAGGTTCTCACGACGGGCTCATGTGCCGGCTCAGGAGCTGAGGATGATCCCAATCACTTGGCCCTTTGCGGTCTGGGGGCTTGATATGGTTGGGCCTTTTAAAAGGTCCAAGGATAAGAAAACCCACCTCTTGGTGGCAGTTGACAAATTTACCAAGTGGGTTGAAGCGGAGCCAGTTAGTAAGTGTGATGCAGCCACGGCGGTTCAATTTATGAAAAAGGTGATTTTTCGCTTTGGCTTTCCGCACAGCATTATAACTGACAATGGCACCAATCTATCCAAAGGCGGCATGGAAGAGTTTTGTCAACGAGAGCATATCCGACTTGATGTTTCCTCGGTGGCTCATCCTCAATCCAATGGTCAAGCTGAGAGAGCTAATCAGGAGATTCTGAAGGGCATCAAGCCCCGGCTTTTGGTCCCTTTGCAACGGACGCCGGGTTGTTGGGTGGACGAGTTGCCCTCCGTATTATGGAGCATCAACACTACTCCTAACAGGTCTACAGGTTTTACGCCTTTCTTCATGGTTTATGGGGCAGAAGCAGTCCTCCCCAGTGACATCCGTCATGACTCGCCTCGAGTGGCGGCTTATGTTGAGGTGGATAATGAACACGCGCGCCAAGATGCTCTTGACTTGTTGGACGAACAGCGTGATGTGGCAGCAGCTCGCTCAGCGATTTACCAACAAGACCTGCGCCGTTATCATAGTCGCCGGGTTAAATCCCGGGTCTTCCAGGAAGGCGATCTCGTGCTCCGGCTCATCCAAGATCAAGCTGATGCGCACAAGCTATCTCCACCTTGGGAGGGTCCCTTTGTGGTCAGCAAAAACTTGCACAACGGGTCATATTACCTCATTGACATTCGGGAGCACAAAGATTCACGTAAGTCGGAGGAAGAGACCCGTCGGCCGTGGAACATAGCTCAGCTTCGGCCTTACTACACTTGAGCCCCCGGCTCTCATAATGTACATATTTCTCTCAGCCATGTATATATTATGATAAGCAGTAAAGCAGGACCTCTGTCCTTTTTTCTCCTCCAAAGGTGCACGTGTTATTTTCATTGCAAGATTAACATGATAACTTGAAGGAGGATCCGGCTTATGATCGTATTTGAATCTAGACGTAGGTAATAAGGTCACTTGGGGGCTTCCTGTTCAAACATAGGTCGTATTCGAACCAAAGAGAACATAGCTGTCGATACCCATTTGATTGGCAAAGTGCCGAGCTCATTGGGGAGTTTTCTTCGATCATATTTGAATCATAGTTTAACCCCTTTGGGAACCGACCTGGATCGTACTCGAATCAGGGTCGTTAAACAATTCTTAAAATCACTTGGGGGCTTCCTGTTCAAACATGGGTCGTATTCGAACCAAAGAGAACATAGTTGTCGGTACCCTTTTGATTGGCATCGCCACACCCACTGGGGGCTATATGATCGTATTCGAATCCTAGCATAACCCCTTTAGGATGGGTCTCTGGTCGTATTCGAACTGGAAGCCCCTAAGTTTTTCTGATTTATAGCGAGTTTCTTCTGATTATTTCAAAGTGTGTATGGCCGGGTTTCACTTTGCCGGTTTAGCTTTGATTTACAGGGTTAATCGAGCACAACCGGTGTCATTAAGACTGGTAAACCGGAATTAAGGTACCAATCTTATTGCCCGGGTTAGCTAAACCGGAAGTGTGCTTGCAGGCTGGTAAGTGTGTTGTTACAGTTATATCAAGGGTATAACTGAGGACCAGTCTTTTTTGATTCATATTCCGGGTTATATGTTTACAACTATGCTTCTCAGTGCGGTAAGCCGCCTAGAGACTTGTGATTTGTCCTTCTATGCAGGATAGTTAAGGGCAATTATTTTGAGCTTAAGGAAAATGAATAATCGATTGACCCGGAGAAATATAGAGGAGACAACTTCAATGGACTTCAGCATTCAATGCGTGCACGATTGCACGGCAAAATTAAAGTATTGATCCTACTCTATTACAAGACTCATCGAGTCCAAAAGGGTAAAGCATTGTCTTATAAGCCGCCTGCCGAGTTAAGATGCTTGCTGGGTTGACGTCTCCGGCTCATCCCTCTCTTCTCCTCCGGCTATTCCCACGACCTGGAAAGTTGATGACTTCTAGTCGATGCCACTCAGAGCTTCGAATTGAGCTTCTTCGTCAATTAACCCGTCCGGGTCAATCTCCGGGGCGAAGGTGTGCTGACGAGTTGGCGGGATTAAGCTGAGGGCTTCATAGCGCGGGGTGGGGATCCTCTGATTCTCCGCGTTGTAACCCGGCTGGTACTTGGTCAGATCTGTGTCGTTTCCAATGAGGGTGGCCACCGGGCGCACGATCTTCACGCAGGCAGCAAAGTCCCTTTGTTCGAAGGCTGTGCCGTCTTCCTTCAAACTTGGATAGCCGAGGGTGATGTCCGCCGGGTCTAACTCTGGAAGGAAAGCCTTGGCCCGGCTCAGCGCAGCGATAGCTCCGGCTCTTGCAGAGGCCCGTCGCAGCTCTTGGATACGTTGAGGCAGAACGGCGAGCCGGCGAAGTACTTCCGCCAGGTGAGTCGGCACCTCGTTGGATAGGGCCACCACAGCCAAGGCACGCTGTGACCCGGTGTAGAGTTGCTCCACCAGGGTGTACACGGCCTTCAGCTTGGTTACCACACTTTGGTTGAGGTTGGCGCTTCTGGGACCTGTTTAACAGAGTAAGATAAGCCGCCGACAAGGATGAGTTATGAGATATAAAGGTTCTAAACTTGATGAAAGCCGGTGAAATGACTTACCGAAGATTGCGGCAACCATCTGGGGCACTTGGCGCTTTAAGCCGGAGAGTTCGGCGGTCTTCTCTGAGAGAGCCTTCTCCGCCTGTTCGGCCCGGTTCACCAGAGCAGCCTTCTCTTCGGCCCTGGCTCTCCGTTCAGTGTCGAAGTCCGTCTTCAGTTTTTCTTGCGCAGCAATACTGGACACAAATTTAGCATTTGCTTTCCGGGTCTCAGTTTCTTGCGTCTTCAGCCGGGTCTTGAGATCAGAGATGTCTGCTTCAAATTTCTTGCCAGCAGCCTGCATAATTTCCGGGTCATAAGATGAACAGTTACTATACAATCTTAAAAGTCCCAAGCACTTTCCAAGCAAAGGCACTTGGCACTTGGGGGCTAATGCATATTGAACGTTTCTATCTACAAATTGCTGGTTCAATTGAGTAAGCCGGAACTTAAGTCTACAACATATTCTATCATAAGTTGTAGACTTGGGGGCTAGAGCATGGTAAGAATAACAAGATAGCTATACAGTGAACAAGAAGAAAGAAGAGTGGTACCTCTGACTTCTGCTGAATCTGGTTCACCATGCCGATCTCTGCATCCCGGCTCTTGTGCACTTGGCTGACGTAGCCGGAGACGAGCTCTCCGATGCTTAGGTTGGCGTACTCGGTGAGGTCCTGATTAACCCGGCGGGGCTGTAGCAACTCCCCCTTGGCAGAGCACTTGGCCAGCGCGGTAGGTCTCCGCGGCTCAACATATTCCGTCCGGGTGATTACCACATCCGGGTCATCTGCTGGTTGAGCCGAGCTGGAGACCTCTGGGTTAGCAGAAGCTTCTGCTATGGGCTTGTTGGTTGGAGCAGCAGCCTCAGGAGCAGAGGCAGCTGGCGGTTCTTGAGCAGCTACCTCCGGCTCAGGCAGGTCCGGCTCATCGGCCGGCTTGTTCTTCTTCGCCCTTTTGCTGAGTTTTGCTTGGGCACTGAAAAGACAGAAAGGGTAAAGCACAAAAGTGTAAGTAAAGACAAAGTACAACATAAGATGATCATTATTACCCGGGCACAGTCTTGAAAGCCGGCAGGTTCGACTGCATAGAGTCGCCCGAAGAGGGGGAAGTCTCCTGATAATTTGAGTCAGAAGAATTGAGCGGCTGACATATAACACCCGCCAAAGGATGAAAAGGGTACAAGTTGGAGATAACCTCAGTTCAGCGCTTCCTCGATGCGTCAGGTAACCCGGAGGAGAGGTCGGCGTCCTTGTTGGTCCGGGTGTGACACCGGCTCTCATGAACCTGTCGCTTCAAAATAAATTGAGGATCTTGATAAGCTAAAGGATGTGAAAATCTTACTTTCCGGGTTACCCTTCGGCCTTTCAGCCTTGGCAAGGGCTCCGAGTCAGAGGAAAGTGACATTACCTCTTCAACCACCGGCTTACTTGCGCCGGTGTCATCCTGTTGAGGAATAATATTGATAAGGTGGACAGAAATAAATAGCAGATATAGCAAGAGCTTACAGGTTTAGGGGTTACCTCTGACTCGGAGCTGTCGCTTAATTGCATCAGCTCTGAAGCAGTAGGCCTACTTCCCTTCTTACGGGGAGCGGCTTTCTTGGCGGCTTTCTTCGCCTTTCTGGCCTTCTTGGCCGCTTCATGGTCATATTTGACCTTCCAGAACTTGTCATCAGCCTGAAAAATACAACGATGATTTCTTAAAGATTCAGATGACGGTTATCTACAGAAGAAGATAAAATGTTCAGATCAGCGGCTTACCGCTGGGGCTGGGTTGGTCTTGCAGAAGGGGGCTAACCCGGTCCTCCCGCAGTCTGCTAGGCTCTCGTTCAAAAGAGCCTTGGTCATATCCTCAGCAACATCTTCAGGGAGATCGTTGCGGCTGTGTCTCTGGGGGTCATCCTTTCGGCCCGTGTATTCGCACATTAAGCCGGGGCGGCGGCTCAATGGGATCACCCGCCACGAGATCCAGACCCGGACCAGATCGATTCCGTTGAGACCATTGCCCAGGAGAGCCTTGATCTTGTTGATGGTGGGGAGCAGAGGTTGGCGCTCTGCCTGAGTTAACTTGTCAGCCAGAGGGTGAGTCGGTTCCAGACGTGAAGGGCGAAAGCCGGGCAGCGGGCTCTCATCAGCCGGCGATGTGTCTTGGCAATAGAACCACGTCAGGTTCCAGTCCTTTGGGTGACTCGGCGGCTCGGCGTAAGGGAAAAGACAGTCTCTCCGTCTCTGAATGGAGATGCCGCCTAGCTCCAAACTTGGCCCGTTGGCGCACTCGTTCTGGCGGTTCAAGTAGAAGAGCTCTCTGAAGAGTAGCAGGCTGGGCTCTTCTCCAAGGTAAACCTCGCAGAACACTTGGAAATTGCATATGTTGGACACCGAGTTGGGTCCTATATCTTGTGGCCGCAGGTCAAAGAAGTTCAGCACGTCTCTAAAAAACTTTGAGCCGGGCGGTGCGAAGCCCCGGCTCATATGATCCGCAAAAATCACTACCTCCCCGTCCTTTGGCTGTGGTCTCTCTTCTGACGCGTCAGGGGCACGGTAGGACATGACGTCCTTCTTGGGCAGGTAGCCTGACTTGACAAAATCTGCTAACGTCTCGTTGGTGACATTGGACCTCATCCAATTGCAAGTGATGGAGGCTTTTGGAGCTTTGGGAGGCATGGTGAAAGTCGGCAGCCTATGATAAAAGGAAACGTCCGGTTTAATTATAAGCCGGAGGAAATTTGCAGTTCAATGTTAAAGTGGTGGCTTATGAAGGGGACTAATGACATATATCTAAGTGCACCGAGTTATTTAAGCCGCCCGAGGTATTGAGAGCAATTCGATTGTCTACGGCCTTATCACAGAAGAGCCGGAAAATTCTATGGCGCATGATCTCCTCTGAGTCGGAAGATTCTACGGCGCATGGTTTCTTTAAACCGGAGTTGTAAACCACCATGACTCAACAAGTGCAGTTTTTCACTAAGTGTGGTGAAAACAGGTTTCACACATGGCAGTAAATAATTTGGATCAAAATGATCGGTCAAAAGGAAAATTTCTAGACCTAGAAACAGACGCAGAAGAAGTTCTTGGGCTCGAACAAGGCTCTTATGCAGTAAAAATGAAAACTACCGGAGCTCGTGGGCGACGGCGACAAACATGGAAGAATAGCAGGAGTCGAATGTAGATCTGTTCTACGAGGAAGAAGGAACTTACAGAGGCAGGTGAGTTGCGAGGGTTCGCCGCGATTCTCTGGACGGATCAGGGTGATGCAGCGGCCAAGGTCGACGAAGACGCGGAGCTTGCTGCGGCGGCGGCGGCGGCGGAGCTCGAGCAGTACGGGCGCAGCGAGAGGAAGAGGACGACTGAAGGGGGAGAATGGAAAGACCCGAGGGCCGGGCTATTTATAAAGGCGAGCTCATAAGTGGGCGCGAGAAACGAGGAGACCACGGCGTGGTTATCTCCCATGAAACGCCTCGATTTTCGGGATGGCAGTAAAGATAAGATCCGTTGCGGATCTGGTGGAGTAAAAAACGGACTTAATGGAAGATGACGTCACGGCGGATTACCCGGAGTCCAGAGGATGACGTCATGCCGGGTTATGGCCTTCACACAATTATAAGCCGGAGATTTTTCTGTCGAAAGGATTGAAGATTGACATGAGCCGGCTCAAATCAATCTGGGGCCTAATGTTGAGGATATAGACCTTAGAGTCACCCGCCAGGAGGGGCCGGGTTACTCATAATGGTCATTGCCAGAAGCCCGGCGCCAAGCTTGAAGACGGTGAGCCAAAGGTGGGCTTAAGACCTGGATATGGCTTAAGGCCCGTAGTTATAATCATTATTATGGTAGAACTTGTAGTGTAAGGCAAGAATAGTTGAGAGTCCGAGCCGGACACTCTTATGAGCGGCCGGGATTCTGAGAGCTGCTAGGCGTCAGCCTCCCTATATAAAGGGACGACCCGGCAACGGTTGAAAGACAAGAAAGATCTCATCGAAAGCCAGGCAAAGCAGTTAAGCTCCCTGGTCATCGAAACCCTAATCAATACCACCTCAACTGGACGTAGGCTTTTACCTTCACCGTAAGGGGCCGAACCAGTATAAACCCTCGTGTTCCTTGTCCCGTTAACCCCTTCAAGCTTCCTAGCGGCGATGGCATCTGCCGTGACAATTCAACGACATATCCGAATGTACATGTAGGATTGGGCCGAATACTAACATGGGAAAACAAGCAGAGAGAGCATGTGTGATACCTCCCGTGTGGCCGCTGAAGGAAATATGCCCTAGAGGCAATAATAAAGTTATTATTTATTTCCTTATATCATGATAAATGTTTATTATTCATGATAGAATTTTATTAACCGGAAACATAATACTTGTGTGAATACATAGACAAACAGAGTGTCACTAGTATGCCTCTACTTGACTAGCTCGTTGATCAAAGATGGTTGTGTTTCCTAGCCATAGACATGAGTTGTCATTTGATTAACGGGATCACATCATTAGGAGAATTATGTGATTGACTTGACCCATTCCGTTAGCTTAGCACACGATCGTTTAGTATTTTGCTATTGCTTTCTTCATGACTTATACATGTTCCTATGACTATGAGATTATGCAACTCCCGTTTACCGGAGGAACACTTTGTGTGCTACCAAACGTCACAACGTAACTGGGTGATTATAAAGGTGCTCTACAGGTGTCTCCAAAGGTACTTGTTCGGTTGGCGTATTTCGAGATTAGGATTTGTCTCCGATTGTCGGAGAGGTATCTCTGGGCCCACTCGGTAATGCACATCATTTAAGCCTTGCAAGCATTGCAACTAATGAGTTAGTTGCGGGATGATGTATTACGGAACGAGTAAAGAGACTTGCTGGTAACGAGATTGAACTAGGTATTGAGATACCATGATCGAATCTCGGGCAAGTAACATACCGATGACAAAGGGAACCACATATGTTGTTATGCGATTTGACCGATAAAGATCTTCGTAGAATATGTGGGAGCCAATATGAGCATCCAGGTTCCGCTATTGGTTATTGACCAGAGACGTGTCTCGGCCATGTCTACATAGTTCTCGAACCCGTAGGGTCCGCACGCTTAAAGTTTCGATGACAGTTATATTTTGAGTTTATATGTTTTAATGTACCGAAGGTAGTTCGAGGTCCCAAATGTGATCATGGACATGACGAGGAGTCTCAAAATGGTCGAGACATGAAGATTGATATATTGGACGACTATATTCGGACACCGGAATGGTTCCGGGGGTTATCGGATATATACCAGAGTACCGGGAGGTTACCGGAACCCCCTGGGGGTTTAATGGGCCTACATGGGCCTTAGTGGAGAAGAGGAAAGGCGGCTAGGGCAGGCCGCGCGCCCCCTCCCCCTCTAGTCCGAATTGGACAAGGAGGGGGGCGGCGCCCCCCTTTCCTTCCTCTCTCTCTCCTCTTTCCCCCTTCTCCTAATCCAACAAGGAAGGGAGGGAGTCCTACTCCCGGTGGGAGTAGGACTCCTCCTGGCGCGCCCCTCTCCTGGCCGGCCGCCTCTACCCCCCTTGCTCCTTTATATACGGGGGCAGAGGGCACCCCAAAGACACAACAATTGATCATTGATCTTTTAGCCGTGTGCGGTGCCCCCCTCCACCATAGTCCACCTCGATAATATTGTAGCGGTGCTTAGGCAAAGCCCTGCGTCGGTAGAACATCATCATTGTCACCACGCCGTCGTGCTGACGAAACTCTCCCTCAACACTCGGCTGGATCAGAGTTCGAGGGACGTCATCGGGCTGAACGTGTGCTAAACTCGGAGGTGCCGTGCATTCGGTACTTGATCGGTCGGATCGTGAAGACGTACGACTACATCAACCGCGTTGTGCTAACGCTTCCGCTTTCGGTCTACGAGGGTACGTGGACATACTCTCCCCTCTCGTTGCTATGCATCACCATGATCTTGCGTGTGCGTAGGAATTTTTTTGAAATTACTACGTTCCCCAACAGTGGCATCCGAGCCAGGTTTTATGCGTAGATGTCATATGCACGAGTAGAACACAAGTGAGTTGTGGGCGATACAAGTCATACTGCTTACCAGCATGTCATACTTTGGTTCGGCGGTATTGTTGGATGAAGCGGCCCAGACCGACATTACGTGTACGCTTATGCGAGACTGGTTCTACCGACGTGCTTTGCACACAGGTGGCTGGCGGGTGTCAGTTTCTCGAACTTTAGTTGAACCGAGTGTGGCTAAGCCCGGTCCTTGAGAAGGTTAAAACAACACTAACTTGACGAACTATCGTTGTGGTTTTGATGCATAGGTAAGAACGGTTCTTGCTCAGCCCATAGCAGCCACGTAAAACTTGCAACAACAAAGTAGAGGACGTCTAACTTGTTTTTGTAGGGCATGTTGTGATGTGATATGGTCAAGGCATGATGCTAAATTTTATTGTATGAGATGATCATGTTTTGTAACCGAGTTATCGGCAACTGGCAGGAGCCATATGGTTGTCGCTTTATTGTATGCAATGCAATCGCCCTGTAATGCTTTAATTTATCACTAAGCGGTAGCGATAGTCGTAGAAGCATAAGATTGGCGAGACGACAACGATGCTACGATGGAGATCAAGGTGTCGCGCCGGTGACGATGGTGATCATGATGGTTCTTCGGAGATGGAGATCACAAGCACAAGATGATGATGGCCATATCATATCACTTATATTGATTGCATGTGATGTTTATCTTTTATGCATCTTATCTTGGTTTGATTGACGGTAGCATTATAAGATGATCTCTCACTAAATTATCAAGGTATAAGTGTTCTCCCTGAGTATGCACCGTTGTGAAAGTTCTTCGTGCTGAGACACCACATGATGATCGGGTGTGATAGGCTCTACGTTCAAATACAAGGGTGCAAAACAGTTGCACACGCGGAATACTCAGGTTAAACTTGACGAGCCTAGCATATAACAGATATGGCCTCGGAACACGGAGACCGAAAGGTCGAGCGTGAATCATATAGTAGATATGATCAACATAGTGATGTTCACCATTGAAACTACTCCATGTCACGTGATGATTGGACATGGTTTAGTTGATTTGGATCACGTGATCACTTAGAGGATTAGAGGGATGTCTATCTAAGTGGGAGTTCTTAAGTAATATGATTAATTGAACTTAAATTTATCATGAACTTAGTACCTGATAGTATTTTGCTTGTCTATGTTGATTGTAGATAGATGGCCTGTGTTGTTGTTCTGTTGAATTTTAATGCGTTCCTTGAGAAAGCAAAGTTGAAAGATGATGGTAGCAATTACACGGACTGGGTCCGTAACTTGAGGATTATCCTCATTGCTGCACAGAAAAATTACGTCCTGGAAGCACCGCTTGGTGCCAGACCTGCTGCAGGAGCAACACCAGATGTTATGAACGTCTGGCAGAGCAAAGATGATGACTACTCAATAGTTCAGTGTGCCATGCTTTACGGCTTAGAACCGGGACTTCAACGACGTTTTGAACGTCATGGAGCATATGAGATGTTCCAGGAGTTGAAGTTAATATTTCAAGCAAATGCCCGGATTGAGAGATATGAAGTCTCCAATAAGTTCTACAGCTGCAAGATGGAGGAGAATAGTTCTGTCAGTGAGCATATACTCAAAATGTCTGGGTATAACAATCACTTGATTCAACTGGGAGTTAATCTTCCGGATGATAGCGTCATTGACAGAATTCTTCAATCACTGCCACCAAGCTACAAGAGCTTCGTGATGAACTATAACATGCAAGGGATGGATAAGACGATTCCCGAGCTCTTCGCAATGCTAAAGGCTGCGGAGGTAGAAATCAAGAAGGAGCATCAAGTGTTGATGGTCAACAAGACCACCAGTTTCAAGAAAAAGGGCAAAGGGAAGAAGAAGGGGAACTTCAAGAATAACAGCAAACAAGTTCCTGCTCAGGAGAAGAAACCCAAGTCTGGACCTAAGCCTGAGACTGAGTGCTTCTACTGCAAACAGACTGGTCACTGGAAGCGGAACTGCCCCAAGTATTTGGCGGATAAGAAGGATGGCAAGGTGAACAAAGGTATATGTGATATACATGTTATTGATGTGTACCTTACTAATGCTCGCAGTAGCACCTGGGTATTTGATACTGGTTCTGTTACTAATATTTGCAACTCGAAACAGGGACTACGTATTAAGCGAAGATTGGCTAATGACGAGGTGACGATGCGCGTGGGAAATGGTCCAAAGTCGATGTGATCGCGGTCGGCACGCTACCTCTACATCTACCTTCGGGATTAGTTTTAGACCTAAATAATTGTTACTTGGTGCCAGTGTTGAGCATGAACATTATATCTGGATCTAGTTTGATGCGAGACGGTTATTCATTTAAATCAGAGAATAATGGTTGTTCTATTTATATGAGTAATATCTTTTATGGTCATGCACCCTTGAAGAGTGGTCTATTTTTGTTGAATCTCGAGAGTAGTGATACACATATTCATAATATTGAAGCCAAAAGATGCAGAGTTGATAATGATAGTGCAACTTATTTGTGGCACTGCCGTTTAGGTCATATCGGTGTAAAGCGCATGAAGAAACTCCACACTGATGGACTTTTGGAACCACTTGATTATGAATCACTTGGTACTTGCGAACCGTGCCTCATGGGCAAGATGACTTAAACGCTGTTCTCCGGAACTATGGAGCGAGCAACAGATTTGTTGGAAATCATACATACAGATGTATGTGGTCCGATGAATGTTGAGGCTCGCGGCAGATATCGTTATTTTCTCACCTTCACAAACGATTTGAGCAGATATGGGTATATCTACTTAATGAAACATAAGTCTGAAACATTTGAAAAGTTCAAAGAATTTCAGAGTGAAGTTGAAAATCATCGTAACAAGAAAATAAAGTTTCTACGATCGGATCGTGGAGGAGAATATTTGAGTTACGAGTTTGGTCTTCATTTGAGACAATGCGGAATAGTTTCGCAACTCACGCCACCCGGAACACCGCAGCGTAATGGTGTGTCCGAACGTCGTAATCGTACTTTACTAGATATGGTGCGATCTATGATGTCTCTTACTGATTTACCGCTATCGTTTTGGGGTTATGCTTTAGAGACGGCTGCATTCACGTTAAATAGGACACCATCGAAATCCGTTGAGACGACGCCTTATGAACTGTGGTTTGGCAAGAAACCAAAGTTGTCGTTTCTTAAAGTTTGGGGTTGCAATGCTTATGTGAAAAAGCTTCAACCTGATAAGCTCGAACCCAAATCGGAGAAATGTGTCTTCATAGGATACCCAAAAGAGACTGTTGGGTACACCTTCTATAACAAATCCGAAGGCAAGACTTTTGTTGCTAAATTTGGAATCTTTCTAGAGAAGGAGTTTCTCTCGAAAGCAGTGAGTGGGAGGAAAGTAGAACTTGATGAGGTAACTGTACCTGCTCCCTTATTGGAAAGTAGTTCATCACAGAAACCGGTTCCTGTGACACCTACACCAATTAGTGAGGAAGTTAATGATGATGATCATGAAACTTCAGATCAAGTTGTTACTGAACCTCGTAGGTCAATCAGAGTAAGATCCGCACCAGAGTGGTACGGTAATCCTGTTCTGGAGGTTATGTTACTAGACCATGACGTACCTACGAACTATGAAGAAGCGATGGTGAGCCTAGATTCCGCAAAATGGCTTGAGGCCATGAAATCTGAGATGGGATCCATGTATGAGAACAAAGTGTGGACTTTGGTTGACTTGCCCGATGATCGGCAAGCCATTGAGAATAAATGGATCTTCAAGAAGAAGAGTGACGCTGACGGTAATGTTACTGTCTATAAAGCTCGACTTGTTGCAAAAGGTTTTTGACAAGTTCAAGGGATTGACTACGATGAGACTTTCTCACCCGCAGCGATGCTTAAGTCTGTCCGAATCATGTTAGCAATTACCGCATTTTCTGATTATGAAATTTGGCAAATGGATGTCAAAACTGCATTCCTGAAGGGATTTCTGGAAGAAGAGTTGTATATGATGCAACCGGAAGGTTTTGTCGATCCAAAAGGAGCTAACAAAGTGTGCAAGCTCCAGCGATCCATTTATGGACTGGTGCAAGCCTCTCGGAGTTGGAATAAACGTTTTGATAGTGTGATCAAAGCATTCGGTTTTGTACAGACTTTTGGAGAAGCCTGTATTTACAAGAAAGTGAGTGGGAGCTCTGTAGCATTTCTGATATTATATGTGGATGGCATATTACTGATTGAAAATGATATAGAATTTCTGGATAGCATAAAGGGATACTTGAATAAGAGTTTTTAAATGAAAGACCTCGGTGAAGCTGCTTATATAGAGATAGATCAAGACGCTTAATTGGACTTTCACAAAGCACATACCTTGACAAAGTTTTGAAAAAGTTCAAAATGGATCAAGCAAAGAAAGGGTTCTTGCCTGTGTTACAAGGTGTGAAGTTGAGTAAGACTCAATGCCCGACCACTGCAGAAGATAGAGAGGAGATGAAAGATGTTCCCTATGCTTCAGCCATAGGCTCTATCATGTATGCAATGCTGTGTACCAGACCTGATGTGTGCCTTGATATAAGTTTAGCAGGGAGGTACCAAAGTAATCCAGGAGTGGATCACTGGACAACGGTCAAGAACATCCTGAAATACCTGAAAAGGACTAAGGATATGTTTCTCGTTTATGGAGGTGACAAAGAGCTAGTCGTAAATGGTTACGTCGATGCAAGCTTTGACACTGATCCGGATGATTCTAAATCGCAAACCGGATACGTGTTTACATTGAACGGTGGAGCTGTCAGTTGGTGCAGTTCTAAACAAAGCGTTGTGGCGGGATCTACATGTGAAGCGGAGTACATAGCTGCTTCGGAAGCAGCAAATGAAGGAGTCTGGATGAAGGAGTTCATATCCGATCTAGGTGTCATACCTAGTGCATCGGGTCCAATGAAAATCTTTTGTGACAATACTGGTGCAATTGCCTTGGCGAAGGAATCCAGATTTCACAAGAGAACCAAGCACATCAAGAGACGCTTCAATTCCATTCGGGATCTAGTCCAGGTGGGAGACATAGAAATTTGCAAGATACATACGGATCTGAATGTTGCTGACCCGTTGACTAAGCCTCTTCCATGAGCAAAACATGATCAGCACCAAGGCTCCATGGGTGTTAGAATCATTACTGTGTAATCTAGATTATTGACTCTAGTGCAAGTGGGTTATTATAAAGGTGCTCTACAGGTGTCTCCAAAGGTACTTGTTGGGTTGGCGTATTTTGAGATTAGGATTTGTCACTCCGATTGTCGGAGAGGTATCTCTGGGCCCACTCGGTAATGCACATCACTTAAGCCTTGCAAGCATTGCAATAATGAGTTAGTTGTGGGATGATGTATTACGGAACGAGTAAAGAGACTTGCCGGTAACGAGATTGAACTAGGTATTGAGATACCGACGATCGAATCTCGGGCAAATAACATACCGATGACAAAGGGAACAACGTATGTTGTTATGCGGTTTGACCGTTAAAGATCTTCATAGAATATGTGGGAGCCAATATGAGCATCCAGGTTCCGCTATTGGTTATTGACCAGAGATGTGTCTCGGTCATGTCTACATAGTTCTCGAACCCGTAGGGTCCGCACGCTTAAAGTTTTGATGACAGTTATATTATGAGTTTATATGTTTTGATGTACCGAAGGTAGTTCGGAGTCCCGGATGTGATCACAGACATGACGAGGAGTCTTGAAATGGTCGAGACATGAAGATTGATATATTGGACGACTATATTCGGACACCGGAATGGTTCCGGGGGTTATCGGATATATACCGGAGTACCAGGAGGTTACCGGAACCCCCCGGGGGTTTAATGGGCCTACATGGGCCTTAGTGGAGAAGAGGAGAGGCGGCTAGGGCAGGCCGCGCGCCCCCTCTCCCTCTAGTCCGAATTGGACAAGGAGGGGGGGCGGCGCCCCCCCTTTCCTTCCTCTCTCTCTCCTCTTTCCCCCTTCTCCTAATCCAACAAGGAAGGGAGCCGGGAGTAGGACTCCTCCTGGCGCGCCCCTCTCCTGGCCGGCCGCCTCTCCCCCCCTTGCTCCTTTATATACGGGGGCAGGGGGCACCTCAAAGACACAACAATTGATCATTGATCTTTTAGCCCTGTGCGGTGCCCCCCTCCACCATAGTCCACCTCTATAATATCGTAGCGGTGCTTAGGCGAAGCCCTGCGTCGGTAGAACATCATCATCGTCACCACGCCATCGTGCTGACGAAACTCTCCCTCAACACTCGGCTGGATCGGAGTTCGAGGGACGTCATCGGGCTGAACGTGTGCTGAACTCGAAGGTGCCGTGCGTTCGGTACTTGATCGGTCGGATCGTGAAGACGTACGACTACATCAACCGCGTTGTGCTAACGCTTCCGCTTTCGGTCTACGAGGGTACGTGGACATACTCTCCCCTCTCGTTGCTATGCATCACCATGATCTTGCGTGTGCGTAGGAATTTTTTTGAAATTACTACGTTCCCCAACAGCTGCGGTGTTTCTTTCTCATGTGTGCTTCTCCAAGTGAGCAGGCAACGAAAACATCAAAGGCCGCTGCTGATCTGGGCCGTCCGATCACGAGATACTGCGGATAACCAGTCAGATCCGAATGTACATGTAGGATTGGGCCGAATACTAATGTGAGAAAACAAACAGAGAGTGTGTGTGTGATACCATCTATGTGGCCGTGGTGTTTCTTTCTCATGTGTGCTTCTCCAAGTGAGCAGGCAACAAAAACATCAAAGGTCGCCGTTGATCTGGACCGTCCGATCATGAGATACTGCGGATAATCGATCGGATCCGAATGTGCATGTAGAATTGAGCCGAATACTAACGTGTGAAAACAAACAGAGAGTGTGTGTGTGTGTGATACCATCCATGTGGCCGCGGTGTTTCTTTCTCATGCGTGCTTCTCCAAGTGAGTAGGCAACAAAAACACCAAAGGCCGCCGCTGATATGGGTCGTCCGATCATGGGATACTATGGATGACCGGTCGGATCCGAATGTACATGTAGGATTGGGCAGAATACTAATGTGGGAAAACAAACACACATAGAGAGAGAGAGTGATACCATCCGTTTGGCCGCGGTCTTTCTTTCTCATGTGTGCTTCTCCAAGTGAGCAGGCAACAAAAACACCAAAGGCCGCCGCTGATCTGGGCCGTCCGATCATGGGATACTGCGGATAACCGGTCGGATCTGAATATACATGTAGGATTGGGCGGAATACTAACGTGGGAAAACAAACAGAGAGAGTGTGTGTGATACCATCCGTGTGTGCCGCGATGTTTCTTTCTAATATGTGCTTCTCCAAGTGAGCAGACAACAAAAACATCAAAGGCCGCCCGTGATCTGGGCCGTCCGATCATGGGATACTGCGGATAACCGGCCGGATGCGAATGTACATGTAGGGTTGGGCCGAATACTAACATGGGAAAAGAAACAGAGAGTGTGTGTGTGATACCATCCATGTGGCCGCGGTGTTTCTTTCTCATGTGTACTTGAAGTGAGCAGGCAACAAAAACACCAAAGGCCGCCGCTGATCTGGGCCGTCCGATCATGGGATACTGCGGATAACCGGTCGGATCCGAATGTACCTTTAGGGTTGGGCAGAATACTAACGTGGGAAAACAAACAGAGAGTGTGTGTGTGATACCATCCGTGTGGCCGCGATGGTTCTTTCTCATGTGTGCTTCTCCAAATGAGCAGGCAACAAAAACACCAAAAGCCGCCGCTGATCTGAGCCATCCGATCAAGGGATACTATGGATAATCGGTCGGATCCGAATATACATGTAGGATTGGGCCGAATACTAACATGGGAAAACAAACACAGAGTGTGTATGTGGTATCATCGTGTTGCTGTGGTGTTCCTTTCTCATGTGTGCTTCTCCATGTGAGGAGGCAACAAAAACACCATAGGTCGTCGCTGATCTGGACCGTCCGATCATGGGATACTGCAGATAACTGGTCAGATCCGAATGTACATGTAGTATTGGGCCGAATACTAACGTGGGAAAACCAACAGAGGGAGGGAGGGAGAGAGAGAGTGTGTGTGATACCATCCGTGTGGCCACGGTGTTTCTTTCTCATGTGTGCTTCTCCAAGTGAGCAGGCAACAAAAACACCGAAGGCCGCGCTGATCTGGGATGTCCGATCATGGGATACTGCGGATAGTTGGTCGGATGCGAATGTATATGTAGGATTGGGTGGAATACTAACGTGGGAAAACACACACACACAGAGAGAGAGAGAGAGAGAGAGAGTGTGTGTGATACTATCCGTGTGGCCGCGGTGTTTCTTTCTCATGTGTGCTTCTCCAAGTGAGCAAGCAACAAAAATACCAAAGGCCGCCGCTGATCTGGGCCGTCCGATCATGGGATACTATCGGTGTCAAAACTGGCGGATCTCGGGTAGGGGGTCCCGAACTGTGGATTTTGGATAGATGGGGAACAGTAAACGTGAGACACGATATTACCCAGGTTCGGGCCCTCTCTAAGAGGTAAAACCCTACGTCCTACTTGATTATATTGCTTTTGTATAAGGGGGTTACAGAGTAGATCTGCCATGAGATCAGACGAACTAAACCCTAACTACTAGGATTGCAATGGTTCTTCTAGCCTCTACGGACTAAACCTTCTGGTTTATATAGACACCAGGGGGGCTAGAGTTTACATATAGTCGTTTAGATAGAGGGGAACACCGAATCTTCCATCTTGACTTGGAGCACACACACCAAGGCAGAAAGGTCTTCAGACCGGACACAATGCGGCCCAACAGTCCGGCCCATGAGAGACAGGTCGGCCACCCGAGAACCCCCTAGTCCAGGACTCCCTCAACCTATACTTACCTACTCCCTACTATAACATACTTATTCGCCAACGGTCTACATCGCTCAGATGTTTAGTGTTAAATATGTTTACCACCCCTCACTAACTAATATCATGCCTAATGTTGATGTCAATATTAACCAAGTAATTATGTCCTACCTAATATTAATATGTAATTTTTATTTTACATAATGTTAATGTGCAATACAATCAATATCTTATCTATTATTAACATGCATTGCACACACACAATTATACCAGTACATAAAAGCAATTTTTTCCCACCACCTCTTCGTCCCTCCTCCAACTCTCCACAATTTTTTGCCAGTTTCCATCCCCTTCTGGTTTCATCGAACCAGTCTTTGGTAACTCAGTAAATAAGATCAACCGATGGTGTAGCACTAAATTCATGATTCATAAAACAACCAGAACAACACGTTCATATAATTAAAAAATGTTTGTATAATTCAAAATAATATTACTTAAAAAATGTTCAGTGTTTCAAAAATATGTTCATTACATTTTAATTACAATGTAAAGGATCTTCATGTAGTTCAATTTTTTTGTACCATTAAAAGATTGTTTCAACCTGTGTTTGAAAAAAAAGTTCAGAGCATGTGTTTGAAAAAAATATTAGTCATGTATTTGAAAAAATTAATTTACATAAAAATATGTTTCAGACATATACGAAAAATGTACAATATATAAAAAATGAAAAAATCATAATATATTTTAAAAAATATTGATCATATATTTAAAAATCTTAAACATGGATAATTGTTTTCCTGATGTATCAGAAAAATGTTTATTGAAATAGTAGGCATATGATGAGAAGAAAGAAAAAAGGCAAAGGCATATGATGGGAAGAAAGAAAAGGCCAAAAACAATTGAAGACGGAAACAAAGAAAATCAGAAATAAAAGAATAAGTAAAAAAACAAAAACAAAAGAAAACCAATTGAGAGACAGAAAAAACAGATAAACAAAAGCACATGAAAATATTACTCGCATGTATCTAGAATATTGGGCCAGCCCAACAAGATGGCGCTACATAGTTTCTGCGGGGTTGCTGGTGTAGTTCAAAGGGGGAGCGCCTATACAGCACTTCAGGCACTCCCGAACGGGCGCCTCTATGTCGACCGAGTCGGGGCGAGCCCCAGACGGGCAGGCCCAGCCGCGCGGGAGCCACGGCCTATTTTTTCTTCTGTTTTCTGTCCTCATTTTTTGTTAATTTTCTACTTTTCTTTATACTTAGTTCTAAAATTTTTTTTCTTTATACTATAAAATATTATATATATAAACACTTTTCAAAAACACATTTAATTTTTTTCGAATAAGCATTGAAAATGTTGTAGAAGAATGTAAAAAATGTTGAACAAATATTTGAAAAATGTTGAATAAGTATTTGAAAACTGTTGAATAGGTATTCAAAAATGTTGAACAAGTATATGAAAAATGTCAAAAAATTATTGAAAAAATGGTAAACTATAATTTAAAAAATGTTGGACAAGAATTTAAAAATATTGAATAAGTATTAAAAATGTTGAACAGGTATTTGAGAAATGTTGAATAGGTATTAGAAATATTGAATGAGTATATAAAAAGTATTGCATAAGTATTTGAAAATGTTGAATAAATATTAAAAATGTTGAACTAGTACTTATAAAAATGTTGAATAACTATTAAAATGTTCAACAAGTATTTGTAAATTGTTGAAATAGCGTTCGAACAATGTTGAATGTAAAGTGTTGATCACTTGTTACAAAAAATGTTTTTGACATATACGAAAAAAGAAAAGAAAAAAAAGCATTGAAAACCAAAGAAACAAACAAAAAAGAATGAAAGCGGAGAAGAAAAAAGAAAAAGAAAAAAAGCAAAAATGATGAAAAACCGAATAACATGGAAGAATATGAAGAAAGAAAAGAAAAAACGGGAAAAAGAAAAACAGAAAAAGCAAACTTGCTACTCAAATAACCGGCAGAAACAGAAAAACCCAATGACGCCAGTGGTACAGTAAAAACAAATAATAAAGAAAACAGGAAAAAGAACGGAGCAGATCGAATAACGGCTTTGTTTTGTTCAAGTAGGTCATGTCCTACATATTGGACAAGAACTCAATGCTTGTGCAATGGCTAGCAGCATTGCCTCGCAACGAGGAGAACCAAGTTTGATCCGTTGCGCAGACAGACTTTTTAGTCTATATTTTTCCCGAAAATAAGCGCTGGTGGGCTGGCCCAATACTGTAGCATCTCGACGCTAGAGGGTTCGTCCGGCTCGCTTAAACCGAGAAATAGATCTCGCACTTACACAATATGTAGATGGGCCACGGCCTAAATCTTTGATCGCTAGCTTTGACAACGGGTATGGGTCGACTTATTTTCTATTTCGGTCATTTTCTACTGAAAATGAATTTTCAATTTTTACAAAATCATTAATTTGAAGAAAGTTTTTTATAATTTTTTAAAAATCATAAATTTTAAGAATGTTTGCGGTTTTTTAAATTCATGATTTGAAAAAATTGTGAACTCGAAAAAATTTGTGAATTTGAACAAGGTTCATGCATTTGAAAAAAGCTTGTGAGTTTGAAACAAAGTTTGTGAATTTGATTAAAATTCATGATCTTGAAAAAAACATGAACTCAAAAAGTTCATGAATTTCTAAAAAGTTGGTGAAATTTGAAAAAGTTTATGAATTTGAAAAAATTCATGTGTTCAAAAAAGTTCATGAATACTGTAGCGTCTCGACGCGAGATGGTCCCGTCCGGCTCGCTTAAAGCGAGAAATAGCTGTCGCGCATACACAATCTCTAGATATGCCATGACCTAAATCTTTGATCGCTAGCAATTCCAATTCTCCACCTATAGGTAGCTTTGACCGTTCGCGATTTCTACATGGGTACGGGTCAACTTATTTTTTATTTCGGTCATTTTCTATTGAAAATGAATTTCCATTTTTTACAAACCATTAATTTAAGATTTTTTTATAATTTGTAAAAAATCATGAATTTTAAGAATGTTTGTGATTTTTTAAAAAAACTTCATGATTTGGAAAAAATAGTGGACTCGAAAAATGTTTGTGAATTTGAAAAAAGCTTGTGATTTTTAAAAAAAGTTTGTGATTTTGAATAAAATTCATGATTTTGAAAAAAGATGAACTAAAAAAGTTCTTGAATTTAAAAAAAGTTAGTGAAATTTGAATTTTTTAGGAATTTGAAAATATTTCATGTGTTCAAAAAAGTTCACGAATTCAATAAAACTTCATGGAAGTCTGTTTTAAAGAATTAGAATATTTGAAAGAAGTTCATAAATTTGTACAAAGCTCACAAATTTGAAAGAAGCTCGCAAATTTTGAGAAAGTTGAAGACTTGTGAAAGTTCAATTATTTGTAGAAAGTTCATGAATTTTAAAAAAATCACAAGAAAATAAAGTAAAAGTCGGAAATAAGGAAAAATTTCACAAAATTTGTAAAAGGTAAATTGGAAAAAGTTCATGAGTTTCATAAAACAAAAACTAAAAACTAAAAGAAAAAACGGGACAAAAACCAAGTGAAAACTAGTACAAACCGGAAAACCAAAACATATAAAAAACTGGTTGGAAAGTTTCTGGAGGCTTTTCATAAACGGAGGGGCTTCTGAAAACCGAAACAAAGCTTGTTCATCTCAAAGGGGAACCGGAGCTGGAGGGGGTGGATTGCCAACAACTCTTGTTCTCTCCTTTTTAGACGCTTCAAGGAACCAGGAAGCCACCTACATGTAAGAAAACGACTATAATATTTCCAATCAGGTTGCACCAGATATATATGAAATATATAGTGACCACACCAGATCCATCCATGCTTATTGGCCGTAGTCTCCATCTCATTTAACTCAATGAGCATATCTCCAATGCTCGGCCTTTTGCATGGGTCAAGGCTCCAAACAAGTTAAAGCTATTTCTATGCAGCTTCTTACTCTATGTTGATGTAGCATGGACTTTATCCCTCCAATTTCCATGGACCTACCAGTTTATATTATAAAAATTCCTATTAAGAAAATTGTGGCAGGATGTAATAGTTGATCTCAAGAAAAAGAACATTTTATATTACAAGCTCGACGAATTGCTGGGTGGACATCTCTTCACTTCTTGAGTAGCTTGCCGGTGTAGTTGGTTGCTGAATGCGGTGTGGTGTCATGCACCGTCCTATTCTCTTTCTTCTCAACGAAATATACATACATTGCAGCTCGATCTCCTGCATAGTTCGTTCGGAAAGAGAAATGTTTAGCTAGCTAGCTGTCTACACGGCGGAGATAAGATGTACCCCTATGATTGTCGGCGTGAGTGTGACTCAAGATGAAAGACTTGACTATGGTGAGCAACGTCGTCTAGTCAGGTCAACGTGCAGCTGGCTCAACGTCGTTTACTTGATTAATCAATGTCACCCTCAGCTCAGATCAAATCTTGACCCTCCTAATCACTTGCTGAGCTTGATTTTTCTTTTTTTCTTTCAATGATGATTGTCTAAGCTTGATTAGGATGGCTTTCTATCATCTAGAAAATCACTTCCCAATATAATTAAATTACTCGCACGAACAAATTGTGACCATGGCCGGCCCTTCACAGACACAACATTTTTAATACCGGAACATATGAGAATAGAATTGGTAAGTTGACTGCACAAGGTCATGGATCAGGTAGGAGGACAAGGTCTTTCGCCGTTTTGGAATTTCAATTTGTTTACTCTCTTGTTCTGTGATATAAAACTGAAATAACTTGGTTGAAAAAAAACAAGAACATACATTGAGTTGGAGTTGCATTTCTGTATTTGTTATTTGTGCCTAAGTGTTAGTCTCACATGAATAATATTGTTTATTTGTTTTTGGTCTCACATGTGAGTACAAACACATTTGTTTATATATGTTCATGGAAAGTTGCTATTCTCAATGTGGGTAAGGGTGCATTTGTTTATTGATAAAGGTTGTTGGTCCCACATGTGAACTCATCATCAACTCAAAGCTTTATAAATAGGATTATCGCCAAGTATACGGGTATTTTAGGGAGAAAGTCATCCGTCAAATTAAGGGTCCATTTGGATAGTAGCCAGACACCGCGCCACCAATTTTTTTGGTGTTCACCAAGAAAGTGATTATGCGTTTGGAGGTAGCCAGAATTTTGGAATGTCCACCATATGTTTATTTATTTTGTGAAACAAACAACCATACCAAACCTATTTATAGCACATAATGTTTGATTAGAACAAAATATTGCCACATACCAAACATGGTGTACTAGTAACACTGCTTGCTTTTCATCTCTTCTAGCTCGCTGCTAACAGAGAATGTCATGACCGTCACAAAGCACAAAGCACACAACACAGATTGGCAGTACAGTACAAATAAAGGTAGCATTTTTTGTAGAAACAAAAATATAACGTCTTTGATAGAGATGCATAACAGTCTAGCGCGCACACAACATGCATAGACTCTGCACCAATTTCTTGAGTTTCCCGTTGTTGCAATATCATCCATGGCACCACTTTTATTCAGCCGCTATTTTTCTTTCAACAGTAGCATGATCTTTAGTGCCAAATTAATTCATTTCCACCATTGCAAATCCATCTTCAAATCCAATCACCAGGCTGCATAAGAATGTGATGTTCTAGTTACTATCTATTCGATCATGAGCATTACCTAGTTTTCTAGAAAAAGGTTATAGAAAAAGAAGATGGACTGGGATAAAAGTTACAAGAGTAAAATGGATTTTGGTTATTACCTTTTTATGGCCTTAATGAAAGCAAAACCACCACAGACCCTATCGAGCTTAAAGTCCATCGTGCTCTCATACCTGCAAATTTGTGAAGCCCACTGTTATTTTATATTGTGGTTTATGTAGGGTATATAATTGGATGGCTGATAGCAGCCTAAAAGTTGAGGTATGTTTTCAAGGCGATGCCAGCCAGGGATGTAAGAGTCATTGGTAGCTTTTGTGGGAGGCTAAAGTGGCTAGAGCTACCCGCCATTTTATCATTACAAAATCAGAAGCGTTACCCATAGGTGTTGTAGTTGCGCAAAGAAATAGCATATTCATCTGAAGATGTTATTAGAACAGGATGCCCTTGCATGCCATCGATCACACCAACATTGACGCCAGACATACGTTGGAGTCCCTCGAGTTCTTGGATACATTTCTTTGTCTGCAAATCGCAAATCTAGTACAAAAAAAATGAAGCATATGTAATACATCAATATACTTTATGTAACTAAATATAATTGCTGAATAAGAAAAAAGCCATACCTGTGCAACCCCATTATCGGATCCGGTAACCACATATTGTCGATCGCCACCGGGGAAAAAATAATCAACACATATCAGCCCACCATCACAGTCCAATGTAGCGATAGGAACGGGAGAAGAACAACACCAGATCTGGTAAATTTAGGCACTATTGCACTATTAATAAAGATAGAAACAGAAGATTCCATGGATACAGACAGAGAAATGATCCTTTTTTGTTCTTTTGTACCTTTGTTGTGCCATCTTTTGAAGCACTTGCGAAAGTGTTGCCTTCCAGCGGGTTAAACTTGATTTGCTGCACATTGCGTGAGTGCGCTTCGAATATCTGAATGCATGACCAGTCAGTCTCCCAGTTCCATAGCTTGATTAAGCTGTCGTTGGATGCCGACAGCACAAGCGGGCGACTCGGGTGAATGGCCAGCGATTCGACCCAGCCCGTGTGAGCTTTGAACTGCGTGATCTCATCCATCATCGCAGATGAGAGCACGTGGATGTCGCCGGCCACGAACCATTCCTCCCGCGCGATGAATTTAGCAGAAAGCATCCAATGGTCTCCAGCACATGGTGCTGGCTCCTTTACAGGTCTCAGCGACATCACCCTCTCCTGCAAACAAGTTAGAATCGCCTCTTATCGATAGATAGATTCCTACAGTCAAACTCACTCTTCAGAAACAACAACATGCATATATTTTTTCTGACTATGATGGCATGCGTTCTGAATCGACCTGTGTCTCATAGTTCCAAATGGATACATGCCCACTTCCATGAGCTGCCAAAATCCTGTCGTGATACAATAGGATAGTTACAAGTAGAAAAATAATAATATTTTTTACGAGAGGGAAATCAATTAATTACCAGCAAGCTTTCATGAACTTTTACTTGTGTTGTTCACTTACCAGTACGTGTCAATTTAATTTGATATACATCAAAACCCTGAAAGTACCCTCTACGACCAAAGTCATGACTTCCAATGACTTTATGATTTATAAGTTGGTGGAAGTGATTTATAATTCGTATGGTGTGATCCTTCCAATGAATACTGCTGGATGCGTGAACTCACCAGGGCTTCGTTGGATGCACATCCATCGATAGTATTTCCGACAAAGTGCCACCCCTGCAGTACATGACCTAAACAAATAGTTTTCTTAAAACAGTCCAGTGAAAATAATTAAGAAATATGTACATGTAGGAGAAAAGAAGTCCTTACTTTCATTCTTGGTTTAATTGGCTGTCAGGTAATGAATAGCACCAACAGGCCGTTGACAAGAGAAGAAAATAACAAAGAAATATCACATAATTGAATATGCATCATCTTAAGCTGAGATTGGTTAATTTGCATATAGAAGTACAATATGGCTAACCTCAGATGCCATCATCTTGCCTGCTGGCTCACAAACAGCCTTCAGTGTTACCTTTTGCACCGGACAGCCGCTCAGATCCTCTTTGGGCCCCGTAGAGAAGTAGTCATCCATGCCCCACCCACACGTGTATCTATGTCCTACCCAGCTCTCTAGGATAACATCAAGAGTGTCCATGTTTGCAGGTGGTTGCTGGTGCTTTTCCATCGTTACAACGTATATGCAACTGGTGTTTGGCGGCATGCTTCCATGGAGCCGCGACAGTCCATTCAAGAAACTCTTGGGTTTTTTTGGGACACACCTAAAGTCGACATACTCATCTGAGTTGTTCGTTAGATTAAGTTGGTAGGGGATCAACTTATTCGGTTCAAAGGGGAACCGGAGCTGGAGGGGATGGACACCTAACAACTCTCTTCCTCTCTTTTCAGATGCATCCAGCAAGCAGGAGCCCATCTACATAATATTTCCCAACATGATGCACCAGATATATGTTTAAATTATGATTTTAATTTTATCTGACGGGGAAAAAGGAAATAGATGAAATGCACCTGATCCATTGATGTTCCTGGAGATTGGGTCATTTTGTGAATCCTAGTCTCCATCTGAATTAACTTATCAATGATTTCTCCAATGCTCGGCCTTTTGCATTGGTCGGCGTCTACACAACTTAAAGCTATTTCTATGCAGCTCCTTACTTGCTCAGAATATACCTCCAATGCATATGTTGATGTAGCGTGGAGCTTATCCCTCCAATTTCCATGTACCTGCAAATTTACACCATAGAAATTACCATTGTATAAAAGAACTATTATTTGTGAAGGATGTATAATTGATCTCAAGAAAGGGATCATTTTCTATTACAAGCTCAACGAATTGCTGGGTGGACATCTCGGCACGTTTTGAGTAACTCATCGGTCCTGCAAGTATCTTTATGATGATAGCCCCCAAGCTGAATATGTCGAATTTATTTGAGATTACATTCTCATCTATGTATTCTGGTGGCACGTGCCCACTGCATGACATAACATATATGATATCACCGACACGGTGGATTTAATGAAAACATAGTTACTAGGTTACGTGAAATTTAAATTCACAAATGAGCAATTAGGCTTACATTGTTCCCATGAAACATTTCATGATTTGTGTCTGCTCATCTCCAGATAGCCTTGACAAGCCGTAATCCGCGAGCTTCGGCACAAGCTTCTCATCCAGCAACACATTGGATGGCTTTAGATCCAAATGATAAATAGGAGATTCCAAGTCCTCGTGAAGGTATTTCAAACCCTTGCAAATCCCCTTAATCATTCCGTAGCATGTCTGCCAAGTATCTCCTTTGTATTTATCTGTAGCAGTTAAATAAAAAAAAGGAGAATTCCTAATCAGCAGTTAGAGCATGATCAAATTTCTCTTTTGAAAAGTTCACAAGATTAAACTAGTTTTTACGTTTTTATAAAAAAGCCACAAACATTGGTGTGATTAACCCAGCACCAGCCGAGGGATTACTGTATATATATTTGTGTGAAAAACATATATAAAGATGATTCATGCATGGAAAATAAGAAATATAACTACTCCTTCCGCCCGGAGTTACTTGTCGTGGAAATGGATCCCTCCTTCCGAAATTACTTGTCGCGGAAATACATCTAGATACATCCATTTCTATCAATTTCCGCAATAAGTAATTCGGGACGGAGGGAGTATATGTTAAAGAATAGTAGAGCACGATCATACCAGAAAGAAGATACTTGTCAAGGTCTCCGTTGTGCATATACTCGGAACTGAGCGCTCTTTGTGTCTTTTCACAGAAAATCTTTCTCCCCTCATATTCCATGTGTTTTTGCTGCGTTTCATAGCAGTACCCAAGCAACCGCACGATGTTCTGGTGTCGGAGCCTCTTGAGGTTGCAGAACACCTTCTGGAATTGCTCATGACCACCATCAGCATGTGTTGGCGTGTCGTCGTGGAACATCTTGACAGCAATCTTCTTCCCATATTCATGTACACCCTATAAGTTGAACATTTCACATGGTTCAATAGTTTGGTGTGTTTAACGAATAAGCGAGATTCAGTATTTTTTTCTCAGGGAGAAAAAAAAATGATGGAGTTTCCACTGGGCGTATCGATAGGTGTAAACCTTGCTTGCTTTCTAGTCTAGAAATAAAGAAAGAAAAAAGGCAAAATGCTACCTTTATCTAAAAAAAGCCCAAGTAATCCTTAACTGCTTCATCTAGGATAGAATTAGTAAAAGTTGTCATGAGGTAGTAGCAGCTAGCTAGATTCGGTACAAGACCATACGTACACGGTACACATATACATATGCAGCCATGTGTTTAACCAATCAGTGGATCGTAAGATGCTGCTGCTGGTCGTTGGCGGTGTGAGTAAATAATGCATGCAGCGTTGCCTCCGCGTCTCCACCAACGTCAGTGCCCATGGCGTCATGCACCACGTACGTACGGCATGCTGATGCTGATGCCATCCATCCCATTCATTGGGTAGGACCAAAATGGAACCATCGTCGATGCATTGCATTGCCTGTACTGCAGAGCGGACGATCGATGCACGGTTTGCTTAACGGTTAAGCAAACATTCATTCATTAGGCCCCGCGCGTCCACTTGACCTGCTTGCAAAATGCCCACAGTGCGTCGTCGACCGCGGGTCGCAACTCGGCGCGGACAGATCTTCTGCCCCTAACCGATTGCACGCCATGGGATGGCGGTCTCAGAGCATTTCCAACAGACACGCGAAATATCTGCCGCCTCCCCATCGCCGAGGTGGACGAGCACGCCTTGGCGGTGTGGCACGAGTGCTTCCCGCGGAATGTCGCCACCAAGAATGAGTTCTGGGCGTAGGGAGGGCAGAGTGAGTCGTGTGTCGGGCAGACAAGCGTGCGCGAAAAGAATTGGCGGAAGCCTAGATCGAGCTCGGACCTGCGTCAACCTGGGACGACGAAGATCCTCGGTGGCTAGACGCGTTTACGTCGTCGGACTACACCACCGAGGAGGACGAGGAGTAGTTTTATTTAACATCGTTTGAACTAGCTTGTAGCTTGGGGCTTGAACTATGCTATGAATATGAACTATGTGTTATTTCATATTTGTTCGTATGTGTTGTTTCAATTTTTTCCAAGCGACGGCTGATCGCGCGCGCTTGATTTTGCAGCGTCGGGTGAAGCGCTATAGCGGCGCGATAATTTTTGCAGCGCATGGTAAAATAACCACCCTCTTGTGCGCGCTAAAACGCTATTACGGCGGTAAAAAAAATTAGCGCATCGCGCAACCGCGTGCCTGTTGGAGATGATCTCATGGGCCTTACCCGCAACCACCATACTTGCCGGGTCCACCCCAACATGGTAGCTCGGGGTAACGACTGTGCTTGGCAGCAGGGCGGGTCCACCAGCTTGGGCGGACGGAATTTTGGTGCCCACCATGTCCATCATCCGGACACACTTGGGTCGTTCTCGTCAGCTTGCCCATTAAGTGCATCTTCAACGGCGACCCGCAAATTTTCAACTGCTTCCCTTCAAAGATAGGGGGACCAATTCGCGGACACGGAAGCATTGGTCAGATTCACTTGGCCAACAATTCAAACTAACCGGATGAAATTCGTTCAAACATGGTAGATTTCATTCAAATTTGGTTATGAGCTACCTTCCAATTCGAGAGAAGGTACAGTTACCTCATCAAATTGTACTTTCCTCCCACTCACTTCTTTCAAAAGAAACTCCTTTTCTAGAAATTTTCCATTATTGGCAACAAAGATCTTGCCTTTGGATCTGTGGTAGAAGGTGTACCAAATTGTTTCCTTAGGGTATCCTATGAAGACGCACTTCTTCGATTTGGGTTTGAGCTTATTAGGCTAAAGCCTTTTGTCATAAGTGTCACAACCCCAAACTTTAAGAAACGACAACTTAGATTTTTTGCCAAACCATAGTTCATACGGTGTTGTCTCAACGGATTTAGACGGTGCCCTATTTAACGTGAATGCAACCGTCTCTAATTCATAACCCCAAAATGATAGTGGTAAATCGGTAAGAGACATCATAGACCGCATCATATCTAACAAAGTACAGTTACGACGTTCGGACACACCATTACGCTGTGGTGTTCCAGGTAGCGTGACTTGTGAAACAATTCCACATTGTTTTAAATGAAGGCCAAACTCGTAGCTCAAATATTCGCCTCCGCGATCAGACCATAGAAACTTTATTTTCTTGTTATGATGATTCTCTACTTCACTCTGAAATTCTTTAAACTTTTCAAATGTTTCAGACTTGTGTTTCATTAAGTAGATATAACCATATCTTCTCAAATCATCTGTGAAGGTCAGAAAATAACAATACCCGCCGCGAGCTTCAACACTCATTGGACCGCATACATCGGTATGTATTATTTCCAATAAGTTATTGGCCCGCTCCATTGTTCGGGAGAACGGAGTTTTTGTCATCTTGCCCATGAGGCATGGTTCTCGAGTATCAAATGATTCATAATCAAGTGATTCCAAAAGTCCATCTGCATGGAGTTTCTTCATGCGCTTTACATCAATATGACCTAAACGGCAGTGCCACAGATATGTTGCACTATCATTATCAACTTTGCATCTTTTGGCATCAATATTATGAATATGTGTATCACTATGATCGAGATTCAATAAACCATTCACATTGGGTGTATGACTATAGAAGGTTTTATTCATGTAAACAGAACAATAATTATTCACTGACTTAAATGAATAACCGTATTGGAATAAATATGATACAATCATATTCATGCTCAACGCAAACACCAAATAACATTTATTTAGGTTCAACACTAATCCTGAAGGTAGAGGAAGTATGCGATGACGATCTTATCAACCTTGGAATCACTTCCAACACACATCGTCACCTCGCCCTTAACTAGTCTTTGTTCATTTTGCAACTCTAGTTTCGAGTTACTAATCTTAGCAACTGAACCGGTATGAAATACCTAGGGATTGCTACAAACACTAGTAAAGTACACATCAATAACATGTATATCAAATATACCTTTGTTCACTTTATCATCCTTCTTATCCGCCAAGTTTTTGGGACAGTTCCACTTCCAGTGACCATTTCCTTTGCAGTAGAAGCACTCAGTTTCAGGTTTGGGTCTAGCTTTGGCCTTCTTCACGGGAGTGGCAACTTGCTTGCCATTCTACTTGAAGTTCCCTTTCTTTCCCTTGCCCTTTTTCTTGAAATTAGTGGTCTTGTTGACCATCAACACTTGATGCTCTTTCTTGATTTCTACCTTCGCTGATTTCAGCATCGCGAAGAGCTTGGGAATCATTTTCGTCATCCCTTGCATATTATAGTTCATCACGGAGTTCTAGTAACTTGGTGATAGTGACTAGAGAACTCTGTCAATCACTATCTTATCTGGAAGATTAACTCCCACTTGATTCAAGTGATTCTAGTACCCAGACATTCTGAGTACATGATCACTGGCTGAGCTATTCTCCTCCATCTTGTAGGCAAAGTACTTGTCAGAGGTCTCATACCTCTCGACATGGGCATGAGTCTGAAATACCAATTTCAACTCTTGGAACATCTCATATGCTCCGTGATGTTCAAAACGTTTTTGAAGTCCCAGTTCCACTAGTAGAAAAAGGGCCATTTGTCCCGGTTCGTAAGGCCCATTTGTCCCGGTTGTTGAACCGGGACTAAAGGGTCGTTACTAAAGCCCTAGGCCTTTAGTCCTGGTTCTTACACGAACCGGGACAGATGGGCCTCCACGTGGCTGGTGCGGCGAGCCCAGGCAGGAGGGCCTTTGGCCCCGGTTGGTGGTACCAACCGGGACCAATAGGCATCCACGCGTCAGCAGCTGGCAGGAGCTGAGGTTTTTTTGAAAGGGGTGGGTTTTGGGGGGGGGGTAATTTAGGTGTTTCATATATTGTGTTAGCTAGCTAATTAATAGAGAGAAGTGTCCTCTCTTATCTCCGTGCTTGGTCGACGCTACATACTATACGTATAGAGAGGACTCGACATGTTAGCTAGTAAGCAAAAATGAAGGAAACAGAAGATCTTCATGAACATATGCATACAGAGAGAAGTGATATCGACCTCTCCTTCTCCCAGAGATTGGTCGAACAACAAGTTTTCATATATCTATCCGACGCTACTGGCTACATATATACAATATAAGATCTCTTACAATATAATCCCCTAATTATATATGAACTCAGGGTCCACATGGTATTCTCCGTCTTTATCGATCACGTGGTCAAGAAAGAATGCCGCCAATTCCTCTTGAATTGCTCGCATGCGATCTGGTGCTAAGAGTTCATCCCGCATCCGAAACATCTAATTTGAAGAAGGGGGTCAATACATATATATGAATGAATGAAACTCAACACAAATGATGGTAATAAAATAAATTGTGAATATTATTGCTTACGCACTTCATATTGTTTTTTAGAGTAGCCCCGCTCACAAGTCGTGTGGCGGATGGACTCGCAAACGGAGTATCCACAGTAATTATTCCCGGCTTCCCGCCACAACCACTTTACAAGAAATAGAGGACAATCAAACTGATAAGCAAGCATGCTAAATGGTATTGATGAAACTAGCGCTTGAATCACTAGGAGATGCACCGAACATGCTAGTAGTACTTACTTTCGGGTGTGTAAATTGCAGCTTCTTCGGCAGTCCCGGAGCTTTTGAGGTGAATTTTTTCGAAACCGTGCTAGACAAAGAAAACAATTACTTGATATCAGGAAATGAATAAAGTTGCCGATATGGTGCGATAATGATCGATTTAACTTACTTCTCGAGCATTTCAGTCATGTCTGCATACTCCTGGGGATCTTTTCGTCTCGAGTCTAAGACGGTTACTAGTCCCTTCTCAAGCTTAATCTCTAGGAGAATATAGTGGAACCGCGCATGCATGCATAACTCATCAATTACATTACTATAACCTCGACTAACAAGGGAAACTGAATATGCACAAGACAGTAACACTCACTTGAAGTTGTAAGGAAAGAGTATTATAGCTTTGTTTTGATTTAATACCAACGATTGTAGCAAGTTGGCCTCGGTATCTTTGGCATTAAATTCAACCGTATATGCATCTATGAGATTTGTGTTAATGAACCCATTATCACCAATTTGTCTTTTCTTCAATCCGGCGATCTTCAATCTGCATAATATAGTGAGGATAATTATATATACATGCAAGGAAAGAGCTGACCTATATATAGAGACTTAATGACATAAGTAGTACTTACAGACAGTAGCAAGTGACCGTTAATTTATCGAGGGTCTTTTGATTGAAAAACTGGAAGAACTCCTCAAATGGAACATTCAACAGATCAATTCCAACGAGGTCATGCTCCTCTTTAACTCTCAGCATCAAAGTATTCATCCCCCCAGACTCTCTGCAGGTTTTCATGTACCAATCATGGAATCTTTGCATCATCGTTGTTAGAGATCTTTCATCTTTGACGAGAGGCTTCCCATAATGGTATTCGTGTTCATCCACCTCCAAGAAATCATAATGTACATCGTCGGGCAGGTAATCTCCAAGATTGTATTGGGCAAAATCACCGGTGATTAGCAACGAAATCGCTAGACACCTTGAGCAGGGGGCATGATTGGTTCGCTTGTTCGCCGAGCTGGGCAATTTTTTTCCCAGCTCGTCGTTCTGCTAACCTTTGATCACTTATAGTACTTCCCGACCGCTCCGCTTCGATACATGACCTTTCAATAATGCGCTCATAGTTGCCTTTCGGCGGAGACTTTGGTGGTTTCTTCAGGGCATCTATAGTGCGCTTCGCTTTCACCGAATCTATCTTCTCCTCGGGAGGTGGATGTTTCTTTGCTTTCACCCCTTCAAAGAAGTCCCTCACTTGGGTTTGACAGATCTCCGCATTTTCCTCCACGGTCCTCTCATATGGTAACTTCTCTAGAGGCTTGAGAGATGGACCGAATCTGTATTGCCTCCCGCCTATGGCTGTACTGCTAGACACCGGAGCAGACGGAGCGGCTGCGACTGTCTTCTTTCCTTGCTTACGAGGCGGAGGAGAAGGACTACGACGCGCCGGAGCAGCCGGAGCGGCGGCGGGTCTCTTCTGTCCTTGCTGACAAGGCGGAGAAGGAGGAGGCTGGCAGCTTGGGCGCGCTGGCGCAGGCGGAGAAGGAGGCGAAGTGCCGCCACGCGCCGGAGAAGGAGGCTGAGTGCCCTGATCACTCACCGGAGGAGGATGCGGAGGAGGAGGCGGAGTGCACTGACTCGCCGGAGGAGGAGGAGGCAGAGGCGTCCAGTTCGGAAGTTTGATGAGCTCCTTCTGCCATAGGCATGGAGTCTTCAGAGCAGAACCCAGCCGTGTCTCCTCGTCCACCGTCACCCTAGCATATTCTTCTGGAATTGGACGGTAGTGAAAAGTTGCGTCGGGTTCAGGAGGTCGAACAGAGCCGACAACCGCCTTGACTTTGAAGTTCTGCCATTGCATCATAAGGTGGCAATGTTGAGACTCCGTGATAGCATCCACGGGATAGCTAGCAGGAGCCGTGAAGACAGGCTCCAGCTGAAGCAGCTCGGTGGAAGCCACGCCGCTTCTCCGCTGAGATGGCGGGGTAGCTTCGGCAGGTCGCTTGCTGCGAACTGCTTCTCCTTCCTCTATCGCTTGTACCCTTGCGTGCAGCGCCTGCAGTTGGGTCTGCTCCACTTTCTTCCTCCTCTCCTGGCATTTGTAACTGCCTGCGTCCGGAAACCCAGCCTTCCACGGAACGGAGCCTGGCGTGCCTTGTGTCTATCCAGGGTGCTCAGGATTCCCGAGGGCCATTGTGAGCTCGTCGTTCTCTCTGTCTGGAACGAACGTCCCTTGCTGCGCTGCATCGATATACTGCTGAAGCTTCATGATGGGTATTCGCAGTTGCTCGTTCGTCCAAATGCACTTCCCTATTATAGGGTCCAAGGTACCGCCAACCCCGAAGAACCAAGTCCGACAATGGTCTGGCCAGTTCAATGTCTCTGGTTCGACCCCTTTATCAACCAGGTCATTCTCAGCCTTGGCCCACAACGGCCGGGCTTTGAGGTAGACACCTGACTCCGTGCGATGGTGAAGCTTCTTCTTCGCAGCATTTTTCTTGTTTGTCGCTGACATCTTCTTACTCTTGTCCGATGCCTTGTGGGCCACAAATGCGGGCCAGTGATCTCTGATCTTCTCATACCGGCCGGTGAATCCTGGTGTGTTTTCTTGGTCGACAAACGATGTTTTCAGCTCATTCTTCCACCTCCTGAATAGTTCTGCCATCTTCTTAAGAGCATGAGACTTGATCAATTGCTCTTTAACTGGCTTCTCCGGATCCTCCTCTGGCGGTAGGGTGAAATTTGCCTTCAGCGCGGTCCAAAGATCATCTTTCTACATATCGTTGACATAAGACACCTCAGGGTCTTCCTTCTTAGCCGACTTACACCATTGGTGGATGCTGATCGGGATCTTGTCCCTAACAAGAACCCCACACTGAGCAGCAAATGCTTCCTTTGTCCGGATGGGTTCAATCGGTTGGCCATCGCGCACGATTGCTGTGATCTCAAACCTTTCATCCGAGCGCAACTTTTTCTTCGGGCCTCGTCTTTTTACCGAAGTTGTGCTCGATCCGGAGGGCTAGGAAAAAGAAGAAGGACGAGAGTTAATTAATATGTGTACATAGCAAAACAATGAATGCATCAATTAGCTAGTCAGCACAGGCTTAACTAATATATATACCTGGCCGGACTCTGTTTGGTCACCGGAGCCGTCATCACGGTCTCCTTCTTGCACCGCCATTGGGTCACCGGAGCCATCATAATCATGTCTTTCCTCCTCCATTGTTCGATCACCGTAGCTTGCTTCTTCACCATGTCCTTCTAGACCATCATTGTCGTTAAGATACGACAAGACATCACCTCCGGCTAAGATTATGTCCCCCCAACACCTCTTCTGCTGCCTCGTCTCGTCCTTGCTCCATTGTTTCTGCAAATATTACAACATGGCAATTATTATACAAACATGAAGCAGGGTGGATATATTAGTGGCAAACGTAGGCCTAGCTACCTAATCACAACAAAGGAATCATATTAGTGGCCTCGACGCTTCTCCCGGGTTTGGGGTGGCCTCGGTAACGCTTCAAGGGTTCGGGGTGGCCTCGACGACAACGCTCTTTTAACTTGGTAAATTTGGGTGGCCTCAGCAACGCTTCAAGGGTTCATATGCAAAAGCCATGGATTTCTTCAATACTTTGACACCAGCTAGGCAACCTCTCGACTCCTCGGCCCCTCGACGACCCTCGAACCCTCGACCCTCGAACCCTCGGCCCCTCGACGACCCTCGAACCCTCGGCGACCGTCGATCCTCGAACCCTCAGCGACCCTCGACCCTCTACCCTAGCTATTTCCCGACCCTCGCCCACTCGAACCCTCGTCGACCCCCTCCCCCCCCCTCATGTCGAAGTTATAGGGGAGGGGGTATATGGACCCTCCTCATGTTGAAGTTATCGGGGAGGGGGTATACCGATAACGACATACCCGATAAAAAAAAGAAGACGAAGAAGAAAAAAAAAAGAGGAGAAGAAGAAATGAATAGAGGAGAAGATCAAAGAAAAAAATAAGAAGAAAAAAAGAGGAGAAGAAGAAAGGAATAGAGGAGGAGAAGAAGAAATAGAATATTTTCTATTTTTTCTTCTTCTCCTCTATTCCTTTCTTCTTCTCCTCTTCTTTTTCTTCTTTTTTCCTCTTCTTATTTATTTCTCCTCTTCTTCTCCTTTCTTCCTCTTCTTATTTTCCTTTTTCCTCTCCTTCTTTTTCTTCTTCTTCCTTCTTAATATCACTTAGCAACTTTTGCAACGATAGGGAGGGGGGGTGCTCCCGTGGTCTAAAATCAGTCTATGCACGATAGAAAATTCTGAAAAAAATACATCTAGGATCCCTCATACATACATACATACAAAAAATACATCTAAAAAAAGAGGAGAAGAAGAAAAAAAAGAGGAGAAGAAGAAGAAGAAAAAATAGAAGAGGTGTTGCTCTTCTACTTCCCCTTTTCCGCAGTAATGAGTACTCCTCAAACATATCACAACTTTCCGTTTCTAGTACGAACTCTAGGGCTGTTTGTGACACTTATAGGAATAGCCCAACGGATTGATTGGAAAGAATAACTTTGAGGTGGTTTCGTACCCTACCATAATATCTTCGTTTGTTCTCCGCTATTAGTGACTTTGGAGTGACTCTTTGTTGCATGTTGAGGGATAGTTATATGATCCAATTATGTTATTATTGTTGAGAGAACTTGCACTAGTGAAAGTATGAACCCTAGGCCTTGTTTCCTAGCATTGCAATACCGTTTACGCTCACTTTTATCATTAGTTACCTTGCTGTTTTTATATTTTCAGATTACAAATACCCATATCTACCATCCATATTGCACTTGTATCACCATCTCTTCGCCTAACTAGTGCACCTATACAATTTACCATTGTATTGGGTGTGTTGGGGACACAAGAGACTCTTTGTTATTCGGTTGCAGGGTTGCTTGAGAGAGACCATCTTCATCCTACGCCTCCCACGGATTGATAAACCTTAGGTCATCCACTTGAGGGAAATTTGCTAGTGTCCTACAGACCTCTGCACTTGGAGGCCCAACAACGTCTACAAGGAGAAGGTTGCGTAGTAGACATAAAGCAGTTTCTGGCGCCGTTGTCGGGGAGGTGAGTGCTTGAAGGTATATCTTTAGATCTTGCAATCAAATCTTTTTGTTTCTTGTTTTAGCACTAGTTTAGTTTATAAAAGAAAATTCAAAAAAATGGAATTGAGTTTGTCTCATACGCTTCATCTTTTTAGTATCTTTCGTGAGTATGATGGAAAAGAAAATTGTGCCAAAGTGTTAGAAGAAGAATGCATTAAAATGTTTGGCACTAAATCTTTGAATGATGAGCATGATTGCAATGTTGTTAGTATGAACTCCTTGAATATCCATGGTACTAATGATGATTGCACTAGTTATGATGAAAATGTCTCCTATAAACATGTCAATTTTTGTGGGGTGCATTGGGTTTGCAAGTATACACCAAATAGGGAAGAGAGATATTGCAAGAGGCATAAGTATTTAGAAACTAAATTGTTGCAAGAAAGTCTTGATGTTTGTGCTGAAAAATTCAATATTTTTCGTGCCCCTTGTGAACTTTGCAATGAACATGGTCATTTAAATCTCCAATGCAAATTGTTTCATGACCGAATCGTGTCCAAAAATTGTGATAATTTGATTACCCTTGAGCATCATAAAGAGCTTAGTCTTCTTTTGGGGTATGAAGAAATGAAACGTATAACTGAGGGTATTCCAAAATTTAATCTTGATAGATTTCTTGATTTTGATCTAGAGAAGATTTGTATGTATTGTGTGGTGAATTGCATTGAAAACCTTATATTGCCAATTACATAAATAACAGAAAACAAATAGAAGACGAGGAGAACACTAATGAAAGGGAGGAGACTTCCCAATATCCTCCTATTATTTCTTATGATGAATCAGGTAACGAGGAGGAGCCTTCTATTCAACCAATCTCATTAATAAGGAGCTCCAAAAAGAGGATTGAACCCACACATGATGTGGTGAAGAAGAAGCAAAGAAAAAGGAAGAGAGGTAAAAAGATATCTCTCCCCAATAATGTTGCTCCTATTATTGTTGTGCCTCATGAAAATGAATCAAAAATAATTGTGGAAGATGATGCACTTGATGATGATCTCGTTATGCCTATTGCTTGTTGTCATGATTATGATTGGGAAGATAATGATACTTCTTATGATCTTGAAAATCTTTTTGGCACTTGCTTGGAAGAATATGATAATTGCTATACTATTGGTGCTATCCATACTATTAATGATGAGAGTGATTATGCTTATGATATGAAAAGGCCCAAGCTTGGGGATGCTATGTTTGAAGAAGATGATGTTTTTGAGAATATATTTGCTGAAATTAATGTTTGTCCCAAGCTTGGGGAGGCTACGTTTAATGAAGATGATATTTTTAGTCTCCCAAGTTTTGATATGCAAATTTATAATGATGATAGCATGCCTCCTACTTATGATGATTATATTGATGAAAGTGGGTTTGGAAGAGTGTCAACTTTAGGAAGTAATGATCCCACTATTTTGGAGGATGTTGAATCTTATTATGATAATTATGAAAGTGGATTTGGAGAGGTCATGACTTTATTTAGTAATGATTCCACTATCTTGGAAGAGGTTTCAATTGATTATTGTGAGAACAAGGTTGCTACTTATGATGATTATTGTGATGAAACTTATGCTATAAAAAGTAGTGATGATTATATTTATAAAACTTGTCATGATTATTATTACCCTTTTTCTGAATTTTACTCATTTAATGTGGAAACAATTTATAGTATTCCAGTCTCTTATGATACTCTCACTATTCCGAATGAGAAGAATTTTGCTTATGTGGAGAGTAGTAAATTTTCTATGCAAGTAGATCATGAAAAGAATTCTTTAGGCACTGGTTATATAGTTGAATTCATTCATGATGCTACTGAAAATTATTATGAGGGAGGAATATATGCTTGTAGGAATTGCAATAATATCAAGTTTCCTCTCTATGTGCATAAAGTTTAGAAGTTATGCTTGTTTTGCCTTCCTATGCTAGTTGATTATTGTTCCCATAAGTTGTTTGCTCACAAAATCCCTATGCATAGGAAGTGGGTTAGACTTAAATGTGCTAGTCATATTCTTCATGATGCTCTCTTTATGTTTCAATTCTTATCTTTTATGTGAGCATCATTGAAATCATCATGCCTAGCTAGGGGCGTTAAACGATAGCGCTTGTTGGGAGGCAACCCAATTTTATTTTAGTTTCTTGATTTTTGATTATGTTTGGGAATACATAATCCATCTAGCCTCTGGTTAGATGTGATTTTATGTTTTAATTTGTGTTTGTGCCAAGTAGAACCCTTGGGAAGACTTGGGTGAAGTCTTTATGATCATGCTGTAAAAAACAGAAACTTTAGTGCTCACGATCTTAGCTTCAACTTTTTACTGGAGAGTGCTATTTAGTTGATTCTTTCTGCAGATGATTACTAGACAAATTACTCAGGTCCACCAATTTATTTTAGAATTTTTGAAGTTCCATAAGTATACGTTTGATACAGATTACTACAGACTGTTCTGTTTTTGACAGATTCTGTTTTCATTGTGTTGCTTGCTTATTTTGATGAATCTATGGCTAGTAAAATAGTTTATAAACCATAGAGAAGTTGGAATACAGTAGGTTTAACACCAAAAAAAAAAAGAATGAGTTCATTACAGTACCTAAGTGGTGATTTATTTTCTTATACTAACGGAGCTTACGAGTTTTCTGTTAAGTTTTGTGTTGTGAAGTTTTCAAGTTTTGGGTAAAGATTCGATGGACTATGGAATAAGGAGTGGCCAGAGCCTAATATTGGGGATGCCCAAGGCACCCCAAGGTAATATTCAAGGATAACCAAGCATCTAAGATTGGGGATGCCCCTGAAGGCATCCCATCTTTCGTCTACTTCCATCGGTAACTTTACTTGGAGCTATATTTTTATTCACCACATGATATGTTTTGCTTGGAGCATCTTGTATGATTTGAGTCTTTTCTTTTTAGTTTACCACAATCATCCTTGCTGTACACACCTTTTGAGAGAGCCACACATGGAAAATAATTAGAATACTCTATGTGCTTCACTTATATCTTTTGAGTTATATCACTTTGCTCTAGTACTTCATATCTTTTAGAGCACGGTGGTGGATTTGTTTTATAGAAACTATTGATCTCTTATGCTTCACTTATACTATTTGGAGAGTCTTAAATATCATGGTAATTTGCTTAAATAATTCTAATATGCTAGGTATTCAAGATTAGTAAAAACTTTCTTATGAGTGTGTTGAATACTAAGAGAAGTTTGATGCTTGATGATTGTTTTGAGATATGGAGGTAGTGATATCAAAGTTGTGCTAGTTGAGTAGTTGTGAATTTGAGAAATACTTGTGTTGAAGTTTGCGAGTCCCGTAGCATGCACGTATGGTAAACATTATGTAACAAAATTGAAACATGAGGTGTTCTTTGAGTGTCCTCCTTATGAGTGGCGGTCGTGGACAAGCGATGGTCTTTTCCTACCAATCTATCCCCCTAGGAGCATGCGCGTAGTGCTTGGTTTTTGATGACTTGTAGATTTTTGCAATAAGTATGTGAGTTCTTTATGACTAATGTTGAGTCCATGGATTATACGCACTCTCAACCTTCCACCATTGCTAGCCTCTTCGGTACCGTGCATTGCCCTTTCTCACATTGAGAGTTGGTGCAAACTTCGCCGGTGCATCCAAACCCCGTGATATGATACTCTCTTTCACACATAAACCTCCTTATATCTTCCTCAAAACAGCCACCATACCTACCTATTATGGCATTTCCATAGCCATTCCGAGATATATTGCCATGCAACTTTCCACCATTCCGTTTATCATGACACGTTCATCATTGTCATATTGCTTAGCATGATCATGTAGTTGACATAGTATTTGTGGCAAAGCCACCGTTCATAATTCTTTCATACATGTCACTCTTGGTTCATTTCATATCCCGGTACACCGCCGGAGGCATTCATATTGAGTCATACCTTGTTCTAGTATCGAGTTGTAATCATTGAGTTGTAAATAAATAGAAGTGTGATGATCATCATTTTCTAGAGCATTGTCCCAAGTGAGGAAAAAAAAGAAAGGCCATAAAAAAGGAGAAGGCCCAAAAAAATGAGAGTAAAAGAGAGAAGGGACAATGTTACTATCTTTTTACCACACTTGTGCTTCAAAGTAGCACCATAATCTCCATGATAGAGAGTCTCTTGTTTTGTCACTTTCATATACTAGTGGGAATTTTTCATTATAGAACTTGGCTTGTATATTACAACAATGGGCCTCCTCAAGTGCCCCAGGTCTTCGTGAGCAAGCAAGTTGGATGCACACCCACTTAGTTTCTTTTGTTGAGCTTTCATACATTTATAGCTCTAGTGCATCCGTTGCATGGCAATCCCTACTCCTTGCATTAACATCAATCGATGGGCATCTCCATAGCTCATTGATTAGCCTCGTTGATGTGAGACTTTCTCCTTTTTTGTCTTCTCCACATAACCCCCATCATCATATTCTATTCCACCCATAGTGCTATGTCCATGGCTCGCGCTCATATATTGCGTGAAAGTTTATAGGTTTGAGATTACTAAAGTATGAAACAATTGCTTGGCTTGTCATCGGGGTTGTGCATGATGAGAGCATTCTTGTGTGACGAAAATGGAGCATGACTAAACTATACGATTTTGTAGGGATGAACTTTCTTTGGCAATGCTATTTTGAGAGGACATAATTGCTTAGTTAGTATGCTTGAAGTATTATTATTTTTATGTCAATATGAACTTTTATCTTGAAGCTTTCGGATCTGAATATTCATACCACAATTAAGAATAATTACATTGAAATTATGCCAAGTAGCATTCCACATCAAAAATTCTGTTTTTATCATTTACCTACTCGAGGATGAGCAGGAATTAAGCTTGGGGATGCTGATACGTTTCCAACGTATCTATAATTTATGAAGTATTCATGCTATTATATTATCCATCTTGGACATTATTGGGTTTTATTATACACTTTTATATTACTTTTGGGACTAACCTATTAACCCAGAGCCCAGTGCCAGTTCCTGTTTTTTCCCTTGTTTCAGTGTTTTGAAGAAAAGGAATATCAAACGGAGTCGAAACGGAATGAAACCTTCTGGAGAAGTTATTTTTGGAAGGAAAGCAACCCGGGAGACTTGGAGTCCACGTCAAGGAAGCAACGAGGAAGGCACGAGGCAGGGGGCGTGCCCACCCCCTGGGCGCGCCCTCCACCCTCCTGGGCCCCTCGTGGCTCCCCTGACATACTTCTTCCTCCTATATATACCCATATACCCTAAAACGATCGGGGAACAGGATAGATCGGGAGTTCCGCCGCCGCAAGCCTCTGTAGCCACCAAAAACCAATCGGGACCCTATTTCGGCACCCTGCCGGAGGGGGGAACCCTCACCGGTGGCCATCTTCATCATCCCGGCGCTCTCCATGATGAGGAGGGAGTAGTTCACCCTCGGGGCTGAGGGTATGTACCAGTAGCTATGTGTTTGATCTCTCTCTCTCTCGTGTTCTTGAGGTGATTCGATCTTGATGTATCGAGAGCTTTGCTATTATAGTTGGATCTTATGTTGCTTCTCCCCCTCTACTCTCTTGTAATGGATTGAGTTTTTCCTTTGAAGTAATCTTATCGGATTGAGTCTTTAATGACTTGAGAACACTTGATGTATGTCTTGCCGTGCGTATCTGTGGTGACAATGGGATATCACGTGATTCACTTGATGTATGTCTTGGTGATCAACTTGCGGGTTCCGCCCATGAACCTATGCATAGGGATTGGCACACGTTTTTGTCTTGATTCTCCAGTAGAAACTTTGGGGCACTCTTTGAAGTACTTTGTGTTGGATTGAATAGATGAATATGAGATTCTGTGATGCATATCGTATAATCATACCCACGGATACTTGAGGTGACTTTGGAGTATCTAGGTGACATTAGGGTTTTGGTTGATTTGTGTCTTAAGGTGTTATTCTAGTACGAACTCTAGGGCTGTTTGTGACACTTATAGGAATAGCCCAACGGATTGATTGGAAAGAATAACTTTGACGTGGTTTCGTACCCTACCATAATCGCTTCGTTTGTTCTCCGCTATTAGTGACTTTGGAGTGACTCTTTGTTGCATGTTGAGGGATAGTTATATGATCCAATTATGTTATTATTGTTGAGAGAACTTGCACTAGTGAAAGTATGAACCCTAGGCCTTGTTTCCTAGCATTGCAATACCGTTTACGCTCACTTTTATCATTAGTTACCTTGCTGTTTTTATATTTTCAGATTAAAAATACCCATATCTACCATCCATATTGCACTTGTATCACCATCTCTTCGCCGAACTAGTGCACCTATACAATTTACCATTGTATTGGGTGTGTTGGGGACACAAGAGACTCTTTGTTATTTGGTTGCAGGGTTGCTTGAGAGAGACCATCTTCATCCTACGCCTCCCACGGATTGATAAACCTTAGGTCATCCACTTGAGGGAAATTTGCTACTGTCCTACAGACCTCTGGACTTGGAGGCCCAACAACGTCTATAAGGAGAAGGTTGCGTAGTAGACATCATGGTCATCCCATGTCGAGCGGGTAGGAGGCCCTAGCCCTGCCCCTCATCGTCGTCCATACCGGCGATGTCTTCGGAGCCGGGGTCAGGCGTGTTGGTTGGGTCCTCGACGGTGGCTATAAAGTGGGTGGCGGGTGGGAAGCAAATTTCTCCATCATCCGCCGTAAGTTCGAACCGAACATAGTTCGGCAACGAGCCATCTGCCAGGGATAGGTTTTTTAATGAGTTTAGTAGGTCGACCATGGGCGAGTGTTGGAAGACATCTGCGGCGCTGAACTTGAAGATCGATAACCGATCGAGTTCGGTGTCCGCGGGCTCGCAGGGTTCAGAACTCGACACCGGAGAAGAGTCCGGGGTTCCGTTGATGCAGATGCCGTACGCAGCCAAATCTGCGAGCGGCTCCAACGCCGCAGAATCGGTAGCCCCTGCGATGGGGTTGAGTATCCCATCTTCGGGGGACTTGATCTGCTCCGGATCTAAGGCCAGAGTTGCTGCAGGAGCTCTCTCCTGGATGCGGCCCGATGACAGGTTTAGGCCATGTCCATCTAGGCGGCGTGGAGCGATTGCCGCAGTCTCGAATCCATCGAAGATCAAGTCTCCGCGGATGTCCGCAACGTAGTTCAAGCATCCGAATCTGACCTGATGGCCAGGGGCATAGCTGTCGATCTGCTCCAGATGGCTAAGTGAGTTGGCCCGCAGTACGAAGCCGCCGAACACGAAGATCTGTCCGGGGAGGAAGGTTTCTCTTTGGACAGCATCATCATCGATGATTGAAGGGGCCATCAAACCTTTTGACGACGGCACAGTGGAACTCTCAATGAAAGCACCAATGTCGGTGTCAAAACTGGCAGATCTCGGGTAGGGTGTCCCAAACTGTGCGTCTAGGATCGATGGTAACAGGAGACGGGGGATACGATGTTTACCCAGGTTCGAGCCCTCTCTATGGAGGTAATACCCTACTTTTTGCTTGACTGATCTTGATGAATATGAGTATTACAAGAGTTGATCTACCACAAGATCGTAATGGCTAAACCCTAGAAGCCTAGCCTATGTGTATATGGTAATGAATGTGTCCTATCCGGACTATGCTCTCCGGTTTATATAGACACCGGAGAGATCTAGGGTTACATGGAGTCGGTTACATAAGAAGGAATCTTCATAGTTGGTCGCCTAGCTTGCCTTCCACGCCAATGAAAGTCCAACTCGGTCACGAGTATGGTCTTCGGTCTTCACAGCCCATCAGTCCGACCCATGGATAGCAGGCTAGACAATTGAGGACCCCTTAGTCCAGGACTCCCTCAGTATCATCAATTCACCAACATAGCATGTGCAAGAAAGTTGAGAGGGTTACGGAAAAAATTGGATGCACTTCGTGTACAAAACGGACAATCTCTTTCGAAGTATCAGGATTTCATACCGAAACTCATCTGTTACAAAGGGATTTCATTTTTTAAAACTTATTTGAACTCCTGACTTTTTGTGTGTTCAAAATGCACCATTCAAAGCCACATCATCAATTTTCAACCCTTTCTGACTGCATTTGTTATTTTTCATGCATTTACTGATTTTTTTGAGCTATAAGACCCTGAAATTGAAAAGCATTTCAAATGAACTCTGAAAAAGGTTGAAAGTTGGCATGGTATCATCATTTCACCCACATAGCATGTGCAAAAAAGATGAGAGGGTTATGGCAGAAACTGGATGCACTTCGTGTACAAAACGGACAATCTGTTTCGAGATATCAGGGTTTCATACGGAAACTCGTCTGTTACAATAGGCATTTCAAATGAACTACGAAAAGGTTGAAAGTTGGCATGGTATCATCATAATAGTTGTGGAGAGAAAGTCTTCACTTTTTCTTCGCTTGTGTCCTTTGCTTATTGCATTGTAACCATGGATAATCTTCATCGTTTACCAGGATGCTTGGGTCAGCTTTGACTTCGAAGGGAGGAATTTCATGAAACTTTTCATAATATTCATACATGTCTATATTGCCCTCCACTCCCACGATGTCCCTTTTTCCTGAAAGAACTATGTGGCGCTTTGGCTCATCGTATGATGTATTCGCTTCCTTATCTTTTCTTTTTCTCGGTTTGGTAGACATGTCCTTCACATAGATAACATGTGCCACATCATTGGCTAGGACGAACGGTTCGTCGGTGTACCCAAGATTTTTCAGATCCACTGTTGTCATTCCGTACTGCGGGTCTACCTGTACCCGCCTCCTGACAGATTGACCCATTTGCACTTAAACAAAGGGACCTTAAAATCATGTCCGTAGTCAAGTTCCCATATGTCCACTATGTAACCATAATATGTGTCGACCTTTCCCCTCTCGGTTGCTGCATCAAAGCGGACACGCTGTTTTGGTTGGTGCTCTTTTGATCTTGGGTGATCGTGTAAAATGTATTCCCATTTGTCTCGTATCCTTTGGAAGTCAATACAGTCGAAGATGGTCCCCTGGACAACGAGTACAACTCATCAGAAATAGTGTTGTCACCTCTGAGACGTGTTTCCAACCAAATGCCGAAAGTCCTGATGTGTTCACATGTAATCTAGTCGTCACACTGCTCCGGGTGTTTGGAGCACAGACTGTTCTTGTGTTCATCGACATACGGAGTCACCAAGGTAGAGTTCTGTAGAACTGTGTAGCGTGCTTGAGACCAAGAATGCCCATCCCTACATATTATTGAGTCCCCTCCAAGCATGCCTTTTCCAGTCAGTCTCCCTCATACCGCGATTGAGGGAGACCAATCTTCTTAAGGCCAGGAATGAAGTCAACACAAAACCCAATGACATCCTCTGTTTGATGGCCCATGGAGATGCTTCCTTCTGGCCTAGCGCGGTAACAAACATATTTCTTTAGGACTCCCATGAAAATCTCAAAGGGGAACATATTGTGTAGAAATACGGGGCCCAGAATGACAATCTCGTCGACTAGATGAACTAGGACGTGCGTCATGATATTGAAGAAGGATGGTGGGAACACCAGCTCGAAACTGACAAGACATTGCGCCACATCACTCCTTAGCCTTGGTATGATTTCTGGATCGATCACCTTCTGAGAGATTGCATGGAGGAATGCACATAGCTTCACAATGGCTAATCGGACGTTTTCTGGTAGAAGCCTCCTCAATGCAACCGAAAGCAGTTGCGTCATAATCACATGGCAGTGATGAGACTTTAGGTTCTGGAACTTTTTCTCTGGCATATTTATTATTCCCTTTACATTCGACGAGAAGCCGGTCGGGACCTTCATACTAAGAAGGCATTCAAAGAAGATTTCCTTCTCTTCTTTGGTAAGAGCGTAGCTGGCAGGACCTTCATAGTGCTTTGGAGGCATGCCGTCTTTTTCGTGCAAACGTTGCAGGTCCTCCCGTGCCTCAGCTATATCTTTTGTCTTCCCATACACGCCCAAGAAGCCTAGCATGTTCATGCAAAGGTTCTTCGTCACGTGCATCACATCGATCGAAGAGCAGACCTCTAGGTCTTTCTAGTAGGGTAGGTCCCAAAATATAGATTTCTTCTTCCACATGGGTGCGCGTCCCTCAGCGTCATTCGGAACAACTAGTCCGCCGGGACCCTTTCCAAAGATTACGTGTAAATCATTGACCATAGCAAGTATGTGATCACCGGTATGCATGGCGGGCTTCTTCCGGTGATCTGCCTCGCCTTTGAAATGCTTGCCTTTCTTTCGACATTGATGGTTGGTCGGAAGAAATCGACGATGGCCCAGGTACACATTCTTCCTGCATTTGTCCAGGTATATACTTTCGGTGTCAGCTAAACAGTGCGTGCATGCGTGGTATCCCTTGTTTTTCTGTCCTGAAAGGTTACTGAGAGCGGGCCAATCGTTGATGGTTACAAACAGCAACACGTGCAGGTTAAATTCCTCCTGTTTGTGCTCATCCCGCACACGTACACCGTTTCCATTCCACAGCTGTAAAAGTTCTTCAACTAATGGCCTTAGGTACACATCAATGTCGTTGCCGGGTTGCTTAGGGCCTTGGATGAGAACTGGCATCATAATGAACTTCCGCTTCATGCACATCAAAGGAGGAAGGTTATACATACATAGAGTCATGGGCCAGGTGCTGTGATTGCTGCTCTGCTCCCCGAAAGGATTAATGCCATCAGCGCTTAAACCAAACCATACGTTCCTTGGGTCACCTGCAAACTCAACCCAGTACTGTCTCTTGATTTTTCTCCACTGCGACCCGTCAGCTGGTGCTCTCAACTTCCCGTCTTTCTTACGGTCCTCACTGTGCCATCGCATCAACTTGGCATGCTCTTTGTTTCTGAACAGTCGTTTCAACCGTGGTATTATAGGAGCATACCACATCACCTTCGCAGGAACCCTCTTCCTGCGGGGCTCGCCGTCAACATCACCAGGTTCATCTCTTCTGATCTTATACCACAATGCACCGCATACCGGGCATGCGTTCAAATCCTTGTACGCACCACGGTAGAGGATGCAGTCATTAGGGCATGCATGTATCTTCTGCACCTCCAATCCTAGATGGCATACGACCTTCTTTGTTGCGTACGTACTGTCAGGCAATTTGTTATCCTTTGGAAGCTTCTTCTTCAATATTTTCAGTAGCTTCTCAAATCCTTTGTCAGGCACAACATTCTCTGCCTTCCACTGCAGCAATTCCAGTAGGTACCGAGCTTTGTGTTGCCATCTTCGCAATCGGGGTACAACCCTTTTTTGTGATCCTCTAACATGCGATCGAACTTCAGCTTCTCCTTTTGACTTTCGCATTGCGTCTTTGCATCGACAATGACCCGGCGGAGATCATCATCATCGGGCACATCGTCTAGTTCCTCTTGATAGTGAGCAGCTTCCCCCATTGCAGCATCATCGGGCACATCGTCTGGTTCCTCTGATCTTCAGCAGCTTCCCCCGTTGCAGCATCACCGTATTCAGGGGGCACATAGTTGTCATCGTCCACTTCTTCTTCGCCATCTTCCATCATAACCCCTATTTCTCTGTGCCTCGTCCAAACATTATAGTGTGGCATGAAACCCTTGTAAAGCAGGTGGGTGTGAAGGATTTTCCGGTCAGAGTAAGACTTTGTATTCCCACATTTAAGGCATGGACAACACATAAAACCATTCCGCTTGTTTGCCTCAGCCACTTCGAGAAAATCATGCACGCCCTTAATGTACTCGGAGGCGTGTTTGTCACCGTACATCCATTGCCGGTTCATCTGCGTGCAATATATATAATTATGTGTGTCAAAAACCATTACAGAACATCATGAATACATAAGTGGCCAAATTAATAGAAGTCCATCATCACATTAAAACCAAAGTACATACATAGTTCTCATTGAACAACATATAGCTCTCCAGAGCATCTAATTAAACCATACATTGAAACTATGTAAAACATTTCAATGCAACAACCAATGCGATCATAATCGCAACCAAGGTAACGATTGATGCAACGGCATAATGATACAAAGCCTCGGTATGAATGCCATATTTTCTAATCTTTTTAATCTTCAAGCGCATTGCATCCATCTTGATCTTGTGATCATCGACGACATCGGCAACATGCATCTCCAATATCATCTTCGCCTCCTCAATTTTTTCAACTAATTTAACCTCTTGACAATAGAGTCGGTTGGAATTTCCAGTTCACATACCTCCTAGATAAATAAAATCTATGTCACGTTGGTCGGCATAATTGTCATAAACAATAAATGAGCCAAATAGTTATAAAAGATAATATATACCACATCCGAATCATAGACAGGACGCGGGCCGACGGGAGCGGATACCAAAACCATCGCACTATATAATAACAAGCAATAATAAAAGGAAGAAAATTATACATGTATCTATCTAATCATACAAGTAAGAATTTTTTTTCTTTTAGAAAGAAGATAAGAACAAGAGGCTCACCACGGTGGTGCCGGCGACGAGATCGGCGCGGGCGATCGACGGCGGTGAAGACGGGGACGAGACGTGACGGACCGCTAAACCTAGACAAATCTTGAGGAAAATGGAGCTTGCGGGTCGAGCTTGGAGAGGAGAAAGTTTAAGTAGTGTGGCTCGGGCATTTCATCGAACACCTCATGTGCATAGGATATGAGCTAGAGCACCACAAAGCTCTCTCCTCGCCGCTGAGAAAAACAGAGCAGTGGAGTGCTCTACTCGCGGGTGAGGGGTATATATAGCCACCTCATTGGTCCTGGTTCGTGGCTGAAACCGGGACTAAAGACCATCCTTTGTTCCCGGTTCCAGCCATGAACCGGGACCAATGGATGTGGGCCAGGAGCGAGGCCCATTGGCCCCGTTTCGTGCCTGGAACCGGAACAAAAGGGTCCAGACGAACCGGGACCAATGCCCCAAGAGGCCCGGCCGGCCCCTTGGACTCACGAACCGGGACGTATGCCCACATTGTTCCCGGTTCATGACTGAACCGGGACTAATGGGTTGGCTGAACCAAAACCTTGTTTTTTACTAGTGAATGGATCCACCAGGAGTTGAGGCGCTGCAAGTTACAGGTCATATATCTCATTTTTCTCGTACATTTTATAGCATAGTGTTGAAATTTACATGATGCCCCAACTATATATAGCAAATTCTATAGGCACTGCGTGCGTCTTTATAAAATTAATGTGAACATATAACATAGCTAGGGAGCTTAGAAATTAAAATCGGATTGTAGATGTAGTGTTGCCTACTTGCACAGCAAAACATTCCCAGGCTTAGAAATTAATTTTTTTGAGGGAATTTCATACCCAACATTAATTTGATTGTACTGAATAGCAATGGGGGCAGCTTGCCTTCGTCAGCATGAAGTATTTGTCTCGAAGTGAAAAGTGCCTCTGATTTTTTACATCCAAGCTATATGTTCCGTTCAAGTCTCCAATTCCCAGTGTCCCTTCAGTCTTCACTTACGGCTACAATCATCTACTTAAATAATTAATAAGTTGTTCACATCATAGGAATGGTAAGAGGAGGCCTGGTGTGGTGATTTAAGTTATGAGTGTCAAGAAGCAATTACGGTCACCATTCATTTGTCTTGTTTTTTTTTCTACAAAAGATGGATTTTATTAGCTTAAAAGAGAGCATGAAGAAGATACACACTCCAACTCCTCTCCCTTCTCCCCCTTCGTCCCCTCGCGCGCCGCTCCCCTCCTCCTCCCCTGTCCTCGCCGTGGCCATGGCTCCCCCCTCCCCCCTCCCCTCCCTTCCCTCCCGCCGTCCCCCCCCCCCCCCCCCCCCCGTTTTATGCGAGTCGGGATGGCTCTCCCTACTCCTCTTCGGCGGCGTCCTTCCCCGGTTCGCGCTTCTGGGCGCTGGGCGACTCGGTGGAGTCGGATTCTGACTCGGCGGAGGATGCCTCGTCGGGAGCGGTTTCGGTGGTGCCGCCCGTGCCGGCGCCAGGCCGCGCCCGGAAATTTGCTCCGGGTGGCAGGTGCCGGCCGGTGTCGTTTCCCTCTGGGTCGTCTGGGTGGTGGTGCATTCGCCGGCGTCGGCGCCGTGCGGGCCGGGGCCCGGCTCCCTCTCCTGAGTGTGGTCTCCTCGGTTCCTCCCCGTCCGCTGGGCTGGTGGATTTGGGTGATGGTGCTTCTCCGGTCGCTTGTTCTGTTCGCCCTCCTCCTCGCCGGCCTGGACCGGTGGCGGCGGCATCGCCGGTGTGTGCGGGGGCGGGTGGTGGCCAAACCCTAGATCCGGTCTGCTCTTTGGTCGAGATGGGCCTTGGTGAGCTCATGGGCCTGGCGGTGCCTGGTTCGTCTTGAGCTAGGCCGCCCGGGCCCCCGGCTCTGTCGTCCCTCGTGTCTTTTCCCCCCTCTCGTCTGTGGGCCCGGGGCAGTTGGTTGTGGCCACTGCTCCGCGTCCGCCCCCTTCCCGGGCCTGCGATCCCGTTACGGCCCATTCGGCCCTCTCTGGCCTGGCCTGTTGTGGCTATTTATGGGTGCGTCGCGGCGCTTCCCTCCTTCCTAGGGTTTCCTGCGTCCGCCACTGATATCCGTAGGGTGCGTCGCCCTATCCGCCAGTTCTCCAGATCCGCTCCCTCCCCACCCCCACTGCTTCTCTCCTTCGCTGAGGTGACCGCCATGGACAAGTCTCGGGGCTCCTCCTCCGAGGCCCTTTCGGGTAGCAAGCGGGCCCGTGAAGCGTCGCCGGGAGATGGTGTCGATCTGGCCTATGAGGCAGAGCTGCGGTCCAAGCTCGAATCTGAGCGGGCGGTGCGCGTGCTGCCGTGTGAGTGGGAGGAGTGGGTGGCGGGGCCGGAGCGCTCCGTGGCCAGATCTGGGACGGCGGTCCCTGGCTCGGGGCTGGATCCATGGGAGGCCGCTGCTGCTTCGGCTGGCGGTGGTTCCTCCTCGTCGACGCCGCCCCCCGCTCCGGCCAGGGGCCCGGTCCCTCCGCCACGCCCCCCCCCCTCGTTCGTTTGCGGCGGGCGCTGCCTCTCGCTCGGGGCCGCGCTTCGGGCTTGGCTCCTCCTCTTCGCAAGCCGGAGATCGGCGCCCCCCTCCCCCTGCTTCGGGTACCCCTTCTGCGGTCCGTGGCGATGGCATCCTGCCGCCGCCGCCGCCTCCCCCTCCTCGCCAGCACCCTGCTTCCTCGGGCCCTTCACCGACCCTGACTTGCTTTGCGTGCCACCGCTCGAACCACTTCCAATATAGATGCACTAACCCACCCTTCTGCCTCACCTGTCGCTCTGGCCATCTTACTGTCGACTGCCGTAACCGTACCAAGATCCCCTCTTTCATTCAGTTTGGCATGGGTATTCCCGGATGTTCTTTCTTCGCTCTGGATGCTGATGTTCCTGTGGTGATGGCTGCGCCGTCCCTCTCTAACGCGGCCATCATCACGGTGTGCGGTCAGCTGATCTCTCCGCAGACCCTCTTGGATGGTTTGAAAATATGGGACGATGGTGGCTGGGATTGGCAGGTGCGCCAGCTTTCAGAGTATGGATTCGCAGTGGTTTTTCCCTCTAAGGGCTGTCTACGGATGATATCCTCGTGCACCAGTTTTACCCTCCCCCTCAACCAGCTTGTGGTCTCTGTCAAAGCAGCTACCTGTGGTGGCAAGGCGGTGGGCCCGCTTAGCAAGATCTGGGTGCTAGTTGATGACGTGCCAGTGGGGCTTCGATCTGTGGAGTTCATGATGGCGTTTGGTAAGCTCATTGGCAAGCCCGTGGAAGTGGATTCGGAATCCCTGGGCAAGGTTGGCCCGGTTCGTCTCAATGTCTGGTGCATCGACCCCGTTTGTGTTCATGGCTCTGTGGATGTCTTCCCTTCTCTTAAGGGTGTGCGGCTTCGGGTTCGAGTGGAGGGTGCTGAACCCCGTGCTCCTCCTCCACCTCCGACTCCTCCTTCCAAGCCTTCGGACCAGGACCATGATGCAACGCAGGGGGATGGGTCGGCTGGGGGGCAGAACCCAAGTGGAGGTACTGATCCGCGTTTTACACAGTCTGAATGGGATAAGCTGGATCCGGATGAACGCGAGCTGCTCAAGGACAATGCCCCTGCCCCTAATCCTCAGAAGGAGGACTTGGCTTCTCGTGCCGCTGGTGCTGGTAAGGGGACCCCCTTCTCTGGTGTTTGCTCCAATGTGCCTACTCGCCCGCAGTCTCCTTCCTTCTCTGGGATCGAGGACCTTCCAGCTTCCCCCTTGCGCTCCACCGAGCCCTCATCTAAGAAGAAGAAGAAGTCTTTGGTACGGAAATTTTCGGCTAAGAGTCGGGCCTCCTCCACTTCCAAGCTGTCGGCGACGGGTCTGGCTCGGCGTCTGGACAAGGACCTGGGCTTCGCCTCGGGGTCTGGCCCTGGGCCGGCGTCGCCGATTCGGTGGTCCCCTGTGCTGCATTCTCCGGCGTCCACGGCGCGGAAGGGCCGGCGTGTGCGTGACTCTGGCGTCTCGGTGGCGGTGCGGGCGGAACGGCGTGCCGCGGCCAAGGACCTCCCTCCTTCAGGTTCGTTTGCCCAACCATCTCTTCCTGCCTCCCCTGTTTGCCTTGTTTTACCAGCTCTGTCAGATGACCATTTGCTGCATATCATGTCTGATATTGGGGTGGCTGCGATACCGGGGATGGGCTCCCCTTCTCACCTTCTTTCTATCATTAGGGCCAATGAGGCAGCCCAGGCTGCCATTGCTAAGGCCGTTGAGGCCTCGAAAGGTGCTGGTCCTGCTGGTGCTCAGGGCCAAGCCGGGGGGTTCGAGGCGACAAATGGTTGTGGCCAGTCGTCTGCCCCCCGGGCCCTTGCTAAGGTGGGGCGTCCCAAGCGATCTAAGCCTTGTGGGGCTCCGTGCAGATCGAGTCTCCGTATTAAAAACCTTTCCTTCAAATGTGAGCTTTAGTCTGGAATATTCGTGGTTTCGGTGCTAGGGGGCGCCGTGACCTGATTCATGACTTGGTTTGTGGTCAACATATTGACATTTTAGGGCTGGTCGAAACGTTCAAGGAATCCTTTTCCCCTTCTGAACTCTCTGCGATAGCTGGGATGGATAGGTTTGATTGGCACCTTCTCCCCGCCTTGGGCCACTCTGGGGGAATCTTGATTGGATCCAAGCGGGACGTTTTTGATTTCATTACTTTTGATCATGGCATCTTTTGGGCTAGCTGTGTGGTTCATCATCGTCAGCTCAACACTTTGTGGGAATTTATGGTGGTATATGGCCCTGCGGATCACATGCTTGCTCCTCTCTTTTTGGACGAACTATCGATTAAGATTGAATCATGTACTATTCCTCTTCTAATTGGGGGTGATTTCAATTTGTTACGTTCTCCGGCCGACAAGAATAATCCTAATTTCTCCTGGCCTCTTGCCAATGCTTTTAATGATTTCATTAGTAACTGCACGCTGCGTGAGCTCCCTAGGGTGGGGGCGCGTTTCACCTGGTCTAACCATCAATCCTCGCCTGTCCGGTCGGTGCTCGACAGGGTTTTTGTTTCTGTTCAGTGGGACTCGCTATTTCCCCGCGCGCTGCTTAAGGCTAGGCCTGCGGTGGGCTCTGATCATGTTCCCCTGATCCTGGATGCGGGTATCCTCTCTCTTGTTTCTCCCTCCCGTTTCCAGTTTGATGCTTCTTGGCTTGTTGTGGAGGGCTTTTGCGACATGGTGGCTTCTAAGATCACTAATCTTCTCTCCTCTCCTCACCGCTCCTTTGGTCCCTTGGATGATTGGCACAAGTTATCTTATGAGTTGCGTAAATTCTTAAGGGGGTGGTCTCGGAATAGGGCGGCCGAGTTGCGTAGAGACAAGGAATCCCTCGAATCTCAAATCCGGGATTTGGACCAATCTGCTGACACATCTGGGCTCTCCGCTTCTCAGTGGGCTTCTCGCTACTCCCTGGAAGACGCTCTGCTGTTGCTTCACCAACAGTCAGAGATTTACTGGCGCCAGCGAGGTGCCCTTAACTGGACCTTAAAAGGGGATGCTATGACGGCCTATTTTTTTGCGATCGCGAATGGCAGACGCAGCAGGTGTTTCATTGACACTCTGTTGATTGACGGCGTTAGAGTTTCTGACCAGTCCCTCATTATGAATCACATTGTTAGTTTCTATTCTAATCTACTCGGCTCTAAGCCGGACCCTAGGCTTGGCCTTTGTCCTGACTTTTGGGATGAGGGGTCTAAGATCTCTCCGGACGAAAATTCGGGCCTGATGGTTCCCTTATCTGATGAAGAGATTTGGCAGGTGATTAGCTCGGCTAACCCGCAGGCTGCTTCCGGCCCTGATGGTTTCTCGATCCCCTTCTTCAAAAAATTCTGGCCGCAGTTGCGGCCTCTCATTTGTATGATCATCCAAGGGTTCTGGTTGGGTACGGTGGACATTTCTCGCCTTAATTACGCTGTCATTACCCTTATTCCTAAAGTCAAGGGCGCGGACTTGATCTCGCAATTTAGGCCGATTGCCCTTATTAATAACTTCGCCAAGTTTCTGGCTAAAGGGTTAGCCACTCGTCTCTCCCCCATTGCCCACCGTACCATTAGCCCTTTCCAGTCGGCTTTCATCAAGGGTAGTTTCATTCTGGACGGGGTCCTCTGTTTGCATGAAATCGTTCATGATCTTAAGATTCGTAAGTCGAAAGCGGTGATTCTAAAATTAGACTTTGAGAAGGCCTATGACTCGGTGAGTTGGCACTTTCTGCGTAGAGTTTTATTGGCCAAAGGGTTCGAGGGGCCCCTCGTCCATAGGATTCTGCGGTTGGTCTCGGGAGGCCACACTGCCATCAATGTTAATGGGCAGGTTAGCAAATTCTTTGCCAACGGTAGAGGCCTGAGGCAAGGCGATCCTGCCTCTCCCATTCTATTCAATTTCGTTGCAGATGCTTTATCTCGCCTACTTTCTAGGGCGGCTGCCAGTGGGCACATTACTCCGGTTTGCTCTAATCTCATTCCCCATGGTCTCACCCATCTCCAATATGCGGACGACACTATTATTCTGGTCGAGATGAAGGAGGCCTGCCTTGCCCACCTCAAATTTATTTTACTTTGCTTCGAGGCTATGCCGGGGCTTAAGATTAACTTTGCCAAGAGCGAAGTAGTTGTGACTAGTGTGGACGAGTCGGAAGCCGCGTGAGTGGCCCACCTTCTTAACTGTAAGCAGGGCTCCTATCCATTCAAATACTTGGGGTTGCCTATTTCCCCGGATGTGCTCCATGCCAAAGATTTTGCCCCGATATTCACTAAGGTGGGAAACAGGGTCCTTCCCTGGCGGGGTAGATATAATACGAACGCTGGTAAAGTGGCCCTAATTAATGCTTGCCTCTCCTCCCTCCCCATGTTCCTTATGGGCTTCTTTCTCTTGTCGGCTGGGATTCATGCTGGTTTTGACAAACACTGTGGGGCGTTTTACTGGAATGCTGCGGACAATCGTCGCAAATATCGCTTCGTCAAATGGAAATTGATGTGCAGGCCCAAAAACCTTGGGGGTTAGGGATTCTTAATACTTCCATCATGAACCAATGCTTGATGATTAAATGGTGGTGGAAGATTATGAGCGCTGAGGATCAACCCCTTTGGCTGTTGATCCTTAAGGCTAAATATTTCCCATCTCAAGCCCGATGTTCGCTCTGCCGCGTGGTGGCTCTCAGTTTTGGAAGTCTATGGTCAAAGTTAGACCTGTTTTTCAATCTTTCGTTAAGTTTGTTGTTGGGGATGGTTCCTCTATTCGGTTTTGGCTTGATTGGTGGTGTGGAGATTCGCCTCTCTCGGTGACCTTCCCTACCCTTTTCTCTTACTGCTCTGACCCTAATATTTCTATTGCGAAGCTTGCTTCCCAGGGGTGGAACCTGGCCTTCCGCCGTTCTCTGTCGCCTGTAGAGTTTGAAGATTGGCAACGTCTTACTGCCTTCTTCCCTACGCTCTCGACGGTCAGGGACTCGGTGCTTTGGCCGCTTTCTGCCTCTGGGCGGTTTTCTGTTAAGTCTCTCTATTCTAAGCTCGTTGGTGGCACGCCTACCAATCGTTTTTCCCAAGTTTGGAAGGCCCGTATTCCCCCTAAGATTAAAATTTTCTTGTGGCAAGCCTTTCGAGGCCGGTTGCCCTCGGCTGATCAAATTCGTAAGAGAAACGGGCCGGGCTCCTAGTTTTGTGCTCTTTGTGGTGAGGTGGAAGACTCGGATCATATCTTTTTTCACTGTCACCTCGCTAAGCTTATTTGGAGTTGTGTGCGGGACTGGCTTCATGTGTCTTGGGCCCCTGCCTCCTTTGCCGAGTTGCGCAGCCTGGCGTCCAACCTCTCCGGTGTTTCTAGACGAATCTTTTGGGTGGGATTGGGGGCTTTATGCTGGTCTCTGTGGACCACTAAGAACAAATTTACTATCGAGCACGTGTTTCCGGCTAAACGGGCTGACTGCTTATTTAAATCGTGTGCTTTCCTGCAGCAGTGGAAATCATTGACTAAGGCCGACGACCAAGAGGCGCTATCTATGTTGATCGACAAAATCCGGACCACGGCGTCTCAATTATGCAGACAAGAGCAGGGTGCTTGAGTGATTCTTTTGGGCCAGAGTCTTTAGCTTTAGTTGGTTCCTTCTCTTCCGGCCTGCCTGCCGTGTACTGGCGTGGGAGCCATGTACCTGACTTTATCCTCGTCGTCTTGCCCAGCGTTGGGGCTTGGGTGTGTTTGATACTTTTCGGTGATGCTGTTGCTACCTACCTTATGGCTTTATTTATAAAGTCGGGCGTATGCCTTTCCTCTAAAAAAGAAGATACACACACAATGAGCACCCCTGGCCTTTCCATAATTAGGATGCACACTAGCAATACCAACACATGCACACAAACCCGCATGCAAAGAGCAAAGTCACATATGACTAAAGCTATGCGTAGGTGAGAGAAAAAAACACCAAAGTGATGGGATCCGCGATCGGCAAACTTTGTCTTATTTTTTAGGCAGTACTTGTTTGGATTCATATATGTGCTATTTAAAAAAGGAATTTATACTGGAGGGTACAACGATTTTTTATTTGAGTATGTAGCAGAATGCAAACAAGCGCTTCATGTACTTAGCGATACAATGCAGATGGGATCTGTGTTCAAAGTATTGAGCGTGCAGGTTGCATATGTGATGCTAAATTCTTTGAAAAGGGGGATGTTCTAACTGCATGTTCTGACGAAACTGTGAAGATATGGGCAACCGGCCTTAATAAGGTTCTGCCGTGATGAGGAACTTGCAGCTTATACAGGTCTTATTTCTCAGTACACACTTGTCGGGTTGGTTTGTATTGCTTCCAGAATATTCTGTACATTTTTGACATCTTCTGCTTAAAGTGACTCTTCTTGTTAGTTGTATTTCGGTTTATGCCAGACTTTTTTTTTCCTGAATAATTGGTATCAAGGGATTATTCATATGTGGACTATTTTTAATTGAAGAAAGGATGTGTATGTCTTTTTATTTTGCTTGTACAGAAAGAGTGAAAGACTGTTGGTAGAGTGAAGCTAATGGATCTACTAGGAGTTGAAGCGCTGTAGTTCCAGGTCGCATATCACATTTTTGTGATACATTGTACTACGAGAATGTAAGAAAATAGGATAGTGTGCTCTCTCAATGTTGCTATTCTGGGCCAGTTATCGTGATATCTGTGAAAAACTTTCACCAAAAATTCCACCAAATTGTATCCGTGCGTAGTGTCTGTTAGAAGGGAGAGATATTGGTGGAATAGTTCGTTGTTGTATTGCTTGAGCCTCATGGGCGTATATATAGAAGTACATGATCATCTTGAAGTACAAGTCAAGGTAGAATAATATCCTACGCTATCCTAGCTTTCAAATAATCATGATACTCAACATCTCCCGCAGTCACAACAGTAGCGAGCAGACGGTGAGACTGGAGAATAATCTGAAGGGAAGCCGACGGACACCCCCCACAGTCATAACGGTCGATGCATTGCGGAGTCCTGGCTGGAGTGGAAATCGACGAGGTTGCTCAAGCAAGGCCGTAGCCCTTTGTGCCATTTGTCGAGGTAGCCGAGAGCGTAGGTCGTGTAGCCGTAGTCGAGGTAGCCGTGCGAAGAACGCCGTGGTCGGTGTCGAGTCGGGGGTCGCCGGTGTCGAGGTAGTCGTCGTAGAGCCAAGGAAGAAGAGTAGCGGCGGCGATGGCCTAAGGAGGCGGCGGGGGGGGGGGGGGGGGGGGGCGGCTAGAGAAGGAGCACGGCGGCGGTGCTCGAAGTAGGCGATAATGAACCCCACAGCGTGACGAAGACCGGCGCGGATGGTGACGTTCCCGCGCCAAGGGAAGCGACGCGGCACATATCACGTGAAAGTCAACGCGCGTGGACAGAGGTGGACCGCGGGCCGTAGCGTTACGGCCCGAAGGGGTGACGCAACGGCGGCGGGCGGGTCGGGGCGACGGCGGGGAAGACCTCAGGGCGGTTGCAGGGATCGCGTGCCATGCTCGCTATGGCCCGACGGGGCGACGCAGCGGCAGCGCGAGGGTCGGTGCAGCCTCGCGGACGTCCTGGAGCGGACGGCTTCGGTGCGGCGGTTGACCACGGGCCGCGGCACTACGGCCTGAAGGGGCAACGCAGCGGCACGCGAGGTGGTGCAACCATGGGAACCAGAGGCGGAACCAGGATTTCGCAAAGCCTAGGGCTAAAACTAACTGACTAAATATAAAGTCAAATACCACGCACATCAATGTGCGTTATAAGTATGCCACAAAATCACATTCAAAACAAAATATAAATTCATTATTATCATGAGAGGAAATTCCATATAACAAATAGTTTAACAAAGTGCATCATCGCAAACATGGTTTGGTACCAAATTACTGAAGACTTGCTTCGTTCAAGGCAATTGTTTCTTCACCAACAATAGTAGAAGGACCTAAATCTGCAAACATAAAATCAAGTATTTCAAATTAAGACTCTGGACATAGACTAAATCAATTGTTCATACGAAATTTTGCAAGAAAAAGAACATATTATACCATTAACACGAAGTCCACGAGGTAGTAGCCCCTTGCGTTTCCTCTCTTTTTGATAGCACTGTATAATCTTAATATCATCAATGCTTGCAAATACATCACGCTCAATATAGCACACCAAACAGTGATTCATCCATTCATCATTCATCTTGTTTCGCAGATCAGTTTTAACAATGCTCATAGCTGAGAAAGCTCTTTCTACAGTTGTCGTTGCGACGGGGAGAATCAAGGCCAATTCAATGAGACGATATACCAACGAAAATGTGTGTGCCTATCTGTTTGAACCATCTTTATAGCAAGCTGGCCAAGATCAATGCAACTTAAAAATTCAGTATCAGCTCTAGCTTCAGTAACAAATGTCTCAAGTTGGTCCCTAAGAACTCTGCACTCATATTCTGAGAAATCCGCGCCATAAATCTGAGCAAGTTCCACTAGCTTATTTATATCAAAATTAGCAAAAGAATTTCCAGGCTCAAGACAAGCGATGCATCTCAATAGTTGGGTAGATTTCTCAGCAAAGCGATTGTTGAACTCAACAATAATCTGGTCAAGCACCACATTTAATACTTCATGATGGAAATAATGTAAGTGAGTTACCATCTGGCCGCCACGACCTCTCGAACGACCCCCAATAGCTAATGTTTCCGTCATGTTTGGAATAATGATGTTATGTTTGAGACAAAAGGCATTTACCTCTTCAAATAGCTCATCCCATACCTGATGCCTCATCTCATTAAGTTTCTGCAATGTGGTTTGAATCAAACCCATAGCACGGACAATATTCTGGTTCTTCTTTTGCAAGCACTGTGATAGATCATTAGTTTTTCCCAACAATTTCATCATAAGATGCAGTATAAACACAAACTCAAAGCTCTCCATATGACGTATCAAACCTCGTGTTGTGGTCTTTTGTGATGTGTTAGTGGCATCATCAGACATATTCTCCAATACCTCTAGCACTGCATACCACATGAGATGAAGACGGCACAAGGTTTTATGATGTGAGCCCCACCTAGTATCACCGGGTCTTGTCAGGTTAGTTTGTTGGTTCCTCCCTCTCCCTGTAAAAATTTCTCCAGACTCTAATTTCTGCACAAGATCATCATGTTGCGCTTGGGCTAACTGGTCATGTCTCTTACAAGAACCATTAACACTGTTGACAATCATCGAAGTGTAACTAAAAAAATCCATGACAGAAGGACAACACTTGGCAACGACAACAACCACTAACTGCAACTGATGTGCAAAGCAATGTATATAAAAAGCATAAGGATTCTCATCCAGTACCCTTCTTTGCAGCCCATGAAATTCACCTCTCATGTTCGATGCTCCATCGTATCCTTGGCCTCGCATTCTATGGATAGATAGGCCATGTTTAAGAAACATAGCATCCAAGGCTGCCTTCAATGATGATGATGTTGTGTCATACAAACCTCTCAATCACTTCCCCTTGACTATTCAAATACCTAGATGAGATAAGAAAAAAAATATGAGCATAGTTCATAACAAAAAAAGCAATAAAAATCAATTCATGACATACAAACCTCAAAGCCACAGCCATTTGCTCCTTGAGAGATGCATCTCGAGCCTCATCAACAAGGACAACGAATTTTTTATCCCCAATATCCTTCACGACTGCTTTAGTCGACTCTTCTCCACAAGCTTTGCACAGATGCTTTTGTATTTGTGCAGATGTCAACAAATTATTTCCAGGAGCACAATCTAACAACTTAGCGGCATTCGAATCCCTTTTTTATACCACTGCACCATCTCTAAGAAATTCCCCTTATTGTTTGAGTTAGCAGACTCATCATGTCCACGAAAAGCAAGAGCTTGCAATAAAAGAAACTTCACGACATCTAACATGATAGTGAGACGACCCAGGTACTCTTCCTCCTTCTTCTTGTCTGAACCGGGCCATACTTGTTGCACATTTTGCCTCGGGTTTTGAAAAGCTTGACACTGTCTTCTAGCTCTATTATGAGCACTGTTAACATTACCAACATGAGTAATAAAAGATGCAATAGCATTTTTCCAGTTACTAAAACCATTCTTTGTATATGCTACTATTCCATAGTTTTCAGCTCTTGATTGCTTAAAGAGAAAACAATGAAAACAGAAGGCGGCCTTTTTGGCAACACTATATTCCAACCAATCATGCGATTTGTACCACTCTTCACGAAAGCCTATCATCTGCTTCCCAATTCTTCCCTGTTCATAAACATGGCCTGTTGGTCGACATGCTCCCATGGCCAAATACTCTCTTCTAGTAGCATCCCTAACATCCGGATGCAACTCTTCAATTGGTTTTTGGAGGCCGGGATCAGGATTAATGTCATCCGGATTAAGCTCCACACGTGGTTCACTTTCCTTTGCATTACTAGCTCCCACTGGTACTGATTCTGTAGGTGATCCATCAGTGTTGGTGTTGTTGGCTGAAGGTTGATTGGATGTTGACTGAAAGAAAGATTCAATTGTACGGGTCCTCTTGTTCATCTTGTATTTCTAATTTGCTGACAACAAATGAAATAAAATTGACTACGTAAATATAACTCACTGAGTTTGGCTGATATAAAAGAATTAGGGAAAACAAAATTACATGATACAGATTACCTATGCGGCCAGTGTGCGTTGGCCTCAGTGCGTGCACTGCAATTCAGAATCGGATGGAGAAGAACAAGAGGTGGTCGGGTAGTGAGGACGCCGGACCCGGCGGCCAGCGCGGCGGGGAATCGCCAATCGCTGGTTGACGAGGACGGCGGCGCAGCGAGGGTTTCTCTATTGCCGCGATCAGGTGAGGGATTTTTTTCTCTGTTGTGATCGATCGATTGAGTTGGGCTAATGGGCTGAACTGCTGAAGGCTTGTACGTGAGTGCGTATGTCTAGGTGAAGCCTAGGGCTAGGCTTCTATGTATCCTATATTCTGATTTTTTTCTCTACTATACATATAGATACTAGTTGGGCCACGCCTGGGGCTACAGCCCCAGTTGCCCCAGGCCCAGTTTCGCCCCTAACGGGAATGGGCTCAGGGCGGCGGCGGGGATCACGTGCCGCGGCACTACGGCCGGAAGGGGCGACGCAGCGGCGGCGCGGATCGGTGCATCCATGGGAAGAACCACGGGTCGGCGGCGCTGCAGCCCGACGGGGCGACGCAGCGGCAGCCTGTTGCTCGATCGATGCAGGGCCGTGCTGAACTCGGGGACAGGGCGGTGATGGCCGGCGTAGATCGACGAGCGGGCTGACGCACGGACGATGCCCATGAGGGTCCGCCTGTCGCGCGAGGCTGCCGGATCGGGGCGACGGGCGGGCAGACGCGCGGACGACGGCCGTTAGGGGCCGCCTGTCGCGCGAGGCCACCAAGTCGGTGATGAGGCCGGCCGGTCGCGCCGGTGTCGGAGTAGAGGCGCACGGGGGTCGACGGCGGCGGCGGGCGACGCAAACCGATCAAGCATAGATCGGAAAACCAAAAAGAAAAACGCCGATCAAAACGATCGACGAGAGAGCGAAAAAACCCGGAGTAAGGGCTCAGGAAAAAGACTCTCTAGGGCAGCCGGTCAACACGACCGGCAGACAAACCCTAGGTACGGGCGGCGCGGTCCCTGGTGGCGGTTATGGAGGCCGATCGCCCCGGGGGTGGCGCACGGGTGCGGAAGCGGCAGCGGCTAGGGTTTAAACCCGGGAAACTGATACCATGTTAGAAGGGAGAGAGATTGATGGAATAGTTCGTTGTTGTATTGCTTGAGGCTCATGGGAATATATATAGGAGTATATAATCATCTTGGAGTACAAGTCAAGGTAGAATAATATCCTACGCTATCCTAGCTTTCCTAATAATCACGATACTCAACAGTGTATGCCGTCAAAGAAGCGAGGGTCTGTCTGTCGGAGAAGCGGAGTGGCACAAGGTTGTTGGCAATTGGACAAGATGTCAAGGAATAGCCTGTGGCTGGCTAATAGCAGGTATTCTCCAGACTCCATAAGAAATTTATTAGCAATGAAACAGTAGTGTTAGTTTACAGTTTCAGAGCACGTACGGACAGTGCATGTTACTAACGTAGTTACGGAACCTAAACCAAGGAGGAAAGTGTTGCCATCTTCTATCTATCAACTGCTCACCTCCAGTGTAATAAGCTGCCCATTTCTTCTTCATCCACTACCTATACACACACTGTAAACTCGTAGAAGTTAAATTGCAGTAATAGGAAGACTGTGCCAGTCAGTAATAGGAAGCCGAATGCTCGATACATAGTAGACTGGACCGGAAGAGAAAATATATACAAATATGGAGACTAGTCATACAGGAGATTTATCTCAACATTTTGGTGTGTACCCACAACTAAAAGACATGCGCTTGACATCAAATAGATTCTCTGGGAAAATCTCACATAATCTAGGTGCACGTATCCAATTAACCGTATTACGTCTAGCACAAAATATGATCACTCGATTCTAATCATCTTAACGGTGAGATTCCACCAGAAATTTGTACTTTAGCAAATCTATATATACTGAACCTATCATCGAACCGACTATCTGGACACATACCCATACAAATACAAAACCTAAGCAACATAGGATACCTTGATATATCTGGTAATAGACTGGGTGGATTGATACCTGAGGAAATAGGGGGCTGCACGAAATTGCAATCCTTGAAGACAAACAACAACAACATGCTAGATGCGAGCAACAATAACCTCACTGGTGTGTTACCACGGCAACTCGGGAAGTTGGAGATGCTGGAATTTCTGAATTTATCACATAATCAGTTTAGTGGCAGCATCCCATCATCCTTTGCGAGCATGGTGAGCCTTTCAACAGTCGATGTGTCTTAGAACGACTTGGAAGGACCAATCCCAATAGCAAGGCTACTAAAAAATGCTTCAACAAGTTGGTTTCTTCCCAATAAAGGTCTATGTGGTAACCTCTCTAGCATGCCATCTTGTTATTCAACCCCAGTAGCTGCTCACAAAATGGGGAAGATACTTGGTTTGCTTTTGCCAATTGTTCTTGTGATGAGTTTCAGCATTGTTGCTGCAACTGTTGTCATAATAATACTTATTCGTATGAAGAGAAAACCACAAGAAAGTGTTACCACTGAATCAAGGGACCTATTCTCTGTTTGGAATTTTGATGGAAGATTAGCATTTGACGATATTGTAAGGGCACCATAAGACTTTGATGATAAGTACATCATTGGAATAGGAGGAGACGGCAAAGTCTACAAGGCACAACTCCAAGACGGGCAGCTAGTTGCTGTGAAGAAGCTTCATCAGGCCGAAGAAGAGTTTGATGGTGAAAGAAGGTTCCGTAGTGAAATGGAAATCTTAACACATATCTGACAACGAAGCATTGTCAAAACGTATGGATTTTTCTCCTATCCAACGTATAAATTTCTAGTCTATGACTACATTCAGCAGGGAAGTCTCCACAGGACATTGGAAAATGAGGTGCTAGCAAAGGAATTGGATTGGCAGAAGAGAATTGCTATTGCAAATGATGTGGCTGAGGCAGTATCTTATTTGCACCATGAATGCACTCCACCTATAATACATCGAGATATCACAAGCAATAACATCTTACTTGATACATCCTTGAAGGCTTTTGTCTCAGATTTTGGCACAGCAAGGATTCTTAAGCCCGATTCATCAAACTGGAGTGCACTAGCAGGAACATATGGCTACATTGCTCCTGGTATGTAGTAATATATCTTTCCTTCTCCAGTCAGAAGCATTCATCTCTATCCACTTCGTTTCTAATTCTAATGTTTAATTTGGTATTGTGCAGAAATGGCATACACATCTGTTGTGAGTGAGAAATGTGACTTCTATAGCTTTGGCGTGGTTCTGCTAGAGTTAGTGGTGGGCAAGCATCCAAGGGCTCTATTAGATGATAGCTCAAGCGGGGAACAAGATGTGATGGTGAAAGATATTCTAGACCAGCGGCCGACAACACCAAAAAGAACATAAGAGGATATCTTGGCTCTACTCGTCAACCTGGCCTTTTCTTGCTTGGAATCTTGTCCGCAAGCAAGGCCAACCATGCGGGAGGCATACCAAGCACTCATCCAGTGATCCTCCTCTAGTCATTGTCCAGTGTGTTGAATGAATCTAGCACCTTTTCATGTTAATTGTAGATTTCATTTTCCCCCCTTTACACATGAAAGAGTGGTCAATGTGGTAGACAATGTTGTGTAATTCCCATGTCATAGTGCGGACAACTCCACGAGTTTATTTGTGCAATGTCCTCTTGTGATGTCGTGTGCTGTGCGCCCACGTTATCCCCGAGTCGTGGTATGGCATGATTCGCACGAGGCCATGTTTACCGTTCTCTTGTCCAAGATTGTTATCTTCAAATAAGAGAAGAGAAAAGACGAGAAAAGCTGCAGAAGTTTGAGCAGCACAAAGCACTTGTGCCCCTCTCTCAGATTTCCTTGCACGCGAGTTCGTGTCTTCGTCCATTCGGTGCTGAAATTTGAAGTTTCAGGAAAGCAAAGAAACATTTTTAATGGTCTGGCTTCAATCACGACAGTAGGCATGACAAGACTGTGAAAGACGTCGCAGCCCTTTGGTTCAAAAGCGAAGCACAACTATTCAGTACGTTTTATTTCTGGTACGTTTCAGCTCTATGCAGTTGGCTTGGTGTGGTTTGTGATGTTTGTTTGCGCACTGCCATTTTCAGAGTGGAGTGGACCAGACGTATTTGACTAGTACATGGTACTACTATCCAGTGTGAGAGAATTCAGGTGCACTAGGCATCTTAGAACATGCACCGCAACCTAGGCACGAAGAGATTGGACTAGAAAATAAATTGAACCACCGATGAAGCCAATCACATCATTTTTTTCTCAACTAAAAACGTGCTATTAATTACAAGACCTCTTGAAATCCCAATAGCGCGCCACAGAAATTACATGCATTGGTCCTCCAATTAATAGATGGGGTCTAATTAATATGCGTGCAACTAGTATTACTGTTTCACGCCTTAGTATTTTGGGATTATTTGATTTTTGTTAGATGCCTAATGCACCGAGACCGAGGGAGTACTATTATTTCAGCGTGTGGCGCTGTTGGAATATTAATTAGCTGCAGTAGTAGTACTATCATGAAGTTTGTAGTCATGTGGCAGTGCTGGTTCGCGTGCCTAAAGGTGTGGATCTGATTTCGGATTTAAACATAAGCAGAGCGGAGCAGATGCTACCAACTAACCTTTTTTATTCCGAGATGGTTCATGTTGATGATAATCAGATAGGAGGAGTAGGAGTGGATCACGCCATCGCAGTCACTGAGCTCTGGTAAATGTTCTTGCAAAAATGTCTTATATTATGGGACAGAGGGAGTAATAAATAATACTACTGGATTGCGAATCGGACAAGATACACAGGGGCCGCCTATTGCTGCCTCCGGCAAGCATGTACAGTAAACAGTGGGAAATGGACAGACTGTGCATTTTATCTACAAATAAATTAACTGCTCAACAGATTCAACTAGAGTAGAGCTGTGGGCTGGCAATGTAAGATGCCAATTTTCCAGTTCATTCGCAACACGCACGCTCAACATCTGAAGCCCGCTACTCTGAAAAAAAAGCTGATCAGCTCAGGTACAATCGAAACCCAGCACTTGATGAGTCGAGTCACACCCCGCTTCCCCGGCCGATAGCTGCCTTGGCTCCTCTGGGAATCTCCAACGCTGTCATTCAATTTCCGCGTCATCACAAAATGTTTGCACATTTGAGACCAGTCCAACACAAATTTTGAACGAAATTTAAGTAAATTTGATATATTATAGGCAAACAAACAAAATTTAAGTAAGTTTGATTGATATATATTATATGCAAACGAACGAAATTCAACAAGTTTGACATAAACTTAAACTGAACTAGGAAAGTAGCTTACGCTGAAGTCGTAGGCATGGCCTCCAAGGACACCGGAACCTCCGTTGTCATCCGCTCCATTGTCGTCGTCATCGTTGCGCCAGTGGTGGAAGAACCATATGACACCGCGATGTAGACTCGGCCACCTCCTCGGCTTGGAGGTGGATGGCGCGCTCAGACTCGGCCAATCCGACCATGAGGTGATGGGTGTTGAGTCGGCACCATGGCGGGTGTAAGATTACATAGTGGCTTGAACCGATCGAGAGCCCAATCCTTCGCGAGGACCCAAGCCGGCGCCATCTGGGTCTTGGCGAAAGCCGACGCACCGACACGCCTCCACCTCGGAGAGCCATTTCTTGCTCCCAGTCGAGGACGACTCATTGTGCGAGCCACCCCATTCGATCCGAGGCAAAAAAAAAAACAATCTTCAGTCTTGTTCAATACTTTGCCAGAAGGGTTAATCGTCACCTTCTTCATCAACATCGATCTCCGCTGCTCCCATGATGCGGTGTGAGTAGTCCATCCTCTCGACTACAGGTTTGTCCTTTCTAGATATATAAGTTTCAGTATATAAAATTGAAGATAGCTATATAAAAGTGCCCATTATCGAAAAATTGGAAACAAGTGATCTAGTGTACATTGTACTTGGTAAGAAAGATAAATTAAATGTAAAATCACCCTGATTAGGGGTATTACGATGGAAGGCCGAGAAGCTGGTACACATATTTCAGTCCTTTTTGGAATAAAATATGTTCATAGGAATTTCGTAGGAAATAGAAATATACTACAGTCTAAGTGAAAGCAACTTTTCCTCCAGAATTCATGTGAGATTTAAATTACAAATTGGCCCTTACTGTGGTAACCCAATTGACCCTAACTCCAGTTTGTAGCTGTTGCATTTTTGGTTGTTTTGAGACTCAGAATAAGCATCGTTGCCCAAGTTAATGGCCTGCGACTTGCATCTAGCATCAGCTCTTGTACGTTGGAGTGGTTGCATATCTTCATCATTTTCTGGACTTGCATGGCATGAGTTTGACCTTTTAGTTCGCAACAACTGCAAAGTCATCTCGACTTCTTTCATGGTAGGTCTCTCTTCACCTCGGAGCCTCAAGCACATCTCCGTAAGTGAGGCAACACTTTTAATCTCTTCTTCGGTCGCTTCCTCACAAATTTGAGCAGCCACTATCTCTTTGATTGGCCTAACTTTTATCTCCGAAAGAAAGTAATTGGCCAAATTTTCCTTTGAGCCTGACTCAGTTGTAAATATAGGCTCCCTTCTCAGAAGTAGCTCCACAAGTACCACACCAAAACTATATACATCACTCTTCTCGTTTAGTTGCCCAGTATGGTAATATTCTGGATCCAAGTACCCAAATGTACCTTGTACATTTGTAACAACATGGGTTTGATCAATAGGAACCAATCTTGAAGCACCGAAATCTGAAACTTTAGCAGTGTAGTTTGCATCTAGTAGTATATTAGAAGATTTGACATCACGGTGAAAGACTGACACCAAAGCTGCCGAGTGGAGATAATATAGAGCTGCTGCAGCTTCCGTGGCAATTCTTAGGCAGTCCTCCCATGACAACAAGAAACAGCCACTACTTGAATTGGAATGTAGAATTTCATATAACGAGCCATTGGGAACAAAGTCATAAACTAATAGTGGGACCTCAGTTTCAAGACAACATCCAAAAAGTTTTACTATATTTCGGTGGTTTATTTGTGAGAGAATTGCTACCTCATTAATAAATTGACTGATCTCACCTTCATCGATGTTCTTAGACCTTTTTATCGCCACCACATGTTGGTTGGACAAGATGCCTTTGTACACCATACCATGCCCTCCACGACCCAGTATACGTGTAGCATCAAAGTTATTTGTTGCCTTCTCTAGTTCTTCCAAAGTGAAAATCTTGGTCTTGTCACTTGCATTTTCATCCGATGATATTAGTTGTTCCAGCAGAAGGCCTTGGTTCTTTCGAAAATGATTCCTTCGCAGTTGCTTTTGGATGTCCCTTTTCCATCTACGAACAAGAACTATAGTAATTGAGCTGAGAAGTAGAACACCGAAGCCACTGCTAAGCCCAATGCCAACACCTGAAATGATATACTATGTTACCTTAGTATTGTGCTGCTTTTTTTCTTGTTCATGTTCACTGTAAGATTAAGCAACTAGTACATAAAACTTACCCAGTAGAAGATTTTGCTTCTTGGTAAAGGTGCACTGCACTGTTGTAGTATCATACTGTGTATTCCCAGGACAATCGGTACAATAGTATGTTCCTATAGTATTATTGCATACTCCTTTGCAAATGTCTTGTTTCTTGCAGTCGTCAATATCTGCAACCACATATCAGTAAGAATTAACATGATAAAAATTTACGGAATATGATACTGGGAATGGAGATCATGCCTACTTCGGGAGTTTAGAAATTCCTATATGTATTCACTTCAAAATCCTTCAAAGAGAAACTCATGATTGCTTTCCTGCCGTACTACCATTAAGGTCCATTATTATTATTATTATCTAAACATATAAATGTTTATGATATATATATATATATATATATATATATATATATATATATATATATATATATATAGAGAGAGAGAGAGAGAGAGACACACACACACAGAGAGAGAACCTTTACAGCCATTTCGGATATACGGATTTCCTTTGAAGCCAGGCATGCATTTGCACCGATAACCGATGTAACCATCCTTTGAGTAGACGGCTAAGCAAGTGCTATGGATGCTGACACATGCGTATCTAGACGTGTTCTGTTGTGCCTCTCGGCATGTCAGACCAGCAACGGCCCATTGCACAGATGCCGATTCCCCAAAACCAATATAGAGTTCAGGTTCCTCGGATACATGCATCGCATACATATCACGCTGGTAACTTGACGTGTCTTCGATGTCCACGAGTCCATCGTCAACACTTATGTTCGTGACATGATGATCATCGTTTAGTTGGAGGCTGGACGTCAACATGTTGGTACAGTTGAGCTGAAATAGCTTCCTTGCAGAACAGCCTTCTTCTAGGCCAAATGGAAATGGAACACTGATGTTTCCACACCATCGAGAGCACTTTGCCTTTCGTTGGACCGGATTATACCCTATTTTCAGAATGAAATGAAGAGATTCATCAGAAATGTACAGCTGTTTATACACACCAAATCCAATTTGTTTGGCTTCATTTGTGTACATATGTATGCAGGTATAATTAGGCATGCAGTTGGATTTCCAGTGGGGAGGAAGTGTGTGTTGCCGTTACTTGATTGAGTCTTATCACTAAGTTTTTCTACATATATTGAAACGAACACAAACTAATGTTATCTTAATGCTAAAACAGAAAAAAGAAAACAGAGCTATGCGGGGATGGAGCAGGTAAATTACCTCCATCACGCAAGCATCCATCGATTATGTAGGGATTGCCTTTATACCCATTATCGCAAATGCAATTATAACAGCGACCAAATGCAAAAGTATTTTGGATCGGCTTGCTGTGATTGCTGACACAGGCGTTGTTGGTCGTGTTAACCAGGGTGGTGGCGCCTGTTGCATGATCCATGATACTCCAAGTAATCATGGCATAATTAGTAGTTATATTGATTCCGTCCCAGAGTGAGCTTCGGTTACGGTCCAGCTCCGCCCCGCCATGGCGGACAAACCGAAGCTGCAAGGTGCGAGCAGGAATAATAAGGTGCGAGCTGGAGCAACATCCGGTACCATTGCAGTCCTGCCTAGGAACAGAGGTCTCCGCTATTTCCATGTTAGGGCAGGTCACTGTACAAAGCAGCACCATCGAATTTGAATCCGAGTCTTGGGCGGCATTTGTGTCAGTTCCATCGAGCAACTGGAATACATCCAGGTCACAGGCTGTGATGTTTAATTCGGCAAACCACAAATATAAAGATCTCCCGGGAGCTTTCCATGTCATGTTATAGACATTGACGCCAGAGCTCATGACGATATAACGTGAAAATGCGACTCTTAAATCTGTCATGAGAAAACAACTTCATGAGCAAAGCACACGGAATTTTAGCGAGAATAACTGGAAAGAACACAAGAGTCTCGGCTCCAAAACAACCGAGAAAACTATAGTGAACTGAACTGTGTATGAATACATTCCTAAACTAGCCGAAGACAACGATAGAGCAACAATTAGATTTTATTGCAGCATTGGAAACATGACGAGATAACTTTACCTCACAGTTCCTTGGAAATCTATCCGGAGGAATTGATTTTGACTGGCACGTCTTACCTCTAGAGGAAGATCCGGTGGGATATTACTAGGGGTTCGGTGTGAGACACTTGAGGTGCTCAACGTTGTTCCGGGAGATTTTGCGGTTAAGTTTCGGGTGAGATCAAAATTGGATGGTTTCTGATGGTCTCTTGTGGCTGTATATGGGGCAGCACAACCTGAACTCAAACCAGTTTTCTTAGCCGAATTGGTGCGGATCTGTGGAGATGAAACTCTGCCAATCCTAGTCGGTGAGGACTTTAATATAATTCGAAGGAGAGATGAAAAGAATAATGACAATTTTGATGGACGTTGGTCTATGATGTTTAACATGATTATCGAGGGTTTTAATTTGACAGAAATTGAGCTCACTGGTAGACAATTTACATGGGCCAATTCGTTGCCCACTCCGACTTATCAGAAGTTGGATAGGGTACTCGCTAGTGTGGAATGGAAACAAATGTACCCTTTGGTGTCGGTTCATGCGATGCAGAGAGCGATCTCAGACCACACACCACTTTTTGTAGACTCGGGAGAGGCCATACATGTTGCGAACAAAAATGCTTTCTCTTTCGAACTAGGGTTGTTCGAGAAGGAAAACTTTTTGGAGATCATTGCACGCGAATAAAATTAGACATCTCAGACAGTTTTTGCGAGGTTGGGCCAGAAACGAGAGCGGAATTTACAAACAAGAAAAAGAGCGACTCACTCAATAAATTGAAGCGCTGCATTTAAAAGCTGAAGGTAACCTTCTTACGGTTAATGAGCAAAGATCCAAGTCTGATGCTGAGCAAGGCTTACGAGCTCTCCTGAGAGAGGAGGAGCTCAAGTGGGCATTGCGTGCTAAAGTGCTTAAGGTTGTCTAAGGGGATGACAATACACAGTTCTTCCATATGATTGCAAATGGTAAACATAGGAAGAAGAAAATCATACAGCTCGAACAGGACAAGAGGATAATTATGGGGCATGAGAATCTGAAAGCCTATATCTCTAATTACTATAAACAACTTTTTGGGCCTCCGGAAACAAGCACGGTGGCGCTAGATGAATCTATTATTGGAGATATACCTCAGATACAGGCAGAGGAGAATGATATTCTCTCTGCACCGCTTACTGAGAAAGAGGTTCTGGATGCAATCTCACAAATGAAACCGAATAAAGCACTGGGACCAGATGGGTTTCCAGCTGAATTCTATAAAAGATGTTGGCATATTATTAAGGGTGATCTTATGCCTATGTTTCATGATTTCTTTTACGGTCATTTAGAGTTATTTCATCTAAACTTCGGTATGATTACGCTGTTGCCGAAGAAAGAAGAGGCAGTTCGGATCGAACAATTCAGGCCCATATGTCTTCTTAACGTGAGTTTCAAAATATTCACAAAGGTTGGTACCAATAGATTGACACAAATTGCTCATTCAGTAGTACAACTGAGCCAGACAGCGTTCATGCCAGGGCGACATATACTTGAAGGGATGGTCGTTTTGCATGAAACGCTACATGAGATTCACTCGAAGAAACTAGATGGGGTTATCTTCAAAGTGGATTTTGAGAAGGCGCATGATAGAGTTAAGTGGCCTTTCCTTTAGCATGCAATGCGCATGAAAGGATTTAGTGAGGCCTGGCGTGACCAAGTGGGTTCCCAAGTCCAGAGGGGTAGTGTCGGAATTAAGGTTAACGATGACATCGGTCATTACTTTCAGACACACAAGGGGTTGAGACAAGGGGATTCCATGTCTCCTCTCTTGTTTAATATTGGTGGCCGATATGTTGGCCATTCTTACTGGCAGGGCCAAGCAGCATGGTCATGTGGAGGGGTTAGTTCCTCACCTGGTCGATGGAGGAGTATCCATCTTACAGTATACCGACGACACTATCTTATTCATGGAATATGATATTGCTAAGGCACGTAATATGAAACTTATTTTATGTATCTTCAAACAATTGTCTGGTTTAAAGATAAACTTCCACAAGAGCGAGTTGTTTTGTTTTGGGAAGGCCAAAGACGAGCAAAACACGTATAGACAATTGTTCGGGTGTGAATTAGGTTCTTTACCATTCAGTTATTTGGGCATACCGATTCATCATCGTAAGTTATAAAATAAAGAATGAAAGTGTATCCAAGATCGAATTGAAAAAAAACTTAGCTGCTGGAAGGGCAAGCTTATGTCATATAGAGGTCGGCTAGTGCTGATTAACTCTGTACTGACTATTATGCCGATGTTCTTGCTTTCGTTCTTTGAAATTCCGAAAGGGGTTCAGAAGCGACTTGATTTCTTCATATCTTGATTCTTCTGGCAGTCTGATGAGGCCAAGAGGAAATACCGTCTCGCGCGATGGGATTCATTTGCCGACCAAAAGACCAGGGGGGTCTCGGTATTGAGAACTTAGAAATTAAGAATAAATGCCTTATGAGCAAATGGCTCTACAGGTTAGAGACAGAGCCGGAGGATATGTGGGCACAAATTCTGCGCAATAAATATTTACAGTCGAAAAGCTTGCCCAGGTTACCATGAGGCCAACTGACTCGCCATTCTGGAATGAAAGACTTGTTCATTCGTAGGGTCAAACTATTGGTTGGCAATGGGATGTCAACAAGATTTTGGAAGGATACATGGTTAGGAGAGACGCCCCTGGCCATACAATATCCCATCCTTTATAACATTGTGCAACCTAAGGAGGATTACGTAGGCACAGTTTTCCAAACGACTCCCTTGAATATTCAGTTCAGACGTGCGTTAGTTGGTGAGAGATGGACTGCCTGGATGCACTTGGTTCGGAGATTGATAGAGATTCAACTCTCCGACCAGCCGGATTCGACGCAATGGAAGTTAGCCAAAAATGGGTATTTACGGTGGAATATTTTTATATGGATTTGATTAATTCTGGCCCAATCTCAAGATCGTTGCATATCTGGCGGGTTAAGGTTCCCTTGCGCATTAAAATCTTCATGTGGTTCGTCCACAAGCAAGTAATACTCACCACGGACAACTTAATCAAAAGGCGATGGGTAGGTATAGTTCGCGGTGTTGTTTTTGTGATCATGATGAAACAATACAACATTTATTCCTTGAATGCCCACTCGCCAAATTGCTTTGGAGAATGATTCATATAGCCTTCAAATTAATCCTCCAGTTGACATTGAGTCGTTGTTTGGGACGTGGTTAGCGGGGGTTGAGCATACTACTGCGGCAAGAATTCGGATTGGAATATGTGCGCTTTTGTGGGCTATATGAAATTGTAGAAATGATATAATTTTTAACAGACAACACACTTTAACTTTCATGCAGGTCATCTTCAGAGCTACCACATGGATCCGTACGTGGTCCTTACTCACTCCTATGGACTCCAGGGAGCCTTTGGTTACTGGGTGCAATCAGTGGGGGATGGTAGCACAGGCTATATTCAACCGGTTCAGATGGCGGTCGCATAACAGGATAGGAGTCTAGGGAGCTTCTCCTTCGTATTAACAGGATAGGAGTCTAGGGGCTATTGTCAGCTTGTACTTTTCTTGTTTCTTTTGTTTCGCTCCGCTTGCGAGCTGTAATACTTTTATGACTTTCTGCTACTTTGTGGATTTTTAATCAGATGGCTACATGTATCATTATGATGCAGAGGATGTGGTACGCCTTCATTTAAAAAAAAAATTCCTAAGCTAGCCCTTTAAGGCCCATTGGCCTATGAGGCACGTTTGAAACATTTAGTCAAGAGCAATTAATCAGCGAGTTCACCTCAAAAAAAATTACTAATCAGTGAGTACTCCTTCGGAAGCTCCGGCAAGGGTCACTTTTGGTAGTCTAAGAGCGCGTCACTTGACGCTCCGCCATCACATGTCGCGCTCTGGACACTCCCATAGTTGCCAGAAATTCAGGTTGACTGGGTCGAGGAACGGGGTTCCAGGTCGAGGCTCGCCACCCTTCCGGAACGTGGTGTGACTGGGGTATACTTCATTGGTACGCTAATTGGAGATGTGGATCGCGATCCAAAAAGTTTTCGGTCGATGACCCCGGTACCATGGTGGTACAAGATCCAAAGATTAAGATATTCCTCTAAAAATATTACGATATATAGTTATATATTTCCCAATTTGCAGGGAGGGAATCCCGCCAGAAAATTTACATTTAACTTATTTTAATCTAAGAATCTTAATCTTAGCACACCGAAAAAAAAAATCTTAATCTTAGCAAGTACTCGTACGATTAAAGGAAATGAGGCCACATGTGCGGTGAATAGTACGCCCTGATCATTGTCTCATCTGCCAGTTTTCCTTCACACTCGCCGCCCCCGGCCCCCGGGTAGTAATTCCGATGCTCTTTTCTCCATTGTTCGCGTGCAAAGCTCCAGCGGACCTATCCCCCATGGATCCATCTTCAAACTCCAAGCCTTCAGGGCACTCCTCCTCCCTCCACCATCGGATTATCAAGCGGCTCACCGCTCGCGCATGCCGTATCATCATTGGCGGGAGTGGCACGGGAGAGGACGTATACAACAACGGAAAGCTTGATGGCCGGCCGGCTGCCGCCAGGCGAGTAGCGTATGGCGGATGGAGTAACGGCGGACTCCGGTTGTCCGTCGGTGGTGCACGATTGCCAAGTGCCCTAGTAAGCTAAATTCCTCGATAACTCCTCCACTGCCTGCAGACCGATCTAGCGGAGCACCCATCGGTCGGGATCGCGATCCATCCATCAAACCTGCTCGACCCGACCTCGTTCCCGACCAGCGGTCTGGCTTTAACGACCCCGGGTCAGGGAACGGACCCTCGACCTGTGAACCTGCAGCCAACTATGGGCGCTCTCTTCTAATTTTGTTTTTTCTATTTTTACTTATCCGTATGTGTTTTCTGCTTTTAGATGATTTTTCAGTTATTTCGGCTTATCGGTTTCCCGCGGATTTTCTTAGGCTAAAAAAAATCGAACGCAAGAGGCACAATTTTACTTCTTACGGAGGCACGGATTCTCTTCCGCGAGAGACACAGTCGTGCATCTCGAAAAATAGGGAAATGTATATTTTTTCTTCAGCGAGAGGCACAAATTTACTTCTCGTGAAGGCACTAGTTTGCTTCCACGAGAGACACAGTCGTACCTCTAGGAAAATATTAAAAAACATGTTTTTCTGCAGTCGTGCCTCTCGAAAATAAGAAAATATATGTTTTTTTCTTACCCAAGAGGCATAGAATTACTTCTCGTGGAGGTATATATTTGCTTCCATAAGAGGTCAGTTGTGCCTGGATAAGTTTTTTTCAAAAAACAGAATATTCGTCGAAACCTATTAATATGGGATCTCGATCCGAAAAATCTCAACAGTGAAAACGGTTTGAGATTTGAATGCATGGTTGAAGAGATAAAATATTTTGAATAAACGAATGTAAACAAAAGAAAAGGAAAAGTTTCAGGTTGCGACAAGTGCGCTGGGAGGTTTGAGTGACCTTTGCAAAGAGTACAACTTAATTAGAGATTTTGCTTTTAGTCCCAACTCAATTACTATGTATTTGATTCTAAAAAATTTATTATTATGCATCTTCCCAAAAAAACTTGACCACCATGCATTTATTTAGACTAGAACAATGCGCGTGCCTTTCAACGGGACATTAATAAAGTACGCTAGCTTGTGATTTACCTGCCCGTATTGATGTGATTGCGTAAATAAATATTTATTAAAATTTTCCTGTGATTTATTTTATATTTGAATGAGAATTTGGTAAGTAAATTAAAATTAGATTCAGAAGATAAGTAAGTTAGAGTGATTGATTATCATACGGGAAATGTTGAACAAAGAGGTGGTGAAAAAAAAGTAAAACATGAAACCTCGCATTCTTTTTAAGTAGTATATATAGAGAGATGGAGATAGGATGGGCAAGTCCGAAAGTTATTTTCTGAGCACGATCATAGGCTGTTCGTTACCGCTGTTGTATTTGTAGACGTAAAGTCACACACCGGCTCAGATGTTCATAACATGGACATTTCTGAATTACACGCCAAATATTTTTTAGAATACACTATGAGTATATTTGAAAATATTGTAAGAAGATTTTTGTAATGTGTGTGAACAATTTTTGACTGCAAATGAAGAATAAAGAACTGCAATAAAATAAACATAGATAGAAAATGAAACTAGAAAAGCCAAAAAAATAATGATAAACGTTTCAAATATAATATACCTTTTTTGTTCTAATTGCACAATAAACATTTTTGATACATGATCAACTTTTTAAAAATACACAATGAACATTTTTTTGAGACAAGTCGAATATTATTCCGTTCACGATGAACATATTTAGAAATGGCCCATGACAAGTTCTTAATTGCCAAATGCACATATTTTAAACACATGCAAAAAACCAAATCAAAGAACCAATAGCTAAATATTGTCCGCTATTTTCTGTCAGCCCGTGTGCCGAGTGTTGACGAATGTCACTTAGAAAAGTGAGATATGAACATGTTCTTTCTCAAAAAACGTGAATGGTATCAATTCTCGAGAAACAAAACTTGTAGAATGGAGCACAACCCCATTTTATTTACTTCGTTTTAACTTAAAGAAAAAGGTACTCGCGACACTTCTTGTACCACAGCCCTTCACGGCAGTCGTTTGTGTGCAACACCTCGGCTTTACTATCTCAGACTGCCGTCAGGTAGCCCACAGCTACTGCCGCAAACATGGCCCACCATCCATACGTGCATAGGATGCCTAATGGAAATAAGATAATCCAAAAATGGAACCCATCATGCATGGAACCACGCACCGGCAGAGAACGGTCACTGCCATGCTGACGTGCCATGTACGCAGAGATAACGGCAGGTGACAGAAAATGTATGCAAATGTACCTAAAATACAAGTTGTATGTCTATTTTGTGTCATTTTTCATGTTTTTATATGAATATGTACGTTTATGTTACACCACTACTATTAAAAGTGTAATTAACTCTTGAAATGCTTTTGGAAGCTGTGGTGGGAAGCGATTTGATCCTTTTCTTGATTTACGTATAAATTATAGTACATTTAATTCTATGGTATGCACTACTATTATTTTTGTTACACCACTACTATTGAATGTATGCACTATTATTTTTGTTACACCACTACTATTAAATGTACTCCCTCCATTCCCTTATACAAGGCCACGATGAAAAATACATTTTGCATCTATACAAGGCCACTAACAGTAACCGAGGCAAAATTTAATGACGTTTTCTCGTATTAGCAACTTATTTAATACTTGCATGCATGTAGTTATAATGACACCGTGCTACTTCCTTCTCGTTCCTTTCTTGCATGCATGCGGGCGTATTAATGATCCCAGTTAACAAGAAGAAAAGTTGGCTTGCAAAATAGTCATTAAATTTTACCTAGGTACCTGTAATTTGAGTTTGTGACCTTGTATAAGGGAATGGAGGGAGTATTATACGCTTTTGGAGGTTAGTTGTTTATTAAGTCCGGTCAGAATGGAAGTATCATATGTAGTATCATGCATCTCAACTACATGTTTTTGCTGAGGTGACACACAATTAAACGAGAAAAGAGAGGGTTTAATATCATGATATGATATTGTATGAGATTACATGAAATACTAATATGTGTCATGCATGACAATAAATAAAATCACTGTGAGATGCTATGCACTATGAACATAGTATCATAGACTAGTAACAAATGCATGGTACTAATATATGATACGTCCCGCTACCAGCAACCTAGGCTGGCCATAGTGACAGTAATTTAGCTAGTAAGTAACATAACACATCAAACCATAAGGTTATTTTGCTTAAGCGGCAAGTAGTTATTTAGGGGAGAGATATTTATGGTAACATAAATATGATAACATAACATAAGGCGTAGATGACATCTTACATATGTTACTACCAACTGTGAAGATAACATAGATAAACTAGTAACATATGCATGTTAGGGCATCTTCAATGCCGATCCTCAAACCGCCCGCATACGTCCAGACCGTGATGTCTGGACGTCTTGTGCCATCCAACGCGGGCCTGTATTAGTCCGTTGAGCAGTCCGATCACACCTTTTTCCACAAACCGTAGATAAATGTAGGGGCTTTGCGGCAGTCCGGACATCTGTCTGGACAGTGGAAAGCCACGACGTATCCACACCATCACTACTATTTGGCGAAAGGCCCCTAATGTTTTGGTGGAAAGAGAGCAAATTAAATCATGCATGAATTGATTTCGTTTAGTTGGTGGAAGCCATTGTATGTCATGAGGTTAGTTGGCGAAAGGTCATAGTATTAGTACGTCAATTTTCATAAACAGATATTAGGTCATTATGGTATAATTCCATGGCGTTGGAGGAACGCAACTCTAGGCCAAGCCTTAGTTGGCGGAAGGCTAGCTCAAATTGCTCTTTTTTCAATATATAATATATATATATATATATATATATATATATATATATATATATATATATATATATATACATGCATTTTTTATGTATATTACGTCCAAATTTAAGTGAATTATGTCGTGTTTGCATGAGTTTCATTCGGCTTAGTTGAACTATAGTTGAAATGTATGTGGGCAACTTTGGATGGCCTGCTCCCGCATCCGTGTCCATGGATTGTCCCTCCCTGTCCGTGTAAAAATGACCGGGCAAATTTGGGGGTCAGGGTTGAAGATGCCCTTCCTAGTTTAGGTTACTTCCCATTGTAACCAGTCAAGGGGGATTTGGAATGTCAATTGGACATCAACAACCACTTATAATATAGTGATAATAATGAGTAATAGATTAGTACGCCATGCCGGGAGCATTACCTGTGAAATCAGAATCAATGTCGATGTCGTTAATGACCTCCGTGGCGCCGTCCTGGAGGAAGAGCCTTGGGGTTTGCGTGGCGTTGTTGCAGATGAGCTTGAAGTCGGGCTGCCGGAAGCAACGGGCCGAGCCGATGCCAAAGGGATAGTCGAAGGTGAGATTCCCGCATCTTCTTTGGCAACCGGTGAGCGTGGCAGCGGATGGGATGTTCATATTGCTGTTGGAAGCGTGCACCGTTGGTGCTGCACTACAAACAAGTAGGAGCAGAGGAAGAACTACGCCGAAGAGGCTCATCTCCACCTTCCACAAGTGAACAATCATCTCTAATACTGCACACAATATGTTTGGGAGAAAAGGTTTTCCTTGGGATGGCCGCCACAACGTCGTTGCTTTCTTGCTGCTTTATAGTGCAGATGATAAATAGATTCCCGGCAGATGTTGTCAGGAGTGGCCACATGCGGTGGAACTGCCGTGCCATCTTGTGAGAGAAAAGCAACATGGAGAACCTAGGATTCGTTGCCGACAAGAGGCAAGAATTTCCAAAACTCATGGATCACATGAATAACTGGACAAACTTGAAAAAGCCGTCGTTGAGTCCACACCGCAAATGCCATCACAACATCACCTTAACTAAATCTTTCAGAGGGCAGTTAAGGGGTTTGTGTTGAGCTTCCAAACGGGAGACTGTGAAATGATGAATGCTAATTGTATGGTTTAATAAGTTTTCCTCCGTTGTGCTTCTGCTGCAACACGAGTTCCCTTTCATATAGATTTGGTGGCTTTCTGCAGTAACAAAGTTCACTATGCATGTTGTGTTTGCTATTTGGATATTTGGCCCCGTCGATTATGCTGTGTTCCCGGCAAAATGAAAGGAAGGAAAAATTATGCCTAGCTGCTTATTTCACACTCAACTTAATTTATCAACGTCAAGACTATAGCAATGTTGACTTTATTTTGATTTTGATTTTTTTTGAAGGATAGAAAGGTTGACTTATTGATCTGATTTCAGACAATTCATAAGAAAACTCTACATATGTTCACAAAAATCATTATGTTAAGTGACATATGCCTTAAGAGGTAACTGTGGTCTGAAAAAATTATTTTACTGTTCCTTCAATAATGTTCGTTACTATGTTTAGTTGATGATACTTCTAAGCTATCCGAAATGTAAAATGACTATTCAAACCAAGTTAGCGCTCAACTTAAAAGGTTTTATGAAGTTCAGAATTTAATATAGCCGGTTTCCAAGTACAACGTTCAAGTCTGACCAAGCACCATAGTTTAGGGCTCAAAATGGATTTTTTTCCTTTTTAATATTGGTATGTATTGAAATACCTAGACGCGCAATTGGAATTTGGATAAGTTCTTCCAACAAAAGATCTCCCAACTGCATGCCGCAAATGTAAGGCACACAACCGATATTCGTTTCCCTCCTCTGTAATGCATGTGCAAGACCGTATTACAGAGGTATTTCTGGACTCACATTACCAATTAACTCGGCTGTAGGGTGTTGACTTTGTGTGAGACCACTCGCTCCACCACCCACACAAACAAGTGCAATGGTCAGTACACGATAGATCAATGCAAATGATGCCAGTCGAGGAGCCCCCACATGCAGCCGCGAACCCCCGGAGCCGCTATTGCGGTGAGGCATGGGATTATGCGACCGGGATAGAGCCATGTGGGCATCGGTGCGCGGTGTGGGCGGATCTGATGGCCTCGATTGCATTGGAGGCCGCAGATGCCCCTAGGAGTTGGTATTCCAACACCCTTTAAAGGAGTATAATACGTTAAGTCTTTTTAGAGAATGGGTGAATGGCTGAATTTCGACCATAATGCTACATGTGTTAGAAAGAATTGATAAAAAGTATAGTTCTTCCCCGTTGAGAAGGTAACCAAAGATGATTTCTCTTTCCAAATCGCTCCTTTCTCTGAGTTTGTAACCCACCACATTGGGTTGATTGTGGATTTTGTACCCCGCAGCTCGCTTGCACCAGTTACTTTGGGAAGATTAAAAACTTATGTCTTAAGACGCAAGGGCTCATACATACGCACATACACTCACCCCTATGAATGAACACACGAGCGTATCGCTAGAAATCCTGAAATAAATCCAGAAATAATGTGAGCACCGAGACTTGAACCCTGGTGGGTTGGGAATATCACTATCCCTCTAACCATCCGACCGTAGGTTGGTTCGCCATAGCATGCGTGTTTATATGTTATTTCGAGCTTGTTTTGTCTATATATGTTTGCCTACCAAATATGATAATGTCATTTTAGGAAGAGATATGGAAACCCAATGCTCGAGCACGATGAAAATATACATTTGGCATCTTGGACGTGCACCAAAAAGATACACGTTCAAGATCCAAATGTATATTTTCATCGTGCTGTGTGTGTGGTACGGTAGTGTAAACTCAGGAGATTAATGGTGCGTGCGGGTAGCCTTGATTTAGTACTGTGAAAAGAGGCAAGACTTGGCGTGGTTCGTGGCCTGGTCATGGCATCATGCTCATGCCTCGACAGAGTTATGCTCCTTGTACGAGCCTACACAGGTGGCGTGTCACGGGTGCCAACGCTCGGAATATTCGTACTAGGCTGACATACGTCAGATCTCACTGGACCTCTCTCTCTCTCTTATGATTGGAATATTCGTACTAGGCTGATGTATGTCAGATGTCCCTGTGTCTCTCTCTCCCATATGATTGGAATATTCGTACTATGCTGGCATATGACAGATCTCTCTCTCTATCTCTCAGATGTCCCTGGGTCTCTCTCGGATGACTGCAATATTCGTACTAGGCTAATGTATGTCATATGTCCCTCGGTCTCTCTCTCGTATGATTGGAATATTCGCACTAGGCTAACGTACGTCTGATGTCCCTGCGTCTCTCTCGTATGAATGCAGGCCAAAACTGCTATACGTACGACTCTTTTTAATCGGACACTGGTACGACCAAAGAGCAGATGATATGGCCCACAAACTGATAATCTCTGATTTCTCTCTAACCATACTGAGTGTTGGACGAAAATTCATCGTACGTATAGCAAGGTTCCTTTGCCATCCCCGAAGATACCCACCTCCAGAGGAACAGCCTAAACCCCAGCCGCCGGAACCACCGTCCACCGCGAACCTCGGCTCCCTCTACCACGCGGGACAGCGTGAAACCAGCATAAAAAATATGGAAATTCGCAAGGGCACCGCACGCAGGTGCGAGCATACTCACACGCACCTATCATGTCTTGCCCAGCCGCTCAATTGCCTCGCGATTCGCAAAGTAGTTGGATCCCGCACGAGGGCACGGTAAGTTTAGTTTCAATCAAGTTTCAGAGTACCAAGTTTGCATATGAAAAATCCGATTTTCTCGGTCGCGAGTACCAAGTTTGAGTTGCAACTTTAAGCAATTCTTTTTTTTGTTGGTCGCTGGTACTAAAGCTGTGATTTTATCGGTCACTCGTATTGAGTTTCAAGAGATGTAACTTTTTTTTTGCAAAACATGTTCAAAATGGATAGTTTTTCAAAGCCCTTGTAACGCGAAATACGAAAATGAAAAAGGAACTTAATTTGGACTTTTTATTTAAATATTTGAAAGTTTGATAATCAAAAGCCAAAGAAAAATCACGCGTGAGGGACAAGGTGCCCCCGCACCTGTGTGCCCGAAATCCCATCCCATCAAAAAGATGGATACAACAACATCCAAAGTATTCCATGACCCAGTTGGCGCCAGCTAGCAATGTGCTATTATACATGACATGGTAGGGCCTTAAACAATGATGGCTACAGGTAATAGGCACGAGAAAAAAATATGAACATGCTAATATTTCATGACGTAGTCAGAAAAAATACGAAAACGTCGATAATTATTTCCACTCCCGTGAACCCCCTCCTGGCGACCAAAGCCCTAGCCAGCCTCCCTCGCAGCCACCGACGGACCCATGGACGCCCTCCACAACGCCATACAATGAAAACCGGCATTGGCAACTCCGAACGCTTTCTTCTTCATCAACAAGGTAGCATATGTCTAGCCGGCTCTGGCAGGGGAGAGGCAATAGCTGCGCGTCGGTGACTAATTGGTGCCAGTAGCGGTTGTTCGATGGTCTTTGAATCTCGGTGTAATTTTTAATATGTTTGACATGGTTTGTACTTCCGGTGAATTATGATAATAGATCTGGATCATTTTCGAAAAAAAAGGTATCATAGGTCAGTTTTCTTTCTTTTCGAGAGAAAGACCACTCCTCTTTCCTCCCTCTCGGTTTTTTTACCACATTGCCACCAGTAAGAAAATTCTCCATATGACTCTCTTCATTCTTCTTTCGTAGCATAATAATGCTTACAAGAAAAATCACAAGACTTCAGTACCGTTGGGTAGTGTTATACAAAGGGATGTTAAACATGACATGATATGGCCTTAATCCTGACCCACGGGACTTGAGAAATTATTGACAGACCCAAAACCATGATGTCTATAGGTAATTACCCTAGGAATAAATTATAAAACTATCAAATTTTATGACGTAATCAGAACAGACAAGTAACTGTGACACGCATGTTATTAGACTGCTTACTCCCCCCGCAAAAAAAAAAGACTGCTTACTCGAGAGATCCATTTTTTCTAGGGAAGAGACCAATTTAAAAGGTGGAGTATAGTCGATAGAAGTTCTTTTCTTTTGCACCGTCACAATGTGTGGTAAGAAGAACCAGTTGAAGAACATTTCTTCTGCCACATGTCTGTTTTGTTGCTGATGCATCTATACCAGGCTGAATTCTAAGAATTCAAATTTGTCAAACATATTTTCCTTAAGAAAAATCCTCAGCTTAGGTCTACCAATCGCAACGCAAACCCCAAAGCATATTCTTTCCTACGCCCGTGAACCATCTCCTGACCACCTAAGCCCCAACTAGTTACCTACACCATCACTAACGAGACCGTAGTAGCCATTCATCGCACCAGACAACGAAACTCAACATTGCCTACATGGAAGGCTTTAATCCTCGTCAACAACGTAAAAAAGATCACATCTCTATCTGCTCCAAAGAGAGACCACTCCTCTCTTCGGACTGCTCCTCCCATCTCTTTTTTTACCTTGTTACCTCCGGTAAGAAAATTCTCCTTATAACTCTCTTCAATCTTCTTTCGCAGCAAAATGATGCTTACAAGAAAATCCACAAGATTCCATGACTGGTCGGCAGTGTGGTCTGCAATGGGATGCTAAGAATAACATGGTAGGGTCTTAATCATGACCCGCGGGACTTGAGACAACTAAATTATTGAGGGACCCATAACCATGATGGCTATAACTAATAGCGGTAAAAAATTGCCCCAGTCGTATCCGTAGGGTCTCGTTTTGCGCTCGATTTGACTGAAAAAATATTCCGGCGATCCCACCCCAAGCGCAGCCTACTGGGGGCGCCGACGCTATTTTTCGCATGCGAAAACCGACAAGTCAGCCTCTCTGCTCACTCTCTATCCTCTGTTCCTCACAGGCCCACCACGTGCATGCACACCCGCCGCGGAACAACTTCCCACTTCTGTTGGCCGCTCCGACCTCTGCATGGGCGCCGTGGCAGGGAAGGCCGTCGAAGACCTGGCACCTGCTGATGGGACAACGACCAGAGTCGAGGACCGGCTCGCCGTCGCTGAGCGCGCCATCCTCGAGTTCGAGCGCCACCGCTCATCATGCGACGGCACCGTTGTCGGAATATGGGACGTGCAGGCGACCTGCACCAACCAGGGCCTCCTCGCCGCGGTCGACGAGATAGTCTTCCTAAAGGAGATGCACACGTTCCCCATGGCCTCAGCCGCCGGCCGCCGCATGGACAGCGCCCTCCGTGCCGCCATGTCGTGCCTCATGGAGGAGTTCCTCAGCCTCAGGGTGGCGGACGGTTCTCAGCTCTAAGGCAGGAGCAGCCTCTGCTTCGCTGTCGGCAAGCTCTCTGTTTCCGTGCCAGTGGCCCGTGACGCGTCGTCATCGCTCGCCTTCCTAATAGGCTGAAGCACGGCCAGCACGGGCGAGTTAAGCTAGTGCACCATCGACGAGCTGTACGCGTACGGGTTCGGGAGCCAGCCGGCTGGGCTGATGGCTTCTCGGATGGGGATTTTCCGGATTAGCTCGACCTGATCTGCCCGGCAAGCTTGTCCGTCCTCCATGAGATCTCACTGTGTGTCATCCGTGTCGGCTACACAAAGGAGCTTCTCCACACGTTTGCCGACGCTCCTTGCGAAGTTCTGGACAGATGTGCTAGCTGGCTTCTTTGATTCTCCAAATGCTCTGTTATCCCACACACGGCGCCGACCGCCCCATTCCTTCCGACGCTCCCAGGCACGAATGCCAGCTCCTCCTCGGCCGTGTACTGGCGCCGGCGGCCACGTCGAAGAAGTCGGCCACGCGCTCGTCGGAGTCGCCGGTGCAGCCCGGCCTCGAGCCTGGCGAGCGCGGCGGCGGCCATAACGTAATTCTTGAAGCTGGTTGTATGGAGTTGATTGACGTAATGGTCAATGGGGTAATTCGCTAGGACCAGTAGCGGCCATCTATGAAGATTGTTCCTTCCTTAGTCGAAAATTTTCTTCTATTACTTTTAATCATTGTCCTAGAGAGGTCAATATGGCGGCGGACGTTTTAGCTAGCAAGGCGGGGTGCGATCGATCCATTGTTTGGCAATCGGAGCCTCCGGATTTCTTGTTGATGTTTTGGCAGACGATGCATCCATATTTGAGCATGAAATATAAAACGTCATGTTGGTGTACTGCCCTAAAAAAATATCATCAGTTTACTTTGTTGTTTATATAATGATCAAATGTTAGGAGCACTTACCAAATTGTTTAAAACAACTGCCACTTTTTCCTACATAGCTAATGTAACTTTGAAGGGTACCTTTCTTTTAGAAAGAAAAGGGCACCATATTGTTTAGGATAACTACAATTTTTTTCATTGTATATCAAATTATTTCGAGAAAACGTTATCGCCTTTTTAAGAAACAAAGATGATGGTGTGCACAGCCACCACACACAAAGAAGATGGTGTGCACGTCTTCCTATGAGAACTTCCAAACATTCTTTTAGAATATTTTTTATATAACAGATTTTTTTTTTGAACTGTTTTATATAACAGATAGGGGAGCCTGCGTATGTTTGCTATATTTCAGTTTCCTGCTGAAGCCCAAACTAAAGCATTGTAATAATTTTTTTTAAAGGTCATCCCACGAGGTACTTAATTTCACTGTGGTTACGATCATTTCATTTTTATTGGTTGTAACTAATTTGACTCACGCGTGATAGATTATGCCTGCGCCCTTGAAGCTATATTTATATGGTCACGTAAATCACTGGTTGGCATTCTAAAGATATTAACTTCTACATGTAAGTCATTGGTTGGTATTTCAACGAGCCCGGACAGTTGAATACTTGAAAATCATTACTTGTATTATTTCTTTGTAATAACATCAAAGATAATGATCAGTGATAGTGTATTCATCTACCTAATTGCTTCATCCATTTTGCACGGTGAGTATTTTATAATGCATATTCTTACATCTTGCACATAATAGCCTCATGCTAACGACATATATTGCTCATGTGGGATAGTTACAATCTTTGTACACTTGCTTAAATACCATGTGAATTACACCAAAGACAACATATCTAAGTTATACATGAATTTCTTAAGCGTGTCAAAGTAGATATGTTACATTACTTAGCTGAATCATTGTTTTCTATACTTTATACAAGTACAGCCTATTATAACATTTTGGACATCGCGGGTGGCCCAAATTTTGGGGAGCCTGAGCTGGTTGCATGGTTAGATTTGCGGAGTCTATTGGGCGTCGCTTGGATGTATGAGTGACAAACAAGCTTTGACCTTGGACAAAACCTTAATCATTTGTTGATTACTCGTATGCATTGTAGCCCGTAGCAACGCACGGGCATCCCGATATTTCTAAATGGCAACGTTTATTTCCGTTTGGTATTCCAACGAGTATAGATGAGTAATGAATTCATAATAAAAACATTCATTTTTGTTTTCACTATATTCTTTACATTATTAATTTAAAATATTGCAGGAATGTGTCTGGCTATTTTGTTTTTCATTTTATGCTCTTGTGGAACTGTAAACAATTGGTCAAGCCGGTTTGCGCGATGAGTATTGTCCATTACATGTTTTAAGACCTTCGACGTGAAATTTGCATACTAACTACATATATTGTCTGTGGAGGATGGGTATGAGTGAGGAAGCAGTTTTTATTATACTTGCTAAAACATCGTGGGAATAAAAGCTAAAGGCCTGATATTGTTAAAGAATTTCTTAAACGATCATCTAGATATTGATAGTTTTGTAATACTAGATGTTTAGATAGAACATCGCTCAGTCTGTTACATGGGCATGTCGTTAGTCTTTCTTTTTATTATCAATTTTCATTGCAGAATGGACTTCAATTATTCAGTAGTTGTGTTTGTGTTATATTATTTGTGCATGTGAAATTTAACATGTAACTTTTGCAAACTTTTTCGAAAGCCCGTGGCAACGCACGGGCACTCTACTAGTATAGGCAAAAGATGGGGCATCGGGAGCAGCCAAGCCGACGTGTATCGCCGAGTCGTCTCAGTCGAAACTTGCTCAATTTAAAGTTTCCTTATCTTTTGTCAACGCATCAGATTGATTTTCTTCTTGGCGTGCAAGCCAGTACAAGAAAAGGAAACAAACCTAATACATACCTTCTTACGCGGCGCCTTCCAAATTTTGGTAGCTCCCCCATCAAACGTACGCATCTGATTGCTTATATGTGCCAAATCATCTAATTGCAGTAGCCAACTCGTAAGTATTCAAGTGTAATTTACACCCACCAAGACACACACATATAACGAACGAACCTGTGGTTGAGAAGGTTAGGTGGACCGTGGTATCCCCAACCCACCAGGGTTCAAATCCTGGTGCTCGCATTTTTCCTGGATTTATTTCAGGATTTCCGTTGATGCGCTTACAGTGGATGATATGCCGGCTCAGTCTCTCGGAGGTGCTCATAGGGGTAGGATGTGCGTGTGTGCGTTCATAGGGATTAGTGTATGCGCGTGTATATGAGCGCTTATGTCTGTACTGATGCAAAAAAAAAAGACACGCACATATTTCATCCACGTACCTGTCCAAATATCAAAAAAGTATATGTGCATGGTTAGCTATATATATCGGGTATTCGAATATGTATACGCACACTTGCCAGCCGGACGTAAATAGTCGAGTACATATTTGTACTAGCCGCCGCCACGCCAGGCCACTAGGGAGACGATTTTCTTCCTCCGATCTCAGCCGGCCAGGCCGTTGGCCCCCTCTCCCTCCGACTGCTCCGGCGGCAAGAGGGAGGGGGGAACCCGTTCCTTCTCTCTGTAGTTAGGTTTTGGATTCGTAGGCCGTGGTGCGCCTTTGGGGTGGTGGGAGCGGCGTCCGGATGAATAAATCTGCCTCAGCTTCACTCCCACACCGGCGGTGCCCTTCATGGCGGCGTCTCGAAGTTGATGGCATCGTGTGTTTGCCGATCCTTCAGATCTGTTGTGTTAGGGTTCATGGATGGTGTCAGCGAGGCGGCAACGGCGACTCCATCAGGTGTGTCTCTCCTTCTGCTCTGTCCCCGTTGTTGTGGTGTTGTCTCCGACGTCATGGTGGAGCAGGGAGGTTTTGTCGTCCAGGAGTACGCGCAGACGGTTGTCTGTGCAAGTGACAGCTAGAAGATGGTGCATCCCGTGTTGGGTTTGTGATTGGTGGCTGACAGTTCTGGTTTCCTCTTTCGACGTCGTTGTCGTGCGGGGGTGTCAGATCTAGAGCTCAATGGCGTGTTCGGGGACATGTTGCCCCGGTCTGATTCTTTCAATGGCAATGGTTTTGCTTCTGGCAAACTACTTCCGAGGTCCGTAAAGCTGCTGATCAGCAATGGAGCCGCGTCGAGCTCGGGTAAAGAGGTGATCTGTTTTCTTTCCTTTTGGTGGCCGTTTCGGTGGTGTCGAAGGAGAGGAACAGGCACTGGTATTTTGCATAGGATTATCCTATCTTTTCAGTCTTGTAATTTCGGTGCTTACGTGCCTGGTAACCGGATCTTTATTTTATAAATGAGACACATATTACCATGCAATAAAAAGAGTACATATTTGTACGAGCTCTACGTGCGTGCATGCATGCACTGGGCTAATTTTAATTAGCTGTCCATTCGCCCATTAACACATTGGCTAGGAGTAGTTCATATGCCTACACATGCAATATAGGCGCGTACACGTAGTCACTTCTTGTTCCATGTGTACAACTAAATATTATTAGTCCAAGTCACAATTTAGACAACTTTTATTTTTGCATCATCCTCCCTCCTTATTTTGGTACTATTCGTAGTGTTAAAAAATTCTCATCGAACAACACTACAGGTGCAAGCAAAAGGATGTATGATGTGTAACATGGTTACAAATTTGGTGAAATTATAGTGCTTTGAAACACAGTTGCAAATGGAGCGTACAAACATTCAACACCTTAGAAACATTGTTACAAATATGACCTCGGCTTCCCCCTTTTTTAAGGATTTTGTAAAAACTAACGGTGAAAAACACCCTACACTTTACGAGACCGGCCTAGTATGAGCAGTTGCTCAGCTACCTCCATCATCGTTGGTCTTTGGTCTACATCAAGGCTAAGGCATTCCACGACTATACCTGCTAGACTATCAAGAAGCTCCAAATCTTTTGTTGTTGCAATTTCCTTGTCAAAAAACTCAGTCGATTTATTCTGTTTCTTATGAGCGTCAAGAAAGCCCTTTACCAAGCTATTATTCTCAGAATGTATGGCCCTCCTCCTACTAATAAGCTCTAGGATCACAATTCTGAAACTATAGACATCACTTTTTTCAGTGAGTCGGCCTTCTTGTAGATATACTGGATCCATATAATTCATGTCGCCGATGACTTGTCCAGTGTGCTGCTTGTATTTCTGAATCAACTTAGATATGCCGAAGTCTGAAATCTTGGGAACAAAGTTATCATCCAAGAGTATATTCGCTGGTTTAACATCACCATGTAGAATTGTACTATTTGTTTTTGAGTGCATATAAGCTAGACCATCCGCTGATTGTGCTGCAATACTTAAACGTGTATCCAAGTTGAGAGCCACCTTGTTATTACTGTTGTGAAGGATGTCAAGGAGGCTACCTTTAGAGATAAACTCGTAGACCAGCATGGGGGCATCAACTTCAAGGCAACAACCAATGAGCCTAACAATGTTCTTGTGAATGACTCGAGATTGGATTATGACTTCATTTGCAAATTGTTCACTCTCTAGCACACTACCATTAATCGGCTTCTTTATTGCAACTAATTTATTGTCAAGAAGGCCCTTGTAAACTTCACCAAAGTAACCTTTTCCAATTAAGTTACTACTCCTCAAAATTGGCTTGAGCTCCCCCTTTTTGAAAAGTTTAATGACATCTGCCTTCTCCAATGTAGGGCCACCATTCTTTTTATAGAATTCTTTCGTCTTCTTTTTCTCTTTGTGAAGAATAACAAGAAATGATAGAACCGGCATGAGAAGAATACCGCCAATGGCACCTTAATGGACAAGAAACAAACTTGATTAGTACATATCACTAAATTATCATGTACAAATCTATCAGGTATGTTTAACATAATAACTAAGTAAAATGATTCGTATGTTGATCTACTAAGAATCTAAAACAAGTTGCCACTAGAATTTCAGAAAAAAAAATGAATCTAAATCAAGACTGGAAGGGGTTGAAACTCGGAGGGAAGTGTGCAGAAGATAATGGAATCCTGTACTTCGTCTTTGCCAAATTACAATGCGTATAAACTGTCAGATTTTGTAAAATTTTGATGAAGTTTACAGAAAAAATATCAACATCTACAATACTGTATTAATACCGCTGGATTCATCACAAAGCATATTTTCATATGATATATATTTGGTATTGTAAATGCTCATATTTTTTGAATTTTTCCCTATAAACTTGGTCAAAATTTACAAAGATTGACTTTGAAGAAAAAAATTACATGCTCTATAATTTGGCAAGGCGGAGTAGCTCATACATTAGAGTCAGGTTATTTGTAGAAATTAAGCAGTATACACACTAGAGGAAAAATTATATATGCGGCTGGTATCCATCAAGTGATGTACACGTAGTGCACCTATCCAATACATGTTTCTATTTGCATATGGAATCAAGCTCCTAGTTGAAAAACATAACTGAAGGTGAATGATCTAGGTGACACAAATTTTGGTTTATAGTTTGCACTTGAGATCAACGTTTTTCGTGATGTGGCATACCCAAAGGGTTTTGATTCTAAAAGAAAAGATTCTCACCTGGGGTGCTGCGTACTGATGCATACATAGTTTTTTTGTTTTGCGAAAATGATGCATACATAGTTACATGCATGTACACACACATACAGTGGAGTGCAGTAGTAGCTTAGTACTTACCCACAGCCGCCTTGGCCGCTGGAGTGAATGTATCTGAGCAGGTTCCGGCTTTGCCGTCGCCTTTCATCCCGAACTTGCATGGACAGTCATAGCCTCCGAGCCTGTTTTTGCAGATCCCGCCATTTGAGCAGGGATACACATGCGGGAGCTTGCATTCATCAATATCTGAAGAATCAACACTTCCGGGAGTTAACCAATCAGCAATGATGTGTGTATGTATGCATGTATGTACCTTGGCATCCGTGAGTGACGTAAGGGTTGCCGGCGTAATGGTCCCAGCACTTGCAGATATATATAGCCAGGAGTATGTGTTGAGTTGGCGCAAGAGCTGTTGCCGCTGACGCAGGCGTAGTCCGAAGGGGGTGACCGTCCCTTGGCCGGACACGAAGTGTTCCCGGCGGCGAAATCGAGCGCGATTTGGACGCCCTCCATGTCCACCAGCATGGCGTAGGAGCACGGGTAGTCTTCCCACCGCTCGTTGGGGACCTCGCCATTGATCGAAAAGCTTAACAACTTGCCGAGGTTGTTGTCCGGCGTGATGGTGGTCTGGCAAAAGATATCGTGCACGAGAAGTACAAGGGAACATGACCGTATACGCACTACCAGAAACGCGAATTATACTGTGGTTTGGATTATTTTCCTGTCGGGCCCGAAGCCACCCACAGGGCAAAGTTAATATTCCTGTGCGTCCTTAGCCCACAGAAAAAATATTTAGCCTTTCGCGCTCTGGCCTCCCGCTAAAAAGGCCTTCCCGCGGTAAGGAATCCGGCCGCGCGCGCTCGGGCAGTTTACCTGTGGGTTATTGGGCTCAGATCCCCAAATCAGAACCTTCTCGTCCCTCGTCTCCACTCCGCCCCCTCGCCGCCGTCTAAACCCTCAACGCTGTCCCAGCAGCATCGGTCGCCGCCTTTGCCGCCTCAGTCCGCCGCTACACCCACCACATCGTCTCCATACCGTCACTTGGTCCTCGCCGGTCGAGCGACCCACGCCGTTTCCTCGTCGGCGCCTGCGTGTGTTCGCGTCACAGCACGCACAAGCGCCCCCCTCCTCACGTCGTCACCACCTCAGCCTGCTCGTTCGCCCCTTCCTTCTCCCCTCTGCCTCCCATCGCAGATCCAACAATTCCTCCTCATGGATCCAACATCCCCCCTGGCATTGTTATATAAGGCTGGATATTGTTCTCTGAGACTGGCATTGCCTAGCCAGATATCTTCCCAGAATCGAATCTCCGACCCGTCTTTTATCGCAAAAGACCCAAAGCGAAAGAGATGTTTCTTTGCCGCCATTAGGCTAGCCCAGAAGTGCGAACCTACATATCAATTAAATCCACTTCGTTGCGAAAGAGGGAGCATGGATTCATCACGCATCAGCTCTGTACACCTTATATTTCTGTAAGTACATGTAGCATCATCTTTTTTTCACTAGCATTTACTAAAAAAAAAGATGGGTGCACATACTAGCATATATGTCCTGCCCAAAATCACTCTATATATTGACCAACCATGAAAATATATATTCTGGATATAACATATGTCCTTTGATCACCAAAATCATGTCACTAGCTAGCCTGCCCATCCATCCACGATCATCTTCTTGTCACTAGCTGACCAACCTACATGGGCAAAAAGAATTCTTTCATCCCGATCCAAGTCACCACCTAGCCAGCCCCTCCCCTCGCGCGTCATCCAAACCCGGGGGCGACAAAGGGGGAACAGCGGCGGACGCGCCGCCGTCCTTGTCCCTGTAGGCAGGGGCGGGCTCGACGACGTTCAAGATCTTCCGAGCGTTGTTAGCTGCGACGAATGATGTCCTAGGTTCATCTTCATGGTCATGATCGGTGCTGTTTCGGTCAACGCTTTCCTTCTGTCCAACTTTAGCATTGTCCACGGCTGCTGCAATGACAGAGGTGAAGACGCCAGACTCCCGCAGGCCTTGCACGATCGCCTGATAGAACAATGCACAGGTGTCAAGCGTATGAATATTACTGTATTATTACATATGACTGACATTTTGATGGTGTGGCTATGGTTACTTATTGCGTACCATTGGCGCATAGATGCGAGTTAACACTCCTTTTCGCAGAAGTTTCAGGTTGAGCTGCTTATCGTTCCACACGACACGTTCGTTGTACCTGACAAAAGAGCAATCAGCCAACAGTCATACTAGGTGTGGGATGTCTAGGATCATTACGAAGAATACCATATCTCTTAAAAAAAGGCATAAATGGCCAACTGCGAATCATTAACGTCAGCTAGTACTTTCATGCTACAGGCTGCAATGATAAATCATTATACATCTGATCTGAGTGCTTGGAGAACAACTCACGGAAAAAATTTGAGTTGTTTGTTTACCTGACAAAGATCATTATTTTAGTTGAATTTATGATACACGGTCAAATATATCATGACCTATCTGGCAAAAAGAAAACGAAATTTCCATGACCATTCCTGCAGTTTTCTCAGGGGCGGTAGCAGTAGCTATCTTTTCCTGATTTGTTGCTTTATGCTCTTAGAGTGCCCGCTGATTAACTTATTTTAGTTTTGCTCATCAATCAATAAAAAACTAAATTGGCCACATGAAATTGGTATGACCAAATTTACTAAAAAATATACTTTCATAATATATGTTTGTGATCATGATCATGACAGATATTAATGTCAGAGTGAAGAATTGGAGATCGTGTAAATGTCCAGGAGAGTATATTTTCCGTCAGAGTATCATTGATGGTGCATGCTAGAAATCAGAAAGTGTTTTTGTTTGATGGCTTAGATTAATTAAGCCAAGTTAGAACAGAATTTATGATACTAAGGAGACCATGAAAATTACCAGCGAAGCATATCCTCTTCACTAGCAGTTGATGCAATTATAAAAGCCTGCATAGTAAATGCTCAAGTCAGAACTCAGGGTAGCAGCAGCAGTAGCAAACTAAATCATGGAAGAGGAAGCAGAACCACTAGTATAAGAATGTAAAATGCAAAAGATCCTGGAGGGGAAAGGGACTAGTGCAATGGGAAAAAAAAATCGACAAACAAAAATCTGGTAGTAGCTTGCAAGAGAATCAAGTAGCTTTACTTACTGCTCTGTCAAAATCCAACATGAAACATCTTTTAACATCTTCTTTTGTAGGCTTGCATCCACAGCGATCACGTCTAGATGTTAAGTCTGAAAATTTGGTGTATGTATAGTGCAGAACTGCAGCCTCTTCCAGCTTGATCTCACTGTCAGTTACATGCCAACAATATTATAAGAATCAATTTCGGCTTGATCTCACTGTCAGTTACGTTCTGAAAAAAATTGATGCTATGGGCAAAGGTCCTTACTTTGGGCTCTTTGCGTAGTTATGCCATCTGTGTGCACCATTTGGCCGGAGATGATCTTGAATTCGCGCAGCAGATTTTCCATTCCCATAAGTGATGAAATAGTTGGGATTGCCTCTTGTTGCTTCCTTATACATGCCAAAGTAAGTATCTTTGGGGAGATGATCATAATTCTTCTTGAACATAGACACCTGGTAAGATATTGCAATGTAAATAAATTAGCTAGTTGTATATGATTGATCACTAGTTGTATATGAGATTATCTTTTTCATACTAAAAAATGGCAAGATACTAGTACAGTTTATTGAAAAAAAGGCTAGACACAGCAAAAAATGTCAAAAGGCATAATCTGTTGTTGGCACTGAATTGTTGCACATATCGGAGGCCTAAGATTATTTTTCATTTGCTTCTCTTTTCTTTTGGAATAATTTGCTAAATTAGCTAGGCCCGTGGCCAGTCTACACTAAGAAAAACAGGTAAAACTTAATTCAAGGATACTAGGCTAAATCGAAATTGGACCAGATTACAGGGCAGCACAAAACTAAATTTCCAAGCAAATGTAAACAACAATATCAGAGTATCAGACCACAGTATCAGACTTTAGATGTAACCGAACAAACAGAATTCATATCACATCAGCCAACATTGTATCAAACGGAGCTTGTGGATATTATTATGTTCTTAAAAACAGAGAATGTTTACCTCACTAAATGGATCTTTTATATCATCACGCTCGACGCTGCTTTCCTGCAGAGTGCAGACATGCAAGTTAATTACTACTGTATGCATAAGAAGTCTGGCAGGCATAATTAGGAGCAGCAGCATACTTACATAGTTAGGGAAGATAACCATGTCAACATCCTCGGGGACGTCGGCTAACAGGCGTCTGATGGAATACTCGGAAGCTCCACCGGGATATAGCAACTCATCGGTGTCTAGATGCATTATCCAGTCCATGCCAGATTCCTACCATGAAGAAAGAACGCTTTTTCGTTGTTTATGATAAATATAATACACTAAATGAATACTAGCAATACTCGTGATAAGCCGAAAACAAACATACATACCCGGGCCATTACAATTGCCATCTCCATGTTGAGCGACTGCTTCACAAACAGTTCGTAGTTGCAGGGCTTGTAGAAGAATCCTGAGAGCCAGGTTTCGTCCCAGATGCGGCTGCAGGTGAAACATATGCATCATCAGAATGGGTATCGAAATGATCGAATTTGTGTATAGGCCGACGAGGCACGCGGGCGGCAAGGATTGTTTCGGACCTCCGGGCCTGCTGCTCCTCAAGCTCCTTGGTCCTGTACACCACCTTCACCCCCTGAAACAGAGACAGAGACATAGATCCAGACTCAGAACAAACAAGCAGAGTCAAATTGAAAATCTCAGGCGAGGAGCGCACGGGGATGGACTCGAGGACGCCGGCGACGCTGGGCTTGGCGGCCTTGCCCTCGACGAAGAGCAGGAAGTGCGCGACGCCGACGACCTTGTGGTAGTAGAGCCACGGCAGGATCTGGTCCAGGCCGGCGGAGGTGCTCGTCTGCACGCACACCTGGCAGACAGGAGGGCGAAAGATCAGCGGGTCAGGCACATCGGCCGGCGGCCGGCGAGGAGGAGGACGGAGGTGAGATTGGAAAAAGGCGGTACCTTGGGGTGGTGGGTGTCCGGCGCGTCGAAGTGGAAGGACCAGCCGCGGAGGTAGGGGAAGGCGGGGCCGGCGGAGGCGGCGAGCACCTCCACGCAGGAGGCGGCGGAGGAGTGGAGGGCCTGCAGCCTCGACGGGGCCGGCACGGCCAGGCGAGCCGGCCAGCGGGAGCCGGCGTCGTCCACGCCGCCGCCGCGCCACTGGAGCGCGAACGCGAGGAGGGCGAGCGCGAGCGGGAGCGCCGTGAGGAGGAGCAGCAGGTGGCGCCACGCCGCGCCGCCAGCGCCGCCGGCAACGGCGGACGGAGTCTGCGCCGGCGCCGGCATTCCTTCCGAGTGCGATCGATCCGTGGGTTCGGGCCGGGTCCGCCGCATCCCCACCGTTTTTTCTCTTTAGCTGTGATTTTATCTTATTTCATAAGTAAATGGTTGCCTTTTCCAACAATGAAATGAATTACTGCCAAATATTGCCATAACCTTCTTTTGCCAAAAGGAAAAAAGAATGGGCTTTGCTGTTTTTATTTATTGGTTTTCTGTTATTTTTGGGTTTCACTTTATTAGGGTTAAATGTCGTCGATGGATTTGAGTCAGGGTCCGACGCATTCGCCGGTAATATTGTTTTAATTTCTTATCTAATTAATGGTTGCCTTTTGGAACGATGGAATTAATTAATTCATGGTTTGAAAGAAAAATAGCAATCAAATATTGCCTAAGATGGCCAAGTCCTCCTAGCACGAGCCTAGTTCATCTGGGTGCAAACTCACGATGCTCGCTTGCACCGAGAACCAGATTAAAGTGGTTGAAAGCGATTTTGACCATGGCCGCATGGTCGGACGCCACCCCACTGTTAACCACTAGGGTTGTGTTTGATTCGCGGGCAAGGTTGAGTTAGTCGAGAATATTCGCAACCACGTGGTAGTGATGGCCAGTTTTTATTGTTTGGTTGGAAGGGATGGAGTGGGTTGGATAACCATATTTTAACCAAATTTATAAAAAAATGTTTATAATAATAAATAGTGGATAAGCTTTATCTGCTTTTGATAGGAGGTGTGTTGGTGCATGATGAAAGAATGTTGTGTTATTGTCGCTCTTATTACTCAACCAAACATTCTTCGAGCGTTTGTCGTGCCATGGTGAGCTTCATCAACAAACCCTAGGTATGTCCGTTTTTTTTCCTTTTCTTGTTTTCTTTTGTTCCTTTTCTAAAAAAATTGTTCTCTGGTTTTTTGTTTCTTTTTCTTTTTTTTTAGTTTTATTTTTTCTTCTCCAGTTTTTGTTTTGATTTTTCTTATGTTTGTTTTCTTTTTCACTCTACATTTTCGTATATGTCAATTTTTTTAATAAGTGATCAATATTTTTTATCCATGTTCAACATTGTCTGAACGCTTGTTCAACATTTTTTAAAATATTTGTTCAATATTTTTTTAATACTTATTCAACCTTTTCCAAATACTCGTTCATCATTTTGTAATACTTATTCAACATTTTTAAATACTTATTCAACATTTTTAATAGACTCGTTCTACATTTTTTAATACTTATTCAACATTTTTTAAATACTTGTTCAACGTTTTTAATATTTCTTCAGTATTTGGAAATACTTGCTCAACATTTTTCAAATTCTTGTTCAATATTTTTATAATACTTATTCAACATTTTTCAAATGTGTTATTGATTTTTTTCATATATATATATATATATTAAAGTATAAAGAAAAATAAAAAATAAAGTAAAAAACGAGAACAGAGAACAAAAAAAACAGGCCATGGCCTCCCGCGCGGCTGGGCCGGCCGATCTGTGGCTCCCCCCGACGCGGGAGCTTCCTCCTGTCTTGCTTAAAGCGAGACATAGGGGCGCCCTAGCCCGAGTGCCGCCTCCAGTCCACCACCCTCTCACGTCTCCTTGACCAGGCCCCTCAACGACTTAGCTGGCGGCTGCGTTGGTACTATGTCGCGAGATAGTTTTAACTGTTGTGTTCTGTAATCAATGAAGAAATGAGTAGCAAAATTTCTTGCTTTGATATTTGACTGCTACTAACTGCCTGCAAATAGGTAGTCGCTCCGTTCCAAATTAATGTGAACTAAAACCACGACGAGTAATTTGAAACGGAGGGAGTAGTATACAGCAGTGGGTTTTACCAACCTTGTGGTAACTGTTGCACGGAACTTCATATCTTACTGTGCTGTTTTTTGTGTTGGGTTGGGTATTTTCTCCTGAACAAGTGCGGTGCAGGAGATGTCGCGCTTAATTTGCATGGACTGTTACAGTGTAAATCACGCTGGCTGGGGAGTTGAATTTGAACATATGCGCAAACTGAAGGAAAAATGTAGCAAACTTTTGATTGTATCAACGGATTCAGTTATCTCGGTCCATGCAATGTACTGTTTCTGATCTGTAATATTATAAATAAATGTTGGCAATAGCGTTGAATTTTATCGATGACTGTGATTTAATTAGTGCTCTCTTACTTATCTGCCAGCAAAAGCCATTTGGAATTCGGCGCGGTGAAAAGATCATTCGCACGGCCGACCGAAACTGACTAGCGAGGACTGAACTGAACCCTTTTGCAAACTGACTAGCGAGGCCACCTGCGTTCCTACTGCCTGACAGTTTTTTCATAGTATTTTTTTTGGTTGCTTTTATTTTTATTTCAGCTGTTTTCCTATTAATAACACTTTCTAAATTTTGGAAAATATTTATAAAATTTGAAATTTCAATAAATGTTCAGAAAATTTATAAAATACCCATGTCCGAGGCCTGAAAATTTGGGAATTGGGATGGGATGGGATGGGATTAAATCCCTTCCTTCCCATCTCAACATCTAAAACAATCAACCACAGAGGAGGGAGGCCTGTGCATCACATAAAAACTACACCAGCAGTCCCATAATTAACACCAGAAGGCACTAACATCACAATAAAACTACATCTTGATGAGACAAAAGCAGTGTTCCTGAATTCTCCTGGTGCTGCTGCTGGACACGACGTTCTTGTCCAGTGAAATTGCAACTGCATTTGCAAGGCACTAACTAGTTCAGGGAGCAGAAGCAGTTGGCCCAACTTGAATTCGCCATCTGTTGCACGTGGAGCATTGGAGTGGAACAAGAGAATGAGAAATCCAATGGTGCCAAATTACAAGAGTAACGAAGAACCCAACTCAACAAATTCAGAAGCAGACCAACTTATCTGTGCAAGTTCGGAAGCATTAACTGAAGAGGGCTACAGAACACACAACACAGAGAAGAGAGAAGATTGCATGATACTAATATAGACAAAACTAAGAACAGCAGACCTCACTTGTGGCATACTTGTGGCATCGATCAGATTGGTGGTGGGCTCTGACATGCTATTTTGAAAAGATAATCTGCGACTCTTGCTGTGTGAAATAGATTTGCTTTGCTGTGTACCATCTAATATTGTAGCAAAGTTTTGTTCACTAGACATGGAACATAACATATCAAGCACCATATCATGCACACGACAAGCTTTAGCCTTGCCGGTAGCATCAACATCTACTGGTTGAATCAAGCTTCTATTTGCAAGCTCATTGAAGTAACTCACTCCAAGCTCAAATAGTCCAGTTTCTTCTTCTCCACGTTGCAGAAAGCCTTCGGCTATCCACATCCATATCAGACGGTCTCTCCTTATCTCAAAATCCTCTGGAAATATACTGAGATATAATAAACAAGTCTTCAAATGAGAAGGTAAATCGTAATAACTAAAGGCCAATATTCTCTGCATGTCCTTTGCACCTCCACCTCCTGCAAGTCCACGACCAATATAGCCAAGTATGTTGTCCCAATGATATTTTGGCTTCATCTGTTGGTCTTGACTATTACTATCTAAAATACTTGCAATACTAATGATGGCTAGTGGTACTCCACCACATTTTTTAAAGATTTCTCTAGATACTAGCTCCAATTCAGCCGGACACACACTTCCTTGAGGAAATATTCTTTTGTAGAAGAGTCTTTTGGAGTCATCATCAGTAAGAGGTTTCATCTGATATATTATATCATCACCAGAAGAGCAACATGCTTTAGAGATACTGCCTATGCGGGTGGTAGTCATTACTTGACTACCAAGGCAGTTGTCTGAGAAAGCACACTTAATAAGTTCCCATGCTTTTTCATCCCATATGTCATCGATTACAATGAGGTACCTGTATATTTTAGTGCGTTAGTTTGCAAATCAACCAACATAACTAGGTCTATAAATATTTTTCCCAGAAGTCAGCATCTAATTAACTAAGAGACGGTATTGCCAGCTCTAGAAATTTAGAAAAAAGATTAATCGCTTAGAAACATATATGCTGCATAATTTGAAGATGCATATAAAACACAAAAGTAAGGCCTAATAACAGCGTCATTTAACAAAAAAGTAAGGCCTAATATCAGCGCCATTTAACAAAACCAAAATAAAACTTAGTTGGGACTAAATGTTCACTAACTAGCACAACATGCTCTCATGGAAAGAATAATGATAATCATTTTCTGCTACATACGTACCTCTTGTCCTGAAGAAACATCCTCAGTTCATCGATGAGTTGTTCATTGTCCCTAGCAGCTCCGTTGATGGTTGCATACTTGCTCTTGTCAAGTTCATGTAAGATCTTCTTGAAAATCTTGGTAATGTCAGGATTCCGAGAAACAGAAACAAAAGCTACACTATCAAACTGCACTTTGATCTTGTCATACATTGCTTTGGCCAGAGTTGTCTTGCCCAGTCCGCCAAATCCAACAATAGACATGGTCCTTAATTGGTCCTTGGACCTCTCATTGCCGTCACACAGCTTCTTGATCAGCTCATCTCTTATGTGATCTATCCCAATGAGCTCCGTGACATCTTTGTACACCGCCTTCAAGCGAGGGTCAATGGCATCACCGGTACCTTTGGCTTGCGCGTCAATCATATACCTTTGGCGCAGGTCGCCCAACTCCTTGGCGAGCCGCTGAGCTTCTTCAATGTCATCAGAGATCTGATGAAGAGCCTTGCCCTTAGAAAATAGTTTGGTGGCCTTTCTCAGGAACTTCTTGACTCTGTTCTTCATGTTGGTCTCCACACGCACGATGAAAGCGTCGATGGCGTCCTCCATATGGTAGGAGAGGTCCCTCACTTTGCCGGCCCAGATGAGGACCTGCTCGTCGAACTGCTCCGGCGGCTTGGCCCCGATCTTGCGTAGAACGGCGTGCATCATCTCCAAGAGACTTGACGCCTTTCGTCACGCGTTTCTCCAGGTTGTACTCATCCACTAGTAGGCTACCGAGCTTCTTGATTAAGGGGATCATGGTGGCCTCCATGGCTTGGATGAGGAGGAGGGGTGTGTTTTCTTGCTGTGGCGGAGGAGTTGGTGGTGCTGCAGCTAATGACAGTGGTGGAGAAACGGAGTAGACGATGGGTTGATTGATAGAGCTGGAGACACAGAGGAGACGCTGGGTTGATTGATAAGAGTTGGCGGTGCTACTGCTACAGATGGATGGTGCAGCAGTCCATGTGATGTGCGTGAGTGGGCGAGTGACCCCTCCACCTTAAATTGCATAATAGATGTGTTGCTGCAGTGACCTCACGATGTCTTGCAGTGTCGAGCCCACGATGTCTGGCATCCGATGCTTTGTTAGAGGTGCCAAGGAGGTAAGATTTGGAGCGGCCCGTGCTCTCTGGACGGTCATGTAAAGCTCTGTTTTTAGTTTTTACACATCGCCATGGTAGAGCTGCTTCTAATGATAGAGCTGGAGAAAATGAGGTGCTACAGATGGATGGTGGTATGCAGCAGTCCGTCCATGTGCGTGAGTGACCCCTCCACTAATTGCATGATTGCTGTCTTGCTGCAGTGAGCCCAGCTGCTGTTTTCTGCAGTGACCCTAGAAGAGAATGCTGGCATGGCATCCCATGCTTTGTTAGAGGCGCCAAGGAGATGAGATTTGGAGCGGCCCGTGCTCTCTGGACGGTCATGTAAAGCAGTGTTTTTTATTATGCAGTGATTCTTCTTCACGTCCTGGTGTAACTTGATGATGCAGCGATTTTTCTTCATGGTTCGGTGTGTGTATATGATATGAATTAAACAATTAGGTCAAATAAGTAAGCTTGGCGAGTTAACACTAAAGGAAATATCATAAAATTAAACTATACTAAATTATTTAATACTCCCTTCGTCCCAAAATAAGTGTCTTAACCTTACTACGACCTTGTACTAGAGTTAGTACAAAGTTGATACAGAGTGAGTACATGATATGAATTACACTGTGATATAAGATCAATTAACGTATATATTGGTGTAATGAAATTTCAAATTCATCAATCAAGCTAATCATGAGGCACTTTTGTAGTTCACACTAATTTCTAGAAAAAAAAAGGATTCAATAAAATTAAATTTAAAAAAACTGAGTTAATGTACGGCATCATACGGTATATTTGCACTAACATCATTTTTTGTGTGGATGAGGCCATTTATTGTACATTTTATATAAATAATAAAATAAGAAAAAATTCATTATAAATTTTCTTTACTTTTTTTCTTTATTTTTTAGAAAAGGAGGAAGACCCCAGCTTCTGCATCTGGACGATGCATGCAGCCACTTTATTAATTATTCATACAAGACCTTACAAAGAGATACAGCAGCAAGTCTAAATCAACCATCTAGGCAACATCTGTCGCTACTCCTATCCAATTGATGAAGGGATGCTGATAGTCTGAGCCTACTACCATAGACCTCGCAGCCAAGCCTAACATCTAAGACCTGTGGCCCCAACCAAGCCACTTGCGGGTATGGGCACACATCAGTCTGGCGCGCTCTCAGAGGCCGCCGTAGCCAACTGCCACCACTCCAACTTCAGAGTTGTACTGACGCATCATCCTTGCCCGGTCTAGCTGCCGTTGACGCCACCACGGCGCCCAACACCACCACCTCCCTGCGCGCGAACTGCTGAGCACGTCGCGGTTGCCGCTGGTACACCTCAACACCATGCCACCAAGTACCACCAGCCGACACAGCTTGAAGTCTCTAGAAGATCTGTCGTGCGTAGCACCTGCTGACCAGGAATGACAAAGCGTAGCACCTGTCGACCAGGCATAACTTGACATCTCCACCGAAGCTCCGTGCAAGACGAAGCCGCTCCACCTCCTACCTCTGACTCCCAGCGCTGCTCCACAAACGATGCTCCCACGAGAGAAACAACAACACCGTGCCGCCATCATCCGATCTGGAAAACCAGATCCTAGGGTTTCCCCCGGAGCAGTACGAGTGGGTCGACAATAATTACACGACGATGCCTTCATCAAAGTAACGACACAGAATGCCGCCATCGCTTGCCGCCGGCTCGGTTTTCACCGACAACTCTATCTCCCCAACTCGCAGCCGGGACTAGATGACGGATCTCAAGATCCAACCACCCAGCCTCTAGCCGGCCACCTCTGACGGAGAAGATGACCACCACTGCTGGCTACACCGGCCAGATTAGATCTGACCAGAGGTGCCGCCAAGCAGCTGTGACACCCCAAAAAATTTTATTTGGTTTTTATGAATTTCCTTTTTCATGAGAAGGAGGTTATTTAAATTTTTGTTTTAAAAACCTCTCCTTCTCAAAACCTTTAAGACAAGTATCTTATGTTTCTCTCTCAGCTTTTACTTTGGTCTTGAGGGTTTTTCATTTTTGTGTTGACTCAACACAACAACTTTCTTTGGGAAGGTTTTTGAAATCTTTTCTTTTAAAATTAACCCTAGGACTTATGGATTGATCCTTCCCCTTTCAAAAATTTCCTCCTGCCATGACCTAAGTTGAAATCCCCCCAAAAGTCATCTTCCCACTTTGTGTCAAGTCAAGCTTCATATCCAGCAAGTTTAACTCCCCCTTGAATTTATTTCTAATTATTTTTAATCAAAAATCTTTTCTGTCTCTTATTTTGGCCCTTAGTGATTTACAAAGGAACCACTAGAATTCCTTTGAGTTTTGATTCCAAACAAGTTTCTCTGGCTAGTCCTTCAAACCCTCAACCAAGATCCATGAAGATCCACTGGTCCACAGTTCAAAATTTTCAAAATTTGCTTGCTGCAAGTTTGGACCAGATTTGTCATTTTCGGTGAAATTCATTATTTTTCTTCTCCAAAAATTCTGAGAAAAATCATGAGGCCTCCAGATGCATCAAGAGACCTCTCCACCAAAGATCAGCTCCAGAAAAATTTTCCACATGCCAGAATCATTTCATCGAACAGGTGGCATGCATTGTTTCTATGCAAATTCAGAAAGTGCAGTGTTCAGTTCAGTCACAAGTGTCGTTTTCTTCAGAAACCGGCGTCCATCTCGCGAGTACCCGCGCTGGCCTCTTGCTTCCTGCTTCTTCTTCTTGTCCACCGCACCGCACGGTCGCCTGGACGGGCGCGTACATCGGCGGTAAGCTGGCAGGAGGAACACCGTCCCCGTGAGCGGCGGCAGCAGCACCCGCTGCGGCTGCCAGAGAGGCGCAGCGAGGGACGGCGCCGTCCAGCACCGCCCACACCACCAGGAGACTCCGCGTGGCCATCCTCTCCTCTGGACGCGCTGCAGAACCGTCGTCGTGGCCTGAGTGGTGCAGAGCACGCCCACTGACGCCGACGAGCCCGTGAGGCCGTTCCGTCGAGGGCTGGAGTATCGCCCAAGTCCGACCGTGATTAGCTGAGAAACGGAGTCAGTGAACCAATCCGCTGCTGCCCAGCCCCCTAAACCTCTCGTCTGACCTCTACCTCGCCGTAATCCTCACCGGAGAAATCACGCTCACGGCAACCGCCTCGGAGTGGCTATAAAAGGAGACCCCGAGCTCGATCTCGAACACGCACCATCTCTCCACCTCACCAGAACCACGCCCAGCCACTGGGAAGACCTCGGGGAGGTCTTCTTCCCTGACTCCGGCCGCCTCGATCCGCTTCGGGCTCCGGCAAGATTCGCTCAAGTGCGTGCACCCCCGCCTCTCAAACCATGCCAGTACCATCCTAGTGCATCCACTCTTCTAACCCGCGCCCTAATTTGAAGGTTGCAGCTCCTGTCGGAGAGATTCATCCTTGCCCGAACGGCCGTCCGCCGGAGTGAAGGCCACCGTCGACGTGGTGCTCGCCGACGGCCAAGTCCACCACCCACCGACGCGGAAGGACACCGTGAACCCGTAGGTACCCTCCGATCCCCCTGCCTCGCCGTGGATCAACGCCGGCGACCACCGCGAGCCTCGGCGCCGGCGAGCTCTGTTTCAGAGTTTAAACCCGACGGGTGGGACCCCCCGTCAGCCTCTCCTCTTTCTGTTTGAAACGTTTTCTGAAGACGCCTTCGGGCAAAGTGCGTTTTCCTTCGGGGCTGGCGTATTTCTAGCTGAAACGTTTTCTGCTTTTTCAAACTGGCCCCTGGTTCTTTTCTGTTTCATCACAGATTAGTCCTTGGACTAAAACCTTTATATCTTTTAAACAAAAGATGCTTTTTAGTTGATTCTTTTTCTGTCAGTTTTATTTTTTTGTCTAGTTTTTTATAGTATTTATTTGAAAAATATTTGGACAACTGTTATGCACACTTGGTATTCACGTTAGTTCGCGTTCTTTTATAACGTAGATACCGGAGGAGGTGACGGAGCCGCGAACTTCGCCGAGCTAGACTCCGACTACTCCGAACCAGGCAAGCATGTTTGAACCTTTGATATGATGAGTGTTTTGCATGTTTGCTTGAATAGTTAGTTCATGGCATATTTATGTGAGCATCAGTGGATGTTATGTTGCATACAAGGCAACTACTAGTATGCTTCGAAACTTGATGTGATCTTTTGGTGAGAGGTAACATAATCATGTGGTGACATGAAAGGTGGTAAGATGGTATTGTTGAAGCATACCAGTCTTATGTCGACCGTTAAACTCCAGTGTTAACGTGGATCAAAACCACGTTACCGTCCGTTTCCTTTTTGTGCTACCACATGTTTTCTGCAAAGAATACGGTTTAGTAAGTTGCAAGCCTCTTTCCTCGTACACACCAAAGAGAGGGGCCGAGATGAGGGTACCATGGCCCTGGATTAAAGCCTATCATCCGGTCAGGGGGCATGGGTGTTTCCGGTTGGGACCGAGGGGGGCACCCCTTAGAGCGCGCGGTATAAATTTGATCCCATGCTACGCGAGGTTGTAGCCTCCCCGTCTTAAGGTTTTTTCTTGAACGTTGCCTAGGGTGATTCCTGGCAGCGGAATATGGAATGGGTGTGTACTGGTTGGATGTGTTTCTCTTAAAATACCGTAAACGGAACTAGTCCTTCGTGACTACTGAAATCCGTTGGCTGTGGTTAAATAGTACAAACTCTGCAGAGTCAAAAACCCATCCGAGTAACCATGTCCATGGTCAAGGATCTTGGTCAGCTTATCCATGTCAGTATCATTATCAGTCTCAACGTTCGTCTCAGCGTCAGTCTCTGTGCCAGTCTCAGTGAAAATCCCCGGTGAACAAACATGAGTGGTAAACCTGGTTGAATGTTATTCCTGTGGATGGACTAACCAGTTTATTATTACGTACATGAGTATTTCTTTGAGATGATTTAATTGCATGAGCTACTTGAACTCGAATAATGAAATATAAGCCCTTTATGTGATGTCGCTTAGACGTCTGACTGTGGCACTCTTGTTATTTACTTTTGATATAAGCCCTTTATGTGATGTCGCTCAGACGTCCGACTGTGGCACTCTTGTTATTTATTTTTGATATAAGCCCTTTATGTGATGTCGCCCAGACGTCCGACTGTGGCACTCTTGTTGTTTATTTTTGATATAAGCCCTTTATGTGATGTCGCTCAGACGTCCGACTGTGGCACTCTTGCTATTTACTTTGATATAAGCCCTTTATGTGATGTCGCTCAGACGTCCGACTGTGGCACGCACTTTCGATTATAGTCCAATATAAGCCCTTTATGTGGCGTCGCCCTGACGCCCGACTGCGGCATTGTTAATTTATTTTCTTTTACCTTTCGAGGCGTCGCTTCAGACACCCGATCGGTCTTCAGTTATTTTTATGGGATTTCGGGAGGACTACCGCCTGACTTCCTTTTTATTTTACATGCAGTGCAATTTTATTATCTGAGTGCGCATTACTAATCTGTTCATGTGCATCATGTTTGCATTTGTTATATCTTATGTCCAAACTGTCTTAAGAGTACATTCAATGTACTCACCTGGCTTGTTGATTTGGCCAGATGTTGACGAAGGCGATCTCATGGATGAAGAGTTCGATAGCGAGTCCGACGCCTAGAGGAGTCCCAGTCAGTCCCGTGCGATCCCGGATTTGGTCGCTTGTATTATATACGCTTCCGCTACCCAGAATAAAAGTCATCGAGCCCCACTCCGGCGCTCGATGAGTTGTAAGATTTAGGAGTCATGTCACCCACCCCACTGTGACATATCCACCACCACTTTTATTACGAGTCAGTAGTAATGCCACCATAACCCTTGTGTCATATCCGCCTTTATGTATTATATCGGCGTGCTTGTAATAAATTGTTGAGCAGCCTTAGCTCAACCCTGTGTAAGATTAGTGCTTCTGAATTTCTGTATCAAGGATTTGTCTACCAGTGAGAAGGATTCTTCTATGCTGGTCCGAAATAAGGGTCGGTTTCTCAATAAATGTTTTATTTGAAAACCGGTCCTGACAGCAGCCACCAAGACCTCGACGCCGCTGTCGGTCCAAAGCCAGATGACGCGCCGCCGCAGCATAGATTGCCCGCCGCGAGGCAGGAGTGGGCTCCGCCACCGTCGCCGCTTCGCTAGATCGGCATCCGCCGCCGCCGTTGCTGCAGCCGTCGCCGCCACTTCGCTGGATCGGCCGCACCTCCATGCGCATAGGGGGCCCGCACCACCCCTAACACACGAGAGCGAGGAGAACCCCCGCCACCGCCGTCAGCCATCGGGCGCAGGCCGGCGGTGTCCTCCGGCGGCGGCGGGAGGAAGGGAAGGAGGGGGATCGGCCCCGGCGGTGGCTAGGGTTGGAGCATCACCTGTGTCGCCCGAGTGGGGGGCGAAGCGGGGGTCAGGAGCGGGGGCTCAATAGTAATTAGCAAACTCATTTGTAAAATAGAACGGACAATTAAAAGACACAAATTTTGTATTCTTTGCAGTAGCATGACGACATATCTCTATATGAGTTTGCCACGGCCGCTCTGCGTGGTTGGTCTACCCAACTTCTGCCTTGACTGTCATTTTTTAGAGTATGAAGGATGGCGGGGTACTCAAGCATGGTGGATGAGTTGTTGTGCGATGCGTAGTTGGCCACATCCGTGGATTTCGTGGCAAGAGCAGAAGGTGGCTCTTCTGGCAGCGCATGCATAATTCGTTTCACAAGCGAAAGCACATTGCGTACGACATGCACATCATCCATGAACGCAATGTGAAGTCGTTAGTGTATCGACTGTACATCATCCAGACCACCATCGCCAAGTTTTGTGTGATGGTTGATATGCTGGAGGCAAGGTGGCCATTATGCGTGGTAGATGGAGAGATCGTAAGTTTTGCTTCTTCTTGCTCAACTTCTTGACTGATTCATTCATTCACTCATCATTGATTTACACCTTGTGTAGCCTGTACGTGCCCGTGATGTACCACGGGCTACAGGGCAAACCATTTACACACGTACACTGTTAGATGAAGCTCAAGGGGCAGAATGTGTATGACGACATGATCATTCATGAAAAAACTTGTTGAACATCCGATTAATCTATTTGAATTTGAACTATTTCTCTTTGAATTTGAAGTATTATCGTACTAGCTAGATTTATTTGCATCATATATATAGATGTTTTGTGCTATTTTTATCCAAACTTTGATGAAATCAACCGTGTTTGATGAATTTCATCCGATTTAGTTAACAATATTGTTTGAAATGTATGCAGAAGTGTTGGATGGCCGGCTTTCATATTCATGGCCGCGGACCTGTCCCATGTCTATGGACTCAGCTTTGGAGATGCCCTAATGCAAGTTGTACTTACACACCTCTCAGCTCTTAGGATTATATGTGTACAATTTTAATTAGCTGACACGCAGTTAAAACAAACGGAAATACTAGTTCCGATGATTGAGATACATGCATCGTCTTTTTAACTGGAAAGGGTACACAAGGACCCTACAAGCAACAGAAAAGTTGATGTGATGCATGTGAGGGCTGGTAAACTTCATGTGGCATGTCTCATTGTTAGGTTTTGCGTTGCCAGGCATGCAGCGCCACTTGTGCTGCAAAGCTGACAGGCCATGTCTCATCACATCATCTCATTTTCAGACTACAGCTGCCGACACTAGTGGTACTGCTATGCTAAGTCTGGTCCCAACACCCTCCCATCCATGTACAGACTCTAGTCTCCAAGTGTCTCCCAAAATTGCTTCTGGTATGTCACAATGCACATTGTTTTCTGGTTTGTAAAAAGTAAGGAAGGAAATACAACACTCCCTCAAAATTAAAAGGTTTACGGACAGTCCAAACGTATATGGATGATATGGGAGGTTCAATTGGGTCATTTTTTCCCCTTGAATCATGGTGATTGATTGAGCGTGTTTGTGAACGTTTGAAGAGGATTTTAAAGAAGCCGGCTTTAGATGCTCTACATGTAGTCAAATACGTGGTGTTGCGAGCGCGGTTGATAAGTTAACGTGGGTGGGGTTCAATGTTAACGTAGTACAGGTTAGATGCATGCTCCCAGTCTCTCTCTCACACACACGCGCGCGCGCACGCACGCACGCGCGCACACACACACACGACTATCTAGGACAATCTCTGCCTGCTACTGTCATGACTCAGACCATCTTCATCATCAATTTGGCCCGTGTACATGTACATGGAACGCTCACCTAGCTAGCCGGCGCGTGAGAGTCAAGCCATTCGACACTTTTGTGCATGTGAAAGAACGGGCCATGCCCAGGGCATCTCAAAGTTGGACCCTTTGCTCGTGCCCAAGTCTGTTGATGAGTTTTGCCTTGATGGGTTTCAGCAAAGTTGTTTCGGTAGTTTATTTGCTTTGCTTGCCGAAAGGAGAGAACCTGATTTGTGATTTAAGCATTATCGGAGCAAGGCAGATAATCTGAGCTGAATGTACAACTAGAGTAGAAGATGTGCGATATAAAGACGGATATTGAATGGCCAAGGGTGTCTCGCCGAGTCAAGTATCCTCCCAGAAGCATGTACTAGCGCCGTTGCCAATAACAACCTTTGTCCTATTAAACAAGGATTGTTTGACTTTCATCAGTCCTTTCCAGAAAGGCGAGTCAGTCGGCCTGACTGTGACCTGGGACAAGGATTTTGTCTGTAGGTACTTGTTGTGAAGGATTTGGGCCCATGTGGCATCAGTCTCAGATGAGAGCTTCCACAGCCACTTACTAAGAAGGCATCTGTTCTTGACTTCAAGATTTTCAATACCAAGACCCCCTTGGTCTTTCGGTCTACAGATGATATCCCATTTTGCAAGACGGTATTTTCTTTTTAGTTCATCACCCTGCCAAAAGAAGCGCGATCGATAAAAGTCCAGTCTTTTCCTAACACCAACTGGGACTTGAAAGAACGATAAGAGAAACATAGGCATACTCGTGAGCACCGAATTTATCAGAATTAATCGGCCTCCGTATGACATGAGTTTGTCCTTCCAGCAACTCAGTTTCTTCTCAAACCGGTCTTCGTATGACATGAGTCCCGACCTTGGTGAAGATTTTAAAACTAACATTGAGAAGGCAGATCGGCCTGAACTGCTCAATTCTCACAGCATCCGTTTTCTTAGGAAGCAATGTGATAGTTCCAAAATTCAAGTGAAATAATTGTAGCTGTCCAGAGAACAGATCATGAAACATAGGTAGCAAATCCCCCTTAATAATATGCCAGCACTTTTTGTAGAACTCGACCGGGAATCCATCCGGTCCGGGAGCCTTATTGTTTTTCAACTGTGCAATAGCATCAAACACCTCCTTCTCTGAGAACGGGCAACCAGAATATCATTATCAGCAGCCGATAGTTGGGGCACATCCTCAGTCCTGGACTCATCGAGGGCACACAATTATCCTCCGGAGGTCCAAATAGCTGCCTATAATACTCGATTATATAGGTTTTTAGGTTATCCTGTCCTAAAATAGTGCCCTCATCTTGTTCAAGTTGGAAGATTCTCTTCTTTCTGTGCTTATCATTAGCAATCAAATGAAAGAATTGAGTATTCGCGTCCCCTTGGACCACTTTGCGGACCTTAGCTCGCAAAGCCCACTTCAATTCTTCTTCGCGGAGAAGTTCTTTCAACCTCTTCTCCTGCCTCAGTTTTAACCTGGAGTTCAGCAGGTAGCAAAATCGTGGATTCGGCCTTAATGTCTAGATTCTGTATAAGAGAAAGGAGTCTGTCCTTTTCAATCTTATACACCCCACTAAGGTGCTTAGCCCAGCCCCGTAAGAAGCTTCTCAAATTCCTAATCTTATTCTGCAAACGCTCGACCGCAGTCCTACCTCCTACACCCTTCGCCCATTCCCTAGCGATCAGGTCCAAGAACCCTTCGCGTTCGAACCAGGCCATCTCGAATGAAAAGGTGTTCTTGTTTCCCACATGGTTCAGCTCCCCTGAGTCCACGAACAAGGGTGTGTGATCGGAAATGCCCCGCGAGAGAGCTTGAACCGTAACAAGAGGGAACTTCTGTTCCCACTCGATCAAGCTTTTCGTAAGTCGGGTTTGGCATAGAATTAGCCCAGGTAAACTTTCTACCAGAAAGCTCTATCTCCCTCAGATCCAAGCTTTCAATAATGATATTGAACATGAACGACCACCTGCCGTCAAAGTTATCATTATTCTTCTCCTCTCTCCTCCTGATGATATTGAAATCACCCCCAACTAAGATTGGAAGCTGTTTGGACCCACAGATTCGAACAAGGTCTGCCAAAAACTCCGGTTTAAGCTCGGGCTGTGCGGCACCATAAACCGCCACCAAAGCCCAGTTGAAACCATCAACCTTAGACCTGACTCAAAACTTAACCGCGAAGTCGCCCATCACTACACTTCGGACTTCAAGCGAATCGCATCTCACACCCAGCAAGATACCACCCGATCTTCCTCGCGGAGGGAGGCAATGCCAATCAAAATCAACACCACCCGCAAGAGAGGAGAGAAACTGGGGCGCAAAGTTATCTCTACCAGTTTCCGATAGAGCAATAAAATCTAAACGATGCTCCAGAGATGCCTCAGCAAGAAACCTTCTTTTAGCCAAGTCCTTCAGACCTCTGCTATTCCAAAAGATTCCTTTCATCACTCATCATGAAATTTTTTAGTAGTCCGAATCCTAGCACTCCGACGAACTGCAGAATCGGGATAAATTTTCCGTTTCCACTTGCGCTTTGGTTTACTAGGTTCCGTCTCCCGGTCCTCATAACCGGGCTCAGCGGTACTAACAACTGCATTATCTATGGGCATATCATCGTCCTCAGACTCATGATTGGAGGGTGCTAGATCCGCACACATATTATCGAGCACTCTGACCCCTAACGCCTCAATCTCATTATCATTCATGGGTTTAACCGCGGCGAGATTACGAATAGTCTCTAAGGCACGCTCTGCCTCCAAATCTAACAAATCATTCACCGAATTGGAAATCTCACTATCAGTAGCCCCTAGTGAAACTCCTAATTGGTTTGCATTATTTATAATTTCCTCATTAGAAAAATGCAACAAAGAATTAGATATGTGGACGGACATACCAGTAGAGATCTCAGCATCATGAAGCTTAGCCGCCCTCATAGCGCACCTCTGCTGCATGTCATCAACCTCCGGAAGCTCCTGAATGCGAGCACTCATCCATCGCCCCGTCGAGGCCGGGTCCGGGATCCCGCCAAAAGCAACGACCTCCTCCCTAGTAAATCCTCGCGCTGAATCCCGCAAAGGGTCAACCAAGGTTACCGAAGGAGGCGGCTGCGGGCTCCCAAACCCCTCGGACAAGTGCCCCATACCGAGACCCATGGCCACGGGCACGTTGGGAGAGAGGATGGCGGGGGCCGCCTGCCCAAGCCCTCCTCCCGCCCCACCCGTCGGCGTAGAACGGGGCGTCGTCGTCGCAGGAGACGCGGTCCTCCTGACCGCTGGAGAGGAAGGAGGAGCCAGGGCCACCTGCCCCAAACCCCCCTCCCCCAGCGCCTCTGAAAGCGCGGGCGCCGCTGCCACGACCGGGGGAGACGCGGTCCTCCTGACCGCCGAAGAGGAAGGAGGAGCCAGGGCCACCTGCCCCAAACCCCCCTCCCCCAGCGCCACAGAAGGTGTGGGCGCCGCCGCCACGACCGGAAGAGAAAGAGTCGAGGCCGCCTGCCTCGGGCCCCCTCTCCCAGCATCCGCCGATCCCACCGTGACCGGCGACGCCGACGTCGGGACAGGGAAGAGAGAAGTCGAGGCCACCTGCCCCGAGCCCCCTCCCCCACGCCCCACCTCAGCCACAGTCGTCATGTCCGGATCATCGACCACAGGTGAAGCAAGGGAGATGGAAGCAACCACCGGCTCCTCGTCCCCAACGCCAACCAAAGTCCTCGCCGACGATGCCCTCACCAAGCATCCAGCCAAGGATCCGCCAGCACCCTCGAACTCCAACAAAGGGAGCGAATGCTCAAACACATCATCAGAATCTAACCGGTCACTCCAAAGTCTGGGAGGGGCAGAGGCTGGCTCAAAGGACCCAAACCGCAACGAAGTCATAGGCACCGATGGTGAGGGTGCCGGCTAAACCCCGGTCCCACTTGATATGACCAGTCTCTGTAAAAGCAGGCAGCCTCAAACACATGAACTAACCAGCTGTATAGTGATGTACAGCAGTTCTTGAAGAAGTCGAACGAGCTGCACAAGCAAGAGAGCCACCGCCTCGACAAGGAATCTGAGAGTGTAGTCACCGGATCGGGTTTGTCGTCGGAGGCCTCAGCACCGGTAGTCACCGGAACGCTCCCATCACAAGAGGCCTGAGCACCGGCAGTCGCCAAATCAGGATTGTCATTGGTGGCCTCTGAACTAGTAGTCACCGGATTAGTCTCGTCAGAGGCCGCAATATCGATAGTCACTCGAACGGGTTCGTCTGAGACCACCGCAGCACCGACATTCACCAGAACAAGCTCCTCCGGCCTGCATAGGAGGACCAGAGACGAGGAGATTGTCCGTGCCCACTGCAGTAGCCGAGCTGATTTTGTCCGGACAACGCGTGCAATCCCGACGCAGCAGCATTTACAGAGGGCAATGCAGGCGGTGAAAGCACCATAGAGGCGGTGGCAACATCTGAGGACGATCTTCTCCTGTGCCTCGTCGAAGATGTCTTCCGCGTCCTCCAGAGCGTGCCTGAGCATGGCGGCCATCTTGTCCAGCGCGTCCACATCAGACTTCATTCTCTTTCCTCTCTGCATCATCCTCTCCTGATCCACGGCCTGCAACGTCTTCTTTAGCTCCGGGATGATGTGGATCTCTAGCTCCAGGAGCTTGTTGGATGGATCGAAGCCGAGGCAGACAAGGATCTTGGGCAGGAGCGAGCGGATGATGGGTGACACGAACCAGCCCAGCACGGTTATCATGATCGGAGACATGGTTTGCGAAGGGTCTTTTTCCTGCAAAAGAAAGAAAATTGTAGGATGTGAAATCGGGAATTCTCTCTCTTACTGGAGGCGATGAGGGAGAAAAAGGGTTTGTTTGGATTTTGAAAAGAAGTGATGTTTGGTTACCTTACTGAGGACGGAGGAACAGAGCCGATGTCGCCGTCCGGCCGGTCGCCGGTACGGCGGAGGGCGGCAGGGTTCCCTCCGGAGCTGGGTTTGTTGGGGCGTGGAAGATAATGGCTGAACCGGACCGGAGGCTGCTGCAATTTTACTCCTAGGTGGCGAGACGGCGGTGAGCTAGCGCCATTAGATCTTGTTGCCTGGGAATCAAATAAGATCGAAACAGGGTGAAAAATGGGGATATTTTTTTTCTTCCGTCGGAGAAGAGAGAGAGAGAGAGAGAGAGAGAGAGAGAGAGAGACCTGTTTGGGGAAAGAAGTGATTTTACCTACATGGCTGACGAGCAAGAAGGAGGCGCCGGAAGGGCTCGTCGGCGGCGACGCGGGCGGCGGTCGGGGGATTTTTTTTTCTGGCGGAGGCGGCGAGGTTGTGGAGGGGGGAAGAAGCTACATGGTCGACGAGGAAGAAGAGAGCGTTCCTGAGTAGCCGGCGTCGAGCAGAGCCGCCGTGTAGGGGTCGGGGTCGCCGGCGAAGGGCGGTGCGGGCCGGCAGGCGGCTGGGGGTTTAGGGGTTAGACCGAGTGGGCATCAATGATGACTGACGAGCAACAGCAGTATAGTAGCTTTGCAAGAAGACTTGGGGTCGTCGCCTCACCGGTCACCATTATTGCTGCTGCTCTCACATAGCTTCGCATTCACTCTCACACATCTTTTACTGCCCTATCAACTCTGGTAAAGAAAATAGTTATCCACCGACGCCCTTGTAAAAGGGAAGCACTAGCAATCAGACTACTGATAGCTAGACTCCTATCAGACCTGCCCACAACCTTTGGATTAGAGGAACTTGGGTTGTTGATTAGCTAGTTTCCTCTGCCGTAGTAATTACTTCCTATATACTCCCTCTGTCTCAAAATTCTTATCTTTAATTTGTCTAAATACGGATGTATCTAGTTACATTTTAGTGTTAGATACATCCGTATCTGGACAAATCTAAGACAAGAATTTTGGGACGGAGGGAGTACATGGGATCCCTGATTTCTGTTAACACCAACCTAAAATCACGGGAGGATAAGATTGTTACCCTATTTATTCTCTAGTTTTCCAATTTTATTTCTATTATTTTTAGGAAATTTAATTTCACAAAAATATTTCCAGCACTTATAAATTTTCTTCCAGTGCACTCAAATTTGCTTCCGTCGAACAAGATATTATGTATAATCTGACAAACTTTGTTCACTTGATGCCATCAAATTTTTTGTTTCCGAAGATTAGATAATTTCGTTCAACCGCAGCTGAACTTTGCTTCGATCAAATAGCTTGTTTTAATTCCAGCACAGCAAAAAAACATATAATGACAAATTTGCTTCTAGCTCAAAAGTATTCCGACGTGACAAAAAATTGCTTAGCATATGTTTTTATATTTTCTTGCTCCTGGAGAAATGGGCTTCCTACAAAACTGAAATTTTCTTACGGATTTTTTTCAAGCACACGCAAGAGCATTGCGCGCTTTTTCATTTAAGAAGAAAGAGAGGACATTTACAGACTAATTACAAACGCTGGAAGCGCAGTCCACAAGTCTAGGCTATTACAATCTACGTTGCATCTCGGGCGCCAGCCCACCTGGTTTCGCTTGAATCCATAGTTGGAACTCACTTTGGATATTGCTAGCTACCACATGCCGCATGAGAGCAATCTTGTCGAAGACCCTCCTGTTGTGCTCTAGCCAGATGAAACGGAGCACAAGACAGATCATGGTGTTAATCTTGCGACGGCTTCTACTGGGAACCGCATTGCTTAGCGCCTGCCACCATTCCTTGATAATGTCCGTTGGGGTTGGAGTTCTTCGATGCAAACGCCATGGGAGTAGGATGTTGTACCGGATTTCCCTGGCAAAGGAACAACCGAGCAGCATGTGATTCAGGTTCTCATCCTCTTGTGCACAAAGCACGCAGCAATCCGGGTGCTCGAGCTGCCGTCTTGCAAGGCGATCCGCAGTCCACAGCCGATCGTGGAGGGCCAGCCAGTAAAAAAGTTTTGTTTCCAAAGGTGCCCATGAAGTCCACAGCTCCGCAGCACCAGGGAGAAACTCCCGGCCAAGGAAGAAGAGATGATAGGCGCTACTTGCTGAATATGATCCATCGGGTGTTTGCCTCCATCTGAAAGAGTCTGGCTGCTCCGACAAGCTCTGTCCAGTGATAAGGGGCCAGATTTTTAGGACGTCCGCAATGGCATGTATGTCAAGGTTCCCACGTAGGTCAGTTATCCACGCCCCATTTGGCAGACTGTCTGCAACAGATCGTTGCATGGCGATAGGCCGAACAAACTTTAGCAGAGACGGGGCGAGCTGCTGAAAACTAGCACCGTTTATCCACGGGTCTGTCCAGAATCTGATCTTCTTACCATTCCCAAGCAAGCAATGTAATCCAGCACTGAAGACGCTGTCAACCTCAGCAGGCAGATGAATGTCAAGGCCTTGCCAAGGCTTCTCGTCAGCGACCTTCTCGAACCAGCGCCATTTGAGAAGCAGGGCCTGATTCAGTAACCTGAGGTTGTGGATCCCGAGTCCACCATAAACTTTAGGCGAGCAAACAAGGTTCCAGTTGATTAAGCAGTTCCCGCCTTTGGCCTCGTCATGCCCACACCAGAAAAATCCACGTCGGATCTTATCGATGCAAGAGATAAACCACGCCGGCAGATCAAGCACTAGCATTAAGAAGATGGATGCTGCAGTGAGCGTTGAGTTGATTAGGATAAGTCTCCCAGCCCGACGGAGATAGCGTGCTTTCCAGGTGGGTAAGTAGTCCGCGGTTTTGTCAATAAGAGGTTCGAGGGCAGATTTGGGCAGTCGAGTAACGGACAGAGGCAACCCCAGATAGGTTAGAGGAAATTCCTTGATGGAGCAGGCAAGGATGGCTGCCACTTGATGGTTGTCCTCCTGCCTGCAACGGATCAGCGAGATAGAGCTTTTTGCCATGTTGCAAGAAAGTCCAGAGGCGTGCCCAAACGCAGTCAGAAGTTGCACAGCTGCCTTTGCTTCGACCACATCGGGCCTAATGAGCAAAACGGCAGCGTCAGCGTAGATGGAGAGGCGGTGCTTGATGCCCCAGCGGCACAAAGGCTTGAAGAGATTACTCTGCTCCCCTTTAAGAAACGGGGCAGTCAACGTGTCCATGAGGATAATGAAGAGAAGAGGAGACACCGGATCACCTTGCCGGAGCCCGCAAGCATGCCAGAAATCCTTGCCGGGACTACCATTGATCAGGACACTTGAACTGGCCGTAGACAAAAGGCAGGCCAGGCGAGCAATCCACTTTGGCCCGAACCCATGGTGCTTGAGCAACTTCAGCAAAAAAGCCCAGTTAACCGAATCGAAGGCCTTTGCTATGTCAATCTTCATCATAATTGCAGGAACTTGCCGCCGGTGGAGAGTCTTGATCGATTGCTGCACCAATAAGAAGTTATCCACAATGGAGCGACCTGCGATGAACGCACTTTGGTTGGAGTGCACAAGCGACGGCATGAGCGGAGTAATCTGGATTATAACTTCGATTTGACAGAGACTCGTGTCTAATCGCTAATGTAACAATTTATTTGTTTCTAGTCACATGAATACTATGTTTCGTCCGACTAGAGAACTTGCTTCCTTGGCGAGATGTTTTCAGTGTGACAATGGCACAATGTTACTATTCATGATACTACCATGCTTCATTCGTTCACAAAATATGTTTCCAACAACCTGTATATTTGCTTCTTCCTTTTTGAGAGGAGGTATATTTGCTTAGTGGTCAACATTAGAGTGGTTCATACTATATTATATGGCATGCTTCATACGGTATACAAATTTGCTTCCGTCTACTAGAAAATAGGATTTGGTACATGCTTCACATATTAACCACTGTGATGACAATGGTAGACAAAAAAAGGGCAAGCGACATGGACGACGAAGGCTCCGGCCCATGGCAGAGTCGCGGTGGCTAGTGGCAAGACTAGATCCGGCGAGCGGGGGAGAAGAACAGCATGGCCACACAGAGCTCGACGAGGTCAACCTGGTCAGGAAGGAATCCCTTAAGAAAAGCTCCAGCCCCCACCTCTACTGTTGCACCTACTGTTGTAGGCATCTGCTCGGGGTTGCATGCCACACCACTTGATAGCATCCTGCATGTCGCCTCCTTGGACATCGCATACAGCATGTCTCACCATGGGTGTGATACAACGTGCAGAATTTGGTAAGGAAAGAGATGGGAGCAGGGGATCCAAACCTTGGTAACTTCGACAGAGAGATTAGATGGATGCGAGGAGGATTACAAGTTTGGCGGTTCGGTGCGTCCGAAGCAAGACAGGGGAGGATGTGTTCGGCGTTGGTGTGGGTCGGATGCACTAGCAGCAGGCGGAGCTGGCGGAGAGAACCAAGGCGGCATCTCGGCGGTGAGAGGTACGCAGGAGAGAGGAAGGAGAAAGGGGCGAGATTTTTGGGATAGACAGGGAAAGGGGAGAGTTACGGGGGTAGTTGGAGCTGGGTGGTATTCGGGCGCTTTCAATTGATTTTTTTCAATGCGCTCTCGACCATGTGATGGTGTGCAAATTAACAGCAATGAATCGGTCTGGTGTTTGCGTTTCATCAGACGTATGATAACAAGTGTTTCCCCTTGTAAACAGAGCAACGGCTGTCAAAGGGCAAGTATAGTGGGGGAGTAACCATATTGAGTGTGCAACATTTTATTTATTAGGTCATACAGACTCATCTTGTCATCTCAATACTTACGCCCGCTCATGAATAAATCAGATACCCACTTTAACCTGGTATTATGCCTTCTACCTGAAATTTTTAGGCCATGCCCTAGGTATCCGATCATCCCTTCAAATATTAATACTAGATCCATCGCGGACACGCCAAATGATCCCCTTCTTAAGAAGTTTCAGACCATGTGTAATACGTACCTTGCCAAGTCACTAAAGTAGCATGCGGAAACACCGTATCCGGAATATGTCCCTCAGGATAACACTTTGCCTTCATCAACTTCGCACACAGCGAGTTTGAATAAACTAACAACCTCCACGCTTGTTTGACTAAAAGAGTTTGATTAAAAAGTATGAGATCACGAAAACCCATGCCACCCTTACCTTTAGTTCTTGCTAGTTTGTCCCACGCCAACCAATGTGTTTTCCTTCTATCTTCGTCATCTCCTCATCAAAAATTCCTTATAATCTTGGATAATTCCCCACAAACAGAAACCGGAAATTTGAAAATCCCATAACGTACATAGGTAGAACCTGAATTAATGTTTTAATTCAATCTTCCTTGACTCCACAAGAAGCATATTTTTCAATCCAGTCAGAAAGCCTTTTCAAAAACTTGTCTTTAGTATAGTGAAACTTACCTGCCTTCATTCTACCCTCTGGGACTGGTAATCCAAGTTATCTATCCTCAAACCCCTCCATAGTAATTTATAAGATAACCATAATAGGCAATTGCTTCCACTAGTAGAAAAAGAGCCTGTTGTCCCGGTTCGTGAGGGCCTTCTGTCCCGGTTTGTGAACCGGGACTAAAAGATCGTTACTAATGCCCTTGGCCTTTAGTTCCGGTTCTTACATGAACCGGGACAGAAGGTCCTCCATGTGGCCGCTGCGGCCAGCCCAGGCAGGGGGCCTTTGGTCCCGGTTGATGACACCAACCGGGACCAATAGGCATCCACGCGTCAGCATCTGGCTGGAGCTGAGGTTTTTGTTTTTTTTGAAAGGGGCTGATTTAGGGGTTTTGGGGGTTAATTTAGGTTGTTGTTAGGTAGCTATTAGAGAGAAGTGTCCTCTCTTATATCTCCGTGCTTGGTTTACCAACGCTACGTACTGCTTTGCCTAAACATGGCTTAGATTGAAGTGAAGGCAACATGTGGTGCATGTCGAAAGTAATACTAATCCTAACTTGATCAAGTTTGGATTGTACTACTTTCGACATGCACCACATGCATGTTGCCTTCACTTCAATCCAATCCATGTTCATTTCACCCGCTGATATATAATAACTCTTTATGCTCGCATCATGCATCATCATAATAATAAGTCCTACTAATCATCATCATACAACTTCTACTCATTATTAATAACAAGTCATACGATCATCATCCTCATAGTCATCGAACCAACCCTACTTAGTTGTTCTAGGCACATGATCATCAGTATTAGGTAGGACCGAAATACCCTCTTTAAGGTAAAATAGCATAAAACAATATAGACCCTGACTCTCCATTATGGAGAATGGAGATCATCCTGTCTCCAATTCTTGCGCTTCGCTTCCTTTTGCTTCCAAGAACCTCCTTGCGACTGTCCATACATTTTTTCCATTCTTTGATTTGTATGTCTCCACTTCTTTTAGAAATCCGGTATGGACAGTTGAGATTCGTAGGATGACCTGGTTGTATGTTCAAAATATCAAGCCTACCATTCTGATACATCAAATGAGGCACACAATCCTCTGGGATTATCTGTTGAAAAACATAGTAATAACTTCATAGTTAGCAATGATGTACTAGTTTTAGAAGTATGCAAAAGATGCACGGATGTCGTAATAGTAAGAAATCTTACCAGGGTATCTCCATAGTAGTTACCGTAGTTCAACACGTGCACTAGTGGCACGTATTGACCATAATGTGGAGGAGTTTTACAATAGATATTGTAATTCTCAAGATCAGTACAAAATCCGACCAGATGAGTTTTCTCCTTATAAGTTAACTCAGAGCCATCGGTGTAGTAGGTTCTGTCTACCATGTTCCGCACATTGTTTGAACAATCAAAATAAGCTGTCAATGAAAATAAGCTGTCAACTATTTTGAAATGAACAATTTAAATTAGCTAATAACTATGTTTGAGAAACTCACATAGCGGTAGAATTGGAGGCGTATCAACAAGGACCCAAATGTCCATATTGTCTTGCTCGATGTCAGGATCACCAAGATCCATGGTGACAAGCATACCCTCATCAAAACCATACATCTTGCAAAATGCTTCCCAATTTTTGCAACCAAAATGGGTTACGCTCTCAGAATTATACAGATTTACTTCAAAATCTATATCATGATGGGTCCTTAGGTGAATTTTCTTTGTTTCCATACTTTCATGGTCTTCAAAACCCATCCTCTCCAAGACGTAGCGTCTTGCATGGCATGGGATAAGCTAGCCGAATTGTAAAAGATGAAAAGTACACGTTGAAATAGTTGAAGTCGTGCTTAATTACGAAAAAATAACACTTGTCGTCGTTGCGTACCGTTTCAACATCGAAGGTCTCCTCCAGCTTAATACTAAAGCGCCGATCTTCGTCCAGGTAAGGCCTGTCGCACTGACCTCGGTCGTCGTGGCACCAGTCGCACTCCTCCGGGAGACTTCGTCGTCCGAGTACGACATTTCCTATGTTCATAATTCAAATAGTAAACGTCTACAATTAAATATATGTACTAAAAAACCTAAGTTAGATCATTATTATTCATCACGGGTTGACTATCGGTTTGTCAAGTCTTTTCTTGAAAACTCTCAGCTCACGTGGTGTATGCATTCGACCGTTGGTGATGGTCGCTCCCCATTTGTCCCCGAGTGCATTACACCAAAATGTCTAGCACACGGGAACAAAGGAGAAGCGACCCCCACGATAACAGTCAGGATTCTTCGTCCTCTCATATATATATGGTGGAACTCTCCCTCACTGATTCCTCTCTGACATTTGCGACAGTCGGTGATGGTAGCTCCTCCTTTCGTTCTCGAGTGCATTACACCAAATTGTCTAGCACACGGGAATGAAGGAGAAGCTATCCCCACGACAACAGTCGGGATTCTTCGTCCTCTCATATATGGTGGAGACTCGACAGACTTACAGTCAACCCGAGGACTCATATTATAGGACTCATATTGACATGGAGATTTGGCTGGTCTCACCTCGAGGTCGGAGGGGGGTCGGTGACGGTGACGACGGCGCGGATGATGGAGGGGGCTCCTAGATTTTTGTAAAAACAAAAACCCTATAAGCTATCAAGTAATCAAATGCATTACGCCTTGCATAGTGCTCTCCAATTTTAGCATTCAAAGTACGTAGGAGTACTTTTCCAATCTAAGCATTCAATAAGCAAAACCAAATCGTAAAATAAAGTAGTATTCAAATTAGCATGCATTCAATTATAAGAAAAACTATAGTCTCTTGCGTCCGTACATCGTCGAATATTATCACTAATTAATACACCTCGAATACTATCATACATATATAGTACAGCTAGAACCGTAGCGCCCGACGGGTATCGGCGCGGGCGGTGGACACCCAAAGAGAAGGAACCATCACAGGATCATAGCTCCAGTGAGATCCCTGAAGAACCTGCCAGGTATTGTCGGACCTGCCCTCCAACGCAACCATGTAGCGACGGACGTGCTCGTCCTCCTCGCTGACACGGTGACGTACCACCTCCGCGGTGTCCGGAAGCCTCGGCACCGTCAATGGCCCACGCGACCGCCACCAAACAAGGATTGGGTCAACGACGGGCTGGCTCCTCACCAACCTATGCCCCCCGGAAGATAGCACCTCCCAATACCAGCCCGGCGGAGCCTAGTCCCGGACATGGCCCCTCTGATCAAGCCGGCCTCCTCCACCGAGTCGACGACGAGGATGCGGGATAGGCATCGTCGACGTCGATGCAGGATTAATTGCTTGAACTAAAAAAATAAACTAGTTATATTAATTTTCTTGCTAAAAATAAACTACTTCCATATATAGTAAAATAAAGTAGTTTTATTAAATCAACTAGTTCAACTACTAAGCACTTACTATAAATAAATAAAATAAAATAGTTCTTACTAAAAATAAACTACTTCTATATATAGTAAAATTTAATAAATTAGTTTTATTAATTAATCAACTAGTTCAACTACTAAGCACTTACTATAAATAAATAAAATAAAGTAGTTCTTACTAAAAATAAACTACTTCTATATATAGTAAAATTTAATATAGTAGTTTTATTAATTAATCAACGAGTTCAACTATTAAGCACTTACTATAAATATATAAAATAAAGTAGTTCTTACTAAAAATAAACTACTTCTATATATAGTAAAATTTAATAAAATAGTTTTATTAAATCAACTAGTTCAACTACTAAGCACTAACCTAAAATCGATATCTACTAATAATTAACCTCAATAAAAAATTAATACATATATGAAAAAACATATATAAACAAAAAAATTCTATGAACACTATATTCGTACATACATAGCCACATCCATTCATCATATAGCTACCACATACATACATATATATATATATATATATATATATATATATATATATATATATATATATATAGACACACACACACACATTATATATATGAAAAAATGCAATGAACAAAAAAAAATACAGATTATATGAAAAAAAATAAACAGAGCCGTGGCGTGGCGGCGGCTCACATCGGGCGACGGAGGGCGACGGCGTGGGTGGCGGAGGGCGACGGCGACCGTGGCGGGCCGGGGCGGAGGGCGACGGCGATGGTGACGGGCGACACGGCTCTAGTATTTTTTCTAGATTTTTTTGTTTTTGAATTATTTTTTTTGATTTTTGCTTTATTTTTTTTTGTTACTTCATTAGTTTCCAAATTTGAATAGTTTAAATTTTAATTCTTTACGAAAATTCTTTTTGCTACTAAAGTTTCTAACAATTTTTTTATGATAATTCTTTCTGCTTTTCATGTTTTGAACAGAAAATACTTTGATAATTTTAGTTGCATAAATTTTATATATTTTTAGTTTAAAAAATACTAGAGGTTTATAAAAGCCTTTTAGTTGATTCCTTTTGCTATTAGAGTTTATAAAAGCATTTCAAATGAACTCTCAAAAGGTTGAAAGTTGGCATGGTATCATCATTTCATCCACATAGCATGTGCAAGAAAGTTGAGAGGGTTACGGCAAAAACTGGATGCACTTCGTGTACAAAACGGACAATCTCTTTCAAAGTATCAGGATTTCATACGGAAACTCTTCTGTTACAAAGGGATTTCATTTTTTAAAACTTATTTGAACTCCTGACTTTTTGTGTGTTCAAAATGCACCATTCAAAGCCACATCATCATTTTTCAATCCTTTCTGACTTCATTTGTTATTTTTCATGCATTTACTAATTATTTTAAGCTATAAGACCCTAAAATTGAAAAGCATTTCAAATGAACTCTGAAAAGGTTGAAAGTTGGCATGGTATCATCATTTCATCCACATAGCATGTGCAAGAAAGTTGAGAGGGTTACGGCAAAAACTGGATGCACTTCGTGTACAAAACGGACAATCTCTTTCAAAGTATCAGGATTTCATACGGAAACTCGTCTGTTACAAAGGGATTTCATTTTTTAAAACTTATTTGAACTCCTGACCTTTTGTGTGTTCAAAATGCACCATTCAAAGCCATAAGACCCTAAAATTGAAAAGCATTTCAAATGAACTTGAAATTGAAAAGCATTTCAAATGAACTCTGAAAAGGTTGAAAGTTGTCATGGTATCATCATTTGACCCACATAGCATGTGCTAAAAAGTTGAGAGGGTCCCGGCAAAAGGTGGATGAACTTCGTGAACAAAATGGACAATCTTTTCGAAGTATATATCAGGGTTTCGGACGAAAACTCATCTGTTACAAAGGGATTTCATTTTCTTGAACTTATTTGAACTTCAGACTTTTTGTGTGTTCAAAATGAACCATTCAAAGCAGAGACTGATTTTGAATGGTGCATATTCAACACACAAAAAGTCTGTAAAGATCGCCAACCCCAACATAAAAAAATGAGCATAGATGCGCCTATAGAGAGAATTCAACCTAAATTCATAATAAATTTCTATGAATTTCAGAGAAATTCACTCTGAATTTAGGTCAAATTCCCTGTATAAACCGATGTGATCGCCCTTCGGTTGGCGAGGTGGGACTAAACTCTGACCGCAGCAAGGACCAACCCTTTAGTTCCGGTTTGTGGCACAAACCAGGACTAATGGTCATGGGCCAGGGGGGAGGCGCATTGGTCCCGATTCGTGCATGGAACCGGGACCAAAAGGTCCAGACGAACCGGGACCAGTGGCCCACGTGGCCCGGCCGGCCCCCTGGGCTCACGAACCGGGACTAATGCACCCCATGGGTCCCGGTTCGTGCAGAACCGGGACTAATGGGCTGGCCAGGCCCGAACGAAAGCCCTGTTTTCTACTAGTGTTCACCAAGCTGCACTTTTTCCCAACCATCATGGAACACATATTAGGGCTTAATAACTGTCCAGTTCCCTTCTCATATACCGTCAGAATTCTTTTTAATTGCTAAAGCTTGATTGAATGACCCCTTGAAAAATAACAGACTATCATCTGCAAATAACTAGTGAGAAATACCAGGAGCTTGTCTATTCAACCTAAATTCCTGAAGAATGCACATGCGTCACTAAGAACAAAAAAGTGCCTGTGCAACAAATATGAAAAAAAGGGGAAAGGATCTCCCTGCGTGAGCCCCTGAGTAGGCGAGAACGACGGCAACAATTAACCATTAAAGCACACCACAAATTTCACCGATGTAACACATGTCATAATCTATTGCAGCGCATAACCCAACGCCCCCATCATACCTTGCAAAAATTGTCAACCCACATGGTCATAGGCTTTGGCAAGGTCCAACTTATAAGCAGAATATTCCCCTCTTAAATCCTTAAGCGTACTTAACGAACGCATACATTCAAAAGCTACGAGAGCATTTTCAGAGATTAACATTACCGGAATAAATGCACTTTTACCGGAATAAACGTACTTAACGAACGCAAACAAGCAGAATGGTTTTATGTGTTGTCCATGCCCTAAATGTTGGAATATGAAGTCTTACTCTGACCGGAAAATCCTTCACACCCACCTGCTTTACAAGGGTTACATGCCACACAATAATGTTTGGACGAGGCATGGAGAAATAGGGGTTATGATGGAAGACAACGAAGAAGAAGAGGACGATGACAACTATGTGCCCCCTAAATACGGTGATGCTGCAACGGGGGAAGCTGCTGAAGATCAAGAGGAACCAGACGATGTGCCCGATGATGATGATCTCCGCCGGGTCATTGGCGATGCAAGGACGCAATGCGAAAGTCAAAAGGAGAAGCTGAAGTTCGATCGCATGTTAGAGGATCACAAAAAAGACTTGTACCCCAATTGCGAAGATGGCAACACAAAGCTCGGTACAGTACTGGAATTGCTGCAGTGGAAGGTAGAGAATGCTGTGCCCGACAAAGGATTTGAGAAGCTACTGAAAATATTGAAGAAGAAGCTTCCAAAGGATAACGAATTGCCCGACAGTACGTACGCAGCAAAGAAGGTCGTATGCCCTCTAGGATTGGAGGTGCAGAAGATACATGCATGCCCTAATGACTGCATTCTGTATCGTGGTGCGTACGAGGATTTGAACGCATGCCCGGTATGCGGTGCATTGCGGTATAAGATCAGACGAGATGACCCTGGTGATGTTGACGGCGAGCCCCGCAGGAAGAGGGTTCCTGCGAATGTGATGTGGTATGCTCCTATAATACCACGGTTGAAACGACTGTTCAGAAACAAAGAGCATGCCAAGTTGATGCGATGGCACAGTGAGGACCGTAAGAAAGATGGGAAGTTGAGAGCACCCGCTGACGGGTTGCAGTGGAGAAAAATCCAGAGACAATACTGGGATGAGTTTGCAGGTGACCCAAGGAACGTATGGTTTGGTTTAAGCGCGGATGGCATTAATCCTTTCGGGGAGCAGAGCAGGAATCACAGCACCTGGCCCGTGACTCTATGTATGTATAACCTTCCTCCTTGGATGTGCATGAAGCGGAAGTTCATTATGATGCCAGTTCTCAACCATGGCCCTAAGCAACCCGGCAACGACATTGATGTGTACCTAAGGCCATTAGTTGAAGAACTTTTACAGCTGTGGAACGGAAACGGTGTACGTGTGTGGGATGAGCACAAACAGGAGGAATTTAACCTGCACGCGTTGCTGTTTGTAACCATCAACGATTGGCCCGCTCTCAGTAACCTTTCAGGACAGACAAACAAGGGATACCACGCATGCAAGCACTGTTTAGCTGACACAGAAAGTATATACCTGGACAAATGCAGGAAGAATGTGTACCTAGGCCATCGTCGATTTCTTTCGACTAACCATCAGCGTCGAAAGAAAGGCAAGCATTTCAAAGGCGAGGCAGATCACCGGAAGAAGCCCGCCATGCGTACCGGTGATCACGTACTTGCTATGGTCAATGATTTACACGTAATCTTTGAAAAGGGTCCCGGCGGACTAGCTGTTCCCAATGACGCTGAGGGACGCGTACCCATGTGGAAGAAGAAATCTATATTTTGTGACCTACCCTACAGGAGAGACCTAGAGGTCCGCTCTTCAATCGACGTGATGCACGTGATGAAGAACCTTTGCGTGAACCTGCTAGGCTTCTTGGGCGTGTATGGGAAGACAATACAGCTGAGGCACAGGAGGACCTGCAACGTTTCGAAAAAGACGGCATGCCTCCAAAGCAGTATGAAGGTCCTGCCAGCTACGCTCTTACCAAAGAAGAGAAGGAAATCTTCTTTGAATGTCTGCTCAGTATGAAGGTCCAGACTGGCTTCTCGTCGAATATAAAGGGAATAATAAATATGCCAGAGAAAAATTTTCAGAACCTAAAATCTCATGACTGCCACGTGATTATGACGCAACTGCTTCCGGTTGCATTGAGGGGGCTTCCTGGAAGGAGGTTCTTGGAAGCAAAAGGAAGCGAAGCGCAAGAAATGGAGACAACATGATCGCCATTCTCCATAATGGAGAGTCAGGGTCTATATTGTTTTATGCTATTTTACCTTAAAGAGGGTATTTAGGTCCTACCTAATACTGATGATCATGTGCCTAGAACAACTAAGTAGGGTTGGTTCGATGACTATGAGGATGATGATCGTATGACTTGTTATTAATAATGAGTAGAAGTTGTATGATGATGATTAGTAGGACTTATTATTATGATGATGCATGATGCGAGCATAAAGAGTTATTATATATCAGTGGGTGAAATGAACATGGATTATATTGAAGTGAAGGCAACATGCATGTGGTGCATGTCGAAAGTGGTACTAATCCAAACTTGATCAAGTTAGGATTAGTATTATTTTCAACATGCACCACATGTTGCCTTCACTTTAATCTAAGCCATGTTTAGGCATAGCAGTAGCGTTGGTAAACCAAGCACGGAAATAAGAGAGGACACTTCTCTCTGTTAGCTAGCTAACACACCCTAAATTACCCCCTAAACCATCCCCTTTCAGAAAAAAACAAAAACCTCAGCTCCTGCCAGCTGCTGACGCGTGGATGCCTATTGGTCCCGGTTGGTGCCACCAACTGAGACTAAAGGCTCTCCTGCCTGGGCTCGCAGCACCGGCCACGTGGAGGCCCATCTGTCCCGGTTCGTGTAAGAACCGGGACTAAAGGTCTAGGGCTTTAATAACGATCCTTTAGTCCCGGTTAAAAAACCGGGACAAATGAGCCTTACGAACTGGGACAATAGGCCCTTTTTCTACTAGTGATTATCCTAGGCACCGGAGAAGCATGAACGGCTCTGACGAGGTACGTCTCGGCGGCGGCATGACTGACATTCACCGGAACAGGAGACTCCCTCGTCTCCTCGTACAGGAAGGCGACTCTCGGACTGGGGGTCATCTCATCGCCGACGATAATAATCTCAGGACCAGGCGTCGGGGCGTCGAGGGCGATCTCATCTCCAATAGGACGCACATGAGATAAAAATCAAGAACGGATCTCATCTGTGCGCGGCCGCGCCCGCGCGTGGCGTCATCAAACCCTAGGCGTCATCTGTGCTGTTCGCTAACTTCCTCCAAGGCCCAGTAGTGTAGAGCATGCCTCCTACCTGGGGCCCCTTGGTATCCGGGGGCCCGGGGCGGCCGCCCCGTTCGCCCCCCTCCAGGACCGGGCCTGGATAGAACATGAAGTCCAGTAATTAGAGCTCTCTAATCACTACGCACATACGTGCAATGCCATATGCTCTAATGATACCTGCATCTACTCATATACGTGGAAGAACGTGCTACGCAACAAAAATATTTATGCTATACAATCACATCCCGGAACATTATAAAGGTGGCGGTAATGATCAACCTCACCAACGAGCTGAATGGCGGAACCAGCGACAGACTCGGTGAAGCGCGAAGATTCCAGTCGATTCTTGCAGCTAGGTTATACCACCCAGCCATGAGAATGTTCTCCGAGACAAGGGTCGAAGTAGATGACCCCTCTGAGGTATACACATGTTTCAAAGTAGTAGTCCGGCAGAGTTTCGACATCCGGGAAAAAGAACTACGAGAAACTAAGAGAAAGAAAACTTGGTGGCGCTTTCACGTCTAATTAGAAGTCTAATTCTATTTGACCAATTAGACCAAGATTCGAGCCCATCTAATTAAAAGCATAAACATTTAAGCCAGTTACACCGGGAGAGCATGGTGCTATGCGGGAGAAAGGCCTCTTTGATTTGATGTGCTTCAAGAGGGAGCCCTCCACACATATATGTAGGTGGGGGAAGGAGAGGGTGTGCCCTCCACTTGGATCAAGGAGTGAAGGACTCCCTTCCCTTGCCAAGTTCGACCTAGGTCTGCCATAGGTCTGTGGCCCATGTGGGTCCTGTGGGGCCCATTAGGGGTCATCATCTCATGATGGCCCTTCACAACTTTCTTTCACAAACAAAATCCCTGATTTTTCGGATGTCTTCAGAACCCTTTGCTAGATCCTAACTTCTCGTATATATAGATCCGGACTTTCTGAAATCATGTTATACTTTTCTGGAGTTCCCAGAACCGGACGGTCTTTGCATGGCTGGACCGCCTTCCAAAGAGGAGAAGGAGACTAGTGACGGCTCGAACAACTCTGGATTGATCCCAATTTTCATCTTCGAGCGCCATGCTAGCACACTTCTGTTTCGGTACACCCCCCTAAACACAAGGACGGCTAAGATTAGCCCATACCTCTTCATAAATAAGGGCATGATAGTCATATTTTATAAACTCTTCACCTGTCATAGACGGTTGTTTTAGAAACGCTCGACTGTCATATACGGTTGAAGACAGCCGCACTGACAAACTGAACAACTATACCTCAAGTGTTAAGTATGTTTTTTATACTTATAATACAACACCGGAAAAGCGGAATATTTTCTGTTTGTTTTCTTTCCTTTTCTGAGGGATTCCAAGAAACAACATGTTCTAAAACTAAGCTTTCTGGCCTACCCGGACACCCTGCATTGAATATGATGTTTTTTGGACATTTTTGAAATGATCCCAACTTTTGCCAGCCGGTGGGCATGTCCATCATAGACATCCATGCCAAGTTTGAAGGAAAAATATATTTAAAATCATAATTTGAACAGGTACTTAAAAATGTTATCTTGAATTTTAAACATAAATAATAAATACAAAGGGATAAAACTGAAAACAGTAAGCGGGTTTTCTAAAAGCATTTAATAATTATTTTGTAGAAAAATAATACATAAAATCATTCTTTGAAACAATTACTTAAAACTTGTATTTTGGTATTAAAAAGTTGAAAATTGAAATAACAAAAAAAATGAAAGAGATAGAAATAAAATAAATCTAGGCGATCATATCGCTCCCGTCGGGCATGCGTTGGGCCAGCCAAAGAGCTCATGGATTTGAAAAAGGTTTATAAATAACTGAATTCATTTAATCAACGGAAGTCTTGTCGGCATTACCTACTTCATTCATGTGAAAGGATTGGATGTTTTAGGACGCCGATATCCACCACACGTGTGGCATAATAGGCATTCGCCCATACACCGTGTGTGGCATGAGGAAGGGGCAGCCCACACGGGCTGTGTGTGGGTGAACAGTAGAATTGCCCACACGTGTGCGCACAGCTACTTCGTGCCACACGTCCAACAAGTACTACTCATCCCCACCCCGCGCGTATGGTACGAAGCAAATATGCCCACATGTCCTGGCGCAGCTACAATAGGTACCCGCGGGATGACAATTTAGTTGCCATCCGGGATGGCAGATGTAGTTATCCGGGATGGCAGATGTAGTTATCCGGGATGGCAAATATGGTTGTAAAAGTATGGCAACTCTCTCTGTTTTGGTTAACTTTAGTTGCCATGTCTAATTTATGGTAGTTGCCGCGTGTAATTAAACCATAGTTGTCGTGTGTGATTAACTAGTTGCCACATATACTCAAACAATAGTTGCTATTTGTGTTTACCTAGTTGCCACTTGTGGTTAATCATAGTTGCCATGTATGTTTACCTGATTGACACGTACGCGCAACTGCAGTTGCTGTCTAGCAAACAAATCATAGTTGCCATGTGTGTTTACCTAGTTGCCATGTACGCGCAACTGCAGTTGCCATCCAACAACGTACGACTGTCGTGTCGGCGAAAAGCAGTTCGCCCACACGCGCGTGGACTAGGTGGTGGCTGTGTGAGCAGATACTAGTTCGCCCATACAGCGCAGCTGGCAACCGCGTGTTGTGGGGCGTGTGGGCGACCTCTCCAACGCCCACACACCGGCCTTGTCCTACGTGGCACGCGAAAACTGCCTCGGTGTGTCAAGATTCGTGCAAACTTAACTGGACGGTGATCCAGGCGTGTGGGCGAGTTGCAATGTTGCCACACGTGTGGGCGTTAGTGTTTTCGATGTTTTAAGGGAGTAAAGTTACACTTACCATATGAAGTGAACTTTAGCATCTTTTTTTTTTATTGTAAAACCTCAATACAGGAAGGCTGGGTGCTATGCAGGGTGTTGCACAAGAGCAGAACAACGTGCTCCCCAAAGGCCACCATCTGAAGAAGAAGCCTGCACATTCTCCAGTGAGCTGGACCTTCTGGCTGTGCCACCGCTCAAGCCCCTCATCGTTGCCTACATCGCCTCAATGGATCAGTGATTTTCTGGGACATGCTGGGCTGGGACAACACAGATGAAAGCCATCAGGACAGCTCTGAGCAATTCAAGGCTGGAGTTGCCTCCAAACACTGAATCTTGCTATCAGATTACTGTGCTGCTAGTGCTAGTGACTGAAGTGTGGTGGTGACTAGTAATTAGACGACATATTATTTGTAATGATCTTGGAGTGGTATTGGACCATTGGCTGATGCAGTGTATTTTCTTAGGATTTGATAAAGTTAGCTCTGATGCAGTAGGATTAGTGAAATGGCTTGGTATAGCATTTGTGCACAGGATAGCTGAAAAACGGGAACACTTAGACCATGTGTGCAAAATACTAGAGAGCTGACTTTGGTTTCTCGACAAAGGCCCTCGAAATGGAGTACTGCTCACAGCAACCCCAAGCCAGCACCTTGCAGAAACACAAGCAGAAAACAATCTAGACGCAGAAATATCTACCACACAGTACATTTGTAGTATTACTTACTGATAGGCAAAAGTAGACCAACATCAAACTCCTTCACACTGAATACTGAATACTAATGACAGATGAAATTAAACAGTATGGCCACCAGGGTTGCAGAAATCACACTGAGTACGTAGTACTGAGCACTGAGCACTCGCAAATCACAGCAACGCATTTCATTTGATGGTGTAGTCAACATGCATCCTCAGAAACACAAGAGAATATTTGTATTATTGTTATACACCAACAGAGACAGCCTGGTCAACTGACATAAAGCATTACAACCAGGAAGAAAGTCAAGCATCATAACATCATCAACAAACAAAGTAATGATTCGGGAAATAACTTAGACAGATATATTAATCTCGTGCTCAACGGATCTGCCTTCACCACCATGGTCGCCATCTTCTTCTTCTTCTTCTTCTTCTTCTTCCTTAGTTTCGGGAGGCTCCGGCTTCTGATACCTGTCGGCGGATGTCTCCATCCCCATGAATGACAAGAGGCACCAGACATCAGAGAGCAGCTCTAGGCCTTCACTCATGTTCTTCGCATGCAAGTACCCCCTGCACCTACCGGCAGAGTAGCATAGCATCTCAACCCATACCCCCTGGACCACCTCCCACCTCTCCCCTTCATCCTGCAGCTCCATCAACGCTTCAGCAAGCCTGCATGCATTGGGAACCAAAGCTCCTATCTTGCTGGCCTGTAACGAGGGAGGCTGTTGCGCCCTTTGAAGAATTCCCTGTGCAAGTCCACTTACGTCCGGTGCTAACACGCCACCCATCATGAGCTCGACATCATCACAGGCAACGGTGAAGATACCGTTCCTGGTTCCGAGCATCAGCATCTCAGGACGGATGGAGAGCAGGTAAGCCATGTGGTTGGATATCACTCTGCTTTGAGCGGCATGCTTTTGGCCGTGAGGTGTTGTGTTTTGGTGGTGAAAGCAGAGGTCTGTGGCGATGTCATCTTCAAGCTCCACCCCAGCCGTTTGTCGCGACCCAGACTATGCTTGTTCAGTGTCCATTGGCCTCTGTGGCTGTTGAACCTCCTGTAGCTGGCAGCGTCGTGGATGTATCCTGTCCACCCATTCCTCACATATCCAAGAACCAAATTTGTAATTGGGATTGAGGATACTGGTGCGTGTTGTATATAACAATGCATGTTAACATAGTCCTTGCAGCAGACAACCGTGGCAAGCTTCATCAAAATAGTGGGCCTCTTCTTACGAGCACAGAACGAAAAGAAGCTATATTGGGGAACCTTGATATATCCAAAGGCTCCGATCCAAGGACCAAGCAAGAGCAATAGGAAATCCAGCAACATGCATGGTACAAAAGAACAAGATGTAAGTTATCTTGACATCTGTTGCGTTGTAGTCATGATATTTGTGGCTTGTGGAGAAGAGGATGGCAGAAGCTAAGGTCAGGAATGGAAGCAAGAGATGCAAACAGAAGCCAAGGCCACTGAGTATCATCGTCAGTTTTGTGTAGAGGAACCCAAATGACCAAGCGAGTACGCGGTTCAACAACCTATGTGCATGTTGGTAATCAAGGGCCATTAAAAGCCGTAGGATTTTAATCCGACTAGAGTACGGAGTTGATATGTCTACCAGTAGCCTGTAGACATAATTTTCCTTAGAGTCATCAGCTAGTTTTCCCGCTTTCTCTTGATCACTTGCTAACTCTGACAGCATCACGCACCTGCTTGCTTGTTGTATAAATTCTTCAAGCGGAATGTCCTTCTCTTCGACTGCTTCTTCTTGTCTTCCACTTTTGGAAAACTCATATCCAAGACGGGAAATGCAGTCTCCGCACCAACGTGCAACCAGACCTTGTTCGCGCGTGGATGGGGAGGAAGAGGCGACCATGCCACTGATACTGGCGTTCTTCAGAGCCCATGGCTTCTGGATGGACCTGATAATCCCAACGACGAACAGCAAGATTGCAGCCTGCAGTAACCTCTTCTCCCCGGACCACGACGTGCAGAACACGTAGAGGGCGACCGTGACCTGGGACACTGCGGTTATGGCATGCCGAGTCCACAGCTCGTTGTCTTCGATGTTGTAGGCGGTCATCGCGTGCTGGCCCCTGAGGTGGATGAGGAGGACAGGCGTCCACAGGACCTGCAGGCCGCTCCCATTGGCGGGCAGCTGCTTGTGGCGGTTGAAGAGGGTGGCCAGGGCGTATATGGCCAGAGCATCCCCGCCTAGGTAGGCAAGCCACATAAACAGTCTGAGCCAAGATGGAAGAGCACACCTGCGCACCAGGGAGGAGAAGAAGAGGAAGTACTGGATGAAGAGGCTGCCCAGCACCAGAATGCGCAGCTGCCACTCATCCCACCATTGCACAGCGCCAGAGAAACTCATACTTTGTGTGTGTGTGTGTCTCTCTCTTGGTCTTGTGTATAATTTGCAGCAACAGATGTAGCCTTCCTCTTCTTCTTTCAACTCCAATGGATTGATAGGTAGCCAAGAGAGATGCATGCCCTCGAAACCAAGATGGAAAGGAAAAGAAAAGGGTGTTGTTGCGTGCCTTGCGTGGTGGTGATATCTAGTAGTTAACGTGCTCATCGTGATGTCGGTACATCTTCTTTCCTTTACTTTTTCCGCTTACACGTATCCCTTGCTTGTTGGTGGTGATCACTCACTGATACTATATTAATAACCAAATCCTTTTAAGGATTCTTTCATGCGGGGAAGACAGCGCCTATTGTATATTTTATTTGCGGGGAAGACATAGTGTCCTGATGTTGATAGCCTTCTAGTACTTTGTTTTTCTAATCTAGACAAGATGTCACATCTAATTTGTTTTTTCTTTGTTTGTTGTTTTTCTTTTTTGGTTGACCTGAAGACTACCGGTGTCTGCTTTATTCGATGAGTTTCAAATTTTCCTATTTATATATCCATGGGATAACTTTTTCTTCATACTTTTACCTTTTAACCCATAGAGTACGTGGATAATGGGTACCCATTGCTATCCCTAATCACGCAGAAGGTAGGTGCTGGCCCATGAACCCACGACCCCATCCATGACTGTGTACGTGTGTTAAAAAATAGGATTTGCTTACTCGTGTGCACGTGTGTTGCGTGCACTAGATTGTGTCCTCCTTAAAAAAATTTAGAGTATATTGGGTAAAGAAAGCTACTATTTTTTATGTAACTTTGTTATGAACGGTTATCTGTCTACTGCCAGTTTTATTTAAAACGTGAATACTTTCAGATCTATACGAAAAAATGTACATCGTGTATGAAAATTAAAAAGAAGTCGTCAAAATATGTACTTCAAAATTATAATCTTTGTATTTAAAAAAATGTTAACCTGCATAAAAAATTGTAAAAATTGATGGTATTAAAGGGTTCTACAAAATTATGGATAACAAATGTTCATGAAATTAAAATTGGGCATGAATTTGGAAAAATATTCATAAAATGAGAATGGTGTTTTTAATTTGATAAAAGTTCATGAATTTTTAAATCACAAATTTGAAGAAAATCGCTAGTTTACAAAAATGTCACAATTTTAAGAACTGTGGCTTTTGGTAAGGGGGAGGGGGCGGGGAGGTAGATATTTTCACGGAAGCCGAAAATTTGGAATCGCTTCAGCCAAAAAACTGGCGCGCAAAGTGTGATTAGACACGGTCCCTTATTCAGAACTGTGTATGATATGTGGACATCACAAACGATTCAGATAGCTTTTACCCGTGCGTGATGAGTTTGAACGTCACAAGTTTTGGTTCGAATTTCCATGGTTATAGTGGTCATCCACGTCATTGCATAATTTGGGTACACAAAGGAGACTACAACACACTCACACTTCTTAATCGAGCAAGTTCAGCAATCAAACAGAGCAAGCTGACCTAAACACTACTCTAACAAATTAAAGACCGGCGCTCTTAATTAAACAAAACAAAGAGTACTACTACGGCTAGTGCTCGTCGATCTCCGCCGCCGCCTCCCCATGTCCAGCTCGCGCCAGACGGTCTCCTGGGGAAGGGGCTCCATGGCATCCATCGCACCATACTTGGCAAGCATCTCGCCATCCGCGTCCGCCATCTCCTTGGAAAAGGCCGCCACGAGCTGGGCGTGGGCGGACGCAATCTGGGCTTGGACAGGCTCCGTCGTCGCAAGGTATGCGGCAGAGGAACGGACGGCTGCTCGAACGCTCTCGGCGATTGCCAGCTCTTCGGCTGTGGGTTGCCGACCGTTGTCGGAGAAGCTTCGTTCGATTTGTGGGGTGACCGCCAAGAGCTGGGTGTGGGCGGCCTCAACATGGTCGTGGCCGGACTCGATCAGGGCTATGGCTGCTACCGCGGAACGGACAACTGCTGTGCCGCTCTCACCAGTTGCTATCCCCAAGGCAGATGTTGCTGCCGCCACCTGAGAAGCAACAGCGGCCGTTTGGGCTGCCTTTGCCGCCCGGTCGCAGATTGCGGCCACGCTCATGCACCTCGTTAGCACGTGCATGGCGGCTGTGGCCGCGCTCTCGCCGGAGTGGGCCACCGAAGTTGCCCTCACGACGTGGGTCCACGTGCCCATCTTTCATTGGTGACGATTGAACAGTGAAATGATATTTGGGGAGCGAGCTGGTGTGCTTGAGACGCCGGTTGTGGACTGTAGCCGACGTACCTTCTCGCGTAAGCCATAGGCGTACTATACACCAATGGTGCTCCAGGATATTTTGTGCTGCATCTCACACGGTTGGTGATAATAAACTGTGTGCGATCTACTTGATTTTTCATCTTGATTTGAATTACATAATGGGGTCACAGCGGCAATGGACGGTGTGTGAATTGCTAGACCTTTTATCTGGAGTGAACATGCGACTATATGTGTGTCGTAAAATAATTGGAATTATTCAGGGTTCGTTTGAACATTTTATACATTAAATTGGTTTTCTAGCCATTTCAGCTGCACAACTCAAAATTAAACTACATACACATGCTCCAGTGCACCAACATGGGTTGTAAAATCATATATGTGTCCATGGGTTTATGCTTATCTCCCATGCAAGAAATGGGGATGAAATTCGAACATCACGGCACCGTGGCTCTCCGGCAAATGTCGACGTACTTGCTTTTGTAATTCTAGTAAATCCAAAATTCGTCTGAAATTCATGAAACTTGGCATGCTATCATGGAGCAGCATCAACATGTCGTGGTAGAAATTATGTCCCATTTGGGGCAGGTTTGGGTATAAGCTTCTCATAAATCAGAGCTTCTCACAACAAGTGTGATGGTTTCGGTAGGGAACGTTTCACCTTTTTGGACGAAACGATATCCGTTGCCTCTTCTCGATTTCAATTTTTTTCCTAGTGTCAACATAGAACAACAGGAGTGTTGTGTCAATTTTTGAGATTTTTCGGGTTTCACTTGGACATTTTTATACATTAAGAGAGTTTTCTATGCATTCATGTGCATAATTCAAATTTGAACTATGGGCACATGCTCTAATGCATATAAATTAGTTGAAAATTCAGATCCATGTCCTTGGTTGCCTGCTTAGGTCCCATGCAAGAAATGGGAATGAATGTCAAACACCCTACCACCGTCACTCGGTAGTAAACATTGAGATACCTACTTTTTAAATTCTAGTAAATCCAAAACTCGTCTGAAATTCATGAAACTTGGTATGCTATCATGGTGCGGCATCAACATGCCGTGGTAAAATTTTTGTCCCATTTGGGGCAGGTTTGGGTATATGCTTCTCACAAACTAGAGCTTCTCACAACAAGCACGGTGGTTTCAGTAGGGAACGTCCCACCTTTGGGGACGAAACGATACCTATTGCCTCTTATTGCTTCCAAAAAATTACTCGTGTCAACATAGAACAACAGGAGTGTTGTGTCAATTTTTGTGATTTTTCTGGGTTGGTTTGGACATTTTTATGCATTAACTGAGTTTTCAATGCATTTATGTGCATAATTCAAATTTGAACTACATGCACATGCTCCAGTGCATATAAATTGGTTGAAAAATCAAATCCGTGTCCTTGGGTGCATGCTTAGGTCCCATTCAAGAAATGGGAATGAATTTCAAACACCAGGGCACCGTTCTTTGCGGCAAAACATTGAGATGCCTCATTTTTAAATTCTAGTAAATTCAAAACTCATCTCAAATTCATGAAACTTGGCATGCTATCATGGAGCGGCATCAACATGCCGTGGTAAATTTTTTGTCCCATTTGGGGCAGGTTTGGTATATGCTTCTCACAAACCAGAGCTTTTCACAACAAGCATGACGGTTTCGGTAGGGAACGTCCCACCTTTGGGGACGAAACGATATCCATTGCCTCTTATTGCTTTCAATTTTTTTTCGTGTCAACATCGAACAACAGGAGTTTTGTGTCAATTTTTGTGATTTTTCGGGGTTGGTTTGGACATTTTTATGCATTAACTGAGTTTTCAATGCATTTATGTGCATAATTCAAATTTGAACTACATGCCGTCTGCCAAGGCAGACGCAAAGGCATGGAAGGCGGACGGCAAAGGCCTTTGCCATCTGCCGCGGACGGCAAAAGGCGCCGGCAAAGAAAGGATCGGCAAAGCCTTCTTTGCCGTCTGCTTCCTGATGCGGACGGCAAAGGAGCCTTTGCCATCAGCTGCGGACGCCAAAGAAAGCCGACGGCAATAAATTCGCTGTTAGTCCGTTAGGTGGCTAACGGCAGTCTTTGCCGTCCGTGGCTGACGGCAAAGAGCATCAAGCCTTTGCCATCTGCCACTGTAGGCAAACTGACCAAATGGGTCAGTTGCCAGGAAGCACAGGTGGTAACCCCGTGGCTTCTTTGCCGTCCGCCGCGGACGGCAAAGAGCCCGTTGCCGTCGGTGGCAGACGGCAAAGAGCTTGCATTGCATCTTTTTTTTCTGTTTTTTCTTATACCCAACCATTTTCACAGCAAATAGATGATACATATATATTTTTCACATGGCAAGTTCACAACAAACATATGAGATATCCAACGCATATAATTTCATCATACATGCATAGTTCCATCAACCATAATTAGCAAGTTCCACATACATGCATCCAACCATACATATTACAATATTGTCATCCTACCATACATGCATAGTTCATCAATACAAAAGAAACATAGTTCATCCAAACAAGCACTCCATCTATGCAAGCTTCCGTGAAGCGAATGGATTCTGCAAAATGGGAAATAAGAAAGTTAGAAGAAGAAGATTAGAAGAAGAAGAAGAAGAAGAAGAAAATGAAGAAGAAGAAGAATATATGACATTTATGAGCTAATTTAGGTGAAATTGATCGTTTGTGAGCTAACTTAGGTGAAATGGATCGTTTATGAGCTGACCTAGGTGAAATGGATCGCTTATGAGCTAACTTAGGTAAAATGCATCATTTCAGAGCTAACCTAGGTAAGATGGATCATTTTGGAGCTAACCTAGGTAAAATGGGTCATTTTAGAGCTAGCTAGGGTAAAATGGATCATTTATGAGCTAAGCAAGGTAAAATGGGTCATTTTAGAGCTAATTTAGGTAAAATGGATCGTTTATGAGCTAACTAAGGTAAAATGGATCATTTTAGAACTTACGTAAAATGGATTGTTTATGAGCTAACTAAGCTAATTATGCCATTTTTGACATAAGTAAGCTAAGTACATGTCATTATTGAGCAAACCTAGTTAACTAAGCATATTAGAGCTAACTTTGGTCATTTTGGAGGAAACAAAGCTAAGTATAGATCGTTTTAGAGCTAACTTAGGTAAAATGGATGGTTTTGGAGGTCAGTAAGCTTATTAAGTCATTTTGGAGGAAATAAAGCTAAGTCTAGGTCTTTATGCATTTGTTAAGCAAAACACTAGAGAAACTTACCGTGATAATGGAGGTGTGGGAGCGGGCTGGCTCGTGCCGGTAGTTGGAGAAGGATCGTGCGATGCTTGTCTGGAGTTACGCTGCACCAAAGATCATTTCCAATGTCTCGTTAGCATGATGACACTCAAATGTTAAGACTAGCAAGTAGTGTCCATTCAAATTAAACTCACCGTCGTCCCAGGAGCAATCTCTGGCATTGGCGGAGTGGTCTGATCGGACTTCTCGCACACAGACTGCACATTTGGTTTTGACGACTCAGTCATACTAGTTAGTAATGAGACAAACACTACATGAATGTTTTGGCTAATCAGCATAAGAAACTTACCACAAGGAGCTCATACATTACCCTTGCCTGCATGCCATTCCGTGCCCTCTCCTCCTCCAACATCTTTGTCGTCCTCTCCTCCAACTCCCGCTGCCTCTCCGCCGCCTCCGACAGAAGTTTCTCCGTTCTATCTCTCTCACTCTGTATAGCAGCCTGCAACACCACTCCTCGTTAGCATTTGTAATCATTGATGGAAGCGCACACAATGTAATGGAGAAAGATATCTGAGTACGTATAACTAACCTTAAAGGCGAGTTGGACTGGCCGTTCACGAGGCCTTATCTCAGGAGCGGATCTCGACTAGCGCGCCATGATCTCCGGGAGAGTGCCAGGACAACGGATAAGCCTTTTCTTCTTCTCTTCTTCTCCTCCTCCTCTTCTTTCTTCTTCTTCTTCTTCTTCTTCTTCTTCTTCTTCTTCATATTCTAGCACTAAAACTAAACTGAATCTCACACTAAATCTAACAGTAAGACATATCTAGCACTAAATCCAACACTAAGAATTAAACAGCAAAAATAGAAAAAACAGAAAAAATTAACTGACCGAAGCGGCGGCGACGGGTGCGACGGTGGCGCCGGGGCGGTGAGCGGCGGCGCCGAGCCGGCAGGGAGGCGGGGCGATGGGGCCGCGGTGGCGCCGGCCCCGAGGGCGGGTGGTGGGGGCGGCGAGGCGCCGGGGTGGTGGGGGCGGCGGGGTGGTGGGGCGATGAGGCGTTGGCGCGTGGGGGGCGGTGGGGTGGTGGGTCGACGGGGCAAGCGGCGGCATGTGGTGGGGGCGGCGGTGGGTGGCGGGGGCGGCGGCGGGCGGCGGGGGCTGCTCTGGTCATCGGGGAGGAGAGAGGGAGAGAAACAGAGAGAGGAAGGGGCGGGGTGGGGCTCGGCCGTTAGTTAGGTTACTTCTTTGCCGTCCGCTTTGTTTTCTCTTTGCCGTCTGCTAGCAGACGGCAAAGAGGGGGGTTATTGAGTTTTTTCCAGTTAGCTCGTTAGTGGGGGCCAGCTTACTCTTTGCCGTCAGCCAGCGGACGGCAAAGAACAGGCTGATGGCAAAGACATTCTTTGCCATCAACCTCTTCTTTGCCGTCCGTTTTCTGTAAGCGGACGGCAAAGAACTGGCAGACGGCAAATAAGCTAATTCCAGTAGTGACATGCTCAAGTGCATATAAATTGGTTGAAAAATCAAATCCGTGTCCTTGGGTGCATACTTAGGTCCCATTCAAGAAATAGGAATGAATTTCAAACACCAGGACACCGTTGATTGCGGCAAAACATTGAGATGCCTGGTTTTTAAATTCTAGTAAATCCAAAACTCGTCTGAAATTCATGAAACTTGGCATGCTATCATGGAGCGGCATCAACATGTCGTGGTAAAATTTTTGTCCCATTTGGGGCAGGTTTGGGTATATGCTTCTCACAAACCAGAGCTTCTCACAACAAGCATGATGGTTTCGGTAGGGAACGTCCCACCTTTGGGATGAAACGATATCCATTGCCTCTTATTGCTTTCAAATTTTTTCTCGTGTCAACACAGAACAACAGGAGTGTTGTGTCAATTGTTGTGATTTTTCGGGGTTGGTTTGGACATTTTTATGCATTAACTGAGTTTTCAATGCATTCATGTGCATAATTCAAATTTGAACTACATGCACATGCTCCGGTGCATATTAATTGGTTGAAAAATCAAATCCGTGTCCTTGGGTGCATGCTTAGGTCACATGCAAGAAATGGGAATGAATGTCAAACACCCTACCACCGTCACTCGGCCGTAAACATTGAGATACCTACTTTTTAAATTCTAGTAAATGCAAAACTCATCTGAAATTCATGAAACTTAGCATGCTATCATGGAGCGGCATCAACATGCCGTGGTAAAATTTTTGTCCCATTTGGGGCAGGTTTGGGTATATGCTTCTCACAAACCAGAGCTTCTCACAACAAGCATGGTGGTTTCGGTAGGGAACGTCCCACCTTTGGGGACGAAACAATACCCATTGCCTCTTATTGCTTCCAAAAAATTTCTCGTGTCAACATAGAACAACAGGAGTGTTGTGTCAATTTTTGTGATTTTTCGGGGTTGGTTTGGACATTTTTATGCATTAACTGAGTTTTCAATGCATTTACGTGCATAATTCAAATTTGAACTACATGCACATGCTCCAGTGCATATAAATTGGTTGAAAAATGAAATCCGTGTCATTGGGCGCATTCTTAGGTCCCATTCAAGAAATGGGAATGAATTTCAAACACTAGGGCACCATTGTTTGCGGCAAAACATTGAGATGCCTCATTTTTAAATTCTAGTAACTCCAAAACTCATCTCAAATTCATGAAACTTGGCATGCTATCATGGAGCAGCATCAACATGGCATGGTAAATTTTTTGTCCCATTGGGGGCAGGTTTGGGTATATGCTTCTCACAAACCAGAGCTTCTCACAACAAGCATGATGGTTTCGGTAGGGAACGTCCCACCTTTGGGACAAAAAAATATCCATTGCCTCTTATTGCTTTCAAATTTTTTCTCGTGTCAACACAGAACAACAGGAGTGTTGTGTCAATTTTTGTGATTTTTCGGGGTTCGTTTTGACATTTTTATGCATTAACTGAGTTTTCAATGCATTCATGTGCATTATTCAAATTTTAACTACATGCACATGCTCCAGTGCATATTAATTGGTTGAAAAATCAAAACCGTGTCCTTGGGTGCATGCTTAGGTCACATGCAAGAAATGGGAATGAATGTCAAACACCCTACCACCGTCACTCGGCTGTAAAACATTGAGATACCTACTTTTTAAATTCTAGTAAATGCAAAACTCGTCTGAAATTCATGAAACTTGGCATGCTATCGTGGAGCGGCATCAACATGTCGTGGTAAAATGTTTGTCCCATTTGGGGCAGGTTTGGGTATATGCTTCTCACAAACCAGAGCTTCTCACAACAAGCATGGTGGTTTCGGTAGGGAACGTCCCACCTTTGGGGACGAAACAATACCCATTGCCTCTTATTGCTTCCAAAAAATTTCTCGTGTCAACATAGAACAACAGGAGTGCTGTGTCAATTTTTGTGATTTTTCGGGGTTGGTTTGGACATTTTTATGCATTAACTGAGTTTTCAATGCATTTACGTGCATAATTCAAATTTGAAATACATGCACATGCTCCAGTGCATATAAATTGGTTGAAAAATGAAATCCGTGTCATTGGGTGCATGCTTAGGTCCCATTCAAGAAATGGAAAGAATTTCAAACACCAGGGCACCGTTGTTTGTGGCAAAACATTGAGATGCCTCAATTTTAAATTCTAGTAAATCCAAAACTCATCTCAAATTCATGAAACTTGGCATGCTATCATGTAGCGGCATCAACATGCCCTGGTAAAGTTTTTGTCCCATTTGGGGCAGGTTAGGGTATATGCTTCTCACAAACCAGAGCTTCTCACAACAAGCATGATGGTTTCGGTAGGGAACGTCCCACCTTTGGGGACGAAACGATATCCATTGCCTCTTATTGCTTTCAATTTTTTTGTCAACATCGAACAACAGGAGTGTTGTGTCAATTTTTGTGATTTTTCGGGGTTGGTTGGGAAGTTTTTATGCAGTAACTGAGGTTTCAATGCATTTATGTGCATAATTCAAATTTTAACTACATGCACATGCTCAAGTGCATATAAATTGGTTGAAAAATCAAATCCGTGTCCTTGGGTGCATGCTTAGGTCCCATTCAAGAAATGGGAATGAATTTCAAACACCAGGGCACCGTTGATTGCGGCAAAACATTGAGATGCCTGGTTTTTAAATTCTAGTAATCCAAAACTCGTGTGGTTTCATGAAACTTGGAATGCTATCATGGAGCGGCATCAACATGCCGTGGTAAAATTTCTGTCCATTTGGGGCAGGTTTGGGTATATGCTTCTCACAAACCAGAGCTTCTCACAACAAGCATGATGGTTTCGGTAGGGAACGTCCCACCTTTGCGACGAAACGATATCCATTGCCTCTTATTGATTTCAAATTTTTTCTCGTGTCAACACAGAACAACAGGAGTGTTGTGTCAATTTTTGTGATTTTTCGGGGTTCGTTTGGACATTTTTATGCATTAACTGAGTTTTCCATGCATTTATATGCATAATTCATATTTGAACTACATGCACATGCTCCAGTGCATATTAATTGCTTGAAAAATCAAATCTGTGTCCTTGGGTGCATGCTTAGGTCACATGCAAGAAATGGGAATGAATTTCAAACACCAGGGCACCGTTGATTGCTGCAAAATATTGAGATGCCTGGTTTTAAATTCTAGTAAATCCAAAACTCGTCTAAAATTCATGAAACTTGGCGTGCTATCATGGAGCGGCATCAACATGCCATGGTAAAATTTTTGTCCCATTTGGGGCATGTTTGGGTATATGCTTCTCGCAAACCAGAGCTTCTCACAACAAGCATGATGGTTTCGCTAGGGAACGTCCCACCATTGAGGACGAAACGATATCCATTGCCTGTTATTGCTTTCAATTTTTTTTCTGGTGTCAACATAAAACGACCGGAGTGTTGTGTCAGTTTTTGTGATTTTTTGATGTTCGTTTAGACATTTTTATGCTTTAACTAAGTATCCAATGCATTTATGTGCATAATTCAAATTTGAACTACATGCACTTGCTCCGGTGCATATAAATTGGTTGAAAATCAAATATGTGTCCTTCGGTGGATGCTTAGGTCACATGCAAGAAATGGGAATGAATTTAAAACACCAGGGCACCGTTGATTGCCAGCAAAACATTGAGATGCCTGGTTTTTAAATTCTAGTAAATCCAAAACTCGTCTGAAATTCATGAAACCTGGCATGCTATCATGGGATGGCACCCGACATGCTGTGGTATTTTTCGTGTCCATTTTGAGAGAAGGCGCACTCGAATAATGACAACCAACAAAGGCATTTTGAAAAAATATCTGCCACTTTAATATCTCAAATGTTTATATAATTCAAACCGTGTGCGTTCTGTTAAGCATTCACGTGACGCCATGTGTCTTGATTTTAATGGCTGTAGGAGGTGCCGTGCGGACAACTGCTTGACCTTAACTGAACGGGAGCCGTGCGAGCGCCGTCTGGTGCGCAGGCTGACCGAGAGGCATGCAAGCTATCCTCGAATGTGCAGGGTCATCGGGAAGCGTGCAAGCTGTACGCTGCGCAGGCTCACTGGGGAGCGAGCCCTTTGAGTTCCATGGCCGCCTGCCTTGCTCGCATCCTCTCCATTAATGGCGCCCAAGCTGTAGTTTAATTCGGATTTTAAATATAAAACACTCGTCGCAAACATTTTAATTAGAACACCCATACGCAACCGACAACTTCCCCAGGAAGCCAAAAGAAAATGTGCCGAGCAGGATTTCTGCAGCTCTTGCTCGCAAACGTTTTAGTTAGAACACCCGTATTCAAAGTGAGAGCAACGCAGGATTTGTGCATCCCTTCAACGCAAACGGTTGTTTTGGACAATCCGTGTGCGACCACGTACAAACAATTTGGTAAGATTTGTCAATCCTTGTAACACTGTGATTTGTCAAAATATGAAGCTAAAAATCACTAGCAGTATCTAATTTTTGCAACTAAAATTCAGTAATTAAGCATAGATTTCATTAATAGATTAAGCAGTCGTTCTTCATTTATACAAACAGTTCAACTCGACAGCTGCACCGACTAAACTTTTCCCCAATTGTTGCCGACCACGTACTGAAATAGCTAGTTCAACTATATATACTAGCTAATTTTAAGTACGGTGTACAGTTCCACCACATCTATAGTCAGATGAACTAAACAAAATAGCCCCTAAATACTACTACTACTACTATTGCGGAGGGGCTTTGTACTAGTTCCGGCTGCCTCTCCTCTGCCGAGCGCGCTCAGTAAGACGCGGAGGAGGAGGAGCCTACCGACGAGGTGGGCAACCACAATACGGTGCCTGCCGCTGTTGCAGCTTCAGCGACGCTCACCTCGAACGCCCTCTGCCGCTGCAGACGACCCCTCTCGAAGCGGTGGTTCTCCTCGTACATCTCCTGATTCCTCGCCTCTGAGGCGACGTGTGCCGCGGCCACGGCGGTGGTAAGGCTCTTTGCGTGCTCGACGATGCGCTCCTCCTCCACCCGCAGGAACTCGGTGTAGCACGCAAGGTCGCTGATGCACGTGCGGGCATCCACCTCCGCCTCGCGCATTTGGGCGGTGGTGGCGGAGCGGGTGATGACCCTGGCGGTCGACGGTGGGCTGGCGGCCATGGCGGCCAACGACGGGGTGGCGGGCACGACCACCACCTCCCGCCTTTGGGCCGCGGTGGCGGAGCTAGTGATGGCCACAGTGGCCGGCAGTGGGGTGGCGGCCACGACGGCCACCTCCCGCCTTCGGGCCGTGACAGCGGAGCGGGTGATGGCCCTGGCTTTCGACGGTCGTGTGGCGGCAACGGCGGCCGGCAACAGCTGCCGACGGGCAGGGGCGGTGGAGCATGTGGTGGGTGTTCCGCGCACACCCAACAGGGATGCCACGTGCACTACACTACGCAGGGGACTGCGCCGCCGCCACGGTGTAGCCTCCGAGCTGGAGCTGTCCTCTAATGACGGCAGAGTGGCTGAGCGATGACGACGGACCGGTGCCATTGGCGATTGTGGGAGAAGCAGACAAGATAAGCTACAGGGAGGGAGGGGAAATTGTGATGCAGGACTCGCTGGCCATGAGGGTTTTTATAGCAGGCCGGTAAGCATTGGGATTTTGGGGGATTTCACCGAGTCAGGCGAGAAGCTTGCACAGGAACCTGCGAGGTTGCGCGGGAATGCGCTCATAGATGATTTATTGACACCACCGTTTGGCCAAAAGAACGCCCCCGGGCGCTGCGCAAGCTTGCGCTGTAAGCCGTCTGCGGTAGCGAGGTGACAAGACGTGCGAGAGGAGGACGAAAGGCCACGTACACATACGATTAATACAAAAAACGTTTGCGATTTAATTACCTACTATACCACCGTCCTGGTTTATAAGTATGATTTAACTAATAAAATACGAATGCATGTCGCCAAAGATTATATAGTTGGATTTGTATTTGAACATAGTTTCCAATTATATAATTTTTAAAACATGCATTAACATTTTGTTGGTCAAATTTGAGGGCAAAGTATGGCACAGAATATAAAGGAGACTTTAGACTAGACGGAGGTGGTAGCACATGGCCGCTCTCTACGCAGCGACGCAACTGTCGGCCGGCTTGTAGGTGACCATTTCCTGCGTGTTCAACTGCTCTATGCGTGTGGTTGCTTGTGGTTCAGGCGGCTGCGGCGCGCTCTGCTCGCGTCCTGCCGCGCGCGCTCTACTCTCGCGTCTCTCCGCGCGCGCTCTACTCTCGTGTCCTTTCGGGTGCTCTGCCCTCGTCCCTCCACGCGCGCTGCCAGTGTTTGGGGCCGGTGCACGATCACGCACGTCCGTGTGCAAGCGATTGCGCCGGGCGCGGCGGCGACGATGCAGTTACCCGCTGCAAAAACTTCCCCTTTTATTCCTGCAGCCATTTACCTTCATCTCTCGTCTCACACGACACAATAAGCACACCCACGAGGACACATACAGAGAGGACATCTAGCGGTTCCAATGGCGCTCCCCATGGCTCCAATGGCGCTCCCAGCGGCCGACGACGAAAACAGCGGGCAGTTCACCACGCATCGGTCGAGGACAAGTGCCGAGTGGTCAGCTTCGACCTCGAGTACACCATCGGTCGTGCCGGGCACGATCAGAAGGTTGCCCTCGCCCAGTTGTGCATGCGACATGACGTCCTCGTCTACCACTACACCTTGCCACAAGGCCTTGCGAGCGTTTCTCCAGGTTTATCAACAGCTCCGACTACAGTTTCGCTTTGGTGGACACCACGAACGATCTAAAAGCGCTCTAGGTTTCGGACTTGAAATGCCCGAATCTTGTCAACATCCAGCACCACAACAAGGTCCGGGCAGCGACAAAAACAAACTAAACTCCCTGGTTGACCTCGCCTCAGCCATCATTGACCCCTACAATGTGAAGATGAAGGAAGAGAGCAATAAGGACAAGAACGCCTGGCACAATGTGTGGCATGAGAGACTGGATGAACGACATGTCAAGTACGCGGCCATGGACGCGTACACAAGCTACGAGATGTACAGGCGGATCGTTATGAGGAACTATCTTCTTCCTGACCCAGACGAGGGATCGAGCCACATAGCAGTGGCGGGAGCGTCACAAGAAGTAGATGACTAGACGATCATTTCTCCTGCTTTAGAATGCATGCAATTGTTTATTGAGGTGTGTACGAATGATCTGCATAGTCACTTATGTAATTGGATGTTTATTTCAGTTATATATATATATACATATATATATATATATATATATATATATACATATATATATATATACATATATATATACATGTTATTCTACGGTAGACAGAGCAATTCACACGGTTTATTAGCAGCAAACGTCTGTCTTATTATGGGTCTTCACACACATTTCTGATTACGTACCTGTTTGCCGCGTATCACACACATCTTGTTCAGTTGAATCGTTTCTGTTCTCATGTCTCAACGCAAACAGTTCATCCGAGTGAACCGCATGCCGTATATCGCACAAACCTTTGATCTGGCTGACCGTTTCTTTTGTGTTGCCCAATCACAAACACTTCATCCGAGTGAACCGTATGATGTACATCGCACACACTTTCATCTGGCTGCCCGTTTCTTTTGTTCCTCCTCATCACAAATAGTTAATTGAACTGAACCGCATGCCCTGCATCGCACACGCAACTAAAATCTGAACCGTGTTTGATGGCTCCGCCATCACAAACATTTTGCACCTTTTTGACTGTTTTTACACCACCTTTTGTGATTATGGCATCGCACACAGTTTCGTCGAAGGGTCTTTGATCGTAGTGTCGCGTTTGGACCATCCTGCAGTAGTGGACACCTTTTTGGGCCACAGGCGTGCACGCGGTGGTTATCGTAGCTAGGACACTCATGTGTGACGCTTCCATCTGTGGGCCCATGAGGCCACCGTCGATGCATGCATGCATCACTTTGACCTACATCGAGAGAGGTTAATTAATTTCACCATCGACGAGGATTCTTTTGGGTTTTACATATTACGACAGGAGCATATAGTATGCGGTGAAGAGGGGGGAAGGGGACCATCATATGTAGTACGCTTCATGAACCCTGCTCGGTGTGGGTGCATGGTTTACGGTTTTTGAGGCATGTGGGACATCAAAGTTGTGCATTTTGGGTATTCAACATATATATGTTTGGCCCACATGCAAAGCAGTGGTGGTTGTCCTCTCGCACCCACTTAAGCGGTTATCAGCGATATCGTTACTTTCCATCTGTGGGCCTGCTTGATCCATCACTACTTTTTGCCTGACAACAAGAGAGGTTAATTTGACTTAGGAGGGGATTATTATTTTTGCTTGTAATACTGTGTGTATATATATATAGGTATATATATAGGTCATGCTCTGGGATGACATGCATGATGCAGTTTGAGAACACACACATGCATGCGTACGCATGAATCCATCCCATCGAGTCAAAATGGCTAGTACAACAACACGTCATGAACCGATCTCACACTGTGTGGGGAGCTAGTGTACGATTTTTGACGCACGCGCCACATCAATGTTGTGAAATGGTATTCAAACATGCATGCACGCATCACCTCCATACATATGCATGTAGTGGTTGCCTTCAAACGGTACACTCCCTCGCGTGGTCATCCGTGATCACCTGGACCAACAACAAGATAGGTTACCATGGCGGATTCTTCATTTGGTTCGTGTTATCATAGTATTGGTCATGGTGAGATTCAGGCCTTAAGTTTGAGCGCATATACTATGATGCATGCATGCATGAATCCCCGTCGTTGGCTTGAAGTGTGGTGTAACATACATATGCATTGTCAACCTAACCCTCACTCAGTGTGGGGATTTCTAGTTCGAAATCACGGCGCAACATCAAAGTTGTTTCATTGTTACTCAAAAACACACCTCTCCATACATATGTTTGGGCCACATGCATGAAGTGGTTGTCTTCGGGGACTAGCTACTTTTGTGATTATTGGTGAGCTATCCCATCTCCGGGGTCGCATTGACGTCCATCACTTTGACCAACAACAAGAGAGTGGTTGTACGACCAAGGTGGATTATTCCTTGTTCGTTTTACGAACCATCTTGGTGACATATGCCTCTCTGGCCCGCCGACTGAAAGTGTGTGTGTGTGTGGGGGGGGGGGCGGTTGCTACTTCGCACTTTGCTAGGTGAACCTCGGTTGGGGGGGGGGCATGCATTCCTAGCTTAGGATTCCCTTCGTGGCGACACGAGGGGAGGGGTCTACTAGCTACTTCTCACTTTGCTAGGTGAACCTCGGTTGGGGGGGGGGGCATGCATTCATATCTTAGGATTCCCTTCGTGCCGACACGAGGGAGGGGGGCTGTTAGCTACTTCGCACTTTGCTAGGTGAACCTCGGTTGGGGGCATGCATTCATAGCTTAGGATTCCCTTCGTGCCGACACGAGGGAGGGGGCTGCTAGCTGCTTTGCACTTTGCTAGGTGAACCTCGGTAGGGGGGCATGCATTCATAGCTTAGGATTCCCTTCGTTCTGACACGAGGGAGGGGGAGGGGCTGCTAGCTACTTCACACTTTGCTAGGGTGAACCTCGGTTGGGGGGGGGCATGCATTCATAGCTTAGGATTCCCTTCGTGCCGACACAAGGGAGGGGGGCCTGCTAGCTACTTCGCACTTTGCTAGGTGAACCTCGATTGGGGGGGGGGGGTGTGGGGCATGCATACATAGCTTAGGATTCCTTTCGTGCCGACATGAGGGAGGAGGGTGGCTGCTAGCTACTTCACACTTTGCTAGGTGAACCTCGATTGGGGGGGGGGGGGAGGGGGCATGCATTCATAGCTTAGGATTCCCTTCGTGCCGACACGAGGGAGGGTGGGGGCAAGCAATACCGTGCGTTTTACGAGATAGGTGCCACATCGAAGTTGCATTTGGTATTTGAAAATCAAACCACCCTTTTCATACATAAATTTGGTCCACATGCAAGTGTGTTCGTGTTCTGACCCTCTCCCACGTCATTTTTTGCCAAATTTATGAACATTAGACAAGTCGGATGACGCAACAGACACGGTTCACTCAAACTAACCGTGTGCCACACCGGTGCCCCTGTCACGCACACATCCGCATAGTACATTGGGCTCCACGAGGCTCCCCCTCTCAAAAATATCTGCCCGCCTCGAGGCTTTTTCTGTTTTCATAACACATGGTTGTTATCTCCGGACCGTGTGCGATGTTTCTTGTTCCCAATCCCGCCTGCATCCCTAGAAAATATCTACCCGCCTCGAGGGTTTTTCTGTTCCATAACACACAGTTGTTATCCCCGGACCGTGTGCGATGTTTCTTGTTCCCAAACCCCCCTGCATCCCTAGAAAATATCTGCCCACCTCAAGGGTTTTTCTGTTTCATAACACACAGTTGTTATCTCCGGACCGTGTGCGATGCACTATCATCAAAATTTTCAATAGCCCCGGCATTTCACTCCCGCGTTTGACTCCCGTGTAGTAAAATTTTCAGTACCCGCGTCATTTTCACAAACTCCCCCGCCCCCCCCTCCACACACACAAACAACACACACACACCAAAACCTCCTCCGGCGTGCGCGCACGCACACACACACACACACCAAAACCTCCTCTAGCATGCACGCACACACACACCCCCTCCCTCGATCGAAACCCTAGCAAGGTACCCACCGCCGCTGCCGCCGCCGCCGCCTCCGCAAGGCCTCCATTGTCAACATCTGCCGGTTTGCCCGTGCAGCTTACCCACCGATCTCCATACATAGGACGCCCTGAGTTTCTTAGATGACGCCTGCCAAACGCCCCCTTTCCCATGGATCCCCATCCCTCTAGAGCGTCGCAGCCTAAGCATGGTTACGCTTCCCATGGAGCTCGAGGAGCGACTGCCCCAAAAGAGGTGTATCGTGGTCTCTTCGCCCAACGTCGCCGAGGAAGCTGACGACCATTACTGGCGGCAGGTACTCAACCAGCGGGCTAGAGTATGCGGGCATGTCTCGGCCGCCGGCTACGACATCGAGGTCATCGACAGCGACGGCCGGACGCTGGCTATGTCACAGGTTAAGTGGCCCGCCCACAACCCCTTGGGTTCAACCGCCGCCGATCTCATCCATGTCCCCGCCGCTGATCTCCTCTAGCTGGCTGTCAACAATTTGCCATCCTACATTGCCATCGAGCCCCTTTTGTCATTTCTTCAGGACACGTTTTGCGACCCTGGCTTGGGATCCACAACTTCCAAGTCAGACCTCATCGACGGTGACCACGAGGAGGGCACCCTCTCCGGTGCTTCCAAGGGGAAAGAGCCCATCTGCTCTTCCAAGGGGAAAGCGCCTGTCTGCGACATCAGGGAGGACACCGTACAGCCGTGCTCTTCCAAGGGGAATGAGCCAATCTGCGACAACATGGAGCGCATCCAGGGTCCATGCTCTTCCCACGGGAATGAGCCCATCTGTGACAAGTGAGGAAACCCATGATTTGTTTTGCCGTGCCTCTTCACAGGGGGAAACCCATGATTTTTTTGTCGAGTCCCTTTTGTAGTGTACTGAGAATATGTCCAGTTTTAATTGCTATATCTGGTTGTCTGCAGTATGCCTTGTTTATTTCAGTTGTTCACAATGTGATGCTCTATATGTGCAATTATTTACCGTGCAGTACATTTCATCAATCCAGTTTTAAACATACCGATAGGAATGCATATATTTGCTTGCTGTTAAGCCTATTATAGCTAGCATATGCCTCTTTTAAAGTTTATTGATTGTTCGGTTGTTTGTAGTTAGCATATGTCCAGTTTCAAATGCTATCTTTGGTTGTTCGTAGTATGCCTTCTTTTATTCCAGTTATTCACAACGTGATGTTCTATGTGTGCAAGTACGAACTGTGCAGTTCAATTTCATCGGTACCAGTTTCAACAATACCACTATGAATGACTACATTTGGTTGCTACATCTTGTAGTTAACACACCTTTCCATTTTTATTTAACAATAAGGAGTGTACTTAGACCGGCACAATACCAGTTTGAATGACTATGTTTGCTTGTTGTTAAATGTTAGGCCTGTAGCAGTTAACACACCTTGCTACCTCTTTGAGCACTGCGTTGGGTGGTTTTCCCTTGAAGAGGAAAGGGTGATGCAGTAAAGTAGCCTAAGTATTTCCCTCAGTTTTGAGAACCAAGGTATCAATCCAGTAGGAGACCACGCTCAAGTCCCTCGTACTCACACAAACAAATAAGAACCTAGCAACCAACGCGATAAAGGGGTTGTCAATCCCTTCACGGCCACTTGCAAAAGTGAGATCTGATAGAGATGATAAGATAATATTTTTTGTATTTTTATGATAAAGACTAAAAATAAAGAAAGCAAAATAAATGGTAACAGAAATAATGGTAGATTAATATGATAGAGAATAGACCGGGGGCCATAGGTTTCACTAGTGGCTTCTCTCAAGAGCATAAGTATTACGGTGGGTGAACAAATTACTATCGAGCAATTGATAGAATTGAGCATAGTTATGAGAATATCTAGGTATGATCATGTATATAGGCATCACGTCCGTGACAAGTAGATCGACTCCTGCCTGCATCTACTACTATTACTCCACACATCGACCGCTATCCAGCATGCATCTAGATTATTAAGTTCATAAGAACAGAGTAACGCTTTAAACAAGATGACATGATGTAGAGGGATAAACTCAAGCAATATGATATAAACCCCATCTTTTTATCCTCGATGGCAACAATACAATACGTGTCGTTTCCCCTACTGTCACTAGGATCGAGCATCGCAAGATTGAACCATAAGCTAAGCACTTCTCCCATTCCAAGAAAGATCAATCTAGTAGGCCAAACCAAACTGATAATTCGAAGAGACTTGCAAAGATAACCAATCATACATAAAAGAATTCAGAGGAGATTCAAATATTGTTCATAGATAATCTTGATCAAAAACCCACAATTCATCGGATCTCGACAAACACACCGCAAAAGATGATTACATCGAATAGATCTCCAAGAGAATCGAGGAGAACTTTGTATTGAGATCTAAAGAGAGAGAAGAACCCATCTAACTAATAACTATGGACCCAAAGGTCTGAGGTAAACTACTCACACATCATTGGAGAAGCTATGGTGTTGATGTAGAAGCCCTCCGTGATCAATGCCCCCTCTAGCGGAGCGCCAGAAAAGGCCCCAAGATGGGATCTCACGAGTACAGAGAGTTGTGGCGGTGGAAATAGGGTTTCGGCTCCCGTTCGGATGTTTCCAGGGTATATGAGTATATATAGGCGAAAGAGGTTGGTCACGAGAGCTACGAGGGGCCCCTGAGGGTGGGGGGCGCGCCCAGGGGGCAGACGCGCCTCCGTGCCTCGTGGCCTCCTCGTTGATTGCTTGACGTCCACTACAAGTCCTCTGGATCACGTTTGTTCCGAAAATCACATTCCCGAAGGTTTCATTCCGTTTGGACTCCGTTTGATATTCCTTTCCTTCGAAACACTGAAATAGGCAAAAAAAACAACAATTTGGGCTGGGCATCCGGTTAATAGGTTAGTCCCAAAAATAATATAGAAGTGTATAATAAAGCCCATTGAACATCCAAAACAGATAATATAATAGCATGGAACAATCAAAAATTATAGATACGTTGGAGACATATCAAGCATCCCCAAGCCTAATTCCTGCTCGTCCTCGAGTAAGTAAATGATAAAAACAGAATTTTTGATGTGGAATGCTACTTATCATAATTTTCAATGTAATTCTTTTTTTTGTGGCATGAATATTTAGATCCGAAAGATTCAAGATAAAAGTTTAATGTTGACATAAAAACAATAATACTTCAAACATGCTTACCAAGCAATTATGTCTTATCAAAATAACATAGCCAAAGAAAGCTTGTCCCTACAAAATCATATAGTTAGGCCATGCTTCAATTTTGTCACACAAAACGTTCTCATCATGCATAACCCCGATGACAAGCCGAGCAATTGGTTCATACTTTTTAACGCGCTTCAACCTTTTCAACCCTTACGCAATACATGAGCGCAAGCCATGGATATAGCACTATGGGTGGAATAAAGTATAATGATGGGGGTTATGTGAGAAGACAAAAAGGCAGAAAGTCTCACATTGACGCGGCTAATCAATAGGCTATGTTGATGCCCATTAATTGATGTCAATGTGAGGAGTAGGGATTGCCATGCAACGGATGCACTAGAGTTATAAATATATGAAAGCTCAACAAAAGAAACTAAGAGGGTGTGCATCCAACTTGCTTGCTCACGAAGACCTAGGGCATTTTGAGGAAGCCCATCATTGGAATATACAAGCCAAGTTCTATAATGAAAAATTCCCACTAGTATATGAAAATGACAACGTAGGAGACTCTCTATCATGAAGATCACAGTGCTACTTTGAAGCACAAGTGTGGAAAAAGGATAGTAACATTGTCCCTTCTCTCTTTTTCTCTTATTTTTTTCTTTTTTTCTTGGCCCTTCTCGTTTTTTTTCTTTGGCCTCTTTTTTTCTCTTTTTTTATTTAGTCTGGAATCTCATCCCGACTTGTGGGGGAATCATAGTCTCCATCATCCTTTCCTCACATGGGACAATGCTCTAATAATGATGATCATCACACTTTTATTACTTACAACTCAAGAATTACAACTCTATGTGAATGCCTCCGGCGGTGTACCGGGATATGAGTCTATGTGAATGCCTCCGGCGGTGTACCGGGATATGCAATGAATCATGAGTGACATGTATGAACCATTATGAATGGTGGCTTTACCACAAATACGATGTCAACTACATAATCATGCAAAGCAATATGACAATGATGAAGCGTGTCATAATAAACGGAACGGTGGAAAGTTGCATGGCAATATATTTCGGAATGGCTATGGAAATGCCATGATAGGTAGGTATGGTGGCTGTTTTGAGGAAGATATAAGGAGGTTTATGTGTGATAGAGCGTATCATATCACGGGGTTTGGATGCACCAGCGAAGTTTGCACCAACTCTCAAGGTGAGAAAGGGCAATGCACAGTACCGTAGAGGCTAGAAAATTGTGGAAGGGTGAGAGTGCGTATAATCCATGGACTCACATTAGTCATAAAGAGCTCATATTCTTATTGCAAAAGTTTATTAGCCCTCGAAGCAAAGTACTACTATGGATGCGCCTAGAGGGATAGATTGGTAGGAAAAGACCATCGCTCGTCCCCGACCGCCACTCATAAGGAAAGCAATAAAAGAACACCTTATGCGTCAAATTTGTCACACAACTTTTACCATACGTGCATGCTATGGGACTTGCCAACCTTAACACAAGTATTTCTCAATTTCACAATTACTTAACTAGCACACTCTAATATTACCACCTTTATATCTCAAAACACTTATCAAGTATCAAACTTCTCATAATGTTCAATGAACTCAATATGGAAGTTTTTATTGTACTCATCTTTGATGCCTATCATATTAGGACTAATTTCACAATTAAAGCAAATTACCATGCTGTTTAAGACTCTCAAATAATATAAGTGAAGCATGAGAGATCAATATTTTCTATAAAATAAAACCACCGCCATGCTCTAAAAGATATAAGTGAAGCACTAGAGCAAAAACTATATAGCTCAAAAGATATAAGTGAAGCACATAGAGTATTCTAATAAATTCCGAATCATGTGTGTCTCTCTCAAATGGTGTATACAGCAAGGATGATTGTGATAAACTAAAAAGCAAAGACTCAAATCATACAAGACGCTCCAAGCAAAACACATATCATGTGGTGAATAAAAATATAGCCCCAAGTAAAGTTACCGATAGACGAAGACGAAAGAGGGGATGCCTTCCGGGGCATCCCCAAGCTTAAGCTTTTGGTTGTCCTTGAATTTTACCTGGGGGTGCCTTGGGCATCCCCAAGCTTAGGCTCTTTCCAATACTTGTTCCATAGTCCATCAAATCTTTACCCAAAACTTGAAAACTTCACACACTACAAGAAATATGTCAACTTGTGACCCTCACTATTGGCCGCTGAAAGGTTATAGTTTTTCATTTGCGACCTTTTTGTGACAAAAAACAGAAGGTCAAAAGCTGGCAGTCGTAAACTAAAATTAGCGACCTTCTCTCTGAGAAGGTCGTAGACGTTTACGACCAAAACAGAAGGTCGTTGAACCCATGACCTTTTGTTTTGGTCACCGACTCTCTACCCAGGCCACGTCGGATCCGACGTGGCAATCCGACGTGGCAAAATTGCGACCAATTGAGAAGGTCGTTGATAAGATTCAGCCCGGTCCGATTGGGTGTTTTACATGGGCCAGGCCCAACAATCTGGCCTTTTTATATTATTGTTTCTTAATAATTTTGGTCAGCTATATGGGCCAGGCCCAACTATTCAGCCTTTTTAATTTCTGGGCCATTACTATTAATTTTCTATTTTCAGCCATATTATTTTTGTGCCGGTCCCACTAGTCAGATTGGTCCCACTTGTCATGTTGATATCGCAATTGGACCCACATGTAAAAAAATTCAAAATTTGTCAAACAATTTTCATAAGTGGGTCCCCCTGGTCAGGTTTCCATTTCATAGGTATTGAAATTATATGCACAATCAATATTTCAAACAGACTATAGAGCAAATGAAATTCATCCAAAACAACACTAAATGTTGCAATACACAATATGCTACTCTGACTAATATTACACTCCTGATATTACAATACATAATATGCTACTCTTGCTGATAGGCTTCACGGCTTCACACTTCATACTTCACCTATGCAAAAAAAGAAGAAGAATAAGAACGTGTAGACAGCATCAAACATAGCTTATAAGCAAGAATTGACAATAAGCTCACTTTAACAACACAAGATTTTGATATATTTTTACAGTTCATGAGGTCAGCTGACTATTAACGGCTTTCCCATAGATTACAAACAATTATGTGTACAAGGCAATTCAGCATTTAAGTTGGAAGGTGTTCAATAGCAAAATAGAACATGATATGTACTAAAAAACTTGAACTGGCAATACGCAACTAAATTGGCTGTTACAACAAGCATGACATGACAACATCTGCTTGATAGATTTGATTAAATGTGTATGAAGCAGCAGCACGCATAGACAACGGTAGTATATATGAAGGATTATAGATTGCATAACTAGTCAACTAATCTTCCATCTATATTTCTATCAGCAGCACACTAGATAGGCCACACATTTATTCCTACAGTACAATGAGGTAAAAACAGATTATGGTGCCTGCCAAGTGAGGTAAAAATAGATTATCAGCAGCACACTAGATAGGCCACACATCTATATTTCTAACAGCAGCACACTAGATAGGCCACACATTTATTACATTTACATGGTGGTGGCTGGCTGACAATCATGGCTGCTAGCTCATGCTGCCAGCATGCGTGCACTTCTCCCCGCCGGAACCAACCCAACCCAAACGAAGTAACAGTAGCAAACCACACATGTACTAGTAAACTTCAGTATGAAACAGTTTCTCGCCGAAAGAAACTACCAAAGCATTTCCAAGAATTTCGAAGAAACCACCTCAAGTCAATACAGCCAAGGATATTATTTTCCACAAGCAAAAAACTATGGTTCAGCTCCCACATGGGCATGGGGTTTTTTGGGTTTCAAGACACAAATCACAGAACTGGATGGGCATATAGAAGGTACATTGTGAATATACAGTATCAACCTGCTGGAGTTACTTGTCCTTAGTGATGAGCAGATGCTTCCTCCTTGGGCTTGGTCATCCGGACAGCCAAAAAAACAAGCAACTGTAAGAAGATGGATTGATGGTAAAAAGAGTGAAGAATTGTGATTCAATGAACAGAAAAGCATATGTACATTATAATACTGCAGACAAGAAAATAATAATCCTAATATGAAGATAATTGTTTTTCTTATTGATGGCTGTAAGATGGACTGATGGTAAAAAGAGAGAAGAAATGTGATTCAGTGAACAGAAAACAAGACGTTATTATTCAGCAGTGATACTCGATATTTGACAAGTATGGTTTCATGTATACAAGTTAGGCAGAGCAATGTACAAGATAAATCGTTTTATATAAAGCGTGTCCAATCAATATCCAAAATGCTATCGATCAGAGCATAGAAACAGAGTCCCAAAAATCTAATTAGCTGCTGCGGCGACAGCCACGCGCCATGCCGGCAGCGGCAGGCTGGGGTGAGGGTTGGGGATGACGCAAGTGTTCCCAGGTTATTAACAGAGAAACTGGGTGATTAACATCTCTCAAAAAAGAAAAAAAACAACTTAATATATTGACTGCGGCAACAACATCTACTTGTTACTGGAGTCCCAGTTCAAGATGGCCAGAGGCCACTTGGCACCATGGAACCTGCACAATTTCCATCATATATATGAATGAGTTAGGAAGTAAAGTAGAGTTGAACTACCCAGCCTCATACATATATATATAAAGTGTGATGCACTACTGCTACAGGAAGTTTCATAGGCTTTCAAGTGAAGGGATACACGTTGTTCAACTATCGTGTTTATTTTTTGTTGTTGGGGAAAGCAATAGCTTAATCAATCCACTTCTCTAAAAGTATGAACAGCCTATCACTCAAACAGTCCTTGAGTGCTAATATAGTATTGTATTGGTAAAAAAACATGTCACCACGAAGAGCTTTAACAGTTAGCACCATTTTTTATTAGAGAAGTTTAGAGAGAGATTTGAGAAATCTATATTAGAGAAAACTTCAGTGCATACAGAAATTCTCTCAAGTCTCATTGCAAATATCAAGTGCATACAGAAGCTTTGATTTGAGTGGGAATGGTATGAAAGGGGCATATAAGGACAATATACCCAAGAGTTGCATATCTATATAGAAATGATGTTGATCACATAAGTAAATAACAGTGAATGACAAACGATCTGCACTTAAGATCGCACACACACCAACCAGCACCAAAAAAGTAAAGGGTAAATAACAATCTCACACTATTGTCACTAGTGCACAGTTCTTCATAGAAGAAACACTGCCTAATACATACCTACCTAGGAAATCAAAACATTGTAGGAATAGGTATATCCATATATTTTGAAGATGAACAACAACAAAGTGATATACTTACACGCACACATGCAGTTTTAATTAATTAAATGAGTAGGCAACAAATGCAATTGGAAATCTAGGGGCAGGAGGTAGTGAGAGCAACGCATGAGGGATCGTCAAGATGTAGGGGATGTAGGTGTCTCACTTGGTTTCAAAATAAGATGCACACAAAGACAACCACATAAATATAGCAGTGCATAGTACTGAGGAAAACAGGGACATCTCTTTGCCAACATGTATAATTCGGAGCAGCAATAGCGAGCAGAGGAAGATGAGAGGGAGATGGAGATGCTACCTGTCGTGGTGGGTCGGCGTGGACGTGCTTGAGCTCGGGGCAGGACCTCTTGGTCGCCCTAGGAGCAGAGCAGCAAACCCCTCATGGCCCTCCTGCTCGCGATGCCGTATAAGCCCGCCACCTAAGAATAGCAAAATATGAGTCTGAACCAGGATATGGATTCAGCAACAATAACCATCGTTAACAAGCACACTTCCTTTCATGTAGGTTTAAAATATAAACAAACTCATGATTCACTTATATATGATAAAACAGAACATATGGTTCAGTTATAGTCATACCACCTATACAAAGATCAGGCAAAGATATATTTTGACCTGAGGACCAACATGTCTGCCTCAGCAACTATCTAAAATTATCAAATATGCCAACAATTATTTATTGATGCTTCCCACTAAGCTTCATTAGCTACAGGTGAAATGATGAGAGGTCCAGGAAGAGCTAACACCTCATATAATCAACACACAATGATAATAATAATAATTAAAAGGAGAGAACCTACCAGATAAAGCACGCAATTTCATCTCTATCCGTTTGTGAAAAGGATCGTTCAAGCCTTCCGAATTCTTATTCTGAATTTTTTTAAATCTACCCTCGGATAAGACAACTTGACGGGTCCTGATAAACCTAAACATATGGGATATATAACAGTTTATTTTTGCATATATATATATATATAACAGTTTGTACCCAAGTGGAGAATTAGCAGAGAGATAAATGGATGGGTTAAGTGTGTGTCAGTAGCAACCTCTAGCGACTTGTACCCAAGTAAGATATACTGACTTAATCTCTCTGATTCTTAGATCTAGTCCTGCTCGTGTTTCGGTACCATGCGTAGAGACGTGACACGACAGACTTGCTGCTGCTCCGGGCGGAAACTCATTCACCTCAGCACCCTGCAACCCTGAGGAAGTTGTCGTAGGGGCTTGACGCCGGCAGCTTCAGGAAATGTTGCTGGAAGGGATCGTCTGCCGTCTGCGGGTTGCTGGTGTTCATGTACTCAGGGTAACCCTTGAAGTTGTCATCGGCGAACGGGTTCGTGCTCTACGCCCCGGCCTGCTTAGACAAAGCCTCGTTGGTTTCAGCATCTTGCTAAAATGTAGTACTAACATGCTTCTCTCAGATGCGTTGTGAGAGACTGAAGAATGGTATGCAGAGTGGAAATTATGCTACCTGAGGCAACAGTGGGCAATGGAAGAGGGCCAGCTCCATCTGGTTGGGCAGATGGCATGGCAGCGGAGCTGCTTGCATGTTCGTCTGGAAGCTCATGAAGGTACACATCAGTCTTGAGGTCCACTCGCGGACGGCGGGGTCGATCACGTCCTTGTACACCTTGTCCTGCCCTTGCAAATACACCTCCTGCACCCACCCACACACACATTCATTCATTCATTCAGCAGCATCACCAAGTGTGTGCATGCGTATGGAGCAGAGCAGAGGAGAGGATTCATGGAGGAGTACCTGCCATCCGAATGGGTAGACGAAGGAGTAGCCGGCCTTCTTGTCGATGACCGGCATGAACTTGCCGTCCGCCGCCGCGACTGCGCAGTACCTTTGTTGGGGCTGGCCTCCGCCATGGCCCTGATGGTGGCGGAGAGCAGCCTCCGCGCCGGCGTCTTGGCGGTCGGGGAAGGGAGGCCGAGGCCATGGCCGTGGAGGGACCTCGTCGCCGGCGAGCACGATGGAGTGCGGGCACTTGGTCCTGTCCTCCTCATCTACCGGGTCCGGCAGGGACGCGCCCCCGAGGGCGTACATGTCGGCGAAGATGCGGGCCCCAGCGGCAGCGGCCTCGGCAGCGACCTTGCGGAGTGAGCCGCCGGCGCGGGAGGAGTTGAGGCGGCCGAGGTCGAGCCCGGAGACGACCCCGACGGCGCCGCCTCGAGGGCCTCCCGGTGCGCGCGCACGGAGGGCCGTGCTGGCGCGCCCCGCCTGCCAGCCGCCTCATAGACGTGCATCAGCGGTTGGATCTGGATGGGGATGGCCGTGTGGCTGTGGTGTAGCGAGCAGAGGTGGTGACGGCGATGGGGAAAAGGGAGCGGGAGCGGCAGCACCGAAGGGGATAAGGGATCTAGGGTTTCGTGGGTGGATGAGGATGAGAGGGACATGGGGTGAGAGCGACGAGGGAGGTGTGGGCCGCTAGATCCGGGTGCATCCCACGGTGCTTAACGCATGATCCGCGTGACATGATTTTGGACCAATCAGAACGCATTATCTCCTTTGATGAGGTTAAGACCATTTAAATTGGTCATAATAATTGATTGAAAATAAGTTGTTAAATCATGTATGCTATTTGATGGCCTAGAAATTTATATAAAAGTAAATAGAAATAAAAAACCTTCGCATTGTGTCACCAAGTGTGACCTACTTTTCAGTAAAAATAACAAACTTTGAATAATGCAAATATCATTAAAAAAGTGTTCTCATAAATGAGTTTTTTGTAAGATAATCATTTCTCGAGTGCCCAAAATAAGCTTTTTTTGTGAAGGACCTACCAAATATTTGTTGCAAAATTGTACCAAATCAATTTTCTAAAATACTAGGACATATTTAATGCACAATTGACCAAATGGTTGGGTGTCAAAAGTTTTGATCCACCTATTGTGAAAAAGACAAATTTCTGCCGATTTAGTAGGAAGCGGGTCAAATTTGAACTGCAGCTGCCTCATCGTTTGCTCTTTATTTTTTCCAAAAATCATTTCTAGGTACATAACTATCTATTTAATCATAGAAACATCAATTTTTTTCCAAGATTCAACAACTAGCTAGGAACGGTCAAGCCCGCAGTTTTGACCGCATTTTGAAACGGGCATAAAAAATTCAAAAAAATCAAAAAATTGAAAAACATTCGCATTGTGTCATTATATGTGACCAAGTTACCAAGAAAAATAATAAACTTGTAATACAAAAAATATTTTAAAAAAGTGTTCTCAGAAATGAGCTATCATGCGTGAAGATTCATGGCTTTCAAGCCAAATGATCAATCTTATGGCCACATTCATGGCATAGTTTGTTTTGTTGACCTCATATTGTGCACAAGGGTGCATCTTGGAATGACAAACAATGTTGCCTAAGGAAGTTATCATTTTCTTTGCACGAAAAAATCATTTTCCATTTTTTGAGTGCCCAAAATGAGCTTTTTTGTGAAGGACCTACCCAATATTTGTTGCAAAATTGTACCAAATCAATTTTATAAAATACTAGGACATATTTAATGCACAATTGACCAAATGGTTGGGTGTCAAAAGTTTTGATCCACCTCTTGTGAAAAAGACAAATTTCTGCCGATTCACGAGGAAGCGGGTCAAATTTGAACTGCAGTTGCCTCATAGTTTGCTATTTATTTTTTCCAAAAATTATTTCTAGGTACATAAGTATCTATTTAATCAGAGAAACATCAAAACTTTTCCAAGATTCAACCACTAGTTAGGAACGGTCAAGCCCGCCGTTTTGACCGCATTTTCAAACGGGCATAAAAAATTCAAAAAAATCAAAATATTGGAAAACCTTCGCATTGTGTCATTATATGTGACCAAGTTACCAGTAAAAATAATAAACTTGTAATACGGAAATTATTTTAAAAAAGTGTTCTCAGAAATGAGCTATTATTTCAAGCCAAATGATCAATCTTATAGCCATATTCATGGCATAGTTTGTTCAAATGATCTCATATTGTGCACAAGGGTGCATATTGGAATTCCAAACAATGTTGCCTAAGGGAGTTATCATTTTCTTTAAACAAAAAAATCATTTTCCATTTTTTGAGTGCCCAAAATGAGCTTTTTCTGTGAAGGACCTACCAAATATTTGTTTGCAAAATTTTACCAAATCAATTACCTAAAATGCTAGGATATATTTAATGCACAATTAACCAAATGGTTGCGTGTCAAATGTTTTGATCCACATCTTCTGAAAAAGACAAATTTCTGCCGATTTAGGAGGAAGCGGGTCAAATTTGAACTGCAGCTGCCTCATAGTTTGCTATTTATTTTTTCCAAAAATTATTTCTAGGTACATAAGTATCTATTTAATCAGAGAAACATCAAAAGTTTTCCAAGATTCAACCACTAGCTAGGAACGGTAAAGCCTGCCGTTTTGACCGCATTTTGAAACGGGCATCAAAAATTCAAAAATAATCAAAAAATTGGAAAACCTTCGCATTGTGTCATTATATGTGACCAAGTTACCAGTAAAAATATTAAACTTGTAATACGAAAATTATTTTAAAAAGTGTTCTCAGAAACGAGCTATCACGTGTGGAGATCAATGGATTAATTTCAAGCCAAATGATCAATCTCATGGCCACATTCATGGCATAGTTTGTTCAAATGATCTCATATTGTGCACCAGGGTGCATATTGGAATGGCAAACAATGTTGCCTAAGGAAGTTTTCATTTTCTTTGGACGAAAATACCATTTTCCATTTTTGGAGTGCCCAAAAGGAGGTTTTTTTCTAAAGGACCTCCCAAATAATTGTTGCAAAATAGGACCAAATCAATTTTCTAAAATACTGGGACATATTTAATGCACAATTGACAAAATGGTTGGGTGTCAAAAGTTTTGATCCACCTCTGGTGAAAAAGACAAATTCCCGTCGATTCAAGAGGAAGCGGGTCAAATTTGAACTGTAGGTGCCTCATAGTTTGCTCTTTATTTTTTCCAAAAATCATTTCTAGTTACATAAGTACCTATTTAATCATAAATACATGGTTTGGTGGCGATACGTCGAGGTTTGGACGGTGGCCGAGGGCCCCAACTCTAGAGCACGTAAACTCGCATGCCTGCCGCGTGGTCACCGCGTGACCGTGGCGTTGCCATGTGTTCTGGGTGGCCTAGGCATGTCTAGTGGGTTGGGCACTCCCCAGGTAGGTGCTAGGAAGAAAATCACAACATAAGATTCTCACGAGGAGACCGATCGATGCTCAAACATGAATAAGCAGCCAAGTGTTTGATTAGCGGTAGAGGAAATGCATATGGCTAATGGGCGTGAGTTTTGGCCGAGGATGATCAGTTACTAAGAAGACCGTCTGCACAAATTTTCAGCTCAAAAGGAGGAGCCTAGGTGGTACTTGCTTTGCAAAGTACCACACTGGACATAAATACGAATGTTGAAGCTGGGCTCAAAATAATGAATGGAAAGCTGGCATTTGGTGGAGGATGGTTATTTGGGCGTAGGAAAGCATTGTAGAAAATGGATACCATTTGGACATGCCAAAGTGGTACTTCCTTCACAAAGTGTTTTTCTGAACAGAATAGGAAAATGAATATTTTTGAATTATTTTTGAACTAGGCAAGGAAGGTTTTTACATATTTGACGAAGATATGACCCAAAGAATTTATGAGATTTTTTGGGAATTTTGGGAATGACAGAAATATAGGTTGCTTCACAACCTAGGGCAAAAACTGCCACATGTACATGACACATAGGCAAAACTGATGAGGTGGCGCCTAGTCATAGCAACCCACCACAATTTACAAGGTTATGACCATCTATATTGGTCATGATCAGCTAGAAATAAGGCAGCGGACCAGTGCTATCTGCTTTATAACCATTTTGTGTAAGGAAATTATGACCTTTCTGACCAAAATGGTCGTTATAGTTTAGGGTTTGGAGCCCCCCGAACAGCTTTTCACCAATTGGTCTCAAATGGTCATAGATCTATGACCAATTCTTCCAGGGTCACTGACAGAAGGTCACTAGTTGACATATTTCTTGTAGTGACAACACACAACTCAACAGAAAATCTCATGAGCTCCGTTAGCGAAATAAAACAAACCACCACTTTAAGGTACTGTATTGAACTCATTCTTTATTTATATTGGTGTTAAACCCACTGTATTCCAACTTCTCTATGGTTTATTTCTGATGAATGCTAGCGTTTCAACTCTTACGACGAAGGGTGCCAAACATGGCACGTGCTGGATGTCCCACACGTCAGCGAAAGGAGTGGGACATGAACAGCGTGGTAGAGCCCAGCGTAAAAAAACAGCGTGGTAGAGCGTCTCCACTTCTTCCACTTCTGGGTCGGAGACCACACATAGTAGTACTTAGTGGTATGAACGATACAAAGTGCGACCTGGAGAGAAAGACACGTCTAGTTGGAAGGTCTCGGGGCATACACGTAAACAAATATAAAAGTTAATATGTGCCTCCAACTAATATAGTAGTAGTAGAGTACTTAGGCACGTACTCCATAACATCACCGTGCATTGCACGTACAACATTTAGTGGTAGTACGTAGTAAGAGACAAATGCCGCCCAAGAGTTCCCTTCTCGACCTACTTTTGGGTGTTTGGTAGAGTGTATGGAGGGTGCAAGAGTCCACACTAGTTTAGCACAAATACACTAGAAGCATGCATGAAGAGAGCATGCATGAAGAGGGGTGTTGAGTTGAGCATGCATGAAGGGGGAACAACTATGCTGAGACGAGAACGCAACCAAACAAACCCTATATGCCACACATGTTCATACCATTTGTGCCTTTCTACTTCACTTACTGCGCTACATTACTCAGGTTCGTACGTCCACTCCTGGGTACATATCCGTCTCGTAGTTCCAGTCCCATGTGTTCTTCATATAGATGGAATGATCCTTGCATAACACGTGCACCTTGATGCTAGATGTCTCACGTGTTGGCAAAAGGATGAACAAAGCTCACGTAAAAAAAATAGAGTGGAAGAACATAGATTCCGGATGACCGAGAAGGAGCAAGGAACCTCGTGGTGGAGCGTCTGCACTCATAATATTAATATTATTCAGCGATATAAAATTAACCAATCATCACCACAGTGGACTGGAAGAGTACGAAACACGGCAGCCCAGTGTAGTTACATCATACTAGTACATGGCTAACCCACGCTATCACCATATTTCTTGGCTTCCTTGCGACACCTATCTCTAGTAATCCAGCAGCCTGTATCGCTTCTCCCTCCTCGTCTTTATCAAAGTGCGGCGGGCTGGCGTTTCTGCCGTCTATTGAGGTCGGTTAACTATCACATGTTAGCGACATGCCAAGAGCATTCTAAAAAAAATTTCTTTCACGTTCCGTTTTCAAAAACAAAAAAATCCTTTCACGTACGAAAATTTGCCTGTATGCTTTGAGCAACTTGCATGTCCTATACTGCTCCTGTTTGATACTCTAACTTAGCTAGAGGTTAGACTAACTCATGACTAACCCTGAACTAACTGTAGCCAAAGAGGTGTTTGGGTGACAGGGTTAGATTTACAATAAATGCACGTCATGGAGAGAGAAAAGTGATTTTTCAGTGGTCCCAATGAGAACTATCTCCAGTTAGCACCTCTTGGGTGGGATAGTTTTTTTGATGGGTTCGGTGCAACTTGCTCCAATTTAAACCCTCATGCTTGGATACTTTAGGGCTATTTGAGCCCCAACTAGCTCAAACTAACTCTAACCCATGGATCCAAACAGGGCCTATGGCCAGTCTCGACGCGGAGCAGTCGCGTACACCGGGAAGCGGCGCTCTCTCGGCCGTCGCGCCACTTCAAAGCCGACGCCAGTGAGAGGTCGCCTCCGCTCTGGCCGGGCATTAATGCGGCACTGACGCTCCAGGGCGACGCTGACCGTTTCACGCGGAAAGCGCGCGCTGGCAAGGGAGTATAGGTTTTGAACCGTTTCAGGTGTAGTATTGGTAGTTTGCAAAACTACTCAATTATTGCACTTAGTTTCCTAAGAAATTGTGGTAAAAAATGTTACTCCACAACCCGCTTCCCTTCTCCCTCCTCTTCCACCGCCCGCGCACGTCCGCGGGAAGCGACCGGTCAGCCCTTATATAGGAGTGCTAGCACAAAAAGATGCATGCATGACCACTAAAATTTCCATATTAAAGCGCCGCTCCGGCGGGAGTATGGCGTATGTTGTTACCTTTGGCCGGCCCATGGCTACCGGGCGACGGCGACCAGAGAAGAGTCGGCGGGAGGGGAATGAATGCAGCTACTGTTTGGGTTCGCCTTCCGGCTTAAATAAATGCACAGCATCACGTGTACCCGCGGGTGCACAAATTGTAACATACGTGTCTGCTTAAGTGGGTGTCACGTAACTGGTGTGTGTGTGTGAGAGATTCTGAGAGACAGAGTGCGTGTGTGCGACTCTACTCTTCGGACATGTACTCAACCTTTTGCATCGGGATATAAGTATAATGGTATTTACTTTAGCTAGTGATTTACGTGGCCATGTTAACGTGGTTGTGTCAAAAAATGTCACTTCCTGCTCGTGATTTGCGTTATATAATTACAAGCAAGATTCTCGTGCATTGCACGGAACATCAATATGCATTTTTTACAGAACACCTGTTGTGATTGACCCATGCAGGAGTAATCCCATGTGTAAAAACTAATGATATCTCGAGAATTTTATCGGAAAACTGGTATCTCGAGAATGTCATCGAAAAAATGAAAGATGAGAGATAAGGCGAGGAGGAGTGGAGCGTGGTGGTGACTGGTGGTCGGAATGGGCGGAGGCATGGGGATGGACGGCGCCGGCAGGCGGCAGCGGCCACCATGCATGCTAGATTGTTCCAGAGACTTATTCCTTTTTAATTGCTGAGCAATGAGGTTGCGGGAGATAATGATGTGGAGAGAGGTGCAGGTATCTTTTGTAAAATTATCATAGTTTGCTTTCTATCCTCAGATATAGATCATACGGTCTGTATTACAAGATGGCAGGCACACCATCACCGCCAACTCGTTTTTTATAAGGGTACAGATGATAAGTTTGCTAAGTAAAGTGGAATTTTTCCATGTTATGCAAGTAAATAAAGGTGATTGTTTATCATACGGGTAAGGTTGGATGAAGGGTGGTAGGAACAAATGCTCCGCCTAGAGCATGTGTGTGTGAGATGGAGTCTTAGTGCGTGTGTGTGGTGTGTGTGTGTGTGTGTGAGAGAGGAGAGAGAGATGGAGTCTTAGTTTGTGTGTGTGTGTGAGAGAGAGAGAGATGGAGTCTTAGTGTGTGTGTGGGGGGTGTGCGTGCGTGCATGTGTGTGTGTTTGTGTGTGTGTGTGTGAGAGAGAGAGAGATGGAGTCTTAGTGTGTGTGTGTGGGGGGGGTGCGTGTGTGTGTGTGTGCATGTGTGTGTGTGTCACGGGGTCCTCTATGGAGGATGTAATTTAAGTGTGCATGGCTTCATCATAGAGAGGTGATGTGTATGGCAGAGGCCACCAACGATGGGGTGCGAGAGAGAATATGCCCGTAGAGAGGGAAGAGAAGGTGTGTGCGCGTGAGAGGAGTCGACATCGAGAGAACGTGTTTGTTCGAGAGACACCAAGGAAGACTACTATATATCGATGGTGCATGTAGGCGGGAATTAAACAAAGGGATGGTCTTATTGGTTTCGGGGATATAGGGGAAGAGTGAGAGGCGGGGGGGGGGGGGGGGGGTAGCTAGAAGGAGATTGTTAAGTGTGAGTGTGTGTTTTACCCATCCAGGCGGAAGTTATGTGCACAAAAGAGGAGAACGATTCGATGTGGCGTTACGATTGAGGGTAATTAAACGTATGGAGACATAGAGACCTTGAACGTGCATGTGTGAGAGGTATACATGTATACGTGGGATGTGTGTGTGTGCGCGCGCGCATGATCGAGATAAAAGAAAGAAGACATATGTCATAAGATCAACGACATGGGAGAGACGGATCGGTATGACAATATGCATGCATGTGAGAATGTAGGGAAGAAGGCCCGACAATTGAGCATGTGTTTTTGTCTTTAAGAGATAGTGGCGTGGGCTGGAGCATGCATCTATGGTGAGCAGAGGGAGTGAGGCGCAACGATTGTGCAAAAGAGACCAACCTATAAATGCATATGTATGGAGAGACATATATAGTGTGGGTGATAGGAAGCAAGACTCCGTGCGAGAAAGAAATGTTGACGGAGAAACTACAGATAGATACAGAGATGGAGATGCTAGCTAGAGGGACATCCGCTAGTTTGGGTGTTGGAGATGACCGTCGGGTGGTTCAAAGGGTGAAGTTATATATGTGTGTGAGAGGGCACTTGACTGCATGTAGAGAGAAACATATGTAGTGTGCGTGATAGGAATCAAGAGTGAGGGCGAGAAACAAGGTTGATGGAGAAACAGATAAATAGAAAGATAAAGATGCTAGCTAGTGTGCGTTAGAGATAGGAGTCGAGTGGATCAGAAGGCTGGGTTATGTGTGTGGGTGTGAGAGAGATAGAGAGAGGGTGCATGTGAGTCACATACAAACAGATATCAGAGAGAAATGAGATCCAGAGAGACGGAGTTTTGTGTCTGCGAGAGAGAAAGATATTTCAAAACGAGAGTGATAGCTAGAGAGACATACGAGGGAACGCAAGATATCTCTAGGGAGAGAGGGTGTGTGTGAGCGACATACAAGAGAACAAGGGAGAAATATGAGACCCTGGGAGACAGAGTTTGTGTTTGTGTGTGAGAAAGAGATATTGAAGAGGAAGAGTCGTAGGTTCTCATATCTAAGGAGCGAAAGACATCTCTGTATGAGGGGTGTGCGAGTGGCACACATGGGAATAGTAGAGAGAAATGAGACCCCGGGAGACAAAGTTTTGTGTTTATGTGAGAGAAAGAGATTCCACATGGAGAATCACAGTTAGAGACACATAGCAGGGAGCGAGATATACTTAGAGAGAGATAGAGTGATGAAGGTCGAGGGAGAGAGTACCGTCAGTGTGTTACGAAGATAAAAGATCATTGTCGACATACAGGTAGCACGAGAGATACCTGAGAGACGATGAACGCGTATAGGTCCAGAGAGATAGTCCTATATAAGCATGAGTGATAGCTATATGAGACGAATATCTGGATTAAAGGGGATTCAAATATTTAAACTAGAGATCACGACATCGATAATATCATAACGCAAATTGGTGTATCAAACATGCATATTCATTTGAATTTGGGCACACGTGTAATGTTATATAGTTTATCAATATTGGTGATCCATAGATTCTTCAATTACAAACAATGCATGGTTTATATGCAATTAATGTCTAAACGGGATTACACTATATGTTGCGTGTGTGAAACACATTATACATGTTTGAGAAGTAAAAAAAGCCCGCATGAAACACACATTAATTGGAAACAGTTAGCGAGGAATGCATACATTGGATTTCAACATAAAGTGGTTTCAAATATTTGAAAATCCAAAATGATGGATACAACCTTATGAATCTGAGATCATGCCATTTTTAAACCATATTTATGTATAAATGGTGTTGTGCTTTTGAAAGTATATATAAAAAAATGATGTATATAGAATGTAATTCCAATTGAAAATGGATCCTGCCCGAAAGAAAAATAGAATACAAACAGGATTCGAATTGAGTTGGCACGGTAAACGTGCACTCTGCAAAATTTGAACGAAGCGGGGAAAGTCGCAGTGACCGCCCGAAACCAAAATATGCGAGATGGAAATCACTACTGCCTATCCCTGCCACGCAAAGCCTATCTGCTGGATTTCTATAGGTTTCGATAGGGGTAGGTTTGTAATTTCAACCAAACGTGACGTAACCGCCTCTCACCCGGATTCATACACGGTGGGCGCCAAAACACAGTGTGTCCTCGGCCAAAATCGACTCCCTCCCCGATTCATATTCATACTCGATGGGCGCCAAAAACAAACTCTCGTCGACAAATATTCGGTGTATGCGAGATTACCGTCCTATCCCCAACTGACTAATGTTGCTGTGATGTAGCAGAAATTTGAAACGAGGGCTAAGTTTGTAAATTTCCTCGCATGGTTCCCCCCTTCCTCTCTACCTCCCTTTTCCCCATTCGTACTCCGTGGATGCCAAAACACCCTCTCCACCCCACCCTCCTCCGTCCGCCGCCGTCCGCCACCCCATCCACCGCCGTCCTCCTCCACCATGCCGGAGCTGATACCCCGACGCCGCCGTCCATTACAAGAGATCGACCTCTCTCATCCACGGCTTCGGACCGGGATCCTTGCATCCCGTCCTCTCGCTTCATCCCCGCCGTCGTCCACCTTGCCGGCGCCGCTCCTACGACCGTCTCGTCCACTGCGCCCCGCCGCCACCGTCTACCCTACTAGATCTGCTTCCACGCCACCGACAGCCATCGCTACCGCAGCACCGTCAAATTCTCAGCAGATGCGTACACGGCGCCGCACCAGAGGCGGTACTCTTTCGTATCGGCTCAACTTATTTATCGCAGCAAGAAAATAGATCGCCACTTCTTTACTCTGATTTCTTGTCTTGGTTGCAAAGTTGCCTTTGTCCGGTTTGCACCTTCAGATCCGCCATGGCACGCTCAACACTATACTCCCAATGCTTATGGTTTTCCCCTTTTATATTCCACACTAGTTAAATCACAGTAGACTAAATTTCAAAATTGGGTCAGTCAATTTTTCAGAGCTCGCCGGTGCGATCGAAGGGGCTCGGGTGGTTGTGGGGCCTCGCTGAACAAAGAAAACTCGACGCGGGTGGGGGTTGGGGCGGGGGTGGGGGTGGGGGTGGCGGAGGAGCACATGCGGTGGGGGCTGGTGGTCCGGCCGGCGGCCCGTGCGGTGTTCTGTATGGGAAGAATCAGAGACGATGAAGAAGAAGGGTTAGGAGACGTAGGATCTTCATCCAACCGCCTGAAATGGTCGAGAGACAGCTGGGAGTTGCATTCTTAATACGCTCTGGTTCATCATGTGTGGGCACTGCGCAACCAACATTTTATTATCCAAAATCTGCTTGCTCTTCTTTACCATGTTCCTCTTCCGTTCTTCTTTAATATGTACTCTCTCCATTCCTAAATACAAGTCTTTGTATAGATTCCACCATGGACTACATATGGAGCAAAATGAGTGAATCTACACTCTAAAATGTATCTGGATACATCTGTATGTGATCCATAGTGGAAATCTCTACCAAGACTTATATTTTGGAACGGAGGGAGTATGATAGTAGTACAGTATGTTCCTTGTACTGAAGATGAGCAGGGACATTTGCAGTGTAGAGGTCTATACGGTCGGTTGTGATGGACACTTTGAGCCTCTTTGATTCGTAGGATCTTGTAAACATAGGAATAGGATTTGTAGTGGCCTGCCCACTTGAATCCTATAAGAATAGCAAGGAAATGCGGGGAGCTGTGTCGCCTTTGAGAGTTACACTGATATTAACAGTACCGCACCTTCACTTGAAGAGAGCTGGTATCCGAAGCCTTTCTAGCCGTACCGGCAATACTAGCACATATATTCCAGCAAGTTCCACTTTGCTGATTTTACTCTGATGCTTAAGGTTTTCCCGTTATATCTACACTATGATTTGTGTAGCTGCTTTGTGTCGCACTAGCAGCAGTCCACTCTTGAAGCTAAACACTGCAATGACTTACGAAATTGGCACCAAGGTATTGAGTGCCATTCTGGATGCAATGAAACTCATACGCTCCCCACCTGTTGATTCTTGTTTAGAATATGATCCTAATGACTATTCTAACCTCGAGGAGTCAAAGGCAGATGGCCTGTCCTGTTCACCCATCAAGGTGCCTGTTCTAATTTGGCAATGTTTTATTGATTGCGGGTATCTTGCATATGTTGTCTTGCATTTCTTCTACTTTATTGCACCGCCATCTGCTTAGTTTACTAATCATATATGTCGAGATGCCATGCCCATCCATTATCAATACATATTCCATCTGTCATCATACCATGTTTTTCCCCTCAAATGCTGTTCTTGTGCATCAGACATCAAAAAGGAAGAGGGTGATTGCCGAACCTGAAGGAGCACCAGCAAAGTCCTTGAAAAACATGGTGGTGCCGGAGAAATCAGACAACACCCCACTTATATTGGCTGTACAACCAGTGACACAAAACGTAGGACCGACTCTAGCAGACTGTACCCATACTTCACTGGCCACACCACTAGCCCCACCGCACAGGACCTGCAGTCCAGCAAAAGGTATACCGATTTCATTTGCCATAGCACCAGTTGTACCACAGAAAAATCCCACTCCAGCAAAAAGTACAGCAAGTCCACCGGCCGAAGACCAATCCCAACTGCAGAGACAGCCAATTCCTGCAGATTGGAATCCCATTCCATTTATTCCCAGTTTAAAAGACAATGCTTTCAATGTTGTTAGGGACTACGTGCATATATTCCCATCATGGGAAGATTATTGTGAAGACAAACACCATTTTCACATCTTCCTGTCCAACTTACGTGTAAGTGCTATTATTCATGGTTATTATTTTCCTGTTTTCTGCTGATTGAACACGTCAATGATTTACATTACATTGTTGTAACTAGGCGAGGGTCAATCTGGATAGTCAGGACGAGCAAAGCTTGCTTGTGCTTTTCAAGGAAGCATTGCAGCAGTATCGGTGTTACCTGAGGAAATCACACTTTGATGGCAAGTCTATAAACGAATTTCCGGTGAAGTCTCCTGTGCTAAATTTAGAAGACATTGAATGGAAAAACCTTGTTATGCACTGGTCTCGTTCCTAGGATGAGGTACTGTCTATGAAATCACATGACAATTTGAACTTCTACTTTTCCGCATGTGCCTTACGGATCTTTTTTGCAGGAAATCTGCTCGAAGAAGAATTCCGGTTTGACAAGAACGACAGGATATCGCAAATATGCTGCCCGCTGCTTTGCTCTTGTTAGTACCTGTTGTCCTATATCACTGTACTTGCATACATACCTGGTTCATTATGTGACAGCAGTATGCATGATAGCTTGCTTATCAATTGTTCGCTCCAAATTATCTGATCTGTATGAATGGTTACATTAGTGTAGAATATATCCAATGCCAATTTTTTTTAGCTCTGCATTGTTCTTGTAAGTACATGATGTCCTTTATCAGTGTACTTATAATGACAGGTAATTGTTCATGTACCATCACTTTGCAGCTTATTTTCCTTTGCCCTCCATTTTCTACACATCAGATCTATATTTACTCTTACCATAAGGTTGGTACTGAAGAAGTTTAGGTGTGCATTGCTCTTGGCTCTACCTTTTGCCTGTATCGCTGCACTTACATTTATAGCTACTTGGTTATGTAGCATCACTCTTCATCTTATCTTAAATATTCTCCATTTTTTCGTATATTATCACATCTATATTTACTCTTAACAAAATGTAGAATAAAGGTAATGCTTTTGAAGAAGATTCTGTGGTAAACTTCTTGAATTGCCCCCCCCCCATCAGCATGGAAAAGGCCTTTATAGAGCCTGTCTTCAGCAATAATGTAAGTTTGTCCATCTCAAGCCTTCAAACTTTGTTGTATATATTTGGTTAGGCATGACTGCAACAACTGTTTATTTTTGGTGTTTGCATCAAATTGCTTGTTTAAAGTTTATTATGTAGTTCATAAACAAAAGTTTGTCCTTTCTCAATTTAAGTTTTCAGTTGTACAACCAAGTTCCTTCTTTATACCATGTAAATTAAACTATACGGAGCAAGTGATCTTCTTTTGCACTGCATGTATGCTTCTGTTCTTCATCTGTAATCCAGTGGTGTGGTGAACCTACCCACTACAGCACAATGTCATATTCTGCAATGTCTTAACTATGAACAATGTCATATCATTCTACTATTATTTAAACCATCTCTTTATTTGCCAATCTGAAATGGTATAAATTGACAGCACACTAACCATTCATACTTATGAGTTCTTGATCTGTAATCCAGTGGTGTCGTGAAGCTGCCAACTCCTTCACAATGTCATTTCCTGCCATGTCTTGACCTGAACAATACCATATTGTGTTAATGCAATTTTAAATTGTGTCACTTTATTCGTCCGTAAGAAATGTGATGAATTGTCAGCACTGATACTTTTATGTGCAAAACCTGTGATCTGTCTGCTTGTTTATCTTTCAGAGTGAGGAAGATATAAGTGTTGAACAAGCGTAGTCTCATCATCTTGCTCAGCTGCTTGCGCTGCAGCTCCCCAGCAGGGCTAACCTTTCTTGAACTCTATTGAAGTGCTGTCGGTTTTGTATATTATTTTGTCGGCGTGTTTATTTGCACTGGTGGCGATCTTTGATGCCCAGTGTATGTAATCTGCTGTCTGCTTGTGCTTTATTATCATAGTGGCGAACTTTGATGCCCAGTGGATGTAATATGCCGTAATTTCTTTATTGTATAGTCTAGGTTTTTTCTTATTCACGATGCTGCAGTTATTTTACTGTATATATATCCTGTCTTCGCAGTAAACCGGCCAAACCGTAAAATTACGGTACATAATCGGGCCGTCATGGAATCACGATGTAGGTTGGGCCTGAAACGTGCCGAACAGCTCACGGGCCGGCAGCAGCCCGAAATGAACCCCGGCCCATGATTGTGCGAATCAAATCACGGGCTTTTACAGGCCAAAATTGTCTCGGTCCTTGTTTGGCCCAATCAGATATCGGCTGCGAGCAGGCCGGATGCAAACCGGGCCGTAGTTAGGCCCAACTATATGACGGGCTTTTAAAAGGCCGAAATTAATATCGGGCCGAAATGTTAAACGGGCCTTTAACAGGCCAAAACTAATATCAGGCCGAATTACTAAGTGGGCCTTTAGCAAGTGGGCCCAAAAGCATAGTGTCCAGTTGACGGGCCGAATCTGATATGGGCCATAATTGAGCCCAAAGCCTCTTAAAGGGCCGGACCTGATCTGGGCCGTAATTTGGCCCAGAACGTGGTAGGCTTAACGGGCAGGATCTCATATGGGCCACTATTAGGCCCGGAGCGTGGCAGGCCATTAATGGACTAGATCAAATATGGGCCGGCATTTGGCCCAAAACATGGCACCGAGTTAATGGGCCGGCCTACTAGGGTCCTCAAAATCTTGTGGGCCTACAGCTGGGCCGGCCCATTAATGTCGGCAAAATCTCGTGGGCCTTTAGCTGGGCCGGCCCATTATGATCCGCAAGAATCTTGTGGGCCTTTACCTGGGCCGGCCCATTATGGCACACAAAAATCTTGTGGGCCTTTACCTGGGCCGGCCCATTATGGCCCGCAAAATCTTGTCGGCCTTTAGCTGGGCCAGCCCATTATGGTCCGCAAAATCTCGTGGGCCTTTAGCTGGGCCGGCCCATTATGGTCCGCAAAATCTTGTGGGCCTTCAGTTGGGTCGGCCCATTTAAACTTGATGGGCCAGTCCACGTGTCAACATATCATAGGCGCGTCTCGCCCATTGGATGAGTGACACCTGTGCCAACGCGGACCTGACACGTGTCTCCTCCAGCCAATGATGATTTTACACATGGAAAATCCCCATTGGTCGGGGCTGTTAACGGGTTATCGGATCCAAAACCCGACCCGATAGCTTAATGGCATTCCGTTACGGTGGATGCCACGTGTCGGTCACCCTTGACGAAAGCACTTCTGTGACGCGCGATTTATCGTCATGGAAGTGGATACTTCCGTGATGATAATTTTGGTAATGTCATGGAACACTTCTACGACAGCACAGGTATGACTATCTTGATTCTGTCATAAATTTGTCATGGATGTACATGCATGACAAAAAATGCGACCTACTGTGACAAACACGTATCATCACGGAAGTGTATTTTTTTTGTAGTGCCAACTACAACTATGGATATCCGCCAGGCCATCCGTGGCAATAAACCAACTTAGGCCAAAAGCCTAAGCTTGGGGGAGTACGTATTTCTCACCGACATTACATTTATGTTCACACACTCATTGCTAGTTGTCGGTGCTCATACTCTTCCACTGTATTATCCATGCTAGTTTATTTTCTTTTTAGTTTTCTTCTTGTGTGTTTGAAAATCCTTAAGAAAAACCAAAAAAATTAGTTGTAGCTTTTAGCTAGTTTACTTTCCATGCTTGTAGTAGTAATAATTAAAAAGAAAACCCAAAAATATTTCCCGTTCTTCTTTTGCTTGTTCGGAGCTCTCCCGTGTAAATAGTTTTATTTCTTTTCTTTTCTTTGGGGGTCGATAGGAGAAGACCATAATGAAATTGTTGAAGTGGCTCTTATATGCATTATTGTTGACTTAACCAAGAGCCCATATTGCCTTGTCTTCTCCTGTATATTGAATGCTCGCGGATTCCAGCTTAGTCCAATGCACGTGCAATATTATTATTATTCACATCGTTCGGTCGTGCAAGTTAAAGGCAATAATGACGATATATGATGGACTGATTGAGATGAGAGAAGCTGGTATGAACTCAACCTCTCTTGTTTTTGTAAATATGATTAGTTCATCGTTCTTGATTCAGCCTATTATGAATAAACATGTTTGAAATGACAATTAGAGATTATAGTTGCTCGTGCCATGCTTAATTAGCTAGGAGTTTATAATGGTTTACCTTGCGTGCCAACATGCTATTAAAATGGTTGTGATGTGGTATGATGGGGTGGTATCCTCCTTTGAATGATTCGTGTGACTTGACTTGGCACATGTTCACGCATGTAGTTGAAACAAATCAACATTGCCTTCATGATATTTATGTTCATGGTGGATTATATCCTACTCATGCTTGCACTCAATGTTCATTAATTTTAACGCATGTTTATGACTGTTGTCGCTCTCTAGTTGGTCGCTTCCCAGTCTTTTGCTAGCCTTCACTTATACTAAGCGGGAATACTACTTGTGCATCCAATCCCTTAAACCCCAAAGTTATTCCATATGAGTCCACTATACCTTCCTATATGCGGTATCTACCTGCCGTTCCAAATAAATTTGTATGTGCCAAACTCTAGACCTTCAAATGAAATTCTGTTTTGTATGCTCGAATAGCTCATGTATCAACTAGGGCTGTCCGTATCTTCCATGTTAGGCGGGTTATTCTCAAGAGGAGTGGACTCCGCTCCTCACTCACGAGAAAATGGCTGGTCACCGGGATGCCTAGTCCCGTGCTTTATGCAAATCAAATCAAAATAATTGCAAACAAAACTCCCCCGGGACTGTTGTTAGTTGGAGGCACTCGTTGTTTCGAGCAAGCCATGGATTGATGCTTGTTCGTGGAGGGGGAGTATAAACTTTACCATTTTGTTTGGGAACCGCCTATAATGTGTATAGCATGGAAGATATCGCCATCTCTTGGTTGTTATGTTGACAATTAAAGTATGCCGCTCAAAATATTATTTACCTCTGTTTTAAAATCGAGCTCTGGCACCTCTACAAATCCCTGCTTCCCTCTATGAAGGGCCTATCTATTTACTTTCATGTTGAGTCATCACCCTCTTATTAAAAAGCACCAGCTGGAGAGCACTGCTGTCATTTGCATCCATTACAATTAATTTATATTGGGTATGACTATGACTGGATCTCTTTTACCATGAATTACAATGTTTAGTCAGTCCTTGATCTTTAAAGGTGCTCTGCATTTATGTTTGGCAGTCTCAGAAAGGGCTAGCGAACTTTCATGTTGAGTCATCACCCTCTTATTAAAAAGCACCAGCTAGAGAGCATTGCTGTCATTTGCATCCATTACTATTAATTTATATTGGGTATGACTATGACTGGATCTCTTTTACCATGAATTACAATGTTTAGTCAGTCCTTGATCTTTAAAGGTGCTCTGCATTTATGTTTTGCGGTCTCAGAAAGGGCTAGCGAGATACCATCTTGTTATATCATATCATGATTGTTTTGAGAAAGTGTTGTCATCCGAGATTTATTATTATTGCTCGCTAGTTGATTATGCCATTGATATGAGTAAACATGAGACCTAAGTGTTATTGTGAATATGGTTAGTTATAATCTTTGCTGAAAAATTGAATGCTGGCTTTACATATTTACAACAACAAGAGCAAACAGAGTTTGTAAAAGTTTTTCTATATCACTTTCAGTTTATCAACTGAATTGCTTGAGGACAAGCAAAGGTTTAAGCTTGGGGGAGTTGATACGTCTCCGTCGTATCTACTTTTCCAAACACTTTTGCCCTTGTTTTGGACTCTAACTTGCATGATTTGAATGGAACTAACCCGGACTGACGCTGTTTTCAGCAAAATTGCCATGGTGTTATTTATGTGCAGAAACAAAAGTTCTCCGAATGACCTGAAACTCCACGGAACTTATTTTTGGAAAATATTAAAAATATTGATGAAAGCATCAAGGCCAGGGGGCCCACCACCTGTCCACAAGGGTGGGGGGCGCGCCTGCCCCCCTGGGCGCCCCCCCCTTCCTCGTGGCCCCCCTGTTGCTCCACCGACCTCAACTCCAACTCCAATATTCGTGTTCGGGGAGAAAAAAATCAGAGAGAAAGATTCATCGCGTTTTATGATACGGAGCCGCCGCCAAGCCCTAAACTCTCTCGGGAGGGCTGATCTGGAGTCCGTTCGGGGCTCCGGAGAGGGGAATCCGTCGTCGTCGTCATCATCAACCATCCTCCATCACCAATTTCATGATGCTCACCCCGTGCGTGAGTAATTCAATCGTAGGCTTGCTGGACGGTGATGGGTTGGATGAGACTTATCATGTAATCGAGTTAGTTTTGTTAGGGTTTGATCCCTAGTATCCACTATGTTCTGAGATTGATGTTGCTATGACTTTGCTATGCTTAATGCTTGTCACTAGGGCCTGAGTGCCATGATTTCAGATCTGAACCTATTATGTTTTCATGAATATATGTGAGTTCTTGATCCTATCTTGCAAGTCTATAGTCACCTACTATGTGTTATGATCCGGCAACCCCGAAGTGACAATAATCGGGACCACTCCCGGTGATGACCATAGTTTGAGGAGTTCATGTATTCACTATGTGTTAATGCTTTGGTCTGGTACTCTATTAAAAGAAGGCCTTAATATCCCTTAGTTTCCGTTAGGACCCCGCTGCCACGGGAGGGTAGGACAAAAGATGTCATGCAAGTTCTTTTCCATAAGCACGTATGACTATATTCGGAATACATGCCTACATTACATTGATGAATTGGAGCTAGTTCTGTGTCTCCCTATGTTATGACTATTACATGATGAACCACATCCGGCATAATTCTCCATCACCGATCCAATGCCTACGAGCTTTTTACATATTGTTCCTCGCTTATTTACTTTTCCGTTGCTACTGCTACAATCGCTACAAAACCCAAAAATATTACTTTTGCTACCGTTACTGTTACTTCCATATTACCTTTCTACTAAATACTTTGCTGCAGATACTAAGTTATCCAGGTGTGGTTGAATTGACAACTCAACTGCTAATACTTGAGAATATTCTTTGGCTCCCCTTGTGTCGAATCAATAAATTTGGGTTGAATATTCTACCCTCGAAAACTGTTGCGATCCCCTATACTTGTGGGTTATCAGGCACCTGCGTGGTGACAGGCAGCCTCTACACCAACTCAGCAAGCACCTGCGTGGTGGCATGCAGATCTTCGTGAAAGCCCTGCCACCGCGCCACCTCAGCTGCCTGCCTGCCTAATTTATTTTCGTGTGCTTCTTGTTAGACCTGCTCTTCTCACAACCCCGCGCTGTGACACCCCAAAATTTTGACCTTGTTTTATTAATTAAAATTTTGCCAGGAAATTAAACTTCTTCATTTGTCTAGATTTACCTTTTGATATTATGGGTTTTTACATCAAGTGGAAACTTTCCAAAAGTATTATTAGACTTGTACACTCTCTCTATGAATCAATTCTTTATTAGTGGATTTAATTGCAAGATTTGCTCTTCCCTGAGCTTTATTCTTTTAAAATGATTTTTCATGAATTTGGAGTCTCTGTTGCATTGCAACCATTTGATTAATGCATTTAAAATTTTTACCAAAATTTGGGGATGTCATGTGATGTTTCCACACCACTTTTATGCAAAAATATCTTCTGGTTATTGGAGATTTTGAGCTCCACATCAACTTTTCAAATCTGGTCCAGTAGGCATTTTTGCACTACAACCTATTTAAATATTCCTTTAAAAATTCTTCCAAGTGTTTGGAGATGTCAGGAGATGCATATAATTCAACTTTATGCAAAAACCCAGTGATGTTCTATGAAAAATTTGAGTGAATCAACCTCATCTTCATTCTGGTCCAGTTTGGTGATTTGTACTGCAACCCTAATTTATTTTGCTCTGGTGCCCATGAGCTTTTTCCTACTTATAGTCCTCCCTACCAAACCCTTAAGTCCAGGAGATTGGACCCATTGGAGTATTTTCAGTGCATGCAATGATAGCCTTTAGTTTCTGCCCAAAACTGGTTTTCTCAAAACTTACACTGACAAATTTCTGTTTTTGCCAAACTAACCTTACCACCTTCTTTAGCTCCTAAAGAGACTAGGATCTGGGGAGTTTGGCCACCCCAAGAGTTGCCTAGATGCCCATGGCATTCTGTCGAACACCCTGTGTGCAGGAACAGTTTTGGCATATTTTCTAGTTTGCATTGTGGACTTGAGCCCCTGACCCATCCAGCATGTCCACTAACCTCCTAGCTATCCCTAACCCTGGCCTGTTATCTACCAGCATCACCCACGCTCTCTAGCACGCGCTGGCTTTTCGTCAAACACCTGATGTGCGTGCTCTGCGCACGGCCAGAGCGCGCGTTTTGCACGTGCGTGCGCTCGGGTCGCCGCGTCGCACCCCTGGCCCTTGCTCGCCTGCAGAGCCACGCCCTGCCCTCGTCCACACACCAGTACCCTCCAAGCCTCCCTGGCGCCCTACAGCGCCGCCGTCAGGGCTCCCTTGGCGGCACACCAGCGTCGGCAGTGGGCTCTGCCGTGGACGGCGCCGCCCAAGCAACCCGCGCGCGCCAGCTGCCCCCTGGGAACAGCCCGAGCCTATCCACAAGCCCGTCGGCACGCGCTCGTCGCCGCCACGTAGTCCTGTAGCTACAGAACAGCGGTCGCCGGCGATCCTATCCACGGCCGCCGCGGGACCGACCTCGAGCGCCTATATAAGGGGACCCCGAGCTCAACCTAGCACTCAGGCAACCTCATTCTAACCCCCTAGTGCCCCCATCACCCAGCAATCGACGTCGGGAAGCTTTCTTCCCCGTCTCCGGCCAGTTCGGTCGCCGCCTCAATCCAGTGCAGTGCGTCGCAACCGGACCCTCCCCCGCCCATCCAACGCCACCAACCGTCTCCCCATAGTCTTGCGGAGCTGCCTAGCGCCTCAGCCTCGACCAAGGACCACCACAGCCCGAAGTCCCTTTGCTCCCGAAGCCCCCTCCGCCGCGGAGCTCGCCGCCGGCGACTCCTTCCACCACCGTCGACCCAGCGACCACCGGAAGGACCGCCCCGGTCAGGCGGGTCCATCCCTGCCCTCAGATGCCCTCGAGGAGCAGCCGTTCGTCGACGGCGATCGCCGGAGTTCCGCCTCCGTTCGGGCAGAGGAAGAGGAGGGAGGAGAGACTAGTCAAACCTGACCAGTGGGCCCGCTGGACCCACTGTCAGCAACCCAGCCCCGCCGACGCGTGTTTTAAGTGGAGACGTGTTTCGCAAAATACGTTTTCGCTCAACAGAAAGCGTAAGCCCCTCCGAAACGTTTTCTTTTTCTGTTTTATTTAAAACAGAACTTTGACCAAACTTTGACTGGCTATATCTTTTAAAATAAAACTCCAAATGAGTTGATTCTTTTTCCTACCTCTCTCAAATTTCATCTAGTTAATTTTAAGATTTATTTCAAAAAATATTTGGGACAACTTTTTGTACTGTTTTTGAAATGTGTGTTATTTGAATATTTCTCAAAATAGGATTTTGGAGAAAAGGCAACCTTCAAAAAGTGCACCCCCACATGCATACACTTGAAGGCAAGCATTCTGAACTCTGGCATAATATTTTTGTGTGGTGTTTTGGTACGGTTACAACACCACCGTGACTTGGTGCATACGTTATTTTTGTGTGACGATGAAGTCACACACATGAGTACATATTTGAGATGCCTTACAGTTAGAAATGGATATGCTGGTGATAGTAATCATCCTCGCGAGCTTTCCATGCATACCGGCAGGAAGCCGGGAAAGTCGTGGTCTTGGGTAGACACGAGCTTGTCCCTAGTTCCTCGTTGAGACGAGTATGTCCGGTATGGCATGGTGATGCTTGAGGAGTGGTGAGTTTATCTGTTAATGAAAATATTTTTGTCATGCTAATCTTTCGGAGAAGACTTGGACCTCCTGAGTCGGCCGTAGGTCGAGTCTTGTTCAGTAACTTCCCCTCCTTGTTTTGTACTACCACTTGTCCCTGCTGCAGGTAGGGTACGGTTCAGTAAGTCGTCAACCCCTTACCAAAGCACACACCATACAGAGAGGCCATGGTGGAAGATACCGGATGCATCCGGTAGGCATGCCACCTGGTCCGGGGGCATGGGTGTTTCCGGCTGGGACCGAGAGGGGGGCACCCCTTAGAGCACGCGATATAAATTTGATCCCATGCTACGTCGAGGTTGTAGCCTCCCCACTTAGAGTTTGGCTTGACAGGTGTTGTGGGTGATTCCAGACACCGGTAAGTTAAGCTGGTGTGTGCAGGTCAGGCGTGTTTTCAATTAAAAGGCCGTAAGCGGAATTAGCCCCGATGGACTAAATAAATCCGTTACTCGTGGGTAAAGAGTACACCCTCTGCAGAGGATATATCTATTCGGATAGCCATGTCCATGGGTAGGACTACAGTCTGAGATGGGTCTAGTGACGGTATTCGGATGGAGAAACGGGTAAACTGGATCATAGTAATGGTATTCGGATGGAGAAACGGCTAAACTGGATCATAGTAACAGTATTCGGATGGAGAAACGGCTAAACTAGAACATAGTGACGGTCTTCGGATGGAGAAACGGCTAGACTAGAACTTTGATTATGACCTATGGCACATGAGGATTATGATTATTATTATTGTGGACTAACCAGTTACTTCATTTGAATTATTGAGTATCCCTGGGACGGTTCTACCTCCTGGATATTCACTGTGATTATTCTTATATAAGCCCTTTATGTGGCGTCGCTCAGACGCCCGACTGCGGCATGCTTGTTATTTATTTATCCTTTATAAGCCCTTTATGTGGCGTCGCTCAGACGCCCGACTGCGGCATGTTTGTCATTTATTTATTACTCATAAGCCCTTTATGTGGTGTCGCTCAGACGCCCGATTGTGGCATGCTTGTTATCTTCTTTTATTCATAAGCCCTTTATGTGGTATCGCTCAGACGCCCGACTGTGGCATGCTTGTTATCTTCTTTTATTCATAAGCCCTTTATGTGGTGTCGCTCAGACGCCCGACTATGGCATGCTTGTTATCTTCTTTTATTCATAAGCCCTTTATGTGGTGTCGCTCAGACGCCCGACTGAGGCATGATTTATCTTATTATCCTTTTCAAGGTGTCGCTTCAGACACTCGGTCAGTGCATTCTATTTTCTACTTCCGTATTGCATATTCATTTTTTACCTGCTTGCGAGCATCATGGATTTCGTTTATTTCGTGACAGACGTTATGATCGTAGAATCTTTCGGAGCATGTTTGCCCACTATTATATTATACTCGTATTCATAATGTTTGCGAGTACATTCAAACGTACTCACTGGCTTGTCCCTGGCTATTGTCTTGGCCAGATTCCTCGCATGGAGAGAGCATTGCGTTGATAGCCCCGGAACCTACGCAATGATGATAGCAGCCTCGCGAAGATAGGAGTTATCCTGGTCAGCTGTTCTTGTGGGAAATGGAGTCCCATAGACGCAGATGAACCACAAATCGCTTCCGCCATCAACCACTAGAAACCAAGTGCTGTACTCATAGGCCACAATGGTCTTGTACTACATATTTTGTTCTTTGCTTGGAATTCTTGTATCAAGTTGGTGCCTCATCAGCTAACAGTAATCCTGGGGCTGGTGAGCACAAAGGCCGTTTTCTGGGAAATGAATATCCCGAAAAACCGGTCCTGACACGCGCCCGCCAACCGTAGAAGGGATTCCAGTTATCCCATAGGTGTCGTTTCCCACCGACACATTGTATTATCCATGCTTAATTTATTTTCTCGCTTTCTTCTTGTGTGTTTGAAAAACCTTAGAAAAAAACAAAAAATAGTTGTAGTCAGTTTACTTTCTATGCAAGATTAGTTGTAATATTAAGAAGGAAACCCAAAAAGATTTCCTTGTTCTTCTTTTTCTTGTTGGGAGCTTTCTCGTGTAAATAGTTTTTCTCGTTTTTGCTTTTCCCTTTTATTTGCTTGTTCAAGAAAACCCAAAACCCCAAAAATATTTCAGTGTGTTTCTCTAAATTTCTTTTGTTTTTATTGAGTCATACCGAGGAGAAGACCACGATGAAAATGTTGAGTGGCTCTCATTTGCATAATTGTTAATCTAACGAAGAGCCCATTTTACCTTGTCGTCTCCTGTTGAATAAAATGTTTACAGATTCTAGCTTAGTCCACGACACTCTTTCACTATTATTATTTTCACATCGTTCGGTCATGCAAGTGAAAGGCAATAATGACGATATTCGATGAACTGGCTATGGCAGAGAGAAACGGGTATGAACTCGACTTGTTCTGTTTTTATAAATATGTTTAACCTAGTATCCATGATTCAGCCCATTATGATTAAACATGTTTGCATTGACAATTAGAGATTATAGTTTCTCATGACATGCATAAGTAGCTAGGAGTGGATAATGATTTATCTTGCATATCAACATTGCGTTAAAATGATTGTGATGTAGTATGATGATATGGTATCCTCCTCTGAATGTTCGAGTGGCTTGACTTGGCACATGTTCATGCATGTAGCTGAATCAAAACCAACATAGCCTCAATGATATTTATGTTCATGGTGTTCATATCCTACTCATGCTAGTGTCCAATGTTACTTATGCATAATGTATGTTCATGATCGTTGTTGCTCTCTAGCTGGCCACTTCTCAATCTATTTGCTAGCCTTCACCTGTACTAAGTGGGAATTCTGTTTGTACATCAAAAACCTTGAACCCAAGTTATTCCAGATGAGTCCACCATACCTACATATATGCGGTATTACCCCGCCGTCCTAAGTAAATTTGCATGTGCCACCTCTAAAAACTTCAAATAAATATCCTTTTTGTGTCCCTGGATCGATCATGGAACGACAAGAGGTGGTCGGTATCTTCCATGCTAAGCGGGTTATTCTCAGATCGAGCGTTTATTCACTCGCCATCGCACGAGAAAAGGGCGGTAATAGGGATGCCCAGTCCCAAACTGCAAACAAAATAGCTTACAAATAATCAAATAAAAACTCCCAATGGAGTCAAAACCTTTACATTTACCGCTTGGGAACCGCCACTAGCGTGCTTAGCATGGAAGATGTTGATAACTGATGGTCGTGAAGTTAATGAGAAGGGTGCATGTCTCAAAATATCATTTACCTCTGTTTTAAAAACTTGAGCTCTGGCACCTCTACAAATCACCGCTTCCCTCTACGAAGGGACTATCTATTTACTTTTATGTTGTGTCATCACCTTCTAAAATAAGCGCCAGAACCTGAGAGCACTACTGTCATGCTGATGCATTGTGTGTAGGTAATGTTGGGTGCATCATGACTGGATCTTTTCTACCATGAATTACAATGTTTAGTTGCTGCTTGAACTTTGGAGGTGCTCTGCATTTATGTTTTGCTGTCTCAGAAAGGGCTAGCGAGATACCATTATTGTCATATTATATCATGGTTGTTTTGACAACGTGTTGCTGTTTGAGATATCTTATTATTTGCTCGCTAGTTGATTGTGTCATTAATATGACTTAATATAATTTTTAAGACTTATTGTCGGCATGGTTAGTTATAATGTTGGCTGAAAACCTGGGTACTGTTTAAGCTTAGTTATGCAAACAAGAGCAAAAGAGTTCGTAAAAGTTTTTCTTTTTCACTTCTAGTTTATCAACTGAATTGCTTGAGGACAAGCAAAGATTTAAGCTTTGGGGAGTTGATACGTCTCCAATGTATCTACTTTTCCTAATGTTTTTCCTCTTGTTTTGGACTCTAATTTGCATCATTTGAATGAAACTAACCCCGGACTGACGTTGTTTTCGGCAGAACTACCATGGTGTTGTTTTTGTGTAGAAATAAAAGTTCTCGAAATGGAACAAAACTTTGCGAGGATTTTTTTATACAATAAAAGAGAGTTTCTGGAGCCAAGAGCCACCGGAGGGGGGCACCTGGGTGGGCACAACCCACCAGGGCGTGCCTGCCCTCCCAGGCACGCCCAGGTGGGTTGTCCCCACCCGGTGGCCCCGCAGACCCTGAAACCGACGCTATAAAATCCTATTTTTCCAGAAAAAAGGGGGGAGAAAGAATTATCGCGATCCACAAGATGGAGCCACCGTAACCTCCTGTTCTTCATCGGGAGGCGATCTGGAGTCCGTTTGGGGCTCCGGAGAGAGGGATCTTCGTTCCTCGTCATCACCAACCCTTCTCCATCGTCAATTCCATGATGCTCCCCACCGGGAGTGAGTAATTCCTTCGTAGGCTCGCTGGTCGGTGAGGAGTTGGATGAGATTCATCATGTAATCGAGTTAGTTTTGTTAGGGCTTGATCCCTAGTATCCACTATGTTCTGAGATTGATGTTGCTATGACTTTGCCATGCTTAATGCTTGTCACTTTGGGCCCGGGTGCCATGAATTCAGATCTGAACTATTTATGTTATCACAATTATATCCATGTTCTAGATCCGATCTTGCAAGTTATAGTCACCTACTACGTGTTATGATCCGGCAACCCCGGAGTGACAATAGTCAGGACCACTCCCGGTGATGACCGTAGTTTGAGGAGTTCATGTATTCACCGTGTGTTAATGCTTTGTTCCGGTTCTCTATTAAAAGGAGGCCTTAATATCCCTTAGTTTCCAGTATAGACCCCACTGCCACGGGAGGGTAGGACAAAAGATGTCATGCAAGTTCTTTCCATAAGCACGTATGACTATTTACGGAATACATGCCTACATTATATTTATGAACTGGAGCTAGTGCCATATCGCCTTAGGTTATAACTGTCACATGATGAATATCATCCAACAAATTATCGATCCAATGCCTACAAACTTATCTTATATTGTTCTTGCTAAGTTACTACTGCTTTCGTTACTGCTGCACTTGCTACAAAAATACTGTTATCACTGTTACCGTTACTATTGTTGCTGTCACTACTATCAAAACTATAATATTACATTGCTATTGGTCACGTTGCTGCAGATAATTAATCTCCAGGTGTGGTTGAATTGACAACTCAGTTGCTAATAGTTGCAAATATTCTTTGGCTCCCTTGTGTTGAATCTATAAATTTGGGTTGAATACTCTACCCTCGAAAACTGTTGTGATCCCCTATACTTGCGGGTTATCATGTAGTATGATAGGATGGTATCCTCCTTTGAATGATTCGAGTGGCTTGACTTGGCACACGTTCACATATGTAGTTGAAACAAAATCAACATAGCCTCTACGATATTTATGTTGATGGTGATTTATATCTTACTCGTGGTTGCACTCAATGTTTGTTAATCTTAATGCATATTTATGACTTTGTCGCTCTCTAGTTGGTCGCTTCCCAGCCTCTTTCTAGCCTTCACTTGTACAAAGCGGGAATACTGCTTGTGCATCCACTTTTATAAACCCAAAGTTGTTCCATATGAGTCCACAATACCTTCCTATATGTGGTATTTACCTGTCGTTCCAAGTTAATTTGCAAGTGCCGAACTCAAAACTTTCTAATGATAATCTGTTTTGTATGCTCGAATCGCTCATGTACCAACTAGGGCTGTCAATATCTTCCATGCTAGGTGGGTTATTCTCACGATGAGTGGACTCCGCTCATCATTCACGAGAAAATGGCTGGTAATCGGGATGCCCAGTCCCATGCTCAAATCAAATCAAAATAACTGCAAATAAAACTCCCCCAGGATTGTTGTTAGTTGTATGGTATCTGTTGTTTCGGACCAGCCGTGGAGTGTGCTTGTTGGTGGTGGGGGAGTATAAACTTTACCATTCTGTTTGGGAACCGCCTATAATGTATGTAGCATGGAAGATACAGAGATCTCTTGGTTGTTGTGTTGACAATGAAAGCATACCGCGAAAAATATTATTTATCTCTATTTCAAAACTCGAGCTCTGGCACCTCTGCAAATCCCTGCTTCACTCTGCGAAGGGCCTATCTATTTACTTTTATTGCTGAGTCATCATCCTCTTATAAAAACCACCAGTTAGGGAGCACCGCTGTCATCTGTATGCATTGTTATTAATTTATATTTAGTATGACTGTGATTGGATCTCTTTTACCATGAATTACAATGTCTAGTCAGTGCTTGATCTTCAGGGGTGCTCTATATTTATGTTTTGCGGTCTCATAAAGGGCTAGCGAGATACCATCTTGTTATATCATATCATGATTATTTTGAGAAAGTGTTGTCATCCGAGATTTATTATTATTGCTTGCTAGATGGTTATGCCATTTATATGAGTAAACGTGAGACCTAAATGTTATTGTGAATGTGGTTAGTTCATAATCTTTGCTGAAAACTTGAATGCTAGCTTTACATATTTGCAACAACAAGATCTAACAGAGTTTGTAAAAGTTTTTCTTTATCGCTTTCAGTTTGTCAACTGAATTGCTTGAGGAGAAGCAATGGGTTAAGCTTGGAGGAGTTGATACGTCTCCATCATATCTACTTTTCCAAACTCATTTGCCCTTGTTTTGGACTCTAACTTGCATGGTTTGAATGGAACTAACCTGGACTGACGTTGTTTTCAGCAGAATTGCCATGGTGTTATTTTTGTGTAGAATAATAAGTTCTCGGAATGACTTGAAACTTCACGGAGATAAGTTTTGGAATTAATAAAAAATATTGGCGAAAGAATCAAGTGAAGGGGGCCCACACCCTGACCACAAGGGTGGGGGCGTGCCACCCGACCTTGTGGGCCCCTGGACCTCCACCGACCTCAACTCCAACTCCATATATTCACGTTTGGGGAGAAAAAAATCAGAGAGAAGGATTCATCGTGTTCTATGATACTGAGCCGCTGCCAATCCCTGTTCTTCCTCAGGAGGGCAGATCTGGAGTCCGTTCGGGGCTCCGGAGAGGGGAATCCGTCGCCATCGTCATCATCAACCATCCTTCATCACCAATTTCATGATGCTCACCGCCGTGCATGAGTAATTCCATCGTAGGCTTGCTGGACGGTGATGGGTTGGATAAGATTTACCATGTAATCAAGTTAGTTTTGTTAGGGTTTGATCCCTAGTATCCACTATGTTCTAAGACTGATGTTGCTATGAGTTTGCTATGCTTCATGCTTGTCACTAGGGCCCGAGTGCAATGATTTCAGATCTGAACCTATTATGTTTTCATGAATATATTTGTGTTCTTGATCCTATCTTGCAAGTCAATAGTCACCTACTACGTGTAATGATCCGGCAACCCCGGAGTGACAATACTCGGGACCACTCCCGGTGATGACCGTAGTTTGAGAAGTTCATGTATTCACTAAGTGCTAATGCTTTGGTCCAGTACTTTATTAAAAGGAGGCCTTAATATCCCTTAGTTTCCACTAGGACCCCGCTGCCACGGGAGGGTAGGACAAAAGATGTCATGCAAGTTCTTTTCCATAAGCACGTATGACTATATTCGGAATACATGCCTACATTATATTGATGAATTGGAGCTAGTTCTGTGTCACCCTATGTTGTAACTATTGCATGACGAATGCCATCCGACATAATTATCCATCATTGATCCATTGCCTACGAGCTCGTTTCATATTGATCTTTGCTAAGTTACTTTTCCGTTGCTACTGTTACGATTGCTACAAAACTGCTACTGTTACTTTTGCCACCGTTACTGCTACTTCCATACTACTTTGCTGCAGATATTAAGTCTTTCAGGTGTGGTTGAATTGACAACTCAGCTGCTAATACTTGAGAATATTCTTTGGCTCCCCTTGTGTCGAATCAATAAATTTGGATTGAATACTCTACCCTCGAAAATTGTTGCGATCCCCTATACTTGTGGGTTATCAGGTAGGTGGGGAAATTCTTGATCCTTCTGGATGCCGATCCCACTGTCATCTGGGTGTTATGTAGCGAGCCACTTGGCGAGCGGGCTCAGCGGGCCCACTCTGGCCCAACGAATCTTCTGTTGGGCTGCATGATCCTCTTGGGCCTGCTGTCGACGCGTCTTGGAGTGAAGCCGTCGGCTGCCTTGGTGGTACGTGTGCTGACAGTATATTGATTAGAGCCCCTAAGTTGATGTTTATAAACAAGGGGGAAAAGTCCATGATATGCTACGTATATTTAATAGAAATATAAAGTAATATACTGAGATGTTTCATGAAATAACTCTCCCATTTTTCGCCACAAAGGGGATTTTTTTTATTATCATCAGGGGATTTATTACTTGAGAATGAGAGTGGTGTGCATACTTCAGAAAGCGCTCCCTCGATATTCTAAAACTCCACCTCAATAGGTTCTCCAGATACACCGCATTGTCAACGAAGTAATCCTTCATCAGCTTCGCATGGCCCTCGGTCCTACTGCGCCAAATGTACCTATGGCCTTGCCGAGAACAAGCTCTAGTTCTTCTTCTTCATCCATCTATCATGACCAGCTTGTTTTTGATCGGCTCGACAAGCGCCGACAACGAGGATAGCAAAGAAAAAAGTCCTCTCACCCGAATTTCGTAAATTGGGACCTTTTTGGTGAGAACGTTTTGCCACTACTGAAATCAGGAAATTTGCCGTATGTCATTTCTTTACCGTCTGGTAACGGACGGCAAAGAAGGTCTTTGCCGTCTGCTTACAGAAAATGGACGGCAAAGAAATGGATATTTGCAATCAGCCATTTCTTTGACATCAGCTAGCAGACGGCAAAGAATCTTGTCCACCTCTTTGCTGTCTGCTAGCTGACGGCAAAGAGAACGGTAGCTAACGGCTATGGCCCATCCCCCGCACCCCACCTCCCACTCTCCATCTCTCTTTCTCTCTCACTCCACCGCGCCGCCCCCGACCCCCACCGCCCTCACCGGTCCTGACCCCCGCCGCGCCGCCGCGCCACCCGCCGCCCCACGGTTTGCTGCGCCCCCGCGGCCCCTGTGGCACGGCGCCCCGCCGCCCCGCGGCAAAGCCTCCCGTTAGCCACCTAATGTGGCTAACACCTGTTCTTTGATGTCCATGTTCTATGCCATCTGCCACCGACGGCAAAGGGTCTTTACCGTCCGCTGTGGGAAAGCAGACGATAAAGAAGCTGTTTACCGTAGCTTACTGTGCCAGACAGGTTTGCCATCAGCTTTTTGGTCCTTTGCCGTCTGCCATGGTAGACGGCAAAGAAGCTGATTCCTTTAGTGTGTCCAATCTTTTCTTTAATATTGGTTCAGTACAATTTTTAATCTCCGACGAGAGACATAAAACCAAAGGAAGAAGAAAGTATAATAAATTTATTTATTACTGATCGTTGTGTTGCGAGTTGTCTTTTTTTTGACAGGGTAAATATTTCATTTCTCAGATGCTAGCAATGTCATTTACAGTGAAAGAAGAAATGAACTCAGGCGGGTCAGCTTCCCAAACCGAAGAATTCTTCAACATATATGCTTGTTTAGCCAAAGCATCTGCTACACCGTTTGCTTCTCGGTTGCATAAAGAAGATTTCACCTGTCCGATGTCATAGGAGAGTTGAGCGCATCCGACAATCATGGCTGCTTGGGAACAATTGAATGTATAAGGATCTTTTACTTCATCAATCACAAGTTCACAATCTGACTCGGCTTCTATCCTGGAGCATCCCACATGAGATGACAAATTAATACCACTCCTAAGAGCAATTGCTTCAACAGAAACCGCATCGGAAACATGTGGAACGAACCTGTCTTTATTATACTAATTATTGTTTGCTTCAATATATATCTATACCTAATAATAAATGGGCTATTGCTTCTGGCGGTATATCAGCAAAATTGCCTCAAAGTTGTAAAATATTACCAACCGATGCCATAAGTGATAAAAAACTTTTCACACAGGGGAATCTCTGCCTAGATCGGCCCATGCAGTAGGAACCTTCTATACCACGCTCTGCACGCAGAGAGAAGACACTGCTTGCCTATTTGGGCTGACCAATGTCTGAGAGGCTTGTTTTTTAATTTTTGTTTTCCTTTTCCTTCTTCAATTTTTTTCTACTTTAAATAATTTGGGACTACAAAAAATTTCGATAAAATCAAAAAAATGAGAATGTTGAAATAAAATGTTTAAAAAAAATTCGCATATTCAAAAATTGTGTGCAATTTTGAAAACAAATGTTTGAGATATCAGAAAATGTTCATGTATTAAAAATGTTAATGAAATTGATCTAAAATTTGTCAATTCAAAAATTGTTCATGAATTGAAAAATATCCTAAAAATTCACAAACTGTTCATGACTTACAAAATAGTTTATTGATTCATAAAATGTTTGCTGATTCAAAAAGTGTTTATTAAATCAAAAGAATGTTCATGCGTTTTAAAAGTTGTTCCACCGATTTCTTAAAAATGATCATCTATTCTAGAAATGTTCGCCTATTCGAGTAAAATGTTTTAAAAAATGTTCACAATTTTGAAAAAATGCTTGTAAATAATATAAAATGTTCATGAATTCAAAAACTGTTCGTTAAATCAAAAAAATATTCATGCATTTCAAAAGTTGCTCCACCAATTTCGTCAAAATGATCTTCGATTCGAGAAATGTTCGCCTATTCAAGAAAAATGTTTAATTTTTTTCACAATTAAAAAAATGCTTGTAAATAATATAAAATTGTCATGAATTCAAAAAAGTTCATGATTTTAGAAAGTGTTCAAAAATCAGTAAAAATGTTCACTAATTTGAAAAATGTGCATGATTTTGAAAAATTGTTCATGATTTCACGAAAATGAGAGTGATAGCGTGTCTCGGTGAGGCAGCAAAAATATGGTCATGGCCATCGGAGATTATGATTATTTTCTCCGGTTGCAACGCACGGGCTGTTTTGCTAGTAATAATTATCAAGTTAACTTTTGATGTTTGTTTTTGAAAAAAAATTGCTGATCAAAATGTGAACAAGATTTGTTCAGAAATATAAACCAGATTTTTTGATTAAGAAAGGGGAAAAAGGAATGCGGCCTGAACACCACAGTCTAGATTACATTAGTGAAATAAAGTTAATCAAGACTGATGCCTATGCTTATGCAATATTTGAAGTTCTCCCTCAAAGTTTGTGATCACTTCATCATTTGTTTGTGCACTATGTAATACATTTAACAGTTCACGAATGTAAAAAATCATTTTCATGAATTTTAAAAACACACATGAAATTTGAGAAATATTCGTCAATATGAAAAGTTTATGAATTGAAATAAATGTTCGTGCATTTGAAATGGTCACAAATTTGAAAAATTATTTGCCAATATAGAAAATGGTCATGAATTCAATTTTGTTTGCAGATTAAAAAATGCTCATGAATTTAACAAACAAATCGTGATCCAAAAATTGTTAGTACCTCCAAAACGATTCTGAATTTGGAAAAAAAATGTTCACAAATTCCTCTTAAGCCCCATAAAATGTCTCAATCCCGTCTTCTCTCCATTTCCCTGGTTGGATCCCATCACATGCAATCGGTGTTGGCCAGCATGGTGGCTCCCAAGGGCTCCCCTAAGTACATCGCTGAACCCAACTGAATAAAGCAACGGACTACGATTGTGGGACTTGATATTTCAAAACTCGATCTCTCGCTTCATCCAAAATTCATGTAGTATACAAGAAGAATTTAGTTCCTTTGTCTCTTTTAATTTAATTTAATTTTCCTGTAGTTTATTTTGTCCTTCCGAACATCGTCTACTCCATCCAAACACCTCCAACAAACCAATCCCTTTATTTAAGTTTTGCCAGTTTATTTTGCTTTTCTTCAGCTTAGAAATGTTTCCAACCAAATCCTTCTAAGAAAGCAGTCGGCTCGGCTTGATTACATTTAATTAGTTCATAGCTTTTTGTTCTCCTCAGTTTGTTATGTACTTCTGTTATTTATGGCATATAGATGAACTAGATGACTGGATTCTGGTGGGCAGGGATAGGATGAAGGCAAGAGTGGAGAAGTTGCACAATGAAGATTTGGTCATTATCTTTTTTGAACCGCGCGCCCACCAAGAGCCTGGACAGCGTGACGCCATTCGAGGCATGGCATGGACGCAAGCCGAACGTGCATTTCCTGCGCACCTTTGGGGTGTGTAGTGCATGTGAAGGACACGCGCCCTGGACTGAAGAAACTCGACGATCGCAGTCGGCCGATGATCTTCGTCGGCTACGAGCACGGCACAAAGGGCTACAGGGCCTATGACCCAACAACTGGGCGCGTGCACATCACGCGCGACGCCGTGTTCGACGAAGGGGCACGCTGGGATTGGACAAAGGAGGAAGGCGCCGTGAACCCGTTCAGCGACACCGACACGTTTGTGGTCGAACACCTGGTGAGCAACGCTCCAGGAGCGACGGATGGGGGGGGGGGGGTGCAGCCACCTCGCCTCCGACCACACCACCAGCGTCCCCAGCACCGTCGTCTGCAGCATCGTCAAATCCAACACCGTCTACTCCACCGTCTGTCAGCCCAGGAGGGGTGGAGCTAGTGTCGCCGCCGACGTCGTTCAGCGACAACGTGCTCGACGCGGCAGACGACATAGAGTGCGAGCACCGTTTCCACACCCTGCAGAACGTGCTGGATTTCAGCCCGGCGGACGACCCAGACGAAGAGCTCCACCTTCTGGCAGCTGAGGAGGCGAGCTCGTTCACTGAGGCAGAGCAAGAAGCAAGCTGGCGGGGCGCCATGATCGAAGAGTTGAGCTCAATCGAGGACAATCAAACATGGCAGCTCACATCTCTCCCTCCAGGGCACCGCGCCATTGGCTTGAAGTGGATCTACAAGGTCAAGAAGAACGCGCGCGGGGAGGTATACTCAAGCACAAGGCTCGGCTCGTGGCGAAGGGCTATGTACCGCAGCACGACATCGACTACGACGAGGTGTTCGCTCCAGTAGCGTGTCTCGAGTCAGTGCGGGTGCTGGTAGCACTCGCGGCGAACGCGGGCTGGGCCGTTCATCACATGGACGTCAATCGGAGTTCCTGAATGGCGAACTCCAGGAGGAAGTCTATGTGCAGCAGCCGCCGGGATTTGTCATCGCCGGCAAGGAGCATCTCGTCCTGTGCCTGAACAAGGCCCTGTACGGTCTGAAGCAGGCTCCCAGAGCGTGGAACACCAAGCTAGACACCTGTTTGAGCAAGCTGGGGTTCATGCGCTGTCCGTCAGAGCACGCGGTGGACGCGCGGGGCACGGCGACCACACGCCTCATCGTGGGCGTGTACGTGGACGACCTGGTGATCACCGGATCCGACGCAGAAGAGATCACCAAGTTCAAAGGAGAGATGCAGAAGTTGTTCAAGATGTATGATCTGGGTCTGCTAAGTTTCTATCTCGGATTGAAGTGAAGCAGACAGAGGATGGCATCGTCATTACTCAGAGCGCGTATGCACGGAAACTCCTGGAGAAGAGTGGCATGGCTGGTTGCAAACCCTGTCACATCCCCATGGAGCCCCGCTTCAAGCTATCAAAGGAGAGCACGGCGCCACCAGTGGATGCGACGGAGTACCGCAGCATCGTCAGCAGCCTGCGCTATCTGGTGCACACGCGCCCTGACCTAACCTTCTCGGTTGGGTATGTTTCACGCTTCACGGAGGCGCCAACTGAAGAGCACCACACCGCTGTCAAGCACATCTTGAGGTACATCGCCGGCACTCTGCATCTGGGCTGCAAGTACGTCAGAGGAGCTGGTGAACCTGAACTCACTGGGTACAGCGACAACGACCTTGGCGACGATGTGGACACACGCAAGAGCACCTCTGGCACTCTGTTCTTGCTCGGAGGAGGAGTGATAACCTGGCAGTCGCAGAAGCAGAAGATTGTGGCACTCTCCAACTGCGAATCAGAGTACGTCGCAGCAACCACAGCAGCCTGTCAGGGAATCTGGCTCACGCGCCTGCTCGGCGAGTTCAGAGAAAAGGAAGAGAAGGCAGTGAGACTCAAGGTCGACAACAAATCCGCAATCTCTCTTGCAAAGAATCCTGTGATGCACGACAGATTGAAGCACATCGAGCTCAGGTACCATTTCATCAGAGATTGCGTGGAGACGAAGAAGATTGAACTCGAGTATGTGGCAACAGAGTTTCAGCTTGCAAACATGCTCACCAAGCCCCTTGGTCGTGTTCGACTGCAGCAGCTGCGCTCAAGCATCGGCATGATCGAGGCAACGCCCTGAACGATCAGTTTAGGGGGTGATTGTTGGGTAAACTTAAATGTTCAGGCTTAGGGTTTTAGGTGTCGATAGTTTCAGTTTCGTCAGTAGTTTCAGTTTCGTCAGATAAACCCGAGCTGCGACTCAATTTTGGTTAGAGTTTTTAGCGGCGCCCTGACCCGATCGTGGGATGGCACGAGTGCACGGTCAAGGCACCATGGCGGGCGAAGCGCGAGGGGCGCTGGGATGGCGGTGTCCACTACTCGCACTAGCTCCGCATTTCCGTTGTAATTCAGTTGCAAACTCTGAATAAAGAGCAGAAACAGAAAAGCTGCAACCAGATCGCAGCGCAAAAAGTCTCTCCCTCTCTCGCACCCACTCTCGTGTTAATCTCCGGTGATCGCCGGAGCCCATGCCGTCGAGGTCTGCCTGACAATCATCACCCCTTGCTGCCTTCCTCTTTCTCTTCTTCGCCAGGACAACGAACATCATCAGCATGGACCACGATGAGACCGCGGAACCTTTCTCCGACGACGACCACCACCAACGGGTGCCAATGGATGATCGCCTGTCCATCCAAGAGCTCACCGACGGTTTCTCTAACGAGCGCAGCCTCGGCACCGGTGCCCACAGTACTAGAAAAAGGGCTATAGATAATATGGACACTAATGATGCACCACACATGTGGTGCACCACTACTATATATTAATGGCGCACCACATCCACGGTGCGCCACTACTCACAATTTTTTTTTCAAAACTAGTAATGGCGCACCAGGGGATAGTGCGCCATTACTAGTTAAACTAGTAATGGCGCACCACATCCTCGGTGCGCCACTACTAACAATTTTTTTATTTTTTTGTTAAAACTAGTAATGGCGCACCAGGGGACAGTGCGCCATTACTAGTTTTAACTAGTAATGGCGCATCACACCCTCGGTGCGCCACTACTAACAATTTTTTTTTTATTTTTTTCCAAAGTTAGTAATGGCGCACCGTGGGTGTGGACCGCCTTTTCAGTTTTAGAAAAAATAAAAGGAAATGATGAAAATGTCAAAAAAATAAAATAAAATAAGTTTCTCATGTGATATGTGGTCTAGTTGTTGAGAAAATTTACAAATATGAATTTCGACTTTATTTGCAAAATCTCTCTGGAATTTGTAAAATGGGCATAACTTTTGCATACGAACTCGGATTAAAAAGTTTTTTATATGAAAAATCATCTACTCGAAAAGTTACATACGAATTGGCGCACTGTGTGATGTACTAATTGGAAACCCCGTTCAACATCTTCAAAATCCCCAAAAACCTAACAGAACGAAAGATACGGGGCTTTTAAGATCTAGAGGGGGGGGGAATGAAAAAAAATTCAAACTTACTAATGGCGCACCATTTGCTAGGTGCGCCACTAGTAACAGAAAAAAAATTGGTTTAAAAAAAACTTTTTTTTGGAATTTTTTTTCAAAATATGATACGTAATATGAACGGGAAGTTTGAAATATTTTTTCAAAATTTCATCACACTCATGAACATGAACAAAGTCCTAGACATCAACAAGGTTTAATAGGATTGATATGCTAGATATATCAACAAGTGCCTGTTAAGTGAGCTGGTGCTGGGGTTGGATAGAACTCTGAAGTTAAGCGTGCTTGGGCTGGAGTAGTGTGAGGATTGGTGACCTTTTGGGAAGTTTGACCACGGAGTGCGATTTGACTTGAGATTAAGCATATTGACCCGAGATTAAGCCATAGTGACCCGAGATTAAGAAAAACACGAATTTTTTTTGAAAAAATTTGAAAAAAATATTTCTGAAAAAAATTTGAAAAAAATGTTAGTAATGGCGCACTTCTATGTGGTGCGCCATTACTAAGTCAGATAGTAATGGCGCACCGTGTGATGTACTAATGGCGCACTGCCTGGTATACCAGATACTAATGGCGCACCTGTGGTACGTCATTAGTAAAAAATTCTAATGGCGTGATGCTAGTGGCGCACCTGTAGTGCGCCATTAGTAGGCAAAACAGGTGCGTCACTAGCAGGCCTTTTCCTAGTAGTGCCGCAGCAAAGTTTACATGGTAATGTACGTTCCACTGATTGATTGATTAAACACATGACTGCACATATATGTATGTGCGTACGTATAGTATACTGAATCTAACTACTACTTGATGACGCCATTTACTAATAGTTCTAGATGAAGCAACTAAGGATAAATAAAGTATCCTTTCAACTGGCTACCACATCCATCCAAGACAGAAACAACTTACTAAGCGTGACTCCTTAAGGACATCCTGCAATGATCATGTGCTTGTTGATATCGATGCCGACGCGCTCTTAGCCAACAAGCGTTTAGTAGTACTAAAAAGAAATACCACAACTGAATCCTCATGCAAATGATTTTATGTGCACGGGATGCTCTGATTTTTTCCTTTGTTTGCCCTGTCTTACGCGCATCACCTGCAAATACTTGCTTCTGCCCTATCTATCTATACATCCAGACATTTTCCAGGGTTTTTTCACCGAAGAGGGAAAAAACAGATATATCGCTAATTAAGCACACAAAACTACTGAAACATGTGAAATGCAAAATTTATATAAGGTGTACATGAATATGGGAAGAAGATTGCTGTGAAGATGTTCCATGACGACACGCCAACACATGTTGACGGTGGTCATGAGAAATTCCACAATGAGTTCTGCAACCTCGAGAGCCTCCGACACCAGAACATCGTGCGGTTGCATCTCAGCAAAAACACATGGAATATAGATGAACTAGATGACTGGATTCATAGCTTGGAAACTGAGTATAGTACCTTTAATTAGTTCATAGCTTTTTGTTCTCCTCAGTTTGTTATGTACTTCTGTTATTTATGGCATATATAGATGAGCTAGATGACTGGATTCTGGTGGGCAGGGATAGGATGAAGCCAACAGTGGAGAAGTTGCACAATGAAGATATGGTCATTATCTTTTTCTGAACACACAGGAGGCGCTGATGTCTATATAGTTGTGCATAATTATAATTCGTATAAATCCAATGTAAGACAATACATAAAATACATGAGTTATACATAGGATCTTACACACATAGTTTGTGGAAGAAAAGAAAAAGGAGATAAACAATAGACATTTATTTGGGTACCATTTTGCCCAAAGAAACAGTTTGGTAAGGAGGTCCCTGTAGCATTACAATTATGTAGGAGCATGCCGAGCCCTTAACCCCGACATTGTGATTCTCAAGCGCTTGATTTGGTTTGGTTTGGGATCCCCAAACTTGGTTGGTTAGATGATGAACTTGTGAAAACGAACAAAACCACCCCCAGGTGCCGTCGTTGCTGATAACGGGAACCTCATGTTGGATGTTATAGGGTGGCCTAGAGATAACCCATATCTTCTAGTCCTGGGTGATGATCTTCGTTCATCTCCACCAATCTGCAAGCAACTAGTACGTGTGGTATTTGTTGGGCCACTGGAATCCTTCATGGCCACCCCATAACCAAATACGTCCACATAGGGCCTGGTAGGCACACCCAGAATGGGCTGGATGGCAGAGGAGGAAGTCTGCTCCTTACCTTGGCATGCCTGCAGATGCAGCTCGTGCCGTTCCGGCGGAAAAGCGGCCGGCAACGGCAATGCCGGGCGCTGGTTTATGAACTGTATGATACTCTCCATGAGTGTCTTACTGGTCGCACGCATGGGGTTGTAGAGGTGGAAGCCATGGTCTTCGGCCTCTGACTCCACCAATGTCACCGCGTGTTGATCGTCGGCCCACATGAGGTTGCGCATGGAAGCCGCCAACCGGCGCCCACGGCCAGACAAGCTATCCTTCTCAGCGACGGCGACCAGCACACGCCGGCACATCAGCGAGGTAATGTCCCCGTCCAGAGGGTTTATCCATGGATCGTCGTTGTCAAGCTGGCCAGCCGTGACGTACGGCCAGAGCCTGTCCACAAAGTCGGGCGTAAACATGGCGACGCCGTCCCAGACGGTCTCGGAGCTGGACAGCCGGTCCACCCCCCAGAAGTAGGGGTGAACGATGACAAGCCCCTCGATGTCGACGATGTTTGTACCGCGGCCAGCCGCACGCACCGCCGTGTTGTAGACGATGTTGCCGCCGGCGCTGTCGCCCGCTAGGAAGGTGCGCTCCGGGTCGGCGTAGCTAGACAGCCAGGGGTCTGAGAGGGACGCCACCCACTGGAGCGCGGCCCATGCATCGTCGTAGGCCGCAGGCACAGGATGCTCCGGTGCAAGACGGTACTCCACAGACACGACGAGAGCCCCAGTCTGTGCGGCGAGGGACCTGACATAGTTATTGTATGTGCGGCCAAATGCGCTCTCTGTGCAGAACGATCCACCGTGCACGTACATGATGACCGGAAGCCTCTCGCCGGCGGCTGCAGCATCGGAAGGCAGAAAGAGGCGTGCTGACACGCCGGTGCAGTTGTCGATGATGACGTCCCTCGTCGCCACTCCACGGTTGGCTGCCGGGTCCTCCGTCGCTGCCACGAATGGGCTGCGCAGAAAGCGCTCGACACGGCCGCCCTTGTACTCGCGAATGAATGGATAGAGGTCGACGGTGATGTCCTCACCGCCGTCCTTGTCATTTCTTGGAGGCATAGTGGTCGATCTAGCAGTTGTACCCTTGCACGTGTGTCGACGTAGGATCTAGTGTGGGTGCGGCCAACTATGCATGCAGCTCAATCTATCTTGTGTAGTACGTTCTGGTGGCTGCTCCTCGTTTTTATAGCTACAATTTGATTCCACTCTAACATGGACATGCATATATAATATGTGTGTGTGTGTGTGTGTGTGTGTGTGTGTGTGTGTGTGTGTGTGTGTGTGTGTGTGTGTGTGTGTGTGTGCACAACTACTCAAGAACGGTTGAATTGAGCCGATCATCTGAGTGATGGAAAACGTGTCCATTCAGGTATCTTGACTAGTAGAAGTAGCTAGGTAGCTGCTAGATCTGCTGAACATGCATTTTTTGCGTTTTCATTGTCTTTTAATACGCTAAGGATAATACAACATGCCCGTTGGAGTTGAAGGACCATTATCTCACACAAGAACACAAAATGTTCTCATTTAAGCAGGGAAAATAATTTATACTTACAATGTTGTCACATTAATTTTGCAAAATTATCCTTTTTAGAATTAACATCAACATGATACCAATTACATCCACCATTTGCTATAATACAATATCATGACCAAGTCAAGACATCAAGAATTCACAAAGACAAAAAATGGAAGAAGAAGGAAAACTAAAAGAACCGAAGAAACCAATGTCTTAATTTATTTTACATCCCCATGTCCCCACTTGGTGTGGCGGCATGGGGACGTCAAAAGGAAAGAGATGGAGTTGAGGCTCTTCATCGGCGCGCGATCGAGGACATAGATGGCGCACATGAACGCCTTCCCCAAGAATTCTTTATCCCGGCCAGAGCGTAACACACGCAACCGACAGCTCTGCTTTGCCTTGGCATGCACCTGGATCATCTTGAAGCGCAAAAAGGCCTCGTCCTTTGTTAGGAGAACCTCCAGCCACATGTATCTGCCATAGTCATGAACTACTAACAGAAAGTACTAGTTACCACCGGCTTGATCGGACCGGCTGTAGACGAGGTCGAGGGCGCGCATGGAGCGGTATGAACTGACACACAGAACGGATAGCCGATGCTACTTGCTGATCATGCAGCCGTCACAAATCTTATCGACGTGCTCAAGTTGTTGCGTGAACATTCAGACAACCAGGTGCTCTTGATGCGTGATCTGATGGCTCCCGCCTCATACATGACAAGTCTACCGTACCCAATGTGACATGGCGTACCTTGAAACAATATGTATTCCAGACGGTGCTACAATTGGAAGAACACTATTTATGTTGCAAAATTACTTGATAGTGTAAATGAATGAATGTGTGTATATGATCATTTTGATCTGATAATGCAAGCTTCTCCAACCACATGCATTTGTTTGATATTGGTTGTAAAAACTCAGATGCATATACCAACTTTATATTATTCGCAAAATAAAATATACCAACTATATATATACCAACATATATTGGATTACCAACTACTTCTCGTAAACTTGTCACTAAGTCCCTCAGAACAATTTTTTGGCCTAGTTAATATCTATAAGATATGTTCAAATGCCTCCGTAGCATTTCTCTCAGACATGGTATGTAGATGCAAGAAAAAATGTAGTATATTATTTGTGTGTGCATGTTACCTTCTTGTCAGCATATGCCTGCGAGGTTGCTGTCAAACAAAAACAGCATCTTGGTGAGCAGCGTCGGTGAAGATTCGAATTGGTGGACATGCTTGGTTGAGTTAGTCAATGAATAGGACAAAAACTGTAGATGATTGATTCCATAATAGTCAAGGGTAGCTAATCAGCTCCTTATGATGAACATAATTAGCACAGTTAAGTCGACGTATATAGTACAATCCCGAGCAAAAGAAAGGGAGCAGCTGCACAACATAGTACACTGTCAAGTTCTTTTATTTCGAAAGTAGTACCTTTTGAAGTTCATGTATATATGTTACAATGTTTATTCTGAACCATGAGCTGAAGCGTTTCTCAAAAGAAAAAAAGTCTCCTCACATACTTCTACTATTGATCCATAATGTGGATAGTTTTCAGTCTCTACGTTGGTTGCCCCATGGACAGGAAGTTTTTGTCTTCTTCAAGTGGAGCGTATTTTACAGATTTCTGGGAACTAACAGACCAAGCCAATCAACAAACAACGGCATGCACATGTGATGTTGTTGTCAAACAAAAAACGATCATTGCGGTGAGCAACGTGAGCTGAAGATTCCAATGGTGGTCAAACTTGGTTCTGTGCGTCAAAGAACACGGCAAATACTGTACATAATTGATTCCTTAATAATCAAGCTACGGCGGCTAATAAGCTCCTTATTGACTAAACAAAATTAGCATAGACGTATTGTGACAAAAAAAAGTAGTTGCATGATGCAGCATATTGTCAAGTTGGCACATATAGTACAATGTATATTCAGCACCATGTGACTGAACTTTTCCTCAACAATAGAAAAAGGAAGCAGCTGCATGCATGTGCATAAGATTCTAGCTGCAAACTGTGCACGTATGGTGCAATGACGTATTATGAAATGACGTATGGTGCCATTAGATTGTGAGCTTGTCAAGTTAGTCACTTATTTATACAGACCTACACATCTGAAATACATGTTCCATAGGCTACACCGACTATGTTTTGTTAACATAGTACTCTGATGTATCTCTAGTTGGTTTGGAAAACTCACCGGCCGCAATAGTATAAGTATACCGACTGGTTTCCAAAAACAGTGGGCTGTTTTCGCCAAAAAAAAATGGAAGCAGTGGACGGAGATAATAATTGCATGCATCTCAGGGTATCAACAATTAATACTCCCACTGATTAATGTGATGCATGCATGTGTTAGAGACAGAGTGGAGCATCTACTGGACGGTGCATGCATGCATGCTTTCCATCCATGGATATCTATTCCTTGCTCCACTCCCATCCTTATAAATACTTGCCACTTTCTTTGCTCAGTCATTCACATCTCGGAGAGCAAACAAACTCGAAGAAGCTCCTCCATCGCATTGTGTGCATCAAGCAGTTTTCCCTCTACTTTGGTATCTCATCGTTTGCTTTTGCTTACATTGCTTCTATCTTTTTCATTCCATTCTTAAACAAGCAGGGTTAATACAAGCTGTTACATTTGTCTTGTTTTCTCTTGAAGGTATTTCGTCTTGTGAGAACATAGTTGCACTTCGATAAAATTATTGTGCATTAACTATATTAGCTTTTTCAACAAGACACAACCGTCGGTATTAATGTTTGCAGCTTGCCATCTGTCATGTCATGTTGTTCTTTCTAATTTTGTGTGTGTTGTTTCCATTTTAGTCATGACATCTCTTTGCCTCCTTCATATGCTATAGCTCACACACATATTATAGAAATTGATCTGACCATTATTCTTGCTGTGTATGATGCATCAATTCCACCTATCTGGATACACGGATATTTGGGTACTCTATAAAAGTATACAAATTCATTGCCGTGTAGCTAGCAGCTCTATTGCATAACATCTACTTGAAAATAATTAAAGCAGCTATGTCACATAACATGTAATGTCTACCAATTAATTCATTCTATTTGTATTTCATTGGGCATTTCCGTTTTGAGTTTAGTTTTATATATGAAGCAAACGGTAGTTCTTAAATCCTCTGAATTATAGCTATTTTATAGAGTTTGCAGCTTGTATGGAAATAAATTGATTTTTAAATTTTATTTTCATATTTAAGGTAGAATTATAATGTGTACTTATCTTCTCAAAATTGATTGCAAAGGAACGTAGAGTTGCACCGTAGGAAAGGCATTGACGTATGTGTAACTGATGATCTTCGGTCTCTCAGCTCATCCTCATGGTTAGGGTTGTTATTGTGGTATTGCTGCTGCCCATTGCATTTTGTTGATGCATGCGTTCTCGTTCAGGGGTTCCATACTTTGCATGGTACAAGTGTCAGTGGTTGCGGTTGTGATGTGTTGGGTTGGGACTTGTTTGGTGGGTTGTCTATGAGTAGTCCGCTTATGGTATATGAATAAGGCGAATCTTATGCGCCGGTCTTGTAAAAATGATTGTACTTTAGCATTCATCAAAGGCTAACCTAATTAATTTGCAACGTAGACAAAACACATGAGGCATAGTAGTTTATCGGTTGCTGGCATGAGTAAGATGTCATGACATGCCTTGCACGACAACTCATACAAAGGGCTCACTTTTTTCATACCCGTACGTAGACTAATATAATGAGCCAAGTTTACTTGTAAATATTTTATTTTGTGTATATAACCATAGGTCTGGGCGGATTCCGCCCTCCATGATGATTGTACATATATATAAGTAATGTATGTACATATATATAATCTATACGTCATCCTTCACAAATTTTCAGATTGCTCATGTGTTTTGTGTGAACACAAGTTGATTTTCTATCTTATGTAGACGTACGAGAACATGGCCACCATACTGGCCCCGGTGCGGGAGATCCGTCGTTCGCAGCGTGCGGAGGGTGCGGCGGCTGTCCTCGCCATCGGCACGGCTAACCCGGCCAACTGCGTGTCCCAGGAGGAGTACCCGGATTACTATTTCCGGGTAACCAAGAGCCAGCACCTCACCGACCTCAAGCAAAAATTCAAGGCCATGTGTAAGCAAGCAGATGAGCACATGCATAAATACAGCGGTCAAGTTACTTGATCGTCTAATAATATGTTAGCTGGTTGTAGTATCGATCTTAATACAACAATGATCAAGTTAACATCGCCTACGTGTTTTGTTGTTTCCAGGCCAGATGACACCAACGGACAAGCGTTATTTCCACCACACGGAGGAGCTCCTGGACGCCCACCCCGGCTTCCTCTGCCGCGGCAAGCCGTCCCTGGACGCCCGCCTAGCCATCGCGGCCGTCGCTGCGCCAGAGCTTGCGGCGTCAGCTGCAGCAAAAGCCATAGCCGAGTGGGGCCGTCCGGCCACCGACATCACCCACCTCGTCGTCAGCACCAACTCAGGCGCGCACTCCCCTGGCGCCGACCTCCGCCTTGCCTGTCTGCTCGGCCTCCGCGCCTCCGTATGTCGGACCATGCTCTACCTCAACGGCTGCTCCGCCGGTGCCGCCTCGCTGCGCCTTGCCAAGGACCTGGCAGAGAATAACTGCGGCGCGCGTGTGTTGGTGGTCTGCGTCGAGCTCACCATCGTCTCGTTCCGTGGCCCGGAGGAGGCAGATGCCCACCCACACACTCTCATCAGCCAGGCGTTCTTTGGCGACGGTGCTGGCGCGGTTATCGTCGGCGCCGATGCCGTGCACACCGTCGAGCACCCAATCTTCGAGATGGTGTCCGCCTCACAGACCATGATACCAGGGACCGACCGTGTGCTCACCATGAAGCTAACAGAGGCCGGCCTCGATGGCCACATCTTCACGAAGGAGCTGGTTCCTATAGCGGCGCAACACATCGACCAATGTCTCAAGGATGCGTTCCAGCCGATTGGAGTAATGAGCGACGGCGCCACCCTCTGGAATGATCTCTTCTTTGTGGTGCACCCCGGCATCCGAGGAATACTGGATCACATCGAGGGGGCACTCCAGCTGGAGACGGGGAAGCTCGCGGCCAGTCGGACTGTGCTCAGAGAGTATGGGAACATGCTCGGCGCCACTGTGATCTTTGTGCTCGATGAGCAACGGCGCCGGATGGAGGAAGACAGAGGGATGAGGGGCGAGTGGGGTGTGATGATGGGATTTGGACCTGGGTTCACTATCGAGACAATGGTGCTGCATGCGGTGGACAGCAACCCGCACAACAAAAATTGATATACTTTTTGTATCGATATTGATCTTGAAGCTATCTCTATCATTTACAGTTTGCAATGAAAATAAAATCTACTACTATTGCGTGCGATAAGATTGTACAACTTGCTTGCTAGCTAAGGCATGATAGTATATTGGTTATCATGTTTTCCAAGTGTAGCGTCTTTTAATCGTACATTATATTTGTTGAAATTTTAAATGAAGTGACATTACATAAATTTTACAATGGACTCACAATTTTTGCTTATTCCTTATTATTGCTTATATCAAATAAATAATGGTCAGAATCCATTCAGTCCCAACTCAATTGATAATACTTCCAAATATTGTTTGGCTCTCCTTGTGTTGCATCCGTAAATTTGGGTTGAATAATCTACCCTCGAAAGCTGTTGCGATCCCCTATACTTGTGAGTTCACGGCTCTGGAGGATCTCAATAACGGCCGCTCACACACCTAAGCACTAGCGCGGGAAGCCACAACAGGACCCGACAACATTCAAAGTTTGAGCAGGCGCGTTGGATGCCGGCATTTAATGGGCAAGCTGACGAGAACGGCCCAAGTGTGTGTTCAACTGGTGGTCCCAGCGGGCAAAGAAATTTCGTCAGCCTAAGCTGGTGGACCCACCCCGCTGCTAACCACGGTCGCTGTCCCGAGCAACCCTGGTGGAACGGCGGCCAAGTGTGGAAGGCACTCCAACTAGAGTCGGGGAAGCTGGCGGCAAGTCGGACCGTGCTAAGAGAGTATGGGAACATGCTCAGTGCCACTGTGATATTCGTGCTCGATGGGCAACGGCGCCGGATTGAGGAGGACGGAGGGACGGCGGGTGAGTGGGGTGTGATGATGGGATTTGCACCGGGGTTCACTATCGAGACAATGGTGCTACAATGGTTCACTATCGATCATTTACCTATCTATATCATTTACAGTTTGCAAGGAAAAAAATGTACAATTCCATGCGGTCAGATTGTACAACTTGCTTGCTAGCTACGACATCACAGTTGCCTATGCTTATTCAAGGGGGGAGAACATGTTGCATGGGAAAATATCTGGTCTGGGCCGCACCTTTAAAATTCAGGGCGCCATGGAAAATGAAAATTAGGCCCTTTATTTGAAATATATAAATTAAAATATTTGTGTAAATTATTTCGATGCTAAAGATTCTTTCAGCGAATTCACATTTTATGTTAAAATGTAAACGCACCCAACAAGATAATAATAATGAATTATTAGAAAGAACAAATATTACCAGAGTAGAACCTAATTAGAGGGGTGAAAGGCTGGAGACCATAAATAGCAGCAGAGAGAGAGAGAGAGAGAGAGAGAGAGAGAGAGAGAGACGTGAGGTTGGCCTGAAGGGTTTCTGATGTAGTCCTTGGATTTTTGGGTGAGTCCTTTTCGTTTATGTTGCTCTTAAAGGCCCATGAGTACCTAATCCCTTGACCAGTAATAATACTAATCTCTGATTTTGGGGCCCCTGGAATTTGGAGGCCTTGTGCAACCGCTCCGGCTGCACATGCCAAGATACGGGCCTGTATCTGCTGCACGGAGTTTGTGGTGCTACCGGTGCACTGAACTCATATTGTGCTTTTAAAATGTTTAATTTTTTAAAAAAAATAGCACATTCACACAATATCAATGTAGCTTGTCATAAAATTTCAAGTCAAAATTTGAAACATAACTCGAAAAACAAAAATGACAAATTCCACCTGGGACTCCGAACGTGCACTTTGACGGATTGAGCTTGATATCATATCTTCTTAAGTTGGCAAAGGTTTCAGCGAGGTCAGTCAGTAGGTCGGAACCTTTGCGTGACTTGACCACTATGTCATCCATGTATGCTTCCACATTCCGACTGATCTGAGTGAGCAGGCACTTCTGAATCATGCGCATTAACGTGGCACCACCATTCTTGAGGCCAAAGGGCATAGTAATATAACAAAAACACCCGAATAGGGTGATGAAAGCTGTTTTTATCTCGTCGGGTCCATACAGTCGGATCTAATGGTACCCGGAATAAGCATCCAAAAAGTACAATCGCTCACATCCCGCAGTTGAGTCGACTATCTGGTCGATGCGGGGCGGAAGAAAAAGATCTTTCGGGCAGGCCCGATTGATATGCTTAAAATCAATACACATTCGAAGTGACTTATCTTTCTTGGGGACCATAACAACATTGGCGAGCCACTCGGAGTGGTATATCTCGCGGATGAACTCAGCAGCTAGAAGCCGAGCCACCTCCTCGACAATTGCCTTCCTCTTCTCTGTGGCGGACCGACGGAGATGCTCTTTCACGGGTTTTGCTTTCGGGTCGACTCGCAAACGGTGCTCATCCAGTCCCCTGGGTACATCCGGCATGTCAGATGGTTTCCATGCGAAGATGTCCCAATTCTCACGGAGGAACTGGATGAGCGCTTCTTCCTATTTGCCGTCGAGTGTTGTTGAGATATGAGTCGGAGCAGCATTGGGATCGGTCGGGTGAATATGAACCGGCTTTGTTTCACCAGACGACTGAAATGCAGACTCTGAAGCAGGCCTCTTGGCACGCAACAAATCACTCGGATCTGCATTCTTCTGGTACTCTTGCATTTCTACTCCTGCCATCTGTTCATCGGCGATCTTTAAGCCCTTCTAGAGGCAATCTTCTGCTCTCTGCCGATTTCCAGTGACTGTGATCACACCATTGGGGCCAAGCATCTTCAATTTGAGGTATACGTAACACGGTCGAGCCATGAAATGAGCATAAGCAGGTCTGCCTAGAATAGCATGATAGGCACTGTCAAAATCCACCACCTCAAACGTCAACTTTTCCTTGCGGTAATTCTTTGAATCACCGAAAACCACATCAAGAGTGATCTGACCGAGTGAGTCGGCTTTCTTTCATGGGATGACACCATGGAATCTCATGTTGCTCTCACTGAGCTTGCACATTGGAATGCCCATCCCTCGGATGGCCTCAGCATACAATATATTCAAACCACTGCCACCGTCCATCAAAACCTTGGTCAGTCGGGTGCCCCCAACGACTGGGTCGACCACCAACGCTTGCCGCTCAGGGGTAACAATGTGTGCTGGGTGGTCGGACTGGTCGAATGTGATAGGGTTTTTTGACCACTTCAAATATCTCATCGTTGCCGGAGCAACCATGTTTACTTCTCTGTTAATAACTTTCAGTCGACTTTTGCTCTCGAGGTCAACAAAAATCACCAAAGTGGCATTAACATTGGGGTAACCATCGTCTTCCTCTTTGTCCTCCTCCTTATCAGACTCTTTGTCCTTTTCACTTGGCTGGCTCTCTAGGAAACTCTGAATCAGGAGTCGACACTGTCGAGTGGTATGCTTGGGAAGAATCAGATTTCCCTCTTCATCCTTTTTAGTGTGTATATGACACGGTAAATCAAACACATCATTTCCCCCTTGATCTTTCACTTTTTTAGGGGTCCAAGGCCCTTTGGGCTTCCCCTTAAACTTCCCTTGATTCAAAACTGATGCCTCAGCAGGACCTGCAGCCTCAGCTTTTCGTTTCTGCTTCCGACTAGAGTTTCCTCCTCTGGTGTCCTGGGCGACTGACTTATTTTTGCAGCTCCAGAGTCGGTCCTCCTCTTCGCCGTTAGCGTATCGAGTGGCAATCTCCATCATCCGAGTCAGAGACATGTCTCTGGTCCCACCGAACTTCAGATTGAGCTCTCTATAGCGAACACCTTCTTTAAAGGCACAAACTGCTTAGTGCTCCGACACATTCTCCACTGTGTGATGAAGGGTAGTCCACCTCTAGATATAGTCTCTCAAAGTCTCATTCTGTTTCTGCACACAATGCTGCAATTCTGTCAAACCAGCAGGTCACTTGCAGGTGCCCTCAAATGTTTTGGTAAACACTCGGGCCAATTCTTCCCAATTGAAAATGCTCCCAGGGGCAAACTAATCCAACCAGGCTCTGGCAGAACCCTCAAGCATCAAAGGGAGGTGTTTCATGGCCACCTCATCGTTGCCACCACCAATGTCCACAGCCACTCGGTAATCCTCCAACCAAGTGTCAGGCTTCAACTGTCCGGTGAACTTACTTACGCCCGTCGCCAACCTGAAGTTGTGAGGGATCTCAGCGGCTCGGATGGCTCTTCCAAAGAACTCGGGGCTGGAAACGTCCACTCTGCTTCCACTGGGTCGATCTCTATCCAACCCTTCTCTGTATGCTCGGTTCCGGTCGACCAAACCTTGTACAAGGACTGACCTTGCGTCGAACCCAGGCTCTCTTGGGTCGACTGGAACTTTGCTGTCATTACCATACGGGCGCCTGTCATCATACCTCCAGGGCGCATATGTCCCGTCCCTCGGAGGGGCCGAAGGCACTCGACGGTGGTTGTCACAGGCATACTCGCGATCAAACTCTCCATGAGCTCTTCCCATGTGCCGATCTCGACGGCGATCACGATCTTCACGTCGCAAAGGCGACCCAGGACTGTGTGTCGACTGAACTGTATCTGCCCTCACTGACTTGCTGTGGATCCTAACAGCGGAGTTTTGCTCTCCTGCTGCCCGGAGCAGCGCTCGGATCTGCTCCAAACCTCTTCAGCTTCTAAACGGGACGGTAGAATAGACTCTGCTATACGTGCAGCAACTGTAAGATTCTGGATCGGAGTGCGGTATACCAGGGGTTCAGGCGGAAACAATTTTCGTTGTCGTCGACTGGATTCGGGGATCAGTCGCCGGCGCGTTCATCAAGAGAATGCTAGAGGTTCTCCAGACGCGCGCGCTCAGCCAACGTGGCAGGCAGGCAGCCTCCAAGGCCCGAGCCTCGGCAGTCTCCCCTACGATGGGGGTCTGGAGTGCCTCCACGTTGTGGCGGTGCAACTCTTCCCTCTGCTGCGAACTGAGAGACTGGGGCTCGTACTCATCGTGGTCGTATGACGGGTCGTCATCGTCGCCGTTGCCGCCGTTGCGGCGAATCCCGGGTGGGCTGCGACGGGAGTCGACCATGAGAACTTCTACGCGGGGTTGCTGCTCCCGCGCTCGGAAAGAGTATCCGCAGAGCCAGTGAACGGGTCGACTGGTCCATAGAGAAATTCGTCGGGCTCGATCGCCGCGACTTGAGCGGATGATGCGAGGGCCGACCGATACGGAGTTAACGACTGTCGTAGAAGAACGCCGCAGGCACTCACACGGAAGTGCGACGCCCCGTGGATCGGAAGAGCCTCCACATCGGGGGGGGCTTCGTGGAGCCAGGCGGAGTCGTCGGCGACGAAAGTGAGCGCGCCGAGTCGGAACTCGCGGCCCACGACCAAACCACCGCCGGAAACCATGTTGATGAAGATCAGAAAAAATGCAACCTCGCCGGAAGTTGCCAAGACGCTTTGCCCCACGGTGGGAGCCAACTGTCGTGGTACTAAGTCTGAAAGTATGAGTAGGAGGTACGTATGAGGAAGCAAGGCCCTAGCTACGGCGCGATTGTACACACGAGTTTACGAGTTCAGGCCCCTCTCGGAGGAGGTAAAAGCCCTACGTCTCGGTGCCCTGAGGCGGTCGACTGGAATATGGGTGTGTGTTACAAGGGGTGCGAACCCTTGTCCCAGAGGAGGGGGTGGCTTATATAGAGTGCGCTAGGACCCCAGCCGTCCTTCGTTACAGGGTTCAATGTACATTAAGACAGGGCGTTATTGGTAACGCCAGCTATAAAGTGCTATTAATGATCTTTAAGACTACAGAGTGAACGCCTGACCGTTGCCATCCTGAGTGACTCTAGGTCTTCTGTACTCCGAGTGGTTTCTTGTATGGGCGAATGACTTCATCTTGGTCAAGTGAAATTGGGGGTATCCGAGTGGGATAACTGGTCGAGTGGATTGCACTCCATGGTTACTTCAGTCGGTATCTCTTGCTATACTTTCAATGTCCTTGATTCTAGGGTAGTGACCTTGGATAGGGCGTACCTAGGTCCATGGCATCGTCATACGGCTCCACGTTTTTTGTCGCAAAAGAGAAAAATGAAGTTTGTACATTTGTTTTAGTACTCGACAGAGAATGCTTCAATACAATTATGTGACTCCCTTTTTGAGATCTATACCATCAATATAGAGATCTAATGGTTAAAATATTTCATATGATGTGGATGAACGTGGCGCTTAGAAAATAACCCGGTATTTTACTTTTAGTATATAATGAATAGATGCCACAAAGAGAGAAAGGAGGAGGGATTAATTACCATATTGGTACCACTTTTCATAATTTTTACGTGTCAGTACCAAGTTTGGGGCTAGCCGTTACAAAAAGGTCTAAACAGCGTATAAACGTGTATTGATGGTGTACCTGACAGGTGGGGCCCGCCTGTCAGGTGCCAACGTGGCATGTTTCTTTTTGCAGAAAAAACACCTTGCTTTATATGTAATCACATAAATGCACCTTATTTTGCTTATTTTGCGGGGAAAAAGGCTCTTGGGATGGACTTTTTTTCGTTCGCAAGTTTTGCACGGACTAGTTTGAAAGTTTCCGACGAATTGAACAATTGAATAAAAGAAACAAAAAATCACGCGTCGAGAGTACTTGGACCGTCGACCTGTCGTAAAAGAGCTGCGCGCGCAAGCCACTATGCCACAGCGTCGCTTTCGTTACATGTCAGGCGAGACTTTTATTATACTAGCCTAGACATGCTGGGCCGGCTGGTTGGCCCAGCGAGGCCTGCATTTTTTTCGTTTCTAGTTTTACTAGCGCGCGTGCTGGGGAGAGGTCCTACTGGACGCTCGCGAGCGGCAAACAGCAGAGCATTCGCTGAAGAGCACGCAAAACGGGCCGGCCCATTTGTAGGCGCTGAATGTAAAAACTCACGAAAATTAAAGGAGGATCCTGGACTCGAACTCCCTCCCGCACACTAAAAATACGGTTGCTAACCAGTCCAGCCAGCCACCTCTAATGCAGCACAAACTTTTAACTAATAGCTACAGAGGCGGACCCGTTTTAAAAAAGTTCCACTTGGAAAAATGTGAACAAATTTCCTTCAAAAAAGCCAATAATTTTTTACATGTGAAAAAAACCAAAACTCGAACAACTTCTAAAACACGAATTTTGAAAAAAGTGAGAAAAAAATTGAAAACATGAACACTTTTTTAATATAGGCTGAACAATTTTTAAATATACATTTAACGTTTTTGTAATATACGCTGAACAATTTGTAAAAACGCATTGAACATTTCTGTGATATACGTTGAGCAAGTTTTCCAAATACACAATGAACATTTCGTAGTATGCCTTGAACAAATTCTTGACATATGATGAACAAGTTTGAAATACAAGGTGAATTTTTTTTAATATATGATGAACATTTTTTTACTAATATTAGGTGAATACTTTTTTAATATACGATGAACATCTTTAAATACGTGGTGGACCTTTTATATACTAAAAATTGTAAAACAGAGAAAAGAAACAGTAAAAAAGGAAAGAAAAGAAAAGAAAGGAATAAGCAGATAAAAAGAAAAAGAAGAAAAAAAATCGAAAATAGAATAAAACCTAGTGAAAACAAAACCAAAAAAACTGGTCCAGGGAACCTTCTAGAAAGTTCCCAAAACCGGTCCAGGGAACCTCCTAGTAAGTTCCCAAAACCGGCCAGAACCTTCACGAAGGTTCCCTAGATCCCGCAAGGAAGAAAGGAACGACCGCAACGAAACAGGTGCGAAGCTGAATCGTGGGCCGGCCCAAGTGGAAGCGACAAGTCCCGCTCTTCAGCGAAGCTACGAAGATTTGACGCTAACGAGCGTCATATAGGAATCACCCGTTTTGGGGTAAATTGTTCGCGCTTTAAAAATTGTTCGCGCTTCCAAATTTGTTCTCCATTTCTAAATTTGTTTTGAAGATTCAAAACATGTTTGTGCTTTAGAAAATTGTTCGTTCTTCCAAATTTGTTCTCAGTTTCAAAATTTGTTCTCAAGATTTAGAACACTGTGTACAAAAAAATACACTTTTTGTACAAAATATGTTCCTGTGTACAAAATATGTTCAGAAATGAAAAAAATGGTCGCACGTTTTCAAAATATACACTTTCAGAAAAAATCTACAATTTGTTTTAAGATGTTCACTACAGTGTGTAATTCTTGTTCGATACAGTAGACAAGTCCGGTTGTACGGTTGTGCTAAGTTATTATAAGTGCGCGTTGGATTGTTACAAGCAATACTAGTCAGCTGGACTGGCTGGGAGCATGCACTTCGACTCTGTAGGTCGCAGGTTCGAGTGGCGCCTCCCTTTCCTTTTTTTTTCTTCCTTTTCTTTCCACCAGTACAGCGCGATGGGCCGGCCCAGTCAGGCTGCGCCCCTGTGCGTGGCGACGACATTTTGACGCAGAACGCGTCCAATAGGAGCTCCCGCTCATTCATTCCCCAGTTCTTTTTTTGAGGGGTGCTCGGGTTTCTTTTCATTTCATTTCTCTTAGTATGCTATAGTTTTGTTTCTGGTTATGGCTTATTTTTAGGTTTTTCTTCTTTTCTTTTGCTTTATTTTTCTTCTCCTTTTTTCATTCAATGGGTTGGTTTATCTCCTGGATTTTTAACATACTTAGAAAAAAAATTTAAGATAGGATTCAGTATATGATGAACATGTTTTCAAATGCGCATGTACATTTTTTAATGTAAGCTGAGAACTTTTTTTGCATATACAGAACATGTTTTCAAGCTCGATGAACTTTTCTATACAAATGTTGAACATTTTTCTAATATAATGAATTTTTGGTAATATAAGTTGAACATTTTTGGTAATATACGTTGAACAATTTTCTTAAGATATGATGAATATTTTACATAATGTGTGGTAAACTTTTTGTAGTTTATGGTGAACATTTTCTTAATACACGATGGATTTTTTTGACAATGTATATTTCAAAAAATGTTTCAGCATGTATTAAGAACTTAGAGTGTAAAATCATTCTTGCATTTTAGGAAACACGTTGACTTTTCTAATAAACTCTGAAGAGTTTTAATGCATTTTATAATTTATTATGATTACACAATTATTTTTAATACATGTTGTCAACTTTTCAAGTAACTGTGCATTTAAGAAAATACAATTAATACACGTATAACTCAAAAAGAAATGTGTATTAGGCCTGAGTGAAGACACATAAATGTTGGGTCATGCGTAGCCTCACTAGGCCCAACTGCAGGCCCGACGTGTCTTGGCCGGTATAAATTGTTTCTCGCCTGAATTCTTACGAGAGCGTCGCCCTGGCATGGTAGCCACCGTGCGCAGCTGCAGCTCTGATGGTCGTAGTTTCGAATCCTCTTAGCGCCTGATTTTTCGTTTCTGTTATCTATTCGTTCAATTTGATGGAAACTTTCAAAGGAGTCCGTGAAATCTTGCGAACGGAGTTTTTTCTCTCACGGAACCTTTTTTCCAGAAAATACTGGTCATTAATGTAATTACGTACAAAGCAAGGGGGTTTTCTGCAAAAAAAACATGCCACGTAGGCACCTGACGGACGGGTCCCGTCGGTCAGATACACCGTCAATACATGTTTATAGGCGATTTAGACCTTTTTGTAACGGCCAGCCCCAAACTTGATACTGATATGTAAAAAATACGAAAAGTGGTACCAATCCGCACGTAATGCCCTAATTATGGTACTCCTGTGCAATTAACTCAGGAGGAGGAGGTAGAAGAAGACCAAGACAATTTGCCTGCCGAGTTTAGCATGTTAGAACTCGGCAAAGCATCATGCCATGTGGCATCTCCGTTAACGGCCTGTCTCGTCTGACGCTAAGGTTTGCGGAGTTCCTTTGTTGGAGAAACTCAACAAACATTATTTAAATATTCACCGACTTCATGATAGAAATAACTCGAAAATATTAATGATTTTCGGTCCCCGTCCAGCGAAGTGATGTATACCGAGTTTGACACTTGTAGAAGATTTTGCCGAATTTATATGGGCTCCACCGAGTTTCTTTGAAATTTAGTAAAAAGGCCAATTCCAGTAGTGATGCATGACTATCACCATTTGCAGCTGGGCTCACCCAATTTATGGATGAAGCTGGCTGGACTAGTACTACTCTTGGTAGCAATTTCGTTTGCGGCAGTAGTACTTAACACAGCTGTCCCCGGCAGGCAGCTCTCAGAGCTTCGTATCCTCTCTCTCTCACATACACGCTGGACAGTTACTGACCACTGACCAATACTGGCATATGTGGAGTCTGTGAGGCTGATTAGGCTGGTTGTGCAGCACAATTCGTGGAAGAAGCTAGACCACTACTTCACCAGTAGTGTAACAAACATCATCTGATGCGATGCAGTGCAGCGTAATAGTAGCTTGTACTTTTTTGGCAGCGACCTGTAGCATTCTAATTTTCACTAGTCATCTACCTGTGCATTTGCACTAACTAGCAATTTTTTTAGAAAAGTAAATATATTCTAATCTTCAGAAATTTACAAACTTATAGAGGAAATATATCTCACTCATGTATGGTAGCATGCCATGGCATAGGCCTAGCTGACTCAGTTACAAAACCAAACTTTCAAAAAAGACGACCAAACTTATACTACAAAAATAAGGTGCACTGTGAAGTGGAGGAGTCTCTTTTGATGTTTTATGTAACTAGTAACGTGGTCCCAACAAATGAATGGGCTTCATAAAATAGTCTATCGGTAGCATAAAGTTTTTTTTCTTAGGCATGCATTATTAAATATCTATTATGCCCCTTCACTTCATAATACAAAAGATTTCAGGCATTGATAAATGTATAAATTCGTACCATTGATCTTATTGTTGTATATGAACATATGATGACGTCTCTATTTTATATTTATTTTTACCATATATCAAATGATAATGATTACTTCTTAAAATATATATTATGCCGCTTGGCATGAACGTGCAAGTACACCAACGGAACTAACTTGTAATACTCACAGTCGCTAGATCAATAATTATATGCTCTACCATATGTGTATAGATGTTTTCCCCTTCACCATTTCCTACATCACTATATGGAGTAATCCTGTACTTTTTGTATCTAGTTTCATCCCATTGTTCTTCCTTGCATGTACATTTAAAGCAAATTTTCTGAAATGACCAACACACCTTCTCAAGCCTTGCGTTCCGATTATAAATGTGATTTATGTGCTCCTCCATCTATTATCACGGTGATACCTACGTTCGTAATTTTATTTTTATGATCACCTCTAAAAAAACTATATGTACTTTGCTGTTGCTGATAGTACGAAGTATGTACAAAGCAATAGGTGAAAAATAATAATTATGTACAATGCCAATAGTACTCCATCAGCATGGGCGTGTTTGCCACTGATCATCCATCAACTTCATCGCACCTTCTATTACTAAGACTTATGCATGGTTTTATAGAGCAATCTTTTCCGTCACATCCTAAGGTAGACTTGAACTGGCACTTTGTGTTCTACATTATAGACCGTACAATGATATCATTTATGGTGTAGTAATAAATTGTATTGGCGCTTCGATGTTTGCTTACGTCTCTTTGGAACTTTCAAACTTAGTTTCCTAAGGTAAAAATCAACGATTGTGTGAATCGACCGCCTTTCAATCTTTGTCTGTTCCCCTCATCTTCAACATCTAAGAAGCTGACAGGAGATGAAGAATGATGTATCAACCTTTAACGTGTAGCTGATCCATTATATTTTGTTTCACGAATCAATAAAGCTGGACCGCTAGAAAACTACACAAACAAATTTGATGGATGCATTAGGAAATAGTTTTCAAAATATTTTATGTGGTCTATATTTTGTAATCCAAAAAACAATCTTTCGCGAGAGTCACGGTTTTGCTTTCGCCAGAGGCACTTTTGTGCTTTCGCAAGAGTCACGGTCGTGCCTCTTTCGAAAAGGGAAAAAACGTGTTTTCTGTTTTTTTTTCCTTCCAGAGAGTCACGGTTTTGCTTCGACGAGAGGCATGGTTGTGATTTCGCGAGAGGCACGGGCGTTCTTCTTCGGAAAGGGAAAAAACCGTGCTCCCGGTCAGGTTTTTTCGTCCGGTTTTTTTCGTGAAAAAAAGTTCGTCAAAACCTATCAACATGGGATCTAGTTTTGAAGATCTCGACGCGAGGAATCCAATGGTGAAAACGGTTTGAGATTTGGACACACGGTTTAAGAGATAAAACGTTTTGAATAAATGGATCTACGAAAAAAGAGAAAACTCCCAGGTTGCAACAAGTGGCGCGCTACATGGGCGCCACTTGTTGTGACCTGGGAAGGTGGAGTGTTCTTTGCAACGAGTACTCCTTAATTAGTGATTTCGTTTTTATGGTCTGATTTTTCAAGGTTTTCTTGGTTCGGTTGCTATTGTCTGAATTTTCCAAACTTTACTCGGTCCTGTTTACTGCGAGTGCTATATCTCGCCTACTAGATCTTGCCTTCAATGCTGCCTTAACTGGGCCAGCCCATGTAACAGATTTACTAGTAGCTTGCTTGGTCGCTGTAAGTTAGTTTTATTCTTCTTGGCTGGAGTGGTCCAATTTCGATGAAATTTCTTCTGTTTTCATTGGGTTTTTCTACGTTCCTTATTATGAGTTTTTCATTACTGTTTTCTTTGATTTTTAGAATTATCGTGTTTTCATTTTCGTTTTCTCTCTTGTTTTTTTCTTTTTTAATACATGTCTACTATTTTCAATACATGTTTATTATTTTCCCTATGAAGTTGGAACACTTATTACATGTTGAGCATTTTTCAAATACAGGCCAAAGATTCTTTTATACTAAATGTTTTGACCTTTGTTTTAGAATATGTGTTAAGTAATTTTTAAATACCGTTGAACACTTCTTTCAATGGCACCAGACATATATGTAAAATTACACGGATATTTATTTTTATTGTATAAATATTTTTCAAAACATTCATTAAGATATAACCATGTGAACATTTTCAAAACATTTTCTTTCGATTATGCAAACATTGGCTTTACATTGTCTAAATATTTTCAAAAATATTTTATCGCCCTTAGGCGTTGGGGGGACTACTTGGACATTCTAACACCATCTGGGATTCACAATATTTTATCACTCGTGTAATTTACTGGAGGCACAATTGATACTCAAAAAAAAAATTAGACATTGCATAAACTTTTTTGAAATATTTCATTAACATATAAACACTTGAACATTTGTAACAATTGTCACGTGCATTTTTACACTGATATGGAACATTTTCTTTGAATTACACAAACATTGTCTAAATATTTTATCGCCCTCAGGCGTTGGGGAGACTACTTGGCCATTCTAACATCAACTGGGGTCCACAATATTTTATCGCTTGTGTAACTTACTGCAGGGCCACAATGGATATGCCCGTGGGAGCACGACTTTGTCTTGCTTACGGAGAAACAAACCGTTACCCTCGCCACAAGCTCTCCTAAATGGGCCTTCTCAGCATGTTTTCTTTTTCTATTTTTACTTGTACTTATATATTTTACAAATGGAAAAATATTTTACTTCCAGTTTTATAAACGTTCACCATGCATTTGAAAAATGTTAAAACAGTATGGAAAAAATTGTTCGTGCAACTCTTAACATATCTTGATAGCATTCAAAAAGATGTTTGCAAAATTTAGAAAATGTTCATGTGATTCAAAAAAAATGTTTACGACACTTTTTGAAAATGGCTATTCAAGGAGGAACAAATTTTCTCTTCTAAAAAGATCAATGTACCATTCAAAAATATGTTCATGGCATTTTTAGAATATTTATAGAATGTGAAAATTGTTTGGCAGCATTTAAAAAATTATACCCAGCATTTACAAAATATTTACATGTTCCAAAAAATGTTCATGACATTTTTATGCAGTGTTTATGTAGATGAGTGGTGTGCCCTGTAGTTGCAACCTTGGAGATGGACATGAGGACATCATCATCCGAATCATCGTCTTGCTGCCGAGGGGTTGGATGATCCGGTTGAACAAGATCGAGGAGCTCTTCGACATTGTGGAGCTGGACTGTGGCTGCACCCTGATGGTCTTGCCCCCAGCGCTCGCCACACTTGAAACATAAACCGCGTGCATGCCGGTAGTTGTCCATGGCGGCCAATTCATTCTTGCCTCGTGCAACTTGATCCGGAGCATTTGCTGCATCAAATGTCGTGCCTATCCTTCATAGTCGCAGGTGGCCCTGGTAGTGCACCGATAGGGTGCGAGAATAGGTCACGCCTGCTGCCGAGCTTGTAGCACGTCTTGCCGTCGGAATTCTCGACGAGGAAGTGCATCCACCAGCTTCTCCTCTAAGAAAGCAAGAGAATATGCAGAGTCCCAAGTCTTTCAGTCGATAACACCCACACAAATCTCATGCTTAAGACCATCGAGAAATTGAGTGGTAAAGAAAACAGAATCAAACAAAGAATTATGTGCTAATATTTGAGGCATGATTTCCTCAAACTGTGTCATATATGGGTGGACTGTTCATGAATGATGATGTGTGCGAAACTGACGCAGATGCATTTGGTACTGCTCCCTACCAAATTTCTGACATAACATTGTGCATACTTACTCCCAAGACATTGTAGCACTCCTTGACTCATGCAATTGGAGCCACCTCACCGTTTTGCCCGTGAAGTGGAGTGTGGCCACCTGAACCCAAAGATCAGGCTGGCCTCCATACAAATCAGAATATTTTTCACAACGACTTCTCTAGAACTGAGGGTTGTTGCCGTCAAAGGAGGGGAAATCAAGTTTTTGTAAGGACCAACAGGTCGGAGTGGCGTGTGGTGTTCGTGAATCAAACTCCCGGGTTTGAGAAACTAGATCTACTGCAGGAAGGCCCAAATTGGGCAAGGATGTACCCTTGACCGTGGTGGTATCTGGGTAGTGACTACCCATATGCCTGCCCCCTAGTGTCGTCCATCTCGATGTGTCAGGTCTAGAAATGGACTTAATGGCTTAAATATAGCAGACGCCGAAATATTTCAAGTGTTTACATGGACCAAGTAATGGTGTATCTTGACAGTAGATTTTTTTTCCAAGGCCAACGAATAAAGCAATGGTCGCATCGACTTCATGCCTCACCCATTCCTTCTAAAAAATATGTCTCTTGCTTGAAAATGGTCTGGTTTCTAAGCAATGTATATCATAACTTTTGCAAAACCTTCTCAAATTGTTACCGCAACATGAGGGCACCATTCCAAGTTCATGCATTTCGGAGTACGTTTACATTTTTCGGTATTTATAAACCTAAACTCATGTTCGGTGTCGTGTTTTGGCACCCTCATGTTCGTTTACAATTATGATTTCCAAGACAGCTTTGCCAACGTTTTCATGCACTTACAACGTAATCTTTATTGTATTCACTGAAATGTCGAATACCTAGAAAATTCTCTTAATGTCTATAAAACGAAATACAGAGAAGGGAAGGAATTGAAAATAAAACTAGCAATGTGCTCGTGCGTGGCAACGAATCCAAAGTAGAATAGTACTTGTTCGCAAACTTGAAAGAAAACACTCTTGTTTTGATATACATAGACCACTAAACATATATTACGTTTCACTCAAAATATATTTCTCTGGCTGTTTTGATGAGGTGAGGGAGGGATGTGATTGCTTTCAAGATAATAAGGGATTTTCTACAAATTGGAGCAGAGAAGTGGGCTATTGTTGCAAAAATGCCAGAACTTACCTCGCAGCCGTTAGATGCAGATCTAATGGTCAGAAATGACGGATGACAGACACACCATCATCACCAACTGAGTCTTTTATAGGAGTAGATATTGAAAATGAATAACGTATAAAAGACCAGAGCATAAAAGGGAAAAAGGAAACAAATGTACAAAAGAAAAGAAACAAGTGAAAGCAGAGCAAAAAAATGTTTAATTTGTGCAATAAAGAAATACCCAGAGAACGGGCAAGAAATTTCAAAATTAAAAAGAAATGTGTGCAAAGTATATAAAATGAACTAGGCAAAGATTTCTTTGCCCAATGCAAAAAGAAAAGAAACTCAACAAAGATTTTTTGCCTAGTGCAAAATGAAAAGAAACTTGACAATGATTTTTTTGCCAGTGCAAAAAATAATTAAACCTGGTAAAGATTTCTTTGCCCAATGCAAGAAAGAAAACCTCGATAAAGGTGGTGCTTGCATAGTTCCTCGATCAAAGGAACTCGGCGAACATTTATAACTGGGCAAAATCCTAGATTCCAGTAGTGAGCCCGGATCAATGTTAGTGAAAAAATTGAAGCCATTTAATAGTACATGAGATTATAGAGCTCTTTTTACCGAAAATACAAAGGTGAACATGGGTGCACATGCACCCACGTGAATAGTAAATTCATAGAAAATACTAGAAAAAATTAAAAAATTCTGAAATTTCGCGGTATGAATCTTAATCGATCATTCTACTCACGTGTGAAGTTTCATGATGTATTGACACCCATGGTATTCTTAGTGAAGAAAATACAAACGCAACCATACTATTCATTAAACAATTTTTTTTAATATAGTTTCGATTATCTTCAATTTTGTCATTTTTGCCTAGATTACCACGAACGTGATTTCTTCGTGAAACTTCATATGCGAGTACACCGGTTGACTATGTATATTTAAAAAATGAATTCATATTTTTTTGTTTTTTCTAGCATTTTTTCGATTTTACTATTCATAAAGGGTGCGCGCGCACCCATGTTCACCAAATTCGCATCCTCTTTTTACTTGACTACATAACCCCAACTAATCCTCCAAAAAATGATGGAACATGAAATAAAGAAGGGTGGTCGCAACTGAAAGATCATGGATGTCGCCTAGAGGGGGGGGGGGTTGAATAGGCGCTTTAAAATAATTACGGTTTAGGCTTGAACAAATGCGGAACAAACCTAGTGGTTAATTTGACAAGCACAAAACCTACAACAACTAGGCTCACCTATGTGCACCAACAACTTATGGTAAGCAAGGTAAACAACTAAGTGATAGCAAGATATATGACAAGAAATAATATGGCTATCATAAAGTAAAGTGCATAAGTAAAGGGCTCGGGTAAGAGATAACCGAGGCACGCGAAGACGATGATGTATCCTGAAGTTCACACCCTTGCGGATGCTAATCTCCGTTTGGAGTGGTGTTGAGGCACAATGCTCCCCAAGAAGCCACTAGGGCCACCGTAATCTCCTCACACCCTCGCACAATGCAAAATGTCGTGATTCCACTAAGGGACCCTTGAGGGCGGTCACCGAACCCGTACAAATGGCAACCCTTGGGGGCGGTCACCGAACCCGTACACTTTGGCAACCCTTGGGGGCGGTCATCGGAACCCGTCAAAATGCTCGGGACGATCTCCACAACCTAATTGGAGACCCTGATGCTTGCTCGGAGCTTTACCCCACAATGATTGAGCTCCGAACACCACAAAGTTGGGGCTATCTCCCCAACGACACCATGAAGCTTCACCACAATGGAATATGGCTCCGAGGTGACCTCAACCGTCTAGGGCGCCCAAGCACCCAGGAGGAACAAGCTCAAGGGTACCAAGCACCCAAGAGTAATAAGCTTCTCAACTTGTAACTTCCACGTATCACCGTGGAGAACTCAAACCGACGCACCAAATGCAATGGCAAGGGCACACGTTGTGCCCAAGTCCTTCTCTCCCAAATCCCACCAAAGCAACAAATGCTAGGGAGGAAAATGAGAGGAAGAACAAGAAGGAGAACACCAAGAACTCCAAGATGTAGATCCAAGGGGTTCCCCTCACATAGAGGAGAAAGTGATTGGTGGAAATGTGGATCTAGATCTCTCTCTTTTCCCTCAAAAACTAGCAAGAATCCATGGAGGGATTGAGAGATAGCAAGCTCGGAGAAGGTCAACAATGGGGGAAGAACACGAGCTCAAAGGATAAGGTTCATTGGGGAAGAAGACCCCCATTTATAGAAGGGGAAAATCCAACCATTATGCTCACAGCCCGCACAGAGCGGTACTACCGCTCCTACGAGCGGTACTACCGCTAGGGCGGCAGAAGCCCAATGAAACAACACTGCAGAGGGGCAATAGGGCGGTACTACTGCAAGAGCGGTACTACTGCCTGCTCTTGCGGTACTACCGCAGAGGTAGTAAACAACGGCCACACAGGTGCAGCACACGGCAGTATACAAGGTGAGGCGGCGGTACTACCGCTGGGAATAGCGGTACTACCGCAAGTCCACGGATGTAAAAAAATACTGCCGCGCCTACATCCGCTGGAGCTAGCTACGAGAAAAAGGCGACACGGTACTACCGCTCACAGGGAGCGGTACTACCGCGTAAGGGCGGATGTAAAAAATTACATCCGCGCCTACTGCCGCACGCAACAGCGCCAGGACACGAGGCAGCAGTACTACCGCTCACCAGGAGCGGTACTACCGTGTAGGGCGCGGAAGTAAAAAATTACTTCCGCGCCTACTTCCGTGTGCGCCAGCATTCTAGGATAGAGGCAGCGGTTACTACCGCTCACCAGGAGCAGTACTACCGCTGGCCCCTGCGGTACTACCGCTCCCTTGAGCAGTACTACCGCACGCCACAGAGGCTTTAGCACTTGGATGCCTTCAAAACGCAGCTAAAGACAACAGACGGATCCAATAAAACCAGAACTGCCATAACTTCTGCAAATGAGCTCCGAATTGAGCAAACTCAAGCTTGTTGGATACAAGACAACGAGTAGCATCAAAACAGAGATGGGTTCTAGTAAGAAGAGGCAGGGGAGGTATGCCTAACAAACAGAGGAGTGAAACCTCCAACAGAGAAGAACCAGCATACCCTCCAACATCGAAAACATCATAGAAGATGCACGTGAACTCCGTTTTCGATGAACTCGAGCTTGTCAACAAGATGACCAAAAGCTCCAAAACTCACAAAGAGAAGCAAACAAGAACCAAGAAAGATGATGCAAGGATGCAATGGTTTGAACTCTCTACGAATGATACGATCAAGCTACTCATCGAGAGCCCCCCTTGATAGTATGGCAATCGATCCTATAACCCGGTCTCCCAACAACCACCATGAGACTGGTAAAATAGAAAACCTATCAAGGGCAAACCTTTGCCTTGCACATGGTCCACTTGAGCTAGATGATGACGATCTTGACTCCCTCAAGTTGGACCACCTTTCTTGATTGCGTTGGCTTGATGAAGACTAGTTGATTGCTCCCCCATACTCCACTATGGGTGAGCCACTCTTCCTCACATCTTCACAAATCCATTGTCACCACAATGGACGGCAAGCTTCAAGCATTTGATCTGTTCGTGATGCTCCACTTGAACTTGCACACCGCAACCTAACCCCACAAAGAACTCTCACGAAGACCATGGGTTAGCACACAAAGTGTAATGGACAATGCTTACCATACCATGGGATCACTTGATCCCTCGGTACATCTTGTGCGCTTTGTGTGTTGAATCTTTCCAACTCTCTTCATTTGGATGATGTCTTGAAGGTAGACATGAATGATCACACAATCTTCTTCTTCAAGACATGCTTGCAATAAGCTCAACACTCACATGACCGATCTTTGGATAATTCCTTAATAGCACCTTGGTCAACTCATAAACTCCTTGAAACCAACACATCGACTTCAAGAAAAGCCTATGGACAAATCCTTCAAATATAACTCAATGCAACCATTAGTCCATGGAAATTGTCATCAATTACCAAAACCAAACATGGGGCACCGCATGTTCTTTCAGCAACGACAGCACTGGCACAATGGACCAAAGTAGCTAAAAAATTACTAATTTATACACTGTTTTGTGCCAATTTAGAAACAAAATAGAACCCTCCATATTTGTATCAATCCCCAAATGGTGTCAAAATGGACATGCGTGGCAACGCGCACCACTAGTGATCATATTATATGGCACTCCATGGGTATGAAATTGTGCCCATGGAGACCCAATGGACAACAAGAAATAATTAGTAAATAAAAATAACTCATATGACATGTTGGGTCAACATCCAACCCCTAGGGACTTTCCTTAAATCCCTGCTTCTGAAACCAGTCATAGCTGCTGGCCGGCCACTTGTCCTATGCCCTATGTGACTATTATTTATGAGACTCCTCGAAACGGCGAAATGTTGACTCATCGCCACCTAGCTCTTGTTCTCCACCCGCGGGCGGTAATCACTTTTCGTTGCCTCCCATTGCTCGAGGGTCCAACCATACACCTCCTGTACTCCATTGTTGTAGCCAAGGGACGCCAAGAGGATGCCACATCACTGCTAGACTGCATTTCTCTAGTTTATTTATGATGAAAATGCTATATATTGCAGCCACCGGTTATCCATTGGATGTAGGTATGGAGATGGGTGCCAAGCTAGGGTTCGTGCCTCTCGCCGGCTCCGCTGCAGGTCCGCCTCGGATCCGGTGGCCCTAGGGCCATGGGGGCACGGTGGATCCTGGCAAGGGCCGGCGGGAGGGCTCCGTTGTTAGTCGTTCCTTCAAGATTTGTTAGGGTTTGTGTCCTACTCAAGAAGACGAGACGGCGGCGGCTCCCTGAAGATGGAATAAAGGTCTCCCCGCCTAGTCCCCGTTCCGGTGGTGCGTCTAGCATCGTTGGTGGGCGTGTGGAGGTGTGTCTCCGGCGGATCTATCCTCGGTGGACTTGCTCGGATCTGATTGTGGTTCGTCTATGTTCGTGTGTCTTCAGGTTGGATCCTTTTGATCTACGTTATTCTTCATCAGTGATGGTTGCTGTTCTGGTGCGCTGGTCCTACGGGGCCTTAGCACGACGACTTCCCAATTGTCTACTACAACAAGTTGTGCCCAACTTCGGCGAGGGAGGGGTGATGAAGACGGCGCGCCTTCGGCTCGCTTCAGTGATTGTAGTCGTCGCTAGGTGGTCTACGGATCCGGATGTAATTTTTATTATTTCTAGTGTTCGTTGTACTGCCATGATAGAAGATGAATAGATTGAAAGTTTTCTCGTAAAAAAAGAATATCACTGATTAAAATCGCGAAGAAAGGAAATTACCACAATCTAAATTGCAGTGAAATTATAACTTGAACCCTGGCAATCTCTCCGGGTCTGCTGCAATCTCCCGCAATTTTGTGTTGCATGCAAATCACACGTGATTTAAAATCAACGTGGCTATAGAAGATCTATGTGGGTATGGATTTCGATAGAAGAGGGTGGGTGGGCGGGGGGGGGGGGGGGTTATACCGACCAAGGTTTTGGTTACCGAACGAAATATTTTAACCGAGGGGGACTGATAAATGTGGTTACCACGGTTACCAAGAAATACCGAGAATATTTTTAACGAATTTTCTAGTTGAAGTTTGAATTCAAATAAGTGAATGAACGAATATTTGTACCAGAGACCTCTCAAAATGCGAACTAGGTTGCTACAGACATGTCAGAACCAACTCTCATGGCATTAATTAGATCCTACGTACATATAATTGAGTGTTTAAATTCAAAAAAATTCAAAAAATGGTATTTTTTGCTCGGTATGAGGATTTACCGAGGGGCACAGAAATACGCGGTAACCATGGGAAATCTCAAAATTTCGACCGGTAACCAAAACCTTGATACCGACACATACCTTACCCCTTGCCGTCTTCAATTCATTCAGGTACCAGGCTGCCAATACAAAGGAAACTAAACGGCAACATAGCGTGTACCACATATGGATGATCGATGACCACATAAGAATCTTTTTTTTTCAAACGATCCTCTTCCAGTAGATGAAATAGGAATCTGAAATAAGAATCTTTCTGTAATGTTACCTGGCGAACATTCGTCCAAAGACATGGCATTTCGAACGATTTTGATGGCATTTTTAGTTGTGTGTGGGATGGCAGTATCAGAGCGACATAGCATTTTCTGGGAAGATGTCAGTTTTAAGACTTCATCCAAGAAAATGCCATGTCGCTCTAAAGAAACTGCGATATGAAGGTCTCAGAATCTTTGCTTTCCCACTCACCATCTATAATAGGTAGTAGGCCACACGCAGCCTCAGCTAGGATCATCACAGCTCAAACCTGAAGGCATCAATCGGGCACAGGCACTTGCATCAACCCGCAGCTGAACCGCTACCTCGATACAAATGCAGCTTGCGTCCTTCCTCGGTGTGATGCTCGCCACGGTGCTCTTGGTCAGTTGTGTCCTCTCCCGCCGCCGCGGCCGCGGATAGAACCTCCCTCCGGGCCCGAAGCCGTGGCCGATCATAGGCAACCTGAACCTCATCGGCACGCTCCCGCATCGCTCCATCCACGCGCTCTCTCGGCAGTACGGCCCGCTCATGCATCTCCGTTTCGGGTCGTTCCCTGTCGTGGTCGGCTCGTCGGTGAAGATGGCCAAATTTTTCCTCAAGACCCACGACGTGGTCTTCACAGACCGCCCCAAAACGGCCGCCGGCAAGTACACCACCTACAACTACAGCGACATCACCTGGTCCCCCTACGGCGCCTACTGGCGGCAGGCCGGCAAGATGTGCCTCACCGAACTCTTCAGCGCCAAGCGGCTCCAGTCGTACGAGTACATCCGCAGCGAGGAGGTGGCGGCACTCGTGCGCGGCCTGTTCGGCGGCGCCAGCCGCGTGCTGGTGCTCAAAGACTACCTGTCCACGGCGAGCCTGAACGTGATCACCCGCATGGTGCTGGGCAAGAAGTACCTGGAGAAGGAGGTGCGGAACGTGGATGGCGCCGTGATCACCACGCCCGAGGAGTTCAAGTGGATGCTCGACGAGCTCTTCTTCCTCAACGGCGTCTTCAACATCGGCGACTCAATCCCATGGCTCAACTGGATGGATCTGCAGGGGTATGTCAAGAGGATGAAGAAGCTGAGCAAGATGTTCGACCAGTTCCTGGAGCACGTCGTGGATGAGCACAGCGAGCGCCGACGCCGCGAGGGGCAGAGCTTCGAGAGCAAGGATATGGTGGACCTGCTGCTCCAGTACGCCAGCGACCCCGGTCTTGAGGTCAAGCTCAACAGGGACAGCGTCAAGGCATTCACTCAGGTCAGTGCTTCTTAAAAAGATGACATGTCACAAAAAAATCTAATCAGATTTCAATGCAAAGATCTAGAAACTAAAAGGACAAAGAGACTGGGTTTTTAGCACCCGGGTGTCTAGACACCCTGTTATCTGTACCGTCCGTCTAGAAAACAAAGCATAGAGATCTGCGCCAGCTTCTGTACCACGAATTTGATTAGCAGGTCCAGCTACTGTTCATCGGTGGGGGAGAATCCAGCTCATCTGTAACTGGCCAGTCTACATCGGTGATGTCACGGGCATGCATGGAGTTCTAGCTATGTCAGGAATCCTAAAATATAGACGTTCACTAAAAAAACAAATGGACTGATAAAACCTGTGTCACGCCACCACTCTCGACGCATGCAGTGGGCATTTTATTTTTGTCGTTTTTCTACTTGCATGCAAGGCGAGACATAGAATTCTCTAGCTTTCCATCCAGAACTGCCTACACATGTACTTCTTGGAGTACTATTCACCTGACGGATTGAGAAAAAGGTGGTCGGGTGGGTCGCTGGGCTTGCTGCGAGCCTGCGAGTGCTGTGGTATGACAATTCAACCATGACGCGCCTCATCTTCTGCCATGCCTACCACTGTGCTGCTATCCGTGACCACTGACCACCTGCCACCCTAGACCTCAAAGAGATGCGCCGCTACACCCTACACCCTAGGCCTCTCTCTAAAATGAATAGGAGCTGTCTTGTTTGTCTGGTTAAATGACGTGCCTAATCAAACTGACACCGCAAAAAGGCCTGCTGCTGCCAGACGAGAGCACGATTCTCGTATTTGCTGAACGGGCCAGATAGGAGGGAGTCGGGACTCCCGGGTGCTATCGCACCTTTTCGAAAGGACAAATCGATCTAACTGTGAAGAAGATCTAGAGCCAATTTGGGTCGTGAATTTACTCAATCAACAACGATATTAATGCTGGATTTGTGTTTTCTATGCGTCTCAACTCTCAAGCTACAAATGAATTTTAGATTTCGATTATTGAAATATAACATATGTATGTAGAATAAGTGTTGTGAAATTTCTTCATAATTTTATAAATTGTCATTAAATATGTGAAATCCTATGGGAGTAACACAAGTACTATACTCTGGAAGCACGGAATAGGTACGCTTTTCTGTCCTACTATCTATTCGGTCATCAAATCATGCCCACACCTACTTCACTGTCTGCCTAATTGCCTATGGGTGTGAGACTAAAGGTTTTCTCCCTCGATGAACATTTATACATGGAGGGCATTGGTAATTCATTTACCGGACCACACAGGAATTTTTGGAATTTTACAAATAAGTTCATTTTTTTGTTACAAATCATGAAGGAGATTTTTAGATAATTTATAGAAGAGAGTTTACATCCACCTAAAAAAGAGTTTACATGCCGAAGAAGGCCCCACCCTTACGTCCAAAATATATAATTCTTACCCTATCCACAATATGTTGTCTCTTTTAATCATGAAAGGGCCCACATAGCAGAGTCGATACATCATCAGAAATATGAAATTTCATCCCACCGAGAAAACAAAAGGCTCAAATCTTTTTTATTACTCAAGATACATTTAAACAATAACCAACAACATAGCATGCTTAGCATTTCTATCCTTAGTACGATAACTCATAATCCACTAATTAACTCATCCGTCCTCCTAGGTGTATCATCTATGTTACCAACACAATTAAATGAACAATACTTTCCTTCTCATCAGAGAACCTACATGCCAAGGAGTAACATGTGTATTCGTTTCCTTTCCACCTCCTTCTAGTCATAACATCTTAATTTTAAGTTTTTTTGTAGTAACTATTCAAATAAAATCCATATCTTTAAGGGGAGCTTTTACTATACACATAATCTCCTATTTGTCCATTTAAGCCCCATTATATCCTCTGTGTACATTTAAGACCAACAATTTTAAGTGGGAAATACATAGATCTTCAAATTACACATCACAACCAATTCGAACTGCTAACACTAGCCAGCACTGTCAAACGGCATGTGCAGGACCTCATTGCTGGAGGCACAGAAAGCTCGGCGGTCACAGTGGAATGGGCTATCTCGGAGCTTCTAAAGAAGCCAAAGTTGTTCACCAAAGCCACCGAGGAGTTGGACCGTGTGGTGGGGCGAGGACGGTGGGTCACCGAAGAGGACATGCGGAGCCTTCCCTATGTAGAGGCCATCACGAAGGAGACCATGCGGCTGCACCCTGTGGCACCAATGCTTGTGCCCCGCCTGTCACGCGAGGACACGTCCATAGATGGCTACGACATCCCATCTGGCACACTAGTGCTAGTCAATGTGTGGTCCATTGGTCGCGATCCAGAGTTGTGGGAAGCACCAGAAGAGTTCACACCAGAGCGGTTCCTCGATAGTAGACTAGACGTCAAGGGGCAGGACTATGAGCTGCTACCATTCGGTTCGGGTCGTAGAATGTGCCCTGGGTACAATCTAGGGTTGAAAGTGATCCAGCTAAGCCTCGCCAACCTGCTTCACGGCTTCGTGTGGAGTCTCCCCGATGACATGGAACTGAGCATGGAGGAGATCTTCGGGTTTTCCACACCACGCAAGTTCCCGCTAGAGATTGTGGTGGAAACCAAGCTACAAGCTCACCTATATGTAGAGGCTTGAAAAGTTGATATGCATTATCTCTCATGTGTTGACTAAATAATTACTGCTTGTTTTATCTAAGTAAGCAATCAGGAAGTTATGATATTAAGAACAATAAGAATATAAACATATTCATAATATTTCACACATACTATGTGATTAATGGGTGCATGGTTTCTAATTAGGTAAGGCCAATCATAATATTTTATATAAGTAAACAATCATAATATGTAGTGCTTGTACTCCCCCCCCCTCTATATTCTATTAAGGAAAATTGTTAATATGGTAGATTGTTCTACCTTACTTCAATATAAGAGGTCATGCACAGGCTGGCTACGGAGGAAGACAGAGTATGGATTCAGCTATTGCGAAACAAATGTCTACACTCTAAAACGTTGTCTGAAGTTATGGGTCAAGCCAAATGACTCACCTTTTTGGAAGGGTTTGTTGAGGAAGAAGGTTGATTTCTTTAATAGGGAAGTTTCAAAGCTGGGGATGTTCAGACCATGTGCTTTTGGGAGGACACCTGGCTTGGGGATGCACCTTTAGCCTTACATAATCCATCTCTGTACAACAATGTGAAATTCAAGGAGTGTTTTCTTAGCACATTATGAGGGTCAAATCCCTTGAATATCCAGTCCAAGAAAGCTATGAGAGTTGATAAATGGATTGACTGACTTAACTTAGTACATAGTTTGATGGGGGGCACCTTAACTAAAGAGCCAGATGTTGGAGGTTGAAGACTTCTGCGGTGTTCTCTACTAAATCTATCTATTTTGATTCAATTAACATGCTTGGCCGGTTTCCGTTCAAGCAACATCTGGAATACAGAACTAACAGTGAAAAATAAGATTTTCATGCGATCTGTGCATATGGGCGTTATTGTCGCTAAGGATAATTTGGTAAAGTACAGGTGGCAGGGTAGTAAATAATGTTGTTTCTGTGGTCAGAAAGAAAATGTGCAGCATTTATTTATCGCTTGTCCTTTTGCTACTCTGTTGTGGCGTACGATTCATGTGACATCAAATATATTTGGCAATTGGGTTAGGTGAGCTTGGACATAAAACTAAGACACGTATCCATGTAAGAGTTTGTTCCTTGTTTTTGGCGGTATGGAACTGTTGGAATGATTGTATTATTTCAGAGAGTAAAGGTGCGCCATTTTTTTGAAAGTTATCTTCCGTGCTGCTGGATGGATCCAAATGTGTCCATTACTAAACCACGTGAAGGTATCTGAGTGCAACCATTAGGAGATGGTAGAACGGGATACATGCAACTGGTATGGATGTCAGCCCAATAGTAGTCTATGCGTGTAGGCATATATGCCTATTTTTGCCGATTGCGGCTTTCTTATTTGTCTTTATTGTACTTCATCACTGGAGGTTGATACTCTGTTTTCAATAAATGTGGTTGTCTGCACTACAATGATGCAGAGGTTGGGACTTACAATCCTTTTCTAAAAATATGTACATACAAGGTTATACGTCTGTGCAGCATATCTACTAGAACCTGAAGCATGGTAATGCTTCATAAAGAAAATCATTTTGACTGTTTCGCATAAGATCTCCATAAGAAATATCAATTAAAGTCAGTGTTGAATAAGATAATCTCTAGCTCCAATGTGCTAGGAAAAAATAAATGGTTTTCTAAACAACGCGAAAACACTATGGAGCGCATCAAGATGTCATGGAGGCATTTTGGCATCCTTGCATTCGTGTGGGTTACTTCAAAGTTATTGTGGGTGATGCGTCTTGGTTGGGTATCGTTGTCCTGGAAACTAATCTAGGTCAGCGATATATCGATACGATGTGTGGACGAAGACATCCGTGAAGCACATACCATGCGTCTAACGATGGAGCCGGTGAAGTGTGGCACCCCCTTGAGGGCACTTCCCCAAGCGAACCTAGGATAACTCACCTAGTGAGCGGGACTGAGTTCAAGGTACAGAAGTGAGAAGCACAATAGATTCTAAGGTTGGTAGGACTATTACTGGACTGTTTACAGAATGTTGGCATACAATAAGATATCCTACTTATGAACCATTCTCATGGAAAGGGGTATGTGTGGGTTAAGTGGCAAGGACTAAGAAATCTATGGAGACACGTTACAGCTTGTGTCTACATAGATAAGGCAAGAGAGGGTGTAATGAAAAAAGTCATATAAGAACCATATATTCCAATCCTCAAACATTACAAAGCATCACGAATCCTTCCTTGCCTCGCCCACAAGCAAGTCCGTGGCACTTAAATTGTTGGCAATTTTATTTATTAGTTGAACTTGTTCATAATTTTAAAACTAGCAACTAGTCAGCAAGTTTTTGCAACCATGGTTGGAGTTATTCTACGATCAAGTACAATCACCGCAGACACGGCGATTCAAATAGATCAAACCCTGTAGGGGCGCATGAAGTTACCCATACACAGTTGATAGTCTCTTAATGTCGAACACGAAGTTACGAAATTCAAAGAAGCATATGTTAACTGCGATATTTGGATTGCCTAGGATAACTCAGAAATGATCTCAAATGAGAAAGTACCCAATTAGGTAAGAATTTCAGGTTTTTGACATGATTTTGAGTTATTTTCGTGTAAAGGAAGTTCGGCTGCCTCATATATACTCCAACCATGTCAAAAACTTCCTTTACACGAAAATAACTCAAAATATTACAATCTACAGGTTATGGCAGTTATACATTATACATTATGGCAGTTATACATTATATATTATTACAACTTATGGCAGTTACATATTACAATCACCCCTTAACATAAAATATATATTATTACACTTTATCTACAGGTTTATGATAATTATACATTATTACACTTTATGGCAGTTACATATTACAATCACCCCTTAACATAAAATATTAATTGGTCTGCAGGTTTGATGGCTACATGCCACGAATGACGAGCATTAATTAAACAAGCATCTTCCAACAAATAACGTACTACTACTTGCTTTGTTGGTAGTTATATGCCCATTAATTAGACTAATGTTTATTATCAGCAGTGCAAACGTAAGACTTAAGGATATTAAGACTAGTCATAATTTAGACTAGTAACATGCATATGTTACTAGTTTATATTACTATCTCTATAGTGGGGAGTAACATATATGTGGTGTCACGCAACACTTCATTTATTTTTTTTAGAACGAAGACGCACGGACGCGTCCAGCTTTAAATTAACAAAGCCACAACAGGCAGCGTGACAACACACCAAGTCATAGAGCAACACCACAGGCTGTCCCGGCCAACGCAAAAGGATCATCGAAGAGGTTCAGGCGCGACTCAACAAACCACAAGCGGATTACAGGGCACAACTCGTACAGAGCGCACAGGCTCGTCAAGCATCAAAAGGGACCATGGTCGCACGCCATAGTCATGGCTCCCTAGCCATCACGTACACTTGCAGCAAACGTTGTTGGGCGGTGTTGATCAGCTCAGCATCCCTGCGCCTCCCCAACGGACTCCACTGTTGCAATAGGAGGTTGCATTTGAAAAGAATGTTTGCCGGATGCGAAGGAAAGCAACCCTCGATAGTGAATTTGTTCCTAGTTAACCACATAGCCCAGAGAAGTGCCCCTACACAACTCCACATCACCCGTTTAGCACGTCCGTGCAACGTATCTAGAAGTTGGGTCAACTCCGCGGCCGATCTGGGCTATGTGTGATGTCAAAATGTGAGTAACATATTTTCTTACCACCTGCCTTTCTTTCCTCATTAATTACTTGCCACATCATATACTTTGCCTAGATATGTGTGATGTTAATTACCACTTATGTTACTTCGACTATGGGTAGTCTAAAAAGCTTTTACATTATGCTAGTTATATGTTACATTCACCCATTAAGAATATTTTAATTGAGGTGAGAAGTCAGAGATTTCAGGAAGCAATCGCCACTGAGAGAATCACTCCTCTATGCACTCTCTCTAGCGTTGGCTATCTGGGAGGACAAGTATGGGGCCACCATGAATCCCTGCCTCGTGGACGGTCAGATTACCATATCTAACTTGGAGAGAGGATTTGTGGCACGATGCAGGTCTCACGGCACGCATTCCCTCAGGCATGCTTTTTATTTTTGGCTTCCAATTTTCAAATTTATCTTTTGAACGAATGTGAAAATTAAGTTCTGTTTTCATATTCGTGTTTCTCATTACCTGGGCTTTCAAATAAGATCCATTCCGAATATGTTTTGATGAATTTTGAAAATAAATGTAAGTTTCAACTCTTGAAATTTAGTTCGCGCAAACAATAAAATCATGATTTTTTTTGCCTATGACCGACAAAAATATATTTTAAATTCTATGAAACTTGGTAAAAGTGAGTGAGATAATCGCAAGTTTCATATAGAAATCATAAGTTTCACCGAGTGAAACTTAAAGCTTACTGTGCTCTCGTGCGGGGTCCAACTACTTCGCGAATCGCGAGGAAATCGAGCGGCCGTGTAGGGCTTGGCTGGCGCGTGCCCCTCTAACAATCCAATCTATCTTAAGTTAGCATGGCTCTTTCTTAAATTAGCATGACTAGCAAACATGTCCCTGCGTTGAAACAGATGAAAAAAAAGCCTCTATCTTAAATTAGCACGGCTCAAGACACCCACTAATTCAACATGGCGTGAAAGCACTAATGCCATAAATATTGAATATGAAATATTATGGAAGTTTAATTTCCCAATTCAACTTGCAGTTCATGGAGCCCACGGTCTAAATGCCTCACAAATAAATAAATAAATGATTAATACTTTAATAGTGCCAAAAATAATTACAAAGACATTCATTGTGGGGTACATAGTAGATCGATAGCTTATAGACTATCTACGGTTAAGCATTAATCCTCCTGCAAAATTAATCCCAAAATTAGCGTTGTGTGCCACAATAATTTAATTAGCGCTGAAAATTAGCGCTAGTTGTTCCATCCATCAAAATTAGCGTTGCATGCAAGTATAACGCTGCATAGCATATTTGCTACAAAAATTACGCTAGTTGTTCCATCCACCAAAACGTTCCATAGTGTAGCATCCAGACGGTGCCACAAGCGGCCGGGAGGCGGACACTAAGGTCTAGAAGAAATACAAATCAACCGCAAATTAATCACGAAATGAGCCTTAGCGTCGTATTGGGTTCCATGTAAGGTCATCGGTTTTAATGAGACCAGCGCGACACGTTTTTCCAGTGTTATTAGACCAGCAGGGCGCCCCACTTACCCGGTGGGAGTAATCTTTCTTCCAACCTCACCTACGTAGTCGACAATCCTTTCTTTTGGGGTTATTTTAATAAGTAGATTGTAAGAACCATATTTCTTTATACGTGATTTATCTTCCAACAACCTAAAAATTTGTTTTTGAAAGAAGAGCATCTCGCAGGCCTATTTGGATCAGTAGCATCCGAGTACGTCGCAGTTGGCATCCTCTTCTTCATCATCTCTGTCCATATCTAATTATGTGGCCGCGGCGACGGACTACGGCAAGTGAGCTGTGTCGATCGGCCACAAGGTGGCACCGCTTCTGCCCTACTGACGTGCGTCCGCGTTTCGTTCACATCCTATCCACCTTGCAAGGCCCTGTCCAAAGGAATATATGCTCCCTAGCTACAGGTGTCTGTCTCAAGCCATTAGGCATTGTCATATATATATGCAACATCATATCTCATCCAACAATCCTGTTTTAATTCATGGTGCATGCAAAGTCCCTCCCTCCTTGTACAACGGCCCTTCTCATTAGCCACTCTCCGTTCCCATGTTCCTTTTGTTGATCCCCAAGGAGGCTAGTTGATACTAGAAACAACCTGGGAATGCATATGAATTCGCTTTGGCTACATGTCAGGGAATTTAATTTGGGCCAGTCAATATTGTAACCGTTGATTCAAGTTAGGATATGCGTGTGAAAGTTCATCATGGATTTGACTGACCCGTTGATTTGTTCAGTCGATTTTCCTTTTCTTGCTGGTGCATGCATTCTTGTGTGTAAATATACATTTCAGTGTGTGTGTGTGTGTGTGCACGTTTTTTTCCTTGTGGTTTTTTGTTCTTTTAGTCGGGTTTTGTTTTTTCTTTGTGTGTATTTTTGGATGTTGACTGTGTGTAAGTGTACATGCGCAAGTACTATACAATGCGTGTGCAAACTATACTATAGTGCCGATATATCACTATTATACGTATATTCTTGCGTATTATAAAAAGTGCAATTTTTTTGCTATTTGTGTGAATGTTTTTTAATTTATTCTCTTTCTTCTTTAGGGATAATATCAATAACACTAATTCATTTCTCTTAGAAAATGCCATTATTATTATTTTTTACTTTTTGTGTATAAGTATGCATGTATGTACTAAAACAATATGTGCGTAAATTATACAAGATTCTGGAAGTTGCACTATTTATATGTGTATTCCTTACATAGGCCAGGAAGTACATTTTTGGTGCAAACCTGTGTGCAATTTTTTAATTTTCTTTTTTGTTAAAGGGTAATATCAATACCACCAATTCATTTTTCCTTGGAAACTATATTTTTATTTTGTTTTGTTTTTCTTCATTTTTGTGTTCTCAAAGGGTAATACCAGTTTCACTAACTCATTCGTACCTTAGAAAACTTCATTATTTTGATTTAGTTTTAGTTTTTATTTTATTTTCTTTCTTCTTTAAGGGTAATACCAATGCCATCTTTTTGTTTTTTTTTTCATTTTTTGCCTTCTTAAAGGATAATATCAGTGCTACTAATTTATTCTCTCCTTAGAAAAATTTCATTATTTTGATTTAGTTTTAGTTTTTATTGCATTTCCTTTCTTCTTCAAGGGTAATATCAATGCCACTAAATTATTCGTTCTTAGTAAAAAAAATGTGAAAATTCTACTATTTATATGCTTATTCTTGCATATTGCAAAAACACACAATTTCTATGTAAATTGTGTGCATTTTTTGTCCTTTTTTGCAAACTTTTGTATGATTTTTATTTTAGTATTAGTATAGGGGGACAAGAGTGCTAGAGAAAGTAGAAGGTAGCTGAGCCTTTGGACTCGATCGGGTGTTGGAGGGCGATTTGACTGAACACCCAAAAAAAATCAAGCGCCCATCGAATAGTTGTAGTCATCTAATTTTTTACCATGGTACGACCTTGACACTATTGAATTTTGTAATAGAAACTAAAATCCCCCATGTCTAATCAAATTTGAACAGCGCAATCATTACTTTCAATGTAAAATTTGCTTTGGCTTATACATTGCATGTGGGATCACCCAACATGCAAAACTTGCATTCCTGGCTTGTTATTGCTGCCAAGAGATGGTGTGCCAACTCCAATAGTGCAGCCTGGGGGCGTGAAGGCGTGCAACATGCATTCATGAACCTGGAGCTCGGTGTTGGACTCATGTACGTGAAGAGCGGTAAAAAAGTGACTAGTTCCTAAATTTGGTCAGGCGACTTACCCAAAAATAAAAACCAGTCAACTCACACATAGTCAGTCCCATATGACTTGGTAACAACGACCAGTTCAATGGAGCAAGGTGGGACTATTCTGTATCTCGTGATCGGTGTATGCTATAGCTCAATTGGCTGCACAGCCTACAACGTACGAACACACACATGCCCAGCCAGAAGCCCAGCCGAGTGACCTAACGAAAAATCGAACTCGGCCTACAAGGACACAACCTATGTATGACGAAACAGACAGGCAGACGAAACCAAGAATATTACCTTCCTTTATTAGTAGATATAGATAGATACATAAGTATAGTCTAGGGTATAAATACAAATATATATCATGTTTGGACGTCTGGTAAGTGCACTCCATGATGATCAATGAGTTTGACAAATTTTTTAGGTATGATCATGATGATCCATGGCGCACTCAAGAGGAATGTGTGTTGCCATGAGCCAGGAACTCTATGAGGTTGCTGTTGAAGACACATGGCCTCTCCAGTTGTACAAGATGCCCTCCTTTGCTTATGCGTCGCAGGATCGCCTTCTCGCCTAGCTTGCTGCATCCATAATTTGAGAACGATAGTACATGTAATATATGATTAATTTGATGAGGGAACGTAAGTGGATACTAGTTGTTTTCTTACTTTTTCAGACTCTCAGCATCCTCTATGGGCCACATGTTGTCATTTTCACCCCACAACAGGAGTATGCTCTTCACTCATCAGCCATAAAATTAATGGAATTTTAATCACAAGGAACTAGAGGACAAGAAATGCACTTTGTCCATTGCATTGGTCTGCAGCAGGCTGTAACTTTTTTACGACAAATAATACAAAAATGGTTATTTTCTATCTTGTGACGTGGGCTAGAAGTATATAAAAAAAGTATTCAATCGGCAGAGGTTCTGGTGAGCTGTTCTAGTGCTACAGAGCTTTGTGGTTCTGCTTTGTTAATTTCGGATGCTCGGGAACACGGTCCAAATTGCCACAAAATGTAATGTATATATCATATCATAAAATTTGAAATCCGAAATCAGTCACACAAGAAATCTTGCAGCCAATATTTGCTTGGGGAGATAAAGAAAGAACCTACTGTGGACTCCAAAAATTGTTTTCTTTAATGACGGATTCACATATTTCTCCCTTGATAGTTGCATGTCACCAAAATCTAGAAGTTGTGCAGCTTTAGCTGTAGAAATGTGCAACTTCCACCTGAATTTGCCTATAAATTTCTAAACTATGCAACCGCGTAATGAAAGAAGAAGTTACATAAAGAATCAACATGCTGAGACACAGACAATCCTCATGGTGCTTGAAAAAAAAAATCTGTCGTGGTAATTTTCAACAACTGTCCATATATCAGACTTCAGGATCCATCCAGTTCAAAAGGATGAGAAAAATGTTGATCTAACGATCGTCAGTCGTTATGTGTGTGAGAATTAGTATAATTTAAACTATCACGGTGAGCCTTTTTGACTTCTCAGTTCTCATCGTGATTTGCACGGTAGTTGGAGAATCAAGATTGGTTCAAATGGTTAGCATCATCGATTCAGACATAAGAATATCTATGTCCAATTATGCATAGACGAATTCCTTATTGTAAACTGGTTGGAGACTGTCAGTGCATATAGCGATGAGAAGTTTGAGAACCTGCTGAGAAACAGGGGCAAATGCTTCTGTGTCCCCGACGACTATATCTTCTATCATCTCAGCTCTCTCCTTTCGGTTGAAATACATCACCTGAACAACAAAGCACGTAATGAATGGTTCATCTTAGTTTTAACAAGACAAAGAAGGGAGCAGAAATACCTTAAGAAAGTCCCTGAGAAGGCGATCCGGAAACCACGGCTTCATGTGCATGGCGTTGGAGAACAGCAACCTGAGCGGGCCAACCGACTCCGGCACCAAGAGCTCCGTCAGCGACTGGGCCCAGCCGAGCCTCCCCTGTTGGGCGAATAAGCCGGGGCGACGCACCGGACACGACCAGCGAGTGTATGGGCGCGAGCTGGCCGGGTCGGGCGCGCCTGGTCCGCGGGGTGTGCGTGCGTAGGTGTGCGTGTGCGAGTGCGTGAGCCAGCGCGTGTGTGCGCGGGGCCACGCCGTGCTGGTAGCGAGCAACCAGGAGGGGTAGACCGCGTCGGGCGCGCTGGGAGGCCGTGGCGATCGCGTATGGGCGCGGTGCGTGGACGCGGCCAGAGCGCGGAGGACATGGGGAAGAGGGTGGGCGAGTGGGTGCAAGGCAAGGCCTGGCAGGCCGGTGCTCGCCGGTATAAAACCCTGGTCCCCCCCCGTAGCTCGTTGACACGGTCGAGTTCGTACTCGAGGAAAGAAAAAAAGCGTTCGTGCCCTGGAAAAATATCTGTGTCCACCATTCTTCTGATCTTCTTCCTTTCTCTTCGTTTGTTCGAGCCATGGCGAGTGAGAGAGAGCTGAGCGTGAGAGAGAGAGCTAGGGCTAGGGCTACGGTCCCAAGAATTGGCATCAGAGCCACGTGAAGATTGGGGCACGCCGGCGATGTTGATCGTCCCCTACGGCGGCGGTGCGGGCGGATCACTGCCGCAGTCGGTGCTGCAGCTCACCGGCGATAACTACACGGCGTGGGCCATCAAGGTCGAGGCGAACCTCGACGCGGCCGGGCTGTGGGAGGCGGTGGTCGTGCTGGAGGACGCGGCGGCGGCCGTCATCGCGAAGAAGGACAAGCCCGCGCGCGCCTACCTCCTCAGTGCACTCGCGGAGAACTTGCTGCTGCAGGTGGCGTCGAAGAAAACCGCGGCGGAGGTGTGGGCGAGCTTGAAGGCCAGGTTTGTGGGGGCGGACCGCGTGCGCGCGGCTCGGCTAGGCACGCTGCGCAGGGAGTTTGAGCTCCTGCGCATGGCGGATGCCGAGACCCTAGATGACTTTGCCGGTAGGCTCGGAGGCATGGCGGCATGCTACGCGGCATTGGGCTCGACCCTGGAGGACGTCGCCCTCGTCAAGAAACTGCTCGACTCGGTGCCGGACCGCCTGTACGCGGCGGTGGCCGGGATCGAGCAGTTCTGCAACGTCGACATGATGGCGTTCGAGGACGCGTTGGGGCCGCTGAAGGCCTTCGATGAACGGGTGCGTCGGCGCGGGCAGGACGGAGGCGGCCATGGCGGGGACCAGCTGATGTTCACATCAGCGCAATGGCGGGCCCGCGAGCGGCAGCGAGGCGGAGCTCGGAACGACGACGACGGGGCGCGCAGCGAGGCGTCAGGCTTCGGCGGCAACAAACGAGGCCGGTGCTACAAGTGTGGTGAGCGGGGTCACTTCAAACGTGACTGCCCGCAATGGAAGAAGGCGCCGGCGGCGGAGCGTGCATTGCTGGTCGACGGCGACGTCGAGGACGCCGGCCTGCTCTGAGCCGCGGCTTAGGGCGCGAATGTTGGGCGAATAAGCCGCGGCGACGCACCGGACACGACCAGCGCGTGTACGGGCGCGAGCTGGCCGGGTCGGGCGCGCCGGGTCCGCGGGGTGTGCGTGCGTAGGTGTGCGTGTGTGAGTGCGTGAGCCAGCGTGTGTGTGCGTGGGGCCACGCCGTGCTGTTAGCGAGCAACCAGGAGGGGTAGACCGTGTCGGGCGCGCTGGGAGGCCGTGGCGACTGCGTACGGGCGCGGTGCGTGGACGTGGCCAGAGCGCGGAGGACGTGGGGAAGAGGGTAGGCGAGTGGGTGCAAGGCAAGGCCTGACAGGCCGGTGCTCGCGAGCGAGAGAGAGCTGAGCGTGAGAGAGAGAGCTAGGGCTAGGGCTACGGTTCCAACATCCCCAGCAAGTCGTCCCTCATGGCGCTAGTGTACTTGACGGTGCTGCCGGAGGCGATGATGGAGCGGACCAGTTCTGGGTACACGGCCGCCAGCTCGAATGCCACGAACCCGCCATAGCTCCAGCCAACCACGTCGGCCGCACTGACTACAAGCTTCCGTAGAGCCGCCGCGAGGCACCGTGCCTCGAAGGCCACGGAGCGGTCGAGCAACGGTGATGTGGAGCCGCCGAAGTGCACCAGGTCGGGGACGTACACGTCGTAGCCACGATTCGTGAGGGCGCCCACCTGGAGCACCCACGTCATAATGCCGTCGCCGGCGAAGCCGTGCACGAGCACCACGGGCTGGTGCTTCTTCCGCTGCTTCTGCTTCCTGTCCGGTGCATCGTCATTATCGGGCAGCCAGAAGTTTATGACAGTGCCCGCGTCATCGACGGCAACAGCGTGCTGCCGGAGGCCGGCGCTTGTCGCCAGACGGGCAACTAAGAGCAACTCTAGCAGACCCCGCATCCCGCCCCGGCCCGCAAAATAACCGCCAAATTGCGGGTCGGGGCGGAAAAACCAGCTCGATCAGACCCCGCATCCCGCCCCGGCCCGTAAATATTTTTACGGGGCGCGGCAAATCTTCTCCCTCAACCTCTATCTTCACGGGCTGGGAGGCCGACCCGAGCTCAACCCCTATCCGGTGCGAGATTTGGCGGGAGGGACATTTCAGCGCGCCCTTTCCTGCTCCCCGCACCCTCCGCCACCATTGCCCCCCTCCGCAAGCTCCGGTTCCTTCTTCCCGGCCGTTCATCGCCGCCATGGACGACCCCATGCTGTCCCCCGTCACTGTCGAGGTCGCGCATGCTCCTTCCCGTCGGGCGGATCTCGTCGCCGGCCATGTTGGCCCCGCCGCCGTCGCCCAAGCACAAGCCGCGCCTTCCCGCAAGCGGCAGGGCAACGTGGTCGTGCAGGGCAGGAATCCGGCTGCCCCCCGCCGCGATGGCCCGCGCTCCGGGCGCCAACTCGGCAGCGCGATCCCGGCCGGCGGCGGAGAAGGTCGGCAAGGCCGCGAGCGTAAAGCGTAGGAAAGTTCCGGCTTCAAAGAAGCCACCTTCTTCAACCTCTCACTCCATCCCCCTGCAAGGAGGTGCTCCGGCGATGCCGTTCAGCGGTGCCGCTCCCCCCGCGAGCGAGGTGTTCGACGAAATGGCCGGAAGGTATGCGTCTTCGGTCTTGGCGATTCCCTTTCATTTTTCGCCATTATTCTCGATAGCTCATGACTTGTTATCATTCGCTATAGCGGTGGTTCGAACAATGCAACAACCGAGTTCGTGAACTTGTTGGACACGAACGCGGTTGACATTGATCAAGCCCCTTTCGAACCATTCGACTACAATGAAACGGAGGGCGGCGTGGATGATCATGGATGTGCGGACGAATTGGAGGAGATCGAAGCGGAAGCGTTTGAGCAATCGCAAGCAAAAATTAGGAAAAGCCAAAGATCGAAGAACTACACGATCTTGGAAGATCAAGCTTTGATCCAAGCATGGAGTGCGGTGTCTCTTGATGCATGCACGGGTACTTCTCAAACCGCCAAGAGATATTGGCAAAGGAACGAAGATCAATACTTCCGCATTATGAAAAAGTATCCCAATAGGACTCCACGCACATTTCGGTCGCTTCAAGGGCGTTGGGAGAATATCAAGCCTATGTGTAGCCGTTGGGCAGCTTGCTTGGAGCAAGTACGCAATGCACCACCAAGTGGCACCGTGGAGTCCGACTATGTGAGTTTGTTTTGCCTTTGTTCAAGTTGTGCATCATCATATTGTATCATGCGAAATGATTGCATCACTTTGTTCATATTGTGTAGGACAAGATTGCTCAACATAGATACAAGGACATGGAAGCTTCGGAAGGCAGATTCTTCAAGCTAGAGCATTGTTGGGAGTTGCTCCAAAAGTGCGAGAAGTGGAAGTTGGTCGACAAAGAATCCCCACCAAAGAGAGGCTCAGTTACAAACATGGATGAACATGAGGATGATGATGGCCCAAGAAATTTGTACAAGCCTGATGGCGACAAGAAGACTAAGGAGAAGATGAAGAGAGAGCAAGAAGCATCGAGCTTGAGGGAGAAGATTGATGCCATGGTGCAATCAAACGAGGCGATGTTGTTGAAGTCGTTGGAGATAAAGAAAGAGTTGGCCGAGAAGAAAGCAAAAGAGAAGCAAGAAAAGTGGCAAATACTCAAGGAAGAGGGGCTCCACAAAGCTGACATTGAGGAGAGAAGAGCACGCGTCGCTGATAACAAATTCATGTCCTTGTTGCTCGCCGAAGAGAACAAGATCATGTCAATAAACCGCTATGACATGGACGACCTGGCATGATATGGCAAGGAGAGAAATCTTGAAGAGGAGATTGGCTGCGTCGACCGGTCCATGTTACAGTTCCGGAGATGTTTTCTCCGCTCCATATGGTGGCAATGTGGATGATTTCGGTGCCGGAGTTGGAACAAGCGCCGGAGGTGGATTCGGTGGCGCCGATGAACCTCAAGATGAACTTGAAGGCGCGGAGTGAAGATCTACCAAGATGATGCCGGACATGGGCGCAAACCTTTGCAGGGCCCTCTTTTGCGTTTGCCATAATGAACTTGACATTTATTTGCGCGTATAACTGTGTATTTCGTTTGAATTTGAACTTGTTTGTGAAACCCTATGTCAAATGCGAGATTTGCAGTTTTTCTATTTGCGGGTCGTCACGGTGGTGCCCGAGCAGAACCCGCAGAAGCCTACCCGTAAAATAGCATATTCCTCTAATATATTTTTTACGGATCCGTTTAGAGGGTCTGCATCTGTGCCAGCCCGCGCCGGCCCGCAAAAGTGGTATTGCGCGAACTGTAAACGCGTTTTTCGGGCTGGCGGGATGCGGGGTCTGCTAGAGTTGCTCTAAGTGTTTTCTTAGCACTTGTATCCAGTTCACCATCCTGTGTATGCACGTACGTGGTTGCTGCTTATTTATTGCTTAATGGCTGTTGGCAATTTTATCGGGGTTTAGGTAACCACATTTGCAATGTACCATGGCGGTTAGCACTTTTTATTTAGGGCCATGCTAGGCGCCCGCGCACCGGCCGGACGCTTCGGCCGGTCCAACCCTAGCCGTCAGATCGGCCCGTTCCGATCCGTTGGATCCTTATCCAACCAGGGCGTCGTCTTCCTCTCGCGAGCGCGGACGGGAAAGGAACCCCGTCTCGCCGCCCGTCTTCGCCGGCCGCCCCACGCTCCCGCACTCAGCTCGCCCCGCCCGCTCGCCGCCCCGGCCGCCGGTTGGAGCTGACCGCTCGCCGCCTCGGCCGCCCGTCGGAGCGCCATGGATGCAGCTCCGCGACTCAACTCGTCCAAGTCCGCTCGCCGCCCCGGCCGCCCGTCGGGGCCGCCCCGCGCTCCGGGACTCAGCTCGCCCCGACCGCTCGCTGCCCCCGCTGCTCGTCGGTGCGCCAGGGATGCCGCTCCGCCTCACCGATGATTGGTTCCAGCAAAAAACATAGATGCCCCATGGTAGCATTTTCCCGTGTCAGTCGTAGCAAATGAAGAGAACGGTTGCAGCAAAAAAATCCATCGGCGTCGCCATTGTAGCAAACATGTTAATCGGATGTGGCAAAACACATCGCCAATGGTATCAAAAAACGAGGTTGTTGCAACAAAAAATGTTCGTCCTCGTCGTCGCCGGTCACACCTCAGTCGCAAAAAAGTGCCATGGCCGCATGAATGGATGTAGCAAAACACACAGACGGTAGTAGCAAAAAATTGACACGGTTGTAGCTTTTCCCCTCTACGGTGGAAGCTTTTCTGTAAACGACTGAAACTTTTTTCGTTTTGAGCAGCGCCTGGGTGAAAAATTCATCTCTCGTTTGGTTGAAGCTTTTTTCATCGAAGGTTGTAGCATTTTCTGTAGACGGTTGTAGCTTTCATCGATGGCATTGAACACTTGCAACTTTCTGTATATCCGATGTAGCAAAACTCGGCGCCGGTTGTAGCTGAGTGGTGTGCCGGTTGTAGCAAAATGTGATACAGGTCGTAGCATGTAACAAAAAAGCGCGATGTCTAGTGTTTGCTCGCGATGACGATGACGCCGTTTTGCTGCAACAGTAGTAGATTTTTGCTACCACCGGCGATTGAATTTGCTACAACCGGTTCTAATAAAAAATCACCGTGGGGTGTAGTCTGCCATGGCTGGGGAGGCTCGAGCGCTGCAAGGTCTGGCGAGGGGCGGCCAGGGCGGATTCCAGGGAGAGGCAGAGGGGCGCATTCTGGGAAGAGGCAGAGGGGTAGTAGTCCGGCGAGGGGCGGCCCCAGGCGGACGAGATCCGGCGAGGGGCGACCGCATGCGAACGAGATCCGGCGAGGGGCGGCCGCACGCGAACGACATCCGGCGAGGGGCGGCCGCACGCGGACGACAAGGCGCTCTTCTCTGGCGGCGGCGGTCGAAGGAGCCCGTTGGTCGCCTGGCCGGCGCGTGGTGCCTGCCGGCGCTGGTGCCCTCCTGTACGTGCGTTGCGCGAGGAAGAGGGAGCAACTAATTGGATTGAGGCCGGACACGTGGCACAACATCTATCCTTGGATCTGAAGAGATCCAACGCGCAAAGCGAGTCGTTTCGCCGGCAGTCCGGATACAAACGTTTCCCTTTTATTTATAGGCCGCGCGAGCATTAATTATCTCTTGTCGTCGATTCCTACCAAACGTCGTCATTGGTACAGCTCGTGAACTTCTTTTTCTTTCAGAAAACATGGTTGAAAAGAAATTCTGCAGACATGTAAATTACACGAAATTCCGAGACGATTTTTACATTAGGAAAGAGATTAGGCCAGAAAATGGTGTTCGGGCTAACGCTCTGGCGATGAACGCCGGACAAACCCTAGTCTCACGACCACCACGCTGATCACTAACCGCGTGACCCGCACGACCTCCATGCACGTCCACTTCTAGCGCATCCATAGGATGCTCTCAACGGCCACACGACCCGAACGTTCAGCTGACGAGCACATGAACTAACTACATGCAGCTGCAGCTGCGCGGACGACCCGGCTGCCTCCAACAGATCCCAACGGCCGCTACTAACATGCAGCTCCTTCTGTGAATTATGACTACATCAGGATAGTTTATTGGCAGCGAGACATTTTTTTTAACACAGTACAGACGCAAGCGCTCATATACACGCGCATACACTCACCCTTATGAACGCACACACACACCCTACCCTTATGAGCATCTCCGAAAGACTGAGCCGGCATATCATCTTGAAATTTACGAAGTCACCGTAGGCACCTCGTCGTCGACGGGAACGTCTCCTCCCACTGAATGCACATCACCGGAAATCCTGAAATAAATTCAGGAATAAATGCAAGCACCAGGACTTGAACCCTGATGGGCTGGGGATACCACAGTCCCTCTAGCCACCCAACCACAGGTTGGTTCGCAGCAGCGAGACATTTTGATATTAGAGACGAGTGGGAGGCCGCCATTTATATCATGTCAATGGTAACAAATTATTTAGTGGCGTGTCACACGCAACCCACTGGTAACCAATATACGTGGCGTGTCCTTACCCACACACCACATCTATATGCACACATCATTATTAACTTTCGCCTAAAATTTTAAAAACATACTTACATTCAACTACTAGTGGCGCGTGAATAGACACACATGCCACAGGCAAGGTACATACTACTGGCGTGCTCTTATGCCTCCAATCTACTAGTAACTATTTTCAGTATATTTTAGAAAAAATTACCACAATTAGAAATAAATTCAACATATTTACAAGGATTGAAATATTCAAAAAAATATATGCATATGCATACACAAGAATAGACACTATCTATTAATTACATGTATTGGAATACATATATACATTCATTAATTCACCATATGCATCCTATTGAATTGATTATGCACATGTCATTTCTGAACTACATACATACATCAATAGACCATATACATCACTTGATTAAATTGTTGATCTTAGTTTGCTCCATATATATGGCAAAGAAAATAGCATGTCCAAAGAAATTTAAAGCATCTATTAGCATCGAGAATGACCGTGCAACAATTATTGGCGTGAAATGCTCATATAGGTTGTCATGCTATTATTTTGTAGGCAAATGACTCATATTCACTAGTAGAAAACGGGGCTTTGGTCCAAGCTCGATCTACACATTAGTCCCGGTTGCATTACGAACCGGGACTAACGTGAGCATTAGTCCCGGTTCGAGCGGCTAGGGCGCCTGTCGGGGCTCGGCAGGCATCAGTCCCGGTTCAAATGGGACCTTTAGTCCCGGTTGGAGACACCAACCGGGACTAAAGGGTGCCATGCCCTTTAGTCCCGGTTGGAGCCACCAACCGGGACTAAAGCCTCAACCCCTTTAGTCACGGTTGGAGCCACCAACCGGGACTAAAGTGGTTCTGAAATTTATTTTCTGTTTTTCCATTTGTTTTTTGTTATTAGTTTCTGTTTTAAATTGCTTAATATTTTAGGAGATTTGTTGTTTTTGAGTGATTCTTTTTGCATTAGATTCAAAATTTTGTCTAGTTTCTGTTTGTGCCACAAGTTTTCAAATTTGAATGGTTTAAATTTGAATTTGTTCAAATTTGCTTCAAATCCTAGATTGTGAATAACTTGAGATTAAAAATAGTTTTAAATTTAATTCTTCTTGGCCCCCAGTCACATGTCAGATTGTTGTCACAGAAAGATTTATTTGGTTATTTTTAGAATAATTTAAATTAGTATTTTAATTAAAACAATATTGTTTTGCTTATATAGTTGTTTTAGTCCTTTAATTGTTATTTTTAATTATTTTTAGTTAGTTCTTTCTGTAGATTTTAACATGTTGTAGTATGCTTCTGTTAGACAACAGTAGATAATTTTTTTACAATTAATTAATATTAATTTTGCTTCTGTTTTGTATTAATAGTTGTTTAGCCTTTAATTATAGTTGATAGTATTAGTTTTGCTATATTAAAAAGTAATTCTTTTGCCACTTTAATAGAACGTGGCTCTAGCTTGGTTAGCCTTAGTTGTGACTCTGGCTGGGATGGTGCTAGAAGATGTTGTCGATGGTAGGATTAGATGGACACCAACCCGAACTAAAGGGGTTATGCAATTTTCAAACTCGACCCCCCAGTATCGCCATTTGAGTTTTGAAAAAAATATGATCAAAACATAAAAAATGAAAATCCTTCGAGATGTTTTGTAAAAAAGTGTTATAAAAAATTAAACGGCTATAACTTTTGCATACGATGTCGAAAAAGAAGTATAATATTTCAAAATGTTCAGCACCAGAAGCCTGTTCCGATTTCGAGTGCTATAGGACGTTTTGCAAATTTTTAGAACCCTCAAATTCTGAAAGGAAAAAAATTTATCCTCAAATTTAAGTTCTTTTGAATTTTTGGTCAAACTCTGGTCAAACTATGGTGAAACTCTGGTCAAATTGCGGTCAAACTGTGGTCAAACTACTTATTTAATAAATATTAGTGTTACTAAATAATTACGGTTTTTTAGAATAATAGTTTCAAACTCAAACGGTGAAATTTGTGACTTCATGCTCAAGTTCAACTCCTAAAATCAAATAACAGCAGTTGATGCAACTGGACATACATTGTATATAGTGATTCAGGGATTCACCATTTTATACCTGAGCTAGTACCCGATCAACAAATTATAACCATTTTATCAATGAGTTCAGATCAAGCACTTGTGCTGAGCCAAACATAGAAAGCTCATTAGTTTTCATCCGGTTCACATCACCAAGAAGCAATTGATTCCAGCATATGAGAAATAATTTTAAAAATTAATGATGTCATATTTGGATTAATCAATTTTTTCTGATAATAATGGATATATTATTTGTCGATTTACCGATTTAAAGATATTAATTATGCCATATTAAATGAATAAATGGCAAAAATGAACAAAATAATATTATTACTTATTTTATTTTCATTGAAATTCAATATTATTATTACTTATTTTATTTTAATAATTGTTTGGTATTCAAAAAATTATATCATGTGACATCAAGACCTAAGGGATAACAAGATTGATAGCTTACTATTGTCAGGAAAACAACAAGTGCTAAATTGGAAACTAGGGGAAATAGAACTCAGAAGTGAAGCATGCTTAGGCTGGAGTAGTGAGAGAATGGGTGACCGGCCAGGAAGTTAGACAATTTCGAATGAGTGCTCCACACTGGTGAAGTGAGGAGGGGTGATTAGAGATTCAATTGTCAAATAATTCACAAATTTAGAAATCAGGAACAAAAAAAATTCAAAATCAAAATTTCAAAAAAAAATTCCTTTAGGTGGAGCCTTTAGTCCCGGTTGGTAACACAAACCAGGACTAAAGGTCCTCCACCCCCCCCCCCTCCAGAAAGCGCCCAAGTGGAGCCCCTTTAGTTCCGGGTCGCAACACAACCGGGACTAAAAGTGGTGCACATTAGTTTTGAAAATTAAAAAACATAATTTTCGATATGTTTTGTAGAAAAGTGTTATGAAAAAGTAAAACAGCTATAACATTTGCATACGATGTCGAAAAAGAAGTATAATATTTCAAAATATTCAGCACCAGAAGCCTGTTCCGATTTCGAGTGCTATAGGACGTTTTGCAGATTTTTAGAACCCTCAAATTCCGAAAGGATAAAAAGTTATCCTCAAATTTAAGATCTTTTGAATTTTTGGTCAAACTCTGGTCAAAGTACGGTGAAACTCTGGTCAAATTGTGGTCAAACTATGGTCAAACTATGGTCAAACTACTTATTTAATAAATATTAGTGTTACTAAATAATTACTGTTTTTTAGAATAATAGTTTCAAACTCAAACGGTGAAATTTGTGACTTCATGCTCAAGTTCAACTCCTAAAATCAAATAACAGCAGTTGATGCAACTGGACATACATTGTATATAGTGATTCAGGGATTCACCATTTTATACCTGAGCTAGTACCAGATCAACAAATTATAACCATTTTATCAATGAATCCAGATCAGGCACTTGTGCTAAGCCAAACATAGAAAGCTCATTAGTTTTCATCCGGTTCACATCACCAAGAAGCAATTGATTCCCGCATATGAGAAATAATTTTAAAAATTAATGATGTCATATTTGGATTAATCATTTTTTCTTATAATAATGGATATATTATTTGTCGATTTACACATTTAAATATATTAATTATGCCATATTAAATGAATAAATGGAAAAAGTGAACAAAATAATATTATTACTTATTTTATTTTCATTGAAGTTCAATATTATTATTACTTATTTTATTTTAATAATTGTTTGGAATTCAAAAAATTAAATCATGTGACATCAAGACCTAAGGGATAACAGGATTGGTAGCTTACTATTGTCAGGAAAACAACAAGTGCTGACTTGGAAACTAGGGGAAATAGAACTCGGAAGTGAAGCATGCTTAGGCTGGAGTAGTGAGAGGATGGGTGACCGGCCGGGAAGTTAGACAATTTGGAATGAGTGCTCCACACTCGTGAAGTGATGAGGGGTGATTAGAGATTAAATTGTCAAATAATTCACAAATTTAGAAATCAGGAACGAAAAAAATTCAAAATCAAAATTTCAAAAAAAAATTCCTTTAGGTGGAGCCTTTAGTCCCGGTTGGTAACACAAACCGGCACTAAAGGTCCTCCACCCCCCTCCAGAAAGCGCCCAAGTGGAGCCCCTTTAGTTCCGGTTCGCAACACAACCGGGACTAAAAGTGGTGCACATTAGTTTTGAAAATTAAAAAACATAAATTTCGATATGTTTTGTAAAAAAGTGGTATGAAAAAGTAAAACGGCTATAACTTTTGCATACGATGTCGAAAAAGAAGTATAATATTTCAAAATGTCCAGCACCAGAAGCCTGTTCCGATTTCGAGTGCTATAGGACGTTTTGCAAATTTTTAGAACCCTCAAATTCTGAAAGGAAAAAAAGTTATCCTCAAATTTAAGTTCTTTTGAATTTTTGGTCAAACTCTGGTCAAACTATGGTGAAACTCTGGTCAAATTGTGGTCAAACTATGGTCAAACTACTTATTTAATAAATATTAGTGTTACTAAATAATTACGGTTTTTTAGAATAATAGTTTCAAACTCAAACGGTGAAATTTGTGACTTCATGCTCAAGTTCAACTCCTAAAATCAAATAACAGCAGTTGATGCAACTGGACATACATTGTATATAGTGATTCAGGGATTCACCATTTTATACCTGAGCTAGTACCAGATCAACAAATTATAACCATTTTATCAATGAGTTCAGATCAAGCACTTGTGCTGAGCCAAACATAGAAAGCTCATTAGTTTTCATCCGGTTCACATCACCAAGAAGCAATTGATTCCAGCATATGAGAAATAATTTTAAAAATTAATGATGTCATATTTGGATTAATCATTTTTTTCTGATAATAATGTATATATTATTTGTCGATTTACCGATTTAAAGATATTAATTATGCCATATTAAATGAATAAATGGCAAAAATGAACAAAATAATATTATTACTTATTTTATTTTCATTGAAATTCAATAGTATTATTACTTATTTTATTTTAATAATTGTTTGGAATTCAAAAAATTAAATCATGTGACATCAAGACCTAAGGGATAACAGGATTGATAGCTTACTATTGTCAGGAAAACAACAAGTGCTGACTTGGAAACATGGGGAAACAGAACTCGGAAGTGAAGCATGCTTAGGCTGGAGTAGTGAGTGGATGGGTGACCGGCCGGGAAGTTAGACAATTTGGAATGAGTGCTCCACACTGGTGAAGTGATGAGGGGTGATTAGAGATTAAATTGTCAAATAATTCACAAATTTAGAAATCGGGAAAAAATCGAAAATAAATTCAAAATCAAAAAAAAATCCTTTAAGTGGAGCCTTTAGTCCCGGTTGGTAACACAAACCGGGACTAAAGGTCCTCCACCCCCCTCCAGAAAGCGCCCAAGTGGAGCCCCTTTAGTTCTGGTTCGTAACACAACCGAGACTAAAAGTGGTGCACATTAATCCCGATCATTTTGTCCGGGTTGGCTAACCGGGACTAAAGGCCCTTACGAACCGGGACTAAAAGCCCGTCTTCTACTAGTGAGTTGCAGCCAAAGCAGCAATTTGGGATAATTTTTGCTGCCAAGGCAACATTTTGGAGCCATTTTTGATGCCATTTTTGTTCATGTCACCCATCTAGACTTGAGGATTGTTTTGTTCATGTTCACGAAAACACCAACATCACATATGTGACGAGTAAAAGCTTGTATCTTGATGGTTCCTGAGATGTTTCATCCATAAAAGTTCACAAACCACTCTTGTATCACATGTTTACTACGGATGGTACTGGAGAGGTTTGTGAACCTGAAAAATCTTGGGAACACTAAAATTACCAGCCACTAGAGATAATATATATGATGTTTAAGTTACTGCGAATATGAAGACAAAAAATTCGAAGTCCGGGTGGGTAGTATTTGTTGATGCCAATCAAATAGAAGAGAATTATTCCTTGATGTCTCGATACATGAGAAACCTTCTAAGATTCATCAAGTATACAATATTTCTAACACCCTGGGACTGGAACTATAGAGATCTGGCACCTCCACTAGCATCTACATTATATCGATCCTCGGGTGCCCATAAAACACAATGTGCGGATCGCACCATAAACTCTATGAGGGTGGAACAGTAAGTGTTGGGGATATAGCTCCGAGGTATGACCCGCCCAGGAGGGGCCGGGTTATACCGTTGGCAGTTTAATATGAGGAAGGTCCAAGGAGGCCCAAGGAGAGGTATGAAGACGGCGGCTTATGGAGGTAGGCCTAGTGAAAGCCCAAGACGTTGGCCTACGAACCGCCATATGAAGACCTGCCTTGTGAGGCAAGATTTGTTAGAAACCGAGCCGGCCACGTTGTGTGAGCTGGCCGGATCTCTATAAGCCTCTGGGTCTTGACCTGTGTATATAAAGCTGAGACCCGGCGGCGGGTTAAGGACAGGAAAACAATCAATCGAGAACTAGGTCAAGCGTGTTTGCTCCCTTGTAATCGAGACTCAAGTTATACAACTAAAAGCAGGACATAGGCTTTTACTTCATTACGAGGGGCCGAACCTGGGTAAACTCTGTGTGTCCTTTGTCCCGTTCAACCCCTTCAAGCTAACCTAGTTGCGATGGCTCCACACCTAAGTCCTTTCACTAGGGCATCTGCCGTGTTAAATCCACGAGAGTAAGTATCACAATAAAATTGACGAAAGAAGCTGCAACAATGACAAATATACAATAGCGCAAAAGATTTAAATGTTACAAATGGATACAATGAGAGTCTTTCGACCAAAATACAACTCATACAACATAAGTGAATATGTACCTTCTACATGTAAAGTTCAATGAACTGCGATACGACGGCTAAAGCAAAGTAAATGATGTCCATATCCCGACCCAGACCATTACCTATCTAATGTCGTCCTTCATCATACTTGCAAGACATACATCATATCTATCTACTTATGCATCATTCTCAAGGAAATGGGTATGTGTTGGCTTAAACATGAAGCACTAAGCATTCTATGGAGACACGTTGCAACTTGTGTCTATCACATATAAGTTAAGAGAGAGTATAGGGAAAAAGATCACATAAGAACCATCTATTCCTATCATCAAACATAACATCACACCATGAATCCTCCCTTGCATCACCCACAAGGAAGTAAGTCCATGAAAAAGTACTTAATACTTTAGAAACTAACAAGTTTATTAAGTGGTCAAGTTTTCACAATTATTGTTTCTTTTTACTGGAGATAAATAAAATACACGAAATTCCGAGGGCATTCTTGTATTACGAAAGAGCTAGGGGGTAGAAGATGGGGCTTAAATGGGGTACATATCATCCAAGCGCCCCATCCCTAGGACATCTCGATGAGGTAGAGGGCTCCCTACCCCATCTGATGATCTTTAAATATTCTGAAACTTCTTCTAGATTGAAGACCACGTCAGGAAAGTTTATTACTCCCTCTGTTTCTTTTTTACTTCGGGTATTAGATTTTTGAAAAGTCAAACTTTGCAAACTAGCTTGGGTGCCATCCCACTTCCTATATGGTGTGTCCATTTGAAATTCAATTTCGAGGAATTAATATTTTCATATTTTCACCAATGAGGAGTTTTGACAAATTTAGTAGTTACAACTACAACACAAATTCGCCCGGGAAGCTAATCTAGGTCGGCAGTATAGCGATACGATGTGTGGTTGAGGACATCAATGAAGCGCGTACCATGCGGCTGACGATGGGGCTGGTGAAGTGTCAAACCCCTCGAGGGCACTTCCCCACACCAGCCCAGGATAAGTCACCTGCGCGCGGGACTGAGTTCATTGTACAAAAAAGCCAAACACAATATATGCTAAGGTTGACAGGAGTATTACATGACTGTTTATACAATGTTGGCATAATGTCGGAGATTGTATCTACTTATGCGTCAATCTGAAGTAAAGGGGTATGTGTGGGTTAAGCAGAAAGAACTAAGCATTCTATGGAGAAATGTTACAATTTGTGTCTATCAGATATAAGGCAAGAGAGCTATAAGGATAATGATCACATAAGAACCATATATTCCCGTCGTCAAACATAACACCACATCTTGAATCCTCAATTGCATCACCCATAAGGAAGTAAGTTCATGTCACTTACGCTGTTGGCAAGTTTATTTAATACTTCCTCCAATCCACAATGTAGTGCGCCTCCGTTTCCCACGATCCAAGTTTGACCGGAAATTTAACCAACGAGACTGACTATGGCGGAAGCAAAAGTTATATCACCGAATTCATTTCGTAAATACAAATTTGGTGGTATAATTTTTGTTCCCGCCGCAGTCGGTCTCGTTGGTTAAATTTAAGGTCAAACTTGAATCTCGGCAAGTGCGGGCACACTACATTGTGAAATGGAGGGAGTAGTTGAACTAGTTAATAAATTAGAAACTAACAAGTTTATTAAGAGAGCAAGTTTTAGCAATTATGGTTGGCGTTATTCTATGATCAAGTATAAAATCTCTAACTCATCAATAACCACAGAAGAGGCTATTTGAATAGATCTAACATTGCACGGATGCACCAAGTTGCCCATACACATGCGATATTCTCTTAATGTCAAACACTAAGTTATGAAATTCAAATAACCCTATGTAAATTGCCCGATTTGGACTGCCTAAAATCATCCACAAAGGATCTCAAATGAGGAAGTGCTCAACTTTAAAATTTGGTCCGCAGGTTCCGGGATTACTTGCCCCAATTTGGTAGGAATTAGACTTTTTGGACATAAATTTTGAGTTATTTTCTTCTACAGGAAGTTCGGACGAGTTAAGAGTCGATGGAGGAGAAGGGGAGGCTGTCACCGTCGCCAGATTCAAAGGGGAGGAGAAGTGGACTCGTCAGGCAATTGACAACCGAGTTCAATTTGATATAGAGAGGGGGAGTGGGTACCACTTGTCAGCCAGTTCTATTTGATAAGCACCAGGTCAACAACCTCTTCCTAACCCAGTGGTAGAAACCAAGTGAAATAAGCACCAGGTCATGGGTTCGAGCCCCACTCGCGCAATATTTTTTGCAATGGTTCTGGACAGGGTGAAACATGCGCTCGGTCTTGTGTTTGAGTCCCAGCTCACGTAATTTTTTATATTCAGACATAATTTTGTTTCTATACAGTTAAAGCAACAACGTCTCAATTCAGTTCAAGAAAACTTCATGCAAAATATTTTGGAATCTTCAAGCATTACAAGACAACATTTTGCTCCTGTAATCTTCATCACATCACAACCAAAAACAACATCATCATTTTGCACCAAAACAATAGTCCTACATCACATCATTTTGCAGTGTACCAACAGTTCTGACGAAAACTATCTCTGAAAATAGTGTGAAAAACAGCTATGAAAACAACATCTCAATTCAGTTCAAAAAAATTCAGGATCAGTACAACATCATTTTGCAATCTTTTGCATTACAACTTCAGGATCACATCACAACCAACAGTTGTGACCAAAACTAGGAAAATGGCACCAAAACTACATCACTAGAGCCACTATGCATTTTGCCTCTCCATCACTAGACCCATCATGATCACCAAAACTACATGATTTTGCATTTTGCCTCTCCATCACTACAACCATCAGTATCATGCATTTTGCTACATAGATAGAATTGTAGTACAAAAACTACATCAGGTTCACATCAACAAAAACTAGCTGGAGAGAAGGTTGATCACCAATCAAAACAAGGAACATGCAGTAAAAGCATTAGCTCACCAAGGAGACAAAATTTACATTCGGTACTCATCGTCGTCGATACCAAAACAAGGAACTCTATGCCCACTCCTGTTTTCCTCATCATCACTACAATATTGCAGCATAGTATGATCACTCCTGTTTTCCTCTACCACCTTTCTTCTTTTCTCGACGCCTTCAACTGTTCCAGCATCAACGAGCACACGTTCCCGGTTCCTCCGCACTCTGCTTTGCACCGGAACTTCCATAGAGTCATCATCAGCTTGCAACGGAACTTCCGTAGAGTCATCATCCTTGTATGTTAGTCCACTACCAACGGGCCCCTTTTCCACTTCAGTTTTAGTCACACTCCACAAGTGTCTGTGCTCAAAGTTTTTCACAACTCGCCATTTTCCGTGCAAAAGAGTGTCTGGCAGATATAACACCATTGTTGCTTGTGCTATTAGAATAAAGGAATTACTCTTATACCAGCACCTTGCAGTGTTGATGCTTTTGAAGTGGCCATCATATTTGACAAAAGAGTCTCTCTTCTTCTTGCTACCAAGCTCAAACCAGTAACAATGAAATATGACAACCGAGCGATGGATGCCTCCACTAGAGTTGTACCACAACTCTACGATGCTTCTCGGCTGACCAGAGAAGTCAATGTTCTCACGGTCATGTGACCCCTTAGTGACGATTCCACTATTCTGTGTCTTCCTTTTTTCCTCGCATGGTCACCGGTGTGGTATCGGACACCGTCAGCAATGCATGCTGAATACACTCTCACTCGCTTATCTGGTAAGCATGCCAAAGCAAATAGATCATCACTGACCTTTCTTCTCCTCATGCAACTTTCCAATCTGCACAAATAAAACATTTAGCAACAATGGTATTTAACAGTTGGTGAATAACACAAAAAACATAAAACATGTGGCTAAAGATCTCACATTATTCTTAAACCATTTAGCAAATCCCGTGGCAACCCTTTTATCAACATTGATCTGGATTTCTTCCTTATTGAACTCGCATTTCCTGCAATGCCAACAAAACACGTGGATGAAAACAATAGGTTGGTGCCAACCCAAGCAAAAAAAATATAACGAGTGCACAAGATATAACGTACTCGATATATGGTAGAACCTCGGCGCTATTGTTGAGCACATACCAAACCATCTTGTCATACTCATCACCAGCCTCCTAGTATTCTGAGGCTCCAAGAAAGTTCACACCATGGTTGAAAACCAAGACATCACCACTTTGCGAATTAGACCGCTCTCTATTTCTGCCCGGCCGGTTCCATCTTGTTTCCACATCACCAAAGTATTTAGAGCAAAAAGTCAAGCACTCGTTAACGACATATGCTTCAGCAATCGAATCTTCAGGTCTTGCCGTGTTTCACACATAACGCTTACAAGTAAGCAGCCTTCTTTCGATTGGGTACATCCAACCGTATTGCACAGGGCCTCTAAGCATTGCCCCTTTTGGTAAGTGCACCGCCAAATGGACCATCACAGTGAAGAAAGCTGGAGGGAAAATCTTCTCGAGCTTGCAAAAAATAATTTGGATTTCTTTTTCAAGTCTTTCCAAAACAGTTAACTTGAGTGTTTTGCAGCACAGTTCTCTAAAGAAATTTCCCAGCTCAGCAACCGCTTCATATATATCCTTGTCCATGATTCCCCAGAGACACGCCGGTAAAATCCTGTGGAAGAGGATGTGACAATCATGGGGTTTCAGTACCGAAAGCTTGAATCCATCAGAAGTAACACACTTTGGTAGGCTACTAGCATAACCATCTGGAAATCTCACCGTTCTTATGAATTCACAGAATGCAAGCTTTTGTTGATTACTCATTGTATTCCATGCTTGTGGCATTTCAAATGAATCTTCATCTTCATCATGTTGTAGATGCAAATCTTCTCTTATGACCATGTCCTCCAAATCAAGCCTAGGACTAACCGTGTCCTTTGTCTTCCCTTCAATGTTCAGAAACATCCCTAGCAGATTCTCGCATATGTTTTTCTCCATCTGCATTACATCGGGATTATGCCTTAATTTCATAACAGCCCAGTATGGCAGGTCCCACAAACAAGACCTCCGGTCCCAACATTGACCTTCCTCATGCTTTCTTTTCTTTGCAAGCTTTCCTGGTCTCACATCCTTCATCTTTTCAAGTTGCTGCTCCAGCTCTTCTTTAGTGAATTCGGCTGGCTTGTCACGGGTTTCATTCTCACCATTAAAATCATTGCTTCTTCGCCACTGATGGTTTCAGGGAAGAAAGCGGTGGTGCCCAATATAGCAGACCTTACTCCTCATTCTCTTTGAGCAAGGGTCTTTGTCACAATGGGCATAGACCTGATAACCCGTTGTGATCCTCCCAGACAGAGTGTGCTGCGCCGGGAAATCATGGATGGACCATATGATTGCAGCACGTAGATTGAACTTTTCTTTCGGACTCAAGGCATCATATGTAGGTACACCAGTCCAGAGATGGAGCAGTTCTTCTACGAGGGGCTCCATAAAGACATCAAAATCCTTTCCTGGAGACTCTGGACCCAGGATAAGCAACAACATCATGAAGTTGGACTAATCCATGCATGCCCATGGTGGCAGGTTGTACGACACCACAAAAACGTGCCACATGCTATAAGACGTGCTCATGTTCCCAAACGGATTAAAGCCATCTGTGGCAAAGCCGAGTTTTATGTTCCTTGGATCTGCAGTAAAATCTCCATGTTTACTGTCAAACTCTTTCCATGCCTCTCCGTCCACTGGATGGCTCAACTCATTGTCCACAGGTTGCCGCTTCAGCTTGTGCCATTGTACCTCCAGCGATGATTTCTTCGAGATAAACATCCACTGCAGCCTTGGTATCAACGGAAAGTGCCTGTGTACCTTCTCCAGTATTGACTTCTTCCCATCAGCATCTTTCCACCTAAAGGCATTGCATTTTGGACAGTTGTCATGCTTCGTTAAATCCTTCTGAAACAAGATACAGTTATTTGGGCACACATGTATTGAAACATAACCTAGCCCCAACCCGTGGATCATGCTCAATGCTTCATCATAAGCCCTGGGAACACAACCATCAGGGAATTGCAAGGTCACAAGGTGGAGTATTGCGTTGAATGCAACATTGCTAATCCGGTAGAACGAATTGATGTGGAGCAACTTCACGGTGAAGGTAAATCTTGAAAGTTTACCCCCTTGATGAGCTGCGCGCTTCGCCTCCTCTAACACCTCAGCAAACATCGACTTCTGTCCATCAGCACGATCTTCTGCATCGTACAGATCCTTCAATAGGTCAGGAATCCTATAATCTTCATGCCCATCCTCTTCCTTCAAACCAGCATTATCTCGCAAAACCTTTTCCATGAAATCAATGCCAGCATCACCACCACCCATCATATGAGGGGCCTGTGTATCGGCTTCAAAATGTTGAGGTTGTCCGACTAAAGGTTCTCCATGATATATCCACCTGTCATATGTGTTGGCCATCCCATTAAGAAGCAGTTGATCTTCCACTCTTCCTTGAGGCATTCTTGAACGGTTGAGGCATTCGCAGCATGGGCGAAGAATGTGAGCATCGTTGGCAAAATGTGCCCGAACAAATGCCATGAAATCATCAACTCCTTTAATATGTTCTTTCAAAAACTTTCTTACTCCTTTTCTAATCCAGCTTCTGTCCATCTACCAAAGACAGCAAATTGTTGCAACTTAGCAAATCAATCTAAGTGCATCAAGATTAATTAATGAAAATGGATGCCAGTATGGCAGCTAAAAATCCAGTAAATTTTATATGCTAATTGCCTAACCACAACATTGAAACAAACCAAACTATAAATCAAACCAACACCAAAATTGGCATGAATTTAAGTTGCAGAGAAGGCTAATTCAAATTAACCCAAACCAAGATTTAGAAGGATCATGTTTCTGGGAAGACCAAGCTAGCTAGCTCCTAAGAAATACTATGCAGGTTCTATCAATTACAGTTACTATGCTCCTAACAATCTGCAGACAAACAACTAAAGAAGAACTGAGGCCTTGCTCGGTTCCAAGATAAATGAGAGGGGTTGACAGGTATTGGTAGGGATTAAATCCCATCTAGTTAAAATCCCCTCCATTCCACTCCAATCCACTTGGGGAGTTGCTGAACAAGTCCTGGAGAATTCTTAACAGACAAGCTGAAGAACTCCTAACAAAATTCATCTATGTAGTATCTACCAAACAAGCAATCTATCTACTAACTCCTAATAGTGCATCAACAAAATTCATTTATGCTGAAGAACATCTGACTGAAATCCATCTCCGACTGAAATCCATGCTCTGCGACGAGGTGCAGATAGTGAGAGAGGAGAGGGGGGAAGAGGAGAGGGGTGCATACCGAGAGGTGTGCTTGCGGCGGTGCTGAGTCCTCCCATGCTTGGCGAGCCTCTCCTTGCATGGGCCGTGGGTGAGGTCGCCGTTCCTGCCCCCGCCCCCACTACCGTCGGTCGCCCACGCCCCTGCTGGTCACATCGGCAGCCAGCCTTGCCACCGCCCCCGCTGGTTGCTTTCGCTGCCGACCCCGCCCTCGCCCCCGCCGATTTCCTGTCGTGGACAAGGCGAGCGGTGAGGCTGTGGGCGAGGTCACCTGCGGCGAGGTTGCCGTTCCTGCCCCTGCCCCCACCACCACCGGTCGGCCCCGCCCCTGCTGGTCGCTTCGGCCGCCGGCCCCGCCCTCGTCTGCCGGCCACACCCCTGCTAGTTGCTTCCGCCCGCCGCCTCCTGGTCGGAAGACCTAGAAAAATGCTAAGTGTTGCTCTGTTCGATGCAACCTGGTCGGAAGGTCCCACTTGTCAATGATACGAGAGAGCCGTGGTTTTATGTTGTGTATAGATAAGTTCCCATACATGAGAAATAGTCCCTCTCTAGCCCAGCGGTAGCGAACGAGCGAAGCCAATGCTCAGGTTGTGGGTTCGAGTACCAGCTCGCGCATCATTTTTGGGCGAATTAAGCGCTCAGACCCGCCTGTCAGTGTGTGCCCACCTGTTGTCAAATGGGCCCTGCCTGTCTGTTGAATATAAACATTTAAGCAAAAATGACACCTAGACAATGACACATAAGCGAGGTTGCTGACATGGCTGCCTAATCATCCTAATGCATTCGAACTCAAGTGTAGTGACCATTTATATTGGTCGTTATCAGCTAGGCGTGATGCAGTGGACAGTGTTGCCCGCTTTACGACCATTTCCTCTAACGAAATTACGACCTTTCTGACCAAAATGGTCGTTATCTTATGGTTTGGAGCCCCCCTGAACAGCTTTTTACCAATTGGTCTCAAATGCTCATATATTTATGACCAATTCTTCCAGGGTCACTGACAGAAGTTCACAAGTTGACATATTTCTTGTAGTGGCATATAGCCCATTTACAGCCCGCTAACTCACGACCCGTTACGACCTACCAGTATTTGGCCCCATAGCGTCATCTGGGCCGTCCAATATGATTCCAGCCCGTTGTAACTTCTGGCCCATGTATGGCCCATCACGTCTTTCGGCCTAGGCCCTTTGTAAATCTGGCCCATTAAAGGCCCGAGATGGAACTGGCCCATAATGAACGGTGTATCGCTATATACCTATTAACGGCCCATTATTCCGTCGGCCGTTTCCAGACCATGTTATCTTTTGGCTTTCTAAGGGCCTATTTATTCTTGGGCTCATCTCCAGAATTCGATTACTTATGGTCCATTACTGGCTTGTTTCGCTTGTGGGCCAAATTCAGCCCGTGGTTACAGTCGACATGTTTGTGGCCCGTTAACTTGTTGGGCTATTTTCATAGCGTCATCAAATACGGCCTATTAACGGCCCGTTATGGTCGGGCCATAAAACAGACGATTTCCACTCTAGCTAGTTTACGACCCATTTTGCAGACCGTTATTGGTCCACGAATAGTACGACCCATTCGAAACGATTATACGACCCGTAGGAGGCCCATAGATTAGACAGCCCGTAGAAGGCCCATGGATCCTACAGCCCGTAGAAGGCCCATGGATCGTACAGCCCGTGCAGGGCCATGGTCACTACAGCAGGTAGCTGGACCATGGTTAAAACAGTCCGTGTGTTGCCATGGTTATTGTGGTTTAGTTATACAAATAGGTTATTGTGGCCACTAGAAAAACACGGAAAAAGAACAGCAGTGACTACAAGCAAACAACTAAACAAGACAATAAGGAAATAAATAAGCAAGCAACTAACGCTAGGCTATTACGGCTATTACACATATTACATCCACTGGGCATCAAAGTTCGCCACCAGTGCAAAAATAGAGAACAATGCAGCATATTGCATACACTGCCCGTCTTAATTGGCCACCAGTGCAAATAAACGTGGCAGCAAAACAAGTCCATAACTGAAACAACTTCAGAAGAGCTCAAGAAACGTTATCCTGGGTATCCACCATGTTGGCAATAAGCCTAGCAAGCTTATTAGCTTTGTCCTGTTTGGCGCTAAAACCCTCCAATGCTTGTTGTTGCACGAGAAAGTATCACTACTAGGGAAAAGCCTAGCAGTAGCGCGGGTTTTTGTTATATCAGTAGCGCGGGTGCCCGCGCTACTGATACGACGCTACAGCTAACAGGTAGTAGTAGCGCGGGTGCCACCCGCGCTACTACTACATCCGTTAGTAGTAGCGTGGATACCACCCGCGCTACTACTAACTAGTAGTAGCGTGGTTCTGGACTCTCGCTACTGCTAACTAATTGGGAAATAAAAAAATAAATTCCAGCCATGGCTGCTGCTACTGCTAGGCGTCATCGTCATCTTCATCCATGGCCGATGCTGATCCTGGAGGGGATGAAGTCGTCCATGGAGATGGTGCTTCCCCATCCAACTCTTCTCCACGCCTCTCCTTTGTCGTTGCTACAAAAAAAGAGACAAGGATTAGAAGAGGAAGAGAGAGATAGAGAGGAGTAGGTGCAGCAACACACCAGTGGCCGCTGGAGTTGGAGCCGAAACCCTAGATGACGCCATGGGTTGCGTCCATCAGAGATCTAGCCATCGTCATGGGCGGCACTCTGCTGGATCTTCCTCTCCTTCCAGTAGCGGAGGAGGAGGAGGAGGAGGAAGGAGGGGCAGCGGAGGACGAGGAGGAGGAAGGAGGGGCTACGGTAGAAGAGGAGGTCGCTGGATTTGAGGGAGACGTCGCGGCGCGAGGCCGGTAGTTGCGGTGGAGGAGGAGACGCGCATGTGCAGGAGCGCCATGGAGAGAGAGAGGGGAGAGAGTGACGGGGGAGAGGAGTGATTTGGACGAGGAGATGGGGATTTCAGGGCTGTTAAAAAACCCAGTACTTAGTAGTAGCGCGTGTTTTTACCCCTGGCTACTACTATGGCTTGTCCCGGGGGGGCACGTTAGAGACCTCTTAGTAGTAGCGAGGGGTAAAAACCCGCGCTACTACTATCAACTTAGTAGTAGCGCGGGTTTATAACCCTCGCTAATACTATGGCATGTCCCGGGGGGCACGGTAGAGACCGCTTAGTAGTAACGAGGGTTAAAAACCCGCGCTACTACTATCAAGTTAGTAGTAGCGAGGGGTAAAAACCTGCACTACTAGTAAGTAGAAATAGCGTGGGGTATAAACCCGCGCTACTAGTAAGCGTCTGTGTATAAGCTTTTCCCTAGTAGTGTATGCATCTGACCAGCGACTTCCGCAGTCCTTCTATCGCAACACAGCTGATCGATGTCTTTTAGCTTGTAGTTGAGACACAAGAAACCGAACTGATTCAGACAGTGAGTTTGAATAGCTTGTGCGAGCGGTAGTGGCCAGTAACTCGAACAGTAAACCAAGACAGGACTTTCGGGTTGTCTCATTGTCTTCACAATAGTTTTCGTTAGTTGTTTTCCCAGCTTTGTTGGATCCCAACAAGGATGTCTCACTATCCTGAACCTTATCCGCATTACTTCCTTTACCATTGCTTAATAAGGCACTCTTCCCCAATATTCTGTCAGCATTCTAAAAGAAGGTACAAGCAGACACATAACAGGTTTAGCATGTACTAGTATATGAAACTCATTTCGGTGAACCAGTTCATTAGTAAGGTGGACAGGATTAAACTACCAAGTCTTCTATTGCCAAGTAGTACATAATAAAAGCATCAAACAAACATATATCTATGTCCAATGGTCATTGCATTGTCCTGCCAATCAAAATAGAGACAGGGTTCAAATCATATCAGTTTAAGACAAAGCAGCACTAAAAGAATACAAAGCGTGGGAAACTACACATCACAACATGATTTCAGATGGGTACCACGGGTCTACATATACAACAACACTAGTGGCTCTGTTGTGATGCTAGTAATGTGCATGATATGAGAAGTCAACTGTATACACAATTGAAATTGAAATTAACAGAGCTATTTATAAGAGCAAACCTGTTAAGGAAACATGCGTAAACATACCTGTTGTGCCATTGGAGTTTCGATTGGATCCTTCAATTTAAAAATAAGTTTGTATGAGTAAATACAGTGATACAAGAGCAAAGCAGTATACACGATAGCAATGGAATCTTAAATGAGGACAGTTGTTCTTCAGGTTTAAGCACTTGTTCTACATGAACAGAGTACAGTAAGACGCAAGCATATAGTACTTAAAAATAAAAATGAGCTCATAGACCTTATCACATTCTTGGTTCGGGACCAGTACAGAACAAGGCATTCCCAGTCATCGTCCAATAAATGTGTCTCAGGAGAACGTAAGGGAATTTGATGAGTTTCTTTGCCAGTGAAGTACATTTTCTTCAGGTAATTCCGATATTGCCACCAAGAATTATTGAAAATAGAAGAGGTATTAGCACAGGTTACCTCATCCTGAGTTTCCTAATCGGTCCTTCTCTATAGAGAAAAATGGGAAAATTTGTTGTATTATAACCATCATGGAGGTAGAATGTATGGGACAAAGCAAAGTAATTGGCATGAATAACATTACTTACACATAACTCCTGGACAAACACCTGCAACTGGCATTTTCCTTCATCTTCAGTATAATATTTCCATGATGGGAAGATAGGCACATAGGTTTTAACAACATCAAATGGGATAGATGCTAAACTACTAATGGCTGGTTGTGCTTCCTCCACAGGAATAGGTGTACTAACTGGTGGAGTTGGGGTTCGCCGTAGTAGTACTGGCGCTTCGGGCACTGGAGCTGCCTTACTAACTGCTCTTGTGTGGGAGCTTTGTGGTGGAGATGGTGTTGTGTCAACAGGAACTGGGTTACTATCTGCTGGGTTGGGGTTAGATTGGGTGAAGCTGGTTCTCTGTCCACCGCAGTAGGGGTACAATCCACGAGAGTCTGGGTTATGTGTGGTAGGGCTGGTTCTCGTGCATGTACAACCGAGGTGCCATCTCCACCAAGAGGTAGCACTGTTTTATTTGAATACCGTGTTTTTACTCTGCTAGATACTGCCATCACCCGTTCCAATTCAAATGGCTGATAAACAAGAAACATAGGTGAATGTACAGAAATTGTATGAGAGACATATGCAATAGATAGTGTGGAAAAAAGAGGGCATGAAATAGTTGACATGTATATTGTTTAACTAAAAAGGATAGCATGACATAATTTCACATATATTATGTCTATCTAAACTGGATAGCGTAGCATGGAATAATTCAGAGATATGATGACTAACTAAATAGGATGGCATGAGATAATTATATGATGTCTTTAGTAAATAGGTTCGCATGACATAATTCACATACATGTTATCTAAGTAATCAGGCTCGCATGATTTAATTCACATATGTGATTTATATGCTAGGCAGAGGGCATTCGCATATATGATGTCTGAACTAAGTGAGGGAGTCTTGGACTAAGGGGTCCTCGGGCGTCCGGCCTGTTAGCCATGGGCCGGACTGATGGGCTGTGAAGATGTGAAGACCGAAGACCGCACTCGTGCCCGGACAGGATTCTCCTTGGCGTGGAAGGCAAGCTTGGCGATCAATCGTGTAGATTCCTTTGTATGTAACCGACTCCATGTAACCCTAGATCTCTCCAGTGTCTATATAAACCGGAGAGAGTAGTCCGGATAGGGAGAGACTCATTACCATTGTCATACAGGCTAGGCCTCTAGGGTTTTAGCCATTACGATCTCGTGGTAGATCAACTCTTGTAACACACATATTCATCAAGATCAATCAAGCAGGAAGTAGGGTATTACCTCCATAGAGAGGGCCCGAACCTGGGTAAACATCGTGTCCCCTGTCTCCTGTTACCATCGACCTTAGACGCACAGTTCGGGACCCCCTACCCGAGATCCGCCGGTTTTGACACCGACATTGGTGTTTTCATTGAGAGTTCCACTGTGCCGTCGGCAAAGGGTCTGATGGCCCCTTCGATCGTCTATAATGACGTTGTCCAGGGAGAAACCTTCCCCCCGGACATATCTTCGTATTCGGCGGCTTCGTACTACGGGCTAACTCACTTGGCCATCTGGAGCAGATCGATAGCCACACCCTTGGCCATCAGTGTAGGAGATATGCCCTAGAGGCAATAATAAATGATATTATTTATCTCCGAGTTCATAATTATGTTTATGTTCCATGCTATAACTGCTATGGTTCTCGAGTCTGCAATAACCACGAGGCTCGGAGGAAGACTCATATGCACGTGTGGAATAATAAACGGTAAAATGTATTCCTAGTCTGGCCTCTAAGACTAGCTCAAGTCTTGCATGATGGTTATGTTTTCCTGATCATGGGCATGTCTATGTCAGCAACCTTGAGGGCACAATGTTAAGAGAACATTTGTGTTGAATCGACCCGGCATGATGTTATGCTATGAGATTCATTCGTCACAAGTTTATTGGTACATAAAACAGAGATGGTTAACGTTTGCATGATTCCTTAGACCATGAGAGTATCGATTTTCTTCATGCTTGCTTCATGAACTTTGGGGTTTGTTAAACGTCATCCGTAAATGGGTGGCTATTACGGCGGCTTACGGGTTCATGGAAAAGTCTGTCAAGTAACTTGATAGCTCAAGATTGGGATTTGCTCCTCCGACGATGGAGAGATATCTCTGGGCCCTCTCGATGTTACGGTATCCATCATCGTCTGGCCAGACACTTTGTGATTTGATCACGGGGATGCCGGAACACGATAACGAGAAAAGAGAACAATACCGGTAACGAGGTAGCTAGCATAGTGGACAAGTTGTTGATCCACAGGAATGCCAACATGTCTCACCTCGGGTATTTGTAACATATCGCGAAGCAAAAGGAATAGCACACGGCAACTGGAGGTTCACTCGAATATTTATTCGTGTGGGTATAGGGGTCAATATGGGTGTCCACGGCTCCGATGTTGATCATTGATCGGAAGGGGTTCCGGGTCATGTCTATACTTCACCGAACCTATAGGGTCACACGCTTAAGGGTCATCTATCTGCTGAATACTAGACAGGGAGTCTGAGAGAAAATCACCGAAAAAGTTTCGGACACCGAAAAGTTTCGGACAGCGGAATCGTACCGCAGAGAGAGGTCATCGGATAAGTTTCGATGATACCGAAAAGTTGTTTCGGGATACACCATTAAGTCAAATTGGTTTCGGCACATGCCTGATAATTCTTGGAGGATGCCAGAATCATTCTGGAAGCTTTTTGGAATTTTCTGAGATAAAAACCGGAAATGTTCCGGAGCTGCCGGAGCCACTTCAGATGCGTTTCGCAGATGAAAATCACTAAAACCGGAATTGTTTCGGAACGCGTTGAAAATCATTTTAGTGGGTACTAGAAATTTTCTTAGCCCACATAAATATTTTCAGTTCGATCAGACGCTGAAAAATGTGGCCGTGAATAGTGAAAATCAGCTTTATGGTTACTTTATGGAAAGCCACCTTTTGGGGCTTTGCTCCAAAAGATCTTGGGGATGACATGGATGGATAGGAGCCATTTTTTGGGCCCCTCATGTGGGTGTGGCCGGCCACATGGGGTATCCCCCCTTGGGGACCCTCTTGTTCCTTGGTTTCACTCCTAGGTCCTTGTGGAAGGACTTCATTCATGTGCATTTTGGGTTTTTTGTGAAACTACCCTACCCCCTTGGGATTTCCTATAAATAGAGGTGGAGGGGCAGCCCTCCACACTCATCCCTTGCTCTCATACACATGCCATGCATTATCTGGCTTCTTCTCTCCCACCCATGAAAAGAGTTTCGTAGAGCCGTAAGGCTGTCTGGGTTCCGGCAGGAACTAGTTCTGGACGGCGAAGCCCTGCCGGATAGATGACACCGTATGTGTGCAACTCTGTAGAGAGATCGTAGTTTCGGTCTTAGTTCGTTAGTGCCTCCCGAAGGGCTGTCCGTGTGACCGTCCGAGTTTCGAAGGTCCTCCCGAAGGGCTGTCCGAGTGACCGTTCGAGTTTCGAAGGTCCTCCCGAAGGGCTGTCCGCGACACCGTCCGAGGGGCTGTTCGACCGCCTCCTGGAGGGCTGTCTGAGGAGCAGATGAGGGTATACATCCTTGCGGTTGGGAAGTTGTAATCCTAGCTGCGGGGATCTGCACCGCCGATCGTCATCGACTCTACTTCCCGCTGCGCTACGAGTCGGTAACGAAAAAGATCAAACCATGTATGCAGTCTCCATAGTGGTCCTGGGCTGGTGCATAGGTCGGAAAATTTTTGTTTTCTGCTACGTTCCCCTACAATCAGGTCAGATTCGGAAGCTTGAACTATGTCGCGGACATCCGTGGAGATTCGATATCTGACGGATTGGAGACCGCGGAAACCGCTCCCCTTTGCCTCGGTAGGCGTGGCTTAAACCTGTCATCGGGCCGCATCCAGGAGATAGCTCCTGTAACAACTCTGGCCTTAGATCCGGAGCAGATCGAGTCATCCGAAGATGGGAAGCTTAACCCTGTCACGGAGGCTTTCGATTCCGCGTCGTTGGAGCCGCGCACAGATTCTACTTCATATGATATCTGCATCAACGGAACCCTGGACTCGTCTCCAGCGATAAGTTCCGAACCCTGTGAGTCCGCGGATACCGAACTCGATCGGTTATCGATCTTCAAGTTCAGCGCCTCAGACATCTTTCAGCACTCACCTGTGGGCGATGTGCTAAACTCTTTTAAGAACCTGTCCTTGGCAGGGAACTCACAACCGAACTATGTCCGGTTCGGGCAAGGGGCTGAGGAGGGAGAATTTTGTTTCCCATCCACCACCCACTTCATAGCCACCGTCGATGACTTAACGGACGTGCTTGACTACGGCTCCGAAGACATCGACGGTATGGACGACGATGCCGATCAGGAGCAGGGCCATGACCCGCCATTTACTGGACGACGGACGACCACTTCCTCATACGATGTCTACATGGTAGACACGCCTAAAAATAACAGCGGCGATGACAGGGAAAGTCCAGCAAAGGTGGACCCCCCTAAAACACAGCCCAAGCGCCGGCGTCAGCGGCGCCGCTCTAAATCCCGCCGTAGCAGGGACAGCAATACCGGCGCAGGAGACGACAACACTCCGGATGGCACTGAAGAAACAGAAGAACCCGATGAGCGAACTGTCGAACGAGACAACCGGGAGCTAGGGCAAGTCAATCCTGACGAACAGGCCACAGAAGAAAACTCGGAGAACGATAATTACCATCTGCCCTCCAAAGAATAGACGAGCCTCGGCAACGAAGACTTCATCGTGCCTGAGGACCCTCTGGAGCAGGAACGCATTAAGCTTCAACTCATAGCCACTGCGAGGAGCCTGAAGAAGAAACAGCAGCAGCTTCAAGCTGAACAAGATCTGCTCATCAACAGATGGACTGATGTCCTGACAACCGAAGAATACGGCCTTAAGCGCCCAGCCAAGAGTTACCCAAACCGCAAATTTCTACCTCAGTTCGATGAGGAGGCGCCGGAGAAGCCCATACCTACCTCGCGCAATACGGAACGACCACCACGAGTTTGAAACAGTGCGGCAGACTGAGCACCCCACGGTCGGGATAAAGCGGCAACTCAAGCCGAGCAGCAGCTTGCCCACCGCCCCGTAAAAATAGAGACAGAACAACTCAAGATCAAATGTACGACCTCCGGCAGACCCTGGATAGTAGAGCAGGACATACAAGATCGATCTACAAATCGCGAGGACGTGCCTCGATACACGACGACGGCTACCTATTCGGACGTGACAAACCTAACCACGCCCGAGCCGATTGCCGCAGACGGACTCCATCAGAGCTACGTCGTGATGCGGCCCGATATAGAGGCGCAGCACACCCTCTCTGCTTCACAGATGAAGTACTGGATCAGGAATTCCCCGAGGGGTTTAAGCCCGTCAATATTGAATCATATGACGGCACAACTGATCCCGCAGTATGGATCGAGGATTTTATTCTCCATATCCACATGGCTCATGGAGATGATCTCCACGCCATCAAATACCTCCCACTAAATCTTAAAGGGCCAGCTCGACACTGGCTTAACAGCCTGCCTGAAAATTCTATCGGCAGCTGGGAGGACTTGGAAGAAGCCTTCCTGGACAACTTCCAAGGTACATATGTCCGGCCACCAGATGCTGATGACTTAAGCCATATAGTTCAACAACCTAGAGAATTAGCCAGGCAATTCTGGACTCGATTCCTAACTAAAAAGAACCAAATCGTCGACTGTCCGGATGCCGAAGCCCTAGTGGCCTTTAAATATAGCATCCGTGACGAATGGCTCGCCCGCCACTTCGGCCAGAAAAGCCAAAATCTATGGCAGCCCTCACGGCACTCATGACCCGCTTTTGCGCAGGTGAGGATAGTTGGCTGGCTCGCAGCAAAAATACAGCTAGCGAGGCAGACCCCTCCGAGGTCAAAAGCAGCAACGGCAGGCTCCGACGTAACAGACATAAACGCTGAAACAATAGCGATAACACCGATGACACTGCAGTCAATGCCGGATTCAGTGGCTCCAAGTCCGGCTAGCAGAAGAAGCCGTATAAAAGGAATAATCAGGGACCGTCCAGCTTAGACCACATACTTGATCGTCCGTGCCAGATACATGGCACCCCAGATAAACCAGCCAATCATATCAACAAGGATTGTTGGGTTTTTAAACAGGCTGGCAAGCTAAATGCCGAAAACAAGGAAAGGGGATCACAAAGCGAGGACGATGGCAAATAGCCCCGGCAACCGAATACAGGGGGACAGAAAAAGATTCCCCCACAGGTCAAAACGGTGAACATGATATATGCTACCCACATCCCCAAAAGGGAGCGCAAGCGCGCACTCAGGGACGTCTACGTGGTAGAGCCAATCGCCCCAAAATTTAATCCGTGGTCGTCATGCCCGATCACCTTTGATCATCGAGATCATCCGACTAGTATTCTTCATGGCGGTTCAGCCGCACTGGTCCTTGATCCGATCATTGATGGATTCCACCTGACATGTGTCCTTATGGACGGCGGTAGTAGCCTCAGCCTGCTCTATCAGGATAAAGTGCGGAAAATGGGCATTAACACCTCACGGATCAAGCCCACAAAGACTACCTTTAAAGGACTCATCCCCGGCGTAGAGGCCCATTGAATGGGCTCAATCACGCTGGAGGTCGTCTTCGGATCTCCGGACAACTTCCGTAGCGAAGAACTCATCTTCGATATCGTCCCCTTTCGCGGCGGCTATCATGCACTGCTCGGACGAACTGCGTTTGCTCGATTCAATGCGGTGCCACATTATGCTTATCTTAACCTCAAGATGCCCGGTCCACGTGGCGTTATAACAGTCAATGGAAATACAGAACGTTCTCTCTGTACAGAAGAACACACCGCCGCTCTAGCAGCAGAGGTACAGAGCCGCCTTGTCAAGCAGAACCGGAATCCCGCTACCGAGCCCCTGGACAGCCCGGCTCGTCATGAGCTCGACTAGCAATCCGGCCTCCGTCCCGGTCCCGATCACATAGTGGCGCTAGTACCACGCGTACATATTTACGCACTCAAAATCCCACGGGCATCGACGGAGGCATAGCTTGTGGTCCACTGTGCGGCTCAACCGACCTGGGACTCACACATACTTTCACCTTTTTTCTTCTTTTTATTTGTTTCAGGTTCCTTTTCCCGTGGGCCTGATCACCAGTTCTTTCGAAGGATCGGCATACAAAGGTGGCAAGCAGCATAGGTGTGTGGGGTAACCTCTATACGTTCTTCTTGACGGTATTTTTACTTCTTTCTCAGGACCCGCACGCTGCGCCCCCTAGATTCCGGCATGTCAAATAGCACGGATGCTTATCGCATTATCTGTACAAGATACGCCTTGACGTATCCATCCATTTATAATGAAAATAGCTTGTGGCCCAGTTCCTGTGGTTTTTGCTTCTTACTGCATTTTATTTCGATTTGCTGATTGACCGCATCCGTACACTTTGGTACGCTTCATATTCGCGAGGGGCTCATGATCGCCCCATAATACGGCAGCAAAGTCCGAACACTTCTTATCGATAAGTTCGGCACCCCGAATTTAGCATTATATGCATTGGCTCTGAATCATGTCTTTGGTCAATAGTTGGGTTGCCCGGCTCCTGTGCTTGCTACCCTACGTTCCGCTACATCGGCTAGGGTAGTAAAGGGAGAACTACTGTGATTGTGCCCTGGTTTAAACCGCATGAGCACCTCAGTAGAGAAAGCCAAAAACTGACTGTCATGATGCGGCGAGAGATGCTCAGCTGTTCGGAGGTCACAAATCGTTAGAGATTTTTTCCGCGTTACGCGAAGGATCGGTACTTCCCGATCAGACGCTGATAGCACTCTGGTTCATATACCAGGGGCTGCGCCCATGTTTTATTATAAAACTCTTATGGTTAAGTGAGGGCGTTTAAGCCGCATAGTCTGATTGCCTGGTTCGTTGCGCTAAACAACTCCTTCAAGGACCATATAATTGGATAAAGATTGTTTAGATCCCATCCCGAACACCTCTGTACTACCTACGTGAGGGCAGAAGCCGACGACTGGCCAACCCTTAGATTAAATAAAACACGGCCGCACAGGAGGAAAGAATTAAAACATAATAAGCATTATATTACAAACCAGCTTTGTTTTTATCATACCAGGCAAGGACAAAACACGAGTGTATTCATTCGAAAACAATGTCCTGCCCGCACTGCACTGCTGCAAGCCGAGACCCTTCGAGGACATCCGCAAAATATCGCTCAGGTGTGCGGTGCTCCTTGCCCTCTGGCGGCCCCTTGGCCACCTCGACGGCGTTCATCTTTGCCCACCACATCTTGTAGCGGGCGAAGGCCATGCGGGCACCTTCGATGCAGACTGATCACTTGACGATGTATAGCCGACGACAGGCCTCTACCACCCGCTTCACGAGGCCAAAGTAACTGCCGGGTATCGCCTCGGCCAGCCACAACCAGATTATCAAATCCTTCATGGCTAGTTCGGCCACACTGTGCAGCTTGATCAGCTGATCGGTAAAGGGCACCAGGCGTTCTGGCACGGCGTACTACGTCCAGAACAGCTTCTCCGTCGACCTCCCTTCTTGGGACCGAAAGAACTCTGCCGCATCGGACATGCTGCATGGTAGATCCACAAAAGCCCCTGGGCAGCTCCGAATTCGGGTCAGTAAAAGGTACTTCCTCTCCGCACACTTGCTTTGCATGTTAAATGCCATACCCTCCGCGATCTTCCTGGCCTCCTGGATCTCCTTGAGGGCATCCCGGGCCTCAGTCCGTGCGGCCTTTGCACTCTAATGGGCCTTGGCGAGTTCAGTCTCTCGGACCGACGCATCATGCGACAAGGCCTCGCACTTCTTCGCCGTGTCCTGGAGCTCCTTCGGGACATCGCCGACCCGGGCCTTGAGCTTCTTACGGGCGGCTTGCTGCTGGACAGCCTTCCCCTCGGCTTCGGCCAGGGCCTTTTTTAGGGCCTCGACCTCGGTTATTGCTCCTACACATATTATGACACTCTGGTCAATACACACCACTTATTCTTTTCGAATACACAAGCAAGTCGTTACACACCTTGTTTCTCCCAAAGCTGAGTCTTCACCTCTCCGAGCTCGTTCTTGGCTTGCTCCAGCCTCTGCTTCAGTTCAGAGACTTCGGCAGTATGCGAAGTCGCGGCTAACAGCGACGCCTGCTCATTCATACATATCAAGTTAGTCTCCTACAAAGGGTTGATCCTCTGTCCGTCTTCTCTTTCCGAACGTCGGACAGTGTCTCAGGGGCTACTGGCTATATCGGGATTTTCTCTCTTGTCGCTTACCTCGAAACCTATTAGCAGTATGCAACATGCTTCACTCAATCCTCTTTCGGCGAACCGAACCTTCTCAATCACCGTGCCCATAAGGACACGATGCTCCTCCATGATGGCGGTGGCTCGTAGCACCTCCATCAGATCAATCGGTGCCCCTGGATGGACGGGGGTCACCAGTGGAGCTGCAACACCTCCCTCTTTCGAAGGAGGACGCACTCCGGATTCCAGAACCACTTCGGTTGCCGGAACCGTGTTTGGCTGAGTGCCGAACTGAGTACGGCCCCTACTTTCAGTCTCCAGGGGGCCGGAATCCCCCGGGTGCCCAGGGACGGAGGTTTCGCCTTCTGGCGCCTCCTGAACCCCTCCCCGGCCTGGGGAGGTCCTTTTTCGGGACCTCACTTCCTCGTCACCCGCGACCTCGGTGGAGTGAGCGGTCGGTGGTGACTCGCTGTCCGTCTCCTTTGGATCTAGCGAACCTTCAGATGAGGAACGCTGGATACTGGTGCGGGCCGGACTGTAACGATGCAATTTAATCACGTTAAACACAATGAAGATGAGAGGTCGGACACACGGGAACGTGTGATTCATGGAACTTACGACGCGGCTTGGGGTTTAGTGCGGAGGTGTCGCTCCGGACTGCTGTCGATGTCCCACGCGGCGTTAGCCGCGACGGAGCCCTTCCCCTTCTTGGGCACCATCGCCTCCAGTTTGTTGGAAGCCGCCCTCTTCCTCTTCCCCTCCTCGGGGGGAGGATTTTTTTCCTCCTCCACATCCTCCTCATTGTCGTCGCCCTCAGCGACGGAGGAGGGGGTTTCATCATCTTCGGACGACCCGTCCGAAGCGCCTTTGCGGCGGGGGCCGCTTTTTGCCCCCTTGGCCTTCTTCTCCGGAGCCGCGTATGGCGCCGGCACCAGCATCTTCGCCAGGAGCGGGATGACTGGCTCTTCGGACAGTGGAGCCGAACTTCGGATCCAGTCCTGAAAAAGCAACGATGAAAGATCAAACATCATCCTCGAAACAAACACGTAGGGGATGCTTTAAAAATGATATACCTTTTTGGTAGGGTGGTTAATGTCGTGCCCGCGGTCAAAATCTGCGGCCGGCGGTTTCTCGTTGCCCTTGAAGAGCAACTTCCAGGCGCCCTCGTGAGTGGTCTCAAAGATCCTCTTCAGGGTATGGTGCTTCTTCGGATTGAACTTCCATAGAGGACGCCTTCGGCTTTGGCACGGGAGAATCCGGCGAATTAGCATCACCAGGATTACATCGACGAGTGTGACTTCCTTGTCCACCATGCTTTGAATGCGCGTCTGCAGCGCTATCAGCTCGTCTGGCAAACACCAGTTCGGGCTTTTCTCGACCTAGGAGGTGAGCCGCAGTGGGGCACCTGGGTTGAATTCGGCAGCTGCGGCCCAGTCGATGCCGCGGGGTTCTGTAATGTAGAACCACTGTTTCTGCCACTCCTTTACTGTCTCCATAAAAGTGCCTCTCGTCCAGGAGACGTGGGGCAGTTTACTCACCACGGCTCCTCCGCACTCCGCGTGGTGGCCATCCACCACTTTCGGCTTCACGTTGAAGACTATGAGCCACAGCCTGAAGTGGGGTTGGATGCGGAGGAAGGCCTCGCACATGACGATAAATGCCGAGATGTTGAGGAAGGAATTCGGGGACAGATCATGGAAATCTATCCCGTAATAATACATCAGCCCACGGACGAAGGGGTGGAGTGGAAACCCTAGTCCGCGGAATAAATGAGGGAGGAATACCACCCTCTCGTTGGGCTTCGGCGTGGGGACAACTTGCCCCGATGCTGGAAGACGGTGGGCGATTTCCTTCGCCAAGTACCCGTCCGCCCGAAGCTCAGTAATGTCCTTCTCCTTAATGGAGGAGACCATCCACTTACCCTGGCCTCCGGATCCGGACATGGCCGCAGTGCTAGCTCAAGTGGAAAGGAGATAAGAACTTGGGCGCTGGAGCTCGAGATTGGAAGGGCAGAGAAAGAGAGAATGCGTGGGGAAGAAGGGAATCCTTATCCCCTTATAAAGGCAGTGAATATCCAACGCCTCCCCATTCGCCTCGAAACTCGCCTATTCCCAAGGCCTGTGTAAACGGCATGGTTGGGTTACCCACGCCCGTATTAATGAGAATCCCGCGATAAGGGGACACGATCTCTGCTTCGACAAGACGTGCCAACGAAAAACGTGTCTCAAAACACGAAGCGGCAGACGAAAACGGTTCGAAGCAATGAGCCGGGCAGCCGTGACGTCACATTACGAAAAGTTGTCAACGGATAGGGATCGTGAAATATTGTATTCTCTGCAATTGCATGCACAGGTCCGGATATACTTACTACATCCGAAGACTGTTCTGGAGTTCGGAAGAAGGGAACCCGCCTTGCAATGCCGAAGACAAATCTGCGCGCCAGACTCCTCGTCATTGAAGACAGGTTCAGGGGCTACTGAGGGAGTCCTGGACTAAGGGGTCCTCGGGCGTCCGGCCTGTTAGCCATGGGCCGGATTGATGGGCTGTGAAGATGTGAAGACCAAAGACTGCACTCATGTCCGGACAGGATTCTCCTTGGCGTGGAAGGCAAGCTTGGCGATCAATTGTGTAGATTCCTTTGTATGTAACCGACTCCATGTAACCCTAGATCTCTCCGGTGTCTATATAAACCGGAGAGCCTAGTCCGGATAGGGAGAGACTCATTACCATAGTCATACAGGCTAGGCCTCTAGTGTTTTAGCCATTACGATCTCGTGGTAGATCAACTCTTGTAACACTCATATTCATCAAGATCAATCAAGCAGGGTATTACCTCCATAGAGAGGGCCCGAACCTGGGTAAACATCGTGTCCCCTGTCTCCTGTTACCATCGACCTTAGACGCACAGTTCGGGACCCCCTATCCGAGATCCGCCGGTTTTGACACCGACACTAAGAACATGGTGTTGAATATTGTGTATATGATGTCTAAACTATGCAATGCAAGACACCATATGCATGATATGAGCAGTATAACAATGCCAAGTTAGATCATACACCTTGGTGGGGGAATAGGACTAGTCATCTGTCTCTGAATCCATCTCTGAGGAGCTATCGGGACCCAGCAAGAGATATGCTTCGACAGGTAGCACTGTCTGCTCTAAAGACCTTGTTTTCAGTCCCACACCCACTCAAATGGCTGATTCACACGACGAGTAGTTTAATGTACAAACATTGTCGACAAATGGAAATGTAATGAAGAAAAGGATGGGCAAGATATCATTCAAATATATGATGCCTGGTTAAATAGGATGGCATTGCATATTTGGCATATATTATGGCTGGCTAAAAGAGACGAGACTGCATAATTCCCATATATGATATAGAAACTAAACATGTGGCATTACAGAACATGTCTAAACTAAGCAGATGACTTATATGATGTCGAAAGTAGGCACTGCAAGGCAACATATGCATGATATGACTAACATCATCATGCTAAGTTAGAGCAAACACCTTGGGGGCTAAATAGGAGTGGTCAGCTACGTCTGAATCCGCCTTAGAACAAATATCTTCCTCTGGACTACAATCTAGAGAGGGGGGATAGGGAGGGTTTTCCATTGAACCCACACTACTAGGGAAAACCCTAGTAGTAGCGCGGGTTTAATGCCTACTAGTAGCGCGGGACACCGCGCTACTAGTAAGGTGCTACAGCTATTCCTTAGCAGTAGCGCCTACGACACACGCTACTGCTAAGACATATAGCCGCAGCGTGTGTTCACTCCAGCGCTACTGCTAATCTAGCTAGTGGTAGCGTGTTTACTCTCCATCGCTACTAGTATTCTTTTACGCCGTTATACAAACTTTGGTACAATACCAATTATGAGGTTGTTATATCATTACGTCTATAACCGTGTGTCAAATGAAGGTGGATTAGGTTCAAGTGGAGGCAACATGTGGTGCATGCCAAAAGTATACTACTAATCCAAACTTGATCTAGTGTGGACTAGTACTTTCGATGTGCACCACATGTTGCCTCCACTTGAATCTAATCCACCAACACAAGCTATTTAATCATCATCATAGTCATTACCACCAATGGTGACTATTTAATCATCATAGTCATAGTGTAGCACATCATCATCTTCAAACTCATTCTAGCTAGCTAATCACCACCATCACTCTAGCTGCGGTAGCTATCTAATCACCACCAACACTAGCTAATAAGAATCATCATAGTCATTACCACCAACACTAGCTATTTAATCATCATAGTCATAGTGTAGCACATCATCATCTTCAAACTCATTTCTAGCTAGCTAATCACTCCTGCTGCTCCCTCTCAGGTAAAATAGCATAAAACATGTGTAGCACTCCTGCTTCATCATGTTGGAGCATGCAGATGAACCTGTCTCCTAATCGTGCGCTGGGCTTCTGATTGCTGCCCCCTCGTACTTCTGTGCGATCGTTCACAATTTTGCTCCAGTCTTTCACTATTAAGCATTCCTTGCTTTTAGAAATCCTGAATGCACTAAAGTGCATTGTAGGATGTCTTGGCTATAAGCTAACCATTCTCATGCGACCTTTAGTCTCGATCCAATGAGGCACAACATTCATCGGGAGTCCCTGTTGAAGAACATCGTATAGTAACATACTTGGCAATGAAGTTTAGCTTAAAAAAATAATGTATGCAAAAGATGCACTGAGGACAAATAGTAATTTTTTACCATCTTTCCTAAATAGATGTGACCGTAGTTCAATGAGAACACTACTGGTCGCACGTTTTGAGTACTAAGATTTTTAAGTCCAGAAAAATAATTTGTCTTGACAGTATGAAGATCCTCAAGCCATGAAACATAATGACCTATCTCCTCGCAGTTTAGTTCAGCCCCGGGACAGTGGACGGTCATCTCTACCAAGCGCCGGACATGTTTCCTTGAATGGAAATAAGCTATCAATAGAAATTAGTTGTCAACTATTTTTGAATAAACAATATCGAAGACATAAATATGGTTGAGAAACTCACATAATGGTATAACTGGAGGCGTCTGCGCATCGACCCAGATGTCGATATTACCTTCAATATCATCTTCCAGACGAATATCAAAGGTGATAACCATATCAGGCTCAAATGCATAAGTCTTGCATAGTGCTTGCCAAGTTTTGCATTCAAAATAGGTGTAGGTGTCTGCGTTGTATAATTTTGCGTGGAAAGTATAACCATGCTCGGTATTCAAGTAAACTCTCTTTACCTCCATAGTAGTTTTCATAGGACTGAAACCTATCTTATCCAAGACAAAAACTCTTGCATGGCAAGGGATACGCTAGTAGAATAGTAAAAATTTAAATTATAAGTTGAAGCAAATGAACCAGATGTCATGCTTAATTATGAAAAAAGACTTGTCGTTGTGACTTACTATATCCACTTCGAAGTTCTCGTCCAGCTTGATGCTGAAGAGCCTATCATCATCGAGGAAGATTCTGTCGCACAGGCTGCACTCGTCTCCGCAGTATACGCAAATACCAAAATCCTTTTCGTCGTCAGACATTTCCTATGTTCATAGTTGAAACATTAATTGAAAATCGATCGAAGGCAACTACCAGGATACTCAACACACAAATCCGGGGCACTCGATATTTCCTACATATTCTGGCACAAGTCATGCCAAAATTCACGGAAAAATACGGCATGACCTTTCCTAAAATAGGACATATCGAGCGCCTGAAATTTGCCGGAACGGAAATGAATCAACATTCCGGCAAAACATAGGCCACTCGGAGGTGTAACCTGCAAACATGACCGGCCACTTGGGCAAGCACATATCCTATTTGAGCAACACAAGATATACATTTCAGAATATCTTATAGGACTCGTATTGACATGAGCATTCAATAAGAAAAACCAAATCGTAAAATAAATAAGTATTCAAATTAGCATGCATTCAATAAGCAAAAGTAAATCATCTATTGCATCCGTACATCGTCGAATATTATCACTAATACATCCCGAATAGTATCATACATATAGCATCACCAATACAACTAAAACCCTAGCGAACGATGGGTATCGGCGCGGGCGGTGGACACCCAATGAGAAGGAACCATCACAAGATCATAGCTCCAGTGAGATCCCTGGAGAACCTGGCAGGTATTGGAGAACCTGTGCTCCAACGCAACCAAGTTGCAACGGACGTGCGCGTCCTCCTCGCTGACACGGTGACGTACCACCTCCGCGGGGTCCTCAAGCCTCTAGACCGTCATTGGCCCACACGACTGCCACCAAAGAAGGTTCGGGTCAACGACAGGCTGACTCCTCACCAAGCTGCACCCCCGGTAGGTAGCGCCTCCCAGTACCAGCCCAGCGGAGCCCAGTCCCGGACATGGCCCATCTGGTCAAGCAGGTGTCCTCCTCCGAGTCGACGACGAGGAGGCGGGATAGGCATCGTCGACGTCGACGCAGGAATAATTGCTTTAACTAAAAAAATAACAACAAATGTGACATATTCAACTAGTTCTTATTAAAAATAAACTTACTATAAATAAAAATAAACTAGTACCCAATTAGTACCTAGTTCTTACTCACTAATTAGTACCTAGGAACTACTGCCCTAATTACCATCTAATTTGATGAACCTAGGGGTGGAAAGTGGTAGCGGATAATCCAAAATATCCGATATCCGATATTCGTATTCGATCGGATATTCCAATTGTCCAACTTAAAAGTCAAATAAGTGGTCAAATTTTACACGTTTTATGATTAACCTTAGAAATTATTATGCATTACAATAGTGTTTATTCATAAACCTATTTATCATTGACTTGTTGTATGTCACAAGTTGAATACTTCATGTCACATAGCTATTGACCAATACACTTAAGCAATATGTCGCTATTATTCGTATCCATTCCGAATCAAGAAAACATCCGAGTTGCATCTGTATCCGATAACATCCGTATTCGCATTCGTATTTGTTTTGTAAATATGAAAACGTAAGTGGTAAGAGCACTATCCGATCCGCATCTGATTCGTTTCGACCCATAGATGAACCCTAACTAATTTGATGAAACTAAAATTTGAAGAACCCTAGGCAGAGGTAGGGGAGGGGGAGGAGCAGGCGTGCTCACCTTGGGTGCCTGCGGCGAGGGAGGGGCAGGCAGCGTCGAGGTCGTGGTCGGGGCTCGGGCGTGCGGCGGAGGCGGTGTCGAGGTCGGGGTCGGGGGCTGCGTCAAGGTCGGGGGCGGGCCGGCGTCGAATCCGGGGTCGGGGGCGGCGTTGAATCCGGGGTCGGGGGCGGCGTCGAGGGTGTGCGGAGAGCGATGGGAGAGCGCGCGGCGGCCGACGGTGGCGGCGACAGCGGAGGAGTTGGGATTTCGGGGAAGTGGCCGTGGGGAAGAACGAATCGCGTGCTTAAGTTAAAAGTAGCAGTAGCGCGTTCCAGGACGTGCGCTACTGCTAAGTTAGCTATAGCGCGTTCCTGTATATGCGCTACTGCTATTCCTTTCTCTTTTTCCCCTTTTTCATTTATTTTTCTTTACATTTTATTTTTTCCTTTCTCCTTTTTCTGTTTCTTTCATTTTCATTTACTTTTCTATTTTCTTTCCATTTAATTTTATTTCCTTTAACAGTAGCGCCTTTCTGCGTAAACGCGCTGCTACAAAGCAAGTAGCGGTAGCGCTGTTCGCCGTAGATCGCTACTACTATGTGTAGCCTATCGGCTTAGCAGTGGGAATTTTAGTAGTAGCGCTTTTATTTTCAAGCGCGCTACTGCTACAATTGCATCTGTAGCGTTGTTTATGCCAACGCGCTACTGCTACTTAGCACTATCGTGCTTTTTTAACACGCGCTACTGCTAAAGTTCTGTGTATAGGCTTTTCCCTAGTAGTGCCACCATGGAGCGATGCCTGCATGACATTGTACTACCGCGCAAAACTCTTCTGTTTTTCTCTACATGTTCAGCATGACTGTGCACAATATCTAACATGCATACGAAAAAAATAGAGGGAGATTATGTAAGGCGAGCATGCAAAAATCCAGAGTGATGGTAACAACCGGTGGATGGATCCAAAAATAATGATAGCAGGCTGATGATAGCTTTAATTTAATAAAAAGACAGATGATGATTGCTTTACTATTTGTTTCCCACCTAAGATGAAAAACATAGGCATACCCTAGGTGAACCAGATAATAGACAGATATATGTGCCCCACAACTAATTTTAAAACTCAAGTTTGAACATTAATTTGGACCTGACTTGGAGTCTAAGAGGTGAATAGGACAATAAAGTAGGAAGTAATATTAAGCAATGCATAACACACGCAGAAAAAAAAGAGTGCAACCTCTCTTGTGGACCCGTGTACTCCTCAGGTTCATCTGCTCAGTCAATGATGGTGTTGCGATGGGTGAGGGAGTCCTGGACTAAGGGGTCCTTGGGAGTCCGGCCCGTGCGTTGTGAGATGGACTGATGGGCCTTGAAGATACAAGACAGAACGCCTTCCCCCGTGTCCGGATGGGATTCTCCTTTGTGTGGATGGCAAGCTTGGTGTCCAGATGTGTAGATTCCTTCTTTTGTAAACCGAGTCTGTACAACCCTAGTCCCTCCGGTGTCTATATAAACGGGAGGGTTTAGTCCATAGAGGCTATCATAAATCATATAGGCAAGACATCTAGGGTTTAGCCATTACGATCTCGAGGTAGATCAACTCTTGTAACCCCTATACTCGTCAAAGTCAATCAAGCAGGAAGTAGGGTATTACCTCCATTAAGAGGGCCCGAACCTGGGTAAACATCGTGCCCCCCGTCTCCTGTTACCTTCGATCCTCAGACGCACAGTTCGGTACCCCCTACCCGAGATCGGCCGGTTTTGACATCGACATTTGTTCTTTCATTGAGAGTTCCTTTGTGTCGTCAACGAAAGGAGCCCTGGCTCCGAGACAGATCCTCCAACTCGGCGGTTTTACCGTGGGTGCCCACTCGGCCTTTAAGCCAAAGGCGCCCCCAAATCGCCAAACATCATCTCCCTCCGCATCAGCCTCGAACGCTCTGAGAAGATGGATCCGACATATGTCTCGTCCCTGAACAAACTGCTAGATCCCATCGCCGCGATAGGGATCGCCACAGACTATGATAGGATTGGGCTTAACCCTATCAGAGGGAAATCAAGTCCCCGCCGATCACCCATCTAGTAGCGGTCATGGAGGAACAAGCCAAGACTACTTCTGCGAGCTGGATACCCATCTTTGGGAAGAAACCACAGGTCCTCCGAACACAGAATCAGGCGTTGAGCCCGAAAGTCACCAGGACTCTCCTGGTCCTGGCCTAGTGACCTCGGAGATTCTTCAAACTCCGGATCCAATAGCGGGTCGGGGTTCGGATTTTAGCCCACTTACCCACCACCAACAATATTCCCCAAGCAATTCAGGTCCTCCAGATGTATGTGACCAAATGTATGTACGACAACAACCTTAGGAAACGGTCCATCACTTCTGGGCCAGATTCCTCCTTGTTAAAAACAGGATTAAAGATTGCTGCGACGAGGAAGCGGTTTCAGTTTTTTGCCGCAACTGTACGGACGAGGGAATCCTCAATGCCCTCAACCATCGCCGCATACTGCTCTGTGCAGATTAGGCACATATAGTACAGAAGTACTTCACAATGGAAAGCGCTTGGAAAGCCCAGACAGTCCAGTGGGAACCTCCTGCCTTTAAGCAGCCCACCGGATGGGCAAAAAGGATGCATCCTTACTGGGCACCTGATCATCATTTCATTGACAAGAAAACCAAATCCTTCACGGGACATAGAACTGTCCTCGACGAACAGCTCGACAAGCCTTGTCAGATACACATGACGCCGAATACTGAACCAGCACACAGCCTTCGGCATGTTGGGTACTCCGCCAGGTAGCTAAGAGCGGCGAGGACATCCTTACCAACATCATTCCAGAGAGGCATTCCTCGGGGGATGCCGATCTCAATGTTTTCACGATCTTCGAGACGTTTTCTTCCAACAATCGGCACAAAAGGGCATTACGCGACCTTGCCGAAGTCAACCAGGTGGCCGCAGTAAACCCTTGGAACGACATGGCGATAACTTTCACCGCCGATGATGATCCAAGGGCCAAAGCAGTTCGAGCACCAGCCGCCTTGGTCTTAAACCCAATAGTGGATGGCTTTCGGCTCACCAAAGTGCTCATGGACGGCGGCAGCGGGCTGAACCACATTTACGAAGATATGCTCCATAAAATGCAGATGGACAAAAGCCGCATTGAGCAAGGCGGCACCACTTTCCAAGGCATCATCCCCAGTCGAGAAGCACGAAGCTCGGGGAAGATCAAACTCGACATCGTATTCGACACGCCGGAGAACTACAGGTCCGAAGAGTTGCTCTTCCACGTGCCACCTTTCAAGAGCGGATATCACGCCTTGTTAGGGCGAGACGCATTCACACGCTTTCATTACGGGTACATGAAGCTCAAAATGCCAGGGCCTAATGGAGTTATCACTCTCACTAATGATCCGGACATAGCACTCCACGCCAAAAACAAAACTGCATCATTCGCCCTGGAGGCACTATCCGAGGCTCTCGCGGCCGAGGAACTAACCAACCTGCGCTCTACAGTGGACCAGGACGATGTAATCCTCGACAAGAGACCCAAATCCACCTCCTTCAAGCCAGCAGAAGAAATAGTAAAATTTCAAGTACACCCGATGGATCCCAACAAGACAGCCTCCGTTGGATCCCAGCTGCATCCGACGATCGACACCGCACTAAGAGCGTCCTGTGCGAAAATTGGGATGTCTTCGCCTGGCACCCTTCGGACATGCCCGGGGTCCCAAGCAGACTGGCCGAACATAGCCTCAATATCATAAAGGGGTTAAAACCAGTCAAGCAAACGCTGCGGTGATTTTCCGAACCCAAACGAGACAAGCTATGGGGGAGGAGCTAGCTAAACTTCTTGAAGCAGGGTTCATCAGGGAGATAAACACACCCGGTCTGGCTAGCAAACCTGGTCATGGTGCCGAAGAAGGATAAATCTTGGTGCCTTTGTGTCGATTTCAAAGACCTCAATAAAGCCTGCCCTAAGGACCCCTTCCCGCTGCCCCGCATTGACCAAATCATTGACGCGACTGCAGGACATGATTCACTGTGTTTTCTCGACGCATACTCCGGATACCACCAAATTAAGATGAAGGAGTCCGACCAGCCTGCAACGGCGTTCAGTACCTCGTATGGGCCTTTCTGCTTCAACACCATGCCGTTCGGACTCAAAAACGCTGACGCCACTTACCAACGCATGATTCAAACATCCCTGAAAAAACAAATTGGCAAGATAGTGGAGGCATATGTAGATGATGTGGTCATCAAGACTAAACATGTCGAATCATTGGTGGACAATCTACGCCTGAAATTCGACAACCTCCGCACATACGACATACGGCTCAATCCGAAAAAATGTGTCTTCGGCGTTCCAGCTGGGAAACTACCCGGGTTCATTGTTTCCAATAGAGGAATTGAAGAAAACCCATCCAAAATTCGAGCCCTGTCACAATTGGCAACTCCAACAGACATAAAGCAGGTCCAAAAACTAGCTGGCTGCGTGGCAGCCTTGAGCCGCTTTATCTCCAGGTTGGGAGAAAAGGCATTGCCACTTTATCGCCTACTCCGACGAACCGACCACTTCGAGTGGACGGATCGGCAACAACCGGATTGGCAGAAATAAAAACCTTGTTAGCAAGCAACCCAATCCTTGCCGCACCAAATGTCGGCGAACCTATGTTGCTCTACATATCTGCAACTCACCAGGTGGTGAGCGCGGTGCTCGTCATCGAACGAGCGGAAGAGGGACATAAATTCCCACTCAAAAAACCATTATACTATGTATCGGCGGTCCTTGCACCATGCAAATCCCGATACCTGCACTATCAAAAGGTAGCATATCCGGTGTTCATAGCATCTCGGAAGCTGCGATGCTACTTTCAAGAGTGCTCGATCACGGTGGCTTCCGAAGTACCACTCAATGAAATAATAAACAATCGAGACGCCACCGGCCGCATTGCCAAATGGACTATCGACCTCTTGCCATTCGAAATAACATGCAAGCCATGGCGAGCTATTAAATCTCAGGTGTTGGCCGACTTCGTCGCCGAATGGACAGAAGCCGAACTTCCTAAGGAATACAACACATACTCCAACTGGGTGATGCACTTCGACGGCTCCAAAATGTTAGCCGGATTGGGGGCTGGTGTCGTCCTTCCATCTCCTACAGGGGACACAGTCCGATACGTATTACAAATAATGTGTACGGACTCCAACAACGCGGCCGAATACGAGGTACTACTGCACGGTCTCCGGATAGCTGTTTCTATGGGCATTCAATGCCTAGAGGTGCATCGGGATTCGAACCTTGCAATATCCCAAATAAATGGAGATTTTGATGCAAAAGATCCAAAGATGACGGCATACCGTGACACCGTACTTTAAATATAAGCTCGGTTTGAGGGGCTCGAGCTTCATCATATTGCTCGAGAGAGTAATCAGGCAGCAGACATCCTTGCTCGCATGGGCGCTAAATGTGACCCCGTCCCACCTAACACCTTTGTGGAAAGGCTCTTCAAGCCATCCGTGGTATGGCAGGACGAGAGAGGCAATGCTAGTCTGGAGCCGATCATACCCCCAGATGCCGAACACAATTTCTGTTGGGAATCGTAGCATAATTTTAAAATTTTCCTACGTTCACCAAGATCCATCTATGGAGTATACTAGCAACGAGGGGAAAAGGAGTGCATCTACATACCCTTGTAGATCGCGAGCGGAAGCGTTCCAATGAACGTGGATGACGGAGTCGTACTCGCCGTGATTCAAATCACCGATGACCGAGTGCCGAACGGAAGGCACCTCCGCGTTCAACACACGTACGGTGCAGCGATGTCTCCTCCTTCTTGATCCAGCAAGGGGGAAGGAGAGGTTGATGGAGATCCAGCAGCACGACGGCGTGGTGGTGGATGTAGCGGGTCTCGGCAGGGCTTCGCCGAGCTTCTGCGAGAGGGAGAGGTGTAGCAGGGGAGGAGGGAGGCGCCCAAGGCTGTTGTACTATTGCCTTCCCTCCACCCTTTATATAGGCCCCCTGGGAGGGGGGGCACCGGCCACAACCCATCTAGAGGTGGGGGCGGCGGCCAAGGGGGGAGACTTGCCCCCCAAGGCAAGTGGGGCGCCCCCCACCCTAGGGTTTCCAACCCTAGGCGCAGGGGGGAGGCCCATGGGGGCGCCCCAGCCCACTAGGGGCTGGTTGCCCTCCCACTTCAGCCCATGGGGCCCTCCGGGATAGGTGGCCCCACCCGGTGGACCCCCGGGACCCTTCCGGTGGTCCCGGTACAATACCGGTAACCCCCGAAACTTTCCCGGTGGCCGAAACTTGACTTCCTATATATAATTCTTCACCTCCGGACCATTCCGGAACTCCTCGTGACGTCCGGGATCTCATCCGGGACTCCGAACAACTTTCGGGTTTCCGCATACTCATATCTCTACAACCCTAGCGTCACCGAACCTTAAGTGTGTAGACCCTACGGGTTCGGGAGACATGCAGACATGACCGAGACGCCTCTCCGGTCAATAACCAACAGCGGGATCTGGATACCCATGTTGGCTCCCACATGTTCCACGATGATCTCATCGGATGAACCACGATGTCGAGGATTCAGTTAATCCCGTATACAATTCCCTTTGTCAATCGGTATGTTACTTGCCCGAGATTCGATCGTCGGTATCCCAATACCTTGTTCAATCTCGTTACCGGCAAGTCTCTTTACTCGTACCGCAATGCATGATCCCGTGACTAACGCCTTAGTCACATTGAGCTCATTATGATGATGCATTACCGAGTGGGCCCAGAGATACCTCTCTGTCATACGGAGTGACAAATCCCAGTCTCGATCCGTGCCAACCCAACAGACACTTTCGGAGATACCCGTAGTGCACCTTTATAGTCACCCAGTTACGTTGTGACGTTTGGCACACCCAAAGCACTCCTACGGTATCCGGGAGTTGCACGATCTCATGGTCTAAGGAAAAGATACTTGACATTGGAAAATCTCTAGCAAACGAAACTACACGATCTTTTATGCTATGCTTAGGATTGGGTCTTGTCCATCACATCATTCTCCTAATGATGTAATCACGTTATCAATGACATCCAATGTCCATAGTCAGGAAACCATGACTATCTGTTGATCAACGAGCTAGTCAACTAGAGGCTTACTAGGGACACGTTGTGGTCTATGTATTCACACATGTATTACGATTTCTGGACAATACAATTATAGCATGAACAATAGACAATTATCATGAACAAAGAAATATAATAATAACCATTTATTATTGCCTCTAGGGCATATTTCCAACAGTCTCCCACTTGCACTAGAGTCAATAATCTAGTTACATTGTGATGAATCGAACACCCATTGCGTCCTGGTGTTGATCATGTTTTACTCTAGGGAGAGGTTTAGTCAACGGATCTGCTACATTCAGGTCCGTATGTACTTTACAAATATCTATGTCTCCATTTTGAACACTTTCACGAATGGAGTTGAAGCGACGCTTGATATGCCTAGTCTTCCTGTGAAATCTGGGCTCCTTCACAAGGGCAATAGCTCCAGTGTTGTCACAGAAAAGAGTCATCGGGCCCGACGCATTGGGAATCACCCCTAGGTCGGTAATGAACTCCTTCATCCAGACTGCTTCCTGTGCTGCTTCCGAGGCTGCCATGTACTCCGCTTCACATGTAGATCCCGCCACGATGCTTTGCCTGCAACTGCACCAGCTTACTGCTCCTCCATTCAAAATATACACGTATCCGGTTTGTGACTTCGAGTCATCCAGATCTGTGTCGAAGCTAGCGTCGACGTAACCCTTTACGACGAGCTCTTCGTCACCTCCATAAACGAGAAACATATCCTTAGTCCTCTTCAGGTACTTCAGGATATTCTTGACCGCTGTCCAGTGTTCCATGCCGGGATTACTTTGGTACCTTCCTACCAAACTTACGGCAAGGTTTACATCAGGTCTAGTACACAGCATGGCATACATAATAGACCCTATGGCCGAGGCATAGGGGATGACACTCATCTGTTCTCTATCTTCTGCCGTGGTCGGGCATTGAGCCGTGCTCAATTGCACACCTTGCAATACAGGCAAGAACCCCTTCTTGGACTAATCCATATTGAACTTCTTCAATATCTTGTCAAGGTATGTACTCTGTGAAAGACCAATGAGGCGTCTTGATCTATCTCTATAGATCTTGATGCCTAATATATAAGCAGCTTCTCCAAGGTCCTTCATTGAAAAACACTTATTCAAATAGGCCTTTATACTTTCCAAGAATTCTATATCATTTCCCATCAATAATATGTCATCCATATATAATAAGAGAAATGCTACAGAGCTCCCACTCACTTTCTTGTAAACACAAGATTCTCCATAAGTCTGTGTAAACCCAAACGCTTTGATCATCTCATCAAAGCGAATGTTCCAACTCCGAGATGCTTGCACCAGCCCATAGATTGAGCGCTAGAGCTTGCATACTTTGTTAGCATTCTTAGGATCGACAAAACCTTCCGGCTGCATCATATACAACTCTTCCTTAAGGAAGCCATTAAGGAATGCCGTTTTGACGTCCATCTGCCATATCTCATAATCATAGTATGCGGCAATTGCTAACATGATTCGGACGGACTTCAGCTTCGCTACGGGTGAGAAAGTCTCATCGTAGTCAACCCCTTGAACTTGTCGATAACCCTTACCGACAAGTCGAGCTTTGTAGATGGTCACATTACCATCCGCATTTGTCTTCTTCTTAAAGATCCATTTATTTTCTATGGCTTGCCGATCATCGGGCAAGTCAGTCAAAGTCCATACTTCGTTTTCATACATGGATCCTATCTCGAATTTCATGGCTTCTCGCCATTTGTCGGAATCCGGGCCCGCCATCGCTTCTTCATAGTTCGAAGGTTCACCGTTGTCTAACAACATGATTTCCAGGACAGGGTTGCCGTACCACTCTGGTGCGGAACGTGTCCTTGTGGACCTACGAAGTTCCGTAGTAACTTGATCCGAAGCTTCATGATCATCATCATTAACTTCCTCCCAAGTCGGTGTAGGCACCACAGGAACATTTTCCCGCGCTGCGCTACTTTCTGGTACGGAAGGGGTGACTATCACCTCATCAAGTTCCACTTTCCTCCCACTCAATTCTTTCGAGAGAAACTCCTTCTCCAGAAAGGACCCATTCTTGGCAACGAAGATCTTGCCTTCAAATCTGAGGTAGAAGGTATACCCAATGGTTTCCTTAGGGTATCCTATGAAGACGCATTTTTCCGACTTGGGTTCGAGCTTTTCAGGTTGAAGTTTCTTGACATAAGCATCGCATCCCCAAACTTTTAGAAACGACAGCTTAGGTTTCTTCCCAAACCATAATTCATACGGTGTCGTCTCAACGGATTTCGACGGAGCCCTATTTAAAGTGAATGCGGCAGTCTGTAAAGCATAGCCCCAAAATGAGAGCGGTAAATCGGTAAGAGACATCATAGATCACACCATATCCAATAGAGTGCGATTACGACGTTCGGACACACCGTTTCGCTGAGGTGTTCCAGGCGGCGTGAGTTGTGAAACGATTCCACATTTCCTTAAGTGTGCACCAAATTCGTGACTCAAATATTCTCCTCCACGATCTGATCGTAAGAATTTTATTTTCCTGTCACGTTGATTCTCAACCTCACTCTGAAATTCCTTGAACTTTTCAAAGGTTTCAGACTTGTGTTTCATCAGGTAGACATACCCATATCTACTTAAATCATCAGTGAGAGTGAGAGCATAACGATATCCTCCGCGAGCCTCAACACTCATTGGACCGCACACATCGGTACGTATGATTTCCAATAAGTTGGTTGCTCGCTCCATTGTTCCGGAGAACGGAGTCTTGGTCATCTTACCCATGAGGCATGGTTCGCACGTGTCAAATGATTCGTAATCAAGAGACTCCAAAAGTCCATCTGCATGGAGCTTCTTCATGCGCTTGACACCAATGTGACCAAGGCGGCAGTGCCACAAGTATGTGGGACTATCGTTATCAACTTTACATCTTTTGGTATTCACACTATGAATATGTGTAACATCACGTTCGAGATTCATCAAGAATAAACCATTAACCAGCGGGGCATGACCATAAAACATATCTCTCATATAAATAGAACAACCATTATTCTCGGATTTAAACGAGTAGCCATCTCGAATTAAACGAGATCCATATACAATGTTCATGCTCAAAGCTGGCACTAAATAACAATTATTGAGGTTTAAAACTAATCCCGTAGGTAGATGCAGAGGTAGCGTGCCGACGGCGATCACATCGACCTTGGAACCATTCCCGACGCGCATCGTCACCTCGTCCTTCGCTAGTCTCCGTTTATTCCGTAGTTCCTCTTTTGAGTTACAAATATGAGCAACCGCACCGGTATCAAATACCCAGGAGCTACTACGAGTACTAGTAAGGTACACATCAATTACATGTATATCACATATACCTTTGGTGTTGCCGGCCTTCTTGTCCGCTAAGTATTTGGGGCAGTTCCGCTTCCAGTGACCACTTCCCTTGCAATAAAAGCACTCAGTTTTAGGCTTGGGTCCATTCTTTGACTTCTTCCTAGTAACTGGCTTACCGGGCGCGGCAACTCCCTTGCCGTCCTTCATGAAGTTCTTCTTACCCTTGCCCTTCTTGAACTTAGTGGTTTTATTCACCATCAACACTTGATGTTCTTTTCTGATCTCCACCTCCGCTGATTTCAGCATTGAATATACCTCGGGAATGGTCTTTTCCATCCCCTGCATATTGAAGTTCATCACAAAGCTCTTGTAGCTTGGTGGAAGCAACTGGAGGATTTTGTCAATGACCGCGTCATCCAGGAGATTGACTCCCAGCTGAGACAAGCGGTTATGCAACCCAGACATTCTGAGTATGTGCTCACTAACAGAACTATTCTCCTCCATTTTACAGCTGAAGAACTTGTCGGAGACTTCATATCTCTCGACCCGGGCATGAGCTTGGAAAACCATTTTCAGCTCCTCGAACATCTCATATGCTCCATGTTTCTCAAAACACTTTTGGAGACCTGGTTCTAAGCTGTAAAGCATGCCGCACTGAACGAGGGAGTAATCATCAGCACGCTGCTGCCAAGCGTTCATAACGTCTTGGTTCTCTGGGATTGGTGCTTCACCTAGCGGTGCTTCTAAGACATAATCTTTCTTGGCTGCTATGAGGATGATCCTCAGGTTCCGGACCCAGTCCGTATAGTTGCTGCCATCATCTTTCAGCTTGGTTTTCTCTAGGAACGCGTTGAAATTGAGGACAACGTGGGCCATTTGATCTACAAGACATAGTGTAAAGATTTTAGACTAAGTTCATGATAATTAAGTTCATCTAATCAAATTACTCAATGAACTCCCACTCAGATAGACTTCCCTCTAGTCATCTAAGTGAAATATGATCCGAGTTAACTAGGCCGTGTCCGATCATCATGTGAGACGGACTAGTCAAGATCGGTGAACATCTCCATGTTGATCGTATCTTCTATACGACTCATGCTCGACCTTTCGGTCCTCCGTGTTCCGAGGCCATGTCTGTACATGCTAGGCTCGTCAAGTCAACCTAAGTGTGTTGCGTGTGTTCCGAGGCCATGTCTGTACATGCTAGGCTCGTCAACACCCGTTGTATGCGAACGTTAGAATCTGTCACACCCGATCATCACGTGGTGCTTCGAAACAACGAACCTTCGCAACGGTGCACAGTTAGGGGGAACACTTTCTTGAAATTATTATAAGGGATCATCTTACTTACTACCGTCGTTCTAAGCAAATAAGATGCAAAAACATGATAAACATGACATGCAATGAAATAGTGACATGATATGGCCAATATCATTATGCTCCTTTGATCTCCATCTTCGGGGCACCATGATCATCTTCGTCACCGGCATGACACCATGATATCCATCATCATGATCTCCATCATTGTGTCTTCATGAAGTCGTCACGCCAACGATTACTTCTACTTCTATGGCTAACGCGTTTAGCAACAAAGTAAAGTAATTTACATGGCGTTATTCAATGACACACAGGTCATACAAAATAATAAAGACAACTCCTATGGCTCCTGCCGGTTGTCATACTCATCAACATGCAAGTCGTGATTCCTATTACAAGAATATGATCAATCTCATACATCACATATATCATTCATCACATCTTCTGGCCATATCACATCACATAGCACTTGCTGCAAAAAACAAGTTAGACGTCCTCTAATTGTTGTTGCAAGTTTTTACGTGGTTTGTAGGTTTCTAGCAAGAACGTTTCTTACCTACGTATGACCACAACGTGATTTGCCAATTTCTATTTACCCTTCATAAGGAACCTTTTCATCGAATCCGTTCGGACTAAAGCAGGAGAGACAGACACCCGCTAGCCACCTTATGCAACTAGTGCATGTCAGTCGGTGGAACCGGTCTCACGTAAGCGTACGTGTAAGGTCGGTCCGGGCCGGTTCATCCCACAATGCCGCCGAAACAAGAAACGACTAGTAGCGGCAAGAAGAATTGGCAACATCAACGCCCACAACTGCTTTGTGTTCTACTCGTGCATAGTAACTACGCATAGGCCTGGCTCATGATGCCACTGTAGGGAATCGTAGCATAATTTTAAAATTTTCCTACGTTCACCAAGATCCATCTATGGAGTATACTAGCAACGAGGGGAAAGGAGTGCATCTACATACCCTTGTAGATCGCGAGCGGAAGCGTTCCAATGAACGTGGATGACGGAGTCGTACTCGCCGTGATTCAAATCACCGATGACCGAGTGCCGAACGGACGGCACCTCCGCGTTCAACACATGTACGGTGCAGCGACGTCTCCTCCTTCTTGATCCAGCAAGGGGGAAGGAGAGGTTGATGGAGATCCAGCAGCACGACGGCGTGGTGGTGGATGTAGCGGGTCTCGGCAGGGCTTCGCCGAGCTTCTGCGAGAGGGAGAGGTGTAGCAGGGGAGGAGGGAGGCGCCCAAGGCTGTTGTACTACTGCCCTCCCCCCTTTATATAGGCCCCCTGGGAGGGGGGGGCGTCGGCCACAACCCATCTAGACGGGGGGGGGGGGCAAGGGGGGAGACTTGCCCCCCAAGGCAAGTGGGGCGCCCCCCCCCCCACCCTAGGGTTTCCAACCCTAGGCGCAGGGGGAGGCCCATTGAGGCATACGTACCTCTTGGAAGCCTGTGATTTATCGGTAGTGCTCCCGGTCCCTTTTTCGTTTCGAACGATGACCTTGTGTGTCCTTGTGGAGGTACGGTCCCGAGAGCACCAATCCTCTTAAAATCTGGGTCAGTACATCGGGTAAGGATGCAGATAAGGATCTTCTTTTAAGAAGCCTCCGGATACTCACGATGCAGAAGGGATAGAGGCGAGGGTAGTCGATGGTCATAGCCACTTCCGAAGCATCAAGGCTCGCCTGATAGAATACCCCGTCATCAAACTCTATATATACGTCCAGATCCTCGCAAAAGCTAGGGTCCTCCTCACGATTGTGATCCTCTGGCTGGGGAGCGGGACAGTGGACGTCCTCGGTCATCTTCCTCCATGACTGTTGAGAGCGATAAAGGGCTAATTGGATTAGTGTGTCCTCGGTCATCTTCCTCCATTCGACAGGAGTGTTCATGGAATAACCCTCTCGGCAGTTCAAACGGCAAAAATCTTCTTTTTCGCCCTTATACAGCTCGGCCAACATTCTGGCTGGGGTATCTGGACCCTTCCTTCTTTAGAGGGACGCGTCATCTTCTCTGTTGTAACACCATAATGGAGTTATCCTGGATTGGAGAGGCTGAATGCACCTCTTTATTGCAATCGCCATGACTTCGACTATCGAGAGTTCGGAATGGGCGAGCAGCCTGACCTTGCCGACCAACCTCTTTATCTCTGCATTGTCCTCTTCCTTGGGACTTCGGGGACGCCAGTTCAGGAGCTTTTTAAAGGGGCGCTGGAAAATTTGGGAAGGCCGCGCCGGACTGGGTCTGGCAGTGGAACGTTGTCCATGTAAAACCATTTCGAAGACTACTGTGGGTATACCTCTTTGGGAGTTCCAATGAGGTATCCGGATCTGGCTATGCGCCATACTTCGGCGCCACCCACATGAAATATGGAGCCTCCTTGATGGCGGGCGACGAGGCAAAAGAATTTCCTCCATAGTTCAAAATGGGCCTCGGTGCCTAGGAACAGTTCGCAGAGGGCAACAAAACCCGAGATGTGCAGAATCGAACCGGGGGTGAGGTTGTGTAGTTGGATGCCGTAAAATTCCAATAAACCCCGGAGGAAGGGATGGATCGAGAATCCCAGGCCGCATAACAGAAACAGGAGGAAGCACACCCTCTCCTCCTTATTGGGGTTGGGGAAGTTTTCGGCATCACATCGTGGTCGGTTGAATACAAGCCCGCTCGAACGAAGACTAGATCCTCAAGGGTGACGTTGCCCTCCGTTTGGAGTCGGCTCAGTTGAAGATGAGGCACAGAGCAGCTTTGCCAATCACCCTCCCGAGGGCCATGGGGGTACGAAGAGGAGCATGGAGCGCTGTCCATGTCGGAGAATTTTGTTTGTGGCTAACCTTGGTGGTTTTCCCTCTGCGCGATGTGAGATGGCATTTGGGGATCTAAGTCTCCTTATATAGATGCTGTCCGAGTGTGGTGAGGGGCCTATTTGCAAAAGATCACGGACCATTCGCATTCATTCGGCGTGAGGGAATCGAGGCAACCACAGAGAGGAATCATATAATAAAGAACCCGCCTTGCAAAACCGAAGACATAAGCTGGATACTACGTCGTCATTGAAGGCAAGTTCGGGGGCTACTGCGGGAGTCCTGGACTAACGGGTCCCCGGGAGTCCAGCCCGTGCGTTGTGAGCCGGACTGATGGGTCGTGAAGATACAACACAGAAGGCCTTCCCCCGTGTCCGGATGGGATTCTCCATTGCGTGGATGGAAAGCTTGGCGTCCAGATGTGTAGATTCCTTCTTCTGTAAACCGACTCTGTACAACCCTAGTCCCTCCGGTGTCTATATAAACCGGAGGGTTTAGTCTGTAGAGACTATCACAAATCATATAGGCTAGACATCTAGGGTTTAGCCATTATGATATCGAGGTAGATCAACTCTTGTAACCCCTATACTCATCAAAGTCAATCAAGCAGGAAGTAGGGTATTACCTCCATTAAGAGGGACGGAACCTGGGTAAACATCGTGCCCCCCGTCTCCTGTTATGTTCGATCCTCAGATGCACAGTTCGGGACCCCCTACCTGAGATCGGCCGCTTTTGACACCGACAGTGGGTGCCGGTGGTAGGGAAGGAGATTTGAGGCAGCGAAAGACGACCAAGAGTCATGATGTCTGGTTTGGTGGATGCTTCTGTCGATGGAGCAGCTCAGGTGAGGTGGACTACATCAAGACAGGAGCAGGACAAACCACACAAAGTTTTCTTTGACACCTATCTGTAACTAAAGTAATTCTGTAAGGTCTCCTTTGGCTTGCAGGATTCTAAAAATGCAGGGATAGGAAAAACACCAAAATAGGATAGGAATGCACGTGGGAAACAGAGCATTTGTGAACATGGGATTTCAGTCAACTTGGGTGTTTGGTTCACAGAGCAGAGGAATGCAAAGAAGCATGGACAAAGTAAAGTGAAACCATATGACAGCGTGTACTGTTAGAATCTTATTCTGCCACTAATGCACTTGGTTCTGTTTTCATGCATAGGATTTTGAAAAGTAGGTCCAGGTGGATGTTTTGCTCCATTCCTTTCAACAAAATGCATGAATAATTGAATAGTAGAGTGCCATAGGAAAATTTCCTATTGCTATGTTTTTCCTTTAGTTTTTCCTTTGAACCAAAATAGCCCAAATGGATCAACATGAATGTAGAGTAATAAGTGATGCGACAAGTGCACGACCTCTTTGCCGTAGCCGTGTCGACCTCAGCATCATTGGGTTGGTCGCTGAAGAAGTTGAGGCAGAGGTGGCTATCGGAGGTGTGGAGGAAGATCTAAGGAATCTGTACACGGTGTCCAGGGCACTGCTCTGTTGTGATGGATGGTTCCGTCGTTGGAGCAGCTCTGGCGAGCCGTAAGACGTCGAGGCTGAAGCAGTACAAGACAGACATTGTTAATCACAAGTGAGATTCTAATAGCATCTCCAATAGATGATGTAAAATACATTACCAAAAAGTGATAGATGTAAAATTTACATCACTAAAAAAACACCTGACTACAACAGATGAGGTAAAAACTAGTGACTCTAGGCTTAACAGTCAAAACTGAAATTTACTGTGGAATCTGAATGTTACTGTCGAAACTGAACGCATGTGTAGCACAGAGGCACTTCACATGTACTTTAGGCCGCTCGAGGATTAGTAGTAGAGAAATAGTGATCTAAATCAGGAGGTGATCGACGGAGAACATAGTAGCAGATAGCAGCTGGAGCAGTAGCGTCTGGAGGAGCAGCGGGAACTAGAGCCAGAGCAGCAACTCATGTAGCTGCAGCAGCCCGTGTACCAGCATCAGCAGCGCGAGCGAGAGAAAGAGCAGAGTAGCAGCATGAGCGAGGGTGAGAGCAGAGGAGCAGCGCGAGCGAGAGCCGGAGCACCAACAGCAGTGCGAGCGAGTGAGAGAGAGCCGGAGCAGCAGCAGCAGCAGCAGCAGATCCGGTTGGTATAAACGTTGTCGTCGAAGGGGCCTCGCACTAGGGGAGAGCCGCCGTGGAGATGTCGCCTGCAGCGCCGGCTTCGAGGTAGCCGCGCCATGGGGGTGCGGTATGGAGCACCATCGGTGCCGGGAGGTCGAGTTAAGGAGAAGGTGCGATGCGATTAGTGTACAACCTCTTTGGTGGCGCCGAGTAGGCCTCGGCTTCGTCCGAGGAGTCGGTGAGAATGCTGCGGTTCCGGTGGAGCAGGTTAAGGCGGCCATATGGGGATGGGGCAGCCGCGATAGACGAGGCGATCGTCGAAGCAGCTCCTTGCAGGTGGAGGACGTGGCGGCTGAACCAGCGGGATGACGAGATCGATGATGGATCCTCATCCGGGGAGGTGGATGAGGGACGTCGAGCTGTTGCGGTGGGCGACGTCATCGGCGAAGAGGCTCCGGCTGGGTAGCGGTGAAGTGGCGGATGGAGGGGGTGGGCTTTCGCGACTGGAGCAGAGATGTTATGGCGGCCTGGGATTTTGAATGGAGAAAAGGAGGTGATGGGAGGAGGGGAACCATGACTTAGGGACGCACTTCTCCAAAATGTAGGGTGTGTTACAAAAGTACCCCCACCGATTTGAACTAGCGGCCCTTTCGGCTCATGGTTAGAAGAGCGATTTCGTGTGTCGGGATTTGGCAGCTAGAGGGAGTTTTTGCGCGCATTGTAATTTCAGGATAGCATGGCGCGATTTTTGGGAGCACGGTATCTGAATTTTCGGGATATAACAAGGTGCGGGTTGAATTTTAGGGAAAAGCCTAACGTGTAATATTGTACGTACCAAATCAATTTGCACTTCCATCAATGAAAAAACGAAAAAATAAAACTATTCACACCACACAAAGAGAGAGTCTTGTCCCGTTTTACTGGACAAATGCAATTCAAAGCTATGAATCCGTGTTATGTCCAATTAATTTTTTTCGCTGGCTGTATAATGCATGTAACCAACTCATACCAACATTTTAGTGCATTCCAAATGTCTATACTACCGCTGGAATTCGAACTAAATTTGAATTCGTTTCTCTATTTGAATAAGAATCTACAATCATGATTATTGCCAACTTAAACCATCATTCGTGTATTATCTTAACACCACACCACATGATTACTATAGAGATAGATATGAACTACGTGTACTATGTGAACTCGAATTCAAATTTTTGAATACACTTGATGTTGGTTCCAAATAATAGTACATTTGATGTACTAATAAGATTCATAATCTAAACCATGTTCCATATGTACACCGTGTTTATCACACAAAGTATAGTGCCCCGCCCCCTACATTATGACAAGTATTTAGCCCTGAGCTGCAAAAGCCACACATTATCACAAACTATAATCAATGTTCTATATATTATATGTAGTACTAGCAAGATGCCAATGCGTTGCACGGAACATGAAGACGCAGTTGTATGAGTATTTTATCTTGTGGGAGAAAAGGATGAACGAGGGAAGGCCTTATTTGCAAATGTGGAGAGGGGTGTGGGTATCTTTTTGCAAAATATCCATAGTTTCCTTCCTATCCATCAGATATAAATTGGACGACCTATATTGCAGGATGGCAGGCACACCATCATCACCAACTTTGTTTTTTTATATATAAAATATATTATATGTAGCATAACATGTTCATAACCACACCATGCGTATCACCATTATATATATTCACGCATCCGTCGGTTTAAAACACTATGATAAATTCTTCAAATGTCTGAATTCAATTTTTATAATGAATTATGGTCTCTATTCGTCTTTTAGACTCACACAATCCTCTTATCTTTGTAGCTAGCGCTAACTTTCTCTCGTGCATGCACACGCCCGCCTCCCTCTCACCCTCCCTCAGCATTCTCTAGCTCCATCGCGCAAGTTCATCTTTTCACTTTAGGTTGTTCACCCATGGTGTGTGTAGGCCCCCCAGCTCCTTCTTTCCGGCACACACCGATCGATATGCCTCTTTAGCCAGGTGTGCCTACCACAAACACAAGCTTTCCCTCTTCTCTTCTCACCGTCCATGCCTCACTCACGCCCCTCTTTTCATCGGTCTCGTACTCGCACACTCCTTCCCCTTGATATATTATGCCTCTCGCACCACCTCCTAGCTGCATCCCTCTCTCTCTCTCCCTATCCTTCTCTCCAGGCCTTATTTGCTTCTAACGCACGTGCACGGACATGCAGGCATCCCCTCTCTCATTGATATTGCAGGCGTGCCCTCCATTTGTCTAGCAAGCCTCTCCCACCATTTGTTAGAAGCAACTCCACCACCAACCCCTCCGACACTCTAGCTCGATCTCTCTCCCAACCTTATTCCTCTCATACACGTATGCATGAATGCCGATGGATGTCCCTAAATACATAAGGTAGGTCTCTTTCCCGCTCCACACATATACAAGCCATTGTACCTGTATAGTTAGGTCTCTCCCCCCACCCCCCCCCCCCCCACACACCGATAGTCGAGTGCTGTAGGTAGCACTACTAGGAAAAGGCCTACTAATGGCGCACCTAATTTGGCCATTAATGGCGCATTAGTGGTGCGCCATTAGTGCCACGCCATTAGTATATTTTACTAATGGCGCACCCCAGATGCGCCATTAGTATATACAACAGTGCGCCATTAGTATGCCTCCCAGGGGGCCATCTATACCCAGGTGCTTTGGCATACTAATGGCGCACAACAACAAGATGCGCCATTAGTAACTTCGACATACTAATGGCGCACTGTTTAGTGATGCGCCATTAGTATCCTTTGGCATACTAATGGCGCACTATGATGTGATGCGCCATTAGTATGAATATTAGGTTTTTTTCATTTTTTTATTTTCTGTTTTTTGCACAGGTTACAAAATGTATAATTGGACAAAATATAGACAGCACACATCAACAACAGATTCATCGAATACAATAGAAGATTAGTCTCTGAATACAATTCATCATTTTAGTCTCCGAATACAATTCATCATATTAGTCTCCGAATTGAAAAGACCGAACAAAGATAGAACATTATATTACAAGTCTCGAGACCGCGAGTTTGTCTTCACATTACAAGTCGATATCGATCATCTAAACTACCATCACATAGAAGAGAGCTGCGGTCATCACGATGAGCATCATCACGATGAAACTCGTCTTCATCCGGTTCCTCCAACGCTCCCTCCCCTCTCCCGCTAGATAGCGGGCGTATCTAGATTCGGCCTCAGCCCTAGTGGCGTACCCTTTGTAACTGTTACCGCTGAATCGGTGAACCTGTCTCCGACACTCCTCCCAGTCGTCGTAGACTCCGGGAACCTTACCCTTGTACACGACATACCACGGCATCGCTATGCAGTAGCCAAACGAAACATTAGTACCAATTCACAGACAATACATAAGCAATATATAAGTATGCAACAGAACGATCGGAAGAGAAAAGCAAGACATTAATAGCATCGATTACATCTAAGTTGAACGACTCTCGAAACCAAAGAGACATACTACAAGTTCATTAAAGTTTAATTAGAACATGAGCCAATCGATGTTTCAGAACTAGACACAGCATCACTGCTTTCGACTCGACTCAAGGGACCGGAGCGTGGATGAAGCCGCCGTCTATCGTGGGAGTCATGAATCAACGGGCGTTGTCAGCCTGCATTTGTAGGATTGTGTCGATGTCACTGTTGGACGGTTGATTTCTGAGGTAGAACTGCCCCGAGGTACGAAGGACATCTTGATGGATGATTTCCGCAAACTCCGACTGGATGCGAAAGAATTCTTGTCTGATGTCCGCGTCCTGGATTGCCGACACGCTCGCGGCCCAATCTTTGAGTCTACTCGGTAGCAGAAGTTGATGATGGTCCCGTACGATCGCCCGCATGTGATGGATGGCGTAGTAGGCACCCTTCTGACCGCCAGGCGGCTGCTTGACGCAGCAGAACGTCGTATTGTGGGAGAACACGTGCTTGCCGTACTTACGAATAGGCCTGGTGAAGGTGCCTCCAGATTTGACGTAGCCGGGGAGAACATCATCAAGAACCTTCTTGACATTTGTGTAGTCTACGTTCGACTGACGGTCCGGGTCGAAATACGTGGCCATGGAATATTTGGGGCTTAGGAGGATGAGCGTGCAATGTGTGTCACTGCAGAAAACACGGAATGTTAAAAGAAAAACGATCGAAATCTAAGAATTCATATGTTACGGGGCGGTTGAGGGGAGGACTTACTCGGGAAAGTAAGGCATGAGGAAGTTATCCTTATCTTGGTTTGCCAGAATGACGCCTTCGAGGTAAGAACTCGCGACTTGCCGGTCCCCAGCGCTGCCCAAGATCTTGGCACGCATGTAGAAGGGGTCGACTATCACGATGTCCGGGGTCTTGTCGCGAATGATCCGCATCTCCATACTCAGCGAAAAGAGCCGAACGAAGGTGTAGTGCAGCGGATGAAGGTTCAACATAGCGTGGATGTCATCAAACCGCAGGACGATCGTACCCCCGATGGAGTTATCCACAAAGCCCTTGCCCTCTGGCACCTTGGCCGCGAAAACCGGGTATGCCACATCCTTCTCTCCGAGACGCCGCTTCTCCAAACAAAGAACACTGTCATGCAGACTCCGCATAGCACCGGTTGCAGCATCGAGCATATTTCTCGGTAGCATCGGCCTACCCGCCACATGCACCCTCCTCGAGATATCCTCAGTTGAAGGCGGCCCGTCCTGAGCACGGATCGTACTCGGTGCCGGCTGGCCCGCACCCTTGTTAGTCTTTCTTTTGCGTGCCTTCTTCTTCTCCTGTAATGGGACCGAGTTCTGCTCATAGACCGCCTTCTTGAGTGTGTTGGGGCTGATCATATTTCGCACCTCGCCTATCTGAGGCTCGATGAAGTCGGCAGCTGGAGGCGTCTCCTGAGAGCTGAACTGCAGACGACGCCTGTTGCAACTTGGCTTCTCCGCGGTACCAGCTAGATCGCGCACGTCTTTTGTTGGGTTGGGTTCTTGAGAAGGAGGCCCCATGAAGTCGCCACCGTACCCATGATCGGCAAAGTACTGATCGACGTTGGCTAATGTATCGTCGTCGTCGTCGTTCTAATCCTGTGCCATATGCATGTTTGGATCCAGTGGCATAGGGATGTCCGGCACCGTTGCGGCGGTCTTGCCATGGGGCCGACTTGGCGCCGGCACGACTGGCGGTGTTGTCTTTGGGGTGGTGTCCCCCGCCCCCAAACGAATCTGGCTCTTCAGCCAAAGCAGGGGCCAGCTCAGGCATGCGCTGAGGGTCATCACGTCATCATCGTTGGCCCCGATAGGTCGAATCGGAGGTAACAACTCGTCGCAGCCTGGCAGCACCCGAACCAGTTGAACCCTAAACAAGTTGGGTGGCATCTGGGTACCGTGGAACAAGGGGTTGCCCGGTTGAACGATTTTGCCCTTGGCGACATCGACCAACCCGTTGTTCACGAAGTGCAGGAGAGTGCGCGGAACGTCGGCGGCGCCCTGCGAAAACATGTAGGGCGTTAGGGATGCCCAGTCAAAGGCAAGGAGATGAAGTCCTCGGCCGAGAGAGGCTTAATTAGTTACCATGATGATGGCGTTGAGCTCGGCTAATGTCGAGGCACCGCCAACGGCGGGCGTGCAGTTGACGGAGGGGCCGCTTGCTGCAGAGGTGCCGGCCAGCGTATACCCGGGTGCATTAAGCTCCCGTGCCGGCGTCGGAGACACCAATGCCGCCTCCGCCGGAGACACTAATGGCCCCGCCATCGCGTTCTGCGAGTTGCTGGCCGTGAAGCTAGGAATCGGGGGCGGCCCCTGTTGGCCGCCCGCAATCCACGCACTAATCCCCTGGATCAAGGTAGGCACAATGGCGGTGATCGTCACTCCGAGTTGTTGTTGCACTTGCTCTTGGACAATCTCCGGAATCCGCGCCACCTGTGCCCATAGTTCTTGAACCTCGCGCGCCTGGCTTTCTGAGCTGGTCTTTTTCTCCTTTCGCCCACCAGTGTTATAGTATGACGACCATTTTGTCGACAAGCCTTTGCCGGCCACACGACCAGCTGACGTCGGCTTACTGAGCTTATCCTTGTTCTTCATTACATTCAACGCCCTATTTAGAGTGGTGTCCCAAGGGTTGCTCTTAGTCGACCCCGCGCTACTGCTTTCAGTCGCCTGCGGAAGGAATGTGAACCATTTAGAAATTTGGCCTCATTAATTAGAATCAACCATATGGAGCTAATTACGCGGGGGTGTATTCCTTACCAGAACAAGCTCAAGCGCCCTGGTCTTCGGATCCGTGGTAAGCTCCTTTGTTTTCGGGTCCTTCTTGTACCGGGCCCTGACAAAGTTCCTGGTCTGCTTGTCACCGTATTTATCGAAGAGGGGCGGTAGGCCTTGCTCGGCACGGTCCGCCTCCTCCTTGTCCCATATAGGCTCCGCCACTCTGTAACCGCCGGGACCGAGTGTGTGTTCCCCTAAGTTCAGCTCCCGCATTTCTTTCCCCCACTTACTCGATTCGGAGTTTGCGGTGCTCGAGCAATTGATCTTGAAGTCGTTGTAGTCATCTTCGGTGATCGAAGGATTTTTCTCCTTGATCTTCTCATAACTCTCACCTTTCTCGATCATTCTCTTCACATTGCTTTTCCAAGTAGACAGGGCCTTGCTCATCTTCGTGAGGGCAGCATTGTTCACTTTATTCCCTTTGAGTCTTGTGTTTTCAACTTCAGCGGGGAACTTGTATCGTTCGTGCAGCTTTGTGAAGAGGAGGTTGCGCAAATTCCCTCGGTCAGGATGCCTCAGGTTCTCGGTGTTGATCGAGACGGTGCTCCGGAGAATGCACCCGAGCTGAAGCGAGTACCCCTTGACTATTCGTTCGGGCGCCGTTGGATTCCCGTCGGAGCCCACTTCAGTAACTTCCTCCTTGAGGGTGCGGAGCACGGTCGGGCGCCGGTCCTTCCGTTGCCTCTTCGGTTGGCTGCCATCTGTGCGTGCGCCGCCATCATCAGTGGTGGCATCCTCGGCGGCACCATCAGTGGTGGCATCAGTGGGGTCATCCTCGGCGGTACCATCAGTGGTCTCAGGATCGGTGGGGAAGGCGGCGTCCTCATACAAGTGAGGTTGTTCCTCCATCTCCTGGGACAGCTTCCAGAATGCCTTGACGCCCGAACCCCCGGCCTCATCGTTGTTGGCCATGTTTCTCTCTAAATAGGGACAAAGTTTGGTAAAAAAGTTGGTTATTGTCAAGGAACAAAATCATGGTCTCATCATTTAGGGTTTGTCAACACCGAGGCATCCTAAAAGCTAAGCTTTTATCATTGAGGGTTTTTCGACGCCGAGGCACCCTAAAAGCCTAAGCTTTCATCATTTCGGTTTTTATCGACACCGAGGCACCCTAAAAGCCATGCATTAGTCACAAGTACGCCGGGGCACTTGATCCTACTTAATTAACTACTAAGATACCCCGGCCCATGCATTAGTCACAAGTACCCCATATTGTAGGGGAACGCAGCAGAAAACAAAAATTTTCCGACCTACGCACCAGCCCAGGACCACTATGGAGACTGCATACATGGTTTGATCTTTTTCGTTACCGACTCGTAGCGCAGCGGGAAGTAGAGTCGATGACGATCGGCGGTGCAGATCCCCGCAGCTAGGATTTACAACCTCCCAACCGCGAGGATGTATACCCTCATCTGCTCCTCAGACAGCCCTCCAGGAGGCGGTCGAACAGCCCCCCGGACGGTGTCGCGGACAGCCCTTCGGGAGGACCTTCGAAACTCGAACAGTCACTCGGACAGCCCTTCGGGAGGACCTTCGAAACTCGGACGGTCACACGGACAGCCCTTTGGGAGGCACTCACGAACTAAGACCGAAACTATGATCTCTCTACAGAGTTGCACACATACGGTGTCATCTATCCGGCAGGGCTTCGCCGTCCAGAACTAGTTCCTGCCGGAACCCAGACAGCCTTACGGCTCTACGAAACTCTTTTCATGGGAGGGAGAGAAGAAGCCAGATAATGCATGGCATGTGTATGAGAGCAAGGGATGAGAGTGGAGGGCTGCCCCTCCACCTCTATTTATAGGAAATCCCAAGGGGGTAGGGTAGTTTCACAAAAAACCCAAAATGCACATGAATGAAGTCCTTCCACAAGGACCTAGGAGTGAAACCAAGGAACAAGAGGGTCCCCAAGGGGGGATACCCCATGTGGCCGGCCACACCCCCATGAGGGGCCCAAAAAATGGCTCCTATCCATCCATGTCATCCCCAAGATCTTTTGGAGCAAAGCCCCAAAAGGTGGCTTTCCATAAAGTAACCATAAAGCTGATTTTCACTATTCACGACGACATATTTCAGCGTCTGATCGAACTGAAAATATTTATGTGGGCTAAGAACATTTCCAATACCCACTAAAATGATTTTCAACGCGTTCCGAAACAATTCCGGTTTTAGTGATTTTCATCTGCGAAACGCATCTGAAGTGGCTCCGGCAGCTCCGGAACATTTCCGGTTTTTATCTCAGAAAATTCCAAAAAGCTTCCAGAATGATTCTGGCATCCTCCAAGAATTATCAGGCATGTGCCGAAACCAATTTGACTTAATGGTGTATCCCGAAACAACTTTTCGGTATCATCGAAACTTATCCGATGACCTCTCTCTGCGGTACGATTCCGCTGTCCGAAACTTTTCGGTGTCCGAAACTTTTTCGGTGATTTTCTCTCAGACTCCCTGTCTAGTATTCAGCAGATAGATGACCCTTAAGCGTGTGACCCTATAGGTTCGGTGAAGTATAGACATGACCCGGAACCCCTTCCGATCAATGATCAACATCGGAGCCGTGGACACCCATATTGACCCTTATACCCACACGAATAAATATTCGAGTGAACCTCCAGTTGCCATGTGCTATTCCTGTTGCTTCGCGATATGTTACAAATACCCGAGGTGAGACATGTTGGCATTCCCGTGGATCAACAACTTGTCCACTATGCTAGTTACCTCGTTACCGGTATTGTTCTCTTTTCTCGTTATCGTGTTCCGGCATCCCCGTGATCAAATCACAAAGTGTCTGGCCAGACGATGATGGATACCGTAACACCAAGAGGGCCCAGAGATATCTCTCCATCGTCGGAGGAGCAAATCCCAATCTTGAGCTATCAAGTTACTTGACACACTTTTCCATGAACCCGTAAGCTGCCGTAATAGCCACCCATTTACGGATGACGTTTAACAAACCCCAAAGTTCATGAAGCAAGCATGAAGAAACTCGATACTCTCATGGTCTAAGGAATCATGCAAACGTTAACCATCTCTGTGTTATGTACCAATAAACTTGTGACGAATGAATCTCATAGCATAACATCAATCCGGGTCGATTCAACACAAATGTTCTCTTAACATTGTGCCCTCAAAGTTGCTGGCATAGACATGCCCATGACCAGGAAAACATAATCATCATGCAACACTTGAGCTAGTCTTAGAGGCCAGACTAGGAATACTTCTTACCGTTTATTATTCCACACGTGCATATGAGTCTTCCTCCGAGCCTCGTGGTTATTGCAGACTCGAGAACCATAGCAGTTATAGCATGGAACATAAACATAATTATGAACTCGGAGATAAATAATATCATTTATTATTGCCTCTAGGGCATATCTCCTACAGACTCCCACTTGCACTAGAGTCAATAATCTAGTTAATGCTAATGCACTTTACACCTGTGGCACACCGGTGTAAATATGCTTCGCTTGTGGTATAGCCTGATGTCCAACGGATCTGACGACTTTAGTTCCGTGTGTATCTTTGCATGTCCTCGCGTTTTCACGTTTTCACAAAATTCATATTTTGTGTGGACTTGGCTTTGTATGTATGTGAATCATAGGTCGAACCTGGATTCCTCAGACTGAGTTATGGAGCAACTACCTGTAGTAGTGTCCCATTGTCAAAAGCCATCTTGGAACTATACTAAGTTCATGAATGAACTATATGATTCAACATCTTCTTTGTCGCTTCTAAAGCGTCAACATACTTAGCCCTTGTTATAGAATTCGCCACAGTAACTAGTTTGAACAAATTCCAACTAACTGTGCCACCACATTGTGTGTTACACAAAACCCTTAACTTAAATCAAAAATCGCACGGTGAAAAGATGAAGACTATCGATGTAACATTTTACAACGAACTCTTCATGATCTCCGCCTGCAAGAAAACATATCATCAGTACTTACTCTAGTACTCAATGACATCTTTCACTGTTGTCCCACGATCAGTACTTTGATCATTTTAGTATCCATACTCGCAACACCTTGGGAGTATCGGACATATCTGGTTGTTTTACATACCATGGAATACATGATTAATCCAAACACAAAAGTGTGTGGAATCTGCATCATGTATTTTACTCATCAGTGTTTTGGGACACCGAGTCTTGCAAAAACTCCTTCCATGTGACTTTGGCAAGAATCACTCCTTGGCGTTTTAAATGCTAAAAGGTTTTAGCATCTTGTCAATATGTATTCATTGCTTAGCCCCATTAGGTAAATCTATCTCCATAGATCATCATGCCTAATATTGAGGCTATTTAGCCTAAGCACTTCATCGAAAAACTATTTTCAAATGAAGTCCTAATTCGTGTCAAGAAATTTATTTCCAATTACCAATGTGCCAAGCACATAAGGTTTTTAGAAATATTATTACGCTCCCACTTACTTTCTTGAATTACAAGCATCTTCGTTACCCATTGATGAAGTCAAAACCCCTTTGACCATTTCATCAAAACACGAAGATTCCAACTCCATTTTGCTCTCTTCTGTCCATTGCTGGAACTCTGAAGTTTGCATACCTACTAGCATCCTCTGGATCGACAAATTACTTTGGACTGTATCATATACAAGTCCTAGCTTTCATTTCCATCAGATGGAAATCCTTTTATCATCCATGTTTCATATCTCATGATTGAAATATGTATTAATTGCTAGTTCAACCCGAACCGACTTTAAGCATCGCTACGATGAAAACAACCTCATCGTAGTCAACTCTTGAACTTGTTATTTCAACAAGTCGAGCTTTATGGATAAAACATTTTATCCGTATCAGTTTTAAGTTCCATAAATATTCGTTAGACTCTAAGTCTTCCGAAAGTTGTATCAAGGTTTTAATCTTGAATCACTTATAGGGAAACTAACTTGGGTTGTATTGGCATTTAGCCAATTCCGGAGTCAGGGCCCATCAACGCTTCCTTGTGTATCGTAGGTAATGTTGTCTAACAACAATATCTCGTTTGCGCACCTGAGAGGTTTGCACGAGCCTTGCCTACGTGGTTCAGCTGCAAGTTCGACCGAAGTTCATACATTTTATTGTAGAGACTTCCGTATCAGTCGCAGTAGGAAACTCTGGAATTACTTCCAACGTCTCTTTCCTTTGATCTGATGACTTAGATACTGTTTATCTCGTCGAGTTGCACTATTCTCCCACTCACCTTTTTGAAAGAACCATTCTCTTTAAAAGCACACCGTTTCGCGGCAAAACTATTTGCCTCGGTATAGTGAGGGAGGAATACCCAACATTTTGGTATAACCTACAAAGTAGCACTTGTCTGATTTGGAATAGGTTTGTAACCTTTTACACAAGCCCCATATTCCAAATGTTAAGAAAGATATAACATGGTTGGGCGTACCATACCATGGCTTCATTTCAACAGACCCGATGTAGCTCTTTTCAGTGTAAAAGCCGCAGTCTCTAAAGCATCACTTTAAAAAGGATAATGGAAAATTTATTTATGTCATCTTTGACCTTACCATGTCATAAATGGTTAGATTACATCTCGACGGACTTTTCACTTGCAGTGGTGTTCCGGGAGGTGCAAGTTATGAAACCCCTTTCACAACTCATCAGACATTCGCTAAACATGTAACTCAAATATTCCTTTGTGCAATCAAATTGCAGAAACATAATTTTCTTGTTACAATAACTTCTACTTCATTTTTGGAGAACCTTTCGAATGATTTCAAAAGATCCAGACTTACGTCTCATCAAGTAAATATCCATATATCTACTTGAGTCATTTCTGAAGATAAATAAATCCACCACTAACAACACTCATCGGACTACACACATCAAATGTATGATCACTAATAAGTTTGTTGTTCGTTCCTTATGGCCTGTGAACGGTATTTTAGTCACTTCACTTTTCGGAGGAAAGTTGCAAGTGTCAGATGATTCAAAATCAAAAAGACTTCAAAATCCATCATAATGGAATTTTCCATGCGGGTTTCTCCAATGTGACCAAATGTAGTGCCACACTTGTGTGGTATTCTTTTAGTCTTGCGACATTTAGCGTCAGTGTTATGGATGTATCATATTACCCTCAATATTCATAACATACGTCCCATCGATGATGGAAGTATGGCCCTTATGTTATTCATAATACTTAACAAAAATTGTTGTTTTTATGAACAACTCTTTTGCAACAAACATTGTGCAATGGGCAAGAGTGTATGAAACTCTAAAATGAATTATGAAAAGTAAACCCAGAGGTATTGTATTATTATCAATATTCATAACATACATCTCATTCATAATGAAAGTATGGCCCTTGTGTTATTCATAACATCGAACATAAAAAGTTCTCTTATGAACAACCTTCTTGCAAGATGCCTTATGCAATGGGATAGAGTTTGTAAAACTCTAAATGAATTATGAAAATAAATACAGACGGCAATACACCGATGGAAGGTATAGTAACATTTACTATGTTCCATGTGTATACCTTAACCTCATTTCTAGCTAGTCTTTCATGCCATAGTAGTTCTTACATCGAGTTGCAACAGGATGCAATCGAGCGGGCATTTTTGTGATGAACTCACAATACCCAAGAATTAGTGATTAACATGTTTAACCATAATTCGCAAGAACTATATCTTTGACCAGCCTTCTATACATCAAAAACTTGTATGACATTCATACATGAGCTGGATATTCCAGTCTTCTTTCCTTTTGCCTTTATACTTCTAGCAGTTTAACTTTTAGTATTTCTCCTACTCTCAGAAGAAGCACCCAACTTAAGAGTGGCATTAGCCCCGGACTTCCTAGGCGTGTAAGTCATACTAACACCCTTTGGACACTTCCTTTCTCTTTAAGTTGTTGTTTTATTCACCTTTCATTATATGACAGGCGTTCTTCTGGATCCCTTTCCCAACAGTCAAATGCATAGTAAACACTTTTACTAATACTTGCAAACAAACATTGCTTTGTTTGTATCTGAAAATAATTTTCAGTTCCATGAATATCATATAACTATCCCAACTTTCGAAGTTTGGGTTTCATGGAAGCAAACATATTCCACTTGACCGTAACAGAATTCTAGCTTTTGGATCAAAGGACGAGAGTCACATGATCCAAAGCATTAGCGGGAGGATACGGAAAGCATGCGATAGGACAAAGTCCTTCTCGGCACTTTTGAGGACAATCCTCGAATTACGTTACCAATCGTAAAGTTTTAACCAGATATTTAACAGTTATTCAATTTTAATAGGGAAGGTGGAAACACGAGCCATTATTCTACAACTATTTTGCAAGAAACACTTAGACAGTGTTCATAATTAATTGCACTGAGAATTAAACATGTTAATTCAACAGTGTGCTCCCACTCAAATCAATATCTCTCACAATTAATTTTGAGTGATACAAGATCCAGACTTCAATTCATCGCCATAGAATCATCATCTCATAACGGGAATTTTAATCGGTAGGCCAACTTGCCGATCACATCTCTATGTGACTCTTGCTCATCTTTCGATGCGTGTGTTCCGAGCTCAGGACGATCCTGCCATGAACGTCAAGACAACCAAGTGATCTTGCTGCAAGGTCTGACCTCACCCGCCTCACACTTCTCTAATCGTTCGTACCCATGCATCCATGGCGCACCCCGAAAAGATAGGTGCCGTGACGGTGCTACACTTGGGAGAACACTAACTACTTGATATTTTAAGTGAGAGATCACCCTAATAAAAGCGACTACCGCGCAATCAAGAAGGGTGCATCATAAGGGATAAACATCTCAGGCAATTCATAATAGCATGATATGGTATAGCCCTTTCTGACGGAGAAGTATTTCATTTCTTCGTCTTCGGCATTCGCGTCGGTGGTCACCTTCACGAAGATTGCCACCACCTTGTTGATGCACCAGATAATATTGCTATCTCTATAGCTAACAAAATAATGCATTACAACAAGGTTGACACGCAGGTCATTAAAATGCAATCATATGGCTCCAGCCATCATGCCGAATCATGACACGCAGGTCATGTTAATCAAATTACATCATATAGTCATCTCATACATAATCGAATTAGTATGAGCACTGCTATACCACATCACATGCACATCCTGCAAAACCAAGTTAGACGCCTCTAATAGGTTTATGCAAAATTTTATTTTACGTGGCTTCTAAGGTTTTGACTTAAACCGTAGCTACCAACGTTTTATCATCAAGTATGATTATTCAGGTTGCTAGATTAACATCTCGGGGTGTATGAAACACGGGATAATTAAATCTCGAGCCCCATACTAAACTTCGTCATACGCATGACCCCCGTGCAGATCATATCTGCAATGCCCTTTCATCTGCGAATTTCATCTTTCTTTTGACTACGGCAGAACCCAAAGAACTGATAGCACTTCCATGATCAATCAGGATCACGGATTGCCAGAACTTTGTCAAATTCCACCATGCTGTCTCGAGATTGAGCAAACGCAAATTCTAGGGAAGCAACAAGAACCTCGGGTAACAGATTTCATCTGTCACCCGCATAAATAATTTTCAGCAATAGATCTCATCTACTACCTAATTATATTATGCAATACCCATACATCTCCATGTATTCTAGATCGAAACCTGCATCTACGCATAGCACGGCTCTTGATGCCACTGTAGGGGAACGCAGCAGAAAACAAAAATTTTCCGACCTACGCACCAGCCCAGGACCACTATGGAGACTGCATACATGGTTTGATCTTTTTCGTTACCGACTCGTAGCGCAGCGGGAAGTAGAGTCGATGACGATCGGCGGTGCAGATCCCCGCAGCTAGGATTTACAACCTCCCAACCGCGAGGATGTATACCCTCATCTGCTCCTCAGACAGCCCTCCAGGAGGCGGTCGAACAGCCCCCCGGACGGTGTCGCGGACAGCCCTTCGGGAGGACCTTCGAAACTCGAACAGTCACTCGGACAGCCCTTCGGGAGGACCTTCGAAACTCGGACGGTCACACGGACAGCCCTTTGGGAGGCACTCACGAACTAAGACCGAAACTACGATCTCTCTACAGAGTTGCACACATACGGTGTCATCTATCCGGCAGGGCTTCGCCGTCCAGAACTAGTTCCTGCCGGAACCCAGACAGCCTTACGGCTCTACGAAACTCTTTTCATGGGAGGGAGAGAAGAAGCCAGATAATGCATGGCATGTGTATGAGAGCAAGGGATGAGAGTGGAGGGCTGCCCCTCCACCTCTATTTATAGGAAATCCCAAGGGGGTAGGGTAGTTTCACAAAAAACCCAAAATGCACATGAATGAAGTCCTTCCACAAGGACCTAGGAGTGAAACCAAGGAACAAGAGGGTCCCCAAGGGGGGATACCCCATGTGGCCGGCCACACCCCCATGAGGGGCCCAAAAAATGGCTCCTATCCATCCATGTCATCCCCAAGATCTTTTGGAGCAAAGCCCCAAAAGGTGGCTTTCCATAAAGTAACCATAAAGCTGATTTTCACTATTCACGACGACATATTTCAGCGTCTGATCGAACTGAAAATATTTATGTGGGCTAAGAACATTTCCAATACCCACTAAAATGATTTTCAACGCGTTCCGAAACAATTCCGGTTTTAGTGATTTTCATCTGCGAAACGCATCTGAAGTGGCTCCGGCAGCTCCGGAACATTTCCGGTTTTTATCTCAGAAAATTCCAAAAAGCTTCCAGAATGATTCTGGCATCCTCCAAGAATTATCAGGCATGTGCCGAAACCAATTTGACTTAATGGTGTATCCCGAAACAACTTTTCGGTATCATCGAAACTTATCCGATGACCTCTCTCTGCGGTACGATTCCGCTGTCCGAAACTTTTCGGTGTCCGAAACTTTTTCGGTGATTTTCTCTCAGACTCCCTGTCTAGTATTCAGCAGATAGATGACCCTTAAGCGTGTGACCCTATAGGTTCGGTGAAGTATAGACATGACCCGGAACCCCTTCCGATCAATGATCAACATCGGAGCCGTGGACACCCATATTGACCCTTATACCCACACGAATAAATATTCGAGTGAACCTCCAGTTGCCATGTGCTATTCCTGTTGCTTCGCGATATGTTACAAATACCCGAGGTGAGACATGTTGGCATTCCCGTGGATCAACAACTTGTCCACTATGCTAGTTACCTCGTTACCGGTATTGTTCTCTTTTCTCGTTATCGTGTTCCGGCATCCCCGTGATCAAATCACAAAGTGTCTGGCCAGACGATGATGGATACCGTAACACCAAGAGGGCCCAGAGATATCTCTCCATCGTCGGAGGAGCAAATCCCAATCTTGAGCTATCAAGTTACTTGACACACTTTTCCATGAACCCGTAAGCTGCCGTAATAGCCACCCATTTACGGATGACGTTTAACAAACCCCAAAGTTCATGAAGCAAGCATGAAGAAACTCGATACTCTCATGGTCTAAGGAATCATGCAAACGTTAACCATCTCTGTGTTATGTACCAATAAACTTGTGACGAATGAATCTCATAGCATAACATCAATCCGGGTCGATTCAACACAAATGTTCTCTTAACATTGTGCCCTCAAAGTTGCTGGCATAGACATGCCCATGACCAGGAAAACATAATCATCATGCAACACTTGAGCTAGTCTTAGAGGCCAGACTAGGAATACTTCTTACCGTTTATTATTCCACACGTGCATATGAGTCTTCCTCCGAGCCTCGTGGTTATTGCAGACTCGAGAACCATAGCAGTTATAGCATGGAACATAAACATAATTATGAACTCGGAGATAAATAATATCATTTATTATTGCCTCTAGGGCATATCTCCTACACATATGTCCTATTTTTAGCAAAGTCATGCTAAAATTCACGGAAAATTTCAGCATGACCTTTGCTGAAAATAGGACATATGGAGTACCTGAATTTGCCGGAACGGAAGTTAATCGACATTCCGGCAAACTCAAGGGCCTCTCGGGTGGACAAGGCAAAAAAGGCCTCCATCACAACATGGAAAATACATTGGCATGTGAAGAGGTGAAACAATATATGCATCTCCAAGCAGTATCATTCAACATTTTAGACAAAACACTACAAGCAACATGAGACACTGAAAACAATTGCTACCAATGAATCTACACTTCTATAACAAAATAAATCAGAAACTTAGTCTGTCATCATTAGGCAGCCACCATTAGTTATTCCGTTATGTTAAAGCAGAAATAGAAAAATAGACTGAAAACACTAAAATCAGAAACAAATCCAACTGTACAGGCCAATGCATATAGGAAAAGTGAGGGGTTGAACTTCATTTTTTTCCAGGTTTTCTTGGGTGTATGAGGTCTGCTCTAATTTGTTTTGAAAAGTGAACCTGCTGTACTGGCCAATGCATATAGGAAAAGTGAACCTGCTGTACAGGCCAATGCATATAGGAAAATTAAGTCATGGAGAGTTGTTCATGATGTTCCTTGCCTTTTTTTGTGATACATAAGGTAAGGTTCAACAGCTTCAGAACTTTTTCTGTGATACAAATACTGCTTCAGTTTAAGAACATGTCTTAGTTTTGAATTCTCTTAGTGAAAACCTACTTCAGAGCATCAACACAAGTTGGGATACACAGCCAGACAGACGCACATGAACATAAATGAATTCAGATCTAAAAAACTCATACAAAATTCGTTTTGCAGGAATTCGTTTACTCCCTATGCACACTCTATCAGTATAACAAACTTCCAACTAAACAAAGAAAGAAACTACGGGTGTTGGTAGCAAGAAACAATGCAACCACCTGAAAACTTCTTATGTTTCAGTCAATCGTCACAACCAATATGATTTGCTTGGAGATTCAGAGCACAACCATGATACTGAGGATATCAGAGTGGTGGAGACATTGACTGCAATAAAGATGACTAAAAGAGAACTTTTCTGCCTCCTTAGATCTATCAAACGAAAAAGTGTACAAAATGGGCTGTCTTTGAGTGGAATGCATTTTCTCAAGGTAAAACAATCCAAGGTAAACCAGATATAAAGTTGTATTCCTTTATGCTGATCTTGATCATCAAAACTACTCCTCGAAAACAATTATAATGACCTGGTGTTTATAGTGATTCCATCAGGACTCATGCATAAGCTACTCATAGTGTACAAGCTGATTTCTCTTGCTAACCCCATTCTCTTTAAAAGGCAACCGAAACAAACAAGACAAGAAACACAATTATGTTCCTGAGCTTTCTTAGTTTTCGCATGAGCACAAGAAATGAGACGCTACTAAATCAAACAAGAATTAGCAATTGTCATAATGAACATGAAGCAATAGACAAGTCCGGGTGGTGGTGGAGCTCACGGGGGCGGTGGTGTGGACGGGGCGACGAGGTCCGGGTGGTGGTGGTGCGAGGAGGTCCGGGAGGCGACGAGGTCCGGGTGGTGGTGGTGCTCCGAGGAGACGAGGAGAGCGGCGCCGAGGAGACGAGGACGACGGGGCGGCGGGGCGGCGGCGGCGGGAGAGGAGAGGGCGGCGTCGCGGCGGAGAAGAGGACGATGGGGCGGCGTCGAGGCGGCGGGGCAGCGGCGTCGGGAGAGGAGAGGGGAAGGGGATCGAGGGCGAGGGAGAGAGAGGGGATAGGTTTGGGCCGGGGATAGGAGAGGGGAAGGGGATCGAAGGCAAGGGCACAATACTAATGGCGCACCACCCCTCGGTGCGCCATAAGTACATCCATACTAATGGCGCACCTCACCCTGGTGCGCCATTAGTATTTTTTTTTTGATTTCTGCTCGAGCCAACAGGTTATCTTCCACCTGACCTGATCCACACCAAGTTCCCTCTACTAGCTCGACTGGTCAGCAGCCAGTTCTCACACCAGGAGGTCCTGGGTTCGATTCCCAGGCTCCACAATTTTTTTTATGCATTTAAAATGTTGTGTGATATTTATTTGTGTTTAAATATGTTCAAACTTGTTTAAATCATAACAGTAATATTTTTTTATAAGAAAGTAATAATTTTTTAAAAAATATCATCAAACAGTAATGCCGGTGGAGCGGGGGAGGGTGCGCGGGGTGCGGGGGGCCGGTGGACCGGGGGGTGCTCGGCGGCGAGGGGGACCGGATCTGGCGAGGAGGGATAGCGATCGAGATGGAGGGGGATCGAGATCGAGTGTCCATGAAATTTAAAAATATTCATGATAGTTCAAAAAGTGCCCATGAAATACAATCGAGAAATGAAGGCTACGATTTAAATACAATCGATCTTAGCTAGCTATCTGTTCACAATCTTCTTGCCCTTCTTTTTCGCAAATGGAGTTCTTCTGTGGAACGGACGTCCTTTAGGTAGGGTGGTCCTGCTTCTTCTTGTGGTGTATGCTGCTACTTCATCATCGTCGTCATGTTCGATTCTCGGGTCACCGTACTTGTCGAAGTCTTGCTCATTGGCTACTCCATCCATTCCGATGATCTTCCTTTTGCCTCTCCTCACGACAACACGACTGGGCTTTGACGGGTCGGTAATGAAGAAGCATTGGTCCACTTGGGAAGCCAGTACCCATGGCTCATTTTTCGCGGTGACGTTTGCGCCTGCGGTCTTGGATTTGGCTTCGTATAACCATGGTGGTGAAATACCGGTCTTCTTTTAGGACGCTCTTGGCCCATCTGACACGGAACATCGAGACCTTCTCTCCAGCGTAGCTCAGGTCCCAGATCTCCTCGATCTTTCCGTAGTATATGTCCTTGTCGTTACCGGTGTAGCATTCCATCGTTACCCCGGAGTTCTGATAACCATCGCTCTTCATGTCCTTGGCCTCGGTATAGAATGTGTAGCCGTTGATATCGTACGCCTCATAGGTCATCAGGTTGTGCTCGGCGCCCTGTGACAAGGCGAATATGAGTTGTTCTTCCGCGGAAGAATCCTCATGTAAAGGGTACGACAGAAGCTTCTGCTCGAACCAACGCGTGAAACATGAGTTGTGCTCTTTGAGTATATCTCCGTCTGTCCTCCGTTGGCCTCGGTCATTGTACGTCTTCTTAATAAAGGTTTTGTGCTCTACCACCCAAGGATCGACCACGTCTATGTGTTGTAGCGCGACTAGGTTTGCTCTTTCAAAGTCGGCGAGTCGACCCTCGAAGTCGACATGCATTTTGCGGCGACCCTCACGGTGACCCCATCCAGCGAGCCTGCCGAGGTGCCTGTTGACGGGCAGACCAACGGGGTTCTCGATGCCTAGATAATTCGTGCAGTAGGAGATGCACTCTTCGGTCAGAAAGCTCCTGGCTATGCTTCCCTCTGGACGTGACATGTTGCGAACGTATCCTTTGATGACACCATTCATCCTTTCGAACAGCATCATGCTGTGCAGGAACGTCGGCCCAAGTTGGATGATATCGTCCATGATATGGACCAGCAGATGCACCATAACGTCGAAGAATGCGGGCGGGAAGTACATCTCAAGCTCGCATAGTATCACCACGATCTCTTCCTGTAGCCTTCTGAGTTGCCTCATGCCAACAGACTTCCGAGAGATGACGTCAAAAAAGTTGCATAGGCCAAATAGCGTTTCACGGACGTGCGCGACCATGATCCCACGGATTGCAACTGGAAGTATCTGCGTCATCAGCACGTGACAGTCGTGAGACTTCATCCCGCTGAACTTCAGCTTCGCTAGGTCTAGGTATCTGCTTATCTTCCCTCCGTAACCGTAAGGAAGTTTTACTCCTACGAGGCAGGTGAAAAACTGCTCGATCTCCTCCTGACTTAGAGTGAAGCACGCGGGAGGGTAGTCATTTCCGGTCTTCTTGGCCTTTTTGCCATTGCGACGACTTTCCGTGTCCTGCTTCGCCTCATCATCATCATCATCATCATCATATATAGCGTGAAGCTCCTGCCTGATGCCCATTGATTTCAAGTCTGCCCTTGCTTTCAGCCCATCTTTGGTCCTCTCTGGCATGTTGAGCAGGGTACCAAGCAGACTCTCGCACATGTTCTTCGTGATATGCATGACATCAAGGCTGTGAGGCACACGGTGGATCTTCCGGTACGGCAAGTCCCAGAAAACAGACCTCGTTTTCCATACCTTCAGCAGCGGCTCTAGCGCCTTTCTCTTCTTTCCCGGCTCTGGCGCCTTTTGCTTCTTTCCCGGCAGTGGGCAGTCTTTCCAATTTTTCAACAGCTCGTCTATTTCCTCGCCGCTCCTCGTACGCGGGCGTCCTCGGGGTTCGGTTTCACCATTGAATAGATCCTTGCGTTTTCTCCACGGGTCATCGTCGCGAAGCCACCTTCGATGTCCCATGAACACGGTTTACGAAGACCCGGGATCTCTATCTAGCTGGCGATACGTTGTGTCATCCATGCACCTGACGCATCCAGAAAATCCGTGGACCACCTGCCCCGCGACATATCCGTAACCGAGATAGTCGTGCACCGTCGTGAGCAGCGCGGCTCTCATAGGGAAATATTCTTTCTCTGTGGCGTCCCATGTATTGGCTGGCGTTTTCCACAGCGTGTCAAGCTCCTCTTTCAGCAGCCCCAGATACAGATTGATGTCGTTCCCTGGTTGTTTCGGTCCTTCAATTAGCATACTCATGTGAATGTACTTCCTCTTCATGCACAACCAGGGGGGAAGGTTGTACATCCACACAAACACAGGTCAGGTGCTATGTGTGCTTCTCTGGCTGCCAAACGGATTGACTCCATCGGTGCTCGCGCCCAGCACGATGTTCCTTGGATCATTCCCAAATTCTAGGTCTTCGAAGTTCAACGCTTGCCACTGGCTCGCATCCTTAGGGTGACTCAGCATCTTGTCTTTTTAATCTATCTCCGGATCATTTGCGTCATCTTCTCGCTTCTTCTCCTCCCTATCCGCGTGCCAACGCAGGAGCTTTGCTACCTTAGGTTCCGCGAAATACCGCTGCAGACGAGGAGTGATCGGAAAGTACCACACCACTTTTCGAGGAGCTTTCTTCCTCTTCTTGTATCGAGTGACGCCGCACACCGGACATATGGTAGACTCCGCGTGCTCGTCCCGATAAATGATGCAATTGTTCATGCACACATGGTATTTCACGTGCGGTAAATCCAGAGGACACACGATTTTCTTCGCCTCCTCCAAACTGGTTGGGCACTTGTTCCCCTTGGGAAGACGTTCGTGCCAGAATGACATGTTCTCGTCGAAGCATGCGTCGGTCATTTTGTGTTTTACCTTCATCTCCAGAGCCATGAGCGTTACTTTCAGGCGGGTATCCTCGGGCCTGCATCCTTCATACAATGGAGTAACCGCGTCTAACTCAAGTTGATCCATCTTGGCTTTCTCTCGGGCGGCAGCTCTTGCGTTATCCGTCTGCTTGAGAAGCAGCTCTTGAATATGAGGGTCCTGCACCCAGCCCATCGATGGTCCAGCGTCGTCTGCTCCGCCGGCATCATCATCTTCATGATCATGCCCGTCGTCTGCTCCGGCATCTTCCTCATCATCATGTCCTGCATCTTCTACATGATGACTGTGTACAGCATCACCGTCGTGATCATCTCCTGGGGATTCTTCGTCTTCTCGCCCGCCCGAGCCGCGGTGGTTGTCTTGCTGCCCTTCCTCATTTCTTGCCCGGCCCCCATGGACGACTTCGTAGTCATCTTCATCACCTTGCCACCGATAGCCATCCATGAAACCACGCAAGAGCAGGTGGTCCCGCACCTGCCCGGATTCCGGGTCCGCAATAAGGCTCTTCAGCTTGCATCTTCGACACGGACATCTTATCTCCGTCTCGTTCTTTTGAAGCATCTCGGCCTTCGCAGACCTCAAAAACCTATTCACGATGCCTTCGGTCATCATGCGGACCATGGTCGCCTGCGGGGTAGAGCAAAACGATATTTTAGAACCAAGAAAAAATTTGGCATGACTTTCCCTAAAAATAGGACCAAAAAGAATGCTTAATGCCAAAATTCTCACCGAAACGGAAATGAATCAACATTCCGGCAAAATATTGGCAACTATCGCATTTCAAATACCGGTACACCTCCAAACACAAACACATATGCAACAACACAAACATATGCAACACCACGAACATACATAGATCTAGCTAGGCCATAAAAAGTGCATGTGTACATTGTTGTAGGGAGAACAACATAAATATAGCTTCCCCCCATACTTACCTATCAAAACAAGGTAATTTAACCACTTAAATTGAATGAATCTATGGTGGAAATGAGGTGAAAAAGAGGAGGCACCCGAGACAAGGAGGAGGTGGAGAGAATGAAGTGGGGAGAAAGTGAGTGTGGGTAGGAGAGGCTGTCCAAAATATCTTGTTGCTGCCCACTTACTAATGGCGCACCAACTCTAAATGCGCCATTAGTAATCCAGGTTACTAATGGCGCACCTTCTGGTGGTGCGCCATTAGTAGTTTTGCAAAAAAAAACATACTAATGGCGCACTGTTCCACAGTGCGCCATTACTAGTTTAAACTAGTAATGGCGCACGGTGGAAAAGTGCGCCATTAGTAGTTTTGCAAAAAAGGGAATAGAAAATATAATAGAAAAAACAACATTAGTGGCGCACTTTCCGGCAGGTGCGCCATTACTAGTTACAACTAGTAATGGCGCACTGTGTCTGGATGCGCCATTAGTATGTTTGGACAAGCGCACTAAAATTTGATACTAATGGCGCACCCTGGGCCAGGTGCGCCATTAGTAGTTTCAACTCTAATGGCGTATCAGAAGGTGGTGCGCCATTAGTATATACTAATGGCGCACCGCTTGTCTGGTGCGCCATTAGTGTCAATCCCATCTATAGCCCTTTTTCTAGTAGTGTAGGTATCCATGCCACAGAGACAAACTGCACCTGTCCCCTCTCACGTTCTAGTAGGCCACCCACCCTATATCTTTGACGTGGGCACACACAAATTCGATGGAACTCTTTATCGATCGCGTGCACACACACACACATCATCCTCTCTTCGATTCTATGGATACCTCACGCCGATGATACCTCCACTCTCTTCTTGTGGATCGCCCCCTCTATATATATGATATATACATGCCTCTGTTTCACACACATTGCATATGTTACATTTTTTGATTGAAATATCATCGACACATATTCCTTGTCTATCTCTCACCCCCTCCCCCCCCCAAAAAAACAATCACGAACCCACACACTATATCTCTCTACATTTGTATCTCTCTCACACAAACCCACGTAGGTCGTGTACGTACACGAAGAGAATTGGTGCACGTACTCACGCTTCGTGTCCAGCCACACCCGCGCAGGTACACGGTGGAGCTCATTTCTGTATGAAATGGCAGACCACATGCTAATTTGAGCACGTGTAGCAGTTGTTTATCCACAGAGGTCGTGTACCATGCGTGCACCAAACAAAGTTCAACTTGATGCGTTGGAGCGCTATTTTTAAATAAACTTATATTGCTCAATGGCACATACACATAATATAAAACAATTTTTATGGATGAAAAGGTAGTCCGCTCCACTATATACAATGGAGCCTGCCTGCCGGGGTTTGTCTCTCTTCAGAGTATCTCACACAAGGCGGCGGTGGCCTCTCTCTCTCACCGTGGGTCACTGATCCGGCCGCATCCCGTCCGCCAGCGGAAAGGGAGGATGTGCATCATTTCTCTATTCGACGGCGCCGAGGTAGCACGTACCGATTTGCGGTACCCGCCGTTCTCTCTGACCAAGCTCCGGTGCGGTAGGGCCTACGACACTTGCTCGTTGCCGTAGTATGGGCAGATCCCGCCCGCCGCCGCTCTCCTAGTTACATGCCGATGACCCCCAGGTATCCCCTCTGGCCTTGCTCCACTGCCCATTTTCCCACGTCGCTGCATGTGGAAAATCTTGCATGTGGATCTTCCCTAGTTCTTTGCCCAAAATGTAGCTCGTCCGGCGTACTTTCCATCTTGCAATCTCGTCCTCACACCCTTTTAGATAAACACAACCGTGTTGTTATCTTCCCTTAAGACAAGGAATATGCTTCTTTTTGTCGTTGTATGTGTCATCAACTGTTATTGGCCAGTAATTGTTTCCTTTCTACCTCTTTTTTGCAAACAGGGCTATCCATTTCACCTCGTTGCTATTGCGACCTTTTGGTGGACTGCACAAATCACTTTTTTCTTAAGAGTGTTTTGTGCAGTTGTACTAAAATGTCACACAGGCAATGTCTCTACATTTTCTGTGCGACTGCACAAAGGGAGATTGGTTTTGCTCTGTCCTCCTCATCCAACTCCGAGCCAAATCTTCTCCAACTATTTGCTTAATCTTCTCCAACTAGTTAGTCTTAAGAGAGACTGCAAAGGTGACCTACTTCTATTTGTGTGTTTATTGTTTCATCAACAGTCCTCTATTATTGTAATCACACTTAATATCTTTGGAACAGGGACGCTCGGCTCTATTTTAGTGGAACTGCACAAAATGATCGGAATGTTGCATGCTCCTGCCAGCTACTTTTTTTCCCAACATGCCTTGTTGATTTAGACAGAGCTGGAGGGAAGTTGCCACTACTAGGAAAATGCTTATACACAGTAGCATAGTAGTAGCACTGTAAAATAGTAAGCGCTGCTGCTACTTAGCAGTAGCGCTCGGGAACTACAAGTGCTGCTAATATGAGCATAGCAGTAGCGCTGGAACTAGAAAATGCGCTACTACTAAAACTGATAGACCGTTCTAGGTATGCTAGGGATACTAGTAGCGCTCATGGGTAGAAAGCGCTACTAGTATTGATCTTAGAAACAACGCTTTTTCCCTTACCAGCGCTAGTGATATATTCAGTCCCCACCTAATAGGACTAAAGTTTAGTCCCACCTCGCTCCGCGAACATAATTTTTACCACCTTAAATATGGTGCTTCCCAAACTATCACAACCACTTGGTCTTCATTGAACTCTATGTGGAGGATCTGTGGCCCCAATAGGAATCTTCGCCGGTTCTTAAACCGGACAATATTCCTATTGACAATTTAGATTCTACACAGATCATTGATGACCAATGTATTTTTGAAAAAAATTACATGCTTAGCGTTAGCAGTAGCGTGTTTTTACAGAGAGCGCTAATGCTATTGGTTTTAGCAGTAGCGCTTTTCCACAGAGAGCGCTACTGCTATAAACTTTAGAAAGCGCTACTGCTATAAACTTTAGGAGTAGCGCTTTTTATGGACAAGCACTACCACTAAGGGCCCTTATCCAAACGGGCTCGCGCGCGTACTCTCACTCTCCCCCTCACACTCTCTCATCGCCTCTGTCGCCTCGGTCGCCCTCGCCGCCATCGTTGCCGCCGTCGCCGTCCTCTTCCTCCACCCCAAGGTTGATCCCTCCCTCCTCTTCCCCCTCCTCCTCCATCCTCCTCCTCCCTCTCCGGCGCCGGCGGCCCCCTCCTCCTCCCTCTCCGCCGGTGGCCCCCTCCTTCTCCTCCTTCTCCCTCCTCCCTCTCCTGCTCTCTGCTCCTCCTCCCTCCTCCTCCCTTCTCTCTCCTCCTCCCCCTCCGGCTCTATCCTCCTCCTCCCTGCTCCTCCTCCTTCCTCCTTTACAATTCGTAAAAGTGTTTTTTTCGTAATTAAGCACGACTTCAACTATTTCAACGTGTAATTTTCATCTTTTACAATTCGACTAGCTTATCCCATGCCATGCAAGACGGTATGTCTTGGAGAGGATGGGTTTTGAAGACCATGAAAGTTTCGAATAAAGAAAATTCACCTTAGGACCCATCATGGTATGAATTTCGAAGTAAATTTGTGCAATTCTGAGAGCGTAACCCATTTTGGTTGCACAAATTGGGAAGCACTTTGCAAGATGTATGGTTTTTATGAGGGGTATGCTTGTCACCATGGATCTTGGTGATCCTGACATCGACCAAGACAATATGGACATTTGGGTCCTTGTTGATACGCTTCCAATTATACCGCTATGTGAGTTTCTCAAACATAGTTATTAAGTAATTTATATTGTTTATTTCAAAATAATTGACAGCTTATTTCCATTGACAGCTTATTTCCATTCTTCAAAGAATGTGCAGAAGATGGTAGACAGAACCTACTACACCGATGGCTCTGGGTTAACTTATCAGGAGAAAAACCATCTGATCGCATTTTGTACTGATCTTGAGAATTACAATATCTATTATCAAACTCCTCCACATTATGGTGAATACGTGCCACTAGTGCACGTGTTGAACCATGGTAACATCCATGGAGATGCCATGGTAAGATTTCTAATTATTACGACATCTGTGCATCTTTTGCATAAATTCTTTTAAAACTTAAGTACATTGCTAACTACGAAGTTATTACTATGTTTTTCAACAGAAAATCCGATCATATTGTGTGCCTCATCTGATGTATGAGAATGGTCGCCTTGATGTTTTGAACATACAGCCAGGTCATCCTACGAATCACACATGTCCATATCGGATTTCTAAAACCAGTGAAGACATGATAATCAAAGAATGGAAAAAATGTATGGTCAGTGATAGGGAGGTTCTTGGAAGCAAGATTGTGCGAAAGGCAAGAATTGGAGACAGGATAATCTCCATTCTCCATAATGGAGAGTCAGGGGCTATCTTGTTTTATGCTATTTTAACTAGGAGAATGTAGTAGGTCCTAGCTAATACTCATGATCATGTGCTAAGAACAATTAAGTAGGATTGGTTAGATGACAATGATGATGATGTGGTATCGAGTAGAAGTTGTATGATCGATGATGATGAGTATGACTTGTTATTATGATACCAATGATGATTTATTTATTATTATGATCGATGATGCATGATGCTAAGTTGTTATATGAGCATGATGAGTTATTATATATATCAATAGGTGAAATGAACATGGATTAGATTCAAGTGGAGGCAACACGTGGTGCACATCGAAAGTACTACTAATCCAAACTTGATCATCCAAACTAGATCAAGTTTGGATTAGAGTAGTACTTTCGACATGCAACCACATGTTGCCTCCACTTGAATCTACTCCACGTTCATTTCACCCACTTTTATATATTATAACTAACCATGGTCATAAAATCATATGATAAAGTACCGTATATAAAAGCACAACGAAAATAAGTTGTATTTTTAAAAATACAGAAAAAGTTAGCAGCAACGCTTTTCAAAAGAAACACTATAGCTACTTACTACTATCAGTAGCACTTTCCCAAAGAAAGCGCTACTGCTAACTAGGTATAGCAATAGCGCTCCCATTCCAGCGCTACTGCTACCAGTTAGCTGTACCGCCTTAGTGGTAGCGCTTGTACAAGCGCTACTACTAGCTAGAAAACAAGCGCTACTACTAGGGTTTTCCCTAGTAGTGTGCTGGCAATGAAAGCATGGATCAATTTTAATTTAATACCTTCTCACAACTTTGTCTTCAGTTGTGATGTAAATATTAGCTCTGATCTGCTAATCATTGAGATGCATTAGCAAGGAAGTTGGTTTTTTATTTTTCTGAAAGAGCGTGGATGGCAAGACACACGAAACAAAAGCTCAAAGCTCAGAGCATTGTACAATTTAATGTCGCTGGAAAATTATTTGTATAGTACGTCAATTATTTAAACAAATGCTGGAAGCTTGATAGCATTGCCAGAAGCCTCTTTAGCATCCGTGTCCATGTGCCATGCACAAAATTATACTCCCTCCGTTCCTAAATATTTGTCTTTTTAGAAATTTCAGATGGACCTATTATAGAGTGTAGATTCAATCCTTTTGCTTCGTATGTAGTCACTCGTTGAAATCTCTAGAAAGACAAATATTTAAGAACGGAGGGAGTAGTGCACAACCGCGTGGGAGACTCAGCCCGGTCGTTGCGCCGCACTAATAGTGAGTAATGAGCAGTCAAATCATAAGCCCCGCCTTTCCCACTGTAAGTTGCTCGGAAGAAGCAACCATCAATACGCTCTTCTTTGAATTTGCTCATACTACTCCCTCCGTCATTGTTTATAGAGTGCGCTTCAACAATCTCTGGGACCAAGGTGACTAACGATCGGCCTGAAAAATAGCATTGGTAGTTATAGCACGGCGTCTATTACTAGAGGAAATAATGCTTAAACACATGCATGCAGTGTTTCCACCCCGGGTACACACATGCATGCACTTACTCCACTCCACGTACACACCTACTACCTCCGTCCTGGTTTATTGGTCCCCTTTGTAAATTGTGCCAACTTTTGACCAAATATTTAACTAACAAAATGTTAATGCGTGCCAAAAAATATATAGTTTTTTGTGACATGCATGAACATTTTGTTAGTTAAATTTATGGTCAAAATTTGGCACAAAATACAATGGGGACCAATAAACCAGGACGGAGGTAGTACATCAAAAGAAAATTGTGGACTTGATTGCGGTTACCAAGCCCTAATTAATTGAGCATTAAACCAAACGCGTCTAAAATCCCTCTGGTGGTGGAAATGTATGGAGAAAAATGCATGAGAATGAAGCGCGCCCTGTAAACTGTGACGGAGGGAGGAGTAGTATGAAGGTGCAAAACCAAGTACGCGTATGGCCGGTCGGTCAACGCACTGCCTCTTGGCGTATCACTCACATGTGGGATAGGAGTGTGAGAAAACCGATCTCAATTGATGGCAAAATGGCCAACCCGCCGTTCCTTGAGAGAGACGAGGAGCAAGAACACACAGACGGGCTCGCATGGAGGTCAAGGTATTTTCGAGCATGTTTGATCGATATCATCATTACATGTCCGATGTTCTTTAATTAATAGTACTATTGGGCTTCCGTTTTCCGCACTTCTCCCGAATAAATGTGTACTTTATTAGAGATTAAAATAAAATAAGAGTACAGACGCTCCACCATGCGGTTTCTAGTACCTGTATACTAGTAGCAGTACTACTCGTACTACTAAACCTTGCGCTTGGCTCTTCGCCTCTTCGTGAAGTCGAACAATGATGGTACTATAGTGTATGCCTCTGGCAATCTGACACCGAATGAACTGATGCACGTCCACCGCTTGGGTGAGGGTAGGTTGCATTAGGCAAAAGCTTCTAGCCGTCCTGCGAGCCACCGCTTGAGGTAGACGGAGAGGGCGTAAGCGAGCTTCACCTTGTCCTGCAAGCTTCTCCTTGTTCTGCGAGTTGACGGGACACACCAAAAAGTAGTGCTAGTCCATACTCCCTCCTTTCCGGTTAATATGGCTTGACCTTTTTTTGGCGGGTAAATGAGAGAGCTTTATTCATATATAAGCATTCCTGGACGATCAGCCAAGAGACTGGTCACTAGTAAGCAAGGTACCCCGCAAAAAAAAGAGAAGGAAGCGAGGTGTTTCATCAAGCCAGCTCTCGGTCACATTTAAAGTGCAACAAGCACAGTTCGCACAAAGATGCGCCGCAAGGTTTGCTGATCTGTTTACATGCTGAATAACTAATAAAGAGAAAATATTACCGAGCGCTCCTATTTCTAACAGGATAGGAGCCAAAATTAAGCGAGAATTGTCGTGAGTGTTCCATGCAATTAAATTCCATTATCACATGCGAGAACCCTCGAAGAGAAACAAATGTGTTGAAGATTGCTTTATCACAGATTAAAATAAAATAAGAGTGTAGACACTCCACCATCCGGTTCCTAGTAGTACATACATGTATAGTAGTAGTACTGGTAGTAAACTTTGCGCTTGGCTAGCTATTCGCCTCTTCGGGAAGTCGAACAATAATGGTACTAGTAGAGTGTATGCTTCTGGCAATCTAACACCGAATTAACTGTTGCACATCCACCGACTGAGCGAGCGAGAGCTTTCATTAGTCAAAAGTTTCTTCTTGTCCTGCGAGCCACCGCGCGCAAGCTTCTCCCGTCATGCAAGCTTCTCCTCGTTCGGCAAGTTGACGGGACACAACAAAGTAATGTTAGTCCATACTACCTCCTTTCCGGTTAATATGGCTTAATTTGAAACGAGATAAATACACTGTCTGTCACTATATTTTGTAAAAATACGGTCAATGGACTTCATAATACGCTCATTGCGCTCAATATATACATTTTCTGGTGTTTATACGGTCACTAGCTCACCCAGGCTAAGTGTGTGTGCATGCATGTGTAGGTTGAGCACTTGAGCGTGATCGTGTGTGTTTCGTCGTGTGCTCGGACATGCATGCATTTGGGCGTCGCGCGTGCTTTTGCGTCCATGTGTACGTGTGACTGTTGCATGCATGCACGAGGTTGTAGTCCCTCACATTCACATGTTCATAAGTCAATGCTTTGTCAAAACGTTAAATGCAATGTTTAATCATTCGTTGTTCACGCATGCATTCCCGATATTAATACGTTGGTAAAGACAATTTCTTGAGGAGAACGAGCCCATTAATTAAGTACAAAGGGGACCAATAAGCCAGGACGGAGGGAGTACTATTAGTGAACCGGAAGGAGGGAGTATGTACTAGTAGTAGTATGTAACAACGTGCAGTAACAACATTCTTCTATGAGCATCCTGCCTATGTGCCATCCAAGAAAATAGAGATAAGTACAAGTGAGACTCAGGAACGGTCATACACGTAGGGGGAGTATGTGTAGTGGCCACTCAGGAGCAGTCAAATCACATAGTAAGTTAGTCGGAAGAAGTAACCATCATTTCGCTCTTCAATGACACGTACGCAATATAAAATGGTTGATATGGAGAGAAAAAGAAAAACGCACCACCATATATACACTAGCAGGATCCTAAGCTACAAGCCTGCTTGCTTGGGTTGCTCTATTCACAAGCATAGAACGACAGTGGCCACATCGCTGGTCACAGATCCGGCCTGATCTCGCCACTGGTGGAAGGGGACGCTGTTCTGCGTAGACGTGGTCGACAGCGCCGAGGAAGAAAACCCACTGTTGGTGCGTCCCGATCAGGGGTCCCCGCAGTATGGGCTGATGCCGCCTCACAACCGCCCTTCTAGCTACAGCCCGACGTCACATGTACAACTTCCTTTTGGAGCCGGCTTGCTCCACTGCCATAGCTCCCCACTTAGCTCCATCCCCAAGTGGATCTTTCTTTATTTCTACCGGCTTCTATTTTTGATGTGTTTATGTCTCATGAACTAGTGCCAGTACTATTATTCTAATCACACTTCTTCAATATCTTTGCCAACAGGGATGCTCAGCCCGATTTTAGTGGAACTGCACAAAAGTATCGTATGATCCGAGGGTGCCAGCCGTCTTTCCTTCGACAGGTTCTACCTAGCCTCGAAATTAAATCCTATTTAGGGCTTAGGGTTTACGTCGTAGTGACCCCATCAGTATTTTTTTTGTACACACTCTCACAACTTTTGTCTTTAGTTGTGAAGTAAATATTGGCTATGATCTGTGAATCATTAAGATGCATCACCATGCGTGTTAGTTTTCCTTTGTATTTTATGGAATGTTGTAATGGGCAAGCTTGGAATAGAATGAAAATGGAGTGGAAAGTTTCCGTTTTTCCAGAGAAAAAATGGAAACCGGGAGAAACCAACGTTTTGTTTCGTTGGATCGGGCCATCGAGCAAAATCAACATTTAAATCATGTCTGTCGCGTTCGTGTCTAACCCTCCTCCATGGCTCCACCCCACACGGTCGCCCGGCATGCCAGCACCGCAAACCGAGTATACGATAACTTTCCCACCTGCTTGTCGATGGATCGCACCATGAAGTACTAGTACTACTGGAAGAGATTGACGAGAAGGGGGAGGACAGCTAGCTGTAGCACGGACTTCCAAGAACTTTTTACAAGCATGTTTTCGCCGGCCGTGGAGACCATTGAACACGGAGCAGTCGCGTGCACCGGGAAGCGGCGCGGGCGGCGCTCTCTCGGTCGGCGCGCTGCTTCAATGCCGGCGCCAGTGAGAGGTCACGTCCGCTCTGGCCGGGCATGAACGCGGCACTGACCGTTACGGGTGGGAAGCACGCGTGGGTGATGGAGAGGGTTCGGGTTGGTCAGGAGCGGGCGTGGCAGCGGTCCGGACGCCCGCAAACAAGAGATGATGTACGTAAATATTGCTGTGTATATAATTAATAATGTAACTAATGTGCCAGTTGGACAAATAAGATTGGAGATGGAGATGGAGATGAAATTTTACGTAAACACGGATATGCATGTCTATGTCTATGTGTGTGCGCGACGACTCTTGCGACTACTCGCACACACCATCGATGTCTCGTTCTCCCTACACACACAAAAACTTAGTACCGCCTCATTTTGTTCCTAGGATAGGAATATCATAGGAGTGGGAAACAATATGAAGTGAGATAAATGGAGTACGACGTACAAGAAGAAATGTACACGCACTCACTCTGCCTCCGAGAAACCCGCGAGTACATGATGGAGCGCATTTGTACACGAAGAGGCAGCTTATGTACGTAATAATTTGACCCTTTAATTGGTTCACTTAATAATGGAGGGTCGGGGACCACACGTGAGCGATACAAACTGTGACCTGGAAGCGGGGGCGTGTTTTTTATCGATTTTTCCTTCTTGGTACATTAAAAATATATTTGTGCGCCAGTTTTCGTTTCTTTTTTCCAGGAACACGCGTATTCTATTTAAAACCACTGCTATGGAGATTTTTTTTACACCATTGTACATATAGCCTCTTGTTTGATACGGTTTCTCACGTCTCACTCTCTCACCCTCTCCGTATCTAAACAAGATGACAGTGTCCACTCTATCTCTCTCCTCACCGGTGGTCACAGATCCGGCCGAATCTCGTCCGCTGCGGGAGGTGAGGAGGTGCAGCGTTGACGTTGTGGCTGTCGGTGATGGAGGAAGCCGATGCGCCCCGTCCTCTCTGAGACGGCGCTGGCACGCACGTAGGTCCTCGTGCGCGCCCTTGTTCGTTGTCCTTGTGTGGGCAGATCCCGCCCACCCGCCTAAGCGACATCTCGCCCACTTGAGGTATTACTTCTTTTGGATTTCATGCTTCATTGTACTGGTCTAGCTCCCCAAGTCGCTGCATGCGGGTTTTATTCTATGCCACTACTCCCCAGCTCCCCATGTACAGTAGCTAGAGTTCGTCGGCTGGTCACACATCACCTATTTTTTACTATTATAGAGGAAAGGCCACTCGAAAATTTGTCCTGGTTTATGCCTTGGTGGAGGTATACATGTTTTTTCGACAAAAAGGGATATGTGACCATGTCTTCCTCAATTTTAGTGGAACTGCACAAAACTGGATGGCCATTGTTGTTCTGCCTCATTGTCCTCTACCACGTGGTTCTTCCTTCCTCGAGCTTGATTACCAAGAAGAAACAGACCACAGTGAGGATTTGTCGAACTTCATTAGTGTCTCAGCCAAACTTGATGCCAAATGAATGATGCATCACCACGATGACCTATCGATGCTCATGGTTGCGTCTCATGGTTGCATGGGCTGGTGAAGCTGATCAATTTTCGACGAAAAACAATGTCTTCCATCAGTGTTCTTTGCTTGTTACCCACAAAGATGGTATCCTTCATCAGTTCACCTTGGTTGCGTTGGAGACGCAGTCGTCTTCACTAGTGAAGAACCGGGATTTAGCACCAGTTCGTAAGGGCCTTTAGTGTCGGTTCTGTAACCTGCACTAAAGGGTGGGGACTAAAGGTCCCCCCTTTAGTACCGGTTCTGCATGAACCGCCACTAAAGTGCGACCACGTGGCACATGCCAGGGCCGGGTGCAGGGAGACCTTTAGTACCGGTTGGTACCACCAACCGGTACTAAATGTTTGGGGTGGTTTTGGTTTTATTTTTTGTTTTTCCTTTGATTTTGTGTTTTCAAATTTAATTTAGAGATTGTTTTTACATTATAATGAGTTGTTAAATCATTAGGTGAAACTACCGCAGATTAGTTTCAACTGGATGCAGAGTTAGCTAGCTAAGTGATCAAGTGTATATGTATGTATGTATATATATATATATATATATATATATATATATATATATATATATAGAAAAAATCCATCGTACCACCCGGTGGTAGTTACCCCACAGGTCTCATATACTACCATGTGGTACTATATATACTATTTTATTATTTCAAATATGTTCATATACTATATCTAGTATATTTCAAAACAAATTACATGAAAAAATTGCATATGAGCCCATAGTTATTGTTATATTTGTGAAATACGTACATATTTGTACGTAAAAAGGAGCATAATCAAAACATGGTACATACTACCTAAAAGTTAGTATATATACTACCTAATCATTGTTATATACTACATACTACACGTACATACTCTCGATTTCGACAGATACTACATACAACATACAAAACGCAAGTGGTGGTAACTAGCACTGCTTGTAGGAAACATTTGTCCTATATATATACATATGCCATATCCATATTACTTGATCACCTAGTGATCAAGTAATATGGATATGGCATATACTTGATCACTTAGCTAGCTCCATGCATCCAGTTGAAACTAATCTCTGCGGTTTCTTTCATAAATGAAATAACATCATCATATTAATATAAAAACTCTTGCATCATATCATCACCAACAACAGTATACTAGCTAGCTAAAAATCATCATATATAGTCATCATTACCGATATTTAATCATCATAGTCGTCACCGCTATGTAATCACCACCAACACTAGCTTAAAGAAGAAACATTCACATGTAAAAGAAGTAAAGTTATCATCGAGTTCAACATGGTCATGAGATTAACTTCAGCAGCGACGAAGAACACGGACATGAGAGGACAAGTACTAAGAGCATGCTAATCACTCCTACTGCTCTCTCTCTCTCGGGTAAAATAGCATAGAAAATCTATAGCTCTCCTGATTCATCATATTGGAGCATGCAGATGAACCTGTCTCCTAATCGTGGGTTGCGCTTATGTTTGCTGTCCCCTAGTACTTCTCTACGATCCTTCACAATTTTGCTCCAGTCTTTCACTACTAAGCATTCCTCGGTTGTAGAAATCCTGAATGCACTCATGTGCAATGTAGGATGTCTTGGCCGTAAGCTAACCATTGACATGCGACCTTTAGTACCGATCCACTGAGGCACAACTGTCATCGGGAGTCCCTATTGAAGACCATCGTATAGTAACATACTTAGCAATGAAGTTTAGCTTGAAAAATAATGTATGCAAAAGATGCACTGTGGACAAATAGTAAAAATCTTACCATCTTTCCTAAATAGATGTGACCGTAGTTCAATACAAACACTATTGGTTGCACTTTTTGAGTACTAAGATTTTGAAGTCCAGGAAAATAATTTCTCTTGACAGCATCAAGATCCTCAAGCCATGAAACATAATGACTTATCTCCTCGCAGTTTAGTTCAGCCCCAGGACAGTGGACGGTCCTGTCTACCAAGCTTCGGACATGTTTGCTTGAATGGAAATAAGCTGTCAACAGAAATTAGTTGTCAACTATTTTTGAATAAATAACAATATCAAAGACATAAATATGGTTGAGAAACTCACATAATGGTAGAACTGGAGGCGTCTGCACATCGACCCAGATGTCTCTATTAGCTTCAATATCATCTTCTGGATGAATATCAAAGGTGATAACCATATCGGGCTCAAATGCATAAGCCTTGCATAGTGCTTGCCAAGTTTTGCATTCAAAATAGGTGTATCTGTCTGCATTGTATAATTTGACGTCGAAAGTATAACCATGCTCGGTCTTCAAGTAAACTCTCCTTACCTCCATAGTATTCATATGATTGAAACCTATCTTCTCCAAGACCAAAATTCTTGCATGGCAGGGGATACGGTAGTAAAATAGTAAAAAATGAAAATTATAAGTTGAAGCAAATTAATGAAGCATAAGTCATGCTTAATTACGAAAAAGGACTTGTCGTTGTGACTTACTGTATCCACTTCGAATGTCTCATCCAGCTTGATGCTGAAGGGCCTATCATCAACTAGGAAATTTCTGTCGCACAGGCCGCCCTAGTCTTCGCAGTATTCGCACATAATGAAATCGATTTCGTCGTCAGACGACATTTCCTATGTTCATAGTTGAAACATTAATCTATAAACACTTATATTACTAGCTAGCTAGTTCTATATTAATTCAACTAGCTAGTTCTATTAATTCAACTAGTTCGATTCAACTAATTCAACTAAGCACTTACTAAAAATAAACTAGTTCAATTAATTTTCTTACTAAAAATAAAGTAGCTAGTTCTATATATAGTAAATTTAATATATCTAACATTTGACATTAATATATCTAATTCATCTATAACTATAAAAGTATTAAAAACTAACTCATCTAACATTAATATCCAGCTAATTCTAATATTCATCTAACATTTGACATTAATATCTAACATATATTTCTATCTAATTCATCTAACATTTGACATTAATCTAACATTTATATAAACTAAAAGTATACATAAAAAACTAAAAAACTAAAAACAGAAAAAATCATTAACAAAAACCAGAAAAAAATCGTGTGTGTGTGTGAGGCCGCCGACGCGCGGCAGTGCCGGGGCGCGGTCGATCTCTTATAGCGGGGCGACGACAGGGACGAGCTGGGGCGTGGCGACGGGGGTGGGGGTGGCGACGTCGACGACGGGGACGGTCTGGCTGGGGCGCGGCACGCGACGGGGGCGGCCGGCGATGACGGCGGAGGGCGGCGACGACGGCGCAGCGGGACGCGAGGCGACGGGGGCGGGCTGGGGCGGCGACGGGGGCGACGACGACGGCGATGGGGACGGGCTGGAGCGCGTCGGGGGCGGCGATGGGCGCGCGTGACGGGGGCAAAGAAGCAGATGAACTGAAAACAACTGAAATATTCGTAAGTGCTGTATATATAGGCGATGCCATTAGTATCGGTTGGAACCACCAACCGGTACTAAAGGCCTATTTTGGCCCGGCCAAGCGGCGCGAAGAGCACCCCTTTAGTACCGGGTCATGGCAGCAACCGGTACTAAAGACACGGCTTTAGTACCGGTTGGAGCCATGAACCGATACTAAAGTGGGTGCGCACCCATCCCACGGTGCAGAAAGTTTAGTCCCACCTCGCCGGGTGAAGGGAAGCCGCACTGGTTTATAAACCCAGCTGCGGCTGCTCCTTTGAGCTCCTCTGTAAAGCAGGCTTCTGGGCCTAACTATGGCGTGCTGCCCTGTGAGCCTGCTGGCCCTTTTGGGCCTGAATTTCCACGCCCGAGGCCTAGCAGGCCCACTGGACAGCGGCCCAACAATTTTTTATATAGTTTTTTCTTTTCTGCTTTATTTATTTTCTTCTATTTATTTCCGAGTAGTTTTTTTATGTAGTTTTTTCTTTTCTGCTTTATTTATTTTCTTCTATTTATTTCTAAGTATTTTTTTATATATTTTTTCTTTTCTACTTTTTATATTTTCATCTATTTATTTCTGAGTAGTTTTTTTATATAATTTTTTTCTTTTCTTCTTTATTTATTTTTTTCTATTTATTTCTGAGTAGTTTTTTATTATAGTTTTTTTCTTTTCTGCTTTATTTATTTTCTTCTATTTATTTCTGAGTAGTTTTCGTCCGAAACCCTGATACTTCGAAAGAGAGTGTCCACTTTGTACACGAAGTGCATCCAGTTTTTGCCGTAACCATCTCTACTTTTTTGCACATGCCATGTGGGTGAAATGACGATACCATGCCAAGTTTCAACCTTTTAAGAGTTCATTTGTAGTGCTTTTCAATTTCAGGGTAATTTAGCTCAAAACAAATGAGTAAATGCATCAAAAATATCAAATTATGTCAGAAAGGGTTGAAAGTTGACGATGTGGCTTTGAATGGTGCATAATGAACGCACAAAAAGTCCGGAGTTGTAATAAGTTATTAAAATTTTGAATAGCCAGTGTAACAGATGAGTTTTCGTCTGAAACCCTGATACTTCGAAAGAGAGTGTCTAGTTTGTACATGAAGTGCATCCAGTTTTTGCCGTAACCGTCTCTACTTTTTTGCACATGCCATGTGGGTGAAATGATGATACCATGCCAAGTTTCAACCTTCTAAGAGTTCATTTGTAGTGCTTTTCAATTTCAGGGTAATTTAGCTCAAAACTAATCAGTAAATGCATCAAAATATCAAATTATGTCAGAAAGGGTTGAAAGTTGACGACGTGGCTTTGAATGGTGCATAATGAACGCACAAAAAGTCCGGAGTTGTAATAAGTTATTAAATTTTTGAATAACCGGTGTAACAGATGAGTTTTCGTCTGAAACCCTGATACTTCGAAAGAGAGTGTCCAGTTTGTACATGAAGTGCATCCAATTTTTGCCGTAACCATCTCTACTTTCTTGCACATGCCATGTGGGTGAAATGATGATACCATGCCAAGTTTCCACCTTTTTAGAGTTCATTTGTAGTGCTTTTCAATTTCAGGGCCATTTAGCTCAAAACAAATCAGTAAATGCATTAAAAATAGCAAATTATGTCTAAAAGGCTTGAAACTTGATGACGTGGTTTTGAATGGTGCATGCTGAACACAAAAAATGTCCGGAGATGTAATAAGTTATTAAAATTTCGAAGTGCCGGTGTAACAGATGAGTTTTCGTCTGAAACCCTGATACCTCGAAAGAGATTGTCTAGTTTGTACACGAAGTGCATCCAGTTTTTGCCGTAACACTCTCTACTTTTTTACACATGCTACGCGGGTGAAATGATGATACCATGCCAAGTTTCAACCTTTGTAGAGTTCATTTGTAGTGCTTTTCAATTTCAGGGCCATTTAGCTCAAAACAAATCAGTAAATGTATTAAAAATATCAAATTATGTCAGAAATGGTTGAAAGTTGATGACGTGGCTTTGAATGGTGCATGCTGAACGCAAAAAAGTCTGCAGTTGTAATAAGTTATTAAAATTTTGAAGTGCCAGTATAACAGATGAGTTTTCGTCTGAAACCCTGATACTTCGAAAGAGATTGTCCAATTTGTACACGAAGTGCATCCAGTTTTTGCTGTAACCCTCTCTACTTTTTTGCACATGCTATGCGGGTGAAATGATGATACCATGCCGAGTTTCAACCTTTTCGGAGTTCATTTGTACTGCTTTTCAATTTCAGGGACATTTAGCTCAAAACAAAACAGTAAATGCATTAAAAATAGCAAATTATGTCAGAAATTGTTGAAAGTTGATGACGTGGCTTTGAATTGTGCATGCTGAATGCAAAAAGGTTATTAAAAATGAAAGAGAGGCACAATGCTCACCTGCACACGTTGCTTATCTTCAGGCCTTGAGGAAATAGCGTAGACTACACGGGGAGCTATGTATAGTTTTCGTATGAAACCCTTATAGCTCCGTACAGTCTACCCGACTCCCTCAAGGCCTGAAGCTAAGCAACGTGTGTAGGTGAGCATTGCGCCTCTCCTTCATCGTCTCTCCACCCCGGGCTTATAAACCGCTGCGAGTGCCTCTCGCTTGGCGAGGTGCACTAGTGCAGCCGGTTCGTAAGGGCCTTTAGTGCCGGTTCTGCAACCGGCACTAAAGAGTGGAGACTAAAGGCCCCCCTCCTTCACTACCGGTTCGGCATGAACCGGCGCTAAAGTGCCACCACGTGGCACGAGCCAGGCCCGGGTGCTTGTAGACCATTAGTACCGGTTGGTAGCACCAACCGGTACTAAATGTTTGTGGGGGTTTTGGTTTTAATTTTTATTTTTCCATTAATTTTGTGTTTTCCATTTAATTCTTTTTTGTTTGCTGGTATTTTACGATACTACATATTGTACACGTTATGCATATATATAAATAGATTTTCTCGTAGAACCGATTATATATATATAATCGAATGTCTCACAACCACCATTAATTATTCACACATACACATGTATATATATACAATTTCTCCTACATGTTGCCTTGGTGCCTTCGGAGCACGATGACAAGTGTTTCATGGGGGCGGTAGCGGGTAATAGTATTCTCCTTTGGGATCTATGACCTGGTCGAGCAAAAATCCCGCTATTTCCTCTTGAAGTGCTCGTATGCGCTCCTCTGATAGGAGCTGGTCCCGCACCTCTTTGAACTATTAAGAAGGAGATCAATATGCATGTGTATTAGTTGTGTGACTAGATATCAACAATCATGTAAGATTTGTGAATAGTGTTCTGGCAAACGTACCCAGTCCTGTCTATCAGATCTGCTCCTTTCGGACGCCATCATGCGAATTTTCTCGCAAACGTAGTATGCACACACTTCAGTCCCCGGCACCTGCTTCAGGGCCTTTACAACAATAGAATTTAATCAGATAATAATTAATCAAGCATGTTAATTAATTAATGGTATTGAAACAAGAATTAAAGAGATGGTAGCTAGCTAGCTAGTACTACTTAATTACTTACCTTGGGTCGATACCAACATAGCTTTTGTTGCCATTTTCCTGGAGTCACCTTGATGTACTTTGCCCAAGCCCTACCCGCCAGCAAAGAAAATTAATAAAGGAGTTATTAAAAATAGTTCATATCAGGAAATGACGAACTAAATAGGCCGAGATATAGTTAATAATGATTGAAATAACCTGTCGACTATGACCTTCACGATGCTGTAGTCACTATTTTTTTAAGTAGTGAGTCCAGTACTTCAACTTTTCCTTCGTCAACTTTAATGTGTAACAAGATCCAGTGGAAGCTGCATGCGCATATGTTTGCATGTATAAATTAAGCGGGCATGTACATAACACTAATCAACTATAACCCTAAACCCTATACACTTATTAACATCTAGCTAGTAAGCAAAAACAAAATTTGTAGTACAAGACAGTGTGACTCACTCGAAGTTGTAAGGAAGTAGTATATCTTCATTGCTATTGAGGTGCTTCAAGAACTCTACCATGTTTTTCTCTACATCTTGTCTACACCATTCCAGTTTCCATGTGTATTCATTAACGGTATTTGGGTCAATGAACCCAATGCCATAGCGTCCAGCTTTTTTCATTTCATACATCTTCATCCTGCATAATACCACAGAAAAGAATATATAGTGAGGATATATAATTATAGGTAATTAATGATCCATCAATGAGCACTAGAGCTAGCTTGAGACTTAAATTACAGAAAGAAATCACTTACAGACTATAGCAACTGACGATAGATTTGTCGAGTGCATCTTGATTGAATAACTGAAATAGTTCTGAATACTCAACGGAAAGAGCTTTCTTATTGAAGTAATGATCTTCCTCGACTTGCACCATGAGGGACTCTCGATTGGAAATCTTGGTAATTTTCATGTACCAATCATGCAATTCATACATTCTCGTTGGGAGGTTCTTAACCTCCTCGGGCTCGACCAAAGGTTCGCCGCGGACATATTTCCATTTTATTTCCTCCTCTCTAAGCGAAGACATGGGCTCGATATCGAGGAGTTGTCCAACAGTGATCTTGAGCATTTTAGCCTGCATTATATGCTCCTCGGTTATTACCACATCGCCCAGCTCGGGAACGTAAACGGTTTGCCCACAATAATATTGGGCGCGCGTACTCTCATGTGTTGTTGGCACAACAAGCGGGGGGGTCGATTGCGCCGCCTGTTCTCCCAGCTGGGGAACGGTTTTCCCGCATTTTTTGACAGCTGCTTGTTGGCTCGAGCTCGAGCTCGCTTCTTTCTGTAGTCGTGCTCGAGGTGCCTTCCTGATTTGGCGCTCATAGTCTGAGTCAACAGGCTTGGGAGCTGGTGGTCTAGCCATACGAATGAAGTGGTCAATCTTTTCCTCACGCACTTTCTCCCTCGGCGGTGTTGCCGGTTTCGGTCGAAAATGAGCATCCACTTCGGCCTGCACTATTGCATCGTTTTGCTCCTCGGTCATGTCGTAAGGCCTCTCAGGAAGAGAAGCGAGGCTGCTTGGACCATATTTATATCGCTTGTCTCCGCCTGTACTTTCTGTACTACCTCAACTCGTACCGCTACGCACCATAGCTGTGGCATGTCTCTTCTGCGATTGCTTAGGCGGCGGAGATGGCTGACGTGGCTTAGTTGGAGCAGGAGGAGTGGCCTGACGCTGTGCCGGACTTGAAGCAGGAGGTGTGGCCTAACACGGTGTCGGACTTGAAGCAGGAGGTGTGGCCTAACGCTGTGCCGGACTTGAAGCAGGAGGTGTGGCCTGACACGGTGTCAAACTTGAAATAGGAGGAGTGGCCTGACGCTGTGCCGGATTTGAAGCAGGAGTCTGCTCACGCGTTCGTGGACTTGGAGGAGCGGGAGCCTACCGACACGGTGGCGGACTTCGAGGAGGAGTCGGCAGACGCGGTGTTGGTGGACTTCGAAAGATGATGCAATCCTTTTTCCACAGGATGATACGATGTATGGCCAATCCCAGTGTTTGCTCGTCGTCACCTCCAGGAATGTAAAACTCTAGCCCCGAATATGGGCCCACCACCTCATCAACCAAGACACGAGCATAGCCTGCTGGAATCGGGGCGCAATGGAAGGTTGCTTTGGGGGTAATTGTAAAAGCAACGGCGTCCGCCACCTTCATGGATATGTTCTTCATTTTGAAGTGTAGCTCACAGTTAGTGTTCTCTATGAAGTCATCCACAGGGTATGTATCCAGCAGTGCGTCGCCCGGGGCGGAACCAACGCTGCTTCTCGGCATGGATGGGACGGTGCTATCCAATGCTGGATGATCATCCGCTTGCTGCTGCCGCTGCTGAGACCCCTTTCCTGGCTAAGTGAGTCGATTTGCTGCTGCTGCTACTGGAATTTGAGTGCCAAGTCCGCGTGCCTTGCTTCTAGGCCTTGAAGGCGTTCCACGTCCTGCTTCCTCTGCTCCTCCTCCAGCTTCCTCTTCTTCTCCTCCTCCATCTTCTTTCTTGCACGGGTCTTGTAGTCGTCGTTCCATTCCGAAAAGCCCTCATACCAGGGAATAACGCCCTTGCCTCGTGTTCTTCCCGGGTGTTCAGGATTTCCCAGGGCGCGCGTAAGCTCGTCGTTCTCTCTGTTGGGCATGAACACCCCCTTTCGAGCATCTTCTATTGCGTCAAGTAACTTTTGTTCTGCTCCTTTTAGACTTGCCTTCTTTGAAACCAGGCCTGTCTTCGGGTCCAACGCCCCCACCCCCCCATAAGCATAGAACCAAGTTCTGCACCTGGGGGGCCAGCTCCTAGTAACCGGAGTGACCCCTGCATCCTCCATCTCTTGCTCAGACTTATCCCACTTAGCCATTGCCACCGCGTAGCCACCTGGACCCAGCCTATGGACCTGCGTCTTTTTTGCGGCATTGCCCTTGTTTTTTCTCGACCGTTCCTTAGATAATTCTGATTCCTTGAATTTCATGAAAGAGGGCCAGTGTTCTCTTTGCTTCTCCAGTGTTCCCTTCAATTCTGGAGTCTTCCTTTCTGCAGCGAGGTAGTTGGCCCATACAGTTTTCTTGTGGGTGTTGAATGCAATTGCCATCTTCTTAAGAGCAGCGTCCTTGACTTTCTGCACATCTGCATCAGTGAAATAATCTGGTAGGGTGAAATGTTCCATCAGAGATTCCCAAAGCTTTTGTTTTGCTCTGTCGTTGACCCAAGTAACATCTGGGCGTTTAGTTTTTGGCTCTTTCCATTCTTGAATGGAGATCGGGAGTTGGTCCTTCACAAGAACTCCGCACTGACGAACGAACTTGTTCGCAATGTTCTTAGGCGTGACGGGTTCGCCACTAGCTTTGATGGAATCGATGTTGTACTTTACACCCTCCTTCAACTTTTTGCTCGGGCCGCGCTTTGTCCTGCTGTCTGTAGAAGAAGATTTGCTCGATCCGGAGGGCTGAAAGAAGAAAGATCGATTCGTTAATATATCTTCAAATAAAAAAACATGTGGTGATCACTAGATGCCTGCTTATATAAATATACCTCGCCGGTAGTCTTTGTTATTTCAAGATCAATATTGTATTCGTCATCATAATCATTGTCTGCGTCATCATAATCATAATCATAGTTCATGACTTCATCAGCTCGGTCGTCGAGATCGAATATCTTATCATCACCCTCCCCGGTATTGTTCAGATATTGGGAGCCGTCATTTGCTTCATTCAGATCATCTGGCCTGCTAGGGCTGCGTATGATCTCGAACAGGGCCTCTTCTCCCTCTCTGTCGGTATTGTCCGCCATAGCTTTTATTTAACTAATACAGAAGAAATATAAAACAATTTAGTATTCAAAAATGAAAAACTGCAATTGCCATCAATAAGGAGAAGAGGCATGGATGCAATCAATAAGGAAAAACTGAATCATATAGTACATAATATGCATCGTCTCGAATAATATATAATCTCGAATACATCGTCTCGAATAATATATAATCTTGAATACATCGTCTTGAATAATATATAATTTCGAATACATCGTCTCAAATAATATATAATCTCGAATACATCACTGGCTAGGTAGCTAATAAAGATCGAATACTATAGAAGAATCTAGGCCACTCACGGTTCCTGGGGCGCGGGCGGTGGACACCCAAAGACAAGGAACCATCACAGGATCATATCTCTGGTCATCTGCCCAAAGAACCTGCCAGGTATTGGAGAACCTGACGTCCATAGCAGCCATGTAGCGATGGACGTGCTCGTCCTCCTCCCTGACACGACGACGCACCACCTCCGGCGGGGTCGCCTCCTTCTGCACCGAATGTGGCCCACGCGAACGCCACCAAAGGAGATCAGGGTCGACGACGGGACCCGAGGCCGGGTTCCTCACCAAGCGTCGCGCCCCTCCAGGTAGCACCTCCCAGTGCCAGCCCGGCGGAGCCCAATCCCGGACATGGGTCCTCTGAAGCAGGACGTCGTCGCGAACGGGTCGACGGCGAGGATGCGGGCCGGGCATCGTCGACAACAAATACTATATGCCGCAAAAGTAAAGTAACATTTTTTAAATGATTGGATTATGATTTCTTATATGCAAATTCTAAATTTTATAACTAAAAATATAATAAACTAAAAAAACATCGACCATATCTAAAACTAACATTTCTAACATTTCTATAACTAAAATTGTATAACTAATTTTTCTTTAACATTTCTATAACATTAATACAGAAAAAACTAACATTTCTATATATAACTAACATTTCTATATAACTAACATTTCTATAACATTAATACTGAAAAAACTGAAAAAACTAATAACTAATAACTAAAAACAGAAAAACTAAAAACTAAAAACAGAAAAACTAAAAACAGAACAAAATTGTGTATGTGTGTGTATGGTGTGTGTGTGTATGTGTGTGTATGTGTTGTGTGTGCAGGCGACGGCGACGGCGAGCCAAGGCGACGGCGCCGGCGGCGCGCGCGGCGGCTTCGATTGGAGGGAGAGGAGAGGGGGGACAGAGGCTCACAGCGCGGGCGAGGTCGAGGCGACGGCGACGCGGGCCGGTGCGGGGATGGGGACGCGGGCCGGTGCGGCGCGACGAGGACGGGGGCGGCGCGGAGTCGACGGGGACGGCGCGACGGCGCGGGACGGGACGGCGGCGATGAAGCAGAGAGAAGTGGGAGGAAACTGACGAAATTTTCATAAGTGTTGTTTATATAGGAGGGGCCTTTAGTACCGGTTGGAGCCACCAATCGGTACTAAAGGTCGATTTTGGCCAGACCAAGCGGCGGGAAGCGCACCCCTTTAGTACCGGGTGGTGGTTGCAACCGGTACTAAAGGCCCACCTTTAGTACCGGTTGGAGCCACCACCCGGTACTAAAGGGGGTGCGCTGGCGCAGGTGCGGTGCGGCAAGTTTAGTCCCACCTCACTAGCCGAGGGGCGCCCGCACTAGTTTATAAGCCCCAGTGCGGTAGCTCTCTCAAGCTCCTCTCCAAAGCAGGCCTACTGGGCCTAGATGTTTTGTGCTGCCCTGTGGGCCTACTGGGCCTTTGCGGGCCTGCATCCTGGCCCAACAACAGGTTGGGTTTCTAGTCGTATGCAGGCCGCTGTGGCGCAGTAGGCGGGCTTTTTTATTTTCTTATTTTTTTTGCTTTATTTATTTTTGTTTTATTTATTTTTTAGTTGTTTTTTGCTGTATTTAGAGTTTCTTTGTGAATAGTTTTGCTTTAGGTACAAAAAATTACAAACTTTCTATTAGTGCCGGTAGTTTACAAATTTGAGTAGTTTACATTTTGAATTATTTGAAATTTGTGTGAATCACTAGTTTGTGAATAAATTAACTTTGAAAATAGATTTTCAGTGATTCTTTTTTCTTATGTTTAATATTAGTGTGTTTTATCATTATATTCAATTTGGTAATGCTTAGGTTATTTAAAGAATGAAATCCCTTTGTAACGGATGAGTTTTCGTCCGAAACCCTGATACTTCGAAAGAGATTGTCCATTTTATACACGAAGTGCATCCAGTTTTTGCGGTAACCCTCTCTACGTTTTTGCACATGCTGTGTGGGTGAAATTATCATACCATGCCAACTTTCAACCTTTTCTGAGTTCATTTGAAATGCTTTTCAATTTCAGGGTCATTTAGCTGAAAAAAATCAGTAAATGCATGAAAGAATTTGTTTGCACATAAAATTTCTTCGCGTTTCAAATGCCAAAACACATAACTACCCTAACTATTACAGAGATTCCCTCCTGAGTGTGAAACACAGAAGAAAGTGATGATAGTGAAGCCGATCACATCCCAGATCTTTGGGTGTGAAACTTTTTCGTCGTGTATGTCCCTTTGCGTCGTAGCCATGGAAAATCTTCATCATTTAACTGGATGCTCGGGTCAATATTCACTGTGAATGGAGCAATTTCATCAAACTTTTCATAATCTTCTGACATGTCTGTCTTGTCATCCACTCCCACGATGTTTCTCTTCCCAGAAAGAACTATGTGGCGCTTTGGCTCATCGTATGATGCATTCGCTTCCTTATCTTTTCTTTTTCTCGGCTTGGTAGACATATCCTTCACATAGAAAACCTGTGCCACATCATTAGCTAGGACGAATGGTTCGTCTCCATACCGAAGATTGTTGAGATCCACTATTGTCATTCCATACTGCGGGTCTTCCGTTACCCCATATCGTGTCATATTGACCCATTTGCACCGAAACAAAGGGACCTTCAAACCACGTCCATAGTCAAGTTCCCATATCTCCTCTATGTAACCATAATATGTTTCCTTTCCCGTCTTGGTTGTTGCATCAAAGCGGACACCACTGTTTTGGTTGGTGCTCTTCTTATCTTGGGCGATCGTGTAAAATGTATTACCATTTATCTCGTACCCTTTGAGAGTCATTATATTCGAAGATGGTAACTGGGACAGCGAGTACAGGTCATCTTCAATAGAGGCGTCATGCATGGTACGTGTCTGCAACCAGCCGGCGAAACTCCTGGTTTGTTCACGTGTAATCCAGTCATCAGACCGCTCCGGGTGTTTGGAGCGTAGAAAATTCTTGTGTTCGTCCATATACGGAGCCACCAAGGCGGAATTCTGTATAACTGTGTAGTGTGCTTCAGTGAGAGAATGTCCGTCCATACATATTTTTTGATTCCCTCCTAGCGTGCCTTTTCCATCCAGTCTGCCCTTATGCCGCGATTCAGGAACACCAATCGGCTTAAGGTCAGGAATAAAGTCAATACAAAACTCAATGACCTCCTCATTTTCATGGCCCTTGGAGATGCTTCCTTCTGGCCTAGCACGGTTATGAACATATTTCTTTAAGACTCCCATGAACCTCTCAAAGGGGAACATATTGTGTAGAAATACAAGACCCAAAACGTTAATCTCTTCGCATAGGTGAACTAGGACGTGCGTCATGATGTTGAAGAAGGATGGTGGGAACACCAACTCGAAACTGACAAGACATTGCACTAAATCATTCTCTAACCTTGGTATGATTTATGGATCGATTACCTTCTGAGAGATTGCCTTGAGGAATGCACATAGCTTCACAATGGCTAATCGAACGTTATCCGGTAGAAGCCCCCTCAATGCAACTGGAAGCAGTTGCGTCATAATCACGTGGCAGTCATGAGACTTTAGGTTCTGGAACTTTTTCTCTGCCATGTTTATTATTCCCTTTATATTCGACGAGAAGCCAGACGGTACCTTAATACTGAGCAGGCATTCAAAGAAGATTTCCTTCTCTTCTTTGGTAAGAGCGTAGCTGGCATGACCCTGATGTATGCCGTCTTTTCCATGCATACGTTGCTGGTACTCCCGTGCCTCAGGTGTATCTTTTGTCTTCCCATACACGCCCAAGAAGCCAAGCAGGGTCACGCAAAGATTCTTCGTCACGTGCATCACGTCGATTGCAGAGCGGACCTCTAGGTCTTTCCAATAGGGCAGGTCCCAAAATATAGATTTATTCTTCCACATGGGTGCGCGTCCATCAGCATCATTCGGAACAGGTTGTCCGCCAGGACCCTTTCCAAAGACTACCTTCAAATCCTTGACCATATCATGTACATCAGCACCAGTACGGTGGCGAGGCTTCGTCCGGTGATCCGCCTCACCTTTGAAATGCTTGCCTTTCTTTCTTACGGGATGCCTGCTCGGAAGAAATCGACGATGTCCCAGGTACACATTCTTCCTACAATTGTCCAAATATAAACTGTCGGTATCATCCAAACAGTGCGTGCATGCGCGGTATCCCTTGTTTGTCTGTGCTGAAAGGTTACTGAGAGCAGGCCAATCATTGATGGTCACGAACAGCAAGGCCTTTAGGTCAAATTCTCCCCCCATGTGCTGATCCCACGCACGTACAACTGTTCCAGTCCACAGCTGTAAGAGTTCTTCAACTAATGGCCTTAGGTACACATCAATGTCGTTGCCGGGTTGCTTAGGGCCTTGGATGAGCACTGGCATCATAATGAACTTCCGCTTCATGCACAACCAAGGAGGAAGGTTATACAAACATAGAGTCACAGGCCAGGTGCTATGGTTGTTGCTCTGCTCCCCAAAAGGATTAATGCCATCTGCGCTTAGACCAAACCATATGTTCCTTGCGTCATCTGCAAACTCCTTCCCGTACTTTCTCTCAATTTTTCTCCACTGCGACCCGTCAGCGGGTACTCTCAACTTTCCGTCTTTCTTACGGTCTTCTCTGTGCCATCACATCGCCTTGGCATGCTCTTTGTTTTGGAACAAACGTTTCAACCGTGGTATTATAGGAGCATACCACATCACCTTGGCAGGAATCTTCTTCCTGGGGCGCTCGCCCTCGACATCACCAGGGTCATCGCGCCTGATCTTATAGCGCAATGCACCGCATACCGGGCAACCGTTCAAATCCTCGTACTCACCGCGGTAGAGGATGCAGTCATTAGGGCATGCATGTATCTTCTGCACCTCTAACCCTAGAGGGCAGACAACCTTCTTTGCTTCGTACGTACTCTCGGGCAATTCGTTGTCCTTTGGAAGCATATTCTTTATCATTACCAGCAACTTTCCAAATCCCTTGTCAGATACACCATTCTCTGCCTTCCATTGCAGCAATTCCAGTGTGGTGCCCAACTTTGTCTTGTCAGCTTCGTAATTCGGGTACAACAATTTCTTGTGATCCTCTAACATGCGCTGCAACTTCTTCTTCTCCAAATCACTTGCGCAGTTTCTCTTTGCATCGGCAATGGCCCGACCTAGATCATCAGCGGGCTCATCTGATGCCTCTTCTTCAGCTTCTTCCCGCATTGCCAGCTCAGCTTCTTCCCCCATTGTTGTATCATCATATTCAGGGAACCCATGGCCAGGATAGCTGTCGTCGTCCTCTTCTTCTTCATTGTCTTCCATCATAACCCCTCTTTCTCCGTGCTTGGTCCAAACATTATAGTGGGGCATGAAACCGGACTTAAACAGGTGGACGTGAATGGTTCTTGACGTAGAGTAATTGTGATCATTCTTATAGACTAAACATGGACAAGGCATAAAACCATCCGCCCGCTTGTTTGCCTCAGCCGCAAGCAGAAAAGTTTGCACGCCATTAATGAACTCGGGAGAGCATCGGTCATCGTACATCCATTGTCGGCTCATCTTCATTACACAACACCTAATAGACCAAATTAATACAAGTTCATACATAAAGTTCATACAAGACTTAAAGGCAACAAACGAATAACTCTCTAACTAAAGAATTTAAATGCAACAACAAATGCGATCAAGATCGCAACTAAGGTAACAATTGATCCAACAGCATAATGATACCAAGCCTCACTATCAATGGCATATTTTCTAATCTTTCTAATCTTCAAGCGCATTTTCTCCATCTTGATCTTGTGATCATCGACGACATCGGCAACATGCAACTCCAATTCCATCTTCTCCCCCTCAATTCTTTTCAATTTTTCTTTCAAATACTCGTTTTCTCTTTCAACTAAATTTAACCTCTCGACAATAGGGTCGGTTGGAATTTCCGGTTCACAAACCTCCTAGACAAAAATATTTATGTCAACTTGATGGGCATAATTTGTTATAAACACGAAATGCAACAACTAGTTTTAAAAGAGAATATACCACATCCGAATCATAACAAGGACGAGGGCCGACGGGGACGGATATCAAAACCATGGCACTATGTATAACAAACAACGTACGGGTAATATAATTATACGAGTAACTATATATCCAAATCACACAAACATCAATTTGGTAATGTAAAACATTCATGAACAAGAGGCTCACCACAAGGTGGTGCCGGCGACGGAACGATGCGGGCGATCGACTGTGGTTACGACGGAGATTTAGAAGGCACTAAGTAAACCACACCTACATATGCAAACTAAGTGTTAGTTTTGACCACAAGTTGCCTATAAATTAAATACTAGCACATATATTTTCTACCAAATTACTAAACTCATAAATTAATTACTATACAAAGCATTGCAAGAGCTAATCTAGCAGTGAGAGATGAAAGGACAAAGTTGCTAACCTTTGTGATCATTTGAATGGATGGGAGCCTTCAAATCTTGACAAATTTTGGGCAAAATGTGTGATGAGCTCGAGAGAAAGAGGGGAAGAACAGAGAGGAGAGGGGAAAGGGGAAGAACAGAGCGAGCTCGGGTGGACGAAGGGTTTATGTAGGACGACCTTTAGCACCGGTTCGTGCCATGAACCGGTACTAAAGGTGCTGGAGGGGCCCCGGACTGAAAACATCCTGCCACCACTCACTTTAGTACCGGTCCGTGGCACGAACCGGTGTTAAAGGTCGGCCACGAACCGGTACTAATGAAAGCGGCTGGCTAGCCGTTGGAACCGGCACTAATGCACACATTAGTGCCGGCTCAAAAGCAAACCGGCACTAATGTGCTTGACATTTGAACCTTTTTCTACTAGTGGTGGGACTAAAAAACAGCTGCAATATGAAACAACTAAAAGACAATAGCACCGGTTCATGCCACGAACTGGTACTGAAGGTGCTGGTGGGGCCCAGTCTGGCCACAGCCTGTCACAACCTCTTTAGTACCGGTTCGTGGCACAAACCGGTACTGGAGGTTCGCCACGAACCGGTACTAATTATCTCCACCCGCCTAGCCGTTTGCACCGGCGCTAATGGACACATTAGTGCCGGTTTTGTTACAAACCGGGATTAATGTGCTTCACATTAGCCCCTTTTTCTACTAGTGCTTTCACGTTGGTGCAATTTTATCACATAATTGGCTATGAACCAAATGTTTCCTCGAAGAAGGATCGACGTTGGTACTAAGAGCATAAGTTTTGTATTGATTTTTAAGCCTTCTCACAACTTTGTCTTCATCTTCCTGTAATTTTATTTGTCCAGCTATTAACTAAATATGTTGTCAGACTTTGATTAAAAACATGGTGTGGACTAAAAACCCGGATGGACGTAGTAGCCCTCTGTTTTTATTTACTCTGCATATTAGATTTGACTAAAGTCAAACTTTGTAAAGTTTGACCAAGTTTAGGCCGAACACAACAAACCATAATTATTGAGAGAGGGAAAACTGTACACAACCGCAAACCTTTCCGATAATTGAAATTAAAATTCTTTATTTGTACACCCTCTCAAACCATTCCGATAATTTGGCGCGCGTGTGGTTGTTCACTTAACGGAGGGTAGTGTACCGCACGTGAAGGACAGGAAGTGCGACCAGGACGCATGGATATCGTTAGTTAATCGTAAGTAGTTTTCTTCACTGGTACGTTAAATAAAGAGTTTCGTTTCGTACTTACCCAATTTAAAACGATTGTTATGGAGAGAAAAAGAAAACCACTCCACTATATATTAGTAGTATACGCGAGTACTATATCTCTACTAGTATGGAATTGTCTGAATGATTGTATTTTTTCACAGAGTATGCATCATTTTTGCATGTTATCTTCCGTGCTACTGGATGCATCCATATGTGTTCATTACTAAACCACGCGAAGGTATCTGGATGCAACCATTAGGAGATGTCATCGGGATACATACAACCTGTATGGATGTCTGCCCAGTAGTATACTATGCGTGTAGGCTTATATGCCTATTTTTGCAAATTGTGGCTTTCTTATTTGTCTGTATTGTTCTTCATCACTGGAGCTTGATACTCTACTTTTAATAAATGTGGTTGTCTGCAGCTCAATGATGCAGAGGTTGGGGGTTCTCATCCTTTTCTAAAAGCATGTACTTACAAGGTTATACGTGTGTGCAGCATATCTACTAGATCCATAAGCACGGTAATACTTCATAATTAAAATCGTTTTGATTGCTTTGCATGAGATCTCAGCTCTAGCTCCTATGTGCTAGGAGCAAAATAAATGGTTTTCTAAACAACGCTCAGACACTATGGAGCACATCAAGATGTTATTTAGGTCATCAAGGCGTTTTGGTATCCTTTGCATTCATGTGGGTTACTTCAAAGATATTGTGGCTGATATGCCTTGGTTGGGTATCGTTGTCCGGGAAGCTGATCTAGGTCAGTGACATAGTGATACGATGTGTGGACGCTAGTGAAGCGCATACCATGCGGCTGATGATGGTCCTGGTGAAGTGTTGCACCCCCTTGAGGGCACTTCCGAAAGCCAATCTAGGATACCTCACCCGGCGAGCGGGACTTAGTTCAAGATACATAAGTGCAAAGCACAATATATTCTAAGGTTGACAGGACTATTACAGGACTGTTTATAGAATGTTGGCATAAGTGAGGAGAGCCTACTTATGAATCATTCTCATGGAAAGGGGTATGTGTGGGTTAAGTGGGAAGAACTAAGCAATATATGGAGGCATGTTACAACTTTTGTCTACGGAGATAAGGCAAGAGAGCGTATAAGGAAACAAGTCATATAAGAACCATATATTTCAATCCGGAAACATTATACATCATCACAAATCCTTGCTTGCCTCGCCTACAAGCAAGTAATTCCATGGCACTTAAATTGTTGGCAAGTTTATTTATTAGTTGAACTAGTTCATAATTTAAAAACTAGCAAATAGTGGGCAAGTTTTAGCAATTATGGTTTGAGTTATTTTATGATCAAGTACAAAATCTCCAACTTGTAGATAACTGCAGACAAGGCCATTCGAATAGATCAAACCCTGTAGGGCGCACCAAGTTACCCATACACGTTTGATGGTCCCTTAATGTCGAACACTAAGGTATGAAATTCAAAGAATCCTATGTTAATTGCAATATTTGATAGCCTAAAATGACTCACAAATGATCTCATAGTATTTGACATGATTTTGAGTTTCATTCTTGTAAAGGAAGTCCGACTGCCTCATAGTATATAGTTAAGAGGTGATGAACGATCGAAGCGACAAAAAATTGAATAGTAATCTACTGTTTTTCATACACTTTTTGCCTCCCTCGCTTGTTCCTGCTCCATCATTTTACTTATTGAAATGTCATGGATCTTGTGTTTCTAGGTGTGGTGGTATTGACCTAACGCTGCCCATAGCCGCTGCATTCCCTCATGGGTCCATCTGGGGTGTGTGGGGTTTCATCTTATGAATAGTCTCTCCGATGATACTTGCACATTGCACTCTGGGCGAGTCTCCCTGACGACATTGTCTTGCATACCATACCCATCATCGGGGGTACACGGTGAGATCTTCATGTGTCAAAGGTTGACTAAAATGATGGTGCAACTATTATTTAGATTAAGCGTATACGATGAAATAACAATGAATTATTTATTACACTGCAGTTTTATTGGTAATGTATCACAATTGATGAACATTTGTTAAGATAACCATCTGTCATCATATAACTAAGGATATTAAGAGGACATTTTTTTTGATAATTATACACTTACTACACTTTGTGGTAGTAACATATTACAATCACCCCTTAACAAGAAATATTAATTGGTCTGCAGGTCTGATGGCTATGTGCCACGAATAAAGAGCATTAATTAAACTAACCATCTTCCAACAAACAACGTAATAGCATTGTTGGTAGTTATATACCCATTAATGAGACTAATGTTTGTTTATCAGCATTGGAAACAAAAGACTTAAAGATATTAAGAAACTTTTACATGATGCTGGTTATATGTTACATTCACCCATTAAGAATATGTTAGTAAGTCAGATTTTATGAAGCAGTCGCCAGTGAGAGGATCACGAGCCTTTACCTCTACGCATTCTCTCTGACGTTGGCTGGGATGACAAGGATGTGCCCCACCATGAATCTCTGCCTTGTGGGCTGTCAGATTACCATATCCAACGGTGTACTGGGGTCATGCAGACCTCAATGGAAACCTATTGACTGTTAGCCATGTCATCCCGACGTTCATCTAACTTGGGGAGAGGATTTGTGGCGCGCAGGTCTCACGGCACGCACTTCCTCGGGCATGCTTTTATTTTTGGCCTCTGATTTTCAAACTTATCTTTTGAACAACAAGTCAAAATTAAGTTATGTTTTCATATTCGTCTTTCTCGTGACGAGGGATTTCAAGTACGATCCATTTTTTATATGTTTTGAAGAATTTTAAAAATTTAAATTTCAGCTCTTGAAACTTAGTACACATAAATAATAAAATCACGATATTTTGCCCTACAACTGAGAAAAAAAATCTTAAATTTTTATTTAAGAAACTTGGTAAAAGCGAGTAAGAAAAACGCAAGTTTCAGATAAAAAATTGTAAGTTTAAACGACTGCAACTTAAAACATGCTGTGCCCTCGTGCGAGATTCAACTACTTCATGAATCACGAGGCAATCGAGCGGCCGTGAAGGGCTTGGTAGGTGTGTGGCCCTCTGACTTTCCAATCTGACTTGGTGTTGCTATATTACTAGCAAACATGCCCATGCATCGAAACGGAAGAAAAAAATGCCTTTATCTTAAATCAGCATGGCTCAAGACGCCCAATATTTCTACATGGCGTGAAAGCACTAATAGCAAAACATTGGATGTGAAAATATGAAATATTACTAAAGTTTAACTTCCCAATTAACTTGCATGTCGTGGAGCCCACAGTCTAAATGACTCATAAATAATAAATTAATTAATGATCAATAGTTTAATAGTGCCAAAAGTAATTACAAAGACATGCATTGTTTTGTACATGGATCGATAGCTTATAGACTATCTATGGATAAGTATTAATCTTCCTGCAATATTAATCTCAAAACTCTAGTGCTGGTGCAGATTTAAAAAGTAAAATTAGTGTTGTCTGCAAGTATTACACTGCGTAGCAAATTTGCTACTACAAAGAATACACTAGTTGTTCCATCCACTAAAACGTTCAACAGTGCAGCATCCCAGACGGTGCCACGGGCGGCCGGGAGGCGCACACTAAGGTCTAGAAGAAATACAAATCAACTGCAAATTAATCAGATAATTAGCCTTAGCGTCATCTTGGGTTCCATGTAAGGTCATCGCCTTTTATTAGACCAGCGGGCCACGCTTGTCCGGTGTTATTGGACCAGCAGGCCGCCCCACTTACCAGGTGTTATTGTGTAAGTAGATTGTAAGAACCATATTTTTTGATACGTGATTTATGTTGCAACAACCTAAAGAATTGTTTTGGAAAAAATAGCATCTGGATCAGTGGCATCATGCTACGTCTTAGTTGGCATCTTCTTCCTCATCTCCGTCCGTCTATTTATGTGGCAACCCACTACGGCGTCTGTCTCAAGCCAATAGGTTTGTCGTGTATATATGCAGCATCATATGTCGTCCAACAATCCAGTTTTAATTTCATGGTGCATGCATGCAAAGTCCCTCCCTCCCTGTACAACGGGGCTTCTCAATAGCCTCTCTTCCATTCCCACGTTCCTTTGTTGGTCCCAATGGAGGCTATTTTTTTTTTTTTGGAAGTACCCAAGGAGGCTAGTTGATACTAGAAACAACCTGGGAACGTATATGAATTAGTAACAACAGGTTCAATAGATCAAGGTGGGAATATTGTCTCAGTGTATGCTATGGCACAATTGGTTGCGCAGCCTACAAGGTACAAACGCACACAGGCCCAGCCAGAAGCCCAGCCGAGTGACCTAACGAAAAATCGAACTCAGCCTACATACGACGTACAAAGAAACAGACAGTCGGACGAAACCAAGAATATAACCTTCCTTTATTAGTAGGTATACATGAGTATAGACTGGGGTATACATACAAATATATATCATGTCAGGACATCTGGTAAGTGCACCCTATGATGATCAATGAGTTTGACATATCTTTTAGGTACGATCATGATGATCCATGGCGCACTCAAGAGGAGCGTGTGTTGCCATGAGCCAGGAACTCTATGAGGTTGCGGTTGAAGACACATGGCCTCTCCAGTTGTACAAGATGCCCTGCTTTGCTTATGCGTCGCAGGTTCGCCTTCTCCCCTAGCTTGCTGCACCCATAATTTAAGAACGATAGTACATGTACTGTCTGACGAATTTGTTGAAGGAACATGTGGATAATAGTTGTTTTCTTACTGTTTCAGACACTCAGCATCCTCTATGGGCCACATGTTGTCATTTTCACCCCACAACAGGAGTATGCTCTGCACCCATCAAAGAAAAAATTAATGGAATGTTAATCACAAGGAACTTGAGGACAAAGAACGCACTTTCTCAAATTTCATTGGTGTGCAGCAAGCTGTAACTTTTTTACGACAAATAATTCAAAAATGGTTATTTTCTAACATGTGACGTGGGCTGTAGATATAAAAAAGAAGAAATATTTCATCCGCAGAGCTTCTAATGAGATGTTCTAGTGCTACAGAGCTTTGTGGTTCTGCTGTAATTTCCAACGCTAGGGAACACGGTCCAAATTGCCACATAATGTAATGTATATATCGTATCATAAAATTTGAAATCCGAAATCAATCACACAATTATGTAAAATGAGAAAGCTTGCAGCAAATATTTGCTCAGGGAGATAAAGAATGAACCTACTGTAGGATCCAAAAATTGTTTCTTTAATGACGGATTCGCCTATTTCTCCCTAGCTAGATACTAGATGCATGTCACCATAATCTAGAAGTTGTGAAGCTTTAGCTGTAGAAAAGTGCAACGTCCTCCTGAATTTGCACATAAATTTCTAAACTATGCAACCGCATAATGAAAGAAGAAGTTACATAAAGAATCAACATGCTGAGACATAGACAGTCCTCATGGCGGTGCTTCAAAACAAAAATTCTATTGTAGTAATTTTCAACAACTGTCCATATACCAGACTTCAGGATTCATCCACGTGTAAAAGGATGAGAAAAATGTTGATCTAACGATAGTCAGTCGTTAAGTGCGTGGGAATCAATATGTATAATTTAACTATCACGGTGATCCTTTTTGACTTCTCGGTTCTCATCGTGATTTGCACGGTAGTTGGAGAATCAAGATTGGTTCAAATGGTTAGCATCATCGATTCAGACATAAGAATAACTATGTCCAATTATGCATAGACGAATTCCTTATTGTAAACTGGTTGGAGACTGTCAGTGCATATAGCGATGAGAAGTTTGAGAACCTGCTGAAAAACAGGGGCAAATGCTTCTGTGTCCCCGAGGACTATATCTTCTATCATCTCAGCTCTCTCCTTTTGGTTGAAATACATCACCTGAACAACAAAGCACGTAACGGATGGTTCATCTTAGTTTTAACAAGACAAAGAAGGGAGCAGAAATACCTTAAGAAAGTCCCTGAGAAGGCGATCCGGAAACCACGGCTTCATGTGCATGGCGTTGGAGAACAGCAACCTGAGCTGGCCAACCGACTCCGGCACCAAGAGCTCCGTCAGCTATTGGGCCCAGCCAAGCCTCCTCAGCAAGTCATCCCTCATGGCGCTAGTGTACTTGACGGTGCTGCCGGAGGCGACGACGGAGCGGACCTGGTCCGGATGCACGGCCGCCAGCTCGAATGCTACGAACCCGCCGTAGCTCCAGCCCACCACGTCGGCCGTACCGACTCCAAGCTTCCGTAGAGCCGCCGCAAGGCACCGTGCCTGGAAGGCCACGGAGCGGTCTGGCAACGGCGATGTGGAGCCGCCGAAGTGCACCAGGTCGGGGACGTACACGTCGTAGCCACGATTGGCGAGGGCGCTCACCTGGAGCACCCACGTCATAATGCCGTCGCCGGCGAAGCCGTGCACGAGCACCACGGGCTGGTGCTTCTTCCGCTGCTTCTGCTTCCTGTCCGGTGCATCGTCATTATCAGGGAGCCAGAGGTTTATGACAGTGCCCGCGTCATCGACGGCAACGGCGTGCTGCCGGAGGCCGGCGTTTGTCGCCAGACGGGCGACTAAGTGTTTTCTTAGCACTTGTATCCAGTTCACCATCCTATGTATGCACGTACGTGGTTGCTGCTTATTTATTGCTTAATGGCTGTTGGCAATTTTATCGGGGTTTAGGTAACCACATTTGCAATGTACCATGGCGGTTAGCACTTTTTATTTATAGGCCGCGCGAGCATTAATTATCTCTTGTCGTCGATTCCTACCAAACGTCGTCATTGGTACAGCTCGCGAACTTCTTTTTCTTCCAGAAAACATGGTTGAAAAGAAATTCTGCAGACATGTAAATTACACGAAATTCCGAGACGATTTTTACATTAGGAAAGAGATTAGACTACCCACAATGAGAATAACATAGGTAGTAACATCACACATATCTAGGTTAAATAGATGATGTAGCATGCAATAAATGAAGAAAGAGATGATAGTGTAACATAGCTAGTTACTACTAGTATGAATAACATCACACATATCAAGGCAAGATGTGTCTATAGTCTAATAAATGAAGTGCTCCATGTTACCACACATATATTACTCCCCACTATAGAGGTAGTAACATAGACTAGTAACATAGGCATGTTACTAGTCTATGTTACTACCCATTATGGCTAGTCTTAGGCCAGAAAATAGTGTTCGGGCTAACGCTCTGGCGATGAACGCCGGACAAACCCTAGTCTCACAACCTGCTGTCAATGACCATATGGTGAACAATGGGCGTGTGGTGTTCTCTTTTTGAAAAAAAAACCCTCAAATTCTTATTTTTTGTTTTTTTCTCGCATAAAGGCCCACATTAACTGCATGTGTGGCATTGGGTGGTCCCACCTGTCAGCCGAACATCACAAATTTTATTAGTATTAGAAAGAAAAATAGGAGTCAGGCAAGGATTCAAACCGTTGACCTATAGTTAGCCGAGAGCACGGCTAGCCAACACACCAAATAACAGTTAAAATCATATAAGGATACTCAGCCTTTATATCTTTGTTAAGAGCATCTCCAACATGCGCATAAAGTTTCGCGCGGGCTTGCGGTCCCGCTCCCGCCCCCGAAACCCTCGCTGCCACCACCTTCCCCTGCCCGTCTCTGGCGGGATCCGGCCGCCCTCGCCGGCGCACAGCCCGGATCCGCCCCCCTTCCCCCGCCCTTCCTTCCCCGGCCCTCTTTCCGCCCTCACGCCGCCTCCCCGGGAAGCGGCCGGGGCGGCCCCCGCGCCTCTACTCTTGGCTTCGCCGCCTCATCCTCTCCCCGGCCGTCGCCGGCGGGCACCCCCGGCTCCTGCCCGGGGGGTGCCGGCGGCGGCAGGATCTCCTCTCCCCGCGCGCGCGTCCTCCTGGCCCGGGGCAGGGGGCGGCGGCGGTGTCGCTCGGCTTGGCGGCGGTCCGGTGACCCGGCGGGGTGGCCGGAGGCGGACGTGGTGGCGGCGCTGCTCCTTGGCGGCGGGGCGGCGTGGTGGTGCGGGGTGGCCGACGTTGCGCCCCCGGCCCAGATCTGGGCCCGGCGGGCCCCATCTGTGTCCTAGCGGGCCATCCCCTCGGCGTGGCCTCGTTGTCTGCGGCGCGGTGAGGAGGAGGAGCGGCTCGGATATGGGGCGTCGGCGCCGATGGCGTGCCGGCAGCAGTGCGAAGGCGGGAGCTTTACGGGCCGGGCCTGGTGTGCTCCTGCTATTGCGTCCGGACGGCTACCGTCGCTGACGGTGGAGGTGGGGCCCTCCCGCGTGCCGACGATGCTGATGCCCTAGTCCCGGCTCTGATTGTTCGTCGCGCTGTCCTCAGTTCGCGGTGCCGTGGTGAGACGGCGTGGGGGCCTCATGATCGCGTTGGCGCAAGGTGGTGGTTGGTTTGGTGGCTGGATCTGGAGCGCCCGAGGTGCGTGTTGGGATCGGAGGAAACCCCTGTCGGCGTGGCCGACACCGGCGCAGTGTCGTCTGTGGGTGCCACCTGACCTTCCGGGAGGGCGTCGGGGGTTACCCTTCCTCTCGCCTCGTCGTGTACCGGGGGAAACCCTTGGCAGCAGCGTCGTCATCGTCGCGATCCTTCTTGGAGGTGTTGATAGGTGCCGGCGCTTCGGAGTCTTGGAGCCTAGTGGAAGATCCCGGTGGGCGTAGCATTTACGAGGCTTCTTCGTTTTTGTTGATCCGCCGTTGTCGGCATTTGTTTCTGTTGCTCATTCTCTGTCTTTTTTTTGGGAGTGATTGTGCTGCTTCCGCCCCAGCACCTATCCATGTACGGTTCGCTTGGTTGCTTTGTATACAAAGCGGGGAACCCTTTTTCGGTAAAAGTTTTGCACGCTAAAATAGTTTTAGCATGCCACTGTAGCATTTTTAGCGCGTCGGACCCAACATTGGTTTAGCAGATGCCCAAAAACGCGCGCAAAAAAAACACGCAGTGCAAATTGTGAAGCGCGCGCAATCCGGCACCCCAAATTTGCAGCTTCTGATAGCGCTTTTTAGCGCGTGCCCAATCCTTTTTTGCGCGTGCACTATTTTACAGCTTCTGCTGGAGCTGTCCGGCGCCCAAAAACACCGAATTTTAGCGTGCGGAGCAATTTTTGTGCGCCTGTTGGAGATACTCTAAATAACGTGAAATAAGAATTCTTATTCAGAAAAAATGATACAGCCGTGGGATTTCGCACCAACGACCTGACAGTTACCACGAGGAGGACCTAGCAAATACTCCCTCCGTCCTATAATATAAGAGCGTTTTTTACATTAAGGTAGTGTTAAAAATGCTTTTATAATATGGAACGCAGCGAGTACTATACAACAAACGGCATTTCGTGCCTTAATAGGATTGTTAACCTTTATACAACAGTACGCCCGCTGGCCTAAATAGACTGCAGTTATTGCGGCCCATTTTAAACATGTTAGTTTTTTTCTTTACTTTTTTTTAGCCCCAAAAAATGTAAACTATAAGTGTACATATAATTGTAAATACGTTTTCATTTGAGAATCTGCAGTCCAAGGCATACTAGGCTATGTTTTTGCACATATATTTATATTAATTTAAAAATACATATCTAACTTTTAGAAAACACACGAATTTTATTAAAACAACATAAAAACATTAAAGCTTGCACAACTTTGTATACAAAATGAACATTTTATAAAAGAAAACTTGTAAATTTTTGAAGTGATATGATAATTGACTCTTCAGCTAACGAGCACATGAACTAACTACATGCAGCTCCAGCTGCGCGGACGACCCGGCTGCCTCCAACAGATCCCAACGGCCGCTACTAATATGCAGCCCCTTGTGTGAATTATGACTACATCAGGATAGTTTATTAGCAGCGAGACATTTTGACGAGTGGGAGGCCGCCATTTATATCGTACGCAACCCAATGGTAACAAATTATTTAGTGGCGTGTCGCACGCAACCCACTGGTAACCAATATACCGGTGGCGTGTCCTTACCCACACACCACATCTATACGCACACATCATAATTAACTTTTGCCTAAAATTTTAAAAACATACTTACATTCAACTACTAGTGGCGTGTGAATAGACACAGATGCGCCACAGGAAACGTACCTACTAGTGGCGTGCTCTTATCCCTCCAATCTACTAGTAACTATTTTCAGTATATTTCAGAGAAAAATACCACAATTAGAATTAAATTCAAATTATTTATAAGGATTGAAATATTCAAAAATATATATCCATATGCATATACAAGAATAGACACCAATCTATTAATTACATGTATTCCAATACATATATACATTCATTAATTCACCATATGCATCCTATTGAATTGATTACGCACATGTCATTTCTCAGCTACATACATACATCAATAGACCATATACATCACTTGATTAAATTGTTGATCTTCGTTTGCTCCATATATATGGCAAAGAAATAGCATGTCCAAAGAAATTTAAAGCGTCTATTAGCATTGAGAATGAGGCGTGAAATGCTCATATAGGTTGTCATGCTATTATTTTGTAGGCAAAGGACTCATATTCACTAGTAGAAAACAGGGCTTTGGTCCAAGCTCGATCTACACATTAGTCCCGGTTGCATTACGAACCGGGACTAATGCTCACATTAGTCCCGGTTCGAGCGGCTAGGGCGCCGGTCGGGGCTCGGCGGGCATTAGTCCCGGATTAAATGAGACCTTTAGTCCCGGTTGGAGACACCAACCGGGACTAAAGGGGTTGAGGCTTTAGTCCCGGTTAGAGCCACCAACCGGCCGGGACTAAAGCCTCAAGCCCTTCAGTCACGGTTGGAGCCACCAACAGGGACTAAACGGGTTATGAAAGTTTCTTTTCTGTTTTTCCATATATTTTTTTGTTATTAGTTTCTGTTTTAAATTGCTTATATCTTTAGGATATTCGTTGTTTCTGAGTGATTCTTTTTTCATTAGATTCAAAACTTGTCTAGTTTCTGTTTGTGCAATTAGTTTTCAAATTTGAATGGTTTCAATTTGAATTTGTTTAAATTTGCTTCAAACCCTAGATTGTGAATAACTTGAGTTTAAAATAGTATTTAATTTAATTCTTTTTGCTCCCCAGTCACATGTTAGATTGTTGTCAAGGTAATATTTATTTGTATTTTTTAGAATAATTTAAATTAGGATTTTAATTAAAACAGTATTGTTTTGCTTATACAGTTGTTTTAGTCCTTTAATTGTTGTTTTTAATTATTTTTAGTTAGTTCTTTCTGTAGATTTTAACATGTTGTAGTATGCTTCTGTTAGACAACAGTAGATAAAATTTTATAATTAATTAATATTAATTTTGCTACAGTTTTGTATTAATAGTTGTTTAGCCTTTAATTATAATTGATACAATTAGTTTTGCTATATTAAAAAGTAATTCTTTTTGCCAATTTAATAGAACGTGACTCTAGCTTGGTTAACCTTAGTTGTGTCTCTGGCTGGGACTATGCTAGCAGATGTAGTCGACGGTAGGATAGGATGGACACCAACCCGGACTAAAGGGGTTATGCAATTTTCAAACTCGACCCCCCCCCTATCACCATTTCAGTTTTGAAAAAAAAACAAAAGAAAATGATAAAAACTTCAAAAATTAAAATCCTTCGAGATGTAGTTATTTTACTACATCTACTAGTTAGGAAAATTAAAAAACATAAATTTTCATATGTTTTGTAAAAAAAGTGTTATGAAAAAGTAAAACGGCTATAAATTTTGCATACGATGTCGAAAAAAACCGTATAATATATCAAAATGTTCAGCACGAGAAGCCGGTTCCGATTTCGATTGCCATAGGACGTTTTGCAAAAATTTTAGAATCCTCAAATTCTTAAAGGAAAAAAGGTTATCCTCAAATTAAAGTTCTTTCGAATTTTTGGTCAAACTCTGGTCAAACTATGGTCAAATTGTGGTCAAACTATGGTCAAACTACTTATTCAATAAATATTAGTGTTACTAAATAATTATTGTTTTTTATAATAAAGTTTCAAACTCAAACGGTAAAATGTGTGACTTCATGCTCAAGTTCGACTCCTAAAATCAAACAACAACCGTTGCTGCAACTAGACAGACATCGTATATAGTGATTCAGGGATTCACCATTTTATACCTGAGGTAGTACCAGATCAACAAATTATAACCATTTTATCAATGAATCCAGATCAGGCACTTGTGCTCAGCCAAACATAGAAAGCTCATTAGTTTTCATCCGGTTCACATCACGAAGAAGCAATTGATTTCGGCATATGAAAAATAATTTTAAAAATTAATGATGTCATATTTGGATTCCTCACATATTTCAGATAATAATGGATTTATTATTTGTCGAATTTCGATTTACAGATTTAAAGATATTAATTACGCCATATTAAATGAATAAATGGCAAAAATGAATAAAATAATATTATTACTTATTTTATTTTCATTGAAATTCAATATTATTATTATTTATTTTATTATAATAATTGTTTGGAATTCAAAAAATTAAATCATGTGACATCAGGACCTAAGGGTTAACTGGATTGATAGCTTACTATTGTCAGGAAAACAACAAGTGTAGACTTGGAAAACGCAGAAGTGAAGCGTGCTTGGGCTGGAGTAGTGAGAGGATGGGTGACCGGCCCGGAAATTAGACGATTTGGAATGAGTGCTCCACACTGGAGCAGTGATGAGGGTGATTAGAGATTGAATTGTCAAATAATTCAGAAATTTGAAAATAAAAAAAAATCAAAAAATATAATTCAAAATCAAAATTTCAAAAAAAATCCTTTAGTCCCCGGGACTAAAGGAAGGTGGAGCCTTTAGTCCCGGTTGGTAACACCAACCGGGACTAAAGGTTCTCCAACCCCACTCCAGATAGCGGCCACGTGGAGCCCCTTTAGTTCCGGTTCGTAACACAGCCGGGACTAAAAGTGGTGGGCATTAGTCCCGATCATTTTGTCCCGGTTGGAAAACTGGGACTAAAGGCCCTTACGAACCGGGACTAAAGGCCAATTTTCTACTAGTGATTTGGAGCCAAAGCAGCAATTTGGGATAATTTTTGATGCCAAGGCAACATTTTGGAGCCATTTTTGTTCATGTCACCCATCTAGACTTGAGGATTGTTTTCTTCGTGTTAACAAAAACACCAACATCACATATATTACGATTAAAAGCTTGTATCTTGATGGTTCCTAAGATGTTTCATCCATAAAAGTTCACAAACCACTCTTGTATCACATGTTTACTATGGACGGTACTGGAGAGGTTTGTGAACCTGAAAAATCTTGGGAACACTGAAATTAGCAGCCGCTAGTGATAATATATATGATGTTTAAGTTACCGTGAATATGAAGACAACGATGTCGAAGCCCGGGTGGGCAGTATTTGTTGATGCCAATCAAATAGAAGAGAATTATTCCTTGATGTTTCGATACATGAGAAACCTTCTAAGATTCATCAAGATACAATATTTCTAACACCCTGGGACTGGCACTATAGAGATCTAGCACCTCCTCTAGCATCTACATTATATCGATCCTAGGGTGCCATAAAACACAATGTGCGGATCGCACCATAAACTCTACGAGGGTGGAACAGTAAGTATCACAATAAAATTGACGAAAGAAGCTGCAACAATGACAAATATACAACAGCGCCAAAGATTTAAATGTTACAAATGGATACAATAAGAGTCTTTCGACCAAAATACAACTCATACAATGTAAGAGAATATGTACTTTCTACATGTAAAGTTCAATGAACTTGCATAAGACGGCTAAAGCACAGTAAATGATGTCCATATCCTAGCCCAGACCATTGCCTATCTAGTGTCGTCCTTCATCATACCTATTAAAAGAACAAATAATGCAAGATGAGTACCCAACTATACTCGCAAGACATACATGATATCTATCTACTTATGCATCATTCGCAAGGAAATGGGTATGTGTTGGCTTAAACATGAAGCATTAAGCATTCTATGGAGACACGTTGCAACTTGTGTCTATCAGAGATAAGTTAAGAGAGAGTATAAGGAAAAAGATCACATAAGAACCATCTATTCCTATCATCAAACATAACATCACACCATGAATCCTCCCTTGCATCACCCACAAGGAAGTAAGTCCATGCAAAATTACTTAATACTTTAGAAACTAACAAGTTTATTAAGTGGTCAAGTTTTCACAATTATGGTTTCTTTTTACTGGAGACAAATAAAATACATGAAATTCTGAGGGCATTCGTGTATTAGGAAAGAGCTAGGGTGAGAAGATGGGGCTTAACTGGGGTCCATGTCATCCAAGCACCCCATCCCTAGGGCATCCCAATGAGGTAGAGGGCTCCCTTCCCCATCCGATGATCTTTAAATATTCCGAAACTTCTTCTAGATTGAACACCACGTCAGGATAGTTTGTTACTCCCTCTGTTTCTTTTTTACTTAGGGTATTAGATTTTTTAAAGTCAAACTTTGCAAACAAGCTTGGATGCCATCCCACTTTCGATATGGTGTGTCCATTCGAAAATCAATTTCTAGGAATTAATATTTTCATATTTTCACCAAAGAGGAGTTTTCACAAATTTAGTAGTTACAACTACAACACAAATTCGCCCGGGAAGCTGATCTAGGTCGGCAGTATAGCGATACGATGTGTGGACGAGGACATCAGTGAAGCGCGTACCATGCGGCTGACGATGGGGCTGGTGAAGTGCCAAACCCCTCGAGGGCACTTCCCCACACCAGCCCAAGACAAGTCACCTGCGCGCGGGACTGAGTTCATGGTACAAAAAAGCCAAACACAATATATGCTAAGGTTGACAGGAGTATTACATGATTGTTTATACAATGTTGGCATAACGTTAGAGATTGTATCTACTTATGCGTCAATCTGAAGTAAAGGGGTATGTGTGGGTTAAGCAGAAAGCACTAAGCATTCTATGGAGAAATGCTACAATTTGTGTCTATCAGATATAAGGCAAGAGAGCTATAAGGAAAATGATCACATAAGAACCATATATTCCCATCCTCAAACATAACACCATGTCTTGAATGCTCAATTGCATCACCCATAAGGAAATAAGTTCATGTCACTTACATTGTTGGCAAGTTTATTTAATACTTCCTCCATTCCACAATGTAGTGCACCCGCGTTTCCCACGATCCAAGTTTGACCGTAAATTTAACCAACGAGACTGATTGTGGCAGGATCAAAAGTTATATCACCGAATTCATTTCGAAAATACGAATTCGGTGGTATAATTTTTGTTCCTGCCGCAGTCGGTCTCGTTGGTTAAATTTAAGGTCTTGAATCTCGGGAAGCACGGGCACAATACATTGTGGAATGGAGGGAGTAGTTGAACTAGTTAATAAATTAGAAACTAGCAAATTTATTAAGAGATCAAGTTTTAGCCATTATGGTTGGCGTTATTCTACGATCAAGTATAAAATCTCTAACTCATCAATAACCACAGACGAGGCTATTTGAATAGATCTAACATTGCACGGACGCACCAAGTTACCCATACACATGCGATATTCTTTTAATGTCAAACACGAAGTTATGAAATTCAAAGAACCCTATGTAAATTTCCCGATTTGGACTGCCTAAAATCATCCACAAATGATCTAAAATGAGGAAGTGTTCAACTTTAAAATTTGGTCCGCGGGTTCCGGCATTACTTGCCCCAATTTGGTAGGAATCAGACGTTTTGGACATAATTTTTGAGTTATTTTCTTCTACAGGAAGTTCGGACGAGTTGAGAGGCGATGGCCTATTTAAACGACACAAAATAAAATAGTACAACTACTGCTTTTCATATACTTTGCCTCCATCGCTTGTTCTTGATCCATGTTTTAATTATTGAAAAGTAGTGGATCCTGTGTTTCTAGGTGTGGTGGGATTGACCTAACGCTACCCATGGCCACTTCATTCCCTCATGGGCTCCATCTAGGGTGTGTGGGTTTCCATCTTATGAAAAGTCTCCCCGGGGCGACTTGCTTATTGCTCTCTAAGCAAGGCTCCTTGATGACATTGTCATGCATACCACGCTCAACATCGGGGGTACACGGTGAGATCTAAATGTGTCAAAGGTTATATCATAAAAATGTTACAACTATTATTTAGATTAAGCATATATGATCAAATTACGAGGAATTATTTATTACACTGCAATATTATTGGTAATGTATCACAATCGATGAGCATTTATTAAGGTAACCATCTTTCGCCATCTAACTAAGGATATTAAGAGGACAATTTTTGATAATTATATATTATTACAATTTTTGGTAGTTAGATATTAGAATCACCCCTTAACAAGAAGTATTAATGGGCCTGCAGGTTTGTCTACATGCCTGTGACACCCCCGATTCAATCGTACATTAATCATACACGCAAACATGTACGATCAAGATCAGGCACTCATAGGAAGATATTGTTGGGAATCGTAGCATAATTTAAAATTTTCCTACGCTCACCAAGATGCATCTATGGAGTCTACTAGCAACGAGGGGAAAGGAGTGCATCTACATACCCTTGTAGATCGCGAGCGGAAGCGTTCCAATGAACGTGGATGACGGAGTCGTACTCGCCGTGATCCAAATCACCGATGACCGAGTGCCGAACGGACGGCACCTCCGCGTTCAACACACGTATGGTGCAGCGACGTCTCCTCCTTCTTGATCCAGCAAGGGGGGAGGAGAGGTTGATGGAGATCCAACAGCACGACGGCGTGGTGGTGGATGTAGCGGGTCTCCGGCAGGGCTTCGCCAAGCTTCTGCGAGAGAGAGAGAGAGGTGTTGCAGGGGAGGAGGGAGGCGCCCAAGGCTTAGATGTTGCAGCCCTACCTCCCCCCCACTATATATAGGGCCAAGGGAGAGGGGGGGCGCAGCCTTGCCCCTTCCTCCAAGGAAGGGTGCGGCCAGGGGGGAGTCCTTCCCCCCCAAGGCACCTCGGAGGTGCCTTCCCCCTTTAGGACTCTCCCTTTTTTCTTATCTCTTGCGCATGGGCCTCTTGGGGCTGGTGCCCTTGGCCCATATAGGCCAAGGCGCACCCCTTACAGCCCATGTGGCCCCCCGGGGCTGGTGGACCCCCTTGGTGGACCCCCGGACCCCTTTCGGCACTCCCGGTACAATACCGATAAAGCGCGAAACTTTTCCGGCGACCAAAATAAGACTTCCCATATATAAATATTTACCTCCGGACCATTCCGGAACCTCTCGTGACGTCCAGGATCTCATCCGGGACTCCGAACAACTTTCGGGTTTCCGCATAGATATATCTCTACAACCCTAGCGTCACCGGACCTTAAGTGTGTAGACCCTACGGGTTCGGGAGACATGCAGACATGACCGAGACGCCTCTCCGGTCAATAACCAACAGCAGGATCTGGATACCCATGTTGGCTCCCACATGTTCCACGATGATATCATCGGATGAACCACGGTGTCGAGGATTCAATCAATCCGTATGCAATTCCCTTTGTCAATCGGTATGTTACTTGCCCGAGATTCGATCGTCGGTATCCCAATACCTAGTTCAATCTCGTTACCGGCAAGTCTCTTTACTCGTACCGCAATGTATGATCCCGTGACTAACGCCTTAGTCATACTGAGCTCATTATGATGATGCATTACCGAGTGGGCCCAGAGATACCTCTCCGTCACACGGAGCGACAAATCCCAGTCTCGATCCGTGCCAACCCAACAGACACTTTCGGAGATACCCGTAATGCACCTTTATAGTCACCTAGTTACGTTGTGACGTTTGGCACACCCAAAGCACTCCTATGGTATCCGGGAGTTGCACGATCTCATGGTCTAAGGAAAAGATACTTGACATTGGAAAAGCTCTAGCAAACGAAACTACACGATCTTTTATGCTATGCTTAAGTTGGGTCTTGTCCATCACATCATTCTCCTAATGATGTGATCCCGTTATCAATGACATCCAATGTCCATAGTCAGGAAACCATGACTATCTGTTGATCAACGAGCTAGTCAACTAGAGGCTTACTAGGGACAGGTTGTGGTCTATGTATTCACACATGTATTACGATTTCCGGACAATACAATTATAGCATGAATAATAGACAATTACCATGAATAAAGAAATATAATAATAACCATTTATTATTGCCTCTAGGGCATATTTCCAACAGTCTCCCACTTGCACTAGAGTCAATAATCTAGTTCACATCACCATGTGATTAACACTCACTGGTCACATCACCATGTGACCAACATCTAAAGAGTTTACTAGAGTCAACGATCTAGTTCACATCACTATGTGATTATCACTCAATGTTCTGGTTTGGTCATGTTATGCTTGTGAGAGAGGTTATTAGTCAACGGGTCTGAACCTTTCAGAACCGTGTGCTTTATGAATATCTATGTCATCTTGTGGATGCTACCACGCGCTATTTGGAGCCATTTCAAATAATTGCTCTACTATACGAATCCGGTTTACTACTCAGAGTCATCCGGATTAGTGTCAAAGTTTGCATCGACGTAACCCTTTACGACGAACTCCTTTCCACCTCCATAATCGAGAAAATTCCTTAATCCACTAGGTGCTAAGGATAAGTTCGACCGCTGTCATGAGATCCTTTCCCGGATCACCATTGTACCCTCTTGACCAACTCATGGCAAGGCACACTACATGTGCGGTACATAGCATAGCATACTATAGAGCCTATGTCTAAAGCATAGGGGACGACCTTCGTCCTTTCTCTATCTTCTGCTGTGGTCAGGTCTTGAGTCTCACTCAATACTCACACCTTGTAACACAGCCAAGAACTCCTTCTTTGCTGATCTATTTTGAACTCTTTCAAAATCATGTCAAGGTGTGCTGTCTTTTGAAAGTATCATCAGGCGTCTTGATCTATCTCTATGGATCTTGATGCCCAATATATATGTAAGCAGCTTTATCCAGGTCTTCCTTTGAAAAACTCCTTTCAAACAACCCTTTATGCTTTCCAGAAATTTCACATCATTTCGGATCAACAATATGTCATTCACATATACTTATCAGAAATGTTGTAGCGCTCCCACTCACTTTATTGTAAATACAAGTTTCTAACAAACTTTGTATAAACCCAAAAACTTTGATCACTCCATCAGAGCGTATATTCTGACTCCGAGATGCTTGCTCTAATCCATGGAAGGATCGCTGGAGCTAGCACACCTTTTAGCATCCTTAGGATTGATAAAACCTTTCTGATTGTATCACATACAACCTTTCCTTACGAAAACTGGTAAGGAAACTTGTTTTGACATCCATCTGCCAGATTTCATAAATGTAGCTAAAGCTAACATGATTCCGACGGACCTAAGCATCGCTACGGATGAGAAAAACTCATCGTAGTCAACTCCTTGAACTTGTGAAAATACTCTTTGCCACAAGTCGAGCTTCATAGATGGTAACATTACCGTCCATGTCCGTCTTCTTCTTAAAGATCCATTTATCTCAATGGCTTGCTGATCATCGGGCAAGTTCACCAAAGTCCATGCCTTGTTCTGATACATGGATTCTATCTCGGATTTCATGGCCTCGAGCCATTCGTCGGAATATGGGCCCACCATCGCTTCTCCATAGCTCGTAGGTTCATTGTTGTCTAGCAACATGACTTCCAAGACAGGATCACGCATCACTCTGAAGTAGTGCGCATCCTCGTCGTCCTACGAGGTTTGGTAGTGACTTGATCCGAAGTTTCATGATCACCATCATAAGCTTCCACTTCAATTGGTGTAGGTGCCACAGGAACAACTTCCTGTGCCCTGCTACACACTAGTTGAAGCGACGGTTCAATAACCTTATCAAGTCTCCACCATCCTCCCACTCAATTCTTTTGAGAGAAACTTTTCCTCGAGAAAGGACTCGTTTCTAGAAGCAATTACTTTTGCTTCCAGATCTGAAATAGGAGGTATACCCAACTGTTTTTGGGTATTCTATGAAGATGCATTTATCCGCTTTGGGTTCGAGCTTATCAGCCTGAAACTTTTTCACATAAGCATCGCAGCCACAAACTTTTAAGAAACGACAACTTAGGTTTCTATAAACGGTGTCGTCTCAACGGAATTGCGTGGTGCCCTTTTTAAAGTGAATGCGGTTGTCTCTAACGCCTAACCCATAAATGATAGTGGTAATTTGATAAGAAACATCATGGTATGCACCATATCCAATAGGGTTCAGTTATGATGTTCGGACACACCATCACACTATGGTGTTCCAGGCGGTATTAATTGTGAAACACTTTCCACAATGTCTCAATTGTGTGCCAAACTCGTATCTCAGATACTCATCTCTATGATCATATCACAGACATTTTATCCTCTTGTCACGACGATCTTCAACTTCACTCTGAAATTGCTTGAACCTTTCAATAATTTAGACTAGTGTTTCATCAAGTAAATACACTCAGCATCTACTCAAATCATCTGTGAAGTAAGAACATAACGATATCCACTGCATGCCTCAGCATTCATTGGACTGCATACATCAAAATGTATTACTTCCAATAAATTGCTCTCTTGTTCCATCTCACTAAAACCGAGGCCTTTCAGTCATCTTGCCCATGTGGTATGATTTGCATGTCTCAAGTGATTCATAATCAAGTGAGTCCAAACGATCCATCTGTATGGAGTTTCTTCATGCATATATACCAATAGACATGGTTCGCATGTCTCAATCTTTTCAAAAATGAGTGATTCCAAAGATCCACCTACATGGAGCTTCTTCATGCGTTCTACACCAATATGACTCAAGTGGCAGTGCCACAAGTATGTGGTACTATCATTACTATCTTATATCTTTTGGCATGAACATGTGTATCATGGCGATCGAGATTCATTTCAGGTGCAAGACCATTGAAGGTATTATTCAAATAAACAGAGTAACCATTATTCTCCTTAAATGAATAACCGTATTGCGATAAACATAATCCAATCATGTTTATGCTCAACACCAAATAACAATTATTTAGGTTTAACACCAATCTCGATGGTAGAGGGAGCATGCGGTGCTTGATCACATCAACCTTGGAAACACTTCCAACACATATCGTCATCTCACCTTTAGCTAGTCTCCGTTTATTCCGCAGCATTTATTTTGAGTTACTAACACTTAGCAACCGAACCAGTATCTAATACCCTGGTGCTGCTGGGAGTACTAGTAAAGTAGACATTCATATAACGTATATCCAATATACTTTGTCAACCTTGTCTGCCTTCTCATCTACCAAGTATCTAGGGTAGTACTGCTTCAGTGACCATTCCTCTCATTACAGAAGCACTTAGTCTCGGGTTTGGGTTCAACCTTGGGATTCTTCACTAGAGCAGCAAACGACTTGCTGTTTCATGAAGTATCCCTTTTGCCCTTGCCCTTCTTAAACTAGTGGTTTTACTAACCATCAACAATTGATGCTCCTTCTTGATTTCTACTCTCGCGGTGTCAAACATCGCGAATAGCTCAAGGATCATCATAACTATCCTTGATATGTTATAGTTCAGCACGAAGCTCTACTAGCTTGGTGGCAGTGACTATGGAGAACTATCACTATCTCATCTGGGAGATTAACTCCCACTCGATTCAAGCGATTGTGGCACTCAAACAATCTGAGCACACGCTCAACGATTGAGCTTTTCTCCCTTAGTTTGCAGGCTTAAGAAACTTGTCAGAGGTCTCATACCTCTTGACGTGGGCACTACTCTGAAATCCCAATTTCAGTCTTCGGAACATCTCACATGTTCTGCGATGTTTCAGAAACGTCTTTGGTGCCACAATTCTAAACCGCACCGAACTATCACGTAGTTATCAAAACGTGTATGTCAGATGTTTTGTAACATCTACAGACGACGCTGAGGTTCAGCACACCGAGCGGTGCATTAAGGACATAAGCCTTCTGTGCAGCAATGAGGACAATCCTCAGTTTACGGACCCAGTCCGCATAATTGCTACTACCAACTTTCAACTAAATTTTCTCTAGGAACATATCTTAACCAGTAGAACTAAAGCGCAAGCTATGACATAATTTGCAAATACTTTTTTACTATGTTCATGATAATGAAGTTCATCTGATTATGAACTCCCACTCAGATAGACATCCCTCTAGTCATCTACGTGAAACATGATCCGAGTTCAACTAGGCCGTGTCCGATCATCACGTGAGACGGACTAGTCAAGATCGGTGAACATCTCCATGTTGATCGTATCTTCTATACGACTCATGCTCGACCTTTCGGTCCTCCGTGTTCCGAGGCCATGTCTGTACATGCTAGGCTCGTCAAGTCAACCTAAGTGTATTGCGTGTGTTCCGAGGCCATGTCTGTACATGCTAGGCTCGTCAACACCCGTTGTATTCGAACGTAAGAATCTATCACACCCGATCATCACGTGGTGCTTCGAAACGACGAACCTTCGCAACGGTGCACAGTTAGGGTGAACACTTTCTTGAAATTATTATAAGGGATCATCCTACTTGCTACCGTCGTTCTAAGCAAATAAGATGCAGAAACATGATAAACATCACATGCAATCGAATAGTGACATGATATGGCCAATATCATCATGCTCCTTTGATCTCCATCTTCGGGGCACCGTGATCATCTTTGTCACCGGCATGACACCATGATCTCCATCATCATGATCTCCATCATTGTGTCTTCATGAAGTTGTCACGCCAACGATTACTTCTACTTCTATGGCCAACTCGTTTAGCAACAAAGTAAAGTAATTTACATGGCGTTATTCAATGACTCGCAGGTCATGCAAAATAATAAAGACAACTCCTATGGCTCCTGCCGGTTGTCATACTCATCGACATGCAAGTCGTGATTCCCATTACAAAAATATGATCAATCTCATACATCACATATATCATTCATCACATCTTCTGGCCATATCATATCACATAGCACTTGCTGCAAAAACAAGTTAGACGTCCTCTAATTGTTGTTGCAAGTTTTTACGTGGTTTGTAGGTTTCTAGCAAGAACGTTTCTTACCTACGTATGACCACAACGTGATTTGCCAATTTCTATTTACCCTTCATAAGGACCCTTTTCATCGAATCTGTTCCGACTAAAGTAGGAGAGACAGACACCCGCTAGCCACCTTATGCAACTTGTGCATGTCAGTTGGTGGAACCTGTCTCACGTAAGTGTACGTGTAAGGTCGGTCCGGGCCGCTTCATCCTACAATGCCGCCGAAACAAGAAAAGACTAGTAGCGGCAAGAAGAATTGGCAAACTCAACGCCCATAACTACTTTGTGTTCTACTCGTGCATAGTAACTACGCATAGACCTGGCTCATGATGCCACTGTTGGGAATCGTAGCATAACTTAAAATTTTCCGACGCTCACCAAGATGCATCTATGGAGTCTACTAGCAACGAGGGGAAAGGAGTGCATCTACATACCCTTGTAGATCGCGAGCGGAAGCGTTCCAATGAACGTGGATGACGGAGTCGTACTCGCCGTGATCCAAATCACCGATGACCGAGTGCCGAACGGACGGCACCTCCGCGTTCAACACACGTACGGTGCAGCGACGTCTCCTCCTTCTTGATCCAGCAAGGGGGGAGGAGAGGTTGATGGAGATCCAACAGCACGACGGCGTGGTGGTGGATGTAGCGGGTCTCCGGCAGGGCTTCGCCAAGCTTTTGCGAGAGAGAGAGAGAGAGGTGTTGCAGGGGAGGAGGGAGACGCCCAAGGCTTAGATGTTGCTGCCCTCCCTCCCCCACACTATATATAGGGCCAAGGGAGAGGGGGGGCGCAGCCTTGCCCCTTCCTCCAAGGAAGGGTGCGGCCAGGGGGGAGTCCTTCCCCACAAGGCACCTCGGAGGTGCCTTCCCCCTTTAGGACTCTTCCTTTTTTCTTATCTCTTGCGCATGGGCCTCTTGGGGCTGGTGCCCTTGGCCCATATAGGCCAAGGCGCACCCCTTACAGCCCATGTGGCCCCCCGGGGCTGGTGGACCCCCTTGGTGGACCCCCGGACCCCTTTCGGCACTCCCGGTACAATACCGATAAAGCGTGAAACTTTTCCGGCGACCAAAATAAGACTTCCCATATATAAATCTTTACGTCCGGACCATTCCGGAACCTCTCGTGACGTCCGGGATCTCATCCGGGACTCCGAACAACTTTCGGGTTTCCGCATACATATATCTCTACAACCCTAGCGTCACCGGACCTTAAGTGTGTAGACCCTACGGGTTCGGGAGACATGCAGACATGACCGAGACGCCTCTCAGGTCAATAACCAACAGCGGGATCTTGATACCCATGTTGGCTCCCACATGTTCCACGATGATATCATCGGATGAACCACGGTGTCGAGGATCCAATCAATCCGTATGCAATTCCCTTTGTCAATCGGTATGTTACTTTCCCGAGATTCGATCGTCGGTATCCCAATACCTAGTTCAATCTCGTTACCGGCAAGTCTCTTTACTCGTACCGCAATGCATGATCCCGTGACTAACGCCTTAGTCACACTGAGCTCATTATGATGATGCATTACCGAGTGGGCCCAGAGATACCTCTCCGTCACACGGAGTGACAAATCCCAATCTCGATCCGTGCCAACCCAACAGACACTTTCGGAGATACCCGTAATGCACCTTTATAGTCACCCAGTTACGTTGTGACGTTTGGCACACCCAAAGCAATCCTACGGTATCCGGGAGTTGCACGATCTCATGGTCTAAGGAAAAGATACTTGACATTGGAAAAGCTCTAGCAAACGAAACTACACGATCTTTTATGCTATGCTTAAGTTGGGTCTTGTCCATCACATCATTCTCCTAATGATGTGATCCCGTTATCAATGACATCCAATGTCCATAGTCAGGAAACCATGACTATCTGTTGATCAACGAGCTAGTCAACTAGAGGCTTACTAGGGACAGGTTCTGGTCTATGTATTCACACATGTATTACGATTTCCGCACAATACAATTATAGCATGAATAATAGACAATTACCATGAACAAAGAAATATAATAATAACCATTTATTATTGCCTCTAGGGCATATTTCCAACAGATATCACAAGACAACTCTAAAAAAATAAAATAAGTCATACAAGCATCATAATACAAGCCAGGCGCCTCGAGGGCTCGAATAAAAGTGCTCGATCATAGACGAGTCAGCGGAAGCAACAATATCTGAGTACAGACATAAGTTAAACAAGTTTGCCTTAAGAAGGCTAGCACAAACTGGGATACAGATCGAAAGAGGCGCAGGCCTCCTGCCTGGGATCCTCCTAAACTACTCCTGGTCGTCGGCGGCGGCCTGCACGTAGTAGTAGGCACCTCCAGTGTAGTAGGAGTCGTCGTCGACGGTGGCGTCTGTCTCCTGGGCGTCGGCATCTGGTTGCGACAACCAGGTAGAATGGAAAGGGGGAAAAGAGGGAGAAAAGCAACCGTGAGTACTCATCCAAAGTACTCGCAAGCAAGGATCTACACTACACACTACTAGAAAAAGGGCTATAGATAATATGGACACTAATGGCGCATCACACATGTGGTGCGCCACTACTATATACTAATGGCGCACCATGTGTTGAATGGCCATTAGTGTCCAAATACTAATGGCGCACCACATCCACGGTGCGCCACTAGTAAAAAAAAATTATAATTTTTTTCAAAATTACTAATGGCGCACCACTCCCACGGTGCGCCATTAGTAATTTTGTTTCAAATTTTTTTTCAAATTGTTTTTTTTAACTACTAATGGCGCATCATGGGTGTGGTGCGCCATTACTAGTTGAACTAGTAATGGTGCACCACTCCCACGGTGCGCCATTAGTAATTTTGTTTCAAACTGTTTTTTTTTTCAAAGCTACTAATGGGGCACCGTGGGTGTGGTGCGCCATTACTAGTTGAACTAGTAATGGCGCACCACTCCCACGATGCGCCATTAGTAACTTGGCCCAAACATTCCACCGAATGCACCCCCCCGGACCGCCTTTTCAGTTTTAAAAAAGATAAAAGAAAATGATGGAAATGTCAAAAAAATAAAAGAAAATAAGTTTCCCATGTGATATGTGGTCTACTTGTTGGGAAAATTTACAAATATGAATTTCGACTTTATTTGCAAAATCTCTCTGGAATTTGTAAAATGAGCATAACTTTTGCATACAAACTCGGATTAAAAAAATTATATGAAATATCATCTACTCGAAAAGTTACATCCGAATTTAACAGAGGGAACCTGTTAAACATTTACAAAATCCTCAAAAACCTAACAGAAAAAAAGTTACGGGGCTTTTAAGATCTAGAGGGGAAAAAATGAAAAAAATTCAAACTTACTAGTGGCAAAAAAAAATTGGTTTCGAACTTTTTTTGGAATTTTTTTTCAAAAAATGATACGTAATATGACCGGGAAGTTTGAAATATTTTTCAAAATTTCATCATACTCATGAACATGAACAAAGTCCTAGACATCAACAAGGTTTAATAGGATTGATATGATAGATATATCAACAAGTGCCTGTTAAGTGAGGTGGTGCTGGGGTTGGATAGAACTGCGAAGTTAAGCGTGCTCGGGCTGGAGTATGTGAGGATGGGTGACCTTCCGGGAAGTTTGACCACTTAGTGCGATTTGACTTGAGATTAAGCATATTGACCTGAGATTAAGCCATAGTGACCCGAGATTAAGAAAAAAATGAATAAAAATTTGCAAATTCTATGTGGTGCGCCATTAGTAAGCCAGAGCACATGGTTAAATATGGCCCCCTGGGAGGCATTCTAATGGCGCACCGAATGGTATACTAATGGCGCACCACATGGTGCGCCATTAGTATCTGGTATACTAATGCCGCACCTGTGGTGCGCCATTAGTAATAAAATTCTAATGGCGTGGTGCTAGTGGCACACCTGTAGTGCACCATTAGTAGGCAAAACAGGTGCGCCACTAGCAGGCCTTTTCCTAGTAGTGACATATGCATGGGTATATGTGTAAAGAGGCAATATCGGTGGACTGAACTGCAGAATACCAGAATAAGACTACGCTTCTGGCAGCCTCCCTCTTGCAGCATGTAGAAGAGAGTAGATTGAAGTCCTCCAAGTAGCATCGCATAGCATAATCCTACCCGACGATCCTCTCCTCGTCGACCTGTGAGAGAGCAATCACCGGGTTGTATCTGGCACTTGGAAGGGTGTGTTTTATTAAGTATCCGGTTCTAGTTGTCATAAGGTCAAGGTACAACTCCGGGTCGTCCTTTTACCGAGGGACACGGCTATTCGAATAGATAAACTTCCCTGCAGGGGTGCACCACATTACCCAACACGCTCCATCCCATTTGGCCGGACACACTTTCCTGGGTCATGCACGGCCTCAGAAGATCAACACGTCGCAGCCCTACCTAGGCACAACAGAGAGGTCAGCACGCCGGTCTAAATCCTATGGCGCAGGGGTCTGGGCCCATCGCCCTTTGCACACCTGCAGACCTAGCCTCCCTAATACAAGAGCAGGCGTTCCAGTCCAATCCGGCGCGCGCCGCTCAGTCGCTGACATCACGAAGGCTTCGGATGATACCACGACGCCGAGTGCCCATAACTGTTCTCGCGTAGTTGGTTAGTGCGTATAGGCCAGTGGCGAGACTCAGATCAAATACCAAGATCTCGTTAAGCATGTTAATTGAAGTATCCGTGAACGCCGACCAGGGCCAGGCCCACCTCTCTCCTAGGTGGTCTCAACCTGCCCTGTCGCTCCGGCACAAAGTAACAGCCAGGGGCCGTCGGGAACCTAGGCCCACATCTATCGGGATGGAGCCACCTGCCCCTTCAGCCCCCATCTCCGAACAGTATCATAAGTAATGTAACATTATAAAGTTTATAGCATGTGCCCATGATCACCTCCCGAGTGATCACGGCCCAGAAGTATAGCATGGCAGACGGACAAGAATGTAGGGCCACTGATGGAATACTAGCATCCTATACTAAACATTAGGATTGCAGGTAAGGGTAACAACTGTAGCAACAATGATAGGCTATGCAACAGAATAGGAGTAACCGAACAGTAACATGCTACACTACTCTAATGCAAGCAGTAGAGAGAAGAATAGGCGATATCTGGTGATCAAGGGGGGGGCTTGCCTGGTTGATCTGGCAAGAAGGAAGGGTCGTCAACACTGTAGTCGAACTGGGGGTCGCCCGCAGTCTCGGGGTCTACCGGAAAGAAGTAATGGAGGGGGAACATAATAAATAACAGAGCAATCAAAGCAACACAAAGCATAACATGGTGATACGCGGTGCTAGGGGTGACCTAACGCAGTAGGAGGTGATACCGGCGAAGGGGGGAAACATCCGGGAAAGTATCCCCGGTGTTTCGCGTTTTCGAACAGATGAACCGGAGGGGGAAAGTTGCGTGTTCGCTATGCTAGGAATGTGTGGCGGATGAACGGGCTGCGTATTCGGATTCGTCTCGTCGTTCTGAGCAACTTTCATCTACAAAGTATTTTCATCCGAGTTACAATTTATTTTATATGATTTTCTAAAGTTTTAACTATTTTTAGAATTTATTTAATTATTTTAAATCAACATTATCCAGAATAGTGTAAGCTGACGTCATCATGATGTAAGCATGACGTCAGCAGTCAACAGGGTGTTGACTGGGTCAAACTGACGAGAGGGTCCCGCATGTCATTGACTGATTAATTAACTAACAGTTAATTAGATTAAATAGTGATTAGAGTAATCTAATTATGATTAACTAAATTAATTAATTAATTGATATTTGTATTTATTTATTTATTTATATCTTTTTTTAACGTTCTGGGTGGGGCCCCTTTGTCATAGGCCCATAGGGGCCAATCGGGCGATGGGCGTCGGGCGCTGGCCCGTGGGTGTGCACCCGACTGGGCGCCGCGGGGCGGTTGGCGGGCGTCGGCGCCGGCGCAGGCGAGGTGCGTCGGGTGGAGGCGACAGGCTACGACGCGGTCGTGGGGGGAGGGGTCGCTCCCCCGATCCAGAAACGGGGCGGGGAGAGGGAGGAGGTGAGGACGGGGCGGCGTCGGTGAAGGGCGACGGGCGTCGGGGGCGACAGGGTTGGGCGAGCGGCGCGGGGCGCCGAGCTTGATTCCCCCGATCCAGATTGGATCAGGAAGGGGGGAGAGCGACGTGGGAGAGTGGGGGAGGGAGTGGGGTAGTGGGGGGTTGTGCGCTAGGGTTTCTAGGGTGGGGAGGGTTAATAGGCGCGGCTGGGCCGGCCTGGTTGGCCCGGCGGCTAGCTGGGCCAAGGCCTAGTGGGGGGGGTCCTCCTCTTTTTCTTTTGCTTTGTTTTATTTCTTTTCTTTATATTTATTCTTTCGTGATTTATTTTAGTTACATTTATTTTAATTTTAGTAAAATATACACTTAGCATCTAAATTAGTATTTCAACTTAGTCCACGGTCACAAAAAGTCTAATCCCCAGATAACTTAGTTTGACATTTTATTAATTATAAAAGGCATTTAATTAATGGTTTTGCTATTGTTTAAATCCTTATAGTTCAATTAAGCATTTTATAAAAGCTTGGTTTCTCCACCATAATTACTTACGATTTATTTGACACAACCCGAACATTTTAATTTTAATTTTTGAAAACTTTTCTTGTTTGCCTCTCATTTGAATTTGAATTTGAATCGGTTTTGAACTAACGCGAGTTTAACAACAGTAATCGAGGTGACGTGGCATTCATTAATAGTGGTTTACTGTAGCTTAATTATCCGGGCGTCACAATGCCAGGAATGACAGGCAGTAATTAGACTAAGCATCTTCCAAGAGATAAGGTAATTGTACACTGTTGGTAGTCATGTACCCATTAATTAGGCTAGGCTAATGTTTATCTATCAGCATTGGGAACAAAATACATAGGGATATTAAGAAGCTTTTACATGATGCTAGTTATATGTTACAATCAACCATAAGAATATGTTAGCCCTGGGACTAGCACTAGTAGAAAACGGGTCTTTTGTCCCGGTTCTAGAACCGGGACTAAAGGGTCGTTACTAAAGCCCCCCCTAGTCCCGGTTGTGTTACGAACCGGGACTAAAGGCCCTCCACGTGGCCGCTGTCTGGAGCTCGACCTTTAGTCCCGGTTGGTAACCGGGACTAAAGGAATATTTTTGATTTTTTTCGATTTTTTGAAAAAAAAAATGAATTTTTTTGAAATTTTCAAATTTCTAAATTATTTGCATTTAATCTCTAATCACCCCTCATCACTGCTCAATCTAATCTCTAATCTCTAATCACCCCTTATCACTGCTCAATCTAATCTCTAATCTGTAATCACCCCCCATAATTCCAAATCGATATTTTTGAAAAAAAAAAATCAATTTTATTGAATTTTTCAAATTTCTGAATTACTTGCTTTTAATCTCTAATCACCCCTCATCACTGCTCAATCTAATCTCTAATCTCTAATGACCCCCCATAATTCCAAATTGTCTAATTTCCCGGCAGGCCACCCATCCTCTCACTACTCCAGCCTAAGCACGCTTAACTTTAGAGTTCTATTCCCCCTTGTTTCCAAGTCTGCACTTGTTGTTTTCCTGACAATACTAAGCTGTCAATCCTATTAACCCTTAGGAGTTGAAGTTGAGCATTAAGTCACACGTTACACCGTTTGAGATTCAAACTATTATTCTTAAAACCAATGATTATTTAGTAACACCAATATTTCTTTAATAAGTAGTTTGACCATAGTTTGACCACAGTTTGACCAGATTTGACCAAAATTCAAAAAAACTGAAATAATTATTTAGTAACACTAATATTCTTGAATAATTATTCAGTAACACTAATATTTCTTGAATAAGTAGTTTGACCACGGTTGACCAGATTTAACCAAAATTCAAAAAAACATAAATTTAAGCATATCTTTTTGTCCTTTTAGAATTTGAGGATTCTAAAAATTTGCAAAACGGCCGTAGGCCGTCAAAATCAGATGTGGTTTTTCGTGCTGAACATTTTGATATATTATACGTTTTTTTCTGACATCGTATGCAAAAGTTATAGCTGTTTTACTTTTTCATAACACTTTTTTGCAAAACATGTCCAAATTTAAGTTTTTTAATTTTCCTAACTAGTAGATGTAGTAATATAACTACATCTCGAAGGATTTTATGTTTTGAAGTTTTTATCTTTTTTTTCTTTTTTCAAAACTGAAATGGCTGAGACACGAACCGGGACAAAAGGGCATCACACCCTTTGGTCCCGGTTCGTGTCTCAAACCGGGACTAAAGGTCTCATTTGAACCGGGACTAATGCCTTTAGCCGCTCGAACCAGGACTAATGTTCACATTAGTCCCGGTTCGTAATGCAACCGGGACTAATGTGTATATTGAGCTGTGACCAAAGCCCTGTTTTCTACTAGTGTAGCACTATACAGATCTAGCACCTCTGCTAGCATCCACGTTATATCTATCCTAGGATGCCCATAAAACACAATGTGTGGGTCACAAATAAATTCTACGAGGGTGGATTTGTAAGTGTCACAACCAAATCAACGAAAGAATCTGCAACAACGACATATAACAACAACTTCGAATAGCCAAATGTAAACAAAAATGTATACTATAAGAGTCTTTCAGCCAAAATACAACTTATACAATGAAGCGAATACGTTCCTTAGACATGTAAAGCTCAATAATTGCCTTAAGAAGGCTAAAGAAATGCAAACGATGTCCATATCTCTGCCCAGATATCTTTCTAGGATAACATGTTAATTTTGTCCTTCATCATACCTATTCCTAAAATCTTACCATCTGTAGCAATCTGGATCAAGAGAATAAATAAAGCAAGGTGAGTACACAACTGTACTCGCAAAACTTACATCAGATCTATCCACTTATGCATCATTCTCAAGGAAAGGGTTATGTGTCGGTTAAACAATAAGCACTAAGTATTCTATAGAGACACGTTACATCTTGTATCTATAAGAGATAAGGTAAGAGAGTGTACGAGGAAAAAGATCAAATAAGAACCATCTATTTCTATCATCAAACATAACACCTCACCCTGAATCATCCCTGGCATCACCCACAAGGAAGTAAGTCCATGGCACTTACCTCATTGGCACGTTTTTTATTAGTTGAACTAGATATAACTTAGAAACTAACAAGTTTAATGAGTGGGCAAGTTTTTGCAATTACGATTAAAATTATTATATGATCAAGGACAATATCTCTGAGCCGTCCATTACCACGGACATAGATATTTGAATAGATTTAACCCTACAGGGGTGAACCAAGTTACCCATACACATTGGACCGCCTCTTGTTGAACGCGGAAGTTAAGAAATTGAAAGAACCCTATGTTAATGGCTAAATCTATATTGCCCAAAATCGCCCTCAAATTATGTCAAATGAGAAAGTGATGAACATCAAAATTTGGTCCGAGGTTCCGGGCCACAGCGCGGAAGCTCCAAGCTTGCTTCAATTAGGACTTTTTTTATATGTTTTGGACATGATTTTGAGTTATTTTCTTGTCCGGCTGCCTCATATATAGTTGAGAGGTGACGGACAATCGAAACGACACAAAATCAGTTAGTACATATACTTTTCATATAGCTATTGCCTCTCTCCCTTGTTCTTGCTCTCTCATTTGATTTATTGGAGAGTAGCGGATCCGGTATTTCTAGGTGTGATGGGACTGACCTAAAATTACCCATAGCCGCTGCATTCCCTAATGGGTTCCATCTGGAGTTTGTAGGGTTTGGTCTTGTGAAAAGTCTCCCCTGCGTGTCTTGCATATTGTGCGTCAGGCGAGGTCCTCGGCGACTTTGTCTTGTATACCGCGCTCGGCTTCGGGGCTACACAGTGAAATCTTCATTTGTCAAAGGTTATCATGAAAACGGTAAAACTATTGTTTAGATTAAGAATATATGCCCAAATAATATGGAATTATTTATTACGCTATAGTTTTACTGGTAATGTATCACAATCTATGAGCATTAAGATAACCATGTGCCACCATATAAGAAAAGGATATTAAGAGGGCAATTTTTTATAACTATACATTATTACTACCCTTTTGGTAGTTATATATTACGATCACCCCTTAAGAGGAAATATTATTTGGTCTGCAGGTTTGTTGGCTACATGTCACGAATGACGAGCAATAAGTACAGTAAGCATCTTCCAACAATGTACGTAGGATGGTACTGTTGGTAGTTGTATACCCAGTAATTATATTAATAATGTTCATTTACCAGTATTGGGAACAGGAGACGCGATGATATTAAGAAGCTTTTACAAGATGCTAGGTATATGTTACAACCATCCATTAAAGACAGTATAACCGAACCCTTTTCGAGCCCTCTTACGCACTCACTAATTTAGGCCGTCGGATCACGTGTCCGAGCGGTTCTTGGCCGTCCAAGGCAGTCTTTTCCCCCGTGCGGGCTGATACTGGGCCGGCTGTCCTGGGCCGCTATTCCCGCGGCCGAATTAGGAGCTTCTAGTTCACTGGCATGAGCTAACGTCGGATGGCGAATGTATGATTGTGATTCTGCTCCGCGTCTTCGTAGCCCCCACTAACCTCCCCTCCCCTCCCCTCCCCTCCCCTCCCGGCACCACGTCACGCTCCACACCCCCAACCCCTCCAAGTGCGTTGCCGCTGTCCTTGTTGCCGCAGAGAGAGGAAGATAGAGTGACGACAATGGTAACGGCGAGCCAAACAGATCGCCCACACCATGCGGAGTGGAGCCGCTCAGATCTTCGCGATGGCGGCGGCCGACGTCACCACCATCCTCTACAGGTCTGTGTACCTCTCCTCCTCCTGCGTCTCCTATTTTCTATGAGTCGGTTGCTCGATCTGGTCTCCGAGATGGTTGAATGGGAGAGGAACATGAGAGGCCGAGCCCCAGAGTACGGTCGTCGCTGTCATGCAGGAAGATGCTATATCGAGCCTGCCGCCGCCGCCTCCACGCAGGAAGAGGCGTCCTGAGTGGCTACCGAGGCTGAAGACGGACAAAAGAGAAACCTCAAGGAGGCCGACGCAGGCGCGGTGGCGAATGGCGCCTGGGAGGACGCCAGCCGACCGCATGTGGAAGGCAACCCACAGGTTAATCTCTACGACACCCCACCCCACTCTATCCATGTGTGTGTTGTACCTAGGGTTTAGTGCACAAACCAGTAAGACCAATCTTGCAGTTGGACATGCTAATGCTGATGACTTGTCTGAACATATGTGCAGGGACAACGTGAACCTGCAAAATCAAATAAGAAAATGCGCATGTACACTATTATGATTTGTCATGGGCTAATGAAATTTGCAAGCCTAATTTGTCAAAGAATGGAGATCTCACCTGATCCATATGGAGTAAACCCCACTCCCTGTTCCAGATTTCTTCAATAATCTTATCTGAATCTTCAGACCGTTTGCCCCCAAATGCCACCATGTTATATATGTAGTCACAACAACACCAGCCATCCCTTGAAATTTCTCTGTTTTATCTTATGTAAAACAGCTGTTATGTTCATCTCTTATACTTGACCTGAGCTTGAACTGGAATGCCCATTTATCAATAGACACAGCATATGTGACTAAGCATAGATAACTCTTCTTAATACGACAAGCTCCAGACACACCTACCAAGGACATACCAGCACCACAAGGCCTGACCTTGCTCTGCCTGCAAAGTCATGGCAAAAATTGTTCAGAAAAGGAGAAGAAGCAGCAGTTCATACTCTGCAGATACTTGAGTTCCAAAACTAACAATTAACAAATGAACCCAGGGCAGTATTTTCTTGCTAACGCTGAGAGCAGTGAGACTGTCCCTATATTTTGCATAAATTTGACAGATTATTTCAGAATTTGGTAGAAGTCAATAAACCCAAAAGAATGCTAATGAACCCAAAAATGTCCATTGGGCAAAAAAAGAAAATGCATACTTCTAACCGCTAGCCTACACCCTACAAGGTAGAGATCATACTTTAGTTTGCGGAGCAAATGCGCTGAGACAATCTGCAAATGAGCTCAAGTGCAACAAAATTTTTACAAAGGATGCAGATGTTCTTTCAAATGCCATGACTCGTCCAGTTGAATTGTTTGTAACTCATGTGAGTATTGACAAGGCTGAGCAGCTTATTAAGAGTGTTATAGCTGAGGTATGCTAAAGGTATCGGTTTGTAGTAGTTCACTTTAGATGCAATCTGTGAAGTTACATCTCTATGGTTCCATCAAATACATCTATTCCAGGCTGAGCTGGCGGTTCCTCTACCTTGATAGCCAAAGTTTTTGGGTCCAGACAGTCCGGTTCAGAGGAGTTTGAGAGTGAATGCATGCGCTCGGGCTCCCCCAACCTTGACCTCGACGTCAAGCAGTGGTGCCCCTCTCATGGCCAGTTGAAGTGGCGTCCCCAGGCACGCTGCCATCAAGATGGAGACCATGCTTCAGCCCTTCAGCCACCGCTGGCCTTGTCGTCCTCTCTAGGTTCAAGGAGGAGCGAGTAGGAGGACATGGAGTAGCACTCGTATATCGTGTGTATCCTTCACTTTATTATTCCAAATCAGATTACCCTGCCAAGGTCAGTACTACTTTTTGTTGTTTCTTGTTATCAATATTTTTGTATCGCTTCTAAAATGTCAATTGCCAATCATTCTCCATAGATGTAGTCATCCAGTTCTATGACCTAAAATATATGTTATCCTTTGCTCAGTTAGTACATAAATATTCAGAAATAGTTCACCGTGTAATTTAAGATTAAAATTTATGTTAATTAGGCTTTAGCTTGTCATGCTGCTTTTGTCTGTTTGGTGAAGTTGAACTAAAAACATAATTAGCATTTTTCTTCATGTGCTCATCATCAGCCTTTAATGTGGATGTTGTACTGACATGTAAACTTCTTGCAATAGTTGTAGTGTGTACGGATACTAATTTATATGATCTCTCTTTTCTTCCCTCCCTTTATTAGGTCCGCTTGGTGGTTAAAGCGATATGTAAATCAATCATAGTAAAATACTGCACAAGGAAGATGTCTTATCTCCGGTCTTTAATTTGGACGTCACATTTAGACTTCCTGCCATAACCATGGTGTGTAGTGATACTAATATGTATGCTCTCTTTCCTGCCTCCCTTTTTATTTTTATTGTGATATGTTTGGAGGCTAAAGTAATTTGTATCTCAATTATTGCTAGATCACTAAGCTAGGAATCTGCTTTGACTAAATGACTGAATAAATATCACATGTAATCTTAGTAAGCTCTCCAGAATAAAGGGAAACAACTTCTTGGTTCATATTCAGATACTGAAATTAACTTTTATGTTTGCATCATTGCTATTACTATGTACTATGCTTGGATGGTACACCAGCCTCTTGTAACTTGATATATACAAAACGTAGTCAAACTTCACCTCTTCTATTGCTAACAAATATATATGCCAGGATACACTACTAGGAAAACGGCTATAGCTCATATGCACATTAATGGCGCACCAGGTATAGCAGTGGCGCACCAGATACAGGTACGCCATTAATGGCCATATTACTAATAGCGCACCTGGTGTATGATGCGCCATTACTAGTTTTATCCTGGCCCCACACCCCTTCCCAGACTTAGCAGTGGCGCACCAGGGTATAGTGCGCCATTACTAGTTTTAACTAGTAATGGCGCACCACACCCACGGTGCGCCACCACTAACAATTTTTTTTATATATTTTTTTCAAAACTAGTAATGGCGCACCACACCCACGGTGTGCCACTACTAACATTTTTTTACTTTTTTTTCAGAACTAGTAATGACGCACCACACACCAGGTGCGCCATTAGTAACCCTGGTTACCAATGGCGCATTCCTAGGAGGTGCGCCATTGGTAACCTGAGAGCAGCTAGATATTTTCGACAGCCACCTACCACACTCACTTTCCCCACTTCATTCTCTCCACCTCTACCAAGCTTGGTCTCGGCTGCCTCGTCCTCCTCACCTTTATTGAGAAGACGTACAATGACCGAGGCCAACAGAGGACGGACGGAGATATAATCAAAGAGCACAACTCATGTTTCACGCGTTGGTTCAAGGACAAGCTTCTGTCGTACCCTTTACATGAGGATTCTTCCGCGGAAGAAAAACTCATATTCGCCTTGTCACAGGGCGCCGAGCACAACCTGATGACCTATGAGGCGTACGGTATCAACGGCTACACATTCTACACCGAGGAAAAGGACATGAAGAGCGATTATCAGAACTCCGGGGTAACGATGGAATCCTACACCGGTAACGACAAGGACAGATGCTACGGAAGGATCGAGGAGATCTGGGAGCTGAGCTACGCTGGAGAGAAGGTCCTGACGTTCCGTGTCAGATGAGCCAAGAGCGTCTTAAAAGAAGACCGGTATTTCACCACCATGGTTATACCCGAAGCCAAATCCAAGACCGCGGGCGCCAACGTCACCGCGAAAAATGAGCCATGGGTACTGGCTTCCCAAGTGGACCAATGCTTCTTCATTACCGACCCGTCAAAGCCCAGTCGTGTTGTCGTGAGGAGAGGCAAAAGGAACATCATCGGAATGGATGGAGTCGCCAATGAGCAAGACTTCGACAAGTACGGCGACCCGAAGATGGAAGATGACGACGACGATGAAGTACCATACACCACAAGAAGAAGCAGGACCACCCTACCTAAAGGACGTCCGTTCAAGAGAAGAACTCCATTTGCGAAAAAGAAAGGCAAGAAGATTGTGAAAAGATAGCTAAGATCGAATCACGACGTGTCGACCGCGTGTGTATCAGTGGCAAGCTCAATTATTACATGCAACTAAGTTGAAGTATGGAAATGGCATTTCTTCTGTTCTAGTCCTCTATCCAGTAACCTCTTTTGTTCAAAATAGTGGGGATTAATGTTGTCTGTACTTACCTTCCATTTGTAACTTTTCCATCACCAAGTTGAAGTATCGACCACGCCTTCTTCCTGGATATTTAATTTTTGTTCTTCTCCCTCTTGTTTTGTTGCAAATCATCATTTACAGCCACCTTGGGCTTCTTTGTTTATTCTGGTATTTTATTTTTCAGTGTTCCTTTTCCTGCTTAAATTTGCAAACATTTTTTGAAAATGCGAATATTTTTCTAACTCACAAAAAGTATTGAATTTGTTAATATTTTTTAAACTCATGAATATTTTTAAATTTCACGGGCACTTTTTGAATTCATGAATATTTTTTCAAATTTGATGATATTTTTTCATATTCATAAATATTTTACCAATTCACAAATGTTTTGCAACGCAAATATTTGAAAATTAGTAATAACTACTTATATCGTAACATTTTAAAATTTATGGTCATTTTCTAAAAAATTATTACATGCAAATAAAATCCAAAAAAAAGTTAGTAATGGCGCACCAGGAGAAGGTGCGCCATCACTATCACGGTGTTTATGGCGCACCCCTGGAAGGTGCGCCATTAATATACCAATTTTTATTTATGTTTATTCTGATATTTTATTTTTCAGTGTTCCTTTTCCTGCTTAAATTTGCAAACATTTTTCTAACTCACAAAAAATATTGAATTTGTTAATATTTTTTGAACTCATGAATATTTTTAAATTTCATGGGCATTTTTTGAATTCATGAATATTTTTTCAAATTTGATGATATTTTTCATATTCATAAATGTTTTACCAATTCACAAATGTTTTGCAACACAAGTATTTGAAAATTAGTAATAACTACTTATATCTTAACATTTTAAAATTTATGGTCATTTTCTAAAAAATTATTACATGCAACTAAAAATCCAAAAAAAATGTTAGTAATGCCTCACCAGGAGAAGGTGCGCCATTGCTATCACGATGTTTATGACGCATCTCTAAAAGGTGCGCCATTGCTAACTCTCCCCCACTAAAAGATCCCAAATCCTCCCCAATCTCACACCTCTCTCCCCCCAATCCTGCCCCCGTCCTGCGCCCCCGACCTGCGCCGCCGCCCCCACTACTGGAATCAGCTAATTTGCCATCTGCCAGCTCTTTGCCGTCTGCTAGCTGACGGCAAAGAAGCTCTTTGCCATCAGCTACCCAAAAGCAGACGGCAAAGAAATGGCAGACGGCAAAGAAGCTCTTTGCCATCTGCGAGCTCTTTGTCGTCCGCTGGCAGACGGCAAAGAGAGAGGTGGCCCCCACCCCCCGCCCATTTGGAAAATACTTAACGGCCCACCTCTTTGCCGTCTGCCAGCAGACGGCAAAGAGGCAAAAGGGCGGACGGCAGAGAGTGGCGGACGGCAAAGAGGACACTACCTAACGGCCCGTACCCCCCGCCCGTTACTCTGTTCTCTCCTCGCCGAGCCCCGCCACCACTTCCCACCCCACCGCCGCCGCCGCCGCCCGCCGCGCGCCGCCGCCCCCACCACTCGCCGCCGCCCGGTCGCCCCACCACCCCGCCGCCCCACCGGCCGGCGCCGTCGCCCCCGCCGCCCCGTCGCCCCACCGCCCCGGCCCCCCGCCGCCCCACCGCCCCGTCGCCCCCCCCCCCCCCCGCCCCGGCCCCCCGCCGCCCCGGCCCCCCACCGCCCCGCGCCCCATCGCCCCGGGCCCGGCCCCCCGCCGCCCCAGGCCGCCCCCGTGCCCCGGCCACCTCCTCCACCGCCCCGCCCCCCTCCTCCACCGGCCCTGCCCCAGGTGAGCCCCCCTCCTTTTTCTGTTTTTTCTGTTTTTTTCCTTTTTAGTTTTAGTTTTAGTTTAGATTTAGTTTTAGTTTTAGTTTTAGTTTTAGGTTTAGTTTAGTTTGAGGAAAGAAGAAGAAGAAGAGAAAAAGAGGAGAGGAGGAGAAGAAGAAGAGGAAAAAGGAAAGGAAGAAGAAGAAGAGGAGGAGGAGAAGAAAAAAGAAGAAGAGGAAGAAGAAGAAGAAAAAAGAGGAGAGGAGGAGAAGAAGAAGAGGAAAAAGGAAAGGAAGAAGAAGAAGAGGAGGAGGAGAAGAAAAAAGAAGAAGAGGAAGAAGAAGAAGAAGAAAAAAGAGGAGAGGAGGAGAAGAAGAAGAGGAAAAAGGAAAGGAGGAAGAAGAAGAAGAAGAAGAAGAAGAAGAAGAAGAAGAAGAAGAAGAAGGAAAAAAAGGAAGAAAAGGAAGAAAAGGAAGAATAGGAAGAAGAAGAAAAGGAAAAAACCCCGACCCGACACGGCACCCCGACCCGACACGGCACCCCGACCCCGACCCGGCACCCCGACACGACACCCCGACCCCTAGACCCCGACCCCGACACCCCGACCCCGACCCCGACCCCGACACCCCGACACCGAGCCTGACCCGACACCCCGACCCCGACACCGACACGGCACCCCGACCCCGACCCGGCACCCCGACCCCGACCCCGACCCCGACACCCCGACCCCGAGCCTGACCCGACACCCCGACCCCGACACCGACACGGCACCCCGACCCCGACCCGGCACCCCGACCCGACACCCCGACCCCGAGACCCCGACCCCGACACCGACACGACACCCCGACACCGACTCCCTGACACCACACCCACCCTTACCCCGACACCGACACGGCACCCCGACCCCGACCCGGCACCCGGACCCGACACCCCGACCCCGAGACGGCACCCCGACCCGACACCCCGACCCGGCACCCCGACCCGACACCCCGACCCCGAGACCCCGACCCCGAGCCTGACCCGACACCCCGACCCCGACACCGACACGGCACCCCGACCCCGACCCGGCACCCCGACACGACACCCCGACCCCTAGACCCCGACCCCGCGACCCCGACCCCGACCCCGACACCCGGACCCCGAGCCTGACCCGACACCCCGACCCCGACACCAACACGGCACCCCGACCCCGACCCGGCACCCCGACCCGACACCCCGACCCCGACCCCGACACGGCACCCCGAGACCGACACGACACCCCGACCCCCGACACCTCCCGAAAAGGTGTTCTTTGGCCTTCCAGAAGCCGACGGGCTCATGTATTTGTGAATTATTAGTTAGGTCATATATCTTTCGATTTTGTTATGAAAAACATCATATATAATTGTGTTGATCGGGTAGTTTTAAATGTGCAGTCGTTTCATCGCTGCGAGGTTTGGTGTTCGACGACCTCGCCGTGCGTTTGACGAGCTCTGCCCCTTCGTTCGTGGGTGAGCACAAATGACATGTCCTCCTCCCCCATTAATTATTTGATCTATTCCGATGAAACTTGATAGCTAGCTATATATGTGTCTTGAATCATCAGTATGCGTAACCAATATGTGTCTCCCGTTCGAAAGCGTCATAGTTATAAATATGCATGCATTTGCATATTTATAACTTTGATTCTTTCGAATTGTCCAACGCTATCCATGGACAGCCCGAGTATGTTTAGATTGGGTTCGTTTTCCCATATGCTTTGCTCCGGATCCGACGCATAAATTTTGTCAGTGCCTCCCCTGTTGTTCTCCGGGTACACATCCTCTCTGTTTATTGCAGAGACGTGTATCAGGAGAACAGCGGGGAGGTGCTGCCGAAATTTTGCGTAGGATCCGGAGCATAGCATGGGAAAATGAACCCAATCTAAACATACTCGGGTGGGATTAGGACCTATCATTACCTATTAGAGTGTAGGTTGCATGGACGTAATAAAATTGACAAAGTAGATCAACTAATGAATATATACATGGTGAATTATATATATATATATATATATATTTGTTGTGTGTCTAGTAGCTCTGAAAGTCAAGATGAGTGATCGTGCGTGGATGTACACCGGTCACACTGGTCAGAACAAATGGAGCACTGAATGGTTCACAAAAACCAACGGGTTTGTGCGAGCCGCATTTGCAAATGGCCAGAGAAAAACCTGGTGCCCCTGTTTACGGTGCGGCAATTGGGAAAAGAGGATAGAGGCTAAAATGGGCAAACACCTGCAGAAGAGTGGTTTTACGCCCGATTATACGGTGTGGACATTTCATGGTGAGTCTTCCCAACGTGACCGAGCTGAGGTGGATCGTCGTCGCACCGACGAGCATGGTACCGGGATGGAAAACATGGTGCAAGACTTCGATGATGCTCGGGATTCGGACGAGGAGATGGAGGAATCTGCAAAGGCCTTCAATGAAATGTTGGAGTCTTCAAAACGTCCGCTCCAAGAGCACACTGAGCTTTGTCAGTTGGATGCCATCTCACAAGTAATGGCTCTGAAGGCTCAGTTCAACTTGGGCAGAGAATGCTACGATGCAATGATGACAGTATTTGGACGCTTTCTACCCAAAGGCCATGTAATGCCTGCAAACCTGTACCAGTCGGACAAAATCCTCCGTGCACTAAAGATGCCCTATGATAAGATACATGCCTGTGAGAAAGGATGTGTCTTGTTTAGGCTTGACTATGCGGACTTGAACTATTGTCCCATTTGCAAGTCTTCCAGGTATGTTGTGGTAGACAATGGTATGGGTGAGAAGACACAGACCAAAATCCCCATTAGTGCTCTTCGGTATATGCCAATCGTACCAAGACTTCAACGTCTTTTCATGGTCGAAGAGACGGCCAGACAGATGACATGGCACAAAACGGGCAAAAGAACCGAACTAGATGCACATGGGAATCTGATGATTGTACACACATCGGGTGGTGTTGCGTGGAAAAAGTTTGATGAATTACGTGGTGACAAAGCGGCAGATCCGAGGCATCCTCGAGTCGGCATCAGCACGGATGGGTTCAGTGTGTTTGGTATGACAGCAGCCCAATACAGTTGTTGGCCCGTATTTGTCTTTCCACTCAATCTCCCCCCCCCCCCCCCCGGACAGATTCTGCAAAGAAAGAACATTTTCCTAACGTTGATAATTCCAGGGCCCAACTATCCGGGGAAAAATATGAATGTGTACATGCAAACGCTTAAGGACGAATTGCAAGAAGCCTGGGATAATGGGTTCAAGACATACGACGCCTATAGCAAACGGAACTTCATAATGCGTGTCTGGTACATGTACTCGACGCATGACTTGCCGGCGTATGCGTTATTCGTTGGCTGGTGTGTGCATGGAAGGTTCCCATGCCCCACATGCAAGGGAGCTCTTGAGTTTCGTTGGCTTCAGGCCGGTCGCAAGTTTTCTTGCTTCGACATGCGTAGACAGTTCCTGAATCCTCGCCATAAGTTCAGGAAAGACAAGAAGAACTTCATCAGAGGTAGAGTTGTCAAAAACTCTGCACCACCTGCATTCACAGGCCAACAGACCCTGGATCAGTTAAACGCTCTCGAGCCAGATCTAGAGCGTCCAGGGTACTTCAAGGGGTATAATTCTAAGCACGCCTGGACTCACAAAACATGCTTATGGGATCTGCCTTACTTCAAAGACCTCCTTTGCCCACACAACATCGACGTGATGCACACTGAGAAGAATATCGCCGAGGCACTTTTTGGTACATTGTTCGGCATAGATGGGAAGTCAAAGGATAATACTAAGGCTAGAGTCGATCTGGAGGCGCTATGTGATAGGCCGTTACAAAACATGAAAGAACCGAAAGGAAAGCAGAACTGGACGAAGCCAAAGGCATGGTTCAATCTTGGAAGGCCAGCTATGAGGGAAATTATCTTGTGGGTGAAAATGCAGTTGATGTTCCCCGATGGGTATGCAGCGAATCTACAGAGGGGAGCCAGTCTTGATAAATTGAAGATATTTGGTCTCAAGAGTCATGATTGGCACATATGGATTGAGCGGGTAATGCCGGTGATGTTGCGTGGCTTCATCCCTGAGGATGAATGGCTAGTACTGGCAGAACTCAGCTATTTCTTCCGTGTTCTTTGTGCGAAAGAACTATCGCCTGGCGTGCTAGAAGAAATGGAAGAGTTGGCGCCGGAGTTGATCTGCAAGTTAGAGAAGATCTTTCCACCGGGCTTCTCTAATCCAATGCAACATTTGATTTTGCATCTCCCGACCGAGGAAAGATTGGGGGGGCCCGTGCAAAATCGTTGGTGCTAACCAACTGAGAGGATGCAGAAGACGCTTCGACAAAAATGTAAAAATAAACGTAGAATTGAAGCATCGATGGCTGAGGCATTCATCACTGAGGAGGCGGCAAACTTCGTGACAGCACACTACGAAGCCAAAAATCGTCATTTGCATAATCCGAAGCCTCAGTACAATGCTGACGACCCTAAAAAGGGTGGATCAAACCTCAGCCTATTCAAAGGGAATCTCGCACCAGCTAGTGTTTCAAATCCAGTATCTTTGGATAACGAACAATGGCGGACCATTTCGTTGTATATCTTCAACAACCTGATAGAAGTGCGGCCGTACATCGAGTAAGTTCTCGGTACATAGTTTCGCAACTTCTATTTTCTTTGAACTGCTCTTATTCCTGGATATTTCATACAGTCGATACGCCGCCTTATTCTCGTATGGAGCGGTGATCCAAAAGGATTCTGTCGAAGAGTATGAGCTTCTCGCAAAGCAAGGAGGCGGCTATCCCGGTTTCATCTCTTGGTTCAAACAAACGGTAATTTCTATTAGACTTGTAGGCTAATTTGCAGGCGGCTATCCCGGTTTCATTTGCTAATTTGTGCGTAATGCAACAATCCTCTCATATTAAACTTGTAGGCTAGTTCAGAGTCTATGGACGCCGAATTGAGACAAGTCGCTAATGGTTTTGACTATAAGGTCCGTTCATTTGACAAATACGACATCAACCGGTATCGCTTTCGTACCTATGGCAAAGAGCTATCTATGGCCGACCGAAAGTCTACAAATTGTTGTGTATCTGCTATCGGCGAAGGAGGTACCGAGTATTATGGGAGAGTTGAAGCAATTTATGAACTTCTATTCTATGGTGAAAACCCACCGAATGTCGTAGTCTTCAAATGTTATTGGTTTCAGCCGAAGGAGACTAGAAGGACTCATGAACATATAGGGCTAGTTGAAATCAACCAAAGCACCCATTTAGATGTTCCTGATGTCTATATTACGGCTCAACAGGCGACCCAAGTATTCTATCTACCGTGGGCCTGCCAAACTAATCCAAATCTGAAAGGTTGGGATGTCGTTTATGAAGTGCCGCCACGTGCTAGACTATCTCCCCCAAAGGAAGAGGATTATGAACCTCACATTAACCCAGACACATATGAAGGAGAATTCTTCCAAGAGACACGTCTTTCCAAAAAGCGTTTCAAGAACCGCTATACTTCACCCCAAAACATTGAAGTAGACAGCGACAGTGAATCCGACATCACCCCAGAGGAGGAACAAGAAGAGCCGGAACAAGAAGAGGTTACTGCTGCGGATGACCTGTCATTGCTTGACCGATTACGTCAAGGTGGCCTTGCACATGTTGATGCCACTGAACCCTATGAGCCCGTCATTGATTATAGTGATGATGATGATTATGCATTTATTGATGATACTGATCGAGATTATTAGTAGTGTCAGGTATTAAAATTTTTAATGTTGTACTTGATGATGATACACTTAAGTGATACACATATTATTATTCATGTCGGTCTTCTTTTTATGTTGTACTAATTTCGTTTACTGTTTGTCATGGCAGGTGTTGAAAGATGGTGGGCGCTGGTCGGGAGCGCGCCAAGGCCCCTTCTTCGTCGGCGCGTGGTCTGAGGTCTTCCATTCCAGACGCACCTCTCCACCGAGCGTTGCTGGACAGTATGGCCACACCGCCGGGCCCTTCTTCGTCGACCGCGGTGCCCAGCAGGGGACGAGGTAGGAAGAGAGGAGGTGGGGCACGTGGTCGCGGGAGAGGAGGTAGGGTGACTGCTACGGCGCCTTCCTCGCCGCCACCCCCAGCTGTTTCACCCGAGCACGTGACTGCTAGGGTGGACGCGTCCGAGGAGGAGGCTACACGGACTCCGGTCCACGAGCCTCCGGTCCACGGGTCTTGGGCCCACGAGCCTCGGGTCGACTGGCCTTCGGCCCACGAGAGTTCGGCCCACGAGACCCCGGAGGAGCACACGTCCGGATGGGGTACCTGGCCGGATCAGCCCGACGAGCCGAGTGGCCATGCTGATGATGGCGGGGAGCCGACTGATCTTGAGGAGGAGGGGGGCACCGTCTACCAGCGTGGTGCTACACGGCTCCCGTCCGTGTCGGCGACCCGCGAGCATAGGTGGTTGATTTTCCCTGATGGGGAGAGGTACCTAAGTGCATTTAATATTTTTGTACCTTGTGCATTCACGTTTCTTTAAATAACTAATGCGTTGGCCTTGTCATGCTGCAGGGGTTGGGACCACCATCATAGTGTCTGCCGGCCCAACTCCGTCCTTGGAGTTCTTTTCCGGCAAAACTTCCCGGGGTTTGTCACGTTGCCTGGTGAGGGTCGGCTTCCAGAGCTTGGATTGAGCTGGGAGCACTACGTGGCTGCCCCGGCCCCGCCGGATGTCATTATCGACGGTGTCGTGTGCGACACGAGGGAAGACATGGTGATCAGGACGTTCTGGGTAATTTCTCCTTTACACATTTAAAAATCTTCAACTAGCTAGTTATTAATTGTACTAATCAATATTGTCTCATTTGATTGCAGACATTCTACAGGTGTGAGGAGGGATACGAGGAGGACGCGGCACATGTTATCGAGAACGTCTGCAAGCGCCTACTCCAGAACTTACGGCACGAGGCTCAGGTGCAGGCTGTTCGAGACTACTACGCCTTGCGTGGTATCAAGAAGACCAAGCCGGCGTGCCGCGATAAGTTCCTGAGTAAGGAGCAGTACATGAAGGTAATTCTTAAGGCCTTCTACTTAAGTTCCTTCATTTAGTAATTCTTAGCCGTAGCGCTCAAGTTTCTATTTGCTAACTTAGGCGCCTCCAAGATGGTGTGCGGATCGGATGGATTGTTGGGAGGTGTTGGTCGATGAGTGGTGCTCAAAAGAATGGCTAGCCCTCCACAACGAGGCCAAGGACAAACGTGCCCAAATGGAAGGTGTGCCACACCATCAAGGCAGCTCCAACTTATATCAGTTCGGGCGCAACTGGGTATGTGGTTTGCTTCATGATTCATGCAATTCATTCATCATGCTAGCTTGAGCCCTTTAATTACTAATTTACATTGTTTCTCTCTTTCAGGCACGCCACAATAAGGTGGATAAGGTGCCAGAGGTGTACGACCTGTATGCCATGGCCCACACTGCCTCTTTCAAGAAAGTCAAGGCTTTCTCTCAGTCTGACCTCGATGATGCAAACAACTTCACCAACATCTCCTCCCACAACAAGCTCGTGAGATATAGAGATGAGGGGAAGGCGAGGAAAGGGGAGGACTTTAACCCGAGCCAGGGTCCCATTGATCCAGAGCTGGTGATGATATCTGGTGGCGGGAGGTCCCATGGCTCCATAGCCATTGGAGATGGACTTATCCGTTGTCCTAGCACTCTCCCGGAGATCAAGGCGCGTCAGTCGAGCTCCGCTCCTGAGATAAGGCCTCGTGAACGGCCAGTGCAACTCGCCATCAAGGTTAGTGATACGTACTCAGTTATCTTTCTCCATTACATTGTGTGCGCTTCCATCAATGATTACAAATGGTCATGTGAGTGGTGTTGCAGGCTGCTATACAGAGTGAGAGAGATCGAACGGAGAAACTTCTGGCGGAGGCGGCGGAGAGGCAGCGGGAGTTGGAGGAGAGGACGACAAAGATGATGGAGGAGGAGAGGGCACGGAATGACATGCAGGCAAGGGCCATGTACGAGCTCCTTGTGGTAAGTTTCTTCTGCAGATTAGCCAAAACATTCATGTAGTGTTTGTCTCATTACTAACTAGTATGACTGAGTCGTCGAAACCAAATGTGCAGTCTGTGTGCGAGAAGACAGGTCAGACCGCTCCGCCGATGCCAGTGATTGCTCCTGGGACCACGGTGAGTTTTATTTGAATGGACATTACTTGCTAGTCTTAACATTTGAGTGTCATCATGCTAACAAGACATTGGAAATGATCTTTGGTGCAGCGTAACTCCAGACAAGCATCGCACGATCCTTCTCCAGCTACCGACACGAGCCACCCCGCTCCTACACCTCCTGGATCTTGGTAAGTTTATCTAGTGTTTTGCTTAACACATGCATAAAGACCTAGACTTAGCTTTAATTAGCTTAGTTAGCTCATAGACGATCCATTTTACTTAAGTTAGCTCTAAAATGACCCATTTTACCTAGGTTACCTTATAAATGATCCAGTTCATCCAAGTTAGCTCAAAAATGACCCATTTTACCTAGATTAGCTCCTAAATGATCCATTTTACCTACGTTAGCTTTAAAATGACCCATTTCAACTAGGTTAACTCCAAAATGACCCATCTTACCTAGTTTATCTCATAAACGATCCATTTCAACTAATTTAGCTCATAACCGATCCATTTCACCAAGTTAGCTAAAAAACGATCCATTTCACCTAAATTAGCTCTTAAATGATCCATTTCACCTCAGTTAGCTCAAAAAGATCCATTTCAACTAAATTAGCTCATAAATGATCCATTTCACCTAAGTTAGCTAAAAAACGATCCATTTGACCTTAGTTAGCTAAAAAACGATCCATTTCACCTTAGTTACCTCAAAAACGATCCATTTGACCTTAGTTAGCTCATAAACGACCCATTTCAACTAAGTTAGCTCATAAATGATCCATTTCACCTTAGCTAGCTCATAAACGACCCATTTCAACTTAGTTAGCTCATATATGATCCATTTCACGTAAGTTAGCTCATAAATGACATACTCTTCTTGTTCTAGTCTTCTTCTTGTTCCACTCTTCTTGTTCTAGTCTTCTTCTTGTTCTACTCTTCTTGTTCTAGTCTTCTTATTCTAGTCACCTATTTCTAACTTTCTTATTTTTTATTTTGCAGATTTCATTCACTTGACGAAAGCTTGCATAGATGGAGTGCTCCTTATCCCTTTCTCTGTTTCTTTTGTATCGTTGAACTATGCATGTATCTTGGTAGTTGGATGAACTATGCTATGTATGATGGAACTTGGTAGTTGGATGGAACATATGTGATGAAGTTATGTGATGGAACTATGTATGATGGAACTATGCATGTTGGATATCTTATATGTTTGCTGTGAAAATTGTTGTCATATATATCTTATGTGATGGAACTCTGCCTTGTGAAATATATCTATATATGCCATATATATTTTCTGTGAAATTTTTTGGATTTAATAAAAAACAGAAAAAAAGACCCAATATGCAGGCTCTTTGCCATCTGCCACCGACGGCAACGGGCTCTTTGCCGTCTGCCACCGACGGCAAAGAGGACACATGGCATCCAGCTGTGCTTCCTGGGAGCTGACCCATTTGGTCAGTTTGCCTACAGTGGCAGACGGCAAAGAGTTTGCCGTCAGCGGCGGACGGCAAAGGCCTGCCATGTAGTGACGTGTAGATGACATCATACGGCGGACGACAAAGACAGTAGAAACTTTGCCGTCCGCTGGCAGACGGCAAAGGCACTAGAATGTTTGCCGTCCGCGGCGGACGGCAAAGGCCTGCCGTTAGCCACTTAACGGACTGAGAGCACAATTATTGCCGTCCGCCCTCTTTGCCGTCCGCGGCAGACGGCAAAGAGCCTTTGCCATCAGCCGCCAGGAAGCAGACGGCAAAGTAGCTGTTTACCGTAGCCTACTTTGCCGGAGCCTTTTGCCGTCCGCCATTCATGCCTTTGCCGTCCGCCATGGCAGACGGCAAAATAGCTGATTCCTGTAGTGCCCGACCCACTGCGCCGCCGCCCCGACCCGCTGTGCCGCCGCCCCTACCTGCGCCGCCGCCCTGCCTCCTTGGCCCCCCTCCCCACTTGCCCCCTCGCGCTTCCCCTCGCCCTCTCCGCCTTCTCCTCTCCTCCAGATCCGCGTCGGCAACCCGCGCGCGACGCGCCCGTCGTCGGCCACCTCGCACCGCCGTGGCAACCGTCGACCTCGTGCCACACCGACGTGCACAAGCACTCCACCTTCCTCGACTACGTCTCCGCGGACAAGCCGCAGGACGCAGGACGCCCCCGCGACGCCTTCCCCGCCACCGGCTTCCTCCTGGGCCCGGCGGACTCTGGCGAGCTCTCCCCCGAGCCCGCTTTGCTCACCTGCAGGTCACCGTGAGCTCCTCAAGGTTTGCCCTCCACTTCCCATCCCTTCCCTTCCTCATCTCGGTTCCTTCCCTTCCCTGCTCTCTTCTCTGACCCCCATCTCATCTATCTTCTGCTCTCTTCTCTAGGTAGGTGACGACCACGCCGCAGCGAGGTTCTCCAAATCCCGGCGACCTAGGTATGATTCCCTCCTCCTCCGAACCCCCTACTCATTTGTCTTCCATTTGCTGCGGCAAATCAGCAGTCCAAGCCCAAGGTCCTCGATTTGTTTGTGCAGCAAATCAAGCTCGTGTCTTGCAAATTGCCACAACTGAACCAGCTGTAGTCCTCCCTAGTTTACTATGTAATGCATATTTACAAGAATTGCGCTTGTACCTCCCTTGTCACCATTGCTGAGACGAATTAATAGACTCATTGGGGTATGACAATCGCTGTGAACCGATGAACATAGCAAAGAAGGAGCCCAACTGATGAATTTGAGAAGAAACGGCTATGCAGATTTAAGAGGAAAAGCACTATTACCGTTCAAAAAAAATTAGCAACACTATTAGGTGTAGGCAATGCGATGGTGGAATTAATGAAGTTAGTTGTTGTGTTGCTGGTCATTGCCATTTGTGTGTTAGTAGTTCTTAAGAATTGGTTGAATGTAATCCTAATGGCAGTTGGTTGAATTGAGCAAATTTGAGAGCAACTGATGGTTAATGCAGAAGTAAACTTTAAGCAGAATTGAGACATGCAAAATGCAGGAATATCCTCCGAGGAATATTGAGAGCAATTTTCATTTAGAAAGGAACAAAATTGATGTTCTCTGAACGTGTTTGGGAGACAGACATGTACTTGTCTGAACATGCAACAGAGCTTGCCCATAAATGTTCTAAATGAACAAAAAGTAATGTTGAGGACAAATATTTTTCTTGGAGCTCTCTTTCTGAATTGATGTCTGCGTGCACGAGTTCAAATTGATAGAATTGATGAATACAAACTTTTTTTTGAGGGAGATGAATACAAACTTGATGCAACAGAATTGATAGAATTCAAATTGATTAGCCTAGTAGTGGAAACTGATGTCTGTCTGTCTGTCTGTATGCACAAACTAAATTTCAGCACAAATTGATACCTCGTGAGTAAATTTATAGAGCTTAATAATACGTACATTATATAGAGAGCTGGAAGCTGCCAAGGTACTCTGTTTTGTTTTGTGATTCAACATGAGGAGGATCGACTGTCCGACTGACTGCATTCTACTGTAGATTTAGTCTTCTACATTAAATATGGCTGGCAATGGAGATTCTCATTCTCCAAAGTACAGTTAGCTCCAAGTGTCCATTTCCTGTGTTAATTTGATTTATTCCTGCATGGGGAAAACAATATCTTTTCACCTGTGAATTAATTGATTGATGTTTGTTTTGTTCAGGTCTTGACTCAGAAGAATCTCACAAAGCACAGAGGCTGTCTAGAAAAGTTGCATAAGAAAAAAAAAGGTACCTATAAACATTCTGGTTATCGCCACCATGCTATTTGCTCATTGACTACGAAATAATTATATAGTTTTGAAGTTTATTTAGGTGTGAACTGTAACTCCTGATTATGGGCAATTATCAATCATGCTTAGTATTGTTTCATGGTTAATTTAGCTGATGATATATACAACATGGAAGTGTGAGGGGATGTTACATTACATTATCATGTAGATATCAGAAACCATTTTTGGTTCTTTCCTCCTGGGGGAGGGGAAGAGAATACATAGGAACATGATGGCTGTGGGCTTCTATATGCTGGCTTCTATATGATGGCAGCTTCCATGGTGTTATATATGATGTTATATGATGGCAGCTTCTATATGATGGCAGCTTCTGATGTGAAATGACCCCTTTCTCCTGAAATGTTGATTAATTTCCGTTTCGGTTGAGAATGGGGCACTCCTAGGTCAAGAAAATTAGCAAAGGTCATGCCCAATTTTCTTGACCTAGAAGGTGCCCGATTCTCAACCGAAACGGAAATATTCCTCTAAATCTGAGAAGGATAGATACTACCTTGATCTCATCCAATAACTCTAGTAGCCTTTTTTCCTATTTAGAGCGAACATGGCCGACAACGATGAGGCCGGCGGTTCGGGCAAGCCATTCTGGCAGCTGTCCCAGGAGATGGAGGAAGAACCTCACCACTATGAGGACGCCGTGGAAGACACCGATCCCGACTACACAACCCCTAATGGCGTCGGGGATGACACCACTGATGGTGCCGCCGGGGATGCCACCACTGATGGTGCCGCCGGGGATGCCACCACTGATGATGGCAGCGAACGCATAGATGGCAGCCAACCGAAGAGGCAACGGAAGGACTGGCGCCCGAACGTGCTCGGCACCGTCAAGGAGGAATTTACTGAAGTGTCCTCCAGTGGGCATCCAACGGCGCCCAAAGAATTAGTCAGTGGGTACGTGGGACAACTCGGGTGCATTCTCCGGAGCACCGTCTCGATCAACACCGAGAACCTAAGGCATCGTGACCAAGGGAATTTGCGCAACCTCCTCTTCACGAAGCTGCACGAACGATACAAGTTCCCCTGTGACTTTGCAAACACACGCCTCTCAGGGAATAAAGTGAACAGTGCTGCCCTCACGAAGATGAGCACGGCCCTGGCTACTTGGAGAGCCGCGGTGAAGAGAAGGATTCTCCGTGGTGATAGTTATGAGAAGATCAAGGAGACAAATCCTTCGATCAGCGAAGCTGACTACCTGGAGTTCAAAATCAAGTGCGAGAGCAACGCATCCGCGGAATCAAGTCAGTGGGGGAAAGATATGCGGGACTTGAACTTAGGGGTCCACAAACTCGGTCCCGGTGGTTACAGAGTGGCGGAACCTATATGGGACAAGGAGGACGCGGAGCGTGCCGAGCAAGGCCTACCGCCCCTCTTCTATAAATACCCTGATAAGCAGACCAGGTACTATGTCAGGGCCCGGTACAAGGTGGACCCGATAACAAAGGAGCTTACCACGGATCCGAAGACCAAGGCGCTTGAGCTTGTTCTGGTAAGGAATACACCCCCGCGTAATTAGCTTCATATGGTTGCATTCTAATTAATGAAGCCAAATTTCTAAATGGTTCACGTTCCTTCCGCAGGAAACTGAAAGCAGTAGCGCGGGATCTCAGAGCTCCCCTTGGGACCGCACTTTAAATAGGGCGTTGAACGTAATGAAACACAAGGATAAGTTCAGTAAGCCGTCGTCAGCTGGTCGTGTGGCCGGTAAAGGCTTGTCCACGAAATGGTCGGAATACTATAAGGCTGAGCGAAAGGAGAGAAAGACCACCTCGGAAATCCAGGAGCGTGAGGTTAAAGAACTTAAGGCACAAGTGGCGCGGATTCCGGAGATAGTCCAAGAGCAAGTGCGAGACCAACTGGGAGCGACGATCACCGCCATTATTCCTACCTTGCTTGAGGGGCTGCAGGCGTGGATTGCGGGCGGCCAACAGGGGCCGCCCCCGATTCCCAGCTTCACGGGCAGCAACTCGCACAACGCGCCGGCATTGGTGTCTCCGGCGGAGGCGGCATTGGTGTCTCCGGCGTCGGCGCCGGCACTGGAGCTTAATGCACCCGGGTGTGGGAAGAATACGCCGGCCGGCACCTCGGCAGCAAGCGGCCCCTCCGTCACTTGCACGCCCGCCGTTGGCGGTGCCTCGACATTAGCCGAGCTCGACGCCATCACGGTAACTAAGCCTCGGCCGATGACTTCATCTCCTTGCCTTTGACTGGGCATCCCTGACGCCCTACATGTTTTCGCAGGGTGCCACCGACGTTCCATGCACTCTCCTGCACTTCGTGGACGGCGAGTTGATCGATGTCGCCAAGGCCAAAATCGTTCAACCGGGCAACCGCGTGTTCCACGGTAATCCGATGCCACCCACCGTGTATAGGGCTCAACTGGTTCGGGTGCTGCGGGGCTGCGACGACTTGTTACCTCCGTTCGACCCCCTAGGGCCGACGAAGATGATGTGATGACCCTCAGCGCCTGCTTAAGCTGGCCCCTGCTTTGGCCGAAGAGCCAGATTCGTTTGGGGGCGGGGGACACCACCCCACAGACAACACGCCAGCCGTGCCGGCGCCAAGCCATGGCAAGACCGCCGCAACGCTACCGCCGTCAGCTGATCCGGACATGCATATGGCACAGGATCCGGACGACGACGATGACGGTACATTTTCCAACGTCGATAAGTACTTCAACGAACATGGGTACGGTGACGAATTCTTGGGGCCTCCTTCTCAAGAACCCAACCCTGCAAAAGACGATCGCGATCTAGCTGGTACCTCGGAGAAACCCAATTGCAACAGGCGTCGTCTGGCGTTCAGTTCTCAGGAGACGCCTCCAGCTGCCGCCTTCACCGAGACTCAAGTAGCTGAGGTGCGAAATATTATCGGCCCCAACACACTCAAGAAAGTGGTCTCTGAGCAGAACTCGATCCCATTACAGCAGAAGAAGCAAAAGGGACGGAAAAGAAAGAAAAACAAGGGTGCGAGCCAGCCGGCACCGAGTACGATACGTGCTCAGGACGGGCCACCAACACCTAAGGATATCTTGAGGAGGGTGCATGTGGCGGGTAGGCCGATGCTATCGACTAATCTGCTCAATGCAGCAACCGGTGCTATGCGGAGTCTGCATGACAGTGTTCTTTCTATGGAGAAGCGGCGTCTCTCCGAGAATGATGTGGCATACCCGGTTTTCGTGGCCAAGGTGCCAGAGAGCAGGGGCTTTGTCGATAGCACCATCGGGCGTATGATCGTCCTGCGGTTTGATGACATCTTCGCTATGTTTAACCTTCATCCGCTGCACTACACCTTCATTCGGTTATTTTCGCTCAGTATGGAGATGCGGATCATTAGAGACAAGACCCCGGACATCGTGATAGTCGATCCCTTCAACATGCGTGCCAAGATCTTGGGCAGCGCTGGGGACCGGCAAGTCGCGAGTTCATACCTCGAAGGCGTCGTTCTGGCGAACCCAGATAAGGATAACTTCCTTGTGCCTTACTTTTCCGAGTAAGTCATCCCCTCACCGCCCCGTAACATATGATTTCTTAGATTAAGATCGTTCTTTTTTTTCTAACATTCTGTGTTTTGTGCAGTGACACACATTGCACACTCATCCTCTTAAGCATGAAATATTCCATGGCCACGTATTTCGACTCGGACCGTCAGTCGAAGAAAGACTACACAAATATCAAGAAAGTTCTTGATGATGCTCTCCCCGGCTACGCCAAATCTGGAGGCACCTTCAGGAGGCCAATTTGTAGGTACGGCAAGCACGTGTTCACCCACGTAACAACGTTCCCCTACGTCAAGCAGCCGCCTGGCAGTCAGAAGGATGCCTACTACGCCCTCCATCACATGCGGGCGATCGTACGGGACCATAATCACCTTACGCTACCAAATAATCTCAAAGATTGGGCCGCACGCTTGTCGGCAATCCAGGACGAGGACATCAGACAAGAATTCTTTCGCATCCAGTCAGAGTTTGCGGAAATCATCTATCAAGATGTCCTCGGGGCAGTTCTACCTCAAATATCAACCGTCCAACAGTGAAATACAAACAACGCTACAAATGCAGGCCGACAACAACCGCACATTCATGCCCATCACGAAAGACGGCGGCTTCATCCACGCTCCGGGTCCCTGAGTCGAGTCGATTAGCTCATGTTGTAATTAAACTTTAATGAACTTGTTTGTCTCTTTAGTTTGGACAGTCGTTCAACTTATATGTAATCGATGCTATTTATTAGTAGGACCATGAATCGTGCTATTAATGTGTTACTTTTCTCTTCCGATCCTTTTGTTGCATACTTATATATTGCTTATATATTATCTGTGAATTGCTACTAACATTTTGTTTGTCTAGTGCATAGAGATGCCGTCGTATGTCGTGTGCAAGGGTAAGGTTCCCGGAGTCTACGACGACTGGGAGGAGTGTCGGAGACAGGTTCACCGTTTCAGCGGTAACAGTTACAAAGGGTACACCACTAGGGCGGAGGCGGAAGCTAGATACACGGCTATCTAGTGGGAGAGAGGAGGGAGCGTTGGAGGAACCGGATGAAGACCAGTTTCATCGCGATGATGCTCATCGTGACCGCAGCTCTCTTCTATGTGATGGTAGTTTAGATGATCGATATCGACTTTGTAATGTGACGACAAACTCGGCTAATATGATGAACTTTGCTAATGTCTCGAGACCTAAACTTGGCTAATGTTTGAACTTTGTTCGCTATTTCGAATTTGGAGACTAATATGATGAAAATTCGATTGTGTGATGTTTATATTCTGTGCTGTAACGTATTTTGTAACCTGCGCAAATACCAGAAAAGCAAAAAATAATAATTCTTAATATTCATAGTAGTGGCGCACCATATTGAGCATTAGTGGCGCACCAAGGCTAAATACCAGTGGCGCATTTTGGGGCATAGTAATGGCGCACCATGGGGCATACGTGAAGGTAAATATGGCCCCCTAGAAGGCATAGTAATGGCGCACTATTGGACATAGTAATCGCGCACTGTGTGGTGCGCCACTATTATCTGGGATACTAATGGCGCACCAGAGGTGCGTCATTACTATTTGTTACTAGTGGCGTGTTAATAGTGGCGCACATATAGTGCGCCATTAATAGCAAAAACATATACGACACTAACAGCCTTTTTTCTAATAGTGATATGTAAATTTTAACCGACAATGCATCTTACATAAATTCATATCATTTTATTGTCAAAATAGATAGGCACGGCAACGCGCGCCACCCATGATCTAGTTAAGAAAAATTTAGTCACATGTGAGAAGGCAGAACAAGTCCTTCTCGTCTGAAACGAAACTGCCACAGCATCGCCCGTGTGGGTGACATGGGAGGCAAGCCAATCCACTTTTCTCGGGGCATCCTCCTTGTGCCCGTCCCTCGCCGCTGCTGCCGGCCAGCTCCGGCGTGCTGGCCACCGCAGCCTGCGGCGGCGGCGGGTCGCCATTCAAGATGCGTTTTGGACGGCGTGAAGCCTTGTGCGGACAGTAACTTGACGCAGTGGAGGTCCAGGTTGCAATGGTGACATCGATCTATGGTATATGGCAGCCTCGCTGCAACGCCTACCTGCCTCCCCCTCTCCCTGGAGAGCCGGCTCACTGTGGCCCGACGCGGCTCGTGGGTGTTGAACCTGTATTTCCTAGCCCGGTTCAGTAGCTAGCTTAGTTTTTCTCCAGTTAGCAAATAAATGGCCAAGTCACGTGTGCATGTATACGATGAGGCCGATCCTAGTTTCAGTTAGTAGTTAGCTAGGTTGGCGCGGCTGTTAGTGTTGCATGGGATGGCATGCAGCGTAGCTCGCGGCACGCGTGCATCATTCGCACGTCGAGCGTCGTGGGATGGCATGGCCGGTCTGCTCGCGTGTGGAGTTGATCTTTTCTTTGTAATCTCAGTACAAATAAGAGAAATGAAAACGGGAAAAGCTGCAACAGTACGCAGCACAAAACACCTGAGTCATCGTCTACCTCTCCTCCTCCGTGTCATCATGAGCTAGAGCACGCCGGCGTTCTCGGTTCCAACAAGTGGCATCAGAGCCGCGTCGTTCCTTGGTGACCATGGCCGGTTTGACTTCTCGGGGGCACTCTGGTGACCGCTGACGCCGCGGCGGCGGCCCGTGCAGCAGCTGGCAAGAGCGACGACGACGGCGCACGCTCGCTGACCCCAGACCGCAGTCGCAGCCGTGGCCGCAGTCGCAGCCGCAGGCGCGGCAAGGAGATCGTCGTCCACGATCGCATGGTCTAGGAGCGCCTCGTCCCGAGCGGCACCACGGTGTGGCCGATGCTCACCCCGACGAACTATTTCGAGTGGTCCATGTTGATGCAGATTAACATGGAGGCCAACTTGATGTGGGACGCGGTGGAGGGAAACCCGTCGAGCGTCCCCAACGACAAGGCGGCGCTGGCGGCCATCCTATGATCCATTCCGCTGGAGATGGTGGGTGTGATCGTGGTGAAGAAGACGGCGAAGGAGGCTTGGGGCACGATAAAGACCATGCGCATGGGTGTGGTGCGCGTCCGCGAGGCCACGGCGCAATGGATGCGCTCCGAGTTTGAGGCGATCGTGTTCCGCGACGACGAGATGCTCGACGCGTTTGACATGCGGATCACCTCGCTCATCAACAACCTGCGCTCGCTCGGCGACACCATGGAAGAGGTGAGAGTGGTTTAGAAATTCCTCCGCGTCGTCCCGTCTCGGTACATGCAGATCGCTCTCGCCATCGAGACGATGCTCGACCTCAACATGCTCTCCGTTAAGGAGCTCGTCGGTTGTCTGCGCTCCGCGGAGGAGCGCTACCTCACCAACGATCAAGGTGGAGGTCGCGGGGCAGAGTTGTTGATGATGGAGGCGCAGTGGCACGCACGGAAGAATCAGCGTGCCCAAGGCCAGAACAGCGGCCAGGGCGGCGGTCAAGGCGAGTCCGGTGGACCAGGCGGGTCTGGCGGACAGGGCGGCGGCTCAAACCGTCGCCGCAGCAAGCAGCAAAACCGTCGTGGCAGCGGCCAGGGCGGTGGTGGAAATGGCGGGCGCGATGGCGCGCCGAACGAAGAGCGCGACATGTCCCAGGTCAAGTGTTACAATTGTAACAAGCCTAGGCACTTCTCCAAACTATGGGTGTTAATCACATGGTGATGTGAACTATTAGTGTTAAATCACATGGCGATGTGAACTAGATTATTGACTCTAGTGCAAGTGGGAGACTGAAGGAAATATTCCCTAGAGGCAATAATAAAGTTGTTATTTTATATTTCCTTATATCATGATAAATGTATATTATTCATGCTAGAATTGTATTAACCGGAAACTTGATACATGTGTGGATACATAGACAAAACACCGTGTCCCTAGTAAGCCTCTACTAGACTAGCTCGTTAATAAAAGCTGGTTAAGTTTCCTAACCATAGACATGTGTTTTCATTTGATGAACGGGATCACATCATTAGGAGAATGATGTGACGGACAAGACCCATCCATTAGCTTAGCATAATAATCGTTTAGTTTTCTTGCTATCGCTTTCTTCATGTCAAATACATATTCCTTCGACTATGAGATTATGCAACTCCCGAATACCGGAGGAATGCTTTGTGTGCTATCAAACGTCACAACGTAACTGGGTGATTATAAAGATTCTCTACAGGTATCTCCGAAGGTGTTTGTTGGGTTGGCATAGATCGAGATTAGGATTTTTCACTCCGAGTATCGGAGAGGTATCTCTGGGCCCTCTCGGTAATGCACATCATAAGAAGCCTTGCAAGCAAAGTGACTAATGAGTTAGTTGCGGGATGATGTATTACGGAACGAGTAAAGAGACTTGCCGGTAATGAGATTGAACTAGGTATGTGATACCGACGATCGAATCTCGGGAAAGTAACATACCGATGACAAAGAGAATAATGTATGTTGTCATAACGGTTCGACCAATAAAGATCTTCGTAGAATATGTAGGAGCCAATATGAGCATCCAGGTTCTTCTATTGGTTATTGGTCGGAGAAGTCTCTCGGTCATGTCTACATAGTTCTCGAACCCGTAGGGTGCGCACGCTTAACGTTCAATGACGATTTTGTATTATATGAGTTATGCGATTTGGTGACCGAATGTTGTTCGGAGTCCCGGATGAGATCAAGGACATGACAAGGAGTCTCGAAATGGTCGAAAGGTAAAGATTCATATATAGGATGATGGTATTCGAACACCGGAAGTGTTCTGGGGGTTACCGGGTACATATCAGAGTACTGGGGGGTTACCGGAACCCCGGGGGTGAGATATGGGCCATATGAGCCATAAGAGGGAGGCACACCAGCCCACAGGCCCCCCCCCCTAGGCAGGAGGCCGAATTGGAGAAGGAACAAGGGGGGTTCAGCCCCCCTTCCTTTCTCTCTTCCCCTTCCCTTTTCTCTCCGATGAAATATGGTAAGGGGGGAGGCCGAATTGGGAGGACCCCAAGTAGGATTCCTCCTACTTTGGGCGCCCTCTTGGCTGCCTCTCCTCCCCTCCAACCTATATATATGTGGGGGGGGGGCATCGCTAGAATACACATCAACAATTGTTAGCCGTGTGCGGCGCCCCCTCCACAGTTTACGCCTCCGGTCATATCTTCGTAGTGCTTAGGTGAAGCACTGCTCGGATCACTTCACCATCACCGTCACCACGCCGTTGTGCTGATGGATCTCATCTACGTCCTCGACACTTTGCTGAATCAAGAGTTCAAAGGACGTCATCGAGCTGAACGTGTGCAGAACTCGGAGGTGCCGTACGTTCGGTACTTGATCGGTCGGAACGAGTAGAAGTTCGACTACATCAACCGCGTTCTCAAACGCTTCCGCTTTCGATCTACGAGGGTACGTAGACACACTGTCCCCCTCTCGTTGCTATGCATCTCCTAAATAGATCTTACGTGAGTGTAGGAATTTTTTTGAAATTGCATGCTACATTTTCCAACAAATTCATCAGGTAGCTCCTCTGCTCCTGATTTCTTGAGGTGTTCGTGCTCGATCTACTTGCTCCTGTTACTATTTGCTTGTGTCCTTCCAAGCGTTGCCAAAAAAAACTTGTGATATTGTGGCTTTTGTTCTGTAAGACAAAACCTTGTATTCTTATTTCAGAATACTAATTAAACTGCCAGAATCTTGTTGGGGCTTCGGAATTAGTTTCTCGAGTTTGTATCGATGGTATTTATCAACTGCCATAGTCCCCTTCATTTCAGTCTATTAAGCAAAATCAGGCCACGTGTATGTCCCACAACAAGTTATCCAAAGGCCCTAGTGTTTTAGATTGACAAAAGTCATGACAGTTTTCTGCTACAGCCTAGAGTGAATTATATATATGACCTATTAATTTTTCTATATAGATGTAAACTTTATAATACATGAATATAACTTATATACATGAGAATAAATAAATACGGATGAACATTTTATTTCATATATATGAATATATTTTTTAAATCCATGAACTTTTTTTAAAACATGAAATAGTAATAAATGAATTTATTTGTTGTATACATGAACTTTCAAATACACGCTGGACATTATGTATTTCTAAATCCCTAAAAAATACTAGACTTATTTAATACATTAGCAATGCCAACAAAATGTAACTTATAGAACCAAAAGGAAACAAGATAAGAAGTCATAGAAGAATGAAAAAAAACACTTACTGTGCCGTTGGTACACTTAAAATGTCGAGAACTAAATCACAATATGATTGACAAAAGAGCCCCATTCTTGCAATCAGCATGAAAAAGAAATTGTAAACACAAAACATACCGCTAGCACACATTAAAACCTCATAGCCCAGCACGTGAAGAAAAATAAAGGTCCAAACATGTGTAGCAAACCGAGAATTAAGAAAAGGGAATGTCCTACCATTTAATCATACATATGCAAAATAAATCATTGTTGGCTCACCATTAATTACAAGATTCAGCTTGTATGAATCGTTATTTCTAGCTCGTAGCGGGAAATACTTCGGCAATGGTAGATGTGCGGAGAGTGGCTCACTCGCCTTAGTGTACCGATTCGCATCGCAGCGCACCGGCGCTCACGCGCAAGGGCCGACCCACTAAAGCAGAGTGGCTCGCTCGCCTTTGTTAGTTTTTCTTTTTGCTCGCCTTTTTTTTTGGTGTTGCTCTGTTGTTCAAGAAAAACAAATCGGCTACCCTTTTTTTTAACTGAAAAATGTTCATGAATTTGAGAAAAGTTCATGGATTTGAAAAATGTTCATGCATTTTAGAAATGTTTTTGAATTTTAAAAAAGTTCATGAATTTCAAAGTTCGCAATTCTAAGAAAATTCAAGGATTAAAAAGTTCACAAATTTGCAAAAAGTTCACCGAATTTGAAAAAAATTCCTGGAATTTGATTTTTTTATATGAAAAGGAAGAAAAATAAAAAGTAGGACAAAAACCAGAATAAAAAACCGAGTAGAAAACACAGAAATAGGAAAAAGAAAACTCGATTGAAAGCTTCTAGAAGATTCAAAAACCGGTCGGAAGCTTCTTGAAGCTTCACAAAACCGGTTTGGGAGCTTGTAAATCTACTTTTCTTAATTAATAAAAAATTACTATCACGAACATTCTTATAAATACATATCATTTATGTAAATTTTTGAACATGTTTTCAAATTCTCGACCATTTTTTCAAATTTGGGAATGTTTTTTCAGATTCATGATTTTTCCGAAATTTATAAAAAAATTTAATAATTTGTGAACACTTTTACAAAAAATTAAATTAAGGAATATTTCAAATTGTTGTACATTTTTTTTCAAATTCATGAATAATGTTTAAATTGATGTACATTTTTAAAATCTGCTAATATTTTTGGAAAGTCATTAACTTTTTTACAAATCGGTGAATATTTTTTACAACTTAACTTTTTCAAAATTTTAAATTGTACAAACTTTTTTTGAATAAGTAAAAGCGCCTAGAAATAACCGATCGGGAAAACTGGCTGAAAGAACCGGCCGACCCCATAAAAATGATCCTTGCAGGTTCAAACAAGAAGCTCAAGAATGGGCGAGCCCACCCACTCCGGATACACGTTATAACGCCAATTCCCCACAAGGGGCGGGGAATCGGAGCTCCCAAAGAAAATACTGGAATAAAGGAAAATCCCAGAAATGTCCCATGTCATTCCTACCGAATCACCAAACATAACACAACACATAAAAAGAAAGCAGCAAAACATTGCATGGATCTTGACGCCTAGATCGCGACCAAGAATTACTCCCATCGTCCGGGTGCTTAAGGCGGCTAACCAAAACAAGATATTCTAGGAGTATTAGTCGTCAGTTAATTAATTAGCACCCTTTTTTTGCGAAGAAATAATTAGCACCCTAACAAAGCACAATTTCATTTGCATGTGAGCGGCATCGAGGAAATCGTAGGATATATGTGCATGCAAACACATGTGAGAAAGAGGGATTTGCGCTCGTAACTGCATCCTTTAATTACGGGATTTCCATTGTGATCGTGTTGAGTAATTGAGGGAATAATTGTGGAAGAAACTCGCACCATGGTTGGTTGTTTTAGCGCTTCAAACTTCACGCGATTAAGGGCCAGTTCGTTTGCACGATTCTCCCAGAATCGAACCCCTCCCCAGCTTCTCCTAGAATCTTTAACCCACATTCGTTTGGCAGTCCTACCTAATTAGACCGTAACTAGCTACTAGCTAGGATTGTCATACGAATGAGGGTTGAAGATTCTGGGAGAAGCTCGAAAGGGGTCCGATTCCAGGAGAATCTTGGAAAAGAACCGGCCCTAACTCCCACTAGCGTCTTGGTCACCCCGCACTTTGGTAAATGCACCATGCATCCGGACGGAGGGAGTAACTAATCCTAAGTCGACAGGGAACTAACAAAACTGTTTTTTTCTTTTCTTTGGAGGATTTCGTTAGAGCGTGCAGTAACAATGTACACATAATACAGTGCGCATTAATTTTGTTTGCAAAAGTGAAACATCACTACTATATTTTAGGACGGAGGGAGTACAAATACTCGGGCCTTCTCAGTCTCAGTAGTCGGGCCGACCCAGCTGCTGCTGCAACAGAATGCGCCCTCCACTGGTAAATTCTTGCTCAGTCCAAAATAAATTGGTTGTTATGGAAACTATATTACACTGATCTTGCATTAATTTCATTGATGCGTGACTGAGAATCATAGTGAAATGGAAACACTGTTTGTACTATGTGTCGAGAAGGAAGCCAGAGACTTTTCTTCTCCTGCGAGTGCAGCATGGAGAGAGAACGACAGAGAGATGGCCACATGACCGTGGGTGGTTTACGCTTACAGGTGAGAGGATAGGAATTTTAGGCAGGAGACACGGTTGGTATCCATTCCTTCATGGGCCCACCTTTTGGAGCAATGCACGTCGGGGTTCAATCGGATTGGTCCCAATGTACCAAGAATCTTCTCTCTCGATCGACTAGCCAGCTGAGCGAGCTGTCCACGCCTTCGGGAATCATGTACAAGCAGGGCCCAGCAGGCCGAGGAATAGCCACGGGCCCCTCGTCCCATGGGAGGCCCTATTTCCAGTAGGATCTTCATCTTGGCGTGCAAGCCGAGAACCCCTCAGTCCGATCAGGGCTTTGGGTCGGTAGCGAACCTTGTAGCCCTAGGTCTCGTCCCTCTTTATAAGGCGAGACCAGGGATAGCTAGAGGCATCTGACATCTAGCCATAGTCTCGATAGCAACATCTCCCCTCATAGTAATCCCCTTACGTGAGGCGTTTATCCCACATCAATCAAATCATAGTCAGGAGTAGGGTATTACCCCCCCCCCCCCCCCCCCGACGAGGGCCCGAACCTGGGTAAATTCCACCCTATCGGGACTACTGACAGTACCGTCAGTTGGCACGACAGGCAGGGGATGCGCCGATCAGAGACCTGACCCTGATTGGATCTTGACTTCAAGCCGGCGACTTCGCGCCGGGCGTAAGTTTCATCTCTGGCTCCTTCACCTTCATCACGGACAAGACGGGTCGGCTCTACAACAGCCCGCCGCCGCCCTGTCCGAACCCTCTTCTTCGGCACCCTCGAATTCATCACCGATCGCTACGAATACATCCGACTCCGTGTGGCACCACTCCTCCGAGCTCTGGATGCGGCTTCCAAGCATGCTTCGGAGCTCGTGGGAGACTGAAGGAAATATGCTCTAGATGCAATAATAAAGTTATTATTTATATTTCCTTATATCATGATAAATGTTTATTATTCATGCTAGAATTGTATTAACTGGAAACTTAGTACATGTGTGAATACATAGACAAACAGAGTGTCACTAGTATGCCTCTACTTAACTAGCTCGTGAATCAAAGATGGTTAAGTTTCCTAACCATAGACATGAATTGTCATTTGATGAACGGGATCAGTCAAGACCCATCTGTTAGCTTAGCACTATGATCATTTAGTTTGTTGCTATTGCTTTCTTCATGACTTATACATGTTCCAATGACTATGAGATTATCCAACTCTCGAATACCGGAGGAACACTTAGTGTGTTATCAAACGTCATAACGTAACTGTGTGATTATAAAGATGCTCTACAGGTGTCTCCGAAGGTGTTTGTTGAGTTGGCATAGATCGAGATTAGGATTTGTCACTCCGATTGTCGGAGAGGTATCTCTGGGCCCTCTCGGTTATACACATCACTATAAGCCTTGCAAGCAATGTGACTAATGAGTTAGTTACGGGATGATGCATTACGGAACGAGTAAAGAGACTTGCCGGTAACGAGATTGAACTAGGCATGGTGATACCGACGATCGAATCTCGGGCAAGTAACATACCGATGACAAAGGGAACAACGTATGTTGTTATGCGGTTTGACCGATAAAGGTCTTCGTAGAATATGTAGGAGCCAATATGAGCATCCAGGTTCCGCTATTGGTTATTGACCGGAGATGTGTCTCGGTTATGTCTACATAGTTCTCGAACCCGTAGGGTCCGCACGCTTAACGTTTGATGCCGATTTGTATTATGAGTTATGTGATTTGATGTACCGAAGTTTGTTCGGAGTCCCGGTGAGATCCCGGACATGACGAGGAGTGTCGAAATGGTCGACATGTAAAGATTCATATATTGGAAGGTTGCATTCGGACATCGGAATGGTTCCGAGTGATTCAGGTATTTTTCCGGAGTACCAGGAGGTTACCGGAACCCCTTGGGGAAAGATATGGGCCTTATGGGCCATAGGAGGGAGGCTAACCAGCCCACAAGGGGCTGGTGCGCCCCCCACAAGGGAGGAGGCCGAATTGGACTTGGTAAGGGGGCGTCACCCCCCTTTCCTTCTCCTACTCCCTCTCCTTCCCCTTTTCCCCCTCCGGTAGAAGGAAAAAAGGGTGGGGACGAATCCTACTAGGACTGGAGTCCTAGTAGGACTCCCCTCTCCCTGGCGCGCCCCTTGTTGGCCGGCCTCCTCCTCCCCTCCTTTATATACGGGGGTAGGGGGCACCCCAAAGGCACAACAGACAATCTCTTAGCCGTGTGCGATGCCCCCCTCCACAGTTTTACACCTCGGTCATATCGTCGTAGTGCTTAGGCGAAGCCCTGCGCCGGTAACTTCATCATCACCGTCACCACGCCGTCGTGCTGACAGAGCTCTCCCTCGGCCTCAGCTGGAGCAAGAGTTCGAGGGACGTCACCGAGCTGAACGTGTGCAGATCGCGGAGGTGTCGTGCGTTCGGTACTTGATCGGTTGGATCGCAAAGACGTTCGACTACATCAACCATGTTACTTAACGCTTCCACTTTTGGTCTACGAGCGTACGTAGACACACACTCCCCGCTTGTTTCTATGCTTCTCATAGATAAATCTTGCGTGATCGTAGGCAATTTTTTTTGAATACTACATTCCCCAACAGTGGCATCCGAGCCAGGTCTATGCGTAGATGTTATATGCACGAGTAAAACACAAAGAGTTGTGGTCCATAATAGTCATACTGCTTACCAGCATGTCATACTTTGATTCGGTGGTATTGTTGGATGAAGCGGCCCAGACCGCCATTACATGACCGCGTTCATGAGACTGGTTCTACCGACGTGCTTCGCACACAGGTGGCTAGTGGGTGTCTGTTTCTCCAGCTTTAGTTGAATCGAGTGTGGCTACGCGGCACTAAAGGGTGGGGACTAAAGGTCCCCCCTTTAGTATCGGTTCTGCACCCGACACTAAAGGGTGGGGACTAAAGGTCCCCCTTTAGTACCGGTTCTGCACGAACCACCGCTAAAAGGCCACCATGTGGCACGAGCCAGCGTCGGGGGTGGGGAGCCCTTTAGTACCAGTTGGTAACACCAACCGGTACTAAAATATTTGGGGGGTTTTGGATTCATGATTTCTTTTTCCTTTAATTTTGTGTTTTCCATTTAATTCTTTTTCGTTTGCTGGTATTTTATGATACTACATATTGTACACGTTATGCATATATATAAATAGAATTTCCCGTAGAACCGATCATATATATATATATATACACACACACACAATTAGGTATATATACAATTTCTCCTACATTTTGCCTTGGTGCTTCGGAGCACGATGACAATTGGGAGTGGTTCATGGGGACGGTAGTGGGTAATGGTATTCTCCTTTGGGATCTATGACCTGGTCGAGCAAAAATCCCGCTATTTCCTCTTGAAGTGCTCGTATGCGCTCTGTTGGTAGGAGCTGCTCCCGCACGTCTTTGAACTGTTAAGAAGGAGATCAATATGCATGTGTATTAGTTGTGTGACTAGATATAGATAATCATGTAAAATTTGGAATAGTATTCTGGTAAACGTACCCATTGCTGTTTATCAGATTTGCTCCTTTCGGACGCCATCATGCGAATGTTCTCGCAAATGTAGTATGCACACACTTCAGTTCCCGGAGCCTGCTTCAGGGCCTTTACGAGAATGGACTTTAATCAGATAATAATTAATCAAGCATGATAATTAATGGTATTGAGACAAGAATTAAAGAGATAGCTAGCTAGTACTACTTAATTACTTACCTTGGGTCGAAACCAATATAGCTTTTTTCGCCATTTGCCTGGAGTCACGTTGATGAACTTTGCCCAAGCCCTGCCCGCCGGCAAAGAAAATGAATAAAGGGGTTATTAAATAGTTGATATCAGGAAATGATGAACTAAATAGGCCGAGATATAGTTAATAATGATTGAAATTACCTATCGACTATCCCCTTCGAGATGGTGAAGTCACTTTCTTTTTTAAGTAGCGAGTCCAGTACTTCAACTGTTCCTTCTTCAACTTTAATGATTAACAAGATTTGCAGGCGCACATGTTTGCATGTCTTAATTAAGCGGGCATGTGCATAACACTAATCAACTACCCTAAACCCTATACACTTAATTATTAACATCTAGCTAGCTAGTAAGCAAAAAAAGCATTTGTAGTACAAGACAGTGTGGCTCACATGAAGTTGTAAGGAAGTAGTATATCTTCATTGGTATTGAGGCGCTTCAAGAACTCTAGCATGTTTTTCTGTACTTCTGCTTGATAGTATTTCAATTTCCATGTGTGTTCATTAATGGTATTTGGGTCAATGAACCCAATGCCATAGCGTCCAGCTTTTTTCATTTCATACATCTTCATCCTGCATAATAACACAGAAAAGAATATAGTAAGGATAATTACAGGTAATGATTGAACAATGAGCACTACAGCTAGCTTGAGACTTAAATTACAGAAAGAAATCACTTACAGACAATAGCAACTGACGAGAGATTTGTCGAGTGCTTCTTGATTGAATAACTGAAATAGTTCTGAATACTCAACAGACAGAGCTAGCTTATGGAAGTAATGCTCTTCCTTGACTTTCACCATGAGGGACTCTCGATTGGAACTCTTGGTAATTTTCATGTACCAATCATGCAATTCATACATTCTCATTGGGAGGTTCTTGACCTCCTCGGGCTCGACCAAAGGTTCGCCGCAGACATATTTCCGTTTTATTTCCTCCTCTCTAAGCGGAGACATGGGCTCGATCTCGAGGAGTTGTCCAACAGTGATACCGAGCATTTCAGCCTGCATTCTATGCTCCCCGGTTATTACCAGCTAATTGCCCAGCTGGGGAACGGTTTTCCCACATGGGGCGCCGATACTCTCATGTGTTGGCACAACAAGCGGGGGGATCGATTGCGTCGCCTGTTCTCCTAGCTGGGGAACGGTTTTCCCGCATTTTTTGCCAGCTGCTTGGCTCGAGCTCGAGCTCGACTCCTTCTGTAGTCGTGCTCGATGTGCCTTCCTGATTTGGCGCTCATAGTCTGAGTCAACAGGCTTCGGAGCTAGTGGTCTAGCCATATGAATAAAGTGGTCAATCTTTTCCTCAAGCACTTTCTCCCTAGGCGGCGGTGCCGGTTTCGGTCCAAAATGGGCGTCCACTTGGGCCTTCACTATGGCTGTGTTTTGCTCCTCGGTCATGTCGTAAGGCTTCTGAGGAAGAGGAGTGAGGCTTGGACCATATTTATATCGCTTACCTCCGCCTGTACCTCCTGCACTACCTCGACTCGTATCGCTACTCACCATAGCTACGTCGGCTCTCTTCCGTGATTGCTGAGGCGGCGGAGACGGCTGACGTGGCTGAGTTGGAGCAGGAGGAGTGGCCTGACGCTGTGCCGGACTTGAAGCAGGAGGAGTGGCCTGACACGGTGTCGGACTTGAACTAGGAGGAGTGGTCTGACGCTGTGCCGGACTTGAAGCAGGAGGAGTGGCCTGACGCTGTGCCGGACTTGGAGGAGGAGGAGTGGCCTGACGCTGTGCCAGACTTGAAGCAGGAGGAGTGGCCTGACGCTGTGCCGGACTTGGAGGAGGAGGAGTGGCCTAACGCGTTGGTGGACTTGGAGGAACGGGAGTCTGCTGACGCGGTGGCGGACTTCGAGGAGGAGTGGGCTGACGCGGTGTTGGTGGCCTTCGAAAGATGATGCAATCCTTTCTCCATAGGATGATACGATGTTTGGCCTCTCCCAGTGTGTGCTCCTCGTCACCTCCAGGAATGTCAAGCTCTAGCCCCGAATATTGGTCCACCACCTCATCAACCACGACACGAGCATAGCCGGCTGGAATCGGGTTGCAATGGAAGGTTGCATCGGGGGGATTTGTATAAGCAATGGCGTCCTCCACCTTCATGGATATGTTCTTCATTTTGAAGTGTAGCTCACAGTTAGTGTTCTCCATGATGTCATCCAAAGGGTATCTATCTAGCAGTGCGTCGCCCGGGGCGGAACCCACGCTGCTTCTCGGCATGGATTGGACGGTGCTATCCAATGCTGGATCATCCGCTAGCTGCTGCCGCTGCTGAGACCCCCTTTCCTGGCTAAGTGAGGAGATCTGCTGCTGCTGCCGCTGGAATTTGAGTGCCAAGTCCGCGTGCGCTGATTCTAGGCCTTGAAGGCGTTCTGCTTCCTGCTTCCTCTGCTCCTCCTCCAGGTTCCTCTTCTTCTCCTCCTCCATCTTCCTTCTTGCACAGCTTCTGTAGTCCGTGTTCCAGTCCGAAAAGCCCTCATACCACGGAACAACGCCCTTGCCTCGTGTTCTTCCCGAGTGTTCAGGATTTCCCAGGGCGCGCGTAAGCTCGTCGTTCTCTCTGTTGGGCGTGAACACTCCCTTTCGAGCATCTTCTATTGCTTGAAGTAACTTATCTTCGGCTCCTTTAAGACATGCCTTCTTCGAAACCTAGCCTGTCTTCGGGTCCAACGCCCCCCCATGCGCATAGAACCAAGTTCTGCACCTGGGGGGGCAGCTCTTAGTAACTGGAGTGACCTCTGCATCCAGCATCTCTTGCTCAGACTTATCCCACTTAGGCATTGCCACCGCGTAGCCACCTGGCCCCAGCCTATGGAACGGCTCCTTTTTTGCGGCATTGGCCTTGTTTTTTCTCGACCGTTCCTTAGATAATTCTGATTCCTTGAATTTCACGAAAGCGGGCCAGTGATCTCTTTGCTTCTCCAGTGTTCCCTTGAATTCCGGAGTCTTCTTTCCTCCTTCGACGTACTTGGTCCATATAGTTTTCTTGTGGTTGTTGAATGCAATTGCCATCTTCCTAAGAGCAGCGTCCTTGACTTTCTGCACATCTGCATCTGTGAAATGATCTAGTAGGGTGAAATGTTCCATGAGAGATTCCCAAAGCTTTTCTTTTGCTCTGTCATCGACAAAAGTAAGATCTGGACGTGGCTTTGCTGGCTCTTTCCATTCTTGAATGGAGATCGGGAGTTGGTCCCTCACAAGAACTCCGCACTGACGAACGTACTTGTTCGCAATGTTCTTAGGCGCGCTTGGTTCGCCATTAGTTTTGATGGCATCGATGTTGTACTTTACGCCCTCCTTCAACTTTTTGGCCTAGCCTCGCACTGTCCTGCTGCCTGTAGAAGATTTGCTCGATCCGGAGGGCTGAAAGAAGAAAGATCTATTCATTAATATATCTTCAAATCATTTAAAACATGTGATGATCACCAGATGCCTGCTTATATAAATATACCTCGCCGGTCTCTGTTATTTCAAGATCAACATTTTCTTCGTCATCATAATCATAGTTCATGACTTCATCAATTCGGTCGTCATGGTCGAATATCGTATCATCACCCTCCCCGGTATTGTTCAGATATTGGGAGCCGTCATCTGTTTCATTCTGATCATTTGGCCCGCGAGGGGAGCGTATGAGCTCGTGTATGGCCTCTTCTCCCTCTTTGCCGGTATTGTCCACCATAGCTTTTATTTAACTAATCCAGAAGAAATATAAAACAATTTAGTATTCAATTTACAATGCATGCATGCAATCAATAAGGAAAAACTGAATCATAGTACATAATATGCACAACGAATATAATCTCGAATACATCGTCTCGAATAATATATATAATCTTGAATACATCTTCTCGAATAAGCTAGCTAATAAACATCGAATACTACAGAATAAGCTAGGCCGCCACTCGCGGTTCCTGAGGCGCGGGCGGTGGACACCCAAAGAGAAGGAACCATCACAGGATCATAGCTCCGGTCATCTCCCCAAAGAACCTGCCAGGTATTGGAGAACCTGACGTCCATAGCAACCATGTAGCGACGGACGTGCTCGTCCTCCTCCCTGACACGGCGACGTACCACCTCCGGCGGGGCCGGCTCTCTCCACATCAAAAGTGGCCCACGTGAACGCCACCAAAGGAGCTCAGGGTTGACGACGGGACCCGGGGCCGGGTTCCTCACCAAGCGGCGACCCCTGAAGGTAGCACCTCCCAGTGCCAGCCCGGCGGAGCCTAGTCCCGGACATGGGTCCTCTGAAGCAGGACGTCGTCGCGAACGGGTCGACGACGAGGATGCGGGCCGGGCATTGTCGAGACAAATACTATATGCCGCAAAAGTAACATTTTTTCAATTATTGGATTGTGATTTCTTATATACAAATTTAAAAATGCTATAATTGCATATGTCAAAATTCTATATGCAATTTCATACTAATTAAGCATCTAACACTAAAAACAGAAAAAGCAACTTCTATACATCCATTAAAAAACAGAAAAATAACATTATATAAAAAATCCGTACTAATTAAACACTAATTATATCGAACTAACATGCATTCATACATATATACTAGTGAAAAAATAATAATCTAAAACATCTAAACTAATTAAACATACAAAAATACATATATACTAATTAAATTAAGGAAATGTGTGTGTGTGTGTGTGTTCATCATGCTTGTGTGTGTGTGGGCTCGGGGAGGGGCGGCGCCCATGGTGGCCAGGGGCGAGGGAGAGGGGGGAGAGCTCACAGCGGGGCGACGGCGACGGCGAGGCGACGGGGGGCGGCGACGTGCCGGGGCGTGACGGGGGTGGCGGCGCGGGGACGGCGCGACGGGGATGGGCCGGGGGTGGCGACGGAGACGAGGGCAGCGACGGGGACAGGGGCAGCGACGGCAATGGCGTGTGACGGGGGCGGCGACGCGGGGATGGCGCGATGGGGACGGGCCGGTGGCGGCGACGGAGACGAGGGCTGCGACAGGGACGGGGGCGACGACGGCAACGGCGCGCGACGGGGGCGGCGACAGGGACGGCGTGGGACGGGGGCGGCGACGGCGTCGATCGATCGGGGCAGGCAGTGCTTCGATGGAGAAACAGAGGAGGAAACAGAGGGAGAATGAAATTTTTTCAAGTGTTGTTTATATAGGAGGGACCTTTAGTCCCGGTTGGAGCCAACAACCGGTACTAAAGGCATATTTTTGGCCAGGCCAAGCGGCGGGAACGACACCCCTTTAGTACCGGGTCGTGGCTCCAACCGGTACCCAAGACCCCCCTTTAGTACCGGTTGGAGCCACGACCCGGTACTAAAGGTGGTGCACTGCCAGGCGAGGGCCCAGAAGTTTAGTTCCACCTCGTTAGCTGAGGGGCGCTCGCACCTGCTTATAAGCCCCGCCGCCGCTGCTATCTCGAGCTCCTCTCTAAAGCAGGCCTTTTGGGCCTACCTCTGCTACGATGCCCTGTTGGGCCTACTGGGCTAGCGGGCCTGCATCCTGGCCCAACTAGAATTTGGGCTTCTAGTCGTATGCAGGTCGCTATGGCCCAGTAGGCGGGCTTTTTTTCATTCTTCTTTTTTTTCTTTTCTGCTTTATTTATTTTGTTTTATTTATTTTTGAGTTGTTTTTTTGCTGTATTTAGAGTTTCTTTGTGAATATTTTTGCTTTAGGTACAAAAAATTACAAACTTTCTGTTAGTGCCGGTAGTTTTCAAATTTGAATAGTTTAAATTTTGAATTATTTGAAATTTGTGTGAATCACTAGTTTGTGAATAACTTAACTTTAAAAATAGATTTTTGAGTGATTCTTTTTTCTTATGTTTAATATTAGTGTGTTTTATCATTATATTCAATTTGGTAATACTTAGGTTATTTAAAAAATGAAGTGCCTTTGTAACAGATGAGTCTTCGTCCGAAAACCTGATACTTCGAAAGAGATTGTCCATTTTGTACACGAAGTGCATCCAGTTTTGCCGTAACCCTCTCTACTTTTTTGCACATGCTATGTGGGTGAAATTATGATACCATGCCAACTTTCAACCTTTTCGGAGTTCATTTGAAGTGTTTTTCAATTTCAGGGTCATTTAGTTGAAAAAATCAGTAAATGCATGAAAGAATTTGTTTGCACATAAAATTTCTTCGCGTTTCAAATGCCAAAACACATAAGTACCATAACTATTACAAAGATTCCCTCCTGGGTGTGAAACACAGAAGGAAGTGATGACACTGAAGCCGATCACATCCCAGGTCTTTGGGTGTGAAACTTTTTCTTCGCGTGTGTCCCTTTGCGTCGTAACCATGGACAATCTTCATCATTTAACTGGATGCTCGGGTCAATATTCACTGTGAATGGAGCAATTTCATCAAACTTTTCATAATCTTCTGACATGTCTGTCTTGTCATCCACTCCCACGATGTTTTTTCCCAGAAAGAACTATGTGGCGCTTTGGCTCATCGTATGATGCATTCGCTTCCTTATCTTTTCTTTTCGGCTTGGTAGACATGCCCTTCACATAGAAAACGTGTGCCACATCATTGGCTAGGACGAATGGTTCGTCTGCATACGCAAGATTGTTGAGATTCACTGTTGTCATTCCGTACTGCGGGTCTTCCGTTACCCGCCTCGTGTCATATTGACCCATTTGCACCGAAACAAAGGGACCTTCAAACCACGTCCATAGTCAAGTTCCCATATGTCCTCTATGTAACCATAATATGTTTCCTTTCCCGTCTTGGTTGCTGCATCAAAGAAGACACCACTGTTTTGGTTGGTGCTCTTCTTATCTTGGGCGATCGTGTAAACTGTATTCCCATTTGTCTCGTACCCTTTGAAAGTCATTATATTCGAAGATGGTAACTGGGACAACAAGTACAGGTCATCTTCAATAGCGGCGTCATGCATGGCACGTGTCTGCAACCAGCCGGCGAAAGTCCCCGTTTGTTCACATGTAATCCAGTCGTCAGACTGTTCTGGGTGTTTGGAGCGTAGAAAATTCTTGTGTTCCTCCATATAAGGAGCCACCAAGGCGGAATTCTGTAGAACTGTGCAGTGTGCTTGAGTGAGAGAATGCCCGTCCATACATATTATTTGATCCCCTCCTAGCGTGCCTTTTCCATCTAGTCTGCCCTTATGCCGCGATTCAGGAACACCAATCGGCTTAAGGTCGGGAATAAAGTCAATACAAAACTCAATGACCTCCTCATTTTCATGGCCCTTCGAGATGCTTCCTTCTAGCCTAGCACAGTTATGAACATATTTCTTTAAGACTCCCATGAACCTCTCAAAGGGGAACATATTGTGTAGAAATACAGGACCCAAAACGTTAATCTCTTCACATAGGTGAACTAGGACGTGCGTCATGATGTTGAAGAAGGATGGTGGGAACACCAACTCGAAACTGACTAGACATTGCACCAAATCATTCTCTATCCTTGGTATGATTTCTGGATCGGTTACCTTCTGATAGATTGCACTGAGGAATGCACATAGCTTCACAATGGCTAATCGAACGTTTTCCGGTAGAAGCCCCCTCAATGCAACCGGAAGCAGTTGCGTCATAATCACGTGGTAGTCATGAGACTTTAGGTTATGGAACTTTTTCTCTGCCATATTTATTATTCCCTTTATATTCGACGAGAAGCCAGACAATACCTTCATACTGAGAAGGCATTGAAAGAAGATTTCCTTCTCTTCTTTGGTAAGAGCGTAGCTGGCATGACCCTGATGTGTGCCGTCTTTTCCATGCATACGTTGCTGGTCCTCCCGTGCCTCCGGTGTATCTTTTGTCTTCCCATACATGCCCAAGAAACCAAGCAGGGTCACGCAAAGATTCTTCGTCACATGCATCACGTCGATTGCGGAGCGGACCTCTAGGTCTTTCCAATAGGGAAGGTCCCAAAATATAGATTTCTTCTTCCACATGGGTGCGCGTCCGTTGGCGTCATTCAGAACAGGTTGTCCGCCAGGACCCTTTCCAAAGATTACCTTCAAATCCTTGACCATATCATGTACATCAGCACCAGTACGGTGGCGAGGCTTCGTCCGGTGATCCGCCTCACCTTTGAAATTCTTGCCTTTCTTTCTTACGGGATGCCTGCTCGAAAGAAATCGACGATGTCCCAGGTACATATTCTTCCTACAATTATCCAAATATATACTGTCGTTATCATCCAAACAGTGCGTGAATGCGTGGTATCCCTTGTTTGTCTGTCCTGAAAGGTTACTGAGAGCAGGCCAATCATTGATCGTCACGAACAGCAACGCCTTTAGGTCAAATTCTTTCTGTTTGTGCTCATCCCATGCACGTACACCTTTTCCATTCCACAGCTGTAAGAGTTCTTTAACTAATGGCCTTAGGTACACATCAATGTCGTTGCCGGGTTGCTTAGGGCTTTGGATGAGCACTGGCATCATAATGAACTTCCGCTTCATGCACAACCAAGGAGGAAGGTTATACAAACATAGAGTCATAGGCCAGGTGCTATGGTTGCTGCTCTGCTCCCCAAAAGGATTAATGCAATCTGAGCTTAGACCAAACCATACGTTCCTTGCGTTACCTGCAAACTCCTCCCTGTACTTTCTCTTGATTTTTCTCCACTGCGACCCGTCAGCGGGTACTCTCAACTTTCCGTCTTTCTTACGGTCTTCACTGTGCCATCGCATCGCCTTGGCATGCTATTTGTTTTTGAACAAACGTTTCAACCGTGGTATTATAGGAGCATACCACATCACCTTGGCAGGAATCTTCTTCCTGGAGCGCTCGCCCTCGACATCACCAGGGTCTTCGCGGCTGATCTTATAGCACAATGCACAAATTAATCATCATCCAACACAAAATGATGTCTCTCGTCATCATCTCGAAATAGCGATACAAGTTATGAGATGTCTTGAATACTTGCAACTACATCGTCATCCATCTAAAGAATGATATAGACAAGAAGAGGTTTGACTATGAGTGAGAGTGGAACTATGCAGTACATGAGGCGGCGGTATGAGTCCTCTCTCGCGTTAGCGTGAATCTCAGGTAACTAGCTTCCGCTTCTTGTCTGCTTTTGAACCATTTATGGATGGCGCCCGAGACCCGCTCAGAATATTTTCCCTGCACATAATCATCATTTTCCAAATATAACATGTCCAAAACATCACATGTCCAAATTCCAAATATGACATGTCCAAATCACATGTCGACATATCACATGTCCACTTCAAATTTGCATATAACTGGAAGAAAAATATAGAACTTGAAGAAAAATGCAAGAAGTTTTTTAAATAGGCTTCATACCACCTAATTATATCACATGTCCAAATTCTGTTTTTTTAGAACTTGAAGAAAAATATATCACATGTCCAAATTCTATTTTTTTAAATAGGGTTCATACTACCTAATTAACTAGGGTTCATACTAATTTTTTTTTAAAACAGCAACAATTGCTTTAACTAAAAAACTTAAATAGAAACAATTGCTTTAACTAAAAATAGCAATAGTTTGAAACCTAGGGTTCATACAAACTACCACTAAAAAATAGCCACTAATCTGTCCTAGGGTTTTCTTTAACAAGGGTTCATACTACCTAATTAAATAGGGTTCATACTAATTCTAATTAACTAACTAGCACTAAAAATAGCCTAGGGTTCATACTAATTAGCACTAAATAGCTAGGGTTCATACTAACAGAGAGAGCTAGGAGAGAGCAGAGAAGAGGGGAGGGAAGAGTGCTTACAGAGGGGAGATGGTGGCACCGAGGCGCGGTGAGGCGGGGTCGGGGGAGACGGGGTCGAGGGAGACGACGACGAGGCGGGATCGAGGGAGACGGCGGCGGAGAGTGAGGGCAGGGGCTCCGGCGAGGGCGAGGACTAGGGCTCTGGCAGCGGCGCCGAGGGGGAGAAGAGAGAGTAGGTAATTGGGGGAGGGAGCAGAGGAGGGAAGGCCGCGTGGGGGGTTAATTATGTCAAAATAGCTTTAGCAGTAGCGTGGGAAAAGAAAACGCGTTGCTGCTAAAATACGTAGCAGTAGCGCGCTCCTCACAAACTCGCTACTTCTAAGCTAGGCCTGCCGTGTGGACAAGTTCAAACTTAGCAGTAACACCCTACCCTAAAAGCACGCTACTACTAATTTGATAGTAGTAACGCGGTTTGCAGAAGGGCGCTACTACTATACCTAGCATGTCGGCAACGGTGTGGCAATTATAGTAGTAGCGCGTTTTATTCCTGCCACGCTACTGCTAAGTGGATAGCAGTAGCGCCCTTTCTGACCAAGCGCTACTGCTAAGTAGTAGTAGCGCCTCATTTTAACACGCACTACTGGTAAGATTCTGTGTATAAGGTTTTCCCTAGTAGTGATATAAACCATTGCAAGAGCTAATCTAGCAATGAGAGATGAAAGGACAAAGTTGCTAACCTTTCTGATCAGTTGAATGGATGGGGGCCTTCAAATCTTGACAAAATTTGGGAAAAATTTGTGATGAGCTCGAGAGGAAGAAGGGAAGAACAGAGGAGAGGGAGAGGGAAAGGGGGAAGAATAGAGTGGGGTGGACGAAGGGTTTATATAGGACGACCTTTAGTACCAGTTCTAGGCACGAACCGGTACTAAAGGTGCTGGAGGGGCCCTAGACTGACAACATCCTGCCACCACTCTCTTTAGTACCGGCTCGTGGCACGAACAGGTGTTAAAAGTTCGGCAAGAACCGGTACTAATGAGAGCGGCCCGCCTAGCCGTTGGAATCGGCACTAATGGTCACATTAGTGCCGGCTCAAATTCAAAAAGGGACTAATGAGCTGAACATTTGACCCTTTCTCTACTAGTGGATGATCATGTTTTGTATAACTTATCGGCAACTGGCAGGAGCCTTATGGTTGTCGCTTTATTGTATGAAATGCAATCGCCATGTAATTGCTTTATTTTATCACTAAGCGGTAGCGAGAGTCGTAGAAGCAATAGTTGGCGAGATGGCAACGATGCTTCGATGGCGATCAAGGTGTCAAGCTGGTGATGATGGTGATCATGACGGTGCTTTGGAGATGGAGATCAAAGGCACAAGATGATGATGGCCATATCATATCACTTATATTGATTGCATGTGATGTTTATCCTTTATGCATCTTATTTTGCTTAGTTCGGCGGTAGCATTATAAGATGATCTCTCACTAAATTTCAAGGCATAAGTGTTCTCCCTGAGTATGCACCGTTGCGACAGTTCGTCGTGCCGAGGCACCACATGATGATCGGGTGTGATAAGCTCTACGTTCACATACAATGAGTGCAAGCCAGTTTTGCACGCGCATAATACTCGGGTTAAACTTGACGAGCCTAGCATATGCGGATATGGCCTCGGAACATTGAGACCGAAAGGTCGAGCGTGAATCATATAGTAGATATGATCAACATAGTGGTGTTCACCATTGAAAACTACTCCATCTCATGTGATGATCGGACATGGTTTAGTTGATTTGGATCACGTGATCACTTAGATGATTAGAGGGATGTCTATCTAAGTGGGAGTTCTTGAGTAATATGATTAATTGAACTTTAATTTATCATGAACTTAGTCCTGATAGTATTTGCATAACTATGTTGTAGATCAAAAGCTCGCGCTGTAGCTCCCCGTTTATTTTTGATATGTTCCTAGAGAAAAATAAGTTGAAAGATGATATTAGCAATGATGCGGACTTGGTCCGTGATCTGAGGATTATCCTCATTGCTGCACAGAAGAATTATGTCCTTGATGCACCCCTAGGTTACAGACCTATTGCAAGAGCAGATGCAGACGTTATGAACATTTGACAAGCTCGGTATGATGACTACTTGATAGTTTAGTGCACCATGCTTTACGGCTTAGAACCGGGACTTCAAAAACGTTTTGAACGCCACGGAGCATATGAGATGTTCCAAGAGCTGAAATTTGTATTTCATACTCATGCCCGTGTCAAGAGGTATGAGACCTCTGACAGTACTTTGCCTATAAGATGGAGGAGCCCGTGAGCATGTGCTCATATTGTCTGGGTACTACAATTGCTTGAATCAAGTGGGAGTCAATCTTCCAGATAAGATAGTAATTGACAAAGTTCTCTAGTCACTATCACCAAGTTACTAGAACTTCGTGATGAACTATAATATACAAGGGATGACGAAACTAGTTCCCGAGCTCTTCACGATGATGAAATCAGCGAAGGTAGAAATCAAGAAAGAGCATCAAGTGTTGATGGTTAACAAGACCACTAGTTTAAAGAAAAGGGCAAAGGGATAGAAAGGGAACTTCAAGAAGAATGACAGGTAAGGTGTCACTCCCATGAAGAAGCCCAAAGCTAGACCCAAGCCTGAAACTGAGTGCTTCTACTACAAAGGAAATGATCACTGGAAGTGGAACTGCCCTAGATACTTGGCGGATAAGAAGGATGGCAAAGTGAACAAAGGTATATTTGATATACATGTTATTGATGTGTACTTTACTAGTGTTTATAGCAACCCCTCGGTATTTGATACTGGTTCAGTTTCTAAGAGTAGTAACTCGAAACGGGAGTTGCAAAATAAACAGAGACTAGTTAAGGGCGAGGTGATGATGTGTGTTGGAAGTGATTCCAAGGTTGATAAGATCACCATTGCACACTCCCTTTACCTTCGGGATTAGTGTTGAACCTAAAATAAATGTTATTTGGTGTTTGCGTTGAGCGTGAATATGATTGGATCATGTTTATTGCAATACGGTTATTCATTTAAGTCAAAGAATAATTGTTGTTCTATTTGAATGATAAAACCTTCTATGGTCATACACTCAATATAAATGGTTTATTGAATCTCGATTGTAGTGATACACATATTCATAATATTGAAGCCAAAAGATGCAGAGTTGATAATGATAGTGCAACTTATTTATGGCACTGTCGTTTAGGTCATATTGGTGTAAAGCGCATGAAGAAACTCCATTCTGATGGACTTTTGGAGTCACTTGATTATGAATCACTTGGTACTTGCGAACCATGCCTCATGGGTAAGATGACTAAGACTCCGTTCTCCGGAACAATGAAGCGAGCAACTGACTTATTGGAAATAATACATACTGATGTATGCGGTCCGATAAGTGTTGAGGCTTGCGGCGGGTATCTTTATTTTCTGACCTTCATAGATGATTTGAGCAGATATGGGTATATCTACTTGATGCAACATAAGTCTGAAACATTTGAAAAGTTCAAAGAATTTCAGAGTGAAGTGGAAAATCATCGTAATAAGAAAAAGTTTCTACGATCTGATCGCGGAGACGAATATGTGAGTTATGAGTTTAGTCTTCATTTGAAACAATGTGGAATAGTTTCGCAACTCACGCCACCTGGAACACCACAACGTAATGGTGTGTCCAAATGTCATAACCGTACTTTATTAGATATGGTGCGATCTATGATGTCTCTTACCGATTTACCACTATCGTTTGGGGGTTATGCATTAGAGACAACTGCATTCACATTAAAAAGGGCACCATCTAAATTCGTTGAGACGACACCGTATGAACTGTGGTTTGGCAAGAAACCCAAGCTGTCGTTTCTTAAAGTTTGGGGTTGCGATGCTTATGTGAAAAAGTAACTGTTGGGTACACCTTCTATCACAGATCCGAAGGCAAGATATTCATTGCTAAGAATGGATCCTTTCTAGAGAAGGAGTTTCTCTCGAAAGAAGTGAGTGGGAGGAAAGTAGAACTTGATAAGGTAATTGTACCTTCTCCCGAATTGGAAAGTAGTTCATGACAGAAATCAGTTCCAGTGATGCCTACACCGATTAGTGAGGACGTTAATGATATGATCATGAAACTTCAGATCAGGTCACTACCGAACCTCGTAGGACAACCAGAATACATTCCGCAGCAAAGTGGTACGGTAATCCTGTTATGGAAATCATGTTACTAGATCATGACAAACCTACAAACTATGAGGAAGCGATGATGAGCCTAGATTCCACAAAATGGCTTGAGGCCATGAAATCTGAGATGGGATCCATGTATGAGAACGAACTATGGACTTTGGTTGACTTGACTGATGATCGGCAATCAATAGAAGATAAATGGATCTTCAAGAGGAAGACGGACGCTGATAGTAGTGTTACTACCTACAAAGCTAGACTTGTCGAAAAAAGGTTTTGACAAGTTCAAGGTGTTGACTACGATGAGATTTTCTCCCTCGTAGCGATGCTTAAGTTCGTCCGTATCATGTTAGCAATTGCCACATTTTATGAAATCTGGCAAATGGATGTCAAAACTACATTCCTTAATGGATTTCTAAAAGAAGAGTTGTATATGATGCAACCAAAAAGGTTTTGTCAATCCTAAAGGTGCTAACAAAATGTGCAAGCTCCAGTGATCCATCTATGGACTGGTGCAAGCATCTCGGAGTTGGAATATACGCTTTGATGAGTGGATCAAAGCATATAGTTTTATACAGACTTGCGGTGAAGCCTGTATTTAGAAGAAAGTGAGTGGGAGCGCTACAGCTTTTCTGATAAGTATATGTGTATGACATATTGTTGATCGGAAATGGTGTAGAATTTTTCTAGAAAGCATAAAGGAGTGTTTGAAAGGAGTTTTTCAAAGAAAGACCTCGGTGAAGCTGCTTACATATTGAGCATCAAGATCTATAGAGATAGATTAAGACGCTTGATAAGTTTTTTCAATGAGTACATACATTGACAAGTTTTTGAAGTAGTTCAAAATGGAACAGTCAAAGGAGTTCTTGCCTGTGTTGCAAGGTGTGAAGTTGATTAAGACTCAAAACCCGACCACGGCAGAAGATAGAGAGAGAATGAAAGTCATTCCCTATGCCTTAGCCATAGGTTCTATAAAGTATGCCATGCTATGTACCAGACCTATTGTATACCCTGCCCTGAGTTTGGCAAGGGAGTACAATAGTGATCTAGGAGTAGATCATTGTACATTGGTCAAAATTATCCTTAGAGGACTAAGGAAATATTTCTGGGTTATGGAGGTGATAAAGAGTTCGTCGTAAAGAGTTACCTCGATGCAAGCTTTGTCACTGATCCGGATGACTCTAAGTCTCAATCTGGATACATATTGAAAGTGGGAGCAATTAGCTAGAGTAGCTCCGTGCAGAGCATTGTAGACATAGAAATTAGCAAAATACATATGGATCTGAATTTGGCAGACCCATTGACTAAACCTCTCTCACAAGCAAAACATGATCACACCTTATTACTCTTTGGGTGTTAATCACATGGCGATGTGAACTAGATTAATGACTCTAGTAAACCCTTTGGGTATTAGTCACATGGAGATGTGAACTAATCAGATAAAGATGTGAACTATTGGTGTTAAATCACATGACGATGTGAACTAGATTATTGACTCTAGTGCAAGTGGGAGACTGAAGGAAATATGCCCTAGAGGCAATAATAAAGTTGTTATTTATATTTCCTTATATCATGACAAATGTTTATTATTCATGCTAGAATTGTATTAACCGGAAACTTAGTACATGTGTGAATACATAGACAAACAGAGTGTCACTAGTATGCCTCTACCTAACTAGCTCGTGAATCAAAGATGGTTAAGTTTCCTAACCATAGACATGAGTTGTCATTTGATGAACGGGATCACATCATTAGAGAATGATGTGATTGATAAGACCCATCCGTTAGCTTAGCACTATGATCGTTTAGTTTGTTGCTATTGCTTTCTTCATGACTTATACATGTTCCTATGACTATGAGATTATGCAACTCCCGAATACCGGAGGAACACTTAGTGTGCTATCAAACGTCACAACGTAACTGGGTGATTATAAAGATGCTCTACAGGTGTCTTCGAAGGTGTTTGTTGAGTTGGCATAGATCGAGATTAGGATTTGTCACTCCGATTGTCGGAGAGGTATCTTTGGGCCCTCTCGGTAATACACATCACTATAAGCCTTTCAAGCAATGTGACTAATGAGTTAGTTACGGGATGATGCATTATAGAACGAGTAAAGAGACTTGCCGGTAACGAGATTGAACTAGGCATGGTGATACCGACGATCGAATCTCGGGCAAGTAACATACCGATGACAAAGGGAACAACATATGTTGTTATGCGGTTTCACCGATAAAGATCTTCGTAGAATATGTAGGAGCCAATATGAGCATCGAGGTTACGCTATTGGTTATTGACCGGAGATGTGTCTCGGTCATGTCTACATAGTTCTCGAACCCGTAGGGTCCGCACGCTTAACGTTCGATGACGATTTGTATTATGAGTTATGTGATTTGATGTACCGAAGTTTGTTCGGAGTCCCTGTGAGATCACGGACATGACGAGGAGTCTCGAAATGGTCGAGAGGTAAAGATTCATATATTGGAAGGTTGCATTCGGACATCGGAATGGTTCCGAGTGATTCGTGCATTTTTTTCGGAGTACTGGGAGGTTACCGGAACCCCCCGAGGAAAGATATGGGTCTTATGGGCCATAGGAGGGAGGCTAACCAGCCCACAAGGGGCTGGTGCGCCGCCCACAAGGGAGGAGGCCGAATTGGACTTGGTAAGGGGGCACCACCCCCTTTCCTTCTCCTACTCCCTCTCCTTCCCCTTTTCCCCCTCCGGTAGAAGGAAAAAAGGGTGGGGCCGAATCCTACTAGGACTGGAGTCCTAGTAGGACTCCCCTCTCCCTGGCGCGCCCCTTGTTGGCCGGCCTCCTCCTCCCCTCCTTTATATACGGGGGAACGGGGGCACCCCAAAGGCACAACAGACAATCTCTTAGCCGTGTGCGGTGCCCCCCTCCACAGTTTTACACCTCGGTCATATCATCGTAATGCTTAGGCGAAGCCCTGCGCCGGTAACTTCATCATCACCGTCACCACGCCGTCGTGCTGACAGAACTCTCCCTCGGCCTCAGCTGGATCAAGAGTTCAAGGGACGTCACCGAGCTGAACGTGTGCAGATCACGGAGGTGCCGTGCGTTCGGTACTTGATCGGTTGGATCGCGAAGGCGTTCAACTACATCAACCGCGTTACTTAACGCTTCCGCTTTCGGTCTACGAGGGTACGTAGACACACTCTCCCCGCTCGTTGCCATGCTTCTCCTAGATAGATCTTGCGTGATCGTAGGCAATTTTTTTTAAATACTACGTTCCCCAACACGTCTGCCCTCTGCTGGTTCCGATAAATAAGTTGCTGCACCTGGGTTAGCATGGCGAGCCGAAATAGTTGAGCGCTGTTTCATTTTTCCAATCAAAATTTAACTAACCCATGAAAATAAGTGCGTTTACGGATCATGCGGCTGAAAGTGATTTCAGTTTCAGTCGATTGTATCCGGACCGTTGGATGTCAATCCCCTCGCCCCCACCATCCCACCCGTGGCAAGCCAACAAAGCAAACCGCCTCCCCGCCTTGCCGGTGCCACCTTCGCTGGTTATCCCCCTCCCCCCAACACCCATGATCTTAGTTGCCCCCCCCCCCCCCCCCCTCCCTCCATCCTCCTCCCGAACTCGTCAAACATCTGCCTGTGCCACCGCGTCGTCGCCGACTCCTGTTCTGGCTCGCTACAGGGAGGCCTTGGGGAGACGCCACAGTTGGGCGTCAGACAATCAATTGCATTTTCCAGGCAACTGACAAACAACAAACACAAAAATTTCCAATTACAAAGAAGACTACACAAATGTACGCACCCATGCGAGTCCATTAATCAACAAGTCCCGCAAAATACTGAAAACATATTGTACGCAAGTGTGTGTACATTTGTATTTAAATGATATGAAATATTCAAATGGTGTGGAATAATACAATGTCAAAAATCAATCGAAGCATCATGATTGCACCAAACTTGTCATGATTTCAACATTTATGGATAGGATAATGCCAGATTGCTAGAACGCCCGACGGAGAGAAAATTTTCAGTGTCCATTATATTTTTGTAAGGTCTTTTTTTTTGCAAAAAAAACTTCCAATCTATTCATCCTCAATTATGACAGTGTTGCAAGAAAACTTCCAATCTATTAATTTTTTGCAAGAAAATTAATTTCGGAAAATTAGTTACCCCTCTTACGTAGCAAGAGCACAAGTTTCTCTTCTTTTAGACTCTGTTTTTTGGCTACTCAAAGCTGCTGCAGCTCACAGTGCTACGTCGGTTACAGGCTAGGCCGGTTGTACCTGACGGCCCAATGACAGCCTAGTGCTAATGAAGATGACAAAACAACGTGGCTGCTGCTAATCTTAATAGCTAAGAAAAACTAACACACCTATACTACCATGCTAAGAACCCCGTTTCGGTATAACCCCCCACAAAACATATAAACCATTGCGAAATCATACACAAAACGTATGTCAATCCCTATTTGACGCCGCAGCAACCTAGCTTCGCTGAAGCGAGGGGTCCCGACGGCCCAGTTTAGGCCAGGCCATGTCGCTCTGCTGTTTCTTTCTTTTTCTTTTCTTTTTTTATTTCTGTTTCTATTTCCTTTTTTTCCTTATCTTTCTTTTTTCTTGTATTATACAACGTTCATTGCAAGTTTATATACAAAAATCTTCATCATATATTTAAGGAAATGTTCACCCTACATTGAGAAAATGTTCAACATATTTCTAGAAAATGTTCATTGTGTACTTCAAAATTGTTCGGAGTATATCACGAAAATATTCAATGTGTACCTAAATTTTGTTCAGTGTATATCACAAAAAAAACAAATCAACGTTTATTTAAATAATTGTTCAGCGTTTATCACAAAAAATTTGGTGTGTATTTTAAAATTGTTCAACATATAGTAAAAATTGTTAAATATATTTATAAATTTATCATCATATATAAAATGTTTCAAAAAGTATTCGGAATGTCAAAAGTTTGTTCATGTTTTTAAATTTTTGTTCACTTTTTTAAAAGAATCTAAAATTTAATTATTTGTTCGAATTTGAAAATTTGTTCACAGTTTTTAAAGATTATTCGAATTTTATGAGAAAATTTGTTCACAATTTTTTCCAAGAAATGTTGAAAAATTTGAAATTTAAAAACCAATCAGTAAAATAAAAATAGAAATTAGAAAGCAATTTTGTTTTGAATTTCCTCGAACATTTTTTGTGTTTGTGTAGATGTCTTTTGTACCCAGAAATATTTTCCAAATTCTGAACAAATTTTGAAAGCGTGAACATTATTTAAAATTCCCAAATAGTTATTGAATTTGTGATTTTTTTAAAAAGGGAACATTTTTTGAATTTGTGAACAAATCTTGAAAATGGTGACATTTTTCGAATCGATGAACATTCTTGAAACCCTCGAGGGCTTGGGCGGCCCAACAGGCGCCCGATAGGAGCGATGCCGTCGCCCAGTTAGGCGAAGGCCTGTGCATTTTGTATTTTGTATTTTTTAATTTTCTTCTTTTTTTTGCTAATTCATTTCTCCTTTTGAACCTTATTATTCTTTTTGAAACATGTTCAAAAATTTGTAATATTGTTTGGAATACCAAAATAACATTTTTAAGTAACTGTTTTAAATTATGATTTAAAAGTCTTTTTAAAAAAGAGCATTTACTGTTTTTCAATTTATCATTTTGTATTTATTAGTTATGTTAAAAGATAAAAATAACAGTTATTAAGTACCTGTTTAAATTATGATTTTAAATATATTTTTTCCCAAACTCGGCATGGATGCCTACCATGGGCATGCTCACCTCTTGGCAAATTTGAATTCGAAGGAACAGATATCGTACGGCGCCCACTGTAGGTTCGGGTGCACCATGGTTCTGAAACTCTCCTCTCTTGTAACAATCGCACGAACTTTGTTGACGAATAAAGCAGCGTTGTTCCCTTAAAAAAAAGCGCGAGATTGGTTCTCTCCAAAAAAAGGAGGAAAAAGAAAGTGCTGTTTCTCGAAACCGCTTTCTGCCTTTCTTTCACTTTTATTGCTAGGTAACTTCGAGAGCCTGTCTTCCATTCCTTCTCATCTTCGATAGAAGGATCTGGCACCAGCTTCAAAGCACTCACAGACCCACCCTAGTACTATAAATAGTTCAGTGCGGGCCGTGACTTCATCCGCAATTCAACACCATCGTCGTCATTGTACTAGTCTTGGGCGGAGAGCAAGAAGCTCAAGGTATGTGGATGCCTAGTATAAGAGCGGCCGCAGCGAGGATCACCCGGCCCGCGTGGTCAGCTGTTGGGGTAACGGTGCCGAGGAGGATGGAGGGCATCGGCCGTAACTGCGCACCACGCTACTTCACCGACAGGATCCGCTCCGGCAGGGTGCTCAGCGAGGAGGAGCGCGCCGCCGAGAACGTCTACATACAGGTAACTGCTTAGCCTTTTTTTTTTGTAGGCGCTGTTGTGAATCTAAGAGTTGATAAAGATTTGTGTTACGTCCATGGTCCGTCTGAAGCAAGTGGGAAAATAAAATAAAGTTTGGACTAAACCAAACTGAACTGTATTTACGTACTATATTTATTCTGCAGAAGATGGAGAGGGAGAAGCTGGAAAAGTTGAGGAGGAAGAAGGCGGATCAGGAAAAGGCCGACGCAGCAAAGAGCGCCAAAGGAAACAACGAGGTAACAAACCAAACGAACCATCTTTACGGGCCTCGAGTGTAATTAACTTGTGGTCTCTCTTTTGTTTTTATTTTTATTTTCCAAAAGGAAAAACAATATGAAAGCTGTTTTCTCCTTTGGCTGCCACTGATGATCTGCTTTCATTCTACTTACGCTGGGCTACTGCAGAAGGGTGAGGGAGCTCATCCAAGCTGATTCCTCAGATCGATCAGGTCCTCCGTTGGCGGCGCTGGTGTTACATGTGATACATGTTCGCAAATGTAGTATTTTTCCTTCTGTTCTGGGGTTATTTATAGATAGATCATGTAGATGCTGTGTGCTGCTGTGAAAATATGTGCTTCTCGGTGGAGCTTTGGTATGTTGTCCTTGGTGGAGGCAGGAGGCTCTGTCCACCAGAATCATATCTTGTCGCTGGAGTTTTCTGTTTACTTTGGATTAGCAACCTGTGCATGAGCCGCCACCTGTGCGAGCCATGCATGCATCTGCAGGGGCGTGAGATGCACCCATCTGCATCAGGCTTTTTTCCTTTATGTCTTGCATCAGGCTTTTTTCTTATCTTTTTGTGACGAATAAAGCTATATAAGAGAAAGAATCTAAGACCTTATGCTAATTTCAAGACTTTTAATAAGATGGCTGCATGCATCGCTTAGATGCAGAGGCCGGGGGCAAGCCTTCTTTTTCAAAAAAAAAAAGAAAGAATAGACGAAAAATTAACACGGCACCAAAACTGCTGTCTCTTGAGTACTTCTTCTCCACTGGTTCGCGTGTGTGCAGTGTGCTCAACCTTTTTCCAAATAATAGACGGAGATTCCCTACCGTATTACTCCCTCCGTCCTTAAATAAGTGTCTCAACTTTGTACTAGCTCTAGTACAAATTTGTACTAAGCTTAAGACAATTATTTTGAGAGGGGGAGTATTATTCGCGTCGTCGTACTATTCTGAAAGGCTGAAAGTGTGTGGTGTATGTGTCTTCATTAGGGAGAGAAATTGTAGGTGCAGCACAGTCCTTCTTTTTTATTTTCGCTTTCAATTTTTAATCTATTCATATCTTTTGAACTAAAATAAATTAAATTTCAAATGCATATTCATGTTTCTGGTGAAAACGAGTGCTTTCATATGAGATCCATTTTGCATACGTTTTGGTGAGTTACTAAAAATTTCAACAAGTTTCAATTTCTAAAACTTGGTACAAGCGACCGACGAAAATTGTGAGTTTCAGATCCTGCGACTCACAAAAATGTTTTAACTTCAGGAACTTGGAATGAGCGATTGACAATATTGTGAGTTTCATATACGGCGACTGAAAAAAATGTTTCAACTTCTGAAACATGGTACGAGCGATTGACAAAATTGTGAGTTTCAAATCCTGCGACCGAAATAAAAGATTCAACTTCTAACACTAGTACAAAACAGGGCTTTCGTCACAGGGCAATTTTCACATTAGTCCCGGTTCAGTCACGAATCGGGACTAATGTGAGCATTGGTCCCGGTTCGTGCGGCTAAGGCATTAGTCCCGGTTCACCTGGGCCCTTTAGTCCCGGTTGGTGCCACGAACCGGGACTAAAGGGTGCGATGCCCATTAGTACCGGTTGGTGGCACCAACCGGTACTAAAGGTTCACCAACCGGTACTAATGGGCTTTGAGGCATTAGTACCGGTTCATGGCACGAACCGGTACTAAAGGGGCCCATTTTCAAACTCTACCCCCCCTCCTCCCCCCCCTGTGGACCGCCTTTTCAGTTTTAGAAAAAACAAAAAAAATGATGGAAATGTCAAAAAAATAAAATAAAATAAGTTTCCCATGTGATATGTGGTCTAGTTGTTGGGAAAATTAACAAATATGAATTTCGACTTTATTTCCAAAATCTCTCTGGAATTTCTTAAAATGGGCATAACTTTTGCATACGAACTCGGATGAAAAAGCTTTTTATATGAAAAATCATCTCCTCGAAAAGTTACATCCGAATTTAACCGGGGGGGCCCCGTTAAACATTTTCAAAATCCTCAAAAACCTAACAGAAAAAAAGTTACGGGGCTTTTAAGATCTGGAGAGGCAAAAAAATTCAAAAAATTTCAAATTGTGGTCAAACAATGGTCAAACTAATTATTCTAGAATATTAGTGTTAATAAATAATTATTTCAATTTTTTTGAATTTTGGTCAAATCTGGTCAAACTGTGGTCAAACTGTGGTCAAACAATGGTCAAACTAATTATTCCAGAAATATTAGTGTTACTAAATAATTATTATTTTTTAAAACAATAGTTTCAAACTCAAACAGTGAAATGTGTCACTTCATGCTCAAGCTAAATTCCTGAGGGTTAATAGAATTGACATCTTACTATTGTCAGGAAAACAACAAGTGCAGACTTGGAAACGAGGGAGAATAGAACCCGGAAGTTAAGTGTGCTCAGGCTGGAGTAGTAAGAGGATGGGTGACCGTCCGGGAAGTTAGATGATTTGGAATGATGAGGGGTGATTAGAGATTAGAGGATAAATTGAGCAGTGATGAGGGGTGGTGATTAGAAATTAGAGGTTAAAATAATTCAGAAATTTGAAAATCAAAAAAAGTTTAAAAAAATTCGCAAAAAAAAATAAAGGTGGAGCTCCAGGCTGCGTCCACATGGACGGCCTTTAGTCCCGGTTCGTGTAAGAACCGGGACTAAATGGGGGAGGCATTAGTAACGACCTAAAGCATTTCACAATGACCTGCACAAATCATAGATTTTTCAAGGTGCTATAAATCTCTGAGGACGGCTAGACTAGATTTGTTCAAAACGGTATTCGTCTAGTTACACTTCCCCCTTTCATTTCAGTCTATTGAGCAACTTGAGCAAAATCAACCTAGAAGTTTATCATAAGGAACTAGTGTCTATGATTGACAGAATATTCTTTTCGAGTGAATTTGTCGATATACTTTTCTTATAGCCAATTTATTTATACTCTAGCTTCAACGCCAATAGTAATTACATGCAGAAGAGTAAGTTGTCACCAGAAGTTTCGGTGGAATAGCTCAGCTGATATATGTCCAGATAGAGAATCCAGAATTTTTTTATCAAAAAAAAACAAAACTGACGAATATGGCTTTGGTAATGTGCAAGGTTTTATGCCGAGAGTAAATAATTTTGTATGGCAAATATCGTTTTTGTGAGTAATACTAGGTGTCAACTAAAGTCAGCTATTATCTAATACTCCCTCTCTATTCACAAATTAAGATGTTTTAACTCCAGCCTTCAATTGTTGGTGCTTGACATGCCGCTCAAAGCTGTCCTGAACCCTGATGTCTTCTTCTCAGGGCTCTCCCAACCCAGCTGCCCCCCGAAGCTCACTAGCCCCTTCAACGGTAGGGGGTGCGAGCGGCAGCGCAGCCTGAAGGTCCAGCTCGCTGAAGATTGCGCATGCCATTTCAGATGGTGGCCTCTGGGGTGGTTGTTCTGCTCTTGTACAACACCCTGCGTATCAGCATCCAGACTTCCTGTATTCGGTTTACATCAAAAAAACACTTTATATGGTAAGTCCAAGGCTGAGGAGACTTGGTTGATGAATTCAGTTCAGTAGCCTGATCAAAGATGTGGTACATTATTCTACCACTGAAAGAGCTAAGCATAGTTTAGAGCGTAGATTCACTCATTTTGCTCCGTATGTAGTATATATTGGAATCTCTAAAAAGACTTATATTCAGAAACGGAGGGAGTATATATTAGTTATAAGGGACATTGGTAGTCAAAGTTCAGGAAGCTATGATTTCCAAATCTTTAACTTAATATTGCATACACTCATATTTTAGAAACCAAACCGTACAACTTGTGAATAATGTATAATTTGTTTGAATATTCCAGACAGATTTGCACCAAGAAAAGATAAAGAAATGCTTGACAGTCTGGACATTCAGACACAGACTTGCAAAGCTACAATCATGGCTGGGCTGAGTGTTACTACGTACTAATACTCTCTATTTATTTATTTCTCTTCAGTCCAGTTTGCCTAACACATCACAACATCCTAAAGAATAAACCACAAAGGCAGGCGTGCACATGACAACAGAGTGATGATCAGTTCACAAATTCGGTAAGTAAACACAGAGTAGTCTGCTCTAAACATACTGTACTAGCTAGCCAGGTACAAGTGTCAATCAGGTGCAGCACAGACACAAACACAAACACGTGGCTCTAACTGCATTACTCTGTACTGAATTATTATTACCAAATCAAATCATGCATGATGAAATCAAATTTCCTGAATTACTCTGGTGCTGCTGCTGGAAGACGTCATTGTCCAGGGAATTTGCAACTGCATTTGTAAGGCACTAACTAGTTCAGGGAGCAAAATCAATCGCCAACATTGAATTTGCCATCTGCTGCACGCAGAGCATTGGAATGGAGGAAGAAAAGTAGAAGAGTAAGAACCCAACTAAAAAATTCAGAGTTAAAAATATTAACAAAAAAACTCAACAAATTCAGAAGCAGACCAACATCTGTGTAAGTTCAAAAGCATTAGCTGAAGAGATTTTCAGAACGCCATAGCGAACACACAAGAGAGAAGACTGCATAACAGAACAATCTAAGAAGATAAATAACTTGGACAATCCTAACTAAATTAGGACACAAATAAAACAAGAACCAACAACATTTTATTATTTATTCGGACTGAAATAACAGCATTGTTCCCACATGGAGTGCACAATTATTAAAAGATGACACGGTCCAACATGTAACTAGAGCGTACCATGGACGATTCAAACTCTACGAGAAAGCACCCACAAACAAGAGACAGGGACTCTCCAGCTTCCCCGGGGAGAAGGAGACGCCGGCATGCTGGAGGCGGCGGCATCGTCTCCGTCTCGTCTTGTTACCCTGGGCGGGGGATTCTACGGGAATTGCGTGATCGGGCGGACTAGCGTGGGGAATCTTCGGGATTTCGAGGAATTCAGAATTCAGTCATATGGACGCCACCCCCATCTGAAAACCTCCAGAACAGCTCCAGGACATTAAGAAGGGAGGGATTAAGCTGAGCTAAGCAGCATAGATCAAGACCGTCATGCAGCGACCGGAGCTTGACGGTCACGATATTGTCGTCGTCAGGGCAAATAATAATCTGAGAATAAAACAAAAGAATGAGTATGTGTATTGTTTGGAGAAATAGAATTAAGATATATCATACAAAAAAACTCTGAGAGAAAGGACTGACGGTCTATAAAGGTACGAAGGGTGGGACGGTTGTGATGGGCGTCCGCTGCATGCCTCAACACAACATCCGCTTCCTCCTTGCACTTAACCGAAGAGCTTCCTTCCTCAAGCCAAAGGAAAACTGTGATTTTCTGGAGGGAAGGGAGGTGTCCCATGCCGACATCCAGGTCACCGCGGCCAATATCTGACGCTTGGGCTAAGAAAACCAGGACTTCAAACCTTGCCATAGCTCCTCGTGGAAACATAGATGGGAAACGTTTGCATTTTATACATCCCAGAAAAAGACGGTGGCAACTCTCCAGGGGGTCCCTCCTGCCTCCCGCGTCGCGGCCTGTCGTCTTCTCCTCCGGCGGCAAGGGCTGCAGTCGGCACAGGTCGTGGGTGGCTGCCTCTTCTCCGGCGCGGGCTGGCGGAGGTGGCGGCGCGGCAGCGGTATGCTTGACCCCCTCCTCTACCGCCGTCGTGGCGCATGAATCGGCTGCTGGTGGCGGCTCCTCTTGTACTCTGGTGTGGCTCGGCTGGCCGGTGAATGGCAAGGCCGTCGCCGCGATTTGGAGGTGCCAGATCGGGTGTCTCTGGTGGCTGCAGCATGGCTGGCCGCCGGCGTTTTCCCTGCCCAGATCTGGCTGCCGGCCGCTCCTGCCATAGGAGCTTGTTTGGGGCGGAAAGATGGGGTCTTTGCTGCCCCTTCACCGGTTGACGATGTCGGTGTGCGGGGGCGGCGGTCGAGGGGCGGTCTCGGATACCGGGGCGGCGGCCTCGGTGGTGGGAGGCGCGATGCTCGTGGGCGGAGCTCGCGGCTTGGATCTTGGCCGGTTACCATGGTCGTGCGGGCGGCGTGGTAGCTTGGGTATGACGGTCGGTGGCGGTGGTTCTGCAGCGTGCTTGCGGCACTCCGTCTCGGAGGCGAAGAGGGCTTGCCGGGTGAAAACTCTTTCTGGCTTTGCCAGGTCGGCGGCGGCGGCGCCTACGGGCGTCTTATCCTTCTTGAAGGCGTCGCCGTGGTTCCTCTTCCTCCTCCGTGTTGCTCCGAGGGAAACCTCGATCCCTGGATCAGGCGGTGGCGGTACTTAGGTTCCATGACCTTGTTGAAGGCTCCGCCTTGGAGTAATCGGTTCGTCGTGCACAGCTCCGACTCTTCGCTGTGATTCGTTCACGGTTGAGGCACCCGGCGACTTCAAGCGGCGCTCTCTCTTCCTTCCTGTAGATGGCTTGGAGTTGTGTTGGGTGGTGTAGCTGTTCCCAACATTCTTGTATCTTGCCCTGTGTATGTTGGTGTGGAGTTGTATGAGGTTGGTTGTAACTGGATCGTTGCTTTAAATATAAAGCGGGGCGAAAGCCTTTTTCAATAAACATAGATGGTGCTGTGAGAAAACCCATGAAGCGGCTGTATCTCAACCATGGGAATGCATTAATGCCAACAATGAATGTTTCGATACGAGTGTGCTGAGCTTTGCTGCTCTCCAGCATGAGAAAACGAAGCGAAGGAAGCTTGCTGAGGATCTGCATGTCAACTTCCGGCCACACTCTGTCCACTGTTATCCAAGGAGGAGAGGAGGGGAAGCGATGATGAATTAACCCACCTTGGCAATGTCGTGGTGCAGCGGTGAAAAAAAAGGGCACGAAGCTGACATCAAACCTTGCACCGCCGGGCCAGACACGATCAGCAGAAATTCTTGAGTTCGCATTTTCCACAGATTGCCCAGAGACGCCACCAAAGAATTACACACGCTCTCATCGTTCACATTCCAAATAAGGCCTAGCACTCTCGGCTTTATCAGTTGCCCTAGCTCTTTCTCAGTCATAGAAGAACCATCAACCAATACTCCAGTCAATTCTTCTAAGGACGCCAGGTTCCCGATCCCAACGGGCAACACCGCATAGAATACATATAGGCACATCAAATATCTTCGACGGACAACACTTGATGGGATAGCTATACTTGATTTCTGCGCTTGTCCATTGATACGTCTTCAACGTATCTATAATTTTTTATTGTTCTATGCTATATTATATTCTGTTTTGGATGTTTAATGGCTTTTATTATACATTTTTATATTATTTTTTGACTAACCTATTAACCGGAGGCCCAGCCCGAATTGCTGTTTTTTTGCCTATTTCAGTGTTTCGAAGGAAAAGGATATCAAACGGAGTCCAAACAGAATGAAACCTTCGGGAACGTGATTTTCGGAGCAAACGTGATCCAGAGGACTTGGAGTGGATGTCAAGCAACCAACAAGGAAGCCACGAGGCAGGGGGGCGCGCCTACCCCCTGGGCGCGCCCTCCACCCTCGTGGGCCCCTCGTGGCTCCACCGACCTACTTCTTCCTCCTATATATACCTACGTACCCCCAAACCATCTAGGACAGAGCCAAAACCCTATTTCCACCGCCGCAACCTTCTGTACCCGTGAGATCCCATCTTGGGGCCTATTCCGGCGCTCCGCCGGAGGGGGCATTGATCACGGAGGGCTTCTACATCAACACCATAGCCTCTCCGATGATGTGTGAGTAGTTTACCTCAGACCTTCGGGTCCATAGTTATTAGCTAGATGACTTCTTCTCCCTTTTGGATCTCAATACAAAGTTTCCCTCGATTCTCTTGGAGATCTATTTGATGTAACTCTTCTTTTGCGGTGTGTTTGTCGAGATCCGATGAATTGTGGGTTTATGATCAAGATTATCAATGAACAATATTTGAATCTCCTCTGGGCTTTTTTATGTATGATTGATTATCTTTGCAAGTCTCTTCGAATTATCAGTTTGGTTTGGCCTACTAGATTGATCTTTCTTGCAGTAGGAGAAGTGCTTAGCTTTGGGTTCAATCTTGCGGTGCTCGATCCCAGTGACAGTAGGGGAAACGACACGTATTGTATTGTTGCCATCGAAGATAAAAAGATGGGGTTTATATCATATTGCATGAGTTTATCCCTCTACATCATGTCATCTTTCTTAAAGCGTTACTCCGTTCTTATGAACTTAATACTCTAGATGCATGCTGGATAGCGGTCGATGTGTGGAGTAATAGTAGTAGATGCAGGCAGGAGTCGGTCTACTTATCATGGACGTGATGCCTATATACATGATCATACCTAGATATTCTCATAACTATGCTCAATTCTATCAATTGCTCGACAGTAATTCATTTACCCACCGTAACACTTATGCTATCTTGAGAGAAGCCACTAGTGAAACCTATGGCCCTTGGGTCTATTTTCCATCATATTAATCTTCCGTCAACAAGCTATTTTTTTGCCGTTTATTTTGCTTTCTTTACTTTTAGTCTTTATCATAAAAATACCAAAAATATTATCTTATCATCTCTATTAGATCTCACTTTTGCAAGTGGCCGTGAAGGATTGACAACCCCTTTATCGCGTTGGTTGCAAGGTTCTTATTTGTTTGTGTAGGTGCGTGGGACTTGAGCGTGGTATCCTACTGGATTGATACCTTGGTTCTCAAAAACTGAGGGAAATACTTACGCTACTTTACTGCATCACCCTTTCCTCTTGAAGGGAAAATCAACGCAGTGCTCAAGAGGTAGCAAGAAGGATTTCTGGCGCCGTTGCCGGGGAGTCTACGCACAAGTCAAGACATACCAAGTACCCATCACAAACTCTTATCCCTCGCATTACATTATTTGCCATTTGCCTCTCGCTTTCCTCTCCCCCACTTCACCCTTGCCATTTTATTTGCACTCCTTTTCTCTTCGCCACTTTTTCACTTGCTTCATCGTTATGGCTAGTCCTTTTTCTACTCCTTTGTCTCCCGAGAATGAAGTTATCAATTTTAAACAAAGGGAGGGAGAAAATTTAAAAGATGCTTGGTATAGAATTTGCAATGCTCAAAATAAATCTGCCAGAAAGCAATCTACTTCCGTTCTTCTTCGCAACTTTTATGTAGGCGTCACTCCTTGGAATAGATATATTCTTGATACCATTACCGGAGGGAATTTCTTGGGTAGCCATACTTTTGATTCTTATAATGCTATGATAGATTTGTTTGGTTCACCACCTTTTTTGGTTAATGGAACTATGTTAACTTTGATTGAGAATTTGGATAAAAAGATCCACAATCAAATTACCCAATAAGGATCTAAGGTAGGAGTTACTTTGATTTTTTTTAAAGAAAAGGAACCCATAGTTAATGAAATAATAGATGAAGATTCCACTAGAATCGATAAGCTTGAGGGCACTATTACCAACTTAGGGTCCGCTTTTTCTTCCGTAAAAAACACTCCAAATCCTCCTACCAAAATTTCCAAGCTTATGTACGTTCCTAAAAATAAGGGTGAATCTTTTAGTAAGGAAACTGCGGATCTCAAATCAATAAGTATTCATCCCAACTTTCTCGCTATCATTAAGGAACCTTTTGCTACGAATGATTTTCTGATTTCTTTCCTAGGAGTCTGATCATTAATAAGAGGAAAGAAATTCCAAAGGGTTATAGGTGTTCTATTGAAGAATTGCCTACCAAAGATGGCAATACCTAGATCTATCCTTGTTTTTATGCCTAGCTAGGGGCGTTAAACGATAGCGTTTGTTGGGAGGCAACCCAATTTTATTTTAGTTTTTTGCTTTTTGCTCCTGTTTAGGAATAAATATTTGATCTAGCCTCTGGTTAGATGTGTTTTTACGTTTTAATTAGTGTTTGTGCCAAGTAAAACCTATAGGATCTTCTTGGATGATAGTTATTTGATCTTGCTGAAAATTCCAGAAACTTTCTGTTCACGATTTGTTTTTTTAAAAATCACCAAAACGTGATAAAATACTGATTCCAATTGCAGCAGATCAATAAACAAATTATCTAGGTCGTCCTATTTTGATAGATTTTTCTAAGTTCCATAAGTTTGCGTTAGTTACAGATTACTACAGACTGTTCTGTTTTTGACAGATTCTGTTTTTCGTGTGTTGTTTGCTTATTTTGATGAGTCTATGTTTAGTAAAAGAGTTTATAAACCATAGAGAAGTTGAAATACAGTAGGTTTAACACCAATATAAATAAAGAATGAGTTCAATACAGTACCTTGAAGTGGTGTTTTGTTTTCTTTCGCTAACGGAGCTTACGAGATTTTCCGTTAAGTTTTGTGTTGTGAAGTTTTCAAGTTTTGGGTAAGAATTTGATGGATTATGGAACAAGGAGTGGCAACAACCTAAGCTTGGGGATGCCCGAGGCACCCCAAGGTAAATCTAAGGACACCAAAAAGACAAAGCTTGGGGATGCATCCCCTCCTTCGTCTTCGTCCATCGGTAACTTTATTTGGAGCTATATTTTTATTCACCACATGATATGTGTTTTGCTTGGAGCATCTTGTATGATTTGAGTCTTTAATTTTTAGTTTACCACAATCATCCTTGCTGTACACACCTTTTGAGAGAGACATACATTATTCGGAATTTATTAGAATACTCTATGTGCTTCACTTATATCTTTCGAGCTATATAGTTTTGGCTCTAGTGCTTCACTTATATCTTTTAGAGCACGGTGGTGGTTTTGTTTTATAGAAACTATTGTTCTCTCATGCTTCACTTCTATCATTTTTGAGAGTTCTACAAAACAGCATGGTAATTTGCTTAAATTATGAAATTAGTCCTAATATGATAGGCATCCAAGATTAGTAAAAACTTTCTTATAAGTGCACTGAATACTAAGAAAAGTTTGATGCTTGATGATTGTTTTGAGATATGGAGGTAGTAATATTAAAGTTGTGCTAGTTGAGTAATTGTGAATTTGAGAAATACTTGTGTTGAAGTTTGCAAGTCCCATAGCATGCACGTATGGTAAACGTTGTGTAACAAATTTGAAACATGAGGTGGTCTTTGATTGTCCTCCTTATGAGTGGCGGTCGGGGACGAGTGATGGTCTTTTCCTACCAATCTATCCCCCTAGGAGCATGCGCGTAGTGCTTGGTTTTTGATGACTTGTAGATTTTTGCAATAAGTATGTGAGTTCTTTATGACTAATGTTGAGTCCATGGATTATACGCACTCTCACCCTTCCATCATTGCTAGCCTCTTCGGTACCGTGCATTGCCCTTTCTCACCTTGAGAGTTGGTGCAAACTTCGCCGGTGCATCCAAACCCCGTGATACGATACGCTCTATCACACATAAACCTCCTTATATCTTCCTTAAAACAGCCACCATACCTACCTATTATGACATTTCCATAGCCATTCCGAGATATATTGCCATGCAACTTTCCACTGTTCCGTTTATCATGACACGTTTCATCATTGTCATATATGTGCCAATATTGTTCTTGTTGCCTCTGTACTTCAAAAAAATCAGTCACCATGCATAGACCTGCACTGGATTGGTCAGTAAATGACGTGTGATATAAGATCAGACTGTATCATCAGCATGTGGCAAAAAATACTCAGGGATATATTCCATAATCGACTCTTTTCACTATGTCCGTTTTCCGTCCACTTTGGCGTTCTGGGTGGTTCGACTTTAAGTGATTATTCCTCACCTTTATTTCGCTTCCACTTTAAGTGATCCCTCACCTTATTAACTACTACACTATTAATTCTATCAGGACTTTCTTTATACAAGCTTTTAAATTCAGGCGCAGCATGTGATACTTGTTCAATTAACTAGTACATCTGGTGTGTCCATGTGTCGACATTATTTGAGCGGTTTCATTCATAAGTTTCCTGAGTAATATAATCTCTATGAAAGACTAGCAATAGGGATAGGCACCTTTACACCCACCCACCCACCCATAGCCACTCACCCTCCCACCGAGAGACCATCTTATTCCCACTCATTGCCGCAGCTGCAAACACTACACCTAATTCATCAACATCCAAAAGATCTCACGGACGAGCGACTATGGAGGTCGTGACCGGGGCGATGAGCACTCTCCTGCCTATGCTCGGCGACCTGCTCAAGGAGGAGTACAACCTGCAGAAGAACACCAGGAGTGAGATCAAGTTCCTTAAAGCCAAGTTAGAGAGCATGGAAGCTGCCCTCATCAAGGTTTCAGAGGCACCCTTGGATCAGCCACCTGACATCCAGGTCAAGCTTTGGGCAAGGGATGTCAGCGACCTGTCCTATGAGATTGAGGACAGCGTTGACAGATTCCGGGTGCGCCTTGAGTGCCGGGAACAAAAGAAGCCACAGAGCTTTATGGGTTTCATCCAGAGAAGTATGGACATGCTGACAAAGGGCAAGATGCGACACAAAATTGGCGTCGATATCAAAGACATCAAGAGCCGTATCAAGGAGGTCTGTGAGAGGCGTGAAAGGCACAAGGTTGACAGTGTTGTGCCCAAGCCCACTGGCACAAGTACTGATACCCTTCGCCAGTTAGCCTTGTTTAAAAAGGCGATCGAGCTTATTGGCATCGAAGAGAAGAGCGTTGACATGGTCAAGATGCTAATGGAGGGAGACGAGGTGATCAAGAAGCAACCCAAGCTGATCTCTATTGTTGGCTTTGGAGGCTTAGGGAAGACAACTCTTGCTAATATGGTGTATGAGAAGCTTCGAGAGAAATTTAATTGTGGAGCTTTTGTTTCCGTTTCTCTTAATCCCGACATGAAGAAGCTTTTCAAGAGTTTGCTGCATCAACTTGGCAAGGACAAGTACAATAACATCATGAATGAATCAGCGTGGGGCGAGACACAACTCATAAGTGAGATAAGAGAATTCCTCCAAAACAAGAGGTATGTGTGTTGTACGCTAGTGCCGCTGCCAATTTCATCATCTATTTAGGAGTTCATCTTATCAGCTCTGGAGTCTTTCCAGTTCATGTGTGTGCTTACTATGTACTAGGACAGTGTTTCCTACTCCCTCAATTAATTCGTGCTGGCCCTAATTAACTCACGCTGCATCGCGCCTCGCTCCACGGGCGGCATGCCCTGAATGGCCGGCCAATTACTCCCGGATTATAAAAGCACGCCAATCTGACCTATTGGATCCAAACCAAGTAGAAGTAGTACTATTATACTAAGTTGAGCCGTGGAAATCTGCGCAGGGGTGAAAATGGAACAGGAGCCATAAATGTGCCGCCTTAATTTTCAGAACAAACTTCAAAAAGGTACACGCAGTTTTTCCGAGAATGGAGGGAGTATTATCTATAATATATCACAGAGACACACACACACACACACACACACACAGTGAATGCCTCTCTCCAAAAACAGTATTTTGTTATACAATTACCGAGAATATATCTAACAATAACTAATAGATCGTGAAAAGCAGGGTCTGTATATGTAGGAAGCTGAAATTTATAATGTTACAATTTAAGAATAAATAAAATATGTTTCTATCTTTTTTCATCCTAAATTTACTATCTTCCATTTTTTATACTTGGAGGGACTTCTCTCTATAAATTAGACTTATGTTGAATATTGGCATCATATCATCCGGCAGCACTAAAAATTAGACGTAGGTTGAATATTGGCATCATATCATCCGGCAGCACTTCCCCTATATCAGGAATGCCCACAACAAACAATCTGATGTCATAATACTTTCACAAGTATACTGTTTCTCAATAGTGAGCAGAGGCAAAAGTAAGTGCATATTAATGAGGGTGGTGGCGAGGTGGCCTCATGGAGCTCGATGGCTCCCCTAGCCCCTTATCTATTTTTGAATTAAGTTCCAAACTATCTCAACTGTTCAATTAGGTGAAATCCTAGGTCAAACTATGCGGCTCAGCTGACTTAAACAAACTAACAGTCCATATTGTTCGCTTTGACGAGGTGAACTAATTAAATCACTGAGTATGGTTATCCAAATGAGGATTAGATTTTAAATTCCATTTTCCACCCATGTGTCTCACAATTTAGGGTTAAGTTATTTATGGGGCGTTGCAACTTTCCTCAGTTTCCTGATTATTTATTGCATTGTACTATTTCACTTAGGTAGCTGAATACTTTATCTTTACTTATATATGGCCTTTTGGCATTACGTCGCAGGTACTTCATTGTCATTGATGACATATGGGATAAATCTGCATGGAGAATTATTAGATGTGCTTTGATTGAGAATGAATGTGGTAGTAGAGTAATCGCAACAACTCGTATTCTGGATGTTGCCAAAGAAGTTAGTGGTGTTTATCAGCTTAAACCACTTTCTACTAGTGACTCAAGAATGCTATTCTACCAAAGAATATTTGGAACTAGAGATAAGTGTCCTTCTGTTCAGTTGGCTGAAATAAGTGAGTACATCTTACGGAAATGTGGTGGAGTACCATTAGCTATCATTACACTGGCTAGTATGTTGGCTAGTAAAAACGAACATGAAAATACATATACCTATTGGTGAAAGGTGTACCAATGTATGGGTTCTGGGCTAGAAAATAATCCTGACCTGATAGACATGAGAAGGACACTATATATCAGTTACTATGACCTGCCTCCAAAGCTTAAGGCTTGTTTACTGTATCTAAATTTGTATCCAGAGGATTATAAGATTAAAACCAAAAAATTGATATGGAAATGGATAGGTGAAGGATTTGTTCATGAAGAGCAGGGAAAGAGCCTGTATGATATAGGAGAGGATTACATTGCTGAGCTCATTAACAAAAGCTTGATCCAACCGATGGATATCAAATTTGCTGATAAGGCGAACTCTGTCCGTGTACACGACATGGTGCTTGACCTTATCACTTCCTTGTCAAATGAGGAGAACTTTCTCGCAACATTGGGTGGTCAGCAGTCCAGGTCACTGCCAAGTAAGATCCGTCGACTGTCTCTCCAAATCAGCAATGAAGAGGATGTCCAGCCGATGCCAACCATGAGCAGCTTGTCCCATGTGAGATCACTTACTGTGTTTAGTAAAGACCTCAGTTTGTTGTCAGAACTTTCAGGTTTTCTTGTCCTACATGCATTGGATTTAAGTTTTTGTTGGGTAGTGGGTAATCATCATTTGAAGGACATTTGCAATTTATTTCACCTGAGGTATCTGAGTCTAAAAGGGACATCTATCACTGAGATCCCGAAAGAGATGAACAATCTACAGCATCTGCAACTGCTAGACATAAGGTCCACCAAAATGAAAAAATTGCCATCAACCTTTGTTCAGCTAAGACAACTGGTGTTCGTTGACATGGGTGATAGGATAGTCTGTACATTGCTTCTAAAATCAATGTCCGCCTTGCACTCCCTCTCTTCCCTTGCAATCACATTAAGAGGACTAAGAGAGGAAGACCTCCAAATACTTGGGAGCATGCCGTCTCTGTGTGGCCTCTCTATACATGTACTGTTCTGGAGAAAATTCACAGATAAAAAGCTAGTCATTGACAGTGGTTGTCCCTTTCGGTGTCTGACAAGGTTCAGTATAAGGAGTAGCGCCATTGGTTTCGTGTTTGCACAAGGAACCTTGCAAAAGCTCCAAATCCTGGAGTTAGATATTTATGGTAAGAGAACAAAAGACCAATTTGGTGATTTTCAATTTGGGCTGGAGAACCTCTCTTCACTGGAGCATGCCTATGTGGTGTCTCGTGGTAGAGATGGTGGGCTGACCGCTGCACTTCACAGAGAGCTTCATATTAATCCGAACAAGCCCACACTGAGGATGAAGAAGGTAACTCCACGCTGATTCACCCTTGTTCACCCTTGCAAGCAGCATGCTTACTAGTTCAATACGTTAGTAACTTAATAACTAGAGTTACCTGTCTGGTCTTTACTACAGTACGTGAATTTAAAATGCATGAGCGAAAATATATTTTAGAGCACCTGCACCCAGGCCCCTCTTATCTAGCCATCCATTATTCGCATCAAGATCCGTGCAAGTACATTTCTCTTTTTTGTTTCTCTCACATAAAACATGTGTTCAAGTTCAAACCTTTGCAGAACAGTAAAGCTTTCTAACTAGAATCTAGGATAAAAAATTAGATTTTTCGTCCAACATAAATATACAAAATAAGTTTTATTTGATTAAAAAATCTTATTATTAGTATTTACATCGGACGAAAAATGCTGAAAGTTTTATCCCACATTCTATTTAGTAAGTTTTGCCGCGCTGCAAAGTTTGAAGTTCAAGATGTGTTCTATATGAGAGAGACAAAAAAGAGAAAATTTCATATACGAAGTTAGTGGTCTCGCACAGATCTTAAAGCAATATTGAAGAGTCAGGATAGCAGGGCCAGAGTGCAAGTGCTCTAAAAATCCGCTTCCAATGCATGAGGCCGCAAAGCCAGCGCGTGAGCAGCAGTCTCCAGTGAAACGTCCCACCATGTAATCGACCTGGGAGCTCTAGGGTGGAAGGAATCGACCTGGGAGGCTCTCCACCTCCGGCTAGTAATCTCCTCCTCTGGCGCATCTCTTCCTGCTCTATCAACCTCTTAGGCTTTGTGGAGCCGTAATGAAGCTTCTGCCGCCGTACCACTGAAGCTCCGTGACCCCGAGCACACCTCCCGGTGGCGGTGATGCCTCGCTCCAGCAGCCGCCTTGGTCAACCATGTGTCCATGTCGTTGTCCCGGAGTTTCCCCTACATTCCAGACCATGCCCGCATGGTCTAGGTGAGCGCCTGGTATTTCCTCGCACACTGGACGCCGTAGCATGCTCTCCCGCCTGCTCGTGCCGCTCCCTCGCGTGCTCCTATGCGGTCCCCGGTGCCGCCCAAGGTTTTGGATCCCAAGCGGACCTTTTCTCTCGAGGGTCACCGGAATTTGCGGTTACCACGGTAACCGCGAAATACCGAAAAAAATCGGACGAAATTTAAAATCAAAATTTGAATTCAAATATTTTTACGTCCATATAGATACGTCTTTTACTCTTAATTGTAAAGGTGTAGTGGCTGGTGGACCGCAGCTTCCGCTTGTTTTCATGACGCGAGTTCGAGCCCTTTTTGCTGCAGCATTTTCTAACTTTTGCTTCCTAAAATCCTAAAAAAGAAAAAAATGCGTGAGGCCAGACTCGAACCTCAAACCCGCGAGCAGCTAGTAAGGAAAGGAGGCCACTACCAGTTTTGTTGTCATATAAGAGATGGCGTCTATTTCAGTCGACAGTGAGCGTTTGAATTCAAAAATTTCAAAATATTCAAGAAATTTTGCTCGGTATGAGTGTTTCGAGAGGGGGGGGGGGGGGGCGGTAAACGCGGTAACCGCGCGAGATCACGAAATTTCGCTCGGTACCCAAAACGCTGGTGCCACCTCCGCGTGCACGCTCCTATCGTGCTGATGTTCAAAGCGCTGTTAGCATATTAAACTGACATGTTGGACCGGCCGCTTTTTATTTCCTTTCATTAAATTATGCTTACTACAATGGCACATCACCATTGACTGGTCAATTAGAATGCCACGTCACAGCAAAAACCACCATATAACTGTGTGACGGGGTAAAGTAAACGGTTTCAATAGTTTCGGGTATATTCTAACCACTATTGAAGTTGGTAAGTTAAACGTTGTGTTTAGTTGAGGGTTGTAAAATGGACTTTTTTCATTTAGTTTTACTTAGTGCCCCTTTTATTTGTTACTTCCATTGTTTCAAAATTCTTGTCGTGCATTTAAAATAAATCCACGGCAAGAATTATGCAACAAAGGGAATAATAAAATGCTTTATAATGATATATATATTTTTGAAATAGAGGCAAAAGACAAAAGACGTGCCTCATTCATTAATAAAGGAGGAGAGTTTTAGAGTACATAATAGTGGCTCCACAACATAGCCCGTCCGTCAACAAAAGGAAAACAACAACTACTCTCGCGGCATGATAATGCTCAGGTGCCTAGCTCCTGCCGTGACCCAAAGTTTGGCTTCATCTTGGATTAGTTTTAGAATGTAGAAGGGGAGCGTTGATTTCTTCCTAAAAACTCCAGCGTTTCTCTCGTTCCAGATGGCCCAACCGACAAGCATAGTAAGGGAAGCCATGGCCTTCCAAGTCGCTGTAGTGGGCTTCGACATGTTTGTCCACCAATGCTTAATGCTGCGCTCCGCCTGCCATTGATGGATCTCGGGAGCCCCTAGACCAATCCACTCCTTTACAATCTCCATACGCGCAATGTGAACCAGCACCGAAAGAGGAGGTGCGCGGACATCTCGTTTGCCCTTCTACAGAGGGTGCATAGGCCGCAATTCTCCCAACCTCGCTTATCCAATCTATCCGCCGTCCATATCCTGTTTTGAATCGCTAGCCAGGAGAAGAACTTGACCTTGGGAGGTGCATAAACCTTCCAAATAGTCTTGTTCATGGTCGTCGTCGTGGAGCCCAAGAACTGCATCCTATAAGCATAGGCCGCCGAATACTCACCGTTCGCCTTAAATTTCCTGGATATGTCATCATCAATGTCCGGTGAAAGCTGGAATTGCTCCAAACGGACCCAAAGGTCCACAAACTCCACAATGTGGTTGATCGTTAGGTTGATGGAAGGGTCGATCTTGCGCACCCAAACATTGTCTCGCAGTTCATCCCTCACCACCCACTTCTTTCGCTTGGAGGCCATGAAGATGAGGAGGCAATATCCTTCGGTTTTTCCCCTCTCACCATGGTGCCTCCCAGAAGGGCGTCTTCCCTTCATTTCCCACGGTAATGATGGTGGAGGCGTAGAAGAGGTCCATATCCACCTCCGAGCACGGGTTTCCTAAGCCAACCCATAGTCTAGTCGGGTCCTTGCACTCCACCCACGGCCATCTCAACCTTAGAGCTCTTGCATATTTCCCCAACTATAGTACTCCGAGCCCGCTGAGATGCGTAGGGTGGCAAACAGTCTCCCAGTTGACCTTGCATTTTGCACCTGAAGTTTACTCTGAGCTGAGCACAGGAAAGCACGCTCAATTCTACTGACATTGTGTAGCACGCCGGCGGGAACGTTCAGGGATGTGATGTGGTAGACGACTTGTGAAGTGAGGACCGATTTGACCAAGGCCACCCGGGCTATTGTGGTGATGTTTCTCCCTTGCCATGGAGGAAGCTTCGCAGCCACCTTGTCCTCAAGGTGTTGGAAGTCCACCCTTTTCAGCTGCCAAATGGATAATGGGAGGCCCAGGTACATCAATGGGAAAGAAGTTCGCGAGGCGAGCACACCGTGGAGTATGTCGTAAAGGTTTAGGTTGCCACATCGAATTGCGACGACAGAGCTCTTCTGAAATTTGGTGGACAGACCGGTGACCCCTCCAAAGGCACTAAGGATGGCCGCAAGGTTGGCCACGTCTTCCCGTGAAGGGGAGATGAAGATCGCTGCATCGTTGGCATACAGGGAGGTACGAATAGTAGATCCACGCCCTCGACTTTTCTGCAGCAGGTTGTGACTTGTGGCAATGTCGAGGAGCTACTGCAAGGGGTCGATCGCGAGGACAAAGAGTAGGGGTGAAAGGGGGTCCCCTTGTCTAAGCCCTCGACCATGGTAGATGGAGGGCCCGGCAATACTGCTGAGGAGGACGCGCGAAGAGGACGTCCATAAGAGGGCTGCCACCCAATCCCGAATGCGGTCCGAAAATCCCAACCAACCAAGTCAAAGGCCTTCCGGATATCCAACTTGAAGAGCAAGGATGGAGTTTTGTTTCTATGGAGACGCCGCGCGAGGTTTCTCACGTACATGAAGTTGTCGTGGATGCTCCGTTTCTTGATGAAAGCACTATGTGCAGTGGAGACAAGGTTGTTCATGAAAGGGCCAAGGCGGGACGCCAACACCTTGGCGATGATTTTAGCCATAGCATGGATGAGGCTAATGGGGCGGAAATCCCCGATCTCCTCCGCCCCATCCTTCTTTGGTATGAGTACAATGTTGGCCGAGTTGAGCTAGTGAAGATTTGTCGTTTGGAGGCAACTGAACTGGTGAATGACTCTCATTACATCAACTTTGATAATCTGCCAACGTTTTCTTGAAGAAGCTTCCCATGAATCCATCCGGTCCCGGGGCCTTGTCCCCCGGCATAAGATCAATGGCCGCTTTGACCTCGTCTTCAGTGATGTTGTCGTCAATGCCGGTGAGGTCAACCACCCTAAGGTTCAGGTTCTCCCAGTTTAGATCCATCGGTCTGGGTTGTCCCCCTCCCAGACTGCTCGCAAAGTGGTCATGGATAATTTCCTCTTTTTCCACATGGTCCGTGATCCATCAAGAATTTTTCTTGAGCCTATGGATGTGATTCTTTCTTCGCCTTGAGTTGACCCTGAGGTTAAAAAAATTGGTATTGGCGTCCCCCTCCTTGATGTTAGCAATGCGAGCACATTGCTTTTTCCGCGCCCTCTCAACCGCTGCTAGGCTGGCGACACGACGCTTGAGTCGAGCCCGAAGTTCCCTTTCTCCCACCGAAAGGACGCGTGTGTCTTGAGCAATGTCAAGAAGAAGGATGACGAGGGGGGCCGCAAGAAGATGCAACTTTGCCTTGGACAAGAGTCCGTTACTCCACTTAGACAAATGTCGCCCTGTTTGCTTGAGCTCATGGAAAAGCCGTTGGTATGGCTCCGTGTGGACACACGGCTCCTCCCAAGCCTTGGACACGATGTCAAAAAATCCTGGGATACAGGACCAGAAATTCTTCAATCTGAAGCATCTTGGTCGCTTCGCCCCCCTGTCATCAGCAAGGAGAAGGGGGCATTGGTCTGAGAGCGAAGAAGAAATGGCGTGAAGCACATGAGAATCAAAATGCATGCCCCAAGCGGCGTTGCAGAAAACCTGAGTCCAGCTTGCACAAAGTAGGGTTCTGACGCTCGTTACTCCAAGTGAAGCGTCTGTTCTGGAGGTGGACCTCTTTTAGTTCACAAGTGTCTAGTGTAGCATGGAAGCGGCTTAGGCGGCTGCGATTGATGTTCCTGTTATTTTTATCTCGAGCTCGGTAAATCTGGTTGAAGTCGCCAGTGACAATCCATTTAGTGCCATTGATGGTTTTTGAGCGATCAACTCATTGAAGAAATCATCCTTTCTGTTGGAGGCCGTTGGACCATAGACACTAGTGGCGTTGAAAGGGGCATCAGAATGAATGACGTTGACCGTTGCGGAAAGGCAGAACTCAGTGATGTGGACATCGGATATGCGAACGACACTATCATCCCAGAGCATGAGGAGGCCCCCCTCTGGATCCAGTGGCCGGACGCTGAGCAAAGCTCCGGAGTCTATTACCACCAATGTAGGAGGCGACGTACTGATCGACGTTTTCCATCTTGGACTCTTGAAGGCAGACGATGTGGCATGAGGGGGAGGCGATCGTCTCGTGCACAGTCGCACGTCTATCTGGGTCATTTAGCCCTCTCACATTCCAGCACAAAAAATTAACCTTTGGAACTATCATCAGGAAAATGGTATTCTCATGGCACTGCTAAACAGTACCCAGCTGGATTGCAGCAAATGAGCCTGCCGGACCAGCTCATTGTACAACAGCAACAACCTGCAGTAGGGAGCGGTCGAGGGTGCATCTGTAGCCGCATGGGACATCAGGTGGGGATGGTTGCTGGATGCGATAGAGGTTGGAAGAAACAGGGCTGACATAATCTTCATTAAGCAACGGCGACGACGAACAACAACAGACCAGGATACCAAGGGGCTACAATCTTCATGTGAACGGCAGGAACACATCCAACTAAAATTACTACTAGAGGACACAATAGGTTTTGCTAACATTGGAAACTGGTGGTAGCTCGATCCGCTGACTTTTGCGAGGCAGTCAGATCTCTCCTGTTGCATCACCAGCAACAGCCGCATGGTCCATGGCAGCCTGACCGCGGCGGTTGATCAGAGCATCTTCAATCACTGTGGCATCATCGTCATCGAGCTTGACAACGAACAGAGCGCCGACAGAACCGAGGGCGACAACTCGTGTTGGAAGCGGCGACTCAGCTCCTCTAGAGCGTCCTTGGTGACATCCTTACCATCCTGCACTATGCCGAGGCCCGAGGCTCCGGCAGACCATCTTCTCAGCCTCCCTCGTGAGTCGTGACCGGCACAGCAACACGGCGCTCCTTGGCATGAGCAGTGGTGCGACGCAGGGAGAACCCTGGGTTGGTGTCGATGGCCACACCAGCCAAAGTCTTCCTCCGGTTGGCTAGGCTCCTGGGCGGGGCACGGGGCGGCCCAACCATGAGTGGTGCCTCCGGCTGCACAAAGAGGGGCGCCAGGCTGTTGTTGGTGTGGCCTGTCGGCGATGGAGTGCGGCGAGCGGGCTGGCCAGAGACCAGAGTCGGCGTGACCTGAGCCGGGAACTGCTCAAAGCCTGGTGGCCGTGGCCACCACCGAGGCTGGCGTCAGAGGCGCCTGGATGCGCAAGATGATGCTGCAGCTCAGGGTGGGCGCGTCCACACGCGACGGCGGGGTTGGCAGGACGGATATTGGGGAGATGGAGCGTGCCGCGTCGAGGGAATGCGTGCAGCGGGACGAGCCGCCGCGAGGGCTGCGCACAGGGCTGGTCCATGAGTGAACCGCAGTGCCCCGGCGGCGATGGCCATCGCGCCCCTCCCGTCCGTCATTGCCGCCGCGGCCTTGGTCGCCGCCACGGGAGGCGCGAGAGCGGCTGCGGCCGAACCACCTTGTACTGTTGTACGTTCCTATAATCATAATATTTTTTGATCATTTTGCCAATTTATTAAGTAGTATGGAGCGAGGGAAAATGAGAATTCTTGATAATAGAATTCAGTAAAATCTCAAAATACGGACACTATAAAACACTAGAAATGTTTGCTGCTGATATTTCCTCTTTATTCCAGGTGCACAAGATTTTGGACGCTGACTTGTTCCTAAATTTCGTGCGGACAATTGGTATGGCACCAAATCCTATCAAGGCATTGCATTCAGTTTAAGTGAATAATTGTGTCTATTATTTCGTAGTTTTGATACGAGTGGTAGATATATACTCATAATGATTGGGATGTAAACTGTCATAGAAAAATATCACAAATTTCCATATAAAATGCTGTCAAACTAGGGTTTTGTAGATTAAGCTAGTCTACTCATAGCGTGGCTGTTGGGATGAATTATTATAGAATTCAAAATGATTGTTCATAAGAAGTTTGATATTTCTGACAAACAAATTTCAGAAATTGTAGAGATAAACTAGACATCGAAAGATACAACTTAATTCGTTTGTGCGGGAGCTATCTAATGCGTTGTTTGGTGTGTGCAGAAGCAGGAGAGTTGTCCATAGAGGAATAACCAGAGCTGAGGTGCTGCCCAGGAAACGATGCTGGCGTCTTGGCTCTCTTTGTCTGAAGATCTTGGCGCTCTTTGCTGCTTGCAAGGGTGTACAAAGGTGAATCAGCGTGGAGTTACCTTCTTCACCGTCAGTGTGGGCTTGTTGGGATTGATATCAAGCTCTCTCTGAATTGTATCGGTCAGCCCACCATCACTACCATAGACATGCTCCAATGAAGAGAGATTCTCCGGCCCAAATTGAAAATCACTAAATTGATGATCACCACATCTGAAGCAAAACCATGCTGGCGTCTTGGCTCTCTTTGCTCGTCTTCAACAGTGTGCCTTTTAGCTTCAGCAGCAACAGTCACTGCATGCAGTTTCCATGGATTAGCACAAAAACAAAGACAAGTGGCGAATATGGTTTTGAAATGTGCATGCTGTTATGTTGGCAATTCTGGAGAGAGGAGCCCAACAGTAAATCATATCTTCCTATGGTCAGATGTGTAGAATTCAGATGAGAAATGGACATTCTTAGTTGCTGCTGCTGTGATCAATACTCCGTACGAGATGACATGTTTGGAACGCGTTTTGCACTGAAGTCAGCTCTCTATTACTCCCTCCGTTCCTAAATATAAGTTCTTTTTTACATTTCAATATGAACTACATACGGATGTATATAAACGTATTTTTTTACTTTTCCTTTTGACAGACTTTTGTTGTTTGGCAGTGAGCATCCTAGTTATGCCGAGGCCGGGTGTTACTCATAATGTTTTGTATCCGCTTGATGCTACATTTTAAGATAATAAAAGCGCCCTTTAGCGAAAAGAAAGGTTGCAACAACGTCTTCTATTGTGGGACGGAGGGAGTAATATTGTTCAGAGATTATATTTCCACGCTTTTTGGTGAGAAGTACATTTCTGGAGTAGACAAAAAAAGTAAGAGTAAAACTAATTCTACTGGGTGGGTGTGTATCAAGTCAACACAAAAAATGCATTCTGGCTTCGCACGGGCGCGGACCACAGCTGCAAAGCAATTTGCTGAAGAAATAACACTGCCAGAGTTAACTGACGAAACTGAACCTTGATAAGCTTAACATTTGGCAAACTGAGCCTACATTCTCTGGGAAAAAAACATGCATGTAAACTCTGTAGCCATGCAATTTTATGAGAGTCAAAGCAAAGGAATGTGATTGCACTCCCCCTGCATTAACAGTTGTCTGACCATCTTATTCTTATCTGGCGCGGCATCCGCCTGCAGTTATACTTCTAATGCTGGAGTTGGTAACTCGAGCATTGAATTGCTGTTGCTTGACATAGTGATGATCAGCTGAGTGATGATCAGCTGTTCACAAAATTCCGCAAGTAAAACAGAGTAGTCTGCTGTAAACATAGTCTGCTAGCTAGGTACAAGTGTCAATCAGGCGCAACACAAAAACGCACATAAACACATGAGCGTGTGTCATCTGGGCTCTACTGTCTGTAATGAATTATTATGAACAAATCGATCCAGTTTACAAAGTCAAAAAGTTAAATCCGGCTGATATGTCAAGCAGAGCATACATGTCACACGAGTAATGCAAGTAGTGTCCAGCAGAGCATATGAAAAGTACTATTGTCGATCACGGATCGGATCGCATTGGGGTTCTTTTTCCTTTTTTTTTCATTGCCCATGCATAGCTTTGGTCTTACAAGACTTTGCTATCTGACGGCGAGTTTTTATGTGTGTTGGTGTTGGCTGTATGCATTCTATTATGTAGTACTGACATGCAATCTATATCGAGCTAGGAGAAATCAGAGCAGAAAAAAAAATAAACGTCATAAAAATAAAAAGTGATGATCAGCTGTTCATAAATTCCATTTTCGAAAAAAAGCTGTTCATAAATTCAGTAAGTAAAACAGAGTAGCACTAGTAGGAAAAGGGGTTTTTACCCCGGTTTGTAAGGGCCTTTTGTCCCGGTTTTCGAACCGGGACTAAAGGGTCGTTACTAAAGCCAACCCTTTAGTCCCGGTTCTTACACGAACCGGGACAGAAGGTCCTCCACCAACCGGGACCAATAGGCAGGGCCTTTTGTCCTGGTTGGTGTCACCAACCGGGACCAATATGCAGGGCCTTTTGTCCCGTTGGTGTCACCAACCGGGACCAATAGGCATCCACGCGTCAGCAGCTGGCAGGAGCTGAGGTTTTTGTTTTTTTGAAAGGGGGTGGTTTAGGGGTTTTTGGGGGTTAATTTAGGTGTTTCATATATTGTGTTAGCTAGCTAATTAATAGAGAAAAGTGTCCTTTCTTATCTCCGTGCTTGGTCGACGCTACGTACTATATACGTATGGAGAGGACTAGACACGCTAGCTAGTAATCAAATGAAGGAAACAGAAGATCGTCATGAACATATGCATACAGAGAGAAGTGATATCGACCACCTCTCCTTCTCCGAGAGATTGGTCGAACAACAAGTTCTCGTATATCTATCCGACACTACCGGCTACATATATACAATAATTATCTCTTACAATACAATCTCCTAATTAAATTGTAGGAACACAGGGTCCACATAGTATTCTCCGTTTTCAGCGATCACGTGGTCAAGGAAGAATGCCGCCAATTCCTCTTGAATTTCTCGCATACGATCTGGTGCTAGGAGTTCATCCCGCTTCCGAAACATCTAATTTGAAGAAGGGGGTCAATACATATATATATGAATAAATGAAACTCAACACAAATGATGGTAATAAAATAAAATTGTGAATATTATTGCTTACGCACTTCATATTGTTCTTCAGTGTAGCCCCGCTCACAGGTCGTGTAGCGGATGGACTCGCAAACGTAGTATCCACAGTAATTATTCCCGGATTCCTGCCACAACCACTTTACAAGAAATAGAGGTCAATCAAACTGATAAGCAAGCATGCTAAATGGTATTGATGAAACTAGCGCTTGAATCACTAGGAGATGCGCGGAACATGCTACTATAGTACTTACTTTCGGGTGTTTAAATTGCAGCTTCTTCGGCAGTCCCGGAGCTTTTGTGGTGAATTTTCTCCAAACCCTGCCAGACAAAGAAAACAATTACTTGATATCAGGAAATGAACAAAGTTGCTGATATGGTGGATAATGATCGATTTAACTTACTTCTCGAGCATTTGAGTCATGTTCGCATAGTCCTGGGGATCTTTTCGTCTCGAGTCTAAGACGGTTACTACTCCCTGCTCAAGCTTAATCTCTAGAAGAATATAGTGGAAGCTGCGCATGCATGCATAAGTCATCAATTACATTACCATAACCTGGATTAATAAGGGAAACCGAATATGCACAAGACAGTAACATCACTTGAAGTTGTAAGGAAAGATTATTATATCTTTGTTTTGATCTAATACCAACGATTTTAGCAAGTTGGCCTCGGCTTCTTTGGGATGTTTTTCAACCGTATATGCATCTATGAGATTTGTGTTAATGAACCCAATATCACCAATTTGTCTTTTCTTCAATTCGGCGATCTTCAATCTGCATAATATAGTGAGGATAATTATAAATACATGCAATGAAAGAGTTGACCTATATAGAGAGACTTAATGACAGAAGTAGTACTACTTACAGACAGTAGCAAGTGATCGTTGTTTTATCGAGGGCCTTTTGATTGTAAATCTGGAAGAAATCCTCAAATGAAACATTCAGCAGTTCAATTCCAACGAGGTCATGCTCCGGTTTAACTCTCAGCGTCAAAGTACTCGTCCCATCAGACTCTCTGCAGGTTTTCATGTACCAATCATGTAATCTTCGCATCATCGTTGTTAGAGATCTTTCATCTTTGACGAGAGGCTTCCCGTAATGGTATTTGTGTTCGTCCACCTCCATGATTTCATAATGTACATCGTCGGGCAGGTAATCTCCAAGATTGCTATAACCGGGCACCATCCTCGGATCATTAGCGATGATGTCTTTTGACACCTTGAGCGGGGGGCACGATTGGTTCGCTTGTTCGCCGAGCTGGGCAATTTTTTCCCAGCTCGTCGTTCTTTTAACCTTTGATCACTAACAGTACTTCCTGACCGCTCCGCTTCGGCATATGTCTTTGCAAGAATGCGCTCATAGTTGCCTCTTGGCGGAGACTTTGGTGGTTTTGTCAGGGCAGCCAGAGTGCGCTTTGCTTTCACCGGATCTACCTTCTCCTCCGGAGGTGGATGTTTCTTTGCTTTCACCCCTTCAAAGAAGTTTTTCACTTCGGCTCGCACGATCTTCCTGGTTTCCTCCTCGGTCCTCTCGTATGGTAACTTCTCTGGAGTCTTCAGAGAAGGACCGAATCTGTATTGCCTCCCGCCTCTGGCAGCTGTACTGCTAGACGCCGGCAGAGCAGACGGAGCGGCTGCGGCTGTCTTCTTTCCTTGCTTACGAGGTGGAGGAGAAGGACTACGACGCGCCGGAGCAGCCGCAGCGGCGGCGGGTCTCTTCCGCCCTTGCTGACGAGGCGAAGAAGCAGGAGGCTGGCTGCTCTGGCGCGCCGGCGCGGGCGGAGAAAGAGGCGGAGTGCCGCCACGCGCCGATGAAGGAGGCTGAGTGCCCTGATCACTCGCCGGAGGAGGAGGCGGAGGAGGAGGCGGAGTGCCCTTACTCGCCGGAGCCGTCCAGTTCGGAAGCTTGATGAGCTCCTTCCGCCATAGGCATGGAGTCTTCAGAGCAGAACCCAGCCGAGTCTCCCCTTCACCGGTAGGGTGGTCAAGCTGGAGCTCCTCAAATCCCTCCATTATTTCATCCACCATCACCCTAGCATATCCTTCTGGAATCGGCCGGCAGTGGTAGGTTGCGCCGGGTTCAGGAGGTAAAACAGAGCCAACAGCCGCCTTGACTTTCAAGTTCTGCCATTCTGCCATAAGGTGGCAATGTTGAGACTCCGTGATAGCATCCACGGGGTAGCTAGCAGGAGCCGCATGCTCCAGCTGAAGCAGCTCGGTGGAAGCCACGCTGCTTCTCCGCTGAGATGACGGTGTAGCTTCGGGGGCAGTTTCGGCATGTCGATTGCCGTCTCGTTCCTCTAGCGCTTGAACCCTTTCGTGCAGCTTCTGAATTTGGATCTGCTCCACTTTTTTCCTCCTCTCCTGGCTTTTGTAACCGCCCGCGTCCGGAAAACCAGCCTTCCATGGAACGGAGCCTGGCGTGCCTCGTGTCCGTCCAGGGTGCTCAGGATTCCCGAGGGCCATTGTGAGCTCGTCGTTCTCTCTGTCTGGAACGAACGTCCCTTCCTGCGCTGATCGATATATTGCTGAATCTTCTTGACTGGTATTCTCAAAAGCTCGTTCGTCCAAACGCACCTCCCTGATACAGGGTCCAAGGTTCCACCAGCCCCGAAGAACCAAGTCCGGCAACGGTCTGTCCAGTTCATTGTCTGTGGTTCGATCCCTTTTTCAAGCAGATCAATCTCAGCCTTGGCCCACTTAGGTCGGGCTTTGAGGTAGCCACCTGACCCCGTGCGATGGTGAAGCTTCTTCTTTGCAGCATTCTTCTTGTTTGTCGCTGACATCTTCTTACTCTTTTCCGATGTCTTGTGGGCCACAAATGCGGGCCAGTGATCTCTGATCTTCTCATACCGGTCGATGAATTCTGGTGTCTCTTCTTTGTCGACAAACGTTTTCAGCTCATTCTTCCACGTCCTGAATAGGTCTGCCATCTTCTTAAGAGCATGAGACTTGATTAATTGCTCTTTAACTGGCTTCTCCGGATCCTCCTCTGGCGGTAGGGTGAAATTTGCCTTCAGCTCAGTCCAAAGATCATCTTTCTGCATATCATTGACATAAGACACCTCAGGGTCTTCCTTCTTAGGCTTATACCATTGGTGGATGCTGATCGGGATCTTGTCCCTAACTAGAACCCCGCATTGAGCAGCAAATGCATCCTTTGTCCGGATGGGTTCAATCGGTTGGCCGTCGCGCGCGATTGTTGTGATCTCAAACCTTTCATCCAAGCGCAACTTTCTCTTCGGGCCTCGTCTCTTTACCGCAGTTGTGCTCGATCCGGAGGGCTAGAAAAAAGAAGAAAGACGAGTGTTAATTAATATGTGTACATACCAAAACAATGAATGCATCAATTAGCTAGTCAGCACAGGCTTAACTAATATATTTACCTGGCCGGACTCTGTTCGGTCACCGGAGCCGTCACCACGGGCTCCTTCTTGCACCAGCATTGGGTCACCGGAGCCATCATAATCACATCTTTCCTCCTCCACTCTTCGATCACCGTAGCCTGCTTCTTCACCCTGTTCTTCCAGACCATCATTGTCGTTAAGATACGACAAGATATCACCTCCGGCTAAGATTATGTCCCCCAACACCTCTTCTGCTTGCTCGTCTCGTCCGTGCTCCATTGTTTCTGCAAATATTACAACATGGCAATTATTACACAAACATGACAACAGGTGGATATATTAGTGCAAACGTAGACCTAGCTTATTCCGGGTTTGGGGTGGCCTCGGCAACGCTTCAAGGGTAGGGGCGCGGCGGGAGGGGGTAGGAGACCGACATCGTTTTTTTCTAGGGTTTGGGTGTCCTCGAGAGTTTTGGTCGAGCGAGAGGGCCGGGGGGTGCTCCCGTGGTATAAGTTATCACGGTCGAGAGGGGGTATAAATATCGACCGTCCATCATGTCGAAGTTATCTGGGAGGGAGTTATATATATCGACAACGACGACATACATACAAGGGAAAATAATGTTATCGGGGAGGGGGTATATCGACCCCCTCCCCACGTGTTGAAGTTATCGGGAGGGGGTTATATCGACAACGACGACATACGTACATGGGAAAATAATATTATCGGGGAGGGGGTATATCGACCCCCCCTCGTGTTGAAGTTATCGGGAGAGGGGTATATCGACGACGACAGACCCGATAAAACATAAGAAAACGAAGAAGAAATAAAAAAAGGAGAAGAAGAAAAGGAATAGAGGAGAAGATCGAAGAAAAAAAAGAAGAAAAAAAATAGGAGAAGAAGAAAGGAATAGAGGAGAGAAGAAGAAAAAATAGAATTTTTTCTATTTTTTCTTCTTCTCTTCTATTCCTTTCTTCTTCTCCTCTTCTTTTTCTTCTTTTTTCCTCTTCTTATGTATTTCTCCTCTTCTTCCTCTCCTCTTCTTCTCCTTTCTTCCTCTTCTTATTTTCCTTTTTCCTCTCATTCATAAAAAAAATGTTCAAATAGAAAATTTCGAAAAACAGTAAAGGTTTTGCCTAATGCATTGTTCATATGAATATACAAACATTTGCATATTCTACAATAATTAATATCACCAAAAAAATCTATGAACAGAAAAAATCCTAAATTTTCTAAAAATCTATCTTTTGCATATATACATGAACATATATATACACTGAGAACATATATACATACATATACTCATACATGAACATATCATCATATATATGAACATACATTTTCTTTGCATATGCATATGAACATACATTTTCTTTGCATATGCATATGAACATACATACATACATTTTTCTTTCATATGAACATACATACATACATTTTCTTTGCATATGACCATACATACATTTTTCTTTGCATATGACCATTCATACATTTTCTTTGCATATGCTTTGCACATAAACATACATACATATGAACATACATACATACATACATATAAACATAACATATATACACAAAAAATTCTAAAAATCTGCCCAAAAAAATTATATGAAAAAAGCATACATCATCCATCCATCCATATAATGAACATATACATCATCCATCCATCCATATAATCAACATATGCATATGAAAAAAAATTATATGAAAAAATTATATGAAGAGGATCGAGGGGACAGGGAGGAAAGGGGTCGCCGGAGCCGGACCGAACGGGGAGGAGGGGCGGCGTCGAGGCAGGGGCGGTAGTGGGGGCGGGCACCGGCGATGACCACAATGGTGGGGGCGGGCCGGGGCACAGGGGCGCGGCCGTGCGTGCTCGGGGACGGGGCAGGGGCACGGGGCAGCGGCCGGCGTGGGCTCGGGCGCGGGGCAGGGGCACGGGGAGACGGGGATGGCGGCCGGCGGCGGCGACGGCGACGAGGAGCGCGCGAGCGATTTGGGCAGCCTGGCGGCGGGGGCAACTGGCGAGGGAGGCGAGGGAGATGTCAAATTTTCACAAGTCCTGGTTATATAGCAAGGGCATTGGTCCCGGTTCGTGGCACCAACCGGGACCAATGCCACCCTTTAGTCCCGGTTGGTGCCACCAACTGGGACCAAAGGCCTTTTTCAGCAGCACAAAGGGCGGGAAGCGGCGGCCTTTGGTCCCGGTTTGTGGCACCAACCGGGACTAAAGGGGGGGAATTGGTCCCGGTTGGTGCCACGAACCGGTACCAATGCACCCCTTTAGTCCCGGTTGGTGGCACCAACCGGGACCAAAGGCCTCTTGCTGCCCGCGTCACAGCCAAATGTTTAGTCCCACCTCGCTAGCCGAGGGGCGCCCGTGCCAGTTTAAAAGCCCCGGCGTGGCTGCTATCTTGAACTCCTCTAGAAGGCTTCTGGGCCTAACTTTGACGCGCTGCCCGTTGAGCCCTCTAGCCCTTCTGGGCCTGTATTTGCAAACCCGAGGGTTGGAGGGCCCAGCGGGCAGCGCCCCAACAATTTTTTTTGCTGTATTTAGTTTTTTTGTTTTATTTTTTGCTTTATTTATTTTGTTTTGTTTCTACTTAAAACAAAAAACTTATTTATTTTATTTTATTTTGTTTCTAATTACTTATTTATTTTACTTTATGATAATTCTTTTTGCTATTAAAGTTTCTATCAAAAAAAGTTCTTTATGAAAATTCTTTTTGCTGTATTTAGTTTTTTTGTTTTCTTTTTTGCTTTATTTATTTTGTTTTGTTTGTACTTACAACAAAAAACTTATTTATTTTATTTTATTTTGTTTCTAATTACTTATTTATTTTACTTTATGATAATTATTTTTTCTATTAAAGTTTCTATCAAAAAAAGTTCTTTATGAAAATTGTTTTTGCTTTTAATGATTTTGAACAGAAAATACTTCGATAATTTTAGTTGCATCAATTTTATATGATTTTAGTTTCAATAATACTAGAGGTTTCTTATAATGTTTTGAACAGAAAATACTTTGTTAATTTTACTTTCATAAATTTTATTAAAGTTATTTTATTTTGTCGTAACACAAGAAGTCCGGAGTTTTAATAAGTTATTAAAAATAAAGTTGATTTGCTTCAAGCCTTTCAGAATAGTGTGGACTGCACTGCACATAGCTCCATGCAGTCTACCTTATTCCTCAAGGCTTGAAGCTAAGCAACGTGAAGGTGAGCATTGCACCTCTTCTTCATCGTCTCTGCACTCAGGGCTTATAAACCGCTCCTAGTGCCTCTCAGCTAGCGAGGTGGGCCTAAAAAACTGCTTAGTAAGAAACTCTAGTACCGATTCGTGCCACGAACTGGTACTAAAGGTGCTCGTGGGGCCACAGCCTCATTAGTACCGGTTCGTGGCACCAACCGGGACCAAAGGGTGGAATTGGTCCCGGTTCGTGCCACCAACCGGGACCAATGGCCTTGCACAGCGGCGTGGTGGTGGGAGTTTAGTCCCACCTCGCTAGCTGAGAGAGAGCCGCACCTGTTTATAAGGTGCGGTGCGCCTGAGCCATCGAGCTCCTCTGTAAAGCAGGCTTACGGGCCTAACCTCTCTGTACATGCCTGTGGGCCTACTGGGCCTTCTGCGGGCCTGAATCCTGGCCCATGGATGGGTTTCTAATCGTATTCAGGCCGTGGTGGCCCAGTAGGTGGCATAATTTTTAATTTTTGGCCTGTTATTTTTCATGCATTTACTAATTATTTTGAGCTATAAGACCCTAAAATTGAAAAGCATTTCAAATGAACTCTGAAAAGGTTGAAAGTTGGCATGGTATCATCATTTCATCCACATAGCATGTGCAAGAAAGTTGAGAGGGTTACGGCAAAAACTGGATGCACTTCGTGTACAAAACGGACAATGGTATCATACTCGTCTGTTACAAAGTTGGCATGGTATCATCATAATAGCTGCGGGAGAAAGTCTTCACTTTTTCTTCGCTTCTGTCATTTGCTTATTGCGCCGTAACCATGGATAATCTTCATCGTTTATCAGGATGCTTGGGTTAGCCTTGACTTTGAAGGGAGGAATTTCATGAAACTTTTCATAATCTTCAGACATGTCTGTCTTGCCCTCCACTCCCACAATGTCCCTTTTTCCTGAAAGAACTATGTGGCACTTTGGCTCATCGTATGATGTATTCGCTTCCTTATCTTTTCTTTTTCTCGGTCTGGTAGACATGTCCTTCACATAGATAACCTGTGCCACATCATTGGCTACGACGAACGGTTCGTCAGTGTACCCAAGATTGTTCAGATCCACTGTTGTCTTTCCTTACTGTGGGTCTACCTGTACCCCGCCTCCTGACAGATTGACCCATTTGCACTTAAACAAAGGGACCTTAAAATCATGTCCGTAGTCAAGTTCCCATATGTCCATTATGTAACCATAATATGTGTCCTTTCCCCTCTCGGTTGCTGCATCAAAGCGGACACCGCTGTTTTGGTTGGTGCTCTTTTGATCTTGGGCGATCGTGTAAAATGTATTCCCATTTATCTCGTATCCTTTGTAAATCAATACAGTCGAAGATGGTCCCCTGGACAACGAGTACAACTCATCACAAACAGTGGTGTCACCTCTGAGACGTGTTTCCAACCAACTGCTGAAAGTCCTGATGTGTTCACATGTAATCCAGTCGTCACACTGCTCCGGGTGTTTGGAGCGCAGACTGTTCTTGTGTTCATCAACATACGGGGTCACCAAGGTAGAGTTCTGTAGAACTGTGTAGTGTGCTTGAGACCAAGAATATCCGTCCCTGCATATTATTGAGTCCCCTCCAAGCGTGCCTTTTCCAGTCAGTCTCCCCTCATACCGCGATTTAGGGAGACCTATCTTCTTAAGGCCAGGAATGAAGTCAACACAAAACCCAATGACATCCTCTGTTTGATGGCCCATGGAGATGATTCCTTCTGGCCTAGCGCGGTTACGGACATATTTCTTTAGGACTCCCATGAACCTCTCAAAGGGGAACATATTGTGTAGAAATACGGGCCCTAGAATGACAATCTCATCGACTAGATGAACTAGGACATGCGTCATGATATTGAAGAAGGATGGTGGGAACACCAGCTCGAAACTGACAAGACATTGCGCCACATCACTCCTTAGCCTTGGTATGATTTCTGGATCGATCACCTTCTGAGAGATTGCATTGAGGAATGCACATAGCTTCACAATGGCTAATCGGACGTTTTCCGGTAGAAGCCCCCTCAATGCAACCGGAAGCAGTTGCGTCATAATCACGTGGCAGTGATGAGACTTTAGGTTCTGGAACTTTTTCTTTGGCATAATTATTATTTCCTTTATATTCGACGAGAAGCCAGTCGGGACCTTCATACTGAGCAGGCATTCAAAGAAGATTTCTTTCTCTTCTTTCGTAAGAGCGTAGCTGGCAGGACCTTCATACTGCTTCGGAGGCATGCCGTCTTTTTCGTGCAAACGTTGCAGGTCCTCCCGTGCCTCAGGTGTATCTTTTGTCTTCCCATACACGCCCAAGAAGCCTAGCAGGTTCACGCAAAGGTTCTTCGTCACGTGCATCACGTCGATTGAAGAGCGAACCTCTAGCTCTTTCCAGTAGGGTAGGTCCCAAAATATAGATTTCTTCTTCCACATGGGTGCGTGTCCCTCAGCGTCATTCGGAACAGCTAGTCCGCCGGGACCCTTTCCAAAGATTACGTGTAAATCATTGACCATAGCAAGTACGTGATCACCGGTACGCATGGCGGGCTTCTTCCGGTGATCTGCCTCGCCTTTGAAATGCTTGCCTTTCTTTCGACATTGATGGTTGGTCGGAAGAAATCGACGATGGCCCAGGTACACATTCTTCCTGCATTTGTCCAGGTATATACTTTCAGTGTCATCTAAACAGTGCGTGCATGCGTGGTATCCCTTGTTTGTCTGTCCTGAAAGGTTACTGAGAGCGGGCCAATCGTTGATGGTTACAAACAGCAACGCGTGCAGGTTAAATTCCTCCTGTTTGTGCTCATCCCACGTACGTACACCGTTTCCATTCCACAGCTGTAAAAGTTCTTCAACTAATGGCCTTAGGTACACATCAATGTCGTTGGCGGGTTGCTTAGGGCCTTGGATGAGAACTGGCATCATAATGAACTTCCGCTTCATGCACATCCAAGGAGGAAGGTTATACATACATAGAGTCACGGGCCAGGTGCTGTGATTGCTGCTCTGCTCCCCGAAAGGATTAATGCCATCCGCGCTTAAACCAAACCATACGTTCCTTGGGTCAGCTGCAAACTCAGCCCAGTACTTTCTCTCGATTTTTCTCCACTGCGACCCGTCAGCGGGTGCTCTCAACTTCCCTTTTTCTTACGGTCCTCACTGTGCCATCGCATCAACTTGGCATGCTCTTCGTTTTTGAACAGACGTTTCAACCGTGGTATTATAGGAGCATACGACATCACCTTCGCAGGAACCCTCTTCCTGGGGGGCTCGCCGTCAACATCACCAGGGTCATCTCGTCTGATCTTATACCGCAATGCACCGCATACCGGGCATGCGTTCAGATCCTTGTACGCACCGCGGTAGAGGATGCAGTCATTAGGGCATGCATGTATCTTCTGCACCTCCAATCCTAGAGGGCATACGACCTTCTTTGCTGCGTATGTACTGTCGGGCAATTCGTTATCCTTTGGAAGCTTCTTCTTCAATATTTTCAATAGCTTCTCAAATCCTTTGTCAGGCACAGCATTCTCTGCCTCCCACTGCAGCAATTCCAGTACGGTACCGAGCTTTGTGTTGCCATCTTCGCAATTGGGGTACAACCCTTTTTTGTGATCCTCTAACATGCGATCGAACTTCAGCTTCTCCTTTTGACTTTCGCATTACGTCCTTGCATCGACAATGACCCGGCGGAGATCATCATCATCGGGCACTGGTTCCTCTTGATCTTCAGCAGCTTCCCCCCTTGCAGCATCATTGGGCACATCGTCTGGTTCCTCTTGATCTTCAGCAGCTTCCCCCGTTGCAGCATCACCGTATTCAGGGGGCACATAGTTGTCATCGTCCTCTTCTTCTTCGCTGTCTTCCATCATAACCCCCATTTCTCCGTGCCTCGTCCAAACATTATAGTGTGGCATGAAACCCTTGTAAAGCAGGTGGGCATGAAGGATTTTTCGGTCAGAGTAAGACTTCGTATTCTCACATGTAGGGCATGGACAACACATAAAACCATTCTGCTTGTTTGCCTCAGCCACTTCGAGAAAATCATGCACGCCCTTAATGTACTCGGAGGTGTGTCTGTCACCGTACATCCATTGTCGGTTCATCTGTGTGCGTTATATATGATTAAGTGTGTCAAAAACCATTACAGAACATCATGAATAGATAATTAAGTGACCAAATGGATGGGTTTCAAGTCGTATTCAGGCCGTGGAGGCCCAGTAGGTGGCATAATTTTTTTCTCTGTTTTTTGTTTTCTTTTTTGCTTTATTTGTTTTGTTTTGTTTCTACTTACAACAAAAAACATATTTATTTTATTTCTAATTACTTATGTATTTTACTTTAATTATTTTATTTTTATTTATTTTACTGCTGCTATTTTTATTTAATTTATTAAGGTTTATTTATTTTAGTTACTATAGTTTATTTTATTTTATTTTATTAAGGTTTATTTATTTTTATTTATTTTATTAAGGTTTATTTATTTATTTACTATAAAAAATGAACATAGATGCGCCTATAGAGAAAATTCAACCTAAATTCATAATAAATTTCTATGAAATTCAAAGAAATTTACTGTGAATTTAGGTCAAATTCCCTGTATAAGGGCATCTATTTTCACTTTAAGAGGAGCTCAACAAGGCAGAGAGGGACGGGCTTATAAACTGGTGTGAGCGCCCTTCGGTTGGCGAGGTGGGACTAAACACTGGCCGCAACTAGGACCAGCCCTTTAGTCCCGGTTTGTGGTATGAACCGGGACTAAAGGGTGGTGGGCCAGGAGCGTGGCCCATTGGTCCCGGTTTGTCCCACCAACCGGGACCAAAGGGTCCGGACGAACCGGGACCAATGCCCCCACGAGGCCCGGCAGGCCCCTGGCCGCACGAACCGGGACCAATGCTCACATTAGTCCCGGTTCGTGACTGAACCGGGACTAATGTGAATATTACCCTGCGACCAAAGCCCAGTTTTCTACTAGTGTAGGTACAAGTGTCAATCAGGCGCAACACAAACACGTACATAGACACATGGATGTCAGTCGTCTAGGCTGTACCGTCTGTACTGAATTATTATTACCAAATCATGCATGATGAAATAATTGTTCCTGAATTCTAGTACAACACTCCAACAATTCTTATATGCAGCGTACCATGGTCCATGGATTCAAACACCACGAGAAAGCACTAACCATGAGACAGGGACTGTCTGAGAAGACAAGAACAGGCTAAGAGAGGTGACCTTGGTGCTCCCAGAGACTGGTGTGCTTGGCAAGCTCGCCGGGGACGGAGGCACTAGCTTTTTTTCTTGATAAAGGACATTTCATTAAATTGATTTATCAAGGTGATACAACCGCATCTAAAGAATGCCTGGCTTCTGCATAACATGATGCACACAACCAACAAGCTGTCCTGGGGAGAAGGAGATGCTGGCATCATGGCGGCGGCAGCAGCCTCGTCTTGTCCCGCTCTTGTTCTGGTACATGAAGTGTACAATGTAATATACAAGACATATATAGAAGCCAGGTATAAATAGAGTCTAACAGCCCATTGCACAACAAGACAATTAATATGACCGATCCAATCAAGAACAACAACCCGCCACAAACCATGACTAGCCTAGCGTGTACTACTATGTAAAACCATGAGCGACAATCTAAGTTGGGTGCCATATGGTGTAACAAGCATTAGTCCTCCTCGCTAGATGTTAAAACGGCATCATGACACACACTTATGATTTCATAACTTATCTATCATTGGACATATGCTAGGGTGTGGCTGGTATCTCACAATCTAACTTTTTACAAGGCACAACGATCTCATGATCATTGCATAATTGGATGAGGGAAGGCCGCTCTAATATTCGTTTATCTGTATGAACGAGTTATTTGAACATATGCATGTAGGGATAATTTCAAGAAGACCCAGAATATGATAATACCCAAGAAATCTAACATTCTGACGTGTAAGCATAATGAATGAAGATTATACCATACGTAACCAATAATAGAACAGTGATTTCACATAATGAAAGTAACTATCATTGCAAAATAGAACCTAACACAACCATATGATATTTTTAAGAGAACACCATAAGGAACTGAAATGTGTACTTTCGTCCCTAGCCGATGAAAACTTTGAACAGGCTGCGCGTGTTGGGTATTTGGTAGTATTTTTTTTCGCGCGCGGGGGGGGGGGGGGGGGGGGGGGGGGGACAACTCTAGGCCTCTTCCAAGAAATTTCAATTTAAAAGCCACACCTGGTCTTGTTTGTGATGAGATAGTGCAAAGTTTTTGCTTAGCTGTTACTCTCTATTTTGAACAACTCTAGTGCTCTTCTGACAAATTGCACCTTAAAAAGTACAACCCGTCTTGGTTATGACGAGGTCTCGCTCTTTTATCCATTGGTCGGTGGATAGTCCAAAGACTCCGCTTAGTTAGTTCATACCACTCTCTATGAAGTGCAGCCAATTGCATACTAAACGTTAAGTATGATCGATTGAATCAAGAACAGTAACCTGCCACCGGCCTGACGCACATATTACTGTATCTAAATTGTGGACTCGCTAGATTAATTAAGTTGGGTGTCGTTTGGTATATGTCCTCGCTAGATGTCAAAGTATAGGATGGCGTGCAATATTATTACATATATCTCACGGGGCCACAACTTGTGTGGCTGCTGTCTCATGTTCCAGTTTTTTCTTACATGGCACAATAATCGACCTCCTCTGGTTCTTTAGTAATTATGTGCTGTATTTGCATAATTAGACAAGATAAGATTGGTATCAGGTTGATTCGTTGGCAAAAATTATTTATTTAAACATTTGTCTCTTGGGATAATTTAGGAAGATCTAGAGTATGACCGTAGGTAACTAATTCATCCAACTTGCTTAGATGTGAGCACGGTCATGTCGCCCTCCAAGCAGCAAGCACGTATGGCTAAGGTAGGATGATCAGCCAGTAGAACTTTTAGTCAAGTCTTAAAAGATAGTAGATGGCATGCGCAAGTCACGCTGATGTTGCTTCAGACATTTTGTTAATTTTAGTTTAATCTAAAAATTAGAAAGACATTATGTAGCATGCATACCAATTCTTCCACTAGCCATATCTTGTATGTTGTCATCGTGCAGGCGCTAGCAAGCTTTGTCATTGTAGGCACCTAACATGCAGTAGTACGATTGGTTGGGCTGATCACAATACAACTTTGAACAACGCTAGGTCTCTTATGAGAAACTGGACATTAACAAACAAAAATCGAAAAGAAGGATTACCCCTGGCCTCTGCATCAAAAGATGCACACATTCATCTTTATTAATTATTCAACAGAGTCCGACAAAGTAGATACATGGACTAACACAAAGCCACCTTCCTGGATCTACGTCGTTACACCTACAAGTCTCAAGGAGTGCCTTGGCAGATCCACACACACCATCTAATCCGGTGATCACCCACGCTTCGTGACCGAAACGAGAGTACCAACCGGTGCAGCAGACCCTCAGCACACACCACATGCCTACACTGAAGAATCCGCCGCCGCCATCTCCATCGTCCCATCTTTAGGAGAGATGAATACACATGCTTGCCAGGCCCAACTGTCGTCGATGCCACCACGATGCCACACAGCGCCACCATCCTACCGCATCCAACAACACACGGCCATCACCGAGACCCGCTGCCCCATTGCCGCCGAGACCCGCCGTTGATGACGTGTCACATGCCACGCCGCTCCACCTTAGAGAACACCACATGCTATCATTGGTCGCATTCCCTGCGCCAGCAAGTCCTCTAACCGAGCAACCGAACGCCCCAGGCGGCGCCTCCAAGAAGGACACGACACAATTTGTGTCGCCGCCAAATCCAAGGGGATTTTGGGTCTTCATCCGAGCATGGGATCAGAGTTGAGGGGAGGACCTCGACGGCGCCTACAAGAAGGAAAGCAGCAACCGAGGTCTTCGCCACCGTCGGGACTAGCGGGCCATCCAGGTTTACTCCGGTCTGAAGGCCCTTCTACCAACTCCCGCCAACGCACCGGGGCCGACAGCCGAGGCCACAAGCCATCAAGTGGAGCGGGATAGAAGACGCAGTGAGGAGGAGATCCACCGGAAACTCAGTGGCCACGCAGTCAAGACGTCGTCCATCCACCACCTGTGAGCGCCGCTATTTCTACCGTAACTGTAGGGGCGTCAGGTGACGGAGGAGCGTCGCGAGCGGGCTCGGCGGACGTCCGTGAGGACGCGGGTGGCTGCTCATCCAAAAGCTCGAGGCGTGCTCCGCGCCCCGTACTTGCACCATGGTTAGGTAGCAACAAGGGGGTATATGCACCATCAACAAATTGACCAGGCAAAGGTAAAACAGATTTCTCAGGTGAAGTGGGAGTGGTGTAGGTGACCGAAAGTGCGGAAAAAGGAAAAACATTCTCATCAAACACCACATCACGTGAGACGTAGACGCGGTTAGAGGAAACATGAAGACACTTGTACCCTTTGTGAAGAGAACTATAACCAAGAAACACGCATTGTTTAGACCGAAACTCCAATTTGCGTTGGTTACATCTGTGCCCCTGGTTCATTAGTTGTACTCATTCATTCCCACGCACTTAACTTTGCTCACTTTTCCCCACTCCCTTGGTTGAAACCCTCACAAATGGGCAAACTGGACGCTGCCGTCGGGTCAATGGTTGACTGTTAACTCTGACGAGTGGGGCCACACTGGACTGTGTCGCCCGTTGGGCCGTGGTTTCGTTGGACTATTGTGCCGTTGCATGAAACGCCTGCACGAGCCGTCACGACAGAAGCATGCAATGCATGCACGACGTATCCAGCTAGCCTGCTATGCATGCATGTAGCTAGCCTGCCTGCATGCACCGATGCGTGCCGACCGAGCCGCTTTCGTGCACGGCAGCCGCCACGGATGCAACGACGGTCGCTGCCTGCATTCGCCGATGCATGTCTCCTCAATTTAGAACATCGTTTGATCCTTTTCGATCCACTCACATTTGCGCCCGTTCTGTTACGACAAATAAATTGAACAATATTTTATTATTATTTTTGGTTGCATGCACTAGGTGGCTACATATCTTAATTCTTTGTGGCTTCAACGACGTGGTGGTGGCTTGTGTAGCTATGCATGCACTAGGTGCTCACGAACAAAGCGAGATCTCTCAAAAAACAATCAATAATTCAAAAAGTACAAACTAGCAAGAACTTAATAATAGAATAGATAGAAAACTTAATAACATAATATAGATAGGGCCAACAAGCCCAGAGCACGATCGTATAGTTCGATTACAACTTAATAACATAACATAGATTCAAAAAAAGAAAAAAAGATAGAGGGTTCTAAACCATAGCCGACGCCTTCTCCACCTCGCTCCTCCAGGCGTTGTCGATGGGGTACAGCAGAGTGTGCATGCACGACGCGGTGGGGAAGATGTTGCTGTACTTCGTGAAGATGTTGTGGGTGGTGAAGGCGATGAACTCGCAGGCACACCAAAACACGCGACCGAGGAGGTAGAAGGCGTCGAAGGGGTTGGTGAAGTGGGCAAGGATAGCAACCACCACCCCGTTTTGGATGACCTCCTCGACGCGGAATATCGTTGGAGATCCCCGTGGGAGGTGGCGGTAGCCGGCCGCGAGGAAGAACTCGGTGAAGCCCCTTGCGGTCCTCTGATGTTGGCTTGATCTATGTCGGTATTTCCCCAAAGAGGAAGGGATGATGCAGCACAGCAATGGTAGGTATTTCCTTTAGTGATGAGACCAAGGTTACCGAACCAGTAGGAGAACCACGCAACACTACGTAAACAGCACCTGCACACAAATAACAAATACCCGCAACCCAACGTGTTAAAGGGGTTGTCAATCCCTTTCGGGCCATCTAGAGTTTCCTCTGCTCCAAAGCCACCTCTACCAACTCCCGCCAACTCACGGGACCGACGGCCGAGGCTGCAAGCTACCAGGTGCAACCAGATAGAAGATGCAGTGAGTAGGAGATCCACCGGCAACTCACCTCCCATGCAGTCAAGACGTCGTTCATCCACCACCCGCGAGCACCGCCGGCTAAGGACACCGCCGCCACGCCTACTGGGGTGGCCGCCCCATGTCCAGATTCCTCCACGACGACCAGCGCGATGCGATTCACTACCACGCGGCCCACGCCATCACCTAAGCCTGCCGCCGCTCGAGCACGTCGCCGTCTGGAGCTGCCACGCCACCGGGAGACCAGAACCCATGGATCTGGGCGCCTGCGCACACCGCCGCAAGCCTGCTGACGTCAGGAGTTGTTGCGCCATTGGGGTGAGGGGGCACACCCCACGGATTGGGCACAGGTGCCGCCCACGGATCAGGGAGAGGGAGGAGATGCCCTCCGGCGCCGCCATCACATGCACAGGCTTTGCCCGGCGCCGACCACCGGCAGCGGCGGAGGGGGAGGTGGGTCACAGGGGGAGCTCTCAGCGACGGCGGTTGAAGCCTCCTGTGTCGCCCGAGAGGGGGGCAACGCTTTCACTAGAAATTGGATAAAGCAATTTGCATAATTAGTTGTGACCAAGTCTTGCTCTTTCAGCCATTGGTTAAGACATGGAGATGGAAAAGAAGATTGCTGAGAGTACCTCGAGGGCCCTTTGCTTCTGCCCTTCGAATCATCGCCCACCTGGAGGAGAAGGTGGATGTGCTCAATGCCCCTATTGTCACAAACTGAGCGTAGCTCAGATGATTAGATTTTTTATGGTGGAACCAACACCAAGGTTTATGTCAGTTAAAAAAAATACCAAGGTTCAAGTCCTACACTTAACACTTGTGGTTCCTTTTTTCTGGATTTATTTCAGGCCTTTCAGCGATTTGTGTTCAGTGAGAGTAGACGTTCCCATCGTTACAAAGGCGTATATGACGAATTCGTCAATATCAAAATGGTGTGCCAGCTTAGTATCTCGGAGGTGTTTATATATAGGATAATGTGTGTGCGTGCATTTATAGGGTTGAGTATATGTGTGTATGTGAGCGCTTACGATTGTACTGTATTAAAAACTATTTTTTTAATACAATCAATAAGTTCTCATGCTGGACTATAATAAACCATATTACTGTTTATTAGTATATTATTACACTTTAACAAAGCATCGGATGCAAAGATGGAGTTGTCACTAGAAAGCGACAGCCCAACAGCAAGACAACACTTATGGACCGCTGGACCACCACCATAGATCTCTAGCTGGAACCCCAACTCTAGCATTATCACCACCATGTTTCTCCAGATCTAGCATTAGCACCCCCAATTCCTCCATCACAGCAAGAAAACACACCCTTCCTCATCCAAGCCATGGATGTCGCGTCGGGGGCTTTGATCCCCTTGATCAACAAGCTCCGGAGCCTACTCGTGGACGAGTACAACCTGGAGAAACGCGTGAAGAAAGGTGTCAAGTCTCTGATCACAGAGTTGGAGATGATGCACGCCGTTCTACGCAAGATAGGCGCCAAGCCACCGGAGCAGTTCGACGAACAGGTCCTCATCTGGGCGGGCAAAGTGAGGGACCTCTCGTACAACATGGAGGACGCCGTCGACGCTTTCATCGTGCGTGGGGAGGAGGACGGCCATGACGGTGGCTCCACCAACATGAGGAACAGAATCAAGAAGTTCCTGAGAAAGACCACCAAACTTTTTACCAAGGGTAAGGCTCTTCATCAGATCTCTGACGCCATTGAAGAAGCACAGCGGCTCGCCAAGGAGTTGGGCGAGTTGCGCCAAAGGTATATGATTGAGGCGCACGCCAATGGTAGTCGTGATGCCATTGACCCTCGCTTGAAGGCGGTGTACAAAGATGTCACTGAGCTCGTTGGGATAGATCACGTAAGAGATGACTTGACTGAGAAGCTGTGTGATTGTGATGAGAGGTCCAAGGACCACTTAAGGACCATGTCTATTGTTGGATTTGGTGGGTTGGGCAAGACAACTCTCGCCAAAGCAGTCTATGACAAGATCAAAGTGGAGTTTGATAGTGTAGCTTTTGTTTCCGTGTCGCAGAATCCTGACATGACCAAGATTTTCAAGAAGCTCTTATATGAACTTGACAAGAGCAAGTATGCAACCATCAACGAAGCTGCTAGGGACGAGGGTCAACTCCTCGATGACTTGAGAATATTTCTTCAAGATAGGAGGTACGTACGTAGCAGCAAAAGATTGTCATTATTCTTTCCAGGCGACCATGAATGCTAGTTAGTAAATATCGTGTCCCAAGTCAGTTTTATTTTGGTTCTATTAAATGGACACTGTTTAGGCCTTACGTTTATGTTTTATATGAATCTTCCAATTATGCACAATATATGTTTCTAACCGATTAATCTTTTTTATAAAAATTTTGAGCTGGCAATGCCACATCCTAATTAATTTATCGCCGACTTATGGACAAAACATATATAGACATATTTATATTCGTTGATTTGCAAATTAATGCTTTAAAAATACAGGTACCTCATCGTAATCGATGACATATGGGATGAAGAAGCATGGGAATTTATCAAGTGTGCTTTCTTTGACAACTGTCTCGGTAGTCGAGTAATGACTACCACACGCATAGGCAGCATCTCTAAAGCATGTTGCTCTTCTTGTGATGATATAATATATCAGATGAATCCTCTTACTGATGATGACTCCCAAAGACTCTTCTACAAAAGAATATTTCCTCATGGAAGTAATTGCCCTGCTGAATTGGAGCTAGTATCTAGAGAAATCTTAAAGAAATGTGGCGAAGTACCACTAGCCATCATCACCATTGCTAGTATTTTAGCAAGAAATGGTCAAGATCTACAGATAGAGCCAAAGTATCACTGGGACAACATACTTGGCTCTATTGGTCGTGGACTTACGGAAGGTGGTAGTGCGAAGGACATGCAGAGAATATTGTCCTTTAGTTATTACGATTTACCTTCTCATTTGAAGACTTGTTTATTATATCTCAGTTTATTTCCAGAGGATTTTGAGATAAGGAGAGACCGGTTGATATGGATGTGGATAGCCGAAGGCTTTGTGCAAGGTGGAGAACAAGAAACTGGACTATTTGAGCTCAGAGAGAGTTACTTCAATGAGCTCGCAAATAGAAATTTGATTCAACCAGTAGATGTTGATGCTGCAGGCAGTGCAGAAGCTTGTCGTGTGCATGATATGGTGCTTGATCTGTTATGTTCCTTGTCCAGTGAACAAAACTTTGCTACAATAGTAGATGGTACTCACCAAAGCAATCTTATTTCACACAGGAAGAGTCGCAGATTATCTTTTCAAAACAGCATGTCAGAGCCCACCAACCATTGGGTCAATGCCACAAGTATGCCACAAGTGAGGTCTATTGTTCTCTTTAGAACAAATACTGATCTAATCCAGACTATTTCATGCTTTCAAGTTTTACGTGTATTGGATTTGGAAGGTTGTGATCTTGGGAGAAATCACCACAGTATTGATCCCAGGCATATTGAGAATTTATTACACCTAAGGTATCTGGGGCTAAGAGGAACTTCTGTTCGTGAGCTCCCTGTGGAAATAGGGAAGCTCCAGTTATTGGAGATACTCGACTTAGCAATAACTGTAGCAGTGATTCCGTCAAGTGTTGTCCGTCTAAGACGTTTGATATGCCTAAATGCACCCAATTCAGTGTTACCAGCTGGGATTGGGGACCTGACGTCACTGGAAGAGCTGGCAGGAAAATTGGTGGATGTGAAAGAGCTAGGGCAACTGGTCAAGCTGAGAGTGCTCCTCCTTTACTGGAATGAGAACGATGAGAGCATGTGTAATTATTTGGTGGAGTCCCTAGGCAAGCTGCGAAAAATGCAGAGTCTAACAATTTCCTGTTTAGGGGATGCAAGGTTTGACGTCAGCTGGGATGGTTGGGTGCCCACCCCATAGCTTCGGTACCTTCGGTTTGAAAGATGCACCACCGCATTACCTAGGTGGGTTAATTCATCATCGTTTCCCCTCCTCTCCTCCATGAGTATTGAAGTGGACAGAGTGCGGCCGGAAGTTGACATTCAAATCCTCGGGAAGCTTCCCGCTCTTCGTTTTCTCTGGCTTTGGGTCAACAAATCTCAGCACACTCGTGTTGAAACATTCGTCATTGGCGCTAATGCATTCCCATGTTTGAGAGAGTGCCGCTTCCATGAATTTCTCACGGGGCCATCTATGTTTCCTCGAGGAGCTATGCCAAAACTTGAAATCCTGCGGTTCTCAGCCCGAGCGTCGGATATTGCCAGCGGTGACCTGGATGTCTGCATGGGGCACCTCCCTTCCGTACAACAAGTCGGTGTTTACCTTTGGATTGAGAAAGGCAGCTCTTCAGATAAGTGCAAGGAGGAAGCAGATGTTGTGCTGAGGCATGCAGCGGACACCCATCCCAACCGTCCCACCCTTTTCACTTCCCGTGAGTACTTTCTCTCAGGTTTATTTTTATTTCTCAAATTATGGCTTAATTCTATTTCTCCAAACAATGCACATGCTGATTGCTTTATTTTTCTCAGATTATTAACCCCAATGACAATGACGAATGACGATCCCCTGTGTGCCGGTCAAGCTCCGGTCGCAGCTTGGCTTCTTGTGCAACCGAGTGTGAGAGTTAGGTGGTGTTTGGTTCTTTAGTCCTAGGACTTTTTCTAGTCCCTAGGACTTTTTAAAAAAGACTCTCAAGGAAGTGCTTCTAAGGACTTTTAGCAAAAAGTCCTACCCTGTTTGGTTTGCTAGGGACTTTTTCTAGTCCTAACACAAAAAATTCCCTGGAACCAAACACCCCCTTATTCCCTCCCTTCGACGTTCTGGAGCTGTTTCGGAGCAAATTCTGGACCTGTGTAATATCTGGCAAATTCCAAACCCAGGCCGCAATTCCCGCAGAATCCAGCGCCCTCGATCTGGACCTTGCGGAATGAGGCAGAAGAACCAGGCGGAGACGACGACGACGATGCCGCCGCCACGATGCGGGCGTCTCCTCCTCCCCTGTCAAGCTGGCTTACTTCCGCTCCACCCTCTCTCCTCCCGTCGCCTCCGCCATCATGGGTGCCACCTCCCCCGAGATGCAGGCCTCCGTCCGGCTCGTCCTCCCCGGCGAGCTCGCCAAGCACGCCGTCTCCGGGGGCAGAAAGGTGGTCACTATCCTAGTCTGTTCAAGTCTTCCCGGAGAGTCCCTGTGTCCTGCTTAATGCTTTCTCGTGGTGTTTGAATCCATGGTACGTTCTAGTATACGTTGGACTTTTAAGAATTGTGCGCTACATGTGGGAACATCGCTGTTATTTCAGTATGAAGAAACACATGAATCTGTAACCGGAGAAATATTAATTCCTACTATGATCTTGTTTTTTCTTTGTCATAATTTAGTTAGGTATACATGTTCTTATCTTCTTAGTTTTGTCTATTATCATGCAATCTTCTCTCTTCTGTGTTCGAGTATGGCGTTCTGCAGATCTCTTCAGTTAAAAAAAAACCTGAAAAGAAATCTCTTCAGTTAATGCTTTTGCACTCGCACAGATGTTGGTCTGCTTCTGAATTTGTTGAGTTGGTTCTTACTCTTGTAGTTTGGCACCGTTGGATTCAGCAGATGGCGAATTCAAATTCCTCGAATTGCTTTTGCTCCCAGAACTAGTTAGTGCATTGCAAATGCGGTAGCGATTTTGCTGGACAACGACGTCATTCAGCAGCAGCAGGAGAATTCAGGAAAAAATATTTCATCATGCATGATTTGCTAATAATAATTCAGTGCAGACAGTACAGCCTAGATGACCGACGTCCATGTGTTTATGTACGTGTCTGTATTGCACCTGATTGACACTAGCTTGTACCCAGCTAGTCGAGTGTGTTTACAGCAGACTACTCTGTTTTACTTACTGAATGTGTGAACATGCTCTGCATTACTGAATTTGTGAACATGCTCTGCATTACTCGGGTGACATATCCATTTGATTTAACTTTGTATCTTTGCCGCTTCCTTATTTTCACGGTAGAAGAGTAGTTGCAACTTGGCTATACTATTTATGCATTAGTTCACAACTGGGTGATATCTTCTTGTACAATGTCCCCTGTCTTGCAAGGGACTGGTCCTGAATTTGATGTGTAGTCCACACGGCATCCTTAGTTTCTTCTATCTGAGTGCAGGACTGCAGGTGCTGTTTTATTGTCATGTACAGGCCTGCCTTTGTGGTTGATTATTTAAGATGTTGTGATAAGTTAGGCAGACTACTGGACTGAAGAAAAATAAATAAATAAAGAGTATTAGTAGTAACACCCAACCATGATTGTAGCTCTACAAATCTGTCTCGAATGTCCAGCCTGTCAATCATTTCTTTATCTTTTCCTGGCGCAAATCTGTCTCGAATGTTTAAATGAATTAATTATCTTGTAAAGGTCTGGTCAGCTTCTTGAATTTAGTGTTTTTGTTGTGCACCGCTGCAGAAGAATTCTTCTGCTTTCATATAGGTGGATAAAAATAGTTGTGCTTCATATAAGGAAAAGATGGCATACGCCACCACGAACACTCTAAAGGTGGCGTATCGAATATGCCAACACAACCACTATTTGAAAAAAAAATAGTGGTGGTGTGGATTAAAATTGGAGCGCCATCAATTGAAATTGTGGAAAACCATTACTCTAATAGTGTTTGGCACTGCAATGGTCCATATTTGACGCTTTGTAGTTATTTATATGCAATATAAATTGCTGTAGGACCACCTTTACTGTTGGCTAAGCACCCGAAAAATGCAGCAAAGACAGTTCAAAAAGTTGCCAAGGCCCACATGTCCGACAAGAAGCACACATTGTGGTGCAGGGTCATGAGGCTGGTCACAATGGGCAGGAACTTAGGAGTAACATCACACACTCCAATGCAACTTTGCTTATGTGGCACATATTTAATGAAGAGAGAGTTTCTTGTGGTAACTAGCTAAGTTACCGGAACATCACACACTCAAGAAACAATGAGTCTATGACCTAATAAATACATTGTTGCATGACACTACATACATGTTCCTACCCACTATGGAGGTAGTAACATAGTCTAGGGAAGTGTGTAGGTTACTAGCTTATGTTCCTGCCCATTGTGACCAGCCTGATTAAGTGTCACCCCCTAGATCTGGATAGGAAGCTTATGAAGCTTATTGCTTGCAAGACGAATATGGACAAAGCGGAGTACTTGTCGGTGGTAAGTAATATCACTTATTGCTACTACTTGCATCAGCAGCCGCTTGTTCCTTCTAGTATTCATATGATGTATTCTCTCTAGGTAGGCGAGGGAGCCATGGTTCTTAGCCGAATGTTGGGCAGCGTCCGTGGATATATGTGTTGTTGCACGAAATTGATCCACACAGCACCACAGAATCCTCACTTTCGTGGAGGTAAACCGACCGTTTTTCAATGCAAAACAGGAAAGATGAGCCAAACCCTAGGCTGCTAGGGCTAGGCAGAAGCTGTCAGCCAGATGCTGGAAAGAAAAGAACGTAAGGGAAAAGTAACGTAAGGTTGTAAAAAGGATCGATTCGTGCCTCTTTTTCCAATCGGCCAAGGCCTGTATATAAGGCACGCAGGACTTTGCGTTTAGGAGCAGGACTCCAAGTCCAAACCGAATAGGTTTTGGCAACTTTAAGTTGGTTACCTTGTATACAGAAAAAACCTTCCTGCTAGCCATGTCCCCATGCCATGTCTCGTACAGGGCTTCATTGGCCTACAATGGAAATAATAAAATATTCCAGCCAGGACGCTAATCATATCAGATAATAAAAGTTTTATACTAGTTGCCTTGCTCACTTGCGCCACCCTTTACCGAAAAATGGTTTCCCCCGCTTTGTATTCCAAAGCACCAACCAACAGTACAAACGCGATGCTGGGGCGAGCAGCACAACAAGCCCAAAGAAGAAAGGAAGAAGAAACAAATGCCAACAACGGCTTTATCCAGATGTAATCTTCCCTTCTACTTTTGCCCCAAGGAAATAACTTGCTTTGCCTGACTTGGTGTCTCTGCACTAAACATTAGCATATACACTAATCTGGCAGATCACCTGGCAGCCAAATAATACCCGCAACAATATGGTGTGACCCATAGTGGCCGGTGCAGCACATTGTGAAAGGCAATGACAGGCTTAAAGTGAAGGGTCTGGTACACTTCTAGGGGAGTCGCAACCTGACAACTCTCGAACAAACAAGGTATGTACAACCCTAAGGTCAATTTTTGTCTCTAGGTGTATCTACGTTTATTAATCATGATGCTTTCTCCTGCAGGAGCGTGAACAACTAGGTCGTGATGTCAGACATCCTGGAGGCGTGGGTACCTCGTTATCATGGAAAGGATGGCACAAGGTTTTGCTGCGAGTCAGCCAAGGAGAAGTTTGACTTCTACAAAGCTGTTGTCCGGGAGCAAAACAGGGCGTAATCTAAAACTATATCCCAGCCACTCGATCTGGAGTTGGTCATGAGGGTAGGAGGTAGGAACAACGGTGGCTGCACCTCTTTGCAACGGTGCGGTCGTTACCACCTTGGAACGAAAGCTGTCTGAGATCCGGGCGCAAAGCGCAAGCTCAAGTCCCTCCATAAGTAGTCGCCCTAGGGCTCAGTCGCGTGAGATTGCCTGGCTCCAGGTTTGTACCTTTCATATATGCTCATGCGTTGGCATTGTTGCGTTGCCACCTATATGAGACTATGATGGCATATTGCAGGCTGCGTTGCAGGAAGAACAGGCGGCTAGAGAGAGGTGTGAGGCTGAACAGGAACAACAGTCGCATGCGGGAACAACGTCACAGGCATAAGTATTCTTCCAAGATAGGATTTGCCATTATATCCACCAATCAATATCAACAGATGGACCAACTTGAACAATGTTGACGTGTCCATCCTCCTCCTCATATATGCACTTATGGAAATTTACCAGACTATGAACGGCGCCCCTCCTCCTCTCCCTGCTCCTCCACAAGCCTAGAGCTCATGTCCATGGAGTTGAAGTTCATCACTAAGAGGTCCTGTCGGTGACTTGTATGATACTTTTGTCTGCGTTGGTACCAACTATGTTGTATGGACTAGAGCTTGCGCGCTTAACATGACTATGTAAGTTTCACTTGACTATGTATCTTGAACTTGTGAACAGGTTATGTGTTTGTGTGTGTTTCGTATGGGCTATGTTTTATTGACTATGCATGTTGAACTTGTGAATTTGTTGCTATGAGTTTGGGTTGGTATGTGGTGTGCTATGAGTTTGAGCTTAAGATAAATTCACATATCTATGTTATGCAACTGTTAAAATATGTATATGTTTTCAATTTGTAGGGGCTTGAGATAAATTCAATTATAAAAGGAAACTCTGGGAACCTTTGCCGAATTCATGACTCGATGAAAAGACCTTTCCCGAGCACCCGCGCTCAAAAAGCTGTAAGTACTCTGCAGATGGCAAAGGCGCGGGCGAGGCGAGGGAAGCGGGAAGCAGCCAAGGCGAAGGCGTAATGAGTAGCGGGAAGTTCAAATATGTAACGGGCCTGATGGTCTCAGCGGTAGTGGGCCGGAGAGCCGTAGCAAGTAGGCCCATGTGTCCTGCGGGTTATAAGCAGGTGGGCAAGGGAGAGAACGGTACGAAGAGATTTCTGTAATTCAAACTATACCACACACTTCTATCTTATCCTCCTGCTTACGTCTCCTACCCCGGATCCCCTTTCTCCTTCCTCTCCTCTCGAATTCGAGCAGTAGTTCGTCGCCGGCCGGACTCCTCCACCGCGCGGTCGTGACAATCTGGTATCAGAGCCTCTTCTCTCGTTCCACTGTGTGCCTGCAAAAAAAATTCTCGAATCGTACCCGGCAAATCCGAGGCGAAGGTAGCGGATCGCTCTCGGGCTTGATCTGCATAAATCCGGACCTGAGGTGGGTTGATTTGAGGAAACCGCGACAACGACGACGTTTAAGCCGAATCCGCAGACGCGCTTCCTCTCGGACGAGATGGAGGCGTTTCGGGAGCGGATGCTGCGGGAACTTGCAGAGATACGGGCGGCGCAGCGCAAGTTCGAGGTGGTCGACGGGATTTCCGCACAGCTGGAGGCCCTCGACGCCAAGCTGTCGGAGCAGTCCGCACGCCTCGAGCAAGTCCAAGTGAAGGTGGATTTGTCATGCGACACGCTGGGTCAAGTTTAGCAGAGCCATTTCCACGCGGCGACGAAAGGGAAGCCACCAGAGGGACCGGAGAGCTCGTCGCCGACGACATCAGAAGTATCGGATGGCATACTTGGAGCAGGGCCATCGTTCCCCACCTCCGCGCCGCCGCGCCCTGTTCAGGTACCACACAATTTACCTATTCGACAACCAGTTGTGCAGTCGGTTCAGGAGGAAAGTTCAGGCAAACGTCAGTGGATGCCCAAGATGGATTTTCCTCGATTTGATGGCAGTGATGTCAGGATTTGGTTAGATAAGTGCGAGGCATTTTTCAAGCTGTACAACATACCTGAAAGTTTCAAGGTTACTTCAGCCTCTCTCTACCTGACAGATAATGCAGCTCATTGGTACCAGGCATTCAAACAAACTAGTGTTTATCATACTTGGCCTTAGTTTTGTGCAGCAATAGTGCAGGAGTTTGACGTCAATGTGTACAGGCAGAAGATGAAAGAGCTCATGTCCTTAAAGCAGCTTGGGTCAGTAGAGGAATACAAACATCAATTTTTGCAGCTTGTTTACACGATCCGGTTGTATGAACCAGCACTCAGTGACACTTTCTTAGTGACACGCTTCATTATGGGTCTCAAGGCTGAACTTCGAGCAACTGTGGAACTACAGATACCATCATGTGTGCAATCGGCAGCGATGTTTGTTGTTGTTCAGGAAGGACTACTGCAACAGAAGTCTGTCAGGTCCAACTATGCAAAAACTCCCTTCACCAAGACTGACAGTCGACCTGCATTAGCTCCTGGGGAACTATGGAAGGCAAAACAGTTAAAGGAATACAGGCGGGCTAATGGCCTTTGTTACAAATGTGGGGAGAAGTTTACACCTGGACATGTGTGCAGCCAAATACTTGCTCCTGGAGCTCAGTTAAAGGCAGCTGAAGCAGTAGGGCAGAATGAAATCATATCAGATGCACTGTTAGATGCTCTGGTTGAGCAGTCAACAGCAGATTGTGCCACTATTTCAGTTATTGCACTTTCTGGAGCAGCTCATCCCAAGACCATACAACTGAGGGCTCTAGTTGGAAACCAAGTGGTGCTCATTTTAGTGGATTCAGGGAGCACCCACACCTTTGTGGACCAGACACTTTTGAGCAGGATTTCTGTCACTGCTGATCAGTTGTCCCAGCCAATGAAAGTAAAAGTGGCAAATGGAGAAGTTGTGCAATGCACTGAAGTGGTTTCCTAGTTAACTTGGTGGATACAAGGGCACAACTTTACAAATGCCATGCATGTACTTCCTCTGGGAGGGCATGATATAATTTTGGGCATGGACTGGCTTGAGCAATGGGGAGTTATGCAGTGTCACTGGGCAGAAAAGTGGATTCAGTTCCAGTATGCAGGGCAGGAAGTTAAACTGCAAGGGGTGCTACCTGTCACACCAATAGTAATTGAGGAAGTATCAGTTGAACAGCTAGTTAAGTGGGAAAAAGGCAATGAGGTCTGGGCCACTGCTGTACTGAACAGAATTGTAATGGCACCTGAAACACCAATTCCTCCTGCTGTGCAAGAGTTGCTTGACAAGCACACAACAGTTTTCACAGATCCTCAAACATTACCTCCTCACAGGCCATTGGATCATGCAATTCACTTGGTTCCTGGGGCTGTTCCAGTTAATTGTAGGCCTTACAGGTACTCTCCACAACAAAAAGATGAGATAGAAAGACAAGTAGCTGAGATGTTGAAAGCTGGTTCGATTACACCTAGCATTAGTCCATTTGCTTCTCCTGTCTTGTTGGTAAAAAAGAAGGATGGAACTTGGAGATTCTGTGTGGACTATAGAAGATTGAATGCTATCACAATCAAAAGCAAGTTCCATTACCAGTAATTGATGAGCTGTTGGATGAGTTAGGAGGGGCCAAATGGTTTTCCAAATTCGATTTAAAAGCTGGATATCATCAAATTCGAATGAAGGAGGAAGATGAACATAAGACATCATTTAAAACACACCATGGTCAGTTCCAGTTCAGAGTGGTTCCTTTTGGATTGGCTACTGCACCAGGGACATTTCAATGCAATATGAATGTGTTTATGGCTGGGCCTAACAGAAAATATGTACTGGTATTATGGATGATATCTTGGTGTTTAGTTTCTCCTTGGAAGATCATATCCAACATCTGAGGTCTGTTTTTGAAATCCTAGCAGCAAACTAGTTACATGTGAAGCAGAGCAAGTGTGTGTTTGCTCAACAATCTATGGAATATTTGGGCCACATAATTTCTGATAAGGGAGTGGCTACTGATCCTGCAAAAACAGAAGCTATGATCAACTGGCCAGTACCTACCAATGTTACTGAATTAAGAGGATTTCTGGGGTTAACATGATACTACAGGAAATTTGTGAGAAACTATGGCTTGCTGGCTAAACCCTTGACTGTCCTACTTAAAAAACAAGCTTTTCAATGGTCTGACACAGCTCAGGAAGCTTTTCAACACTTGAAGCAAGCTATGGCCACTACTCCTGTGTTAGCTCTACCTAACTTTGAGAAACGTTCACTGTGGAAACAGATGCCTGTAACACTGGAGTAGGAGCTGTGCTCTCTCAGGAAGGGCATCCAATTGCTTATTATAGCAAGGCACTTGGAGTTAATAGTCAAAAGTTGTGCATATATGAAAAGGAGTTCCTAGCAATCATGATGGCAGTAGACAGATGGAGGTCTTACTTGGCGAGAGCACCTTTTGTTATTAAAACTGATCATCAAAGCTTGTCTCATCTAGGAGATCAACTTCTAACTTCAGATCTGCAGAGGAAAGCAATGACAAAACTGGTGGGATTGCAATTCTCCATACAGTACAAGAAAGGCGTGGAGAATACTGTAGCAGATGCACTGTCAAGGGTGGCTCATTTATTTCCTGTACAAGCTATATCCACCAGCAAACCTGTTTGGATACAAGAGGTTTTAAACTCATACTCGGTAGATTCTGCTGCTCAAGGGATGCTGCAGAAATTGGCAGTGGACAGCAAGGCCTGTCCTGGGTTTCAGTTACAGGATGGTCTGATTAAACATGGGGACAAAATTTGGATTGGTGCCAACACAGGCTTACAGACAAAACTCATTCAAGCTTTTCATTCCACACCTGTGGGGGGCCACTCTGGCATATTGCCTACTTACCACAGGGTTAAGCAGCTGTTTAGTTAGACTGGCATGAAGACAGATGTGGAAAATTTTGTGAAACAGTGCAACACATGTCAACAAGCAAAACATGAACTGTGCAAAACACCTGGCCTGTTGCAACCTTTACCTGTGCCAGATCAACCTTGGCAGGCAATTAGCATGGATTTTATTGAGGGACTGCCCAAGTCTGAAGGATTCAGTGCTATTCTGGTGGTTGTGGACCGTTTCACTAAAGTCAGTCATTTTCTGGCCCTGAAACATCCGTTTACAGCTGCATCTGTTGCTAAGATGTTTCTGAATAACATAGTGAAACTGCATGGATTGCCATTGACAATTGTGTCAGATAGAGACAAAATCTTCACGAGTGCCTTCTGGCGCGAACTGTTCCGGGTGTGGGGCACTGAACTGCAGATGAGTACGGCATATCACCCACAAACTGATGGCCAGACTGAACGTGTGAATCAGTGCCTGGAGATGTATTTGCGTTGTGCAGTACACGATTCTCCAACCAAATGGGCAGCATGGCTACCTCAGGCAGAGTTTTGGTATAACTCTACATACCACTCGTCCCTGGGCTGCACTCCATACAAAGCACTGTATGGGCAAGATCCAAATGTTGGACAGTTAGCAGGTCAGTCTACTTCTCTGCACCCGGATGTTCAGACTTGGTTGGCCTCTCAGTCAGAGCATACAACACTGTTGAAGGATCATCTCGCTCGAGCACAGTGCAAGTACAAGCACTTCGCGGGTAAGAAACGATCTGATCGCCAGTTTGCCGAAGGAGAAATGGTATACCTGCGCTTACAACCATATGCCCAGTCTTCTGTGGTCAACCGTCCTTGTCCAAAGCTAGCTCTCAAATACTTTGGCCCGTTCAAGGTGTTGGAAAAAGTGGGAAATGCAGCATACAAAATGGAGTTACCCCGTGGCAATATGGTCCACCCGGTGTTTCATGTGTCTCAACTCAAGGGCCATGTGCCGGATCATACTCCGGTGTTTACTACTCTTCCGGTTCCACTCGATCTATCAGCACCTGGTGTGATACCTGAGGAGATTCTGGATCGCCGACTAGTCAAAAAGGGCAATGCATCTTATCTTCAGATACTGGTCAAGTGGTCGTCGATCCCTGCGGCGTCAGCAACCTGGGAAGATTACCAAGTACTCAAGGAGCGCTACCCAGATGCACCAGCCTGGGGACATGCTGGTTCTTCAGGGGGAGGTATTGTAAGTACTCTGCAGATGGCAAAGGCGCGGGTGAGGCGAGGGAAGCGGGAAGCAGCCAAGGCGAAGGCGTAATGAGTAGCGGGAAGTTCAAATATGTAACGGGCCTGATGGTCTCAGCGGTAGTGGGCAGGAGAGCCGTAGCAAGTAGGCCCATGTGTCCTGCGAGTTATAAGCAGGTGGGCGAGGGAGAGAACGGTACGAAGAGATTTCTGTAATTCAAACTATACCACCCACTTCTATCTTATCCTCCTGCTTACGTCTCCTACCCTGGATCCCCTTTCTCCTTCCTCTCCTCTCGAATTCGAGCAGTAGTTCGTCGCCGGCCGGACTCCTCCACCGCGCGGTCGTGACAAAAGCGTGCCGCCAGACTACTGCTGTCAACTTCGTCAGGTTTGCCAGCATGTAAAGGGAGCACCTTGGCAATACTCTTTGCCGAGAGCCATATTACTCGGCAAGGGGAGCCACGTGGCCTGTCGTTGGAACACCGTCACATCACATCCATGTCGAGTACCTGTGAGAAAAGCTCGGCAAATTTCTTCTTCACGTAAAAAGTGAATTTCGTAAGTATTTGCCGAGAGCTAGAGATAGTGAACTCGGCAAACATGTCCTCTGCATTATGGAGCTGTCAACTACAAGTGGCCGTTCTACGTGGCCCGTTCTTGTCGAGGTCCCTTCATCTAGATCTCGGGAAATCATGTATTGGCCCAGCCTTTTAGTGTGTCGAGTTCATGTTGGTTTGGCTCTGGGCAAGCTGAACGATGCCTTTGCCGTGAGCCTGCGCAATGGAACTCAGCAACAATCTTATTTTCCAGTAGTGACTGTCAATATTATGTCGAGAAGTCGGTTAAGAAAGTCAAATGTGCACGCAAATTTTTTTCATTTGATAAATGATGAAAATCAAGCTATTATACATTTGATAAACTTCATCTTCTTTTTTGGTAAGACTAAAATCGTGAGCCATTTCAGACAACCTCAAAAAAAAGGAAATGAAAATCCTTTTTACTTTTTCGGGAAAATGAATATGAGTACTATTTCGTGTAGAAGCCATGCAGTCGTCCACGCTCACATATGTACACCCGAGGAGACGGAACACCCGTTTAGTTTCAGTACTGCAGTGTGAACAAACGAAGATCCTGATATGAAATCAATCTCAAATCGGGCGGCACTAGTAGATGGCATGCCTGCAGTAACTGCTACAGTTAATTGTGAGGTTTTGTTGCTTGTGAGTAGGTATTGTTTACATAGTATTGCTTGGTTTACCTACTGGATTGATAGCCTTGGTTTCATAACTAAGGGAAATACTTATCTCTATGTACTACATCATCCTCTCCTTTTCGGGGAAAAACGAACGAAGATCACAAGTAGCAGAGTTACTATAAAATTGATGGGACGGTGCACGGGATTGATACATTTTTATAGGCTGGTTGCTGCTGACTGATTTGAAAAATCTTTGGCCCGATCAAAATCGCAAAAATTAATTACCTCAGTTGAATGAAAGATTTTTAAAATGAGGGAACATAGGGAATTAAAAGAATCGTATGAGAGAGCTTCTTTAAAAATGGTTGACTCGGTTAAAAATGGATGATACAATTCTAAATTGAAGACCTTAATTAATCATGAGGCTTTAAAATTTAGGAAGCATGGTGTATAGTATAAAAGAATTGAATGACAGAGCTTTAGTAATTGTTCACCTGGTCTAAACTGAGTGACCCAATTCCAATTGAAGACCAGCATAGTGTTATAGAGGACGTGGTATGCAGCTGTCAAAATATGTATGTGTTTTATAATATTGCAGGGGCTTGAGACAAATTCAATTATAAAAGTAAATTCTGGGAACCTTTGTTGAGTTCATGACTCAACGAAGGGACCTTTCCCGACGGCTTGCGCTCGGAAAAAGTGCCGCCGGACTACTGCTGTCAGCCTCGTCAACAGGTTTGCTGAGCATGTAAATGGAGCACCTCAGCAACACTCTTTGCCGAGAGCCGCCTTACTTGGCAAGGCGAGCCAAGTGGCCGGCCTGACCTTGGAACACCATCACATCTTTGTGGGTACCTGGGAGAAAAGCTCATCAATCTTTTTTTCTACACGTAAAAAATGAATTTGGTAAATGTTCGCCGAGAGCCACATATAGTGAGCTCGGCAAACATGTCCTCTACATTATAGATCCGTCAACTACAAACGGCCATTCTACGTGGCCGGTTGTTGTCGAGTTCCCTTCCTCTAGATCTCGGCAAATCATGTACTGGACCAGTCTTTCTATTGTGTCGAGTTGATTTTGGTCGGCTCTGGGCAAGCTAGCTGAACTATCTACAGAGTTCCCCATTTTGCCGTGCTCAGATCTCGGTGAACGAGGCCTTTCCCGTGAGCCCATGGAATGGAACTCGGCAACGACCTTATTTTCCAGTAGTGAGTATAAATATTATGTCGCGACGTCGGTTATAAAAGCCAAATGTCCACGCAAAACTTTTACATTTGATAAATGATGAAAATCAAGCTATTATACATTTGATAAATTTCATCGATTTTTCTTTCTTGGTAAAATGAAAACCGTGAGCCATTTCAGACGCTCTTCTGGAAACCATGCAGAAGGGGAAATGAAAATCCTTTTTTTCTTTTTGGGGAAAATGAAAAGGAAAACGCTTGGGTGCGGCGCGCCGGCCGAAAGTTCGGCTGGACGCGTCCACGCGCGCAGCGCTCCAGCCTTTCAGTTTGCGACACGTAAGGACAGTGGACCCACCCACGTGCGAATCAAATCTCGTGACTTATCCCTTTCTCCTTGGTTCTCCTCCGCCCCTTTCTTCCACCTCCAGCCACCGCGGCTCCGCTCCTCCACAACCTTCTCACGCAGCTCGCGCAGGTGTCGCCGAAGGGCACGAGGCGGAGGTCGCCGCAGTCGGCCTCCATCCCAGGCGCCAGCTCCCACTACAAGAAACCTGTTAATATATGACGGTTTTTTGATGACATTTTAGAAAACCGTCAAGGATGACACGGTACAGCCCCGAAAGCCCGCTAAAGCGCGCCTAACCTTTACCCATATAAAACGCTAACCCTAACCCTCATTCTCTCTTCCTCCTCGGCAGCCCCCTCCTGATTCCCTATCGCCCCCACATGGCAACCACCGACCACCTCCTCGCCCTCCCTCCCCTCTCACCTCGCGGCTCCGGCAGCTACCAGATCGGCCGCATCCCCAATCCATCCATCCCTCTCAGCTCTCACGAACAATCTCTCTCTCTCTCTCTCTCTCCCGTATGACCCCTCACGGCACAGCCAACTGCCGTCGATTCCGGCGATGTTCACCATCTCACAACGCACACACGAGCTGGTATGCCACCCTGGCCCTCCAGGCCGGCTGGATCCACCTCTCCCGGTCTTCGGCGCTCGCCCGCTACACCGAGTCCGTGGCTAGGGTTTCGGCTATGGCGTCGCGTCCGTCGTCGGCGTCTCTCTAACGGCTCTGCTCTGTCCCAGACCGCGCCCCCTCTGCCTCCTGGATGGCACCCCCTAGCTGGGTTCGCTCGCACGTGTTGGGCTGCACGGCTGCGACCCCGACCTCCTCTGCCGCATCTCTGGCGCGGCCGTGCATCTTGTGGCAATCTCCTCTGCCACATTTGGACCACTGCAGGCCTCCCTTGCCCAGGTGAGCACCCCTAACCCCATCTTCCTCTCCTCCCGCCATCTTGTTTTTTTTGTTAGGATGTGCTTTGACTGACTTAGCGTCTTCATCTGTACATATCTGAACAAGTTCCTGTTTTTGCAAGCATAGAACATAATATATTTGCCTTTGCAGTTATAGATTTGGTGTCAAGCTTGTATAAATAAAGGAGGTAATACAAATGTCTTCAAATGAGAAGTTCTGTAGGAGCTAATTGAGGCTTTATAGGTTCTTTATAGTTAAGCTGAACTCATGAAGCATGATCAGATGGAGCTACATGTGTCTCATGTGGATGCTCTAATTTTCACCCAATGATTCAGTGTAATGTGTATTTCAGATGCAGAAACTATGTTATGTTCTGATGGCCATGGTACTATTTGTTGTGATAGTTTCCCCTGATTTTAGAATTATCTAATGTCCTTTGTCTACTTTGTAGTATCTATATAATAATTAGAGATACATGAGAACTCAGTCAGTTTAAGCGTACGACTTTCTTATCTTGTTTGGCTGGGTTACATATCTACAGATATAACTGTTGGGACATTGCGCACCATAAGTGCAAACCTATCCACTACTAATGTTGTGTACGCTCAGGACATTCCATTTCATATGCTCATGGGTGGACTTGCTGATTGTACGAATGCTCTATACTTATTTCCTGTTCTTACAACCTACTAGAATCATGTCTCTGACTCCGCATCATATATTTGCTAGCTGCCTCTAGATTCTGCTGAGATCGGTGTTAGTCCTTTTGGGCCTAATTTATTCAAGCAAACTATCTGCAGACAACTATTTCGTTTGTTTATTTGCATGTTTTTTTTTTGCGATAAGGACAGTATACCCGAGCGAGCTAGTAGAGCCGGAATTATGAAGTTCAGGTTTTGTATCCTTGTGTACTGTATTTATCTTCTCAATTTCTCATCAACTAATTTATACTATTGATGAGGTCGGATTTCATTTTCTTAAAAAGAAAGCAATACTAAGAATAATGTTTTAACAAGGAAAATGGAAAGTGGGATTGGGCAGTTTCCCCAATTTCATTTATCATATATTGATGAGAAAAGGGTCCAACACTGTCAGGATAATTGGCCTAGTGTGGCTACTGCCTTCTCTAACTCTTAACAGTGTGTTGTCTGTGCGTGGTGACAAGGTGGCGGCAACTACTATCGAGGGCTCCGGTTCAGCAGCCGGTGTGTTGTGTGTGCGTACCGGTGTGTTGTGTGTGCGTGCCTCCTCTCAGAATTTTAACACTGAATTTTCTTTGTATCTTGTACACTACAGGATACCAAATAGAGACAAACAACAGGGTACCAAGTAGAGACAAACCGCTGCACTGTGGTATGTGGCCTTCTATCAAGATCTTATTCAGAGATTTTCCCCATAGGTCTTGGAGACATGATTTATGATTTATGTTACTGTATTAACATGTCAACATGTTCTGTTGAGAGTTTTCTCCCTAGGCATTTCCTTTTTTGTCCTTACTGTCTCGTGCTGCAGCCTGGTGAATATGTATTCCAAAATAAGTTTAGTCTGAATCTAAGAAGAAAATTACATCGTTATTAATTTGTGTATGAAGCACATCTATTAGTGAGTCAATTTATAGTAGTAGTAGTACTACTATTAGCTCTCCACCTACTAGTACTAGTACCAAGCCTACGTGTTAGCTCACTGTCTCTCAGTCTTGAGGCACAAACAGAGCTAGCACTTGCCAACACGGTTACACAGCACATTTTTTCTTCAACTCCTTTGCTCCATGCCTAGGCCGCCCTCCTCAATAGTGCTACTCACAAGCTGTGGGACTACACCGTCCCGCCCATCGACTCCGGGGCAGCTAGCGGGTACCACTTGCTCGTGGTCGAAGGCTTCTCGCGTACCAGAGACATCTTGCCGGCCGGCGAGTACATCCGATGTCGCACTTTCTTGGTCGGAGGTCACCGCTGGCATCTCACGTACTACACTAATGGCTATGACTCCGAGGACGCTGGGTTTGTATCGCTTGTTCTTGTCCTTGAGGAGGACGACGATTGTGATGAGGATGAAAACGATGATGATTGGGAGGCAAACGAGGATGATCAGACTGACAACGATGACGATGATGAAGACGATGATTATGAGGATGAAGACAAGGATGGATACCATCAAGATGAGCACGCCGATAATGATGATGCTCACGATGATGATATGGCTGAGGACGATGATGAGGATGAAGACCATGAGGATGAGCACATCAATAATGATGACGCTCTCCATGATGATATGGCTGAGGACGATGACCACGACTATCATGAGCTATTTCCGTCCGTGAAGGCTCAGGTTTTCTTATGTTTCATCGACCAGTTTCAGTGGCTCCACTCAGGACGCATGCGTGAAACCAAATTCGGTCTCATAACTGAGCTGACTTGTAAAGGGTTCAGAAAAAGGGAGATCTTGGAAAGGTCGGCGCATCTCAAGGACGACAGCTTCACCATCCGTTGCGACATCGTTGTACTTGACGCCAAGGCGGATATCAAATCCAAGCAGGGCGCTAGCACCATGGCTCCTCCGTTCATCCAAGTCCCTCCTTCTGACATGCCAATCCATTTCAAAAATCTCCTCCTGTCCGAGGAGGGTGCTGACGTGACGTTTGTGGTTGGCAGTGAAACGTTTGCTGCACACGATTGCGTACTTGCAGCGCGATCTACGGCCTTCAAGTCACAGCTGTTCGGTGACAAACTTGGCACTGCTATCGTGAAGATCGATGATATTGAAGCAGAAGTGTTTGAGGGCATGCTTACTTTCATCTACACTTGACACATTGCCCGACTGGAATAAAGGTCGCATAGTTGTACCAGATGAAGGCCCACAACCACAAGTTGACTGCGTATCAGTCCACTATGTAACATTGCTGCTGCAGTTGCTTGAAGCTGCCGAGAGGTATGATCTCCATAGGCTGAAGTTGATTTGCCAAGAGGAGTTGGTCAGCTGCATATGCCTGGACACGGTAGTGGACATCATTGTTGGAGCTGAGCGGGGATGCTGCCCCTGGTTGAAGGAGAAGTGCTTGGAGTTCATCAAGTCTCACACAAGTCTGCATGAAGTTTTCACGGCTGAGGGCTTTGAGATGATGGCCCGAACCTGCAGCCCCTCTGGTCTCAAGGAGCTCCTCTCCAAGTTTGCTTCCTAGATTTCTCGAGAAAACCTATATATGGGCTCGTTGTTTCCTTTCGAATTAAGTAAACTAAGTATATGTATTGCCAGTTCGTGCTACCGGACCCAAGATTAAACTGTCACATTACTGTGGGTGGTATTCCAGTAGCGGCAAAATTTCGTGTTTTGACCCTTTTGCCATATAAAATCGGGATCTGACCCTGGTCTGGACTTTTTTTTTGAGATTTGACCCTTTCGCTACCGTCATAGATCATGGCGGTAGGCTTGTATAGGCTACCGCCACAGGGAGCAGCGGTAGGTTAACGGCGGCCGCCGTCAGCCCCGTTGTCTGAGGCCACGTGGCATAACGGTCGTACGGCCACCGGACGTGGCGGTAGTCTAGCTAAGGCTACCGCCAGAAGGCTCGGCGGTAGTGTCGTAGGCTGTGCCTTCGGTACTGTGACCAAGAAGGCGTTTCCGCTGGCGGTAGGGTACCCCAACCTACCGCCAAGTTCCTTGGCGGTAGGGTCGCGCAAACATGCCTTCTGTTCTGTGACGAAGAAACCGTGACCCATTGGCGGTAGGGTACCACAACCTACCGCCAAAGGTCCTGGCGGGTAGGCTGTCTACACCTACCTCCGTGCCGTCCGGCAGTAGGGTATGTGCCAGTTAACTTCTAAATTGGTTCTTGGTCTTATCAATCAAAAAAAAAACATCACAACAAATATTGTTTGTAATTCAAAATAGGATGATCGCATACATTGTAGATAGCAAATTAACATTTCAAATAATTTGAACATAGTTTGAAAGTAGCAATTCGACATCACCAACAAAGCTTGAAAGTACCAAATAGACATCACTAGCATAGCATACAAGTTCTTGCTCACAACTAGTTGCACTAAACGACATCACCAACACGAGTGGTCACTTGCTCCTGCTCCTCTTAGCGGTACGGTCCTCGTTTCTCTTCGAGCGGGTTTCGTCCGGCTTCTTCGTGCGACGACGAGGAACCGGTTTCTGAAACGGGGATGGGCTCAAAATATCCTGGTGTGGATGAGATACCCTCTTTCCCTGGCTTGGCTGCGTCGGTTGAGGCCCGTCATTGTCGTCGTACTCCTTTGCGTCCTCCTCCTCTGCGTCCTCCTCCTCCTCCTCTTCGTCCTCTGTTTCTTCTTCCTCTTGCTACTCAACAACGCGGGATGACGAGGCAACATGAGTAGAGGAAGCTCCGCCGGCGTGGCTCGATGAAGCAATGGCACACATGGACCCTCCATGAGCAGGATCATGGACGTTGGACGCTGTCATCCTCCTCCAATTCGGCGATATCGTCTTCCGTCCACTGCGGCCTCAGGCGTACACGGTACTTGACGCCATCGTCATACCACTTCAGGTGGCGTTCACGGTAGGTGTCCCAGTGAACCACTCTCCTCTCGCTGTCTTTGCGATACCTTCTCTCATCCCACTTTTTCACGTACTCCTGGTGCTCGTGCCCCCAGTCTGTGATGGACTGACAATTCTTTCTACTCTTCCTGCAAGGCATAGGAAGCAACGGACGTCATGACAACGTCAAACATAAACGAAAACACATCAAGTAGAGAACAATGTCCTCACCAGTGAGGTCGGAGCCGCCGGTGTCTGTGGGTTTACCCGGTGGGGTATGTCGCAAGATCCCAAACTGTGTGGCCACACGCTGTGGTAAGTGCCACTCGACGGCATACACACATATCAAGGGCACAATGCACCGCCAGGCAAGCCGATCCTCCTCGCACATTGAATTGAGCTCGAACCCCCATTCTCGGTCGTGGTACGGAAACCAATTCACCTACAGAAGGATCGTTAAGAAGAATGAAAGTTGCGGAACGATTGATAAGCTACTTGGTATACCTGGAAATCTGATAGGTTGTCCAGCTCGTTGCTGAAGAGCTTATACAGCGTAGTGGCCTTGCCCGTGTAGACCTTCACCTTATCCCAGGCGTAAGCGACGGTCGGGTACCGAGCACTGTCTCCTTCTTTGCCATAATCCGTCCATGCACGCGAGCGAACTCTCTCTGGACGGCCGACCAGTAACCGCTCCCACATCCAAATTGAAAGGGTCCAAACAAATCCACACACGCCGCAGGTCTCTTCGGCCCTCTGCGTCGCGTCATCCAGCTGCAAACATGAAGTGATCATGATCATATAGCACAACCTCAAACAACATACGTAGGTTGAAAAACGAGTATTGAGATATTTATCTTACCGAGCGGTATAGGTAAGCTAGGCCGGCGGACCCCCAGCTGTACCCCGCATCCCAGTCCTCCAGGAAGCCGAGATACATCCATAGGGCGCAATCCCCCAAGCAGTCTGGAAAGACGACCTCCGTCAGAAGGTACCACAAATAGGCCCTCGCGTACTGCTCCACGGTCCGCTGATCGGCATCTTGCGGGCAAACGGACCGGTTCTCCAGAAGCCACTTGAGCCGCACACCGGATGTTATGTTCCCCTTCATGGGAGTGCAGTCGCCGATCAGGGCGATCACCCTCTCCTACCAGTTGGCCCTCTCCACTCGCCCAGTCAGAGCATGGCCCTCGATGGGCAGGGCCGTGATCATGCCGAAGTCCTCGAGAGTCACTGTCATCTCACCACAGGTGAGATGGAAACTGTGCGTCTCAGGGCGCCACTGGTCGATCAATGCCATAAGAGCCGAGTGCACGAGCGTCGGCGGCTGTCTTTTGAACTGAAGAACGAAACCCAACATCCGTGCTCTCCTGAAGTACGGAGTGTAGCGCTCGTCGTACTGCATCTGCACGGCCTTCGTGTGGCCCCTCATCCGCAATGGGGGGAGCATCTGTCAAAATGTAAACGGAATTGTTAGTAACTAATTTTGTCATAATAAACAATACATCAAATTGACGATAGACATTACCACTCCATTCTCCGTAAAACAGGCGCGGTGACCGTTGTCGAAAGCATGATCAAGCATCGTGTACTTCACGCCGATTTCTGGCGCAAGGGGTGGCCGCCTATAACAATTAAACAATTAGAAATGATGTCATTTTCAACCAACTTGTATCATTTTGAACAAACATGAACATATCAAGTCCAAATATAAATGAATCATATTCAACCAACATTCATCATTTATCATATATTCAACCAATATAAATGATCAATGTAAATACATTATTCACCAACATTCATCATTTATCGTATATTGAAACAATTAGAAATTGCATATACATTATTCATCAAAATCCATCATATGACCATTTGTTTAAAAAAAATGCATATACATAATTCAATCACATGTAAGCAACTACTTACAATCCCTCCAACATCAATCACATCACCACTTGTTCAAAAATAATGTTAATCTCTAACTACCTTCGTGATGAACTAGGGTTCATATCAAAACTACACATAATCTCCACAACTAGTTATTAGAGTTCATATTCAACCATATAAATCATATAGAATCAACCTAAGCAATCCTAGGATAAAAACAAAGTAAGAAGATAGGTTTATTTGCACCAAATAATGCATCAAATCGAAAGCGTTTCGAGTAGAACTAATTGGAGGGATTGAGAGAGCTTACTTTTCTCGTTTCGGAGCCATCTCGATTCGCAAAAATGGTGGCCAAACGAAGAAGATCGGAGGGGGGAGTGGAGGGGATGAGAGAGAGCTTGTGCTCTCTATTTTTGCGGCGCCCCGCGGCTGGGGAGAAGAAGATGGGGGCTGGTTGGTAGGTGGGCCCCACGAGCCGGCCACGCGGGCTTATAAGGTTTCAGCTCCTACCGCCAGACATTAGTAGAAAAAGGGTCATCTATCCCGGTTGGTAAGGGCCTTTTGTCCCGGTTGTTGAACCGGGACTAAAGGGTCGTTGCTAATGCTCTAGCCCTTTAGTCCCGGTTCTTACACGAACCGGGACAGATGGGCCTCCACGTGGCCGCTGCGGCCAGCCCAGGCAGGAGGGCCTTTGGTCCCGGTTGGTGACACCAACCGGGACCAAAAGGCATCCACGCGTCAGCATTTCAGTGGCTGGGGTTTTTGTTTTTTTTTGAAAGGGGGAGGGTTTAGGGGGTAATTTAGGGTGTGTAAGCTAGCTAATCGAGAGAACTGTCCTCTCTTATTTCCGTGCATGATTTACCAACGCTACTGCTATGCCTAAAATGGCTTAGATTAAAGTGAAGGCAACATGTGGTGCATGTCGAAAGTAATATTAATCCTAACTTGATCAAGTTTGGATTAGTACTACTTTCGACATGCACCACATGCTTGTTGCCTTCACTTCATTCCAATCCATGTTCACTTCACCCATTGATATATAATAACTCTTCATACCCGCATCATGCATCATCATAATAACAAGTCCTACTAATCATCATCATACAACTTCTACTCGTTATTAATAACAAGTCATACGATCATCATCCTCATAGTCATCGAACCAACCCTACTTAATTGTTCTTAGCACATAATCATCAGTATTAGGTAGGACCTAAATACCCTCTTTAAGGTAAAATAGCATAAAACAATATAGACCCCGACTCTCCATTATGGAGAATGGAGATCATCCTGTCTCCAATTTTTGCCCTTCGCTTCCTTTTGCTTCCAAGAACCTCCTTGCGACTGTCCATACATTTTTCCATTCTTTGATTTTCATGTCTCCACTTCTTTTAGAAATTCGGTATGGACAATTGAGATTCGTAGGATGACCTGGTTGTATGTCAAAACATCAAGGCTACCATTCTGATACATCAAATGAGGCACACAATCCTCTAGGATTATCTGTTGAAAAACATAGTAATAACTTCATAGTTAGCAATCATGTACTAGTTTTAGAAGTATGCAAAAGATGCACGGATGTCGTAATAGTAAGAAATCTTACCAGGGAATCTCCATAGTAGTTACCGTAGTTCAACACGTGCACTAGTGGCACGTATTGACCATAATGTGGAGGAGTTTTACAATAGATATTGTAATTTTTAAGATCAATACAAAATCCGACCAGATGAGTTTTCTCCTTATAAGTTAACTCAGAGCCATCGGTGTAGTAGGTTCTGTCTACCATGTTCCGCACATTGTTTGAACAATCAAAATAAGCTGTCAATGAAAATAAGCTGTCAACTATTTTGAAATGAACAATATAAATTAGCTAATAACTATGTTTGAGAAACTCCCATAGCGGTAGAATTGGAGGCGAATCAACAAGGACCCAAATGTCCATATTGTCTTGCTCGATGTCAGGATCACCAAGATCCATGGTGGCAAGCATACCCTCATCAAAACCATACATCTTGCAAAATGCTTTCCAATTTTTGCAACCAAAATGGGTTACGCTCTCAGAATTATACAGATTTACACTAGTAGGAAAAGGGTTATAGATAATATGGACACTAATGGCGCACCAAACATGTGGTGCGCCACTACTATATACTAATGGCGCACCATGTGTTGGTACGCCATTAGTGTCCAAATACTAATGGCGCACCACATCCACGGTGCGCCTTTACTAACAATTTTTTTTATTTTTTTTTCAAAACTAATAATGGCGCACCAGGGGATAGTGCGCCATTACTAGTTTAACTGGTAATGGTGCACCACACCCTCGGTGCGCCACTACTAACAATTTTTTTATTATTTTTTTCAAAACTAGTAATGGCGCACCAGGGGACAGTGCGCCATTACTAGTAAAAACTAGTAATGGCGCACCACACCCTCGGTGCGCCACTACTAACAAATATTTTTTTATTTTTTTCAAAATTAGTAATGACGCACCGTGACTAGAATGGCGCACCACACCCACGGTGCGTCATTACTAACTTTGCCCAAAAATTCCACTGTGGACCGCCTTTTCAGTTTTAGAAAAAAAATGATGGAAATGTTAAAAAAATAAAATATAAAATTTACAAATATGAATTTCGACTTTATTTGCAAAATCTCTCTGGAATTTGTAAAATGGGCATAACTTTTGCATACGAACTCGGATTAAAAAGTTTTTTATATGAAGAATCGTCTACTCGAAAAGTTACATACGAATTGAACCGGGGGAACCTTGTTGACATCCTCAAAATCCCCAAAAACCTAACAGAACAAAAGATACGAGGCTTTTAAGATCTAGAGGGGGAAAAATGAAAAAAAATTCAAACTTACTAGTGGCGCACAATTTGCTAGGTGCGCCACTAGTAACAGAAAAAAATTGGTTTCAAAAAAACTCTTTTTTTGGATTTTTTTTAAATATGATACGTAATATGACCGGGAAGTTTGAAATATTTTTTCAAAATTTCATCACACTCATGAACATGAACAAAGTCCTAGACATCAACAAGGTTTAATAGGATTGATATGCTAGATATATCAACAAGTGCCTGTTAAGTGAGCTGGTGCTGGGGTTGGATAGAACTCTGAAGTTAAGCGTGTTTGGCTGGAATAGTGTGATGATGGGTGACCTTTCGGGAAGTTTGACCACGGAGTGCGATTTGACTTGAGATTAAGCATATTGACCCGAGATTAAGAAAAAAAGAAAAAAAATAGTAAAAAATTTGAAAAAAATATTTCTGATTTTTTTTTGAAAAAAAATGTTAGTAATGGCGCACTTCTATGTGGTGTGCCATTACTAAGTCAGATAGTAATGGCGCACCGTGTGATGTACTAATGGCGCACTGCCTGGTGCGCCATTAGTATACCAGATACTAATGGCGCACCACAGGTGCGCCATTAGTAAAAATTCTAATGGCGTGATGCTAGTGGCGCACCTGTAGTGCGTCATTAGTAGGCAAAACAGGTGCGCCACTGGCAGGCCTTTTCCTAGTAGTGTTACTTCTTAATCTATATCATGATGGATCCTTAGGTGATTTTTTTTTGTTTCCATACTTTCATGGCCTTCAAAACCCATTCTCTCCAGGACGTAGCGTCTTGCATGGCATGGGATAAGCTAGTCGGATTGTAAAAGATAAAAAGTACACGTTGAAATAGTTGAAGTCGTGCTTAATTACGAAAAAAATAACACTTGTCGTCGTTGCGTACCGTTTCAACATCGAAGGTCTCCTCGAGCTTAATACTGAAGCACCGACCTTCATCCAGGTGAGGCCTGTCGCACAGACCTCGGTCGTCGTGGCACCAGTCGCACTCCCCCGGGAGACTTTCATCGTCCGAGTACGACATTTCCTATGTTCATAATTCAAATATTAAAAGTCTACAATTAAATATATGTACTAAAAAACCTAAGTTAGATCATTATTATTTATCACGGGTTGACTATCGGTTTGTCGAGTCTTTCCTTGAAAACTCTCAGCTCACGTGGTGTATACATTCGACCGTTGGTGATGGTCGCTCCTCCTTTCATCCCCGAGTGCATTACACCAAAATGTCTAGCACACGGGAATGAAGGAGAAGCGTCCCCCATGACAACAGTCGGGATTCTTCATCCTCTCATATATATATATATATGGTGGAACTCTCCCTCACTGATTCCTCTCAGACATTTGCGACCGTCGGTGATGGTAGCTCCTTCCTTTCGTTCCCGAGTGCATTACACCAAATTGTCTAGCACACGGGAACGAAGGAGAAGCTACCCCCACGACAACAGTCGGGCTTCTTCGTCCTCTCATATATGGTGGAGACTCAATAGACTTAAAGTCAAACCGAAATATCGTTTAATTATCTTTCTAAAATCGGTTCGTGGCTGGTCTCACCACGAGGTCGGAGGGGGTCGGTGACGGGGACGACGGCGGGGATGATGGAGGGGGGCTCCTAGATTTCCGCGAAAACAAAAACCCTATAAGCTATCAACTAATCATATGCATACGCCTTGCATAGTTCTCTCCAATTTTAGCATTCAAAGTAGGAGTAGTTTTCCAATTTGAGCATTCAATAAGCAAAATCAAATCACAAAATAAAGTAGTATTCAAATTAGGATGCATTCAATTATAAGCAAAACTACATCATCTCCATGCGTCCGTACATCGTCGAATATTATCACTAATACACCTCGAATACTATCATACATATCGCCAGTACAGCTAGAACCGTAGCGCCCGACGGGTATCGGCGCGGGCGGTGGACACCCAAAGGGAAGGAACCATCACAGGATCATAACTCCAGTGAGATCCCTGAAGAACCTGCCAGGTATTGTCGAACCTGCCCTCCAACCATGTAGCGATGGACGTGCTGGTCCTCCTCGCTGACACGGTGACGTACCACCTCCGTGGTGTCCGAAAGCCTCGGCACCGTCACTGGCCCACGCGACAGCCACCAAACAAGGATCGGGTCAACGACGGGCTGGCTCATCACCAACCTACGCCCCCCGGAAGGTAGCACCTCCCAAAACCAGCCCGGCGGAGCCCAGTCCCGGACATGGCCCCTCTGATCAAGCCGGCCTCCTTCGCCGAGTCGACGACGAGGATGCGGGATTGGCATCGTCGACGTCGATGCGGGAATAATTGCTTTAACTAAAAAAATAAACTAGTTCTATTAATTTTCTTGCTAAAAATAAACTACTTCTATATATAGTAAAATAAAGTAGTTTTATTAAATCAACGGGTTCAACTAGCTACTAAGCACTTACTATAAATAAAATAAAGTAGTACTTACTAAAAATAAACTACTTCTATATATAGTAAAATAAAGTAGTTTTATTAAATCAACTAGTTCAACTACTAAGCGCTAACCTAAAATCAAGTAGTACTTACTAATTTTACTTTTTCCTCTACACTAACCTCAAATGCACTAACCTAAAATCGATATGTACTAACAACCTAAATAAAAAATTAATACATATATGAAAAAAACATATAGAAACAAAAAATGCTATGAACATTATATTCATACATACATAGCCACATCCATTCATCATATAGCTACCACATACATATATACATTATATATATATATATATATATATATATATATGAAAAAATGCAATGAACAAAAAAATAATACACATTATATGAAAAAAAGCAGTGAACAGAGCCGTGGCGGCGGCGGCTCACATCCGGGGCGGCCGGCGAGGGCGACGGCGGGGGCGGCGAGGGCGACAGCGGGGACGGCGAGGTCGTCGGCGACGGCCACGGTGGGGGGTGCGGGCCGGGGCAAGGGCGTGGCCGGCGGCGACGGCGACGGTGGGGGCGGGTTGTGGCGCAGGGGCGCGGCCGGGTGTGCTCGGGGGCGGCAGAGGGCGGCGGCGTGGGTGGCGGACGGTGTCGGCGTGGGCTCGGGGGCGGCGGACGGCTTCGGCGTGGGCTCGGGGGCACGGGCGACGGCGACGGCGGCGGGGCAGCCTTGCGGCGTCGAGGAGGTCGGCATCGTCGGGGGCAACTGGCGATGAAATTCTGAATTTTCGCCAAGTGTTTGTTATATAGGAAAGGCTTTGGTCCCGGTTCGTCGCACCAACCGGGACCAACGCCACCTTTAGTCCTGGTTGGTGCCACCAACCGGGACCAACGGCCTCTTTTCAGCAGCCCAAAGGGCGGGAAGCGGCGGCCTTTGGTCCCGGTTGGTGGCACCAACCGGGACTAAATGGGTGGCATTAGTACCGGTTGGCGCCAAGAACCGGTACCAATGCACCCCTTTAGTCTCGGTTGGTGCCACCAACCGGGACCAAAGGCCTTGTGCTGCTGCGCCCGCGTCAAAAGTTTAGTCCCACCTCGCTAGTTGAGAGGGGCGTGCAGTGGATTATAAGCCCCACAGCCACACCCCTCTCAAGCTCCTCTTCATTGCGGGCTTACGGGCCTAATTGTCACTGCTATGCCTGATGGGCTTATTGGGCCTTCTGCGGGCCTGAATCCTGGCCCATCGATGGGTTTCTAGTCGTATTCATGTCGTGGTGGCCCAGTAGGTGGCATATTTTTTATTTTTTGCCTATTTTTTGTTTTCTTTTTTGCTTTATTTATTTTGTTTTACAACAAAAAACTTATTTATTTTATTTTATTTTGTTTCTAATTACTTATTTATTTTACTTTATGATAATTCTTTTGGTATTAAAGTTTCTATCAAAAAAAGTTCTTTATGAAAATTCTTTTTGCTTTTAATGATTTCAAACAGAAAATACTTCGATAATTTTAGTTAAATCAATTTTATATGATTTTAGATTCAATAATACTAGAGGTTTCTTATAATGTTTTGAACAGAAAATACTTTGTTAATTTTAGTTTCATAAATTTTATTAAAGTTTATTTTATTTTGTTTCTACTTATATATTTTAATAAAGTTTATATTATTTTGTTTCTAATTACTTATTTATTTTATTTGTTATTTTCATGCACCATTTTTCATGCATTTACTAATTATTTTGAGCTATAAGACCCTAAAATTGAAAAGCATTTTAAATGAACTCTCAAAAGGTTGAAAGTTGGCATGGTATCATCATTTCATCCACATAGCATGTGCAAGAAAGTTGAGAGGGTTATGGCAAAAACTGGATGCACTTCGTGTACAAAACGGACAATCTCTTTCAAAGTATCAGGATTTCATACGGAAACTCGTCTGTTACAAAGTGATTTCATTTTTTTAAACTTATTTGAACTCCTGACTTTTTGTGTCTTCAAAATGCACCATTCAAAGCCACATCATCATTTTTCAATCCTTTCTGACTTCATTTGTTATCTTTCCTGCATTTACTAATTATTTTGAGCTATAAGACCCTAAAATTAAAAAGTATTTCAAATGAACTCTCAAAAGGTTGAAAGTTGGCATGGTAGCATCATTTCATCCACATAGCATGTGCAAGAAAGTTGACAGGGTTACGGCAAAAACTAGATGCACTTCGTGTACAAAACGGACAATCTCTTTCAAAGTATCAGGATTTCATACGGAAACTCGTCTGTTACAAAGAGAATTCATTTTTTAAAATTTATTTGAACTGCTGACTTTTCGTGTGTTCAAAATGCACCATTCAAAGCCACATCATCATTTTTCAATCCTTTCTGACTTCATTTGTTATTTTTCATGCATTTACTAATTATTTTGAGCTATAAGACCCTAAAATTGAAAAACATTTCAAATGAACTCTGAAAAGGTTGAAAATTGGCGTGGTATCATCATTTCATCCACATAGCATGTGCAAGAAAGTTGAGAGGGTTACGGCAAAAACTGGATCCACTTCGTGTACAAAACGGACGATTTTTTCAAAGTATCAGGATTTCATACGGAAACTCGTCTGTTACAAAGGGATTTCATTTTTTAAAACTTATTTGAACTCCTGACTCTTTGTGTGTTCAAAATGCACCATTCAAAGCCACATCATCATTTTTCAATCCGTTCTGACTTCATTTGTTATTTTTCATGCATTTACTAATTATTTTGAGCTATAAGACCCTAAAATTGAAAAGCATTTCAAATGAACTTTGAAAAGGTTGAAAGTTGGCATGGTATCATCATTTCATCCACATAGCATGTGCAACAAAGTTGAGAGGGTTACGGCAAAAACTGGATGCACTTCGTGTACAAAACGGACAATCTCTTTCAAAGTATCAGGATTTCATACGGAAACTCGTCTGTTACAAAGGGATTTCATTTTTTTAAACTTATTTGAACTCCTGACTTTTTGTGTGTTCAAAATGCACCATTCAAAGCCACATCATCATTTTTCAATCCTTTCTGACTTCATTTGTTATCTTTCCTGCATTTACTAATTATTTTGAGCTATAAGACCCTAAAATTAAAAAGTATTTCAAATGATCTCTGAAAAGGTTGAAAATTGGCGTGGTATCATCATTTCATCCACATAGCATGTGCAAGAAAGTTGAGAGGGTTACGGCAAAAACTGGATGCACTTCGTGTGCAAAACGGACAATCTCTTTCAAAGTATCAGGATTTCATACGGAAACTCGTCTGTTACAAAGAGAATTCATTTTTTTAAACTTATTTGAACTGCTGACTTTTCGTGTGTTCAAAATGCACCATTCAAAGCCACATCATCATTTATTCAATCCTTTCTGACTTCATTTGTTATTTTTCATGCATTTACTAATTATTTTGAGCTATAAGACCCTAAAATTGAAAAGCATTTCAAATGATCTCTGAAAAGGTTGAAAGTTGGCGTGGTATCATCATTTCATCCACATAGCATGTGCAAGAAAGTTGAGAGGGTTACGGCAAAAACTGGATGCACTTCGTGTACAAAACGGACAATTTTTTCAAAGTATCAGGATTTCATACGGAAACTCGTCTGTTACAAAGGGATTTCATTTTTTAAAACTTATTTGAACTCCTGACTCTTTGTGTGTTCAAAATGCACCATTCAAAGCCACATCATCATTTTTCAATCTGTTCTGACTTCATTTATTATTTTTCATGCATTTACTAATTATTTTGAGCTATAAGACCCTAAAATTGAAAAGCATTTCAAATGAACTTTGAAAAGGTTGAAAGTTGGCATGGTATCATCATTTCATCCACATAGCATGTGCAAGAAAGTTGAGAGGGTTACGGCAAAAACTGGATGCACTTCGTGTACAAAATGGACAATCTCTTTCAAAGTATCAGGATTTCATACGGAAACTCGTCTGTTACAAAGGGATTTCATTTTTTTTAAACTTATTTGAACTCCTGACTTTTTGTGTGTTCAAAATGCACCATTCAAAGCCACATCATCATTTTTCAATCCTTTCTGACTTCATTTGTTATCTTTCCTGCATTTACTAATTATTTTGAGCTATAAGACCCTAAAATTAAAAAGTATTTCAAATGAACTCTCAAAAGGTTGAAAGTTGGCATGGTAGCATCATTTCATCCACATAGCATGTGCAAGAAAGTTGAGAGGGTTACGGCAAAAACTGGATGCACTTCGTGTGCAAAACGGACAATCTCTTTCAAAGTATGAGGATTTCATACGGAAACTCGTCTGTTACAAAGGGATTTCATTTTTTAAAACTTATTTGAACTGCTGACTTTTCGTGTGTTCAAAATGCACCATTCAAAGCCACATCACCATTTTTCAATCCTTTCTGCTTCATTTGTTATTTTTCATGCATTTACTAATTATTTTGAGCTATAAGACCCTAAAATTTAAAAGTATTTCAAATGAACTCTGAAAAGGTTGAAAGTTGGCATGGTATCATCATTTCATCTACATAGCATGTGCAAAAAAGTTGAGAGGGTTACGGCAAAAACTGGATGCACTTCGTGTGCAAAACGGACAATCTCTTTCAAAGTATCATGATTTCATACGGAAACTCGTCTGTTACAAAGGGATTTCATTTTTTAAACTTATTTGAACTCCTAACTTTTTGTGTGTTGAAAATGCTCCATTCAAAGCCACATCATCATTTTTCAATCCTTTCTGACTTCATTTGTTATCTTTCCTGCATTTACTAATTATTTTGAGCTATAAGACCCTAAAATTAAAAAGTATTTCAAATGAACTCTCAAAAGGTTGAAAGTTGGCATGGTAGCATCATTTCATCCACATAGCATGTGCAAGAAAGTTGAGAGGGTTACGGCAAAAACTGGATGCACTTCGTGTGCAAAACGGACAATCTCTTTCAAAGTATTAGGATTTCATACGGAAACTCGTCTGTTACAAAGGGATTTCATTTTTTTTAAACTTATTTGAACTCCTGACTTTTTGTGTGTTCAAAATGCACCATTCAAAGCCACATCATCATTTTTCAATCCTTTCTGACTTCATTTGTTATCTTTCCTGCATTTACTAATTATTTTGAGCTATAAGACCCTAAAATTAAAAAGTATTTCAAATGAACTCTCAAAAGGTTGAAAGTTGGCATGGTAGCATCATTTCATCCACATAGCATGTGCAAGAAAATTGAGAGGGTTACGGCAAAAACTGGATGCACTTCGTGTGCAAAACGGACAATCTCTTTCAAAGTATTAGGATTTCATACGGAAACTCGTCTGTTACAAAGGGATTTCATTTTTTAAAACTTATTTGAACTGCTGACTTTTCGTGTGTTCAAAATGCACCATTCAAAGCCACATCACCATTTTTCAATCCTTTCTGCTTCATTTGTTATTTTTCATGCATTTACTAATTATTTTGAGCTATAAGACCCTAAAATTGAAAAGTATTTCAAATGAACTCTGAAAAGGTTGAAAGTTGGCGTGGTATCATCATTTCATCCACATAGCATGTGCAAGAAAGTTGAGAGGGTTACGGCAAAAACTGGATGCACTTCGTGTACAAAACGGACAATTTTTTCAAAGTATCAGGATTTCATACGGAAACTCGTCTGTTACAAAGGGATTTCATTTTTTAAAACTTATTTGAACTCCTGACTCTTTGTGTGTTCAAAATGCACCATTCAAAGCCACATCATCATTTTTCAATCTGTTCTGACTTCATTTGTTATTTTTCATGCATTTACTAATTATTTTGAGCTATAAGACCCTAAAATTGAAAAGCATTTCAAATGAACTTTGAAAAGGTTGAAAGTTGGCATGGTATCATCATTTCATCCACATAGCATGTGCAAGAAAGTTGAGAGGGTTACGGCAAAAACTGGATGCACTTCGTGTACAAAACGGACAATCTCTTTCAAAGTATCAGGATTTCATACGGAAACTCGTCTGTTACGAAGGGAATTCATTTTTTTAAACTTATTTGAACTGCTGACTTTTCGTGTGTTCAAAATGCACCATTCAAAGCCACATCACCATTTTTCAATCCTTTCTGCTTCATTTGTTATTTTTCATGCATTTACTAATTATTTTGAGCTATAAGACCCTAAAATTGAAAAGTATTTCAAATGAACTCTGAAAAGGTTGAAAGTTGGCATGGTATCATCATTTCATCTACATAGCCTGTGCAAAAAAGTTGAGAGGGTTACGGCAAAAACTGGATGCACTTCGTGTGCAAAACGGACAATCTCTTTCAAAGTATCATGATTTCATACGGAAACTCGTCTGTTACAAAGGGATTTCATTTTTTAAACTTATTTGAACTCCTAACTTTTTGTGTGTTGAAAATGCTCCATTCAAAGCCACATCATCATTTTTCAATCCTTTCTGACTTCATTTGTTATCTTTCCTGCATTTACTAATTATTTTGAGCTATAAGACCCTAAAATTAAAAAGTATTTCAAATGAACTCTCAAAAGGTTGAAAGTTGGCATGGTAGCATCATTTCATCCACATAGCATGTGCAAGAAAGTTGAGAGGGTTACGGCAAAAACTGGATGCACTTCGTGTGCAAAACGGACAATCTCTTTCAAAGTATTAGGATTTCATACGGAAACTCGTCTGTTACAAAGGGATTTCATTTTTTTTAAACTTATTTGAACTCCTGACTTTTTGTGTGTTCAAAATGCACCATTCAAAGCCACATCATCATTTTTCAATCCTTTCTGACTTCATTTGTTATCTTTCCTGCATTTACTAATTATTTTGAGCTATAAGACCCTAAAATTAAAAAGTATTTCAAATGAACTCTGAAAAGGTTGAAAGTTGGCATGGTAGCATCATTTCATCCACATAGCATGTGCAAGAAAGTTGAGAGGGTTACGGCAAAAACTGGATGCACTTCGTGTGCAAAACGGACAATCTCTTTCAAAGTATTAGGATTTCATACGGAAACTCGTCTATTACAAAGGGATTTCATTTTTTAAAACTTATTTGAACTGCTGACTTTTCGTGTGTTCAAAATGCACCATTCAAAGCCACATCACCATTTTTCAATCCTTTCTGCTTCATTTGTTATTTTTCATGCATTTACTAATTATTTTGAGCTATAAGACCCTAAAATTGAAAAGCATTTCAAATGATCTCTGAAAAGGTTGAAAGTTGGCGTGGTATCATCATTTCATCCACATAGCATGTGCAAGAAAGTTGAGAGGGTTACGGCAAAAACTGGATGCACTTCGTGTACAAAACGGACAATTTTTTCAAAGTATCAGGATTTCATACGGAAACTCGTCTGTTACAAAGGGATTTCATTTTTTAAAACTTATTTGAACTCCTGACTCTTTGTGTGTTCAAAATGCACCATTCAAAGCCACATCATCATTTTTCAATCTGTTCTGACTTCATTTGTTATTTTTCATGCATTTACTAATTATTTTGAGCTATAAGACCCTAAAATTGAAAAGCATTTCAAATGAACTTTGAAAAGGTTGAAAGTTGCCATGGTATCATCATTTCATCCACATAGCATGTGCAAGAAAGTTGAGAGGGTTACGGCAAAAACTGGATGCACTTCGTGTACAAAACGGACAATCTCTTTCAAAGTATCAGGATTTCATACGGAAACTCGTCTGTTACAAAGGGATTTCATTTTTTTTAAACTTATTTGAACTCCTGACTTTTTGTGTGTTCAAAATGCACCATTCAAAGCCACATCATCATTTTTCAATCCTTTCTGACTTCATTTGTTATCTTTCCTGCATTTACTAATTATTTTGAGCTATAAGACCCTAAAATTAACAAGTATTTCAAATGAACTCTCAAAAGGTTGAAAGTTGGCATGGTAGCATCATTTCATCCACATAGCATGTGCAAGAAAGTTGAGAGGGTTACGGCAAAAACTGGATGCACTTCGTGTGCAAAACGGACAATCTCTTTCAAAGTATTAGGATTTCATACGGAAACTCGTCTGTTACAAAGGGATTTCATTTTTTAAAACTTATTTGAACTGCTGACTTTTCGTGTGTTCAAAATGCACCATTCAAAGCCACATCACCATTTTTCAATCCTTTCTGCTTCATTTGTTATTTTTCATGCATTTACTAATTATTTTGAGCTATAAGACCCTAAAATTGAAAAGTATTTCAAATGAACTCTGAAAAGGTTGAAAGTTGGCATGGTATCATCATTTCATCTACATAGCATGTGCAAAAAAGTTGAGAGGGTTACGGCAAAAACTGGATGCACTTCGTGTGCAAAACGGACAATCTCTTTCAAAGTATCATGATTTCATACGGAAACTCGTCTGTTACAAAGGGATTTCATTTTTTAAACTTATTTGAACTCCTAACTTTTTGTGTGTTGAAAATGCTCCATTCAAAGCCACATCATCATTTTTCAATCCTTTCTGACTTCATTTGTTATCTTTCCTGCATTTACTAATTATTTTGAGCTATAAGACCCTAAAATTAAAAAGTATTTCAAATGAACTCTCAAAAGGTTGAAAGTTGGCATGGTAGCATCATTTCATCCACATAGCATGTGCAAGAAAGTTGAGAGGGTTACGGCAAAAACTAGATGCACTTCGTGTACAAAACGGACAATCTCTTTCAAAGTATCAGGATTTCATACGGAAACTCGTCTGTTACAAAGGGATTTCATTTTTTAAAACTTATTTGAACTGCTGACTTTTCGTGTGTTCAAAATGCACCATTCAAAGCCACATCATCATTTATTCAATCCTTTCTGACTTCATTTGTTATTTTTCATGCATTTACTAATTATTTTGAGCTATAAGACCCTAAAATTGAAAAACATTTCAAATAAACTCTGAAAAGGTTGAAAATTGGCGTGGTATCATCATTTCATCCACATAGCATGTGCAAGAAAGTTGAGAGGGTTACGGCAAAAACTGGATGCACTTCGTGTACAAAACGGACAATTTTTTCAAAGTATCAGGATTTCATACGGAAACTCGTCTGTTACAAAGGGATTTCATTTTTTAAAACTTATTTGAACTCCTGACTCTTTGTGTGTTCAAAATGCACCATTCAAAGCCACATCATCATTTTTCAATCCGTTCTGACTTCATTTGTTATTTTTCATGCATTTACTAATTATTTTGAGCTATAAGACCCTAAAATTGAAAAGCATTTCAAATGAACTTTGAAAAGGTTGAAAGTTGGCATGGTATCATCATTTCATCCACATAGCATGTGCAACAAAGTTGAGAGGGTTACGGCAAAAACTGGATGCACTTCGTGTACAAAACGGACAATCTCTTTCAAAGTATCAGGATTTCATACGGAAACTCGTCTGTTACAAAGGGATTTCATTTTTTTTAAATTATTTGAACTCCTGACTTTTTGTGTGTTCAAAATGCACCATTCAAAGCCACATCATCATTTTTCAATCCTTTCTGACTTCATTTGTTATCTTTCCTGCATTTACTAATTATTTTGAGCTATAAGACCCTAAAATTAAAAAGTATTTCAAATGAACTCTCAAAAGGTTGAAAGTTGGCATGGTAGCATCATTTCATCCACATAGCATGTGCAAGAAAGTTGAGAGGGTTACGGCAAAAACTGGATGCACTTCGTGTGCAAAACGGACAATCTCTTTCAAAGTATTAGGATTTCATACGGAAACTCGTCTGTTACAAAGGGATTTCATTTTTTAAAACTTATTTGAACTGCTGACTTTTCGTGTGTTCAAAATGCACCATTCAAAGCCACATCACCATTTTTCAATCCTTTCTGCTTCATTTGTTATTTTTCATGCATTTACTAATTATTTTGAGCTATAAGACCCTAAAATTAAAAAGTATTTCAAATGAACTCTCAAAAGGTTGAAAGTTGGCATGGTAGCATCATTTCATCCACATAGCATGTGCAAGAAAGTTGAGAGGGTTACGGCAAAAACTGGATGCACTTCGTGTGCAAAACGGACAATCTCTTTCAAAGTATCAGGATTTCATACGGAAACTCGTCTGTTACAAAGGGATTTCATTTTTTTAAACTTATTTGAACTCCTGACTTTTTGTGTGTTCAAAATGCACCATTCAAAGGCACATCATCATTTTTCAATCCTTTCTGACTTCATTTGTTATTTTTCATGCATTTACTAATTATTTTGGGCTATAAGACCCTATAATTGAAAAGCATTTCAAATGAACTCTGAAAAGGTTGAAAGTTGGCATGGTAGCATCATTTCATCCACATAGCATGTGCAAGAAAGTTGAGAGGGTTACGGCAAAAACTGGATGCACTTCGTGTGCAAAACGGACAATCTCTTTCAAAGTATCAGGATTTCATACGGAAACTCGTCTGTTACAAAGGGTTTTCATTTTTTTAAACTTATTTGAACTCCTGACTTTTTGTGTGTTCAAAATGCACCATTCAAAGCCACATCATCATTTTTCAATCCTTTCTGACTTCATTTGTTATTTTTCATGCATTTACTAATTATTTTGAGCTATAAGACCCTAAAATTGAAAAGCATTTCAAATGAACTTGAAATTGAAAAACCCTACAAATGAACTCTGAAAAGGTTGGAAGTTGGCATGGTATCATCATTTCAGCCACATAGCATGTGCTAAAAAGTTGAGAGGGTCCCGGCAAAAGGTGGATGCACTTCATGAACAAAATGGAGAATCTCTTTCGAAGTATCAGGGTTTCGGACAAAAATTCATATGTTACAAAGGGATTTCATTTTCTTGAACTTATTTGAACTCCAGACTTTTTGTGTGTTCAAAATGAACCATTCAAAGCAGAGACTGATTTTGAATGGTGCATATTCAACACATAAAAAGTCTGTAAAGATTGCCAACCCCAACATAAAAAAATGAGCATAGATGCGCCTATAGAGAGAATTCAACCTAAATTCATAATAAATTTCAGAGAAATTCACTCTGAATTTCGGTCAAATTCCCTGTATAAGGGCATCTATTTTTATTTTGAGAGGAGCTCAACAAGGCAGAGTGGGACGGGCTTATAAACCGGTGTGAGCGCCCTTCGGTTGGCGAGGTGGGACTAAAATCTGACCGCAACGAGGACCAACCCTTTAGTCCCGGTTTGTGGCACAAACCGGGACTAATGGTCATGGGCTAGGGGCGAGGCGCATTGGTCCCGGTTCGTGCGTGAAACCGGGACCAAAAGGTCCAGACGAACCGGGACCAGTGGCCCACGTGGCCCGGCCGGCCCCCTGGGCTCACGAACCGGGACAGTTGCCTCCTTTGGTCCCGGTTCGTGAGCGAACCGGGATTAATGGTATTACGAGGGCCGAACCGATGCCCTGTTTTTTACTAGTGAGAGTCTACAGCGGTAGGATTACAACGCCTACCGCCGTGGGCTCTGGCGGTAGGGTGGATGGAAGGAGACGGTTCCGTTTACTTGGGGCTTACGTGGATGAATGGGCTACCGCTGATCCCTTTGGCGGTAGCTTGCACAGGCCTACCGCCGTGGTGCCCGGCAGTAGGTAAAAGGGTCAAATCTTAAAAAAATTCTGGACCAGGCTCAGATCCCGATTTTATACGGCAAAAGGTTCAAAACACGAAATTTTGCCTCCAGTAGCTACTCGGTATTGATCAGATGCAGTGATCTAGTAACATTTGTGGTTGTGTCCCTTGTTCTCCTTCTTTCTGTTCCTAGATGCGTCTTACTTTAACTGTTCTGCATCAGTACAGTTACAGTATGTGCATGACCTGCTGATTCCATCAGGTGCAATCGTGAAAACAGACATGCAGAATGTGATTTAGTTAGCATGTAGTATGTTTTCTCCCTCCAAGCTGTTCTGCAGATGACTGGCAGGAGCCAGGAGCTGTGTGCAGTGTTCCTCATTTTGTTCGTCAAGTTGCAACCTCTGCAGGATAAATTGGTGATGCGCAACAGCGGTCTGGAACATCGGCGATGTTGTGGGGACGACCAAAACGTCAGCCATTTTGCAACATCTGCGGGATGAATCGAACGACATTGAATGCAATGACATGGGAGACAGCTATAACTAGGGAGTTGTCAACCGACTAACGTTTGGGGTTGGCCATTTCCAAAACACATTTCACTCGTACCAACATGCAGATTTATTCCAAATGAACAAACCATATACTAGCCTGAATCGCACAAAATAACTCGCCATGGGACGTCTGATCTCACTGTGCAATACCAGGGTGAAGAAACGCAACCGCTGACGTGAGTGAACTCGGCTCCCTCTCGGTCCCCTCACCTTGCATTGCTTATTCTCGAGACAAGTTCTCCCTTGGCTTGTTGCCGCTAGTGGCACTACCGCAGTTATTGTTCGCAATTACAAAAAAAAAATCATGAATTTGTAAAAATATTCATGAATTACAAAAATAGTTTATTGATTCAAAAAATATTTACCGATAAAAAACTTCATGTATGCGGAAATGTCCATGCATTTCAAAAGAAATGTTGTCAAAACAAAAAAATATTCATCAATTACAAAAATTGTTCCAGCAATTTCCAAAAAATGTTCGCAGATTCAAAACAAATTTTCACGGATTTCAAAAATATGTTCAATTTTTTCAAAATTGTGTACAGTTTTGTCAAAAAAATTTGAAAGTTGGAAAAATATTCATGATTTTGAAAAATGATTGTGAATTTCTAAAAAATCTTCGTGAATTTGAAAAATATTCATGATTTCAGACTATATTTGCGAGTTCAAAAATGTTCATAATTTTCAGTAAATTTTCGGGACTTCATAAAATGTGTTCAAAAATTTGAAAGATGGCCGAGAAAGTAGAAAGAAAATGTAAAAAGCAAAAAAAGGAAACTATAGAGAAAATAAAAAAGGAAAAAAGGAAAGAAAAGGAAAAAAGAAGTAAAAATCCGGCTGTAAAAACAAAGGGAAAATAAAAAAACATTCTAAGAAGGTTCTAGAACTTTCCAAAAAACGATGGGGATGGAAATCCCAAAATGGACCGGTCAAATATGGAGCCCACCTTGTAGGTTGTGCGCGCCAGCTCTCTATTGGGCGACCTGTGCGCCAAATAGGAGTGGCCAAGGTTTTGTGCGTCAGACCATGGCTGTGCCCGGAAAAAATCAAAAAGCTTTGTATCACTTGCTCTCAGGCCCATTTACCGGGAGGCCATCATAATTCGCGGTAACCACTCAGTAAGTTGAAATATCGATCGGTACGGAATCCTATATAGCGCGTAGGTCACTCGGGAGGGAACTGGCGCGCACTACCTCGCGTGCTGGGCGTTTGTATTGCCGGCCTATTTTTCAGGGGTTTTCCCTTTCATCTTTTCTTTCTTTTTCCTTTTTTTCCTTGTTTCTTTTATTTTTCCCTTTTTCTTTTCTCTTTTTTATTCTCTACTTTTTCACTTTTTAATTTTCATTTCAAATTCGCAAAAAAATAATTTCTTCATGGAATTAAAAAATGTTCATCAACGTAAAACAAAATATTCAACAATGCAGAAAATGTTAACCTAATTTTTTTGTCGGATGCTACAAATGTTCAGCAAATTCAAAATTTGTTCATTAAGTTCAAAATTTGTTCATACATTTTTTAAATGTTCTTGAATACAAGTTTTGTTCTTGAATACATTTTTTAAAGTTTCATCGAATTCAACATTTGTTCATCAATATTACAAAATCTCATAAAATTTGTTCATCAAAATTAAAAGATGTTTATCAAAATTTTAAAAGAAACTCATTCCTTTCAAACCATGGATATTTTTTATTTCACGAACTACTTTTGAAAATTCACAATTCATAAATTTTTGATACTTTAGAACCTTTTTTTAATCCTGAATTATTTTAACATAGAATATAGAAGAAATGAAAAAAAGGTAAAAGCAAGAAAAAAAAGGGGGTCGTCTAGCCCGAAAATGGGCCGGCCCGAACAGGCAGACTGTAGCGGGGGTGCGCGTTCGCACGACCCCTGGCAGACTAGGAGGTCCGTCGATCGGTACCCAAAACCTTGGTCCCGGTACCAAGTCCCAGCATTGTTCCACGAACGAACCTGTGGTTGGATGGTTAGAAGGACTGTGGTATCCCCAGCCCACCAGGGTTCAAATCCTGGTGCTCGCATCTATTCTTGGATTTATTTTAGGATTTCCGGCAATGCGCATTCAGTGAGAGGAGACGTTCCCGTCGACGACGAGGCGCCTACGGTGACTTCGTAAATTTCAAGATGATATGCCGGCTCAGTCTTTCGAAGGTACTCATAGGGGTAGGGTGTGCGTGTGTGTGTTCATAGGGGTGAGTGTATGCGTGTGTATATGAGCGCTTATGTCTGTACTGATGTTCAAAAGAAAAAAAAGTCCAAGAATTGTCCGCGTCTGTATGTGGCCCTTGATATATTTGGTCCATTAGTAGTTGCATCCACAATTGTTCTTCCTGCTTTGACGGCCTTGGGAACGGCGTTGAACACCTCGGGTGCGAGATCCCACTGAAGCCCCCTGGATCCAACGATCGGACCAGAGAAAACATTTTGACCATTTCCAATGGTGAGCATTGCAGCTCTTGTATCATAATCTGCTGCCGTGACTAATTTGCCATAAGAGCATCATAATTCTTTTACTCGACAAAGGGTGAATTTTATTTAGTTAAAATGAAGCATCAAAAGGATACAAAATATATTGAGCACACATTCAACATCTGCATAGTTAGGATGCACACGGCCAACATGAATACATGCACACAAAAAAACACCTTGACAAATAGCAGTCATATAATATCAAAGCTATGCATGGTGTGTAAAAAAGAAGACCTAAAGCAATCTGATCCGCGATATGCAAACTAAAGAAATTGCCATATCCACACCAACCATGTCATGACTCCACATGAACGACGAGATTCTTCAACAGTAACGCCTTCAAGAAGAGAGCGACGCTTAATTGCCATCATCACCGGATCCAACCACCCAAGGTCAGAATCTAGGTTTTCACCCTGAAGAACTTATCCGAGCATATCCGAGCAATGCCTTCAACAAGGTAACGACATAAAACATCGTCATTGCTAGGTATATCCATCATGGAGACCTAGGTGTTTGCCCCAAAACTCGAGACCGGGTGCTTACGTAGCACCTCCATTGACCTCACTTATGTGTTGTCGCCACCACTTTTTCGCGATCCTAGCGGCTGCGCAGCCACCGCACAACCATCCCACCGCGTCAAGCCGTGATCCATAGTTTGCATCTCCTTACCGAGGTCAGCCACTGAATATGGAGAGATAAACCCTCATGAATACCTTTCGATGGCCATCACAATCCGCAACGAGTCCGCCACCGCAGGTCAGAGTAGTCGCCAACGACCAACGCTAAAACTGGAAGACACCATCGTTGACTACCACCTAACCGGAGAGAGTGCCCGTCGGTCCAAAGGCCTATGTGGTCGAAGCCGGAGCATGAAAGGCAGATCAACATTGCCCGCGCGAAGCCGGAGCGCAGCTGCCGCTAGCCGCAACATCGACACCACAGACCTCCATCGCTGCAATCTAGCTGCCTTTGGCCAGCAGTATTGGGAGCATCAGATCTCGATGGAGGATGTTAGACAATACAGCTCCCTGGCCATGTTGCCTAGTGATGCGTCGCTTGAGAACATTGCCTCTTCAGACTAGAGCATCGCTGCCTCGTGCACGCCAGCCACTAGCCATCCCACCATGGATTAAGGTCGCCCCAGCGCTGCCGGCCCATGCCAGCTAGGGCTGGGCGTTCGGTTCCACCGAACCGATGGGGTCGGTACTTCGGTCTTTTCAAAATTTCGGCTTCAAGAAAACGGTGACCGATCGGTCGATAGAAAATCACATAATCGACACTTCGGTCTACCGAGAGCTCGGTTCGGTCATCGGTTGTGACCGAACAAAACCGATATACAGCCAAAAAATTAACGAATGAAGGCAGAAATCGTGTGCCCTCCACGCAATTCCTGCTTGTGCTCAAGCCACACTTTGCCATCTAGATGAGAGTGGAAAGAAGCGGATGTTGCTGGCAAGAAGAATCCATGATTTTAGGGAGCAAAACAAATCTTAGGAAACTGATTTTAACGGAAAATAACCATGCATTTTGTTTCCTTATAAAGCAAACTTTGTATCCAATGTTACCAAAATTTGCTTCCAACGCAAATAAAAAGTTATTTTTACACCAAAAAAATTGTTTCTATTCATTTCCGCAGCACCAAAAATATGCTTCTATTGCTAATTGTTTTTTGCTTCCACATCGACTGAAAATTAACAAATGCTTCATCGGTTCGTATAACATGTTTCCAACCACGTAAACATTTGCTTCCTTCGTCACGGTGCTTCATCATAAATATTTTGTTTACAATGACCTCAATATTTGCTTCATTCCGATCACCAAAATTTTGCTTCCACATCGGCCTGCATTAACATGCTTCACATCATACGTTACACATTCACTATAATATTTGCTTCACTCCGCTATCTGTGTGCTTCCTTACGTGTTTTATATATTGAACAAGCCGGCAGTCGCTGCAGACCGAGATGCATCGTGAACCGACACATTGAAGTGGTTGACAAGATCGGACCAGGTGATCAATTTCGAAGCATGCGTCCTTTGAAACATGAAAGTAAGTTGTATGAAGTAGGTCAACAAAATGTACTTGAAGCAAGCAGCTATGGAAGCATGAAACAAGTTGTATAAAGCAGGGGAAAAAATGTAAGTCATGTTACTCGCCGAGAAATTGTTTCATGCCAACGGATGATTGCTTCGATCTAGTGAAAAAACATGTACAATATACCAATGTGTTTTTTTTGCTACACACAATACGACGACCAAATTGTATAAGTGTAACATGGAATTGCGCCCAACAGAAAAAATATATCCGTTTCCATCAATAAGACATTGCTTCTAGAGATATTAGAATCTGCTTCCGAATAAATATAATTTGCATCCAAGGAATAAAAAAATTCTTTAACTTGAGCCAGATGCTAGCACATTGTCTCTTTTGTGGACAAATATCGTCACCGGCCTCTAATCTTATTCAACCACGATCTCCTCTCTAGGCGTGGCATGCATGGCCACGGGCTCCTTTGTGTCTTCCACAGACCACAACCATAAATGTCGCACATACAGTTTGAGGCTATGACCACCATGTCATCAAGGGTTGAGTCAAGCAGAACTCACACATGGTTCGATGACCTGCATTTCAAAAAGTTTACAGAATTTGGTTGAACTATGGAAGCAAAGCTCTCTTTAATAAAAATATGGAAGCAAATATCATGTGGTGCAAAACAGTTGTATATTATAAGCACACATAAGAAAATAAGAGAGGTTTGATCTACCAAAACATAAATGATAGGACATATAGAACAAATTTGAAATGAATGTTTGTAGTGCAGTAGTACCTCTATATAAGAGATGGTTTGCAGAGAGCATACTGATAAACAAGCCATTTAACTGTAATTCTAACAAACAACCCTCGATGCATATATTTAGTATGATCATGCTTCCAGTTTTCTAGAGGATGAAGCTGGCAAATAACAAAAATGGTGCATCATTAGTGTCAGGTGCATGTATGTAAATTTTGGAAAATGAAACCAATTTTTTTTCCGCCAACTGCAGATGCATATATTTGGAAGCTCCCATCTAATAGTAATTTCTTGGAATATTTTGCACCAAAGCGTACTCACAAGCAAGCCTATTAACAGTAATCTAACAAACAACCCTCGATGCATATATTTGGTACGGTCATGCTTCCATTTTTCCTGAGGTATGAAGCTGGAAAATAATTCAAATGGCGCATTATTATTGTTGGGTGGAAGCATGAAATCTTGATAAATGAAAGAAAAAAACTGCTGTCAACTCCGTATGCATATATTTCTGCATTTCTCACCATTATTCGATGCACCGAATATTCAAATTATGGAATAGCCACGGTTGCCTGCATACATAGCTATGGGTTATCTATCTACACAAAGCTCGACCTACAAAAAGTTTGATGATAAATGGCCTACACATCACCAGAACAATATTAGGCAGCAAATGAATATACAACCAATGAGTAGTCGGTTGTTGGATAGTCAAATCCGCAGCAGTAGATGCACTGAAATACCCTTGATTTCAATACGGGGCGCTTGTAGTTGGGGTGGTGGGGGCAGATTTTGCAATCCACTGTTGGTTCTCTGGCCGGCCGGTGCTACTCCTGTAGCCGGTTCAGCCACCGGCACACGTGATTTGACCTGAAAAAAGCACCAATCAAGATGAAGCTGGGGGGCTTGATCAGTGGATGATGTTTGGAGAGGCAGGGGTGGAGCTGGCTGGTTGGGTGCCGTGCTGCGTGCGAGGCAGGGGGAGAAGGGTTCTGGGCGAGGTGGAGGAGATCGGTCCGGTGCTGCTGCGATTGGAATCAGGAAAGATTAGCGGAGAGGATTACGCAAGGGGGCTGCAGGTAGTTAGTTCCCTGCCGATTTTTTTATTACGTAAGAAGCACAATTTCTGAGTCGTCAGATTTCAATTGGATCGACGGCGTTGGACTGGCCTGGCGCTGGACATCTGCCAGACTATAGACGTATCAGGATGCAGTTAGGCCTTATGCGTATTATGTCGTTCTGAATTCTCATATGCATCTTAATTTCTGCTTTACTCATCCATTTGTAGAGGGAAATAGTAGGTTGTGCGTCTATGTGAGGACTACTACCGTTACCGGCTGTAGACACGGCCTGCGATATTCAATCCCATAGTCTATGGAGCATGATTGCTCCAGCAATTGGGGGTCGACAGGTACATCGAGATTGAGAGTTGTAGGTTGAAATGATACTGGAAGAACCAGACGAAGATCCGTGCTGACCTATATAAAGGAGTTGTTAGTGCAATCATCTCTTGGGAGACACGAGCAAGCGCTGTTGGAGTAAGGATAGTGCTCCCTGGAACGTACATGAAGCGCAGGCATATGGATACCATGGCAATTGTCCATACATACGGGAAGCCTGACATCTTCTTGACCATGACCTGCAATCCTAACTGGGAATATATATCGAATGAATTGTTTCCTGGCCATACAACGCAAGACCGACCTGATCTTGTGGCTCGCGTGTTCCATGGAAAGCTAGAGGCTATGAAAGAGATGTTGTTCAAGAAGCATATCATGGGTCTTGTTGTCGCATATGGATACGTAGTCGAGATTCAGAAGATGGGCCTCCCCCATGCACACTTTCTGTTGATCATGGATTCAACATATAAGCTCGTCGTTCCGGAGCGGTACTATCTGTGTGTGCCGCTAAACCATGTTCCGGCTAAGACATCCTTCGAGGACCTGCTCACCGTGGACGGAAGGCTATGTGGGAGCTTTCGAGAGGCTGCTGAGAGGCTAGGACTCATCGAGGCAGATAACACGGTCGACGATTGTCTTACTGAGGCAGAGCAGTGGGCGATGCCCTGTTCGCTTAGGAGGCTCTTCGCAACAATCTTGGTGCATTGTGAGACAGGCAATGTGCATGGTTTATGGGATAGACACTTCGAGCCTATGCCTGATGACTATCGTCGATCACACACGTGCCCGAATGAGGTGGAGCAGATGTCTAAGCGAGAAAAAATAAAATAAAGAACCCTGAAGCTGTCAGTGGTTGACAAACTACAACAACGACCATATCTAGACCAATCATCTCTTCACATCAGAAGGAAAGTGTGGTTTATCAACATCAGAAGCGAAGCCTTCAATAAAGGATCGACGCTCAAGCGTCGCTGTCATGAAATCCAACCACCAAAGGCCAGAATCGATATTTTCACCCTGAAGAATATATCAGAGCATATCAGAGCAATGACTTCGACGAGGAAATGATACGTCTCCGTCGTATCTATAATTTTTTATTGTTCCATGCCAATATTCTACAACTTCCATATACTTTTTGGCAAATTTTTATACTATTTTTGGGACTAACATATTTATCCAGTGTCCAGTGCCAGTTCCTGTCTGTTGTATGTTTTTGGTTTCGCAGAATATCCATATCAAACGGAATCCAAATGGGATAAAAACGGACGGAGAATTACTTTGGAATATTTGGAAAATCTGGGAGAAAGATCAACGCGAAACGGTGTCCGAGGTGGGCACGAGGTAGGGGGGCGCGCCCTACCCCCCTGGGCGCGCCCCTGACCCTCGTGGGCCACCCGTAAGGCGGTTGATGCCCTTCTTCGGCCGCAAGAAAGCTAAATTTTGGTAAAAAATCACGGTGAAGGTTTCAGTCCAATCGGAGTTACGGATCTCCATATATATACGAAACGGTGAAAGGGCACCAGAAGGAAATGCAGAAACAGAGAGAGACAGAGAGACAGATCCAATCTCGGAAGGGCTCTCGCCCCTCCGACGCCATGGAGGCCAAGGACCAGAGGGGAAACCCTTCTCCCATCTAGGGAGGAGGTCAAGGAAGGAGAAGACGAAGGGGCCCCCTCTCCCCTTCTCTTCCGGTGGCGCCGGAACGCCGCCGTGGCCATCATCATCACCACAATCTTCATCAACAACTTCACCACCATCATCACCAACTCTCCCCCCTCTATGCAGCGGTGTAACCTCTCTCTTACCCGCTGTAATCGCTACTTAAACTTGGTGCTCAACGCTATATATTATTTCCCAATGATGTATGGCTATCCTATGATGTTTGAGTAGATCTGTTTTGTCCTATGGGCTATTTGATGATTAAGATTGGTTTGAGTTGCATGTTTTATTATTGGTTCTGTCCTATGGTGCTCTCCGTGTCGCGCAAGCGTGAGGGATTCCCGCTGTAGGGTTTTCAATATGTTCATGATTTGCTTATGGTGGGTGGCGTGAGTGACAGAAGCACAGACCCGAGTAAGTAGGTTGTTTGCGTATGGGATAAAGGGGACTTGATACTTTAACTCTATGGTTGAGTTTTACCTTAATGATCTTTAGTAGTTGCGGATGCTTGCTAGAGTTCCAATCATAAGTGCATATGATCCAAGTAGAGAAAGTATGTTAGCTTATGCCTCTCCCTGAAATAAAATTGCAATAATGATTACCGGTCTAGTTATCGATTGCCTAGGGACAAATAACTTTCTCGTGACAAAAAGCTCTTTACTAAAACTAATTTAGTTGTGTCTTTATCTAAGCAGCCCCTAGTCTTTATTTACGCTCTCTTTAGTTTCTTGCAAACCTATCCAACAACACCTACAAAGTACTTCTAGTTTCATACTTGTTCCAGGTAAAGCGAACGTCAAGCGTGCGTAGAGTTGTATCGGTGGTCGATAGAACTTGAGGGAATATTTGTTCTAGCTTTAGCTCCTCGTTGGGTTCGACACTCTTACTTATCAAAAGAGGCTACAATTGATCCCCTATACTTGTGGGTTATCAAGACCTTTTTCTGGCGCCGTTGCCGGGGAGCAATAGCGTGGGGTGAATATTCTCGTGTGTGCTTGTTTGCTTTATCACTAAGTAATTTTTATTTGCTGTTCTTAGTTGTTTTCTATCTTTAGTTATGGGTAGAAAACGCAAAATACCAAAAAAATTAGTTGTACCTACTGAACCAATGGTTGAAGAACCACTCAAAATCTATCACACTCCTGAAACTTTTTACTTGGATCATCTTCGATCCCTATGTGCTCGTGCTGAAACCCCAACTAGCTTAGTTGAGGGCAAATCTTTAGATGAGCATGCTTGTTATGTGTGACACCGAATATCTGAAAAAAGGAAAATTCTATTGGGTCAAATTCATCGTTTGCAATGCTATGCTTGGAATTTATGTGAAATATATGATATTACTTGTTGTTCTGAAAACCCTAAGAAACACCTTCCCTATCAATGTGAGTTTAGTGATAATGGAATCGTATCTTCGTATGCTAAAGGTGTTTATAGTTACTATGATATTCAACAAATTGAAGAATTTGTTGCTTTTAAGGGTGCTTACGAAATTGCTTCTTTGATTGAAACGTATGATGCTACTCTGCACAAATCTGAAAATTTTGCCATACTTAAATATTGCTATGATAATTATGCTTCTAATTCCTATGTTGAACCATATATCGAGGAGTACCCCGCTGTCCAAGAAGAGACTAATATTTTGCAGGAGTCTATGGAAGAAGAAATTACTGAAACTGTGAGCTCATTGGATGAAAAAGATGATGAGGAGAGCAAAGAACAAAAGGAGGAAGAGCGGATTAGTTACCCGTGCCCACCTTCTAATGAGAGTAACCCTCCAACTCATACATTGTTTAATTTCCCTTCGTGCTTACCGAAGGATGATTGCTATGATGATTGTTATGATCCCGTTTGATTCTCTTGAAATATCCCTTTTTGATGATGCTTGCTATGCTTGTGGCCAAGATGCGAATATGAATTATGCTTATGGAGATGAACTTGCTATAGTTCCTTATGTTAAACATGAAATTGTTGCTATTGCACCCACGCATGATAGTCCTATTATCTTTTTGAATTCTCCAAACTACACTATATCGGAGAAGTTTGCTTTTATTAAGGATTATATTGATAGGTTGCCTTTTACCGTTGCACATGATGATTTTGATAGATATAATATGCATGTGCTTGCTGCTCCTACTTGCAATTATTATGAGAGAGGAACTATATCTCCACCTCCCTATGTTTCCCACACGATAAAATTGCAAGAAACTGTTTATACTATGCATTGGCCTTTAATATGTGTGCATGAATTGTTCTTTTATGACATGCCGATGCATAGGAAGAGAGTTAGACTTCGTCATTACATGATATATGTTACTTTGTGCTCACTACTAAATTACAAATCATTGCTAATTAAAATTGGCTTTGATATACCTTGGGATCCGGGTGGATTCACTACTTGAGCACTATATGCCTAGCTTAATGGCTTTAAAAAAAGCGCTGCCAGGGAGACAACCCGGAAGTTTTAGAGAGTCATTTATTTCTGTTGAGTGCTTTCATATAGTTTAAAAACAACAAAAATAAAGAGGGGAATCCAAAACTTTTCAGAAAGGAAAGTGAAAGTGAGAAAGACAAGCATTGTTGAAGTGGGAGAGCTCCTTGAACTTTGTTCCTGCTCACGGCAACTTTGTGAATCTTGATTACAGAAACTTTTCAGCAAAAATAATTATCCCCTTGTACAGTTTCATTGTATTATAAAAATAATGTTCCAAGGTTTGCCTTTAGGATGTTTACAATGCTTGTTGGTTTGTACGGTGCAGGACAGAAACTTTGGCTGTAGTGCGCGAATTTTAGTTTTTTACTGGAATGTCAAATGGTTCTGATTCTTTTTGCACTGTTTTTCTATACAAAGTTTTTATGTTTCCTAATTTTGGCAGAATTGTTCAAGTACCAGATGTATGATGAATGTTCAGATTATTACAGACTGTTCTGTTTTAGACAGATTCTGTTTTTGATGCATAGTTTGCTTATTTTGATGAAACTATCAATTTATATCAGTGGATTAAGCCATGAAAAAGTTATATTACAGTAGACACAATGCAAAAACAAAATATGAATTGGTTTGTAACAGTACTTAGAGTGCTGATTTGCTTTATTATGCTAACGGATCTTACCGAGTTTTCTGTTGAAGTTTTTTGTGTGGATGAAGTGTTCGATGATCGAGAAGGTTTCGATGTGAGAAGAAGGAAGAGAGGCAAGAGCTCAAGCTTGGGGATGCCCGAGCCACCCCAAGTAAATATTCAAGGAGACTCAAGCGTGTAAGCTTGGGGATGCCCCGGAAGGCATCCCCTCTTTCTTCAACAAGTATCGGTATGTTTTCGGATTCGTTTCGTTCATGCGATATGTGCAATCTTGGAGCGTCTTTTGCATTTAGTTTTCACTTTTATTTGATGCACCATGCTGGTATGAGATAGTCCTTGGTTGGTTTACAGAATGCTCTTTGCACTTCACTTATATCTTTTCAGTATGGCTTTATAGAATGCTTCATGTGCTTCACTTATATCATTTGAAGCTTGGATTGCCTGTTCATTTAATTTTCTTTGCCCTGTAGGGTTTGGAGACGGTTCTCAGAAGAAATTGTCGGTGAATTCAAACATGAGCTAGATTTCAGAAGGTTAGTTAATGTGGATAAGCAGCCACCGGGGACCAATCTATGTGGATACTATGTTTGTGAGAACATCCGGAGACACACCTCTGAGCGGAAGGCATCGGATAGCGTGCGGAACGCGACGGATAACTTGCGGAGGAGGCTTAGTCGAGAAGCTCGCTTCCGACCAATTCAAGAAGAATTAGCAGGATTTTTCATGAGGGAAGTCATCAATCCTAAAGGAGAACACTATACCGAGGACGAAGAAATTTATATGCATACCCGAGATTGAAACTTGTTCGAAGTTGTATATGGTCATCCATCCTAATTGTGTATGGAAACTTGTCGAAGTTGTATATGGTCACCCGAGATTGAATATATATTATATATTCCTCTTGAATTCTTCTTGTTTGAAATTTCATATGCATGTATATAGTAGCGTAGAATATGTGTACTGAAACTTCATCAAAATTAAAATAAAACATAAAATAAAATATAAAAGAAATAAAACACTACAAATTAAAAAGAAACCAGGTTTAGGGGGGCTAAAACCCTAAACCTGCGGAGGAGGCCTTTAGTCCCGGTTAGCCACAAGAACCGGGACTAAAGGTCCTCCGCCCCGACGGACCACTGGCGCCCACGTGGACGGGCCTTTAGTCCCGGTCAGCCACGCGAACCGGGACTAAAGCCTTTAGTCGCGGTCCGTAAGAGGCGCGACTAAAGGTGGGGGGTCTTTAGTCGCGCATATTTAGTCCCGGTTGCACAGCCGGGACTAAAGGCTGTTGCGAACCAGGACTAAAGGGCTTTTTTCTACCAGTGTAGCGCTCAAGGCACCCCTGGAAGGTCATTCGGTACTGGGCGTAGGTAACCCCTGTACACGGAAACAAACAAATTTAATGAATTGTTAAGTTCGCTACAAAATAATATAATTATGTTATTACCGTACCGAAGTGTTCTAGTAGAACTGGACAATTGCGTATAGTGTCAAGTTGACTATATGTATGGGAGTAGAAGTTGGGCCTCAAATGATGTATTCTACTCATGGTTGTCATTGTGTCTTGTTTGGTGATTAGGCTACAAAACAGTCATAGGTCTATAGTCATAACAGAGATTCCATATTCATGGAAACGGAAAGTTGCTTTTCCGCCTTTCCACTGGAAAACACCATTACATTTTTGTTTCCGTTTCCGCATAAAAAAATTACATTTCCACTTCCGTTTTGCAAATTTACGTTTTCGTTTTCTTATTTCCTCCGTGTTTCCATTTTTACTCCGGAAAAGCGGAAAGTTTCCACTACATTTTCATCCCATGATTGAATGGATGCGGCATGCTGCGCATTACCACTTTAGTCTTCAGGGATCAGAAGTTTAGAATGAAGGGAGGCAGGGCGCGACGACGGCTTGCGGCATGGCACCGAGGATCGCCTCCAGACGGTGTTGTCGACCTGTTGGTTCATGGCCATCGTCGACGCCAGCTACGTACGCCTCTCGGTTGGATAAGATGATCGTTGCCACCATCAACAAGCTCATCGTCGTCAAGAAGCTCGCGGACGACATCGCCGTACTCCTCTAGCTCACGCGCCCAGGCTCCTCATTGCCGGCCACCCTAATACGCCTCCATGGAGAGAACCTCTTTCAAGTACTCGTGGCGCTGCGACTGCCCGCTGATGCAATGAAGGATGTCCACCTGGAGCTCAGCAGGTCGCGCTCGCCGTGAGGCGCCTCACCCTGGAAGAATTCGTCAACCTACACATCCACATGTACGAGGAATTCGTGTACATAGGCATCTACAAGGCCGGTGAGAAGCACCTAGAACTCTCCACAAAAGCCGGCGCTTCTAAGAGGCCAACTTTCTCTCCACCCATTTAATATTGTTAGAACTAATTAACCGTTTGATTTTTTTATCACGTGCATCCTAGGTAGGCATGAAAAAACAAAATAAAATTGAATCACCAGTTGAGAAAACAAACATGAACTATTCATACTCAAAATACAGATAATCCCCTTGCTCACATATTTCAATCATAATTAAATAATCTAACTGCTACAAAATCAAGTTGAGAGCACCTAATACACCGAAATAATTTTTAGACATAGCGATAATAGATACTCTCTCCATTCTAATATATAGGTCGTTTTGGTATTTCTAGATACACAACTTTTATTATTACGTATCTAGCCATATTCTACATCTAGGTGCATAGCAAAAGCTACGTACCTAGAAAGCCAAAAGGATCTATAAATTGGCCAATAGAGGGTGGTAGTAAATATGAAGGCAACAATGAGTGGTTCTTCTTTCAATATTTTTCTCAATAATTTTATTTTAAATGCACCATTCATACTGCTAAGCTGTCGGCCAGTCAAGGAAGAATTTTTTTTCTGAGTTGTATGGACTGTTGTCGGGCAATGGTTGTACGTACCTACCTATAATTTTATGCTTTTCGTTTTGCAAAACATTTTGTGTTTATAATGCTCCCTAGTAACATGCACATGTACCGATGTACGGGATGTTGAGATTCCCTAATAAAAAATTCCAAAGGAGCCTGTGTGGAAAGTTGGAAATAAACGTGCCCTGCGCACTTTACGTTACGTGCATGCATGTGGGAGTCAAATTAAGTGTGAATACATGTCGTCCATGCCAAAGTGATCACTTTATCGAAAAAAATATCTCTAGTACTCACACTTCCAATGAACCAACCACTAAAAAGGTTAAAAAGTGGAAGGACACGGCCTATTTAAGCACCGGCATCCGCTTCCTGCGTATCACGCACTAGCATCAGCAGCAGCACCATTACTCCATTGGTCTCTCTCTGCTCTCTCTCTCTCTCTCTCTCTCTCTCTCTCTCTCTCTCTCTCTCTCTCTCTCAAGCGTGCGGCCATCAGATCAGCTTTGATGGCGCTCCCGCCGTGGTTTGGCCCGCTGACGGTCCTTCAGGAGGTCGAGCGGCTCACCATCGAGGACAACAACAATGCCACTCGGGGGTGGACCAGGGCACACATCAAGAGTTCCTTGATTGCCAGACGTCACGACGACCACCAGCAGCTGCCACAGGAGGAGTTCGACGCCGCGTTTCGGAGGGTATTCTCTGACCTCCTCCGTGGAGACCACCTTGTCAAGGGAGTCAACCGGCAGCACTACAAGCTGCACACCGCCGTCCCGCATCACCTCCCGTCATGGTTTTGTAAGGACGCCGTCCTGCGGACTGTCGAAATGCTCGACAATAACAACAACGACGATGGTGGGTCGACCTGGGCACAGATCAGGAATTCCTTGATGGAAAGATACCACCAGCAGGCGCAGCTGCTGCCGCCAAACTTCCACAGGTTGCTGCGCAAGATGCTCTCCGTGCTCCGAAAGAGAGGCCACCTCACTAGGGGAGCCAATGGCCCGCAGCACTACACGCGGCGGCAGGCTCCAGCATTCAACGAGCGTCATCCCATTCCCTTGGAAGAATTCCAGTTGGGCTATTATCTCGGCTACACCATGGGGGGCACGCAGGGTTACATCTATGGCGAGTTCCAGGGCATGATGGTGGGCATGGAATTGGGCGGCGATCAGGATGAGGCGGCATAGCTATGCTTGCTTCATCAGGCATGGCTAATTGGCTGGAAGATTATGTGTAATTTTGCAGTTTTTCTTTGTTTCCTTCTTCGTTTCTCGAACCTTGTTGTACCAAACTTTTCCAATCTTAATAAAAGCATAGTAGGGGGTGCACCCCCTCCTATTTCCCTAAAACAATGGCTATTGCATGAAGGCCACCGCAAACAACTCTTGTTGAAGGATCGTCCCAATTAGAACAAGAAATCTGCTCAGAAGCACCGCAATCTTGCTCCGATGTCCTTTTCTCAATTGACTGAGTAAACTTTGAAACATTTTGTTTCTGTATTACCCATTACTCCATTGGCTGCTGGTACTTGGACTCTTGGAGCTTTGTTCTGACCCTCGCAGTCAGCGTTTTGAGGTTTTTTATGAAGACTTTCAACTCTTCAAGAGTCAGTTACATTATAGGTCCCTTTTTTTTTTTTTTCCAAAGAGATCATTGTTGTACTATCATTTCGACAGTCCGGAACAGAATGGTGATGGCCGATACGGAGTGCTTCAGTAGCGGTTATGTAGGTTGGCCTTGTCGAGGCTACAGTGATTCTAGCCATGTCGGGCCACTGTGACATGCCAATAGGCACCTGGGCCGTGTTGGCCCGGCTCACGCAGTAGCCACAACCTCGTGTCATTGAGCCACAGCTGTGTCCCCCGGTCGTGCGTCGTCGGCCTCGCGCAGTCGTGCCCTCAGGCCACGCGCCGGCACCGCCATCGTCATGTGCCCTTGGCTCTGGCGCTCCGCGGCTGCGCCGCCACCTTCATGTGAGGACTCGCATCCGTGTCGTCGCCCTCGGTTCTTGTGGTGCTGAGGGAAGGAGAGGAGAGAAAGCACAAAGTTAGGGATATGGATGGGGAGGTGCTTATAAATTCTGGAGGAAAATGTATGGCCGGTCCTTCAACTTGGCAAGGGGGGTCATCACCCACTACCCCCACTTTAACCACTTTTTGGAGGTTTCTTCCTCATGATGCCCACTCGTCTCTTCTCCAAATCCAAATATAAAAGAGAGGCCAAGCAGAATAGCATGGCCTATGAACGATAAAAGCATGCTCCATCTGATGTACAACCTTCGTTGTTGCTTCCTCTGTTGTCCAGCATCCAGAAAACAAAGTGAATGAAGGCCAAATGTCTCCACTCTGTTGTTGCTACGCCGTTCTTCAGCTCGCCGCCTTCCATTCCTTGCCGTGCGGCAGAGAGTGATTGCTGCGAGGGCCTTGTTTCCACTTTCCACCGAGAGGTTTCCTTTCTCCGGATCGGCGATGAACCTGCAGCTGCACCAAATGAGGGCGGCCCACGCGCAGAGGAAGATCTTTAGGCCTTTAGGCCTTCTAGGACGCCCAGGACCTCTGGATAAAACGCATCCCCGAGAAAATACTCTTTTCCTGCGCCAGCTTTCACCACCTGTCCCCCGTCATCCCTGATGATGAAACTCCATCCCCCTTCCTCTCTTTACTGATGAGATCTCCACCCGAGATAACGTTCAGGACCCCCGCCGTCCACTAATTCCTTCTCTGAACACTTTCCGACACATTCGTTGCCGGCTTTGTTTTCAGTAAAGCGGCAGCTTGAAAGGCCGTAATATATGCACATCATAACCTGATCTCCTTCTGTTCTGCCTAAGCCTCTTGTTGGCATGCAAAAATGTCCCGGCATGGATTGGGTTGCACCATCAAGTTCCTAACACACAAGACATGCTAGAAAATATTTGGCGCGATATAAATCCAAGCGCAAAGCAAAAAGGTTTTTAAGCAAAGCCGGCTAGGCCAGGTTCACACGCCGGCCAGGCCTGGTTGCACAATGCCATACCGACCGTGGTGCCCTAGCCTGTGAATCCTGGCTTGGCTGGGTTTGGAGGCCGGGTTCGTTGTATTCCGAATGGATCCGTTTCCAAATATGAGAGGATTATCACGACTGATTAAGGACCCCAACTCCCAATCATCAAAAAATACATATACGTATTACCCCAATTTATCATTTTCCAACCCCTCTTGGTGCGTGATCCGGATCTTAGCACCAGCGCGCTTTGCTACGCTGCTGCTACGCCTTTCTCCTTTTTTCTTTTTTTTTCCTTCACATTTTCTTTTTTTCCTTTCTCTTTTTTCTATTTCTTTCATTTTTATTTACTTTCCTATATGTTTTTCATTTTATTTTATTTTCATTAGCAGTAGCGCTTTCCACGTAAAACACGCAGCTACAACCATCTTAGCAGCAGCGTGCTTTGCGTAAGCTCGTTACTAGCCTGCCGAGAACAGTGTGGGAATTGTAGTAGTAGCGCTTCTTTCCTCGGACGCGCTACTGCTATAAACATAGCTGCAACGCGTTTCTTTGTCGGGCGCTAGTGGTAAGTAGTAGTAGCGCTTCTTTTTGTCCCGCGCTACTGGTACGTTTATGTGTATAAGGCTTTCCCTAGTAGTGCCTGGTTGTACAATGCCATACCGACCGTGGTGCCCTAGCCTGTGAATCCTGGCTTGGCTGGGTTTGGAGGCCGGGTTCGTTGTATTCCGAATGGATCCGTTTCCAAATATGAGAGGATTATCACGGCTGATTAAGGACCCCAACTCCCAATCATCAAAAAATACATATACGTATTACCCCAATTTATCATTTTCCAACCCCTCTTGGTGCGTGATCCGGATCTTAGCACCAGCGCGCTTTGCTACGCTGCTGCTACGCCTTTCTCCTTTTTTCTTTTTTTTTTCCTTCACATTTTCTTTTTTTCCTTTCTCTTTTTTCTATTTCTTTCATTTTTATTTACTTTCCTATATGTTTTTCATTTTATTTTATTTTCATTAGCAGTAGCGCTTTCCACGTAAAACACGCAGCTACAACCATCTTAGCAGCAGCGTGCTTTGCGTAAGCTCGTTACTAGCCTGCCGAGAACAGTGTGGGAATTGTAGTAGTAGCGCTTCTTTCCTCGGACGCGCTACTGCTATAAACATAGCTGCAACGCGTTTCTTTGTCGGGCGCTAGTGGTAAGTAGTAGTAGCGCTTCTTTTTGTCCCGCGCTACTGGTACGTTTATGTGTATAAGGCTTTCCCTAGTAGTGCCTGGTTGTACAATGCCATACCGACCGTGGTGCCCTAGCCTGTGAATCCTGGCTTGGCTGGGTTTGGAGGCCGGGTTCGTTGTATTCCGAATGGATCCGTTTCCAAATATGAGAGGATTATCACGGCTGATTAAGGACCCCAACTCCCAATCATCAAAAAATACATATACGTATTACCCCAATTTATCATTTTCCAACCCCTCTTGGTGCGTGATCCGGATCTTAGCACCAGCGCGCTTTGCTACGCTGCTGCTACGCCTTTCTCCTTTTTTCTTTTTTTTTCCTTCACATTTTCTTTTTTTCCTTTCTCTTTTTTCTATTTCTTTCATTTTTATTTACTTTCCTATATGTTTTTCATTTTATTTTATTTTCATTAGCAGTAGCGCTTTCCACGTAAAACACGCAGCTACAACCATCTTAGCAGCAGCGTGCTTTGCGTAAGCTCGTTACTAGCCTGCCGAGAACAGTGTGGGAATTGTAGTAGTAGCGCTTCTTTCCTCGGACGCGCTACTGCTATAAACATAGCTGCAACGCGTTTCTTTGTCGGGCGCTAGTGGTAAGTAGTAGTAGCGCTTCTTTTTGTCCCGCGCTACTGGTACGTTTATGTGTATAAGGCTTTCCCTAGTAGTGCCTGGTTGTACAATGCCATACCGACCGTGGTGCCCTAGCCTGTGAATCCTGGCTTGGCTGGGTTTGGAGGCCGGGTTCGTTGTATTCCGAATGGATCCGTTTCCAAATATGAGAGGATTATCACGGCTGATTAAGGACCCCAACTCCCAATCATCAAAAAATACATATACGTATTACCCCAATTTATCATTTTCCAACCCCTCTTGGTGCGTGATCCGGATCTTAGCACCAGCGCGCTTTGCTACGCTGCTGCTACGCCTTTCTCCTTTTTTCTTTTTTTTTTCCTTCACATTTTCTTTTTTTCCTTTCTCTTTTTTCTATTTCTTTCATTTTTATTTACTTTCCTATATGTTTTTCATTTTATTTTATTTTCATTAGCAGTAGCGCTTTCCACGTAAAACACGCAGCTACAACCATCTTAGCAGCAGCGTGCTTTGCGTAAGCTCGTTACTAGCCTGCCGAGAACAGTGTGGGAATTGTAGTAGTAGCGCTTCTTTCCTCGGACGCGCTACTGCTATAAACATAGCTGCAACGCGTTTCTTTGTCGGGCGCTAGTGGTAAGTAGTAGTAGCGCTTCTTTTTGTCCCGCGCTACTGGTACGTTTATGTGTATAAGGCTTTCCCTAGTAGTGCCTGGTTGTACAATGCCATACCGACCGTGGTGCCCTAGCCTGTGAATCCTGGCTTGGCTGGGTTTGGAGGCCGGGTTCGTTGTATTCCGAATGGATCCGTTTCCAAATATGAGAGGATTATCACGGCTGATTAAGGACCCCAACTCCCAATCATCAAAAAATACATATACGTATTACCCCAATTTATCATTTTCCAACCCCTCTTGGTGCGTGATCCGGATCTTAGCACCAGCGCGCTTTGCTACGCTGCTGCTACGCCTTTCTCCTTTTTTCTTTTTTTTCCTTCACATTTTCTTTTTTTCCTTTCTCTTTTTTCTATTTCTTTCATTTTTATTTACTTTCCTATATGTTTTTCATTTTATTTTATTTTCATTAGCAGTAGCGCTTTCCACGTAAAACACGCAGCTACAACCATCTTAGCAGCAGCGTGCTTTGCGTAAGCTCGTTACTAGCCTGCCGAGAACAGTGTGGGAATTGTAGTAGTAGCGCTTCTTTCCTCGGACGCGCTACTGCTATAAACTTAGCTGCAACGCGTTTCTTTGTCGGGCGCTAGTGGTAAGTAGTAGTAGCGCTTCTTTTTGTCCCGCGCTACTGGTACGTTTATGTGTATAAGGCTTTCCCTAGTAGTGCCTGGTTGTACAATGCCATACCGACCGTGGTGCCCTAGCCTGTGAATCCTGGCTTGGCTGGGTTTGGAGGCCGGGTTCGCTGTATTCCGAATGGATCCGTTTCCAAATATGAGAGGATTATCACGGCTGATTAAGGACCCCAACTCCCAATCATCAAAAAATACATATACGTATTACCCCAATTTATCATTTTCCAACCCCTCTTGGTGCGTGATCCGGATCTTAGCACCAGCGCGCTTTGCTACGCTGCTGCTACGCCTTTCTCCTTTTTTCTTTTTTTTTCCTTCACATTTTCTTTTTTTCCTTTCTCTTTTTTCTATTTCTTTCATTTTTATTTACTTTCCTATATGTTTTTCATTTTATTTTATTTTCATTAGCAGTAGCGCTTTCCACGTAAAACACGCAGCTACAACCATCTTAGCAGCAGCGTGCTTTGCGTAAGCTCGTTACTAGCCTGCCGAGAACAGTGTGGGAATTGTAGTAGTAGCGCTTCTTTCCTCGGACGCGCTACTGCTATAAACTTAGCTGCAACGCGTTTCTTTGTCGGGCGCTAGTGGTAAGTAGTAGTAGCGCTTCTTTTTGTCCCGCGCTACTGGTACGTTTATGTGTATAAGGCTTTCCCTAGTAGTGCCTGGTTGCACAATGCCATACCGACCGTGGTGCCCTAGCCTGTGAATCCTGGCTTGGCTGGGTTTGGAGGCCGGGTTCGCTGTATTCCGAATGGATCCGTTTCCAAATATGAGAGGATTATCACGGCTGATTAAGGACCCCAACTCCCAATCATCAAAAAATACATATACGTATTACCCCAATTTATCATTTTCCAACCCCTCTTGGTGCGTGATCCGGATCTTAGCACCAGCGCGCTTTGCTACGCTGCTGCTACGCCTTTCTCCTTTTTTCTTTTTTTTTCCTTCACATTTTCTTTTTTTCCTTTCTCTTTTTTCTATTTCTTTCATTTTTATTTACTTTCCTATATGTTTTTCATTTTATTTTATTTTCATTAGCAGTAGCGCTTTCCACGTAAAACACGCAGCTACAACCATCTTAGCAGCAGCGTGCTTTGCGTAAGCTCGTTACTAGCCTGCCGAGAACAGTGTGGGAATTGTAGTAGTAGCGCTTCTTTCCTCGGACGCGCTACTGCTATAAACTTAGCTGCAACGCGTTTCTTTGTCGGGCGCTAGTGGTAAGTAGTAGTAGCGCTTCTTTTTGTCCCGCGCTACTGGTACGTTTATGTGTATAAGGCTTTCCCTAATAGTGCCTGGTTGTACAATGCCATACCGACCGTGGTGCCCTAGCCTGTGAATCCTGGTTTGGCTGGGTTTGGAGGCCGGGTTCGTTGTATTCCGAATGGATCCGTTTCCAAATATGAGAGGATTATCACGGCCGATTGAGGACCCCAACTCCCAATCATAAAAATATGCATGTACTACCCCAATTTATCATTTTTCAGCCCCTCTTGTTGTTCGTTGCATCTCAAAAAATACATCTACTACCCCAATATATTCTTTTTCCCACCCCTCTTGCTGTTCGTTGCATCTCTTCGTGAGATTTGTCGGCATTCTAGGTGGCATTGTTGGTTCTACAGACCAACCCTAAGTGGGCTCCTCCCCGACGGGTCCTCCCGGGAGGTGTTCCCAGGCTTGTGTGGCGAAAGACGAGCTCTAGATCGGCCTAATCAATCTCTAGATCGGTTTAGTCGATCCTGAGAGTTATTTGCTTTGTGTTATTGCAATCTAGGGCATGCTGCTAGTGTGTGTGATTGGACGGACCTCAATCTAACGTCAACAATAATCTTGGCCAAGCCGACCTTGCATCCCGGCTAGGCCGACTTAGCATCCCGGCTAGGATAGGATCCCGGCCAGGCCAACCATGCATCCTAGGTAGGCCGGGTTATCAGCCCTACATTGAGAGAGCTAGCTCCTTACTGGTGTGTGATCCGGATCTTATTTGGCAATAACACCTCTTTGAAAGGAAGTTCAGACGATGATCAAAACAGTGGGACAAATGATTCCCAAGCCAGATATAATATACCCGCCCGGCAGTGGGACTAGTGTATTGTGACCTTGCGTCACTCCCCAGGCAGGGCGACTCGGGCGGCCCTACACCCGCCCGGCCGCGGCCAGCAGCTTTCCAACCTCGCCGTCACGGCAGTGACCACATCTGTGAGCCTGGTAGCCATGAGGAGGGCGGCGGCGAGGCTTTCCTCGAGTCAATGTTGTAAGCGGCTCTTAGATACAGTCGTTGGCCTGGCGGCAAGCTCACGAGTGAGGCGTGGACATGCACGCAGGGGCTCGGGGAGTCGCGCGACGATTGTGAATAGGACGCTGGGCACAGCTAGAGGTCCATGCTGCGCATTGCTTGAGGGACCGGAGGACGGTGTCGACTCTTTTTGGTGCCTGGCGGCTGTTCTGGCTCCATGCCCGGATAGATCCGGAGCATCCATGGCCGGATTCGGCGCCCCCCCCCGCTCGTTCACTGCCATGGAGCAGCCGACGTGGGTGGTGGCGGTGGGCGGCGCGGTCGATGCGGCCGGCGAGGTGTGAGTGTGTGACGCGGTGGAGCCACGCATGGTTGCTGGCAAGGCACCGTTCTGGTCCTTCTATGGCTGGATCTGGCGCTTCTGCTGCTGGCTCCCCCTCCTGGCTCTTGCTTTTGCTCTGGCATGGGGCGTCGTTTGTCGACCTCTGGTGGTATGGCTGTGGCGCGACTACCACAGTGTGTCTGTGGCATGTCCAGGGTTCGACGGCGGCTGGTTGGTGCTAGCTGAGTGACCACGGCGGAATGTGCTTCGATTGCTCGGCGGGCGTCGGCAAGGCAGCAGGCACGAGCACCGCCTTCGGCCCGTTGCCGACTGTTGTTGACGCGGCTCTATCTCAGGACTGATCTGGGGTGGCCCTACAGCTACACGGGGTGCACGGTTTGGCCGCGGGCATGCCAGCGGTGGGGCAGTGTGCCCGTGTTCTTCGCGTTCATGTGCAGGACCCAACAGCGTCGCGGTGCTTGTAGTTTGGCCGTGGGCTTTCCGGTGGTGGGGCTACATGACCGTGGGTGCCCTCCTCTATGTGCTGCTCTCTGGCTGACTTCCAACCGTTGAGAGGGCAGAGCATTGTATGGGTAGAGCGACGGCATCAGTCTTGACGGTGTGCGCAGTACTGGCAGCGTGTTCGGGGCGTAGGTGCACTCCTTCCACTGTGACGGGGGAGTCCGAGAATGGCTCCGCGTTGTGTGGTGGCGGCCGAAACTCTCCAAAAGGTTTTTTGAAGAGTTTATTGGTCGGGACTAGCGGCATGTTACCCAAAAGTTTTTTTCATTAGGAATTCTGACATGATACTGGTCCCGACTGTGGGGTTGTGTAGGGCTTCTATGATTGTTCCCTTTTTTTTCGAAAAAAGGAGGATGACCCCCAGCCTCTGCATCTGGGAGATGCATGCAGCCATTTTATTGATAATTCTCGAGGACCTTACAAAGTTGAACAACAATATGCCTGAATTCGCCATCTTGGCAACATCTGCCGCTATTCCTATCCAAGTGATGAAGGGGTGCAAGTTGGGCCACATACCCAGACCTCTCACCTAAGCCTAACACCACATACCCAGACCTATCCAAATGATTGTTCCCCTTAATGAACAAGAAATGGTCGTGGAAGGTGGACGAATCTGAATTGCTTCAGAAGAATGTTTCACTTCCATTAACCATTTCTTTGATGGTTCTACTCTAGGGGAAACTTTCTTTGTGTGCTTTCGTGCCGTGATATCTTTGAGGTATTGCCACAATCCTCGAATTTGATAGGGAACTCCGAAGGATGAAGTACTCTTCCCTTCAGTGTTCGTGGTTCGGCTGAGGGCTTATGAGTCGAATCTAAGGATGGTACAGGTTTGGATTCGACTAATGAAGACTCCTCAACACTCGACATGACTTTGGCCTAGACGGGTTTGGTTCTTATGACGGAAGAAGTGTGTTTGTGTTGGCAGTCCTTAACTCCCATTTTTACCCACCAACTTTCTAATAAAACAAACACCAAACGTAGAAATAGGGCTTATAACTAATCAGTTCCACAAGTTTTAGTGTTTGTCATGTTTTGCAGGCCCTGGTAAAATGGACACCCAGGATGCATCCGGACTCCGTTTTGGGCCATCGAGCCGTCCATGGAAAGCTAACAAAAAGATCTATGTGCTTGTAAAATATGGGCCTAATGGTGCCCAGCCAGGGCACGGGCGCGCCCTATGCGCGGCCGAGCTCCGGTGGCTGCCGCCCGGGCCCAGCTTCGTCATGGTCGTTCCTTCAATGCCCAGGAGGGCGGTGCGGGGTTGCGTCGGTACACTGAATGCTAGGAGGACAGTTTGGGGCATTCAAGGGAGGATTATTCCATGGAACATCTCCTCAGCCTCCACCTATAAAAGGAGCCCCTCCACTCCTCTCAAGACACCACTACACACCACAAGATACACAACACAAGAGACAAGAGAGGGAGAGCACCTCCACTCCATGGGCTTAGGCCCTAGCTAGCTCTAGCTATGTAGGGAGTGACTGAGGGAAGGAAGAAGATGGAGTACCGAGGTTGTCGGTCACCTCCACTAGTGTACCAGGGGCCACGAGTATGCTTAGCGGAGGAGTGCCGAGGATGTCGGCTCCCTCTCCACTTGTACCTCGACGGACCTAGTACTATTTGGAGTACAAAGATTCGTGTTCTTCTATGGTGGTGAGTTCTTACTTTGAGTTAGCTTTGTTACTATTTACTTACGGGCTCATCATTCGTCCTCGTGACGGGTGTTGTGGTGAAAGGGCCCTGGGGAGGGGTAACACTGGATATCAAGCTGGAACAATAGTGGTAGCGTAGACGTGGTGTCTAGGCTAAAGGCTACCTTCATTTGCCTCGTGTCCTACAGGTGAGGGGTAGGCGGCAGGTGGTAACATCCCTGTTTGTCCCTAGCACTCCCACACATAAGGGCTCGGTGTAGAGCTGTTGGCCAGAGGTACCTAGTAGACCAGGTATAAGTCGGTGCCCGAAGTAAGTAGATTGTGGCAAAGTTACCTTAGAGTAGGATCTCTATCCTTAGAAAACCTCGCTACCCAGGCTATCTCTCTTGTTATCTTAGGTGAACTAGCTCAGAGATCTTTTACACATCCGTTCCTCATGGAAATACTATATCTTGAATACTTCCGAGTGAAATGCTATAACGGTATTTCCGTGCGCTTGCGGACTTGTTCTGTAAACGTTGCAGAATACCACCCGGCGTTTCTTGACGGCGTTGCTAAGATACACCAATTCTAGTAATGATGCTAACAAACGCCAACAAGCATTTCTGGCGCCGTTGCTGGGGAACGGTTGTCATAATTGTCTCTGAACCTAGTTCACCCGTGTATCCTTGTGTTTTATCCTCAAAAAGAAAAAAAATCATTTTACTCCTTTTGTTACATATATCTATTCATGAAACCTACCACTAAAAAAATCAAATATATTTTAAAAATTGCATGTTCAAATTTTTACACATGCACCAAAAAATTTCAAAATTCAAACTACCCGCTTTCTAAAATTCTTACCTAAAAAAAATTTCATAATAATTTTGCAAAAAAATTGACATTTTCAATATTTCCTAAAAAATACCTATGAAAAAAGGAATATAAAATATATTTTCATAAAAAGGAATATAAAATATATTTTCAACATTCATTTTTCTATAAAACCCTTCCTTTCAGAAAAATCCCCTTAGGACGAGTTTTTAGAGCCACTGTCATCGAAGCCAATCATAGCTTCTGGCTCCGTCCTAGTTTTGGAGGTCAAGCTTATGACAATAAACTAAGCACTGCCAGGAGATACCCCGGGTTATCATAAAAAACAACATAACTTTTCCTATCAATAAAAGTAAGAATATGTTTTCAAGTTAGTATGCACCTTCGGGTATTCTTGGTCACTAACCTCTTCAGGAAGAGATTGAGAAGAACAAGGGTACATATGAAAAATGAGGACATAAGAGCTGCATCACATAAGAATCCGGACTCTGCACACTTGAGTTTCGCGCAAAAGTCGAAGTGTGGGGGAGGACGGTGAGAATATCACTACATGGACATCTTGGTGAGAAAGAAAGAAAAGGAGGTGTTAGCTCTACCTTGCTGAAAAGAAAAGAAAAAAAAAGAAAAAAAGAGAGAAAAAAGGGTGTTGAAAAAAATGTGTTAAAAAAGAGAAAAATTGGGAGGAGAGAGAAGGAGTAGGCCAGCCCCACATATCCGAAGATAAATATCAAGGGCTGCCTGATTCCACCCAGCATTGCTTCTACAAGCAAGAAGGGCTCGTCTCCAAGCCTTTGCTACTGACCGTGTGTGTGGCCTAGCCTTGTGGTTTACCTGGGCAGAGCCATCAAGTAACCAACACAATAGCTTCAAAAGCTTACATCCACGTCTGTTGTTGGTAAGTACACCCAGGTATGCAAATGTCACTTATGTTCGCCAACACCTTTACTCATATTTGTCCCCATGAGAATTTAAGTCATGCTTCTTTTGTTATGTCATATGCTCTGGTTTAGGTGTACTTGTACTTTTTTTTGAAAAGGAGGTCATCCCCCGGCCTCTGCGTCGGATAGATGCATGCGGCCACGAAGGTGTACTCGTATACAGACAATGTACGGTACATCTATAGGCCTCTTTAAATTAAGCGTGGCGCTTAGGTTAATATGGCCTTCTTTAAAGAAACTTAAACATGGTTTTAATTTTGGTTAATGAACTAGAGAAATTATTGTCATAACTAGTGGAAGTAATATATGATGGAGATAAATCAAGGCTATACTTTCATTGCATCGTTATCTTAGCCTTGCTCGAGTTATGCTAAAACATACAAAGTTGGGTGAACAATAAAATAAAAAATTAATAATATTATAAACAAGTAAAATAATAATAATAATAATAATAGTAATAATAATTATAATAAAATAATTTAGGCTCCCCGATGCCAAATCGGCAGAGCCCATGTTTGTCTCCATGTTTGTTTTCTTTTTGTTTGAATAAAAACAGGTACAAAAATAAGTGTGGGGGAGATCTCTTATGCATAACGGACACACATTCGAGAGCTCCCACCAACATATTGCACAACCTCGAACGATTATCATGCAGAAGGACATGACATCTAGTTTCAGAGATGGTTGACTGAACCTCTGTTTCTACCAAACTACTTCTGAATTCCTAAAACTCCTTCCTCTACAACGATGGTTTGTGCAACCTCTCCCTCAAGTCCCTACAACTTTGAGTTTAAATAAACAAAAATTGTTATCACTAAAATTAAACTCAAATGAAACAACCGTTACTCCCTGCATATCTTGAACCACACTTCGTTTAAAAATCTAAAAAGACATGTTCATAACATTTTTGAGATAGAAGCTTGCAGGAAGTTTGTTCCTCGTACATGCACTTATGCTTGTGGGAAAATATTCTATAAGAGTAATCATGTTGACTAAGTTGTTGTGAGGTGTGATATAGTTCTGACTTAGAAATATTACCATTTCTATTCAAAGCACTTGGAAAATTTATTTTGATAAAATTATAAAACCATAGTATCACATACTCCTCAATTGGTGAGCAATACCTACCAAGGCCATATGACAATGAAATACATTCAAATACAAAACCATAGTCATATGATTCATGGTGAGCTTTGTCAAATTGTTGTGACCCAATGTTGAGATTCTTTTCATGCACCCATGATAAAGATTCACGCACACTTTTCATCCATCAATATAAAGCTCTATGTCAAATATCTCTCTCCAAAAGTTATCAAAAGAGTACGGGCTATGCAAAAATATAAGAATAAAAGATGCCATGCCAAAGAAGCATGAGCCAAATAAAAGATGCCATGCCAAAGAAGCATGAGCCAAAAAAAAAAAACAGAAAAACAATGGGTACAAAGATGCCCGCCTGAGAGAAAACAATGGGTACAAAGATACCCACCGGACAGAATAAAGATATCCCATACTTTCAAAGATTTCAAAAAGGGAGAGATATGACATTGGGGTTCACAAAAATACAAAAAGATTCACACACTTGCACAATCTTGACAAAGTGTATGACTAGAGTTGACATTTTTTTACATCACTATGCACTAAGTTGTCATCCCCCTAGTTGAGGAGCATGATGAGTAGTAAGTACCGTGTGATTCTTGGTATTTATCAAGTTCGTGATTGGATTTTGCTGCAACTGAAGCGAATCATGCGTGCAAGCAATCAATTGGTAGTTGCGATTCTGTAAGATTCTTATTTGTTTCCTGTGCTGCAGGATTTTGATTTTTGGTAGAATTTTGTCCAAATTTCGCTCATTTTTTGTTCAAAAATTCAAATAATTTTGATTCAGTCTTTTCGTCTGGAATTTTCCAAAAAAAATCCGAAATTACCGAATTTCACCAATTTCGTCTGGGGCGGTAAAATTTGCAAAATGAAATCCAAATCCTTGGGCGCATCCCGGCCTCATCCATCAACCTCCTAGGCTTTGTGGAGCTGTAACGAAGCTTCGGCTGTGTAACACTCCCAGTGTCATGCTACAGTAATCCCCTGTTAATGCTGCCATGTCATCATGTTACTGTTGCTAATCTTCACATGATCCAAATCACCATTCAAATTCAAATCCAATCTAAAATCAAAAACTCATATTTGTCAGACATGAAATATAAATTGTTCATCTTGTGGCAAATAGTCATTTGTTAATACTGGTGGTGAGCCAACATTTTTGCAAGGTGCTTAAATGGCCTAAACCAATTAAAGCAGTGGCTAAAACAATTGTTTAAATGCCATTTTTATTTATAAAAAATTGCAACCTATTTCAAAAGCCTCACAATCTTTTGTGGCAGTGCCCAATAATTCTTTGAAATTGTTTTGGCCAGTGGCTTATTTTTGCAAAGTCAGTTGTGTCTAAAAGAAAAAGCAAAAGCTAGTGGAAAAAGAAAAAAAGAAAAAAAAAAGAAAAGAAAAAGGAAAAGCAAAGGGGTGGGAGAGCCCCTGGCCTTCCCATGGGCCTCGGCCCATCCCAGCAGGCCGGCCCCCTCCCCCTCCCGGGTTGCTTCCTGTTCCTCCGACCGGGCGGGACAGAGCGCGCCCGTCGCCGTCCAACCACCTCGCCGGCGACGCCCGACGAGGGGATAAGGCTTCGGATGCCTCGGTCCTCTCCCCCCGCTCTCCACTGTCGCCCGCTCCGCCTCTCCCTCTCCCACCCGATCCCTCCTTGCTCTCCCCCTCATTCCCCACCTCAACCGAGCGCTGCCGTCACCATGGTTGTGCCGTAGCCGCGGCCACCGCCCACCCCGCACGTCGCTAGCACGTCCACAAGACGCGCCGTCGACCTCTACCTCAACTACGCCTCTTCATCGAGCTCGAGGAGCACCGCAGGCCGCGGATCGAGCCGCCCCCTGCCGCCTCGGTCGCCGGCGATCCCCTTCTTCCCCGTCGACGTTCTGCAGCTCCTAAACCGTTAAGGGCCTACGTGTGAGCCACGCGGTGAGCTTCTCCGTCTCCTGCTCCTCCTCGTTAATCCCCTCGCACGACGTAGCAAGCTCGACGTCTCGCCCGTGAGCCCACCGCCGCAGTTCACCTCGCCCCGAGGCCATGCACTCTGTCGTGCTCGCCTGAGCACCGCATCGAGTTCCCGGTGCTTCCAGGAACCCAACGCGCACGCACACGCTCCCTCCCGTGCCTCCTCGCGCCGTCCCCGATGAGCGCCCGAACGCATCGCCGCGGAGCTCACCGCCGGCAAGGCTCCGGTGACCATTTGGTCACGGGCTCAAGCCCGTTGGACTCGCCGCACCTCGGGGATCCTCCCAAGCCTTTCTATCCGCTCTATAGCGCGCTGCTTCGCCATCTTCGTCACACACCCGAGCCATATCGCCGCCACGACTCAACGCCGACGGCCCTGCCGACCTCCCCTGCTCGTTCTGCCGCCACCAACCGAAGCAGGATGAAGAGCCCGTTCGGAAGAAACTAACCGCACGCCAAATGGTGCCCACTAGCTCAATTCCGGCGAGGTCCGGCGCCCCTCCGCTGCAGGAACGCTCACCGGAGCTCCCCAACGCCAGCGCCGAGAGTGGACGTCCGGATCCACCTTGCTAGGTCAGTGCCCCGTGGCCCCAGGGGCCCGGATGGCCTTGTTGACCCAGTCAACGGCTGACTGGGCATCGGCCAGTCACTGCCAGTGGGTCCCCCGTGGGCCCTGTTGACTAGTCAACTAGTCTGTTGACCGCTGATGCAGCAATGACGCCATGATGACGTCATATTTCCTTTTCTATCGATTTAGATATCTAAAGTAATTCCAGAATATTGTTTAAATTTTGAAAATTCATAGAAAATAAACCGTAGCTCGGATGAAAATGTTTTCTACATGAAAGTTGCTCAGAAAAATCCAACGAATCCGAATACGTGGTCGACCCTGAGGGGTACCCGCGCGAGCATATTTGAGAGTGATGAGGAGTCGGGTTGACCTGGAGGGTGCCCGCGAGATAATTACGAGGCATGGCCGGGCATTCCTAGCCCTTGCCGCAAGTCCTCGAGACGGGGCAACGGGGTCACATCTTTCGTGGGTCTCTGCTTGTTACGGCGCGTTCCTAATCCACTATGATTTGGATATTTGATCCGAGGGGCCTATGGCCTGATAGCACTAACCATCACGTGGGCATAGTATGGGCGTTCTGCGTCGTATGCATCAGCCGAAGCTAAAGAGACGTCAGCGACTGAGCGGCGCGCGTCGGGTTGGACTGCGTAAGCACCTGCCTTTTTTAAGGAGGTAGCTAGGTCTGCTCACCGGCCGCATACACAACGTGCAGGAGTTCCCGGGGAGATGGCCCATGACCCCTGGGGCATAGGTTTAGTCCGGCGTGCTGGCCTCTCTATTAAGCCTAGGTCGGGTTGCGGCGTATTGTTTGGCCGAGGCCGGGCATGACCCAGGATAGTGTGTCCGGCCAGAGTTAATCGAGCGTGGTGGGTAAGTTGGTGCACCCCTGCAGGGAAGAACACATCTATCGATAGCCTGTCCTACGGTAACGGACACTTGGAGTTGTATCCCGATCGATACAACTAGAACTGGATACTTGGGATAGTATGGCTCTGGGATTGCTTTCTCGCAGGGAGTCGAGAAAGGATCTCTAAAGTACCTCCCTTTGATAATGTTGCATATGTAGTGTAGATCCTTGCTTGCGAGTACTTTGGATGAGTACTCACGGTTGCTTTGCTCACCTTTTTCCCCCTTTCTTCTTCTTTCCGGTTGATGCAACCAGATGTCGGAGCCCAGGAGCCAGATGCCACCGTCGATGCCTACTACCACGTGGAGACCGCCGACGACCAGGAGTAGTTAGGAGGTTCCCAGGCAGGAGGCCTTGCCTTTTCGATCGTTGCTACTTTTGTGCTAGCCTTCTTAAGGCAAACTTGTCTAACTCATGTCTGTTCTCAGATATTGTTGCTTCCGCTGACTCTTGTGTATTCGAGCTTATGTATTCGAGCCCTCAAGGCCCCTGGCTTGTAATATAAAGCTTGTATTATTTTAATTTGTGTCTAGAGTTTTGTTGTGATATCTTCCCGTGAGTCCTTGATCTTGATCGTACACATTTGCGTGTATGATTAGTGTACGATTGAATCGAGGGCGTCACACGCTGCCATAACTTTGAAGCGCCGTGAACCGGAGGACACCTCCCGGTGACGGTGGGGAGGCCTCGCTCTGGCAGATGCATTGGTTAATCATGTCCATGCCTCCGAGTTTCCCCTGCAATCCATACCATGGCGATGTGGTCCCTCTCCCGAGCTTCCCTTTGATTGTAGATCCCCTGTGAGCCCTTGCCTGCGCAGCACCTTCAACCCTATCTCCTCGTGCGTGCTTCCTCGGACACGAGCCACTCCACTAAGAGAAATATGTCAACTTGTGACCTTCTCTTAGTGACCCCAACTGAATTGGTCGTAAATCGACGGCCATTTCGCTTGGAAGGGCTCAAACCCTGAAATTGCCTTAACCAAATGGTCATAAAGTAGACAAGAGTGGTCGACGACCTTATTTCTACCTGATTACGACCAATATAAATGGTCATGAGGTTCTGAACGTGGATGCATTGTTACTTAAGGTGTCGCTCAAGGTGGGCTTGGGCCTCGGTGGATCAAGGCCACCTCCTTTTTGGAAAAAAAATCTGTGTGCCATGTAGGCCTCGGCCCATCCAGGAAGAAATGTGGGATGCCCTCATATTACTAAAAAAAACATATATTCGGCCCAACGAAAATGGGAAAATAACAAGTTTTTCGTTATTACCATTTGGTAAGGATGGTCAGTTATCTGAAAAATAAGTTTTCATTATTGTCTAAAAAACATGTTTTTCATTGTATAACTCTAAAAAGGTTTTTCCTTATAGAAAAATCTCGAAGCCAATTAAACAATATAAAATTATAAAAATAGGAAAATAATGAACTTCTTCGTGAATCTTGCTATATGATTTAGCAATTAGAAAACAAAGCGTGTAATTCAAAAAAAATGTTAATGTTAATACATATTTCAAAAAATGTAATCATGTGTTTAAAAAACTAAATGTGTGTATTTGAAAAGTTTCATGCACATAAAAAATGATAATCATAAATAATATTAGATATGTATAAAAAGTTTCATGTGTATGCAGAAATAGTTATCAATAATATTAGATATATATATATGGAAAAGTAGATAACAAAAAAAGATTTTCTAAAAATGTTAATCATGTATTTAAAATTTTCTAACCAATATCAACAATGTTTTACATGTATAAAAAAAGTACAATGTGTAAAAACAAATATAGACATCAAAACGTATGTATGAAAAGATGTTTTTTTGTTGGGCATATATGAAAATATGTTAATCATGTATTTGAAAAAAGTTAAACATATATACACAATATGTACAATGTGTCTTAAAAATGTAGACATGTGTTCAAAATTTTAGACATCAAAACATTTATTAAAAATGTTAATGATGAAACTAAACACCGTTAATACCTATCAAAAATGTTTCTAGTGTACACAAATTTTTTCATAAAATGTGGTCTAATATTGTTGAAAAATGGAGAAGTTTTTTTGAAACAAATATTTGTTAGGTTCTTCACAAAAGAACTCATTTTAAGATCTCGAAAAATGAGAAATGAATATGCGGAAATTTGTCTTTTTCACGAGAGATGGATCAAAAACTTTTTACACCCAACCATTTGGTCAATTGTACATTAAATATGTACTACTAGTTTAGAAATTTGATTTGGTCCATTTTCGCAACAAATATATGGTAGGTTCTTCACAAAAAAACCTCATTTTGGGCAATAAAAAATGGAAAATTGATTTTTTGTCCACAAAAATAAAAACTCCCTTAGGAAACATTGTTAGTCATTGCAAGATGCACCCTTGTGCACTATATTAGATCATTCGAACAAACTACGCCATGAATTTTTCGTGATCGTTTCAAAATGCGATCAAAACGGCTAGCATAACCGTTCCTAGCTGGTGGTTGAATCTTGGAAAACTTTCGGTGTTTCTCTGATAAAATAGATACTTTTGTACATAAAAATGATTTTTGGGAAAAATAAATTGCAAACTCTGAGGCAGCTGCAGTTCAAATTTGACCCGCTTCGTGCTGAATCGGCGGAAATTTGTCTTTTTCACGGGAGGTGGATAAAAGCTTTTGACACCCAACCATTTGGTCAAATGTGCATTAAATATGGCCTAATATTTTAGAAATTTTATTTGGTCCAATTTTGCACCAATTATTTGGTAGGTTCTTCACAAAAAACCTCATTTTGCAACAATTATTTGGTAGGTTCTTCACAAAAAACCTCATTTTGGGCGCCGCCTGGACCCTCGTGCCCAGGTGCTTGCTCCCCCTGATGTGTTCTCAGTGCCAAATATTCTCAAATATTCCAGAAAAAATCATATTTCAATTTCAGGGCAATTGGAGAACTTTTATTTTCGGGTTATTTTTATATTGCACGGATAATTCAGAAAACAGACAGAAAAATACTATTTTTACTTTATTTCAACTAAATAACAGAAGGTAGAGAGAGGGTACAGAAGGTTGTGCTTTCTAACTTCATCCATCTCATGCTCATCAAAAGGAATCCACTAACAAGGTTGATCAAGTCTTGTTAACAAACTCATTCTGAACAACATGGAACCGGAGAAATTTCGAATAACACTATGTTACCTCAACGGGGATATGCACATCCCCAATAATAAGAATATCATATCTCTTTTTGACAGTAGGAAGAGGAAATTCAAAACCTCCAATAATAATCGATGGAATTTTCCAATAGAATTTATACTGTGGACTTGAGGTTGTTTCCTCGGAAAGTGTACCGTATGCTCATTACCATTAACATGAAAAGTGACATTGCCTTTGTCGCAATCAATAACAGCCCATGCAGTATTCAAAAAGGGTCTTCCAAGAATAATAGACATATTATCGTCCTCGGGAATATCGAGAATAACAAAGTCCCTTAAAATATAACGTTTGCAACCACAACAGGCACTTCCTCACAAATACTGACAGGTATAGCAGTTGATTTATCGCCCATTTGCAAAGATATTTCAGTAGGTGTCAACTTATTCAAATCAAGTCTATGATATAAAGAGAGAGGCATAACACTAACACCGGCTCCAAGATCACATAAAGCAGTTCTAACATAATTTCTTTTAATGGAGCATGGTATAGTAGGTACTCCTGGAACTCCAAGTTTCTTTGGTATTCCACCCTTAAAAGTATAATTAGCAAGCATGGTGGAAATTTCAGCTTCCGGTATCTTTCTTTTATTTGTAACAATGTCTTTCATACACTTAGCATAAGGATTCATTTTGAGCATATCAGTTAATCGCATATGCAAGAAGATAGTCTAATCATTTCAGCAAAGCTCTCAAAATCCTCATCATCCTTTTTCTTGGATGGTTTGGGAAGTAAAGGCATGGGTTTATGAACCCATGGCTCTCTTTCTTTACCGTGCTTCCTAGCGACAAAGTCTCTCTTATCATAACATTGATTCTTTGATTGTGGGTTATCAAGATCAACAACAGGTTCAATTTCTACATCCTTATCATTACTAGGTTGAGCATTAACATGAACATCATCATTAACATTATCACTAGGTTCATGTTCATTACCAGATTGTGTTTCAGCATCAGAAATAGAAATTTTATTGGGATTCTCAGGTGTGTCGGCAACAGGTTCACTAGAAGCATGCAAAGTCCTATAATTTTTCTTTTTCTTCTTTTTAGAAGGACTAGGTGCATCTACATTATTTCTCTAAGAATCTTGCTTAATTCTCTTAGGATGGCCTTCAGCATACAAAGGTTCCTGAGTCATTTTACCAGTTCTAGTAGCCACTCTAACAGCATATTCATTATTCTTATTATTCAATTCATTGAGCAAATCATTCTGAGCTTTAAGTACTTGTTCTACTTGAGTGGTAACCATAGAAGCATGTTTACTAATGAGTTTAAGTTCACCTTTAACTCTAGACATATAATCACCCAAGTGTTCAATCATATCGGAATTGTATTTCAATTGTCTACCAATATAAGCATTGAAGTTTTCTTGTTTGACAATAAATTATCAAACTCATCTAAGCATTGGCTAGCAGACTTATAACGAGGAATATCACCTTCATCAAATCTATAGAGAGAATTTACCTTTACTATCTGTGTCGGGTTATCAAGACCATGTGTTTCTTTAATAGGTGATGAATTAAAACCATGTATTTCTTCAACAGGCGGTAAATTAAGACCATGTATCTCTTCAATAGGAGGTAAATTCTTAACATCTTCAGCTTTAATACCCTTTTCTTTCATAGATTTCTTTGCCTCTTGCATATCTTCAGGACTGAGAAATAGAACACCCCTCTTCTTCGGAGTTGGCTTAGGAGTTGGTTCAGGAAGCGTCCAATTATTTTCATTTGTCAACATATTATTCAATAGAATTTCAGCTTCATTTGGTGTTCTTTCCCTGAAAACAGAACTAGCACAACTATCCAGGTAGTCTCTGGAAGCATCGGTTAGTCCATTATAAAAGATATCAAGTATTTCATTTTTCTTGAGAGGATGATCAGGCAAAGCATTAAGTAATTGGAGAATCCTCCCCCAAGCTTGTGGGGGACTCTCTTCTTCAATTTGCACAAAATTATATATTTCCCTTAAAGCAACTTGTTTCTTAGGAGCAGGGAAATATTTAGCAGAGAAGTAATAAATCATATCCTGGGGACTACACACACAACCAGGATCAAGAGAACTAAACCATATCTTAGCATCACCCTTTAATGAGAACGGAAATATTTTAAGGATATAGTAATAGCGAGTTTTCTCATCATTAGTGAACAGGTGGCTATATCATTTAATTTAGTAACATGTGCCACAACAGTTTCAGATTCATAGCCATAGAAAGGATCAGATTCAACCAAAGTAATTATATCAGGATCAATAGAGAATTCATAATTGTTATCAGTAACAAAGATAGGTGAAGTAGCATAAGCAGGATCATATTTCATTCTAGCATTCAGAGTTTTTTGTTTAAGCTTAGCTAATAATTTCTTAAGATCACTTCTATCATTGCAAGCAAGAAAGTCTCTAGCAGTTTCTTCATCCATAACATAGCCCTCAGGCACAATAGGCAATTCATACTTAGGGGGAGAGTCTTCATCATCACTTTCATCAATATTATCAGTTTCAATAATTTCAGTCTCTCTAGCCCTAACAAGTTGTTCATCAAGAAATTCACCAAGTGGCACAGTAGTATCAAGCATAGAAGTAGTTTCATCATAAGTATCATGCATAGCAGAAGTGGCATCATCAATAACATGCGACATATCAGAATTAATAGCAGAAGCAGGTTTAGGTGTCGCAAGCTTACTCAAAACAGAAGGTGAATCAAGTGCGGAGCTAGATGGCAGTTCCTTACCTCCCCTTGTAGTTGAGGGATAATTTTTTTCTCGTCTTTCAAGTTCTTCATAGTTACCAGCAGATATAAATCCCATCTGACTCAAAGAATAGAGCTAAGTTCCCCGGCAACGGCGCGAGAAAATAGTATTGATAACCCACAAGTATAGGGGATCACAACAGTTTTCGAGGGTAGAGTATTCAACCCAAATTTATTGATTCGATACAAGGGGAGCCAAAGAATATTCTCAAGTATTAGCAGTTGAGTTGTCAATTCAATCACACCTGTATAACTTAATATCTGCAGCAAAGTATTTAGTACCAAAGTAATATGGAAGTAACGGTAACGGTAGCAAAAGTAATATTTTTGGGTTTTGTAGTGATTGTAACAGTAGCAACGGAAAAGTAAATAAGCAGAGAACAATATGTGAAAAGCTCGTAGGCATTGGATCGGTGATGGAGAATTATGCCGGATGTGCTTCATCATGTAACAGTCATAACATAGGGTGACACAGAACTACACTACTAGGAAAAGGGCTATAGATAATATCGACACTAATGGCGCACCACACATGTGGTGCGCCACTACTATATACTAATGGCGCACCATGTGTTGGTGCGCCATTAGTGTCCAAATACTAATGGCGCACCACATCCACAGTGCGCCACTAGTAATTTTTTTTTTCAAAAGTACTAATGGCGCACCAGGGGATAGTGCGCCATTACTAGTTTTAACTATTACTAGTTTTAACTAGTAATGGCGCACCAGTAAGAGATGCGCCATTGCTATCTATACGTATGGCGCACCCCCTACCAGTGCGCCATTGCTATCACCCCTTATCCCCTCCCTCTAGTCAAGTTCTCTCCCCTCCCCTTCCTCCTGACACACCCACCCACCTCCCTCGACTTCGATCTAGATCGGGAAGCCCCGGCCACTGACTCCTCGTCACCGCCGCCATGCACGCCGGCCATTTCCCGCGAGACCCGGCGGCGCGTAGAACGCCCCTTTCCTCCCCTCCCCCAGCGCCTTCCACACATCCGGCGCTCGCGGCCTCCAGTCTCACCCGCGGCTAGGATTCCGCCCCTGTCCATTTTTCTGGAGGTCGGGCATGGCGCGGGCGGGCCAAGCGCCGGCTATGAGGGCGCAGGATCCGGGGGCAGGGCTCCCTTCTCCTCACGCTGCAGCCGCTGGCCTCCTCCTACTCGAGGAGGAGGAGATGGAACAGGTGGGGCGCACCTAGCCCCCAAGGTCGCCGCTGTCGAGGGCTTCTACGACCTGGATCCCGACCTCCACGGCGCCGTCGTCCAGCAACTCGAGGTCAAGGTGCTCCCCCTTCTCTGCTTGATTCGGTCCGGCAGCCGCGGATGTGGATGTGGGTTCCTCACGCCACTTTGTCTGCCCTGTTCGTGATGTGCTGCAGGAGAAGTCCACTCACGCGATGTGCCCGTCCATGGAGAGGAGCAGCAGCAGCTCAAGGTCGATTTTCTCCTCCACTCCTCTCTCATTTTGAAATCCAAGGCTGGCTTGGGTTACCTCATGTGTTTACTTGCTTCCTATTTGCTTGCTTGTTGCTGCTCTTACTCATGGCCGTCTAGATTAGCTAGCATTCTTAGGCAACCTATGGTGGTCACTGTTTTTCTCATGTGATTCAACCCTACAAATACTCTGCCTGTTTAAAGTATGAAACAAATTGCTTGGTTTGCTGCTGGTCTGAATCCACTCACATGCTTGACAGAATTCAACTTGCTGCTATTGCTGTCACACCCTAGTGCTTATAATGAGATAAACATCGTTGCATTGTTTGCTTGCTTGCTGCCTCAAGAATACATTCCCCATGAACACATTTTTTTAATTTGACTATACATTGAAATGAAGCCTTTGTTAAGTATACACTGCAAAATTCAGTTAACAGTAGCCTAACTGAATTTTCTGTTTTTGAATTTATAAACTCACTTTATATTCTGTTTATAAATTAACAGTAGCTTCAAAATTAAGTATCATTGGCATGGATAAACTGTTATTTTATTTTGTGGAGGATAAAGTTCAAATCATGAATAATGGCATTACAAGTGAACTTGGCACAGTTACACATGTCCTGAACCTCATAGAATCTGACACTAGCAAGTCTTCATTGGCATGCAAGTACTACTTTTACATTGTCATGACAGGAACAATTAATTTGACATGTATCATTGGTACTGCTAAAACATTTTGTTCATGTTTCAACAAATTTGGTGAAGACTGCTAAAATATATGATCAGGAACAATTAATTTGTTGTGTTTTAACATATCTTGCCACTACTCTGTAGTTAAAGCACAACATGAGGCTGCAGCAGAAGCTTGAGGAATGCAGGGGCTAATGATTGTACTCATCAACCAAAATTACCGGCGTTGTCAACCATGCTTTGAACTTTTGGAGATCAACCTGTACGGTTGTACCATGAAGATTTTTGGTAACTACCTCAACTCTCATGAGATGATTAGCTTAGAAAATCGAAATATTTTCTCATTAATTTCAGCTCTTCTGATGAGGCACATAGTTTTGTGCTTGGGGTGCTCAAAAAGAATAGGATGCTTTCTTCTTTATACATCTCGTGTGCTTATCCTTGTCTCAGAACAGAAAGGAAAAAAGAATACTTGGTGTTTACATGGAAAGGACGCTGCTATGGTTATTGTGATCTCAAAGTTTGCATAATTTCTTCTAATGTTTTATTCACTCTTTTACTGGCTTCCCTGTCTTTGGTTTTTTATTTGTGGCGCTTAGTTGCTCACCTGGCATGCTCTGTTACCCAAGCTGCAGTTTAAGGATTCAAGTGGTGATTGCAACCCAAAACATTGCGAAGAATCTGCTGCCAGAGGCTTCATTATGCACACCTTTTCTTTTTTACAAAATGGAGTCTGATCTGCTGTCATCACATCAACAGGTATGCCTACATCACCAATGTTTCTACAGTGACATTTATTCACACACAAATGAAGATATTCTAAGGTTAGAACGAACATCACCTTCAGCACCTGGTGTGTATCGTAGTTGGATAACAGCAGATTGCGCAGTGGGCCTCTCGGTGGTGTGAAAATCCGGCAAAAGATATCACCTGATCATATATTTGATTATACTTCTGGTTGCTCATTCATATATAAAGAATAGAATATAATGGACAAACCAGGTTATATTGCCGCGAGTGTCCTAGATGGGGTGTGTTCTGCATTAAGAATAGTAGATGTAGCTTTCTTATGAGCCCTGTTTAGTGCATACATCTCCCTTTCCCTTTGTCTCTTCAACTCTTTATGACCTGCCATTTGGCCTACGTGGACGAAATCTTTACGTAGGCTCGAGTTGGTGATATATTTAAGTTACTTACCTGAGTTGGTGATTTTGAATAGGTTCTCAAATGGGGTCTCTAAGTCGTCACGCTGAGTCGTAATTATTGACATTTTCCTTGTTACAAAATGAGCTCTGGTTTGATTTGAAGGAATTTGGGTCATGAAATGGAGCCTGATCAGACGTCATCACATCAACATTTATGCCTATACCACCAATGTCAGTACAGTAACATTTTTTCACACACAAATGGAGTCCCAAATTCGTTAGGATGAGAGGATGCCATATGCAATGTCTCAATCAGGATCTTAGTGTTCCCAATCATGGTTGTTGTACATGAAAGATTTACTTGAGCCATAAACAGGATGGTTGCGGGAGAATAATAAGTACAATGATTTGGTGTTTTCAACGCTTTGAACCGATGAGAATTCTTCAAGCCTACCTATAGCCACTAGGGCTCCTATCAAAATTCATTGCCATTATTATCTTACTCATACTATATTCACACCATGTAATTCTGGAAATATATGTTCATATCTAGTTCTGCATAAAAAATGACAGTATTGACATGTTATAAATAGTTTGTTTGTCTTTCTGTTTATTTTGTTACATTTTGCAGGGATAAAGTGAAGAAAAAGAAGAAAAGATTACTAGAAGATTAGTTTTAGGATTTTCTTTTATTTCCTTGCAATTTTCCTTTTATTGGATACTTGTAAAGACATTGTAATATTCTTACTATAATAAAAATTATGATTTTATTTCATTTTTTGTTTTTAAATTATTTTTCCTTATAGGTTGTTTTCTGTAAATTTGTTTTTTTGTTTTCCAAATACATTACTAGTGGCGCATTTAAGCCCTTATTAGTGGCGCACCTTCCTTTATTACTAGTGGCGCACCTATAAGGCTATTAGTGGCGCACTTGGAGGGAATACCAGTGGAGAACCTAAGGGTTAGTAGTGGCGCACCATGTGGTGCGCCATTGGTATTTGGATTACCAATGGCGCACCTGTGGTGCGCCATTAGTAAAAAATTCTACTGGCGTGATGCTAGTGGCGCACCTGTAGTGCGCCATTAGTAGGCAAAACAGGTGCGCCACTAGCAGGCCTTTTCCTAGTAGTGCTAGCTCCAATTCATCAATGTAATGTAGGCATGTATTCTGAATATAGTCATACGTGCCTATGGAGAAGAACTTGCATGGCATCTTTTGTCCTACCCTCCCGTGGCAGCGGGGTCCTAATGGAAACTAAGGGATATTAAGGCCTCCTTTTAATAGAGTACCGGACCAAAGCATTAACACATAGTGAATACATGAACTCCTCAAACTATGGTCATCACCGGGGGTGGTCCCGATTATTGTCACTTCGGGGTTGCCGGATCATAACACATAGTAGGTGACTATAGACTTGCAAGATAGGATCAAGAGCTCAAATATATTCATGAAAACATAATAGGTTCAGATCTGGAATCATGGCACTCGGGCCCTAGTGACAAGCATTAAGCATAGCAAAGTCATAGCAACATCAATCTCAGAACATAGTGGATACTAGGGATCAAACCCTAACAAAACTAACTCGATTACATGATAAATCTCATCCAACCCATCACCGTCCAGCAAGCCTACAATGGAATTACTCACGCACGGCGGTGAGCATCATGAAATCGGTGATGGAGGATGGTTGATGATGACGACGGCGACGGATTCCCCTCTCCGGAGCCCCAAACGGACTCCAGATCAGCCCTCCCGAGAGAGTTTAGGGCTTGGCGGCGGCACCGTATCGTAAAACGCGATGAATCTTTCTCTTTGATTTTTTTCTCCCCGAACACGAATATATGGAGTTGGAGTTGACGTCGATGGAGCTCCAGGGGGGCAGGCGCGCCCCCCACCCTCGTGGAAAGGGTGTGGGCCCCCTGGCCTTGATTCCTTCGCCAATATTTTTTATATTTTCCAAAAATAATCTCCGTGAAGTTTCACGTCATTCCAGGAACTTTTGTTTCTGCACATAAATAACACCATGGCAATTCTGCTGAAAACAGCGTCGGTCCGGGTTAGTTCCATTCAAATCATGCAAGTTAGAGTCCAAAACAAGGGCAAAAGTGTTTGGAAAAGTAGATACGACGGAGACATATCAGCCGCCCGGGCAAGGGTCTTGCCGGGGTGGTCCACCTCGCCCCTTTGCGCTCCTGCGTTTCTGGTCTTGGCGTTGCCTTTGGTCGCCTTGTGCCTTCGGCTTCTCTCCGGCTTCCCTCCTCTGCCCTGCTTAGTGTGGCCGTGGGCGCGGCTCCGACTGTCTGTGCACAAGTAAAGGGGTAAAAAGGAGTGCCCCTACTTCTGTACACCGACAGGAGCCCCCAGGCCTGGGCCACACATAAGCGCGACACGTTGTTGGGCTAGGCCCAAAATGGTGCGCGGGCAGTCAGGTTGGGATTTTACCGCAGTAATTTTTTTGTCCATTGTGCTTCCCCACGACCCACATTGAACGCGCGACGTGGAGGGTCGTGTGTGACGTGGGGGTCATGCGTGGGGCGGTTCCCGCATGCATGCCTCACATCGCAGTTAATGGGAAAAGAGGCGGCCCACGCCTTCCCCGTAAAAAGGAATAACTGCGGGCGCGCTGCTCATATACCCTTCGTGCTTTCTCCAATCTCGGAACCGCCATCCCCTTCTCCTTCCTTTGCAAGATTTCTCCTTTGCTCCCCGCCGTCGCATCTCCGTCGCCCTTCTCCCTTCGCCTCTCTCGCAGCCGCCATGGCGCCCAAAACCAGCAAAGGCAAGGGAGTGGCCAAGGACGCCGGGGAGAAGGAGCCACCGGAGAGTGAGTTGGCGGTGCGGCGGACGCAGCACGCCTACTTCCCGTCGACGGTCGACGCGGTCGCACTCCGGAACTACTTCAAGCTCCTGTGGGGGTGCAACACGGGAAGCGAGACGACGGGGCATCCAGCCACGCGCGCCATCCCCGCCGCGTTCGCCGAAGCCGACCCGAATCGGTACCCATTCTTTGTCGACTACTTTTCTTGCGGCCTCTGCCCCCTTCTCTGATTTCTTCAGCGACATCATGCACACCTATGTCTTACGCCTTCTGGATTTTACTCCGAATGCTGTGGCGTGCATGGCCCTTTTCGCCCATCTCTGTGAGGGCTTCGCCGGAGTGCATCCCAACACGGCGCTCTTCCGCCACTACTTCTTCCCTTGTATCCAAAAGGGGGGCGCCATTTCCGGTTGTGTCGCCTGGATCCCAAGGACCCAGGAGAAGAGGACATGTCCGGACGGAGGCCAGAAGGAGAGGTGGGAGGAGTGGCGGGGCCGGTGGGGCTGGACTGAAGAGAAGGACCCGCCGGACTTTTGCCGGGTCCGCCACGCACCGCCGGTCCACAGGAGCGACTGGAGCGATATCGACGTGAATGACAAGAAGCTCACAGTCGCCACCACCAGGATTCTTCGTCTCACCGAGGCCGGGCTCACCCTTGAGATGATCGGAGCGGATTTCATCCGCCGCCGAATCGCTCCGCTGCACAACAAGGGGAGGCCGGCCTGGCTCTTCACGAACGCCGCCGACATCATGAGGCTCCGCCCCGGCTTGGATCACAACCTCACGGTGATGGGGCACACCCACTTCTGCCAGCGGCTCTTCCAGCTCGACGTAAACCGCGACGGCGAGGTCGAGCGGTCCGGCAAGGCCGCGAAGGCTGGCAAGATCACCAGGGGGCCCTTGTTTAAGTTGCCGGCGGGGGTGGTCCCGCTGACCAACAACTCGCGTCAAAACGACATCATCGCCATGATGCCATAGTTCAACGTGAACGGCCTTGTCCCAAATTGGGCCGAGCTGTCAAATTGGGACGAGTTTTTTGACACCTTGGAGGAGAAATACGTCAGCGTCGAGCCGCGGCTCGTCTAGGACACCACCCAGGAGGAGCTGGACTACATCGCCGCCAGGGCGGCGGAGGCGGAGCTCGCCAGGGAGGTCGGGAGCACCGGCGGCGTGGAGGACAAGGCCGCAACAGAGGCAGAGGAAAAGGAGCTCGCCCAGTGGGCGGAGTCCGCTGGGGAAGCCAGCAGCGCCGGCACCGGGGCCCCTCTGGTCGAAGATGTGGTCGACGAGTCGTCGCCGGAGGAGGCCGAGGCTATCGACCCTCAGGTCTTGGGGAGAGGGTGAGTCCTGCGGCAGGCCACCTCTGGCGAGCCGGTCCGGCCCGGCAGGGCCGCGCAACTACGGCAAGCCCAGGAGACGTCCGCGCGCTAGACGAGGGCTGCGGTGGCGAAGAAAGTGGTGAAGGCTACGGTGGCGAAGAAGAAAGCATCCGCCTCTTCACCGTCCAAGCACGCTCAGACCCCACCTCCTTCCCCTCCTTCGGCAAACATCGACGCGGAGGTGCTACCTCTTGAGCACTGCGTTGGTTTTCCCTTGAAGAGGAAAGGGTAATGCAGCAAAGTAGCGTAAGTATTTCCCTCAGCAAAGTAGCGTAAGTATTTCCCTCAGCAAAGTGTTGGAAAATTAATATGATGAAGATAAACCCGGGGGCCATAGGTTTCACTAGTGGCGTCTCTCAAGAGCATAAGTATTTTACGGTGGGTGAACAAATTACTGTTGAGAAATTGATAGAATTGAGCATAGTTATGAGAATATCTAGTTATGATCATGTATATAGGCATCACATCCGAGACAAGTAGACCGACTGCTGCCTGCATCTACTACTATTACTCCACACATCGACCGCTATCCAGCATGCATCTAGAGTATTAAGTTCATAACAACAGAGTAACGCTTTAAGCAAGATGACATGATGTAGAGGGATAAATTCATGCAATATGATAAAAAATCCATCTTGTTATCCTCGATGGAAACAATACAATACGTGCCTTGCTGCCCCTACTGTCACTGGGAAAGGACACCGAAAGATTGAACCCAAAGCTAAGCACTTCTCCCATTGTAAGAAAGATCAATCTAGTAGGCCAAACCAAACTGATAATTCGAAGAGACTTGCAAAGATAACCAATCATACATAAAAGAATTCAGAAGATTCAAATATTGTTCATAGATAAACTTTATCATAAACCCACAATTCATCGGTCTCAACAAACACACCGCAAAAGAAGATTAAATCAAATAGATCTCCACGAGAGAGGGGGAGAACATTGTATTGAGATCCAAAAAGAGAGAAGAAGCCATCTAGTTAATAACTATAGACCCGAAGGTCTGAGGTAAACTACTCACACTTCATCGGAGAGGCTATGGTGTTGATGTAGAAGCCCTCCGTGATGGATGCCCCCTCCGGCGGAGCTTTGGAACAGGCCCCAAGATGGGATCTCGTAGGTACAGAAGGTTGCGGCGGTGGAATTAGGTTTTTGGCTCCACATCTATTCGTTTGGGGGTACGTAGGTATATATTGTAACACCCCAAATTTTTTTTGGTTTTATTAATTTCCTTTTATGGGAAGGAGGTTATTTAATTTTTTTTAAACCTCTCCTTCTCAAAACCTTTAAGGCAAGTATTTTATGTGTTTTTCTAAACATTTACTTTGGTCTTGAGGGCTTTTTATTTAGTGTTGACTCAACACAAATATTTTCCTTCGGTAAGTTTTTGAAATCTTTTCTTTTAAAAATAACCCTATGACTTATGGATTGATTCTTCCTCATTCGAAATTTTTCTTGCCATGACCTAGGTTGAATATTTTCTTCCAAAACCCCTCCCCCCACTTTGGGTCAAGTCAAATATCCAATCCCAGCAAGTTCAACCCATTTTTGATTTTATTCCTATTTATTTTATCCTCAAAACAATTTCTGTCATTTATTTTGAACCTTGGTGATTTACAAAGGAACCACCAGATCCCTTTTGAGTTTTGGTTCCAAACAAACTCCTCTGACTAGTCCTTAGTAACCTCAACCTAGATCCATTGGTTCCAAACAAATTTTCGCCTGCTACAAGTTTGGACTAGATTTGCCATTCTTGGTGAAATTCATTATTTTGCTTCCCCAATAATTCTGAGAAAAATCATGCGGCCTCCATATGCATCAAGAGACCTCTCCACCAAAGATCAGCTCCAGGAAAATTTTCCACATGCCAGAATCATTTCATCGAACAGTTGGCATGCACTGTTTCTGTTCAAATTCAGAAAGTTCAGAGTTTCAGTGATGGGTTCAGTCGACAGTGTCGTTTCTTCAGAGCCTCGGCGTCAATCTCACCAGTGCTCGCGCTGGCCTCTTGCTCACTGCTCCTCCTTCTTATCCACCGCGCCGCACGGTCGCCTGGACGGTTGCGAGCGTCGGCGGTGAGCTGGCAGAGGTGCATCGCCCCCGTGAGCGGCGGCAGCAGCACTTGCTGCGGCTGCCAGAGAGGCACAGCGAGGGACGGCGCCGTCCAGCACCGCCCACACCACCAGGAGCCTCCGCGTGGCCGTCCTCTTCTGTGGATGCGCTGCAGCACCGTCGCCGTGGCCTGAGATGCGCAGAGCGCGCTCTCTGCCGCCGACGAGCCCGTGAGGCCGTTTCGTCGAAGGCTTGTAGTATCGCCCAAGTTGTACCAAGATTAGCCTCTGGATGGGACCAGTAGACCAATCCGTAGCTGCCCAATTGCCTAACACCCCCGTTCGACCGCTGCCTTACCGTAATCATCGCTGGAGTTATCCCGTTCTCAGCAACCGCCTCGGACCGGCTATAAAATGGAGCCTCGAGCTCGCCTTCGACCCAAGCACCACTCCTACATCTCACCAAAGCCACGCCTAGCTACTAGGGAGACCTCGGGGAGGCCTTCTTCCCCGACTCCGGCCGCCCCGATCCGCTTCGGGCTCCGGCCCGATTCTCTCTGGTGAGACCACCCCCGCCTCCCAAACCTTGCCAGCAGCCTCATCATGCATCCACTCTTCCAACCCGAGCCCCAATTTGATGGTTGCAGCCCTCCTCGGCGAGATCCATCACCACCCGAACCACCGTCCGCCGGAGTAGAGGCCGCCGTCGACGTGGTCCTCGCCGACGACCAACTCCACCACCCACAGGTGCGGAAGAGCACCGTGAGTCAGTTGGTACCAACCACTTCCCCAACCTCGCCGTGGATCGACGCCGGCGGCCACCGCGGCCCTCGGGCGCCGGTGTGCCCTGTTTGAAATTCAAACCTGACGGGTGGGACCCGCTCGTCAGCTTTTTCTCTTTTTCGAAACATTTTCTGAAAACGCCTTCGGGCAAAATACATTTTCTAACTGAGGCGTTTTCTGTCCTTTTATGAACTAGCCCCTGGAAAGTTTCTGTTTGATTACAGATGGGTCCCTGGACTAAAACCTTAATAACTTTAAAACAAAAGATGATTTTGAGTTGATTCTTTTTCTGTCAGCTTTATTTTTCTGTCTAGTTTTTTATCATATTTATGTGAAAAATATTTGGGACAACTTTTATGCACACTTGGTATTTACGTTAGTACGCGTTCTCTTTATGCCGTAGATACCGGAGGAGGTGACGGAACCGCGAACTTCGCCGAGCTAGACTCCGACTACTCCGAACCAGGCCAGCATGTTTGAACCTTTGATATGATGAGTGTTTTGCATGTTTGCTTGAATAGTTAGTTCATGGCATGTTTATATGAGCATCGGTGAGTGTTATATTGCATGCAAGGCAACTACCAGTATGCTTCGAAACTTGATGTGATCATTTGATGGGGGATACATGATCATGTGGTGACATGAAAGGTGTTAAGATGGTATTGTTGAAGCATGCCAGTCTTATGTCAACCGTCAAACTCCACTGTTAACGTGGACCAAGCCACGTTACCGTCCGTCCCCTTTTTGTGCTACCACATGTTTTCTGCAAAGAATACGGTTTAGTAAGTTGCAAACCTCTTTCCTCGTACACACCAAAGAGAGGGGCCGTGATGAGGGTTCCATGGCCCTGGATTGAAGCCCGTCATCCGGTCAGGGGGCATGGGTGTTTCCGGTTGGGACCGAGAGGGGGGACCCCTTAGAGCGCGCGATATAAATTTGATCCCATGCTACGCGAGGTTGTAGCCTCCCCGTCTTAAGGTTTTTCTTGAACGTTGCCTAGGGTGATTCCTGGCAGCGGAATGTGGAATGGGTGTGTACTGGTTAGATGTGTTTCTCCTCAAATACCGTAAACGGAACTAGTCCTTTCTGACTACTGAAATCCGTTGGCTGTGGTTAAAAAGTACAAAACTCTGCAGAGTCAAAACCCATCCGAGTAACCGTGACCATGGTCAAGGATCTTGGTCAACATACCCATCTCAGTATCAGTATCAGTCTCAACGTCCGTCTCAGCGTCAGTCTCTGTGTCAGTCTCAGTGAAAATCCCCGATGAACAAACATGAGTCGTAAACTAGGTTGAATGTTATTCCTGTGGATGGACTAACCAGTTTATTATTACGTACATGAGTATTCCCTTGAGATGATTTAAATTCATGAGCTACTTGAATTCGAATAATGAAATATAAGCCCTTTATGTGATGTCGCTTAGACGTCCGACTGTGGCACTCTTGTTATTTACTTTTGATATAAGCCCTTTATGTGATGTCGCTCAGACGTCCGACTGTGGCACTCTTGTTATTTACTTTTGATATAAGCCCTTTATGTGATGTCGCTCAGACGTCCGACTGTGGCACTCTTGTTATTTACTTTTGATATAAGCCCTTTATGTGATGTCGCTCAGATGTCCGACTGTGGCACTCTTGTTATTTACTTTTGATATAAGCCCTTTATGTGATGTCGCTTAGACGTCCAACTGTGGCACGCACTGTCGTTTATATTCCAATATGAGCCCTTTATGTGGTGTCGCCCTGACGCCCGACTGCGGCATTGTCAATTTATCTTTACCTTTCGAGGCGTCGCTTCAGACACTCGATCGGTCTTCAGTATTTTAAATTGGGATTTCGGGTGGACTACCGCCTGACTTCCTTTTTATTTATCATGCAGTGCAATTTCATTATCTGAGTGCGCATTACTAATCTGCTCATGTGCATCATGTTTGCATTTGTTATATCTTATGTCCAAACTGTCTTGCGAGTACTTACAAAGTACTCACCTGGCTTGTTGATTTGGCCAGATGTTTTTTGACTGGGAACTGTAGGGGAAACCCCCACAACATATCAAAACTTTATTGATAAAAAGGGAGCCAGTACAAGCAAATGGGGGATTACAAGAGGTAATCAAAGTAAGCTAGGGGAAGAAGGAGAATTAACAAGTTAAGAGTTACAAACTATTGGCCTCAAGGTGGCAGAAATGAAATCCAGCGTAGTAGATCATCTTTGTAGGCAGCTTTCACTCTATATTGCATTAAGCTGATGTCATGGATGAATGCACTTCTCCATTTATTGAATCTAGCTCTCTCATGCCTGAAGACTTTAGCGTTCCTGATGATCCAGATATTCCAACAAGCAATGAACACCACTTCGGTGAAGAAGGGCTTCCTAAAACTCCTGCTAGCATTAATAACCAAATGAGCCATGGAGTCACCAGATGACCAATCAATTTGCAGATAGTTCCAAACTCTGACACTAAAGTTGCAATTAAAAAATAGATGATCCCTTGTTTCCCTAGTCTGCAAAGGGCAAAGGACACAGTTTACTCCATCCTCCAAATGCTAATGCCTCCTATCCACCATGTCCTTGGTGTTCAACCTGTCCATAATAAGCATCCAAGCAAAAACTTTGATTTTCATTATACAGGAGGACTTCCAGATCCAAGCTGTCAAAGGGTTGAAGGATTCTGATGCAAAAGTATGTGAGTAAAACAACTTTGGTGAGTATCCCTTGGCAGTGCCCTTCCAAAACCAAGTATCCTTGGACTCGGGTGTTCTATTGAGGCCACCCAACATGGACTGGAGAGTGGTCAGATCATCAAAAGCCTGGCTGGACAAAGGAAGGTGGAAGTGCTGGAACATATCCTGAGCGTCCAAGAACTCATGGGTAGTGATCCAGGGGTCCTTAACATAGGAATAAAGCCTGGGAAATCTGTGTTGAAGGCTAGATACCTGACCATCAAGCTGCAAGTTATCTGACCACATGAGGGCAGTGTCCCCTCCATTAATCTGAACCCAAGCACACTCCCTAAAATGGTGCATGACCTTGCAAATATCCTTCCACCAGAAAGAGCCACAATCAGAAGTTCCTTGGGGGACCCTATTATGATAGTAGGTATCCCAAATTAAAGACACCCAAGGGAGATCCTTTTTATTAAGAAAGTTATTCGCATGTTTGATCAGAAGTGCAATATTCTGAGAACCAAGGTTAAGAATACCAAGGCCTCCCCTGTTTTTTGGCCCGTAAATAAGGTCCCAAGCAGCTAGTGAGGGGGCAGGCTGACCCCTATTCCTCCTCCAGAGGCATTGTCTCTGGATTCTCTCCAATTGTTTTAGAATTCCAGCAGGGACAACCAAACTGCAAAGGAAGAAAATGGGCATAGAGGACAGGGCAGAGTTAAGAAACTGGAGTCTTTCCCCCTGATTTAAAAAAGATGAACTAGTTGTTAATCTCCTCTCCATGCAATCAACCAATGGCATAAAATCCACCATTTTAGGCCTTGTAGTTCCTACTGGTAACCCAAGGTAGGTAAATGGCATTTTCCCAATCTGACATCCAAATGCAGAAGCTAATTCAGTCATGACAGTAGTGTCCACATTGATGGGAATAATAAAGGATTTGTGATAGTTCACATCCAGACCAGTGGACACAGAGAAGACCCTGAGCATATCCTTTAGAGCTATAAGATGGTCCTTGTCAGCAGGCAAGATAATAAGAGTGTCATCAGCATACTGAATCACAGGGTAATCCTGATCATGACAAGGTATAGGTAAGTGAAGAATGCCCCTTCTGAACATGTCATTGATTACAGTCTGCAGGAGATCAGCAGCTAGGACAAAAAGGAGGGGAGAGACTGGATCACCCTGTATGACACCCTTTTTACATCTGAACTTCCTACCAGGAACTCCATTAAGCAGAATAGATGAGGTACCTGTGGATACAAGTTGCTTCATCCAAAGAATCCACTTCTCATTAAAGCCCTTATATCTCAATATTTGCACAATGGCCTCATGCTCAAGGGAGTCAAAAGCCTTTTCAAAATCCAACTTTAGAATCACAATAGGTCTCTTGGACTGGTGGCACTGGTGCAAATACTCAAAGGTCCACCCAATACAATCTTGAATTGTTCTACTTTTTATGAAACCATACTGGTTCTTGTGGACACACTGCATAATCACCGCTTGAAACCTATTGGCTGCCATCTTAGACAAGAACTTAAGACCCATTCCTATTAAAGAGATAGGTCTGAAGTCACCCACCTCTTCAGGGGAGGGCTTCTTAGGCACCAGAGTTATGTATGAGTCATTGATATTTTCCAGATGAGCAGTACCCTCAAAGAAAGCCTGGGCCAGTTCATAAAAATCCTGGGAAATTATGTGCCAGCACCTTTTGAAGAAGAGACCATTAAAACCATCGGGACCTGGAGCTTTATCAACTGGCATATGCTTGACAATCATGTCCATTTCCTCCTTCTCAAAAGGCTTGGTGAGAATATCAAAACCCACAACTGGTACAATGAGGGAAGAAAGGTCAAAACCCATGTTAATTCCCCTAGAAGAACCCATTCTGTTTTTAAAACAATTCCAGATAATACCCTCCATTTGTGAGTGATCAGTCACCAAAGTACCATCAGGCAATTTTAAGCTAGCAATAGAATTCTTTCGATACCTCTCCGTGGCCATAGCATGAAAGAACTTGGTGTTCTCACCACCCACTTTTATGTATCTGATAGTACATCTTTTCCTCCAATATAGACATTGGAGGTGGAGCAATTTCTCTACATGGTTTTTAACCAGTATCTTGAAATTGGATTCATGTCTGTAGAGTGCTCTATATTCCTCAAGCTCATCCAAGAGCAAGATAACATTATTGCATTTACAAATTAGAGTTTTCAGTTTGGAAATGCTCTTCTGCCATCTCTTGAGACACATTCTCAGGGATTTAAATTTGTCAGCTATCCTAGCAGTAATATGGCCCTTTCTGGATTGTTTCTGCCATGAGGAATGAACACAATCCATAAAACCCTCCAACTCCAACCAATAATTCTCAAACCTAAAGAGATTAGACTTGGGAATAGAAGTTTTAATTGTAACCATACAAGGCACATGGTCAGAAGCAGTTCTAGCAAGAGGTAGCACCTAAGTCATGGGATAGTTAGATATCCAATCAACAGAAGTGAAGAACCAGTCTAGCTGCTCAAGGACTGGAGTATCCTGCATATTGGACCAAGTGAAGGATCTGCCTTTGATGGGCAGTTCCAAAAGGCCAAGGTGTCCAATAATCTCATTAAAAATGAACATGTCATTCAAATCGCCACCAGGTAGATTTCTATTATCCACAGAACGTAAGAAATTAAAATCCCCCAGTAACAGCCAATTCTCATCCACAGGAATGTTCAGGTGATACATCCAGGTTACAAAATTATCCCTAGCTTCCCCCTGAGAAGGACCATAAACCACCACAAGAGTCCACCTCTCATTGTTTTGCCTAGAAACAAACTCAATCACCACTGCAAATTGTTGGACTTGCAATAAAGTCCCATCAAATATAGACGAGTTCCGAACAACAAGGATTCCACCAGAGGCCCCCAAAGAAGGAGAGGAAGCAAAGCTGTCAAATCTCTTGGGGCAGAAGCTTTTAATCATTCTGGAATCAAATGAAGCACATTTTGTTTCTTGCAGGCAAGCAATAGCACAGTGGCTTTCGTCAATCTTTTTCCTAACAGCTCTTTGCCTAGCCTCAGAGTTTAAACCCCTGACATTCCAGCACAGGACATTCCAGTTTCTACAGTGAGTATTCATAAATAAATACCATAAACCAGTCCCCAATCCACATGACACACAATGTCATATGCCCAAAAGCACATAAAAGTTCTGAACCAACATTATTACATATCCAAGGATCTGAAAAGGAAAACCAAACGCAGAAAGAAGATTTATGGGCTTGCCAGACCTAACAGAAGAAGAGCACACTATTCATTGGAGGCTTGATTTGCAGCAGCAGCAGGGTCCACCATAAGTGCATCCTCCGTGAGCAGTGTTGCATCTATCTCCAGCTCCTTGCCAATAGCTTGCAGATGACTTATGGGAGTAGGTGGAGGAGCATCTCCAAAGGCAGGATCATCAGACATCTCTGCAAAAAGGGGCTTGGCCTTGGGCTTCTTCTTCTTGGGCTGCAGAACCAGCTCATGGAAAGTGGGCTTAAACCCATCACGCTGGGCTGAACTTCTGGTACATCTACGAACAGAAGTTTCAATGAGAGGCGTTGGCGCCAGAGTTTTGCGCGGCCTCCTCGCAGGTACACGCGCAGGAGGAGAAACAGGCGCAACCCTCTCAGCATCATCCACAAATAACGCTCTAGCCACAGGACGGGCAGGTTCCGGCTCCTTCCATGTCAACAGAGGAAGATCATCTTGCTAGAGAGCACAGTCCCAGTTTCTCTTGGTCAAAATGACCAGCGACAGGGGTTTAGGCAGCAGAGGGTTTGGCACCTCAAAAACCACTGGAGCATTCAGCAGGTTTTCAAAAGACTGCCTCCAAATCATTTCAGGGGGCAGAGGGGGACCAAAGGGGATCTTAACCGCAGGCTGATCCAAAGCTTGGACATCAAGGACAGGAGGTTGATAGACCACAATTGCCCAGTTACGAGCATCCTCCAAATCCGGTGCAATCTCCATCAGATCATTCTGGTTCACAGGTGGAGCCCCATCAATAAGAATGATAGGTGCAGGGGGCACCTGTAGTTGTACATCAGAACTTTGTTGAACCAAACTTGGTTGAGCCGAGGCATTCAGCACCATGGATTCTTGATCCTCAACAGCAGGCTCCGCAGCAGGTTCCTCCCAGTTTCCCCAATTGTCCTCATGCACCTCATTATGTGCAGGTTCAGGAGGAGGTGGCGGCACATCGTTCCACCCCAGAGCTGGGAATGGAGGCAGAATAAAAGGTGGCATCTCCGGGAAGGGCACACCAGGCAGGGGATGATGATTGCCATTGATGGGCATCCAGTCTTCATCTTGGGGCATCTGCTCAGCAAAATTGGCCCCAAGGATAAACAGAGGCGCCGTCCACGACACCCTGGCACCACCCCAGGCAGCATAATCCATGAACACCACATCTCTTGGCACCAGAATATCCTCTGGAAAGGACGCAAAGACCAAAGTGCGCACAAGGTATGGATCCTCACTAATCCAATGATGAAACTTCCCAAATGTGTTGACCGCTGCCCGAATACTTTCCTCATTGCGAAGATCAAGCGGAATCCCCAAAAACATGAGCAGTCCCTGACGGAAACCCTGAGCACCTCTAAAAGATTCACCCTCATCGTGTTTCATAAAACGAACAAAACGATCATTGCCAAGAGGTTGGGGCGGCATCTGAAGGAGCGAAAATCTGACTGCAGCATCCCGAAGCTCAGAAAGACCCACCGATCTAATCCAAGGCTGAGCAGACCTCACCAACACCCCATGAGCTTGCAGCCATTGAACAACTTCCTCTCTAGCAGCACCAATCTGATCGGGAGGAGGGATGGGCATTACCTCGGCTAGCATGAACTCCTCATGGCGGCGCACAAGTGGGGTATGTGGCGTCACAAAGGTCCGAGGCAAACGAGCATCACCGCCATCCACAATGTGATGGCCTGCCGGCACATACAGTAAGGGGTCGAGAGGGAAGTTGGCCATGGGAGGGGTACAACTCGGGCTGGAAGCAGACGGCGAGTACTCCGGCGGAGGAGGGGTCTCAGGCGGCGCGGTCGAAGGTGTTTTGGGACCAGGACTGAAGGAACAGGGCGAAGCAGTTAATGCGGAAGTGCAAGTTGGTAAAAGCTGTGTCAGAGAGATATTCTCGGTGGGAGCTGAGCGATCCTCGGAAGTTGCAACGTTACCGGGTTTCGATTTCCAAACCAGACCCAAGATCCTTGCAAACTTGTGGCAATCCTTTTTAGCATGCCCCATCCGCAAACAAGAGGTACAACGCAGCTTAGATGTGCACGCCGCAGCAAAATGGCCCTTAAACAAGCAAATCTGACACGTTAAAATTTCGTCCACCATACCCGATACCAAATTATCGAAATCATCTTCTACTTGCTGAGAGGAAGGAATAGAAGGCCCAGAAGATAATACCGGCTCAACTTGGACCGTGGAACGTGAAGATGACGACCCAACATGGGATGGCACGTCCACATTCAGAGAGCCAGAATTTCCGCCCGAGATAGACGGCGACCCATCCGCAGCTGTTGGAAGATCCCCAACCGTCCCAAAAGAAATGGATGGGGTAGTCGACGTCCACCGGAGTGCAGCCGGCGGCGGAGGATGGATGACCACCCTTTCATGTGCAGAAAGCGTGTACCCCGCATCCTCAACAGTTTGAATGCAATTTTGTGTGGCCGGATAATGATAACCACGACAAGCAGGATAATTCTGGAACTTTGAAAAAGAAAGCTTCTTGGCAGGGGCATGAGATGATCTTACCGAAGATTTACGGGGTTTGTTGCGCATAGCCAACATGCCAAGGGTAGCTCGACGTTTGGAAGGACTAACAATGATCCACTCAGCATCACATTCCAATTTCCAAAGTTTAAACTCACAGCCCCAATTTGGGCCACCATTACCCCAAAGATGAAAGAAACATTTAAAATGATCACAAGAGAAAGAACAGAGCTTGAGAATGATCATAGCCACAGCCTTGCAAGAAACTTGAAAACCAAAAACCTTATCCTTGATCATAAAAACCATGAACTCAATGGCAGAACCTCCGATGCCCGCCTCAAGTGTTGCTGCCACCGAATCCTCAGTCAAACGAAAACCATGCCGGCCAAAAGAAATTACCATGGTGAAGAAGCCTGTGTCATCCATGGGGTGCACCGGAAAACCCGTAGATTGAAAAACCTTTTCCGCAAAAACCAGACCCTTGGAGAAGTCCAAGCCAAGGGTGGATCCATCAGCAGAACCCATGGAGATGGGTATTAGGACGTAGATCTCAGAGCGCCGGAGAGATCTAATGGAAAGGAAAGGAAATTTGGTGGCTAGGGGAGGTGATCACCGGAGGTGGTGGCGATCGCCGGGGTGGGGGTGGGAGCACCTATCATTCGTAGAGGGAAAAGAACCAGATGTTGACGAAGGCGATCTTATGGATGAAGAGTTTGATAGCGAGTCCGACGCCTAGAGGAGTCCCAGTCAGTCCCGCGCGATCCTGGAATTGGCCACTTGTATTATATATGCTTCCGCTACCCAGAATAAAAGTCATCGAGCCTCACTCAGACGCTCGATGAGTTGTAAGATTTAGGAGTCATGTCACCCACTTCACTGTGACATATCCACCACCACTTTTATTGCGAGTCACTAGTTATGCCACCATACCCCTTTGTGTCATATCCGCCTTTATGTATTATATCGGCGTGCTTGTAATAAATTGTTGAGCAGCCTCAGCTCAACCTTGTATAATATTTAGTACTTCTGGATTTCTGTCTCAAGGATTTGTCTACCAGTAAGAAGGATTCTTCTATACTGGTCCGTTAAAAGGGTCGGTTTTTCAATAAATGTTTTATTTGGAAAACCGGTCCTGACATATATAGGAGGAAGAAGTACGTCGGTGGAGCAACAGGGGGCCAACGCGGGTGTAGGGCGCGCCTTGGGGGGGTAGGCGCGCCCCCCTACCTCGTGGCTTCCCTGTTGATTGCTTGACGTAGGGTCCAAGTCTCCTGGATCATGTTCATTCCGAAAATCACGTTCCCGAAGGTTTCATTCCGTTTGGACTCCGTTTGATATTCTTTTCCTGCGAAACTCTGAAATATGCAAAAAATAGCAATTCTGGGCTGGGCCTCCGGTTAATAGGTTACTCCCAAAAATAATATAAAAGTGAATAATAAAGCCCAATAATGTCCAAAACAGAAGATAATATAGCATGGAGCAATCAAAAATTATAGATACGTTGGAGATGCATGAGGAGGACGTCTTTGACTTCGGGTCCCTCAGCCCAAGGAGGAAGAGGAAGGCAGCAGAGGAGGAGGTAGAGGAGGAGGAGTAAGCTTCTTGTTCTCTCCCCCCCCATTGTCATCTCCGTCTCTTCAAAATATGTCACTTATCTTGTATTGTTTTCATCTTTACAGGGACGCGGAGATGCTGGCACAGAGGGTGAAGAGGGCCAGGACTTCGACGGGCGGCCAGCCCCCGGCAGGTGCCTCCGGCACACCGCTGGTGGTGTTGAGCAGCCCGGACAGCAGCCCCCGGCACAGCCCCCAGCGTAAGTTCATCACTCGCCGTTCGCCAATGTGTGTTGTGGGCATGATCACTTGGTGCTGACCTTGCCGTGATTGCAGGAGGAGGACAGCAGCAGGAGGAGCCACAGAGGGCTACCCCCAAGACGCCGCCCCCATCGACCACGCCGCCCCGAGGGCCGTCCCCGGCAAGGGCGCCAAGCACCGAGCCCATGCACACAGAGGAGGAGGAGGCGAACTCGGGCGCTGGTGGCTTTGCCTCGGCGCCAAATTTTGGCGGGGAAGGGACCTCTGCTCCCCAGCCCGGCATGGGTAAGCCACTCGCCTTCCGTCCCTGTTTGCTTTTTCTTCTTTCTGAATCCTGGTCTTGGCCTCGCCTCATCCCCTTCTCGGTATCCGGATCCCCCTCGGCGGACCCAGAGGACATAGACACCGTCATCGAGGACGGTGCCAAGGCCGCCGAGGCGGAGGATGAGAAGATCGCCGCCGAGGAGGCCGCCAAGGGCGCTGCTGAGGACGCCGCCAAGGGGTCTGCCGGGGAGGCCAACATGGGGCCTGCCGGGGAGGCCGGCAAGTCTGCTGCTGAGGAGGAGGTGGTTGATGACCAGCCTTCCTCCTCCGCTGCCTCTGGCTCCGGCAGGTATCTGAAGGTGAGCCATGACCTTTTCGTCCACCTCCAAGGACGTCGAGCTCCAGGGCGCCCATCGAGGGAGAGGTGTTCGACGAGGAGGTGCTTGCCGCCGCCGGGCTCGAAGTTGTTGACGAGCCGAGCGCCGGCGGCGACGGTTCTTAAGAGGAGTGGTTTCTCCATGCCATGGGCGCCAGCTCCCGGAGGCTTCAGGCGCTCCACCGCTCCCGCCTGGACAAGGCCAAGTCCTGGATGGCAACGGTGGACAAGGCGGAGGTGGACCTCAAGGGACGCGTCGCCGAGATGCAAAATTGGTTCCGGCTAGCTCGTGTGGAGCTGAAGGCCGCCCAGGGCGAGCTGGCCAAGCGTGATGTGGAGCTCACCATGAAGGAGGCCGACATCGAGAAGGCCCAGGAGATGGCAAAGAACCTGGCCGCCGCAGCCGAGGCCGCTCGAACCCAGCACAAGGCCGCACTGGACACCCAGGAGGAGGTCCTTGCCGCGCGTGAGGAGAAGCTTGCTCCAACGCTCCGCGACAGGGATGAGGAGGTGGAGAAGCTCGTCTTGCAGCGGACCCAGGAGCTGGAGCAGAGGCACTGAGAGGCACTCGATGCCCAGGCTCTGGTTCACGCCGGCAGGGTGAAGGAGCTGGAGGTGGAGCGGGATGAGCTGAAGGACTAGGCCCTGAAGCGATCCAAGGAGAAGGACACACTCAACGGCGCCCTGACGGAGGCGCAGGGTGCGGCCGTCAGCAGGGCCGGGCAGCTTTCCGAGGCCAACAACTCCATCAAAGACCTCAAGCTGAAGCTGGAGGGTCTTGAGGGGATGCTGTCGGAGGCCCAGGCTCGGGAGGGGACGCTAGCCAAGGACATGGAGGCCGAGAAGCAGCTGCGGAAGAACGAGACCGCCAACCACAACGACTTTGTGGAGGGCGAGAATCGCTGGATCGGGCGCCTCGAAGGCGTCGCTGTCAGGATCACCATGTAGCTGGCTACCATGGGGATGCCAAACGTGAGGTATACCCCGGAGCGCAACGTGATCCCCAACGCCAAGCTAACCATCTTCTTCAAGGGCGTCCTCGGGGCTCTGGAACCACTCTAATCGGGCAGCCTCGCTGGCCGATGAGGCCCGGAGGCTTTGCCAGGGTGCCATGACCAAGGTTCTCACCAAGATGGCGTACTGGAATCCCGACCTCGACTTTGACGCCGCGCTGGACAGCTTGCCGGAGGGTGTGGACCTCGCGGCGCTCAGGGAGCGTATCAAGCCCGTCATCAGCCGCATCGGCGGAATCTAGAGGATAGAGGGCCAGCACCGAGATTAGGCGCCCCGTCTCACACTGCCGCTGTAGGTTCATGACCAAGACAATTTTTATCTTTAGTTAGAAGCGCAACAACAATTGATGTAATATAACTCTGCAGCACTTTTGATACAATGCATGTTATTTTCCTGTTTGATCTTCCTTTGTATGTCCACCCTAGTTAACCGGGTAGGCTTGCCGGCGCGTAAACCCAGGGTGGCACCTTGAGGACGGATCCCCAATGGCCTCCCGGGTGTGCGTGCTGCCGAGCGAACCACCTTACCGCTCTCAACGCGGCCGGTCGAACTATCGAGCTTGACTCGAGTCAGAATCGAGAGCGTTGCCAATTGCGGAAGGCCACCCCGCCGTTCTCGACGCGGCCGCATGAGCTGTTGAGCAGACTCGAAACAGAACAAGGGCGTTGCCAATTGCGGAAGGGCCCCTTTGCGTGCAGGCTTACATACATATGGTAGGACCTTTGAGGATAATAACCATATATATATATCAAGAAATTGCTCAAAGTTTCGCATGACTTAGCTTTTCTGTCGTCGCACGGGCGTCCACCGCATGCGCAGATGGTGCCGTCAAGCTCGGTCGTCTTCTTCCTTGGAACGATGTCCGCCATGAAGCCGCTGCTTCGATCAGACTAGATTTTCAAAACTGCGCCAGGCCCCTACCTGCCGCGCCAAAGATGTCGGTGAGAACGACACCTATGGGGTCACTGGGATCCCCTATACGGTCGGCGGGTGCAAGGTTGTGCAAAGAGCAGGTCTGACAGGAAGCACACGGGTCGTTTACCCAGGTTCGGTCCGCGAGGATGCGTAAAACCCTAGTCCCGCTTTGGTGGATGTGTTTGAGTGTTCTTGTGTTCTTGAGCTAGCTACGGGGCGCAACTTGCCCAAAAGAGCCGAATCCCCCTCCTGGACGCCTCGGGCCTCCTTTTATAGGCAAAAAGGGGTTGCCACAGTGGCACAGAAGAGGTGGAAAGGTGTACAGTGTGCGAGCTTATCGCCCAGCATTACGGGACAAAGCGCATTAAATGCGCTACTTAGGTGTCCATTAGCTTTATCGGGGACTGGAACGAGGCCCGTCCCGTCCGTCGCCGTTCCGCCTCGCTTCGACACGCGCCCAGGCCAGCGATGTGTGCAGTGCCATGTAGGCAGGCAGGCTGCTGAGGTGGCGCGGTGGCAGGGCCTTCACGAAGATCTGCATGCCACCACGTTGGTGCTTGTTGAGATGGCCTGGAAGCCGCATGTTGCCACGCAGGTGCCTGCCCAGCTGGTTGGGCTGGCAGTTGCATGCGAATGGCGGCAGAGTCTTGGCTGGCGCGGGCCTAGCAGTGGCCCTGCTGACGCCTTCGGCAAGGGTCTTGCCGGGTGCCCGGCAAGGGTCTTGCAGTGGCGTTGCAGTCGTCCCCGGCAAGGCGCTTGCCGAGGGTCTTGTGGATTCCCTCGGCTAGAATCCCGCCGAGGGTCGCCGTCTTCTGGTCCTCATCTGATCTCACATGTTTATGATCTTGACGAAGATCTGCATGCCAGCACGGAGGTGCCTCCCGAGCCCTGGTTCCGATGTAGTTGTTGACGACATTCAGAACCTTTGGGCTCAAGGGTGGCTTGCTCTGCTGCTGTTGGGCAAGTTGCCCCGTCAAGGGTCTTGCCGGGGCCGTGGAGGCCGCCCCGGCAAGGGTCTTGCCAGGGGAGTCCACCTCGCCCCTTTGCTCTCCTGCGTTTCTGGTCTTGGTGTTGCCTCTGGTCGCCTTGCACTAGTGCAGAACCGGGCTTTAGCGCCGGTTCGTAAGGGCCTTTAGTGCCGGTTCCACAACCGGCCCTAAAGAGTGGGGACTAAAGCCCCCCTCCCCCGTTTACTACCGGTTCGTCACGAACCGGCACTAAAGTGCCACCACGTGGCACGAGCCAGGCCCGGGTGCGGGTAGACCATTAGTACCGGCTGGTAACACCAACCGGTAATAAATGTTTGAGGGGTTTTGGTTTTATTTTTTATTTTTCCTTTTATTTTGTGTTTTCCATTTAATTCTTTTTTGTTTGCGGTATTTTACGATACTACATATTGTACACGTTATGCATATATATAAATAGATTTTCTCGTAGAACCGATCATATATATATATATATATATATATATATATATAATAATTAATGGTATATATAGATATATATATATCATCGAATGTCTCACAACCACCATTAATTATTCACACATACACATGTATATGTATATACAATTTGTCCTACATGTTGCCTTGGTGCCTTCGGAGCACGATGACAAGTGGTTCATGGGGGCGGTAGCGGGTAACAGTATTCTCCTTTGGGATCTATGACCTGGTCGAGCAAAAATCTCGCTATTTCCTCTTGAAGTGCTAGTATGCGCTCTGTTGGTTGGAGCTGCTCCCGCACCTCTCTGAACTATTAAGGACATCGATATGCATGTATATTAGTTGTGTGACTAGATATCGATAATGGTGTAAAAATTTGTGAATAGTTTCTGACAAACGTACCCAGTCCTGTCTTTGAGATCTGCTCCTTTCGGACGTCATCATGCGAATGTTCCCGGAAATGTAGTATGCACACAGATCAGTCCCCGGCGCCTGCTTCAGGGCCTTTACGAGAATGGAATTTAATCAGATAATGATTAAGCATGCTAATTAATTAATGGTATTGAAACAATAATTAAAGAGATGGTAGCTAGCTAGCTAGTACTACTTAATTACTTACCTTGGGTCGCCACCAATACAGTTTTTTTTCACTTGCCTGGAGTCACCTTGACGAACTTTGCCCAAGCCCTGCCCGGCAGCAAAGAAAATGAATAAAGGGGTTATTAAATAGTTGATATCAGGAAATGATGAACTATTTAAATAGGCCGTGATATAGTTAATAATGATTGAAATTACCTGTCGAGTATCCCCTTCAAGATGGCGAAGTCACTTTCTTCCTTAAGTAGTGAGTCCAGTACTTCAACTGTTCCTTTATCAACTTTAATGACTAACAAGATCCAGTGGTAACTGCATGCGCACACGTTTGCATGTCTTAATTAAGCGGGCATGTGCACAACACTAATCAACTACCCTAAACCCTATACACTTAATTATTAACATCCAGCTAGCTAGTAAGCAAAAACAGAATCTGTAGTACAAGACAGTTTGACTCACAGGAAGTTGTAAGGAAGTAGTATATCTTCATTGGTATTGAGGCGCTTGAAGAACTCTAGCATGCTTTCCTCTAAACTTGCTCGACAACTTGGAATATTCCATGTGTGTTCATTAATGGTATTTGGGTCAATGAACCCTATGCCATAGCGTCCAGATTTTTTCATTTCAGTGTCAGGACCCCGATTCTAAGTCACACCGATCTAGCATGTAACACATCATATCACTTTGCGGCCTCACGCACGGTATTCCCACGGGTGCCACCTTACCTGGCCCGGGACTATTTGCGCCTTTTGGCTCACGTATATGATAGTGTCGCTAGCATCCATATGACAGAGAACCCGGGCCGACATGACTAGTCGTGAACCCAAAGTGGCACTAACTTAGAGGGACAGGCATACATGACCCAGCATCGAACGTGTCGGTCATCAGCGAGTGATTCCGGGCTGTAGCAACTGGGCTAGCAGGACTCCGATAAACCGGGCTGTAGCAGGCTAGCAGGAATCCGCTATACACCGCGTGACATTTCCCCGAAGGGACAAACACATGATCGAAGTAGGACACATGCCGGCCAGTCAGTCTAAGTGTTCCGTAGCAGTAGCAACTGGGCTAACAGGACTCCGGTAAACCGGGCTGTAGCAGGCTATCATGGCTCAGTGGAAGCACTAAACCACATTTCCCCGTAAGAGAGGCTACCAAGGATAGACAACTAGGTTGTCGGATCCCACACATACCAAGCATTTCAAATTATACACACAATATGATCGATATGTGTAAATACAACATGGCATCACAACAAAACTCTATGACTCAAAGTATTTAATCGTAAGGCTCTGAAGAGCCAAGTATTACAAACATGGTTCTCATGACCCAACGTACAGAGCATACAAGCATCAAGCGGAAGCTTGAACATGTCTGAGTACAGACAACTACAAATGAAAAAGGCTGAGAAGCCTGACTATCCACAAGACCCTCCCAAGGGTACAATATCATAGCTGAGGTAACAAGCTAAATGTCGAAGTCCACGCGGAACTACTAGCGAGACTGAAGTCTCTCTGCAAAAACATAAATTAAGCAAACATGAGGACAAATGTACCCAGCAAAACATGCATCAGAACTATCTACATATGCATCAGTATCTAGCCAGCTTTGACTCGGTGGCTATCCTGAACTACGACTGCTAGTAACTCTTTTGAGGTGGCGCACACGAGTCCACATATTCACCAATCAATACACCACTATGGATCCGCTCCCGTCTCCCTACGAGAAGGCCATCCATAGCACTCACGCTTATCTTGCACATTTTAGAGTATCCACTTTCACTTGTATATGAACTATACAGGCAACCCAGAAGTCCTTTACCACGGACACGGCTATTCGAATAGATGATGTTAACCCTACAGGGGTGTACTGCTTCACACACGCTCTCGCCACTTACCACCATGTACACGTCGTGTATCTCGGCAACCTTCAAGCGGAAGCCTGGCGAGGGAGTCGGCCTTGACCTGACTAACCACACAAGTCTCTAGTCCAGGTTTGTCGCCTATTCGGGTTCCATCCGCAAGGAGATCCGGCCGGCGTGTCGCTCACGGCCCCAAACGATGTGTGCAGGTTTCCCAAGCCCATCTAGACGGATGGATCTACGCTTGGTACACCGTGCCATGGTGCCTAGTCTGTCCCAAGCCCACCTATACGGGGTGCCACTTGGTAGACTACTAACACTACCTACAAACACCAGAAACTAGTTGCAACTCCTGGACAGAGATCGAGGTGGTTAATAAGCCGAGAGGGGCACTGAAGCATTCCAATGTGTGGTAGTAACTGTTCATGGATCACAAACACAGAACTCAGTTCCTGGGGACGGTTTCAATGAGACAACCCGCCATGTACTCCTACATGGCCTCTCACCACTACCTTTACCAAATCGTGTTCACACACTTAGCTCTCAATAGTAGGACATGTTCACCACATTACAATTCATTCCCGATGAATCAGACCTGACTCAACTCTAAGCAGTAGCAGGCATGAAAACAAGCATGAATGAGTAGGCACATCAGGGCTCAAACAACTCCTACTCATGCTAGTGGGTTTCATCTATTTACTGTGGCAATGACAGGTCATGCAAAGGAAAGAGGTTCAACTACCGCAACATGTAACAGTTGAATCGTTGTTGTCCTAATGCAGTAAAAGAGAGAAGGAGCGAGAGAGTGGGATTGTATCGGAATGAACAAGGGGGGTTTTGCTTGCCTCGCACTTCTGAAGATAGTATAGCTCTTCATCGGTGTCATCGATCACGTCGTCGGAAACATCATCTACTAAGAGGGAACAACCACCGGCAAACACAAAAGGAACTACAATCAATGCAATCCACATTCATATGAATAATATGTCATATTAAGGTACTGAATTAACCTAGTGCAACAGTTGGACATATTCATTGAAGTGGAATTCAAACATATAGTAAATTCCAACTCCAAAACTAATTACCATTATTCCATAATTATGAATTGTCTTATTCAGTGAGGTGAACTTGTTCAAACATGCATGAAAATGCCATATTCAGATTCTTTGGATTTTTCAGATAATTTTTCATATATGATTTATTTCATTTTGAGTTATAGATTATTTTCTATGATTTTTACAAGTTTTAAATTTTTTTGGAATTTCCTGGTTATCCGAATTAGAATAAATCCATAAAAGTATTTACTGTGTCAGCCTGGCGTCAGTGTGACGTCAGCGGTCAACTGACCCGGCCCAGGTCAAACCTGACCTGCGGGGTCCACATGTCATGGGCTCGCTGTTAAGTGGATATTAATCCGGGGTTAATTATCTGCGGGGCCCGCGTGTCATTGAGTGTGTGTGTGTGCAGGGGGGTTGTTAATTAAACCCGTGCTTAACTCTAAACTAATGACGCCACGTCACCTAACCGGCGATTAGCCGCTGGTGCTAAGCAGAACGCGGCGGCGCTCCTCGTCCGGCCATCTCCGGCGACGAGAGCTCGCGTGGTTGGGCTCTATGAACGCGACCCGGCGAGGCCCATCATTTGGTAGCAGCTGGAGGTGCTGGGGTGGTCGGAAACAGCAACGGCGGCGAGCGAGGCGGCGACCGGAGCTCGGAGGTGTGCAGACGCGGGGCTACGGAGCACGGCGTGAGGAGCTGGTGCGTGCATTCGGATCCTGGGAGCACGGTGAGCAGGCGGGTGCTACTGGGGCGAGCACAGGAGCTCAGGAGCACGAGGCTCGCTGGCCATGGCGATGGCCGGAGCTCGGTTTCGCAGGGGCGGCGGCTGACGGACGAGAACGAAGGGGGTGAGCAAGGGGGGAGGAGAAGGAGCTCACAGCGGGTTCGAGGGGGTGGTCAGCAGGCTCGGGGACGCTCCGGAGGCGGCGAATCGTGCGACGGCGGTCGTCGGTGCAGAGGTCAAAATAGCGTCGATGGCGACGTCTCAGGGTCTTCGGCGAAGCTTGGCTCGACGGAGAGGCGTAGAGGAGTACGGCGGAGGTCGTGGTCATGAGGAGGAGGCGAGGGGGTGGCTGTGGCCTTGGTGGTTCAGGGCGGCGCGTCCATGGCCGCGTCGGCCATCGTGGGAGAGAGCGAGAGAGAGGAGGGGAAATGGGGGGAGGAGTGGGAGTGGTCCGGGGGGGTGCGTGGCACTCACAGGCGCGTCGGGGCAGCGGTGGGAAGCAGGAGGTGGCCCGGCGCGTGGCCAGCGCGCGACGAGCACGCGCCCTGCGTCCTTCTCGCGCAGGGTTGAAGACGACTGGCACTGGGCCAGTCGGCTGGGCCGGCACAGTGCCAGGCCAGTAAGTGGCCCAGGTAAGGGTTTTCCCCTCTTTTCTGTCTTCCTATTTCTTTTTGTTTTCTATTTTCTGAAGTTTATTTTGATTTGATTTAAAATATCAAATCATTTTAGTAGCTTCTGAAAAGATTTATGTGGCTTGATACTAAATATTCAAAGCTAGTCATAGGTTCTCAGGGTTATTGGATTTATATTGTATACATAGCAAATATAAATCCAGTTCAAATAATTATTGATTTAATTCAAAGTCCCAAAATAATCATTTCTGAGATTCCAAAAATATTGGTTTCAGTTTTAGCTCTTGCCAATATTTTCAGAGATTAGCAGTAACATTTTGTTGGGCTCATTTAAAAAGATTTTAATGTTGATCATTTTTAAAGGTTTCTGAGGCTTTGAAAATTCCCTCAATTCAACTTCCTTGAAATTAAAATGATGCATGGATGCTTGATGCAACTAATACACTCAGGTATTCTAGTGCTGTGACATTCCTACATCTTCATCCTGCATAATACCACAGAAAACAATATAGTGAGGATAATTACAGGTAATGATTGATCAAAATGATCACTACATCTAGCTTGAGACTTACATTACAGAAAGAAATCACTTACAGACAATATCAACTGACGAGAGATTTGTCGAGTGTGTCTTGATTGTATAATTGAAATAGTACTGAATACTCAACGGACAGAACTTTCTCATGGAAGTAATGTTCCTCCTTGACATTCACCATGAGGGACTCTTGATTGGAAATCTTGGTAATGTTCATGTACCACTGATGCAATTCATACATTCTCGTCGGGAGGTTCTTGACCTCCTCGGGCTTGACCAAAGGTTGGCCCCAGACAAATTTTCGTTTTATTTCCTCCTCTCTAAGAGGAGACATGGGCTCGATCTCGAGGAGTTGTCCAACACTGATATTGAGCATTTTAGCCTGGCTTATATGCTCCTCGGTTATTACCAGATTGTTCAGCTGGGGAACGGTTTTCCCACAATAATATAGGGCGCACGTACTCTCATGTGTTGTTGGCACAACAAGCGGGGGATCGATTAAGCCGCCTGTTCTCCCAGCTGTGGAACAGTTTTCCCGCATTTTTTGCCAGCTTGTTGTTGGCTCGAGCTCGAGCTCGCTTCTTTCTGTAGTCGTGCTCGATGTGCCTTCCTAATTTGGCGCTCATAGTCTGAGTCAACAGGCTTGGGAGCTGGTGGTCTAGCCATACGAATGAAGTCGTCAATCTTTTCCTCAGGCACTTTCTCCTATGGGGGCGGTGCCGGTTTCGGTCCAAAATGGGCGTCCACTTGGGCCTTCACTATGGCTTTGTTTTGCTCCTTGGTCATGTCATAAGGCCTTTGAGGAAGAGGAGCGAGGCTTGGACCATATTTATATCGCTTGACTCCGCCTGTACCTCCTATACTAACTCGACTCATACCGCTATGCACCATAGCTGCGGCGTGTCTCTTCTGCGATTGCTGAGGCGGCGGAGACGGCTGACGTGGCTGAGTTGGAGCAGGAGTCTGCTCATGCATTGGTGGACATGGAGGAGCGGGAGTCTGCTGACACAGTGGCAGACTTCGAGGAGGAGTCGGCTCACGCGTTCGTGGACTTGGAGGAGCGGGAGTCTGCTGACACGGTGGCGGACTTCGAGGAGGAGTCGGCTCACGCGTTTGTGGACTTGGAGGAGCGAGAGTCTGCTGACTCGGTGGCGGACTTCTAGGAGGAGTCGGTAGACGCGGTGTCGGTGGCCTTCGAAAGATGATGCAATCCGTTCTCCATAGGATGATATGATGTATGGCCTCTCCCAGTGTGTGCTCGTCGTCACCTCCAGGAATGTCAAGCTCTAGCCCCGAATATTGGTCCACCACCTCATCAACCAAGACACGAGCATAGCCCGCTGGAATCGGGGTGCAATGGAATGTTGCTTCGGGGGTATTTGTAAAAGCAACGGCGTCCGCCACCTTCTTGGATATGTTCTTCATTTTGAAGTGTAGCTCACAGTTAGTGTTCTCTATGATGTCATCCACAGGTATGTATCCAGCAGTGCGTCGCCCGGGGCGGAACCAATGCTGCTTCTCGGCATGGATGGGACGGTGTGCTATCCAATGCTGGATCATCAGCTTGCTGCTGCCGCTGCTGAGACCCCCTTTCCTGGCTAAGTGAGTCGATCTTCTATTGCTGCCGCTGGAATTTGAGTGCCAAGTCTGCATGCCTTGCTTCTAGGCCTTGAAGGCGTTCTGCTTCCTGCTTCCTCTGCTCCTCCTCCAGCTTCCTCTTCTTCTCCTCCTCCATCTTCTTTCTTGCATGGCTCCTGTAGTCGTCGTTCCATGCCGAAAAGCCCTCATACCAAGGAATAATGCCCTTGCCTCGTGTTCTTCCCGGGTGTTCAGGATTTCCCAGGGCGCGCGTAAGCTCGTCGTTCTCTCTGTTGGGCATGAACATGCCCTTTCGAGCATCTTCTATTGCGTCAAGTAACTTTTGTTTGGTTCCTTTTAGACTTGCCTTCTTGGAAACCAGGCCTGTCTTCGGGTCCAACGACCCCCCATGCGCATAGAACCAAGTTCTGCACCTGGGGGGCCAGCTCCTAGTATCCCCTGCATCCTCTATCTCTTGCTCAGACTTATCCCACTTCGGCATTGCCACCGTGTAGCCACCTGGCCCCAACCTATGGAACTGCGTCTTTTTTGCGGCATTGGCCTTGTTTTTTCTTGACCGTTCCTTGAATTTCACGAAAGCGGGCCAGTGTTCTCTTTGCTTCTCCAGTGTTCCCTTGAATACTGGAGTCTTCCTTTCTGCAGCAACGTAGTTGGCCCATACAGTTTTGTTGTGGGTGTTGAATGCAATTGCCATCTTCTTAAGAGCAGCGTCCTTGACTTTCTGCACATCTGCACCAGTGAAATAATTGAAGGAAATATGCCCTAGAGGCAATAATAAAGTTATTATTTATTTCCTTATATCATGATAAGTTTATTATTATTCATGCTAGAGTTGTATTAACCGGAAACATAATACATGTGTGAATACATATACAAACAGAGTGTCACTAGTATGCCTCTACTTGACTAGCTCGTTGATCAAAGATGGTTATGTTTCCTAACCATGACAAAGAGTTGTCATTTGGTTAATGGGATCACATCATTAGGAGAATGATGTGATTGACTTGACCCATTCCGTTAGCTTAGCACCTGATCGTTTAGTATGTTGCTATTGCTTTCTTCATGACTTATACATGTTCCTATGACTATGAGATTATGCAATTCCCGTTTACCGGAGGAACACTTTGTGTGCTACCAAACGTCACAACGTAACTGGGTGATTATAAAGGTGCTCTATAGGTGTCTTCGAAGGTACTTGTTGGGTTGGCGTATTTCGAGATTAGGATTTGTCACTCCGATTGTCGGAGAGGTATCTCTGGGCCCACTCGGTAATGCACATAACTATAAGCCTTGCAAGCATTGCAACTAATGAGTTAGTTGCGGCATGATGTATTACAGAACGAGTAAAGAGACTTGCCGGTAACAAGACTGAACTAGGTATTGAGATACCGACGATCGAATCTCGGGCAAGTAAGATACCGATGACAAAGGGAACAACGTATGTTGTTATGCGGTTTGACTGATAAAGATCTTTGTAGAATGTGTGGGAGCCAATATTAGCATCCAGCTTCCGCTATTTGTTACTGACCGGAGACGTGTCTCGGTCATGTCTACATAGTTCTCGAAACCGTAGGGTCCGCACGCTTAAAGTTCGATGACGGTTATATTATGAGTTTATGTGTTTTGATGTACCGAAGGTAGTTTGGAGTCCCGGATGTGATCACGGACAAGACGAGGAGTCTCCAAATGGTTGAGACATAGAGATCGATATATTGGACGACTATATTTGGACACCGGAATGGTTCCGAGTGAGATTGGGATAATACCGGAGCACCGAGAGGTTATCGGAACCCCCCGGGAGGTATATGTGCCTTAATGGGCTTTAGTGGAAACGAGGGGAAAGGAGAAAGGGAGGGGGCGCCCCCCACCCCCCCCCCCAAGCCCAATCCGAATTGGGAGGGGGCTGGCCCCCCCTTTCCTTCCTCCCTCCTTCCTCTTCCTTCCCTCTCCCTCTCCAAATAGGAAAAGGAGGATTCCTACTCCCGGTGGGAGTAGGACTCCCCCCTTGGGCGCGCCTCCTCCCCTTGGCCGGCCCTCTCCTCCCCCCTTTATATACGGAGGAGGGGGGCACCCCATAGACACAACAATTGATCCCTTGGATCTCCTAGCCATGTGCGGTGCCCCCCTCCACCATAATCCACCTCGATAATATCGTAGCGGTGCTTAGGCGAAGCCCTGCGTCGGTAGAACATCATCATCGTCACCACGCCGTCATGCTGACGGAACTCTCCCTCAAAACTCGGCTGGATCGGAGTTCGAGGGACGTCATCGAGTTGAACATGTGCTGAACTCGGAGGTGCCATGCGTTTGGTTCTTTATTGGTCGGATCGTGAAGACGTACGACTACATCAACCGCGTTGTGCTAACGCTTCCGCTTTCGGTCTACGAGGGTACGTGGACACACTCTCCCCTCTCGCTGCTATGCATCACCATGATCCTGTGTGTGCGTAGGAATTTTTTTGAAATTACTACGTTCCCTAACAGTGGCATCCGAGCCTGGTTTTATGCGTAGGTGTTATATGCACGAGTAGAACACAAGTGAGTTGTGGGCGATACAAGTCATACTTTGGTTCAGCGGTATTGTTGGATGAAGTGGCCCGGACCGACATTATGCGTACGCTTATGCGAGACTTGTTCTACCGAAATGCTTTGCACACAGGTGGCTGGCGGGTGTCAGTTTCTCCAACTTTAGTTGAACCGAGTGTGGCTACGCCCGGTCCTTGAGAAGGTTAAAACAGGACTAACTTCACGAACTATCGTTGTGGTTTTGATGCGTAGGTAAGAACGGTTCTTGCTAAGCCCATAGCAGCCACGTAAAACTTGCAACAACAAAGTAGGGGACGTCTAACTTGTTTTTGCAGGGCATGTTGTGATGTGATATAGTCAAGGCATGATGCTAAATTTTATTGTATGAGATGATCATGTTTTGTAACCGAGTTATCGGCAACTGGCAGGAGCCATATGGTTGTCACTTTATTGTATGCAATGCAATCACCCTGTAATGCTTTACTTTATCACAAAGCGGTAGCGATAGTCGTAGAAGCATAACTTGGCGAGACGACAACGATGCTACGATGGAGATCAAGGTGTCACGCCGGTGACAATGGTGATCATGACGGTGCTTCAGAGATGGAGATCACAAGCACAACATGATGATGGCCATATCATAGCACTTATATTGATTGCATGTGATGTTTATCTTTTATGCATCTTATCTTGCTTTGATTGACGGTAGCATTATAAGATGATCTCTCACTAAATTTCAAGATAAAAGTGTTCTCCCTAAGTATGCACCGTTGCGAGAGTTCTTCGTGCTGAGACACCACGTGATGGCCGGGTGTGATAGGCTCTCCGTTCAAATACAACGGGTGCAAAACAGTTGCACACGCGGAATACTCAGGTTAAACTTGACGAGCCTAGCATATGCAGATATGGCCTCGGAACACTGAGACCGAAAGCTCGAGCGTGAATCATATAGTAGATATGATCAACATAGTGATGTTCACCATTGAAACTACTCCATCTCACGTGATGATCGGACATGGTTTATTTGATTTGGATCACGTGATCACTTAGATGATTAGAGGGATGTCTATCTAAGTGGGAGTTCTTAAGTAATATGATTAATTGAACTTAAATTTATCATGAACTTAGTACCTGATAGTATTATGCATGTCTATGTTTGTTGTAGATAGATGGCTTGTGTTGTTGCTCTGTTGAATTTTAATGCGTTCCTTGAGAAAGCAAAGTTGAAAGATGATGGTAGCAATTACACAGAATGGGTTCGTAACTTGAGGATTATCCTCATTGCTGCACAGAAGAATTACGTCCTGGAAGCACCGCTAGGTGCCAAACCTGCTGCAGGAGCAACAACAGATGTTATGAACGTCTGGCAGAGCAAAGCTGATGACTACTCGATAGTTCAGTGTGCCATGCTTTACGGCTTAGAACCGGGACTTCAACGACATTTTGAACTTCATGGAGTATATGAGATGCTCCAGGAGTTGAAGTTAATATTTCAAGCAAATGCCCGGATTGAGAGATATGAATTCTCCAATAAGTTCTACAGCTGCAAGATGGAGGACAATAGTTCTGTCAGTGAGCATATAATCAAAATGTCTGGGTATAACAATCACTTGATTCAACTGGGGGTTAATCTTCCGGATGATAGCATCATTGACAGAATATTTCAATCACTGCCACCAAGCTACAAGAGCTTCGTGATGAACTATAACATGCAAGGGATGGGTAAGACGATTCCCGAGCTCGTCGCAATGCTAAAGGCTGCGGAGGTAGAAATCAAGAAGGAGCATCAAGTGTTGATGGTCAATAAGACCACCAGTTTCAAGCAAAAAGGGCAAAGGGAAGAAGAAGGGGAACTTCAAGAAGAATAGCAAACAAGTTGCTGCTCAAGAGAAGAAACCCAAGTCTGGACCTAAGCCTGAGACTGATTGCTTCTACTGCAAGCAGACTGGTCACTGGAAGCGGAACTGCCCCAAGTATTTCGCGGATAAAAAGGATGGCAAGGTGAACAAAGGTATATGTGATATACATGTTATTGATGTATACCTTACTAATGCTCGCAGTAGCACCTGGGTATTTGATACCGGTTCTGTTGCTAATATTTGCAACTCGAAACAGGAACTACGGATTAAGCGAAGATTAGCTAAGGACGAGGTGACGATGCACGTGGGAAATGGTTCCAAAGTCGATGTGATCGCGGTCGGCACGCTACCTCTACATCTACCTTCGGGATTAATTTTAGACCTAAATAATTGTTATTTGGTGCCAGCGTTAAACCGGTTCCTGTGACGTCTACACCAATTAATGAGGAAGTTGATGATGATGATCATGAAACTTCAGATCAAGTTGTTACTGAACCTCGTAGGTCAACCAGAGTAAGATCCGCACCAGAGTGGTACAGTAATCCTGTTCTGGAGGTTATGTTACTAGACCATGACGAATCTACGAACTATGAAGAAGCGATGGTGAGCCCAGATTCCGCAAAATGGCTTGAAGCCATGAAATCCGAGATGGGATCCATGTATGAGAACAAAGTATGGACTTTGGTTGACTTGCCCGATGATCGGCAAGCCATCGAGAATAAATGGATCTTCAAGAAGAAGACTGACGCTGACGGTAATGTTACTGTCTATAAAGCTCGACTTGTTGCAAATGGTTTTCGACAAGTTCAAGGGATTGACTACGATGAGACCTTCTCACCCGTAGCGATGCTTAAATCTATCCGAATCATGTTAGCAATTGCCGCATTTTATGATTATGAAATTTGGCAAATGGATGTCAAAACTGTATTCCTGAAGGGATTTCTGGAAGAAGAGTTGTATATGATGCAACCGGAAGGTTTTGTCGATCCAAAGGGAGCTAACAATGTGTGCAAGCTCCAGCGACCCATTTATGGATTGGTGCAACCTCTCGGAGTTGGAATAAATGTTTTGATAGTGTGATCAAAGCATATGGTTTTATACAGACTTTTGGAGAAGCCTGTATTTACAAGAAAGTGAGTGGGAGGTCTGTAGCATTTCTAATATTATATGTGGATGACATATTGTTCATTGGAAATAATATAGAATTTCTGGATAGCATAAAAGGATATTTGAATAAGAGTTTTTCAATGACGGACCTCGGTGAAGCTGCTTACATATTGGGCATCAAGGTCTATACAGATAGATCAAGACGCTCAATTGGACTTTCACAAACACTACTAGGAAAAGGCCTACTAGTGGCGCACCAGTTTTTCCTACTAATGGCGCACTACTGGTGCGCCACTAGTACCACGCCACTCGTATTTTTTACTAATGGCGCACCATTGGTGCACCATTAGTATTTGGTATACAAATGGCGCACCACTGGTGCGCCATTAGTATTTTTGAATTTTGAAGGCGGGAAAATAGGAGTGGCGCACCGTCTAACCCCCACCGTGCGCCATTGCTATTTTTGAATTTTGAATTTGGATTTGGACCGCGATTTTTTTGCCCATTTTTTGCTCATTTTTTTTCAAATTTTGTTCTCGTTTTTGGATTTTGTACGTTATTTTGCCGTGTTCTTTTGCCGGAGGGGAGTTCGCCGGAGAGGTGGGCCGAGGTCACCGGAGAGGCGCTCGCCTACATCGTCGGAGAGAAGGAGGAGGTCGCCGGGGAGGAGTTCACCGGAGCATCGGAGAGGAGGAAGGAGAAACCATGAGGGGAGGGGATGAGAGGAGGGAGGAGGAGCTCACCGGAGAGGAGGGAGGAGGAGCTCACCGGAGAGGAGGGAGGAGAAACCATGAGGGGAGGGGAGGAGAGGAGGGAGGAGGAGGTCGCCGGAGAGGAGGAGGAGGAGGAGGTCGCCGGAGAGGAGGTCGCCGGAGAGGAGGAGGGTAGTATGGTGGAGGAGAGAAGGGGCGATGGAGTGGAGGAGAGGAGGAGATGGAGTGGAGGAGAAGAATGAAGAGGTAAGGAGGAGAGGACCACGCCCAGCCATATATACGACATAGTAATGGCGCACCGTGGGCAGGTGCGCCATTACTAACTTTTTTTTATTTTTTTTATTTATTTTGAATTTTGAAGGCGGGAAGATAGTAATGGCGCACCATGGGCAGGTGCGCCATTAGTAAGTTTGAATTGTTTTGCCTCTCCAGATCTTAAAAGCCCCGTATCTTTTTTTCTGTTAGGTTTTTGAGGATTTTGAAAATGTTTAACGGGGTTCCCCTAGTTAAATTCGGATGTATCTTTTCGAGTAGATTATTTTTCATATAAAAAACTTTTTTTGGGGGGGGGGGGTGCATTCGGGGGAATGTTTGGGCCAAATTACTAATGGCGCACCGTCAACTAGTAATGGCGCACCACTCCCACGGTGCGCCATTAGTAGTTTAAAAAAAATAAAAAAAATTGAAATATTTTTGAAACATAATTACTAATGGTGCACTGTGGGAATGGTGCGCCATTAGTAGTTTAACTAGTAATGGCGCACTATCCCCTGGTGCGCCATTACTAGTTTTGAAAAAAAAATTACTAATGGCGCACCGTGCATGTGGTGCGCCATTAGTATTTACACACTAATGGCGCACCAACACATGGTGCGCCATTACTATTTAGTAATGGCGCATCACATGCACAGTGCGCCATTAGTGTTCATATTGGCTATAGCTATTTTTGTAGTAGTGAAAGCACATACCTTGACAACGTTTTGAAGAAGTTCAAAATGGATCAAGCAAAGAAAGGGTTCTTGCCTATGTTACAAGGTGTGAAGTTGAGTAAGACTCAATGCCCGACCACTTCAGAAGATAGAGAGAAAATGAAAGATGTTCCCTATGCTTCATCCATAGGCTCTATCATGTATGCAATGCTGTGTACCAGACCTGATGTGTGCCTTGCTATTGGTTTAGCAGGGAGGTACCAAAGTAATCCAGGAGTGGATCACTGGACAGCAGTCAAGAACATCCTGAAATACCAGAAAAGGACTAAGGATATATTTCTCGTTTATGGAGGTGACAAAGAGCTCATCGTAAATGGTTATGTTGATGCAAGATTTGACACTGATCCGGACGATTCTAAATCGCAAACCGGATACGTGTTTATATTGAACGGTGGAGCTGTCAGTTGGTGCAGTTCTAAACAAAGCGTCGTGACGGGATCTACGTGTGAAGCACAGTACATTGCTGCTTCGGAAGCAGCAAATGAAGGAGTCTGGATGAATGAGTTCATATCTGATCTAGGTGTCATACCTAGTGCATCGGGTCCAATTAAAATCTTCTGTGACAATACTGGTGCAATTGCCTTGGCAAAGGAATCCAAATTTCACAAGAGGACCAAGCACATCAAGAGACGCTTCAATTCCATCCGGGACCAAGTCCAAGTGGGAGACATAGAGATTTGCAAAATACATACGGATCTGAATGTTGCAGACCTGTTGACTAAGCCTCTTCCACGAGCAAAACATGATCAGCACCAAGACTCCATGGGTGTTAGAACCATTACTGTGTAATCTAGATTATTGACTCTAGTGCAAGTGGGAGACTGAAGGAAATATGCCCTAGAGACAATAATAAAGTTATTATTTATTTCCTTATATCATGATAAATGTTTATTATTCATGCTAGAATTCTATTAACCGGAAACATAATACATGTGTGAATACATAGACAAACAGATTGTCACTAGTATGCCTCTACTTGACTAGCTCGTTGATCAAAGATGGTTATGTTTCCTAACCATAGACAAAGAGTTGTCATTTGATTAACGGGATCACATCATTAGGAGAATGATGTGATTGACTTTTGACCCATTCCGTTAGCTTAGCACTTGATCGTTTAGTATGTTGCTATTGCTTTCTTCATGGCTTATACATGTTCCTATGACAATGAGATTATGCAACTCCCGTTTACCGGAGGAACACTTTGTGTGCTACCAAACGTCACAATGTAACTGGGTGATTATAAAGGTGCTCTACAGGCTCCTAAGGTACTTGTTGGGTTGGCGTATTTCGAGATTAGGATTTGTCACTCCGATTGTCGGAGAGGTATCTCTGGGCCCACTCGGTAATGCACATCACTATAAGCCTTGCAACCATTGCAACTAATTAGTTAGTTGCGGGATGATGTATTACGGAACGAGTAAAGAGACTTGCCGGTAATGAGATTGAACTAGGTATTGAGATACCGCCGATCGAATCTCGGGCAAGTAACATACCGATGACAAAGGGAACAACGTATGTTGTTATGCCGTTTGACCGATAAAGATCTTTGTAGAATGTGTGGGAGCCAATATTAGCATCCAGCTTCCGCTATTGTTTATTGACCAGAGACGTGTCTCGGTCATGTCTACATAGTTCTCGAAGCCGTAGGGTCCGCACACTTAAAGCTCGATGACAGTTATATTATGAGTATATGTGTTTTGACGTACAGAAGGTAGTTCGGAGTCCCGGATGTGATCGCGGACATGACGAGGAGTCTCCAAATGGTCGAGACATAAAGATCGATATATTGGACGACTATATTTGGACACCGGAATGGTTCCGAGTTAGATTGGGATAATAGCGGAGCACCGAGAGGTTATCGGAACCCCCCGGGAGGTATATGGGCCTTAATGGGCTTTAGTGGAAAGGAGGGGAAAGGGAGGGGGCGCCCCCCCCAAGCCCAATCCAAATTGGGAGGGGGGCCGGCCCCCCTTTCCTTCCTTCCTCCTTCCTCTTCCTTACCTCTCCCTCTCCAAATAGGAAAAGGAGGAGTCCTACTCCCGGTGGGAGTAGGACTCCCCCCTTGGGCGCGCCTCCTCCCCTTGGCCAGCCCTCTCCTCCCCCTTTATATACGGAGGAGGGGGGCACCCCATAGACACAACAATTGATCCGTTGGATCTCTTAGCCGTGTGCGGTGCCCCCCTCCACCATAATCCACCTCGCTAATATCGTAGCGGTGCTTAGGCGAAGCCCTGCGTTGTTAGAACATCATCATCGTCACCACGCCGTCATGCTGACGGAACTCTCCCTCAAAGCTCAGCTGGATCGGAGTTCGAGGGACGTCGGCGAGTTGAAAGTGTGCTGAACTCGGAGGTGCCGTGCGTTTGGTACTTGATCGATCGGATCGTGAAGACGTACGACTACATCAACCGCGTTGTGCTAACGCTTTCGCTTTCGGTCTACGAGGGTACGTGGACACACTCTCCCCTCTCGTTGCTATGCATCACCATGATCCTGTGTGTGCGTAGGAATTTTTATGAAATTACTATGTTCCCTAACAATAATCTGGTAGGGTGAAATGTTCCATCAGAGATTCCCAAAGCTTTGATGGAATTGATGTTGTACTTTACACCCTCGTTCAACTTTTTTCCCGGGCCTCGCTTTGTCCTGCTGTCTGTAGAAGCAGATTTGCTTGATCCGGAGGGCTGAAAGAAGAAAGATTGATTCGTTAATATATCTTCAAATCAAAGATGATCACTAGATGCCTACTTATATAAATATACCTCACCAGTAGTCTTTGTTATTTCAAGATCAACATTGTATGTGTCATCATAATCATTGTCTGCGTCATCATAATCATAATCATAGTTCATGACTTCATCAGCTCGGTCGTCGAGATCGAATATCTTATCATCACCGTCCCCAGTATTGTTCAGATATTGGGAGCCGTCATCTGCTTCATTCAAATTATCTGGCCTGTTAGGGCTGCGTATGATCTCGAACAGGGCCTCTTCTCCCTCTCTGCCGGTATTGTCCGCCATAACTTTTACTTAACTAATCCAGAAGAAATACAAAACAATTTAGTATTCAAATTACAATGCACGGATGCAATCAATAAGGAAAAACTGAATCATATAGTACATAATATGCATCGTCTCGAATAATATATAATCTCGAATACATCGTCTCGAATAATATATAACTCGAATACATCGTCTCGAATAATATATAATCTCGAGTACATCGTCTCTAATAATATATATAATCTCGAATACATCGTCTCGAATATTATATATTGAATACATCACTGGCTAGGTAGCTAATAAATATCGAATACTACAGAAGAATCTAGTGTTGGAAATATGCCCTAGAGGCAATAATAAAATGGTTATTATTGTATTTCCTTGTTCATGATAATTGTCTATTGTTCATGATATAATTGTATTAACTGGAAACCGTAATACATGTGTGAATACATAGACCACAACATGTCCCTAGTAAGCCTCTAGTTGACTAGCTCGTTGATCAATAGATGGTTATGGTTTCCTGACCATGGACATTAGATGTCATTGATAACGGGATCACATCATTAGGAGAATGATGTGATGGACAAGACCCAATCCTAAGCATAGCACAAGATCGTGTAGTTCGTTTGCTAAGAGCTTTTCTAATGTCAAGTATCGTTTCCTTAGACCATGAGATTGTGCAACTCCCGGATACCGTAGGAATGCTTTGGGTGTACCAAACGTCACAACGTAACTGGGCGGCTATAAAGGTGCACTACAGGTATCTCCAAAAGTGTCTGTTGGGTTGGCACGAATCGAGACTGTGATTTGTCACTCCGTATGACGGAGAGGTATCTCTGGGCCCACTCGGTAATGCATCATCATAATGAGCTCAATTTGACTAAGTAGTTAGTCATGGGATCATGCATTACGGAACGAGTAAAGAGACTTGCCGGTAACGACATTGAACGAGGTATTGGGATACCGACGATCGAATCTCGGGCAAGTAACATACCGATAGACAAAGGGAATTGCATACGGGATTGATTGAATCCCCGACATCATGGTTCATCCGATGAGATCATCGTGGAACATGTGGGAGCCAATATGCGTATCCAGATCCCGCTATTGGTTATTGGCCGGAGAGGTGTCCTGGTCATGTCTGCATGGTTCTCGAACCCGTAGGGTCTACACACTTAAGGTTCGGTGACGCTAGAGTTGTTATGGGAAATAGTATGTGGTTACCGAAGGTTGTTTGGAGTCCCGGATGAGATCCCGGACATCACGAGGAGTTCCGGAATGGTCCGGCGGTGAAGATCGATATATTGGACGAAGGGTATTGGAGTCCGGAAGTGTTCCGGGGGTACCAGGCTAAGGCCAGCATGACCGAAAGGTGTTTCGGGAGCCCCCACTAAGGGGTGGTGCACCCCCCACACCCTTTCCCACGTTACTTGGGGAGGTGGGGTGCCTCAACCTGGCTTGGGAGGCAAGCCTCCACCTGCTTGGCTTGGGGGGCAAGTCTCCCTAGGATTTTCCCTATGAAGATCCAATCTGCTTGGCCGCCGCCCCCTAGGGGAAACCCTAGGGCGCCTTCCCCTCTCCCCTTGCCCCTATATATAGTGGAGGGGTGGGAGGGCAGCCGCACCTCTTCCCTGGCGCAGCCCTCCCTCCTCATACGCCTCCTCCTCCTCCTCCGTAGTGCTTAGCGAAGCTCTGCCGGAGAACCACGAGCTCCATTGCCACCACGTAGTCGTGCTGCTGGAGGTCTCCCTCAACTTCTCCTCTCCCCTTGCTGGATCAAGAAGGAGGAGACGTCCCCGGGCTGTACGTGTGTCGAACGCGGAGGCGCCGTCCGTTCGGCGCTAGATCGGATCTTCCGCGATTTGAATCGCTGCGAGTACGACTCCATCAACCGCGTTCTTGTAACGCTTCCGCTTAGCGATCTTCAAGGGTATGAAGATGCACACCCTCTCTCTCGTTGCTAGCATCTCCTAGATTGATCTTGGTGACACGTAGGAAAATTTTGAATTATTGCTACGTTCCCCAACAGTGGCATCATGAGCTAGGTCTATGCGTTGATTCTATGCACGAGTAGAACACAATGTAGTTGTGGGCGATGATTTGTTCAATTTGCTTGCCGTTACTAGTCTTATCTTGATTTGGCGGAATTTTGGGATGAAGCGGCCCGGACCGACCTTACACGTACTCTTACGTGAGACAGGTTCCACCGACTGAGATGCACTTAATGCATAAGGTGGCTAGCGGGTGTCTGTCTCTCCCACTTTAGTCAGATTGGATTCGATGAAGAGGGTCCTTATGAAGGGTAAATAGCAATTGGCATATCACCATTGTGGCTTTTGCGTAGGTAAGAAACGTTCTTGCTAGGAACCCATAGCAGCCACGTAAAACATGCAACAACAATTAGAGGACGTCTAACTTGTTTTTGCAGGGTATGCTATGTGATGTGATATGGCCAAAAGGATGTGATGAATTATATATATGTGATGTATGAGATTGATGATGTTCTTGTAATAGGAATCACGACTAGCATGTCGATGAGTATGACAACCGGCAGGAGCCATAGGAGTTGTCTTAATTTATTGTATGACCTGCGTGTCAATGAAAAACGCCATGTAATTACTTCACTTTATTGCTAACCGTTAGCCATAGTAGTAGAAGTAATAGTTGGCGAGACAACTTCATGAAAACACGATGATGGAGATCATGATGATGGAGATCATGGTGTCATGCCGGTGACGAAGGTGATCATGCCGCGCCTCGAAGATGGAGATCAAAAGGCGCAAGATGATATTGGCCATATCATGTCACTTTATGATTTGCATGTGATGTTTGTCATGTTTACATCTTATTTGCTTAGAACGATGGTAGCATAAAATAAGATGATCCCTCACTAAAATTTCAAGAGATGTGTTCCCCCTAACTGTGCACCGTTGCGAAGGTTCGTTGTTTCGAAGCACCACGTGATGATCGGGTGTGATAGATTCTAACGTTCGCATACAACGGGTGTAAGCCAGATTTACACATGCGAAACACTTAGGTTGACTTGATGAGCCTAGCATGTACAGACATGGCCTCGGAACACAAGAGACCGAAAGGTCGAACATGAGTCGTATAGTAGATACGATCAACATGGAGATGTTCACCGTTGATGACTAGTCCGTCTCACGTGATGATCGGACACGGTCTAGTCGATGCATCACTTAGATGACTAGAGGGATGTCTATCTAAGTGGGAGTTCATTAAATAATCAGATGAACTTAATTATCATGAACATAGTCAAAAGGTCTTTGCAAATTATGTCATAGCTTACGCTTTGGTTCTACTGTTTAAGATATGTTCCTAGAGAAAATTTAGTTGAAAGTTGATAGTAGAAATTATGCGGACTGGGTCCGTAAACTGAGGATAATCCTCATTGCTGCGCAGAAGGCTTATGTCCTTAATGCACCGCTCGGTGTGCTGAACCTCGAGCGTCGTCTGTGGATGTTGCGAACATCTGACATACACGTTTTGATGACTACGTGATAGTTCAGTGCGTAATGCTAACGGTTTAGAATTGAGGCGCCAAAGACATTTTTGAAATGTCGCAGAACATATGAGATGTTCCAAAGACTGAAATTGGGATTTCAGACTAGTGCCCACGTCAAGAGGTATGAGACCTCTGACAAGTTTCTTAAGCCTGCAAACTAAGGGAGAAAAGCTCAATCGTTGAGCATGTGCTCAGATTGTCTGAGTACTACAATCGCTTGAATCGAGTGGGAGTTAATTTTCTAGATGAGATAGTGATGGTTCTCCATAGTCACTGCCACCAAGCTATTAGAGCTTCGTGATGAACTATAACATATCAGGGATAGACATGATGATCCTTGAGCAACTCGCGATGTTTGGCACCGCGAAAGTAAAAATCAGGTAGGAGCATCAATTGTTGATGGTTAGTAAAACCACTAGTTTCAAGAAGGGCAAGGGAAAGAAGGGATACTTCATGAAATGGCAAATCAGTTGCTGCTCTAGTGAAGAAACCCAAGGTTGAACCCAAACACGAGACTTAGTGCTTCTGTAATGAGGGGAACGGTCACTGAAGCAGAACTACCCTAGATACTTGGTATATGAGAAGGCAGGCAAGGTCAACAGAAGTATATTGGATATACATTATATTAATGTGTACTTTACTAGTACTCCTAGTAGCACCAGGGTACTAGATACCGGTTTGGTTGCTAAGTGTTGGTAACTCGAAATAAAAGGCTACGAAATAAAAGGAGACTAGCTAAAGTGAGATGACGATATGTGTTGGAAGTGTTTCCAAGGTTGATATAATCAAACATCGTACGCTCCCTCTACCATCGGGATTGGTATTAAACCTAAATAATTGGTGTTTGCGTTGAGCGTAGACATGATTGGATTACATGATTGGATTATGTTTATCGCAATACGGTTATTCATTTAAGGAGAATAATGGTTACTCTGTTTATTTGAATAATACCTTCAATGGTGTTGCACCTAAAATGAATGGTTTATTGAAACTCGATCATAGTGATACACATGTTCATGCCAAAAGATATAAGATAGTAATGATAGTACCACATACTTGTGGCCCTGCCATTTGAGTCATATTGGTATAAAATGCATGAAGAAACTCCATACATATGGATCATTTGGACTCACTTGATTTTGAATCACTTGAGACATGCAAATCATACCACATGGGCAAGATGACGGAAAGGCCTCGTTTTTAGTAAGATGGAACAAGAAAGCAACTTGTTGGAAGTAATACGTTTTGATGTGTGCAGTCCAATGAGTGCTGAGGCACGCAGTGGATATCGTTATGTTCTTACTTCACAGATGATTTGAGTAGATGCTAAGAATATTTACTTGATGAAACACAAGTCTAAATTATTGAAAGGTTCAAGTAATTTCAGAGTGAAGTTGAAGATCGTCGTGACAAGGGGATAAAATGTCTATGATGTGATCATAGAGATGAATATCTGAGTTACGCGTTTGGCACACAATTAAGACATTGTGGAAATTGTTTCACAACTAATACCGCCTGGAACACCATAGTGTGATGGTGTGTCCAAACATCATAACTGCACCCTATTGGATATGGTGCATACCATGATGTCTCTTATCGAATTACCACTATCGTTTATGGGTTAGGCATTAGAGACAACCGCATTCACTTTAAATAGGGCACCACGCAATTCCGTTGAGACGACACCGTATGAACTATGGTTTAGAGAAACCTAAGCTGTCGTTTCTTAAAAGTTTGGGACTGCGACGCTTATGTGAAAAAGTTTCAGGCTGATAAGCTCAAACCCAAAGTGGATAAATGCATCTTCATAGAATACCCAAAACAGTTGGGTATACCTCCTATTTCAGATCTGGAAGCAAAAGTGATTGTTTCTAGAAACGGGTCCTTTCTCGAGGAAAAGTTTCTCTCGAAAGAATTGAGTGGGAGGATGGTGGAGACTTGATGAGGTTATTGAACCGTCACTTCAACTAGTGTGTAGTAGGGCACAGAAAGTTGTTCCTATGGCACCTACACCAACTGAAGTGGAAGCTTATGATAGTGATCATGAAACTTCGGATGAAGTCACTACCAAACCTCGTAGGTCGACAAGGATGCGTACTACTTCAGAGTGGTATGTAATCCTGTCTTGGAAGTCATGTTGCTAGACAACAATGAACATACGAGCTATGGAGAAACGACGGTGGGCCAGGATTCCGACGAATGGCTCGAGGCCATAAAATCCGAGAGAGGATCCATGTATAAAATCCAAGTATAGACTTTGGAAGAACTACTTGATGGTCGTAGGGCTGTTGGGTGCAGATGGATTTTAAAAGGAAGACGGACAATGATGGTAAGTGTCACCATTAAGAAAGCTTGACTTGTCGTTAAGGTGTTTTCCGACAAGTTCAAGGAGTTGACTACGATGAGACTTTCTCACTCGTAGCGATGCTAAGAGTCTGTTGGAATTATATTAGCAGTTACTGCATTATTTATGAAATCTTGCAGATAGGATGTCAAAACATTGTTTCCTCGACGATTTTCTTGAGGAAAGGTTGTATGTGATACAACCAGAAGGTCTTGTCAATCCTGAAATATGCTAACAAGTATGCAAAGCTCCAGCAATCCTTCTAAGGACTGGAGTAAGCATCTCGGAGTTGGAATATACGCTTTGATGAGATGATCAAAGATTTTGGGTTTATACAAAGTTTATGAGAAACTTCTATTTCCAAATAAGTGAGTGGGAGCACTATAGATTTTTGATGAGTATATGTTGTTAACATATTGTTGATCAGAAATGATGTAGAATTTCTGGAAAGCATACAGGGTTATTTGAAAAGTGTTTTTCAATGGAAAACCTGGATTAAGCTACTTGAACATTGAGCATCAAGATATATAAGGATAGATCAAAAAACGCTTAATAGTACTTTCAAATGAATACATACCGTGACAAGATTTTGAAGGAGTTCAAAATAGATCAGCAAAGAAGGAGTTCTTGGCTGTGTTACAAGGTGTGAGTATTGAGTAAGACTCAAGACCTGACCACGGCAGAAGAGAGAGAAAGGACGAAGGTCGTCCCCTATGCTTTAGACATAGGCTCTACAGTATGCTATGTTGTGTACCGCACCTGAAGTGTGCCTTGCCATGAGTTAGTCAAGGGGTACAAGAGTGATCCAGGAATAGATCACATGACAGCGGTCGAACTTATCCTTAGTAACTAGTGGACTAAGGAATTTTCTCGATTATGGAGGTGGTAAAAGAGTTCGTCGTAAAGGGTTACGTCGATGCAAACTTTGACACTAATCCGGATGACTCTGAGTAGTAAACCGGATTCGTATAGTAGAGCAATTATTTGGAATAGCTCCAAGTAGCGCGTGGTAGCTGCATCTACAAGATGAAACAGAGATTTGTAAAGCACACACGGATCTGGAAGGTTCAGACCCGTTGACTAAAAAACCTCTCTCACAAGCGAGATATGAACGAACCCCATGGGTGTTGGATTCATTACAATCACATAGTGATGTGAACTAGATTATTGACTCTAGTGCAAATGGGAGACTGTTGGAAATATGCCCTAGAGGCAATAATAAAATGGTTATTATTGTATTTCCTTGTTCATGATAATTGTCTATTGTTCATGCTATAATTGTATTAACATGATAACATGTCCCTAGTAAGCCTCTAGTTGACTAGCTCGTTGATCAATAGATGGTTATGGTTTCCTGACCATGGACATTGGATGTCATTGATAACGGGATCACATCATTAGGAGAATGATGTGATGGACAAGACCCAATCCTAAGCATAGCACAAGATCGTGTAGTTCGTTTGCTAAGAGCTTTTCTAATGTCAAGTATCGCTTCCTTAGACCATGAGATTGTGCAACTCCCGGATACCGTAGGAATGCTTTGGGTGTACCAAACGTCACAACGTAACTGGGTGGCTATAAAGGTGCACTACAGGTATCTCCGAAAGTGTCTGTCGGGTTGGCACGAATCAAGACTGGGATTTGTCACTCCGTATGACGGAGAGGTATCTCTGGGCCCACTCGGTAATGCATCATCATAATGAGCTCAATGTGACTAAGTAGTTAGTCACAGGATCATGCATTACGGAATGAGTAAAGAGACTTGCCGGTAACGAGATTGAACGAGGTATTGGGATACCGACGATCGAATCTCGGGCAAGTAACATACCGATAGACAAAGGGAATTGCATACGGGATTGATTGAATCCCCGACATCATGGTTCATCCGATGAGATCATCGTGGAACATGTGGCAGCCAATATGGGTATCCAGATCCCGCTATTGGTTATTGGCCGGAGAGGTGTCCTGGTCATGTCCGCATGGTTCCCGAACCCGTAGGGTCTACACACTTAAGGTTCGGTGACGCTAGAGTTGTTATGGGAAATAGTATGTGGTTACCGAAGGTTGTTCGGAGTCCCGGATGAGATCCCGGACATCACGAGGAGTTCCGGAATGGTCCGGCGGTGAAGATCGATAAATTGGACGAAGGGTATTGGAGTCCGGAAGTGTTCCGGGGGTACCAGGCTATGGCCAGCATGACCGAAAGGTGTTTCGGGAGCCCCGGCAAGTGTTGGAGGGCCTCATGGGCCAAAGGGGAAGGGGCAACCAGCCCACTAAGGGGTGGTGCGCCCCCCACACCCTTTCCCTCGTTACTTGGGGAGGTGGGGCGCCTCCACCTGGCTTGGGAGGCAAGCCTCCACCTGCTTGTCTTGGGGGGCAAGTCTCCCTAGGATTTTCCCTAGGGAGATCCAATCTGCTTGGCCGCCGCCCCCTAGGGGAAACCCTTGGGCCCCTTCCCCTCTCCCCTTGCCCCTATATATAGTGGAGGGTTGGGAGGGCAGCCGCACCTCTTCCCTGGCGCAGCCCTCCCTCCTCATACACCTCCTCCTCCTCCTCCTCCGTAGTGCTTAGCGAAGCTTTGCCGGAGAACCACGAGCTCCATTGCCACAACGCAGTCGTGCTGCTGGAGTTCGCCCTCAACTTCTCCTCTCCCATTGCTGGATCAAGAAGGAGGAGACGTCCCCGGGCTGTACGTGTGTTCAACGCGGAGGCGCCGTCCGTTCGGCGCTAGATCGGATCTTTCGCGATTTGAATCGCTGCGAGTACGACTCCATCAACCGCGTTCTCGTAACGCTTCCGCTTAGCGATCTTCAAGGGTATGAAGATGCACTCCCTCTCTCTCGTTGCTAGCATCTCCTAGATTGATCTTGGTGACACGTAGGAAAATTTTGAATTATTGCTACGTTCCCCAACATCTAGGCCACTCGCGGTTCTTGGGGCGCGGGCGGTGGACACCCAAAGAGAAGGAACCATCGCAGGATCATATCTCCGGTCATCTGCCCAAAGAACCTGCCAGGTATTGGAGAACCTGACATCCATAGCAGCCATGTAGCGATGGACGTGCTCCTCCTCCTCCCTGACACGGCGACGCACCACCTTCGGCGGGGCCGGCTCCCTCTGCACCGAATGTGGCCCACGCGAACGCCACCAAAGGAGATCAGGGTCGACGACGGGACCCAAGGCCGGGTTCCTCACCAAGCTGCGCGCCCCTCCAGGTAGCACCTCCCAGTGCCAGCCCGGCGGAGCCCAGTCCCGGACATGGGTCAGCCAGACGTCATCGCGAACGGGTTGACGGCGAGGATGCGGGCCGGGCATCGTCGAGAGCAAATACTATATGCCCACAAAAAGTAACATTTTTTAAATGATTGGATTGTGACTTATATGCAAATTCTAAATTTCTATAACTAAAATTATAAGAAACTAAAAACTAACATTTCTATACAAATTTGAAATTAATCTAATTCATCTAGCTAAAACTAACATTTCTAAAATTTCTAACATTTCTAACATTTCTATATACTATTTGACATTAATCTAGTCTAATTAATTAATTCATCTAAAACATTTGTATAAAAAACTGAAATAACAGAAATAACTAAAAACAGAATCGTGTGTGTGTGTGTGCGCGTGTGTGTGTGCGCGCGCGTGCGCGTGTGCACCTACGGCGCCGGCGGCGCGGCGGCTTCGATTGGAGGGAGGAGAGGGGCCGGGGAGAGGGGCTCACAGCGTGGGCGACGGGACGGCGAGGCGACGGGACGGCGACAGACGGCGACGGGGACGACGACGGGGGCGGCGGTGACGGCGACGGGGGGCACCGACGGGGGCGGCGACGACGGAGGCGGCGACGAGGGGCGGTGGAGGCAGAGGAGAAGAAGCAGAGGGAGAACGAACTGACGATTTTTTGAAGTGTTTTCTTATATAGAGCCCACCTTTAGTACCGGTTGAAGCTACAAACCGGTACTAAAGGTCTGTTTTGGCCAGGCCAAGCGGCGGGAAGCGCAGGCCTTTAGTACCGGGTGGTGGCTCCAACCGGTACTAAAGACCCCACCTTTAGTACCGGTTGGAGCCACGACCCAGTACTAAAGGGGGTGCGCTGGCGCTGGTGCGGGCCTACTGGGCCTACCTGTTATGTTCTTCCCTGTGAGCCTACTGGGCCTTTGCAGGACTGCATCCTGGCCCAATAACACATTGGGTTTCTAGTCGTATGCAGGCCGCTCTGGCCCAGTAGGCGGGCTTTTTTATTTTCTTTTTTTGGCTTTATTTTTTTGTTTTATTTATTTTTGAGTTGCTTTTTTCTGTATTTACAGTTTCTTTGTGAATATTTTTTGCTTTAGGTACAAGAAATTACAAACTTTATGTTAGTGCCGGTAGTTTTCAAATTTGAATACTTTAAATTTTGAATTATTTGAAATTTGTGTGAATCACTAGTTTGTGAATAACTTAACTTTGAAAAATAGATTTTTCAGTGATTCTTTTTTCTTATGTTTAATATTAGTGTGTTTTATCATTATATTCAATTTGGTAATACTTAGGTTATTTAAAAAATGAAATGCCTTTATAACAGATGAGTTTTCGTCCGAAACCCTGATACTTCGAAAGAGATTGTCCATTTTGTACACGAAGTGCATCCAGTTTTTGCGGTAACCCTCTCTAATTTTTGCACATGCTATGTGGGTGAAATTATGATATCATGCCAACTTTCAACCTTTTCAGAGTACATTTGAAGTGCTTTCCAATTTCAGGGTCATTTAGCTGAAAAAATCAGTAAATGCATGAAAGAATTTGTTTGCACATAAAATGTCTTCGCGTTTCAAGTGCCAAAACACATAGCTACCCTAACTATTACAGAGATTCCCTCCTGGGTGTGAAACACAGAAGAAAGTGATGATAGTGAAGTCGATCACATCCAAGATCTTTGGGTGTGAAACTTTTTCTTCGCGTGTGTCCCTTTACCCCGTAACCATGGAAAATCTTCATCTTTTAACGGGATGCTCGGGTCAATATTCACTGTGAATGGAGCAATTTCATCAAACTTTTCATTATCTTCCCAGAAAGAACTCTGTGGCGCTTTGGCTCATCGTATGATGCATTTGCTTCCTTATCTTTTCTTTTTCTCGGCTTGGTAGACATGTCCTTCACATAGAAAACCTGTGCCACATCATTGGCTAGGATAAATGGTTCGTCTGCATATGTAAGATTGTTGAGAAACACTGTTGTCATTCCGTACTGCGGGTCTTCCGTTACCCTGCCTCGTGTCATATTGACCCATTTGCACCGAAATAAAAGGACCTTCAAACCACGTCCATAGTCAAGTTCCCATATGTCCTCTATGTAACCATAATATGTTTCCTTTCCCGTTTTGGTTGTTGCATCAAAGCGTACACCACTGTTTTGGTTGGTGTTCTTCTTATCTTGGGCGATTGTGTAAAATGTATTACCATTTATCTCATACCCTTTGAAAGTCATTATATTCGAAGATGGTAACTGGGACAACGATTTGGTAATGTAAAACATTCATGAACAAGAGGCTCACCACAAGGTGGTGCCGGCGCCGGGACGGTGCGGGCGATCGACGGTGGTTACGACGGAGATTTAGAAGGCACTATGTAAACCACACCTACATATGCAAACTAAGTGTTATTTTTGACCTCAAATTGTATATAAATCAAATACTAGCACATATAATTCCTCCCAAATTACTAAACTCACAAATCAATCACTATATAAAGCATTGCAAGAGCTAATCTAGCAATGAGAGATGAAAGGACAAAGTTGCTAACCTTTGTGATCAGTTGAATGGATGAGGGCTTTCAAATCTTGACAAATTTTGGGCAAAATGTGTGATGAGTTTGAGAGGAAGAGGGGAAGAACAGAGAGGAGAGGGGAAAGGGGAAGAACAGAGCGAGCTCGGGTGGACGAAGGGTTTATGTAGGACGACATTTAGTACCGGTTCGTGATACCACTCACTTTAGTACCGGTTCGTGGCACGAACCGGTGCTAAAGGTTCGCCACGAACCGGTACTAATGAGAGAGGCCGGCTAGCCGTTGGAACCGGCACTAATGCACACATTAGTGTCGGCTCAAAATCAAACCGGCTCTAATGTGCTTCACATTTGACCCTTTTTCTAATAGTGTTATGCCTTCGGCTTCTCTCCGGCTTCCCTCCTCTGCCCTGCTTAGTGTGGCCATGGGCGCGGCTCCGACTGTCCGTGCACAAGTAAAGGGGTGAAAGGGAGTGCCCCTACTTTTGTACACCGACACAACTTTATTGTGATGCTATTGTGTCTTTCACTAAATTTGATGTCTTTTGTATTTTGTCCAAGGAGATGCTCATAGCAATCTTGTGTGTGTTATTATTTTTTCCAAAATACCTTCAGTGCCCGGGCTTTCCTCTAATGTGCAACTGCACCTTCTTTCATGGTGCTATTGTTTGTTTCAATAGATTTTTATTTGTATACGCACATGGTTAACTCTCGACGCTGTATTTGCATCAACAGGAACCCCTATGTGACAGTAACTCGGTGATTGCAATGAAGTACAATGATGGTGTGATCGTGGCATGTGACACTGGAGGTTAGTTGGCTGTCACTTCTTCCCCACAGGCAAATGTAGTTGTTCCTGTGATATGCGACCCATTGTCTGATTTCTTGTGCAGCCTCCTATGGGTCAACTCTGCGATACAAGAGCCTACGCCAGCGGCTGGTGGCTTTGCCTGTGTTGTTGCTGCCCCTGCTGGACCAAGCGCCGCCGGCTGGCGCCAACACCGTCCAAGCGGCACGGGCTCGGCGTCATCCTCTCCATCTTCTCCTGGTCCGTTAGTTCACTGCCCATAACTCTCACTTTCTGGGTCTCTGAAGATGCACCGACCGATGTGCTCCTGTTGGGCAGGGTCCTGACGATCGTGGCGATGGTGATGTTCATCGTCGGTGTGCCGGAGAGCTGCACTGGTGCTCCTTCCTCGTCAAGCTCGGCGCCGAGAACCTCAAGGGCGCCAAGGTTGTTGAACATTTTTAACAACTGACTGTTTGACAGTCCCATGCTGTACATCACTGATTATGTACAACTTGGTACAAAATTGGTCTGATATTAGTTTTATATCACAAAAGTAGGGAGGTTCCTGCTGCTTATTAGTATCAGCTTTGGATTATTACTGTGTTCGGTTCACCACTGTACTGATTATCTTGGCTAGAATTTGTTTAATAACTGGAATACATTGTCTACTGGGAACTCTATTTGCCTTTGCGTTCTATTACAAATGTCTGTGAGGGTCCTTTGTGCTACTAATATAATTTCATTCATGAATTCAGCACATAGATTTTTCATCCCACTATAAAATTGCTTGTGCCTGAATCTGTTTGCCCTTGCTAGTCAGAAGTCGATTATTACTGGTGTGTTCAGGATTTCTATTTCTGTCATCTAAAATATGTGTTAATTCCAAAGTTTTAAATAGCGCGCTAAGCCTCTTAGCGGCGGACCTCTTCTAAATGCTATAGCGTGCTATAGCGGAGCTATAGCAAGCTATTTAAAATGTTTGCTGAAGTGTTTGAACAAAAGACTCTTAGCGCGGGACCTTTTCTAAACGCTATAGCGTGCTATAGCGGAGCTATAGCGGGCTATTTAAAACCATGGTTAACTCTGATACAGCGTAAAGAGCTATTTGAGCCCTCCTGGAAGGGGATTCGGTTGGACCTCTGATTGAGCTCCCCATAGACTTTGACCCAAGGTAAACATGAATTTGCTTTTGTTGCTGCTGCAAATGTCCTTGTCTTGTAGAGAATAGTTTATGAGCAAACCCTGTGGTAACAAAACCATATGTCATGGGAGTGTGATACATACTGTTTGTGAATGCTTGTGATTGGATTATTGGATATCTGCTGATTATATGTCCTTATCCATCATTGTCTGGTTGTTCTTGCAAGCATTATTACTTACGTTGTGTAGGTGCCAAATTATGCTTCTGGATTAGTCTATTATTCCCTACCCCTAGCTCCCTCTTTTCTGCTCCTATAGCATGCTCTGTTGGACTCATGCTCTGCTCCTACACCAGCAGCTTGATTGGTTCTATATACACTAGCAGCAGTACCTCATGTACATGTAATTGGACTCCCAGGGTGTTGTTCTTGTAAAATTCTTCCATGTCTTGCTCTTTTGGTGGTGCTACTACACATGTTAGATTGTTAGTTGTACTTGTTTCCATGTCAAATTACGTATCTTCTTGAACATATGACTGATGCTTGGTGCATGTAGGATGTGCTCGGTGTGGATATCTATGCATTTGTTAAGATTTTTGTAGCACATGCTATGGCCTCAAAGATTGTTTATTTTATTTTCGTTCATACATGAGCATAGTTTTTTATTGCCGTCAAGGGGTGAATTGATTTGATCGTTAATATGTGGCTGGATGTGATGTTTTTCTGTAGAGTGATATATTGTGATTGGTGTAATATTGTATGGTTATATTGTGATTGGTGGAATGTAATAAACTTGATTGGTATATCGGTGATTTGGCTATTACTTGAATATATTTTAAATGTGTTCTCTAATATGTATATCGTTGAGTTACAGGTTGTGAAAAATTAAAACCTGATGTTTCGGACCTAGTGCCTAGAAGAATCTGACAATGTGCACCCAGTTGACTAAAATAATCTGAAAATTGAATGTAACAAAAAAAACAAAGAAAACCCGAAAATCAAAATTATATAGAATGTGAAAAGGCTGCATCTTAGAGAGCAAAAAAGGCCGAATCAATGGCCCAAGCCCATGTAGCTAGCGAAAATTAACAGGAAAAATAAATATTAAAATGGCTGAATTAATGGGCTCGGCCCATGTAAAACACCGAATTGGATCGGGTTGATTCTTATCCACATCAGCTTGCCACGCTGAATCATACGTGGCCTAGGGAGGCTGCTAGTGACCAAAAATTTGGTCATAGAACCAATGACCTTTTACATATCACAAAGAAGGTCGTTAATTTCAGTTTACGACGGCCAGCTTTTGACCATCTGTTTTTTGTCACAAAAAGGTCGCAAATAAAAAACAATGACCATTCAGCGACCAATAGTGATGGTCGCAAGATGACATATTTATTGTAGTGCTCTAGCACGCTCTCCCGCATGCTCGTGCAGCTCCCGCGTGCAATCCCGAGCGACGCTGCCGTGTGCACGCTCGCCGGTGTTCAAAGCGCCGGTGAGACACCGACAGGATGGCTCCACTTTGGTTTGATTGGGTTAGTGTAATCCTCTAAAGATTTCCAAACTTTTGGTCGATGCAAAACCTAGTCCTACTATTTAAGTTCAATAAAGCCTTTCCTCAAAAAAATTATGCTTGCTATATGCCACATTCATTGACTGGTCAACGACAAAGCCCTGTCACAGGAAAACTACCATGTAAATGTGCAATAGCTTAGGATGTATTCTAACTGGTATTATAATAATTTATGTATAAGTTGTACTGTTGTACTTTCCTATCTCATAATGTTTTTGGATATTTTCCCAATCTATTAATCAGTATGGAGCGAGGGAAAATGCAATTCTGAAAATTTTGAAAATATAGACACACTAGAAGTGTTTCCTGCTGATATGTCCTCTTTATTCCACAGATGGCGGGCTTTCTTTACGGCCCCAGGGAATTTTTTTTCCTTTCAACATGGTATGGCACCAAATCCTCTCACAGACTTGCATTCAGTTTAAGTGAATAATTGTGTCTACTCCCTCCGTTTCAGTTTACAAGTCCTACGCGTATACCTAGGTTGCCAATTTTATCATCGTAACATAAACTATATAACACAAAAATTATACCGTTTGAAAATAGAACTTCTGAAGTTTATAATGGTATGTTTTTTGTAATATATGACTTCTATTAGGTTGGTCGAATTGACGACCTAGGGGTACGCGCATGCCTTGTAAACTGAGAGAGGGAGTACTATTTTATAGCTTTGATAAAAGTGGTAGATATATAGTAAATTTCTTATTAAGATGACGTAAATGCTTGGGTTGTAAACTGTCATAGAAAAATTTCGCCAATTTCCGTATAAAATGTTGTCAAGCTGGGGTTTTGTAGATTAAGTTATTCTACTCATAGAATGGCTGTTGGAATAAATTATTATAGAATTCAAAATGATTATTCATAAGAACTTTGATATTTTTGACAAATTTAAAAATGATACAGACAAACTAGACATTGGAATATGCAACTTAATTCGTTTGTATGGGAGCTATCTAATGCGTTGTTTGTGTTGGAACTGCAGCCCTCTAGCTACCTCTCCTCTCACTCGAACGGAGCTGGAAGAAGAAGAACAGTGGACACGAGATTTTCCGGCCGGCGCACGAACGCCACCATGGGCGCACGAACGCCCCAATCCTTTTTCTTTCTTACAGTGGCTAGATGGCTACACACGGCTCAACTAGAGCACAACGGATTACATGGCAGTCTTATAGTCCAGCTAACCCAACGCCTGAGCAACCTATTCCAGCGACTTACGCGCAAGCACGCGTGAACTGCACAACGGGCTTCCCTCGCATGATCCGCATGACTCAACCCACTCTTGATGCTCCTCCACAAGACCTGGCAAGCCTGCATGCATCTAGCCTGCACGTACTAAACTGACTAACCAACACATGCAGCTCCACATCTGCTGCTATAGGCCTAGTACTACCACCACGGGCACACACATGCCACACACACCACGAATGTAACGTGGTTTATTCCAACAGTTTGGTTGGTGTAGGACCAGGAGAGCTGTCCATAGAGGAATAACCAGACCAGGAAACGATGCTGCCGTCTTGGCTCTCTTTGTCTAAAGATCTTCCGATGAGGATCAGCTTGGTTTCATCCGGCAGCTCTGCTTCTGACTCCATGAGGCGTGTGTTCACGCTCTGCTTGCTCCAGTTGCTCGTCTTCAACAGCAAGACCCTACAAAAGCGTTGCCTTTTTAAATAAGAAATGAAACCTTGTAATAGTGTGCCTTTTGTTCCTGAAGGAAGGCAAAGCCAGTACAGCGACAGGTTTTTTTTCAAGTTTCAACCATCGACAGTTGTTCATCAGCACACCCTGATGGTTGAAGTAGTGTCATTGACCACAAATGGCAACATTAAATGACTTTGCTGGAGAATCTGAAACCTTGTAGTAACATGATTGGGTTCTCAAGCTTATTTTGGTTGATTTATAAACATTCCAAAAGTAGTCGCTTCATTTCGGTCTATTAACTAGCCTGAGCAAAATTGGGCCAAGTTATCAAAGGGCCTGCACTAGTGTTTTAATCAGATAGACAAAATGTGGTCTGGCATGACAGTCTTGTGCTAGAGTGAATCTGTTTATATTCTAGCTCCTACATGCAGTTTCTGTGGACTAGCACAAAGACCAAGACAAGTGACGAACATGGCTTTGGCAAGGTGTTGTGTTGGCAATTCTGGAGAGACGAGCCCAACAGTAAATCATACTCCCTATGGCCAGATGTGTAAAATCTTTCATTGCATAGTTTCATTGGAGGTTTAGGCTTTGCTTAGATTATCATTTTCATTCCGTATAAAACTTACAGACCTCCGCCGGGAAATAGCTGTTGGCCGGTAAGTTACACTTGTAAGAATAATACACCCGTATTCAATTACACCGATGCCAAGCGCGGCCTTAAATGGCTTTGGAGTAGCTATACAAGGAAACGCAAGAAACACACGGGCGTACACACCACAGCTGCAAAGTTTGCTGAAGAAATAACACTGCCAGTGTTAACTGACGAAACTGAACTGAACTGAACTGACTGAAGAAACTGAACTGATCGAACCTTGATGGGCTTAAACACTAGGCAGATTCAACCTACATTTTCGCTGAGAATAAAATGCATGTAAACTCTGTAGTCAAGCAATTTTATGACAGCCAAAGCAAAGGAAAATGCATCTAAAGTGTCATCTATGTAAGTAGAAGATGATAAATGAACATTTTGATCCTGCTTGTATCGTTGGTTCTGCTACTGTGTTCAATACTCCGTATGAGGTAATAAGTTTTAAATAGCGGGCCGTGACAAATAGTGGCCGAAGCGTTACCACCCTCCAAACACGACAGTTCTGAGGTAGCGTGCTATTTAGAATTATAATATTAACAAATACCAAACCAAATCCTAAGAACAGACAGTGCATCACCCAATGGTCCAATACTATACTACAATATCATTAGGAAGAACGAAAGAATATATGGTCTTATTACTACGCACCACCATCCTTGACTAGCAGAACACATCAAGATTCAGAGTTTGGACGGCAACTCCAGCATTGAATTGCTGTTGCTTGACATGCCCGGGAAGCAGGTTTTGACACATGCTTGACAGTGGTTATCAACTTGACATGGTTGACACATGCTGGTCTGCTATACATGTGGTTGTGAAGTTTAGTATGAGTAGCACTGCCCTGTAATCTATATCGAGCTAGAAGAAATCAGGGCAGAAATAAAAGGAAACGCCATATAAAAAATATATATATACCTTCGTCCACTGAGTGATGATCAGCTGGTCACAAAATTCAGTAAGTAAAACAGCGTAGTCTGCTGTAAACATACTCTGCTAGCTAGGTATACGTGTCAATCAGGCGCAACACAAACTCGTACATAAACACACGTACAAGTGTCAATCAGGCTTTACCGTCTGTCCTGAATTATTATTAGCAAATCATGCATGATGAAATCAATGTTCCTGGATTCTACAAGACTACACACTCCAACAATTCTTACATGCAGCGTACCATTGATTCAAACACCACGAGAAAGCACTGAGCAGGAGACATGGACTCTCCGAGAAGACAAGAAGAGGCTAAGAAGAGGTGACCTTGGTGCTCCCGGAGACGCGCGTGCTTGGCCAGCTCGCCGGGGAGGGGCGTGCTTGGCGGACGGATGCACTGGCTTATACGTTGGCAAGCATCCCTAGGGGTGGGGAAGTAAGCCAGCTTGCCTGCTGTGGAGAAGGAGACGACGGCATCGTGGCGGCAGCGGCCTCGTCTCGTCTCCGTCTCATTCTTGCGCCTTGTGTCTCGTCTCGTAGGCTCGAGGGCGGTGGATTTTGCGGGAATTAAGAGGCCTGGCTTGGGGAATTTGCCTACGCAGGTCCAGAATTTGCTCCACAACAGCTCCAGAACGTTGAGGGGAGGGAATAACTCTCACCCCCACTTGCATAAGAAGCCATGTACATGGGAGCTTGACCGGTACAAGATCGTCATCGTCATTAGGGATACCAAGCTGAGAAGAAAAATGGAATAAGATGGGTATTGTTTGGAGAAAGAAAATTAAGGGAAAACGATTTAAAACAGCCGGATGCACGCAGCCGTCCGAGCGACCGTCTCGCGCGCAGTTGGATCGCGCGGCATCGGACGGTGCGGACGCGTTACTACCAGGGGCGTTGACGCGCGTGCCCCAGGTGTTTTTTTTGCTTCGACCCCCACTAGCTCGCCCCCCTGCCTGCTTCCACCGTTTTGAGTGTCTCGTTTCCATCCCCATCCTCTCTAGCTCGGGCGACGATGCAGGCGACTGCCAGATCCAGAATCGTGGCGGCGGTGGGGGAACTTGATGCTGCGGGGAGGGCAAAGGAACCGGAGGTTCGGACGACGGCGAGCGTCGTCGGCCATGGCGCCAAGCTACACGACCCCCCTCTAGTTGCGGCGGCGGACGAGAGGTATGGGGTCCTGCAGTTCGTAGCAATTTTCTCCCCCGCGCTGCTTGATCTCCTTTTAGTGGTTCATTTTGCGGTTAATCCCAGTAGTTCACAGTGTTGGATGAGTAGATCCGGGTCGATTTTCATCAGTTTTGTCCGTTCAAGGGTTTCAGTTGAGCAGTTACTCCCTCCATGTCGCCAAATTCATCCCCATTTCACCTAGGGTTTGGCGTGTAGATCGTTCCTTGTGGTAGCTAGGGTTTGGATATGTTTATAGTTGAGACTTTAGGGTTAGGGGACGAGATTGTATAGGTAGGTGATGAGATTTTCAGAGAGTGGATGACTAGGTTTGTCAGTGATGTCATATTTTTGCGATGCTGCTATCTGGTCAGGGCAAGTTTTTATGCTTGGATAGGTGTTCATGCTGCTATCTGGTCAGGCAAAATTTTATGCTGCATAGGTTTTATGCTGCTATGTGGTCAGGCAAGTTTTATGCTGCATTTGTTGTTTAGCCTAGGGGTTTTCTTGGAATGAAAGTCAGTGTTTTGGAACTGATGTATAGATACATGCTGCAAGTGTGGTTCCTCTGCTTTTTTGCTCTGATATTACTTGCCTGCAGCTTTTACTTGCTCTGCTCGACTGTTTTTTACCAGAGCTAGACTGCCTTACTCTGCTTTTTCAGTGGAGATGCTGCCTTCTCACATTAATGGCAGCTGATAACTCTCTTCCCATTAGCTAGGAAAATACAAACTACATTGTGTGATATTAGATTCTTGATCTACAAAGCCAAATCTACTGCATCAGGAAAACTTAACTAGCTAGAGACACATCACTTAGAGACTATGCCGCGACGACCACCACTTATGCTGCAAAACCAGCTCAGTTTAAGAACTTTTTGAACATATGTTACTTATTTTTTTTTTTCTACATTCAGACCAGATTTCCCATGTTATAGTGTTTTGCTGCATGTAATTAGTTTCAGACTTTTTTCTTGATCTGGTTTTGTCATGTTGCTTTTTTTGTCTAAATCCACTCTGAAGTGATGACAAGAAAGGAATTATCATTTTTATCTTTTGTTTCATTGTTATGATTTTTGGTAGATGTTGAGTATGCTGGAATCTGAATGACCGTCGCTTCTGTAGTAATTATGTAATGTTGTTTTGTACCCCACTACATTTTTTATTCATTTTGATTTTTGCAGCTTCATGTCGGAGGAAGAAGCAATGGAGTCTGATACTGCATTCAGTCAACGCTTCGCAGCAAAACGCTTGTGTGAAGTTGCGAATACAAAACTCAATGATAGGAAGAGGGAATACATAAATGAAATTGGCTTTGGTGATCTCACGAGCATCTCCCCCTTCCCAGCACCACATGATCTGATGGAGTGGATAGCTATCAACATCGACACTGACAATCGTGAGCTGAGGTATTGCACCCACCTCCTTTCTTTTTCTTTCCTTTTTTCCCCTGCATCGTATACTTTCTGTCTTTCTCTCAGGCCATGTTGATTGCAAGGAATGAATACAATATTTTTTTGGGTTTTTCAGGCTGAGTCGGAATAAGGTCATTGTGTTCACTAGAGACATGGTGAAGAAGGTTTTCAACATCCCATCAGGCAACAGACCAGTTGAGCTTTTCAAGAGACACCAGCATTGCGAGCTCCGCAACATTTATCACAAGAATGGCAGGGCTCCAATTGCGCATACAGTGGATCTGCTTCATCGGGCAGGGGACGATGATGGAGATACTACAAAGAGGTCATGGGTGCTCTTAGCGCTTGCAACAGTTTTAACTCCAGGCACTGGCAACATGGTGCCCCTAGAGTACTTGAAAAGCCTCGAAGATATGGACAAGGTTACTGATTTTGCTTGGGATGAGCATGTTTTAAGTGTTGCAGTGAGACAGGTCAAGAAGTGTCAGGACTAGATTAAAAAACAGGCTTCTTCTTCATTCTGGGTTGGGGGATGCTTCCCTATGCTTGCGGTACACTTCTTTCTTTTTTGGAATTTTTCTATCTATCGCAACATGTTTGTGTTTTTTATAATCACATTTTTTTCTTTTTTGTGTCTGATATATTATGTCTTGTCTTCTTATTCAGGTTATTTACATGGACCATTTGATATTCCCTCAAGCTGCCATCAACGAGCACCAATTGAATTGTTCTCTCCCGAGGGCTTGCTTTGTGCATCAGACTGATTTCGATATTGTGTTGGAATATGATAGGAACAAGCTTTCTTTGGGCAAACCCTCATTCGGGAAGTGTCGGGTAAGTTTTTTGTGTGGTTTTACTCCCCTTATCCATCTTTGCAGTATTGTTTCTTTCCCATTTTGTCTGCCCTTCTTATTTTATGCTTGTGTATTCATGGTTTTAATACTTGTTTCTTTTTACTTTGTGTCATGTAGTTTCGCCCTCCGTCAGAGACACCTTACGCAGCATTGCCTGCCCAAGGCCATGAAGGCAACAACAGTGAAGTTGCTCAAGATCAGCATGTTTCGGACAACCCAGATTGCGGTGATACTCAAGATCGTGGGGCTAAAAATATCAACATTGATGATAACCAAGATGACATGGCTGCGAAACAGAATCCTACAGAAGTTAGCTATCCAACAGAAGATGGCAAAAGCACCGATGAAGATTTGTGTGGTTCACTGGATGATTGGCTTCAGAACCCAACACCATTTGGGGCAGAGCTCGAGGTGAGGTTTTTTTGTGTATTGTTTTTTCTGTTTTTTAATTTTGTTAAATATCTTTCTATCGCTTTTTTCTTTTTTCTAGTTTCATTATATGTTTAAGTTGCTTCCATACTGATGACCATCATTTTATTTTTCTATACATTTTGTCAGATACCATCACATCTGGCTACAATCTACGACAAGCACACAAAACTATTTTCTTCGGAGTTAAAAGGTGCTCTAAGCTCTTTTGGGCAAGTGTTGCAAGCAATACATTGCAAGCGAATGGGGCAACTCCTCAAAGATGTGCACGCTGCTTCGCCAAGCTCTCAGGAAGCAGCGGATGTTAGTTTTGACGTGCCACCCCCTCACAACAATGATGTAGACAAGTCAGATCATCATGGATATACCAAGTAAACTTCTAGCAGGAAGGCTGCAGATGAGCCAACAACAGACGAGGTGGTTGAGTCTTCTGAAGGAGCTCGAAGCAATCATGCAAGCAGCAGTGCTCACGAGTGTAATGGCAACAATGTGTTTGAGAAGGGCACACGAACTAGTCCTGTTGTCAGTGACCCCCCTGCAGAGTGTTTTGAGAATGCGAAGGATAAAGTGTCCAGTGGTGAAGATATTGAGCATGGTCACCAACTCAGCCAGCGCAATCACTCAGTGCTTACTAGTGTGGCTGAACATTGGAGGGATGCGCAATCGACGTGTCTGTTCCAAGAGGGCACCGAGGAGTATGATTGGTGGATTAGTGTCCAAAGTCAAGATGGGAACTCCAATGCTCCACCCAATGGCAATGGAAACACTGCTTCAACACCAAAGTCTTGTGCTGTTTTTGATGTCACTCCTCGGGCTCCAATCTCAACACAAGCACAAGCTTCTATGTTTGATGTGACACCAATCTCCATGGCTCCATTCTCGAGTTGGGCTGCAGGTATGCCCTACTACTAGTTTATCTTTGAACAAATCTCTACTCGCGACATTTTCTAGAAAATCAATTTTTCCTTTGTTTTTGTCAGATGGACCATCCAAAACACAAGAAGAGCCAGTTGTTCTAGTAAGCAGCAGGGAACCAAGTCCCGACCTCAACGAGGAGAAGTTGAAGAGTAAGGACGAGAAGAAGCTGAAGAGCAAGAAAAGAGTAGGGAGTCCAATGTCAGCCGGATCAAAGTACAAGAAAATCAAGACAGATTCGAAGATGGAAGCAATGTACCAGTACTATGTCATGAAGAGGTACAAGATGAAGAAGATGAAGAGAGGGGAAATTGAGTAAGTGTCATCTTTTTACTTATTTTTTGCTTCCATCATGTTGTTATCTCATATTTATTACATTTTCGTCTTGTCAAACGCTCCACTCTAATTTTTTTGCTTCCATCCTTCTTGTTGCGGGCCTCCTTTCATTAGGATTGGTGATTTCCACATTACGTACCCCAACTTCCAGAAGTTGTTGAAGCCACGTGCTTAGATTTGCAACGAAGTCATGTCTTTATTCATCGAAACCTTCAACATTGAACAGTTGTCGTCTTCAAAGAAGTAGAAGAAATTTGCTTTCTCTATTTTAATGAATGCTAGTTCATCTATTGTTGCTCCCTTTTATTGCCATCAGTTTTCTAGAGTTTTATGCCCTATTTGCAAAAGTTATCCATCATTTTTTCTTATGTCTTCTCCTTATGTCCAATGTGTTGCAGCTTCAACTCTCTGTCCACCCAGAAGTTTTTGATCCGAGTGTTTGTGCAAGAGAGCTGAGGAGGGCGTGCCAAAATTTTCAGATTTCAGGTTTCGACCTAGTAAGTCTGCTCCCAGCATTTTTTACTCAATTTTCTATGCTCCCTATAGTTTATTCCATTTTAACCTATATCTTGTCTTTACTTCTTCTCTAGATTTTCTTCACCATCATCCGCGATGGCCACTGGATTGTCTGTGTGGTTAACCTCTTCACAAGGAGTTCAATATGATTGACTCATTGGCTGACGGGAAATTGGATGTTGCTGTTGAAAATATGCCCTAGAGGCAATAATAAATGGTTATTATTATATTTCTGTGTTCATGATAATAGTCTATTATTCATGCTATAATTGTATTGTTCGGAAATCGTAATACATGTGTGAATACATAGACCACAACCTGTCCCTAGTAAGCCTCTAGTTGACTAGCTCGTTGATCAACAGATAGTCATGGTTTACTGACTATGGACATAGGATGTCACTGATAACGGGATCACATCATTAGGAGAATGATGTGATGGACAAGACCCAACTTAAGCATAGCATAAAAGATCGTGTAGTTTCGTTTGCTAGAGCTTTTCCAATGTCAAGTATCTTTTCCTTAGACCATGAGATCGTGCAACTCCCGGATACCGTAGGAGTGCTTTGGGTGTGCCAAACGTCACAACGTAACTGGGTGACTATAAAGGTGCATTACGGGTATCTCCGAAAGTGTCTGTTGGGTTGGCACGGATCGAGACTGGGATTTGTCACTCCGTGTAAACGGAGAGGTAACTCTGGGCCCACTCGGTAATGCATCATCATAATGAGCTCAATGTGACTAAGGCGTTAGTCACGGGATCATGCATTGCGGTACGAGTAAAGAGACTTGCCGGTAACGAGATTGAACAAGGTATTGGGATACCGACGATCGAATCTCGGGCAAGTAACATACCGATTGACAAAGGGAATTGCATACGGATTGATTGAATCCTCGACACCGTGGTTCACCCGATGATATCATCGTGGAACATGTGGGAGCCAACATGGGTATCCAGATCCCACTGTTGGTTATTAACCGGAGAGGCGTCTCGGTCATGTCTGCATGTCTCCCGAACCCGTAGGGTCTACACACTTAAGGTCCGGTGACGCTAGGGTTGTAGAGATATATGTATGCGGAAACCCGAAAGTTGTTCGGAGTCCCGGATGAGATCCCGGACGTCACGAGAGGTTCCGGAATGGTCCGGAGGTGAAGAATTATATATAGGAAGTCCAGGTTTGGCCACCGGGAAAGTTTCGGGGGTTATCGGTATTGTACCGGGACCACCGGAAGGGTCCCGGGGGTCCACCGGGTGGGGCCACCTGTCCCGGAGGCCCCCTTGGGCTGAAAGTGGAGGGGAACCAGCCCCTAATGGGCTGGGGCGCCACTTTGGGCCTCCCCCCCATGCGCCTAGGGTTGGGAACCCTAGGGGGGGGGAGTTCCCCCTTGCCTTGGGGGGCAAGGCAACCCCTTCCCCCCTTGGCCGCCGCCCCCCCTTGGAGATCCCATCTCCAATGGCTGCGCACCCCCCTTGGGGGCCTATATAAAGGGGGGGAGGGAGGGCAGCACACTACAGCCTTTGGCGCCTCCCTCCTCCCCTGCAACACCTCTCTCTCTCGCGCAGAAGCTCGGGGAAGCCCTGCTGGAGAGCCGCTACATCCACCACCACGCCGTCGTGCTGTTGGATCTCCATCAACCTCTCCTCCCCCCTTGCTGGATCAAGAAAGGAGGAGACGTCGCTGCACCGTACGTGTGTTGAACGCGGAGGTGCCGTACGTTCGGCACTCGGTCATCGGTGATTTGGATCACGGCGAGTACGACTCCGTCATCAACGTTCATTGGAACGCTTCCGCTCGCGATCTACAACGGTATGTAGATGCACTCCCTTCCCTCGTTGCTAGTAGGCTCCATAGATGCATCTTGGTGAGCGTAGGAATTTTTTTAAAATTATGCTACGATTCCCAACAGTGGTATCAGAGCCAGGCCTATGCGTAGTTACTATGCACGAGTAGAACACAAAGCAGTTGTGGGCGTTGAGTTTGCCAATTATTCTTGCCTCTACTAGTCGTTTCTTGTTTCGGCGGCATTGTAGGATGAAGCGGCCCGGACCGACCTTACACGTACGCTTACGTGAGACAGGTTCCACCGACTGACATGCACTAGTTGCATAAGGTGGCTAGCGGGTGTCTGTCTCTCCTACTTTAGTCGGAACGGATTCGATGAAAAGGGTCCTTATGAAGGGTAAATAGAAATTGGCAAATCACGTTGTGGTCATACGTAGGTAAGAAATCGTTCTTGCTAGAAACCTACAAACCACGTAAAAACTTGCAACAACAATTAGAGGACGTCTAACTTGTTTTTGCAGCAAGTGATATATGTGATATGATATGGCCAGAAGATGTGATGAATGATATATGTGATGTATGAGATTGATCATATTCTTGTAATAGGAATCACGACTTGCATGTCGATGAGTATGACAACCGGCAGGAGCCATAGGAGTTGTCTTTATTATTTTGCATGACCTGCGTGTCATTGAATAACGCCATGTAATTTACTTTACTTTGTTGCTAAACGGTTAGCCATAGAAGTAGAAGTAATCGTTGGCGTGACAACTTCACGAAGACACAATGATGGAGATCATGATGATGGAGATCATGGTGTCATGCCGGTGACGAAGACGATCATGGTGCCCCGAAGATGGAGATCAAAGGAGCATGATGATATTGGCCATATCATGTCACTGTTTGATTGCATGTGATGTTTATCATGTTTTTGCATCTTATTTGCTTAGAACGACGGTAGAAAATAGGATGATCCCTTAAAATAATTTCAAGAAAGTGTTCACCCTAACTGTGCACCGTTGCGAAGGTTCGTCGTTTCGAAGCACCACGTGATGATCGGGTGTGATAGATTCTTACGTTCGAATACAACGGGTGTTGACGAGCCTAGCATGTACAGACATGGCCTCGGAACACACGCAATACACTTAGGTTGACTTGACGAGCCTAGCATGTACAGACATGGCCTTGGAACACGTAGGACCGAAAGGTCGAGCATGAGTCGTATAGAAGATACGATCAACATGGAGATGTTCACCGATCTTGACTAGTCCGTCTCACGTGATGATCGGACACGGCCTAGTTGAGTTCGGATCATGCTTTCACTTAGATGACTAGAGGGATGTCTGTCTGAGTGGGAGTTCATTAAATAATTTGATTATATGAACTTAATTATCATGAACTTATTCTAAAATCTTTACACTATGTATTGTAGATCAAATGGCCCACGTTGTCCTCAATTTCAACGCGTTCCTAGAGAAAACCAAGCTGAAAGATGATGGCAGCAACTATACGGACTGGGTCCGGAACCTGAGGCTCATCCTCATAGTTGCCAAGAAAGATTATGTCTTAGAAGCACCGCTAGGTGAAGCACCAATCCCTGAGAACCAAGACGTTATGAACGCTTGGCAGCAGCGTGCTGATGATTACTCCCTCGTTCAGTGCGGCATGCTTTACAGCTTAGAACCGGGTCTCCAAAAGCGTTTTGAGAAACATGGAGCATACGAGATGTTCGAGGAGCTGAAACTGGTTTTTCAAGCTCATGCCCGGGTCGAGAGATATGAAGTCTCCGACAAGTTCTTCAGCTGTAAAATGGAGGAGAACAGTTCTGTTAGTGAGCACATACTCAGAATGTCTGGGTTGCACAACCGCTTGTCTCAGCTGGGAGTTAATCTCCCGGATGACGCGGTCATTGACAGAATCCTCCAGTCGCTTCCACCAAGCTACAAGAGCTTTGTGATGAACTACAATATGCAGGGGATGGAAAAGACCATTCCCGAGGTGTATTCAATGCTGAAATCAGCTGAGGTAGAGATCAGAAAAGAACATCAAGTGTTTATGGTGAATAAAACCACTAAGTTTAAGAAGGGCAAGGGTAAGAAGAACTTCAAGAAGGACGGCAAGGCGGTTGCCACGCCCGGTAAGCCAGTTACCGGGAAGAAGTCAAAGAATGGACCCAAGCCCGAGACTGAGTGCTTTTATTGCAAGGGAAGTGGTCACTGGAAGCGGAACTGCCCCAAATATTTAGCGGACAAGAAGAAGGCCGGCAACACCCAAGGTATATGTGATATACAAGTAATTGATGTGTACCTTACCAGTACTCGTAGTAGCTCCTGGGTATTTGATACCGGTGCGGTTGCTCATATTTGTAACTCAAATCAGGAACTACGGAATAAACGGAGACTGGCAAAAGACGAGGTGACGATGCGCGTCGGGAATGGTTCCAAGGTCGATGTGATCGCCGTCGGCACGCTACCTCTGCATCTACCCACGGGATTAGTTATAAACCTCAATAATTGTTATTTAGTGCCAGCTTTGAGCATGAACATTGTATCTGGATCTCGTTTAATTCGAGATGGCTACTCATTTAAATCTGAGAATAATGGTTGTTCTATTTATTTGAGAGATATGTTTTATGGTCATGCCCCGCTGGTCAATGGTTTATTTTTGATGAATCTCGAACGTGATGTTACACATGTTCATAGTGTGAATACCAAAAGATGTAAAGTTGATAACGATAGTCCCACATACTTGTGGCACTGCCGCCTTGGTCACATTGGTGTCAAGCGCATGAAGAAGCTCCATGCAGATGGACTTTTGGAGTCTCTTGATTACGAATCATTTGACACGTGCGAACCATGCCTCATGGGTAAGATGACCAAGACTCCGTTCTCCGGAACAATGGAGCGAGCAACCAACTTATTGGAAATCATACATACCGATGTGTGCGGTCCAATGAGTGTTGAGGCTCGCGGAGGATATCGTTATGTTCTCACTCTCACTGATGATTTAAGTAGATATGGGTATGTCTACCTAATGAAACACAAGTCTGAAACCTTTGAAAAGTTCAAGGAATTTCAGAGTGAAGTCGAGAATCAACGTGACAGGAAAATAAAATTCTTACGATCAGATCGTGGTGGAGAATATTTAAGTCACGAATTTGGTACACACTTAAGGAAATGTGGAATAGTTTCACAACTCACGCCGCCTAGAACACCTCAGAGAAATGGTGTGTCCGAACGTCGTAATCGCACTCTATTGGATATGGTGCGATCTATGATGTCTCTTACCGATTTACCGCTCTCATTTTGGGGTTATGCTTTAGAGACTGCCGCATTCACTTTAAATAGGGCACCGTCTAAATCCGTTAAGACGACACCGTATGAATTATGGTTTGGGAAGAAACCTAAGCTGTCGTTTCTAAAAGTTTGGGGATGCGATGCTTATGTCAAGAAACTTCAACCTGAAAAGCTCGAACCCAAATCGGAAAAATGCGTCTTCATAGGATACCCTAAGGAAACTATTGGGTATACCTTCTACCTCAGATCCGAAGGCAAGATCTTCGTTGCCAAGAACGGGTCCTTTCTAGAGAAGGAGTTTCTCTCGAAAGAATTGAGTGGGAGGAAAGTGGAACTTGATGAGGTGATAGTCACCCCTTCCGAACCGGAAAGTAGCGCAGCGCGGGAAAATGTTCCTGTGGTGCCTACACCGAATGGGGAGGAAGTTAATGATGATGATCATGAAACTTCAGGTCAAGTTACTGAACTTCGTAGGTCCACAAGGACACGTTCCGCACCAGAGTGGTACGGCAACCCTGTCTTGGAAATCATGTTGTTAGACAACGGTGAACCTTCGAACTATGAAGAAGCGATGGCGGGCCCGGATTCCGACAAATGGCTAGAAGCCATGAAATCCGAGATAGAATCCATGTATGAAAACAAAGTATGGACTTTGACTGACTTGCCCGATGAGCGGCGAGCCATAGAAAACAAATGGATCTTTAAGAAGAAGACGGACGCAGATGGTAATGTGACCATCTACAAAGCTCGACTTGTCGCTAAGGGTTATCGACAAGTTCAAGGGGTTGACTACGATGAGACTTTCTCACCCGTAGCGAAGCTGAAGTCCGTCCGAATCATGTTAGCAATTGCCGCATACTATGATTATGAGATATGGCAGATGGACGTCAAAACGGCATTCCTTAACGGCTTCCTTAAGGAAGAGTTGTATATGATGCAGCCGGAAGGTTTTGTCGATCCTAAGAATGCTAACAAAGTATGCAAGCTCCAGCGCTCAATCTATGGGCTGGTGCAAGCATCTCGGAGTTGGAACATTCGCTTTGATGAGATGATCAAAGCGTTTGGGTTTACACAGACTTATGGAGAAGCCTGTGTTTACAAGAAAGTGAGTGGGAGCTCTGTAGCATTTCTCATATTATATGTGGATGACATATTATTGATGGGAAATGATATAGAATTCTTGGAAAGTATAAAGGCCTATTTGAATAAGTGTTTTTCAATGAAGGACCTTGGAGAAGCTGCTTACATATTAGGCATCAAGATCTATAGAGATAGATCAAGACGCCTCATTGGTCTTTCACAGAGTACATACCTTGACAAGATATTGAAGAAGTTCAGTATGGATCAGTCCAAGAAGGGGTTCTTGCCTGTATTGCAAGGTGTGCAATTGAGCACGGCTCAATGCCCGACCACGGCAGAAGATATAGAAGAGATGAGTGTCATCCCCTATGCCTCGGCCATAGGGTCTATTATGTATGCCATGCTGTGTACCAGACCTGATGTAAACCTTGACGTAAGTTTGGTAGGAAGGTACCAAAGTAATCCCGGCAAGGAACACTGGACAGCGGTCAAGAATATCCTGAAGTACCTGAAGAGGACTAAGGATATGTTTCTCGTTTATGGAGGTGACGAAGAGCTCGTCGTAAAGGGTTACGTCGACGCTAGCTTCGACACAGATCCGGATGACTCGAAGTCACAGACCGGATACGTGTATATTTTGAATAGAGGAGCAGTAAGCTGGTGCAGTTGCAAGCAAAGCGTCGTGGCGGGATCTACATGTGAAGCGGAATACATGGCAGCCTCGGAGGCAGCACAGGAAGCAGTCTGGATGAAGGAGTTCATTACCGACCTAGGGGTGATTCCCAATGCGTCGGGCCCGATGACTCTCTTCTGTGACAACACTGGAGCTATTGCCCTTGCGAAGGAGCCCAGGTTTCACAGGAAGACCAGGCATATCAAGCGTCGCTTCAACTCCATTCGTGAAAGTGTTCAAAATGGAGACATAGATATTTGTAAAGTACACACGGATCTGAATGTAGCAGATCCGTTGACTAAACCTCTCCCTAGGGCAAAACATGATCAACACCAGGACGCAATGGGTGTTCGATTCATCACAATGTAACTAGATTATTGACTCTAGTGCAAGTGGGAGACTGTTGGAAATATGCCCTAGAGGCAATAATAAATGGTTATTATTATATTTCTGTGTTCATGATAATAGTCTATTATTCATGCTATAATTGTATTGTCCGGAAATCGTAATACATGTGTGAATACATAGACCACAACCTGTCCCTAGTAAGCCTCTAGTTGACTAGCTCGTTGATCAACAGATAGTCATGGTTTACTGACTATGGACATAGGATGTCACTGATAACGGGATCACATCATTAGGAGAATGATGTGATGGACAAGACCCAACTTAAGCATAGCATAAAAGATCGTGTAGTTTCGTTTGCTAGAGCTTTTCCAATGTCAAGTATCTTTTCCTTAGACCATGAGATCGTGCAACTCCCGGATACCGTAGGAGTGCTTTGGGTGTGCCAAACGTCACAACGTAACTGGGTGACTATAAAGGTGCATTACGGGTATCTCCGAAAGTGTCTGTTGGGTTGGCACGGATCGAGACTGGGATTTGTCACTCCGTGTAAACGGAGAGGTAACTCTGGGCCCACTCGGTAATGCATCATCATAATGAGCTCAATGTGACTAAGGCGTTAGTCACGGGATCATGCATTGCGGTACGAGTAAAGAGACTTGCCGGTAACGAGATTGAACAAGGTATTGGGATACCGACGATCGAATCTCGGGCAAGTAACATACCGATTGACAAAGGGAATTGCATACGGATTGATTGAATCCTCGACACCGTGGTTCACCCGATGATATCATCGTGGAACATGTGGGATCCAACATGGGTATCCAGATCCCGCTGTTGGTTATTAACCGGAGAGGCGTCTCGGTCATGTCTGCATGTCTCCCGAACCCGTAGGGTCTACACACTTAAGGTCCGCTGACGCTAGGGTTGTAGAGATATATGTATGCGGAAACCCGAAAGTTGTTCGGAGTCCCGGATGAGATCCCGGACGTCACGAGAGGTTCCGGAATGGTCCGGAGGTGAAGAATTATATATAGGAAGTCCAGTTTTGGCCACCGGGAAAGTTTCGGGGGTTATCGGTATTGTACCGGGACCACCGGAAGGGTCCCGGGGGTCCACCGGGTGGGGCCACCTGTCCCGGAGGGCCCCTTGGGCTGAAAGTGGAGGGGAACCAGCCCCTAATGGGCTGGGGCGCCACTTTGGGCCTCCCCCCCATGCGCCTAGGGTTGGGAACCCTAGGGGGGGGAGTTCCCCCTTGCCTTGGGGGGCAAGGCAACCCCTTCCCCCCTTGGCCGCCGCCCCCCCCTTGGAGATCCCATCTCCAAGGGCTGCGCACCCCCCTTGGGGGCCTATATAAAGGGGGGGGAGGGAGGGCAGCACAATACAGCCTTTGGCGCCTCCCTCCTCCCCTGCAACACCTCTCTCTCTCGCGCAGAAGCTCGGCGAAGCCCTGCCGGAGAGCCGCTACATCCACCACCACGCCGTCGTGCTGTTGGATCTCCATCAACCTCTCCTCCCCCCTTGCTGGATCAAGAAAGGAGGAGACGTCGCTGCACCATACGTGTGTTGAACGCGGAGGTGCCGTACGTTCGGCACTCGGTCATCGGTGATTTGGATCACAGCGAGTACGACTCCGTCATCCACGTTCATTGGAACGCTTCGCTCGCGATCTACAACGGTATGTAGATGCACTCCCTTCCCTCGTTGCTAGTAGACTCCATAGATGCATCTTGGTGAGCGTAGGAATTTTTTTAAAATTATGCTACGATTCCCAACCGTTGCTGCAAGGAATCTGGCAAGTGACATTTTTTATATTTTCTATGTGTAGTTTTCATTGTTAATTAAAATGAAAAAAGTAGATCCCCCAATGAACACATGCTCAAATTTTTGTTTGGTAGTGAATCTGAATGTGTCTCATGTTTTAGTGGTGGTAGCATTTTCCCCCATCACTTTTTGTGTTTGACATAGCCACTACTTTTTTTTGCTATTGTTTCATATTTCTGCAGTTTATCAATTTCAAGAGGATTGCTACCGAAGAGTCGGATTTCACAGTGGATCTATCTTCTTTCAAAATAGACTGGCCCCTGCTGGACTACCCACAACAAGCAACTCAGTAAGTCTAATCATACGCCCCCATCCATAATAGTAGTGTTTTTCCATGTCCTTTTATGTAAAACCTTACACCTTTTTCTCTACCCATTTTTTGATGTATGGTGCAATGAAACAGCTTTGATTGTGGATTGTTTTCAACAATGAACTTGGAAAATTTTGGTGGCCAAAGGATGAAAGATTTCAAGAAGTGCAAAATTTGATGATAATGCTTTTTTGGTACTTTTTCATAAGTTTACGTCTCTGATATATGTTTGCTCTTCTTTCTCCATTTTTTCACTTTTTAAATGCAGCAAAATATGCTTGATGTGCGGAAGACCATTGCTTCGAAGTTGTTTTTCCATCCTTTGAACAAGGTCTGCCCTGCTGATGTGCATAACACGATCATAGCGGCTTGAAGGAAGTGACCATAGCGCATTGAAGAAGGCGTTTGCATCGGCTTTGAAGATGCAACTTTGCAATATTTGGGAATTCATTTCGCCAGTACTGCATGATACGTCTCCAATGTATCTATAATTTTTGATTGTTCCATGCTGTTATATTATCAATCTTGGATTTTTTATAATCATTTTATATCATTTTTTGGTACCAACCTACTGACACAGTGCCAAGTGCCAGTTGCTGTTTTCTGCATGTTTTTTACATCGCAGGAAATCAATACCAAACGGAGTCCAAACGCAACGAAACTTCACGGAGATTTTTTTTGTACCAGAAGGAACATAATGGGCCATTGCCACACCTGGGGGGTGCTTCCAGCCGCACCCTGGTGGGTTGTGCCCACCTCGGGTGCCCCCGGACCGCCTCTTTGCTCTATAAATACCCCAATATTTTAGAAACCCTAGGATAGTCGACGAAATAATGATCCCGCCACCGCAGAGTCCAGAACCACCAGATCCAATCTAGACACCATCTCGGATGGGGTTCACCACCTCCATTGGTGCCTCTCCGATGATGCGTGAGTAGTTCTTTGTAGACCTCCGGGTTCGTAGTTAGTAGCTAGATGGCTTCCTCTCTCTCTCTCGCTGATTTCTCAATAAAATGGTCTCTTGGAGATCCATATGATCTAACTCTTTTGCGATGTGTTTTTTGGGATCGATGAACTTTGAGTTTATGATCGGATCTATCTTTTTATATCCATGAAAGTATTTGAGTTTCTTTGATCTCTTTTATGCATGATTACTTATAGCCTCGTATTTCTTCTCTGATATTTGGGTTTTGTTTGGCCAACTTGATCTATTTATCTTGCAATGGGAAGAGGTGCTTTGTAGTGGGTTCGATCTTACGGTGCTTGATCCCAGTGACAGAAAGGGAACCGACACGTATGTATCGTTGCTACTAAGGATAAACGATGGGGTCTATCTTTACATAGCTAGATCTTGTCTACATCATGTCATTGTTCTTATTGCATTACTCCGTTTCTCCATGAACTTAATACAATAGATGCATGCTGGATAGCGGTCGATATGTGGAGTAATAGTAGTAGATGCAGGCAGGAGTCGGTCTACTAATCTTGGACGTGATGCCTATGTAATGATCATTGCCTGGATATCGTCATGATTATTTGAAGTCTTGTAAATTGCCCAGTAGTAATTTGTTCACCCCCCGTTTGCTATTTTTCTCAAGAGAAGCCACTAGTGATACCTACGGCCCCCGGGTCTCTTTCTCATATTATTCGCATTTGCGGTCTATTTCCCTTTGCTTTTATTTTCAGATCTATTAAACTAAAAATACAAAAATACATTGCTGGAATTTATTCTATTTTATATTATTTGGCGTTCGATCTATAAATTTACTACAAAATTATTCACGTCCGTTTGCCTATCCTGAGGCGCCGTACCCGAAAGGGGTTCACAACCCCTTTTACACGTCGGGTTGCGAGAAGATGTTATTTGTGTGCAAGTGTTGTTTACGTTGTGTTGCTTGGTTCTCCTACTGGTTCGATAACCTTGGTTTCACATCTGAGGGAAATACCTACCGCGGCTATGCTGCATCATCCCTTCCTCTTTCGGGAAATACTGACGTAGCTTCAAGCCGCATCAAAAGGAATTTCTGGCGCCGTTGCCGGGGAGGATCTTCAACATATACCAGGTTCCTAATCATAAATCTTATCTCCTTGCAATGTACATTATTTTCCATTTGCCTCTCTTTTTCCTCTCCCACACTTCACAAAAATTTGTCATTTTTATTCGCCCTCTTTTTCGTTCACCGTTTTCTCGTCAGATCTGTGGTTTGCTATGTTTTCTTGTGTTGCCACGTGTCTTATATTTGCTTGCATCTTCGCTTGCTAAAAATTTATTGATATGGATCCTCATCCACTTGCTAATCTTTTTAAGAGATCCAATTATTATGAACTAATTGCGAGTGATTTGACTGCACTAGATTATCTGTATGCAGTTTTGCTTGAGATTCGTGGATCTGAAATTGTGATGAAGAAATTTGTGATGAAGTGATTCATGATATCTCCTTGAATGAAAAGGATGATTGCAATGATTTTACTATAAATTATATTAATGTTAATTGTGCTAATAATATGCAAAACCCCAAGCTTGGGGATGCTAGTTTTGCTATGTCCACTACTTATTGTAATGATCATGATTGGGGTGATTCTTCTTATGATCTTGAAAATTTATTTAAGCCTCATGATGAATATGTTATTTGCAATAATATTGAAAGTGGGTTTCAAAGAGAGTCAGCTTTAGGTAAAAATAATCCCACATATTTGGAGAGTGTTCAATCTTATGATTTTTTTATGAAAGTAGGCTTGGAGAGGTCATGACTTTATTTGATGATAATCCCACTACTTTGGAAGAGTGTCAACATTGCATGCATGTGGATCATATAGAGAATATTTTATGTGATAGTTATATTGTTGAATTTGAATATGATCCCACATGTAATTATTATGAGAGAGGGAAATATGGTTGTAGAAATTTTCATGTTATTACATTTCCTCTCGTTATGTTGAGATTGTCAATGTTTTATTCCTCTCCTTTGCATATGCTAGATGTTTCTTGTCTTGATAATTTGTTTTCCTATAAAATTCCTATGCATAGGAAGTATGTTAGACTTAAATATTTTCGTCACATGTTTCATGATACTCTCTTTGCGTTTCAATTCTTATCTTCGTGTGAGCATGGTTGAAATTTTATGCCTAGCTAGGGGCGTGAAACAATAGCGCTTGTTGGGAGGCAACACAAAGAATACAATTTATTTTTGCTTTTTGCTTTCTGTTCTTGAGTGTTAACACAATTATGATACTGTTATGATTGTGTTTTTTGTGTTTTAATTAGTGTTATTGCCAAGTAAAGTCTTTAGGATCTTCTTGAGTGATAGTTGCTTGATCTTACTGAAAAAACAGAAACTTTTGCGCTCACGAAAAAAAATATTATTTTTTATCAGAGCGTGGGAAAATTCCAATTATTTTTGCAGTAGATTAATATGCAAATTGCTCAGGTCGTCCTAATTTTTCAGAATTTTTGAAGTTTCAGAAGTATTCGAAATAGTCAGATTGCTACAGACTTTTCTGTTTTGACAGATTCTGTTTTCTTTGTGTTGTGTGCTTATTTTGATGGCTCTATGGTTTTCTTTGATGAGTTTTTGCCATAGAAAAGTTGGAATACAGTAGATATAATGTAAAAACAAAATATGAATTGGTTTGGTACAGTACTTATAGTAGTGATTTGCTTTCTTTTACTAACGGATCTCACGAAGGTTTTGTTCAGTTTTGTGTGATTGAAGTTTTTAAGTTTTGGGTTATCTTACGATGGATGAAGGAATAAGGAGTAAGAAGAGCCTAAGCTTGGGGATGCCCCGGCATCCCAAGCTATTATCCAAAAATGAGCAAACAACTAAGCTTGGGGATCCCTCCGAGTGGCATCCCCTCTTTCTTCTAACGAGCATCGGTATTTTACTTGAAGCAATATTTTTATTCATCACATACTATGTGTTTTGCTTGGAGCGTCTTGTATGATATAAGTCTTTGCTTGTTTTATTTTGTGTCTTAAGTCTTGATTCCTTGCTGGACACACATATTTGAGAGAGCCAAAATTATGTCATGACTTGTTAGAATTGCTCTCTATTCTTCACTTAAATTTTTATGAGCTATGGACTTGCTCTAGTGCTTCACTTATATCTTTTTGAGCACGGTGTGCTTTAGTATTTTTGAAGAAATTCTCTCTTGCTTCACTTAGATTTATTTCAGAGTTAGTAAAATTTTCAAGAAATTCTCTCTTGCTTCACTTAAATTAATTTGAGAGAAAGAAAGAAATATTATGCTCATGATCTTCACTTATATTTGTTTGAGCTTATCAAAAGCAACATATAAAAATTAGTCCCAAAGTGATAGATATCCAAGAAGGATATAATAAATCCTTTCATGAATATCATTGGACAAAGTAAATTAGATTCTTAGTAATAGTTTTGAGATATGATGATGTGATATGTGAGTTGTGTTGATGAGTAATCATGCTTTAGTAAAAATATTTGTGTTAAGGTTTGTGATTCCCTATGCAAGCACGAAAGTCAATAGTTGTGCAATGAAATTATATCCTACTTATGGTGCATTTTATGGTGTTAATTATGCTTAATGCTTGCTTATGATATTATTCGTTTCTTGGTTGGTCGCTTCCCAATCTTTTCCTAGCCTTCATTTTGCACTAAGTATGATCAGTACTTGTGCTCAAAAATCATTTAAACCCGTTTTGCCCCATGAGTCCACTATACCTACCTATATGCGGTATTCTTTTGCCGTTCTAGGCAAATTTGTATGTGCCATCTCTAATTTTCAAAATAAATTTCTCTTTTGTGTGCTCGTACCGCTCGCGAGGCGGTGAGGGGTGGATAATATTTTCCATGCTAGATGTGTTATTCTCACGATGAGTGTTTATTCACTTGTCATTGCACGAGAGTAAGGCAAAAGTATTAGGGATGCCCAGTCCCGAAATGAAAAAAATGAATTACTTTATGTTGTCAAATAATAAATTCCTTGGTAAGTGTTGGCATGGAGGCCAACCGTGGATACGACTAGCCATGGAAAGTGAAAGTATGGTTGAAAAAGGAATAAACTTTATTTTCTGTTTGGGAACCGCTTATGATATATCTAGCATGGAAAGTGTTGGGAACTCTAAGTCGTTTTCGTTGGTGGGAAGGATACACCTCCCAAAATGTTTTTATCTCTAAGTTTTTCGCTTTGAGCTCTGGCACCTCTACAAATCTACGAAGGGCCTTTCTTTTACTTTATGCAATTTTTATTTTGAATTTGTGTCTCCATCTCCTCTTATAAAAAGCACCAACTAGGAGGCAATATGATCGTACTTGAGTATTGGGTGTAGCTAATATGCGAGTGTGTTTCATGAATGGATCAATGATTGAACATGATGGGCTAGGGATAACTTATTTTAGCGTTGATATTTTGAAAGACATGGTTGCTTGTTGATATGCTTAAGTATTTAAATTATCATGTCAAAACTAGACTATTGCTTTGAACAATATAAAAGTCCAAATGTCCATGCTACAATGAAAACAAATATGATATGACATGATAGGCAGCATTCCACATCAAAAATTCTGTTTTTATCACTTACATACTCGAGGACGAGTAGGAGTTAAGCTTGGGGATGCTGATACGTCTCCAACGTATCTATAATTTTTTAATGTTCCATGCTGTTATATTATCAATCTTGGATGTTTTATAATCATTTTATAATCCTTTTATATCATTTTTTGGTACTAACCTATTGACATAGTGCCAAGTGCCAGTTGCTGTTTTCTGTATGTTTTTTACATCAAACGGAGTCCAAACGCAACAAAACTTTACGAAGATTTTTTTGGACCAGAAGCAACATAATGGGCCAAGGCTGCGCCTGGGGGGTGCTCTGAGGAGAGCACAACCCACCAGGGCATGCCAGGAGGCCCAGCCGCGCCCTGGTGGGTTGTGCCCACCTCGGGTGCCCCCGGACCGCCTCTTCGCTCTATAAATACCCCAATATTCTAGAAACCCTAGGGTAGTCGACGAAATATTGATCCCGCCGCCGCAGACTCCAGAACCACTAGATCCAATCTAGACACCATCTCGGATGGGGTTCACCACCTCCATTGGTGCCTCTCCGATGATGGTGAGTAGTTCTTTTTAGACCTTCGGGTCCGTAGTTAGTAGCTAGATGGCTTCTTCTCTCTCTCGTTGATTTCTCAATACAATGGTCTCTTGGAGATCCATATGATGTAACTCTTTTGCGGTGTATTTATTGGGATCGATGAACTTTGAGTTTATGATCAGCTCTATCTTTTTATATCCATGAAAGTATTTGAGTTTCTTTGATCTCTTTTATGCATGATTACTTATAGCCTCGTATTTCTTCTCTGATATTTGGGTTTTGTTGGGCCCACTTGATCTATTTATCTTGCAATGGGAAGAGGTGCTTTGTAGTGGGTTTGATCTTACGGTGCTCGATCCAAGTGACAGAAAGGGAACCGACACGTATGTATCGTTGCTACTAAGGATAAAACGATGGGGTCTATCTTTACATAGATAGATCTTGTCTACATCATGCCATTGTTCTTATCGCATTACTCCGTTTCTCCATGAACTTAATACACTAGATGCATGCTGGATAGCGGTCGATGTGTGGAGTAATAGTAGTAGATGCAGGCAGGAGTCGGCTACTAATCTTGGATGTGACGCCTATGTAATGATCATTGCCTGGATATCATCATAATTATTTGAAGTTTTGTCAATTGCCCAACAGTAATTTGTACACCCACCATTTGCTATTTTTCTCAAGAGAAGCCACTAGTGAAACCTACGGGCCCCGGATCTCTTTCTCATATTATTTGCCTTTGCGATCTATTTTCCTTTGCTTTTATTTTCAGATCTATTAAACTAAAAATAAAAAATACCTTGCTGCAATTTATTCTTATTTATTTTATTTGACGTTCGATCTATTAATTTACTACAAAATTATTCACATCGGTTTGCCTATCTTGAGGCACCGTACCCGAAAGGGATTGACAACCCCTTTTACAAGTCGGGTTGCGAGAAGTTGTTATTTGTGTGCAGGTGATGTTTACGTTTTGTTGCTTGGTTGTCCTACTGGTTCGATAACCTTGGTTTCACATCTGAGGGAAATACCTACTGCCACTGTGCTGCATCATCCCTTCCTCTTTGGGGAAATACCGACGTAGCTTCAAGCCGCATCAATGCATCTCTGTTATCTTTGTGTGTGAAATGAAACTCCATGTAAAGGAAACTAGATGTTGGGCTCTTTTGGATGGCTGGAACTATTATCAGTAGTTTGTAGTAAGGAAACATAAATATTTTTTGTTTCGAGATTTGATGGAAGCTATAACTATGTGGTGAATTTTAAGCAAGTTCTAAAAATTTCGCTGTTTGGTGCTCAAGTTTTCAAGTTCATGGAATGCTTCTCATTTTTTGGGTTTTCATGTGTATTTCTACCATGTGCTTCCTTATGTTCTCACAAAATCAGCCACAATGTTAAGGAATTGGAATTGCTAGATGGAGCATGTTCATGAAACATTTTTTCTACAATTTCTTTTTTTTTTGAAGCAACAACTTTTTCTGATAAATGTTGCTGGAAGAAGCATTCTGGGAGATTTTGCAACTAAGCAGTGAGCACTAGAAGCATTTTTAGCTTGTTGGACCCCCTACTACTAGATGCATTATTTAGCTTGCTGAAAGAAGCATTGTCGGAAAATTTACATGAAATTCATTTGAGAGAATCAACACATGTTGAGAAACTCATTTTTCTTTAATAACTGAAAATTATGTAACATTATTTAAAATAGATCCTTCTCAACTCACCACAAAACACAGTAAGAATGCTTCATAACTATTTCGCCCTCACCTTATTTTTAGCAGCAATATGAACTTTTTGAACATACGCGGTTTTGAGAAGTAACTTGAGCAGAAACACGAGCAACATGAGCAGTAATATGAACCAAAACCTCTGACAAAGTGGACTTAAATTTTCAGTACTTCTACCGAGTACAAATATGTCCTATTTTTTAAAGTATACTTTTAAAGTTGTTGATACATGAATTCAACTACAGAATGACCCTATTGAGCATGTCCCTCGACTTTTGCCATCGCAGCTTTAAAATGAATGCATGATTGCATTGTGTGGCCTTCCTCGGAGCAAAACTGACATTTTGTTGTAAGATTAGCCGCCATCATTGCCTTGTACCCACGGAGTGACTCACATGTTTTGATAGTGTGTTCTTCTTCACTGCAAAATGAACTAGTAACTTTCCTCCTAGGTTTTGGCTTGCTCGACGACTGCACGTTGTCTTCTTTCTTGCTTTCTTTCTTGGCTGTTCTTTTGCTATCTTTCTTGGCTTCTTTCTGAAGCTTCTTCTTATGCTCCTCTTCTCGCTGCTCCAACAATGTCTTTTTTCTTTTTGCTCGTTCTGTTGGTCGACCTTGCTTCGTCACACGAGCAGGATTTTGTAGCGGTGCTAATGGTTGTGGGTTTGCTCCAGTTTCAGCATTAGATGCACCTGCTTGAGGGGGTTGCTGATGCTGCACCACATCTTCCCTTGACATTTGCTCTTTTTTCATTGAAGCAACTATGGGCCAGAGCTGCGTCATTACATCTGTCAATAAGTTGTAAGCTGGATCAACTGAGCATGCTTCTGCTGCCAATGCATTCATATCTCTGCACAGCGAGTTGTACTTGAGAGTGTTTGTCTCTGGTAGGACAAACTCAAGGAACCTCCCAGATGTGTCCATGTTTGTCGTAGCTGCTTAGGACCACCTTTCCAACATGTATCTACTTGGAATTTCTTGCACATTAAGCTGTATCATCACCCTTATCATGTGTGAGCAAAGCACACCATTCATCTCAAAGTAATGGCAGCTACACGAGTACAACCCCTCTTCTATCACAGCTTGCACATGGTACAACTTTGGATTATCATACAAGTTTGAGTAAAGCTTAAACATGATACCTTCCTGCTCAAGATTAGGCACTTGTTTGATTATATAAGCTGTTGATGCTGCCGCTTGCTCTTGGAACTTGCCAAAGATGCTGCGTTACATTATAAGCTGTCGATGTTGTCGTTTCTCCAGTGAAAGCAACATTATCTTCACGGTCTAGCATTGTTTCTTGTAGGAATTCATACTGCCTTACAAATGTGAAAACCGAGTTTTGTAGATGCACCAACGTCTTGAAATAAGAATTCAGCCCTTCTGGTCTCCCGGTTATGCTTGTGAAAGGGAAGAAATAATTTTTGAAGTATGCAGGAGCCCATGTCTGACGGCATTCCCACATGTTTTGTAAGTGCCTATTCTCCGTGTACTCGAAGCAATGCAACATGTGTTGCCATGTTTCTTCAAATTCATCCACTGTCTTGGATTCATTGATGCATTCATAGAAAGTTTTCTCAAAAATTGAATCCCTTGTAAGCATCCTCCCAAGTTTCTCACGCGCCTTCCGATGTACATGCCACTTGCAACACCTATGGGTTGTGTGAGGGAGCACATCAGAAATTGCAGTTTCCATTGCTCTCACTAGTCAGTCATAAGGTTTCTTGGGTACTCATTGTTCTTCGAAAGCAACCATTGCCGAAAGACCCACTTGAAGGTTTCAGTTTGCTCATTTGGAAGCAATGCACAGCCTAGGACAATAGTCTGAAGATGGTTGTTGATGCCAACGATCGGAGAAAAGGCATATTATATTTGTTTGTGCAAAAGGTTGTATCAAAAAAGACACAGTCCTTGTACTTTCGGTATAGTGTTCTTGTCCTTCCATCCACCCAAAACAATGCCTCTACCACATTTGTTTCCTTATTCACCTGTGTTGCATAGAAGAACTGTGGGTTTTCAGCTTGCCGCCTCTCAAAGTATTCAATTGTCATGGCCATGTCCTGAAATGCCATGGTTTGCCGCATCTCGGACCGTGCATTTGGTACATCCCTTTTGACATAACCAAGGCGCCTCTGATCACCTCCGTGACAATCTCCAAGGATTCCCATGCAATCTGAGGTTGACAAGTTACGTTCATGGAACGTCCTTATCATTTGGAGGTCTTCTCGTGGGATCTTTCGATGAGACCAATAAAACCTAACCTTCTCTTCCAGTTGCACCAGAGCATGTGTATGGTCGTCTGTAAAGCACGTGACGGTCCATCGGTTATCTCGGAGTCCAACTATCATGTGAGCCTTGCAATCGTGACGTTGCAACCTGTTCCTTTTTCTTGTGTCTGCCATGTTCATCCAAAGTCCAGGGTGTTTGCCAGTGTTGCTTGACTCTGTTGCAATACTATCTGTAGTGCTATCAGATTCACTTTTGCTTCCATCGGGTCGTGCATGAACACACGTCAAAGTCCTGCTAATTAGCTTTGTGGGTCCTCTGGCCTGGCTGTTTTTTGAAGCAGATGTTCTGATTCCAAACCCATGCCTGAAAACATATGCGTTGTAGAATTGCCTTGCATCGTCAACTGATCAAAGGTCAAGCCCACATATGGAACAAGTGGTTGCGATGATATTGCATCATCATATGCATCATCGATATCCTGTTCGACATCACCCGCATTAATCATCCATTCCATACTAACTCCATTCGCAGCAGAAATTCGCCCCATAATGTAGCTCTCATCATCATCACCTCCAGCACCAGCAGCCTATTTTTGTTGTGCAGAAAAAAGTTTTCACAATGTCAGTAAAAAAAAGGTATAACATGCAAGAAAGTAGTGCTTCTAGCATAAAAGATGTATTTACATCAGATTTTGTGTTCATGTTTCTATGTTTTCACCTCATGATACTAAACAAAATGCTTCCACATCTTTCTACTTCAATGGTCACAGTGCTACAAGCAAAGTAATCAAGTTGATAATGTTTTTTGTAATACAAATTAGCTTTTCCTACCAGATGCAACATTTCTATCTATTTTTTCCTAGTAAAGGAACTTTTGTCAAGCATGACCGCTGTTTAAAACGATGCAACATAGTCAAAATAGCACCGGTGCTTTATAATTTTCACAACATATGCAGCATTTACAAGTAAGCTCACATTGGGGACTTTTATTCAAACTTGATTGTACTTTGTTAGGAGCATTCACCACACATACAGATAACCCCCACCGCCTTTTTGTTTTTTCAAATATTTAACTAAAATTTGCAAGGAGCAAATTATACACAGTCCTGAATTGACTTCCCCCTGCACATTTTTTTGGTGCATTTTTTAACTGAAAGTGTAAGGAGCATTTTTCAGACGACCTCCCCCAGCACATTTTGTTTGGAGCAGTTCTAAACTGAAATTGGGAGGAGTTTTTTCTGTACACACTTTCAGGAATTTTCAGTTGACATAAGGAGATATGCTGCAATTCATACTGCCTTTTTTTAGGACAGTGATCAGAGAGAGAAACATAATTGTTGACATAGCAGAAGTCAAAACAACTTGATGCTTCATGCATGTGAGGAGCTTGCAACTTAACCAACCCTGTGAGGAGCTTGCCCGAGAGGCTTCTGCAGAGAAGACAGGAGGATCACGGAGCTCCCTTGCAGCTCCAGACCGGCGAATCGGCTCGCCGGCGAGAATCGGGGCCGATCTGGCCTTCCTCCTGCTCGATGGAGCACCGGAGCTTCGATCCATGGCGGCCGACAACATAGATCGAACTATGTGGTGAGCTGCCATGGCGCTGGAAGGTGTACGGGGGTGTTGCTGCGTCGACGGCGGCGAGGTAGAGGCGATGCTGCGTCGTCTGCGGTGGTGGTAGAGTCGGTGCTGCGTTGGCCGCGGCTGTGGTAGAGGCGACGCGGCGTCGGCGGCGTGGATCTCATCCTCGCCCTGACCTCGGGCGGGTGCAGAGGAGGTGGGGATTATGCTTCCACGAAACGGTTGTAGCAACACGGGTAACGACAACGGGAACTGGTCGGGAGGGTGAACACGTGGCTTCAATCCGACGGCCGCGCATAATTAAATCCAGCGGCAGTTTTGCAGGATACTAAATGCGATATTAGCAGGCGGATGACGCCTAGCAGCCGCCAAAATTAAGCCATAATCTACAGAAGAAACCTGAGAGAAAGGACCCACGAATGGTACGAACGGTGGGATGGTTGGGATGGGTGTCCGCTGCATGCCTCAGCACAACATCCACTTCCTCCTTGCACTTATCTGAAGAGTTGCCTTCCTCAAGCCAAAGGCAAACCTTGACTTGCTAGAGGGAAGGGAGGTGCTCCATGCCGACATCCAGGTCACCGCCGACAATATCTGACGCTTGGGCTGAGAACACCAGGACTTCAAGCCTTGGCATAGCTCCTCGTGGAAATATAGATGGCCCCATGATAAAACCATAGAACTGGTACTCTCTCAAACATGGGAATGCATTAGGGCCAATGGCGAATGTTTCGGCACGAGTGTGCTGAGATTTGTTTACCCAAAGCCAGAAAAAATGAAGAGCGGGAAGCTTCCCGAGGATTTGAATGTCAACTTCCGGTCGCACTATGTCTACTGAAACATGCATGGAGGAGAGGAGGGGAAATGATAATGAATTAACCCACCTAGGCAATGTCGTGGTACATCTTTTAAACCAAAGGTACCGAAGCTGTGGGGTGGGCATCCAACCATCCCAACTGACATCAGACCTTGCATCCCCTACATCGAAAATTGTTAGACTCTGCATTTTCCGCAGCTTGCCCAGGGACACCACCAAAGAATTATACATGCTCTCATCGCTTCCATTCCAGTAAAGGTAGAGCACTCTCAGCTCGACCAGTTTCCCAAGCTCTTTCACATCCACCAGTAATCCTTTCAGCTCTTCTAATGACGTCAGCTTCCCGATCCCAACTGGTAACGCTGAATCGGCTGCATTTTGGCATATCAAACGTGTTAGACGGACAACACTTGTTGGAATCACTGCTAGAGTTGATCCATTTTCTGCTAAGTCGAGTGTCTCCAAAAACTGTAGCTTTCCTATTTCCACGGGGAGCTAGCGAACAGAAGTTCCTCTTAGCCCCAGATACCTTTGGTGTAATAAATTCTCAATATGCTTGAGATCAATATTGTGGCGATTTCTCCCAAGATCACAACCTTCCAAATCCAATACACGTAAATCTTGAAAGCATGAAATAGTCTGGATTAGATCAATATTTGTTCTATAGAGAACAACAGACCTCACTTGTGAGATACTTGTGGCATCGACCCGATGGGTGGTGAGCTCTGACATGCTATTTTGAAAAGACAATCTACGACCCTTGCTGTGCGAAATAGGTTTTCTCTATTGAGTACCATCTAATATTGTAGCAAAGTTTTGTTCACTCGACAGGGAACATAACAAATCAAGCACCATATCATGCATGCGACAAGTTTCCACCTTACCCGTAGCATCAACATCTATTGGTTGAATCAAGTTTCTATTTGCAAGTTCATTGAAGTAACTCTCTCCGAGCTCAAATAGTCCAGTTTCTTTTTTTCCACCTTGCACAAAGCCTTCGGCTATCCACATCCATATCAATCGGTCTCTCCTTAACTCAAAATCCTCTGAAAATATACTGAGATATAATAAACAAGCCTTCAGATGAGAAGGTAAATCATAATAACTATAGGACAATATTCTCTGCATGTCCTTTGCACTATCACCTTCTTCAAGTCCACGACCAATAGAGCCAAGTATGTTGTCCCAGTGATACTTTGGCTTGATCTGTTTATCTGGACCATCGCTAGCTAAAATACTTGCAATAGTGATGATGGCTAGTGGTACTTCACCATATTTCTTTAAGATTTTTCTAGATACCTCCTCCAACTCATCAGGACACTTGATTCCTTGAGGAAATATTCTTTTGTAGAAGAGTTTTCTAGAGTCATCATCAGGAAGTGGTTTCATCTGATATACTATATCATCACTAGAAGAGCAACATACATTAGATATACCGGCTATGCGGGTGGTAGTCATTACTCGACTACCAAGGCAGTTGTCAGTGAAAGCACACTTAATAAGTTCCCATGCTTTTTCATCCCATATGTCATCGATTACAATGAGGTACCTGTATTTTTTATTGCGTTACTTTACAAATCAACCAACATAACTAGGTCTATATATGTTTTGCCAAGTCAGCACCAAATTAATTAAGAGACGGTATTGCCATCTCATGAAATTTATAAAAAAGATAACCATATATAGTGCATAATTTGAAGAGGCATATGAAACAAAAATGTAAGGCCTAATATCAGCGCCATTTAACAAAACCAAAATAAAACTTAGTTGGGACACGGTATTTACTAGCCAGCATTACATGCTCTCCTGAAAAGAATAATGATAATAATTTGCTGCTACATACATACCTCTTGTCCTGAAGAAACATTCTCAGTTCATCGATGAGTTGTTCATTGTCCCTAGCAGCTTCGTTGATGGTTGCATACTTGCTCTTGTCAAGTTCATATAAGACCTTCTTTAAAATCTTGGCCATGTCAGGATTCCGAGATACGGAAACAAAAGCTACATTATCAAACTGCACTTTGATCTTGTCATACACTGCTTTGGCCAGAGTTGTCTTGCCGAGTCCGCCAAATCCAACAATAGACATGGTCCTCAATTGGTCCTTGGACCTCTCATTGCAGTCACAGCTTCTTGATCAGCTCATCTCTTACATGATCTATCCCAACGAGCTCTGTGACATCTTTGTACACCGCCTTGAGGCGAGGGTCAATGGCATCAGCATTACCTTTGGTGTCCGCGTCACTCATATACTTTTGGCGCAGCTCGCCCAACTCCTTGGAGAGCCGCTGAGCTTCTTCAATGTCATTAGAAAACTGATGAAGAGCCTTACCCTTGGTAAACAATTTGGTAGCCCTTTTGAGGAACTTCTTGACTCTGTTCTTCATGTTGTTGGAGCCACGGTTATGGCCAACGTCCTCCACGCGCACGATGAAAGCGTCGACGGCGTCCTCCATATGGTAGGAGCAGTGGCGGATCCAGGAATTTAGAATTGGGTGTTCAAATTTTTTTTTCACACTAACAGAGGAGCCAATTCGTTCACTTTGCCCGCCCAAATGAGGACCTCCTCGTCAAACAGCTCGGCTGGCTTGGCGCTGATCTTGCGTAGAACGGCGTGCATCATCTCCAGCTCTGTGATCAGAGACTCGACGCGCTTCCTCACGCGCTTCTCCAGGTTGTACTCGTCCGCGAGTAGGCCGCCGAGCTTCTTGATCAAAGGGATCATGGCGGCTTCCATGGCTTGGGTGTGGAGGGGTGTGTTTTCTTGCTGTAGCAGAGGAGTTGGTGGTGACGATGGGTTGATTGATAGAGCTGGAGACACAGAGGAGACGCTGGGTTGATTGATAAGAGTTGGCGGTGCTACTGCTACAGATGGATGGTGCAGCAGTCCATGTGATGTGCGTGAGTGGGCGAGTGACCCCTCCACCTTAAATTGCATAATAGATGTGTTGCTGCAGTGACCTCACGATGTCTTGCAGTGTCGAGCCCACGATGTCTGGCATCCGATGCTTTGTTAGAGGTGCCAAGGAGGTAAGATTTGGAGCGGCCCGTGCTCTCTGGACGGTCATGTAAAGCTCTGTTTTTAGTTTTTACACATCGCCATGGTAGAGCTGCTTCTAATGATAGAGCTGGAGAAAATGAGGTGCTACAGATGGATGGTGGTATGCAGCAGTCCGTCCATGTGCGTGAGTGACCCCTCCACTAATTGCATGATTGCTGTCTTGCTGCAGTGAGCCCACGCTGCCTTGCTGCTGTTTTCTGCAGTGACCCTAGAGAATGCTGGCATGGCATCCCATGCTTTGTTAGAGGCGCCAAGGAGATAAGATTTGGAGCGGCCCGTGCTCTCTGGACGGTCATGTAAAGCAGTGTTTTTTATTATGCAGTGATTCTTCTTCACGTTGCGGTGTAACTTGATGATGCAGTGATTTTTCTTCATGATTCGGTGTGTGTATATGATATGAATTAAACAATTAGGTCAAAAAATAAGCTTGGTGAGTTAACACTAAAGAAAATATCATAAAATTAAACTATACTAAATTATTTAATACTCCCTTCGTCCCAAAATAAGTATCTTAACCTTACTACGACCTTGTACTAGAGTTAGTACAAAGTTGATACAGAGTGAGTACATGATATGAATTACACTGTGATACAAGATCAATTAACGTATATATTGGTGTAATGAAATTTCAAATCCATCAATCAAGTTAATCATGAGGCACATTTGTAGTTCACACTAATTTCTAGAAAAAAAAGGATTCAATAAAATAAATTTTAAAAAACTGAGTTAATGTAAGGCATCATATGGTATATTTGCACTAACATCATTTTATGTGTGATGAGACCATTTTTTGTAAATTTTATGAAAATAATAAAATAAGAAAAAATGATTCGATATGAAATTTCTTTACACTTACTACACATAAGAAACTCATTTGTAAAATAGAACTGACAACTAAAATAAGAAAATTTTGTATTCTTTGCATCCGATGCCAAGGAGAGATTTGGAGCCACTGGTGCAGTGATTTTTCTTCCGGGTTCGGTGTGTGTAATTAAACGATGGCCTGCTACTCTTCTTGAGGCGCCGTACTGGGTCTCCCCGACGATGAACTGTATTTATACCAGTATTAGAAGGAGTTGTACTGGGACTCCACGTCTACAGCATGAAAACTAACCCCGGACTAGAGGGCAGACCATTTACATACATATGTGCGGGGCGACATGATCTGTTCATGAAAAAACTTGTTCGACATCCGGTTAATCTAGTTGAATTTGAACTATTTCTCGCTGAATTTGAAGTATTGTTGTACTAGACTTATTTACATCCTATGTATAGATGATTTGTGCTATTTTCTATCCGGACTTTGATGAATTATATCGTGTTTGATGAAGTATATGCGTTTAGCGTTGGATGGCCGGCTTCGAGATTTGTGTCCATAGACTTGTCTCCCGTGTCTGTGGACCCAGCGTTAGGGATTTTTATTCGAAAAGTGGATGACCCCCGGTTTCTGCATTTGGGCAATCCATGCATCCATTTTATTAATTATTCACAAAGACAATATAAAGTAATACAACAGTAAGTCTGAAGGCACCATCTTGGCAACATCTGTCACTTCTCCTAAATGAAGGGATGCCAATTGTCTAAGCCGAATACCAAACAGATATCACACGAAGCCTAACATCGACCTTGCCAAGCTCACCGTCGTGCCACCATGGCGCCAGAAAACGCCACCTTCCTACGTGCGTGCATCATAACACATCCATCGTCGAGACCCTGCTGCGCCACGCCGCCGATATCCGTCGTCATTGATGCGGTAAATGAAACACCGCTCCACCACTTGTCTACCACACCCGGCAGCTGCTCCAAAAACGATGCCCCCATGAGGGAGAGCGACGACTAAATAGCCGCCATTGTCAGATTCGGAAAACCCGGGTCTAGGTTTCCACCAGGAGCAGCCCAAGGAAGTCGACGATAGCTGCAGTGGCGATGTCTTCAACAAGATAACGACGCGAAAACGCAGCCACGGCCCGGCATGACCGAAGTCATAGCACGGTTTTCACCGGCAGCATCGCCTCCCCACTCGATGCCAGGACTGGATGCGACTTGCCACAACCAGGCGGCCAACCACCTCTGGCGAAGGAGATGACCACCACCATCACGCCCAGGGTCGGAGCCCTCGACATCCTTGTGTTGCAAGTCTAGTCCAGTAGCCGCTTGCCGTCGCCGGATCAGAGGAGATGCATAACGACAGCCTGACGTGTGGCCCGTTGAAGCCCATTTGGGCCTAGATCGGGTGCCCTAGCCGACGTCACGGAGATCTCGACGTCGCCGCGGCTAGCACGCTGATCCTGGTCTCCGCTAGCCTGTGCCACTGCCCTTCATATGGCCGGAGTGGACCGTCGCCACCCAGATCCAATCGTCAGCTGAGGAGAATTGTCGCTGCCGCCGCCGTGCGTTCCCCTCGGCGGCAGCGGCGGGACGGGGATCCTTTGCTGTTGGCGGCTGGAGGCGGATGGCGGGGTTTCCTTGGAGCGGCACGGCGCCGCTGCAGGGGGAGGAGATGCCTTAATGCAAGTTGTACTTACACGCTCCTCAGATCTTAGGATTATATGTGTAGAATTGTAATTTGCTGGCACACAGTTAAAGCAAACACAAATAGTTCCGAGGATCGAGATTACATGCATCGTCTTTTTAATTGGAAAGGGTACACAAGGACCCTACAAACAACAGAGAAGTTGGTGTGATGCATGTGAGGGCGGGTAAACTTCATGAGGCATGTCTCGTTGTTAGGTCTTGCATTCCCACGCATGCAGCGCCACTTGTGCTGCAAAGCTGACAGACCATGTCTCATCACATCATCTTATTTTCAGACTACAGCTGCCGACACAAGTGGTACTGCTCTGCTAAGTCTGCTCCATGTGCGTCACCGGCCCCAACACCCTCACCTCCATGTACGGACTCTACTATCCAAGGGCGTGTTTGGTTGCCTGCATTAGGTCCAGCCTGGCTCGAGCGGGAAGAATTTGGCCCGTTTGGTTTCCTGCATTCACTGTGCGGCCTGCATCGCACGAAACTTAAAGCACGCCCAGGCCAGGCCCAGGGGAAATGCACGATTCGGCAGTAGCTCACGAGTCTGGCTCGGGCGAGGTGAGGGAGGGCGACGCGCTTCTCCCCACGTGAGACTAGGGGAGATGGCGCAAGCTCGCCCGCGTCGCTGAAAAATTGGCGGGAGGATTTCGGCTCACCTCCCGCCGCTCCACCCCCTATTTAGCCCCTCCCTCACGGTTGGAAATATGCCCTAGAGGCAATAATAAATAGGTTATTATTATATTTCCTTGTTCATGATAATCGTTTATTATCCATGCTAGAATTGTATTGATAGGAAACTCAGATACATGTGTGCATACATAGACAACACCATGTCCCTAGTAAGCCTCTAGTTGACTAGCTCGTTGATCAATAGATGGTTACGGTTTCCTGACCATGGACATTGGATGTCGTTGATAACGGGATCACATCATTAGGAGAATGATGTGATGGACAAGACCCAATCCTAAGCCTAGCACAAGATCGTGTAGTTCGTTGGTAAGAGCTTTTCTAATGTCAAGTATCATTTCCTTAGACCATGAGATTGTGCAACTCCCGGATACCGTAGGAATGCTTTGGGTGTACCAAACGTCACAACGTAACTGGGTGGCTATAAAGGTGCACTACAGGTATCTCCGAAAGTGTCTGTTGGGTTGGCATGAATCGAGACTGAGATTTGTCACTCCGTGTAAACGGAGAGGTATCTCTAGGCCCACTCGGTAGGACATCATCATAATGTGCACAATGTGACCAAGGAGTTGATCACGGGATGATGTGTTACGGAACGAGTAAAGAGACTTGCCGGTAACGAGATTGAACAAGGTATTGGGATACCGACGATCGAATCTCGGGCAAGTAACATACCGGTTGACAAAGGGAATTGTATACGGGATTGATTGAATCCTCGACATCGTGGTTCATCCGATGAGATCATCGTGGAACATGTGGGAGCCAATATGGGTATCCAGATCCCGCTATTGGTTATTGACCGGAGAGTCGTCTCGGTCATGTCTGCGTGTCTCCCGAACCCGTAGGGTCTACACACTTAAGGTTCCGTGACGCTAGGGTTATAAAGATATTAGTAAGCGGTAACCCGAAAGTTGTTCGGAGTCCCGGATGAGATCCCGGACGTCACGAGGAGTTCCGGAATGGTCCGGAGGTAAAGATTTATATATGGGAAGTCTTATTTTGGTCGCCGGAAAAGTTTCGCACTTTATCGGTATTGTACCGGGAGTGCCGAAAGGGGTCCGGGGGTCCACCAAGGGGGTCCACCAGCCCCGGGGGGCACATGGGCTGTAGGGGTGTGCGCCTTGGCCTATATGGGCCAAGGGAACCAGCCCCAAGAGGCCCATGCGCCAAGAGATAAGATAAAGGGAGAGTCCTAAAGGGGGAAGGCACCTCCGAGGTGCCTTGGGGAGGATGGACTCCTCCCTGGCCGCACCCTTCCTTGGAGGAAGGGCCAAGGCTGCGCCCCCCCCCTCTCCCTTGGCCCTATATATAGTGGGGGGAAGGGAGGGCAGCAATACCGAAGCCCTGGCGCCTCCCTCTCCCTCCCGTGACACCTCTTCCTCCCCGCTTGCGCTTGGCGAAGCCCTGCCGGGATCCCGCTACTTCCACCACCACGCCGTCGTGCTGCTGGATCTCCATCAACCTCTCCTCCCCCCTTGCTGGATCAAGAAGGAGGAGACGTCGCTGCTCCGTACGTGTGTTGAACGCGGAGGTGACGTCCGTTCGGCGCTAGGATCATCGGTGATTTGGATCACGACGAGTACGACTCCATCAACCCCGTTCTCTTGAACGCTTCCGCTCGCGATCTACAAGGGTATGTAGATGCACTCCCCTTCCCTCGTTGCTAGATTACTCCATAGAATTATCTTGGTGATGCGTAGAAAATTTTGAATTTCTGCTACGTTACGTGAGATGACGATATGTGATCAAGCATCGCATGCTCCCTCTACCATCGAGATTTGGTGTTTGCGTTGAGCATGATTGGATTATGTTTATCGCAATACAGTTATTCATTTAAGGAGAATAATGGTTATTCTGTTTATTTGAATAACACCTTCAATGGTCTTGCACCTAAAATGAATCTCGATCATAGTGATACACATGTTCATGCCAAAAGTAATGATAGCTCCACATACTTGTGGCACTGCCATTTGAGTCATATTGGTATAGAATGCATGAAGAAGCTCCATGTAGATGGATCTTTGGACTCACTCATTTTTGAAAAGATTGAGACATGCGAACCATGTCTATTGGTATATGTGCATGAAGAAACTCCATGCAAATGGATCGTTTGTACTCACTTGATTTTGAATCACTGGAGACATGCAAATCATACAACATGGGCAAGATGACTGAAAGGCCTCGTTTTCAGTAAGATGGAACAAGAGAGCTACTTATTGGAAGTAATACATTTTGATGTATGCAGTCCAATGAGTGCTGAGGCATGCAGTGGATATCGTTATGTTCCTACTTCACAGATGATTTGAGTAGATGCTGAGTGTATTTACTTGATGAAACACAAGTATGAATTATTGAAAGGTTCAAGTAATTTCAGAGTGAAGTTGAAGATCGTCGTGACAAGAGGATAAAATGTCTGTGATATGATCATAGAGATGAGTATCTGAGTTACGAGTCTGGCACACAATTGAGACATTGTGGAAAGTGTTTCACAATTAATACCGCCTGGAACACCATAGTGTGATGGTGTGTCCAGACATCATAGCTGCACCCTATTGGATATGGTGCATACCATGATGTTTCTTATCGAATTACCACTATCGTTTATGGGTTAGGCATTAGAGACAACCGCATTCACTTTAAAGGGGCACCACGCAATTCCGTTGAGACGACACTGTTTAGAGACACCTAAGTTGTCGTTTCTTAAAAGTTTGGGGCTGCGATGCTTATGTGAAAAAGTTTCAGGCTGATAAGCTCGAACCCAAAGCGGATAAATGCATCTTCATAGAATACCCAAAACAGTTGGGCATACCTCCTATTTCAGTTCTAGAGGCAATTACTTTTGCTCCCACTCTAGAAACGAGTCCTTTCTCGAGGAAAAGTTTCTCTCGAAAGAATTGAGTGGGAGGATGGTGGAGACTTGATAAGGTTATTGAACCGTCACTTCAACTAGTGTGTAGCAGGGCACAGGAAGTTGTTCCTGTGGCACCTACACCAATTGAAGTGGAAGCTTATGATAGTGATCATGAAACTTCAGATCAAGTCACTACCAAACCTCGTAGGACGACGAGGATGCGTGCTACTTCAGAGTAGTACGTGAGCCTGTCTTGGAAGTCATGTTGCTAGACAACAATGAACCTACGAGCTATGGAGAAGCGATGGTGGGCCCATATTCCGACAAATGGTTAGAAGCCATGAAATCCGAGATAAATGGATCTTTAAGAAGAAGACGGACATGGACGGTAATGTTACCGTCTATGAAGCTCGACTTGTGGCAAAGAGTATTTTCACAAGTTCAAGGAGTTGACTACGATGAGATTCTCTCATCCGTAGCGATGCTTAAGTCTGTCGGAATCATGTTAGCATTAGCTGCATTTATGAAATCTGGCAGATGGATGTCAAAACAAGTTTCCTTACCAGTTTTCGTGAGGAAAGGTTGTATGTGATACAATCAGAAAGGTTTTGTCGATCCTAAGGATGCTGAAAGGTATGCTAGCTCTAGCGATCCTTCCATGGATTAGAGCAAGCATCTCGGAGTCAGAATATACGCTTTGATGGAGTGATCAAAGTTTTTGGGTTTATACAAAGTTTGTTAGAAACTTGTATTTACAATAAAGTGAGTGGGAGCGCTACAACATTTCTGATAAGTATATGTGAATGACATATTGTTGATCCGAAATGATGTAAAATTTCTAGAAAGCATAAAGGGTTGTTTGAAAGGAGTTTTCAAAGGAAGACCTGGATAAAGCTGCGTGCATATTGGGCATCAAGATCTATAGAGATAGATCAAGACGCCTGATGATACTTTCAAAGAACGCACACCTTGACATGTTTTTGAAAGAGTTCAAAATAGATCAGCAAAGAAGGAGTTCTTGGCTGTGTTACAAGGTGTGAGTATTGAGTAAGACTCAAGACCTGACCACAACAGAAGAGAGAGAAAGGACGAAGGTCGTTCCCTATGCTTTAGACGTAGGCTCTACAGTATGCTATGCTGTGTACCGCACATGAAGTGTGCCTTGCCATGAGTTGGTCAAGGGGTACAATAGTGATCCGGGAATGGATCACATGACAGCGGTCGAACTTATCCTTAGTATCTAGTGGACTAAGGAATTTTCTCGATTATGGAGGTGAAAAGGAGTTCGTCGTAAAGGGTTACGTCGATGCGAACTTTGACACTAATCCGGATGACTCTGAGTAGTAAACCGGATTCGTATAGTAGAGCAATTATTTGAGATGGCTCCAAATAGCGCATGGTAGCATCCACAAGATGACATAGATATTCGTAAAGCACACACGGATCTGAAAGGTTCAGACCCGTTGACTAATAACCTCTCTCACAAGCATAACATGATCAAACCAGAACTCATTGAGTGTTAATCACATAGTGATGTGAACTAGATTGTTGGCTCTAGTAAACTCTTTGGATGTTGGTCACATGGTGATGTGACCTATGAGTGTTAATCACATGGTGATGTGGACAAGATTATTGACTCTAGTGGGAGACTGTTGGAAATATGCCCTAGAGGCAATAATAAATAGGTTATTATTATATTTCCTTGTTCATGATAATCTTTTATTATCCATGCTAGAATTGTATTGATAGGAAACTCAGATACATGTGTGGATACATAGACAACACCATGTCCCTAGTAAGCCTCTAGTTGACTAGCTCGTTGATCAATAGATGGCTACGGTTTCCTGACCATGGACATTGGATGTCGTTGATAACGGGATCACATCATTAGGAGAATGATGTGATGGACAAGACCCAATCCTAAGCCTAGCACAAGATCGTGTAGTTCGTTTGCTAAGAGCTTTTCTAATGTCAAGTATCATTTCCTTAGACCATGAGATTGTGCAACTCCCGGATACCGTAGGAATGCTTTGGGTGTACCAAACGTCACAACGTAACTGGGTGGCTATAAAGGTGCACTACAGGTATCTCCGAAAGTGTCTGTTGGGTTGGCACGAATCGAGACTGGGATTTGTCACTCCGTGTAAACGAAGAGGTATCTCTGGGCCCACTCGGTAGGACATCATCATAATGTGCACAATGTGACCAAGGAGTTGGTCACGGGATGATGTGTTACGGAACGAGTAAAGAGACTTGCCGGTAAAGAAATTGAACAAGGTATCGGGATACCGACGAGCGAATCTCGGGCAAGTAACATACCGATTGACAAAGGGAATTGTACACGGGATTGATTGAATCCTCGACATCGTGGTTCATCCGATGAGATCATCGTGGAACATGTGGGAGCCAATATGGGTATCCAGATCCCGCTATTGGTTATTGACCGGAGAGTCGTCTCGGTCATGTCTGCGTGTCTCCCTAACCCGTAGGGTCTACACACTTAAGGTTCGGTGACGCTAGGGTTATAGAGATATTTGTAAGCGGTAACCTGAAAGTTGTTCGGAGTCCCGGATGAGATCCCGGACGTCACGAGGAGTTCCGGAATGGTCCGGAGGTAAATATTTATAAAGGAAGTCTTATTTTGGTTGCCGGAAAAGTTTCGCACTTTATCGGTATTGTACCGGGAGTGCCGAAAGGGGTCCGGGGGTCCACCAAGGGGGTCCACCAGCCCCGGGGGGCCACATGGGCTGTAGGGGTGTGCGCCTTGGCCTATATGGGCCAAGGGAACCAGCCCCAAGAGGCCCATGCGCCAAGAGATAAGATAAAGGGAGAGTCCTAAAGGGGGAAGGCACCTCCGAGGTGCCTTAGGGAGGATGGACTCCTCCCTGGCCGCACCCTTCCTTGGAGGAAGGGCCAAGGCTGCGCCCCCCCTCTCCCTTGGCCCTATATATAGTGGGGGGAAGGGAGGGCAGCAATACCCAAGCCCTGGCGCCTCCCTCTCCCTCCCGTGACACCTCTTCCACCCCGCTTGCGCTTGGCGAAGCCCTGCCGGGATCCCGCTACTTCCACCACCACGCCGTCGTGCTGCTGGATCTCCATCAACCTCTCCTCCCCCCTTGCTGGATCAAGAAGGAGGAGACGTCGCTGCTCCGTACGTGTGTTGAACGCGGAGGTGCCGTCCGTTCGGCGCTAGGATCATCGGTGATTTGGATCACGACGAGTACGACTCCATCAACCCCGTTCTCTTGAACGCTTCCGCTCGCGATCTACAAGGGTATGTAGATGCACTCCCCTTCCCTCATTGCTAGATTACTCCATAGATTGATCTTGGTGATGCGTAGAAAATTTTGAATTTCTGCTACGTTACCCAACACTCACCGCCCCAACTCCCGCCATCATTCTTCCTCCGTTCGCACTTCCCCGCCGACGCGCATCGGCACCGACGAGCATGTAAGCGGCGCATCTTCATCGTCCGGCGGTCCACAGCGCCGGAGCTCCTTCACCTGCCGGCGTTCATCTTCCACCACCGTCCCCCCTCGTCCTCAAGCTGCAGCCATGGCCTCTGTGAGTTCAATCCCCCTTTCTCTCTGTTCCTTCTAGCTAGATCTGTGTTGCAGCTAGGGTTTGATCTAGATGCATGGTTGATTATTGGTTTGATCTGTGAGCTGATATGGTTGGTTGCTATGCTGCGGTTGTAATTTGTGGTAGGGCTAGATGTTCAAGCATGTGGTAGGCTAGATTAGCAGTAGAGTTTGAAGTTGAACCTTGTGCTTGTGTTGAATCATGCTTAGATCTGTGATTTGTAGCTATTGGTGGTCCATTTGTAGCATGTTGTTTGTTGTAGATGTATGTTTCTGCTCATAGATTGTCTGGTATGCTTAGTATGACAGTGATGAAGCATGTGCTTGCTATGATAGTGATGAACCATGTACATGTATGCTCCCGCTTTCATGGATTGTCCGGTATGTTGTGTGCTATGCTCACTGTCAATGCGTGCTACGATTATAGGACATGACCACGCAGACGCAAGATCTTAGTCAGACCATTGTCGTGTCCGACAGCCAGTTTGCTCCATCGTTTGTCGAGGACTCGCAGCCTATGTCCGAGATGGCACCTGATTCAGAGATGTTCGAGTCTGATTCCCTCTATGTGCCAGCAGTGCTAGTTGAGCCAACTCCTGCTGCTGCCGCCGCCGCTGCAATCAAGCTAGCAGCATCAAAGGCAAAGAAGGATGGTAGGTCCAACAACATGAAGTGGCAGCCGTTCATGTCCACGTTCGTGCTGAGCAAGATGTGTGAGCTCATCTCTAGTGGAGTTAGGACTGGCAAGGGCTTCAAGGAGGTGCACTTGAACACTGTTGCGAAGCAGGTGTTCGAGTTCTGTGGGCAAGAGGTGTCTGCCACCCAGGTGTACAACCACCCGAGGAAGTGGAGAAGTCGATGGATCCAAGTGCCCAAGCTGAGAGACCTTAGCGGCGCCTCATGGGATGAGAACACTTGCTCCATAGTTCTGGAGGCAGAGCACTACGCCGGCCATGTCGCGGTTAGCTCACAGCCCTGTTCATTTTCATACTCTCCACCATTGCCTACTCCTAATCGCAACTAACAACACTTGTGTTTCATTCTTAGGACCACCCAAGGGACGCTGAGTTCCTCAACACACCCACCCAGAACTACAACCAGATGCAGCACATCTTCTCCTTCAGGCTGGCAACTAGGAAGCATGCCAAGGGCTCGGGTGAGCCGCTTGGTTCTCCCATGCCAGACTTCCCTGAGACACCGGACGTCGAGGTCCGTGATGGCCCTGACAAGCCCGCTGCGAAGCCCTTCGACAAGCCATTTGACCCCGTCCATGGTAGGAAGACGAAGAGAGGAGGCCTGATGGAGGAGGAGATCAATATCTTTTGCAGCATGACTGAGGCGGTGAAGGAGGTGGCAACAGCCATCAGGGGGTGCAAGCCCCTCGACGTCCACCCTGACCTGTATGGCACTGTCATGACCCAGGGTGGGTTCAGCGACGAGGCTCTCATGGCAGTTCTCAGCCACCTGCTTGACAACAAGGCCCAGGGTGTTGGGTTCATTGCCATGGCCGACGCTCAAAGGGTGCTGTGGTTCAGGAGCTGGCTGGGCAAGCACTACTTCTAGAATAGTGCTGCCTGTGAGCGTGCATGATCCCCGATGGCGATGGCGGTGGCGACGACGACGATGACGATGGCGACGTACATTTTGTGTAGCTAGGGCTCAAAAACTATTTGATGGTCTGTATATTTTGGTGAGGTGGTATATACTAACCCCTCACGCTGATGGTGAACTTGCGGTGGCAGGACGACACCCTCTTTTGGATGTGGTGGTAGGTTAACACCAAGGTAGTGCTAGGTTGAACTTGCTATGCCGTATGATCATGTATGCCTTACTTCTCTTCTGCTCCATTGTTGTTTGTGTGCTACTTTGCTTGCTACTTGTGCTCCATTGATTTGCTGCTTCAACTCTTCCTCTTGTGCATTGCTAGGGCAAGTGGTATGCCGTGTTCATCGGTGAGGTTCCAGGGGTTTATAGTTCATGGGAAGAAGCCAATGCACAAGTGGCATCATATAGCAACTGCAACTATAGAGGGTTCAAGGCTAGGCAGGCAGCAGAACAAGCTTACTCCGCCTGGGTGCGAAAGCACGGAGGCAGCAGTGTCGACAGTGCCAAGGTTGGAGCTGTCAAAGTGGAAGCTGATAAGGTGGATCGTCAGTTCGGCCTGAAGCTGAAGAACTTCATCATCTTCGCCCAGTTCGTCACCATTGCTGTGTTGTGGCGTTGGTGTGCTAGCTGTGATCATTGTGGGTAAGCTCACCAACTAGGGTACAAGGTAAGCACAACATGTATGCCGTATGCAACCAAACGCCGTGTTCATGTGCCGCTAGAGCCAATGCAGCCAACCAAACAAAGTGCACTTGGGTATTACCTAATGCAGGGACTAAGGATGCAGGCAACCAAACAAGTTGCGTATGGCGTATTAGGGCCTGTTTTTCCTCAACCAGGCTGGGTTGAGAAGGGTATGCAATGCGACTACTGTTTCAAACTGGAACCAAACACGCCCCAAGTGTCTCTCAAAACTTCTCCATGTACGTCACAATGCACATTATTTCCACGTTTGTAAAAAGAAAGGAAGGAAATATAACATTCTCTCAAAATTAAAGGGTTTGCGGATGTATAGAGATGATATGAGGGTGCTCGATCGGGTCACTTTTTTCCTTCTATCTTCTGTCTGGTGATCGACCAATCGTGTTCGTGGACGCTTGAGGAGGATTTAAGGAGGCTGGCTTTGCATGCTCTAATGAAGTCCAGTACATGGTGTTGCGATAAGTTAACATGGGTGGGGTTCAAAAGTTAGATGCATGCTCCCCGTCACACACACACCGGCTAAATTTTGTGTTTTAACCCTTTTCTGTAAGTTGACCCAGATCTGACCCTAGTTTGTACAAATTTCGGGATCTGACCCTTTTCCTACCGCCAGGGTCCTTGGCGGTAGGGGATAATAGCCTACCGCCAAGGACACTGGCTGCTGCTGGGGACAATCTCTGTCTGCTACTGCCTACTGTTATGACTCAGAATGCACGACAATCCCAACATTGGAGTGCAGTGCTTGTGACTATTGCAGTGCACGCGGAGCATCTTCATCATCAATTTGGCCTGTGTACATGACCCACATGGAACGCTCACCTAGCTAGCGAGTGCGTGAGAGTCAAGCCATTCGACCCTTTTGTGCGTGTGAAAGAACGGGGCATGCTGTTGATGAGATTACATTTTTGTCAAATTGTCCACCTCCGAAGCAGCCTTTTTTTACCATGGCATTTGATTTTTCATCTAGAGTGTCGACCAGTGCACTGACCATGTCCTCCGGTAATTCCTTTGTTTTTTCAGTTGGAGTGTCGACAAATAGAGGAACACGGTTCTCCAGCAATTGCTTTGATTTCTCAGTTAAAGTGCGTTATGATTCTGAAAAAGGCCATATTCATGCGTTAACATAACCATTGTTCATGTGGAAAAAATTTAGAGGAAACCCCGTTTATTGCCGTCGCTCATAACTTGTTACAATACATATACAAATAAGTAGAGTACAATGCGTTGAGGCATATAGACAGAAACAACACATCGATCTCTGCCTTCCACTTGTGGAGTACCTATTAGTTGTATCATTATCATATGCCGATTCTTCTGAGTGCGTTCCCATCCACACGAGGAGTTCTTCCAGGTTTCTTTTTCCCAAGCAACCCAAACGAGAAACGGTCACTAGTAGAAAATAGAGTTTTCGTTCAGGCCGGGCCAGCCCATTAGTCCCGATACACCCCAGAACCGGGACCCATGGGGTATTGGTCCCGGTTCGTGAGGCCAGGGGGCCTGCCGGGCCTCGTAGGGGCATTGGTCCCGGTTCGTCTTGCCCCTTTGGTCCCGGTTGGTGGGACGAACCGGGACCAATGGACCGCGCTCCTGGCCCACCACCATTGATCCCGGTTGGTGGCTTGAACCGGGACAAAAGTGTGTGCTTTAGTCCCGGTTCCAGACACGAACCGGGACCAATGTGATGCCTATATATACCCCCTCGCCGGCGAGCAGAGCACTCCACACTGCTCTTTTTTTGGCCGGCGAGGGGAGGGCTTTTTGGTGCTCTAGCTCACCTGCAAGCTCGACCTCCAAGCTCCAAAATTGTGTATGATGAAAGTCATTTATGTATATGTTCATATTTAGAAGAAAAAGAAGGAGAGGAAAAAGGAAAATAAGAAGAAGAAGAAGGAGAAGAAGAAGGGAAGAAGAGGAGTGGAAGAAGAGCAGAAAAAAGATAAGAAGAGGAAGAAGAAGAAAACAAAAGAGGAGAAGAAGAAGGAATAGAGGAGAAGAAGAAAAAATAGAAAATTTTCTATTTTTTCTTCTTCTCCTCTATTTCTTCTTCTTCTCCTCTTTTTTTTCTTCTTTTTTTTCTTCTATTTTTTTCTTCTTCTTCTTCTCCTCTATTTTTTCTTCTTCTTCCTCTTCTTATCTTTTATCGGGAACGAGGGTATCGGGAACTAGGGTGTCGGAAACTAGGGTAGATGGTCGACGGTCGCCGAGGGGTCGAGGGTCATCGAGGGGTCGAGTGTCCAGGATCGTCGAGGGGTCGAGTGTCGAGGGTCGTCGAGAGTCGAGGGTCGAGGGTCGATGGTCGAGGGTCGTCGAGGTGTCGAGGGTCATCAAGGGGTCGAGGGTCAAGGGTCGTCGAGGGTCGAGGGACGTCGAGCGTCGAGGGTCGTCGAGGGGTCGAGGTTCATCAAGGGGTCGAGGGTCGAGGGTCGTCGAGAGTTGAGGGTCGAGGGGTCGTCGAGGGGTTGTCGAGGGGTCGTTGAGGGGTCGAGGGTCAAGGGTCGTCGAGGGGTCGAGGGTTCAGAGGTCGAGGGTCGAGGGTCGAGGGGTCGAGGGGTTGAGGGTCGAGGGTCTCCGTTTAACAAGAATGCCCCCATTATGGATGTGCACAAGTTGATCCATTTTTTTTCTGATCTAATCCATGGCTACATCATTTGCTGGAAGTAACAGGCGTATGACGCTATGAAACTATTCAAAGTTATTTTGGAACGGAGTTCCGGTCGCTTTTTGGTACGGATTTCAGAAAAGGCCTTCCAAATAGCGATATTTGGAAGGCTCTTGCTGAACTTCCTACCAAAAAGCGAATTATCCTATCCGGGACTCCGTTCCAAAACAATTTTGGAGAGCTTCATACCGCTATGCGCCTGTTACTTTTGGAAAATGATGAAGCAATGGTTTTCTTGAGATCAGGAAAAATATGGACCATTTTCTGCACATCCAGAATGGCGCAATCTTATTAAATCCCTTAAAGGTTAAGACCGAGCGGTCCAGGATCGGAACTAGCTAGGGTAGTGGGTCAAGGGTCGCCGAGGGGATGAGAGTCGAGGGTCGTCGAGGGGTCGAGGGTTGAGGATCGCCGACGGGTCGACAGGGGGACGTCGATCAACCCCCTCTCGCTCGGCCAACTCTCGAGGACACCCAAACCATAGGAAAAAACGTTGTCGATCTCGTACCCCCTCCCGCCCCTACCCGACAAAATCTCTCGAGATTTATAAGAGATTTATCAAGAATGCCCCCATTATGGATGTGCATAATTAAATTGATCCCTATTTTTTCCTGATTTCATCTACCATTCTATATGTGCATGTTCTCTTGTGTCAAAGTATTGAATCCTTTGACACTAGACAACGCGTGACATATAGAAGGGTAGATGAGATCAGTAAAAAATATGGACCATTTTTTCTGCACATCCATAATGGTGCCATCTTGTTAAATCCCTTAAATGTTAAGAGAATCTGAGCGGTCGAGGATCGGAACTAGCTAGGGTAGGGGGTCAAGGGTCGCCGAGGGATGAGGGTCGAGGGTCGTCGTCGAGGGGTTGAGGGTCGAGGATTGCCGAGGGGTCGATGTTTGCCACTATTAATATATCCATATCTCATGTTTGTATATAAATTGCCATGTTGTAATATTTGCAGAAACTATGGATCAACAAAGAGACTTCGAACAAGAAGAGATATTGGGGGAAGGAGAAGAAGGAGAGGAAGGAGAGTCATGTATACTACACAACCTTCTTCTTGTAGACATTGTTAGGCCTCCAAGTGCAGAGGTTTGTAGGACAGTAGCAAATTTCCCTCAAGTGGATGACCTAAGGTTTATCAATCCGTGGGAGGCATAGGATGAAGATGGTCTCTCTCAAACAACCCTGCAACCAAATAACAAAGAGTCTCTTGTGTCCCCAACACACCCAATACAATGGTAAATTGTATAGGTGCACTAGTTCGGCGAAGAGATGGTGATAGAAGTGCAATATGGATGGTAGATATAGGTTTTTGTAATCTGAAAATATAAAAACAGCAAGGTAACTAATGATAAAAGTGAGAGTAAACGGTATTGCAATGCTAGGAAACAAGGCCTAAGGTTCATACTTTCACTAGTGCAAGTTCTCTCAACAATAATAACATAACTGGATAATATAACTATCCCTCAACATGCAACAAAGAGTCACTCCTAAGTCACTAATAGCGGAGAACAAACGAAGAGATTATTGTAGGGTACGAAACCACCTCAAAGTTATCCTTTCTCATCGATCTATTCAAGAGTCCGTAGTAAAATAACACGAAGCTATTCTTTCTGTTCGATCTATCATAGAGTTCGTACTAGAATAACACCTTAAGACACAAATCAACCAAAACCCTAATGTCACCTAGATACTCCAATGTCACCTCAACTATTCGTGGGTATGATTATACGATATGCATCACACAATCTCAGATTCATCTATTCAACCAACACAAAGAACTTCAAAGAGTGCCCCAATGTTTCTACCGGGGAGTCAAGACGAAAACGTGTGCCAACCCCTATGCATAAGTTCATTGAACCCGCAAGGTGATCACCAAAACATACATCAAGTAGATCACGTGAATATCCCATTGTCACCACGGATAAGCACGGCAAGACATATATCAAGTGTTCTCAAATCCTTAAATACTCAATCCGATAAGATAACTTCGAAGGGAAAACTCAATCCATTACAAGAGAGCAGAGGGGGAGAAACATCATAAGATCCAACTATAATAGCAAAGCTCGCGATACATCAAGATCGTACCACCTCAAGAACACGAGAGAGAGAGAGAGATCAAACACATAGCTACTTGTACATACCCTCAGCCCCGAGGGTGAACTACTCCCTCCTCGTCATGGAGAGCGCCGGGATGATGAAGATGGGTGCCGAAACAGGGTCCCGATTGGTTTTTGGTGGCTACAGAGGCTTGCGGCGGCGGAACTCCCGATCTATTGTGCTCCCCGATGTTTTTAGGGTATATGGTCATATATAGGCGAAAGCAGTCGGTCAAGGGAGCCACGAGGGGCCCATGAGGGTGGGGGCGCGCCTAGGGGGATAGGGCGCACCCCAGACCCTCGTGGCCACCTCGAAGCTTCCCTGACGTCTACTCCAAGTCTCCTGGATTGCTTCCGTTCCAAAAATAACTCTCCCGAAGGTTTCATTCCGTTTGGACTCAGTTTGCTATTCCTTTTCTTCGAAACACTGAAATAGGCATAAAAAACAACAATATGCGTTGGGCCTCCGGTTAATAGGTTAGTCCCAAAAATGATATAAAAGTGTTTAGTAAAGCCCAAAAACATCCAACACAAGTAATATAATAGCATGGAGCAATAAAAAATTATAGATACGTTGGAGATGTATCAGAGAGGAAGGCGACGGAGGTGATGTCCTGTCGTTATTTCTCAACAAAACCGATGGTCTGGAAGGAGAGGAAGTAGGCTACGGTGATCAAACAATGGAGGAGGAAAGTCATGAGCATGATGGTGGCTCCGGCGACCGTGATGACGACTCCGGTGACCGAACGAAGTCGGGATCAGCTGTTGCAAAGTCTGGCGAGGGATATATATATTAATTAAGCCTGTTCTGCGTAGCTAATTGATGCATTAATTGTTTTTGTATGTACATATATTAACTCTTATTTCTTCTTTTATAGCCCTCCGGATCGAGCAAAACTTCGGTAACGAGACGAGGCCCGAACAAAAAGTTGCGCCCGGATGAAAGGTTCACGATCACAGAAATCGCGCGCGATGGCCAACCGATTCAACCCCTCCGGACCAAGGAAGCATTTTCTGCTCAGTGCGGGGTTCTTGTTAGGGACATGATCCCGATCAGCATCCACCAATGGTAGAAGCCTAAGAAGGAAGACCCTCAAGTTTCTTTCGTCAAAGATAGACAGAAAGATGATCTTTGGACTGTGCTGAAGGAAAATTTCACCCTACTGGCAGAGGAGGATCCGGAGGAGCCAGCTATAGAGCCATTGATCAAGGCTCATGCTCTCAAGAAGATGGCAGGTCTATTCAGGAGGTGGAAAAATGAGTTGAAATCAATGTATGTCGACAAAAACAAGACTCCAAAATTCACCGGCCGATTTGAGAAGATAAGAGATCACTGGCCCGAATTTGTGGCCCACAAGACATCGGAGAAGAGTAAGAACATGTCAGCCATTAACAAGATAAATGCTGCAAAGAAGGAGCATCACCGTCGCACGGGGTCAGGTGGCTACCTCAAAGCCCGGCCGTTGTGGGACAAGGCTGAGCAGGACCTGATTGCTAAAGGGGTCGAACCAGAGACATTGCACTCGCCAGACCGTTCAAGGACTTGGTTCTTCGGGGTTGGGGGAACTTTGGACCCTGAAACAGGGAAGTGCTGTTGGACAGACGAGCAACTTGCAACACCCATCACGAAGCTTCAGGAAGCAATCAAGGCAGCGCAGGAAGGTACGTTCGTTCCCGATAGAGAGAACGACGAGCTCACAAAGGCCCTCGGGAATCCTGAGCACCCTGGACGAACACGAGGCACACCCGGCTCCATTGCGTGGAAGGTTGGGTTTCCCGACGCAGGCAGTTACAAAACCCAAATGAGGAGGAAGAAAGTGGAGATGAGCGAACTGCAGAAGCTTCAGGCAAGGGTACGAAAGCTAGAGGAACGACAAGCTGTTGAGAACCAGCCAGATCCTGCCCAAGCTACCCCAGAAGCTACCTCGCCATCTCAGTGGAGAAGCAGCGTGGCTTCCTCCAAGCTCGTTCAGCAGCCTGACTTCATTGGTCCTAGCTACCCCGGGGATTTTATCACGGATTCACACCAGTGGCACCTTATGATGCAATGGCTTCAACTCAAAGTCAAGGCGGCTGTCAGCTCTGTGTTCCCGCCTTCACTCGAAGCAACTTTTCACTGCCGTCCGATTCCACAGGGCTATGCTGTTGTGATGGTGGATGAAATAACGGAGGGACTTGAGGAGCTCCAGCTTGACAACCCTACAGGTGATGGGGAGACTCAGCTGGGTCTTGCTCCGAAGACTCTGTGTCTATGGCGGAAGGAGCACATCAAGCTTCTGAACGTCACGCCTCCTGCAAGTCAGCTGGGCACTCCGCCTCCTCCTCCTCCTCCTCCGGTGAGTGATCAGGACACTCTGCCTCCTGCTCCAACGCGTGATGGCGGCAGTACTCCACCTCCTTCTCCGCCTACTCCGGCTCGTCCGAGCAGCCGGCCTCCTCCTTCGCCGCCTCGTAAGCAACGGCGACGGCGGAACACAGACGCCGCCGCCGCTCCGGCTACTCCGGCGTGTCATAGCAGTCCGCGTCCTTCTTCTCCGCCTCATAAGCAACGAAAGAAGACAGCCGCGACCGCTCCAGCTGCTTGGCCGTCTAGCAGTACAGCCAGAGGCTGGAGGCAATACAGGTTCAGTCCATCGTCTCTCAAGCCTCTAGAGAAGTTACCATACAAGAGGAGCGAGGAGGAAAACTAGAAGATCTGTGAAGGCCACGTGAGGGACTTCTTTGAATCGGTAAAAGCTAAGAAACATCCACCTCCGCAGGAGAAGATAGATCCGGTGAAAGCGAAGCGCACTTTGGATGCCCTGAAGCGACCATCACTGCCTCCGCCGCACACCAACTATGACCGCGTTATTGAAAGGACATATAAGGAAGCGAAGCGGTCGGTAAGTACTTGCACTGATCAAAGGTTAGCAGAACGAAGAAGTGGGAAAAAAATTCCGCAGCTCGGCGAACAAGCGAAGGAATCATGCCCCCCGCTCAAGGTGTCTAGCAATATCATCGCTAATCTTCCGGGGATGCTGCCCGGTACCAATCCTGGAGATTACATGCCTGATGATGCACATTTTGATACAATAGAGGTGGACACATTCAAATTCCAGCATGGGAAGCCTCTCGTCAAACGTGGTACTCCTCTAACAGCAATGATGTGAAGATTCCATGATTGGTACATGGACATCTGCAGCAAGTCTGGGACGGATACTTTAACGCTGAGAGTTAAAGAGGAGCACGACCTCGTTGGAATTGATCTGTTGTATGTTCCATATGAGGAGTTCTTCCAGTTTTTCAATCAAAAGGCCCTCGATAAAACAATCATCACTTGCTACTGTCTGTAAGTACTACTTCTATAATTAAGTCTCTATATATAGCTCAGCTCTTTCATTGCATGTAAATATAATTATCCTCACTATATTATGCAAATTGAAGATCGCCGAATTGAAGAAAAGACAAATCGGTGATATTGGGTTCATTAACACAAATCTCATGGATGAATGGAATGTTAAACATGATGCCAAAGAAACCGAGGCCAACTTGTTCGCATCGTTACTTCGAAATCAAAACAAAGATACAATACTCTTTCCTTACGAATACAGGTGAGTGTTACTGTCTTGTGCATATTCGGTTTCCCATATTACTCAAGGTTATAGTAATGTAATTGATGAGTTATGCATGCGTGCACAGCTTCCACTTTATTCTGCTGGAGATTAAGCTTGAGCAGGGACTAGTAACCGTCATAGACTCGAAACGAAAAAATCCCGAGGAGTATGCGACCATGACTAAAATGCTCGAGAAGTAAGTTCAATCGATCATTATCGCACCATATCGGCAACTTTGTTCATTCCCTGATATCAAGTAATTGTTTTCTTTGTCTGGCAGGGTTTGGAAAAAGTTCACCGCACAAGCTCCGGGACTGCCGGCGGAGCTGCGATTTAACCACCCGAAAGTAAGTACTACTAGCTAGTTCCGCGCATCTCCCATTGATTCTATCTAGTTTCATCAATACCATTTAGCATGCTATCTTATGAGTTTGATTGACCTCTATTTCTGGTAAAGTGGTTGTGGCAGGAACCCGGGAATAATTACAGTGGATACTACATTTGCGAGTTCATACGCCACACGACCTATGAGCGGGGCTACTCTAAAAAACAATATGAAGTGCGTAAGCAATAATATTCACAATTTTATTTTATTACCATCATTTGTGTTGAGTTTCATTCATATATATGTATTGGCCCACTTCTTTAAATTAGATGTGGCAGATGCAGGATGAACTCCTACTACAAGATCGCATACGAGCAATTCAAGAGGAATTGGCGGGATTCTTTCTTGACCACGTCATCGACAAAGACGGAGAATACCATGTGGAACTTGAGTTCAGATGTTAGGGGATTGTAAGAGATCTTATATTGTATATATGTAGCCCGTAGCGTCGGATAGATATATGAAAACTTGTTATTCGGCAATCTCTCAGAGAAGGAGAGGTCGATCACTTCTCTCTGTATATGTTCATGACGATCTTCTGTACTTAATGGTTTCCTTCATTTGCTTACTAGCTAGCTAGCGTGTCGAGTCCTCTCTATACGTATAATACGTAGCATCGACCAAGCATGGAGAAAAGAGGACGCTTCTCTCTATTAGCTAGCTAACACAATATATGAAACCCCTAAATTAACCCTACAAAACCCCCAACCCCCCCCCCCACCCCCCTTTCAGAAAAAAGACCCCAGCCCCTGAACTGCTGACGCGTGGATGCCTTTTGGTCCCGGTTGGTGCCAGCAACCGGGACAGAAGGCCCTCCTACCTGGGCAAGCCGCAGCGGCCACATGGAGCCCCATCTGTCCCGGTTCGTGGGCGAACCGGGACTAAAGGTGTTGGGCTTTAGTACCAACACTTTAGTCCCGGTTCGGCAACCGGGACAAATGGGCCTTATGAACCGGGACAAATGAGGCTTTTTCTACAAGTGGGTACTTCTGGTCTTGAATCAAATTGTGCACCTCCAAAGCAGCCTTTTCAATCATGGCATTTGTGAAGGAAATATGCCCTAGAGGCAATAATAAAGTATTATATATTTCCTTATATCATGATAAATGTTCATTATTCATGCTAGAATTGTATTAACCGGAAACATAATACATGTGTGAATACATAGACAAACAGAGTGTCACTAGTATGCCTCTACTTGACTAGCTCGTTAATCAAAGATGGTTATGTTTCCTAGCCATAGACATGAGTTGTCATTTGATTAACGCGATCACCTCATTAGGAGAATGACGTGATTGACTTGACCCATTCCGTTAGCTTAGCACCCGATCGTTTAGTATGTTGCTATTGCTTTCTTCATGACTTATACATGTTCCTATGACTATGAGATTATGCAACTCCCGTTTATCGGAGGAACAATTTGTGTGGTACCAAACGTCACAACGTAACTGGGTGATTGTAAAGGTGCTCTACAGGTGTCTCCAAAGGTACTTGTTGGGTTGGCGTATTTCGAGATTAGGATTTGTCACTCCGATAGTCGGAGAGGTATGTCTGGGCCCACTCGGTAATGCACATCACTATAATCCTTGCAAGCATTGTGACTAATGAGTTAGTTGCGGGATGATGTATTACGGAACGAGTAAAGAGACTTGCCAGTAACGAGATTGAACTAGGTATCGAGATACCGACGATCGAATCTCGGGCAAGTAACATACCGATGACAATGGGAACAACGTATGTTGTTATGCGGTCTGACCGATAAAGATCTTCGTAGAATATGTGGGAGCCAATATGGGCATCCAGGTCCCGCTATTGGTTATTGACCGAAGAGGTGTCTCGGTCATGTCTACATAGTTCTCGAACCCGAAGGGTCCGCACGCTTAACGTTACGATGACAGTTATATTATGAGTTTATATGTTTTGATGTACCGAAGGTTGTTCCGAGTCCCGGATGTGATCACGGACATGACGAGGAGTCTCGAAATGGTCGAGACATAAAGATTGATATATTGGACGACTATATTCGGACACCGGAAGTGTTTCGGAGAAGTTTCGGATTAAACCGGAGTGCCGGAGGGTTACCGGAACCCCCCGGGGAAGTATTGGGCCTTAGTGGGCCTTGAGGGGAGAGAGAGGGCAGCAGCCAGGAGGTGGTGCGCCCCCTCCCAGGAGGAATCCTAGTTGGACTAGGAGAGGGGGGCGCAGCCCCCTTTCCCTCTCCCTCTCCCTCTCTTTCCTTCCCCCCTCTGTTCCTAGTTGGACTAGGAAAGGGGAGTCCTACTCCTACTAGGAGGAGGACTCCCCCACTCTCGTTGGCGCACCTAGGGCAGCCGGCCTCCCCCTTGCTCCTTTATATACGGGGGCAAGGGGGCACCTCTAAACACACTTGATATACGATATTTTAGCCGTGTGCGGTGCCCCCCTCCACCATATTACACCTCGATAATACCGTTGCGGAGCTTAGGCGAAGCCCTGCGTCGGTGGAACATCATCATCGTCACCACGCCGTCGTGCTGACGAAACTCTCCCTCAACACTCGCTGGATCGGAGTTCGAGGGACGTCATCGAGCTGAACGTGTGTAGAACTCGGAGGTGCCGCGCGTTCGGTACTTGATCGGTCGGATCGTAAAGACGTACGACTACATCAACCGCGTTGTGATAACGCTTCCGCTGTCGGTCTACGAGGGTACGTGGACAACACTCTCCCCTCTCGTTGCTATGCATCACCATGATCTTGCGTGTGCGTAGGAAATTTTTTGAAATTACTACGTTCCCCAACAGTGGCATCCGAGCCTGGTTTTATGCGTTGATGCTATGCACGAGTAGAACACAAGTGTGTTGTGGGCGATATTAGTCATACTGCTTACCAGCATGTCATACTTTGGTTCAGCGGTATTGTGAGATGAAGCGTCCCGGACCGACATTACGCGTACGCTTACGCGAGACTGGTTTCACCGTTCGGAGCACTCATTGCTTAAAGGTGACTGGCGGGTGTCTGTCTCTCTCACTTTAGTTGAACCGAGTGTGGCTACGCCCGGTCCTTGCGAAGGTTAAAACAACACCAACTTGACAAACTATCGTTGTGGTTTTGATGCGTATGTAAGAATGGTTCTTGCTAAGCCCGTAGCAGCCACGTAAAACATGCAACAACAAAGTAGAGGACGTCTAACTTGTTTTTGCAGGGCATGTTGTGATGTGATATGGTCAAGACATGATGTGATATAATTTGTTGTATGAGATGATCATGTTTTGTAACCGAGTTATCGACAACTGGCAGGAGCCATATGGTTGTCGCTTTATTGTATGAAATGCAATCGCCATGTAATAGTTTTACTTTATCACTAAGCGGTAGCGATAGTCGTAAAAGCAATTAGTTGCCGAGAAGACAACGATACTACGATGGAGATCAAGGTGTCGCGCCGGTGACGATGGTGATCATGACTGTGCTTCGGAGATGGAGATAACAAGCACGGTGCTTCGGAGATGGAGATCACAAGCACAAGATGATGATGGCCATATCATATCACTTATATTGATTGCATGTGATGTTAATCCTTTATGCATCTTATCTTGCTTTGATTGACGGTAGCATTATAAGATGATCTCTCACTGAAATTTCAAGATAAAAGTGTTCTCCCTGATTATGCACCGTTGCGAAAGTTCTTCGTGCTGAGACACCACGTGATGATCGGGTGTGATAGGCTCTATGTTCAAATACAACGGGTGCAAAACAGTTGCACACGCGGAATTCTCAGGTTAAACTTGACAAGCCTAGCATATGCAGATACGGCCTCGGAACACGGAGACCGAAAGGTCGAGCGTGAATCATATAGTAGATATGATCAACATAGTGATGTTCACCATTGAAACTACTCCATCTCACGTGATGATCGGACATGGTTTAGTTGATTTGGATCACGTAATCACTTACATGATTAGAGGGATATCTATCTAAGTGGCAGTTCTTAAGTAATATGGTTAATTGAACTTAAATTTACCATGAACTTAGTACCTGATAGTATCTTGCTTGTCTATGTTAATTGTAGATAAATGGCCCGTGCTGTTGTTCCGTTGAATTTTAATGCGTTCCTTGAGAAAGCTAAGTTGAAAGATGATGGTAGCAATTACACGGACTGGGTTCGTAACTTGAGGATTATCCTCATTGCTGCACAGAAGAATTACGTCCTGGAAGCACCGCTAGGTGCCAGGCCTCCTGCAAGAGCAACGGCAGAAGGTATGAACGTCTGGCAAAGCAAAGCTGGTGACTACTCAATAGTTCAGTGTGCCATGCTTTACGGCTTAGAACCGGGTCTTCAACGACGTTTTGAACGTCATGGAGCATATGAGATGTTCCAGGAGTTGAAGTTAATATTTCAAGCAAATGCCCGGATTGAGAGATAAGAAGTCTCCAATAAGTTCTATAGCTGCAAGATGGAAGAGAATAGTTCTGTCAGTGAGCATATACTCAGAATGTCTAGGTATAATAATCACTTGATTCAACTGGGAGTCCAACTTCCGGATGATTGCGTCATTGACAGAATTCTTCAATCACTGCCACCAAGCTACAAGAGCTTCGTGATGAACTATAACATGCAAGGGATGGATAAGACAATTCCTGAGCTCTTCGCAATGCTAAAGGCAGCGGAGGTAGAAATCAAAAAGGAGCATCAAGTGTTGATGGTCAGTAAAACCACCAGTTTCAAGAAAAAGGGCAAAGGGAAGAAGAAAGGGAACTTCAAGAAGAACAACAAGCAAGTTGCTGTTCAGGAGAAGAAATCCAAGTCTGGACCTAAGCCTGAAACTGAGTGCTTCTACTGTATGCAGACTGGTCACTGGAAGAGGAACTGCCCCAAGTATTTGGTGGATAAGAAGGATGGCAAGGTTAACAAAGGTATATGTGATATACATGTTATTGATGTGTACCTTACTCATACTCGCAGTAGCACCTGGGTATTTGATACTGGTTCTGTTGCTAATATTTGCAACTCGAAACAGGGGCTACGGATTAAGCGAAGATTGGCTAAGGACGAGGTGACGATGCGCGTGGGAAATGGTTCCAAAGTCGATGTGATCGCCGTCGGCACGCTACCTCTAGATCTACCTTCGTGATTAGTTTAGACCTAAATAATTGTTATTTGGTGCCAGCGTTGAGCATGAACATTATATCTGGATCTTGTTTAATGCGAGACGGTTATTCATGTAAATCAGAGAATAATGGTTGTTCTATTTATATGAATAATATCTTTTATGGTCATGCACCCTTGAAGAGTGGTCTATTTTTAATGAATCTCGATAGTAGTGATACACATATTCATAATGTCAAAGCCAAAAGATGCAGAGTTGATAATGACAGTGCAACTTATTTGTGGCACTGCCGTTTGGGTCATATCGGTGTAAAGCGCATGAAGAAACTCCATACTGATGAAATTTTGGAATCACTTGATTTTGAATCACTTGGTACTTGTGAACCGTGCCTCATGGGCAAGATGACCAAAACACCGTTCTCCGGAACTATGGAGAGAGCAACAGATTTGTTGGAAATCATACATACAGATGTATGTGGTCCGATGAATATTGAGGCTCGTGGCGGATATCGTTATTTTCTCACCTTCACAGATGATTTGAGCAGATATGGGTATATCTACTTAATGAAACATAAGTCTGAAACATTTGAAAAGTTCAAAGAATTTTAGAGTGAAGTTGAAAATCATCGTAACAAGAAAATAAAATTCCTACGATCTGATCGTGGAGGAGAATATTTGAGTTACGAGTTTGGCTTACATTTGAAACAATGCGGAATAGTTTCGCAACTCACGCCACCCGGAACACCACAGCGTAATGGTGTGTCCGAACGTCGTAATTGTACTTTATTAGATATGGTTCGATCTATGATGTCTCTTACTGATTTACCGCTATCGTTTTGGGGTTATGATTTAGAGACGGCTGCATTCACTCTAAATAGGACACCATCGAAATCCGTTGAGACGACTCCTTATGAACTATGGTTTGGCAAGAAACCAAAGTTGTCGTATCTTAAAGTTTGGGGTTGTGATGCTTATGTGAAGAAACTTCAACCTGATAAGCTCGAACTTAAATCGGAGAAATGTGTCTTCATAGGATACCCAAAGGAGACTGTTGGGTACACCTTCTATCACAGATCCGAAGGCAAGATATTCATTGCTAAGAAAGGATCCTTTCTAGAGAAGGAGTTTCTCTCAAAAGATGTGAGTGGGAGGAAAGTAGAACTTGATGAGGTAACTGTACCTGCTCCCTTATTGGAAAGTAGATCATCGCAGAAATCAGTTTCTGCGACACCTATACCAATTAGTGAGGAAGTTAATGATAATGATCATGAAACTTCAGATCAAGTTATTACTGAACCTCGTAGGTCAACTAGATCAAGATCCGCACCAGAGTGGTATGGCAATCCTGTTCTGGAGGTCAGGTTACTAGACCATGACGAACCTACGAACTATGAAGAAGCTATGGTGAGCCCAGATTCCGCAAAATGGCTTGAAGCCATGAAATCCGAGATGGGATCCATGTATGAGAACAAAGTATGGACTTTGGTTGACTTGCCCGATGGTCGGCAAGCCATTGAAAATAAATGGATCTTCAAGAAGAAGACTGACGCTGATGGTAATGTTACTGTCTATAAAGCTCGACTTGTTGCCAAAGGTTTTCGACAAGTTCAAGGGATTGACTACGATGAGACCTTCTCACCCGTAGCGATGCTTAAGTCTGTCCGAATCATGTTAGCAATTGCCGCATTTTATGATTATGAAATTTGGCAAATGGATGTCAAAACTGCATTCCTGAATGCATTTCTGGAAGAAGAGCTGTATATGATGCAACCGGATGGTTTTGTCGATCCAAAGCGAGCTAACAAAGTGTGCAAGCTCCAGCGATCCATTTATGGACTGGTGCAAGCCTCTCGGAGTTGGAATAAACACTTTGATAGTGTGATCAAAGCATTAGGTTTATACAGACTTTTGGAGAAGCCTATATTTACAAGAAAGTGAGTGGGAGCTCGATAGCATTGCTGATATTATATGTGGATGACATATTACTGATTGGAAATGATATAGAATTTTTGGATAGCATAAAGGGATACTTGAATAAGAGTTTTTCAATGAAAGACCTCGGTGAAGCTGCATATATATTAGGCATTAAGATCTATAGAGATAGATCAAGACGCTTAATTGGACTTTCACAAAGCACATACCTTGACAAAGTTTTGAAGAAGTTCAAAATGGATCAAGTAAAGAAAGGGTTCTTCCCTGTACTACAAGGTGTGAGGTTGAGTAAGACTCAATGCCCGACCACTACAGAAGATAGGGAGAAGATGAAAGATGTTCCCTATGCTTCCGCAATAGGCTCTATCATGTATGCAATGCTGTGTACCAGACCTGATGTGTCCCTTGCTATAAGTTTAGCAGGGAGGTACCAAAGTAATCCAGGAGTGGATCACTGGACAACGGTCAAGAACATCTTGATATACCTGAAAAGGACTAAGGATATGTTTCTCGTTTATGGAGGTGACAAAGAGCTCGTCGTAAGTGGTTACGTTGATGCAAGCTTTGACACTGATCCGGACGATTCGAAATCGCAAACCGGATACGTATTTACATTGAACGGTGGAGCTGTCAGTTGGTGCAGTTCCAAGCAAAGTGTCGTGGCGGGATCTACGTGTGAAGCGGAATACATAGCTGCTTCGGAAGCAGCAAATGAAGGAGTCTGGATGAAGGAGTTCATATCCGATCTAGGTGTCAAACCTAGTACATCGGGACCAATGAAAATCTTTTGTGACAATACTAGTGCAATTGCCTTAGCAAAGGAATCCAGATTTCACAAGAGAACCAAACACATCAGAAGACGCTTCAATTCCATCCGGGATTTAGTCCAGGTGGGAGACATAGAAATTTGCAAGATACATACGGATCTGAATGTTGCAGACCCGTTGACTAAGCCTCTTCCACGAGCAAAACATGATCAGCACCAAGACTCCATGGGTGTAAGAATCATTACTATGTAATCTAGATTATTGACTCTAGTGCAAGTGGGAGACTGAAGGAAATATGCCCTAGAGGCAATAATAAAGTATTATATATTTCCTTATATCATGATAAATGTTTATTATTCATGCTAGAATTGTATTAACCGGAAACATAATACATGTGTGAATACATAGACAAACAGAGTGTCACTAGTATGCCTCTACTTGACTAGCTCGTTAATCAAAGATGGTTATGTTTCCTAGCCATAGACATGAGTTGTCATTTGATTAACGCGATGACCTCATTAGGAGAATGACGTGATTGACTTGACCCATTCCGTTAGCTTAGCACCCGATCGTTTAGTATGTTACTATTGCTTTCTTCATGACTTATACATGTTCCTATGACTATGAGATTATGCAACTCCCGTTTACCGGAGGAACACTTTGTGTGCTACCAAACGTCACAACGTAAATGGGTGATAATAAAGGGGTGTCTCCAAAGGTACTTGTTGGGTTGGCGTATTTCGAGATTAGGATTTGTCACTCCGATAGTCGGAGAGGTATCTTTGGGCCCACTCGATAATGCACATCACTATAAGCCTTGCAAGCATTGTGACTAATGAGTTAGTTGCGGGATGATGTATTATGGAACGAGTAAAGAGACTTGCCAGTAACGAGATTGAACTAGGTATCGAGATACCGACGGTCGAATCTCGGGCAAGTAACATACCGATGACAAAGGGAACAACGTATGTTGTTATGCGGTCTGACCGATAAAGATCTTCGTAGAATATGTGGGAGCCAATATGGGCATCCAGGTCCCGCTATTGGTTATTGACCGGAGAGGTGTCTCGGTCATGTCTACATAGTTCTCGAACCCGAAGGGTCCGCACGTTTAACGTTACGATGACAGTTATATTATGAGTTTATATGTTTTGATGTACCGAAGGTTGTTCGGAGTCCCGGATGTGATCACGGACATGACGAGGAGTCTCGAAATGGTCGAGACATAAAGATTGATATATTGGACGACTATATTCGGACACCGGAAGTGTTTCGGAGAAGTTTCGGATTAAACCGGAGTGCCGGAGGGTTACCGGAACCCCCCGGGGAAGTATTGGGCTTTAGTGGGCCTTGAGGGGAGAGGGAGGACAGCAGCCAGGAGGTGGTGCGTCCCCTCCCAGGAGGAATCCTAGTTGGACTAGGAGAGGGGGGCGCAGCCCCCTTTCCCTCTCCCTCTCCCTCTCTTTCCTTCCCCCCCTCTCTTCCTAGTTGGACTAGGAAAGGGGAGTCCTACTCCTACTAGGAGGAGGACTCCCCCCCTCTCCTTGGCGCGCCTAGGGCAGCCGGCCTCCCCCTTGCTCCTTTATATACGGGGGCAAGGGGGCACCTCTAAACACATTTGATATACGATATTTTAGCTGTGTGCGGTGCCCCCCTCCACCATATTACACCTCGATAATACCGTTGCGGAGCTTAGGCGAAGCCCTGCGTCGGTGGAACATCATCATCGTCACCATGCCGTCGTGCTGACGAAACTCTCCCTCAACACTAGGCTGGATCGGAGTTCGAGGGACGTCATCGAGCTGAACGTGTGTAGAACTCGGAGGTGCCGTGCGTTCGGTACTTGATCGGTCGGATCGTGAAGACGTACGACTGCATCAACCACGTTGTGATAACGCTTCCGCTGTCGGTCTACGAGGGTACGTGGACAACACTCTCCCCTCTTGTTGCTATGCATCACCATGATCTTGTGTGTGCGTAGGAATTTTTTTGAAATTACTACGTTCCGCAACAATTTGATCTTTCACCAATTGTGTCTGCCAATGTGCCACGGTCCTCGAGCAATTCCTTTGTCTTTTCAGTGAGAGTGTCGACCAATAGAGGAACCCGGTCGTCCAGCAATTGCTTATAATTCTCAGTTAGAATATGCATACATGAACGGGAGAGGCTCAATACAAAGAACATCATGCCACCTATGAGAGTCATCATGATCAAGATTGTGTGGACGAAGAAGCTCTAAACCGCTCCCATGGATACTTCAATGAGCGTATTGAGTCCTGAGACAATCTTCTCCATAACCATCTTGTGTTCCATACTCAGGTTGTCTGAAACCCCGATGAAATCATCCAACCCCAAGGTGGAGGCACCTGCCCTGGATGGGGACTGAAATATCAGGGTAGGATTCTCGATGGGCATGCTCAATGGTTGCATCGTCAAAACCACAGCTAGGGTGATGATGACGGCCGCCTTGGTGCACTTAGCACATGTTGCCATGGAGTTGGACACCAGCGCTAAGAAGGCGAGGGCAAGAAGGGTGACATACCTGATACGTCTCCATCGTATCTATAATTTTTTATTGTTCCATGCCAATATTATTCAACTTTCCTATACTTTTGGCAACTTTTTATACTATTTTTTGGGACAAACATATTGATCCAGTGCCCAGTGCCAGTTCCTGTTTGTTGCATGTTTTATGTTTTGCAGAAACCCAATATCAAACGGAATCCAAACGGGAAAAACAGACGGAGAATTATTTTGGAATATTTGGGATTTTCCGGAGGAAGAATCAACGCGAAATGGTGTCCGAGGTGGCCAGGAGATAGGGGCGCGCGCCCTGGACCCTTGTGGGCACCCCGTAAGGCGGTTGATGCTCTTGTTTTGCCGCAAGAAAGCTAATTTTATGAGAAAGATCTGGGCGAAAGATTCACCCCAATCGGAGTTACGGATCTCCGGATATAAAAGAAACGGTGCAGGGGCAGAATCTGAGAACGCAGAAACAGAGAGAGACAGAGAGATAGATCCAATCTCGGAGGGGCTCTCGCCCCTCCCACGCCATGGGAGCCAAGGACCAGAGGGGAAACCCTTCTCCCATCTAGGGAGAAGGTCAAGGAAGAAGAAGAAGAAGGGGGGCTCTCTCCCCCTTGCTTCCGATGGCGCCGGAACGCCGCCGGGGGCCATCATCATCACCGCGATCTACACCAACACCTCCGCCATCTTAACCAACATCTCCATCACCTTCCCCCCTCTATCTACAGCGGTCCACTCTCCCGCATCCCGCTGTACCCTCTACTTGAACATGGTGTTTATGCTTCATATTATTATCCAATGATGTGTTGCCATCCTATGATGTCTGAGTAGATTTCCGTTATCCTATCGGTGATTGATGAATTGCTATGATTGGTTTGAGTTGCATGTTTTATTATTGGTGCTGTCCTATGATGCTCTCCATGTCGCGCAAGCGTGAGGGATCCCCGCTGTAGGGTTTGCAATATATTCATGATTTGCTTATGGTGGGTGGCGTGAGTGACAGAAGCACAGACCTGAGTAAGTAGGTTGTTTGCGTATGGGATAAAGGGGACTTGATACGTTAATTCTATGGTTGGGTTTTACCTTAATGAATCTTTAGTAGTTGCAGATGCATGCTAGAGTTCCAATCATAAGTGCATATGATCCAAGAAGAGAAAGTATGTTAACTTATGCCTCTCCCTCAAATAAAATTGCAATAGTGATTACCGGTCTAGTAACGTAGTCAATTGCTTAGGGACAATTCCACAACTCCTACCACCACTTTTCCACACTCGCTATATTTACTTTATTGTATTTTTATCTAAATAGCCCCTAGTTTATATTTACGCGTTCTTTATCATCTTGCAACCCTATGCAACAACACCTACAAAGTCCTTCTAGTTTCATACTTGTTCTAGGTAAAGCGAACGTCAAGCGTGCGTAGAGTCGTATCAGTGGCAGATAAGACTTGAGAGAGTATTTGTTCTACCTTTAGCTCCTCATTCGGTTCGACACTCTTAGTTATCGAAAGAGGCTACAACTATCCCGTATACTTGCGGGTCATCAATACCTCATCACCAAGTGGGCGACACGGTAATTGTTTATGAAGATAGAAGATAGCAAGTCCAACGAGTGTGGCTTTCATGTGGGTGAAAATGGAAGGTAAGGTGGAGAACGATCCAGAGGACAGAACAGACTGCTCTAGCAGTGATGTCTACTACACAACCTTCTTCTTGTAGACGTTGTTGGGCCTCCAAGTGCAGAGGTTTGTAGGACAGCAACAAATTTCCCTCAAGTGGATGACCTAAGGTTTATCAATCCGTGGGAGGCTTAGGTTGAAGATGGTCTCTCTCATGCAACCCTGCAACCAAATAACAAAGAATCTCTTGTGTCCCCAACACACCCAATACAATGGTAAATTGTATAGGTGCACTAGTTCGGCAAAGAGATGGTGATACAAGTGCAATATGGATGGTTGATATAGGCATTTGTAATCTGAAAATATAAAAACAGCAAGGTAGCAAGCGATAAAAGTGAGCGTAAACGGTATTGCAATGTTAGGAAACAAGGCCTAGGGTTCATACTTTCACTAGTGCAAGTTCTGTCAACAATAATAACATAATTGGATCATATAACTATCCCTCAACATGCAACAAAGAGTCACTCCAAAGTCACTAATAGCGGAGAACAAACGAAGAGATTATTGTAGGGTACGAAACCACCTTAAAGTTATCCTTTCTGAACGATCTATTCAAGAGTCCGTAGTAAAATAACACGAAGCTGTTCATTCCACTACTGGAATCAGCTAATTTGCCATTTGCCAGCTCTTTGCCGTCTGCTAGCTGACGGCAAAGAAGCTCTTTGCCATCAGCTACCCAAAAGCAGACGGCAAAGAAACGGCTGACGGCAAAGAAGCTCTTTGCCATCTGCGAGCTCTTTGCCGTCTGCCAGCAGACGGCAAAGAATCTTTGCCGTCCGCTAGCAGACGGCAAAGAGTGAGGTGGCCCCCACCCCCCGCTCGTTTGGGAAAATCTTAACGGCCCACCTCTTTGCCGTCCGCTAGCAGACGACAAAGAGGCAAATAGGCGGACGACAAAGGCTGGCGGATGGCAAAGAGGGCACTTTACTAACGGCAGGTACCCCCCCGCCCGTTACTCACTTCCTCCTCGCCCTTCTCCTCCCACCCCCCGCCGCCGCCGCCGCCCGCCGCGCGCCGCCGCCCCGTCGCCCCCGCCGCCCCGTCGCCCCACCGCCCCGGCTCCCCGCCGCCCCACCGCCCCGTCGCCCCCCCCCGCCCCGGCCCCCGCCGCCCCGCCCTCCGGCCGCCCCGGCCCACCGCCGCCCCACGCCCCCCGCCGCCCCAGGCCGCCTCCTCCACCGCCCCGCCCCGGCCCCCCGCCGCCCGGCCACGGCCCCCCGAGGAGCGCCGCCCATCGCTGCCCCTCCCCTCCCCATTGCTGCGCCGCCTCGCTGCCGCCCCGTCGCCGCCCCTCCCCGACCCGTCGCCGCCCCCCACGGTGAGCCCCTGCCATTTCTTTTCTGTTTTTTTGTTTTTCTTTTTTGTTTAGATAAGGTTTTTTAGTTTAAGTTTTTTCAGTTTAGAATTAATTAGTTTAGGTTATTTAGTTTAATTAGCTTAGGTTTAATTAGTTTAGGTTTAATTAGTTTAAATAGTTTAGTTTTAATTAGTTTACGTTTTTAGTTTAGGTTTAGGTTAAGTAGAAGGGGGAAGAAGAAGAAGAAGAAGAAGAAGAGGAGGAGGAGGAGGAGGAGGAGGAGAAAGAAGAAGAAGAAGAAGAAGAAGAAGAAGAAGAAGAAGAAGAAGAAGAAGAAGAAGAAGAAGAAGAGGAGGAGGAGGAGGAGGAGGAGGAGGAGAAGAAGAAGAAGAAGAAGAAGACGGGGGATGAGAAGAAGTAGAAGAATGAGAAGAAGTAGAAGTAGTAGAAGAATGAGAAGACCCCCTGACCCCCTGACCGCCCAACCCCGACACCACACCCCGACATCCGACCCCGACTCCACCCCGACACCCGACCCCCTAACCCCCTGACCCCGACACGACACCCCGACCCCCCGACCCCGAAACAGCACCCCGACCCCGACAGGGCACCCCGACACCGACACGACAACCCGACACCGACACGACACCCCCGACACCCCGACCCCCCGACCCCGAAACAGCACCCCGACCCCGACAGGGCACCCCGACCCCCGACACGACACCCCCGACACCCCGACACCCCGACCCCGAGACCCCGACCCCGACCCCGAACACGACCCCGACCCCGACCCCGACACCCCGACCCCGAGCCTGACCCGACACCCCGACACCGACACGGCACCCCGACCCCTTCCCGACACCCCGACCCGACACCCCGACCCCGAGACCCCGACCCCGACACGGCACCCCGAGGCCGACACGACACCCCGACCCCCGACACCTCCCGAAAAGGTGTTGTTTGGCCTTCCAGAAGCCGACGGGGTCATATATTTGTGAATTATTAGTTAGGTCATATATCTTTCGATTTTGTTATGAAAAACATCATATATAATTGTGTTGATCGGGTAGTTTTAAATGTGCAGTTGTTTCATCGCTGCGAGGTTTGGTGTTCGACGACCTCGCCGTGCGTTTGACGAGCTCTGCCCCTTCGTTCGTGGGTGAGCACAAATGACATGTCCTCCTCCCCCATTAATTATTTGATCTATTCCGATGAAACTAGATAGCTAGCTATATATGTGTCTTGAATCATCAGTATGCGTAACCAATATGTGTCTCCCGTTTGAAAGCGTCATAGTTATAAATATGCATGCATTTGCATATTTATAACCTTGATTCTTTCGAATTGTCCAACGCTATCCATGGACAGCCCGAGTATGTTTAGATTGGGTTCGTTTTCCCATATGCTTTGCTCCGGATCCGACGCATAAATTTCGTCAGTGCCTCCCCTGTTGTTCTCCGGGTACACATCCTCTCTGTTTATTGCAGAGACGTGTATCAGGAGAACAGCGGGGAGGTGCTGCCGAAATTTTGCGTAGGATCCGGGGCATAGCATGGGAAAATGAACCCAATCTAAACATACCCGGGTGGGATTAGGACCTATCATTACCTATTAGAGTGTAGGTTGCATGGACGTAATAAAATTGACAAAGTAGATCAACTAATGAATACATACATGGTGAATTATATATATATATATATATATATATATATATATATATATATATGTTGTGTGTCTAGTAGCTCTGAAAGTCAAGATGAGTGATCGTGCGTGGATGTACACCGGTCACACTGGTCAGAACAAATAGAGCACTGAATGGTTCACAAAAACCAAGGGGTTTGTGCGAGCCGCATTTGCAAATGGCCAGAGGAAAACCTGGTGCCCCTGTTTACGGTGCGGCAATTGGGAAAAGAGGACAGAGGCTGAAATGGGCAAACACCTGCAGAAGAGTGGTTTTACGCCCGATTATACGGTGTGGACATTTCATGGTGAGTCTGCCCAACGTGACCGAGCTGAGGTGGATCGTCGTCGCACCGACGAGCATGGTACCGGGATGGAAAACATGGTGCAAGACTTTGATGATGCTCGGGATTCGGACGAGGAGATGGAGGAATCTGCAAAGGCCTTCAATGAAATGTTGGAGTCTTCAAAACGTCCGCTCCATGAGCACACTGAGCTTTGTCAGTTGGATGCCATCTCACAAGTAATGGCTCTGAAGGCTCAGTTCAACTTGGGCAGAGAATGCTACGATGCAATGATGACAGTATTTGGACGCTTTCTACCCAAAGGCCATGTAATGCCTGCAAACCTGTACCAGTCGGACAAAATCCTCCGTGCACTGAAGATGCCCTATGATAAGATACATGCCTGTGAGAAAGGATGTGTCTTGTTTAGGCTTGACTATGAGGACTTGAACTATTGTCCCATTTGCAAGTCTTCCAGGTATGTTGTGGTAGACAACGGTATGGGTGAGAAGACACAGACCAAAATCCCCGTTAGTGTTCTTTGGTATATGCCAATCGTACCAAGACTTCAACGTCTTTTCATGGTCGAAGAGACGGCCAGACAGATGACATGGCACAAAACGGGCAAAAGAACCGAACTAGATGCATATGGGAATCTGATGATTGTACACACATCGGATGGTGTTGCGTGGAAAAAGTTTGATGAATTACATGGTGACAAAGCGGCAGATCCGAGGCATCCTCGAGTCGGCATCAGCACGGATGGGTTTAGTGTGTTTGGTATGACGGCAGCCCAATAGAGTTGTTGGCCCGTATTTGTCTTTCCACTCAATCTCCCCCCCAGACAGATTATGCAAAGAAAGAACATTTTCCTGACGTTGATAATTCCAGGGCCCAACTATCCGGGGAAAAATATGAATGTGTACATGCAACCGCCTAAGGACGAATTGCAAGAAGCCTGGGATAATGGGTTCAAGACATACGATGCCTATAGCAAACGGAACTTCATAATGCGTGTCTGGTACATGTACTCGACGCATGACTTGCCGGCGTATGCGCTATTCGTTGGCTGGTGTGTGCATGGAAGGTTCCCGTGCCCCACATGCAAGGGAGCTCTTGAGTTTCGTTGGCTTCAGGCCGGTCGCAAGTTTTCTTGCTTCGACATGCATAGACAGTTCCTGAATCCTCGCCATAAGTTCAGGAAAGACAAGAAGAACTTCATCAGAGGTAGAGTTGTCAAAAACTCTGCACCACCTGCATTGACAGGCCAACAGACCCTGGATCAGTTAAACGCTCTCGAGCCAGATCCAGAGCGTCCAGGGTACTTCAAGGGGTATAATTCTAAGCACGTCTGGACTCAGAAAACATGCTTATGGGATCTGCCTTACTTCAAAGACCTCCTTTGCCCACACAACATCGACGTGATGCACACTGAGAAGAATATCGCCGAGGCACTTTTTGGTACATTGTTCGGCATAGATGGGAAGTCAAAGGATAATACTAAGGCTAGAGTCGATCTGGAGGCGCTATGTGATAGGCCATTACAAAACATGAAAGAACCGAAAGGAAAGCAGAACTGGACGAAGCCAAAGGCATGGTTCAATCTTGGAAGGCCAGCTATGAGGGAAATTATCTTGTGGGTGAAAATGCAGTTGATGTTCCCCGATGGGTATGCAGCGAATCTACAGAGGGGAGCCAGTCTTGATAAATTGAAGATATTTGGTCTAAGGAGTCATGATTGGCACATATGGATTGAGCGGGTAATGCCGGTGATGTTGCGTGGCTTCATCCCTGAGGATGAATGGCTAGTACTGGCAGAACTCAGCTATTTCTTCCGTGTTCTTTGTGCGAAAGAACTATTGCCTGGCGTGCTAGAAGAAATGGAAGAGTTGGCGCCAGAGTTGATCTGCAAGTTAGAGAAGATCTTTCCACCGGGCTTCTTTAATCCAATGCAACATTTGATTTTGCATCTCCCGACCGAGGCAAGATTGGGGGGGGCCCGTGCAAAATCGTTGGTGCTACCCAACTGAGAGGATGCAGAAGACGCTTCGACAAAAATGTAAAAATAAACGTAGAATTGAAGCATCGATGGCTGAGGCATTCATCACTGAGGAGGCGGCAAACTTCGTGACAGCACACTACGAAGCCAAAAAGCGTCATTTGCATAATCCGAAGCCTCGGTACAATGCTGACAACCCTAAAAAGGGTGGATCCAACCTCAGCCTATTCAAAGGGAATCTCGCACCAGCCAGTGTTTCAAATCCAGTATCTTTGGATAATGAACAATGGCGGACCATTTCGTTGTATATCTTCAACATCCTGATAGAAGTGCGGCCGTACATCGAGTAAGTTCTCGGTACATAGTTTCGCAACTTCTATTTCCTTTGAACTGCTCTTATTCCTGGATATTTCATACAGTCGATACGTCGCCTTATTCTCGTATGGAGCGGTGATCCAAAAGGATTCTGTCGAAGAGTATGAGCTTCTCGCAAAGCAAGGAGGCGGCTATCCCGGTTTCATCTCTTGGTTCAAACAAACGGTAATTTCTATTAGACTTGTAGGCTAATTTGTAGGCGGCTATCCCGGTTTCATTCGCTAATTTGTGCGTAATGCAACAATCCTTTCATATTAAACTTGTAGGCTAATTCAGAGTCTATGGACGCCGAATTGAGACAAGTCGCTAATGGTTTTGACTATAAGGTCCGTTCATTTGACAAATACGACATCAACGGGTATCGCTTTCGTACCTATGGCAAAGAGCTATCTATGGCCGACCGAAAGTCTACAAATTGTTGTGTATCTGCTATCGGCGAAGGAGGTACCGAGTATTATGGGAGAGTTGAAGCAATTTATGAACTTCTATTCTATGGTGAAAACCCACCGAATGTCGTAGTCTTCAAATGTTATTGGTTTCAGCCGAAGGAGACTAGAAGGACTCATGAACATATAGGGCTAGTTGAAATCAACCAAAGCACCCAATTAGATGTTCCTGATGTCTATATTACGGCTCAACAGGCGACCCAAGTATTCTATCTACCGTGGGCCTGCCAAACTAATCCAAATCTGAAAGGTTGGGATGTCGTTTATGAAGTGCCGCCACGTGCTAGACTATCTCCCCCAAAGGAAGAGGATTATGAACCTCACATTAACCCAGACACATATGAAGGAGAATTCTTCCAAGAGACACGTCTTTCCAAAAAGCGTTTCAAGAACGTGCTAGACTATCTCCCCCAAAGTAGACAGCGACAGTGAATCCGACATCACCCCAGAGGAGGAACAAGAAGAGCCGGAACAAGAAGAGGTTACTGCTGCGGATGACCTGTCATTACTTGACCGATTACGTCAAGGTGGCCTTCCACATGTTGATGCCACTGAACCCTATGAGCCCGTCATTGATTATAGTGATGATGATGATTATGCATTTATTGATGATACTGATCGAGATTATTAGTAGTGTCAGGTATTAAATTTTTTAATGTTGTACTTGATGATGATACACTTAAGTGATACACATATTATTATTCATGTCGGTCTTTTTTTTATGTTGTACTAATTTCATTTACTGTTTGTCATGGCAGGTGTTGAAAGATGGTGGGCGCTGGTCGGGAGCGCACCAAGGCCCCTTCTTCGTCGGCGCGTGGTCTGAGGTCTTCGATTCCAGATGCACCTCTCCGCCGAGCGTTGCTGGACAGTATGTCCACACCGCCGGGCCCTTCTTCGTCGACCGCGGTGCCCAGCAGGGGACGAGGTAGGAAGAGAGGAGGTGGGGCACGTGGTCGAGGGAGAGGAGGTAGGGTGACTGCTACGGCACCTTCCTCGCCGCCACCCCCAGCTGTTTCACCCGAGCACGTGACTGCTAGGGTGGACTCGTCCGAGGAGGAGGCTACACGGACTCCGGTCCACGAGCCTCCGGTCCACGAGTCTTGGGCCCACGAGCCTCGAGTCGACTGGCCTTCGGCCCACGAGACCCCGGAGGAGCACACGTCCGGATGGGGTACCTGGCCGGATCAGCCCGAGGAGCCGAGTGGCCATGCTGATGATGGCGGGGAGCCGACTGATCTTGAGGAGGAGGGTGGCACCGTCTACCAGCGTGGTGCTACACGGCTCCCGTCCGTGCCGGCGACCCGCGAGCAGAGGTGGTTGATTTTCCCTGATGGGGAGAGGTACTTAAGTGCATTTAATATTTTTGTACCTTCTGCATTCACGTTTCTTCAAATAACTAATGCGTTGGCCTTGTCATGCTGCAGGGGTTGGGACCACCATCATAGTGTCTGCCGGCCCAACTCCGTCCTTGGAGTTCTTTGCCGGCAAAACTTCCCAGGGTTTGTCACGTTGCCTGGTGAGGGTCGGCTTCCAGAGCTTGGGTTGAGCTGGGAGCACTACGTGGCTGCCCCGGCCCTGCCGGATGTCATTATCGACGGTGTCGTGTGCGACACGAGGGCAGACGTGGTGATCAGGACGTTCTGGGTAATCTCTCCTTTACACATTTCAAAATCTTCAACTAGCTAGTTATTAATTGTACTAATCAATATTGTCTCATTTGATTGCAGACATTCTACAGGTGTGAGGAGGGATACGAGGAGGACGCGGCAAATGTTATCCAGAACGTCTGCAAGCGCCTACTCCAGAACTTACGGCACGAGGCTCGGGTGCAGGCTGTTCGAGACTACTACGCCTTGCGTGGTATCAAGAAGACCAAGCCGGCGTGCCGCGATAAGTTCCTGAGTAAGGAGCAGTACATGAAGGTAATTCTTAAGGCCTTCTACTTAAGTTCCTTCATTTAGTAATTCTTAGCCGTAGCGCTCAAGTTTCTATTTGCTAACTTAGGCGCCTCCGAGATGGTGTGCGGATCGGATGGATTGTTGGGAGGTGTTGGTCGATGAGTGGTGCTCAAAAGAATGGCTAGCCCTCCACAACGAGGCCAAGGACAAACGTGCCCAAATGGAAGGTGTGCCACACCATCAAGGCAGCTCCAACTTATATCAGTTCGGGCGCAACTGGGTATGTGGTTTGCTTCATGATTCATGCAATTCATTCATCATGCTAGCTTGAGCCCTTTAATTACTAATTTTCATTGTTTCTATCTTTCAGGCACGCTACAATAAGGCAGATAAGGTGCGAGAGGTGTACGACCTGTATGCCATGGCCCACACTGCCTCTTTCAAGAAAGTCAAGGCTTTCTCTCAGTCTGACCTCGATGATGCAAACAACTTCACCAACATCTCCTCCCACAACAAGCTCGTGAGATATAGAGATGAGGGGAAGGCGAGGAAAGGGGAGGACTTTAACCCGAGCCAGGGTCCCATTGATCCAGAGCTGGTGATGATATCTGGTGGCGGGAGGTCCCATGGCTCCATAGCCATTGGAGATGGACTTATCCGTTGTCCTAGGAATCTCCCGGAGATCAAGGCGTGCCAGTCGAGCTCCGCTCCTGAGATAAGGTCTCGTGAACGGCCAGTGCAACTCGCCATCAAGGTTAGTGATACGTACTCAGTTATCTTTCTCCATTACATTGTGTGCGCTTCCATCAATGATTACAAATGGTCATGTGAGTGGTGTTGCAGGCTGCTATACAGACTGAGAGAGATAGAACGGAGAAACTTCTGGCGGAGGCGGCGGAGAGGCAGCGGGAGATGGAGGAGAGGACGAGAAAGAGGATGGAGGAGGAGGGTGCACGGAATGACATGGAGGCAAGGGCCATGTACGAGCTCCTTGTGGTAAGTTTCTTCTGCGGATTACTTGCTAGTCTTAACATTTGAGTCTCATTACTAACTAGTATGACTCTGTTGTGAAAACCAAATGTGCAGTCTGTGTGCGAGAAGTCCGGTCAGCCCGCTCCGCCGATGCCAGTGATTTCTCCTGGGAGCACGGTGAGTTTAATTTGAATGGACATTACTTGCTAGTCTTAACATTTGAGTGTCATAATGCTAATGAGACATTGGAAATGATCTTTTGTGCAGCTTAACTCCAGAAACGCATCGCACGATCCTTCTCCAGGTAGCGGCACTAGCCACCCCGCTCCTACACCTCCCTGATCACGGTAAGTTTCTCTAGTGTTTTGCTTAACAAATGCATAAAGACCTAGACTTAGCTTTATTTCCTCCAATATGCTTACCATAATGACCTAGAGTTAGCTTCTTTTCCTCCAAAATGACCCATTTTACCTAGGTTAGCTTATAAATGATGCAGTTCATCCAAGTTAGCTCAAAAATGACCCATTTTACCTAGATTAGCTCCTAAATGATCCATTTTACCTACGTTAGCTTTAAAATGGCCCATTTCACCTAGGTTAACTCCAAAATGACCCATCTTACCTAGGTTATCTCATAAACGATCCATTTCAACTAATTTAGCTCATAAATGATCCATTTGACCTAAGTGAGCTAAAAACGATCCATTTCACCTAAATTAGCTCTTAAATGATCCATTTCACCTAAGTTAGCTGAAAAGATCCATTTCAACTAAATTAGCTCATAAATGATCCGTTTCAACAATGTTAGCTAAAAAATGATCCATTTCAACAAAGTTAGCTAAAAAACGATCCATTTCAACTTAGTTAGCTCATAAATGATCCATTTGACCTAAGTGAGCTAAAAAACGATCCATTTCACCTTAGTTACCTAAAAAACGATCCATTTGACCTTAGTTACCTCAAAAACGATCCATTTGACCTTAGTTAGCTCATATATGATCCATTTCACGTAAGTTAGCCCATAAATGACATACTCTTCTTGTTCTAGTCTTCTTCTTGTTCTAGTCACCTATTTCTAACTTTCTTATTTTTCATTTTGCAGATTTCATTCACTTGACGAAAGCTTGCATAGATGGAGTGCTCCTTATCCCTTTCTCTGTTTCTTTTGTATCGTTGAACTATGCATGTATCTTGGTAGTTGGATGAACTATGCTATGTATGATGGAACTTGCTAGTTGGATGGAACATATGTGATGGAACTATGTATGATGGAACTCTGCATGTTGGATGGATATCTTATATGTTTGCACTTTGCTGTGAAAATTGTTGTCATATATATCATATATATCTTATATGTTTGCTGTGAAATATATCTATATATGCCATATATATTTGTGATGAAAATTGTTGGATTTAATAAAAAACAGAAAAAAGAGCCAATATGCAGGCTCTTTGCCGTCTGCCACCGACGGCAACGGGCTCTTTGCCGTCAGCCGCAGACGGCAAAGAAGCCACGTGGCAGCCAACTGTGCTTCCTGGGAGCTGACCCATTTGGTCAGTTTGCCTACAGTGGCAGACGGCAAAGACTTTGCCATCAGTGGCAGACGGCAAAGAACCTGCACTTTGCCATCAGTGGCAGACGGCAAAGAACCTGCCATCTAGTGACGTGTAGATGACATCATACGGCGGACGGCAAAGACACTAGAAATTTTGCCGTCAGCGGCGGACGGCAAAGGCCTGCCGTTAGCCACTTAATGGACTGACAGCGCAATTATTGCCGTCCGCGGCAGACGGCAAAGGGCCTTTGCCGTCAGCCGCCAGGAAGCAGACGGCAAAGCAGCTGTTTACCGTAGCCTACTTTGCCGGAGCCTTTTGCCGTCTGTGGCTGACGGCAAAGGCCTTTGCCGTCCGCCGTTCGAGCCTTTGCCGTCCGCCGTGGCAGACGGCAAAATAGCTGTTTCCTGTAGTGTTCCGTTCAATCTATCCTAGAGTTCGTACTAGAATAACACCTTAAGATACAAAATCAACCAAAACCCTAATCTCACCTAGATACTCCAATGTCACCTCAAGTATCCGTGGGTATGATTATACAATATGCATCGCACAATCTCAGATTCATCTATTCAAACCAACACAAAGACATCAAAGAGTGCCCCAAAGTTTCTACCGGAGAGTCAAGACAAAAACGTGTGCCAACCCCTATGCATAAGTTCACAAGGTCACCGAACCCGCAAGTTGATCACCAAAACATACATCAAGTAGATGACGTGAATATCCCATTGTCACCACAGATAAGCACATGCAAGACATACATCAAATGTTCTCAAATCCTTAAAGACTCAATCCGATAAGATAACTTCAAAGGGAAAACTCAATCCATTACAAGAGAGTAGAGGGGGAGATTCATCATAAGATCCAACTATAATAGCAAAGCTCGCGGTACATCAAGATTGTACCATCTCAAGAACACGAGAGAGAGAGATCAAACACATAGCTACTGGTACATACCATGAGCCCCGAGGGTGAACTACTCCCTTCTTGTCATGGAGAGTGCCGGGATGATGAAGATGGCCACCGGTGAGGGATCCCCCCTCCGGCAAGGTGTCGGAACAGGGTCCCGATTGGTTTTTGGTGGCTACAGAGGCTTGCGGCGGCGGAACTCCCGATCTATGGTGCTCCTGGATGTTTTCAGGGTATATGGGTATATATAAGAGGAAGAAGTAGGTCCGTGGAGCTGCGAGGGGCCCACGAGGGCGGGGGGCGTGCCTAGGGGGGCAGGCGCGCCTCCCTGCCTGGTGGCCTCCTCGCTTCTTTCTTGATGTCCACTCCAAGTCTCCTAGATCACGTTTGTTCCAAAAATCACTCTTCCGAAGGTTTCATTCCGTTTGGATTCCGTTTGGTATTCCTTTTCCGTGAAACACTGAAATAGGCAAAAAAACAGCAATTTGCACTGGGCCTTCGATTAATAGGTTAGTCCCAAAAATAATATAAAAGTGTATAATAAAGTCCATTAAACATCCAAAACAGATAATTTAATAGCAAGGAACAATCAAAAATTATAGATACGTTGGAGACGTATCAAGCATGCCCAAGCTTAATTCCTGCTCGTCCTCGAGTAGGTAAGTGATAAAAACAGAATTTTTGAGGTGGAATGCTACCTAACATAATTTTCAATGTAATTCTCTTTATTGTGGCATGAATGTTCAGATCCAAAAGATTCAAGATAGAAGTTTAATATTGGCATAAAAATAGTAATACTTCAAGCATGCTAACCCAGCAGTTTATGTCTTATCAAAATAACATAGCCAAAGAAAGCTTATCCCTACAAAATCATATAGTTTGTCCATGCTTCATTTTTGTCACACAAAATGCTCCCATCATGCACAACCCCGGTTTCAGCCAAGCAATTGGTTCATACTTTTTAACGCGCTTCAACCTTTTCAACTCTCACACAATACATGAGCGTAAGCCATGGACGTAGCACTATGGGTGGAGTAGAGTATGATGATAGGGATTATGTGAGAAAACAAAAAAGGAGAAAGTCTCACATTGGCACGGCTAATCAACGGGCTATGGAGATGCCCATCAATTGATGTCAATACGAGGAGTAGGGATTGCCATGCAACGGATGCACTAGAGCTATAAATGTATGAAAGCTCATCAAAAAGAAACTAAGTGGGTGTGCATCCAACTTGCCTACTCATGAAGACCTAGGGCATTTTGAGGAAGCCCATCATTGAAATATACAAGCCATGTTCTATAATGAAAAATTCCCACTAGTATATGAAAGTGACAAAATAAGAAACTCTGTATCATGAAGATCATGGTGCTATTTTGAAGCACAAGTGTGGAAAAAGGATAGTAACATTGTCCCTTCTCCCTTTTTCTCTCATTTTTTTCTTTTTTTTCTTTTTGGTGGGCTTCTTTGGCCTCTTTTTTTTATTTGGGCTTCTTTGGCCTCTTTTATTTCTCATAAAGTCCGGAGTCTCATCCCGACTTGTGGGGGAATCATAGTCTCCATCATCCTTTCCTCACATGGGACAATGCTCTAATAATGGAAATCATCACACTTCTATTTATTTACAACTCAAGAATTACAACTCAATACTTAGGACAAAATATGACTCTATTTGAATGCCTCCGGCGGTGTACCGGGATATGCAATGAATCAAGAGCGACATGTATGAAATAATTATAAAGGTGGCTTTGCCACAAATGCGATGTCAACTACATGATCATGCAAAGCAATATGACAATGATGGAGCGTGTCATAATAAACGGAATGGTGAAAAGTTGCATGGCAATATATCTCGGAATGGCTATGGAAATGCCATAATAGGTAGGTATGGTGGCTGTTTTGAGGAAGATATAAGGAGGTTTATGTGTGATAGAGCGTATCGTATCACGGGGTTTGGATGCACCGGCGAAGTTTGCACCAACTCTCAAGGTGAGAAAGGGCAATGCACGGTACCACAGAGGCTAGCAAATTGTGGAAGGGTAAGAGTGCGTATAATCCATGGACTCACATGAGTCATGAAGAACTCATATACTTATTGCAAAAGTTTATTAGCCCTTGAAGCAAAGTACTACTACGCATGCTCCTAGGGGAAGGGTTGGTAGGAGCTAACCATCACGCGATCCCGACCTCCACTCATAAGGAAGGCAATCAAAGAACACCCCATGCTTCAAATTTGTCACAGAACGTTCACCATACGTGCATGCTACGGGACTTGCCAACTTTAACACAAGTATTTCTCAATTTCATAATTACCCAACTAGCATGAATCTAATATCACCATCCTCATGTCTCAAAAGAATCATAAAGAATCAAACTTCTCATAGTATTTGATGCACTTTATATGAAAGTTTTTATTATATCCTTCTTGGATGCCCATCATATTAGGACTAATTTTATAACCAAAGCAAATTACCATGCTGTTTAAGACTCTCAAAATAATATAAGTGAAGCATGAGAGTTCATCTATTTCTTCAAAATAAAACAACCACCATGCTCTAAAAAGATATAAGTGAAGCACTAGAGCAAATGACAAACTACTCCGAAAGATATTAGTGAAGATCAATGAGTTGTCGAATAATTATGCAACTATGTGAAGACTCTTTAACATTTAAGAATTTTAGATCTTGGGATATTATTCAAACAGCAAGCAAAACAAAATAAAACAAAATGACGCTCCAAGCAAAACACATATCATGTGGTGAATAAAAATATAGCTCCAAGTAAAGTTACCGATGAATGAAGACGAAAGAGGGGATGCCATCCGGGGCATCCCCAAGCTTAGGCTCTTGGTTGTACTTGAATATTACCTTGGGGTGTCTTGGGCATGCCCAAGCTTAGGCTCTTGCTACGCCTTATTCCATAGTCCATCGAATCTTTACCCAAAACTTGAAAACTTGACAACACAAAACTTAACAGAAAACTCATGAGCTCCGTTAGTATAAAAAAATAAATCACCACTTAGGTACTGTTATGAACTCATTCTAAATTCATATTCGTGTAATATCTACTGTATTCCAACTTCTCTATGGTTCATACCCTCCGATATTACTCATAGATTCATCAAAATAAGCAAACAACACATAGAAAACAGAATCTGTCAGAAACAGAACAGTCTGTAGTAATCCGTAACTCTCGAATACTTATGTACCTCAAAAAATCCTACCAAATTAGGAAAAACTGAGAAATATGTGTACTAATCCAGAGCAAAAAGAATCATATCAAAATCACGTTTCTGTGAATAATCAAAACTAATTTACTGGGCGCAAAAGTTTCTGATTTTCAGCAGGATCAACACAACTATCACCGTAAGCTATCCTAAAGGTCTTACTTGGCACTTTATTGAAACAAAAGCTATAAAACATGATTACTACAGTAGAATAATCATGTGGACACATAAAAACAGTAAGGGTAAATATTGGGTTGTCTCCCAACAAGCACTTTTCTTTAATGACTTTCTAGCTAGGCATGATGATGACAATGATGCTCACATAAAAGATAAGAATTGAAACATAATGGGAGCATCATGAAACAAGTTACTAGCACATTTAAGCCTAACCCACTTCCTATGCATAGGGAGTTTTTGAGCAAACAACTTATGGGAAAAAGAATCAACTAGCATAGGAAGGTAAAACAAGCATAGCTTCAAGATTTTCAACACATAGAGAGGAAACTTGATATTATTGCAATTCCTACAAGCATATGTTCCTCCCTCATAAAAATTTTCAGTAGCATCATGAATGAATTCAAAAATATAACCATCACATAAAGCATTATTTTCATGATGCACAAGCATATAAATTTTACTACTCTCCACATAAGCAAACTTCTTCTCATGAATAGTAGTGGGAGCAAACTCAACAAAATAACTATCATGTGAAGCATAATCCAATTGAAAATTAAAATCATGATGACAAGTTTCATGGTTATGTTTATTCTTTATGGAATACGTATCATCACAATAATCATCATAAATAGGAGGCATGCTTTCATCATAATAAATTTGCTCATCAAAACTTTGGGGACAAAATATATCATATTTATCAAACATAGCATCCCCAAGCTTGTGGCTTTGCATACCATTAGCATCATGGGTATTCAAAGAATTCATACTAACACTACACCACGCACCAGAATTCCCTACCGATGTATGTTGGGAAAAACGCGGTATTGCCGACTGATAATCTATCAGTAAAATTTCTAATGAACTGTGGGTCGGGAAATCTCTATACAGTGATCCACTATCGGTCGGGAATGCTAAACCATATAACATCCAACAATCGGTCAGGAATCCTTTTACGCCCGCCAGACCATCGGTCGGTACATAACCCCAACCAACCATCGGACGCTAAACGGGCCTCGCGCGCGAACACCAAATTTGTAGCGCCAATAATCGGCCCAACCCGCGAAGATATTTGTCCCAAAAATGACAAGCACGCGCAGAAGGCAACAAAATCCCTAGATTCGTTCCCCACGCACGCTGCCTAGGGCTCCCTCCGGTCGATCCCACGCCGTCCCACCGCCGCCCTACACCGCCCGGGGCTACCGCTGGTCGATCTCGGCGCCGTATCACCGCCGCCCCATGCCGCCATGCCTCTACAGCGCCGCGCCATGCTGCGCTGCCTCTGCAGGGCCGCTCCACGCCGTCCTGCCCCTTCACCGCAGCCCAACGTCGTCCTGCCTCTCCACTGCCAGCCCAACGCCTTCCTGCTCTCTCTCCGGGTGGCCGCCTACCTCCACGGCCACATCCAACACAGTTGTCGCCTTCCTCCCTGGCCCGACCTCCCCCATGTCCGGGTGGCGGCGATTTGGACCAGGGCAGCGTGCGGCTGGGCAAGGGCATCGATGCGGTTGAGGTATGACTCCTCCCTCTCTGTCTTTGCATCCCTCCTTCTATCTCTCTCTTCTGGAGGCGTATTTTGACAGTTGCTAGCAGGGAAAGGAGTGCTCCGGCGGCGGGGAACGGGGGGCTCCGGCGGTGGGAAACGAGTAGATGTTCCAGTGGACAAGGCACCTCATGCTTTTATTATCCACTGGTTCTCCGGTTTGCTGTGTACTGCTGCTAGCTAGTCTGATTGTGAGAAGCTTTATGGCAGGGATATGAACTAATTTTATAAGTTGAGCTGTTGTGTGCAAATTTCGTTTATTTCCCTTGCAAATTTTGTAGTACCATTATGAACTAATCTTTTTTTTTCCATTGGTCATTAGTTCATCTTTCACTAAGAGTCATGTTTTTGGTGTTACTCTTGTTATCCTTCTATCCAAGATAAGTTATGTTTGCTCTTCCAAAAAGTTCCCTAGATATGTTTACTGTTTTGTGCTTAGTCTGCCATGATGTGTTTAGTCTGCCACCGTGTTTAGTGTCACTTTGTGCTTGATAAGAGGATTGTTCAAATGTAAGAACTTTCTTTTTACATGAGATGACATGGCTTCCGCCCCCTGTTTCCGCTGACTTGGTTTCTGCAGGTAGCATAGAGTATAACTGTTGGTAACATTGGGTCGACGAGGAGAAGTAGCAGGAGGAAAAATGACAAGCGCAAGTGGAAGCGGAAAAGCTAAATGTGGTGGGGTCATGAAGGAACAACTGAAAGCGGTAGAGTATGAACTACAGAGAAGTAGGACCATTGAAGAAAATGATAAATGGCTGGCAGCGGCACGAGCAACAATGACTTCTATGCAGGAAGATATGGAAGCAAACCGCTTTGAGCTTTGTTATCAACAGTTCACACACAAAATGGAAGGATTGGAAGTCAGATTTAAAGAGGCATAAGTTTGATGCCGCGCTGATTGATGCACAACTTATGAAAAGACATGAGAGTAGAATTAGTGAAGCTGACTGAAAGAACCTTATTACTTACTGGAGATCTTCGGTATTTGAAGTAAGTCATCCCGCTGACTGTAAAACTGCAGTATATGCATCCACACTCTGTTCTGGACCTAAATATATGTAGCACATGCTGATTCTTGAACACCTCTAATTATACCCAAAATTTATTTTGGCAGTATACCATTAAGGGAGTATTTTAGAACATGTTGCTTATGAAAGTCTTATCTAATTATACTCAAAATTTATTTTGGCAGCTCCTTTTTGTTTAGTTGTATCCTAAGCACACAAATAAGTGCATTCTTCACCACCTCTTTCTCCCATCTCGTGAATTGGGAGGCATCACACAAATTTACACATATTTTTGTTTTTCCTAGATTTATAGAAGAATAGCATATGCTGCATAAGCAAAAACTGTTTGTGATGTAAACTATGGTCTAACGATTTAAGATTGTCAAGATTATTCCCAACTAATAATCTCAAACACAAAAGAGGTACCCCGTGCGTATGCACGGGTCGATGAAAATGTCGCACAATTGATTCTATGCTGTATCACCCAATGTACAGCAGCTTCCTTGACTTTATTTTGTTCTCATCGAGTGGCATGGTATTCTGCCATGTTCCCCTGTCTATGCATCATTGGCCCTTGGCCGGTGCTTCTCCTGTTGAGCGCCAAGCGGGAGATTAAATAAGAACAGCAGCAGAGCAACATCGGCGTTGAAAAAGAGCATTGGGGAGATTATTATGCATGGCTAACTAATACACTTCTATAACTATGTAATTTTGATATTTATTGTACTGAAGCTCCATTATAACAACTGGTGCACTAAATAACAAAAACTTTTGTAATCCATGTGCAGCTTCTAGGTTTTGGCTTTGTAGTGTGCATCATCTAGTTGAAAAATGAAATGATGTGAAACTATGTTCGATCTTGCTGGTGTGCTGCTTGTCAACCTTGCTATGCTGCTGTCTGCTGAATTCTGGGTGTACATCGATGCAAATGAACATGGAAATGACTTCAGAACTGTTCTTCACAATTCTTTACTAAAAATTTGAACCACTGAACATGATCACTTCCATATCTCTGACTTGAGAATTTACTCAAGTTTCTATTCGTGCTAGCGATAGTTTTGTTGTCATGTTCATATAAGTAAAATGCCGAATACAAATGGCCTTCATTAGCATTACTATATTAGCAACACAATATGTAGTAGCAAACCCCAATAGAAATGATATCTTTAGTTCCTAGGATAGATATAGATGAATTATTAGATCATAAAGCAAGCAATACAGACAAAAACTAAGTGTTGTGGATTTGTGAATCAGAAAAAGGTGAACTCTCTCTCTATTTTTCTAGGGCCTCTTGAACATATTCACTTCTTCCTGCATGATTTCTCTCCCCTTTTTAGATTTATTTTTGTGTATGCCAACTTCTTACTTTTACTTATATTCCAATGAGCTCTGTTCTATACTGGTGTACTGATCTTTGTAATGTTTTTTATGCTTCTTGTGTGTTGATGTTTGCAATGGTAGTTGGTTTTTGTACTCTGCAAGCCTCATGATGCTAGTTGAAACATCCTTTGTCGTGTTGCAGATGCTTAGCAAATGCTTTCGATGCTCCCTATTCTTATTCAGCTGCTACCTTTTCTTAATCGTTTGATTTCTTACTCCTTTCATTCATGTAGGAATGGCTAAAGATACACGCCCTTTTTAAATTCCTAGAAGGGCACCCCTTCTCCTGTCAGTGGTAATGAATTCTCTTGAGTTGCTTTGGTATGAAATGATATTGAAGGCAGCTTAGAGAAAATATAATGTTCTCTAGTTGTGGTATGGAATACTTATCGGGGATTTTGACTTGCAGATGTTCAAGCTGGAGAATGTTCTCCAATGAGATGAAGAATGAAGGATTTGATGTCAAGAGAAGGATGCAATGATGTATTGTAGAAAACAAAGCGATGAACTTTTTCTCTCAGATAGTGAACTATCATGTTTCCTCTATTTAATTTGTTACATTAGTTTATTTATAGGAAACTTGGTTGGTCATTAGTTCATAACAATTGAACTATTTATATGTGAAAATTAATGAATGTGTGTGACTACTGTTTGGTTCTGGTTTAATATTGTTGGATGCTGCATGTTACTGTTATGTATGATTATGTAACTTGATGGCATTCAGTGGGTAACGTGAAATGCAGCTATGGGAGGACTAACGGATTTTGGTCGGCAAAACAAACCATGTCACATAGCGGTTGGGAAAGGCTAATGCTTGGCCTGACAGAATGTTGGTCGGGAAAGAAGACCCTATCAGATAGTCGGTCGGGAAAACCCTTGGCTGCGCTAATGGATTGTTGGTCGGAAAATATTACCCTGTCTGATAGTCGGTCGGGAAAGGCCCATGGCAACCCCAACAAATTGTTGGTCGGGAAAGGCCCATGGCAGGCCCAACATATTGTTGGTCGGGAAAGATACCCCATACCCGACAAAAAGTCGGTCGGGAAAGATATGTCGGCCGGGAAAGGGTTTTCCCGTCTGGACTTTCCCCAACAGACGTTGTTGGTCGGCAATAGTCTTTCCCGACAGACTGTCTACCAGAGAAACTTGTATTCCCGACCAACTTGGTTGTTAGGGATGTAGTGTTGTGGTGTAGTGCTAACAACATTGCAATCATGCTGATCATTGACATATTTTATGCCAAGCATTCTATGTAATTCTTCTTCTAGTACTTGAGCACAATTTTCGGAATCCTTATTTTCACGGAAGACATTAAAAAGATGAAGCATGTGAGGCACCCTCAATTACATTTTTGTAATATTCTTTTATAGACTAAACTAGTGATAAAACAAGAAACAAAAAGATTCGATTGTAAGATCTAAAGATATACCTTCAAGCACTCACCTCCCCGGCAACGGCGCCAGAAAAGAACTTGATGTCTACTACACAACATTCTTCTTGTAGACATTGTTGGGCCTCCAAGTGCAGAGGTTTGTAGGACAGCATAAAATTTTCCTCAAGTGGATGACCTAAGTTTTATCAATCCGTGGGAGGCGTAGGTTTAAGATGGTCTCTCTCAAGCAACCCTGCAACAAAATAACAAAGAGTCTCTTATGGCCCCAACACACCCAATACAATGGTAAATTGTATAGGTGCACTAGTTCGGCGAAGAGATGGTGATACAAGTGCAATATGGATGGTAGATATAGGTATTTGTAATATGAAAATATAGAAACAGCAAGGTAGCAAGCGATAAAAGTGAGCGTAAACAGCTAGGAAACAAGGCCTAGGGTTCATACTTTCACTAGTGCAAGTTCTCTCAACAATAATGACATAATTGGATCATATAACTATCCCTCAACATGCAACAAAGAGTTACTCTAAAGTCACTAATAGCGGAGAACAAACGAAGAGATTATTGTAGGGTACGAAACCACCTCAAAGTTATCCTTCCTGACCGATCTATTCAAGAGTCCGTAGTAAAATAACACAAAGCTATTTTTTCTGTTCAATCTATCCTAGAGTTCGTACTAGAATAACACCTTAAGATACGAATCAACCAAAACACTAATGTCACCTAAATACTCCAATGTCACCTCAAGTATCCATGGGTATGATCATACGATATGCATCACACAATCTCAGATTCATCTATTCAAACCAATACAAAGTACTTCAAAGAGTGCCGCAAAGTTTCTACCGGAGAGTCAAGACGAAAACGTGTGCCAACCCCTATGCATAAGTTCACAAGGTCACTGAACCCGCAAATTGATCACCAAAACATACATCAAGTAGATCACGTGAATATCCCATTGTCACCACAGGTAAGCACATGCAAGACATACATCAAGTGTTCTCAAATACTTAAAGACTCAATCCGATAAGATAACTTCAAAGGGAAAACTCAATCCATTACAAGAGAGTAGATGGGAGAAACATTATAAGATCCAACTATAGTAGCAAAGCTCGCGGTACATCAAGATCGTACCATCTCAAGAACACGAGAGAGAGAGATCAAACACATAGCCACTGGTACATACCCTCAGCCCCGAGGGTGAACTACTCCCTCCTCGTCACGGAGAGCGCCGGGATGATGAAGATGGCCACTGGTGAGGGATCCCCCCTCCGGCAGGGTGCCGGAACAGGGTTCCGATTGGTTTTTGGTTGCTACAGAGGATTACGGCGGCGGAACTCCCGATGCATGGTGCTCCTGGATGTTCTCGGGGTATATGGGTATATATAGGAGGAAGAAGTAGGTCGGTGGAGCTGCGAGGGGCCCACGAGGGTGGGGGTGTGCCCAGGGGGGCAGGCAAGCTTGCCTGCCTCGTGGCCTCCTCGCTTCTTTCTTGACGTCCACTGCAAGTCTCCTGGATGACGTTTGTTCCAAAAATCACTCTCCCGAATGTTTCATTCCGTTTGGATTCCGTTTGATATTCTTTTTCTGCGAAACACTGAAATAGGGAAAAAAAACAGCAATTTGCACTGGTCGTTCGGTTAATAGGTGAGTCTAAAAAATATTATAAAAATGTATAATAAATCTCATTAAACATACAAAACAGATAATATAATAAAATGAAACAATCAAAAATTATAGATACGTTAGAGACGTATCAAGCGGTGTGCCCAACCCGAACATATTTTTCATCACCATGAAGGTGATGCCGACGATGCTAGCGAACATTAACCTGGGGTAGTTGTTCGTGACTGACGGAAGTAGCATTGCGATCCATGTGCACATGCCCATGAAGGCCAGAAACGACAGTGCCATAAAAAACGACAAAGCCATGAGTGCAAGAAGTGGTTAGGTGGTCATCCTGACGAGGTTGCCAGCGAGACCAAGAAGCGTGGCTATCATGTTGGAGAAACTGAAATGCTTCATCAACATATCCATCATCACAAAGAAGACAGCCAAGATATCCATCACCACAAAGAAGACAGGTGCGAGCAGCAGCCCCACCGTGAGCGCGATAAAGAGGAGGCCAAGAAGCGTGGCGATCATGTTGGAGAAGTGGGCGATCGAGAAATCTAGGAGTAGTAGTTTGACAAATAGCTAGGCAATCGACTAGTGATATATACTCAGTCTTCCCGAAAAAGATGGTGGTGGTGTGAAGTCGGGATCCATCCCATTCTAGCGCTGTGTGGTGGTGTTTGCTAGGTAGTGTGAATTGAACTCAGAGAGTACGAAGTAGTAGAATATTCTCGCGCTGTGTGGTGGTGTTTGCTAGCTAGTGTGAAATGAACTCAGAGAGTATGAAGTACTAGTAGAATATTGGGTGCATGCATGCAGGTATAGTCTTTCTTTCTGCGCGTGCGTGTGCGGTTGACCGTCTGTCTGGTTGGTCGCTGCAGTGCACGTGCAAGATCCATCCACACGCCAGTCGACCTTGTCTCGACGGTGGAACAGTATGCATGTAGCAAACGCACGTATGAAATGATGGAGTAAGAATCTTATCACGCATGGTGTCGACGTGTCGTGTACGACGAGCCAGCCTATACAGGTTTAAGTGCACACGGTGACTAAATCCTGCCGGCGAGCCTACATGCCGTCGGGAACGCGCTCATCTTCGTTGGTAAGCTCCACATGCCGACCTTGATCTATCGTTGGTCGAACAGGTATGCCTGCATCTATGGTCGAGTCACAGTATTTGCGCGTATTTGCTCCAGCGTAACGGCCACTCTTATCTACGTCGACGACGACCATACCCCGGCCTAGACAGCTCAGCGATGGCGTGTTTGCACTGCCTTGGCGGACGGCAACATCTGCCTCCGCCGGTTTCTTCCTCGTCAACGTCAACAACGACGAGCACATAGCGACCACTGTCTTAATTATTGCACTCTTCTCCCCCATCGAAATTCCTGGAAAAAATCATGGTGAGTTTGTTGCTGTCGCGCGCCCATCGTCGTCTCTTTCCTACTGCCCAAGATCCTCTCCTAGAACCGACGTGTTGCACGGGGAACTGATACCACTACTGGAACACTAGAAATACTCGGCAAAGGGCCAAATAAACTTGGCATATCCTTAACCGAGAATTATTTTCGGCAAAGAGTACCTGCCATATACCTCTCAGGCAAACAGAACTTTGCGGAGAGCCAAACAGTACGCCTCGGCAAAATAAAGTTGGTTCATGGACAACAGACAGAGATGGAGGTTGCCACATGGCACAAGATTGCAGAGAGCAACGGAAGGCCTCTTGGCAAAGAACAATGGGCATAACTCTGCCATGTGTCCATCAGCTGACATGTCGCACCCACGGCCTAATTTGAGCCCATGCTTTGCCGAGAGCCATGCTCAACAAACCAAACGAATGGTCAACTGCCACGTGTCCACCACCTGACAGGCGGGCCCCACAACCTACACCGAGTGCATGCTTTGCCGAGAGCCATGCTCAACAAACCAAACAAATAGGAAATTGCCACGTGTCCACCACCACTAGTAGAAAACATGGCTTTGGCTGAGGCCAGGATTTGTCTAGGTTCGGCGGTCCGTCCTGTCCCGTCCCTGTCCTCACCGCCGTCGATCGCCCGCACCGATCTCGTCGCCGACACCACCGTGGTGAGCCTCTTGTTCTTATCTTCTTTCTAAAAGAAAAAAAGTTCTTACTGGTATGATTTAGATAGATACTTGTACAATTTTCTTACTTTTATTATGGTTTGTTATTATATAGTGCGATTGTTTTGGTATCCGCCTCCGTCGGCCCTCGTCCTGGCTGAGGGAGTCCTGGATTAAGGGGTCCTCGGGCGTCCGGCCTGCTAGGCATGGGCCGGACTGATGGGCTGTGAAAATGCGAAGACCGAAGACTGCAGCCGTGTCCGGATAGGACTCTCCTTGGCGTGGAAGGAAAGCTTGGCGATTAATCATGTAGATTCCTTTTTATGTAACCGACTCCATGTAACCCTAGATCTCTCCGGTGTCTATATAAACCGGAGAGTGTCCGGATAGGCCGAGACTCATTATCATAACCTTAGTCTAGCTTCTAGGGTTTAGCCTCTATGATCTCGTGGTAGATCAACTCTTGTAACACTCATATTCATCAAGATCAATCAAGCAGGAAGTAGGGTATTACCTCCATAGAGAGGGCCCGAACCTGGGTAAACATCGTGTCCCCTGTCTCCTGTTACCATCGACCTTAGACGCACAGTTCGGGACCCCCTACCCAAGATCCGCCGGTTTTGACACCGACATTGGTGCTTTCATTGAGAGTTCCATTGTGCCATCGGCAAAGGGCTCAATGGCCCATTCGATCGTTTATAATGATGTTGTCCAAGGAGAAACCTTCCTCCCCGGACGGATCTTCGTATTCGGCGGCTTCGTACCGCGGGCCAACTCGCTTGGCCATTTGGAGCAGATCAACAGGCACACCCCTGGCCATCAGGTCAGATTCGGAAGCTTGAACTACGCCGCGGACATCCGTGGAGACTCGATCCCTGACAGATTGGAGACCGCGGCAACCACTCCCCTTCGCCCTGATAAGCATGGCTTAAACCTGTTATCGGGCCGCATCCAGGAGATAGCTCCTGTAACAACTCTGACCTTAGATCTGGAGCAGATCGAGTCATCCAAAGATGGGAAGCTCAACCCCATCACGGAGGCTGCCGAATCCGCGGCGTTGGAGCCGCACACAGATTCTATTTCATATGATATCTGCACCAACGGAACCCCGGACTCGTCTCCGACCGTAAGTTCCGAACCCTGCGAGTCCGCGGATACCGAACTCGATCGATTATTCGATCTTCAAGTTCATCGCCGCAGACGTCTTTCAGCACTCACCTTTGGGCGATGTGCTCAACTCTTTTAAGAACCTGTCCTTGGCAGGGAACTCACAGCCGAACTATGTCCGGTTCGGGCAAGGGGCTGAGGAGGGAGAATTTTGTTTCCCACCCACCACCCACTTCATAGCCACCGTCGATGACTTAACCGACGTGCTTGACTATGGCTCCGAAGACCTCGACGGTATCGACGACGACGCCGATCGGGAGCAGGGCCAGGGCCCGCCATTTACTAGACGTTGGACGGCCACTTCCTCATACGATGTCTACATGGTAGACACGCCGAAAAATAACATCGGCGACGTTAGGGAAAATCCAGCAAAGGAGGACCCCCCTAAAGCACAACCAAGGCACCGGCGTCAACGGCGCCGCTCTATATCCTGCCGCAGCAGGGATAGCAACACCGGCGCAGAAGACGACAACACTCCGGATGGCGTCGAAGAAACAGAAGTACGCGATGAGCAAACTGCCGAACAACACAATCGGGAGCCAGGACAAGTCAACCCTGACGAACAGGCCGCAGAAGAAAACTCGGAGGACGATAGTTACCATCCGCCCTTCAAAGAAGAGACAAGCCTTGGCAACGAAGACTTCATCGTGCCTGAGGACCCTCTGGAGCAGGAGCGCTTTAAGCTTCAACTCATAGACAGTGCAAGGAGCCTACAGAAGAAACAGCAGCAGCTTCAAGCTGAACAAGATCTGCTCGTCGACAGATGGACTGATGTTCTGATAGCTGTAGAATACGGCCTTAAGCGCCCAGCCAAGAGCTACCCAAAACGCAAATTGCAACCCCAGTTCGATGAGGAAGCGCCGGAGCCCATACCTCCCCCGCGCAATACGGAACGACTACCTCGAATTCAAAATAGTGCGGCGGACCGACCACCCCACGGTCGGGATAAAGCGGCAACTCAAGCCGAGCAGCAGCCTGCCCCACCGCCCTGTAAAAATAGAGACAGAACGACTCGAGATTACATGTACGACCTCCGGCAGACCCTGGACAGTAGAGCAGGCCATACAAGATCGATCTACCGATCGCGAGGACGTGCCTCGAGACACAACGACGGCTACCTATTCGGACGTGGCAAACCTAACCACGCCCGAGCCGAATGCCGCAGACGGACTCCATCAGAGCTACGTCGCGATGCGGCCCGATATAGAGGCACCGCACACCCTCTCTGCTTCACAGATGAAGTACTGGATCATGAATTCCCCGAGGGGTTTAAGACCGTCAATATTGAATCATATGACGGCACAACCGATCCCACAGTATGGATCGAGGATTTTATTCTCCATATCCACATCGCTCGAGGAGATGATCTACACGCCATCAAATACCTCCCACTAAAGCTCAAAGGGCCAGCTCGGCACTGGCTTAACAGCCTGCTTGAAAATTCTATCGGCAGTTGGGAGGACTTGGAAGAAGCCTTCCTGGACAACTTCCAAGGCACAAATGTCCAACCACCAGACGCTGATGACTTAAGCCATATAGTTCAGCTACCTGGAGAATCAGCCAGGAAGTTCTGGACCAGGTTCGTAACCAAAAAGAACCAAATCGTCGACTGCCCAGATGCCGAAGCCCTAGCGGCCTTTAAACATAGCATCCGTGACGAATGGCTCGCCCGCCACCTCAGCCAAGAGAAGGAAAAATCTATGGCAGCCCTTACGACACTCATGACTCGCTTTCGCATGGGAGAGGACAGTTGGCTAGCCCGTAGCAAAAATACAGCCAGCGAGGCAGCCCCCCCTGAGGTCAAAAGTAGCAACAGCAAGCCCCGACGCAACAAACACAAACGCCGAGGCAACGGCGACAACACCATGACACTATAGTTCGCGCCGGATTCAACGGCTCCAAGTCCGGTCAGCGGAAAAGGCCGTATCAAGGAAACAACCAGGGACCATCTAGCATGGACCGCATACTCGACCGTCCGTGCCAAATCCATGACACGCCGCACAAGCCAGCCAACCACACCAACAGAGATTGCTGGGTCTTCAAGCAAGCCGGCAAGTTAAACGCCAAAAACAAGGGAAAGGGATCGCAAAGCAAGGACAATGATGAAGAGCCCCGGCAATCGAATACAGGGGGACAGAAGAAGTTTCCCTCTCAGGTCAAAACGGTGAACATGATATATGCTACACACATCCCCAAAAGGGAGCGCAAGCGCGCACTCAGGGACGTCTATGCGGTAGAGCCAGTCGCCCCAATATTTAATCCGTGGTCGTCATGCCCAATCACCTTTGATCGTCGAGATCATCCGACTAGTATTCGTCATGGCGGTTCAGCCGCACTGGTCCTCGATCCGATCATCGATGGATTCCACCTGACACGTGTCCTTATGGACAGCGGTAGCAGCCTCAACCTGCTCTACCAGGATACAGTGCAGAAAATGGGCATTAACCCCTCACGGATCAAGCCCACAAAGACTACCTTTAAAGGAGTCATCCCCGGCGTAGAGGCCCGTTGTACGGGGTCCGTCACGCTGGAGGTTGTCTTCGGTTCTCCGGACAACTTCCGAAGTGAAGAACTCATCTTTGATATCGTCCCCTTTCGCGGCGGCTATCATGCACTGCTCGGACAAACTGTGTTTGCTCGATTCAACGCAGTGCCACATTATGCTTATCTTAAGCTCAAGATGCCCGGACCCTGCGGTGTTATAACAGTCAATGGAAATACAGAGCGTTCCCTCGGTACGGAGGAGCACACTGCGGCCCTCGCAACAGAAGTACAGAGCAGCCTTCTTAGGCAGGCCCTCAATTCGGCAATAAAGCCCCCTTACACCGTCAAGCGAGTCCAAAGTACTCTGCAACAGGAACGTCTGACCCGTCGAGAGCTCGCCTAGCAATTCGGCCTCCGTCCTAGTCCCAGTCAAGCGGTGAAATTCGTGCCGCGCGTACATAATTATGCACTTAAAATACCATGGGCATGGATGGAGGCACAGCTATACCACGGTCCAGAATGCGGCTCAACCGCCCCAGACCCGCATACCTTCACCTTTTTCTCTCTTGCAGGTTCCTCTCTTCTTGAGGCTCTTCCGACAACCTTATCATCGACCCATCACGGGACGGATACACCAAGGAAGCAAGGAGCTTTGATGTATAAAGGGAATCCCCAGGTGGTCTCTGCTAATGATCGCTATACCTGTTTTACATACCCACACGCAGCTCGCTCTTGGTTAGGGCATGTTAAATAGCCCTATTTGCTCATTGCATTACTTATATACATACGCCTCGACATATTATTCAAATAAATTGCAGCGTCAGCTTATTACTTTTTTTTCCTTTAACTGTTTATTTATTACTAATCGCACCCGTACATTCTGGTATGCTCAGTTCGCCAGGGGCTTCAGTGTACCCGATAACACGGCAAGAAAGTCCGAACACTTTCAACAGTGCGGCACCCCGAACTTATAGCATTATATGCATCAGCTCTGAATCATGTCTTGCGTCACCAGTTGGGTTGCCCGGCTCCTGTGCTTGTTACCCTACGTTCCGCTATATCGGCTAGGGTAGCAAAGGGAGAACTACTGCGATTGTGTCCCGGTTCTTCCGGCCGAGCACCTCAGTAGAGAAAGCCGAAAACTGACTGTCATGATGCGGCGAGCGCTGGTCGCTGTTCGAGAGGTTTCAAATCCTTAAAGATTTTTTCCGCTTCATGCGTGGAATCGGTCTTTGTCCGATTTAGGCGTGTATAGCGCCCCAAGTTCGGCCTTTCGAATACCAGGGGCTACGCCAAAATTTGAAATTATAGAACTTCTATGGCCAAGTGAGGGTGATAAAGCTGTATAGTCCGATTGCCTTGTTCGTTGCGCTAAACACCTCCTTAAAAGACCAAAAAACATGGATAAAGAGTGTTTAGATTTATCCCGAACGCCCCTGTACTAGCTAGTTACATGGGGGCAGAAGCCGACGACTGGCCAACTCTCAGATTTTGTAAACAGCCGTACAGGAGGTAAAATTTTAAATCAAAAAGCATTACATTGCGCAAATGAACTTGTTTCATATTACAGGATAAAATGAGTGCATTCATTCAAAGATTACATCCATAGTACATTGTTCCGCCACAAGGCGGGACACCCCCAGGACACTATCATAATACAACTCGGGTCGATGATGCTCCTTACCCTCAGGCGGCCCCTCGGTCATCAGCTTCTTGGCATCCATTTTCGCCCAATGCATCTTGACACGGGCAAATGCCATCCGCGCACCTTCAATACAAGCCGACTGAGGGAGTCCTGGATTAGGGGGTCCTCATACAGCCGGACTATATACTTTGGCCAGACTGTTGGACTATGAAGATACAAGATTGAAGACTTCGTCCCGTGTCCGGATGGGACTCTCCTTGGCATGGAAGGCAAGCTTGGCAATTTGGATATGTAGATCTCCTTCTCTGTAACCGACTATGTGTAACCCTAGCCCCCTCCGGTGTCTATATAAACTGGAGGGTTTAGTCCGTAGGACCAACAACGATCATAATCATAGGCTAGCTTCTAGGGTTTAGCCTCTACGATCTCGTGGTAGATCAACTCTTGTAATACTCATATCATCAAGATCAATCAAGAAGGAAGTAGGGTATTACCTCCATCGAGAGGGCCCGAACCTGGATAAACATCGTGTCCCCCGCCTCGTGTTACCATTAGCCTTAGACGCACTGTTCGGGGCCCCCTACCCGAGATCCGCCGGTTTTGACACCGACATTGGTATTTTCATTGAGAGTTCCACTGTGTCGTCACGGTAAGGTTTGATGGCTCGCCTTGTTATCAAGGACAACATCACCCCGGGGGGAGCTTTGGCTATTGGCCAAACTCTCCAACTAGGCGGCTTCGTCATGACCGCCCGTTCGGCCACCGCGCCGAGGATGACTTCTCGGGTCATCGAGAACAACCTCCATGCCAGCTCGGAATACGCCGAGCGGATAGATCCAATGGAGCTTTCGTCCTTGAACGAGCTCTTGGATCGCATCGCCGCCCTGGGAGTCCCTACCGACTATGATCGGATCGGGCTTAAACCCGACCAAAGAGAGATTAACTCTCCGCCGGTCACCCATCAGATAGCGGTGGTGGAGGAGCAATGCAGCGATTCTTCCTCTATTCCGAGGATGAACTATGTCCAGATTCCCGAGCTCTCCGAGCCGGATACCCGTTTGCGGGAGGACAGGGCCCAAGTTCCGAACTTAGAATCGGACAGCGGGCCAGAAAAATTGGGCAATATCCCAGATCCCGAACTATCAAGTTTGGAAGCTCTTCCGAGTCTTAGATCGGGTCAGTGTTCAGACTTAAATCTACGCCTAGTGCGGAACTTCGTGTTTGTCCCCTTACCTCCGCCTTTTCTTTTTTAAGTTATATCTTCCTTTTTTCTTTCTTCGTTCTTTCTTTTTTTACGGCCTTATAGGCTTCAAGTGTGCCTCGACCGCACACTCTTGCCGCACTATGCGCGCTCAATATACCTGGGGGCTTCTTATACAGAAGCTTAATATAATTATCTTCCGGCCATCATGCCCACTACATATGTGTCACTTTTTCCATATGTACCTTTTCTTCGCCATTATATGCATCGATATGACTTAAGTTTTGGCCAAGCTGGGTTGCCTGGCTCTTGTGTTTATGCCCTACGTTCCCGTTCATTCGGCTAGGGCATAAGGGGAGCACCTCTGTGATTGTTACTGCCTGGTCAGCCGGATGTGTACCTCAGACTGGGTGAAGCCGAAAGCTAGCGTTCTTAAGGGAATATTCGGTCGGTGAACAAAAGATGTTTTCTTACTTATTACAACATAAGCCCCTAGACGTTTTATGCCCTGCGTCTCTGTTCGCAGTTCGGACATGCTCATTCACGCATGTGTACCCAGGGAAAGGAACCCTTAACGGAACTATTCTCCCTGGAAGATGTTTCTTACTATCCATGTAATATAACATAACTAGTTGGGTACTTGTCTGTTCAAGCACTTATGACCCCTACGCCTGGTTTCCACACGTACCCCGGTGTACATAACCGAGCGGGTATTCGGATACACTTCAGACTGTCGGGTCCGGAGGTTGAAGCGAAAAGTTCCGCCATGACAAATGATTTACAATCCGGCTAGGGACAAAATATGTCCATTGAAGTACACGATCATTTAGACTGACTAAATTCTTCTGCTATACCAGCCAACAGGCTGTCTAGCCTACAATCCTGTTGGGAATACTTTGCGGCTAATTCTACCTGGTCATATACCAGACTTACTGGAATTTCTTTCCCATCTGACCCTATAGGTCCGACCTGTGCCATGTGATTCGGATCCGCCTTGGTGTACCGTGTTTTCACCATAGCCCAGGCTTCCCTCGCACCTTGTCGGCAGGCCGATATCTTCCATAACCGGAAGCGCCGCCGCGCTCCCTTGAGCATCTCTACAAGCTCTCCCATGCCTCCTGGCAGAGGAGCGGATGGCCACAGGGCTTGGGAAATACCCAGCATCACTTGCCGAACTTGTTCGTGCAACTGTGAGAGCTCTTGTAGCTGATCGCCTGCGGATCCGGGCATCTCTCCAGGGCGACCTGTCAGCATACCTACAGACATAACTCTGTTAGCCCGCTTCTTCGCCGAACTATATAAAGATTCGTTCGAGCACTTACTAAAAATGCCGCGTCGAAGCCTCTTATTCTCCTTCACGGAGTCAGAAAGCTAGGCCCGAACATCTTTTAGTTCAACGCCCAGCCGGGTATGGGCATCCTGGAGATCGTTTTTCTCTCGTATAACCCGTGCAAGCACGCGCTCGCCAGTCTCTAGCTGTCGTTGAGCATGTTGCCCATCCCCTGGTACTATCTCCGGATTCACTCCGGGATTGCCTGCAGAATCTATTGTTAGATTTGCGAACATGCCGAATACTAACTGGTACACGTTATTACATTCTTGTTCCTCAAAGACAAGTATTACCAGAAGAGGCCTTCTTGGATTCCTTGATTTCGACAACTGCGGCCTTTAGCTGGGCTTTGCACTCCTCCAGCTCTTGAGACAAATGGGTATTCTTCTCTGTCAGGACCTAGGCATACAATGATCCTTAAATCAGTTGTGCCAACTGTTTCAAGTCTCAGGGGCTACTGATATACATAATCGTCAGATTTTTCTTACCCGTTTATCCCTTAAATACTGATCTATGGCTCTAGTAAGCCCACCTTGAGCAGCCTGGATGTACACGTCTCCCGAGTTAAAGGCATTAAACGCCTCTTCGGAGAAGTTAGGGTCGCGGAGTATGGCCCGACGACGCCTGTGATTCATGGCGCTCTCCACCTCGGAATTTGTAGCGGATATTCTATCCGCATCCTCTGTAGGAGGACCATCCGGCGTTGTTCCCACATTGGCCTCCTCCCTAGAGTCCGGCTCTTGAGTCTGGCTGGTGGAGGCGTGGCTGGCAGGATCTCCGGTCATAGTCCGGCGAGCACTTTTTCTGCCAAGGAACAAGGGACATCGTTATATTTTAAAGACGACAATTACGGAGCAGGTTTTAAATCATACCTTTGCGACGGCGTCTCAGTCCTGACCGCCTTCCTTGTAAGCCTACCCGGCTTCGGTGCCCCTTGTTGACAAGTCACCGCGGGTTCGGCACGGCGCCCCGTATGCCTTCCCCGTGAAACGCAATATATTTGCGGTGGGTAAAGCGCAAAGAAGGGATCCTTCTCGGAATTTAGGACTCCGGTTTTACTTACATGCGATGCAGGGAGTCTGCCGGGATAATCGGCTATGATAGCCACCAAAGCACCATCACAGCTTGACTGATAAAACGTCATGTCGACGAGCTCCACAAATATGTCTGGATCTTCTTCGAGTCCGGGGTCTAGGGCCCGGTCAGGGTCCTCTGGCGGTGGAGCCGGGCTGTGGATCTCCCTCACAGCTCTTCGCAGTTCCTGCTATGAATTAGCAAGGTAAATATTTGTGATGAGGGGTGCGGGAATGAATGGAGTTGGGTAAAAGATAGCGGCTCACCCAGCTTGGGGGGTTGTACATGGAAAATCCATCCCGTGGTTTGATATGGGCAAACTCCTCTTCCTCTCCCTTGTACAAATCAGACAGTATTTTCGCCAGAGCGGTGGCGGAGTCCGGACCTTTACGACCGCAGCGGGTGGCATCGTCTTCTCCATTGAAGTGCCACATGGGTTTCCCCCGATACTGAAGTGGCTGCACCCCCCGCATTATACATATTGACATAACTTCGATTATTATCAGTCCTGATTGGGCCAGCATTCTTATCCTGCCCATCAGGTAAAGGACTTCTCTGTTATCTTCCTCCTGGGGCTCCGGGGGCGCCAGCTGTGGCGTTTCTTCAACGGGGCATTAGCAAACTCAGGAAGGCCCATCCGAATAGGGTCCGGAAGGGGAACGTCCTCTATGTCAAACCACTCTGAAGGCCAGTCTTCGGATGTCTTCTTCGGAGTGCCGGACAGGTATCCGGTTTCGGCGATGCGCCATATTTCGGCTCCGCCCACTTGATATATTGATCCCTCCTGATTGCGAGGGCTGTGGTAGAATAGCCTCTTCCATAGCTTGAAATGAGCTTCGCAGCCCAGAAATAGCTCCCACAGAGCGGCATAACCTGCGATATGCAGTGTGGAGGCCGGAGTAAAGTTATGCAGCTGGAGGACGTAATACTCCAGGAGCCCACGGAGGAATGGATGGATTGGAAATCCGAGGCCCCTCAGCAAGTAAGGGACAAGGCATAGTCGCTCCCCCTAGATGGATTGGGAAAATTCTCCGCTTGCTCCCCGCCATTGTAAGTGGCTAGTCCGGCTCGGACGGGGACCATGTATGCGGGTGGGAGGAACTCCTAGGTCTGCAACTCCACCAATCAGCCGTGGGGTACGGTACACTTCACCCACTCGCCTGGCTTAGCGCTACGGGAGCGAGAGGAGGAGCTGTGGTGGCCGGCCATGATGGGATGGTTTTTCGGGCGCGCTCTGGTGATTCTTCGCTTGGGGAAGATGGTGTGATTTGGATCTGAGGATCCCCGTCTCTTTAATAGACGATTTACTAACATGGTCAGGGTGGCAGATGTAAAATATGCCCTGACTTCTCGCATTCGCTCGACACGTGGAGATTGCCATTACTAAGGCACAGAAGCCGAGGAGTGCAACATTAATGGGAAGCCGAACACTACTCGTTACAACAGGTACTCTGGAGTTGGAGAAGAACCCGCCTTGCAATGCCGAAGACAATCTGCGCGCCGGACTCATCGTCATTGAAGCCTGGTTCGGGGGCTACTGAGGGAGTCATGGATTAAGGGGTCCTCGGACAGCCGGACTATATACTTTGGCCGGACTATTGGACTATGAAGATACAAGATTGAACACTTCGCCCCGTGTCCGGATGGGACTCTCCTTGGCGTGGAAGGCAAGCTTGGCAATTCAGATATGTAGATCTCCTTCTCTGTAACAGACTATGTGTAACCCTAGCCCCCTCCGGTGTCTATATAAACCGGAGGGTTTAGTCCATAGGACCAACAACGATCACAATCATAGGCTAGCTTCTAGGGTTTAGCCTCTACGATCTCATGGTAGATCAACTCTTGTAATACTCATATCATCAAGATCAATCAAGAAGGAAGTAGGGTATTACCTCCATCGAGAGGGCGCGAACCTGGGTAAACATCGTGTCCCCCGCCTCCTGTTACCATTAGCCTTAGACGCACAGTTCGGGACCCCCTACCCGAGATCCGCCGTTTTTGACACCGACACCGACCGCTTTATGACCTCAAGTCGGGGGCAGGCATTCACAAGCCGCTTCACGAGACCGATGTGACTGCTGGTCATAGGCTCGGCAGTCCATAGCCGGACTATGAGGTCCTTCATGGCCAGTTCGGCTGCCTTGTGCAGCTCGACCAGTTGCTTCAGTTGGTCGCCCAAGGGCATCAGATGTTGTGTCCCAAGATATTGAGACCAGAACACCTTCTCCGTTGAGCTCCCTTCTTCGGCTCGGTAGAACTCTGCGGCATCTGATATGCCGTGCGGCCGATCCGCAAATGCTCCTGGAGAACTCAAAATTCGGTTAAGTAAAAAGAATGTCTCCTTCACATGCTTGATTTGCATAATAAATGCCTTACCCGCCGCAATCTTCTTGGCCACCTGGATCTCCTGGCAGGCCGTCTGGGCTTCGGCCCTGGCGTCTTGTGCGCCCTGAAGGGGCTTGGCAAGCTCGTACTCTTGATTCTTAGAGTCACGCTCCAAGGACTCGTACTTCCGGATGACATCCTGGAGCTCTTGCTGGACCTCGCTGACTCGGGCCTCGGGCTTCTCGCACGCGGCGCATTCCTTGGCCGCTTTGTCTTCGGTCTCGGCCAGCGACTTCTTAAGGGACACCACTTCGGTCATGGCCCCTATAAAAGATCATAACGCTTTCATCAGCAGAAACCATTTATCCTTAATAAGTATACAGGCAGGGTATTTCGTACCTCGGCTTTCCTCCAGCTGCCTCTTCACGAGGACGAGCTCTCCCTCGGTCCGCTCTAGGTCCTGCTTTAGTCCAGAGACCTCTGCAGTACGAGCGGCAGCAGCCAGCAGCGACGCCTGCTTATTCACATAGACATCTCATATTAGACTCTTGCGAATATTAATTGATCCTCTGTTCAGCTTTTCTTTCTGAACACCAAACAGAGCATTAGGGGCTACTGTCTACACGGTAATATTCACTCACAATTCTATTACTTACCTCAAAGCCTGTTAGAAGGCTAGCGCAGGCTTCGGTCAATCCGCTTTTGACGGACTGGACCTTCTCAATCACTGTACTCATAAGAGTACGGTGTTCTTCATCAATGGAAGCGTTGCGTAGTGTTTCCAGCAAGCTGTCCGGTGCCTCTGGATGGACAGAGGTCATCGGTACGGGTGGCCCGCCCACCTTAGGGAGAGGCTGCCTGCCTGAATCCGGAACCACTTGGGTTTCCGGAGATGTATTCGGCTGGGGGCCAAACTGGCTGCGGCCCCCATTATGGGAGCCCGGGGGGTCTTCCCCTCATGTGCCCGGTGACGGGGATTTCGCCTGGGGGCGTCTCCGGAATAGTCTCCCCTCGGCCTGGTAACCTTCGAGACAACACCTCGGTGTCGCCCGTGACCCTGGGGGAGGAGGCTGTCGGAAGTAAATCACTATTCATCACCGACGGGTCCAGAGACTCCTCCAAAGAGGAGGATATCTCGATGTTGGATTTGGTCGGACTGCAGGTGCTTGTCTGGTACGTTAAGAAGCGAGAAAGCAAACATACCAGAAATACTATTGTGTCAGGATACTTACGATTTAGCCAGGGGTTTGACCCTGTGTTCCCACTCCTCGTCGCTTTTGGTGGCTGCGGTGGAGTGGTCCGGAAGGAAGGTTTTTCCTTTCTTAGACGCCTCGGCCTCTCCAGGCGTGGCGGCCTTCCTCTTCTTTCTCCCCCAGGCGGGGGGAGGGGGATGGATTTCCTCCTCCTCCTCCTCGTCTTCGGTGGAGGAGTCCGTCTCGGTGTCTTCGGATGTCATCTCCGAGGCAACCTTGCGCCGGAGACCTTCTGTGGTCCCCGTGGCCATCTTCTTAGCCTTCTTCTCCGGCACCTGATAGGGCGCCGGAAACAGCATCTTCGTTAGAAGAGGCGATTCTGGATCTTCAGGTAGCGGAGCCGGACAGCCGATCTGCTCCGCTATCGCTACCCAGTCCTGTAAAATTGGCAGGGAGGCTTAGATTCCCCCCGCGGATGTGCTGGTAAAAGGCATATCTTGCAAAATATGGAAACTTACCGGATTGGCTCGGCGTTTCGCGTTGAGTCCGCGATCTTCGGTTATGGACGGTGGTACCTCGTTGGCCTTGAAAAGCACCTTCCAGACGTCTTCGTGTGTCGTGCCGAAGAGCTCTCGCAGCGTCTGGTGTTCGGCCGGGTTGAACTCCCACAGATTGCAAACCCATCTCTGACATAGAAGAATCTGGCGGAAGAGCATAACCTGGACCACGTCGACGAGCTTGATTTTCTTGCTTATCATATTTTTGACGCAGATCTGAAGTCCGGTCAGTTCTTCCGCTGAGCCCCAGGCTAAGCCCTTCTCTTTCTAGGAGGCGAGCCGCATGGGGACGCCAGATCGAAATTCGGGGGTCGCCGCCCAGTTGGCGTCGTGCGGCTCGGTGATATAGAACCACCTCGATTGCCACCCCTTCACGGTCTCCACAAATTAGCCTTCGAGCCAGGTGACATTGGGCATCTTGCCCACCATGGCGCCTCCGCACTCCGCTTGTTGGCCGGCCACCACCTTTGGCTTCACGTCGAAGGTCTTCAGCCATAGGCCGAAGTGGAGCATGGTGCGGAGGAAGGCCTCGCACACGACGATAAACGCCGAGATGTTGAGGATGAAGTTGGGGGCCAAATCATGGAAGTCCAGCCCGTAGTAGAACATTAGTCCGCGGACAAACGGGTGGAGGGGGAATCCCAGCCCGCGGATGAAGTGAGGGAGCAATACTACCCTCTCCAGGGGTTTCGGGGTAGGGACGATCTGCCCTTCGGCCGGAAGCCGATGCGCGATGTCTGTAGACAGGTATCCGGCCTCCCGAAGCTTCTTGATGTCCTCCTTCGTAACGGAGGAGGCCATCCACTTGCCTCCCGCGCCGGACATGTTCAGACTATTTTTGCGGAGAAGGGGAAAGCTTGGGCGTTGGAGCTCGAGAATGGATGAGCAGAGGAAGAAGAAGGTGTGGGTGAAAAAAGGGGAGTCCTTGTCTCCTTATAAAGGCAGCAGGGATAATGCACCTCCCCACTTGCCCTAGAAACTCGCTTATTCCCCAAGCGCCGTGCTAATGGCGTGGTTGGGTTACCCACGCCCGTATTGATGGGAATCCCGTGATAAGAGGACACGATCTCTGCTTTGACAAGACGTGCCAATAAAACCGCCTCGCAATATGTGCAGCGGCAGGTTGAGAAAACGGTTCAAATAATGATCGGGCCACGGCGTGATGTCACGTTATGAAAGGTTGCCAGCAGATTGGACTCGTAGAATATTGTACTCTCTACGGCTATGTGTTTGGTGTTCATGTTACAGATCCGGATACATCTCTCATCCGAAGACTATTTTGAAGTTCGGGAAGGAGGAACCCGCCTTGCAATGCCGAAGACAATCTGCGCGCCGGACACCTCGTCATTGAAGCCTGGTTCAGGGCCTCCTGAAGGAGTCCTGAACTAAGGGGTCCTCGGGCGTCCGGCCTGCTAGCCATGGGCCGGACTGATGGGCTGTGAAGATGCGAAGACCGAAGACCGCACCCATGTCCGGATAGGACTCTCCTTGCCGTGGAAGGCAAGCTTGGCGATTAATCATGTAGATTCCCCTTTATGTAACCGAATCCATGTAACCCTAGATCTCTCCGGTGTCTATATAAACCGGAGAGAGTCCGGATAGGCGGAGACTCATTATCATAACCATAGGCTAGCTTCTAGGGTTTAGCCTCTAAGATCTCGTGGTAGATCAACTCTTGTAACACTCATATTCATCAAGATCAATCAAGCAGGAAGTAGGGTATTACCTCCATAGAGAGGGCCCAAACCTGGGTAAACATCGTGTCCCCTGTCTCATGTTACCATCGACCTTAGACGCACAGTTCGGGACCCCCTACCCAAGATCCGCCGGTTTTGACACTGACACCGGCTATGATTCGGATGTGGTATATATTATGTTTTATAACTATTTGTTTCATTTAGTGTTTATGAAAATTATGCCGACCAACTTGACATAGATATATTTATCTAGGAGGTAGTTGAACCGGAAATTCCAACCGACCCTATTGTCGATAGATTAAATTTAGTTGAAAAAGAAAATGATTACTTGAAGAAAAAGTTGAAAAGAATTGAGGAGAAGAGGATGATATTGGAGTTGCATGTTGCGGATGTCGTCGATGATCACAACATCAAGTGGATGCAATGCGCTTGAAGATTAGAAAGATTAGAAAATATGCCATTCATACTGAGGCTTGATATCATTATGCCGTTGGATCAATTGTTACCTTAGTTGCGATTATCATCGCATTTGTTGTTACATTGAAATGTTTTACATAGTTTCAATGTATGGTTCAATTAGATCCTGTAGAGAGCTATATGTGAAGGAAATATGCCCTAGAGGCAATAAAAAAGTTGTTATTTATATTTCCTTATATCATGATAAATGTTTATTATTCATGCTAGAATTGTATTAACCGGAAACTAAGTACATGTGTGAATACATAGACAAACAGAGTGCCATTAGTATGCCTCTACTCGACTAGCTCGTTGATCAAACATGGTTAAAGTTTCCTAGCCATTGACATGAGTTGTCATTTGATGAACGGGATCACATTGTTTGAGAATGATGTGATTGACTTGACCCATCCATTAGCTTAGCACTATGATTGTTTAGTTTGCTGCTATTGCTTTCTTCATAACCTATACATGTTACTATGACTATGAGATTATGCAACTCCCAAATACTGGAGGAACACTTAGTGTGCTATCAAACGTCACAACGTAACTGGGTGATTATAAAGATGCTCTACAGGTGTCTCCGATGGTGTTGTTGGGTTGGCATAGATCGAGATTCGGATTTATCACTCCGTGTTTCGGAGAGGAATCTTTGGGCCCTCTCGATGATGCACATCACTATAAGCCTTGCAAGCAATGTGACTAATGAGTTAGTTGCGGAATGATGCATTACGGAACGACTAAAGTGACTTGCCGGTAACGACATGGAACTAGGTTTTGAGATACCGATGATCGAATCTCGGGCAAGTAACATACCAATGACAAAGGGAACAACGTATGTTGTTATGCGGTTTGACCGATAAAGATCGTCATAGAATATGTAGGAACCAATATGAGCATCCAGGTTCCGCTATTGGTTATTGACCGGAAGTGAGTCTCGGTCATGTCTACATAGTTCTCGAACCCGTAGGGTCCGCACACTTAACATCCAATGACGATCAGTATTATGAGTTTATGTATTTTTATGTACCGAAGGTTGTTCAGAGTCCCGGATGTGATCACGCACATGACGAGGAGTCTCTAAATGGTCGGCACATAAAGATTGATATATTGGAAGGCTATGTTTGGACACCGGAAAGGTTCCGAGTGGTTCGGGCATTTTTCCGGAGTACCGGGCGGTTACCGGGACCCCCCGGGGAGTTAATGGGCCTTAATGGGCCATGGTGGAAGAGAGGAGGAGGCGGCCAAGGTGGGGTCGCCCCCCCATGCCCAATCCGAATTGGGAAGGGGGTCGGCCCCCCTTTCCTTCTCTCCCTCTCCCTCTTCCTTCTTCTCCTACTCCAACTAGGGAATGAGGAAACCTACTCCTACCGGGAGTAGGACTCCCCCTCTTGGGCGTGCCATAGAGAGGGCCGGCCCTCCCCTCCTCCACTCCTTTATATACGGGGAGGGGGGCACCCCATAGACACACAAGTTGATTGTTTAGCCGTGTGCGGTGCCCCCCTCCACAGATTCCACCTCGGTCTTATCGTTGTAGTGCTTAGGCCAAGCCCTGCGTCGATAACTTCATCATCACCGTCATCACGCTGTCGTGCTGACGAAACCCCCCCTCGACCTCAGCTAGATCTAGAGTTCGTGGGACGTCACCGAGCTGAACGTGTGCAGATTGCGAAGGTGCCGTACCTTTGGTCCTAGGATCGGTCGGATCATGAAGATGCACGACTACATCAACCGCATTGTCATAACGCTTCCTCTTTCGGTCTATGAAGGTACGTAGACAACACTCTCCCCTCTCGTTGCTATGCATCACATGGATAGATCTTGCCTGATCGTATGAATTTTTTTTGAAATTACTGCGTTCCCCAACAGTGGCATCAGAGCCAGGTCTATGCGTAGATGTTATATGAATGAGTAGAACACAAAGAGTTGTGGGCGATAACAGTCATACTGCTTACCAGCATGTCATACTTGGATTCGGCAGTATTGTTGCATGAAGCGGCCCAGACCGACATTACGTGTATGCTTATGCGAGACTGGTTCTACCGACGTGCTTCGCACACAAGTGGCTAGTGAGTTTCTGTTTCTGTAACTCTAGTTGAATCGAGTGTGGCTACGCCCGGTCCTTGTTGAAGGTTAAAACAACACAGTTGATTTAAAATCGTTGTGGTTTTGATGCGTAGGTAAGAACGGTTCTTGCTAAGCTCGTAGCAGCCACGTAAAACTTGCAACAACAAAGTAGAGGACATCTAACTTGTTTTTGCATGGCATGTTGTGATGTGATATGGTTAAGACGTGATGATATATAAATTGTTGTATGAGATGATCATGTTTTGTAAAAGTTATCGGCAACTGGCAGGAGCCATATGGTTGTCGCTTTATTTTATGAAATGCAATCGCCATGTAATTGCTTTACTTTATCACTAAGCGGTAGCGATAGTTGTAGAAGCAATAGTTGGCGAGACGACCACGATGCTTCGATGAAAGATCAAGGTATCAAGCCGGTGATGATGGTGATCATGACGGTTCTTTGGAGATGGAGATCAAAGGCACAAGATGATGATGGCCATATCATATCACTTATATTGATTGCATGTGATGTTTATCCTTTATGCATCTTATTTTTCTTTGTTCGGCGGTAGCATTATAAGATGATCTCTCACTAAATTTCAAGGTATAAGTGTTCTCCCTGACTATGCACCGTTGCGACAGTTCGTTGTGCCGAGACACCACGTGATGATCGGGTGTGATAAGCTCTATGTTCACATACAACAGGGGCAAGCCAGTTTTGCACACGCAGAAAACTCGGGTTAAACTTGACGAGACTAGTATATGCAGATATGGCATCGGAACATTGGAGACCGAAAGGTCAAGCGTGAATCATACAGTAGATATGATCAACATAGAGATGTTCACCATTGAAAACTACTCCATCTCACGTGATGATCGGACATGGTTTAGTTGATTTGGATCACGTGATCGTATAGATGACTAGAGGGATGTCTATCTAAGTGGGAGTTCTTAAGTAATATGATTAATTGAACTTTAATTTATCATGAACTTAGTACCTGATAGTATTTTGTATGTCTATGTTGTTGTAGATTAATGGCCCGTGCTACTGTTTCATTGAATTTTATTGCGTTCATAGAGAAAGCTAAGTTGAAAGATGATGGTAGCAACTACACAGACTGGGTCCGTAACTTGAGGTTTATCCTCATTGCTCCACAGAAGAATTACGTCCTGGAAGCACCGCTGGGTGCCAGGCCTGCTGCAGGTGCTACTGATGACGTTAAGAACGTCTCGCAGAGCAAAGCTGATGACTACTCGATAGTTCAGTGTGCCATGCTTTCCGGCTTAGAACTGGGACTTCAACGACGTTTTGAAGATCATGGAGCATATGAGATGTTCCAGGAGTTGAAGGTAAATATTTCAAGCAAATGCCCGCATTGAGAGATATGAAGTCTCCAATAAGTTCTATAGCTGCAAGATGGAGGAGAATAGTTTTGTCAGTGAACATATACTCAGAATGTCAGGGTACCACAACCACTTGACTCAACTAGGAGTTAATCTTCCTGATGATAGTGTCATTGACAGATTTCTTCAATCACTGCAACCAATCTACAAAAGCTTCGTGATGAACTATAATATGCAAGGGATGGATAAGACAATTCCCAAGCTCTTCGCGATGCTAAAAGCTGCGGAGGTAGAAATCAAGAAGGAGCATCAAGTGTTGATGGTCAACAACACCACCAGTTTCAAGAAGAAGGGCAAAGGGAAGAAGGGGACCTTCAAGAAGAACGGCAAGCAAGTTGTTGCTCAAGTGAAGAAGCCCAAGTCTGGACCTAAGCCTGAGACTGAGTGCTTCTACTACAAAGGACCGGGTCACTGGAAGCGGAACTGGCCCAAGTATTTGGCGGATAAGAAGGATGACAAAGTGAAAGGTATATTTGATATACATGTTATTGATGTGTACTTAACTAATGCTCGCAGTAGCGCCTGGGTATTTGATACTAGGTCTGTTGCTCATATTTGCAACTTGAAACAGGGGCTACAGATTAAGCGAAGATTGGCTAAGGACGAGGTGACGATGCGCATGGGAAATGGTTCCAAAGTCGATGTGATCGTAGTCGGCATGCTACCTCTACATCTACCTTCGGGATTAGTTTTCGACCTGAATAATTGTTATTTGGTGCCAGCGTTGATCATGAAGATTATATCTGGATCTTGTTTGATGCGAGATGGTTATTCATTTAAATCAGAAAATAATGGTTGTTCTATTTATATGAGTAATATCTTTTATGGTCATGCACCCTTGATGAGTGATCTATTTTTATTCAATCTCGATAGTAGTGATACACATATTCATAGTATTGAAGCCAAGTTCAATAATGATAGTGCAAGTTATTTGTGGCACTGCCGTTTGGGTCATATTGGTGCAAAGCGCAGGAAGAAACTCCATGCTGATGTGCTTTTGGAATCACTTGATACTTGGGAACCATGCCTCATGGGCAAGATGACTAAGACTCCGTTCTCCGGAACTATGAAGCGAGCAACAAACTTGTTGGAAGTAATACATACTAATGTATGTGGTCCAATGAGTATTGATGCTCGCAGCGGGTATCATTATTTTCTGACCTTCACATATGACTTGAGCATATATGGGTATATCTACATGATGAAACATAAGTATGAAACATTTGAAAAATTTAAAGAATTTCAGAGTGAAGTAGAAAATCATCGTAACAAGAAAATAAAGTTTCTACGATCTGATCGTGAAGGAGAATATTTGAGTTACGAGTTTGGTCTTCATTTGAAACAATGCGGAATAGTTTCGCAACTCACGCCACCTGGAGCACCACAGCGTAATGGTGTGTCCGAACGTCGAAAGCGCACTTTATTAGATATGATGCGATCTATGATGTCTATTACTGATTTACTGCTATCATTTTGGGGTTATGCTTTAGAGATGGCTGCATTCACGTTAAATAGGGCACCATCTAAATCCGTTGAGACGACGCCTTATGAACTGTGGTTTGGCAAGAAACCCAAGTTGTTGTTTCTAAAAGTTTGGGGTTGCGATGCTTATGTGAAAAAGCTTCAACCTGATAAGCTCGAACCCAAATCGGAGAAATGTGTCTTCATAGGATACCCGAAGGAGACTGTTGGGTACACCTTCTATAACAGATCCGAAGGCAAGATATTCATTGCTAAGAATGGATCCTTTCTAGAGAAGGAGTTTCTCTCGAAAGAAGTGAGTGGGAGGAAAGTAGAACTTGATGAGGTAACTGTACCTGCTCACGAATTGGAAAGTAGTTCAGCACAGAAATCAGTTCCGGTGATTCCTACACCAATTAGTGAGGAAGCTAATGATAGTGATCATGAAACTTCAGATCAAGTTACTACTGAACCTCGTAGGTCAACCAGAGTAAGATCCGCACCAGAGTGGTACGGTAATCCTGTTTTGTACGTCATGTTACTAGACCATAACGAACCTACGAACTATGAGTAAGCGATGATGAGCCCAGATTCCGCGAAATGGCCTGAGGCCATGTAATCTGATATGGGATGCATGTATGCAAACAAAGTGTGCACTTTGGTTGACTTTCTCGATGATCGCCAAGGCATCGAGAATAAATGGATCTTCAAGAAGAAGACTGATGCTGATGGTAATGTTACTGTCTACAAAGCTTAACTTGTTGCCAGAGGTTTTCGACAAGTTCAAGGACTTGACTATGACGAGACTTTCTCACCCGTAGCGATGCTTAAGTCTGTCCGAATCATGTTAGCAATTGCCGCATTTTATTATTATGAAATTTGGCAAATGGATGTCAAAACTGCATTCCTTAATGGATTTCTGGAAGAAGAGTTGTATAAGATGCAACCAGAAGGTGTTGTCGATCCAAAGGATGCTAACAAAGTGTGCAAGCTCCAGCGATCCATTTATGGACTGGTACAAGCCTCTCAGAGTTGGAATAAATGTTTTGATAGTGTGATCAAAGCATATGGTTTTATACTGTTGATTGGAAATGATATAGAATTTCTGGATAGCATAAAAGGATACTTGAAAAAGAGTTTTTCAATGAAAGACCTTGGTGAAGCTGCTTATATATTGGGCATTAAGATCTATAGAGATAGATCAAGATGTTTAATTGGACTTTCATAAAGCACATACCTTGATAAGATTTTGAAGAAGTTCAAAATGGATCAGTCAAAGAAAGGGTTCTTGCCTGTGTTACAAGGTGTGAAGTTGAGTGAGACTCAATGCCCGACCACTGTAGAAGATAGACAGAAAATGAAAGTCATTCCCTATGCTTCAGCCATAGGTTCTATCATGTATGCAATGATGTGTACCAGACCTGATGTGTGCCTTGCTATAAGTATATAGTAGGGAGGTAACAAAGTAATCCAGGAGTGGATCACTCGACAGCGGTCAAGAACATCCTGAAATACCTGAAAAGGACTAAGGATATGTTTCTTGTTGGTGACAAAGAGCTCGTCGTAAATGGTTACGTCGATGCAAGCTTTGACACTGATCCGGATGACTCTGAGTCACAAACCGGATACGAGTTTATATTGGTCGGTGGAGATGTCAGTTGGTGCAGTTCTAAGCAGAGCGTCGAGGAGGGATCTACGTGTGAAGCGGAATACATAGCTGCTTCGGAAGCAGCCAATGAAGGAGTCTGGATGAAGGAGTTCATATCCGATCAAGGTGTCATACCTAGTGCATCGGGTCCAATGAAAATCCTTTGTGACAATACTGGAGCAATTGCCTTGGCGAAGTAAACCAGATTTCACAAGAGAACCAAGCACACCAAGAGACGCTTCAATTCCATCGGTCATCAAGTGTCGGGAGGAAACATAGAGATTTGCAAGATACATACAGATCTGAATGATGCAGACCCATTGACTAAGCCTATCTCACGAGCAAAACATGAACAACACCAAGACTCCATGGGTGTTAGAATCATTACAATGTAAATCTAGATTATTGACTCTAGTGCAAGTGGGAGACTGATGGAAATATGCCCTAGAAGCAATAATGAAGTTCTTATTTATATTTCCTTATATCATGATAAATGTTTATTATTCATGCTAGAATTGTATTAAGCGGAAACTTAGTACATGTGTGAATACATAGACAAAAAGTGTGTCACTAGTATGCCTCTACTTAACTAGCTCGTTGATCAAAGATGGTTAAAGTTTCCTAGCCATTGACATGAGTTGTCATTTGATGAACGGAATCACATCATTAGAGAATGATGTGATTGACTTGACCCATCCGTTAGCTTAGTGATACGTCTCCAAAGTATCTATAATTTTTGCTTGTTCCATGCTATTATATTACCCCTTTTGGATTTTTATGGGATTTATATTACACATTTATATCATTTTTGGGACTAACCTACTAAACGGAGGCCCAGCCCGTATTGTTGTTTTTTGTCTATTTCAATATTTCGAAGAAAAGGAATATCAAACGGAGTCCAAACGGAATGAAACCTTCGGGAGCGTGATTTTTGGAACGAACGTGATCCAGAGGACTTGGAGTGCAAGTCAAGAAGCAGCCGAGGCGGCCACGAGAGGGTAGGGCACGCCCCCCTACATGGCGCGCCCCCCTGTCTCGTGGGCCCTCGGGCGGCCACCGACCTACTTCTTCCTCCTATATATACCTACGTACCCCGAAAAAATCTAGGGAGCCACCAAAACACAATTTCCACCGCCGTAACCTTCTATATCCGCGAGATCCCACTTTGGAGCCTTCGCCGGCGCTCCGCCGGAGGGGGAATCGATCACGGAGGGCTTCTACATCAATACCATAGCCCCTCCGATGAGTTGTGAGTAGTTTACCACAGACCTTCGGGTCCATAGTTATTAGCTAGATGGCTTCTTCTCTCTTTTTGGATCTCAATACTATGTTCTCCCCCTCTCTTGTGGAGATCTATTCGATGTAAACTCTTTTTGCGGTGTGTTTGTCGAGATCCAAAGAACTGTGGGTTTATGATCAAGTTTATCTATGAGAAATATTTGAATCTCTTCTGAATTCTTTTATGTATGATTGGTTATCTTTGCAAGTCTCTTCAAATAATCAGTTTGGTTTGGCCTACTAGATTGATCTTTCTAACCATGGGAGAAGTGCTTAGCTTTGGGTTCAATCTTGCAGTGTCCTTACCCAGTGACAGAAAAGGGTTGCAAGGCATGTATTGTATTGTTGCCATCGAGGATAAAAAGATGGGGTTTATATCATATTGCATGAGTTTATCCCTCTACATCATGTCACTTGCTTAAAGCGTTACTCTGTTCTTTATGAACTTAATACTCTAGATGCAGGCAGGAGTCGGTCGATGTGTGGAGTAATAGTAGTAGATGCAGGCAGGAGTCGGTCTACTTGTTGCGGACGTGATGCCTATATACATGATCATGCCTAGATAATCTCATAATTATTCGCTTTTCTATCAATTGCTCGACAACAATTTGTTCACCCACCGTAATACTCATGCTATCTTGAGAGAAGCCTCTAGTGAAACCTATGGCCCCCGGGTCTATCTTTTATCATATTTGCTTTCAATCTACTTTCATTTGCATCTTTACTTTTTGCATCTACATTATAAAATACTAAAAATATATTTATCTTATCATATTATCTCTATCAGATCTCACTTTCGCAAGTGGCCGTGAAGGGATTGACAACCCCTTTATTGCGTTGGTTGCGAGTTCTTTGTTTGTTTGTGTAGGTGCGTGGGACTTTCTAGGAGCTTCCTACTGGATTGATACCTTGGTTCTCAAAAACTGAGGGAAATACTTACGCTACTGTGCTGCATCACCCTTTCCTCTTCAAGGAAAACCAACGCAAGCTCAAGACGTAGCAAGAAGGATTTCTGGCGCCGTTGCCGGGGAAGCCTCTACCAAGTCAAGACATACCAAGTACCCATCACAAACTCATCTCCCTCGCATTTACATTATTTGCCATTTGCCTCTCGTTTTCCTCTCCCCCACTTCACCCTTGCCGTTTTATTTGCCCTCTCTTTCCCAATCTTCTCCTCTCTTTTTCGCTTGCCTTTTTCCGTTTGCTCGTGTCTTAGATCCTTTTACCTTGTCGTTGTGGCTAGTCCTCCTATCCTTATTATTACTCCCGAACATGAAATTCTCAATTTTAAGCAAAGGGAGGGAGAAAATTCAAAAGATGCTTGGCATAGAATTTGCAATGCTCAAAATAGATCTACTAGGAAGCTTTCTACTTCCGTTCTTCTCCGCAATTTTTATGTAGGCATCATTCCTTGGAATAGATGTGTTCTTGATACTGTTGCCGGAGATCACTTCTTGAGTAGCCATACGTTTGATGCTTATAATGCTATGTTAGATTTGTTTGGCCCACCACCGCTTTTGGTCAATGGAACTATTTTAACTTTAGAACACGCTATGCAACGGCTTGATATTATTGAAAATAAAATTGCCACTGTTGAGTTGATTGAAAATTTGGATCAAAAGATTCATAATCATATCACCCAATATGGATCTAGGGTTGGAGTTACTTTGAAAAATCTTAAAGAGAAAGAACCTATGGTTAATGAAAAAATATATCTAGATTCTACAAGAATTGGTAAACTTGAGGATATCATTACCAACTTAGGTTCCGCGTTTTCTTCCATGAAAATAACTCCAAAACCCCCTACCAAGATTGCTAAGTTTATTTATGTTCCTAAAAATAAGGGTGAATCTTCTAGTAAGGGAGACGCGGATCTCAAATCCATAAGTGTCCATCCCAATTGTCTCTCCATCGTTAAGGAACCTTTTGCTACAAACGAATTTCTTGAATTTTTGCCTAAAAGTTTAATCATTGCTAAAAAGGGAGAAACCCCTAAAGATTATAAGTGCTCTATTGAGGAATTTAGTGCCAAAGATGGCACTACTTAGATCTATCTTCGCTTTTATGCCTAGCTAGGGGCGTTAAACGATAGTGCTAGTTGGGAGGCAACCCAATTTTATTTGTGTTTTTTGTTTTTGTTTCAGTTTAGTAATAAATCTTGCATCTACCTTCTGTTTAGATGTGTTTTTATCTTTTAATTAGTGTTTGTTCCAAGTAGAACCTATAGGATTTTCTTGGATGATGAATATTTGATCTTGCTGAAAATTCCAGAAACTTTCTGTTCACGAAAACAATTATTTAAAATCACCAGAACGTGATAAAATACTGATTCCAATTGCAGTAGATGAATAAACAAATTGTCTAGGACTTCCTATTTTTGTAGAATTTTTGGGGTTCCAGAAGTTTGCGTTAGTTACAGATTGCTACAGACTGTTCTGTTTTTGACAGATTCTGTTTTTCGTGTGTTGTTTGCTTATTTTGATGAATCTATGGCTAGCAAAATAGTTTAAAAACCATAGAGAAGTTGGAATACAGTAGGTTTAACACCAAAATAAATAAAGAATGAGTTCATTATAGTACCTTATGTGGTGGTTTTGTTTTCTTTCACTAACGGAGCTTACGAGATTTCTGTTGAGTTTTGTGTTGTGAAGTTTTCAAGTTTTGGGTAAAGCTTTGATTGACTATGGAACAAGGAGTGGAAGAGCCTAAGCTTGGGGATTCCCAAGGCACCCCAAGATAATCTAGAATAGCCAAAAGCCTAAGCTTGGGGATGCCCCGGGAAGGCATCCCCTCTTTCGTCTCCGTTCATTGGAAACTTTACTTGGAGCTATATTTTTATTCACCACATGATATGTGTTTTGCTTGGAGCGTTGTGTATTATATTAGTCTTTGCTTTTTAGTTTTCCACAATCTTCCTTGCTGTACACACCTTTTGGGACAAGCCTCCTTGATTAGAATTTGCTAGACTACTCTATGTGCTTCACTTATATCTTTTGAGCTAAAAAGTTTTTGCTCTAGTGCTTCACTTATATCTTTTAGAGCACGGCGGTGGATTAATTTTAAAGAAATTGCTAGTCTCTCATGCTTCACTTATATTATTTTGAGAGTCTTTTAGAACAGCACGGTATTTGCTATGGTTATAAAATTGGTCCTAGAATGGTAGGCATCCAAGTTGGCTATAATAAAAACAATCATAGAAAGTGAATTGGATGCTATGATCAATTTGATAGTTGATAATTGTTTTGAGATATGGAGGTAGTGATATTAAAGTCATGCTGGTTGGGTGATTATGAATTTAAAGAATGCTTGTGTTGAAGTTGGCAAGTCCCGTAGCATGCACGTATGGTTAAAGTTGTGTGACAAATTTGAAACATGAAGTGTCCTTGGATTGTGCATCCTTATGAGTGGCGGTCGGGGACGAGCGATGGTCTTTTCCTACCAATCTATCCCCCTAGGAGCATGCGCGTAGTGCTTGGTTTTTGATGACTTCTAAATTTTTGCAATAAGTACATGAGTTCTTTTGACTAATGTTGAGTCCATGGATTATACGCACTTTTACCTTTCCACCATTGCTAGCCTCTTCGGTACCGTGCATTGCCCTTTCTCACCTTGAGAGTTGGTGCAAACTTCGCCGGTGCATCCAAACCCCGTGATATGATACGCTCTATCACACATAAACCTCCTTTCATCTTCCTCAAAACAGCCACCATACCTACCTATTATGGCATTTCCATAGCCATTCCGAGATATATTGCCATGCAACTTTCCACCGTTCCGTTTATCATCATGAAACACATTACTTTTGTCATATTGCCATTGCATGATCATGTAGTTGACATCGTATTTGTGGCAAAGCCAGCACGCATAATTTTTCATACATGTCACGCTTGATTCATTGCACCATCCCGGTACACCGCCGGAGGCATTCATATAGAGTCATATCTTGTTCTAGTTTCGAGTTGTAATTCATATGTTGTAATCAGTGAAAGTGTGATGATCATCATTATTAGAGCATTGCCCAAAAAAAAGGCCAAAAGAAAACAAAACAGAAGAAAGGCCCAAAAAAAGAAAAAAGGGGAAAAAAGAAAATAAATAAAAAGGGCAATGTTACTATCTCTTTTTCCACACTTGTGCTTCAAAGTAGCACCTTGTTTTTCATGTAGTGAGTCTCATATATTGTGCTTCAAAGTAGCACCATGTTTTTCATATAGTGAGTCTCATAGGCTGTCTTTTTCATACTAGTGGGGATTTTTCATTATAGAACTTGGCTTGTATATTCCTACGATGGGCTTCCTCAAAATGCCATAGGTCTTCGTGAGCAAGCAAGTTGGATGCACACCCACTTAGTTTCTTTTGTTGAGCTTTCATTCATTAATAGCTCTAGTGCATCCGTTGCATGGCAATCCCTACTCCTCATGTTGACATCAATTGATGGGCATCTCCATAGCCTGTTGATTATCCTCGTCAATGTGAGACTTTCTCCTTTTTTGTCTTCTCCACACAATCCCCATCATCATATTCTATTCCACCCATAGTGCTATATCCATGGCTCACGCTCATGTATTGCGTGAAAGTTGTAAAAGTTTGAGATTATTTAAGTGTGAAACAATTGCTTGGCTTGTCATGGGGGGTGTAGAATTTGGGAACATTTTTGTGTGACGAAGATGAAGCATAGCCTAACTATATGATTTTGTAGGGATGAACTTTCTTTAGCCATGTTATTTTGAGAAGACATGATTGCTTTTATTAGTATGCTTGAAGTATTATTATTTCTTATGTCAATATGAACTTTTATTTTGAATCATTTGGATTTGAAACATTCATGCCACAATAAAGAAAATTACATTGAGAATTATGCTAGGTAGCATTCCACATCAAAAATTCTGTTTTTATCATTTACCTACTCGAGGACGAGCAAGAATTAAGCTTGGGGATGCTTGATACGTCTCCAACGTATCTATAATTTTGGTTGTTCCATGCTATTATATTACCCATTTTGGACATTTATGGGCTTTATTTTACACATTTATATAATTTTTGGGACTAACCTACTAACTGGAGGCCCAGCCCGTATTGTTGTTTTTTTGCCTATTTCAGTATTTCGAAGAAAAGGAATATCAAACGGAGTATAAATGGAATGAAACCTTCGGGAGCGTGATTTTTGGAACGAACGTGATCCAGAGGACTTGGAGTGCAAGTCAAGAAGCAGCCGAGGCGGCCATGAGAGGGTAGGGCGCCCCCCCCTACATGGCGCGTCCCCCTGTCTCGTGGGCCCCTCGGGCGGCCACCGACCTACTTCTTCCTCCTATATATACCTACGTACCACAAAAACATCTAGGGACACACCGAAACACAATTTCCACCGCCGTAACCTTCTGTATCCGCGAGATCCCATCTTGGAGCCTTCGCTGGCGCTCCACCGGAGGGGGAATCGATCACGGAGGGCTTCGACATCAACACCATAGCCCCTCCGATGAGTTGTGAGTAGTTTACCACAGACCTTCGGGTCCATAGTTACTAGCTAGATGGCTTCTTCTCCCTTTTTGGATCTCAATACAATGTTCTCCCCCTCTCTTGTGGAGACCTATTCGATGTAAACTCTTTTTGCGGTGTGTTTGTCGAGATCCGATGAATTGTGGGTTTATGATCAAGTTTATCTATGAGAAATATTTGAATATCTTCTGAATTCTTTTATGTATGATTGGTTATCTTTGCAAGTCTCTTCGATTTATCAGTTTGGTTTGGCCTACTAGATTGATCTTTCTTGCCATGGGAGAAGTTCTTAGCTTTGGGTTCAATCTTGCGGTGTCCTTACCCAGTGACAGAAAGGGTTACAAGGCACGTATTGTATTGTTGCCATCAAGGATAAAAAGATGGGGTTTATATCATATTGCATGAGTTTATCCCTCTAAATCATGTCGTCTTGCTTAATGCGTTACTCTGTTCTTTATGAACTTAATACTCTAGATACAGGCAGGAGTCGGTCGATGTGTGGAGTAATAGTAGTAGATGCAGGCAGGAGTCGGTCTACTTGTTGCGGACGTGATGCTTATATACATGATCATGCCTAGATAATCTCATAATTATTCGCTTTTCTATCACTTGCTCGACAGTAATTTGTTCACCCACCGTAATACCCATGCTATCTTGAGAGAAGCCTCTAGTGAAACCTATGGCCCCGGGGTCTATCTTTTATCATATTTGCTTTCAATCTACTTTTATTTGCATCTTTACTTTTTGCATCTATATTATAAAATACCAAAAATATATTTATCTTATCATATTATCTCTATCAGATCTCACTTTCGCAAGTGGCCGTGAAGGGATTGACAACCCCTTTATTGCGTTGGTTGCGAGTACTTTGTTTGTTTGTGTAGGTGCGTGGGACTTTCTAGGAGCTTCCTACTGGATTGATACCTTGGTTCTCAAAAACTGAGGGAAATACTTACGCTACTATCCTGCATCACCCTTTCCTCTTCAAGGAAAACCAACGCAAGCTCAAGACGTAGCACTTAGAATTATGATCGTTTAGTTTGTGGCTATTGCTTTCTTCATAACTTATACATGTTCCTATGACTATGAGATTATGCATCTCCCGAATACCGGAGGGAACACTTAGTGTGCTATCAAACGTCACAACATAACTGGGTGATTATAAAGATGCGCTAATGGTGTCCCCTATGGCGTTTGTTGGGTTGGCATAGATCGAGATTAGGATTTGGCACTCCGTGTTTTGGAGAGGAATCTCCGGGCCCTCTTGGTGATGCACATCACTATAAGCCTTGCAAGCAATGTGACTAATGAGTTAGTTGCATAATGATGCATTATGGAACGAGTAAAGAGACTTGCCGGTAACGAGATTGAACTAGGTATTGAGATACCGACGATCGAATCTCGGGCAAGTAACATACCGATGACAAAGGGGACAACGTATGATATTATGCGGTTTGATCGATAAAGATGTTCGTAGAATATGTAGGAACCAATATGAGCATCCAGGTTCTGCTATTGGTTATAGACCGGAAGAGAGTCTCGGTCATGTCTACATAGTTCTCGAACCCGTACGGTCTGCACGCTTAACGTTCGATGACAACCGGTATTATGAGTTTATGTGTTTTGATGTACTGAAGGTTCTTGGGAGTCCCAGATGTGATCACGGACATGATGAGGAGTCTCGAAATGGTTGAGACATAAAGATTGATATGGGAAGGCTATGTTTGGACACCGGAAATGTTTCGAGTGGTTCGGGCATTTTTCCGGAGTACCGGGAGGTAACCGGAACCCCCCAGGGAGTTAATGGGCCTTAATGGGCCATGGTGGAAGAGAGCAGGAGGCGGCCAAAGGTGGGGGCGCGCCCCCCCCCCTCAAGCCCAATCTGAATTTGGAAGGGGACGGCCCCCCTTTCCTTCTCTCCCTCTCCCTCTTCCTTCTTCTCCTACTCCAAGTAGGGAAGGGGGGAAACCTACTCCTACTGGGAGTAGGACGCCCCCCGTTGGGCGCACCATAGAGAGGGCGTGTAGCACCCCGAGACCGATGCGCCAGGTCTCATCCAGTTATTCGTCCTCGTTGCCATGTCATTTGCTTGCGTGTTGCACTTTGTCATGTCATCATGTGCATTTCATCTGCATGTTTTTTTCAAAACTTGCATCCGTTCGGGTCCTCCCAGTTCTCTCCGTTGTCCGTTCTGAGCCCAACCACACTCGCACGCACCCCCGGCACCTCCGAAATATTAATTTATAAGTGGCATGAAAATGTTCTCGGAATGGGGTGAAAGTTGGCGTGCGGTCTTATTATAGTGTAGGTAGACCGCCTGCCAAATTTCGTCGCATTCGGAGTCCGTTTGATAGCCCAACCTTTCAACATACATCGGCATTTTCGCGAGTCAAACGTCGGATGTTTTCGGTCTCCAAAAACCCTTGTCGGGCAGCACTTGTCTTCTCTCCTCTCAGCCCAACCTCCTCTCCACAGCCCACCAGCCCACCTACCTACCCCCTCTGTCCCGGACCGTCCGATGGCGATCGAACGGCTCCGAATCGGAGCAAAACCCCCAAACCTAACCCCTCCTACCTATAAATGGACACTCCCTAGTCCATTTCCGGACTAAATCTAGCCCCTAGCCTACCCTAACCCCTCCTCCTAGCTCCAGCTGCCACCCCCACCTCGTTTCCAGTGCCGATCCATCGCCCTACCGCCACTTGTCACGCCCCTGTTCGTCAGCGCCGCCACAGCCGTCGCCCTCGTCCAACCGTCGTGTGCCACGTCGCCTTCCGGCCATTAACCAGTGCGCATCCACCTCCCACCTCCCCGAGCGGCCCGCCAGGACCCAGATCGGGCCCTTGGAAGCCCATCTGGGCCTGGAGCACCGCCGCCTCGCAGCGTCTCCCTCGTCCCCGAGCACCCGCAGGCCGCCTCGCCAGCACCGCGCCGCCCTCGCCGGCGACCGAGGCCACCGGAGACCTCAACGCCCGACCAGGCGCCGCCTCCCCTGCCCTCGTGCTTCTCCTTCTCCCATCTACTCTCTCTCTCGTTCTTTCTCTCACCCTCACGCAGCTCTCTCTCTCCGTGTACCAGGAGCTTCCATGGCCGCCCCAATCTCCGCGCTCCCGCCGCCCCAAGCCGCCTCAACGTCGGGAATGGGTTCCCCATGCCCCGATCTATCCATTCCCGGCCGTCCCGAGCCCCGGCGGAGTCCAACGCTCCCTCCCCGTTGCCATTGACTAACGCCAGAGCTGTCCTGTACGAGAGATGGAGCTACCCCCGACCTGGATCCCGTTATCGCAAGGGTATTTTTCTTCTAAGTCCCCAGGAAAATCACTTCATGTGCTCATGTTTGTCATATCATAACTTCATGCATGTTGCTCCGTTTTGCGTGCATAATATGTCAAAATGTTTATCTCAGAGTGCTATACATGATGGAGTAGTTTGCATTCATGTTCCTTTTTATCTTGATGTCTTAATCTTCGTTGCGAATGCTAAGTGATATAAACTGCTGAAAACTGCTGCATGTTGACATCATGTGTGCATCTTGTGAGTGGTGTAACTTTCTACCTGTTGATGCTATGGTGATGATCTTGATATTAGGGTGCATTCATGCTATACATGTTGGTGTGATTTGCATTCATGTTAGGGTGAATGTTGACATCTTAATCTCTGTTGCAAAAGTGCATATTGCTGTTAACTGCTAAAAACTGTTATAACTTGCCTATTTGTCTTTTTTATATCTTTTTCTGTGATTTTCTTTGGAGCATCATGTCTACATGTTTTAGGATCATAATTAGGCCGTATTTTCAATGGTGCAATCCATGTAGTTTCATATGTCTTGTGGTGAGTGAGACAAGCTTGTGAAGTGGGCTACTCGCTGTTAATGCTCTGTCAATGCTGAATCCGTTATATCATAATACCATGTTTTTGTGATGCTACCAATTAATCCGTGCTTAATATGGAGATACTTAGTTGACATGTGGTGTTTTCCATGTTATGACCTATCATGCCATGCCTTTCGAGGCCTCATATATGTCCTGTAGCATATGTTTTCGTTGCCATGAACATGCCTATATGATGTTCCAGTTTTCTGTTAACTTCATGATGCCATGTTGTGAGCTTGATATTAGTTAATCCATGCCTATTTTGGAGATGCTCCAATTACATGTTTTGAATTATGCTATGAGTTCATTGTCAAAATGCCAAGTTTGAAAATTTTGGACTTCATATGACCCCTGTTCCATGCTTGCCAACATCCTATCATAATGATGCTATTTTACACTTGTCGAAACTGTTTCAACATTCAATCTTGTCTTGTTGGTTCCCACTAATCCACGAGCCATAAGTATATGATGCCTTAATGTTATTTGCTCTTTTTTATGTGTAATTTGATGACATGCCATTGGTTGCCATGCATAGTTGTTTAGCATCTTTGTTTCATGCCTCCATCATGCCATCATATTAACTCTGCTCATGTATATGCTCCTGTGTTATAAAGTTGCATTTTGCATTGATCATATTGGTTTAATATTTATGCCTATGAACCTGAACGTTAATGATATTTGAATTATGTTATCTATAAATGAAGCGCATGTCAAGTTTGTGCTCATATGATTCCTGTAGCGTGTTGTTTTGATGATTGCAAAGTGCCTAATTGCTATTTTGGGCAGATTGTTGTTATATCTTGTTTGGAGTGTATGTGTTGCACCGTTGCTCCGTTTTGAGCATGATTTATATGAAACTTGCTTAGAATTGTATGTAGTTTCATATTACCATGTTGAATCCTTGTTGTGGGTGCGTTTGCTTGATGTTTGAATGCATTTTAAATCAATGCCATGTTTAACTTGTTTTGCTCATATCTTCTAGGCCCTAGCTCCGAACGAAATGAACTTTGTATGTAACTTGACTAGAATTTTGTGTAGATCATCTTGGTGCATCTTAGCTTGCTGTTTAAGAACTTGAACATAATGTGTTTTCAGATCTGGACCAATTTTGAAATTTGCATATGAGGATTTATCGGATTTGTTATATGTTGTTTCCAGCCTCATTTAAACTTGCTTTGATGTGTTGTTCTTGTTTGCATCATCTCTTGCCATGACTAGCATAATATAGCCTTGTCATGCATCATACTTGGTTGAGCATCATGTCATGTTTATGTGTTGTGTGTTTACTGTGTTGTTTGCTTCTTTCCGGTTGTGCTTCTTCTCGATAGTTCCTGTTTCGTTGCGATCGTGAGGATTCGTTCGTCTACGCTTGGTTCGTATTCGCCCGTTCGTCTTCTTCATGGACTCGTTCTTCTTCATAGCGGGATTTCAGGCAAGATGACCGTTACCCTGGATCTCACTACTATCATTGCTATGCTAGTCGTTTCGATGCTATCGCTATGTCGCGCTTCCTTCCACTTGTTTTTCAAGCCTGCCAAATTGCCATGTCAGCCTCTAACCTTGTCACCCTTCCTAGCAAATAGTTGTTTGGCTAAGTTACGACTTTCGCTCAGCCCCTCTTATAGCGTTGTTAGTTGTAGGTGAAGTTGAGGATTGCTCCATGTTGGAACTGGATTATTTTGGGATATCACAATATCTCTTATTTAATTAATACATCGATATACTTGGTAAAGGGTGGAAGGCTCGGCCTTATGCCTGGTGTTTTTTTCCACTCTTGCCGCCCTAGTTTCCGTCATACTGGTGTTATGTTCCTTGATTTTGCGTCCCTAACACGGTGATGGGTATGGGACCCTCTTGATAGTTCGCTTTGAATAAAACTCTTCCAGCAAGACCCAACATTGGTTTTACCATTTGCCTAATAAGAACTAAAACTTAAATAGCGGATTTTCTCCGGACCCCTAGTATTTTTAATCAACCCCCGGGCCAATGCTCCTTTGAGTGTTGGTCCAACCTGTGCGATGTCCGGCGCCCCCTTGGCAACCAGGGTCTCAGCCAACCCGACGTATGGCCCATCCGTTGTGCCCTGAGAATGAGATACGTGCGGCTCCTATCGGGATTTGTCGGCACACTGGGAGGTCTTGCTGGTTTTGTTTAACCATTGTCGAAATGTCCTTTGCACCGGGACCCCGAGTCTGATCGGATGTCCCGCGATGGAGGATTGTCTCCGCGGATCGTGAGCTTATAATGGGCTAAGTTGGGACACACTTGCAGGGTTTAAACTTTCGAGAGCCGTGCCCATGGTTATGTGGCAGATGGGAATTTGTTAATATCCGGTTGTAGAGAACTTGACACCAGACTCGAATTAAAATACCCAACCGCGTGTGTGACCGTGATGGTCTCTTTTCGAGTGGGTCGAGAAGAGAAAACGGTGGTGTTATGTTTGAACGTAAGTAGTTCAGGATCACTTCTTGATCATTTCTAGTTTGCGGCCGTTTGCGTAGCTTCTCATCTTATTCTTGTACTCGTAAGTTAGCCACCATACACTGCTTAGTCGCTTGCTGCAACCTCACCACTTATCCGTTCCACACCCCTTTAAGCTTTGCTAGTCTTGATATCCATGGTAATGGGATTGCTGAGTCCTCGTGGCTCACAGATTACTACAACAACAGTTGCAGGTACAGGCAATGCGATGATCAAGAGGTGAGAGTGATGCTTTCTTGTTTTGGAGTTCTTCTTCCGCTTCTTCTTCGTTCAGGGGTTAGGTTCCTGGGTCGGCAGCCTGGGCTAGCAGGGTGGATGTCGTTTGAGTTTCTGTTTATGTTTCATCCATAGTCGGATGTTGGTCTTATGTATGATGTTGTTGTATTTATGTGGCATTGGATGCCTCTTGTATGTATCCCCAACTATTATGTAATGGTACGATGTAATGATATCCACCTTGCAAAAGCATGTCCAATATGCACTTCTATCCTTGGTGGGACCTTCGACTTCCATTAGGATAGGGTCGCATATAGGGCGTGACAGGGCCGGCCCTCCCCTCCTCTACTCCTTTATATGCGGGGGAGGGGGCACCCCATAGACAAATAAGTTGATTGTTTAGCCATGTGAGGTGCCCCGCTCCACAGATTTCCACCTCGTTCATATCGTTGTAGTGCTTAGGCGAAGCACTGCATCGATAACTTCATCATCACCGTCATCACGCCATCGTGCTGACGAAACTCTCTCTCTCTCGACCTCAGCTGCATCAAGAGTTCGTGGGACGTCACCGAGCTGAACGTGTGCAGATCGCGGAGGTGTCGTCCCTTCGGTACTAGGATTGGTCGGCTCATGAAGCCGTACGACTACATCAACCGCGTTGTCATAACGCTTCCGCCTTAGGTCTACGAGGGTACGTAGACAACACTCTCCCCTCTCGTTGCTATGCATCACCTAGATAGATCTTGCGTGATCGTAGGATTTTTTTTGAATTTACTGCGTTCCCCAACAATATGTTGTTCAATGAGAACTATATATGTATGAACTTTATGTATTTTTTAGTAATAATATTTGATCACTACTGTACTTTGGTTTTAATGTGATGATGAACTTCTATTAATTTTGTCACTTCTCTATTCATGATATTCGGTAATGGTTTTTGACACACTTAATTATATATAATGCACGAAGATGAACCAACAATGGATGTACGGTGACGGACGCACCTCTGAGTACAATAAGGGCGTGCATAATTTTCTCGAAGTGGCTAAGGCAAACAAGCAGAATGGTTTTATGTGTTGTCCATGCCCTGTATGTGGGAATACGAAGTCTTACTCTGCCGGAAAATCCTTCACACCCACCTGCTTCATAAGGGTTTCATGCCACACTATAATGTTTGGACCAAGCACGGAGAAAGAGGGGTTATGATGGAAGACAACAAAGATGAAGAGGATGATGACAACTATGTTCCCCCTGAATACGATGATGCTGCAACGGGGGAAGCTGAAGATCAAGAGGAACCAGCCGATGTGCCCGATGATGATCTTTGCCAGGTCATTGTTAATGCAAAGATACAATGCAAAAGCGAGAAGGAGAAATTGAAGTTCGATCGCATGTTAGAGGATCACAAAAAAGGGTTGTACCCAAATTGCGAAGATGGAAACACAAAGCTCGGTACCACTCTGGAATTGCTGCAGTGGAAGGCAGACAATGGTGTATCTGACAAAGCATTTGAGAAGCTACTGAAAATATTGAAGAAGAAGCTTCCAAAGGATAACGAAATGCCCAACAGTACATACGGAGCAAAGAAGGATATATGCCCTCTAGGATTGGAGGTGCAGAAGATACAGGCATGCCCTAATGACTACATCCTCTTCCGTCGTGCGTACTAGGATTGGAGGTGCAGAAGATACAGGCATGCCCTAATGACTACATCCTATATTTCGGGACCTACCCTATTAGAAAGACCTAGAGATCTGCTCCGCAATCGACGTGATGCATGTGATGAAGAATCTTTGTGTGAACCTGGTAGGCTTCTTGGGCGTGTATGGGAAGACAAAAGATGCACCGGAAGCACGGGAAGACCAGCAACGTGTGCACGAAAAAGACGGCATGCCTCCAAAGCAGTATGAAGGTCCTGCCAGCAACACTCTTACCAAATAGGAGAAGGAAATCTTCTTTGAATGCCTACTCAGTATGAAGGTCCCGTCTGGCTTCTCGTCGAATATAAAGGGGATAACAAATATGGCTGAGAAAAAGTTCCAGAACCTAAAGTCTCATGACTGCCACATGATTATGACGCAACTGCTTCCAGTTGCATTGAGGGGGCTTCTACCGGAAAATGTTCGATTAGCCATTGTGAAGCTATGTTCATTCCTCAATGCAATCTCTCAGAACGTGATCGATCCAGAAATACTACCAAGGATAAGGAGTGATGTGGCGCAATGTCTTGTTAGTTTCGAGCTGGTGTTCCCACCATCCTTCTTCAATATCATGACACACGTCCTAGTTCATATAGTCGACGAGATTGCCATTCTGGGCCCTGTATTTCTACACAATATGTTCCCCTTTGAGAGGTTCATGGGAGTCTTAAAGAATTATGTTCGTAACCGTGCTAGGCCAGAAGGAAGCATCTCCATGGGACGTCAAACAGAGGAGGTCATTGGTTTTTGTGTTGACTTCATTCCTGACCTTAAGAAGATTGGTCTGCCTCAATCGTGGTAGGAGGGGAGACTAACTTGAAAAGGCACGCTAGGAGGGGACTCAATAATATGTAGGGACGGGCATTCATGGTCTCAAGCACACTACATAGTTCTACATAATTCTACCTTGGTGATCCCATATGTCGATGAACACAAGAAAATTCTGCGCTCCAAACACCCGGAGCAATGTGACGACTGTATTACATGTGAACACATCAGAACTTTCGGCAGTTGGTTGCAAACACGTCTCACGGGTGACAACACTGTTTCTGATTAGTTGTACTCGTTGGCTAGGGGACCATCTTCGAATGTATTGACTTACAAAGGACACATATTATGGTTACATAGTCGACATATGAGAACTTGACTATGGACATGATTTTAAGGTCCCTTTGTTTCAGTGCAAATGGGTCAATCTGTCAGGAGACGGGGTACAGATAGACCCACAATACGGAATGACAATAGTGGATCTGAACAATCTTGGGTACACAGACAAACCATTTTCCCTAGCCAATGATGTGGCGCAGGTTTTCTATGTGAAGGACATGTCTACCAAACCAAGAAAAAGAAAGGATAAGGAAGCGAATACATCATAGGATGAGCCAAAGCGCCACATAGTTCTTTTAGCTAGGAAAAAGAGACATCGTGGGAGTGGAGGGCAAGATAGACATGTCTGAAGATTATGAAAAGTTTCATAAAATTTCTCCATTCAGTGTCAAGGCTGACCCAAGCACCCCGTTAATCGATGAAGATTATCCATGGTTACGGCGCAACAATGAAGGAAAGGACACAAGCAAAGAAAAAGTTAAGACTTTCTCTCCACAACTGTTATGATGATGCCTTTGATCTAGAATATCACTGCAGTTACATGTCGAGAAATGAAATCCCTTTGTAACAGATGAGTTTTCGTCCGAAACCCTGAAACTTTGAAAGAGATTGTCCATTTTGTACATGAAGTGCATCCAGTTTTTGCCGTAACCCTCTCAATATTTTAGAACATGCTATGTGGGTGAAATGATGATACCATGGCAGCTTTCACCCTTTTCAGAGTTCATTTGAAGTGCTTTTCAATTTGAGGGTCATTTAGCTAAAAAAAATCAGTAAATGCATGAAAAATTCCAAATGAAGTCAGAAAGGGATAAAAATTGACGATGTGGCTTTGAATGGTGCATTTTGAAGACACAAAAATTCTGAAGTTCAAATAAGTTCTAAGAAATGAAACACCTTTGTAACAGATGAGTTTTCGTCCGAAACCCTGAAACTTCGAAAAAGATTGTCCATTTTGTACACGAAGTGCATCCAATTTTTGCCGTAACCCTCTCAAATTTTTAGAACATGCTATGTGGGTGAAATTATGATGCCATGCCAACTTTCAACCTTTTCAGAGTTCATTTGATGTGCTTTACGATTTCAGGGTCATTTAGCTCAAAAAAATCAGTAAATGCATGAAAAATACCAAATGAAGTCGGAAAGGGTTTAAAATTGATGATGTGGCTTTGAATGGTGCATTTTGAACACACAAAAAGTCTAGAGTTCAAATAAGTTCAAAAAAATGAAATCCCTTTGTAATAGATGAGTATTCGTCTGAAACCCTGAAACTTCGAAAGAGATTTTCCATTTTGTACACGAAGTGCATCCAGTTTTGCCGTAACCCTCTCAACTTTTTCGAATATACTATATGGGTGAAATGATGATACCATGCAAACTTTCAACCTTTTCAGAGTTCTTTTTCAGTGATTTTCAATTTCAGGGTCATTTAGCTCAAAGAGATAACTAATAGCAAAAAGAATGAACTAGAAAACTTTTATGAAACTCTAATAGCAAAAAGAATGAACTAAAAATAATCAATTAAAATATTCTGTTATGATCAACTAAAACAAAACTATAATATTCTTCAATAGCAAAAAGAATCAATAAAAAGCTTATATAAAACTCTAATAGCAAAAGGAATCAACTAAAAAGCTTTTGTAAACCTCTAGTGTTTTTGAAACTAAAATTATAGAAACTTTATGCAACTAAAATTATCAAATATTTTTTGTTCAAAACATTAATAGCAAAATGAATTTTCATAAAGAATTTTTTTGTTAGAAACTTTAATAGGAAACTAAAATAACAAAATATGTTTTTGATTACAACAGACATTTAAAATAACCTAAAAATTACCTAAATGATTATAATGATAAACATAGTAATATTAAATAGCAGTAAAAAGAATTACTGAAAAATCTATTTTTGTAGTAAAGTTATTCACAAACTAGTGATTCACACGAATGTCAAAGAATTCAAATTTATACTATTCAAATTGGAAAACTAATGGTACTAACAGAAATTTTATAATTTTTGTGACCTAAAAGAGAAAAAGAATACTAAAACACTATAAGTAGAAATAAAATAAAATAAATAAAGCAAAAAATAAAACAAAAAAACTGGGAAAAAATTAAAAAAATGTCGCGTATTGGGCCACCACGGCATGAGTACGACTAGAAACCCAACCAGCTTGTTGGGCCAGGATTCAGCCCCGCAGCAGGCCTAGTAGGCCCACATGCAGAGGGATCCCTTTTCGTTTCTCAATGACACTGATGGTCAGGAAGGAGAGGATGATGGCCCCAGTGATCGAACAATGGAGGAGGAAGGAGGAGACCATGATGACGACTCCGGTGACCGAACGGAGGAGGCAGCTGTTGCAAAGTCCGACGAGGTATATATATTAATTAAGCCTATGCTGACTAATTGATGCATTAATTTTTTTGGTATGTACATGTATTAACGCTTCTTTCTTCTTTTATAGCCCTTCGGATCGAGGCAAACTTCCGTAACGAGACAAGGCCCGAAGAAAAGGTTGCGCCAGGATGAAAGGTTCACGATCACAGAAATCGCGGATGATGGCCAACTGATTGAACCCAAGCGGACCAACGACGCATTTGTTGCTCAGTGCGGAGCTATTGTTAGGGACAGCATCCCGATCAGCATCCAGCAATGGAATAATAGTAAGGATGACCCTGAAGTTTCTTATTTCCATGATAGACCGAAAGATGATCTTTGGACCTTGCTGAAGGCAAATTTCACCCTACCGCCAGAGGAGGATCTGAATAAGCCACTTATAGAGCCAAAGGTCAAGGCGTTTGCTCTTAAGAAGATGGCAGATCTATTCAGGAACTGGTAAAAAGAGTTGAACATAAAGTTTGTCAACCAAGGGAAGACTCCGGAATTCAAGGGTTGATATGAGAAGATAAGATATCACTGGCCCGCATTTGTGGCCAACAAGCAATCGGATAAGGGTAAGAAAAGGTCAGAGACAAACAAGAAAAATGCTGCAAAGAAGCACTATCACCATCACATTGGGTCAGGTGGCTACCTCAAAGCCCACCCGTTGTGGGACAAAGCTGAGTAAGACCTGCTTGCTAAAGGGGTCCAAACCAGCGACATTGAACTGGGCAGACCGTTCAAGGACTTGGTTCTTCGGGGTTGGTGGAACTTTGGACCCAGAAACACGGGAGTGTTGTTGGACGGACGAGCAACTTGCAATACCCATCAAGATGCTTCAGCAATATATGAGTGCAGCGCAGGAAGGGACGTTCGTTTCCGACAGAGAGAAGGACAAGCTGATCGAGGCCCTCGGGAATCCTGAGCACCCTGGACGAACACGAGGCACGCCAGGGTCCGTTCTGTGCGTGGTTAGGTTTACCAGTGCAGGCGGTTACAGAAACCGAGAGAGAAAGAGGAAAGCGAAGCTGAGCGAAATGGAGAAGCTCATTGGAAGAATAGCGAAGCTGGAGGAACTTGCAGCTGCCAGCCGACCATCTCAGCGGCACGAAGCTACCCCACCATCTCAGTGGAGAAGCAGCGTGGCTTCCACAGAGCTCGTTTAGCCTGATTTCACGGCTCCTCACTACCCCATGGATACTATCACGGAGGCTCAACAGTGCGAGCTTATGACGAAATGGCAGAACATGACTTTGAAGGCGGCTATTGGCTCTGTTGCACCTCCTCAAGCTGATAGAACTTTTCACTGCCGTCCGATTCCACATGGCTATGCTATTGTGACGGTTGATGAAATAATGGAGGGATTTGAGGAGCTGGAGCTTGACCACCCTACGGGTGAAGGGGAGAATCAGCTGGTTTATGCTTTGAGGAGTACATGTCTATGGAGGAAGGAGTACATCAATCTTCCAAACTGGACACCTCCTCCTCCTCCTCCGGCGAGTGATTAGGGCACTCTGCCTCCTTCTCCGCCTCCTACGGCGCGTGAGGGCACTCCGCCTCCTCCTCCGCCTCCTCCGGTGCGTCGGAGCACTCCGCCTCCTTTGACGTGTCAGCGGACTCCGCCACGTCAGCAACGGCGGAAGAGAGATGCCGCCGCTCCGGCGGCTAGCAGTACAAGTAGAGGCGGGAAGCAATTCAGATACGGTCCATCTCTCAAGCCTTTGGAAAAGTTACCATATGAGAAGACCGACAAGGAAAACGAGGAGATCTGTGCTGCCGAAGTGAGGGACCATTTTGCAAAGAAACCTCCAACTCCGAAGGAGATGGTAGATCCGGTGAAAGCGAAGCGCACAATCGATGCCCTGAATCGACCACCACCGCCTCCACCGGATTCCAACTATTTCATCAAGATGCGCGGTAGTCGGGAAGTACTTCTAATGATAAAAGGTTAGTAGAACGAAGAAGTGGGAAAAAATTCCCTAGCTCGGAGAATAGGTGAACCAATCGTGCTCCCCACTCAAGGTGTCTATTGATATCGTCGCTAATCATCTAGGGATGGTGCCCTGTACCAATCCTGCTGATTACCTCAATGATTATGTACACTTTGAAATGTTGGAAGAGGACGAATTCAGATACCAGTACAGGAAGCCTCTCGTCAAACCTGCTCATCCTCCTCTAACAATGATGATGCGAAGGTTGCATGAATTGTACATGAAAACCTGCCGCGAGTCTGGGTGGAAGGATAGCATGATGCTGAGAATTAAAGGGGGTCACGACCTCATTAGAGTCGAGATGTTGCTTGTTGAATTTGTGGAGTTATTCCAGTTATACAATCAAAAGGCCCTCGACAAACAACTTATGACTTGCTACTGTCTGTAAGTATTACTTCTATAATTAAGTCTCTATAGCTCAACTCTTTCACTGCATGTATATATAATTATCCTCACTATATTATGCAAATTGAAGATCGCCGAATGCAGAAAAGCACAAATCTATGACATTGGGTTCATTAACCCAAATACCATAAATGAATGGTTGGTTCAAAATAGAGTCGAAGATACCGAGGACAACTTGCTACAATCGTTGCTTCGAAATCAAAACAAGGGAAAATACTCCTTCCTTACAACTTCAAGTGAGTGTTACTATCTGGTGCATATTCGGTTTTGCTTACTCGAGGCTATAGTAATGTAATTGATGAGTTATGCATGCGTGCAAAGCTTCCACTTTATTCTGCTAGAGATTAAGCTTGACCGGGGAGTAGTAACTGTCTTAGACTCGATACGAAAAGATCCCCAGGACTATGCAGACATGACTGCAATGCTCTAGAACTAAGTTCAATCGATCATTATCACACCATATCGGCAACTTTGTTCATTTCCTGATATCAAGTAATTATTTTATTTGTTTGACCGGGTTTGGAAAGAGTTCGCCGGAATAGCTCCGGGACTGCCGAGGGAGCTGCGATTTACAAACCCGAAAGTAAGTAGTACTAGAAAGTTCCGTGCATCTCGCATTGGTTCTAGTTTCATCAATACAATTTATCATGCTTGATTATCAATTTGATTGAACTTTATTTCTCGTAAAGTCCTTGTGGCAGGAAGCCTGATACGTCTCCAACGTATCTATATTTTTGATTGTTCCATGCTATTATATTACCCGTTTTGGATGTTTATGGGCTTTACTTTACACTTTTATATCATTTTTGGGACTAACCTACTAACCGGAGGCCCAGCCCGAATTGCAGTTTTTTTGCCTATTTCAGTGTTTCGAAGAAAAGGAATATCAAACGGAGTCCAAACGGAATGAAACCTTCGGAAGCGATTTTTTGGAACAAACGCAATCCAGGAGACTTGGAGTGTATGTCAAGAAGCAGCCCAGGCGGCCACGAGGCAGGAGGGCGCGCCCCCACCCTCGTGGGCCCCTCATGGCTCCCCTGACCTACCTCCTTCGCCTATATATATATATCTACGTACCCCGAAAACATCCAGGAGCACCACGAAAAACCATTTCCACCGCTGCAACCTTCTGTATTTGCGAGATCCCATCTTGGAGCGTTCGCCGGCGCTCCGCCGGAGGGGGAATCGACCACGGAGGGCTTCTACATCAACACCATAGCCTCTCCGATGAGTTGTGAGTAGTTTAACACAGACCTTCGGGTCCATAGTTATTAGCTAGATGGCTTCTTCTCTCTCTTTGAATCTCAATACAAAGTTCTCGTCGATCTTCTTGGAGATCAATTCGATTTAACTCTTTTTGCGGTGTGTTTGTCAAGATCCGATGAATTGTGGGTTTATGATCAAGTTTATCTATGAGAAATATTTGAATCTCCTCTGAATTCTTTTATGTATGATTGGTTATCTTTGCAAGTCTCTTCGAGTTATCAGTTTGGTTTGGCCTACTAGATTGATCTTTCTTGCAATGGGAGAAGTGCTTAGCTTTGGGTTCAATCTTGCGTTGTCTTTTCCCAGTGACAGCAGGGGCAGCAAGGCACGTATTGTATTGTTGGCGTCGAGGATACAAAGATGGGGTTTATATCATATTGCTTGAGTTTATCCCTCTATATCATGTCACCTTTCTTAATGCGTTACTCTGTTCTTATGAACTTAATACTCTAGATGCAGGCAGGAGTCGGTCGATGTGTGGAGTAATAGTAGTAGATGCAGAATCGTTTCGGTCTACTTGTTGCGGACGTGATGCCTATATACATGATCATGCCTAGATATTCTCATAACTATGCAGTTTTCTATCAATTGCTCGACAGTAATTTGTTCACCCACCGTAATACTTATGCTATCTTGAGAGAAGCCACTAGTGAAACCTATGGCCCCCGGGTCGATCTTTTACCATATAAGTTTCCGATGTAATTTATTTTGCAATCTTTACTTTCCAATCTATATCATAAAAATACCAAGAATATTTATATTATCTTATTATCTCTATCAGATCTCACTTTCGCAAGTTACCGTGAAGGGATTGAGAACCCCTTGATCACGTTCGTTGCGAGGTTCTTGTTTGTTTGTGTAGGTACGAGGGACTTGTGGGGAGCCTCCTACTGGATTGATACCTTGGTTCTCAAAAACTGAGGGAAATACTTACGCTACTTTGCTGCATCACCCTTTCCTCTTCAAAGGAAAACCACGCAGTGCTCAAGAGGTAGCAAGAAGGATTTCTGGCGCCGTTGCCGGGGAGGTCTTCGCTCAAGTCAAGACATACCAAGTACCCATCACAAACTCATCTCCCTCGCAGTACATTATTTGCCATTTGCCTCTCGTTTTCCTCTCCCCCACTTCACCCTTGCCGTTTTATTCGCCCTCTCTTTCCCGTTCGCCTCTCTTTTTCGCTTGCCTCTTGTGTGCCTGTTTGCCCTTATGGCTTTGCCTAAGAACGCTGATCTTCATCTTAGAAGGTTGGAAGAGATCGAAATCAACGTTAGAAGCCTTATGACTTTACAATTTGAGCATAATAATTTCTTTAGAAACGAGCTTAAAGTACAAAAAGCTTTATGGATTACGTGAATAATGAACTTGATGATATGTCTATGGAATTTTCTGGTTTGAATTCTCAGATTGCTCGTCTTGAAAAATCAATAGCCCAAATTTCTGATAAGCAAGCCACCTTAGTTAATAAGATGGCCGCCAAACCAGAAGGGTTAGAAAGAAATAATTATGAAGATCTAAAAGTAATTGATGTGTCTCCTATTAAATCTTTGTTTTGCAATATGAATCTTGATAATGATGCGACTGGAGTTGAGTCAACTTTAGTTAAAAGGCGTCCCAATGATTCGGAGTTTTTAGATCTTGATGCTAAAATTGGTAAAAGTGGGATTGGAGAGGTCAAAACTTTACATAGAAATGAACCCACTATTTTGGTTTTCAAGGAATTTAATTATGATAATTGTTCTTTAATAGATTGTATTTCCTTGTTGCAATCCGTGTTGAATTCTCCTCATGCTTATAGTCAAAATAAAGCTTTTACCAAACATATCGTTGATGCTTTCATGCAATCTTATGAAGAAAAACTTGAATTGGAATTTTCTATCCCTAGAAAACTTTATGATGAGTGGGAACCTACTATTAAAATTAAAATTGAAGACCATGAATAATATGCTTTGTGTGATTTGGGTGCTAGTGTTTCTACGATTCCAAAAACTTTATGTGATGTGCTAGGTTTCCGTGAATTTGATGATTGCTCTTTAAACTTGCACCTTGCGGATTCCACTATTAAGAAAACTATGGGAAGGATTAATGATGTTCTTATTGTTGCAAATAGGAATTATGTGCCCGTAGATTTCATTGTTCTTGATATAGATTGCAATTTTTCATATCCTATTATTCTTGGTAGACCTTTCCTTAGAACGATTGGTGCTATTATTGATATGAAGGAAGGGAATATTAGATTCCAATTTCCATTAAGGAAATGCATGGAACACTTTCCTAGAAAGATTGTCAAATTACCTTATGAATCTATTATGCGAGCCACTTATGAATTGAATACCAAAGATGGCAATACTTAGATCTATTCTCGTTTTTATGCCTAGCTAGGGGCGTTAAACGACATCGCTTGTTGGGAGGGAACCCAATTTTATTTTTGTTTCTTGCTTTTTTGCTTCTGTTTATCAATAAATAATTCATCTATCCTCTGTTTAGATGTGGTTTTATGTTTAATTAGTGTTTTTGCCAAGTAGAACCTATAGGATCATCTTGGGTGATAGTTAATTTGATTCTGCTGAAAAACAGAAACTTTTGCGCGCACGAGAATAATTTTAATAAATCTCAGAAACGTGCTTTTGAGTTGATTCTTCTTGCACTAGATCAATAGACAAATTTCCTAGGACTTCCTATTTTGGTAGGATTTCTAGAGTTCCATAAGTATTCAAAAGTTACAGATTTCTACAGACTATTCTGTTTTTGACAGATTCTGTTTTTCGTGTGTTGTTTGCTTATTTTGATGAATCTATGGCTAGTATCGGGGGGTATGAACCATAGAGAAGTTGGAATACAGTAGGTTTAACACCAATATAAATAAAGAATGAGTTCATTATAGTACCTTAAGTGGTGGTTTTTCTTTCTTGCACTAACGGAGCTTATGAGATTTCTTGCACTAAGTGGTGGTTTTTTGTGTTGTGATGTTTTCAAGTTTTGGGTAAAGATTTGATGGACAATGGAATAAGGAGTGGCAAGAAACTAAGCTTGGGGATGCCCATGGCACCGCAAGATAATTCAAGTACAACCAAAAGCCTAAGCTTGGGGATTCCCCGGAAGGCATCCCCTGTTTCGTCTTCGTCTATCGGTAACTTTACTTGGAGCTATATTTTTATTCGCCACATGATATGTGTTTTTCTTGGAGCGTCTTGTATGATATGAGTCTTTGCTTTTTAGTCTACCACAATCATCTTTGCTGTACACACCTTTTGGGAGAGACACACATGATTCGGCATTTTTTAGGATACTCTATGTGCTTCACTTATATCTTTTGAGCTAGACAATTTTTGCTCTAGTGCTTCACTTATATCCTTTTAGAGCATGGCGGTGGCTTAATTTTGTAGAAATTATTGATCTCTCATGCTTCACTTATATTATTTTGAGAGTCTTTTAGAACAGCATGGTGTTTGCTACGGTTATAAAATTGGTCCTAATATGATGGGCATCCAAGTTGGGTATAATGAAAACTATCATAGAAAGTGCATTAAACACTATGATCAATTTGATGCTTGATAATTGTTTTGAGATATAAATGTGGTAATGTTAGAGTCATGCTAGTTGGGTAATTATGAAATTGAGAAATACTTGTGTTAAGGTTGGCAAGTCCCATAGCATGCACATATGGCAAAAGTTGTGTGACAAATTTGTTGCATGGGGTGCTCTTTTAATTGTCTTCCTTATGTGTGGAGGTCGGGATCCCGCGATGGTTATATCATACCAACCCTTCCCCTGGGAGCATGCATAGTAGTACTTTGCTTCAAGGGCAAGTAAACTTTTGCAATAATTATATGAGTTCTTTATGACTAATGTGAGTCCATGGATTATACGCACTCTCACCCTTCCACCATTGCTAGCCTCTATTATGCCGCGCAACATTCCATACCCATTCCTCAAAACAGCCACCATACCTACCTATTATGGCATTTCCATAGCCATTCCGAGATATATTGCCATGCAAATTTCCACCGTTCCGTTTATTATGACACGCCCCATCATTGTCATATTTCTCTTTGCATGATCATGTAGTTGACATCGTATTTGTGGCAAGGCCACCTCCATAATTTTTCATACATGTCACTCTTGGTCAATTGCATATCCCGGTACACCACCAGAGGCATTCACGTAGAGTCATATTTTGTTCTAAGTATTGAGTTGTAATTCTTGAGTTGTAAATCAATAAAAGTGTGATGATCTTCATTATTAGAGCATTGTCCCATGTGAGGAAAGGATGATGAAGACTATGATTCCCCCACAAGTCGGGATGAGACTTCGGACTTTATAAAAAAAAAGAGGCCAAAGAAGCCCAAATAAAAAAAATTGGCCAAAGAAGCCCACAAAAAAAGAGAGAAAAGAGAGAAGGGACAATGTTACTATCTTCTTCCACACTTGTGCTTCAAAGTAGCACCATGATCTTCATGATAGAGAGTCTCCTATGTTTTCACTTTCATATACTAGTGGGAATTTTTCATTATAGAACTTGGCTTGTATATTCCAATGATGGGCTTCCTCAAAATGCCCTAGGTCTTTGTGAGCAAGCAAGTTGGATGCACACACACTTAGTTTATTTTGTTGAGCTTTCATATATTTATAGCTCTAGTGCATCCGTTGCATGGCAATACCTAGTCACTCACATTGATATCTATTAATGGGCATCTCCATAGCCCGTTGATACGCCTAGTTGATGTGATACTATCTTCTCCCTTTTTGTCTTCACAACCACCACCCTATTCCACATATAGTGCTATGTCCATGGCTTGCGCTCATGTATTGCGTGAGAGTTGAAAAAGCTGAAGCGCGTTAAAAAGTATAAACCAATTGCTTGGCTGAAACCGGGGTTGTGCATGATGGGAGTATTTTGTGTGATAAAAATGAAGCATGGCCTAACTATATGATTTTGTAGGGATGAGCTTTCTTTGGCTATGCTATTTTGATAAGACATGATTACTTGTTAGTATGCTTGAAGTATTACTATTTTTATGTTTTATGAACATTTATCTTGAATAATTTGGATATGAACATTCATGCCACAATAAAGAAAATACATTGAGAAATATGGTAGGTAGCATTCCACATCAAAAATTCTGTTTTTGTCATTTACCTACTCGAGGATGAGCAGGAATTAAGCTTGGGGATGCTTGATACATCTCCAACGTATCTATAATTTTTTATTGTTCCATGCTATTATATTACCCGTTTTGGATTTTTATGGGCTTTACTTTACACTTTTATATCATTTTTTAGACTAACCTACTAACCGGAGGCCCATCCCGAATTGCTATTTTTTGCCTATTTCAGTGTTTCGAAGAAAAGGAATATCAAACGGAGTCCAAACGGAATGAAACCTGCGGGAGCGTTCTTTTTGGAACAAACGCAATCCAGGAGACTTGGAGTGGACGTCAAGAAGCAGCGGAGGCGGCCACGAGGCAGGAGGGCCAGCCCTAAGGGCCCTCCCTCGTGGCCCCTCGTGGCTCCCCTTACCCACCTTCTTCGCCTATATATATCTACGTACCCCGAAAACATCTATGAGCACCACGAAAAACTATTTCCACCGCTGCAACCTTCTATATCCACGAGATCCCATCTTGGAGCCTTCGCCGGCGCTCCGCCGGAGGGGGAATTGACCACGGAGGGCTTCTACATCAACACCATAGCCTCTCCGATGACTTGTGAGTAGTTTACCACAGACCTTCGGGTCCATAGTTATTAGCTAGATGGCGTCTTCTCTCTCTTTGAATCTCAATACAAAGTTCTCCTCGATCTCCTTGGAGATCTATTCGATGTAACTCTTTTTGCGGTGTGTTTGTCAAGATTTGATGAATTGTGGGATTATGATCAAGTTTATCTATGAGAAATATTTGAATCTCCTCTGAATTATTTTATGTATGATTGGTTATCTTTGCAAGTCTCTTCAAATTATCAGTTTGGTTTGGCGTACTAGATTAATCTTTATTGCAATGGGAGAAGTGCTTAGCTTTGGGTCCAATCTTGCGGTGTCCTTTCCAAGTGACAGCAGGGGCAGCAAGGCACGTATTGTATTGTTGGCATCGAGGATACAAAGATGGGGTTTATATCATATTGCTTGAGTTTATCCCTCTATATCATGTCATCTTTCTTAATGCGTTACTCTGTTCTTATGAACTTAGTACTCTAGATGCAGGCAGGAGTCGGTCGATGTGTGGAGTAATAGTAGTAGATGCAGAATCGTTTCGGTCTACTTGTTGCGGACGTGATGCCTATATACATGATCATGCCTAGATATTCTCATAACTATGCACTTTTCTATCAATTGCTTGACAGTAATTTGTTCACCCACCGTAATACTTATGCTACGTGTGGATGCCTTTTGGTCTCGGTTGGTGATACCAATCGGGACTAAAGCTCCTCCTGCATGGGCGCCCCACAGAGGCCACGTGGAGCCCCTTCTGTCTCGGTTCGTAAGCGAATCGGGACTAAAGGTTTTGGGCTTTAGTCCCAACCTTTTAGTCCCGGTTCCAGAGCCGGGACTAAAGGCCCTCTGGAATCGGGACTGATGCCATGTTTTCTACTAGTGCACCTAACAGGCGGGCCCTATGGCCTATGCTGAGTCCATGCTTTGTCAAGAGCCATGCCTGACAAAGCAGATGAATAGGAAATTGCAATGTGTCCACCACCTGACAGGCAAGCCCTGATGGCTCCATATTTTACGCATCTTTAGAGTTCACCTACTGCACATTATGTCTGTATATCAAGTTATATCATGTTCCATTGAGCCAATAACACGGCCATATGTATGATTTTCAGTATCCTTTTCACTGTGAGCATGCATAATATTTATTCGTTGTTTGTTTTTATTAGTTTTTATGTCTTTGTGTGTCATATAGGTGTGATGGACTTTCCAAGTTCTTAGCATGATGAATGGAGTTCAAATGGTTGGCACACAGGAGCCAGACTTGGCCATTTCGGAGTTGGTAAAAGTTTATTTTCCAAACTACTCCAAATCAATATCTAAAACCAGAAATGGATCAACATCACTCATATGAATCCAAGAGTCCAAAAAAGTCAAATTCCAAGTTCGTGTGAAGAAACAGCAACAGTTTTACAAGAAGAGGTTAGAACAAAAGACGACCTTTCATGCGACCACTGCTGGTTGTTTGGGCGCGTTAGTCTAGACAGCACCAAAAGTTGCCTCTCGTGACAATATTCTTTGTGGATTCCGTTCCCATTTGTTCTCACGACTCCCTTGGCCTTCAAGGGATGATTTGACAGAGGATTGGGCTCATGTAGAGCCCTTGGATCAAAGGGGAGATGACACATCAAGAGAGGATGCATGGGGAGAGGTCTTATATATACACCCTCAACCCTAGCCGCCACCATCATTCTTCATCAAGTTGTCAATCGTCATCTTGTCTCCAAGTCTAGCCGCCATCCAGCTCAAGAAAACCACTGATGTAACCTTGAAGGAGGCTCGAAGGGAGCTTCCCCGATGCGGCGCGGCTATAGCCGCTGAGGGAGTCCTGGATTAAGGGGTCCTCGGACTGCCGGACCATTAACGTGGGTCGGACTGATGGGCTATGAAGATACAAGACAGAAGACTTCTTCCCGTGTCCGGATGGGACTCTCCTTGGCGTGGACGGCAAGCTTGGCGTTCGGATGTGTAGATTCCTTTCTCTGTAACCGACTTTGTACAACTCTATTCCCCTCCGGTGTCTATATAAACCGGAGGGTATTGATCCCTCAAGGATCGAACCCGCCAAAACCACCTTTAAGGTGTCATACCAAGTGTGGAGGCCTGCTGTACAGGCTCAATCACACTGGAAGTGGTCTTCGGATCCCCGGATAATTTCTAAAGCGAAGAGTTACTCTTCGGTATCGTCCCGGACAAACCGCAACATGCTACAATGCGGTGCCGCACTAAGCCTACATTAAGCTCAAGATGCCCGGACCTCGCGGCGCTATAACAGTCAATGGAAATATGGAGCGCTCCCTCCGTACTGAGGAGCACACCGCGGCCCTTGCAGTAGAAGTACATAATAGCCTCCTTAGGAAAAACCTCAATTCGGCAATAAAACCCCCGGACACCCTTCCGCGCTACTCTGCAACAGGACCATCCGGCTCGCCCACAGCTCAGCTAGCAATCTGGCCTTCGTCCCAGCCCCAATAAAGCGGCGAAATTTGTGCCGCGCGTACACAACTACACACTTAAAATACCATGGGCATGGAAGGAGGCACAGCTAGACTGCGGCCGGCAATGCGGCTCAACCGCTCCTGGATCCGCATACCTTCATTTTTTCTCTTTCTTTTAGTTTTTTCACCTCTCAAGGCCTTTTCTGATAAACCTGCTCATCGGACCCCTAGCGGGACGGATACGCCAAGAAAGCTAGGGGCTCGGACGTACAAGGGAATACCCAGGTGGTCTTTGCTAGCGATCGTCATAGCTGTTTTAAATACCCACACGCATCTCGCTCTTGGTCGTGGCATGTTAAATAGCCTTATTTGCTTATTGCACTACTTTGTACAGATACGCCTTGACGTATCGATCAACTTACAATGAAAAATAATCTGCCGCGTTTGCCCATTACTTAAATTTTTCCTTGACCATTTATTTTCAATTGCACCAGTACATTCTGGTACGACTTAATTCGCCAGGGGATTCATTGTACCCCATAACACGACAAGAAAGTCCGAACTCTTTTACAGTATAGTTCGGCACCCTGAACTTATAGCATTATATGCATCGGCTCCGAATCATGATTTTGGTCAATAGTTGGGTTGCCCGGCTCCTGTGCGTGCTACCCTACGTTCCACTATATCGGCTAGGGTAGTAAAGGGAGAACTACTGCGATTGTGTCCCGGTTCTTCCGGACGAGCGCCTCAGTAGAGAAAGCCGAAAACCGACTGTCATGATGCGGCGAGAGCTGGTCAGCTGTTCGAGAGGTTTTCAAATCGCTAGAGATTTTTTCCGCTTTATTCGAGGAATCGGTTTTCGTCCGATTAGGCGTGTATAGCGCCCCAACTTCGGCCTTCCGAATACCAGGGGCTACGCCAAAATTTAAAATTATAGAACTCCTATGGCTAAGTGAGGGTGATAAAGCTGTATAGTCCGATTGCCTACTTCGTCGCGCTAAACACCTCCTTAAAGGACCAAAAATTGAGACAAAGAGTGTTTAGATTTATCCCGAACACCCCTGTACTAGCTACGTCGGGGCAGAAGCCGACGACTGGCCAACTCTCAGATTTTATAAACGGCCGCACAGGAGGTAAAATTTTATATAACAAGCATTACATTACATAAAGAACTTGTTCCATATTGCAAGACAGGGTAAAATAATGCTTTCATGGGAAAATGATATCCTTGGCTCATTGCTCCGCCACAAGGCGGGATCCCTCCATGACACTATCATACTACTTCTCGGGCTTGCGATGCTCCTTGCCCTCGCGCACCTTCAATGCAGGCCGCTTCACGAGTCCGAAGTAACTACTAGGCATGGGCTCGGCAGGCCATAGCCGGACTATTAGGTCCTTCATGGCTAGTTCAGCCGCCTTGTGCAGCTCGACCAACTGCTTTAGCTGGTCGCTAAGGGGCGACGGATGTTCTGATCCAAGGTATTGAGACCAGAACAGCTTCTCCGTAGAGCGGATCGAAAGAACTCTGCATCATCTAATATGCTGCGCGGCAGATCCGCAAATGCTCCTGGAAAAATCCAAATTCGGGTAAGTAAAAGGAACGCCTCCTTCACACACTTGCTTTTGCATAATAAAAACCTTACATTCTGTGATACCCTCGGCCACCTGTATGTCCCAGAGGGCGCTCTGGGCTTCGGCTCGGGCATCTTGCGTGCTCTGGCGGGCCTTGGCAAGTTAGGACTCTTGTGTCTTCGAATCACGCTCCAAGGACTCGTACTTTATGACGGTGTCCTGGAGCTCTTGCTGGACCTCGCTGACCTGGGCCTCCTGCTTCTCGTGGGTGGCGTGTTCCTTAGCCGCATTGTCCTCAGCCTTGGCCAACGCCTTCTTGAGGGCCGCTACTTCGGTCGCGGCCCCTAATAAAGTACATGACACTTCAGTCAGTACGAACTCTTCATCCCTCCCACATATAAAGCACCAGTTAGTACATTCCTTGGCTGTCCTCCAGTTGCTTCCTCACGAGGCCGAGTTATCCCTCGGCCCACTCCAGGTTCCGCGTCAAGCCGGAGACCTCCGCAGTATGAGCGGCAGCGGTTAGCAGCGACGCCTGCTTATTCACACAGACATTTTATGTTAGACTCACTACAGGAAACAACTACTTTGTCGTCTGCCATGGCGGACGGCAAAGGCTCGAAAGGCGGACGGCAAAGACATTTGCCGTCAGCCGCGGACGGCAAAAGGCTCCGGCAAAGAAGACTACGGTAAACAGCTGCTTTGCCGTCTGCTTCCTGGTGGCGGACGGCAAAGGCTCTTTGCCGTCTGCGGCGGATGGCAAAGAGGGCGGACGGCAATAATTACGCTGTCAGTCCGTTAAGTGGCTAACGGCAGACCTTTGCCGTCCGCCGCAGACGGCAAAATTTCTCTGGTCTTTGCCGTCCGCCTTATGATGTCATCTACACGTCACTAGATGGCAGGTTCTTTGCCGTCTGCCACTGACGGCAAAGTCTTTGCCGTCTGCCACTGTAGGCAAACTGACCAAATGGGTCAGCTCCCAGGAAGCACAGTTGGCTGCCACGTGGCTTCTTTGCCGTCCGCGGCAGACGGCAAAGGCTCTTTGCCGTCGGTGGCAGACGGCAAAGAGCCTGCATATTGTCTGTTTTTTCTGTTTTTTATTAAATCCCACAATTTGCACAGAAAATATATAAGTTTCATATCACATATCCAGCACATATCCAACACATATCCAGCACATATCCAACACATAAGTTTCATATCACATATCACATCAGTTTCATCCATACACATTGTTCATACATAAGGAAGTTCCATCCATACACATTGTTCCATCCATATATATATTACAATGCAAAGTGTCATGAAGGTAGCAAGCTAGATACAATGCAAAGTTTCATCAAAGGAAAAGCAAGCACTCCATCATAGCAAGCTAGCTTCCATCAAGTGAATGAAATCTGCAAAATGGTAAATAAGAAAGTTAGAAATAGGTGACTAGAACAAGAAGAAGACTAGAACAAGAAGAAGACTAGAACAAGAAGTATATGTCATTTATGAGCTAACTTAGGTGAAATGGATCATATATGAGCTAACTTAGGTGAAATGGATCATATATGAGCTAACTAAGTTGAAATGGGTTGTTTATGAGCTAACTTAGTTGAAATGGATCATTTATGAGCTAACTTAGTTGAAATGGGTCGTTTATGAGCTAACTAAGGTGAAGGGCATCGTTTTTGAGCTAAGTAAGGTGAAATGGGTCATTTTGGAGCTAACCTAGGTGAAATGGGTCATTTTGGAGCTAACCTAGGTGAAATGGGTCATTTTAAAGCTAACGTTGGTAAAATGGATCATTTAGGAGCTCATCTACGTAAAATGGGTCATTTTAGAGCTAATTTAGTTGAAATGGATCTTTTTGAGCTAACTTAGGTGAAATGGATCATTTAAGAGCTAATTTAGGTGAAATGGATCGTTTTTTAGCTCACTTAGGTCAAATGGATCGTTTATGAGCTAAATTAGTTGAAATGGATCGTTTATGAGATAAACTAGGTAAGATGGGTCATTTTGGAGTTAACCTAGGTGAAATGGGCCATTTTAAAGCTAACATAGGTAAAATGGATCATTTTGGAGCTAATGTAGGTAAAATGGGTCATTTTTGAGCTAACTTGGATGAACTGCATCATTTATAAGCTAACCTAGGTAAAATGGGTCATTTTGGAGGAAAATAAGCTAACTCTAGGTCATTATGGTAAGCATATTGGAGGAAATAAAGCTAAGTCTAGGTCTTTATGCATTTGTTAAGCAAAACACTAGAGAAACTTACCGTGATCAGGGAGGTGTAGGAGCGGGGTGGCTAGTGCCGCTACCTGGAGAAGGATCGTGCGATGCGTTTCTGGAGTTAAGCTGCACCAAAGATCATTTCCAATGTCTCGTTAGCATTACGACACTCAAATGTTAAGACTACCAAGTAATGTCCATTCAAACTAAACTCACCGTGCTACCAGGAGCAATCACTGGCATCGGCGGAGCGGGCTGACCGGACTTCTCCCACACAGACTGCACATTTGGTTTTCAGAACAGAGTCATACTAGTTAGTAATGAGACTCGAATGTTAAGACTAGCAAGTAATCTGCAGAAGAAACTTACCACAAGGAGCTCGTACATGGCCCTTGCCTGCATGTCATTCCGTGCCCTCTCCTCCTCCATCATCTTTCTCGTCCTCTCCTCCATCTCCCGCTGCCTCTCCGCCGCCTCCGCCAGAAGTTTCTCCGTTCTATCTCTCTCAGTCTGTATAACAGCCTGCAACACCACTCACATGACCATTTGTAATCATTGATGGAAGCGCACACAATGTAATGGAGAAAGATAACTGAGTACGTATCACTAACCTTGATGGCGAGTTGCACTGGCCGTTCACGAGGCCGTATCTCAGGAGCGGAGCTCGACTGGCGCGCCTTGATCTACGGGAGAGTGCTAGGACAACGGATAAGTCCATCTCCAATGGCTATGGAGCCATGGGACCTCCCGCCACCAGATATCATCACCAGCTCTGGATCAATGGGACCTTGGCTCGGGTTAAAGTCCTCCCCTTTCCTCGCCTTCCCCTCATCTCTATATCTCACGAGCTTGTTGTGGGAGGAGATGTTGGTGAAGTTGTTTGCATCATCGAGGTCAGACTGAGAGAAAGCCTTGACTTTTTTGAAAGATCCACTGTGGGCCATGGCATACAGGTCGTACACCTCTGGCACCTTATCCGCCTTATTGTAGCGTGCCTGAAAGAGAGAAACAATGAAAATTAGTAATTAAAGGGCTCAAGCTAGCATGATGAATGAATTGCATGAATCATGAAGCAAACCACATACCCAGTTGCGCTCGAACTGATATAAGTTGGAGCTGCCTTGATGGTGTGGCACACCTTCCATTTGGGCACGTTTGTCCTTGGCCTGGTTGTGGAGGGCTAGCCATTCTTGTGAGCACCACTAATCGACCAACACCTCCCAACAATCCATCCGATCCGCACACCATCTCGGAGGCGCCTAAGTTAGCAAATAGAAACTTCAGCGCTACGGCTAAGAATTACTAAATGAAGGAACTTAAGTAGAAGGCCTTAAGAATTACCTTCATGTACTGCTCCTTACTCAAGAACTTATCGCGGCACGCCGGCTTGGTCTTCTTGATACCACGCAAGGCGCAGTAGTCTCGAACAGCCTGCACCCGAGCCTCGTGCCGTAAGTTCTGGAGTAGGCGCTTGCAGACGTTCTGGATAACATTTGCGCTGTCCTCCTCGTATCCCTCCTCACACCTGTAGAATGTCTGCAATCAAATGAGACAATATTGATTAGTACAATTAATAACTAGCTAGTTGAAGATTTGGAAATGTGTAAAGGAGAAATTACCCAGAACGTCCTGATCACCATGTCTGCCCTCGTGTCGCACACGACACCGTCGATAATGACATCCGGCGGGGCTGGGGCAGCCACGTAGTGCTCCCAGCTCAACCCAAGCTCTGGAAGCCGACCCTCACCAGGCAACGTGACAAACCCCGGGAAGTTTTGCCGGCAAAGAACTCCAAGGATGGAGTTGGGCCGGCGGACACTATGATGGTGGTCCCAACCCCTGCAGCATGACAAGGCCAACACATTAGTTATTTGAAGAAACGTGAATGCAGAAGGTACAAAAATATTAAATGCACTTACGTACCTCTCCCCATCAGGGAAGATCAACCACCTCTGCTCGCGGGTCGCCGGCACGGACGGAAGCCGTGTAGCACCACGCTGGTAGACGGTGCCACCCTCCTCCTCAAGATCAGTCGGCTCCCCGCCATCATCAGCATGGCCACTCGGCTCCTCGGGCTGATCCGGCCAGGTACCCCATCCGGACGTGTGCTCCTCCGGGGTCTCGTGGGCCGAACTCTCGTGGGCCGAAGGCCAGTCGACCCGAGGCTCGTGGGCCCAAGACCCGTGGACCGGAGGCTCGTGGACCGGAGTCCGTGTAGCCTCCTCCTCGGACAAGTCCACCCTAGCAGTCACGTGCTCGGGTGAAACAGCTGGGGGTGGCGGCGAGGAAGGCGCCCTAGCAGTCACCCAACCTCCTCTCCCGCGACCACGTGCCCCACCTCCTCTCTTCCTACCTCGTCCCCTGCTGGGCACCGCGGTCGACGAAGAAGGGCCCGGCGGTGTGGACATACTGTCCAGTAACGCTCGGCGAAGAGGTACGTCTGGAATCGAAGACCTCAGACCACGCGCCGAGGAAGAAGGGGCCTTGGCGCGCTCCCGACCAGCGCCCACCATCTTTCAACACCTGCCATGACAAACAGTAAACGAAATTAGTACAACATAAAAAAAAGACCGACATGAATAATAATATGTGTATCACTTAAGTGTATCATCATCAAGTACAACATTAAAAAATTTAATACCTGACACTACTAATAATCTCGATCAGTATCATCAATAAATGCATAATCATCATCATCACTATAATCAATGACGGGCTCATAGGGTTCAGTGGCATCAACATGTGCAAGGCCACCTTGACGTAATCGGTCAAGCAATGACAGGTCATCCGCAGCAGTAACCTCTTTTTGTTCCGGCTCTTCTTGTTCCTCCTCTGGGGTGATGTCGGATTCACTGTCGCTGTCTACTTCAATGTTTTGGGGTGAAGTATAGCGGTTCTTGAAACGCTTTTTGGAAAGACGTGTCTCTTGGAAGAATTCTCCTTCATATGTGTCTGGGTTAATGTGAGGTTCATAATCCTCTTCCTTTGGGGGAGATAGTCTAGCACGTGGCGGCACTTCATAAACGACATCCCAACCTTTCAGATTTGGATTAGTTTGGCAGGCCCACGGTAGATAGAATACTTGGGTCGCCTGTTGAGCCGTAATATAGACATCAGGAACATCTAAATGGGTGCTTTGGTTGATTTCAACTAGCCCTATATGTTCATGAGTTCTTCTAGTCTCCTTCGGCTGAAACCTATAACATTTGAAGACTACGACATTCGGTGGGTTTTCACCATAGAATAGAACTTCATAAATTGCTTCAACTCTCCCATAATACTCGGTACCTCCTTCGCCGATAGCAGATACACAACAATTTGTAGACTTTCGGTCGGCCATAGATAGCTCTTTGCCATAGGTACGAAAGCGATACCCGTTGATGTCGTATTTGTCAAATGAACGGACCTTATAGTCAAAACCATTAGAGACTTGTCTCAATTCGGCGTCCATAGACTATGAATTAGCCTACAAGTTTAATATGAAAGGATTGTTGCATTACGCACAAATTAGCGAATGAAACCGGGATAGCCGCCTACAAATTAGCCTACAAGTCTAATAGAAATTACCGTTTGTTTGAACCAAGAGATGAAAACGGGATAGCCGCCACCTTGCTTTGCGAGAAGCTCATACTCTTCGACAGAATCCTTTTGGATCACCGCTCCATACGAGAATAAGGCGACGTATCGACTGTATGAAATATCCAGGAATAAGAGCAGTTCAAAGGAAATAGAAGTTGCGAAACTATGTACCGAGAACTTACTCGATGTACGGCCGCACTTCTATCAGGTTGTTGAAGATATACAACGAAATGGTCCGCCATTGTTCGTTATCCAAAGATACTGGATTTGAAACACTGGCTGGTGCGAGATTCCCTTTGAATAGGCTGAGGTTGGATCCACCCTTTTTAGGGTCGTCAGCATTGTACCGAGGCTTCGGATTATGCAAATGACGCTTTTTGGCTTCGTAGTGTGCTGTCACGAAGTTTGCCGCCTCCTCAGTGATGAATGCCTCAGCCATCGATGCTTCAATTCTACGTTTATTTTTACATTTTTGTCGAAGCGTCTTCTGCATCCTCTCAGTTGGGTAGCACCAACGATTTTGCACGGGCCCCCCCAATCTTGCCTCGGTCGGGAGATGCAAAATCAAATGTTGCATTGGATTAAAGAAGCCCGGTGGAAAGATCTTCTCTAACTTGCAGATCAACTCCGGTGCCAACTCTTCCATTTCTTCTAGCACGCCAGGCGATAGTTCTTTCGCACAAAGAACACGGAAGAAATAGCTGAGTTCTGCCAGTACTAGCCATTCATCCTCAGGGATGAAGCCACGCAACATCACCGGCATTACCCGCTCAATCCATATGTGCCAATCATGACTCTTGAGACCAAATATCTTCAATTTATCAAGACTGGCTCCCCTCTGTAGATTCGCTGCATACCCATCGGGGAACATCAACTGCATTTTCACCCACAAGATAATTTCCCTCATAGCCGGCCTTCCAAGATTGAACCATGCCTTTGGCTTCGTCCAGTTCTGCTTTCCTTTCGGTTCTTTCATGTTTTGTAACGGCCTATCACATAGCGCCTCCAGATCGACTCTAGCCTTAGTATTATCCTTTGACTTCCCATCTATGCCGAACAATGTACCAAAAAGTGCCTCAGCGATATTCTTCTCAGTGTGCATCACGTCGATGTTGTGTGGGCAAAGGAGGTCTTTGAAGTAAGGCAGATCCCATAAGCATGTTTTGTGAGTCCAGGCGTGCTTAGAATTATACCCCTTGAAGTACCCTGGACGCTCTAGATCTGGCTCGAGAGCGTTTAACTGATCCAGGGTCTGTTGGCCTGTCAATGCATGTGGTGCAGAGTTTTTGACAACTCTACCTCTGATGAAGTTCTTCTTGTCTTTCCTGAACTTATGGCGAGGATTCAGGAACTGTCTATGCATGTCGAAGCAAGAAAACTTGCGACCGGCCTGAAGCCAACGAAACTCAAGAGCTCCCTTGCATGTGGGGCACGGGAACCTTCCATGCACACACCAGCCAACGAATAGCGCATACGCCGGCAAGTCATGCGTCGAGTACATGTACCAGACACGCATTATGAAGTTCCGTTTGCTATAGGCATCGTATGTCTTGAACCCATTATCCCAGGCTTCTTGCAATTCGTCCTTAAGCGGTTGCATGTACACATTCATATTTTTCCCCGGATAGTTGGGCCCTGGAATTAACAACGTCAGGAAAATGTTCTTTCTTTGCATAATCTGTCCGGGGGGGAGATTGAGTGGAAAGACAAATACGGGCCAACAACTGTATTGGGCTGCCGTCATACCAAACACACTGAACCCATCTGTGCTGATGCCGACTCGAGGATGCCTCGGATCTGCCGCTTTGTCACCATGTAATTCATCAAAAAATTTCCACGCAACACCATCCGATGTGTGTACAATCATCAGATTCCCATCTGCATCTAGTTCGGTTCTTTTGCCCGTTTTGTGCCATGTCATCTGTCTGGCCATCTCTTCGACCATGAAAAGACGTTGAAGTCTTGGTACGATTGGCATATACCGAAGAACACTAACGGGGATTTTGGTCTGTGTCTTCTCACCCATACCGTTGTCTACCACAACATACCTGGAAGACTTGCAAATGGGACAATAGTTCAAGTCCGCATAGTCAAGCCTAAACAAGACACATCCTTTCTCACAGGCATGTATCTTATCATAGGGCATCTTCAGTGCACGGAGGATTTTGTCCGACTGGTATAGGTTTGCAGGCATTACATGGCCTTTGGGTAGAAAGCGTCCAAATACTGTCATCATTGCATCGTAGCATTCTCTGCCCAAGTTGAACTGAGCCTTCAGAGCCATTACTTGTGAGATGGCATCCAACTGACAAAGCTCAGTGTGCTCATGGAGTGGACGTTTTGAAGACTCCAACATTTCATTGAAGGCCTTTGCAGATTCCTCCATCTCCTCGTCCGAATCCCGAGCATCATCAAAGTCTTGCACCATGTTTTCCATCCCGGTACCATGCTCGTCGGTGCGACGACGATCCACCTCAGCTCGGTCACGTTGGGCAGACTCACCATGAAATTTCCACACCGTATAATCGGGCGTAAAACCACTCTTCTGCAGCTGTTTGCCCATTTCAGCCTCTGTCCTCTTTTCCCAATTGCCGCACCGTAAACAGGGGCACCAGGTTTTCCTTTGGCCATTTGCAAATGCGGCTCGCACAAACCCCTTGGTTTTTGTGAACCATTCAGTGCTCCATTTGTTCTGACCAGTGTGACCGGTGTACATCCACGCACGATCACTCATCTTGACTTTCAGAGCTACTAGACACACAACAAATATATATATATATAATTCACCATGTATGTATTCATTAGTTGATCTACTTTGTCAATTTTATTACGTCCATGCAACCTACACTCTAATAGGTAATGATAGGTCTTAATCCCACCCGAGTATGTTTAGATTGGGTTCATTTTCCCATGCTATGCCCCGGATCCTACGCAAAATTTCGGCAGCACCTCCCCGCTGTTCTCCTGATACACGTCTCTGCAATAAACAGAGAGGATGTGTACCCGGAGAACAACAGGGGAGGCACTGACGAAATTTATGCGTCGGATCCGGAGCAAAGCATATGGGAAAACGAACCCAATCTAAACATACCCGGGCTGTCCATGGATAGCGTTGGACAATTCGAAAGAATCAAGGTTATAAATATGCAAATGCATGCATATTTATAACTATGACGCTTTCGAACGGGAGACACATATTGGTTACGCATACTGATGATTCAAGACACATATATATCTAGCTATCAAGTTTCATCGGAATAGATCAAATAATTAATGGGGGAGGAGGACATGTCATTCGTGCTCACCCACGAACGAAGGGGCAGAGCTCGTCAAACGCACGGCGAGGTCGTCGAACACCAAACCTCGCAGCGATGAAACAACTGCACATTTAAAACTACCCGATCAACACAATTATATATGATGTTTTTCATAACAAAATCGAAAGATATATGACCTAACTAATAATTCACAAATATATGACCCCGTCGGCTTCTGGAAGGCCAAAGAACACCTTTTCGGGAGGTGTCGGGGGTCGGGGTGTCATGTCGGTCTCGGGGTGCCGTGTCGGGGTCGGGGTCTCGGGGTCGGGGTGCCGTGTCGGGGGTCGGGGTCGGGGTGTCGGGGTGTCGGGGGTGTCGTGTCGGGGGTCGGGGTGTTGTGTCGGTCTCGGGGTGCCGTGTCGGGGTCGGGGTCTCGGGGTCGTGGTGTCGGGTCGGGGTCGGGGTGCCGTGTCGGTATCGGGGTCGGGGTGTCGGGTCAGGCTCGGGGTCGGGGTGTCGGGGTCGGGGTCGGGGTCTCGGGTTCGGGGTGTCGGGGTGTCGGGATCTCCTCCTCCTCCTCCTCCTCCTCTTCTTCTTCTTCTTCTTCTTCTTCTTCTTCTTCTTCTTCTTCTTCTTTCTCCTCCTCCTCCTCCTCCTCCACCTCCTCTTCTTCGTCTTCTTCTTCTTCTTCTTCTTCTTCTTCTTCTTCATTCTCCTCCTCCTCCTCCTCCTCTTCTTCTTCTTCTTCTTCTTCTTCTTCTTCCCCCTTCTACTTAACCTAAACCTAAACTAAAAACCTATACTAATTAAAACTAAACTATTTAAACTAATTAAACCTAAACTAATTAAACTAAATAACCTAAACTAATTAATTCTAAACTGAAAAAACTTAAACTAAAAAACCTTATCTAAACAGAAAAAAAAAACAAAAAAAAAGAAAAAAAAAAGGGAGGGGCTCACTGTGGGGGCGGCGACGGGTCGGGGAGGGGCCGGCGACGGGGGGCCGGGGCGGGGCGGTGGAGGAGGCGGGGCGGCGGGGGCCCGGCCGGCGGGGGGCCGGGGCGGGGCGGTGGAGGAGGCGGGGCGGCGGGTGCCGGGGCGGCGGGGTGCCGGGGCGGGGCGGTGGAGGAGGCGGCGGGGGGCGCGGGGCGGCGGGGGGCCGGGGCGGGGGGCGACGGGGCGGTGGGCCGGCGGGGAGCCGGGGCGGCGGGGCGACGGGGCGGCGGGGCGGCAGGGCGGCGGGCGGCGGCGGCGGTGGCGGCGGGGTGGGAGGAGAAGGGCGAGGCGAGGACGAAGTGAGTAACGGGCGGGGGGTACCTGCCGTTAGGCAAGTGCCCTCTTTGCCGTCCGCCAGCCTTTGCCGTCCGCCTTTCTGCCTCTTTGTCGTCCGCTAGCGGACGGCAAAGAGGTGGGCCGTTAGGATTTTTTGAAACGAGCGGGGGGTGGGGGCCACCACACTCTTTGCCGTCTGCCAGCGGACGGCAAAGAATCTTTGCCGTCCGCTGGCAGACGGCAAAGAGCTGGCAGATGGCAAAGTGCTTCTTTGCCGTCAGCCTCTTCTTTGCCGTCTGCTTATGTTTAGCTGATGGCAAAGAGCTTCTTTGTCGTCAGCTAGCAGACGACAAAGAGCTGGCAGATGGCAAATTAGCTGATTCCAGTAGTGACTCCTGCGAAAAATATTTTGATCTTCTGTTCGGTTCTTCTTTCCGAACACCAAACAGAGCATCAAGGGCTACTGTCTACATGGTGATATTCTTTACAACTATATTACTTACCTCCAAGCTTGTTAAAAGGCTAATGCAGGTTTCGGTCAATCCCCTTTTGGCGGATTGGACTTTCTCAATCACCGTACTCATAAGAGTACGGTGCTCTTCCATAATGGAAGCGCCTTGTAGCGCTTCTAGCAATCTGTCCGGTGCCTCTGGATGGACAGAGGTCACCGGCGGAGGCGGCTTGCCCCCCTAGTTCAGGAGAGGCTGCCTGCCAAATCCGGAGCCATTTAGGTCTCCGAAGCTGTATCCGGCTGAGGGCCGAACTGGACTCGGCCTCCACCGTCGGGGTCTGTAGGGGTCTTTCCCCCATGTGCTCGGCAACCGGACCTCCTTCCTCTGGCATCACCGGAACGGCCTCCCCTTGGCCCGGTATCCTTCAGGACAACACCTCGGTGTTGTCCGTGGCCTTATGAGAGGTGGCCGTTGGAAGGGACTCGCTGTTCATCACCGACGGATCCAACGACCCCTTCGAAGAGGAGGAGAGCTTGATTTTGGATTGGGCCGGACTGCAGATGCATGGTCTAACACATTAAAAACGATAAAGTGAAAAAATCGGAAATATTACCGCATCCGGATACTTACGACTTGGCCAGGGGCTTGACCCTGGGATCCCACTCCTCGCTGCTGTTGGTGGCTGCGGCGGAGTAGTCCGGAATGGAGATTTTCCCTTCTTGGGCGCCTCGGCCTCCCCATGTGTGGAGGCCTTCCTCTTCTTTTTTCCCCAATAAGGGGTGAACGGGCCACCTCCTCCTCCTCGTTGTCTCCGGCGAAGGAAGGCGTCTCGGCGTCTTGGGACGTCACGTCTGAGACACCCTTCCAGCGGAGACCCCTTCTGGTCCCTTTGACTGCCTTCTTGGTTTTCTTTTTCGGCAACTCATAAGGCGCCGAAAATAGCATCTTCGTTAGAAGAGGCATTTCTAGACTTTCGGGCAGCGGAGCTGGACAATCGATCTACTCCGCTATCGTTACCCAGGCCTAAAAGATTGGCATTGCGTCTTAGGCTCCTCCCGCAGATATGCCGGCAAAGGATATACCTTGCAAACATAAAAGAACTTACAGGATTAGCCCTGCGTTTTATGCTGAGCCCGCGATCTACGGACGTGGGCGGTGGTACCTCGCCGGCCTTAAAAAGCACTTTCTAGATGTCTTTGTGTGTCTTATCGAAGAGCTCCAGCAGTGTCTGATGCTTGGCCGGGTCGAACTCCCATAGGTTACAAGTCCGGATCTGGCACGGAAGAATCCGGCAGAAGAGCATGACCTGGACCGTGTTGACAAGCTTGATTTTCTTGTCAATCATGTTCTGGACACACGTCTGGAGCCCGGTCACTTCTTCCGCTGAGCCCCAGGCTAAACCCTTCTCCTGCCAGGAGGTGAGCCGCATGGGGACTCCTGATCGGAATTCTGGGATCGCCGCCCAGTTGGCGCCGCGCGGCTCGGTGATGTAGAACCACCCCAATTGCCACCCCTTTACGGTCTCCACAAAGGAGCCCTCGGGCCAGGTGACATTGGGCATCTTGCCCACCATAGCGCCTCCGCACTCTGCTTGTTGGCCGCTCACCACCTTGGGCTTCACATTGAACACTACTAGGAAAAGGCCTACTAATGGCGCACCTGTTTTGGCTACTAATGGCGCACTACAGGTGCGCCATTAGTACCACGCCACTAGAATATTTTAGTAATGGCGCACCACTGGTGCGCCATTAGTATCCCACAGGTGCGCCAGTCGTATCTGGTATACTAATGGCGCACCACATGGAAGTGCGCCATTAGTAACAATTTTTTTAATTTTTTTTTCGTTTTTTCTTAATCTCAGGTCACTATTTCACATATGAGATATCCAACACATATATATACAACAAGCATCCATATAACAATCATATCCAACACACAAGTTTCATCATATATACATACATAGCCAACACATAGTTGCATCGTTACATATTACAAAAGTTTCACATTGTTCATCCAACACCGTTATCCATCAATTCACAAAAGTTTCACATTGATACAAAATAAAAACACAAATGGAAAAGAAGCACTCCATCCATGCAAGCTTCCGTGAATTAAATCAAATCTGGAAAATGATAAACAAGAAGTTAGAAGAAGAAGAAGAAGAGAAGAAGAAGAAGAAGACTAGAAGAATACTAGAAGAAGAAGAACACTAGAAGAATACTAGGAGAAGAATAAGAAGAAGAATAAGAAGAATAAGAAGAAGACTATAAGCTTATTATGTAAACTTGATCATTTTGTTCTAACATAAGTAATTTTGGAGCTAACCTATAGGAAACTAAGCATATAAGCTCTAAGTTAGCATATTAGAGCCAACTTAGGTAAAATGAAGCTAACCTATGTCATTTTGGAAAAGAAGAAGAATAAGAAGAAGACTATAAGCTTATTATGTAAACTTGATCATTTTGTGCTAACATAAGTAATTTTGGAGCTAACCTATAGGAAACTAAGCATATTAGAGATAACATAGGTAACTAAGTATATATATATATCATTTTGAAGATCTGACATACCTGACATAGTTCAGTTCTCATTGTTCTTCTCCTTCTGCTTCCTCAGCCTGATGCACCAAGAGCGGCGAGGCGGTGGAGGCAGCTATGGGATGTAGTCTTCTACCACAATTGGCGTGGTCATGTCGCCCAGCTGTGGGATCGCCGGCGCCACCACCGGTGCATGGTCATTGTCAGGCACCACCACCATCGCGAGGCCACCTTCAGGCAGGACGGGCACGACTATCGCTAGGTCATTCTCAGCCACCACCATCTCCTGCCCATGGTCAGCCACCACCATCTCTTGCCCCTCGTCAGCCACCACCATCTCTTGCCCTTGGTCAGCCACCACCAGCGCTAGGTCATCCTCAGCCTGATGCCCATCGTCATCATGTAGCTCCTCATCCCCACTCTGCTCCTCTTCTCCCCCACTCCAGTCCGGATCATCCTTCTTGTGTCTTTGCTGCTGCCAGAATCGCTGCTGCTTTCGCTAAAGCCATTATCGCTATTGCTTTTGCTACAGCCATAATCGCTGCTGCTTTGGCTGTAGCCAGTGTCGCTGCTGCTCCCATTGCCTGTCCAAATGCAACGATGACCGTTAACAATCGATGTGAGACAAAGCCAAATGTAGAGGAATAAGGAGAGGCAAAACGCACTGGCATCTTCGTCGTCAGCGTAGCGCATGCGACACATAGTCGTGTTGAAAACCTTCACGATGAGCATTGTGGCGTCATCGTCCTACCTGAAGAGAAGAAAGTACCCGGTCCGCAAGTCGTAGGCACTGTAGAACTTCTCCCAGCCACGGCGCAGGTACATGTGGCCCTCCTCGATCACCAACTCCACGTCCCACAGCCCGCGAACCCCGCTGCCGGCCTGTCGGAGCTTCACACTATCTGGCGGATCTTCACCCAGCATGTTCATAAAAGTGTCAGGCAGCCTCTGCAATTAGGGACAAGGAGTGATGTAGCAAACAACAGAGTTATCATAATGAGATGGGTGAAGGGGAGATCTCTCGTTTTATATACCTGCCTCATGGCTGATACTGAAGTCCCAAGTATGATACTGAAGAACTCGAAAGCATCCAACTCGTACTCTGGTGAGCCAGAGCGGCGGTGGCTGCTTCCCCCCATCTCTGATAAGCAGCAGAAGAGACCAATTAGTACCCTTACAACATTATCATACAACATTATAGCAGCATAAATTTTCAGCAGAAGATAATCAACTACACCAATGCACTTCCGAAGTTCCTGCTTCCCACCCATGATGTTGTTAAGCGAGGACTAGTGCCAAATGCATTTTGGTACGAAAATACATCACAGGCCACTATGTTATTTAATATCATTCTTCTCGAAGACTAATGATTGTTACATCCTACTAAAATGATGTTCTGTCCTTAGAGATGTCTCGTTGCTTATGAGGAAGCAGCAAATAAACACTTGAAAAAAGCTCTCGTCCTCGAAGATGCAATATCTTATTTACCCAAGGTTGGCCCTGACATGTTTTGTATGATTTCTTGGTTATATTACCGTTCTGAGTTATGTTGTTCTGTTATTTTATTTGAAGACATGATGGGTTACTTATTTGAAGATGCTACTCCTAAGAAAGGTCAACTTTTCGATCATCAGCCTCTACAATTAAACAATGATGCATTCTTCTTTTTCCTTTCCATCTTCTTCTTCTCCACCTCTCTTCTTTTCTTGTTCTCCTTTTTCTTTCTTCTCCTTCCTCCTCCTCCTCTTCTCCTTCTTCCTTTCTTGTTCTGTTTTTCAACTTTCTTCTTATTCTTCTTCCTTTTTTTTCTTTTTCATCTTCTTCTACTTCTTCTTCTTTTTTTCAACTTTCTTCTTCTTCTAATTATCTAAACCTAAATCTAGAACTAACCTAAACCAACCACTAACCTAAACCTATCAATAACCTAATTAAACCTAAACAGCAAAGAAAAACAGTAGAAAAACACAAAAAAATGCTCACCTTGGCTCCGGGGGAAGGGGGTGGTGGTGGACGGCCGCGGTTAGGGCAGCGGCGGCGGGCCTGGCTTCGGGGGGGCGCGAGGTGGACGCAGGGGGCCCGCTGCGAGCCTGGCTTCGCGGGCGGCGCGGGCGCAGGGGCGGCGGCGAGCCAGGCTCCGGGTGCGGCGCGGGCGTAGGGGCCGACGGGCAGGTGGTGGGGGCGGCGGGGCACCAGGGGGGGCGCCATTCGGGCGATGGGGCACCGGGGCGGGGCGCCGTTCGGGCGACGGGGCGCCGGGGCGGTGGCGGGTGGTGGGGGCGACGGGGCGAGGGGCGGTGGGGCCAGGGGGGCGGTGGCGGGTGGCGGCGGCGCCGGGTGGTTGGGACGGTGGGGCGACGGAGCGAGGGGAGGTGGGGCAAGGGGGCGGCGAGGGGAGGGGGTGACGGGGCGAGGGGAGGTGGGGCTCGGCATTACTAACAATTTTTTTTTCAAAACTACTAATGGCGCACGGTGGGTGTGGTGCGCCATTACTATGTCAACTAGTAATGGCGCACTATACCACGGTGCGCCATTGGTAACAATTTTTTTTACTTTTTTTTTCAAAACTACTAATGGCGCACCAAACACCAGGTGTGCCATTAGTAATATATTACTAATGGCGCACCAACACATGGTGCGCCATTAGTATATAGTAATGGCGCACCACATGTCTGGTGCGCTATTAGTGGCCATATCATCTATAGCCCTTTTCCTAGTAGTGGAAGGTCTTCAGCCATAGGCTGGAGTGAGGTGGGATGCGGAGGAAGGCCTCACACACGACAATGAATGACGAAATGTTGAGGATGGAGTTGGGGGCCAAGTCGTGGAAGTCCAGCCCGTAGTAGAACATCAGTCCACGGACGAACGGGTGGAGGGGGAACCCCAGCCCGCGGACGAAGTGGGAAAGAAATACCACCCTTTCTTGGGGCTCCGGGGTGGGGATGATCTGCCCCTTGGCCGGAAGCCGATGAGCGATGTCCTCGGACAAGTACCCGGCCTCCCGGAGCTTCTTGATGTCCTCCTTCTTGACAGAGGAGGCCATCCACTTGCCTCCAGCTCCGGATCCGGACATGACGAGAGTGCTTTTTGGGCGTAAGAGATGGGTGCTTGGGCGTTGGAGCTCGAGGATCAATGAGCAGAGGAAGAAGAGAGCGTGGGTGAAATAGGGGAATCCTTAGCCCTTTATAAAGGCAGTAAAAGTCGTGTGCCTCCCCGTTCGCCCTAAAACTCGCTTATTTCCCAAGCGCCGTGCTGATGGCACGGTTGGGTTACCCAAGCCCGTATTGATGATAATCCCGTGATAAGGGGACACGATCTCTGCTTTGACAAGACGTGCCAATGAAACCGCGCCTCGAAATACGGAGGGGCAGGATAAAAAACGGTTCGAATAAAGACCGGGCCTTGGCATGATGTCACGTTATGAGTTGTCAATAGATTGGACTTGTGGGATATTATACTCTCTATCGTGGTATGCGGAATTTGTTTTGGAGAGCCGGACACGATTCTTATGTTCAAGATCCGCTGTGGAGTATTCGGAGAAGGAACCCGCCTTGCAATGCCGAAGACAATCTGCGCGCCGGACTCATCGTCATTGAAGCCTGGTTCAGGGGCTACTGAGGGAATCCTGGATTAAGGGGTCCTCGGACAGCCGGACTATAAGTGTATGCCGGACTATTGGGCTATGAAGATACAAGATAGAAGACTTCGTCCCGTGTCCGGATGGGTCTCTCCTTTGCGTGGAAGGTATGGTTGGCGATTCAGATGTGAAGATTCCTTTCTCTGTAACCGACTCTGTGTAACCCTAGCCCCCTCCGGTGTCTATATAAACCGGAGGGTTTAGTCCGTAGGATGAGAACAATCATAACCATAGGCTAGCTTCTAGGGTTTAGCCTCTTCGATCTCGTGGTAGATCAACTCTTGTAATACTCATATCATCAAGATCAATCAAGCAGGAAGTACGGTATTACCTGCATCGAGAGGGTCCGAACCTTGGTAAACATTGTGTCCCCTGCCTCTTTTGACACCGACAATGAAGTAATGAAACATGAATTCCCGGAAGGATTTAAACCCATGCATATCGAATCATACGATGGAACAACAGACGCCGCAGTATGGATTGAAGATTTCCTCCTCCATATCCACTTGGCCCGCGGTGATGACCTCCACGCCATCAAATACCTCCCACAAAAACTAAAGGGACCAGCGCGGCACTGGCTGAACAGCCTCCCTGAGAACTCCATCGGCAGCTTGGAAGAATTGGAAGACGCCTTCCGCGATAACTTCCAAGCTACATATGTTCGGCCTCGAGATGCCGATGACCTAAGTCACATCATCCAGCAGCCGGGGAGTCTGCCAGGAAACTCTGGACCAGATTCTTAATCAAAAAGAACCAAATTGTCGATTGTCCGGACGCCGAAGCCCTTGCGGCCTTTAAACATAGCGTCCGAGATGAGTGGCTCGCTCGCCACCTGGGTCAAGAAAAACCAAGATCCATGGCTACCCTTACTACTCTGATGACCCGTTTTTGCGCATGAGAAGACATCTGGCTCGCTCGTAGAAGCAACAACACCGATGATCCGGGTACCTCCGAAGTTCGACATGGCAACGGCAAGGCACGACAATTTAAACACAAGCGTCACAATAACAATGAAGGAACGCAAGACATGGCGGTCAACGCCGGATTCAGTGGTTCCAAACCCGGTCAGCGGAAACAGCCATTCAATGCAAAAAGAGACGGACCATCCAATTTAGACAAGATACTGGATCGGCCCTGCCAGATTCATGGCACCCCCATTAAACCAGCCAATCACACCAACAGGAGCTTTTGGGTTTTTAAACAAGTCGGCAAGCTCAATGCCAAACACAAGGTGAAGGGGCCGCCCAGTGACAGCGATGATGAAGAGACTCGCCAACCGAACACCGAGGGTCAGAACCAATTCCCCCCGAAGTAGACAGTAAACATGGCATACATGACACACATCCCTACAGGGGACTGCAAGCGCGCACTCATGGACGTCTAAGCAATGGAGCCAGTCGCCCCAAAGTTCAACCCATGGTCGTCCTGCCCGATCACCTTCGATCGCAGGGACCATCCGACCAATATCCATCATGGCGGTTCAGCCACACTAGTCCTCGACCCAATCATTGATGGATTCCACCTTAAGCGAGTCCTCATGGATGGCGGCAGCAGCCTGAACCTGCTCTACTAGGATACAGTGCGCAAAATGGGTATTGATCCCTTAAGGATCAAGCCCACAAAAACCACCTTTAAAGGTGTCATACCAGGTGTAGACACCTCTTTAAGGGCTCAATCACACTGGAGGTGGTCTTCGAATCCCCGGACAACTTCCAAAGTGAAAAGTTGGTCTTTGATATCGCCCCTTTCCGCAGTGGCTATCATGCACTGTTCGGACGAACCGTGTTCGCTCGCTTTAATGCGGTCCCACATTATACCTATCTCCAACTTAAGATGCCCGGTCCACACGGCACCATCACGATAAACGGAAATATGGAATGCCCCCTCCGTACAAAGGAGCACAGTACGACTACTGCGGCCGAAGTACAAAGCGGCCTCATAAAGCCGCACATTTCATCGGCCATCAAGCCACCGGTTCTCATTAGACATGACCAATCAATCTCGGAGCTGAATTAGCAATTCGGCCTCCGCCGTCCGCGCCATATAGCCGCGAAGTCTGTCCCGCGCACATAAATATACACTTAAAATACCCTGGTCACCGGCGGAGGCACAATGCAGACAGACCTATAACACTATCCGCACTCTTATAGTCTTTTTCTTTTTCTAACCATTTTTTATCTTTTACCACAGGTAACTATATTTGCTAAGAAGTCCTTTAACCAAGGCAAGGCAGCGCAGACGTGCAACAGGAGGTCCAAATGTTTTTTGTAGACCGTACTCCTTTTTTAAACCTATTAAGTGCCCCTTTTTCTCAGCTTTCTACCCTCGCCATATATTGCCAGGGGCTCGATACGGCAACCTATGAGTTGCCGACAAGTCCGAACAGCTTTATAGGACACTTCGGCGTCACGAGTTTGGCCTTATATGCATCAGTTCCGAATCATGTCTTTGGTCAATAGTTGGGTTGCCCGGCTCCTGTGCTTACTACCTTACGTTCCTCTCTATCGGCTAGGGTAGTAAAGGGAGAACTACTGCAATTGTGTCCTAGTTTGTCCGGATGATCACCTCAGTAGATAAAGCCAAAAATTGACTGTCATGATGCGGTGTATGTTCCGAATCATATCTAGTCACGTATGTAAATGCACCGTATTTGGATAACCGCGTACATACCAGGGGCTATATCGTAGACCCACCATCAAACTCCTATGGCTAAGTGAAAGTGTTAAACCCCTATAGTCCGATTGCCTGGTTCACCACATTGACACCTCCTTAATAGACCAAGACGTTGGGTCAAGAGTGATCAAGCGCTTTTCCGAACACCCCCTCGTTATACGCGAGGGGGCTGAGGCCGGCGACTGGTAAACTTTCAGATTATATTAAAAATGGCTGCACAGGAGGCACCAAAAATTTGGATAACCGCGTACATACCAGGGGCTATATCGTAGACCCACCATCAAACTCCTATGGCTAAGTGAAAGTGTTAAACCCCTATAGTCCGATTGCCTGGTTCGCCGCATTGACACCTCCTTAATAGACCAAGACGTTGGGTCAAGAGTGATCAAGCGCTTTTCTGAACACCCCCTCGTTATACGCGAGGGGGCTGAGGCCGGCGACTGGTAAACTTTCAGATTATATTAAAAATGGCTGCACAGGAGGCACCAAAAATTTTCGAGCAAAAGTATAAAGAACATAGCCCTAATATATCATCATATTGTTTTTACAATTTCGGTACACTTCACTCGAACGTAATATCTTTCGAGCACTGACCTCTATCAAGCGGGCACCCTCCAGGACGTCCTCGAAATAATGCTCTGGCGTGTGATGGTCCTTGCCCTCGGGTGGACTTTGCGCTGCAATATCGGTGGCCTTCATCTTCGCCCAGTATGTCTTGACGCGGGCAAGGGCCATCCGTGCACCTTCTATGCACGTTGACTGCTTAACAGCATTGATACGCAGCACCGCATCAACAAGTCGCCGCACCAAACCGAAATAACTATTCGGAATTGGCTCTGTCGGCCACAGCCGGACCACGACGTGCTTCATGGCAGATCCGGATACCTTGTGGAGCTCGGCCCACTACGTCATCTGTTCGTTCAGCAACTGCGGACGCTTTGCCATGCTGAATTACGACCAGAAAAGCTTTTCCATCGCATGTCCTTCTTGCGCTTGGAAAAACTGCGTCGCATCAGAGGCACTCTTCGGCATTTTTTTAAGCGGGGCATACTTCGGATCACCGAATTTAGTTTGTAATAAGAAGGGCTTACTAGCCGCGATCTCCCCAGCTTGCCGGATCTCCTCCCGAGCCGCTCTAGACTCGGACCGTGCTTCCCTCGCCTCTTGTAAGGCCTTGTCAAGAGAGGCTGTTTTGGTTTTGTTATCTTTCTCGAGAAATTCGAATCGGCTGGTGGCATCCTTTAGCTCAAGCGCCATCGTGGATATTCTCTCCTCACACTGGCGCCGAGCAGCCTGTTCGGCCTTTAATTCAGCAGCTGCTTTTTCGGCAGCCGCATTACTTATCCTGGCTTGCTCCTTTGCTCGGGCAAGCTCAGCCTGAAGGGTCTCAACTGCGGCGGCACTTTCTGCAGTTATGCATATCTCGGTATACAAATCTCAGCATCATGCTCATATCATAGTACTTGCATATACTGAGTGCCCCAAAGACATACCTTGCGCCTCGTCCAGCCGCCTGTTAATAAGCGTGATGTCATCGTATGCCACATCAACTTTCTGCTTCAGATCTGTAATCTCCGTAGCTTGGGCAGTCGCCATGGATGTAATAGCCTGTGTTGCAATTAGTCAGATTATTTCCTGGGCATATCTTTCTTGATCCTCTGATCGCCTCCCTTTGGACGCCAACCAGAGTCTCAGGGGCTACTATCTATACCCAGGCGCATTTTGCGTTTATAGCACAATTGCAAATATTACATTACGTACCTTGAAGCCTCTTAGCAGGCTCGTAAAGGCTTCATTCAATCCGCTTTTCATGGACAGAACCCTCTCAACCACCGTACCCATCATGGTACGATGTTCCTCTGAGATGGATGCATGTCGCAATGTGTCCATCAATGTATCCTGCACCTCCGGATCCCTGGAAACAGCTGAAGGGGTACGGACTCCCTTCAAGGGAATATGTCTACCCGACCTTAGAGTCGTCTCTGGCTGAAAATCAGATAGTACGGGGCCTTTATTGTTGGTCCCCATAGAGGCCGCACACCCCGGACCCTGGACGGCCGAAGTGTTACCTTCGGGCCCGGTCTTCACTGTCCCTCGCGCCGCTTGTTGATTGGGAGAGATCCTCCGCGACGACACCTCTGAGTCGTTGGCCCTATTGGGCGGGGAGATCCAGGGAGGCGTCTCGCTCTCCATCATCTCCGGAAGAAGATCCGCCGAGGAGGACGACTGTTGAGGAAGGTTGTGTGCCGAACTGCAAACATACATTTTAAATATTACCCTTGCAACCAGGAAAGAAAGGGATATATTTATGACACCCTTGTTCACTTACGATTCAGCTAAGGGCTTTTCCTTACGGAGGAACTGCGTGTCAACGTCGTCTCCCGAACCATAACCCCCTGACAGGGATATCTTCCCATGCTTAGAAGACTTTGTCTCTAAGTCTTCCGAGGCGGTCCTCTTCTTCCCATGGGGAGAAGGGATGTCAATTTCTCCTTCCCTTTCATCTTCGGAAGAGGGAGTCCCAATATCCCCGGACGAGGTGCCTGGCGTACCTCTTGGATGGGGGCCCCCTGGGCCTTTTTTGTATCCTCCTTGTCTTCATCCGCCGGCACCTGATATGGCGCCGGAGCCAATATCCTTGTTAGCACCTAATTCTCTCCGCCTTCTTTGTCCAGCCCTGGCCGAGTATGGTTGTTCTCAATATATTGTTATAAGAAATTTAACTAAGCTATGTTTAGGAGTCGAGTGCTTACCGGGGTATCCGGATGGTTGCAGTCAAGGCCAATGTCCTCTGTAGTATCCGACCACTGTTTTCGTGCCCCGAAGAATAATTTTCATATTCCTCTGAGCGTCGTGCCGGAGAAGTGCTGAAGGGTTCGTGGTCATTCCGGATTGAACTCCCACATGCGGAGAGGCTGTCGCTAGCACGGTAGGACCCGACGGACTAGCATTACCTGGATCACATTGATAAGACCGGTGTCCTTTTCAATGAGGCTCCGAATGCGGCTTTGCAGCGTCCGCACTTCATCAATTGATCCCCAATCCAGCCCCTTATTAATCTATGATGCGAGCTGTAGCGGAGGACCAGATCAGAACGCAGGTGTAGCTACCCATTTGGTACCACGGGGTTCAGTGATGTAAAACCACTCTCGCTGCCACAGGTCGGAAGTTTCTATGAAGGAGTCCTTTGGCCAAGTAGTATTGGCGAGTTTGCTCACCGCAGCACCACCACACTCCTCCTGTTTCTCGTCGACTACCTTCGTCTTCACGTTCAAGTTCTTGAGCGACAAGCCGAAGTGTGGGGGAATACAGAGGAAGGCCTCACACACGATAATGAATGCCGAGACGTGAAGAAAGGAGTCCGGAGCTAGATCGTGAAAATCTAGCCCATAAAAGAACATGATCCCTCGAACGAAGGGATGAAGAGCGAATCGTAGCCCTCGGAGGAAGTGGGAGATGAATACGACCCTCTCGCCAGATCTGGGGGTAGGAATAACCTGCCCTTGAGCAGGAAGCCTGTGGAGGATTTTCGCGGTTAGTTATCTTGCCTACCGGAGCTTAATGATATCCTCCTCTGTGACAGAGGAAGCCACCCACCGGCCGTGACGGCTGGGTCTAGAGATGACTGGGAAGCGCGAAGTGATTAACTTGAACCTTGGGTGCTAAAACTCAAGGTGGGAAAGGTTGGGTAAAGGGCTGGCGTAAAGGAGAAAAGACGGGTCTTAGCCACTTTATAAAGGCGATGAATATCAAACACCCCTCCTAGGCCTTAAAACCTGCCTATTGCCAAGGAATCATGCCAACAGAAAGGTTGGGTTATCCACGCCCATGTTGATGAGAATCCCATAATAAGGGGACACGATCTCTACTTTGACAAGACGTGCTAATGAAACCGCATCTCGAAATATTGAGCGGCAGGCTAAAAAACGGTTCGAAATAATGGCCGGGCGGCGACGTGATGTCACGCCACAAAAAGTTGTCAGCAGATTGGACTCGTGAAATATTATACTCTCTGCGGTTGTGTGTGGAATTTGTTTTGCAGAGCCGAACACGATTCTTGTGTTCAGGGACTATTTTGGAGTATTCAGAGAAGGAACCTGCCTTGCAATGCCGAAGACTATCTGCGCGCCGGACACCTCGTCATTGAAGCCTGGTTCAGGAGCTACTGCGGGAGTCCTGGATTAAGGGGTCGTCGGACGGCCAGACTATTAACGTGGTCCGTACTGATGGGCTATGAAGACACAAGACAGAAGACTTCTTCCTGTGTCTGGATGGGACTCTCCTTGGCGTGGAAGGCAAGCTTGGCGTTCGGATGTGTAGATTCCTTTCTCTGTAACAGACTTTGTACAACTCTAGTCCCCTCCGTGTCTATATAAACCGGAGGGTTTAGTCCGTAGAGGCAATCACAATCATAATCATATAGGCTAGATTTCTAGGGTTTAGCCATTACGATCTCGTGGTAGATCAACTCTTCTTATACTCATATTCACCAAGATCAATCAAGCAGGAAGTAGGGTATTACCTCCATAGAGAGGGCCCGAACCAGGGTAAACATCGTGTCCCCCGCCTCCTGTTACCATCGACCTTAGACGCATAGTTCGGGACCCCCTACCCGAGATCCGCTGGTTTTGACACCGACAGCCGCCGGCTCTATGCCGCCGTCATCACCATCATCATCCACTTCACTGCCATCATCACCACCACCACCATCCCTTCTTCCTCCTCCGTCATGGTCTCCGTGATAGGTCGTAATAACTCCAGAACCCCTCATATGTGATGTTCTTTGAGTAATTGCTGGCTATGGGTCGGTCGATTAGTAAGTGTTAATTTGATATGTGTTGTATAATTATGTGTGTTTCTTTTTGTTGCTTATTTACCTTCGGTAACTAAGCGATGAGAGATGTCCTATCCATTGGCATAGTTGGAGACATCTAACTCCCAATGGCACACATGAAGTATATAGATGGTGGCGGAAACCGAGAGACCTCTGATGTGATAGACGAAGATATCTTGAGGGTACCACGATTATTTTAGCAGCATGGTTGTCCATAAAACTTAATGCCTTCGTCCAGTCCTTGTGACCCTGAGGACCTTAATATCTTTGTGTTAGCCGCCGCAGGTATGGGACGAGAAGTAGGATGAATGAGTTATCTCAACATAGCTCATCTGGATAGATAATGTTATGTGAGGAACCAACCACCAGAACTAGACCACCATATCCTATAATGCAGGTACTGACTTAGCCACAATGGCATAGTCGTACAGCTGAACTCCATTCCTTGCCGGAGCCGAACAAGGTTGTGCCTAGATGCCAGCAATCTCATCCAAAACATCACATACTTCTGTCAGTTTATTTCCTCTCTTTAGTTTAATATTTATTTATCGTTCTCTCTAATACTTAGTTTAATTTCTCCTTCCTGCCGTTCCATTGCAACTTACTTCAGTGAGCTATTTCCAAACTCCAGTTTGGGTGTGAGCATACACTACTGCAGGATGCTGCTAACGCGATACTACAATCAGAGACCCTTCGACAAACTGTGTGGGACGCAATAATCGCAAACGGTGGCGTAAGAAAACCGTCAAAATGTGCAAAACGTTTGTGATGACGGATGCATCAAACACGGTTCAGATTTTAGTTGCGTGTGGGATGCAGGGCATACGGTTCAGTTCAATTAACTGTATGCGATGAGGAGTAAGAAAAGAAACGGGCAGCTAGATGAAGGCATGTGCGATACACAGCATACGATTCACTCGGATGAATTGTTTGTGATTAGGCAACACAAAAGAAACGGTCAGCTAGATCAAGGTGTGTGCGATATACAACATGCGGTTCACTAAGATGAACTGTTTGTGTTGAGACAAGAGAACAGAAACGGTTCAATATAACAAGATTGTGAGCTACGCGGCAAACAGGCTGTAATCAGAAATGTGTGCGAAGACCGATAATAACACAAATGGTTGCTGCTAATATGACGTGTGTGTTGTGCGATGGGATTGCATACAGAACAAAAACATATATATATATATACACACACTTACAAGGACATGGTTGCATAACCAAATTAAATATCAAATTACATAGTACTATATATATATTACATGCATGATTAACTAGCATAAACGATCATGTGATCATCATCTACTGCTTGTGATTCTTGGCTCAATCTGGGCTCGTCGATTTGGGTAACGAGGCACTTCCTCCCGTAAACGATCCGCCTGTGCATCTCATAGCATGTGTACACGCTCTTGGCCGCAAACCTGAGGTGAGGTTCATCTAGTCGCCTCATCCAGGCCTTATGCCAGGATATGGGACTTGTTCTCTGGGCATCCTGCTTCATCTTTTTGTTGTAGGGGTCGATGATGGCCAAGGCGAGTTCGACCAGGGAGTCCTCCTTTGTGCTTCCCCAGTCTCTATAGTGGTCACAGATTTCGACAAGGTTCTTACAGGCCAAGTCTGTAACACTGAGCGCTTTTACATCGTCGGTGGTTTCCACCGTGGCGAACTTGTAGTCGGTGCTGTTGACAAACCTGTTGAAACGGTCGCAAGGCTTTGTGGCCATGCAGTAGTGGTTGATGAGGAAATGATGGCGCACGCACGACAGGGCGACGACAACCTTCTGATCTATGCCGGGACGACCGGCGGTGTACTAGAGGTCGATGCCGACCACCTTGTACTTGTCTCCAGCAAGCAACTGGTCAACGGTGTTGATGTATTCGTCCACCACGGCTGGTTCGACGGTGTACACCACCGAGAGATCCGTGTCCCTCGCGTGGGTCTCCACTTTATGCTCGCCAAACTCCACTGGAGCGCCGCTAGACATCCCCTCTCTATGTGTCGTCGTGGGTGTGCTTGTTGTGTTGTGGGGCGCGATCGAAAGGTTGAAGAGACTAACGTTATAATGGCTGCGGGAATTAAAGGGGAGGCCGGATGGCCTTGAATATCGATCGGCACGCCCTGATGGCAGTTCTACTTCGCAGCATGTAACTCCATCGTGCCGCATGTAACTGCATCGCGTGGCAACACGCGCGGCGCAACCGCATGCATATGGGGCCACCGACATGATTGTGCGCAGGCCCAACCGCTGGCAGAGCGCGTGCGGAGGGACACGAGCAGAGCGCTCCATGGTCGCCTCAACTGCGAGCAACCATATATATGCATATAGCAGATGAACACGTAAGGAAAAGTTGTCCACAACCCGAGCACGCCGACGGACGCGAGCAGAGTGGACCGCGGCCCCTAACGGCAAGCAACCATATATATGCATATAGCAGTTGAACCGTTTGCATAAATTAAGCACGATTGCTTAATCTATGAATGAAATCTATGCTAAATTACTAAATTTTAGTTCCAAAAATTAGATAGTGCTAGTGATTTTTAGCTGCATATTTTGACAAATCGCAGTGTTACAAGGATTAACAAATGTCAATGTTACTAGATCAACAAATGTCAATCATTCCAGTTTGAAAAATGGCAATATACCCAATAGGAAAGATGCCAATCTTACCAAATTGTCTGTACGTGGTTGCACACGGGTCATCCAAAAAAAACGTTTGCGTTGAAGGAAGGTAGAAATCCTGCTTGCCAAAATTTCTCTTGGCTTAGCGCCGAAGTCTCGCTTTGCATACCTTATTCAATCTGAACCATTTGCGTTGAAGAGATGCACAAATCCTACGCAGCGAATTTTCCCTTGGCTTACTGCGGAAGCTGTCAGTGTACATACGGGTGTTCTATCTAAAACGTTTGCAGTTTTAGAGTGGCAGCTAGTTTTTTCGAAATGCCTTTGTTGACTGTATTTCGAGTGTGCCTTCTCCCAAAATGGACACGAAAATTACCACAGCATGTCGGGTGCCATTCCATGATAGCATGCCAAGGTTCATGAATTCCAGACGAGTTTTCGATTTACTAGAATATAAAAACAAAGTATCTCCACGTTTTGCCGGCAGTCAATAGTGCCCTGTTGTTTGAAATTGATTCCTATTTCTTGCATGGGACCTAAGCATGCACCCAAGAACACATATTTGATTTTTCAACCAATTTATATGCACTGGAGGATGTCCATGTAGTTCAAATTTGAATTATGCACATAAATGCATTGAAAACTCAATTAATGCATAAAAATAATGTGCTAACAAAGCCCGAAAAATCACAAAATTTAACAAAACACTCATGTTGTTCTATGTTAGCACTAGAGAAAAAATTGAAATCAAGAACAGGCAACGGCTATCGTTTCGTGAAGAAAGGTGAAACGTTCCATACCGAAACCATCAGGCCTGTTGTCAGAAGCTCTGGTTTATGAGAAGCTTATATCGAAACCTGCCCCAAATGGGACAAAAAAATTACCACGGCATGTCGGTTGCCATTCCATGATAGCATGCCAGGTTTCATGAATTTCAGACGAGTTTTGGATTTACTAGAATTTAAAATTTAGGCACGTCAATGTTTGCAGCAGAGTGATGATGGCAGGGTGTTTGACATTCATTCCTATTTCTTGCATGGGACGTAAGAATTCAACCAAGGACACATATTTGAATTTTCAACCAATTTATATGCATTAGAGCATGTGCATGTAGTTCAAATTTGAATTATGCACATAAATGCATTGAAAAATCAACTAATGCATAAGAAATGTGCTAACGAACCCCAAATATTCCAAAATTTAACACAACACTCATGTTGTTCTATGTTGGCACTAGAGAAAAAATAGAAATCAAGAAGAGGCAACGACTATCGTTTACGTCCAGAAAGGTGAAACGTTCCCTACCGAAGCCATCAGGCTTGTTGTGAGAAGCTCTTGTTTGTGAGAAGCTTATACCCAAAAGTGCCCCAAATGGGACCAAATTTTTACGATGGCATATTGATGCCATTCCATGATAGCATGCCATGTTTCATGAATTACAGACGTGTTTTGGATTTACTAGAATGTAAAAATCAGGTATCTCAATGTTTGTGGCCAAGTAACGGTGGCAGGGTGTTTGACATTCATTCCCATTTCTTGCATGGGACCTAAGCATTCAATCAAGGAGACAGATTTGAATTTTCAACCAATTTATATGCATTAGAGCATGTGCATGTAGTTCAAATTTGAATTATGCACATAAATGCATTGAAAGGTCAATTAATGCATAAAAATGGCCAAACGAACCGCGATAAATTCCAAATTTAACACAGCACTCATGTTGCTCTATGTTGTCACTAGAAAAAGAATTGAAATCAAGAAGAGGTAACGGATATCGTTTCGTCGAGAAAGGTGAAATGTTCCCTACCGTAACCATGAGGCTTGTTGTGAGAAGCTCTGGTTTGTGAGAAGCTTATATGCCCCAACCTGCCCCAGATGGGAAAATATTTTTAACACTGCATGTTGATGTCGTTCCATGCTAGCATGTCAAGGTTCATAAATTTCAGATGTGTTTTCTATTTGCTAGAATTTAAAACCATGTACTATCTCAATGTTAGCGGCCGAGCGACGGTGGCAAGGTGTTTGACATTCATTCTCATTTCTTGCATGGGACTTAAGCATGTAACCAAGGACACACATTCCAATTCGGAACCACTTTATATGCACTGGAGCATGTGCATGTACTTCAAATTTGAATTATGCACATGAATACATAGAAAACTTAGTTAATGTATAAAATTGTGCAAGCGAACCCCAAAAACTCCCGAAAAATGACACAACACTCGTGTTGTTCTATGTTGACACGAGAAAAATTTAGAGAGTAAGAAGAGGCAACATATATCGTTTGTCCCCTAAGGTGGCACGTCCCCTACCGAAATCATCTGGCGTGTTGTGAGAGAAGCTCCAGTTTGCGAGAAGCTTATACCCAAACCAACCGCAAATGATAAAATATTTTTACCACGGCATGTCGATGCTGTTCCATGATATCATGTCAAGTTTCATGAATTTCAGCCAAGTTTTCAATTTACTAGAATTTTAAAACCATGTATCTTAATGTTAGCGGCTGAGCAACAATGTCAAGGTGTTTGACATTCGTTCTCATTTCTTGCATGTGACCGAAGCTTGCAACCAATGAAAAACATTTGATTTTGCAACACGTTTTTATGGACTGGAGCATGTGCTTTAATTTTGAATTGTGCACCTGAAATTGCTAGAAAACCAATTTAATGTAGAAAATTTCCAAAGGAACCCTCAATAATTTTTTTACGACACAGATATAGTTGCTTGTTCACTGCAAATAAAAGGTCGAGCAATTAAAACATTGTCCATTGCCGCTGTGACCCATTATATAATTCAAATCAAAATGAAAAATCAAGTAGATCCCACATTGTTTATTATCACCATCCATGTGAGATGCAGTAAAATATCCTGGAGCAGCGTCGTTGTATAGTGCGCCTATGGCTTACGCGAGAAGGTGCGTGAGCTACATTCCACAGCCGGCGTGTAAAGCACACTAGCTCACTCGCCAAATACTTCTGCCTCTACATCCCTCGCAATCTCAAAATTATCTGCTCGCCCTTGGTCCAAATTTTTTTCAATAGCCCCTGCCTTGTTACTCCCGCCTAGTAAAATTTTCAGTTGCCGCGGTATTTCCTCAAACACCACCTTAACCCCCCACTCCCCTCCAAACACACCACACACTCCACAAAACCTGCGCTCACCGACACACACCACCCCCGTAAAGATTGGCAGGTCACCGCCATCGCCGCCGCCTCCATCCTCAACCTCTGCCTGTGTGCCGGGGAGCTCGAGGAGCCAATGTCCCAAGAGAGGTTTATCGCGGCCTCTTCGCCTGACGCCGATGAGGTGGCCCCCAAGGTGTCCCCGTCGCCCTCCGCAGGCTCTTTATCGATCCGCTGTTGCCGGTCCCCCGATCCGCCCGCCGCCGCGCCCCTACGCCGGTTCGAGGACTTACCCGTCCTCCCTCAGACCCGGCAGCCGACGAGGTCGTACCTCGGGGTCCGGCAACGGCGGTGGGTGACGTGGGTCACCGAGATTACAGATCGGCAGACCCACACCCGCCAGTGGCCCGGTAGCTTCCACACGGCCGAGCTCGCTGCAATGGAGTACGACCGCTGGCAGGTCCTCTACCACGGTGCGGCGGCTAGGCTCAATTTCCCCTTCGGCACATGACCGGTCCACCTCGTTCCGCCGGAGTCAGTGGTGGTGAGCTAGGCTATGGCGCTGGAGGACCGCGAGGCGTGGGAGCGCCTAGAGGCCGAGGCCGCCGACAAGGCATACATGCAAGAGCTTCGCCGGCAGCACCCAAAGCTCGTGGAGGCGGAGCGGGCGATCTTTGCCGGCGCAGAGGGTGGCGAGGTTATCACGCTCTCCTCCGATGACGAGGTCGAAGGCGGCGAGGACGGCGGCGCGGAGGGCGTTCAGGTGGGCTGCGAGGATGAGGAGATCGACATCGACGAGTGGAGGAGTGCCTTCCCCAACGACCCCAATGACGGCACCGGCCCGGACCCGGCTCGTGGCACACCGTACCTGACAAGGAAGGATTGGCTCGACCTCTACTTCGACCGAAAGTAGTTTAGCTTAGTTTAAATTTATGTTTTATGTTCGGTTATGCAAAACTATATATATTTATGTTTGAATGCATGCTACTTTCGGTTGAACCTTCTTTGAACTTTATCAAATTGAAGTTTACAACATTAAGTTTAGGGGATCGACTAGAAACGACCAAAAATTGCTGGAGTATATATATATATATATATATATATATATATATATATATATATATATGCACTAATTGTTTTTGTCCTTTAACTTTTAATGGATCGGCTAGAGATGGCCTTATGCCTTGTTTATTTCAGTTCATCACAATGTGATGCTCTATATGCACAACTATTTGCCATGCAATTAAATTTCATCAATAACAGTTTCAACAATACCACTATGAATTACGATATTTGGTTGTTGTTAATGATATTACAGTTAACATGCCGTTTCAATTTTTTAACAATAACTAGTGTACTTTAGACCTGCACAATATGCATCAAGGTTCCCTATCCCCGACGGTTTATGGGTCATGTGGGAAGGACCCCCCTATCGCCCACACTCACTTGGCGACGGTTCCAAGTGCCGTCTCGGAAAGGGGTTAAAAACCGTTTGTATAGCACCTCGTTATACCAGTGATAGTTGTGCTAGTGACAATGTAGCTGCGGGGATTGTGGTGCCATCCTATTCGGTCCCTGTGGGATCGATAAACCTTACTTATCACGAAATTTCTATATAGCCCTATGCACTTGCTGGCCATCAAGCTTTTTCTGGCACCATTGCCGTGTAGCATAGCGCTTGGCTATTACATTTCCATTCACATTTATTTGTTGCAAAACACTGCTTACCATGCCTTCTAAGATGTCTACACATGAAAATTCTAAAATCTGCAATGGAGGAGAAGAAAGACAATATTCCACCTTTGGCTATCAACGTTCAGAAGATAAAATAATGGATAGCACTACTGAAAGAATGGGCACCAATTAGATGTGATCAGTAGTTTGCAACATGTAATTAGTGTAAAACCGAAGGGCACTACACTTGTGAATGTAAGTACAATGTTGATCCTAGTCGGTGTACAAAAGGATGGGCTCTTCTGTACCCCTTACTTGTGCACGGGTAGTTGTAGCCACGCCTGCGGCTGGGCTTGGCGGGGCAGGAGGAGACAGAATACAAGACTACCAAGACAAACATTCAAGACAGTGAACAAGGAACAGAAGATGGGCTAGGCCTCCCCCGACAACACCCTTGCCGGGGCAGCCTATGTAACCCTGGCAAGAGCCTTGCCGAGGCGACCTGCAAAGCACCAGCAAGGCCATCACCCTTGATGACAACGTCAATGCCAAGACTTGGGGACGCATGCATAGTAGCATGCAGATCTTTGTGAAGATTGATAGCCCGCGGGTCCTCGTGGGACCAGAAGACAAAGACCCCGGGAAGGCCCTTGCTGAGAACGACTGCGAGGCCCCCGGCAAGCCTTGCCGGGGACAATCGCGGGGCCACAGCTAGGCCCGCACTCGACGAGGTTTTCGCCACCTCACACCGGTTCCAGCGCGACGGCCAGCTTTCCAACTAAGCAGACGCCTACGTGGTAGCATGCAGATCTTTGTGGATGCTCTACCACCGCGCCAACACAGCAGCAGCCAGCCAACCTAGCATTGCATGCCTCGTCAGCCTGGACGCGTGTCAAGGCAAGGAGGGGCGTCGACGTATGGGATTACTTCTGTTACCGTCCCCGATAAAGTAAAAGGGCACGTAGGCAGCACATTAAATGCGTTTGTCCTACGATACCGAGCAATAAATTGAACACTGTAGATACTTTCCACCTCTTGTGTGCCGCTGTGGCAATCCCTTTGACCTATAGAAGGAAGCCCGAGGCGTACTAAGAGGGGATTCAGACTTTTTGGACTGGGCATGCACCGCAGCTAGTTCAAGAGCTCAAGGGCACAGAATATACGTACACACAAGAAGGACTAGGGTTTTACGCACCAGTGCGGCCCGAACATGGGTAAAAATCCCTCGCGCTGATCACAAGACCTGCTCTTTGCGCAGCTCCTCGCCCCACCAACTTTAGAAGGGATCCCCATGATCCCATAGGTGTCGTTTCCCCAACATCTTTGGCGCACCAGGTAGGGGCTGGAAGTTGTGAGTATCTGGTCTGGTAGTTAGTGCACTAGCTTTTCCACCTCCATGGCTCCGAAGAAGAAGACGATTGCGGCGGTCAGTTTGTCTGGAGACGGTCCGCCCGTGCCAGCGCGAACGGGCGACGTGGGAGACGCCGGTGGCGGAGGAGACCAAGATCATCCACGCCACCCTGATACTATAAGCCAGGCGAGTGGCGTCGTCCGCAGCGGCGACGACGATCCACCCGCCACTGCAACCAGGGACGGAGCCTGGCTGTCTACGGGCGGCACGGGGACCTCCAAGGGAAGGAAGACGACCCCGCTGACGCACGCGCCGCGGTCCTCGCAGGTCGTACGCGACGAGCAGCGCCACGATGTTGGCGACCCCGGGCGCCATCGCGGCAAGAGCCCTCAGCATCATTCTCATGATGTGCAGGGACGACATGCATGCCATGATGCTGGTGAAAAAGGCGCGCGGCCGCGGAACCGTGATGGAACTCCTTTTAACGTAGTTAGAAGTCCGAACTCCTCCCGTTCCTCGCGCTTGTCGTTGCCACCAACGAGAGCAGAAGCATTGGCACGAGCGCAGCTACTCCTTGACTTTCCTCCTGCTGCGGAGAAGCAACAAGAGTGGAGGGCCACCATCCAAAGTCTTATTGGCCACGCCAACAGGGATGGCCACCAGGAGGCAAGTCCCTCGCGGCGCCGGACCACTCAGCCATCGCGCGTTGACAGTGGAAGGGTTGGAGGCGCCGCAACCACGGTGCACTCCCCTCCACCATGGTAGCGGCGGTCACCAGCTCGTCGGGTTGACGCCTGCGGTAACGTGTCCACGTCGTCGTCTGATCCACGAGCACGCCATGATCAACGTCAAGTTCTCCGGGAATGGCTCAAAGTGGACGCCGAACCACCATCGAGCGGCGACGATAGGCGCGCCACCAATCTGATAGGCGTGCTGGGCCCACTGCGTATAGGCCTGCGCTGGAGGATGCTGACGACTTACTGCTACCTCTTGAGCTTGCGTTGGTTTTCCCTTGAAGAGGAAAGGGTGATGCAGCAAAGTAGCGTAAGTATTTCCCTCAGTTTTGAGAACCAAGGTATCAATCCAGTAGGAGAATACACAGAAGTCACCGAATACCTTCACAAACAATCAAGAACTTGCAATCAACGCGATAAAGGGGTTGTCAATCCCTTCACGGTCACCCGCAAATGTGAGATCTGATAGAGATAGATAAACGGTAAAGTAAATGTTTTTGGTATTTTTGGTTTATATATTGGAAAGGAAAGATTGCAAAATAGTAGATTGGAAACTAGCAAGATGTAAACGAGATTCGATAATATGGAAAAGAGACTCGGGGCCATAGGTTTCACTAGTGGCTTCTCTCAAGATAGCATATATTACGGTGGGTGAACAAATTACTGCCGAGCAACTGATAGAAAAGCGCATAGTTATGAAGAGATCTAAGGCAATGATACTGAACATAGGCATCACGTCCGAGTCAAGTAGACTGACTTCTGCCTGCATCTACAACTATTACTCCACACATCGACCGCTATCGAGCATGCATCTAGAGTATTAAGTTCATAAAGAACTGAGTAACGCATTAAGCAAGATGACATGATATAGAGGAATTACCTCAAGCAATATGATGAAAACCCCATCTTGTTATCCTCAATGGCAACAATACAATACGTGCCTTGCTGCCCCTACTTTCACTGGGAAAGGACACCACAAGATTGAACCCAAAGCTAAGCACTTCTCCCATTGCAAAAAAGATCAATCTATTAGGCCAAACTAAACCGATAATTCGAAGAGACTTGCAAAGATATCAAATCATGCATATAAGAATTCAGAGAAGAACCAAATAATATTCATAGATAATCTTGATCATAAATCCACAATTCATCGGATCTCGGCAAACACACCGCAAAAGAGTATTACATCGAATAGATCTCCAAGAACATCGAGGAGAACATGGTATTGAAAATCAAATAGAGAGAAGAATCCATCTAGCTAATAACTATGGACCCGAAGGTCTGTGCTCAACTACTCACGCTTCATCAGAGAGGTAATGGTGTTGATGTAGAAGCCCTCCGTGATCGAATCCCCCTCCAGTAGGACGCCGGAAAAGGCCCCAAGATGGGATCTCATGGGTGCAGAAGGTTGCGGCGGTGGAAAAGTCGTTTCGTGGCTCTCCTGGATGTTTTTAGGGTATGAGAGTATATATAAGCGAAGGAACTAGGTCAAGGGAGCTACGAGGGGCCCACGAGGGTGGGGGCACGCCCTATCCCCTAGGCGCACCCTCCTGCCTCGTGGCCACCTCGTTGCCTCTCCGACTTCATCTCCAAGTCTTCCGGTTTGGTTTCGGTCCAAGAAAGATCATCGCGAAGGTTTCATTCCGTTTGGACTCCGTTTGGTATTCCTTTTCTGCAAAACTCTGAAATAGGCAAAAAAACAGAAACTGGCACTGGGCCCTCGGTTAATAGGTTACTCCCCAAAATAATATAAAATATCATATTAATGCCCATTAAACATCCAAAACAGATAATATAATAGCATGTAACAATCAAAAATTAAAGGTACGTTGGAGACGTATCAAGCATACCCAAGCTTAATTCCTGCTCGTCCTCGAGTAGGTAAATGATAAAAACAGAATTTTTGATGTGGAATGCTACCTAACATATTTATCAATGTAATTTTCTTCATTGTGGCATGACTGTTCAGATCCGAAAGATTCAAGAAAAAAGTTTAATATTGACATAAAAATAATAATAATACTTCAAGCATACTAACAAAGCAATTATGTCTTCTCAAAATAACATGGCCAAAGAAAGTTCATGCCAACAAAATCATATAGTCTGGCTATGCTCTATCTTCATCACACAAAATATTTAAATCATGCAAAACCCCAGTTTCAGCCAAGCAATTGTTTTAGTATTTTCAAGCTTCTTCAATCTTCACGCAATACATGAGTGTGAGCCATGGACATAGCACTATAGGTGGAATAGAATGGTGGTTGTGGAGAAGACAAAAAAAGAAAGGATATAGTCTCACATCAACTAGGTGTATCAATGGGCTATGGAGATGCCCATCAATAGATATCAATGTGAGTGAGTAGGGATTGCCATGCAACAGATGCAATAGAGCTATAAATGTATGAAAGCTCAAAAAGAAACTAAGTAGGTGTGCATCCAACTTGCTTGCTAATGAAGACCTAGGGCATTTGAGGAAGCCCATCGTTGGAATATACAAGCCATGTTCTATAATGAAGAATTCCCACTAGTATATGATAGTGCGAAAACAAGAGACTCTCTATTATGAAGACCATGGTGCTATTTTGAAGCACAAGTGTGGAAAAAGGATAGTAACATTGCCCCTTCTCTCTTTTTCTCTCTTTTAGTTTTTGATTGGCTTATTTGGCCTCTTTTTTTATTGGCTTCTTTGGCCTCTTTTTTTTATTTCCTCACATGGGACAATGCTGTAATAATGATGATCATCACACTTCTATTGATTTACATCTCAAGAATTACAACTCGATACTTAGAACAAAATATGACTCTATATGAATGCCTCTAGCGGTGTACCGGGATGTGCAAAGATTCAAGAGTGACATGTATGAAAGAACTATGAACGATGGCTTTGCCACAACTACGATGTCAACTACATTATCATGTGAAGCAATATGACAATAATGATGCGTGTCATAATAAATGGGATGGTGGAAAGTTGCATGGCAATATATCTCGGAATGGCTATGGAAATGCCATAATAGGTAGGTATGGTGGCTGTTTTGACGAAGGTGAATGGTGGGTGTATGGTACCGACGAAAGTTGCGCGACACAAGAGAGGCTAACAATGGTCGAAGGGTGAGAGTGCGTATAATCCATGGACTCAACATTAGTCGTAAAGAACTCACATACTTATTGCAAAAATCTACAAGTCATCAAAACCAAGCACTACGCGCATGCTCCTAGGGGAAGGGTTTGTAGGAGTTAACCATTGCGTGATCCCAACCTCAACACATAAGGAGGACAATCAAAGAGATACCTCATGCTTCAAATTTGTTACATGATGGTCACCATACGTGCATGCTACAGGACTCACAAACCTCAACACAAGTATTTCTTAAATTCACAATTACACCACTAGCATGACTCTAATATCACCATCTTCATATCTCAAAACAATCATAAAGAATCAAACTTCTCATAGTATTCAACACACCTTTTTTATGAAAGTTTTTATTATATCCATCTTGGATGCCCATCATATTAGGACTAGTTTTATAACCAAAGCTAATTACCATGTTGTTCTAAAAGAATCTCAAAATAATATAAGTGAAGCATGCGAGTTCTACAATATCTATAAAATAAGCCACCGTCGTGCTCTAAAAAGATATAAGTGAAGCACTACAGCAATATTGTCTAGCTCAAAAGATATAAGTGAAGCACATAGAGTATTATAATAACTCACGATTCATGCGTGTCTCTCCCAAAAGGTGTGTAAAGCAAGGATGATTGTGGTAAAATAAAAAGCAAAGACTGAAATAATACAAGACGCTCCAAGCGAAACACATATCATGTGGTGAATAAAAATATAGCCTCAAGTAAAGTTACCGATAGACGAAGACGAAAGAGGGGAAGCCTTCCGGGGCATCCCAAGCTTAGGCTTGTGGTTGTCCTTGAATTTTATCTTGGGGTGCCTTGGGCATCCCCAAGCTTAGGCTCTCGCCACTCCTCATTCCATAGTCCATCAAATCCTTACCCAAAACTTCAAAACTTCACAACAAAAACTTCAACAGAAAATCTCATGAGCTCCGTTAGTATAAGTAAATAAATCACCACTTTAAGGTACTATTTTGAACTCATTCTTTATTTATATTGTTGTAAAACCTACTGTATTCCAACTTTTCAATGGTTCATACTGATGTCTACTACGCAACCTTCTCCTTGTAACATTGTTGGGCCTCCAAGTGAAGAGGTTTGTAGGATAGTAGCAAATTTCCCTCAAGTGGATGACCTAAGGTTTATCAATCCATGGGAGGTGTAGGATGAAGATGGTCTCTCTTAAACAACCCTGCCACCAAATAACAAAGAGTCTCTTGTGTCCCCAACACACCCAATACAATGGTAAATTATATAGGCGCACTAATTCGGCGAAGAGATGGTGATACAAGTGCAATATGGATGGTAGATATAGGTTTTTGCAATCTGAAAATATAAAAACAGCAAGGTAACAAGTGGTAAAAGTGAGCGTAAACGGTATTGCAATGCTAGGAAACAAGGCCTAAGGTTCATACTTTCACTACTGCAAGTTCTCTCAACAATAATAACATAATTGGATCATATAACTATCCCTCAACATGCAACAAAGAGTCACTCCAAAGTCACTAATAGCGGAGAACAAACGAAGAGATTATTGTAGGGTACGAAACCACCTCAAAGTTATCCTTTCTGATCGATCTATTCAAGAGTCCGTAGTAAAATAACACGAAGCTATTCTTTCCGTTCGATCTATCATAGAGTTCGTACTAGAATAACACCTTAAGATACAAATCAACCAAAACCCTAATGTCACCTAGATACTCCAATGTCACCTCAAGTATCCGTGGGCATGATTATACGATATGCATCACACAATCTCAGATTCATCTATTCAACCAACACAAAGTACTTCAAAGGGTGCCCCAAAGTTTCTACCGAAGAGTCAAGATGAAAACGTGTGCCAACCCCTATGCATAAGTTCACAAGGTCACTGAACCCGCAAGTTGATCGCCAAAACGTACATCAAGTAGTTCAAGTGAATATCCTATTGTCACCACAGATAAGCACATGCAAGACATACATCAAGTGTTCTAAAATCCTTAAAGACTCAATCCAATAAGATAACTTCAAAGGGAAAACTCAATCCATTACAAGAGAGTAGAGGGGGAGAAACATCATAAGATCCAACTATAATAGCAAAGCTCGTGATACATCAAGATTGTGCCATATCAAGAACACGAGAGAGAGAGAGATCAAACACATAGCTACTGGTACATACCCTCAGCCCCGAGGGTGAACTACTCCCTCCTCGTCATGGAGAGCGCCTGGATGATGAAGATGGCCACCGGTGAGGTATCCCCCCTCCGACAGGGTGCCGGAACAGGGTCCCGATTGGTTTTTGGTGGCTACAGAGGCTTGCGGCGGTGGAACTCCCGATCTAGGTTATTTTCTGGAGGTTTCTGTATTTATAGGAATTTTTGGCGTCGGTCTCACATCAAGGGGGTCTCCGATTCGTCCACGAGGCAAGGGGGCGCGCCCAGGGGGGTAGGGCTCGCCCTCCACCCTCGTGGACAGCTCGAGACTCTTCTGTCCCAACTCTTTTACTCCCGGGGCTTCTTTTGGTGCATAGAAAATGTCAAAAATTGGCACGTCAATTGGACTCCGTTTGGTATTCCTTTTCTGTAAAACTCAAAAACTAGGAAAAAAACAGAAACTGGCACTGGGCTCTAGTTTAATAGGTTAGTCCCAAAAATCATATAAAATAGCATATAAATGCATATAAAACATCCTAGATGGATAATATAATAGCATGGAACAATAAAAATTTATAGATACGTTGGAGACGTATCAAGCGTCCCCAAGCTTAATTCCTGCTCGTCCTCGAGTAGGTAAATGACAAAAGAAATAATTTATGAAGTGTGAAAGCTAGCAGGTCCACAAGTTTGATAAATGATAATTTCAATCACCTTTTCTAGGATCATTATATGTCATAACTGTAGCTCATCTCATAAAACTTCTCATGATTAAGTAACAAGCTATTCAAATGTTAAAGCATAGACCATAAACTTTCTTGAAAACTAGCAAACTATGTTCTCAGTCATCAAACAATTGCAATTCATCTTATTTTCAGGAAGGGTCCATGTAAGAGCTTTGATTTAGAAAAAATAGCATCCATCGAACACAGCGAAAGATAGGGGCTTAATGTTTCGCCTCCCAACTTACTTATCATATAGATAATTGTCAACAATAATAATTCATGGTCAAATATATCTGAATGGCCATATATGCTTAGATCTTTCCCCATCACATGATGCTTGCCAACTAAAGAGTTGGTTGGAATGAGAAGGAATACTACTGACTATTGCATAAAAGTAAAATATAGGCCCTTCGCAGAGGGAAGCAGGGATTTGTAGAGGTGCCAGAGCTCAAAGCTTTTAAACAGAGATGAAAATAATTTTGAGAGGTATGCTTTCATTGTCAACATAACAACCAAGAGTTCCCAATATCTTCCATATATACTAGATACATTATAGGCGGTTCCCAAACAGAAAGGTAAAGATTTCACTCCCCCTCCACCAACAATCACACTCCACGGCTTGTCCGAAACAACGATGCCGTCCAACTATCAACAATCATGGGGGAGTTTTGTTTAAATTATTTGCAATTTTGTTTTTGATCTTTTGATCATAGGACTGGGAATCCCAGTTACCAGCCATTCTCTCGTGAATGATGAGCGGACCACTCATCGTGAGAATAACCCACCTAGCATGGAAGATACTGACAGCCCCTAGTCGCTACATGAGCGATTCGGGCATACAAAACAGATTATTATTTGAAGGTTTAGAGTTTGGCACATGCAAATTTACTCGGAACGGCAGGTAAATACCGCATATAGGTAGATATGGTGGACACTCATGGAAGAAACTTGGTTCAAGGAATTTGGATGCATAAGCAGTATTCCTACAAAAAAAATACACTTCCGTGATGATACGTGTTTGTCACAGTAGGTCATGTTTTTTGTCATGCATGTACATCCATGACGATTTTATGACAGAATAAAGATAGTCATACCTCTGCTGTCGTGGAAGTGTTCCATGACATTACCAAAATTATCATCACGGAAGTGTCCACTTCCATGACGATAAATCGCGCATCACAGAAGTGCTTTCGTCAAGGGTGACCGACACGTGGCTAGGGATGGCAATGGGGCCCCATACCCGCCAAACCCATGGGGATTTCACCTATTAGGGGGTGGGGATGGGCAAAAAACTTCCCCATGGGGATATTTACTAAACTAATTTATTCCCCATAGGGTACAACGGGGATGGGGATGATATTCTATTCCCTAGACGCAATACCCATCGGGGAGCTACTTTTTAACTATGACATTGCGGCCAACCTTAAAATATTCACAAATAAACTTGTGAAAACAAAAAAAAACTCTGAAGAAAACCTTATACCTAACCCACGTCCTCACCTCCGCCGCCCCCATGACCAAGAAGTGAGTATGACCTAGATCAATATTAGCAGAACACGAACAATGCAATTTATATTTGTTGATTATAGTATGTCACATTATTTATATGAGCATTTGTTCATGGGGATGGGGACCCTAATGGGGCCCCGTTCCCTAGTGGGGCATGGGTATGGGGAAATTTCATCCCCAGTCATGTAAACGGGGATGGGGATGGGATGATGGGGAATAGATGGGGATGGGGATGTTCTAGGTATACCCATAGGGGATTGTCCCCATTGCCATCCCTACACGTGGCATCCACCGTAACAGAACACCATTAAGCTATCGGGTCCGGTTTTGGATCCGATAACCCGTTAACAGCCCCAGCCAATGGGGATTTTCCACGTGTAAAATCATCATTGGCTGGAGGAAACACGTGTAGGCTCACCGTTAGGACAGATGTCGTCCACTCATTGGACCCAAGGCGCCTATGATACGTCGACATGTGGCACGGCCCAATAGGGGCCCATTCCTGTGAAAAGGCCGGCCCGTTTGACTTGGTCAAAAGGTGGCGGGCCGGCCCATGGAAAGCCTGTTAACGGCCTGTTCGCATATAGCCCATTTACAGCCCGCTAACCCAGGGCCCGTTACGACCTCTCCGAATTAGGCCCAGTAGCGTCATCTGGGCCGTCCAATATGATTCCTGCCCGTTTTAACTTCCGGCCCATGTGTGGCCGATGACTTCTTTCGGCCCATATGAGGCCATTTGTAACTCTTGGCCCATTAATGGCCCGTGGTGAAACTGGCCCGTAATGAACAATGTATCACTTTATACCCATTAAAGGCCCATTATTCCATTGGGCCATTTCCAGCCCAAGTTATCTTTCGGCCTTCTCAGGGCCCATTTATTCTTGGGCTCATTTGCAGCATTCGGTTACTTACGGCCCGTTACTGTCATTTTCTGCTTGTGGGCCAAATTCAGCCCGTCGTTACAGTCGGCCCGTTTGTGGACCATTAATACGTTGGGCCGGTTTTGTGTCAAAAAAACCCCGTTGGGCTGTTTTCATAGAGTTATGAAATACGGCCTATTAACGACCCGTTATGGTCCATGAATAGTACGGCCCATGATTGGCGAAATGATGATACGCCCCGTAGAAGGCCCATGGATCGTACGGCCCGTAGAAGGCCCATGGACCCTACGGCCCGTAGAAGGCCCATGGATCCTACGGGCCTTATAGAAGGCCAATGGATCCTACGACCCGTAGAAGGCCCATGGATCATACGGCCCGCAGGAGGCCCATGGTTACAACAGTCCGTGTGTTGCCATGCTTATTTTGGCCTAGTTACCAAAAATAGGCAATTGTGGCCACTGGAAAAACACAGAAAAAGAACTGCAGTGACTACAAACAAACAACTAAACAAGACAATAAGGAAATAAATAAGCAAGAAATTAACGCTAGCCTATTACCGCTATTACACATATTACATCCACTGGGCATCAAAGTTCGCCACCAGTGCAAATATAGGGAACAAAGCAGCATATGACATACACTGGCCGTCAAAATTGGCCACCAGTGCAAATTAACGCGGCAGCAAAATAAGAACATAACTAAAACAACTTCAGAAGAGCTCAAGAAACGTTATCCTGGGTATCCACCATGCTGGCAATAAGCTTAGCAAGCTTATTAGCTTTGTCCTATTTGGTGCTAAAATCCTGCAACGCTTGCTGTTGCACCATAAAGTATGCATCTGAATGCTCCAGGGACTTCCGCAGTCCTTCCGCTTCCTGCCGCAGCATAGCTGATCGATGTCTTTCAGCTTGTAGTTGAGACTCAAGAAACCGAACTGATTCAAACAGTGAGTTTCAATAGCTTGTGCAAGCGGTAGTGGCCAGTAACTCGAACACTAAACCAAGATAGAACTTTGGGGTTGTCTCACTGTCTTCAAGATAGTCTTCCTTAGCTGTTTTATCAGCTTTGTTGGAGACCAACAAGGATGTGTCACTATCCTGAACCTTATCTGCATTACTTCCTTTACCATTGCTTAATAAGGCACTCTTCCCAAATATTCTGTCAGCATTCTAAAAGAAGAAACAAGCAGACACGTAACAGGTTTAGCATGTACTAGTATATGAAACTCATTTTTGTGAACCAGTTCATTAGTAAGGTGGACAAGATTAAACTACCAAGTCTTCTATTGCCAAGTACTAGTCCATAATAAAAGCATCAAACAAACATATATCTATGTCTATGGTCACTGCATTGTCTTGCCAAATCAAAATAGAGACACGGTTCAAATCATATCAGTTCAAGACAAAGCAGCAGTGAAAGAATACAAAGCGTGGGAAACTACACTGCACAACAAGATTTCAGATGGGTACCACGGGTCTACATGTACGACAACACTATTAGCTCTATTGTGATGTTAGTAATATGCATGATATGAGAAGTCAACTTTATAGACAATTGAAATTGAAATGGAAATCAACAGAGCGATTGATAAGAGCAAACCTATTAAAGAAACATGCGTGAACATACCTGCGGTGCCATTGGAGTTTCGATTGGATCCTTCAATTTAAAAATAAGTTTAGATGAGTAAATACAGTGATACAAGAGCAAAGCAGTATGCACGATAGCAATCATAGTTAAAAAAGGCGCGCCTAGGGTCTAGGCGTTGGCAAAAACGCATTGCGCATAACTACGCTTAATCTGTGCATAACTGCGCATAGGCATGCGCTTTGGTTAGTAAAGCGCAAGGTGGTGGCAAAACGCACAATTAACGCCTAGCGCTTTTTTGAACTATGATAGCAATGGAATCTTAAATTAGAATAGTTGTTCTTCAGGTTTAGGCACTTGTTCTACATGAACAGAGTACAGTAAGACGCAAGAATATATTACTAAAAATAGAAAATGAGCTCATAGACCTTACCACATTCTTGGTTCGGGACCAGTACAGAACAAGGCGTTCCCAGTCATCGTCCAGTAAATGTGTCCCTGGAGAACGTAAGGGAATTTGATGAGTTTATTTGCCGGTGAAGTATGTTTTCTTCAGGTAATTCTGATACTGCCACCAAGCATTCTTGAAGATAGCAGAGGTATTAGCATAGGTTACCTCATCCTGAGTTTCCAAATCGGTCCTTCTCTATAGAGAAAAATGGGAAAATTTGCTGTATTATAACAATCATGGAGGTAGGATGTATGGGACAAAGCAAAGTAACTGCCATGAATAACATTACTTACACATAACTCCTGGACAAACACCTGCAACTAGCATTTTCCTTCATCTTCAGTATAATATTTCCAAGATGGGAAGATACGCACATATGATTTAACAACATCAAATGCGATAGATGCTAAACTACGACTAGGTGGTTGTGCTTCCTCCATAGGAATAGGCGTACTAACTGGTGGAGTTGGGGTTCGCCGTGGTAGTACTAGCCCTTTGGGCACTGGAGCTGCCTTACTAACTGCTCTTGTTTGGGAGCTCTGTGGTGGAGATGGCGCTGTGTCAACAAGAATTGGGTTACTATCTGGTTGGGTTGGGGTTAGATTGGGTGAAGCTGGTTCTCTGTGCATCGCAGTAGGGGTACAATCTGCGAGAGTTTGGGTTATGTGTGGTAGGGATGGTTCTTGTGCATGTACAACCGGGGTGCTATCTCCACCCAGAGGTAGCACTATTTTATTTGAAGACCGTGTTTTTAGTCCGCTAGATACTGGCATCACCCGCTTCAACTCAAATGGCTGATAAACAGGAAACATTGTATGAGAGACACATGCAATAGATAGTGTGGAAAAAAGAGGGCATGAAATAGTTGACATGTATATTGTTTAACTAAAATGGATAGCATGACATAATTTCACATATATGATGTCTATCTAAACTGGATAGCATAGCATAACATAATTCAAAGATATGATGAATAAATAAATAGGATCGCATGACATAATTCACCTACATGTTATCTAAGTAATCAGGATCACATCATTTAATTAACATATGTGATTTATATGCTAAACAAAGGGCATTCGATATGATGTCTGAACTAAGAACATGGTGTTGAATATTGTGTATATGATGTCTAACCTATGCAATGCAAGACACCATATGCATGATATGAGCAGTATAACCGTGCCAAGTTTGAGCATACACCTCGGTGGGGGAATAGGATTGGTCATCTGTCTCTGAATCCATCTCTGAGGAGCTATCGGGACCCAACGAGAGATCTGCTTCGACAGGTAGCACTGTCTGCTCTGAAGGCCTTGTTATCACTCCAGATTTTTCCATCTCCCACCCAAATGGCTGATTCATAGGAAGAGTAGTTTAATGTACAAACATTGTCGACAAATGAAAATGTAATGAAGAAAGGGATGGACAAGATATCATTCAAATATATGATACCTTGTTAAACAGGATGGCATTGCACATTTCACATATATTATGGCTGGCTAAAAGACATGAGACTGCATTATTCCCATATATGATACAGAAACTAAACAGGTGGCATTACAGAACATGTCTAAACTAAGCAGATGACATATATGATGTCAAAAGTAGGCACTGCAAGGCAACATATGCATGATATGACTAACATCATCATGCCAAGGTAGAGCAAACACCTTGGGGGGTAAATAGGAGTGGTCAGCGGCGTCTGAATCCGCCTCAGAACAGATATCTTCCCCTGGATTACAAGCTGGAGAGGGGTGGGGAGGATTGGCCATTGAACCCACCATGGAGCGATGTCTGCATGGCATTGTATTGTCGCGCAAAAATCTTCTCTTTTTCTCTACATGTTCAGCATGATTGTGTACAATATCTGACATGCATACGAAAAAAATATGGTGAGATTATGTAAGGAGAGCATGCAGAAATTTAGAGTGATGGTAACAACCAGTGGATAGATCCAAAAATAATGATAGCAGGCTGATGATTGCTTTAATTTAATAAAAAGACAGATGATGAATAATTTACTCTTTGTTTCCCACCCAAGATGAACAACATAGGCATACCCTAGGTGAACCAGATATTAGACAGACATATATTCATTGCTGCCTCGATATGTGCCCCACAACTAATTAAAACTCAAGTTTGAACATTAATTTGGAACTGACTTGGAGTCCAAGAGGTGAACAGGACGATAAAGTAGCAGGTAATTTTAAGCAATGCATAACATAAGCAGAAACAAAAGAGTGCGACCTCTCCTGTGGACCAGTGTACTCCTCAGGTTCATCTGCTGAGTCGATGATGGTGATGCCGTTGCAATGGGTGCCATGATGTCTGCAGGGAAGGAGATCTGAGGCGGCGAAAGACGGTCAGGAGTCATGATGTCTGGTTTGGTGGATGCTTCTGTCGATGGAGCAGCTCAGGTGAGGTGGACGACGTCGCGGCAGGAGCAGGACAAACCACACAAAGTTCCCTTCGACACCTACCTGTAACTAAAGTAATTCTATAAGGGCTCATTTGGCTTGCATGATTGTTAAAACGCAGGGATAGGAAAAACACTGGAATAGGATAGGAATGCACATGGTAAATGATAATCCCCAAGTGCAGGGAATCATCGTAGCAATTTCCAAAGGTGGAAGTGATAAGCATGGAGTGTCGAACCCACAAGGAGCTAAAGGCAAGATCAATATTCTCTCAAGTACTATCTGCCACTGATACGACTCCACGTACAACGAACGTTTGCTTCCAACTAGAAACGAGAAATAAAACTACGTTGTGGGTATGAAGAGGATAGCTTTATATGATATCGAAGAGCTAAAACATAAAAGTAGGTGCTGTTATCATAAAGTTAGAATATATTACTAAATATTATAAATAGCGAGTGTGGAATAATGATGGGTCGGTGTGCGGAATTGTCCTAGGGAATTGGTAACAAGACCGATAGTCGTCATTGCAATTTCATATGAGGGAGAGTCATAGCCTAACATACTTTCTCTTCTTGGATCATATGCACTTATGATTGGAACTCTAGCAAGCATCCGCAATTACTAAAGATCATTAAGGTAAAACCCAACCATAGCATTAAAGCATCAAGTCCCCTTTATCCGATACGCAACAACCCCCTTACTCGGGTTTAAGCTTCTGTCACTCTAGCAACCCACTATAAGCGAATCATGAACGTATTGCAACACCCTACAACAGGAATCCCTCACGCTTGCGCGACACGGAGGGAACCATAGGACAGCACCGAAATAAAACATACATCTCGTACAAATCTAGATCATCAATCAACCCAAGGACAAAAGATATCTACTCAAAACATCATAGGATGGCAACACATCATTGGATCATAATATGTGGCATAAAGCACCATGTTCAAGTAGGGATTACAGCGGGGTGTGGGAGAGTGGACCGTGTGAAAGAGATGAGGATGGTGATGATGATGGTGATGTTGATGAAGACGATCACCGCGGTGATGATTCCCCTCCCGATGGCACTCCGACGCCACCGAGAGAGAGGAGGATAGGTTCTCCCCCTTGTGCTTCCTCCTCCATGGCTTCCTTCCTCTGGTCCTTGGCCTTCATGGCGATGATGGCCCCTCCGGGATCCTCCTCCATGGCCTCCGGTGATGATGGCCCCCTCCGACAGGGTGCCGGAGAGGGCCTAGATTGATTTCTCGTGGCTACAAAGGCTTGCGGCGGCGGAACTTCTGATCTAGGTTATTTCCCGAAGGTTTCTGTATTTATAGGAGAGGTTGGTGTTGATTTCACGTCAGGGGGGTCTCCGGGCTGTCCACGAGACAGGGGGCGCACCCTAGGGGTGTGGGCGCGCCCCCCACCCTCGTGGGCAGCCCGGGACTCTTCTGGCCCAATTCCGATGCTCCGTGGTCTTCTTTTGGTCCATAAAAAATCATCAAAAAGTGGCACGTCAATTGGACTCCGTTTGGTATTCCTTTTTTGTAAAACTCAAAAACAAGGAGAAAACAGGAACTGGCACTGGGCTCTAGGTTAATAGGTTAGTCCCAAAAATCATATAAAATGGCATATAAATGCATATAAAACATCATAGATGGATAATATAATAGCATGAATACTTCATAAATTATAGATACGTTGGAGACGTATCAGCATCCCCAAGCTTAATTCCTGCTCGTCCTCGAGTAGGTGAATGATAAAAAAATTTTATGAAGTGTGAATACTAGCAGGTGCACATGTTTGGTGAATGATAAATTCTATGACCTTTTCTAGGATTATTATATGTCATAATAGTAGCTCATCTCATAAAACTTTTCATGATCAAGTAACAAGCTATTCACATGTTAAAGTATAGATCGTAAATTTCTTGAAAACTAACAAACAGTGCTCTTAGTCATCAAACAATTGCAATTCATCTTATTTTCAGGAAGGGTCTATGTCAGAGCTTTGATTTAGCAAATCCCACATACTCAACTATCATATTGTCTTTCACAATTTCTAACACTCACGTGATATTTATGGGTTCAAAGTTTTAATCGGACACAGAGAAAGATAGGGGCTTATAGTTTTGCGTCCCAACCTTTTACCTCAAGGGCAATGTCAACAATAATAACTCATGATAACTTACATCCAATTGGATATATATATCAGGATCTTTCTAACACAATGTGCTTGGCAAAGGATAAAATGTAAAAAGGAAAAGTGAAAATCACCATGACTCTTGCATAAGGTAGAAGAATAAAAGTAAAAGATAGGCCCTTCGCAGAGGGAAGCAGAGGTTTTCATGCGCTTTCAGGGTTGGATGCACAAAATCTTAATGCAAAAGAACGTCACTTTATATTGCCACTTGTGATATGAACCTTTATTATGCAGTCCGTCGCTTTTATTACTTCCATATCACACGATCGTATAAAGCTTATTTTCTCCCACATTAATAAGTCATACATATTTAGAGAGCAATTTTTATTGCTTGCACCGATGACAACTTACTTGAAGGATCTTACTCAATACATAGGTAGATATGGTGGACTCTCATGACAAAACTGGGTTTAAGGGGGAAAGGCAAGCTCAACATGTTCGGAAGATCCATGACAATATACTTTAATTGAGTTGTGAGAAAACATAAACCATTACGTTATCTTCCTTGTCCAACATCAACTCTTTAGCATGTCATACTTAATGAGTGCTCACAATCATAAAAGATGTCCAAGATAGTATATTTATATGTGAAATCTCTCTTCCTTCAATATTCTTTCATGAATTGTTCAAGTGACCACTTCTACGTTTGCTAACTTTCAATAAGTTTACTACCTATACTTATTATGTGTGAAGTCATTACTCCCCATGTTATAAGCATATGAAACATATATAAATTCATATTTATGACATTCAATTCATTCAACCATTTACTCATAGGATATACGTGAAGCACATGAGTAAATGACAAACTACTCCAAAAGATATGAGTGAAGAACACTGAGTAGTCAAATAATTAACTAGCCATGGGAGGATTCTTTTTCATTCAATAATTCAGATCCAATGATTTTATTCAAACAGAAAGTAAAAATGAAAATACGCTCCAAGCAAAACACATATCATGTGACGAATAAAAATATAGCTCCGAGTAGGGTATACCGATAGTTCTGAAGACGAAAGAGGGGATGCCTTCCGGGGCATCCCCAAGCTTAGGCGCTTGAGTCTTCCTTGAGTATTACCTTGGGGTGCCTTGGGCATCCCCAAGCTTAGGGTCTTTCCACTCCTTATTCTCGTCATATCGATATCTCACCCAAAGCTTGAAAACTTCAATCACACAAAACTTAACGGAACTTCGTGAGATAGGTTAGTATGATAAAGAGTAGACCATTCACTTTGGTACTGGAAAAGACAAGGTTCATAATTGTTTTCACACAATGCCTAATGTACCATATCATTTCTACAATTTATATTGAGAAGTATAAGCCATAGAAACTAGAAAACAAGCAAACTATGCAATGAAAACAGAATCTGTCAGAAACAGAACAGTCTGTAATGATCTGGACATAAACCATACTTCTTATACTCCAAAAATTATGAAATAAATTGGTGGACGTGAGGAATTTGTATATTAATCTTCTGCAGAAATAATAAACTCAAAAGAACTCTTCTGTAAAAAATGACAGCTAATCTCGTGGGCGCAAAGTTTCTGTTTTTTACAGCAAGATCACATTAACTTTCGCCCAAGTCTTCCCAAGGTCTTACTTGGCACTTTATTGAAACAAATGCTATAAAACATGATTACTACAGTAGCTTAATCATGTAAACACACAAAAACAGTAAGTGTGAATATTGGGTCATCTCCCAACAAGCACTTTTCTTTAATGCCTTTTAGCTAGGCATGATGATTTCAATGATGCTCACCTAAAAGATAAGGATTGAAAAATAAAGAGAGCATCCTGAAGAATATGACTAGCACATTTAAATCTAACCCACTTCCTATGCCTAGGGATTTTGTGAGCACACAATTTATAGGAACAAGAATCGACTAGCATAGGAGGGCAAAACAAGTATAACTTCAAAACTTTATGCACATAGAGAGGAAACTTGATATTATTGCAACTCCTACAAGCATATATTCTTCCCTCATAATAATTTTCAGTAGCATCATGCATAGAAACTTTGTTCTCATTCTCAATTGGAACCTCTTCCGAAATGGTGGAATACTAACTAAAGTTGACACTCTTCCAAATCCACTTTCATAAATATCACACTAAGATTCAACACCCTCCAAGACAGTGGGATCACTAATTCCTAAAGTTGACACTCTTCCAAACCCACTTTAAATTATAGTATTATTCATACTCCAAAAGATATAAGTGAAGTTCATGGAGCATTCTACAATTAATATAGACTAAACAATATCCAAGCTCAAAATATATAAGTGAAGCACACGAAGCATTCTATAAAACCATACTCAAACGATTTAAGTGAAGCACAAAGCGCAATTCTATAGGATCATACTTAAAAGATATAAGTGAAGCACATGAAGTATTATATAAATCAATGAAGAGCTATCTCATACTATCATGATTCTTAAAGAAAAATAAAAACACAAAGGACACAAATCATGTGAACAAAACAAAAACTAGGTATACCGATATTTGTCGAAGAAGAAAGATGGGATGCCAACCGGGGCATCCCCAAGCTTAGATGCTTGAGTATCCTTTGAAATATTTACTTGGGGTGCCTTGGGCATCCCCAAGATTAATCTCTTGTCTCTCTTTATTCTTCTCACATCGGTAACTCCTCGTTCTTCAAACACTTCATTCACAAAAACTTAAACAATAACTTGTGAGATCTGTTAGTGTAATCAAGCAAACTACCACTTTAAGGTACTGTAATTAACTCATTCTTTATTTATATTGGTGTTAAACCTACTGTATTCCAACTTCTCTATGGTTCATACCCTTACATACTAGCCATATATGCATCAAAATAAGCAAAATACACACGAAAAACAGAATCTGTGAAGAACAGGACAGTCTGTAGTAATCTGGAAGTTTAGTAAACCTATGTAACTCCTAAAATTATGAAATAAATTTGAAAATTTGAAAAATTTGTACAGAAGTAATGTGCAAAAAGTTTCAGACCCATTTGACCTACCAGTAAAAAATGTAAATTCATGCACTACAGCCAAAGTTTCTGTTTTTGTTCTGCACATAGTAAACAAGCAATCTTATCCTCCCAAAGCCAAAGGTTGGCACATTATTTTTTTAATACAATGGATATACACAAAGGGATAATTATTTACAGAGAAACTTCCATGAAAAATTCTACATTGTTTCCGTGAGCATGAACACAAGTGCTCAAGGTCGACCCTCACTTCTTCAATGCATAACTTTCCAATCACTTCTCTTTTTGAAAAAGTTTTTAGGCATGAGAGGCAAGTAATTTTTTTTGGTATTTTCATTCTTTAATTTTTTTTGCATGTTTCACCCACAACTAAACAGAAACAAAAAGGAAAAACAAAATCTACTTAGTGAAGAAAGCAAATAAGCATACACGAGAATATTAACCCCATGCTATTGCTCCCCGGCAACGGCGCCAGAAAAGAGCTTGATAATCCCCAAGTGCAGGGAATCATCGTAGCAATTTCCAAAGGTGGAAGTGATAAGCATGCAGTGTCGAACCCACAAGGAGCTAATGGCAAGATCGATATTATCTCAAGTCCTATCTGCCACTGATACGACTCTACGTACAACGAACGTTTTCTTCCAACAAGAAACGAGAAATAAAACTATGTTGTGGGTATGAAGAGGATATCTTTATATGATATCGAATAGCTAAAAAATAAAAGTAGGTGCTGTTATCATAAAGTTAGAATATATTACTAAATATTATAAATAGCGAGTGTGGAATAATGATGGGTCGGTGTGCGGAATTGTCCTAGGCATTTGGTAACAAGACCGATAGTCGTCATTGCAATTTCATATGAGGGAGAGGCATAGGCTAACATACTTTCTATTCTTGGATCATATGCACTTATAATTGGAACTCTAGCAAGCATCCACAACTACTAAAGATCATTAAGGTAAAACCCAACCATAGCATTAAAGCATCAAGTCCCCTTTATCCCATACGCAACAACCCCCTTACTCGGGTTTAAGCTTCTGTTACTCTAGCAACCACTATAAGCAAATCAAGAGTGTATTGCAACACCCTACAGCGGGAATCCCTCACGCTTGCGCGACACAGAGGGCACCATAGGACAGCACCAAAATAAAACATACAACTCGTACCAATCTAGATCATCAATCAACCCAAGGACAAAAGATATCTACTCAAAACATCATAGGATGGCAACACATCATTGGATCATAATATGTGGCATAAAGCACCATGTTCAAGTAGGGATTACAGCGGGGTGCGGGAGAGTGGACCGTGTAAAAGAGATGAGGATGGTGATGTTGATGAAGACTATCACCGCGGTGATGATTCCCCACCCGATAGCACTCCAGCGCCACCGAGAGAGAGGAGGAGAGGTTCTCCCCCTTGTGCTTCCTCCTCCATGGCTTCCTCCCTCTGGTCCTTGGCCTTCATGACGATGATGCCCCCTCCGGGGTCCTCCTCCATGGCCTCCGGTGATGATGGCCCCCTCCGGCTGGGTGCCGGAGAGGGCCTAGATTGATTTCTCGTGGCTACAGAGGCTTGCGGCGGCGGAACTTCCGATCTAGGTTATTTCCCGAAGGTTTCTGTATTTATAGGAGAGGTTGGCGTTGATTTCACGTTAGGGGGGTCTCCGGGCTGTCCACGAGATAGGGGGGCGCGCCCTAGGGGGGTGGGCGCGCCCCCCACCCTCGTGGGCAGCCCGGGGCTCTTCTGGCCCAACTCTGATGCTCCGTGGTCTTCTTTTCGTCCATAAAAAATCATCAAAAATGGGCACATCAATTGGACTCCATTTGGTATTCCTTTTCTGTAAAACTCAAAAACAAGGAGAAAACAGGAACTGGCACTGGGCTCTAGGTTAATAGGTTAGTCCCAAAAATCATATAAAATGGCATATAAATGCATATAAAACATCATAGATGGATAATATAATAGCATGAATACTTCATAAATTATAGATACGTTGGAGACGTATCAGTGAACAGAGCATTTGTAAACACAGGATTTCTGTCAACTTGGGTGTTTGGTTTACAGGAATTGGAAGAGCAGAGGAATGCAAAGAAACATGGCCAAAATAAAGTGAAACCATATGAAAGCGTGTACAGTTAGAATGTTATTCTGCCACTAATGCACTTGGTCTTGTTTTCATGCATAGGATTTTGAAAAGTAGGTCCAGGTGGATGTTTTGCTTCATTCCTTTCAACAAAATGCATGAATAGTTGAATAGTACAGTGCCATTGGAAAATTTCCTATTGCTATGTTTTTCCGTCGAACCAAAATAGCCCTAATGGATCGACATGAATGTATAGTAATAAGTGATGCAACAAGTGTACAACCTCTTTGCTGTAGCCGTGTCGACCTTAGCATCATTGGGTTGGTCGCTGAAGCAGTTGAGGCAGAGGTGGCTGTCGGAGGTGTGGAGGAAGATCTGAGGAATCTGTAGACGGCATCCAGGGCACTCCTCTGTTATGATGGATCGTTCTATCATTGGAGCAGCTCCGGTGAGCCGTAAGACGTCAAGGCTGACGCAGCACAAGACAGACAACGTCAATCTCAAGTGGGATTCTAATACCATCTCCAATAGATGATGTAAAATAGATGTAACATTTACATCACCAAAAACCACCTGACTACAACAAATGAGGTAAAAATTGTTGACTCTGAACTTAACTGTCGAAACTCAAATTTACTGTGGAATCTGAATGTTACTGTCAAAACTGAACGCAATGCTAGCAGAGAGGCACTTGACATGTAGTTTAGGGAGGGCCTGCAGTTCATCTTCAACCTGCACCCCCTTGAGCCGCCAGCCACCACCGGCCGAACCGCCGGCCCCAGCGTCACCTTTCCGCCCCGTAACAACTCCCCACCGCCGGTCCGCCGCCGCCCCGGCCAGCCCTCTAGGCCCCCCCGCCCCCACCCTGAACCCTAAGATAGATAGTGGGGTACCTCTTCGGCGAGCCCCCGTCCTCGCTGCGGGTGGTTCTTCCTTAACTCCGGCGAGCCCCCCCCCCCCAACCCCTGAAAATCGACTCACCCAAAAGTCGATTCAGTCGACTGAAGTGTAGCTAAATCGGAGCAAAGCAGCAACACGAGCGAGGGGGACAGCAGCAGCAGCCGCGCGACCGAGCGAGCGATCGAGCGAGAGCCGGAGCAGCAGCAGCAGCGAGAGCTAGCGAGCGACAGCTGGAGCAGCAGCAGCAGATCCGGCTGGTATGGACGCCACCGCCGATGGGGCCTCGCACTGGGGAGAGCCGTCGTGAAGATGTCGCCCGCGACACTGGCTTCAAGGTAGCCGCTCCATGGGGGTGCGGGATGGAGCACCGCCGGCGCCGGGAGGTTGAGTTAAGGAGAAGGTGCGATGGGATGAGTGTACAACCTCTTTGGTGGCGCCGAGTAGGCCTCGGATTCATACGAGGAGTCAGTGAGGATGTTGCGGTTCTGGTGGAGCAGGTTAAGGCGGCGCTGTGGGGACGAAGCAACCACGATAGACGAGGCGATCGTCGGAACAACTCCTTGGAGGTGGAGGACGGGGCGGCTGAACCGGCAGGACGATGAGATGGACGACGGATCCTCATCCGGGGAGGTGGACGAGGGACGTCGAGCTGTTGCGGTGGACGACGTCGTCGGGGGAGAGGCTCTGGCTGGGCAGCGGTGAGGTGGCGGACGGAGGAGGGTGGGGTTTCGCGGCTGGAGCGGAGAGGTTATGGCGCCCTGGGATTTCGAATGGCGAAAAGGGGGCGATGGGAGGGGGTGAACCATGACTTAGGGACGCGCTTGTCCAAAATGTAGGGTGTGTTAAAAAAAGTACCCCCCACCGATTTGAACTAGTGGCCCTTTCGGATCAGGGTTAGAAGGGGGATTTTGCGTGTCGCGATTTGGCAGCTGGAGGGAGTTTTCGCGCGCGTTGTAATTTCGGGATAGCAAGGCGCAGATTGTGAAGGCACCAGTTTTGGGAGCACGATATCTGAATTTTTGGGATATAACAAGACGCGGGTTGAATCTTAGGGACAAGCCTAACGTGTAGTAATATTGTACTTGTACGTACCAAATCAATTTGCACTTCCCTCAACCAAAAAGAAAACGAAAAAAAGAAAACTATTCACACCACACAAAGAGAGTCTTGCCCCGTTTTACTATACAAATGCTATTCAAAGCTACTCCCTCCTTCCATCTATATAGGGCCTAATGTGTTTTTCGATGCTAACTTTCACCAAATATTAGAGCAATAATATATGACATGCAACTTACACAAAGCACACCGTTAAATTCGTCTGTGAAAGGTTCTTTCAATGATATAATTTTCACATTGTGCATGTTATGTACTATTAATCTTGTCAATAGTCAAAGGCGGTCTTAAAAAACTCATTATGCCCTATATAGACGGAAGGAGGGAGTATGAATCCATGTTATGTCCAATTAAATTTTTTTGCTTGCTATATAATGCATGTAACCTACTCATACCAACATTTTAGTGCATTCCAAATGTCTATACTACCACTGCAATTCGAACTGAATTTGAATTCATTTCTCTATTTCAATAAGAATCTAAAATCATGATTGTTGCTAACTTCAACCATCATTCGTGTACTACCTTAATAACACACCACATGATTACTACAGAGATAGATATGAAGTATGTGTACTACATGAACTCGAATTCTATTTTTCTAATACACCTGATGTTGATTCCAAATAATAGTACATTTGATGTACTAACTATATATTCATAATCTAAACCATGTTCCATACGTACACCGTGTTTATCACACAAAGTATAGTGCCCCGCCCCCTACATTATGACAAGTATTTAGACCTGAGCTGCAAAAGCCACACATTAGCCCATTTTATAATCAATGTTCTATGTATTATATGTAGTACTAGCAAGATGGCCATGCGTTCCACAGAACATCAACATGATCAAGGGGAGGCCTAATTTGCAAATATGGAGAGGGGTGTGGGTATCTTTTTTCAAAATTGCCATAGTTTCCTTCCTATCCGCCAGATATAAATCGGACGGCCTATATTGCAGGATGGCAGGCACACCATCATCAACAACTCCATTTTTTTTATAAGAGTGGAGATAAAATATATTATATGTAGTATAACATGTTCATAACCACACCATGTGTATCACCGTTATATATATTCACACATGCGTCGATTTAAAACACTATGATAAATTCTTCAAATATCCGAATTCGCTTTGTATAATGAAGTATGATCTCTCACTAGTGCAGAACAGGCCTTTATCACCGGTTCGTAAGGGCCTTTAGTGCCGGTTCTGCAACCGGCACTATGGAGTGGAGACTAAAGCCCCCCCCTTTAGTACCGGTTCGGCACGAACCGGCGCTAAAGTGCCACCACGTGGCACGAGCCAGGCCCGGGTGCTGGTAGACCATTAGTACCGGTTGGTAGCACCAACCGGTACTAAATGTTTGGGGGGTTTGGTTTTAATTTTTATTTTTCCATTAATTTTGTGTTTTCCATTTAATTCTTTTTTGTTTGCTGGTATTTTACGATACTACATATTGTGCAAGTTATGCATATATATAAATAGATTTTCTCATAGAACTGATCATATATATATAATCGAATGTCTCACAACCACCATTAATTATTCACACATACACATGTATATATATACAATTTCTCCTACATGTTGCCTTCGTGCCTTCGGAGTACGATGACAAGGGGTTCATGGGGGCGGTAGCGGGTAATAGTATTCTCCTTTGGGATCTATGACCTGGTCGAGCAAAAATCCTGCTATTTCCTCTTGAAGTGCTCGTATGCGCTCCTCTGATAGGAGCTTGTCCCGCACCTCTTTGAACTGTTAAGAAGGAGATCAATATGCATGTGTATTAGTTGTGTGACTAGATATCGACAATCATGTAAGATTTGTGAATAGTGTTCTGGCAAACGTACCCAGTCCTGTCTATCAGATCTGCTCCTTTCGGACGCCATCATGCGAATGTTCTCGCAAACGTAGTATGCACACACTTCAGTCCCCGGTGCCTACTTTAGGGCCTTTACGACAATATAATTTAATCATATAATAATTAATCAAGCATGTTAATTAATTAATGGTATTGAAACAAGAATTGAAGAGATGGTAGCTAGCTAGCTAGTACTACTTAATTACTTACCTTGGGTCGATACCAACATAACTTTTGTCTCCATTTTCCTGGAGTCACCTTGATGTACTTTGTCCAAACCCTACCCGCCGGCAATGAAAATTAATAAAGGAGTTATTAAAAATAGTTCATATCAGGAAATGACGAACTAAATAGGCCGAGATATAGTTAATAATGATTGAAATAACGTGTCGACTATCCCCTTCACGATGCTGTAGTCACTATTTTTTTTAAGTAGTGAGTCCAGTACTTCAACTTTTCCTTCGTCAACGTTAGTGTCTAACAAGATCCAGTGGAAGCTGCGTACGCATACGTTTGCATGTATAAATTAAGCGGGCATGTGCATAACACTAATCAACTATAACCCTAAACCCTATACACTTATTAACATGTAGCTAGTAAGCAAAAACAAAATTTGTAGTACAAGACAGTGTGGCTCACTCGAAGTTGTAAGGAGGTAGTATATCTTCATTGCTATTGAGGCGCTTCAAGAACTCTACCTTGTTTTTCTCTACATCTTGTCTACACCATTCCAATTTCCATGTGTATTCATTAACGGTATTTGGGTCAATGAACCCAATGCCATAGCATCCAACTTTTTTCATTTCATACATCTTCATCCTGCATAATACCAAAGAAAAGAATATATAGTGAGGATATATAATTACAGGTAATTAATGATCAATCAATGAGCACTAGAGCTAACTTGAGACTTAAATTACAGAAAGAAATCACTTACAGACAATAGCAACTGACGATAGATTTGTCGAGTGCATCTTGATTGAATAACTGAAATAGTTCTGAATACTCAACGGACACAGCTTTCTCATGGAAGTAATGCTCCTCCTTGACATTCACCACGAGGGACCCTCGATTGGAAATCTTGGTAATGTTCATGTACCACTGATGCAATTCATGCATTCTCGTTGGGAGGTTCTTGACCTCGTCTGGCTCGACCAAAGGTTGGCCCCGGACATATTTCCGTTTTATTTCCTTCTCTCTAAGCGGAGACATGGGTTCGATCTCGAGGAGTTGTCCAATAGTGATCTTGAGCACTTCAGCCTGCATTATATGCTCCTCGGTTATTACCACATCGCCCAGCTCGGGAACGTAAACGGTTTGCCCACAATAATATTGGGCGCGCGTACTCTCATCTGTTGTTGGCACAACAAGCGGGGGGGTCGATTGCGCTGCCTGTTCTCCCAGCTGGGGAACGGTTTTCCCGCATTTTTTGACAGCTGCTTGTTGGCTCAAGCTCAAGCTCGCTTCTTTCTGTAGTCGTTCTCGATGTGCCTTCCTGATTTGGCGCTCATAGTCTGAGACAACAGGCTTGGGAGCTGGTGGTCTAGCCATACGAATGAAGTGGTCAATCTTTTCCTCAGGCGCTTTCTCCCTCGGCGGCGTTGCCGGTTTCGGTCGAGAATGAGCGTCCACCTCGGCCCGCACTATTGCATCGTTTTGCTCCTCGGTCATGTCGTAAGGCCTCTGAGGAAGAGGAGTGAGGCTGCTTCGACCATATTTATATCGCTTGTCTCCGCCTGTACTTTCTGTACTACCTCGAGTCGTACCGCTACGCACCATAGCTGCGGCGTGTCTCTTCTGCGATTGCTTAGGCGGCGGTGACGGCTGATGTGGCTTAGTTGGAGCAGGAGGAGTGGCCTGACGCTGTGCCGGACTTGAAGCAGGAGGTGTGGCCCGACACGGTGTCGGACTTGAAGCAGGAGGTGTGGCCTGACGCTGTGCTGGACTTGAAGCAGGAGGTGTGGCCTGACACGGTGTCAGACTTGAAACAGGAGGAGTGGCCTGATGCTGTGCCGGACTTGAAGCAGGAATCTGCTCACGTGTTCGTGGACTTGGAGGAGCGGGAGTCTACTGACACGATGGCGGACTTCGAGGAGAGTCGGCAGACGTGGTGTTGGTGGACTTCGAAACATGATGCAACCCTTTTTCCATAGGATGAAACGATGTATGGCCTCTCCCAGTGTTTGCTCATCATCACCTCCAGGAATGTCAAGCTCTAGCCCCGAATATGGGCCCACCACCTCATCAACCAAGACACGAGCATAGCCCGCTTGAATTGGGGCGCAATGGAAGGTTGCTTCGGGGGTAATTGTAAAAGGAACGGCGTTCGCCACCTTCATGGATATGTTCTTTATTTTGAAGTGTAGCTCACAGTTAGTGTTCTCTATGATGTCATCCACAGGGTATGTATCCAGCAGTGCGTCGCCCGGGGCGGAACCAACGCTGCTTCTCGGCAAGGATGGGACGGTGCTATCCAATGCTGGATGATCATCCGCTTGCTGCTGCCGCTGCTGAGACCCACTTTCTTGGCTAAGTGAGTCGATCTGCTGCTGCTGCTGCTGCTGGAATTTGAGTGCCAAGTCCGCGTGCCTTGCTTCTAGGCCTTGAAGGCGTTCCGCGTCCTGCTTCCTCTGCTCCTCCTCCAGCTTCCTCTTCTTCTCCTCCTCCATCTTTCTTGCACGGGTCCTGTAGTCGTCGTTCCATTCCGAAAAGCCCTCATACCAGGGAATAACGCCCTTGCCTCGTGTTCTTCCCGGGTGTTCAGGATTTCCCAGGGCGCGCGTAAGCTCGTCGTTCTCTCTGTTGGTCGTGAACACCCCCTTTCGACCATCTTCTATTGCGTCAAGTAACTTTTGTTCTGCTCCGTTTAGACTTGCCTTCTTCGAAACCAGGCCTGTCTTCGGGTCCAACGCCCCCCATGCGCATAGAACCAAGTTCTGCACCTGGGGGGGCCAGCTCCTAGTAACCGGAGTGACCCCTGCATCCTCCATCTCTTGCTCAGACTTATCCCACTTAGGCATTGCCACCGCGTAGCCACCTGGACCCAGCCTATGGAACTGCTTCTTTTTTGCGGCATTGGCCTTGTTATTTCTCGACCGTTCCTTAGATAATTCTGATTCCTTGAATTTCACGAAAGCGGGCCAGTGTTCTCTTTGCTTCTCCAGTGTTCCCTTGAATTCTGGAGTCTTCATTTCTGCAGCGAGGTAGTTGGCCCATACAGTTTTCTTGTGGGTGTTTAATGCAATTGCCATCTTCTTAAGAGCAGCGTCCTTGACTTTCTGCACATCTGCATCAGTGAAATAATCTGGTAGGGTGAAATGTTCCATCAGAGATTCCCAAAGCTTTTGTTTTGCTCTGTCGTCCACCCAAGTAACATCTGGGCGTTTAGTTTTTGGCTCTTTCCATTCTTGAATGGAGATCAGGAGTTGGTCCTTCATAAGAACTCCGCACTGACGAACAAACTTGCTCGCAATGTTCTTAGGCATGAGGGGTTCGCCACTAGCTTTGATGGAATCGATGTTGTACTTTACATCCTCCTTCAACTTTTTGCTCGGGCCGCACTTTGTCCTGCTGTCTGTAGAAGCAGATTTGCTCGATCCGGAGGGCTGAAAGAAGAAAGATCGATTCGTTAATATATCTTCAAATAAAAAAACATGTGATGATCACTAGATGCCTGCTTATATAAATATACCTCGCTGGTAGTCTTTGTTATTTCAAGATCAACATTGTATTCGTCATCATAATCATTGTCTGCATCATCATAATCATAATCATAGTTCATGACTTCATCAGCTCGGTCGTCGAGATCGAATATCTTATCATCACCCTCCCCGGTATTGTTCAGATATTGGGAGCCGTCATTTGCTTCATTCAGATCATCTGGCCTGCTAGGGCTGCGTATGATCTCGAACAGGGCCTCTTCTCCCTCTCTGCCGGTATTGTCCGCCATAGCTTTTATTTAACTAATACAAAATAAATATAAAACAATTTGGTATTCAAATTACAATGCATGGATGCAATCAATAAGGAAAAACTGAATCATATAGTACATAATATGCATCGTCTCGAATAATATATAATCTCGAATACATCGTCTCAAATAATATACAATCTTGAATACATCGTCTTGAATAATATATAATCTCGAATACATCGTCTCAAATAATATATAATCTCGAATACATCACTGGCTAGGTAGCTAATAAAGATCGAATACTATAGAAGAATCTAGGCCACTGGCGGTTCCTGGGCGCGGGCGGTGGACACCCAAAGACAAGGAACCATCACAGGATCATATCTCTGGTCATCTGCCCAAAGAACCTGCCAGGTATTGAAGAACCTGACGTCCATAGCAGCCATGTAGCGATGGACGTGCTCGTCCTCCTCCCTGACACGACGACGCACCACCTCCGGCGGGGTCGGGTCCCTCTGCACCGAATGTGGCCCACGTGAACGCCACCAAAGGAGATCAGGGTCGACGACGGGACCCGAGGCCGGGTTCCTCACCAAGCGTCGCGCCCCTCCAGGTAGCACCTCCCAGTGCCAGCCCGGTGGAGCCCCATACCGGACATGGGTCCTCTGAAGCAGGACATCGTCGCGAACGGGTCGACGGCGAGGATGCGGGCCGGGCATCATCGACAACAAATACTATATGCCGCAAAAGTAAAGTAACATTTTTAAATGATTGGATTGTGATTTCTTATATGCAAATTCTGAATTTTATAACTCAAATATAATAAACTAAAAGAACATTGACCATATCTAAAACTAACATTTCTAACATTTCTATAACTAAAATTGTATAACTAATTTTTCTTTAACATTTCTATATAACAAACATTTCTATAACATTAATACATAAAAACTAACATTTCTATATATATATCACATTTCTATATAACTAATATTTCTATAACATTAATACAGAAAAAACTGAAAAAACTAATAACTAATAACTAATAACAGAAAAACTAAAAACTAAAACAGAGAAACTAAAAACTAAAAACAGAATAAAAATTGTGTATGTGTGTGTGTGTATGGTGTGTGTGTGTGTATGTGTTTGTATGTGTTGTGTGTGCAGGCGACGGCGATGGCGAGCCAAGGCAACGGCGCCGGCGGCGGCTTCGATTGGAGGGAGAGGAGAGGGGGGACAGAGGCTCACAACGCGAGCGAGGTCGAGGCGACGACGACAGCGACGCGGGCCAGTGCGAGGATGGGGACGGGCCGGCGACGCGGACGGCGCGACGAGGATGGGGGCGGCGCGGAGTCGACGGGGACGGCGCGACGGTGGCGGCGACGGCGCGGGACAGGGCGGCGGCGATGAAGTAGAGAGAAGTGGGAGGAAACTGATAAAATTTTCGTAAACTTTTCTTATATGGGATGGTCCTTTAGTACCGGTTGGAGCCACCAACCGGTACTAAAGGTCGGTTTTGGCCAGGCCAAGGGGCGGGAAGTGCCCACCTTTAGTACTGGGTGGTGGCACCAACCGGTACTAAAGGGTGGCCTTTAGTACCGGTTCGTGCCACCACCCGGTACTAAAGGGTGCGCGCTGCCAGGCGAGGGGCGCAGAAGTTTAGTCCCACCTCGCTAGTTGAGGAGCGCCAGGACCAGTTTATAAGCCCCTACGCGGGCACTTCATTGAGCTCCTCTCAATAGCAGGCCTTCTGGGCCTACCTCTACTACTCTGCCTGTGGGCCTACTGGGCTTGCGGGCCGGCATCCTGGCCCAACTACAGGTTGGGTTTCTAGTCGTATGCAGGCCGCTCTGGCCCAGTAGTTGGGCTTTTTTATTTTCTTATTTTTTTTGCTTTATTTATTTTTGGTTTATTTATTTGGAGTTGTTTTTTGCTGTATTTAGAGTTTCTTTGGGAATATTTTTGCTTTAGGTACAAAAAATTACAAACTTTCTGTTAGTGCCGGTAGTTTACAAATTTGAATAGTTTACATTTTGAATTATTTGAAATTTGTGTGAATCACTAGTTTGTGAATAACTTAACTTTGAAAATAGATTTTCAGTGATTCTTTTTTCTGATGTTTAATATTAGTGTGTTTTATCATTATATTCAATTTGGTAATGCTTAGGTTATTTAAAAACTAAAATCCCTTTGTAACGGATGAGTTTTCGTCCGAAACCCTGATACTTCGAAAGAGATTGTCCAGTTTATACACGAAGTGCGTCCAGTTTTGGCGGTAACCCTCTCTACTTTTTTGCACATGCTATGTGGGTGAAATTATGATACCATGCCAACTTTCAACCTTTTCTGAGTTCATTTGAAATGCTTTTCAATTTCAGGGTCATTTAGATGAAAAAATCAGTAAATGCATGAAAGAATTTGTTTGCACATAAAATTTCTTCGCGTTTCAAATGCCAAAACACATAACTACCCTAACTATTAAGAGACTCCCTCCTGGGTGTGAAACACAGAAGAAAGTGATGATAGTGAAGCCGATCACATCCCAGATCTTCGGGTGTGAAACTTTTTCTTCACGTATGTCCCTTTGCGCCGTAGCCATGGAAAATCTTCATCATTTAACTGGATGCTCTGGTCAATATTCACTGTGAATGGAGAAATTTCATCAAACTTTTCATAATCTTCTGACATGTTTGTCTTGTCATCCACTCCCATGATGTTTCTCTTCCCAGAAAGAACTATGTGGCGCTTTGGCTCATCGTATGATGCATTCGCTTCCTTATCTTTTCTTTTTCTCGGCTTGCTAGACATATCCTTCACATAGTAAACCTGTGCCACATCATTAGCTAGGACGAATGGTTCGTCTGCATACACAAGATTGTTGAGATCCACCGTTGTTATTCCATACTGCGGGTCTTCCGTTACCCCATATCGTGTCATATTGACCCATTTGCACCGAAACAAAGGGACCTTCAAATCACGTCCATAGTCAAGTTCCCATATCTCCTCTACGTAACCATAATATGTTTCCTTTCCCGTCTTGGTTGTTGCATCAAAGCGGACACCACTGTTTTGGTTGGTGCTCTTCTTATCTTGGGCGATCGTGTAAAATGTATTACCATTTATCTCGTACCCTTTGAAATTCATTATATTCGAAGATGATAACTGGGACAGCGAGTACAGGTCATCTTCAATAGAGGCGTCATGCATGGTACGTGTCTGCAACCAGCCGGCAAAACTCCTGGTTTGTTCACGTGTAATCCAGTCATCAGACCGCTCCGGGTGTTTGGAGCGTAGAAAATTCTTGTGTTCGTCCATATACGGAGCCACCAAGGCGGAATTCTGTATAACTGTGTAGTGTGCTTCAGTGAGAGTGTGGTGGCCCCCACCCCCCGCTTGTTTGAAAAAATCCTAACGGCCCACCTCTTTGCCGTCCGCTAGCGGACGGCAAAGAGGCAGAAAGGCGGACGGCAAAGGCTGGCGGACGGCAAAGAGGGCACTTGCCTAACGGCAGGTACCCCCCGCCCGTTACTCACTTCGTCCTCGCCTCGCCCTTCTCCTCCCACCCCGCCGCCGCCGCCGCCGCCCGCCGCGCGCCGCCGCCCCGTCGCCCCCGCCGCCCCGGCTCCCCGCCGGCCCACCGCCCCGTCGGCCCCCCGCCCCAGCCCCCCGCCGCCCCGCGCCCCACCGCCGCCCCGGCCCCCCGCCGCCCCACGCCCCCCGCCGCCTTCTCCACCGCCCCGCCCCGGCACCCGCCGCCCCGCCTCCTCCACCGCCCCGCCCCGGCCCCCCGCCGGCCGGGCCCCCCGCCGCCCCGCCTCCTCCACCGCCCCGCCCCGGCCCCCCGTCGCCGGCCCCTCCCCGACCCGTCGCCGCCCCCCACAATGAGCCCCTCCCATTTTTTTCTGTTTTTTTTCTGTTTAGATAAGGTTTTTTAGTTTAAGTTTTTTCAGTTTAGAATAAATTAGTTTAGGTTATTTAGTTTAATTAGTTTAGGTTTAATTAGTTTAAATAGTTTAGTTTTAATTAGTTTAGGTTTTTAGTTTAGGTTTAGGTTAAGTAGAAGGGGGAAGAAGAAGAAGAAGAAGAAGAAGAAGAAGAAGAAGAAGAGGAGGAGGAGGAGGAGGAGGAGGAGGAGGAGGAGAAAGAAGAAGAAGAAGAAGAAGAAGAAGAAGAAGAAGAAGAAGAAGAAGAAGAAGAAGAAGAAGAAGAAGAAGAAGAAGAAGAAGAAGAAGAAGAAGAAGAAGAAGAAGAAGAAGAAGAAGAAGAAGAAGAGGAGGAGGAGGAGGAGGAGGAGGAGGAGGAGAAAGAAGAAGAAGAAGAAGAAGAAGAAGAAGAAGAAGAAGAGGAGGAGGAGGAGGAGGAGCAGGAGGAGGAGGAGGAGAAAGAAGAAGAAGAAGAAGAAGAAGAAGAAGAAGGGGGATGAGAAGAAGTAGAAGAATGAGAAGAAGTAGAAGTAGTAGAAGAATGAGAAGACCCCCTGACCCCCCAACCCCGACACTACACCCCGACTCCACTAGCCACCCCGCTCCTACACCTACCTGATCACGGTAAGTTTCTCTAGTGTTTTGCTTAACAAATGCATAAAGACCTAGATTTAGCTTTATTTCCTCCAATATGCTTACCATAATGACCTAGAGTTAGCTTATTTTCCTCCAAAATGACCCATTTTACCTAGGTTAGCTTATAAATGATGCAGTTCATCCAAGTTAGCTCAAAAATGACCCATTTTACCTACATTAGCTCCTAAATGATCCATTTTACCTACGTTAGCTTTAAAATGGCCCATTTCACCTAGGTTAACTCCAAAATGACCCATCTTACCTAGGTTATCTCATAAACGATCCATTTCAACTAATTTAGCTCATAAACGATCCATTTGACCTAAGTGAGCTAAAAAAACGATCCATTTCACCTAAATTAGCTCTTAAATGATCCATTTCACCTAAGTTAGCTCAAAAAGATCCATTTCAACTAAATTAGCTCTAAAATGACCCATTTTACGTAGATGAGCTCCTAAATGATCCATTTTACCTACGTTAGCTTTAAAATGACCCATTTCACCTAGGTTAGCTCCAAAATGACCCATTTCACCTAGGTTAGCTCCAAAATGACCCATTTCACCTTACTTAGCTCAAAAACGATGCCCTTCACCTTAGTTAGCTCATAAACGACCCATTTCAACTAAGTTAGCTCATAAATGATCCATTTCAACTAAGTTAGCTCATAAACAACCCATTTCAACTTAGTTAGCTCATATATGATCCATTTCACCTAAGTTAGCTCATAAATGACATATACTTCTTGTTCTAGTCTTCTTCTTGTTCTAGTCTTCTTCTTGTTCTAGTCACCTATTTCTAACTTTCTTATTTACCATTTTGCAGATTTCATTCACTTGATGGAAGCTAGCTTGCTATGATGGAGTGCTTGCTTTTCCTTTGATGAAACTTTGCATTGTATCTAGCTTGCTATCTTCATGACACTTTGCATTGTAATATATATATATGGATGGAACAATGTGTATGGATGAAACTGATGTGATATGTGATATGAAACTTATGTGCTGGATATGTGTTGGATATGTGCTGGATATGTGATATGAAACTTATATATTTTCTGTGCAAATTGTGGGATTTAATAAAAAACAGAAAAAACAGACAATATGCAGGCTCTTTGCCGTCTGCCACCGACGGCAAAGAGCTCTTTGCCGTCTGCCGCGGACGGCAAAGAAGCCACGTGGCAGCCAACTGTGCTTCCTGGGAGCTGACCCATTTGGTCAGTTTGCCTACAGTGGCAGACGGCAAAGACATTGCCGTCTGTGGCAGACGGCAAAGAACCTGCACTTTGCCATCAGTGGTAGACGGCAAAGAACCTGCCATCTAGTGACGTGTAGATGACATCATAAGGCGGACGGCAAAGACCAGAGAAATTTTGCCGTCTGCGGCGGACGGGAAAGGTCTGCCGTTAGCCACTTAACGGACTGACAGCGCAATTATTGCCGTCCGCCCTCTTTGCCGTCTGCCGCAGACGGCAAAGAGCCTTTGCCGTCCGCCGCCAGGAAGCAGACGGCAAAGCAGCTGTTTACCGTAGCCTTCTTTGCCGGAGCCTTTTGCCGTCCGCGGCTGACGGCAAAGGTCTTTGCCGTCCGCCTTTCGAGCCTTTGCCGTCCGCCATGGCAGACGGCAAAGTAGCTGTTTCCTGTAGTGACACGCCCAAGAAGCCAAGCAGGGTCACACAAAGATTCATCGTCACGTGCATCACGTCGATTGCAGAGCGGACCTCTAGATCTTTCCAATAGGGCAGGTCCCAAAATATAGATTTCTTCTTCCACATGGGTGCGCGTCCGTCAGCGTCATTCGGAACAGGTTGTCCGCCAGGACCCTTTCCAAAGACTACCTTCAAATCCTTGACCATATCATGTACATCAGCACCAGTACGGTGGCGAGGCTTCGTCCGGTGATCCGCGTCACCTTTGAAATGCTTGCCTTGCTTTCTTACGGGATGCCTGCTCGGAAGAAATCGACGATGTCCCAGGTACACATTCTTCCTACAATTGTCCAAATATATATTGTCGGTATCATCCAAACAGTGCGTGAATGGTTCTTGACGTAGAGTAATTGTGATCATTTTTACAGACTAAACATGGACAAGGTACAACCATCTGCCCGCTTGTTTGCCTCAGCCGCAAGCAGAAAAGTTTGCATGCCATTAATGAACACGGGAGAGCATCGGTCATCGTACAACCATTGTCGGCTCATCTTCATTACACAACACCGAATAGACCAAATTAATACAAGTTCATACATAAAGTTCATACAAGACTTAAATGCAACAAACAAATAACTCTCTAACTAAAGTATTTAAATGCAACAACAAATGCGATCAAGATCGCAACTAAGGTAACAATTGATACAACAGCATAATGATACCAAGCCTCACTATCAATGGCATATTTTCTAATCTTTCTAATCTTCAAGCGCATTTTCTCCATCTTGATCTTGTGATCGTCGACGACATCGGCAACATGCAACTCCAATTCCATCTTCTCCCCCTCAATTCTTTTCAATTTTTCTTTCAAATACTCGTTTTCTCTTTCAACTAAATTTAACCTCTCGACAATAGGGTCGGTTGGAATTTCCGGTTCACAAACCTCCTAGAGAAAAATATATATGTCAACTTGAAATGCAACAACTAGTTTTAAAAGAGAATATACCACATCCGAATCATAACAAGGACGAGGGCCGACGGGGACGGATATCAAAACCATGGCACTATGTATAACAAACAACACACGGGTAAGATAATTATACGAGTAATTATATATCCAAATCACACAAACATCAATTTGGTAATGTAAAACATTCATGAACAAGAGGCTCACCACAAGGTGGTGCCGGCGACGGAACGGTGCGGGCGATCGACTGTGGTTACGACGGAGATTTAGAAGGCACTAAGTAAACCACACCTACATATGAAAACTAAGTGTTAGTTTTGACCACAAATTGCATATAAATCAAATACTAGCACATATATTTTCTACCAAATTACTAAACTCATAAATTAATCACTATACAAAGCATTGCAAGAGCTAATCTAGCAATGAGAGATGAAAGGACAAAGTTGCTAACCTTTGTGATCATTTGAATGGATGGGGGACTTCAAATCTTGACAAATTTTGGGCAAAATTTGTGATGAGCTCGAGAGGAAGAGGGGAAGAACAGAGAGGAGAGGGGAAAGGGGAAGAACAGAGCGAGCTCGGGTGGACGAAGGGCTTATGTAGGACGACCTTTAGCACCGGTTCGTGCCATGAACCGGTACTAAAGGTGCTGGAGGGGCCCCGGACTGACAACATCCTGCCACCACTCACTTTAGTACCGGTCCGTGGCACGAACCGGTGCTAAAGGTCGGCCACGAACCGGTACTAATGAAAGCGGCTGGCTAGCCGTTGGAACCGGCACTAATGCTCACATTAGTGCCGGCTCAAAAGCAAACCGGCACTAATGTGCTTGACATTTGACCCTTTTTCTACTAGTGGCTATTCGTCTTTTACAGCTACACAATCCTCTTATCTTTGTAGCTAGCGCTAACTTTCTCTCGTGCATGCACACGCCCACATCCCTCTCACCCTCCCTTAGCATTCTCTAGCTACATCGCGCAAATTCGTCTTTTCACTTTAGGTCGTTTACCCACGGTGTGTGTAGGCCCCCCAACTCCTTCTTTACGGCACACATCAATCGATATGCCTCTCTAGCCAGGTGTGCCTAGCACAAACACAAGCTTCCCCTCTTCTCTTATCACCGTCCATGCCTCACTTCCACCACTCTTTTCATCGATCTCGTACTGGCACAGTCATTCCCCCTCGATATAGTATGCCTCTCGCACCACCTCCTAGATGCATCACTCTCTCTCTCTCTCTATCCTTCTCGCCGTGCCTCATTTTCTTCTAACACACACATGCATGTATACCGATCGATCTCCCAACATATACCTAGGTCGACTTTAACTATCCCCCCCATCGATCGACGTACCTCACAAGTTATGTCTCTCCTTTCTCTGACAAAGGACGATTGATCTTCCTATGTAGTTACGCCTGCTTACCACAGCCATATCGTCCCCCCTCATCATTCGTGCATGCCTCCTGACCCGTCTCTCACATGCACGTGCATAGACAGGCAGCCATCCCCTCTTTTATTGATATTGTAGGCGTGGCCTCCGTTTGTCTAGCAAGCCTACCCCACCATTTGTTAGAAGCAACTCCACTACCATCCCTCCAACACTCTAGCCCTGTCTCTCTCCCAACCTTATTCCTATCCTACACATATCCATGGATGTCGATCGATCTCCCTAAATACATGAGGTAGATCGATCTCCCCTAATACATGAGGTAGGCCTCTCTCCTCCTCCACACATATACCGGCCATTGTACCTCTATAGTTAATTAGGCCTCCCTCCCCCCCCACACACTGGTAGTCGAGCGCTGTAGGTAGGTATCCATGCCACAGAGACAAACTGCACACACAAATTCCAGTAGGCCACAACTCTATATCTTTGACATGGGCACACACAAATTCGATGGCACTCTTTATCGATCGCGCGCGCACACACACACACACACATTATCCCTCTCTTCGATTCCATGGACACCTCAAGCCGATGATACCTCCACTCTCTTCTCGTGGATCGCCCCCTCTGTATATATGATATATCCAGGACTCTATTTCACACACATTTCATATGTTACATTTTTTGATTGACCTCCCCCCCACAAAAATAAACTCTCACGAACCCACACACTATATCTCTCTACGTTTGTACTGTCGGGGAACGTAGCAATAATTCGAAAAATTTCCTACGTGTCACCAATATCAATCTAGGAGATGCTAGCAACGAGAGAGAGGGAGTGCATCTTCACACCTCTTGAAGATCGCGCAAACGGAAGCGTTACAAGAACACGGATGACGGAGTCGTACTCGTGGCGATTCAGATCGCGGAAGATCCGATCTAGCGCCGAACGGACGGCGCCTCCGCGTTCAACACACATACAGCCCGGGGACGTCTCCTCCTTCTTGATCCAGCAAGGCGAGAGGAGAAGTTGAGGGAGAGCTCCGGCAGCACGACAGCGTGGTGGTGGAGCTTGTGGTTCTCCTGCAGGGTTTCGCCAAGCACTACGGAGGAGGAGAAGGTGTTGGAGGAGGGAGGGGCTGCGCCAGGGGAAGGGGTGCGGCTGCCCTCTCTCTCTCCCTGACTATACATAGGGGGAAGGGGGGAGGAGGAAGCGCCCTATGGTTTCCCTAGGGGAGGGGCGGCGGCCACAGGGGAAACCCTAGATGGGTTTGGGCGCCCCCACCCCTAGGACACTTGCCCCCCAAGCCGGGAGGGGTGGCTGCCCTAGGGGAGGCGCCCCCACCTCTCCAATTTACGTGAGATGGGGTGGGATGGGCGCTCAGCCCCTTAGTGGGCTGATGTTCCCCCTCCACTTGGCCCATAAGACCCCCAACGCTTGCCGGGGCCTTCGAAACCCCTTTCAGACACGCTGGTCGTCACCCGGTACCCCTAGAACAATTCCGGACTCCAATACCCTTCGTCCAATATATCGATCTTCACCTCCGGACCACTCTGGAGGTCCTCGTCACGTCCGGGATCTCATCGGGGAATCCGAACAACCTTCGGTAACCACATACTATTTCCCATAACAACTCTAGCGTCACTGAACCTTAAGTGTGTAGACCCTACAGGTTCGGGAACCATGCAGACATGACCGAGACACCTCTCCGGCCAATAACCAACAGCGGGATATGGATACCCATATTGGCTCCCACATGTTCCACGATGATCTCATCGGATGAACCACAATGTTAGGGATTCAATCTATCCCGTATTCAATTCCCTTTGTCAATCGGTATGTTACTTGCCCGAGATTCGATCGTCGGTATCCCAATACCTCGTTCAATCTCGTTACCGGCAAGTCACTTTACTCATTCCGTAATGCATGCTCCCGTGACTAACTACTTAGTCACATTGAGCTCATTATGATGATGCATTACCGAGTGGGCCCAGAGATACCTCTTCGTCATATGGAGTGACAAATCCCAGTCTCGATTCGTGCCAACCCAACAGACACTTTCAGAGATACCTGTAGTGCACCTTTATAGCCACCCAGTTACGTTGTGACGTTTGCTACAGCCAAAGCATTCCTATGGTATCCGGGAGTTGCACAATCTCATGGTCTAAGGAAATGATACTTGACATTAGAAAAGCTCTTAGCAAATGAGCTACACGATCTTGTGCTATGCTTAGGATTGGGTCTCGTACATCACATCATTCTCCTAATGATGTGACCCCGTTATCAATGACATCCTATGTCCATGGTCAGGAAACCATAACCATCTATTGATCAATGAGCTAGTCAACTAGAGGCTCACTAGCGACATGTTGTGGTCTATGTATTCACACATGTATTACGGTTTCCAGTTAATACAATTATAGCATGAACAATAGACAATTATCATGAACAAGGAAATATAATAATAACCATTTTATTATTGCCTCTAGGGCATATTATGTACCTCTCTCACAAAACCCCATGTAGGTGGTGTACGTCTACAAGAAGAGAATAGGTGCACCGTGCACGAACTCACGCTTCATGCCCAGCCACACCCGCGTGGGTACACGATGGAGCTCGTTTCTGTACGAAATGGCAGCCCACGTGCTAATTTGAACGCGTGTAGCGGTTGTTTACCTATGGAGGTCGTGTACCACGCGTGCACGAAAAAAAGTTCGACTTGATGCGTTGGCGCGTTACTTTTAAACAAAGCTATATCGCTCAATGGCACGTACACAGTATATAAATCAATTTTTATGGATAAAAAGGTAGTCCGCTCCACTATATACAATGGAGCCTTCCTGCCTGGTTTGTGTCTCTTTAGAGTATCTCACACAAGGCTGCGGTGGCCTCTCTCTCTCTCTCACTGTTGGTCACTGATCCGGCCGCATCCCGTCCGCCTGCGGAAAGGGAGGAAGTGCATCGTTTCTCCGTTCTACGGTGCCGAGGCAGCACGTCCCGATCTGCGGTACACACCGTTCTCTTTGACCAAGCTCCGGTGCGGTAGGGCCTACGCCACCTGCTCGCTGACGCAGTATGACCAGATTCCGCCCGCCGCCACTCACCTATTTACATCCCGATGACCTCCAGGTATCCCCTCCGGCCTTGCTCCACTGCCCGTCTTCCCACGTCGCTGCATGTGGATCTTCCATAGTTCTTTGCCCAAAACGTAGCTCATCCGGTGTACTTTCCATATTACAATCTCGTCCTCACACCGTTTTAGACAAACACAACCGTGTTGTTATCTTCCCTTAGTACAAGGAATATGCTTATTTTTTTTCGTCGCATGTCTCATCAACTATTATTGGCCAGTAATTGTTTCCTTTCTACCTCTTTTTTGCAAACAGGGCAATCCATTTCACCTCGTTGCTATTGTGACCTTTTGGTGAACTGCACAAATCACTTTTTTCTTAAGAGTGTTTTGTGCAGTTGTACTAAAATGTCACACGGGCAACGTCTCTACATTTTAGTGCGACTGCACAAAGGGACATTGGTTTTGCTTTATCCTCCCCATCCAACTCCGAGCCTAATCTTCTCCAACTAGTTAGTCTTAAGAGAGACTACAAAGGTGACCGGCTTCTTTTTGTGTGTTTATTGTTTCATCAGTAGTCCTCTATTATCGTAATCACACTTAATATCTTTGGAACAAGGAAGCTTAGCTCTATTTTAGTGGAACTGCACAAAATGATCGAAATGTTGCATGCTCCAGACAGCTACTTTTTTTCCCAACATGCCTTGTTGATTTAGACAGAGCTAGGGGGACGTTGCTGCCAATGAAAGCATGGATCAATTTTAATTTAACACCTTCTCACAACTTTGTCGTCAGTTGTGATGTAAATATTAGCTCTGATCTGCTAATAAATGAGATGCATTAGCAAGGAAGTTAGTTTTTTATTGTTTCCAAAAGAGCATCGATGGCAAGAAACGTAAAACAAAAGATGAAAGCTCACACCATTGTACAATTTCATGTCGCTGGAAAATTATTTGTATAGTACGTTAATTATGTAAACAAATGCTGGAAGCTTGATAGCATTGCCAGAAGGCTCTTCAGGATCCGGGTCCATGTGCCATGCACAAAATTATACTCCTTCGTTCCTAAATATTTTTCTTCTCAGAAATTTCAAATGGGCATATTTTAGAGTGTGGATTCACTCATTTTGCTTCGTATGTGTACTCCCTCCGTTCCTAAATATTTGTTTTTCTAGATGTTTCAACAAGTGACTACATACGGAGCAAAATGAGTGAATCTACACTCTAAAATATGTCTATATACATCCGTATGTAGTAGTCCATTTGAGTCTCTAAAAAGACAAATATTTGAGTAGTCACTCGAGTGAAATCTCTAGACAGACAAATACTCCGGAGTATATTTAAGAACCGAGGGGGTAGTGCACAACCGCATTGGTGGCTCAGCCCGGTCGTTGCGCCGCATTAATAGTGAGTAATGAGAAGTCAAATCATAAGCCCCACCTTTCCCACTGTAAGTTGCTCGGAAGAAGCAACCATCAATACGCTCTTCTTTGAATCTGCTCATACTACTCCATCCGTCACTGTTTATAGAGCGCGCTTCAGAAAAAGAAAAAAATCTCTGGGACCAAGGCGACTAGCGATCGGCCTGAAAAATAGCATTGGTAGTTATAGCAAAGCGTCTATTACTAGAGGAAATAATGCGTACACACATGCATGCAGTGCTTCCACCCCGGGTACACACATGCATGCACTTACTCCACTCCCTAGTAGTACATCGAGAGAAAATTGTGGACTTGATTGCGGTTACCACGCCCTAATTAATTGAGCAGTAAACCAAACGTGTCTAAAGTCTCTCTGGTGGTGGAAATGCATTGAGAGAAATGCATCATAAGGAAGCGTGCCCTGTAAACTGTGACGAAGGGAGGAGTAGTATGAAGGTGCAAAACCAAATACGCGTATGGCCAGTCGGTCAACGCACCTCCTCTTGGCATATCACTGACATGTGGGACCGGAGTGAGAGCAAACTGATCTCAATTGACGGCAAAATGGTTAACCCGCCGTTCCTTGAGAGAGACGAGGAGCGAGAACAAACAGACGGGCTCGCACGGAGGCCAAGATATATTCGAGCATGGTTGATCGATATCATCATTACATGTTGGGCTGCCGTTTTCCACCCTTCACCGGAATAAACGTGTACTTTATCAGAGATAAAAAATAAAGAGTACAGACGCTCCACCATGCGGTTCTAGTAGTAGTACTACTCATACTAATAAACCTTGCGCTTGGCTCTTCGCCTCTTCGTGAAGTCGAACAATGTTGGTACTCCACATGTTGGGTACTACAGTGTATGCCTCTGACAATCTGACACCGAATGGACTGATGCATGTCCACCTCCTGGGCGAGGGTAGGTTGCCTTAGTCAAAAGGCGTAAGCGAGCTTCACCTTGTCCTGCAAGCTTCTCCTTGTTCTGTGAGTTTAAGGGACACACCAAAAAGTAGTGCTAGTCCATACACCCTCCTTTCCGGTTAATATGGCTTAATCTTTTTTGCGGGTAAATGAGAGAGCTTTATTCATATATAAGCATTCTTAGGACACTCAGCCAAGACACTGGTCACTAGGAAGCGACGTACCCCGCAATAAAAGAAGTAGGAAGTGAGGTGTTTCATCAAGCCAGCTCTCGGCCACATTCAAAGTGCAGCAAGCACGGTTCGCGCGCCGCAAGGTTTGCTGACCTGTTTACATGCTGAATAACAAAAAAAGAGGAAATATTACCGAGCGCTCCTATTTGTAAAAGGATATGAGCCAGAATTAAGCGGGAATTGTGGCGAGTGTTCCATGCAATCAACTTCCATTATCACATGCGAGAACCCTCGAAGAGAACCAAATGTGTTGAAGATTGCTTTATCACATTTTAAAAATATAATAAGAGTGCAGACGCTCCTCCATCCGGTTGGTTGTAGACTATAGTAGTAGTACTAGTACTAGTCAATTTTGCGCTTGGCTGTTCGCCTCTTCAGGAAGTCGAACAATAATAGTACTAGTATAGTGTATGCTTCTGGCAATCTGACACCGAATTAACTATTGCACGTCCACCGCCTGAGCGAGGGAGAGCTTACATTAGTCAAAAGTTTCTCCTTGTCCGGCGAGCCACTGCGCGCAAGCTTCTCCCGTCCTACAAGCTTCTCCTCGTTCGGCAAGTTGACTGGACACAGCAAAGTAATGCTAGTCCATACTGCCTCCTCTCCGGTTAATAAGGCTTAATTTCAAACGAGATAAATAAACTGTCTGTCACTGTATATTTGTAAAAATACGGTCAGTGGACTTCATAATATGCTCATTCCACTCAATATATACATTTTCCGGTGTATATACGGTCACTAGCTCAACCTGGCAGAGTATGTGTGTGCATGCACGTGTAGGTTGAGCACTTGAGCGTGACCATGTGTGTTCTGTCGTGTGCTCGGACATGCATGCATTAAGGGCATCGCGTGCATTTTTGCATCCATGTGTACGTGCGACTATTGCATACACGTAGGGGGAGTACGTATAGGGGCCACTAGGGAGCAGTCAAATCACACAATAAGTTAGTCGGAAGAAGCAACCATCATTTCACTCTTCAATGACACGTACGCAATATAAAATGGTTGATATGGAGAGAAAAAGAAAACCACTATATATACACTAGCACGAGCCTAAGCTACAAGCCTGCTTTCTTGGGTTTCTCTCTTCACAAGCATAGAACGACGGTGGCCACACCGATGGTCACATATCCGGCCTGATCCCGCAACTGGGGGAAGGGAACAATGTTCTGCGTAGACGTGGTCGACATCGGCGAGGGAGAAAATCCACAGTCGGTGTGTCCCAACCGGGGGTCACCGCGGTATGGGCCGATGCCGCGTCCCAACCACCCTTCTTGCTATAGCCCGACGTCCCAGGTATTACATCTTCCTTTTGGAGTCAACTTGCTCCACTACCGCAGCTCCCCACGTAGCTCCATCTCCATGTCGATCTTTCTCTACTTCTACCGGCTTCTACGTACTTGTGATGAGTTTATGTCTCATGAACTAGTGCTAGTACTATTATTCTAATCACACTTCTTCAATATCTTTGCCATCAGGGATGCTCAGCACAATTTTAGTGGAACTACACAAAAGCATCGTATGATCCGAGGGTGCCCACCGTCTTTCCTTCGACAGGTTCTACCTAGCCAGGAAATTAAATAATGTTTAGGGTTTAGGGTTTAAGTCGTAGTGACCCCATCAGTAGTTTTTCTTTCGTACACGCTCTCACAACTTTTGTCTTTAGCTGTGAAGTAAATATTGGCTATGATCTGTGAATCGTTGAGATGCATCAGCATGCGTGTTAGTTTTCCTTGGTATTTGATGGAATGTTGTAACGGGGCAACCTTGGAGTAGGAATGAAAATGGAGTGGAAAGTTTCCGTTTTTCCGGAGAGAAAATGGAAACGGAGAGAAACCAACGTTTCGTTTCGTTGGATCGCGCGATCGAGCAAAACTAACGTTTAAATCACGTCTCTCGCGTTCGTTTCTCACCCTCCTCCACGGCTCGACCCCACACAGTTGCTCGGCATGCCACTCACCACAAACCGAGTATACGATAACTTTCCCGCCTACTTGTCGATGGATCGCGCCATGGAGTACTAGCACTACTGGAAGAGATTGACGAGTTGGGGGAGGACAACTAGCTATAGCACGGACTCCCAAGAACTTTTTACATGCATGTTGTGGCCTGCTATTGCGACCTTTGAACGCGGAGCAGTCGCGTGCACCAGGAAGCGGCGCGGGCGACGCTCTCTCGGCCGGCACGCCGCTTCAATGCCGGCGCCAGTGAGTGGTCGCGTCCGCTCTGGCCGGGCATGAATGCGGCACTGACTGTTTCGGGCGGGAAGCACGCGCGTGTGATGAAGAGGGTTCGGGTTGGTCAGGAGCGGCCGTGGCAGCGGTCCGGACGCCCGCAAACAAGAGATGTTGTACGTTAATATTGCTGCGTATATAATTAACAACGTAAATAATGTGCCAATTGGACAAATATGATTGGAGATGGAGATGGAAATGGAATTTTACGTAAACACGGATATGCATGTCTATGTCTATGTGTGTGTGTGCGATGACGCTCGCGACCTGGAAGCGGGGGCGTGTTTTTTATCGAGTTTCCTTTCTTGGTACGTTAAAAAATTGTCCACCGGTTTTCGCTTCTTTTTTCTGGGAACGCGCGTATTCTGTTTAAAACCATCACTATGAAGAGATTTTTTTAACTCCATTATAGCCTCTTGTTTGATAGAGTTTCTCGCGTCTCACTCTCTCACCCGCTCCATATCAAAACAAAATGACAGTGTCCACTCTATATCTCTCCTCACCGGTGGTCAAAGATCCTCCCGAATGCCGTCCCCTGCGGGAGGTGAGGAGGTGCAGCGTTGACGTTGTCGCCCTCGGCGATGGAGGAAGCCGATGCGCATCGTCCTCTCGGAGCCGGCGCTGGCGCGGACGAAGGTCCTCCGCGCCCTTGTTCGCTGCCGTCGTGTGGGCAGATCCCGCCCGCCCGCCTACGCGACATCTCGCCCACCTTAGGTATAACTTCTTGTACTGGTCCAGCTCCCAAGGTCGCTGCATGCGGGTTTTCTTCTATGCGACTACTCCCCAGCTCCCCAAGTATAGTAGCTAGGGTTGGTCGGCTGGTGCAACATCACCCACTATTATAGAGGAAATGCCACTCGAAAAGTTGTCCTGATTTATGCCTCGGTGGAGGTATACATGTTGTTTCGACAAAAAGTACATGCTGGTTGTGCGGTCATTGTCCATATGCTCCTATTGCTGCTGCTAATCTAATACTATCACTGGTTAAATGAAGAAATGCTTTTTTTCTTGGGTATCCTGGTTTAGTTCCCATCAAGATAATCATGATGATTCTGTTTGTTGGTGTACTTTTCATTAATTCTTATTGACAATTGAGATGTCGTTGTTAATCTTGTAAAAAAAAGCAACAACACTATATCCCTTTTTTATATTTTTGGAAACAGGGATGCATATCTCCATACCCGGGCATGTATTCCTGTAATTTTATTTGTCGAGCTCCCCTGTAATTTTATTTGTCCAGCTATTAACTTTGATTAAAAAATGGTGTGGACTAAAAACCAGGATGGACGTAGTAGCCCTCCATTTTTATTTACTCCGCATATTAGATTTGACTGAAGTCAAACTTTGTAAAGTTTGACCAAGTTTAGGCTGAACAAAACAAACCATAATTATTAGAGAGGGCAAACTGTACGTACTCTCAAACATTTCCGATAATTGAAATTAAAATTCTTTATTTGTACACACTCTCACACGTTTCCGATAATTTGGCGCATGTGTGGTTGTTCACTCAAGGGAGGGTAGTGTACCGCACATGAAGGACATGAAGTGCGACCAGGACGCGTCTATCGTTACTTCATCGGAGGTACTCCCTCCCTTCCTAAATATTAGTCTTTAAAGTGGTTTGAAATGGACTACCACATACGGATGTATATAGACATATTTTATAGTGTCGATTCACTCATTTTGCTCCGTATGTAGTCATTTATTGAAATCTCCAGAAAGACAAATATTTAGGAACAGAGGGAGCAATAGTTTTCTTCACTGGTACGTAAAATAAAGAGTTTCATTTCGTACTTACATAATTTAAAATGATTGTTATGGAGAGAATAAGAAAACCACTCCACTATATATTAGTCGTATATACACGAGTACTATATGGACACAGCTTCATTTACTTTAGTGCACCTGCCTTTGGGTTTATGACAGGTGGGCCCAAAATGTGGCTGGCCCACCTGTCATACACCCAAAAGCAGGTGCAGTTAAGGCACCGGAGCTCAGTCCGTACTACAGTATATATATAAGCTGGAGCCTCAGCGCTTGTTCGCTAGGGTATGCACTCTCCACACTATCGCCGCACTACATATATATACACGCTGGAGGCTCAGCGTTCCTTTGCTAGGGTTTACTATATTCACAGTCTCTCACCCTCTCTTCACCAGATCTGAACAAGACTGCGTTGGCCTCTTGTCTCTCTCTCCCCCCTCACAGCTGGTGAAGGAGGCGTCCAGATCCCGTCGCACCGGGAAGGGGAGGAGGTGCAGCGTTCACTCTATCGCCTTCGGCGAGGGAGGCAATCCACTGCCGGCTGCACAGTTCTCTTTCACCCAGCGCCTGTGCGGGAGGGCCACCGACCCCTTCTTCCTCGCTGTCGTACGTAGTGTGGGCAGATCCGGCCTCCCGCCGCACGCCTTGCCACATTCCGACGAACCTAAGTTATAAGTTTCTTTGAAACCGTCGTTGCTCTAGCTGCATGTGGATCTTTTTCGATGTGTAGTCGAATCTAGGGCTTGGTTCAAAGAGGAAACAAGGGTGCGGTTGGCTGGAGCATGAATGTAGGACGTGGTTCAATGAGGAAAGGAGGGACGAAAAGTAGTATAGACTGGCTATCCAGCTGCTTTGTTGGTCGAAAAGGGGAAAAGGGGGTAACCCAGTACACACATCTATAAGGAACCGATCTCTTTGTTGAAAAGGGAAAGAAACTGGGGGGTCGGGTAGTTTGTGCAGGACTAGATTTGCTGCCCTCACATAGGAAAAAGGTTCAAAGAGGACAAGTATGGGACCAACGCAGATATGCTGCTTGGCTACATACTCGGCATCACCCATTTATACGAGTGGACGCACATGGTGCTGGCATGTCCCATACAGCTATTTTGCTATTGTTAATCTAAGAATGCCGCCGGAAAATTGAAGCAATTCCACTGTTAAAAGTAAATTACATTTTTTAACGAATGTTGTTTTAAGAGCATGTCTCTGTTAATATGAATCAATTCAACCGTTTTAGAAATGCTACTATTCTACTTTGTTTTCCATCAACATAAGTTAGATGCTTCTTTCTGTCACCATTTGTTTCATCCTCCTTTTTTGCCTCTGTTAAAACAGGGGTATCTATTCAACTTGTTGCTATTGCGACATTTTGCTTCTCTATGCGAGACACTTTGCTCGATTTCAGTGCAACTACACAAAACGAGATTGGATTTCCTATTCGTGTTGGCAGATTCGTACGTGACCTTGTGTGCGTCATGACAGGTTGGTACTTGCCTTCATCCACATGATCGTGCAATGCGTTTTGAGATGCTGTGCTACTTGTATTGGTACTATTTTAAATAAATGTTGAATTGAAGCTATTGTATTGGTCTCTTTTCCCATTACGTAGTGAACAAAAATGGTACGAACCCAGACATGATGCTTGTTGCTTTGTTACAACAATCACTGCATCACCCCCTTTATAAGTAGATGGAAGCACATGGTGTTGTTGTGCCCACTCTCCCCTAGAACTGTTTATGCTTTTTGTTAATCTAATGCCGCTGGTAAAATTAAGCAATGCCACTCTCAGAATTAACTACTGAATCTTATTTCAAAACTGCAACACTTGTTAGGGATTGGCGGGATTACCATTTTTGTGGCCGCATGTTTCATCCTCCTTTATTAGCCAGTAATTGATTCCTTTTTTGCCTCTGTTTAAATAGGGATATCTATTCAACTTCTTGCTATTGTGACATTTTGCTTCGCTACGCGAAACACTTTGCTTCATTTCAGTGCAACTACACAAAACGAGATTGGATTTCCTATTCGTGTTGGTAGATTCGTATTTTATCTTGGTCTTCTCATGAAAGGTCAGTACATGCCTTCATCCACATGATTGTGCAGTGTGCTCTGAGATGTTGTGCTACTTGTATTGGTACTGTTTTAAATAAATGTCGAATTGAAGCTATTGTATTGCTGTCTTTTCCCATTAAGTAGTGAAAAAATGGGACCAACCCAGACATGATGCTTGTTGCTTTGTTACAACAAACTCTACATCACCCCCTTTATAAGTAGATGGAAGCACATATTGTTGTTGCGCCCACTCTCCCCTGGAACTGTTTATGCTTTTCGTAAATCTAATGCCGCTGGTAAAATTAAGCAATGCCACTACCAGAATTAACTACTGAATCTTATTTCAAAACTGCAACACTTGTTAGGGATTGGCGGGATTACCATTTTTGTGGCCGCGTGTTTCATCCTCCTTTATTAGCCACTAATTGATTCATTGTTTGCCTCTGTTTAAATAGGGATATCTATTCAACTTGTTGCTACTGCGACATTTTGCTTCGCTACGCTAAACACTTTTGTTTGAGGAGTGTTTTCTGCAGTTCAACTTGAATGTCACACCGGCGATTTTGCTTAATTTTGGTGGAACTGCACAAAAGGAGATCAGATTTTCATATATCTATTGGGATTTCATTCAAATCCTCCTCCCGAGCTGTTTCAAATCTTGGTCAACAGAGGCCAGTACCGACTTTCATCCACATGATGGTGCAGTGTGCTTTGAGATGTTGTGCTACTTGTGTTGGTACTGTTTTGGATAAATATTGAATTGAAGCTATTGAACTGCTATTTTTTACCATTAAGTGAGCAAAAATTGTTCTAACCCGGACATGATGCTTGTTTCTTTGTTACAACAGAACTCTGCATCACCCCCTTTATAAGTAGATGGAAGCACATGCTGTTGTTGCGCCCACTCTCCCCTGGAACTGTTTATGCTTTTTGTTAATCTAATGCCGCTGGTAAAATTAAGCAATGCCACTTTTTAGGGATTGGCGAGATTACCATTTTTGTGGCCGCATGTTTCATCCTCCTTTATTGACCAGTAATTGATTCCTTTTTTGCCTCTGTTAAAACGAATCAGTCGCATTGTTTTAGGAATGGTACTATCCTGCTTTGTAGTTCTTTCTACATGTTTAACCAAGGTATTGTTAAGATAATGTCTCTGTTAAAATGAATTAGTCGCATTGTTTTAGGAATGGTCCTTTTCTGCTTTGTCGTTCTTTATACATGTTGAAACAAGGCATTGTTAAGATGATGTCTCAGGCAATATGAATGAATCACACTGATGGAGAATTGCTACTCTCCTGCTTTGTTCCCATTAAGATAAGGTAGATCAGTAGATGCTTTTCTTTTGGGAGTACAAGTCATCAACCGTTATTTCTCAGTAATTGTTTCCCTTATAACTATTGTTGCTTCCAGGGATATCAAAATTAAATCTCGGTTTCATTCCGACTTTGATTTTAGTTCAGCTGCACAAAAGGAGCCAATGTGTCCAAGGCAAAATGCTGCATTACTCGGTCCAGTTGGTCGTTCCACCTTGTAGAAAGAAACAGTCACTATTTGCGCTACATTACAGAAGGAATGACCGAGAAGATTTACAGAGTATTATTAGACACTGGTGACATGGCTAGTCTGCAGAGAGCATAGATAACTCTACAACACGTGGAGTGCACTGGGTAAAAAGTGCCCAAACAAGTACAAGAAGCCGTGACAGGACTCCACGATCATAGGCATTACATATATTGAGTGGGAAAAGCTTGTCAAAGTATAATCATTGATGTTAGCAAGAAGACATTAGTTTAATATATTGGAATTGGAAAACCTTGTCAAAATTTGCTGATTGATGTTAGCCAGAAGACATGCATTTGATATTTTTGAGTGGGACGCCCTTTGCTGTGAGCAGCATCGATCGTTGTTTCCTATTCTTGTGTTCTGTTTAGAAGTAAATAGTTACTCTGCTGAGATATTCCTGTGTTAAGAGTTTGTTCTGAATATTGTCTATGTAATGCCAGGCCTTGTGTTTGATTGCAAAGTTGAGCTTGGAATGTCATGGCATGCGGCATCACGAGCTGTTCACCGTGCCTTCTGGGAATAATGCTTCGTATTGTTTTGCTTTTCGATCTAATGTCAGTGATTTGCTTATTAAGAAGATAATCCTCTTCTGTTGTTTCCGTGCTTAAGAGTCTTATGTTACACGCGTAACCCGCCTATACGACAAGTCGGGTAGGTTAGAGGTGAAACCATATGATCTTCCGACCAACTCATCATCTTAGGCCGTGATTGGATCATCGTTTTCCAACCAAAACCACTTGTAAAACTGACGCTTGTACATAAAAGCAGATGGACTCGGGCGAAGCGCTTGGTTGGTCGATTTCGACTAGTAAAATATACACTCGTCTCTCAAATTACACGCGTAACCCGCCGGTTTTACTTACAGACCTCGGGCCCTCGGTTTCATTACCCCAGTATTTTACGCGTTGTTTCCGATAACGAGTAAATTACACTTGTATCTTAATAGAGGTGTGAAATAAACCAGAGCTCCCAAGCGCGGCCCTACCGTTTCTTGTCGTCTTAGTCTGTCGAAGGTGCTCATAGGTGTCCGATGATCCTGGCTTCCTGAATGAGCAGCAGGCACTGTATCAAACCATCCGTACGGCCCACGAGGCCCTCTCCGTCGTCCTTCGAGTTGTTGCGCTCGCCGTGGCACCGAGCATTGTTAACATGGTAAACGAACATGAGGATTCAGGAGATGACTTTATTTTGACTGGATGACAGTAGGGACCCACTAAGGCCATAGCCGTACGTATGCAAGTGCCTCCTTATTATGTACAACTATATTTTTTTGCTTCCTCCTGGTTTCCTGATATCACGGTCCCACACCATTGTCAACCTATGTAGTCAATATAAACGAGAGAATTGCACAAGGTGCGGCCGACGGCTGGGACCAAGCAGCTCGAGCAGTATTTGTGTTTTTGAGGCATGAGCACTGCAGAGTTTTTCTTGGCGATGTTTTCGTTGTTGTTCAGAGGAGAGTAGGGTCTTAACTGGGCGGGTTGTGGCCAGTCTAGCCCAGGCCAGATATCCAACCCAGATATTAATTTTTTTCAAGATCAAAATGGCTAGCCCATCTATACGTTTTTTTAGGAATACCCAGGCAAGGCCAACTTGTTATTCTCCGCCCCGCTGGGCTGCAAATCTTTCCTAGGAGGGATGCATTAGGCTTAACAGGAAAATGGGCTTTAAAAATAAATAAATGGGATGTAATTATAAAAACTAGGCAGTAACTATAAAAAAATGCACCAAACACGAAATTAGTTTCTAAAATATTATTTATGGATTTTGAAAATCTTAAATTTTAATTGTTGCGCATGCAATGTTTCGTTGGATTTTTACGTAATACAAATTTATATTTAATCTGACTAGAAATTTCGGGATAAAAATATTTCGGATCCCATCAAAATGAGGGAGATTTTATTGAATTCTGTCTTGAACGGTTGGTTGAAATTATTAATCGTTGTCCTAGCTTGAAAATGGGCTATACTTTTAACAAACTTTAAATGGGCCGTGATAAATTCTATTAGAATTAAAAAATGGGCTGTACATTCTTACAAATCGAAAATGGGCTATAAGTTCTCTGCCACACACTTGTGGGCCTACTAAGTTGACGCGTCCCCTAAAAAATTAAGTTGATGCGTATTCCTCTCCACGTGGGAATCCACTTTCGCGTCTTCCCCGGCTTTGCGTCGTCCCCTTCCTAGGCCTCGCCGTCGTCCACCGCCGTGGTGCTCTCGGCGCGGCGTGGACAATGTGGTCAACGACTGACTTCCATCGGAAGAGTACTGCACGTGGAGAGGCTGACAGCTGGGTCCACGGCAGCCGCAAGGAAGTGCCTCCTTATTATGCGCAAAATAATTATTCCTCCACCTGACAGCAGGGACCCACCGGACGGGCCACGGTATTTCCCGAAAAAAATGTTTCCCCCCAGACAGCTGGGACCCACCGGACGGGCCATCGTATTTCGCGAAAAAAGCTCCCCCCTCTGTGAGCTCGGACCCACCGGAATTGCCTCCGTATTACGCACAAAAAAATGAAACCTCCCCCTGCTAGCTGGGACCCTCCTTGGTGGGAGGCTGACTTGTGCGCCTACTAAGTTGACGAGGATGGAGGGCTTTTTCAACTTAGTTAATATGAACGATTCTAGCTCCAGTGACCGTACGATGTCCATCCAACAGCCGTAGTGCTTCTTCAACCTCTGGTCTTCTTGCTCCAGCCGCACAAAGCAGCGCCGGTCATGCCGCATGCTCCTGCCTCCCGTGGCCGGCTGTGCTGCCGCGGAGGCCTCCCCGCCCCCTACTATTCCCACCGCTGGCCAGGCTCTGCGGCGACGGCAGCCTCACACCGCAGCCGAACCAGTGAAACCTCATACTCCTCTCCACGCGGGCTTCCACTACCGCGTCTTCCCCGGCTCCGTGTTGTACCCTTCCTAGGCCTCGCCATCGTCCACCGCCCTGGTGCTCTCGACGCGGCGTGGTCAATGTGGTCAAGGAACGACTTCCATCAGAAGAGTACTGTACGTGGAGAGGCTGACAGCTGGGTCCATGGCGGCCGCAAGGAAGTGCCTCCATATTATGCGCAAAATAATTATTCCTCCACCTGACAGCGGGGACCCACCGGTCGGGCCATCATATTTCGCGAAAAAAACGTTCCCCCCTCTGTCAGCTCGGACCCACCGGAAGTGCCTCCTTATTACGCACAAAAAAATGAATACTACCCATGCTAGCTGGGACCCTCCTTGGTGGGAGGCTGACTTGTGGGCCTACTAAGTTGACGGGGACGGAGGGCCTTGTCAACTTAGTCAATATGAACGATTCTAGCTCCAGTGACCGTACCATGTCCATACAACGGCCGTAGTGCTTCTTTCAACCTCTGGTCTTCTTGCTCCAGCCGCCCAAAGCAGCGCCGGTCGTGCCGCATGCTCCTGCCTCTCGTGGCCGGCTGTGCTGCCGCGGAGGCCTCACCGCCCCCTACTATTCACACCACTAGCCAGGCCCTGCGGCGACGGCAGCCGCACACCGCTGCCGAACCAGTGAACCCTCGTACTCCTCTCCGTGCGGGCTTCCACTGCCGCGTCTTCCACGACTCCGCGTCGTCCCCTTCCTATCTTCGCCGTCGTCCACCGCCCTGGTGCTCTCGGCGCGGTGTGGTCAACGTGGTCAAGGAACGACTTCCATCGGAAGAGTACTGTACGTGGAGAGGCTGACAGCTGGGTCCACGGCGGCCGCAAGGAAGTGCCTCCTTATTACGTGCAAAATAATTATTCCTCCACCCGACAGCGGGGACCCACCGGTCGGGCCATTGTATTTTGCGAAAAAAAAATTCCCCCCTGACTGCTGGGACCCACCAGCTACATCTTCGCACACAAGGAAGTGTGTCCGGGCAAAAAAAAAAACGATTCGCCCCCCTGACTGCTGGGACCCACCAGCTACATCTTTGCGCGCAAGGAAGTGCCTGACAGTCGGGACCCACCTGGTCGAAGAGTACGTAGCGTTGTCATTCTGGTCGCGAACGTGTATGAACATGCTGGTCGATGTAGAGGCGCGCATGTGTCGTAGTAGAGGCATGCACGTGTCGTAGTAGAGGCGCACACGTAGCATGTACATGTACGTACAGCGGCCGGGGTGCAAGAAAGTAAATACGGCCACGTACGTACATATGGGCGGGGTCTTGAACGCCTAATAGCGCATACATACGACCAGGGCTCGTGTACATGGCTGGGTCGGAACGGACAAACATCATCGTCGTCGTGTTCATGGGGAGCCAACCGGCTGGGTCGGAACGGAATGCGTCGTCGTGTTCATCAGGAGGGCTTGGACGGAACAAGCTATGAAACGAGGCCTGGCCTACCGCAGAACGGAGGAAACGTCCTTGTGTTCGACCGGCCACGTTCGAAACGGGATCCCGTTCATCGGGAGGGGTCTGGCGTACCGAAAAACAAACGGACTTTTGGTGGACCTCCTACGGTCAAAACGTGGTCCTGTTGATCGGGAGGGGTGTGGTGTACCGCAAAACGTGCATATTGTTGTAATATCTACCGTATTACAACTTCTCTATGGTTCATACACTCCGATACTACTCATAGATTCATCAAAATAAGCAAACAGCACATAGAAAACAGAATCTGTCAGAAACAGAACAGTCTGTAGTAATCTGTAACCCAAAAATCCTACCAAATTAGGAAAACCTGAGTAATTTGTGTCCCAATCCATAGCAAAAAGAATCAGATCAAAATCATGTTTCTGTGAATTATCAAAACTAATTTACTGGGCACAAAAGTTTCTGATTTTCAGCAGGATCAACACAACTATCACCGTAAGCTATCCTAAAGGTCTTACTTGGCACTTTATTGAAACAAAAGATATAAAACATGATTACTACAGTAGCATAATCATGTGGACACACAAAAATAGTAAGGGTAAATATTGGGTGAGGGAGTCCTGGAAAGGGGCTACCGGACAGCCGGACTATATACTTTGGCCGGACTATTGGACCATGAAGATACAAGATTCAAGACTTCGTCCCGTGTCCGGATGGGACTCTCCTTGGCGTGGAAGGCAAGCTTGGCAATTCGGATATGTAGATCTCCTTCTCTGTAACCGACTCTGTGTAACCCTAGCCCCCTCCGGTGTCTATATAAATCGGAGGGTTTAGTCCGTAGGACGAGGTTCAACAATCATAATCATAGGCTAGCTTCCTGGGTTTAGCCTCTACGATCTCGTGGTAGATCAACTCTTGTAATACGCATATCATCAAGATCAATCAAGCAGGAAGTAGGGTATTTCCTCCATCGAGAGGGCCCGAACCTGGGTAAACATTGTGTCCCCCGCCTCCTGTTACCATTAGCCTTAGACGCACAGTTCGGGACCCCCTACCCGAGATCCGGCGGTTTTGACACCGACATTGGTGCTTTCATTGAGAGTTCCACTGTGCCGTCACGATAAGGCTCGATGGCTCCTTCAATCACCTTCAACGATGCGATCCAGGGTGAGGTTTTCCTTCCTGGACAGATCTTCGTATTCGGCGGCTTCGCACTGCGGGCCAACTCGCTTGGCCATATGGAGCAGATCGATATCTACGCCCCTGGCCATCAAGTCAGGTTTGGAAGCTTGAACTATACGGCCGACATCCGCGGAGACTTGATCTTCGACGGATTCGAGCCCAGGGTAGGTGCGCCGAACAGTCACGAGGAGCATGACCTAGATCTGCCATCGGACTGTGTTCGGGAAATCGCGTCTGCGGCTGCCTCGTTTATTAATCCGGAGCAGATTGTGCCATCCGAGGACGGGCGGATGGACCCCGCCACGGAGGCCGCACACTCATCGGCGATAGAGCCGAACACAGGTCTCACTTCCAATGAGATCTGTGTCATCGGACCCTCGGACTCGTCTCCGGCCATAGGCTCCGATCCGCGTGCATCCGTGCCTATCGAATCTGATTGGGCACCGATCATGGAGTTCACCTCCGTGGATATCTTTCAGCACTCGCCCTTGGGCGACGTGTTAAATTCATTGAGATCTTTCTCCCTGTCAGGAGACTCGCGGCCGAACTATGTCCGGCTCGAGTGGGAAGCGGACGACGAAGAAATTCGTTACCCACCCACCACCCACTTAATAGCCACTGTCGACGACTTAACCGACACGCTTGACTTCGACTCCGGAGACATCAACGGTATGGACGACGATGCCGGAGAAGAACAGGAACCACCGCCCACAGGGCGCTGGACAGCCACCTCGTTATACGACATATACATGGTGGACACACCCAAAGAAGGCAATGGCGATGAGGAAACAGAGGATAACCCCCCGGAGAAGCAATCTAAGCACCGGCGTCATAGGCGCCGCTCTAAATCCCGCCATAGAAAAAACAGTAATACCGGCACAAGAGACAATAACGCTCCGGATGGTGCCGAAGATGAAAACAACCCCGACGGGCCAGCCGTTGAGCAGCCCGAACGGGAAGATGGGCAAGATAGCCCCGATGACCAGGCAACGGATGGAGACTTGGAGGACGACAATTATATGCCCCTCTCCGAAGACGAGGTGAGCCTCGGCAATGACGAATTCATCATGCCTAAGGATCCCGTCGAGCAGGAGCGCTTCAAGCGTCGGCTTATAGCCACTACAAAAAGCCTAAAGAAAAAGCAGCAGCAGCTTCAAGCTAACCAAGATCTGCTAACTGATAGATGGACTGAGGTCCTGGCAGCCGAGGAATATGGACTCGAGCGGCCAACAAAAAGTTACCCAAAGCGCAAGTTGTTACCTCAATTTGAAGAGGAGACACGAGAGCAGGATGCGCCTGACCGGCCTCCACGCGGCCGGGACAAGGCATATCAGCCCAAACACCAGCCCGCACCCCGTCACCAGTCAAATAAAAACACAAAGGCCCGGGGCTACACGAAGGACCTGCGAGATGTGTTGGAAAACAAAGCAGGGCAGTCAAGATTGATCTTCGGATCACGGGGGCGCGCCCCAACGCATGTCGATGATCACCACGCCAGATACACTAAATATAAATCCGGCCGGGCCGAACACAATCGACCAGACTCACTTGAACTGCGTCGCGATATAGCCCGGCATAGAGGCTCCGCACACCCCTTATGCTTCACTGATGAAGTAATGGACCATGAGTTCCCAGAACGGTTTAAACCCCTAAACATAGAAACATATGATGGGACAACAGATCCCGTGGTATGGATCAAAGATTTCCTTCTCCACATTCACATGGCCCGGTGCGATGTTCTACACGCCATCAAGTACCTCCCACTAAAACTCAAGGGACCCGTTCGGCATTGGTTGAACAGCTTGCTGGCAAACTCCATTGGAAGTTGGGAGAACCTGGAAGATGCGTTCCTGGATAACTTCCAGGGCACTTAAGTGCGACCTCCGGATGCTGACGATTTAAGTCACATTACTCAACAACCCGGAGAGTCAGCCAGGAAATTCTGGACTTGGTTCCTAACCAAAAAGAACCAAATTGTCGATTGTCCGGATGCTGAAGCCCTAGCGGCCTTTAAGCATAACATCCGTGACGAGTGGCTTTCCCGACACCTCGGCCAAGAAAAGCCGAAGTCGATGGCAGCCCTCACGACACTCATGACCCGCTTTTGTGCGGGAGAGGATAGCTGGTTGGCTCGTAGCAGCAATACAGCAAGCAATCCTGGCACATCAGAGGTCAGAGATAGCAGCGGCAAGCCTCGACGCAACAAACATAAGCGCCACAAAAATGGGGATAACGCCGAAGACACGGCCGTCAATGCCGAATTCAGCGGCTCTAAGTCCGGTCAGCGGAAGAAGCCATTCAAAAGAAACAGTCCGGGCCCGTCCAGTCTGGACCGCATACTCGATCGCTCGTGTCAAATACACGGCACCCCCGATAAACCAGCCAATCACACGAACAGAGAATGCTGGGTGTTCAAATAGGCCGGCAAGTTGAATGCCGAAAACAAGGAAAAGGAGCCGCATAGTGATGACGACGAGGGGCCCCGGCCGCCGAACACCGGAGGACAGAAGAAATTTCCTACCGATGTGAAAACGGTGAACATGATATACGCCACCAATATTCCCAAACGGGAGCGGAAGCGTGCACTAAGGGACATGTATGCAATGGAGCCAGTCGCCCCAAAGTTTAATCCATGGTCTTCATGTCCCATCACCTTTGATCGTAGGGACCATCCTACAAGTATCTGTCATGGCGGTTCGGCCGCATTGGTCCTTGACCCTATCATTGACGGATTCCACCTAACACGAGTCCTCATGGACGGTGGCAGCAGCCTGAACCTGCTCTATCAGGATACAGTGCGCGAAACGGGCATCGATCCCTCCAGGATCAAACCCACAAAAACCACCTTTAAAGGTGTCATACCAGGTGTAGAGGCTCGCTACACAGGCTCGATCACATTAGAAGTAGTCTTCGGATCTCCGGACAACTTCCGAAGCGAGGAGTTAATCTTCGATATCGTCCCATTCTGCAGTGGCTACCACGCACTGCTCGGACGAACCGCATTTGCCAGATTCAATGCGGTACCGCATTATGCATACCTCAAAATTAAGATGCCAGGTCCTTGTGGGGTTAACAGTCACTAGAAACATAGAGCGCTCCCTCCGTACAGAGGAGCACACTGCGGCCCTCGCAGCAGAAGCACAGAGCAGCCTCCTTAGGCAAACCTCCAGTCCGGCCATAAAGCCCCCGGACACCGCTAAACGAGTTCAGAGTACTCTGCAGCAGGATCGTCCGGCATGTCCTGGGCTGGCCTAGCAATTCGGCCTCCGTCCTAGACACAGTCAAGCAGCGGAATTCGTGCCACGCGTACATAATTACGCACTTAAAATACCATGGGTACATGCGGAGGCGCAGCTACAATACGGCTCACAATGCGGCTTAACCGCCCAGGACCCGTATACCTTCACCATTTTTCTTCCTTTCAGGTCCCTATTTTTTGAAGGCTCTTCCGATAACCTGATCGTTGGACCCATCACGGGACGGAAACGCCAAGGAGGCAAGGAGCTTTGATGTATAAGGGAATTACCAGGTGGTCTCTACTAACGATCGCTATACCTATTTTACATGCCCGCACGCAGCTCGCTCTTGGCTAGGACATGTCAAATAGTCCTATTATGCTTATCGCACTACTCGTATGCATACGCCTTGACGTACTATTCAAATAGCAATGGAAAATAATGTACAGCGTCAGCTTATTATTACATTTCTTTATTTCTTTCCTTGTCTGTTTATTTATTTGCAACCGTACACTTCGGTACGATCAGTTAGCCAGGGGCTTCAGTGTACCCCATAACATGACAAGAAAAGTCCGAACACTTTCGACAGTGTGGCACCCCGAACTTATAGCATTATATGCATCAGCTCCGAATCATGTCTTTGGTTAAATGTTGGGTTTGCCCGGCTCCCGTGTTTTGATACCTTACGTTCCGCTCTATCGGCTAAGGTGCCACCGGGAGAACTACTGGGATTGTGCCCCGGTTCATCTGGGCGAGCACCTCGGTAGAGAAAGCCGAAAACTGACTGTCATGATGCGGCGAGAGCTGGTCGCTGTTCGAGAGGTCTCAAATCCTTAAAGATTTTTCTTTTCCGCTTCGGGCGAGGAATCGGCCTTGTCCGATTTAGGCGTGTATAGCACCCCACGTTCGGCCTTCCGAATACCAGGGGCTATGCCAAAATTTAAAATTGTAGACCTCTATGGCTAAGTGAGAGTGATAAAGCCATATAGTCCGATTGCCTGGTTCGTTGCGCTAAACACCTCCTCAAAGGACCAACAATCTGGGTAAAGAGTGTTTTCATCCCGAACACCCCGGTACTAGTTACATGGGGGCAGAAGCCGACGACTGGCCAACTTTCAGATTTTATAAGCGGCTGCAGAGAAGGTAATATTTTAAATCAACAAGGGTTACATGGCGCAAATGAATTTGTTTTCATATTACAGGATCAAATGAGTACATTCACTCGAATATTACATCCTTAGCACATTCCTTCGCCACAAGGCAGGCGCCCTTCAGGACACTATCATAATAATTATCGGGGCGGCGGTGCTCCTTCCCCTTCGGTGGCCCATCCGTCACCAGCTTCTTGGCATCCATCTTCGCCCAGTGCACTTTTGCGCGGGCGAAGGCATTGCAAGTGTCTTCAATGCAGACTGACCGCCTTATGACTACGAGCCGCGGACAGGCAGACACAAGCCACTTAACCAGGCCGAAGTAGCTGCTGGGCAGGGGCTCGGCCGGCGACATCCGGACTATAAGGTCTTTCATGGCCAGTTCGGCCGCTTTGTGAAGTTCGACCAGTTGCTTCAGACGGTCGCTCAAAGTCATCGGATGTTCGGCCCCAACATACTGGGACCAGAACAACTTCTCCATCGAGCTCCCTTCTTCAACCCTGTACAACTCTGCGGCATCAGACACGCTGCGTGGCAGATCTACGAATGCCCCTGGAGAGCTCCAAATTCGGGTAAGTAAAAGGAAAGTCTCCTTTACATGCTTGCTTTGCATATTAAATGCCTTACCCGCCGCAATTTTATTGCCCGCCTCAATCTCCTGAAAGGCCTTTTGGGCTTTGGCCGTGGTGTCTCGTGCGCTCTGGAGGGCCTTCGCAAGCTCGGACTCTTGCGTCTTTGAGTCACGCTCCAAGGACTCATATTTTTTGACAAAATCCTCGAGCTCTTGCTGGACCTCGCCGACGCGGGCCTCTTGCTTCTCGCGTTCGGCGCGCTCCTTGGCCTCTTTGTTTTCGGCCTCGGTCAGCGCCGTTTTCAGGGCCGCCACTTTGGTCGTGGCCCCTATTAAAGTTCATAACATTTACATGAGCTAAAATCATTCCTTCTTTATTAATATATAGACGGGGTATTGTGTACATTTGTTCTCCTCGAGCTGCCTCTTCACGAGGCCGAGCTCTTCTTCGGTCCGCTCCAGGTCCTGCTTTAGTCCGGAGACCTCCGCAGTACATGCGGCAGCGGCCAGCAGCGATGCCTGCTTATTCACATAGACATACTTTGTTAGACTCCTTGGAATATTATTGGATCCTCTGTTCGGTTTTTCTCTCCGAACACCAAACAGAGCATCAGGGGCTACTGTCTACACCGTGATATTTCCTTATAATTTCATTTACTCACCTCGAAGCATATTAGGAGGCTGGCGCAGGCTTCGGTCAATCCGCTCTTAGCGGACCGGACCTTCTCAATCACCGCACTCATGATGGTGCGGTGCTCTTCATCAATGGAAGCACCGCGCAGCGCCTCCACCAAGTTGTCTGATGCCTCTGGATGGACAGAGGTCATCGGCATAGGTGGCTCGCCCTCCTTAACGAGGGGCTGCCTGCATGAATCCGGAACCGTTGGAGGTTCGGGCGAAGTATCCGGCTAGGGTCCAAACTGGCTACGGCCCCCGTTATCAAATCCATGGGGGTCTTCCCCCCCATGCGCCTGGCGTCTGGGATTTCTCCTTGGGGCGTCTCCAGAACAGTCTCCCCCTGGTCCGGTATCCTCTGGGACAGCACCTCGGTGTCGTCCATGGGCCGGGGGGAAGTGGCCGTAGGGAGTGAATCGCTGTTCATCGCCGACTGACTCAAGGACCCGTCCGAGGAGGACACGTCGATGTGGGACTTGGCCGGGCTGCACGATCATACTTGACATGATTAGAATTAATAAAACAATACGTACCGGAAGTATTATAGTATCCGGATACTTAATACTTTGCCAGGGGCTTGTCCCTGGGGAACCACTCCTCGTCGCTGTAGGCTGCTGTGGTGGATCGGCCCGGAGGGAGGGACTTTCCCCTCTTGGACCCTTCGGCCTCCCCAGATGGGCAACCTTCCTCTTCTTCTCCCCCCGGTCTTCGGGGGAGGCATTTCTGCTGCCCCTTCATCATCTTTGTTGGAAGAGTGCGCCTCGGTGTCCTCGGACGATGAGTCCGATACAACCCCATGCCGGAGACCTTTCCTGGTCCCCGCGGCCTTCTTATTGGCCTTCTTCTCTGGCACCTCATAGGGTGCCGGAACCAGCATCTCTGTTAAGAGGGCTGATGCTGGGCCGTCGGGCAGAGGAGCCGGCGGACAGTCAATCTGTTCGGCTAACGCTACCCAGTCCTGCTGAATAGGCATGAAACTTAGATTCGTCCCGCGGTTGTGCTGGTAAAAGGCACGCCTTGAAGAATATAAAAAAATAACCGATCTGGCGGAGCGCCTTGCGCTGAGTCTGCGATCTCCGGTCGTGGGAGGCGGTACTTTGGAAGCCTTGAACAGTACCTTCCAGACATCTTTGTGTGTCGTGTCGAAGAGCTCTTGCAGCGTCTGGTGTTCGGCTGGGTCGAACTCCCACATATTGAAAGCCCGTCTTTGACACGGGAGGATCCAGCGGACAAGCATGACCTGGACCACATTGACAAGCTTGATTTTCTTGCCTATCATGTTCTTGATATAGGTCTGGAGTCCGGTCAGCTCCACCGATGAGCCCCAGGCTAGGCCCTTCTCTTTCTAGGAAGTGAGCCGCATGGGGACGCCGGATCGGGATTCGGGGGCCGCAACCCAGTTGGTGTTGCACAGCTCGGTGATGTAGAATCACCCCGATTGCCACCCCTTCACATTCTCCACCAAGGAGCCTTCGGGCCAAGTGACGTTGGACATCTTGCCCACCATGGCGCCTCCGCACTTTGCTTGTTGGCCCACCACCACCTTCAGCTTCACGTTGAAGGTCTTCAGCCATAGGCCGAAGTGGGGCGTAATGCGGAGGAAGGCCTCGCACACGACAATAAACACCGAGATGTTGAGGATGAAATTGGGGGCCAGATCATGGAAGTCCAGCCCATAGTAAAACATGAGCCCGCGGACAAATTGGTGGAGGGGGAATCCCAGTGCGCGGACGAAGTGAGAAATAAACACAACCCTCTCCTGAGGCTCTGGGGTAGGGATGATTTTTCCCCCAGTGGGAAGCCAGTGTGTGATACTCGCGGCTAGGTATCCGGCCTCTCGAAGCTTTTTGATGTCCGGCTCCTTAACGGAGGAGGCCATCCACTTGCCTCCGGCTCCGGACATGCTTGGAATGGTTTTGCGGAGAAATGAGAAGGCTTGGGCCCTGGAGCTTGAGCAAGGGGAGATTGGATCAGCAGAGGAAGAAGAAGGCATGGGTGGAGAAAAGATGAATCCTTATCTCTTTATAAAGGCGGTAGAAACCATGTGCCTCCCCACTTGCCCCGTAAAAACTCGCTCATTCCCCGTGCGTCGTGTTAACAGCACGGTTGGGTTACCCACGCCCGTATTCATGAGAATCCCGTGATAACGGGTCGATCTCTCCTTCGACAAGACGTGACAATGAAACCGCCTCTCAATATGTGCAGTAGCTGGTTGAGAAAAACGGTTCGTATAATGACCGGGCCGAGGCGTGATGTCACGCTATGAAAAGTTGTCAGCAGAGTAGATTTGTGATATATATTCTCTCTACGGCGTTATGTGGAATTTGTTTTGTAGAGCCGGACAAGATCCTCGTGTTCACAATCTTCTATGGGGTATTCGGAGAAGGAACCCGCCTTGCAATGCCGAAGACAATCTGCGTGGCGGACTCATGGTCATTGAATCCTGGTTCAGGGGCTACTGAGGGAGTCCTGGATAAGGGGGTATCCGGACAGCCGGACTATATACTTTGGCTGGACTATTGGACCATGAAGATACAAGATTGAAGACTTCGTCCCGTGTCCGGATGGGACTCTCCTTGGTGTGCAAGGCAAGCTTGGCAATTCGGATATGTAAATCTCCTTCTCTATAACCGACTCTGTGTAACCCTAGCCCCCTCCGGTGTCTATATAAACCGGAGGGTTTAGTCTGTAGGACGAGGTTCAACAAGCATAATCATAGGCTAGCTTCTAGGGTTTCGCCTCTACGATCTCGTGGTAGATCAACTCTTGTAATACTCATATCATCAAGATCAATCAAGCAGGAAGTAGGGTATTACCTCCATCGAGAGGGCCCGAACCTGGGTAAACATTGTGTCCCCCGCCTCCTGTTACCATTAGCCTTAGATGCACAGTTCGGGACCCCCTACCCGAGATCCGCCAGTTTTGACACCGACATTGGGTTGTCTCCCAACAAGCGCTTTTCTTTAATGCCTTTTAGCTAGGCATGATGATTTCAATGATGCTCACATAAAAGATAAGAATTGAAACATAAAGAGAGCATCATGGAGAATATGACTAGCACATTGAAGTCTAACCCACTTCCTATGCATAGGGATTTTGTGAGCAAACAACTTATGGGAACAATAATCAACTAGCATAGGAAGGAAAAACAAACATAACTTTTCAAGTGACCTCAGAATGCTTCTGGTTCTTCTCAAAACTATTCCAAATATTAGTGAAACTATTTCACAAATATATTCTCATTATTGACGTCCTACTATCACTCAGCAGACCGTGATTACCTTAAGATTGACCTTGTAGCTTCGGTAAAACATACACAACAAAATCCCTTTTGTTCAATGACCTATAGAGGAATCGTGGACGTCCATTCGATATTGATGAATAAACGAATGTTCTAGTGAACCTTTGGTTATCACGTGATATTCCCTGTGCCTTGCAATACTTTACCAAACCCGAGGTGAGAAATATTGGTATCCTCTTAAGTCATACACATGCTCATTATACGGGTCTCCTCGTTACCGGTTTTGTTCTTCTTTCTTGTTGACGTGTTCTGGCATTCCCGTGACATAGTCACCTGTGTCTGGCTAGATGATGATGGATCCTCTCACACTGAGAGAGCCCTAAGAATATCTCTCCATCGTCAGAGGAGCAAATTACACTATCGAGGTATCTAGTCCCTTGTCAGACTTTTCAATGAACCAACAAGTTATGGTTATGATCACCGTGTTATAGATGATGTTTGAGGAACTCCGTATTATAACATTGACTTCTAAAGATATTATCTCAAAGTGTAACAAACAAGTTTGGGTCGATTCAATATGATCTTTCTTTTAACGTCATACCCTGAAAGTTCTTTTAGGACTATCGTTAGACATAACGATATCCTAAGATCCGGAAAACATGATCACCAACAACGGTTGAGCTAGTCTTAGAGGCAAGACTAAGAATCTTATTATATATGTTATTAATTATTCGATATGTGCATATGAGTTTTCCACTGAATCACACATTTCGGGATCATACCAGTTATAGCCTAGAATATAAACTCTTAATTATGAAGACGGAAATATAATAATACAATATTATTGCCTCTAGGGCATATTCCAACAGCCATCACACCAACAGGGCCCTGGCAATATCTCTCCATCGTCGGAGGAGCAAATCCTACTCTTGAGCTATCTAGTCTCTTGTCAAACTTTTCGACGAACCTGTAACTTGTCGATATGATCACCGTGTTACAGATGACCTTTGAGCAACCCCAAAGTTCTTCGTACGGTAAGAAGTTACTACGGTACTCTTATGTTCTAAGGAACTAAATCATTTGTTAACTCTCTGTGTTATAACAATTGACTTGTGACGATTGTATCTTGAAGTATAACAAACAAGTTTGGGTCGATTCAATGTGGTCATTCTTCTAACGTCATACCCTCAAAGTTGTTTCAGGACTATAGTTACGCTTAACTATATCCTAAGATCTGGAAAACATGATCAATAACAACACTTGAGATAGTCTTGAAGGCGAGACTGGGAATCTATTTGTGCTATTTATCATTCCACACGTGCGTGTGAGTTCTCCACTGAATCGCATATACCAGGATAATATCATTTATAGCATAGAATATAAACTCTTAATTATAAACATGGAAATATAGTAATCCAATATTATTGCCTCTAGGGAATATTTACAAAAGTAATTATTTCATTGGAGCCATCCTTTCATCACTGTTCAACATATCTGATCTCAAAAGGAATTATCTCCAGAGAAACATATTTACTTGCTATGTGCCCTCCACTATGGGAAGGCAAGGACCTTTCCTATATATGAACTTGGTAGAACATAAGTTTGAAACGAATGACAACAAGGGGGTGGGAATTGATCACTTTTTTGCCAAACTGAAGCCAAAGTGAAGGAGAAAAGGAGGTCATGATTTTTCATATAGTCTGTAAAGTGCTTTGAAACTCTATACACTACAGGTGCAAGCAAAATGATGTATTATATGCAACATGGTTACAAATTTGGTAAAATTTAGTGCTTTGAAACACAAATGCAAATTGTGTTGGGGAACATAGCATGCAATTTCAAAAGACAATTCCTATGATCACGCAAGATCTATGTAGGAGATGCATAGCAACGAGAGGGGGAGAGTGTGTCCTCGTACCCTCGTAGACCTAAAGAGGAAGCGTTAAGTTAACATTGTTGATGTAGTCGAACGTCTTCACGATCCAACCGATCTAGTACCAAACGTAGGGCACCTCTGAGTTCAGCACATGTTCAGCTTGATGACGTCCCTTGAACTATTGATCCAGTAGAGTGTCGAGGGAGAGTTTCGCCAGCACGACGGCGTGGTGACGGTGATGGTGATGTGATCCGTGCAGGGCTTCGCCTAAGCACTACGATGCTATGATCGGAGGAGTAAACTGTGGAGGGGCGCACGACACACGGCTAAGAGAATAACTGTTATGCAATGGGGTGCCCCCTGCCCCCGTATATAAAGGAGCTGGGAGGAGGCCGGCCACAAGGAGCGTGCAAAAGGGGGAGGAGTCCTACTAGAACTCCACTCCTAGTAGAATTCGACCCCCCCTCTTTTTCCTTCTTCCGGAGGGGGAACAGGGGGAAGGGAGAGGAAGAGGGGAAGGAAAGGGGGGCGCGCCCCCTCCTCTAGTCCAATTCGGACTCCCCATGGGAGGGGGGCATGGCCACCCCTTGTGGGCTGCTTCCCCTCTCTCATATGGCCCAGGTTGGCCCAACAATTCCCCGGAGGGGGGGGGGGTGTTCCGGTAACCCCTCGGTACTCCGGAAATATACCCAAACCACTCGAAACCATTCCGGTGTTCGAATACCATCTTCCAATATATCAATCTTTACCTCTCGACCATTTCAAGACTCCTCGTCATGTCCGTTATCTCATCTGGGACACCAAACTATCTTTCGTCACCAAAACACATAACTCATTATACAAATCGTCATCGAACGTTAAGCGTGCGGACCCTACGGGTTCGGGAACTATGTAGACATGACCGAGACACATCTCCGGTCAATAACCAATAGCGGAACCTGGATGCTCATATTGGTTCCTACATATTCTATGAAGATCTTTATCGGTCAAACCGCAATAACAACATACGTTATTCCCTTTGTCATTGGTATGTTACTTGTCCGAGATTCGATCATCAGTATCCTCATACCTAGTTCAATCTCGTTACCGGCAAGCCTCTTTACTCGTTCCGTAATGCATCATCCCGTAACTAACTCATTAGTCACATTGCTTGCAAGGCTTATATTGATGTGCATTACCGAGAGGGCCCAGAGATACCTCTCTGATACACGGAGTGACAAATCCTAATCTTGATCTATGCCAACCCAACAAACACCTTCAGAGACACATGTAGAGCATCTTTATAATCACCCAGTTATGTTGTGACGTTTGATAGCACACAAGGTGTTCCTCCGGTATTCGGGAGTTGCATAATCTCCTAGTCAGAGGAATATGTATAAGTCATGAGAAAGCAATAGCAATAAAACTTAACGATCATTATGCTAAGCTAAGAGATGGGTCTTGTCCATCACATCATTCTCCTAATGATGTTATCCCATTCATCAAATGACAACACATGTCTATGGTCAGGAAACTTAACCATCTTTGATTAACGATCTAGTCTAGTAGAGGCATCCTAGGGACACTTTGTTTTGTCTATGTATTCACACATGCATCAAGTTTCATATTAATACAATTCTAGCGTGAACAATAAACATTTATCGTGATATAAGGAAATATAAATAACAACTTTATTATTGCCTCTAGGGCATATTTCCTTTAGTCTCCCACTTGCACTAGATTCAATAATCTAGATTACATTCTAATGATTCTAACACCCATGGAGTCTTGGTGCTGATCATGTTTTGCTCGTGCAAGAGGCTTAGTCAATGGGTCCGCAACACTCAGATCCATATGTATTTTGCAAATCTCTATGTCTCCCTCCTTGACTTGATCGCGGATGGAGTTGAAGCATCTCTTGATGTGTTTGGTTGTCTTGTGAAATCTGGATTCCTTTGCTAAGGCAATTGCTTCAGTATTGCCACAAAAGATTTTCATTGGACCCGATGCACTAGGTATTATACCTAGATCGGATATGAACTCCTTCATCGAGACTCCTGCATTTGCTGCTTCCGAAGCAGCTATGTACTCCGCTTCACACGTAGATCCCGCCACGACGCTCTGCTTGGAACTGCACCAACTGACAGCCCCACCATTCAATATAAATACGTATCCGGTTTACAACTTAGAGTCATCCGGATTAGTGTCAAAGCCAGCATCGAAGTAACCATTTACGACAAGCTCTTTGTCACCTCCATAAATGAGAAACATATCCTTAGTCCTTTTCAGGTATTTCAGGATGTTCTTGACCGTTGTCCAGTGATCCACTCCTGGATTACTTTGGTACCTCCCTACTAAACTTATAGAAAGGCACACATCAGGTCTGGTAATCAGCATTGCATACATGATAGAACCTATGGCTGAGGCATACACTACTAGGGAAAACCTTATACACAGCATCTTAACAGTAGCGCTGGACAAAACAGGGCGCTACTGCTACTTAGCAGTAGCGTGTTTAAATAAACCGTGCTACTGCTACTGCATTAGCAGTAGCACATTCTCCTAAAGCGCGCTGCTGCTATACTTGTACTGGGCGCAAATGGCAAGCCCCACTTAGCAATAGCGATGTTTCATAACCAGCGCTACTACTAAGTCCCTTAGCAGTAGCGTGTTTCTCTGAAACGCGTTACTACTTACTTACCTTATACTAGAGCGGTTCACTGCACCCTCTCACTCGCTCTCGCCCGCGCCGAACCCGTCGTCCGCCGCCACCGTGCTGCTCCTTGCCGAGGTACTCCCTCCTCCCCCCTCCTCCTCCGGCCGCCCTCCTCCCACCGCCCCTCCCTCATCCTCCTCCGGTCGCCCCCTCCCTCCTCCTCCTCCTCCAGCCGCCCTCTCCCCTTCCACCCCCGCCCCCTCCCTCCTCCTCCTCCGGCTGCCCCCTCCCTCCTCCTCCTCCGGCCGCCCCCTCCCCCTCCACCCCCTCCTCCTCCCTCCTCCTCCACCGGCCGCCCCCTCCCCCTCCACCCCCCGCCCCCTCCCTCCTCCTACGGCCGGCCCCTCCCCCTCCACCCCCACCCCCTCCCTCCTCCTCCTCCTCCGGCCGCCCCCTCCCCTCCACCCCCTGCCCCCTCCCTCCTCCGATCCCACCGGCCTCCTCCACCTCACTGTTTTAGTTTTTTCTATTTTTTACTATTGTATAATGTAGTTTTTATTGTTTTTAGTAAGTGTTTAAAATAATTAGTAAGTAAATTAATAAACTAGTTGAACTAGTTTGGTTTTAGTAAGAACTAGTTGAATTAATATAACTAATGTATTTCTAGTAAGAAAATTAATATAACTAGTTGAACTAGTTTATTTTTAGAAAGAACTAGTTTATATCTATTTATAGTAAGTTCATTTTTAGTAAGAACTAGTTGAATTAATAGAACTAGTTGAACATGTCACATTTTTTAGTAAGAACTATTCGGGATGTATTAGTGATAACTTATAGGGTATTTGTTTTTGCAGAAATCAAGGAGCCCCTCCATCATCCCTGCCGTCGTCCCCGTCACCGACCCCCTCCGACCTCGAGGTGAGACCAGCCAAATCTCCATGTCAATATGAGTCCTATAAGATATGATGTACATAAAAACATGTATATCTTTTGTTGCTCAAATAGGATATGTTGTTTCCCAAGTGGCCGGTCATGTTTGCAGGTTACACCTCCGAGTGGCCTATGTTTTGCCAGAGTGTTGATTAATTTCCGTTCCGGCAAATTTCAGGCGCTCGATATGTCCTGCTTTAGCAAAGGTCATGCCGGAATTTTTCGTGAATTTTGGCATGACTTGTGCTAAAATATGTAGGAAATATCGAGTGGCCTGGATTTTCTAGAAAGATAATTAAACGATATTTCGGGTTGACTTTAAGACTGTCGAGGCCGAAGAATACCGACTGTTGTCGTGGGGGTCGTGTCTCCTTGTTCTCCGGGTGCTAGAACTTTGTTATGCACTAGGGGAAGGAGGAGTAATGACCATCACCGATGGTTGCCAATGCTAGAGAGGAATCAGGGAGGGAGATTATCCACCATATATGAGAGGATGAAGAATCCCGACTGTTGTCGTGGGGGTAGCTTCTCCTTCGTTCCCATGTGCTAGACAATTCGGTGTAATGCACTCGAGAAAGAAAGTAGGAGCTACCATCACCGACGGTCGAATATATACACCACGTGAGCGGAGAGTTTTCAAGAAAAGACTCGACAGACCCATAGTCAACCCGTGATGAATAATAATGATCTACTTTAGTTTTTGTAGTACATATATTTAATTGTACAAGTTTAATCTTTCAATTATGAACATAGGAAATGTCGCCGGACGAAGAAGGTCCCGGGGAGTGCTCATGGTGCGGCGACAACCGGGGTTTCTGCGACAGGCGTCACCTGGACGAAGGTCGGGGCTTCAGCATTAGGCTCGAGGAGGCCTTCGATTGTGAAACGGTACTCTACGACGCTAAGTTTTTTTTCGTCATTAAGCTTGACTTCTACTACTTCAACGTGTAATTTTCGTCTTTTACAATTCGACTAGCTTATCCCATGCCATGCAAGACACTATGTCTTGGAGAGGATGGGTTTTGAAGATCATGAGAGGAATGAAACAAAGAAAATTAACCTAAGGACCCATCATGGTATGGATTCTGACGTAAATCTATACAATTCTGAGAGCGTATCCAATTTTGGTTGCCCGGGTTGGGAAGCACTTTGCAAGATGTATGATTTTCAAGAGGGTATGTTTATCACCATGGATCTTGGTGATCCTGACATCGACCAAGACAATTTGGAAATTTTGGTTCTTGTTGATACGCTTCCAATTCTACCACTATGTGAGTTCCTCAAACATATGTATTAACTAATTTATATTTTTTATTTCAAAATAGTTGAGAGCTTATTTCCATTGATAGCTTATTTTCATTCTTCAAAGAGTGTGCGGAATATGGTAGAAAGAACCAACTACACCGATGGCTCTGAGTTAACTTATCAAGAGAAAAATCATCTGGTCGCATATTGTACTGACATTGATAATTACAATGCCTTTTATCAAACTCCTCCAAATTATGGTGAATACGTGCCACTAGTGCACGTGTTGAAGAACGATAACTTCCATGGAGATTTCCTGGTAAGATTTTTTACTATTGCGACATCCATGCATCTTTTGCATACTTCTAAAACTGAACTACATTGCTAACTACGAAGTTATTACTATGTTTTTCAATAGAAAATCCTGATGGATTGTGTGCCTCATTTGATGTATCAGAATGGTCACGTTGATGTTCTGAACATACAGCCAGGTCATCCTACGAATCTCACCTGTGCATACCGGATTTCTAAAAACGGCGAACACATGATAATCAAAGAATGGAAGAATTGTATGGAAATTCGTAAGGAGATTCTTGGAAGCAACATTGTGCGAAAGGCAAGAATAATTGGAGACAGGATAATCTCCATTCTCCACAATGGAGAGTCAGGGGCTATCTTGTTTTATGCTATTTTACCTAAGATAATACAGTAGGTCCTAAGTGAATGTAGTAGGTCCTATGAGGTACAATATGTTTATCAGAGTTGATGATGATGAGTAGTTGTGATTATGTCTAGTGACCAACTTGTATGTGATGTCTCATTGATGAAAACGATGATCATGAGGAGGTGTTATATGACAATGATGTATTATGATGATAAGTTGTTAATGATATGATGACGATGATGATGATATTTACTATATCATTGGGTGAAAGAACCATGGATTAGTTTCAAGTGATGTCCATCCACTTGAAAGTAGTTCACGGTTCTTTCTCCCACTGATGTAATAACTCATTATGATGTAAAATCATTCTCTAAATTGCTGCGGTATGAAAACTTGTATAAAGGTGTATGAATACAACATGAAAAAAAATACGGAATAATAGAAGTAGCGCGTGCTAGGAGAAGCGCTACTACTAATTACCAATAGCGCTCGTTTTAGAAAGCGCTTCTACTAAGTCGATATAGCAGTAGCGCGGTCCAACCCATGCTACTGCTAATCTTTAGCTGTAGCGCCTTACTAGTATCGCGGTACCCCGCGCTACTGCTAGGGTTTTCCCTAGTAGTGATAGGGAATGACTTTCGTTTTCTCTCTATCTTCTGTAGTGGTCGGGCATTGAGTCTGACTCAACTTCACACCTTGTAACATAGGCAAGAACGTTGTGGCACCCCGGCTCAGAGCAACTGGTTTACCTTGCATTGCCAACCCAGATATCATGTCTTCTGGCAATACACAACATCTTGGTACAGAAAATAACCGCTTTATTGAGACTAGCGGAAGCATAGTACGATATTACATCAAGTAACGAGGCCAAGCGGCACACTCGGTGCGGCCGAACAATCTGTAGATTATTTAGTGAACGTAAAAGGGGCCTCGAGCACGACATCTACACGGCAGCGGAACAACGACGTAGCGGGACTCCATAGCACAGGGACACCGATGCGGACACGATTTAGACTCGGCAGCACTCCGATCCAGTTAGACCTTCGTGAAATCTGGCATAACACGCCAAGTCAGTACATTGATTGTACTTGCAAGCTCACAACGAGCATAAACATAATGACAAACAATATCATGACATTTAATCAAGTTAAATGCAAACAACATATTTCTCATGCCATGCATCCAAGCTTGTACACCGAGTCTCTCGGACAATCTTACCAACGGGTTGCCTCGCAACCAAACGGTGATCATAACGGATCACAAACGAAACCACTCTCGGTTCAACGGGTTACCGTGTAACCAAACGATGATCACTCACGGATAACAAACGATACTACAACAGTCAGTCTCACTGACATCATCATGATTCAACCAGTGCCATGCAAATAACTTGGTCTGCAAGATTTCTTTATAAAAAGTTGATCCATGGTGTGACTTACTTACGAACTGGGCCCTTATCCGTGGGCGCGGCTATCGATATATTTAATACACTCTGCAGAGGTAGCGCACTTTACCCTCACCACAGAACCCATGGCCTCGCACTCCCATTCCGGTGGACCAACGGCATTCCAACAGAACTCCCCCATTGCCATGACACTCTCTCGGCCACTCCGACCAACTCCCCACTGGGCTACGTCATGGGTGGCCCCGTGCCTACCAAAGGCAAAACAGCCACCATTGTGGAAAATAAACGGTCCCAAACGGGGACAAGGTACCATAACAACAACGAGCACACAAGGTTATGTCTACTTACCGGGCCAGGGTAACGCACGCCCATAACCTTCCCTCGTTGGAGGCACCGACAAGAGGCATGACAACGGGCCGACTAACGGCCTCCCCATACCAAGGAAAATGTGGTTGCACTTGTCAGCCCGATTTAGTGGCACCATGACCCGATCAACTTTATCTTCAAGTTCAATTAACTTTAGGTTTAACTTGAAAAAAATGCTCGAGTCACCATATGCCATGCTCATGCAACCATATGACATGCATCTCATACTACTTGAGACTAACAAATCAACTCATCAAAATGTTTTACTTGCACAAATCATCACTAAACTTTGCGGAGTCTTTTTCACTGGTTATTTATACACATCACTTTTAGTTTCTTATTTGCCATAAAAAAACACATCATGCATAAATGAAAATAATACCGATGCTCATCATACCATAGTCATAACAAGAACACGTAGTCATCCTACTCCTACTATAACTCACTTAGTTCAAGCACTAACTTCTGTAAACTAAGCATCTTGCTCATGACAAAATAACTAACATAAGTATTTTTTCATTTAATAACTACATGTAAGAAATATCATATATTCAAGTTGGAAAATCATGGATATTCCAAAGACACCATGGAAATGTTGTTGTGGCTTACCTTAGTGCAGAGGAGCTTCACACTCCTCCTGGATGCCTTCTAGACAAGCTTGTCCTTCTTAAAATAATTCAAATGACAAAATGAAAATATCAAGAACACTTCTAAAAATTACTAGAAATTCTAGACAGCAGAGAAAAATCTCATCTTGGGTGTGCTGCAAAGTTTCCAGTAAGAACACAATGCAAATAGAATCAACTCATTTGGACTTGTAGTTTAGGAGTTACAGCTAGTCAAAGTTCTGGTCAAAATTTGATTTAAATTTGAATAAAATAGAAAACTAGGGGGGTTGACGTCGAAGGCGTAAACCCACGAGCGCCACCACTTATAATGCTTCGAGTGCGGATGAGTGGCTGAAAGTGGGCCCAAGCTGTCAGTTCGGAGGCGGAGGGGAGAGAAGCATAGGCGGGCGGCGCATCGGCGGCGCTTTCTCCGGTGAGGAGTGCCCGGCGACGAGATCTGAGAGGATAGGAAGCTAGAAGAGATCGAGGCGCACCTGCCCGTACCCGTAGCATGGATAGGGGTGGCCGGATGGGGTCGGAACGGAGCTCTCCAGCGGCGGCAGCGGGTGGAGCTCGTCGGAGTTGGTGATTCCGGCGAGGCAGGGCCTGTCCAGCAGCTCCAACAGCACCAGCACGCTCCAGTGGTTCGCCAGAGACACGCCGGAGGAGTCAGTTGAGATCGAGCTGCTCTGGAGAGGGTGGGGCTGAGGAAGGGGCACGCCGGCGAGCTCAGCATCAGGGACGATGGCCAGAGGCCTGCCCAGCCGGGTTGCGGCTTCCTACGGCATCGTGGTGGTGATGTGAGTGCGTTGGTGGGGAGAAATGAGCTTGGGAGGGCTCTATATATAGGCAAGGCCGAGGCGGGGATCGAGAGCTCCCCGGAGCTCTTTGGAGTTGCGCCCAACGACGAATGGCATCAGTTAGAGGGGGGGAGACGCAGGGGATCGCGCGGTCACTGTGGGCGAGCAGCGATGAGCACAGGAGCCAAGTACGCGACGAGCACAGGGGCCAGGTACGCGACGAGCATAGGGGCACGGGCGCACTGTTGGCTTGGCCACATCATGCCCGTGCTCACTGTGGCGAGCTCCGGCGTCGGCGAGCGCCAGGGCAGAGCTAAGGAGGTGAAGACCAAGATCGGGGCGCGGTTTGGCAAGGTCACTACTAGGAAAAGGCTAATTAGTGGCGCACCTGTTTTGGCCATTAATGGCGCACTACAGGTGCGCCACTATCATCACGCCACTAGTAACAAATACTAATGGCGCACCTCTAGTGCGCCATTAGTATTGCAGGTAACAGTGGCGCACCTTGTAGTGCGCCATTACTATTGCTACAGGTGCGCCACTGGTAACTTTTTTTTTTGAAATTTTTTGATTTTTTTTCTGAATTTTGAAGGCGGGAAAGTAGTAGTGGTGCACCATCTAACCATCACCGTGCGCCATTGCTACTTTTGAATTTTGAATTTGGATCTGGATCGCGATTTTTTGCCCTTTTTTTGCATGTTTTTTTGCACGATATTTTTTCAAATTTTGTTCTCATTTTGGATCTTGTATGTTCTTTTGCCGGAGAGGAGTTCGCCGGAGAGGAGGGCCAAGGAGAGACCATGAGGAGGAGAGGAGGGAGGAGGAGGAGGTCACCGGAGAGGAGCTCACCTACATCATCGGAGAGGAGGAGGAGGAGGTCACCGGAGAGGAGCTCGCCTACATCGCCGGAGAGGAGGAGGAGGTCGCCAGAGAGGAGTTCACCGGAGAGGAGGGAGGAGAAACCGTGAAGGGAGGGGAGGAGAGGAGGGAGGGGGAGCTCACCGGAGAGGAGGCAGGAGGAGATCACCTGAGAGGAGGGAGGAGGAGATCACCTGAGAGGAGGGAGGAGGAGATCACCAGAGAGGAGGGAGGAGGAGCTCACCGGAGAGGAGGGAGGAGAAACTGTGAGGGGAGGGGAGGAGAGGAGAGGAGGGAGGAGGAGGTCGCCGAAGAGGAGGAGGGGAGTATGGTGGAGGAGAGGAGGGGAGATGGAGTGGAGGAGAGGAGGAGATGGAGTGGAGGGGGAAAATGAAGAGGTAAGGAGGAGAGCACCCCGCCCAGCCATATATACGGCATAGTAATGGCGCACCATGGGCAGGTGCGCCATTACTAACTTTTTTATTTTTTTATTTATTTTGAATTTTGAAGGCGGGAAGATAGTAATGGCGCACCTTCGGCAGGTGCGCCATTACTAATTTTTATTTTTATTTTTTTGATATAGTTTGAATTTTGAAGGCAGGAAGATAGTAGTGGCGCACCATGGGCAGGTGCGCCATTACTGAGTTTGATTTTTTTTTTATTTTTTTTGCCTCTCCAGATCTTGAAAGCGTCGTAAATTTTTTCCTGTTAGGTTTTTGAGGATTCTAAAAATGTTTAACTTCCGACAACTCTGGGGGCAATTCCAACTGATAAGCAATTGTGCCAACTCGGGTCATGACTGGGAACGGACCAATATATCTTGGTGCCAATTTGACTTGTTTCTCTTCCTCCAAGATTAAATCAGTTCTGAAGATACGGCTGTCTCCGGTTTGAGACCAGTTTAATGGCGTGCGGCACTTACGGCCGTACAAAGCTTCAAATGGTGACATCTTCAGACTGGTTTGGAAACTGTTATTGTATGAGAATTCCGCATATGGTAGACAATCTTCCCATTTGGGTCCATGGGCTAAAGCACATGCTCGAAGCATGTCTTCAAGGATTTGATTTACCCGCTCAGTCTGACCGTTTGTATGTGTGTGATAGGCTGTGTTCTATTTGAGGGCGGTCCCCAAAACTTGATGGAGTCGGGACCAGAATGCGGAGGTAAAGAGTGAACCTCGGTCTGAAGTGATTGTTTTTGGCACTCCATGCAAACTGACATTCCGGGAGACATATAATTGTGCAAGTTGATCAGCACAAAATGTGGTGCGGATGGGAAGAACGTGAGCCACTTTAGTCAGCGTGTCTACTATGAACCATACTGCATCATTCCCTCGGTGAGTCCTGGGTAGACCGGTGATAAAATCCATGCAGACATCATCCCATTTCCATTGCGAGACGGGTAGAGGTTGGAGAAGTTCGGCGGGTTTCGGGTGTTCCACCTTTACTTTGTTGCATATGTCAAAACAAGCGACAAAATATGCGATGTCCTTTTTCATTCCATTCCACCAAAATATCTGTCAAAGGTCTTCGTACATTTTAGTACCTCCGGGTTGTATCGAATATGAGGACTTGTGTGCTTCTACCAAAATCTTATTTCTCAGGTCTGCTTGCTCGGGTACGCATATCCGTCCTCGAAACTTGAGTGTATGCGTCCTCGGAGAAATCCTGATTCTTGCATTCTCGCAGACATCTGAGCTGTCCTTGTAGAATCTCGTCGTTAGCCTGGGCCATGCGAATCTCATCCTCGAGAGTAGAGTTACTTCCAAAATATTTGCACGGCCGACGTTTACAATTACCAAGTTAAGCTGGGCAATCTCTTGTTGGAGTTCAAGGGGCAAGGACTACATCATGGCATTTAAACTGGCAGGCTTGCAACTGAGGGCATCAGCAACTACGTTAGCTTTTCCCGGATGGTAATTTATTCCCAGATCATAGTCCTTGACCAACTCGAGCCATCTTCGCTGTTGAAGCTTTAAGTCTGGTTGAGTAAATATATATTTCTGACTCTTGTGGTCGGTGAATATTTGACATCTTTTCCCAATAAGATAGTGTCTCCAAATCTTTAGAGAGTGCACAACCGCGGCCAATTCCAAATCATGTGTAGGGTAATTTCCTTCGTGGGGTTGTAGCTGACGAGATGCGTAAGCTACGACCTTGCCATCTTGCATGAGTATGCACTCAATACACATCAAAGTTGCGGTAAATGTCTGGGAGAGTCAGCACTGGTGCTAATGTTAAACTGGTTTTTAGCTCGTTGAAGCTCTTCTCGCAGTCCTCAGTCCACTCAAACTTCTTATGTTTCTTGAGGAGCTCTGTCATTGGCTTGGCAATCTTGGAAAATCCTTCAATGAACCGGCGGTAATATCCGGCTAATCCAAGAAAACTTCGAATTTCGGATACAGTCATGGGTGCTGCCCAATCAAGCACATCTTTTACTTTGCTGGGATCCACTGCGATGCCTTCTGCCGATAGAACATGTCCCAGAAATCTAACTTGTTTGAGCCAAAACTCACACTTGATGAATTTTGCATATAGCTGATGGCCACGGAGTCTCTGTAAGACTGCTCGGAGGTGTTCCTTTTGCTCTTCGTCACTTTTTGAGTATATGAGAATGTCATCGATGAAAATCACCACAAACTTATCCAAGAATTCCATGCACACCTTATTCATCATATGCATGAAAAAGGCTGGGGTATTTGTGAGACCGAAAGACATCACCGTATATTCATAGAGACCATAGAGGGTGATAACCCACAAGTATAGGGGATCGCAACAGCTTTTGAGGGTAGAGTATTCAACCCAAATTTATTGATTCGACACAAGGGCAGCCAAAGAATATTCTTAAGTATTAGCAATTCAGTTGTCAATTCAACCACACCTGAAATACTTAATATCTGTAGCGAAGTTTCTAGTAGCAAAGTAGTATGGAAATAACGGTAACGTTGGCAAAAGTAACAGTAGAAGTTCTTTAGCAATCGTAACAGTGACAACGGAAAAGTAACTAAGCAAAGATCAATATGTGAAAAGCTCATAGGAAATGGATCAATGATGGATAATTACGTTGGATGCAATTCATCATGCAACAGTTATAACATAGGGTGGCACAAAACTAGCTCCAGTTCATCAATGTAGTGTAGGCATGTATTCCAAATATAGTCATACGTGCTTATGGAAAAGAAATTACATGACAACTTTTGTCCTACCCTCCCATGGCAATGGGGTCCTATTGGAAACTAAGGAATATTAAGGCCTCCTTTTAATAGAGTGCCGGACCAAAGCATTAACACTTAGTGAATACACGAACTCCTCAAACTACGGTCATCACCGGGAGTGGTCCCGATTATTATCACTTCGGGGTTGCCGGATCATAACACATAGTAGGTGACTATTGACTTGCAAGATAGGATCAAGAACTCACATATATTCAAGAAAACATAATAGGTTCAAATCTGAAATCATGACACTCAGGCCCAAGCGACAAGCATTAAGCATGGCAAAGTCATAGCAACATCAATCTTAGAACATGACGGATACTAGGGATCAAACCCTAACAAAACTAACTCGATTACATGGTAAATCTCATCCGACCCATCACCGTCCAGCAAGCCTACGATGGGATTACTCACGCACGGCAGTGAGCATCATGAAATTGGTGATGGAGGATGGTTGAAGATGACGATGGCGAAGGATTCCCCTCTCAGGAGCCCCGAACGGACTCCAGAACAGCCCTCCCGAGGAAGATTATGGCTTGGCGGCGGCTCCGTATCATAAAACGTGATGAATCCTTCTCTCTGATTTTTTTCTCCCCGAACATGAATATATGGAGTTAGAGTTGAGGTCGGTGGAGGTCCAGGGGGCCCACGAGGCAGGGGCGCGCCCCAGGGGGGTGGGCGTGCCCTGCACCCTCGTGGACAGGGTGTGGGCCCCCTTACGCTGATTCTTTTGCCAATATTTTTTTACTAATTCCAAACTGTGTCTCCGTGGATTTTTAGGTCATTCCGAGAACTTTTATTTCTGCACAAAAATAACACCATGGCAATTCTGCTAAAAACAGCGTCAGTCCGGGTTAGTTCCATTCAAATCATGCAAGTTAGAGTCCAAAACAAGGGCAAAAGTGTTTGTAAAAGTAGATACATTGGAGATGTATCAACGGGTTGTGAATGCGGTCTTAGGAATATCTTCCTTGTTGATCTTGAGCCAATGGTATCCGGTCCTTAAATCAATCTTGGAAAATACTTTTGCCCCACTGAGTTGATCGAACAAATCATCAATCCTTGGTAGCAGGTATTTGTTCTTGATGGTGACATTGTTCAATCGACGGTAGTCCACACACATGATGAGACTGTCGTCTTTCTTGTCCACAAACAGTGCGGGTGATCCCCATGGTGACGAGCTTGGGCGGATATATCCTTTCTGCAGCATCTCATCCAGCTGTTTCTTGAATTCCACGAGTTCGGGCGAAGGCATTCGATAATACTTTTTGTACAATGGTGATGTCCTGGGCCCAAGATAATTGCAAACTCAAGCTCTTTGTCTGGAGGCATTTTGGGTAATTCCTCGGGGAATATATCGGGAAATTCACTGACCACAGGAATCTGATTCAATTCTTCGGCTACAGCGGTGAAGACCAGTTCTCTATTGGGTATACTTTTGTGGGCATAAAATTTTATGGATCGCCCTTCCTGATTTGTCAACGTGACTTCTCGAGTTGCAAAGTGGATGCATACTTCATATTGGGCCAACCAGTTCATTCCCAAAATAACATCCAACTTGGCAGACTCGATGACTATCAAAGTAGTTGAAAAAACCGACCCCCTTGATATCAGTTTCCAAATTTCGACAGACCAGATTGCTTTTGAGTACAGATCCCGGGGATTGTACCATCATACTTTTTCCGAAAAGTGAGCAAGGAAATTTGTTTCGAGCAACGAAACTCCGAGAAACAAAAGAGTAGGAAGCCCCGGAGTCAAATAAAATTATTGCGGGCATGACATTAACATGAAACATACCAATGACGGCTTCGGGGTTTTCCCGGGCTTCGCCTGCGGAGAGGTGATGAACTTGCCCTTGGACAATCTTCTGGGCAGGATATGGCCCCATGTGGTTGACTTGCGGCCGGAACGGGGCATTTGACTTCTTGGGACACTGTCTGGCATAATGTCTGGTGTGTCCACAATTAAAGCAGGAGTTGTTGCACTGACAATCCTCGCGCACCTGACTGGTCACGACATTCTTCACTTGGGTAGTGGTCTTGTTCACATTCTGCTGCCAATTTGGTTTGTACTCGACTTGAGTCTGCTGCCAGGTACGGGCCTTCTGCACGGGTTGTCCGTCCTTCTTCGGCTCGAATTTACGCTTGTGGTCATTATTTGCAGGTCAGTTGTCATGCACAGGCTTGTACTCCCTTTCTGCGATGAGTGCCTTGTTTACCGTAGACTGGAAATCTGGAAAGTCGAGCATGCAGAGAGCACTCCTAAGGTGTTGATTTAATCCTCCAGGGAACCTGTCGATCTTCCTTTCTTCCATGGCCACATCATAGAGGAAATAATGGGCCAGATGGTTGAACTTGTGCAAATATTCCCTTACTGTCAGACTTCCTTGAGTGAGACCAAGGAATACGCGTTGCTTGACCTTCATGATACCAGTTGGAATATGGTACTTGGGGAATTAGTCCTTTAAATTAGTCCACGTGATTTCGTCGCCCGCAGGCCACAAACCTTTAGCATTATCGCACCATATAGCAACGACTCCTTCAAGATAGTGGGTAGCGAATGGAACCTTGTCAGCTTCATCAGTACGAGTAATTTCAAGCATCTTCTCCATAGTTCGTAACCAATCATCTGCTTCCAAAGGGTCAACCACTTGACAGAAACTGGGAGGCTTAGTCCTTTGAAAATCTGACAGCTTGGAGTGATGGCAATTTTGATTCCCATTTCGCCCAACCATAGCTTGCACACTTTTTAAAATCGCAATCAGATCATTGTTCCTTCTTTCTTCAAACATGCGCATAGTTTGTTCAATGGAGGGTGGATTTGGCGGTGGAGGCGGTGGTTGTGGATACGGCTCGGGGGAGTGTCCTGCCTGTCTTGTTGAGCGACGAACAGGGACATCATCACAAGCCTGTGTGCTCCTGCCTCCCCGCGTCATCCTACTGTTTATTTTTCCCAATACAAGCAACCGCGATCAGCAACATCCAAACATGGGAAGAAAAGCCAGCGACAAACTCGAAAGAGCAAAACAAAAGAATCGAGAAACACAATGAACAAATAAAAAGTTCCAACATAATTATACATAGACTCGTACATGAAAGGTAGACATCATGACTGGTGCGACTACTTGCATACATGCATGATACATCATGGCTCATAAAACTACATCCGTACATCACATGATCACTACGGATACTAGATACTCTAGGACTCTGCCGGTGCTGTTGGATCCTCTCCTGAGTCAGACCCAGATCCTGAACTGACGACGTTAACGAGACCTCCGGATTAAAGGTAACACGACGATGCTGCCTCGAGGGCTTTCCCTCACAGGTAGGCGCGGGACGAGAAGGGATCATGGGAGCTGCGGGGGTAGCAAGAAGAGACGCCCACTCAGCAGGAGCACTGTGTGGGTTCACAGTCGAGGTGCCCGAGCTACTCGAGGGAGTAACCGGGGAAATAGGCGAGCTAGAACTAGGCACAATATACGGAGTAAATCCCATAGAAGGATGAGTAGGGTAGGATCTAGCGGCGTCTAAAGTAGAACAAGCACGATTCAGCTCTCGAGCCAGCTCGTGAATCAGAAGATAACTAGCAGTGATATATCGAGAAAGGTGGCTAGTGTCACTATCAGACGCCGGATCAATGGATGGAAAGCGAAGACGACCATCATCGTGAATCAATGGGTAGTAGCGAAAACCTGGGTGATTCTGCAGCCGAACCTCGGTATAGCATAACTCAACAAGAATCTCAAACGCAACAAACTGGTCGGCCTGAGCGGCAGTGGATGCATACCCGCTCCGAGAGGTATGAGTGTAAGAGCATGTTGACGAACTGGTGCGTAGAGTAACCACGGCATGATACTCATATACGGAGTCGGCTAGATGCTCCCGGTACACCCGATATACTGGGTTGTCACTGTGAGGGTACAGTTGACACCATACGTTACGAAGGAGATGCGGTGAAGTGTATGGCATCAGCTCCAACTGACACAGATACGGCGCCGGAGCCATCTACACTCACAACCATTAAACGGTTAGAAATAACAATAAATCTAATGCATGCAATGCAGCATCCAGATGCAAACACTACCAGCACTCAATTAGCAAGCTAGCTAGTGTTTACTTAACGTGTCGGGGTCTAGAGTGTCCTACAGTCAGCGCCGCTCTGGTACCAAGCGTTGTGGCACCCCGGCTCAGAGCAACCGGTTTACCTTGCATTGCCAAGCCATAGATCGTGTCTTCTGGCAATACACAACATCTTGGAACAGAAATAACCGCTTTATTGAGACTAGCGGAAGCATAGTACGATATTACATCAAGTAACGAGGCCAAGCAGCACACTCGGTGCGGCTGAACAATATGTACATTATTTAGTGAACATAAAAGGGGCCTCGAGCACGACATCTACACGGCAGCGGAACAACGACGTAGCGGGACTCCATAGCACAGGGACACCGATGTGGACACGGTTTAGACTCGGCAGCACTCCGATCCAGTTAGACTTTCCCGAAATCTGGCATAACACGCCAGGTTAGTACATTGAATGTACTTGCAAGCTCACAACGAGCATAAACATAATCACAAACAATATCATGACATTTAATCAAGTTAAATGCAAACAACATACATCTCATGCCATGCATCCAAGCTTGTACACCGAGTCTGTCGGACTCTCTTACCAACGGGTTGCCTTGCAACCAAACGGTGATCATAACGGATCACAAACGGAACCACTCTTGGTTCAACGGGTTACCGTGTAACGAAATGGTGATCACTCACGGATCACGAACGATACCACAACAGTCAGTCTCACTGACATCATCATGATTTAACCAGTGCTATGCAAATAACTTGGTGTGCAAGATTTCTTTATAAAAAGTTGATCAATGGTGTGACTTACTTACAAATTGGGCCCTTATCCGCGGGTGCGGCTATCGATAGATTTAATACACTCTGTAGAGGTAGAACACATTACCCACACCATGGAACCCATGGCCTCGCACTCCCATTCGGGTGGACCAACGGCATTCCAACAGAACTCCACCATTACCATGACACTCTCTCGACCACTCCGACCACCTCCCCCATGGGCTAAGTCATTTGTGGCCCCGTGCCTACCAAAGGCAAAACGGCCACCGTCGTGGCAAATAAACGGTCCAAACTGGTCAAGGTATCATAACAACAATGGGAACACAAGGTTATGTCTGCTTACCGGGGCAGAGTAACACACGCCCATAACATTCCGTCGTTGGAGGCACCGACAAGAGGCATGACAACGGGACGACTAACGGCCTCCCCATACCAAGGCAAATGTGGTTGCACTTGTCAGTCCGATTCAGTGGCACCATGACCCGATCAACTTTATGTTCAAGTTCAATTAACTTCAGGTTTAACTTGAAATAAAATGCTCGAGTCACCATATGCCATGCTCATGCAACCATACGACATGCATCTCATACTACTTGAGACTAACAGATCAACTCATCAAAAAGTTCTAATTGCACAAATCATCACTAAACTTTGCGGAGTCTTTTTCACTGGTTATTTATACTCATGACTTTTAGTTTTTATTTGCCATAAAAAACTCATCATGCATAAGTGAAAATAATACCGATGCTCATCATACCATTGTCATAACAGGAACACATAGTCATCCTACTCCTACTATAACTTAGTTAGTTCAAGCACTAACTTCTGTAAACTAGGCATCTTGCTCCTTACAAAATAACTAACATCAGTATTTTTCATTTAATAACTACATTCAAGAAATATCATATATTGAAGTTGGAAAATCATGGATATTGCAAAGACAACATGAAAATGTTGTTGTGGTTTGCCTTAGTGTAGAAGAGCTTCACAGTCCTCCTGGATGCCTTCAAGACAAGCTTCTCCTTCTGAAAATTACCAGAAATTATCGAAAACACTTCCGAAAATTACCAGAAATTCTAGACAGCAGAGAAAAATCTCATCTTGGGTGTGCTGCTAGGATTTTCCAGTAAGAACGCAATGCAAAAAGAATCAACTCATTTTGACTTGCAGTTTAGGAGTTACCACTAGTCAAAGTCCTGGTCAAAATTTGATTTAAATTTGAATAAAAGAAAAAACGGGGGGGGGGGGGGGGGGGACGTCGAAGTGGTAAACCCGCGGGGCGCCACCACTTATACCGCTTCGGGCATAGATGAGTGGCTGACAGTGGGCCCCAGCTGTACGTTTGGAGGGGGAGGGGGATACAAGCACAGGCGGGCGGCACGTCTGTGACGCTTTCTCGGCAAGGAGTGCCCGGCGAAGAGATCTAAGAGGATAGGAAGCTAGAGGAGATTGAGGCGCACCTGCCCATACCCGTAGCGTGCCTAAGGGTGGACGTACGGGGTCGGAACGGAGCTCTCCGGTGGCGACGACAGGTGTAGCTTGTCGGAGTTGGTGATTCCGGCGAGGCAGGGCCGGTCCAGCAGCTCCAACAGCACTAGCATGCTCCAGTGGTTCGCCAGAGACACGCCGGAGGAGTCAGTTGACCTCGAGAGACTCTGGAGAGGGTTGGCAGAGGAAGGGGATCACCGGCGAGCTCGGCATCGGGGACGACGGCCAGAGGCCTGTCCGACCGGGCTGCGGCTTCCTACGGTGTCGTGGTGGTGATGTGAGTGCGTTGGTGAGGAGAAATGAGCTCGGGAGGGCCCTATATATAGGCGAGGCCGAGGCGGGGATCGAGAGCTCGCCGGATCTCTCTGCAGTGGTGCCCGGTGACGAATGGCGTCAGTGAGAGGGGGAGGAAGACGTCGAGGATCACGTGGGAACTGTGGGCGAGCAGCGACGAGCGCAGGAGCCAGGTACGCGACGAGCACAAGGGCCAGGTACGCGACGAGCACAGGGGCACGGGCGCACTGTTGGCTTGGCCACACCGTGCCCGTGCTTGCTGCAGCGAGCTCCAGCGTCAGCGAGCGCCAGGGCGGAGTTAAGGATGTGAATACGAAGATGGGGGCACGGTTTGGCAAGGTGCGGCATCCAGGGCAGCGAGCACGCACGCCACAGAGACGTTGGCGCGTCGTAGAGTGCGTCGGCCGCATGCCAACCACTCTGGACGAACGCGGTCACCGCGTGAATTCTGGCATCAGGCTGGGCTAAGCACAAACTCCATGTCTGGCGTGTAGTCCTTCGTAGTTTTGGTTGTTCCGTGTGTTTGGTTGGGTCACAGGTGAGCTGCACGAGTGGGTTTCTTCCTGGAAAGTTTCTGGACAGAAACTTGTGAGGTTTACTGAGAAAGATCTAAGAAGAATTAAGGGCTGTGCTTTGGGGTTTAGCATTCTCTTAGGAAGGTAATGAAGCTCAGAAAAGATCAGCCCCAAAAGATCAATGAAAAATATACTTGTTGTGTAATGTGGTCATTCTGTCCAGAATAGAAATGATTTTCTGTAGCAAAAATATTCCAAAATGTTATGCAATATTTTTGTTGAGGGAGGTTCCCTTGGGTTCAAAGAATATTTCTGAATTTTCACAGGATTTTTGAAGTAATGAAAATAGGGGTTGCTTTGGAGCACACTTCTCTGAAGTGATTTCCAGGGAAGAAAATGAATATTTTTCTTTTATGAAAAATAGTCCTTGGGTTATTTTTGGAGTTTTTCAGAGAAGGAAAGATGAGGTAGGGATGGATGGGTCACTTGGGTGAAATTCAAGGGTAGGCTCATCTACTCAAGTCCATATGAATTGATTCAAAACTCCAAATCCAAAGCAAATGCAAAAGAACGTCCGGAAAAAGAGAAAAAGGCAAATCCAGGCTATCACAACCATTTCTTTGACTGATCCACTTGTAACTTCTTCAGAACTGTATCAAGGTATGTGCTTTGTGTAAGTCCAATTAAGCATCTTGATCTATCTCTATAGATCTTGATGCCCAATATATAAGCAGCTTCACCGAGGTCTTTCATTGAAAAAATCTTATTCAAGTATCCTTTATGCTATCCACAAATATGTCATCCACATATAATATTAGAAATGAAACAGAGCTCCCACTCACTTCCTTGTAAATACGGGCTTCTCCAAAAGTCCGTATAAAACCATATGCTTTGATCACACTATCAAAGCGTATATTCCAACTCCGAGAGGCTTGCACCAGTCCATAAATGGACCGCTGGAGCTTGCACACTTTCTTAGCACCTTTAGGATCGACAAAACCTTCTGGTTGCATCAGATACAACTCTTATTTAAGAAATCCATTAAGGAATGCCGTTTTGACATCGATTTGCCAAATTTCATAATCATAAAATGCGGCAATTGCTAACATAATATGGACAGACTTAAGCATCGTCACGGGTGAGGAGGTCTCATCATAGTCAACTCCTTGAACTTGTCGAAAACCTTTCGCAACAAGTCGAACTTTGTAGACAGTGACATTACAATAAGCGTTGGTCTTCTTCTTGAAGATCCATTTATTCTCTATGTCTTGTCGATCATCGAGCAAGTCAACCAAATTCCATACTTTGTTCTCATACATGGATCCCATCTCCGATTTCATGGCCTCAAGCCATTTTGCGGAATCTGGGCTCATCATTCCTTCCTCATAGTTCATAGTTTCGTCATGTTCTAGTAACATGACTTCCAGAACTCTGGTGCTGAGTGAAGTGGTTATGGTACCCAGACATCCAGAACTCTGGTGCAGAACGTGCTCTGTTTGACCTACGAGGTTCAGTAGTAACTTGATCTGAAGTTTCATGATCATCATCATCATCATCATCATTAGCTTCCTCACTAATTGGTGTAGGCATCACTGGAACTGATTTATGTGATGAACCACTTTCTAATTCGAGAGAAGGTATAATTACCTCATCAAGTTCTACTTTCCTCCCACTCACTTCTTTCGAGAGAAACTCCTTCTCTAGAAAGGATCCAATCTTAGAAACAAATATCTTTCCTTCAGATCTGTGATAGAAGGTGTACCCAACTGTTTCTTTTGGGTATCCTATCAAGACGCACTTCTCCGATTTGGGTTCGAGCTTATCAGGTTGAAGCTTTTTCACATAAGCATCGCAGCCCCAAACTTAGGTTTCTTGCTAAACCACAGTTCATATGGTGTCGTCTCAATGGATTTAGATGGTGTCCTATTTAACATGAATGCAGCCGTCTCTATAGCATAATCCCAAAACAATAGTGGTAAATCGGTAAGAGACATCATAGATCGCACCATATCTAATAAAGTACGGTTACGATGTTCGGACACACCATTACGCTGTGGTGTTCCAGGTGGCGCGAGTTGCAAAACTATTCCACATTGTTTCAAATGAAGACCAAACTCATAACTCAAATATTCACCTGCATAGTCAGATCGTATAAACTTTATTTTCTTGTTATGATGATTTTCCACTTCACTCTGAAATTCTTTGAATTTTTCAAATGTTTCAGACTTATGTTTCATTAAGTAGATATACCCATATCTGCTCAAATCATCCTTGAAGGTTAGAAAATAACGATACCCGCCGCGAGCCTCAACACTCATCGGACCGCGTACATCAGTATGTATTATTTTCAGCAAGTTAGTGGCTCACTCCATTGTTCCAGAGAACGGAGTCTTAGTCATCTTGCCCATGAGGCATGGTTCACAAGCATCAAGTTATTCATAATCAAGTGATTCCAAAATCCCACCAGCATGGAGTTTCTTCATGCGCTTTACACCAATATGACATAAATGGCAGTGCCACAAATAAGTTGCACTATCATTATTAACTTTGCATCTTTCGCCATCAATATTATGAATATGTGTATCACTACGATCGAGATTCAACAAAAATAGACCACTCATCAAGGGTGCATGACCATAAAAGATATTACTCATATAAACAGAACAACCATTATTCTCTGATTTAAATGAATAACCGTCTCGCATAAAACAGGATCCAGATATAATGTTCATGCTCAACGTTGTCACCAAAGAACAGTTATTCAGGTCTAAAACTAATCCCGATGGTAGATGTAGAGGTAGCGTGCCGACGGCGATCACATCGACCTTGGAACCATTTCCGACGCGCATCGTCACCTCGTCCTTAGCCAATCTTCGTCTAATTTGTAGCCCCTGTTTCAAGTTGCAAATATGAGCAACGGAACTAGTATCAAATACCCAGGCGCCACTACGAGCATTAGTAAGGTACACATCAATAACATGCATATCAAATATATCTTTCACTTTGCCATCCTTCTCATCCGCCAAATACATGGGGCAGTTCCGCTTCCAGTGACCAGTCCCTTTGCAGTAGAAGTACTCAGTTTCAGGCTTAGGTCCAGACTTGGGCTTCTTCCCGGGAGCAGCAACTTGCTTTCTATTCTTCTTGAAGTTCCCTTTCTTTCCTTTGCCCTTTTTCTTGAAACTAGTGGTCTTGTTCACCATCAACGCTTGATGCTCCTTCTTGATTTCTACCTCCGCAGCCTAAAGCATTGCAAAGAGCTCGGGAATTGTCTTTTCCATCGCTTGCATATTATAGTTCATCACGAAGCCTTTATAGCTTGGTGGCAGTGATTGAAGAACTCTTTCAATGACACTATCATCCGAGAGATTAACTCCCAGCTGAGTGAAGTGGTTATGGTACCCAGACATTCAGAGTATGTATTCACTGACAGAAATGTTCTCCTCCATTTTGCAGCTATAGAACTTGTTGGAGACTTCATATCTATCAACTTGGGCATTTTATTGAAATATTAACTTCAACTCCTGGAACATCTCATATGCTCCATGACGTTCAAAACGTCTTTGAAGTCCCTATTTCTAAGCCGTAAAGCATGGCACACTGAACTATCGAGTAGTCATCAGATTTAGTTTGCCAGATGTTCATAACATCCACAGTTTCTCCTGCAGTAGGCCCTGCACCTAGCAGTGCTTCCAGAACGTAATTGTTCTGTGCAGCAATGGGGATAATCCTCAAGTTACGGACCATGTCCGTGTAGTTGCTACCATCATCTTTCAACTTAGCTATCTCTAGGAACGCATTAAAATTAAAGGGAATGGTAGCGCGGGAAATTGATCTACAACAACATAGATATGCAAAATACTATCAGCACAAAGTTCATGATAAATTAAAGTTCAATTAATCATATTACTTAAGAACTCCCACTTAGATAGACATCCCTCGAGTCATATAAATGATCACGTGATCCATATCAACTAAACCATGTACGATCATCACGTAAGATGGAGTAGTTATCAATGGTGAACATCTCTATGTTGATCATATCTACTATATGATTCACGTTTGACCTTTAGGTCTTAGTGTTCCGAGGCCATATCTGTCTATGCTAGGCTCGTCAAGTTTAACCTAAGTATTCTGCATGTGCAAAACTGTCTTACACCTGTTGTATGAGAACATGGAGATTATCACACCCGATCATCATGTGGTGTCTCAGCACGTCGAACTGTCGGAATGGTGCATCTCAGGGAGAACACTTATACCTTGAAATTTAGTAAGGGATCATCTTATAATGATACCGCCGTACTAAGCAAAATAAGATGCATAAAAGATAAACATCACATGCAATCATAATATGTGACATGATATGGCCATCATCATCTTGTGCATTTGATCTCCATCTCCAAAGCACCATCATGATCTCCATCGTCACCGGCTTGACACCTTGATCTCCATCGTAGCGCCGTTGTCGTCTCGCCAACTATTGCTTCTACAACTATCGCTACTGCATAGTGATAAAGTAAAGCAATTACATGGCGATTGCATTTCACACAATAAAGCGACAACCATAAGGCTCCTGCCAGTTGCTGATAACTTTTACAGAACATGATCATCTCATACAATAATTTATATCACATCATGCCTTGACCATATCACATCCTACAAAAACAAGTTAGACGTCCTCTACTTTGTTGTTGCAAGTTTTACGTGGCTGCTACGGGCTTCTAGCAAGAACCGTTCTTACCTACGCATCAAAACCATAATGATTTTTCGTCAATGTGCTGTTTTAACGTTGAACAAGGACCGGCCGTAGTCATAGTTGATTCAACTAAAGTAGGAGAAACAGACACCAGCGAGCCACCTTTATGCAAAACAAGTTGCATGTCTGTCGGTGGAACCGATCTCATGAACGTGGTCATGTAAGGTTGGTCCGGGACGCTTCATCCAACAATACCGCCGAATCAAAGTAAGACATTGGTGGTAAGCAGTATGACTATTATCGCCCACAACTCTTTGTGTTCTACTCGTGCATATCATCTACGCATAGACCTGGCTCGGATGCCACTGTTAGGGAACGTAGCATGCAATTTAAAAAAATATCTGACGATCACGCAAGATCTATCTAGGAGATGCATAGCAACGAGAGGGAGAGAGTGTGTCCACGTACCCTCGTAGACCGAAAGCGGAAGAGTTAAGTTAACGCGGTTGATGTAGTCGAACGTCTTCACGATCCAACCGATCTAGTACTGAATTTACAGCACCTCCGAGTTCAGCACACGTTCATCTCGATGATGTCCCTCGAACTATTGATGTAGCAGAGTGTCGAGGGAGAGTTTCTTCAGCACGACTGCGTGGTGACGGTGCCGGTTGATGTGATCTGCGCAGGGCTTCGTCCTAAGCACTACGACGCTATGACCGGAGGAGTAAACTGTGGAGGGGGGCACCGCACATGGCTAAGAGAATAATTGTTGTGCTATGGGGTTCCCCCTGCACCCGTATATAAAGGAGGGGGGAGGAGGCCGGCCACAAGGGGCGCGTCAAGGGGGGAAGAGTCCTACTAGGACTCCACTCCTAGTAGGATTCGGCCCCCCTATTTTTCCTTCTTCCGGAGGGGGAAAAGGGGGAAGGAAGAGGAAGAGGAGAAGGAAAGGGGGGTGTGCGCCCTCCCCTAGTCTAATTCGGACTCCCCATGGGAGGGGGCGTGGCCACCCCTTGTGGGCTGCCTCCCCTCTCTCCTATGGCCCATGTTGGCCCAACAATTCCCCGCGGGGGGGGAGGGGGGGGGGTGCTCCGGTAACCCCTCAGTACTCCGGAAAAATACCCGAACCACTCGAAACCATTCCGGTGTCCGAATACCATCTTCCAATATATCAATCTTTACCTCTCGACCATTTCGAGACTTCTCGTCATGTCCGTGATCTCATCCAGGACACCGAACTATCTTCGGACACCAAAACACATAACTCATAATACAAATCGTCATCGAACGATAAGCGTGCGGACCCTACGGTTCGAGAACTATGTAGACATGACCAAGACACATCTCCGGTCAATAACCAATAGCGGAACCTGGATGCTCATATTGATTCCTACATACTCTACGAAGATCTTTATCGGTCAAACCGCAATAACAACATACGTTATTCCCTTTGTCATCGGTATGTTACTTGCCCGAGATTCGATCGTCGGTATCCTCATACCTAGTTCAATCTCGTTACCGGCAAGTCTCTCTACTCATTTTATAATGCATCATCCCGTAACTAACTCATTAGTCACATTGCTTGCAAGGCTTATAGTGATGTGCATTACCGAGAGGGCCCATAGATACTTCTCCGATACACGGAGTGACAAATCCTAATCTTGATCTATGCCAACCCAACAAACACCTTTTGAGACACCTGTAGAGCATCTTTATAATCACCAAGTTACGTTTGTGATGTTTGATAGCACACAAGGTGTTCCTCCGGTATTCGGGAGTTGCAATCTCATAGTCAGAGGAATATATATAAGTCATGAAGAAAGCAATAGCAATAAAACTTAACGATCATTATGCTAAGCTAACGGATGGGTCATGTCCATCACATCATTCTCCTAGTGATGTGATCCCGTTCATAAAATGACAACACATGTCTATGGTCAGGAAACTTAACCATCTTTGATTAACGCGCTAGTCTAGTAGAGGCATACTAGGGACACTTTGTTTTGTCTATGTATTCACACATGTATCAAGTTTCCGGTTAATACAATTCTAGCTTGAATAATAGACATTTATTAAAAAAATTGCGGGTGGATAAACATTTATCATGATATATGGGAATATAAATAACAACTTTATTATTGCCTCTAGGGCATATTTCCTTCAAATGGAGCGTACAAACATTCAACACCTTACAAACATTGTTGCAAATATGACCCCTGCTTCCCTTTTTTTTAATGATTTTGTAAAAACTATCTTAGTGAGAAACAACCTACACCTTACGAGACCGGCCTAATATGACTAGCTTCTCAGCTACCTCCATCATCGTTGGTCTTTGGTCTACATCAAGGCTAAGGCAATCCACGATCATACCTGCTAGACTATCAAGAAGGTCCAAATCTTTTGTTATTGCAATTTCCTTGTCAAAAAACTCAGTCATTTTGTTCTGTCTCTTATGAGCTTCAAGAAAGCCCTTTACCAAGCTATTATTCTCAGAATGTATGGCCCTTCTCCTACTAATAAGCTCTAGGATCACAATTCCGAAACTATAGACATCACTTTTTTCAGTGAGTCGGCCTTCTTGTAGATATACTGGATCCATATAATTCATGTCGCCGATGCCTTGTCCAGTGTGTTGCTTGTCTCTCTGAATCAACTTAGATATGCCGAAGTCTGAAATCTTGGGAACAAAGTTATCATCCAATAGTATATTTGCTGGTTTAACATCACCATGTAGAATTGTACTATTTGCTTTTGAGTGCATATAAGCTAGACCATCCGCTGATTGTGCAGCAATACTTAAACGTGTATCCAAGTTGAGAGCCACCTGTTTATTGTTGTTGTGAAGGATGTCAAGGAGACTACCTTGAGAGATAAACTCGTAGACCAGCATGGGGGCATCAACTTCAAGGCAACAACCAATGAGCCTAACAATGTTCTTGTGAATGACTCGAGATTGGATGATGACTTCATTTGCAAATTGTTCACTCTCTAGCACACTACCATTAATCGGCTTCTTTATTGCAACTAATTTATTGTCAAGAAGGCCCTTGTAAACTTCACCAAAGTAACCTTTTCCAATTAAGTTACTACTCCTCAAAATTGGCTTGAGCTCCCCCTTTTTGAAAAGTTTAATGACATTTGCCTTCTCTAATGTAGGGCCGCCATTCTTTTTATAGAATTATTTCGTCTTCTTTTTCTCATTGTGAAGAATAACAAGAAATGATAGAACTGACATGAGAAGAATACCGCCAATGGTACCTTGATGGACAAAAAACAAACTTGATTAGTACATATCACTGAATTCGCATTTACAAATCTAGCAGGTATGTTTAACATAGTAAGTAAAAAATAGTTTCATCTGTTCATCTACTACGAATCTAAAACAAGTTGCCACTAGAATTTCAGAAGAAAAGTGAATCTAAATCAAGATTGGAAGGGGTTGAAATTCGGAGGGAAGTGTGCAGAAGATAATGGAAGCATTTACTCTCTCCTTGCCAAATTAAAGTGCATATAAACTCTGTCCTATGTCAGATTTTGTAAAAAAATTGACCAAGTTTACAGAAACAATATCAACATCTACAATAGTATATTAATACCACTGGATTCATCACAAAGTATATTTTCATATGATATATATTTGGTACTGTAAATGTTCATATTTTTTGAATTTTTCTCTACAAACTTGATCAAAATTTACAAAGTTTGACTTTGGAGAAAATTTTATATTCTCTATAATTTGGCAAGAGTAGCTCATACATTACAGTCAGGTTATTTGTAGAAATTAAGCAGTATACACTATCCATCAAGTGATGTACGTGCAGTGAACCTATCCCATACATGTTTCTATTTGCACATAGAATTTATCAATCTCCTAGTTGAAAAACATCACTGAATGTGAATGATCTAGGTGACACAATAGTTTGGACTTCAGATCAACGTTTTTCGTGATGTGGCACACCCAAAGGGTTTTGATTCTAATAGAAAAGATTCTCACCCGGGGTGCTGTGTACTGATGCATACATAGTTACATGCATGTACACGCACATACAGTGGAGTGCAGTAGTAGCTTAGTACTTACCCACAGCCGCCTTGGCCGCTGGAGTGAATATATCTGAGCAGGTTCCCGCTTTGCCGTCGCCTTTCATTCCGAACTTGCACGGACAGTCATAGCCTCCGAGCCTGTTTTTGCAGATCCTATCATTTGAGCAGCGATACACATTCGGGAGCTTGCATTCATCAATATCTGAAGCATCAACACTTCCGGGAGTTAACCAATGAGTTCAGCAATGATGTATATGTATGTACTATGTATATATGCATGCATGCATGTATGTACCTTGGCATCCGTGAGTGACGTAAGGGTTGCCAGCATAATGGTCCCAGCACTTGCAGATATAGCCAGGAGTATGTGTTGAGTTGGCGCAAGAGCTGTTGCCGCTGATGCAGGCGTAGTCCGGAGGGGGTGGCTGTCCCTTGGCCGGACACGAAGTGTTCCCGGCGGCGAAATCGAGCGCGATTTGGACGCCCCGGGGGAATCTCTTAAGTAGCGTCCTGTTGCCCATGTCCAGTGTAGAGAAGTTGTACCATGACTTCTCCACCAGCATGGCATAGGAGCACGGGTAGTCTTCCCACCGCTTGTTGGGGACCTCGCCATTAATCGAAAAGCTTAACAAGCTGCCGAGGTTGTTGTCCGGCGTGATGGTTGTCTCGCAGCAGCCCCTCCCCGTGCACGACCCGTTGGTCGGGGTCACCCTTGGCAAAAGAAATCGTGCACGAGCACTGCAAGGGAACATGACCGTATACGGCCACCTCAGCGGAACGTAGATGAAAGTCACGAAAGCATCGGCTATCCAGCCGACGCCGACGAGAATATTACGCGTCGCCGACACGGTGAACGGGGTGTTGCGGAAGTCAATAGTGTGGAACGCGGAGAAGGTCCTGTTGAGAATTTGTGCTGCAGAGGTACGATACCGGGGCGTACACCCGTGCCTTGCTTGTGGCGACTGATATGCTCACAAGCTCGATCGACCAGAACGACCAATCGCTACCGTTGTGGGAGTCGAGCGGCGATGACGACATCCTGATTATTCTACTTTCACCAGCAAGGAAGGCGCGAGGGGGATGGGAGGAGTCTTTGCACAAGACCTCGAAGCCATGGCGGAAGCAGCCGGGCCCAATGCCGAAAGGGAAGGGGATGCTGATGTCGCCGCACTTGTCACGGCAACCTTGCTGCTGCTCAGCCGCGGCAGCGAGGATGACTAGTTGGATTACTGGCAACAACAGCAGCAGTAGTGGGTGGGAATAGTATTGCGAACTGTGCGTGGTCATGGTGCTCTACTCTACTATTCTATTGGGCCTGGATGCAAGGTGAACACCTTCCCTCCCTCCTTGATGCAAGGCGCTCTCCTCTATCGGCTATGGATGCAAAGGAATCGACTTACTTGGCTGCACACCCTCCCTCTCTTAATAGTATATATATATAGACGGGATGACAAGTAAATGGGAAGAAATCATGGATGTAGATGCTTTTGAAGTTTGTGCGCTTGCAAGTTTTTAGTTTTTCTTTCTTTGCATTTAAATTTATGACTTAATATCACTGAAAGAATAGGGCGCTATAATAACACCCCTAATAGCAGGATATAGCATGTAAAGAACTGTCTCGCTAAATTAATCTGTGTACAATACCTCGCTAATAGCACACTAAAAGCATATTTTCAGGGGCGGCGCTATTTTGTATAGCGCGCTATTTTTTTTCTTGCTTAATATACACAAGTAGGGTGCCAACTCTCGGTGCAACAATCATTAATTCTTGGACGCCAATAACACGCTGACTTTCCGGCGGGGAGGCCACTTGAGCGAATTCGCTCGCAGATACACCCCAGCATGACCGGAAAGGCGCATGTCGTGGGCTACTCGCCCTGTCCCTCTTCTCCTGGCCCCTGCTCCGGCGAATGGATTAGCCAGCAAAAATCATCTATGATTCGCCAGACACAAGCAATTTACCTATACAAAAAGATCAGTTGCCATTGAAAAGGTAAGATTTGCCATGGCAAGAAGCATTAGATAGATTCTAAAAGAAGACAGAAAAACATGTGCCTCCCCCTTATCCATCTTATAGTTTGAAATTTGTCAAGCTAATTCTGTTGGAAAAACACACACATATCCCTCCCACCCTACTCCTACACCACCCATCTGATTATTTTTTTGTAGATGTTCATGATAGTGTGACAAGCATGCTTGACAATTTTTCATGTCAAATGAAATAGCAGTGCTTCATCAATGAAAAAACAAAATTAGGTGTAACATATGGAGGTAACATTTGGTGTTTAACTTTATTTTTTGCACAGGTCAAAATGCTAAGGCTTTCCACTTCAAAATTTGCAGGTAGCATTTTGTTGTCACTATGAATACATCAAACATATTTTTTTCTTTGGATTTTCTTGAAATTTAAATAAGTTATTTTTGGCACGCGGGAGCATGTGCTCATGGGAGTCAAATTGAATTTCCGATTGTCCCCACACCAACATCTTTCCTCGTAGAAAAACAAGAATCAAGGAAGTACGGGGCACATGTTGCCATACTCTAAAAAAAATTGCCGTGCCATTTGAATAAAGACAACCAGGTGGTGGAGGGTATGGTTGTACACGAGTTTCCATATCTAAGTTTCCCATATGTAGTACACAAAAAAGGTAGGCATGATGTTTGAACCTAAATTGCCATAAACAAAAATCGAGATTTGACATTGCACGAGAAATGAAACTCACCATAACTTAAAATAGGGACAAAAAGGTAGCAATGATGTTTGTACCAAAGTAGCATACATGCTTTACTTAATATAAAATTGACATGTGTTAATTAATAAAATTGTCATAATTTAGTTAATAAATGTGCCATATCTTATGTAATAAAATTGCCATGCTATAATTAATAAAATTGTCATGCTTTTATTAATAAAATTTCCATGACCTATGTAAATAACATTGCCACGCTCTCTATAATAAATCTACGATATATGTAGAGAAACTATGATAAAAAAGTTTCCATGATTCTACAAGGGTTAATGTATCACAGGACTACGAACTACATTAAAAATGGATAATACGCAAAAAACATGACCAAGCTAAAACATAAATTACATACAAAAAGCCATGCAAATGTGTGTAAAATGTAAATGACCACTCATGAAAACATGGTACCATGGCAAAATATAGGAAAAGTTTGACATGTACAATATGGCAAGATATATGATGCCAACTCTCTGTGCAATACTCATGTAGGATGCCAACTCGAACATGTCTTTCATCACCACGAAGGTGATGCCGACGATGCTCGCGAACATCAATCTGGGACCAGTTGTTCGTGGCAGACGGAAGTAGTATTGCAACCAATAAGTAACTATAATAAAGCGGGAAGCATTCCCCTTTTCTCCTTTTTTTTGACTTTTTTAACTTCTACTATTCAATTACATAAAGCAGATCTGAATGGTGGTATTAAACAACTTCTACTATTCAATTACATAGCATTAGTGATCAGTTGGGTTATACAGCAATGACGTACGAATTGTACCCCGTGCGTGAACAGTGTCTAGCGGTTAATGGTACCCTCGTGTGAACAATGTTTCTGAAGAAAAAAATACAACCTCTGTTAAAAAAAAGCTAGGTTCTTTTTACATATCATTTTTCTCCTCCTCCATCCTCGTGGCCTTATATAGTGGGTTAAGATTTAAAAAAAAATCTACCCACCATTTCTCTTCAACGGCGTACCGATGCAGAGTTGCCTCAACTGTCTCACTATCCTTTGCGGTGATGGTGTTGGCGAGGCACAAAATAGTAGACCAAAACTGAAAATTTGCATGAATAGTAACCCGTGAAAACATAAGTCCTTGACCGATTACAATTCTTTTTTACACCACGACATCAGTGAACAGTGCACCAAAAATTACCGGAACAAATACTAGAATAGTAACTAAATAAACCTAGAACTGTCCGAAACAATAGCCTACATAAACCAAAACATTGAGGGATAATTGGTTTTATAACCTTAGTTGCGTCCTCGTCGTCAGGATTGCCCCTAATTTCGGAAAACATATGGTCGTGCCCAACCCACTTTGTTCGTATTGTGCTTTTGCCCTTTGACTGTTTGACCATCACTTTGAAAACTTCATAACTAATTCATACTAAGTCAGAAAAATGCAAATAATAAACCAAAATGTTCGTAAAAACATCACTTGTATGTCAATGTCACTTGCATTCATGACAAAAGTGTTGGTAAGTGCCCATCTGAGTTTTAGCTCTTATGATACCACCATGAACAGTAATGTCTAAAAAAAATTAAAAAATTCTAAAAAAAAGTTGATGACAAAGAAAGACAAATGTTTTATGTGCTTGCCAAGTTTCATCAGGGAATGACATTCGTGGACGTCGTCGCAAAAAAATAATCTATTTTCGACTGTTGAGTGTTTTCAAAAGGAAGCACCTCAAACGTAATAAAAATTACATCAAGATTACAATATCACCGAACAATCGATGCGCCGTTGTTGCTAATTCACTATCAGAGTCGGCTTGACCTTGTTGATGACAACCGAAAAGTCTTCATGCATGTGCCTCTAAGGACTAACTTCCTAGAGCCACGGCCGTCGCCATTAACACCATGAAAGATCTGAGGCAGCTAGCACCAAATCCTGCCTCAGCGCCTCGGAGCTCAGTCAATTACGTCTAAACGGATGAACTAGAAAAGGACCGTATCCAAGAAGACAAAGTCGAAAGAAGAAGCATCACCACCTGTCCCGAGCGTTGCAGCTGCAAGGACTAAGAATCTTATCATGCATGGTGTGGACGCGTCTTGTACGAGGAGCCAGCCTAGGTACCTACAGAGCACACGGCGACTCAAGACTGCCGGCCAGCCTACGGCGGACAGCGACGTCGATGACCTTCGGGAACGCGCTCGTCCTCGTCGGTGCACTCCACATGCCTACCTCGATCTATCGCTGGTCGAACATGTATGCCGGCATGGATGGTCGACTGACAGTCATGGTGTACGTGTGACTGTGCGCTGCGGTCTAGTGCAGTATTTACGCGTGTTTGATCCGGCGTAATGACCACTCTTATCAACGTCGACCACGACCCCGGCCAAGACAGCTCAGCGATGGCGTGTTTGCACTGTCTTGGCGGATGGCAACATCGGCCTCCGCCGCGTGTTTCTTCCTCGTCAACGTCAACGACGACGAGCACAGAGCGACCACTATCTGGTTGCACTCTTCTCCCTATCCAGATTCCTAGAAAAAATCATAGCGAGTGACTTTTTTTAGAAAAGGAGGATGACCCGGCCTCTGCATCCGGGAGATGCATACGGCCAGTTTATTGATTATTCTCGAGGACCTTATAAAGTATTACAACGATATGCCTGAATCCGCCATCTTGGCAACATATGCCACTACTCCTATCCATATGATGAAGGGGTGCTACCTGGGCCAAATACCCGGACTACTCACCTAAGCCTATCACAAAGGCCAGAAGCCCCAGCCGAGCCACATACCTGGTCTGGGGCATAAACTGGTCAGACGCACTCACATGTGTCGTCGCCGCCATCTTCCACAGGTCCGTCTTCAGAGCAGATATTGAGGCTTCTACCTTGTCAGGCCACTCCGCCATCGACGCCACCTTGACGCCAGACAACTACCTCCACCTGCGCGAGTCCATCACCGCGCATCGGGCGCCGAGTCTCCACTGCACCACGCCGCCGAGATCCGCGTCATCAATGCGAAGGATGAAGCACCGCTCCACCAAAAAAGGCGCCCGCTGGTCCCTCGATCCCGTGTACGCCTCCAAGAATGACGCCCCCAAGGAGGAAACGACACCAACGCGCCGCCGTCATCCGATCAACTGATCTAGGGTTTCCCCCGGAGGTAGCGGATAGAGGTCTAGCTTCTCCACGGCGATGCCTTCAAGAAGGTAATGACATAAAAGGGTGCCGCCAACGCCGGTCTTGGCATCAAGCCAAGCAGAAGGTTTTCACTCGGATCCGCTTGAAGAACCTCCATCACGTATTGTGTGCACGGGTCGCCGCCGATCTGAGCCGCCGCACATCGAGCAGGCCGCATCGGCCAGATCAGATCTGTCCGGAGGGCACAACCCGCATGGTCCCGACCCAACCACCAGGCCCTCCATGCCGCCACCGCCGATCCGAGGTCAGATGGTCTGTCGCCGCAGACCCGGCCGCCGCCGCCGAACGCCGCCACGCTGCCCGAGGCAGGGCCGGCTGCCGCACCCGCCACCATCGCCGCTCTAGGCCAAGGCAGCCGCCGCGCCGCCGTCGGAAGGTAGGCCCGCCGCGCCGCCAGGCCAGATCAGCCGTCCCAACCACGTCGTGGGGCTCCGCACCGCCCCCACGGCGCAGGCAAGAGGGAAGACCCCCGCCACCGCCGTCAGCCTCGGGCTAGAGCCGGCGGCGTCCTTCGGCGGCGGCGGAGGGAGGGAAGGAAGGATGGGGACCCCCGGCGGCTAGGGTTTGTGATCCCGCCCGAGTCGCCCGAGCGGGGGCGATGCGGGGCCGGGGGCGGGGAGCAGAAATAAGACTGGTATGTCATTTCTCTTTCCTGCTGCCCAAGATCCTCTCCTCCTACGACGCGTCGGACAACTCAGGGGAACTTATACCATTGCTGGAATTACACCCTACGCCGACTGCCAGGAATACTTAGCAAAGCCTTTGCCGAGAATTATTTTTGGCAAAGAGTACCCGAAATACATGTCTCAGACAAACAGAACTTTGCCGAGAACAACCGCCGGCCACTCGGCAAACTGTTTGCCTAGAGCCAGATAGTGCGCCTCGGCAAAATAAAGCCGGTTTACGGACAACAGGCAGAGAAGGCGGTTGCCAGGTGGCGCAGCTCCCACATTCATTTCATAGGATGTCGTTTTCTGCATTGAAGATATAGACAGAAAATGTATATATTTGTTTTCAATTGCCGGGAATACATAAGAAACAACTTGACAACAGAGATGGCACACATTTTCAAGATCAACACTCGGAAATACACACTTTAACAAAAGCACACGCTCGGAAAAGGGGTCACCTGAGCGGTAGGACAGTCCTTTCCGAGGGCTCCTCTCGGAATAGAATGACACTCCAATAGTGTCGTTCTTTTCCGAGCGCTGGCGCATCTCAGTAAACGTATCACTCCAGTAGTTCTATTATTTTTTGAGAGCATGCACTGCCTTGTGCCAACACGTGGGCCCACATTCCAGGTCGAAATGTTTCAGTCAATGGTGGGATGCCGAGCGGGACCACAAAGCTTAAAAGTTTATCGAATAATTAAGAATGTTTCAGTGACAGGCGGCGGGTCTAATGGGTCCACCTACCAGGTTAGAATGTTTCGGTGACAGGTGCTTTACCGAGCGATTCTTCTTACCTCTTGTTAAAGACAACAGCAAGTCACGGAGTCGTCAGATGCAAACGGACATGCCATGTGTGGTGCTCTCGGCGTCTGTGGCATTTGCCGACCGTGCCTTCTTCACCGTGTCTCCCTCTCGACAACATCACCTCGTTGTCGTGAACCTGTGTTTGCTCGGTATAACTCTGAGCGTGTATGTGTTTAGCGAGTGTCGTGGTTTGGTTTTCAACGAAGAGCCAGGCACTCGGCGTATAAAGAAATTCCAATAGTGTACAGAGGCAAAAGTAAAACTAGCCTGGGGTTCGCTCACATTTGATCATCACAGACGTACGGTCAAATGATGGTAAGCTACATTAGAGATGCAGAAATCCGATATGGCTTGTACAAGCATACGCTTACCTAAATGGTAACGCCCATGGCACAATTCAACATGGTCCAAACGCAGTCGATGCCATATGATTTCATTTGCAAGAATATTGAAGCAGTTGCCACCTGGGTCGAGAGCCACGTAAGCACCTAGCGTCGTGTGTGCGCTATCATTTAGTGTCACACGTGTGTGCTCCTCGCCCAATCGGACATAGCACGCTCGTCCAAACTCGTGGGCGAAACTGCTCTTCGCCAACACGACGCTCACACGGTGATAGATGGCAACTACAGGTGTGCATATGTGACAACTAGTTAATCACACACGGCAACTATGGTTAAACATACATTGCAACTATGGTTTAAGCACATATGACAACTCCAATTAGTTAGACATTGCGCATATGTGGCAATTAGTTAGTCACCAACGGCAACTATGGTTGATCATAAATGGCAAGTATGGTTTGACCACACGTGGCAATTATATATAATGATACATGACAGACATGTCAACTATAGTTAGTTACACATGACACTAAAGATTACACACGTGTTCACGCTCACGACAGGGGGGGGGGGGGGGGGGACACAGGGGTCTTGTGGACAGTCGTAGTTGCGCCCGAACATGTGGGCAGTTTTAATGTTCGCACATACATGATCGTGTGGCCTATCTCCTGGGTACGATCGAATGAGTCGTGTGGTCAGGTGTACATTGTGCCACACATGTGGCAGTTATAGTCGTTCTATGCTGATATTATCCAGACTGATATGGTCTGTATAAGTATTTGAGCAAACAGTTGTATAACTTGACATATTGCTTCTCCTGGTAATAATAGAAATCTCTAATAGAACAGTTCTCGTGGCCCACGAGAGAATCTCCTCCGGACTAGAGAACAGTTCTCGTGGCCCACGACAGAATTGGCTATCACCTCACAAACCTTGCTCCGTTTCAATTGACTCGTCACCACCCATGCTATCAGATGAGAACCCAAGCCAGCCACTACTGGGATAAACCGAGTGTTTTGGTATATGCCAAGAGCTAACCCATGAGCTCTCGCCAAAGATATATAAGCCGAGAGCCGATCTCAGCCAACGATAGACCATAGAAAAGATAGTCATTTACTAAGACAAAAGTCTGACAAACCGGCAAAAAGGAAGAAATTTGACAAAGGCGTCATATGCCTAGAGCCAAACAGTAAGTTCACTTCAAAGAGGTGCCACATGGCAAGTTCGCCAGTGGTTGAAGGCAGGGTGAAGGTGGGTATGCTTTGCCGAGAACCTGTAGCACTAGTAGAAAACAGGCCTTTCGTCTGGAGCATTAGTCCCGGTTGGGTTTTGGAGAGAAAAAGAAAGAAGGGACAATGTTACTATCCTTTTTCATACTTGTGCTTCAAAGTAGTACCATGTTCTACATGATAGAGAGTCTCCTATTTTATCACTTTCATATACTAGTGCGAATTTTTCATTATAGAATGTGTCTTCTATATTTTAATGATGGGCTTCCTCAAATTGCGCTAGGTCTTCATGAGCAAGCAAGTTGGATGCACACCCACTTAGATTTCTTTTGAGCTTTCAAACACTTATAACTCTAGTGCATCCGTTGCATGGCAATTCCTACTCACTTGCATCGATATCAATTGATGGGTATCTCCATGGCCCATTAATTTGCCTAGTTGATATGTGACTTACTCCTTTTTGTCTTCTTCTCACAACCTCCACCATATTCTATTCCACCTATAGTGCTATATCCATGGCTCACGCTCATGTATTGCGTGAAAGTTGCAAAAGCTTGAGAACATTAAAAGTATGAAACAATTGCTTGGCTTTCATCGGGGTTGTGCATGATAAATACTTTGTGTGATGAAGATAGAGCATGACAAGATTATATGATTTTATAGGGATAACTTACTCGAGGACGAGCAGGAATTAAGCTTGGAGATTCTTGATACGTCTCCAACGTATCTATAAGTTTTTATTGTTTCATGCTATTATATTATCTATCTTGGATGTTTTATATGGATTAATATGTGTTTTTATATTTTTTTGGACTAACCTATTAACCTAGTGCCTAGTGCCACTTGTTGTTTTTCCTTATTTTTGTCTTTTACAGAAAATTAATACCAAAAGAAACGAAACATTTTTGAGGATTTTTCTTGGACCAGAAGACAACCACGAGGGAGCCACACGCCCTTAGAGCGCACCCCCAGGCTTGTGGGCCCCTCGCAGCTCTCATAATCCTAATTCCAGCTTTATAAATACTCTTATATTCCCCTTACGTCAGAGGGCACACCAAAAGTACTTTTCCACCGCCGCAAGCTTCTGTTCTCGTGAGGTCCCTTCTTGGGGCCTTTTCTGCTCTTTGCCGGAGGGGGATTTGATCACCGAGGGCCTCTAAACCAACCTTGTTGCACTACCGATGATCTGTGAGTAGTTTACCGTAGACCTGCGAGTCCATAGCTAGTACCTAGATGGATTCTTCTATCCTTGATTTTCAATACAATGTTCTCCTCGATGTTCGTGGAGATCAATGTCGGGGAATGTAGTAATAATTCAAAAAAATTCATGCGTGTCACCAAGATCAATCTAGGACATGCTAGCAACGAGAGAGAGGGAGTGCATCTTCATACCCTTGTAGATCGCTAAGTGGAAGCGTTGCAAGAACGCGGTTGATGGAGTCATACTCGCGGCGATTCAAATCGCGGAAGATCCGATCCAAGCGCCGAACAGACGGCGCCTCCGCGTTCAACACACGTACAACCCGGGGACGTACCCTCCTTCTTGATCTAGCAAGGGGAGATGAGAAGTTGAGGGAGAACTCCGGCAGCACGATGGCATGGTGGTGGAGCTCGTGGTTGTCAGGCAGAGCTTCCCTATGCTCAACGGAGGAGCAGAAGGAGTTGGAGGGGGAGGGCTGCGCCAGGGGCAAGGGGTGCAGCTCCCATGCGCCTCCCCACTATATATAGGGGTGGAGGGGTCTGGTTTCTTTTCCTCCAAGAAATCCCATCCTTTCCCTTCCCCACCGATTGTTATCCCCCCTTTTAGGGATTTTGATCTTATCCCTTCGTGATATGATCTTATTCCTTCTAAGGGGGGATCTTGGTGCGCCTTGACTAGGGGTGTGGGGCCTTTCCCCCACTACCCACGTTCATGTGGGTCTCCCCATGCAGCTGGGCCCCACTATAGAACCTTCCAGAACCTTCCCAGTACAATACCGCAAAATCCCGAACATTTTCCGGTGGCCAAAATAGGACTTCCCATATATAAATCTTTACCTCCGGACCATTCCGGAACTCCTCGTGACGTCCGGGGATCTCATCCGTGTGACACCCGGATAATTCAGCTACAGTAAATCTCTGCTAATGACGCCACATCACCACTATTACTCTAGATAAACTTGCATTGATTCAAATCCCCGTTCAAATTCAAATTGTAAAATAAAGTCAAATAAATTATTTCTTCAAGCAGTAAACTAAATGTTCAAAGTGTGACAAATAATCCCTTGATATTTTTCATGTTGGAACCAACCTCTCCTTAATTCCCAAAATGCCCCTGGGACTTAATTTTGGTCCAGCAGCAATTAAATTGTCCTTATCAATTTCTAAAAACGCTTGAACAATTCCATTGGTCCTGAAACCTTTTAGGCAACACCACAATGTTGTGCCTGAATTATTTGCCGAGTTTCACATTCAACAAAAATCATTTGATGCCTTGATTCTATCTTTTCAATTTCTAAAAACAGTACCTATCTTTTTTTAACAAAAAAGTTTCTATATATATATATATATATATATATATATATATATATATATATATATATATATATATATATATAAGGAAAGGCCAACCCCCACGTTCCCCCATGGTCCTCGGCCCACCAAGCAGCCCAGCTCCACCCTGGCCGGCCCAATCCCACCTGCCTACTAACCGTCCCGACCGAAACCCTAGCCCCACTCGATCCCCACTCCTTCCCGCACGAACCCCTCTCCCCTCGTTCCCCACTCCCCTCGATCTCACCCACTCCCCACGTCGCTCGCTCTCCCTCCCCCTCGATCCAGATCGGGGGCTCGACCCCACGGCACTCCTGACGCCCCCTGCCGCCCGGAGAACCCCCCTGCGTGAAGCCTCGGCCTCCTCCCGAAGCCCCCTCGCCCCGACGTCTCGGACGACGCCGCCTCTCCCCGGCGACCGCGCCGCCCCACTCCTGGACGTCGGCGCCCGTCCTTGGCGCCGCCTCGCCCCATCACTGACCCCTAAGCCGCCGGATCGAGCCGCGCCCCGCCGCCTGGACACCGCCGCCCCAAGTCGCCGCCACCCGACGTCGGCGCCCTCGACAGCGCCACCCCGAGCCCACTACCACCCCTACTCTCGCAAGTGAGCGTCGCCGTCCCTGTTCTCCCCCTCTCTCCCTAGGTCAACATGGTCACCGCCGTCCCCGCCCATGGTCTGCGCGCTCCGGCTGCGCCCGTTGCGCGCTCACCGCGCCCCTTTCCCCGTCGCTCGCGCCGCCCGACGTTGGTCGCTGCACCCCCTCATCCGCTCCGGCTGCTAGCCGCCGGCCTGCGTGCCCCTGCGCCGCTGTTCGCCACCGGCCCCGCCACGGGCTGCCGTGCCCGTCGCCGCTCGGGCGCCCACATGCCCCAGCGCCCGCTAAGGCCTTCTGAGCCGCTGACTAGAAGGGCCCACGCCCCTGTTAAAAAAAAGAAGTTTAAAAATAATAACTTTAATAATTATAATTAATTTATTTAATTAATTCATCATGTTAATTAACCCTAATTAATTATGTTTTATTAACCTAATTGCATATTAGTCTAATTAAACATGCTTAGTTAAAATGTGTCTATGACAGACGGGCCCCACTGCCCTGTTTGACCAGTCAATGTTCAGTGTTGACTGCTGATGTCATGATGATGTCATGCTGCTGCAATGACTCCATTTAGATTTAATAATAATTTCAGAATATTATTAAAACTTTGAAAAGTCATATAAAATAAACCGTAGCTCGGATGAAAATGTTTTCTACATGAAAGTTGCTCAGAATGACGAGACGAATCCGAACGCGCGGTCCGTTCGTCCGCCACACATCCCTAGCATAGCAAACATGCAACCTTTCCCCTCCGTTTCATCTGTCTGACACACGTCCGGAACCGGGAAAACTTTCCCGGATGTTTCCCCCTTCGCCAGTATCGCCTAGCGCTGCGTTAGAACACTTCTAGCCCCGCTTATTGTCTTGTTGTGCATATGTTTGTGTGTATTTACTGTTTCTTCCCACTCTTCTTCTCCGGTAGACCCCGAGACTGCTGCTGATGTCTCTGTGATCGACTACGTCGGCGATGACCCTCCTTCTTGTCTGAGCAACCGGGCAAGCCCCCCTTTGATCATCCCGATATCACCCATTCTATACTCTCATGCTTGCATTAGATTTTGCTACTGTTATTGTTTGCTCCTATTCTGATGCATAGCTTGCTTTCGTACCTGCTATTGTCACCTACCTGCTTATCCTAAACTGCTTAGTATAGGTTGGATAGTGATCCGTCGGTGACCCCCACTTTGTCCTTGTTGCCCCTGCTTCATCATCGACGACTCGATCAACGTGATCGACGACCAGATCCCGACACCTCACATCACATCACACCCCTTTTCTTTCTCGACTCTGCAGAGCTACTATCGAGTGCCGAGGGTGATCCCTCAAAATGCACTCCTGATGATAATTCTGTAGTGTAGCTATTCGGCCGTGGTGATCGAGGGTGATTTCCACTTTCACCATTCCCTATACGGCTCTGTCGTTCAACACCTCAAGTGTGAATCTCGAGGGTGGTCCCTCTTACGTTCACCTTGATGATTACATTGAGTGGAATCCTCCGGGGGTGATTCCTCGGGTTTTTCCCCTTGATGTTTGGACACACGGTTACCTTGACTTTACTTGAGACCATTGTTGAAGTCGGGTCGGCCCTGAGGGGTACCCGCGAGTTGATGTGAAAGTCGGGCGGGCCCGTAGAGCACCCGCGAGTTTTCCACGTGGCACGGCCGGGCAGTCTGGGCCCTTGCCGTAAGTCCACAAGACGGGGCGACGGGGTCACATTATCGTGAGTCTCTGCTCGTGTCCGCGAGCCCCCAATGCACTAACAGGTTTGGGTATTTGTTCCGAGTTGGCCTCTGGCCTTTACGCACTAACCACCACGCGAGAATAGATATGGGCCTCGATGTCGCAGTATGAGCCGAAGCTTTGTCAGACGTCCAGTTCAGCAGTGCGGCACGGTCGGATCGTGCTGGCCATCCGAGGCGGTGCTGGTATTCACCCTGTGCGCAACGACCCGGAGTGCTGCGGGCGATGGGCTCAAGACCCCGGAGCGCTTAGGATGTAGACCGGCGGGGACCTCTCTACTGAGCCTAGGTAGGGCTGGGACATGTTGATCTTCCAATGCTGGGTATTGACCCCAGAAAGGTGTGTCCGGCCAGAGTGATCGAGCGTGTTGGGTAACATGGTGCACCCCTAGAGGGAAGATATATATTCGGATACCGTCTCCACGGTAATGGACGTTCAGACTTGTATCCGGATCTTATATAACTAGAAATGGATACTTGAGATATGTGATGGATATGTGGCTCTGGGATTTCTTTCTCGGAGGGAGTCGAGGAAGGATCTCTGGGCGTTGATGCTACAACATGCTTGTTAAATATTAAAATGCTACTCTTTACTCTTCTACATGCTGTAAGATGCTCTGAGCTGCTTGAAGATGCTAGTCTTCGAAAGGCTAGGCCTTCCCCCTCTATTCTTGCATTCTGAAGTTCAGTCCACTGATACAAACCTCCCATTTGATACCAGTGCATAATTAGTATAGATCTGGTGCTTGCGACTCCTTTGGATGAGTACTCACGGTTGCTTTGCTACCCCTTTTCCCCCTTCTTTCTTCTTTCCGGTTGATGCAACCAGATGGTGGATCCCTGGAGCCAGATGCCACGGCCGACGGATGCTACTACCTGAAGACGGCCGACGACCAGGAGTAGTTACGAGGTCCCAGGCACGAGGCCTTGCCTCTTCGATCGTGTTAGTTTTGTGCTAGCCTTCTTAAGGCATCCTTGTTTAACTTATGTCTGTACTCAGATATTATTGCTTCCGTTGACGCTTGTGTATCGAGCTTATGTATTCGAGCCCTCGAGGCCCCAGGCTTGTAACATAAAGCTTGTATTATTTTATTTGTGTCTAGAGTTGTGTTGTGATATCTTCCCGTGAGTCCCTGATCTTGATCGTACACATTTGCGTGTATGATTAGTGTACGGTCGAATTCGGGGGCGTCACAAGTTGGTATCAGAGCCGACTGCCTGTAGGATCCCCCTTTCCAACTCTTTGGCCAAAGTTGAGTCGAGTCTTTGAAAAACTGATTTACTAACATGGCTGTGTGGCTTACTGGCCCCACGTCGCCATTCGGTGGTATTATGATCTTTTACTCCTTGTCTTTACTCTGAAACTCTAATCTCTCTTCTATTCAGGTTAAATGATTTTGTTAAATCTCACTCTAGGTTCTCGTAAATACTTTCTCCCAGAGAGCCCCTCACTCCAGATGATTGCTTGGTGCAACAGAAGATTCTAAAGATACTCTCCGATGTTTTACCGAGTCCCTCGTACCCTTCACCGTTGCGATCCCTACCACCGATAAATCCTGTAACTACCTATGTTGTCGTTCATACCTTCATTCCCAGTTGCTCTTGTTATTACAAGATGTTCTGAAATATTCTTCGATGTTCCGAGAATTCTTTATGCTTACTGCCCTGCAGTTCCTTGCCGCATGAATATCCCCTAGGGATAATTACTCGCACTTGCCAAGTATTCATTCATTCACAATTGTTCATGTGATTCACAATATACTTTGGAATACCATCCGATCTTCCGATAGTCCTCTCCAACTATTGCTCTGCTAATATTTATCTGCTTGCAGTATGGTTACGTCCATATGTCTAGCAATACTCATTAGCATCCTTTGTCATCATAATTTCGAGCATTTGATTCGATTCGTTCGCGAATGCTCGTGATCATCGGTCCTATTTAAAATTCTCTCCTTGGTTCAGATGTCACTCCGGACATGAGTTGGTGTTCAGCGAATCAAGCCTTCATTGATTGTCGATCTATGTCTATTCAACTTACTTGTCTTTGATCAGAGCCTCTACTTCTGATCCCCCAATTTGGAAACCATAATTCCTTTGCATTTGAGCTTTGAATTAGTCAGTTGTTTCTATAACCTGACCTCCTTGCATCCTTTCTTCTTCTGGTTGAGTACCGACACTCACATCAGATCCATTGTGGACCTCCAGGTCCTTTGTTGGGTTTTATCCAATAGGGACCTTGATAACCCATAAGTGTAGGGGATGGCAACAGCTTTCGAGGGTAGAGTATTCAACCCAAATTTATTGATTCGACACAAGGGCAGCCAAAGAATATTCTCAAGTATTATCAGTTGAGTTGTCAATTCAACCACACCTGGATAACTTAGTATCTGGAGCAGAGTATTTACTAGCAAAGTAATACGATAGTAATTGTAACGATAGCAAAAGTAATATTTTTGGGTTTTTAGTGATTGTAACAGTAGCAACGGAAAAGTAAATAAGCAAAGAACAATATGTGAAAATCTCGTAGGCATTGGATCAGTGATGGATAATTATGTCGGATGCAATTCCTCATGCAATAGCTATAACCTAGGGTGACACAGAACTAGCTCCAGTTCATCAATGTAATGTAGGCATGTATTCCGAATATAGTCATACGTGCTTATGGAAAAGAACTTGCATGACATCTTTTGTCCTACCCTCCCGTGGCAGCGGGGTCCTCATGGAAACTAAGGGATATTAAGGCCTCGTTTTAATAGAGAACCGGACCAAAGCATTAGCACTTAGTGAATACATGAACTCCTCAAACTACGGTCATCACCAAGAAGTATCCCGATTATTGTCACTTCGGGGTTGTCGGATCATAACACATAATAGGTGACCATAGACTTGCAAGATAGGATCCAGAACTCACATATATTCATGAAAACATAATAGGTTAAGATCTGAAATCATGGCACTCGGGCCCTAGTGACAAGCATTAAGCATAGCAAAGTCATAGCAACATCAATCTCAGAACATAGTGCATACTAGGAATCAAACCCTAACAAAACTAACTCAATTACATGATAAATCTCATCCAACCCATCACCGTCTAGTAAGCCTACAATGGAATTACTCATGCACGGCGGTGAGCATCATGAAATTGGTGATGGAGGATGGTTGATGATGACGACGGCGACGAATCCCCCTCTCCAGAGCCCCGAACGGACTCCAGATCAGCCCTCCCGAGAGAGATTAGGCTTGGCGGCAGCTCCGTATCATAAAACGCGATGAAACTTTCTCTCTAATTTTTTTGTCCGTGAAACGGAATATATAGCGTTGGAGTTGAGGTTGGTGGAGTTCCAGGGGGCCCAGGAGACAGGGGGCGCGCCCAGCGGGAGAGGGCGCGCCCCCCACCCTCCTGGACAGGGTGGGGGCCCCCTGGCCTTGATTCTTTCGCCGGTATTTTTCTTATTTTCCAAAAATAATCTCCGTGGATTTCCAAGTCATTCCGAGAACTTTTGTTTTCTGCACAAAGATAACATCATGGCAATTCTGCTGAAAACAACGTCAGTCCGGGTTAGTTCCATTCAAATCATGCAAGTTAGAGTCCAAAACAAGGGCAAAAGTGTTTGGAAAAGTAGATACGTTGGAGACGTATCAACTCCCCCAAGCTTAAACCTTTGCTTGTCCTCAAGCAGTTCAGTTGACAAACTGAAAGTGATAAAGAAAAACTTTTACAAACTCTGTTTGCTCTTGTTGTTGTAAATATGTAAAGCCAGCATTCAAGTTTTCAGCAAAGATTATGAACTAACCATATTCACAATAACACTTAGGTCTCATGTTTACTCATATCAATGGCATAATCAACTAGAGAGCTATAATAATAAAACTCGGATGACAACACTTTCTCAAAACAATCATAATATGATATAACAAGATGGTATCTCGCTAGCCCTTTCTGAGACTGCAAAACATAAATGCAGAGCACCTTTAAAGATCAAGCACTGACTAAACATTGTAATTCATGGTAAAAGAGATCCAGTCAAGTCATACCCAATATAAACTAATAGTAATGCATGCAAATGACAGCAGTGCTCTCCAGCGGGTGCTTTTTAATAAGAAGGTGATGACTCAACAAAAAAGTAAATAGATAGGCCCTTCGCAGAGGGAAGCAGGGATTTGTAGAGGTGCCAGAGCTCAGTTTTAAAATAGAGATGAGTAATATTTTGAGCGGTATACTTTCACCGTCAATGCAACAACCAAGAGATGGCAATATCTTCCATGCTACATACATTATAGGCGGTTCCCAAATAGTATGGTAAAGTTTATACTCCCCCTCCACCAACAAGCATCAATCCATGGCTTGCTCGAAACAACGAGTGCCTCCAACTAACAAGACTCCCGGGGGAGTTTTGTTTGCAATTATTTTGATTTGATTTGCTTAAAGCATGGGACTGGGCATCCCGGTTACCAGGCATTTTCTCGTGAATGAGGAGCGGAGTCCACTCCTCTTGAGAATAACCCACCTAGCATGGAAGATACAGACAACCCTAGTTGATACATGAGCTGCTCGAGCATACAAAACAGAATTTCAGTTGAAGGTTTGGAGTTTGGCACATACAAATTTACTTGGAACGGCAGGTAGATACCGCATATAGGAAGGTATGGTGGACTCATATAGAATAACTTTGGGGTTTATGGAACTTCGATGAACAAGTAGTATTCCCGCTTAGTACAGGTGAAGGCTTGCAAAATACTGGGAAGCGACCAACTGAGAGAGCGACAATAGTCATGAACATGCATTAGAATTAATTTACATCGAGTGCAACCATGAGTAGGATATAATCTACCATGAACATAAATATCATGAAGGCTATGTTGATTTGTTTTCAACTACATGCGTGAACATGTGCCAAGTCGAGTCACTATTCAAAGGAGGATACCATCCCATCATACCACATCACAACTATTTTAATAGCATCTTGGCACGCAAGGTAAACCATTATAACTCATAGCTAATTAAGCATGGCATAAGCAACTATAATCTCTAAATATCATTGCAAACATATTTATTCATAATAAGCTGAATCAGGAACGATGAACTCATCATATTTACAAAAGCAAGAGAAGTCGAGTTCATACCAGCTTCTCTCATCCCAATCAGTCCATCATATATTGTCATTATTGCCTTTCAGTCGCACGACCGAACGGTGTGTATAATTATAATAGTGCGCGTGCATTGGAATAAGCTGGAATCTGCAAGCATTCAACTCAAGAGAGGAGACAAAGTAACATGGGCTCTAAGTTAAATCAACAATCATGCCTATGAGAGCCACTAAACATTTTCATTATGGTCTTCTACTCTCGACCCCCAAAGAAAAGAAAAGAAATAAAACTATTTACATGGGAAAGCTCCCAACAAGTAAAAGAAGAACGAGAAATCTTTTTGGGTCTTCATTTTAATTCTACAAGCATTCAAATTAAACTAACTAATTTTTTGGCTTTTCTAAAGTTTATCAAACACACAAGAAAAGGAAGCTAGAAAAAGAAATTAAACTAGCATGGATAGTACAATGAAAGAGTATGAGCACCGACAACTAGAACAGTGTGTGAACATGAATGTAAAGTCGGTGAGAAATACGTACTCCCCCAAGCTTAGGCTTTTGGCCTAAGTTGGTCTAATGCCACGGGTAGCCTGGCTGATATCCATAGTTATAACTGGGGTCGTACTGAGATGCAGCAGCCAATTCCTCCTGAGCTGCGGCATGTTGGTGGGCTGCCTCCGCTCTCCTCTCGTATTCGGTTGCCTCCTCCCTGGTTACAACATATCTTCATTTTGCCTGGCAATCAAAAAGGGAAGGAGCAGGGAGAGTAACATGGACAGCGCGACGTCTGTCAAAGATTAGTCGATATTGGAGGAATTGTTCATTCCCCACAAGAAAGCGATGACTGACCATAGCGGCATAATATAAATAAGCGGAAGGTAACGGCATGTCACCCTCACGTGGGGGTATACCAAGATAATTAGCAACACGAGTTGCGTAAATCCCTCCAAATAAATCTCCAGATAAACCATTATTATGCAACCTACGTGCAACTATTGCCCCAAGTTGTAGTCTTTATTACCTAATACAACACTCTTAAGGACACAGAGATCAGGAACACACATGTGACAAGCTTCGTCTTTACCATTTATGCATCTACCAATGAATAGAGCGAAATAATGTATAGCAGGAAAATGAATGCTCCCTATGGTAGCTTGTGCTATGCCCCTAGATTCTCCCACAGTTATACTACAAAGAAAGTCTTTATATTCAGATTTACGGGGTTCATTAACACTACCCCACAGTGGGAGTTTGCAAGCAGTAGTGAAATCTTCTAAGTCCATGGTATAGGATTGATCGTATATATCAGACAGGACAGTTTGAGAATTACGCGAAGATGAAAATTTAAACCTTCTCACGAATGCATCAGTCAAATAGTAGTACTGAGGACACTTATCTTGCATGAAGTCCTCTAGATTGGCGTTACGCACATATGCGTCGAATTCATCATTAATTCCTGCATTGACCATAAATTCTTCTGACGGCCATTCACAAGGCCGCACATCAGCTTCCCTTGGTGGTTCATCGTCTTGCTCACGCATCGCGCGCTTAGGTGCTTGCTTTCTTGAAGAACCACCTTGAAACATTTTCCTAGACATATTTCTTCCTTTGAAAAATTCTGAAATTTTTAGTAACTTCAAAATAAAAGTGAATTAAACTAAAGAATATTGATAGCAACTACTCCTACAAGTGCCTAGAGCCTATATCATGCATTAGATTACTTGGGACCTCATAAATTTGACATGCAAGATCAAGAACAGGGTCACCTATGCAGCAAAAATTTGCAATGAATAAAGCACTAGAACAAAAAGTAATTGGACCAATGGAGGAGTCACATACCAAGCAACAATCTCCCAAAGCAGTTTTTCGAATGGAGCTTTGAGCAAGGAGATCGAAAATCACAGCAAAATGAGCTAGTACTCGTGCTTGAGCTAGATGGGGATTTTTTTGGTAGGAAGATGGAGTGTGTGGGTGCAGGAATAAGTGGAGGGGGCCACTGTGGGCCCACGAGACAGGGGGGCGCGCCCTGTAAGGGTGGGCGTGCCCTGGACCCTCGTGGCCAAGTGCTCGCCCCCCTACTGTGTTCTTAGTGCCTAAAATCCTCAAATATTACAGAAAAAATCATACTAAATTGGCAGGGCATTTGGAGCACTTTTATTTTCGGGATATTTTTTATTGCATGGATAATTCAGAAAACAGACAGATAATACTATTTTTGCTTTATTAATCCTAAATAACAGAAAGTAAAAAGAGGGTACAGAAGGTTGTGCCTTCTAGTTTCATCCATCTCATGATCATCAAAATGAATCCACTAACAAGGTTGATCAGTCTTGTTAACAAACTCATTCCGAATAACACGGAACTGGAGAAATTTCGAATAACACTAGGTTACCTCAACGGGGATGTGAACATCCCCTACAGTTAGAATATCATACTTTTTCTTGACAGTAGGAAGACGAAATTCAAAACCTCCAATAATAATAGTTGGACTTTTTCCAATAGAATTGATGCTATGAACTTGAGGTTGTTTCATCGGAAAGTGTACCGTATGCTCATTACCATTAACATGAAAAGTGACATTGCCTTTGTTGCAATCAATAACAGCCCCTGCAGTATTCAAAAAAGGTCTACCAAGGATAATCGACATACTATCGTCCTCGGGAATATCAAGAATAACAAAGTCCGTTAAGATAGTTAAATTTGCAACCACAACAGGCACATCCTCACAAATACCGACAGCTATAGCAGTTGATTTATCGGCCATTTGCAAAGATATTTCAGTAGGTGTCAACTTATTCAATTCAAGTCTACGATATAAAGAGAGAGGCATAACACTGACACCGGCTCCAAGATCACATAAAGCAGTTTTAACATAATTTCTTTTAATGGAGCATGGTATAGTTGGTACACCTGGATCTCCAAGTTTCTTTGGTATTCCACCCTTAAAAGTGTAATTAGCAAGCATGGTGGAAATTTCAGCTTCCGGTATCTTTCTTTTATTTGTAATGATATCCTTCATATACTTAGCATAAGTATATAGTTTAAGCATATTTGTTAAGCGCATACGTAAGAAAATAGGTCTAATCATTTCAGCAAAGCGCTCAAAATCCTCATCATCCTTTGTTTTGTATGGTTTAGGAGGAAAAGGCATGGGTTTCTGAACCCATGGTTCTCTTTCTTTACCGTGCTTCCTAGCAAAATGTCTCTCTTATCATAACGTTGATTCTTTGATTGTGGGTTATGAAGATCAACAGCAGGTTCAATCTCTACTTCATTATTATTGCTAGGTTGAGCATCAACATGAACATCATCATTAACATTATCACTAGGCTCATGTTCATCACCTGATTGTGTTTCAGCATCAGAAATAGAAATATTATTAGGATTCTCAGGTGTGTCTACAATAGGTTCACTAGAAGCATGCAAAGTCCTATCATTTTTCTTTTTCTTCTTTTTAGAAGGACTAGGTGCATCTAAATTATTTCTCTGAGAATCTTGCTCGATTCTCTTAGGGTGGCCTTCAGGATACAAAGGTTCCTGAGTCATTCTAATAGTTCTAGTAGCCACTCTAACAACATAGTCATTATTCTTACTATTCAATTCATTGAGCAAATCATTTTGAGCTTTAAGTATTTGTTTAGCTTGAGTGGTAACCATAGAAGCATGTTTACTAATGAGTTTAAGTTCATCTTTAACTCTAGACATATAATTACTCAAGTGTTCAAGCGTATCCGAATTGTATTTCAATTGTCTACAAACATAAGCATTGAAGTTTTCTTGTTTAACAATAAAATTATCAAACTCATCTAAGTATTGGCTAGCAGCCTTATAACGAGGAATATCACCTTCATCAAATCTATAGAGAGAATTTACCTTTACTACCTGTGTCGGGTTATCAAGACAATGTGTTTCTTCAACAGGCGGTATATTAAGACCATGTATTTCTTCAATAGGAGGTAAATTCTTAACATCTTCAGCTTTAATACCTTTTTCTTTCATTGATTTCTTTGCATCTTGCATATCTTCAGGACTGAGAAATAGAACACCTCTCTTCTTCGGAGTAGGTTGAGGAATAGGCTCAGGAGTTCGCTCAATTGGCTTGGGAATTGGCTCAGGAAGAGTCCAATTATTCTCATTAGTCAACATATTATTCAATAACAATTCAGCTTGGTCGACTGTTCTTTCCCTGAAAACACAACCAACACAACTATCCAAGTGGTCCTTGGAAGCATCGGTTAGTCCATTATAAAAAATATCAAGTATTTAATTTTTCTTGAGAGGATGATTAGGCAAAGCATTAAGTAATCAGAGAAGCCTCCACCAAGCTTATGGGAGACTCTCTTCTTCAATTTGCACAAAATTATATATTTCCCGCAAGGTAGCTTGTTTCTTATGAGCCGGGAAATATTTAGCAGAGAAGTAATAAATCATATCCTGGGGACTACGCACACAACCAGGATCAAGAGAATTAAACCAAGTTTTAGCATCACCCTTTAATGAGAACGGAAATATCTTAAGGATATAATAGTAGCGGGATTTCTCATCATTAGTAAATAGGGTAGCTATATCATTTACTTTAGTAAGATGTGCCACAACAGTTTCAGGTTCATAGAGATTCAACCAAAGTAATTATCTCAGGATCAACTGAGAATTCATAATCCTTATCAGTAACAAAGATAGGTGAAGTAGCAAAAGCAGGGTCATATTTCATTCTAGCATTCAGAGTTTTCTTTTTAAGTTTAGCTAGTAATTTCTTAAGATCAGATCTATCATTCCAAGAAAAAAGATCTATAGCAGTTTCTTCATCCATAACATAACCCTCAGAAACAACAGGCAATTCATAATTAGGGGGAGAACCTTCATCATCACTATCTTCAATAATATCGTCATTAATAATTTCATTCTCTCTAGCCCTACCAAGTTGTTCATCAAGAAATTCACCTAGTGGCACAGTAGTATCAGGCATAGAAGTAGTTTCATCATAAGTATCATGCATAGCAGAAGTGGCATCATCAATAACATGCGACATATCAGAATTCATAGCAGTAGTAGGTTTAGGTGTCGCAAGCTTACTCAAAACAGAAGGAGAATCTAGTGCAGAGCTAGATGGCAGTTCCTTACCTCCCCTCGTAGTTGAGGGATAAATTTTAGTTTTGTTGTCTTTCAAGTTCTTCATAGTGATCAGCAGATATAAATCCCAAGTGACTCAAAGAATAGAGCTATGCTCCCCGGCAACGGCGCCAGAAATTGGCCTTGATAACCCACAAGTGTAGGGGATCGCAACAGCTTTCGAGGGTAGAGTATTCAACCCAAATTTATTGATTCGACACAAGGGGAGCCAAAGAATATTCTCAAGTATTAGCAGTTGAGTTGTCAATTCAACCACACCTTGATAACTTAGTATCTGCAGCAAAGTATTTAGTAGCAAAGTAGTATGATAGTAATGGTAACGATAGCAAAAGTAATATTTTTGGGTTTTGTAGTGATTGTAACAGTAGCAACGGAAAGGTAAATAAGCAAAGAACAATATGTGAAAAGCTCGTAGGCATTGGATCAGTGATGGATAATTATGTCGGATGTGATTCCTCATGCAATAGCTATAACCTAGGGTGACACAGAACTAGCTCCAGTTCATGAATGTAATGTAGGCATGTATTCCGAATATAGTCATACGTGCATGGAAAAGAACTTGCATGACATCTTTTGTCCTACCCTCCCGTGGCAGCGGGGTCCTAATGGAAACTAAGGGATATTAAGGCCTCCTTTTAATAGAGAACCGGACCAAAGCATTAGCACTTAGTGAATACATGAACTCCTCAAACTACCGTCATCACCGAGAAGTATCCCGATTATTGTCACTTCGGGGTTGTTGGATCATAACACATAATAGGTGACTATAGACTTGCAAGATAGGATCAAGAACTCACATATATTCATGAAAACATAATAGGTTCAGAAATGAAATCATGGCACTCGGGCCATAGTGACAAGCATTAAGCATAGCAAAGTCATAGCAACATCAATCTCATAACATAGTGGATACTAGGGATCAAACCCTAACAAAACTAACTCAATTCCATGATAAATCTCGTCCAACCCATCACCGTCCAGCAAGCCTGTGATGGAATTGCTCACGCACGGCGGTGAGCATCATGAAATTGGTGATGGAGGATGGTTGATGATGACGACGTTGACGAATCCCCCTCTCCGGAGCCCCGAACGGACTCCAGATCAGCCCTCCCGAGAGAGATTAGGGCTTGGCGGCGGCTCCATATCGTAAAACGCGATGAAACTTTCTCTCTAATTTTTTTCTCCGCGAAACGGAATATATAGCGTTGGAGTTGAGGTCGGTGGAGCTCCAGGGGGCCCAGGAGACAGGGGGCGCGCCCAGGGGGAGAGGGCGTGCCCCCACCCTCCTGGACAGGGTGTGGGCCCCCTGGCCTTGATTCTTTCGCCAGTATTTTTGTTATTTTCCAAAAATAATCTCCATGGATTTCTAGGTCATTCCGAGAACTTTTGTTTTCTGCACGAAGATAACATCATGGCAATTCTGCTGAAAACAGCGTCAGTCCGGGTTAGTTCCATTCAAATCATGCAAGTTAGAGTCCAAAACAAGGGAAAAAGTGTTTGGAAAAGTAGATACGTTGGAGACGTATTAGTCCTTCATATTCAGTAACCTTGTGAGCTTTTCCTTGGATACATAATGCCTTTGGTAGATTGTATCCCCTGCATTTGTCAACCATGCTCTGCTTCCGAGCTTGAGTTATTTATTCCTAAAGTTTGTGGTATGTGTTCCTAAGATGCCCCGATGGGTTGAACCTATGCCTTCCACAATCTGTGTGAACCTGGAAACACTATGGCTTTGTCGAAAATGAGAAGTGAATGATAGGCTATGCATTGATGAAGTGGGAGTCGACCTTGATCCTTTGTATTCATGCCCATGGACCCGATGTCGAACTTATCATGGAAGCTTCTTGAACTAATAATAATCCCCTTTTGATAAGTTCATCTTGTATCTATGTTTGGTCCTTTGCCACCGTGGTTTCGACCAGGTTGTTCTTCTTTGATCTCATTTCTCGGGCAAGTTAAAGTACTTGTCTTCTGCAGATCTTTTTCTTCTGTCCAACCTCTATCCGGTTCTACCTTCGAGTATTACCCTCTAGTATCTCGAGAATATCACGGAACTACATAGCCTCTTATGAGTTCTTCATCAACTATTATTTCTTGCCGATTCCAATTTTCCACGGGTTCTGAGTTGTTAGACACTCGAGATCACCGGTAACTGATTCGAGTCCACACTTTTCCCTTCCATTGTTTTGTTTAATCTTTCTTGTAACCTAACAAATCTGAGCAGTGATAATTCCCTGCTTATGTAAACACCTCGGTGTACAAACTCTTTCCTGTAACCATCAATGGACGAGAACTTTGCCTATTGGCCCGCCACGTCTGAACGAGCAGGAAAATGGTTCTCTTTGTCCCTCACCCTTGGTACCAACGTTGTTGCCAATATAACTGACAGGTTGTCCTCTGATCTGCCTTGCTATCATGACCGTGCAAATGTTAGCACCCTTCCTGATTTTAACCCACATGGTGGGCCCATAACCCACAGTTCCACAGGATCGAAACCTGACTCTCCTATACATCCCTATTTTCAAAGTTATCCCTCGCGCTTGGCTTCATATGTAATTCACGAGCCACCTTCCTTGTGATCTGTTCTGGTATCAGACGCAATACTTATTCTCATTACACTGAACCCTGTTCACCCTCTGTTTCAGGCAACGAACGATTGCCTACCCGCTTGAAGCTTCTTATTGTGCCTCCTTACCTTGCTCTCGATGACTTTCTTGAATTCAACTCGAGCGATGCCTCTATGCCACGTTCACCGAGATAGCCCCCAGGTAACTATCTTGTGTTGAGCTCCGTCCTTCCCGAGTCTTTCCCCCTTACTACACCCCTTAAATCTCGTGACGAGATTTCTTGTAGTGGAGGAGATTTGTGACGCCTGGATAATTAAGCTACAGTAAATCTCTGCAAATGACGCCACGTCACCACTGTTACTCTTGATAAACTCGCATTGATTCAAATCCCCGTTCAAATTCGAATAGTAAAATAAAGTCAAATAAATTATTTCTTCAAGCAGTAAACTAAAATGTTCAAAGTGTGACAAATAATACCTTGATACTTGTCATGTTGGAACCAACCTCTCTTGAATTCCCAAAATGCCCCTGGGACTTAATTTTCGTCCAGCAGCAATTAAATTGTCCTTTTCAATTTCTAAAAACGCTTGAACAATTCCATTGGTCCTGAAACCTTTTAGGCAACACCACAATGTTGTGCCTGAATTATTTGCCAAGTTTCACATTGTACAAAAATCATTTGATGCCTTGATTCTATCCAAAACAGTACCTATCTTTTTTTAACAGAAAAGTTTATATATATATATATATATATATATATATATAAAGGAAAGGCCTGAATTATTTGCCAAGTTTCACATTGAAGCCTCGCCCTCCTCCCAAAGCCCCCTCGCCGCGATGCCTCGGAAGACGCCGCCTCTCCCCGGCGACCGCGCCGCCCCACTCCTCGACGTCGGCGCCCGTCCTCGGTGCCGCCTCGCCCCGTCACTGACCCCGAAGCCGCCGGATCGAGCCGCGCCCCGCCGCCTGGACACCGCCGGCCCAAGTCGCCGCCACCCGACGCCGGCGCCCTCGACAGCGCCACCCCGAGCCCACTGCCACCCCTACGCTCACAAGTGAGCGTCGCCGTCCCCGTTTGCCCCCTCTCTCCCTAGGTCGCCATGGTCCCCGCCCGCGGTCGACGCGCTCCAGCCGCGCCCATTGCGCGCTCATCGCGCCCCTCTCCCCGTCGCTCGCGCCGCCCGACGTTGGTCGCTGCACCCCCCCCATCCGCTCCGGCTGCTAGCCGCCGGCCTGCACGCCCCTGCGCCGCTGTTCCCCGCCGGCCCCGCCCCGGGCTGCCGTGCCCATCGCCGCCTGGGCTCGGCCTCCGCTCGGGCGCCCACACGCCCCAGCGCCCGCTACCCGTTTCACCCGCTAAGGCCTTCTGAGCCGCTGACCAGAAGGGCCCACGCCCCTGTTAAAAAAAAGAAGTTTAAAAATAATAACTTTAATAATAATAAATAATTTATTTAATTTATTTAATTTATTCATCATGTTAATTAACCCTAATTAATTATGTTTAATTAACCTAATTGCAAATTAGTCTAATTAAACATGCTTAGTTAAAATGTGTTTATGACTGACGGGCCCCACTGCCATGTTTGACCAGTCAATGGTCAATGTTGACTGCTGACGTCATGATGATGTCATGCTGCTGCAATGAGTCCATTTAGATTTAATAATAATATCAGAATATTATTAAAACTTTGAAAAATCATGTAAAATAAACTGTAGCTCGGATGAAAATGTTTTCTACATGAAAGTTGCTCAGAACGACGAGACGAATCCGAACACGCGGTCCGTTCGTCCGCTACACATCCCTAGCATAGCGAACATGCAACCTTTCCCCTCCGGTTCATCTGTCTGACAGACGTCCGGAACCGGGAAATCTTTCCCGGATGTTTCCCCCTTCGCCAGTATCGCCTAGCGCTGCGTTCACTACTAGAAAAAGGCTTACTAGTGGCGCACCAGTTTTGCCTACTAATGGCGCACTACTGGTGCGCCACTAGCATCACGCCACTAGTAATTTTTACTAATGGCGCACCGCTGGTGCGCCATTAGTGTCTGGTACTCTAATGGCGCACCGGGCAGTGCGCCATTAGTATAGGCCACGGTGCGCCATTAGTATGCCTCCCAGGGGGCCATATATACCCATGTGCTTTGCCATACGAACGGCGCACTACAGTGTGATGCGCCATTAGTATCCTTCAGAATACTAATGGCGCACTGCTGGGTGATGCGCCATTAGTACCCTCTGGCATACTAATGGCGCACTGCTCTGGGATGCGCCATTAGTATCCTTTGGCATACTAATGGCGCACGTTGGCGTGATGCGCCATTACTATGTATATTAGGGATTTTTTTCCTTTTCTGATTTTTGCACAGATTACAAAATATATTATTGGACAGAAAATAAGCAGCAGAACACAGCAACAGCAGATTCATCGAATACAATAGAAGATTAGTCTCCGAATACAATTCATCATATTAGTCTCCGAATTCAAAAGACCGAACGAAGATAGAACATTACAAGTCTCGAGACCGCGAGTAGCGAGTTTGTCTTCACATTACAAGTCGATATCGATCATCTAAACTACCATCACATAGAAGAGAGATGCGGTCATCGCGATGAGCATCATCGCGATGAAACTGGTCTTCATCCGGTTCCTCCAACGCTCCCTCCTCTCTCCCGCTAGATAGCGCGCGTATCTAGATTCCGCCTCCGCCCTAGTGGTGTACCCTTTGTAACTGTTACCGCTGAAACGGTGAACCTGTCCCCGACACTCCTCCCAGTCGTCGTAGACTCCGGGAACCTTACCCTTGTACACGACATACGACGGCATCTCTATGCACTAGCCAAACAACAGACAATACATAAGCAATATATAAGTATGCAACAAAAGGATCGGAAGAAAAAAGCAAGAAATTAATAGCACGATTCATGGTCCTACTAACAAATAGCATCGATTACATCTAAGTTGAACGACTGTCCAAACCAAAGAGACATACAAGTTCACTACAGTTTAATTACAACATGAGCTAATGAATGTTTCAGAACTACACATAGCATCACAACTTTCGACTCGACTCATGGGACCGGTGCGTGGATGAAGCCGCCGTCTGTCGTGATGGTCATGAAGTCGCGGGCGTTGTCAGCCTGCATTTGTGGCGTTGTGTCTATCTCGCTGTTGGACGTTTGAAATTTGAGGTAGAACTGCCCCGAGGTACGAAGGACATCTTGATGGATGATTTCTGCAAACTCCGACTGGATGCGAAAGAATTCTTGTCGGATGTCCGCGTCCTGGATTGCCCCCAAGCTTGCGGCCCAATCTTTGAGATTGTTTGGTAGCAGAAGGTGATTATGGTCCCGCACGATCGCCCGCATGTGATGGAGGGCGTAGTAGGCATCCTTCTGACCGCCAGGCGGCTGCTTGACGCAGGGGAACGTCGTATTGTGGGTGAACACGTGCCTGCCGTACCTACGAACTGGCCTCTTAAAGGTGCCTCCAGATACGGCGTAGCCGGGGAGAGCATCATCAAGAACTTTCTTGATATTTGTGTAGTCTATCTTGGAGTCACGGTCCGGGTCGAGATACGTGGCCATGGAATATTTCGGGCTTAAGAGGATGAGTGTGCAATGTGTGTCACTGCACAGAACACGGAATGTTAGAAAAAAAAGAACGATCGAAATCTAAGAAATCATATGTTACGGGGTGGTTAGGAGATGACTTACTCGGGAAATTAAGGCATGAGGAAGTTATCCTTATCTGGGTTTGCCAGAATGATGCCTTCGAGGTGTGAACTCGCGACTTGCCGGTCCCCAGCGCTGCCCAAGGTCTTGGCACGCATGTAGAAGGGGTCGACTATCACAATGTCCGGGGTCTTGTCTCTAATGATCCGCATCTCCATACTCAGCGAAAACAGCCGAACGAAGGTGTAGTGCAGCGGATGAAGGTTAAGCATAGCAAAGATGTCATCAAATCGCAGGACGATCGTACCCCCTGACGGCGCTATCCATAAAGCCCTTGCCCTTTGGCACCTTGGCCACGAAAACCGGGTATGCCACATCATTCTCTCTGAGACGCCGCTTCTCCAAAGAAAGAACACTGTCATGCAGACTCCGCATAGCACCGGTTGCAGCATTGAGCATATTTGTCGGTAGCATCGGCCTACCCGCCACATGCACCCTCCTCGAGATATCCTTAGGTGAAGGTGGTCTGTCCTGAGCACGGATCGTACTCGGTGCCGGTTGGCTCGCACTGGCGCCCTTGTTAGTCTTTCGTTTCCGTCCCTTCTTCTTGATCTCCTATAATGAGATCGAGTTCTGCTCACAGACCGCCTTCTTTAGCGTGTTGGGGCTGATAATATTTGGCACGTCAGCTATCTGAGGCTCGGTGAAGGCGGCAGCTGGATGCGTCTCCTAAGAACTGAACGCCAGACGACGCCTGTTGCAATTGGGTTTCTCCGCCGTACCAGCTAGATCGCGGTCGTCTTTTTGAGGGTTGGGTTCTTGAGAAGGAGGCCCGCAGAACTCGTCACCGTACCCATGTTCGGCAAAGTACTTATCGACGTTGGTAAATGTACCGTCGTCGTTGCCGTCGTCGTCCGGATCCTGTGCCATATGCATGTTCGGATCCTGTGCCATAGGAATGTCCGGCAGGTCCGGTAGCGTTGCGGCGTTCTTGCCATGGCTTGGCACTGGCATGACTGGCGGTCTTGTCTGTGGGGTGGTGTCCCCCGCCCCCAAACGAATCTGGCTCTTCGGCCAAAGCAGGGGCCTGCTTACACAGGCGCTGAGGGTCATCACGTCATCTTTGTCGGCCCCAGCGGGTCGAATCAGAGGTAACAACTCGTCGCAGCCTGGCAGTACCCGAACTAGTTCAACCCTATAGAAGGTGGGTGGCATCGGATTACCGTGGAACACGCGGTTGCCCGGTTGAAAGATTCTGCCCTTGGCGACATCGACCAACTCGCCGCCCACGAAGTGCAGGAGAGTGCAAGGAACATCGGTGGCGCCCTGCGAAAACATGTAGGGTGTCAGGGATGCCCAGTCAAAGGCAAGGAGATGAAGTCATCGGCCGAGAGGCTTAGTTACCGTGATGCCGTCGAGCTCGGCTAATGTCGAGGCACCGCCAACAGCGGGCGTGCGCGTGCAACTGACGGAGGGGCCGCTTGCTGGCGAGGTGCCGGCCGGCGTACACCCAGGTGCATTAAGCTCCAATGCCCGTGCCGGCGCCGGAGACACGAATACCGCCTCCGCCGGAGACACCAATGGCGCCGCCTGCGCGTTGTGCGAGTTGCTGGCCGTGAAGCTGGGAACCGGAGGAGGCCCCTGTTGGCCGCCCGCAATCCATGTCGTCTGCCCCTAAATCAAGGTAGGCACAATGGCGGTGAGCGTCGTTCCCAGTAGTTGTTGCACTTGCTCTTGGACAATCTCCGGAATCCGCGCCACTTGTGCCTTGAGTTCTTGAACCTCGCGCGACTGGCTTTCCGAGCTGCTCTTTTTCTCCTTTCGCCCACCAGCGGTATAGTATGACGACCATTTTGTGGACAAGCCTTTGCCGGCCACACGACCAGCTGACGACGGCTTACTGAGCTTATCCTTGTTTTTCATTACGTTCAACGCCCTATTTAAAGGGGTGTCAAAAGGGGAGCTCTGAGATGACCCCGCGCTACTGCTTTCAGCCTCCTGCGGAAGGAATGTGAACCATTTAGAAATTTGGCTTCATTAACTAGAATGCAACCATATATGTAGCTAATTACGCGGGGGTGTATTCCTTACCAGAACTTTCTCAAGCGCCTTGGTCTTCGGATCCGTGGTAAGCTCCTTTGTTACCGGGTTCTCCTTGTACCGGGCCCTGACAAAGTTCCTGGTCTGCTTGTCAGTTAATTTCTCGAAGCGGGGCGGTAGGCCTTGCTCGGCACGCTCCGCGTCCTCCTTGTCCCATATAGGCTCCGCCACTCTATAACCGCCGGGACCGAGTTGGTGGACCCCTAAGTTCAACTGCCGCATTTCTTTCCCCCACTGACTTGATTCGGAGGTTGCGCTGCTCTCGCACTTGATCTTGAACTCCTTGTAGTCATCTTCGCTCATCAAAGGATATTTCGCCTTGATCTTCTCATAACTATCACCTTTTTCAATCATTGCCTTCACCGTGCTTCTCCATGTAGACAGGGCCGTGCTCATCCTCGTGAGGGCGGCACTGTTCACTTTATTCCCTGAGAGGCGTGTGTTTGCAAACTCATTGGGGAACTTGTATCGTTCGTGCAGCTTCGTGAAGAGGAGGCAGCGCAAATTTCCTTGGTCCTTATGCCTTAGGTTCTCGGTGTTGATCGAGACGGTGCTCCGGAGAATGCACCGGAGATGAACCGAGTACCCCTTGACTACATGTTTGGGCGCCGTTGGATGCCCGTCGGAGTTCACTTCAGTAAATTCCTCCTTGACGGTGCCGAGCACGTTCGGGCGCCGGTCCTTCCATTGCCTCTTCGGTTGGCTGCCATCTGTGTGTGCGCCGCCATCATCAGTGGTGGCATCCTCGGCGGCACCATCAGTGGTGTCATCCCCGACGCCACTAGGTGTTGTGTAGTCAGGATCGGTGTCTTCCGCGGCGAACTCATAGCGGTGAGGTTCTTCCTCCATCTCCTGGGACAGCTCCCAGAATTGCTTGCCGCCCGAACCGCCGGCCTCATCGTTGTGGGCCATGTTTCGCTCTAAATAGGAAAGAAGTTTGGTCAAAAAGTTGGTTATTGTCAAGCAACAAGATCTCTAAGTTGACCAAATAACCTAATTCTCGAGGAATGTCGCCAAAAAGATGGTTACTGTCAAGGAACAATTGAGAGATGTTTGTGATATTGCCTAGGTGTTTTGGGATGGAACCTGTTAGTGTGTTGTTGCTAGGTGTTGTGGGATGGAACCAGTAGCTTCCTTGCAACCCACAAAAGAGAAAGGAAAAGGGGTGAAAAGGGGGAGATGGTTAGCTTTGATGAGCAGGCAACATCTTCCTAACCCCCTTCTTCTTGTCTCCTCTCACTATCTCTCTCACACACATGGCAAGCAAGGGTGTCTGAGTGTGTGAAAAAATACTAAACTAATCCAACCACTAAAGCACTAGATCACTACTATTGGTTGATCTCAAGATACATGCTGATTAATTTTTGTTTCGGTTGAGAATCGGGCACCTTCTAGGTCAAGAAAATTGGGCTTGAACTTTGCTAATTTTCTTGACCTAGAAGGGCCCCAATCTCAACCGAAACGGAAATTAATCAACATTTCAGGAGAAAGGGGTAACGAAGTGATGGGGCAAATGTGCCGAGCACCACAATGTGGTCACAGAAACAAAGCAGCACCACTGGTGTTGGATTCACAGTGTAAATGATGGATGAAAAGGCCACAGACCATATGGTCCTCTGCTTTCATATGGAAAAAATAAAAGTTCACATGAATGGCTACTTGACTGAATGGTGCCAGGTAAACAAACTCCCAAAGTCCACTAGCAGATCCAAGATCTAATTCTATTACACACAACATAGCAATTTAAGAGAATTAGAATAAGGATAGTAGGAAATGAAAAAGAATTATGCTCAAAGAACAATGGTAACAGCAAAATATTGAAACCTTTGGTAAGCATTATATTACAAAAAAACAAGATATGTAGTACTACACAATATCCATAACCAGAAAACAAGACATGCATATTCTTAGGCAGAGTAAAATAGTCCTGCATTCTTGGCAGTTGTCTGCTAGTGATTTGCCTCATCATCATATCATAAGAAAAATTCTTATTCTTATTCTTATTTACTCCTTGCATTTTCATTCTTCTTCTTACTGTCAAAATTCATAGTAAATTCTAGCCTTATTTGTACTGCTTGTGCTTGTAGTAGTAAGATTCAGGAGTAGGAGATCACAAAAGTACAGTCCACGGGTTACTCCAAGTTTCTGAATTTTCAGTAAATTTTCTGTAAGAAAAGAACTAAAAGAAAAGAAATCCTAGGGTTAAAAAATCTGGAGCAAGTCCTAGCAGAACCACAAATGTTCATCTACTCCTAGGATGTCCTGTTCATAATTCTAGTTCATGTCCTAGGATGTGCTATTCATAATTGTTAATCCAAACAGCAGATACACAAGCACTGGATTTTACAAATGTCCAAACAGTGTCATATCTGAAATGTATGATTTTCAGTAGCAGAGATTCAGAGTCATTAGTTTTGAGTGTACATCGTGAAAAACCTAGAGGACGCCGGCGGGGAGAGAAACCTAGGGGGAAGGAGGGGAGGAGAGAGGAGGAATCACCTAGAGGACGCCGGCGTCGAGGAGGCTGCGGGCGGCGATCCGGAGGAAGGGGCCTGTGATGTCGTCGGCGTCCTTGGCCGCCTTCTTGACCTTCCGAGCAGAAGAAGGCACGGGTGGTGAGAGGAGGAGGAGGAGAAGCTAGGGGGATGGGGGAAGGGAGGGAGGGGACGTACGTGCTGGGGCGGGGGTGGAGTCCGGCGGGGGTCGGGGCGGCGGCATCGAGGCAGCGCAAGACCACAGCGGCGGACGACGTGCAGGCGCGGCGGACGGAGGGGGCGGCGGCGTACGGTTGGGGTCGAGGAGTGGGGGATCTGGCGAGCGAGGGAGGGAGGGAGGCGACAGTGCGAGGGGAACAAGCGATTCTAATGGTGCACCTCCCCCTGGTGCGCCATAAGTACGTCGATTCTAATGGCGCACCTCCCCCTGGTGCGCCATTAGAGTTTTGTTTTACTTACTAGCCCGACTGGTCAGGTTATATTCCACCTAACCCTATCTCCATCAGAACACGCCCACTAGCTCGACTGGTCAGCACGCAGCACACACGCTAGGAGGTCCTGGGTTCGATTCCCAGGCTCCCCAATTTTTGTTTTTATGCATTTAAAATGCTGTTTGATATTTATTTGTGTTTAAATATGTTCAAACTTGTTTAAATCATAACAGTAATTTTTTTTTATAAAAATAGTAATGATTTTTTAAAAAATATCATCAAATTTGTTATTTGAAAATATAATCGAATTTGCTTTTTTTTGCAAATTTAGTTGCATTAATTTGTGACGGTGGAGCGGGCCGGGGAGGGTGCGGGGGGTCGTCGGCGACGGCCGATGGAGCGGGGGAGGGTGCGGTGGGTCGTCGGTGGCGGTGGAGTGGGGGAGGGTGCGGGGGGTCGGCGGCGGCGGCCGGTGGAGCGGGGGAGATGGTGCCCATGAAATACAATCGAGAAATGAAGGCTACAATTTAAATACAATCGATCTTAGCTAGCTATCTGTTTACAATTTTCTTGCCCTTATTTTTCGTAAATGGAGTTCTTCTCTTGAACGGACGTCCTTTAGGTAGGGTGGCCCTGCTTCTTCTTGTGGTGTATGCTAATACTTCATCGTCGTCGTCATGTTCCATCTTCGGGTCGCCGTACTTGTCGAAGTCTTGCTCATTGGCGACTCCATCCATTCCGATGATCTTCTTTTTGCCTCTCCTCACGACAACACGACTGGGCTTTGATGGGTCGGTAATGAAGAAGCATTGGTCCACTTGGGAAGCCAGTACCCATGGCACATTTTTCGCGGTGATGTTCGCGCCTGCGGTCTTGGATTTGGCTTCGGGTATAACCATGGTGGTGAAATACCGGTCTTCTTTTATGACGCTCTTGGCCCATCTGACATGGAACATCGGGACCTTCTCTCCAACGTAGCTCAGCTCCCAGATCTCCTTGATCCTTCCGTAGTATCTATCCTTGTCGTTACCGGTGTAGGATTCCATCGTTACCCTGGAGTTCTGATAACCATCGCTCTTCATGTCCTTGTCCTCGGTGTAGAATGTGTAGCCGTTGATATCGTACGCCTCATACGTCATCAGGTTGTGCTCGGTGCCCTGTGACAAGGCGAATATGAGTTGTTCTTCCGCGGAAGAATCCTCATGTAAAGGGTACGACAGAAGCTTCTGCTTGAACCAACGCGTGAAACATGAGTTGTGCTCTTTGATAATATCTCCGTCTGTCCTCTGTTGGCCTCGGTCATTGTACGTCTTCTCAATAAACGTTTTGTGCTCTACCACCCAAGGATCGACCACGTCTATGTGTTGTAGCGCGACTAGGTTTGCTCTTTCAATGTCGGCGAGTCGACCATCGAAGTCGACATGCATTTCGCGGCGACCCTCACGATGACCCCATCCAGCGAGCCTGCCGAGGTGCCTGTTGACGGGCAGACCAACGGGGTTCTCGATGCCTAGATAATTCGTGCAGTAGGAGATGCACTCTTCGGTCAGAAAGCCCCTGGCTATGCTTCCCTCTGGACGTGACATGTTGCGAACGTATCCTTTCATGACACCATTCATCCTTTCGAACGGCATCATGCTGTGCAGGAACGTTGGCCCGAGTTGGATGATATCCTCCACGATATGGACCAGCAGATGCACCATAACGTCGAAGAATGCGGGAGGGAAGTACATCTCAAGATCGCATAGTATCACCACGATCTCTTCCTGTAGCCTTCTGAGTTGCCTCACGCCAACCGACTTCCAAGAGATGACGTCGAAAAAGTTGCATAGGCCAAATAGCGTTTCACGGATGTGCGCGTCCATGATCCCACGGATTGCAACTGGAAGTATCTGCGTCATCAGCACGTGACAGTCGTGAGACTTCATCCCGCTGAACTTCTGCTTCACTGAGTCTAGGTATCTGCTTATCTTCGCCGCGTAACCGTAAGGAAGTTTTACTCCTACGAGGCAGGTGAAAAACTGATCGATCTCCTCCTGACTTAGAGTGAAGCACGCGGGAGGGAAGTCATTTCCGGTCTTCTTGGCCTTTTTGCCTTTGCGACGACTTTCCGTGTCCTGCTTCGCCTCATCATCATCATCATCATTAGCGTGAAGCTCCTCCCTGATGCCCATTGATTTCAAGTCTGCCCTTGCTTTCGGCCCATCTTTGGTCCTCTCTGGCATGTTGAGCAGGGTACCAAGCAGACTCTCACACACGTTCTTCGTGATATGCATGACATCAAGGCTGTGAGGCACACGGTGGATCTTCCAGTACGGCAAGTCCCAGAAAACAGACCTCGTTTTCCATACCTTCAGCAGTGGCTCTGGCGCCTTTCGCCTCTTTCCCGGCTCTGGCGCCTTTTGCTTCTTTCCCGGCAGTGGGCAATCTTTCCAATTTTTCAACAGCTCGTCTATTTCCTCGCCGCTCCTCGTACGCGGGCGTCTTCGGGGTTCGGTTTCACCATCGAACAGATCCTTGCGTTTCCTCCACGGGTCATCATCGCGAAGCCACCTTCGATGTCCCATGAACAAGGTTTTCGAAGACCCGGGATCTCTATCTAGCTGGCGATACGTTGTGTCATCCATGCACCTGACACATCCAGAAAATCCGTGGACCACCTGCCCCGCGAGATATCCGAAACCGAGATAGTCGTGCACTGTCGTGAGCAGTGCGGCTCTCATAGGGAAATATTCTTTCTCTGCGGCGTCCCACGTATTGGCTGGCGTTTTCCACAGCGTGTCTAGCTCCTCTTCCAGCAGCCCCAGATACAGATTGATGTCGTTCCCTGGTTGTTTCGGCCCTTCAATTAGCATACTCATGTGAATGTACTTCCTCTTCATGCACAACCAGGGGGGAAGGTTGTACATCCACACAAACACAGGCCAGGTGCTATGTGTGCTTCTCTGGCTGCCAAACGGATGGACTCCATCGGTGCTCGCGCCCAGCACGATGTTCCTTGGATCGTTCCCAAATTCTGGGTGTTCGAAGTTCAACACTTGCCACTGGCTCCCATCCTTAGGGTGACTCAGCATCTTGTCTTTTTTTTTTCTCCGGATCATTTGCGTCATCTTCTTGCTTCTTCTCCTCCCTATCTGTGTGCCAACGCAGGAGCTTTGCTACCTTAGGGTCCGCAAAATACCGCTGCAGACGAGGAGTGATCGGAAAGTACCACACCACTTTTCGAGGAGCTTTCTTCCTCTTCTTGTATCGAGTGACGCCGCACACCGGACATATGGTAGACTCCGTGTGCTCGTCCCGATAAATGATGCAATTGTTCATGCACACATGGTATTTCATGTGCGGTAAATCCAGAGGACACACGATTTTCTTCGCCTCCTCGAAACTGGTCGGGCACTTGTTCCCCTTGGGAAGACGTTCGTGCCAGAATGACATGTTCTCGTCGAAGCATGCGTCGGTCATTTTGTGCTTTACCTTCATCTCCAGAGCCATGAGCGTTACTTTCAGGCGGGTATCCTCGGGCCTGCATCCTTCATACAATGGAGTAACCGTGTCTATCTCCAGTTGATCCAGCTTGGCTTTCTCTCGGGCGGCAGCTCTTGCGTTATCCGTCTGCTTGAGAAGCAGCTCTTGAATATGAGGGTCCTGCACCCAGCCCATCGATGGTCCATCGTCGTCTGCTCCGCCGGCATCTTTCATCTTCATGATCATGCCCTTCGTCTGCTCCCGCATCTTCCTCATCATCATGTCCGGCATCTTCTACATGATGACTGTGTACAGCATCACCGTCGTGATCATGTCCTGGAGATTCTTCGTCTTCTCGCCCGCCCGAGCCGCGGTGGTTGTCTTGCTGCCCATCCTCATTTCTTGCCCGACCCCCATGGACGACTTCATAGTCATCTTCATCACCTTGCCACCGATAGCCATCCATGAAACCACGCAAGAGCAGGTGGTCCCGCACCTACCCGGAATCCGGGTCCGCAATAAGGCTCTTCAGCTTGCATCTTCGACACGGACATCTTATCTCCGTCTCGTTCTTTTCAAGCATCTCGGCCTTCGCGGAGCTCAAAAACCTATTCACGATGCCTTCGGTCATCGTGCGGACCATGGTCACCTGCGGGGTAGAGCAAAACGATATTTTAGAACCAAGAAAAAATTTGGCATGACTTTCCCTAAAAATAGGACCAAAAAGAATGCATAGTGCCAAAATTCTCGCCGAAACGGAAATGAATCAACATTCCGGCAAAATATTGGCAACTATCGCATTTCAAATACCGGTACCTGCAAACACAAACATATATGCAACACCACAAACATATGCAACACCACAAACATACATAGATCTAGCTAGGACATAAAAAGTGCATGTGCACATTGTTGGAGGGAGAACAACATAAAGATAGCTTCCCCTTACTTACCTATCAAAAAAAGGGGCTTTAACCACGTAATTTGGATTAATTTATGGTGCAAATGAGGTGAGGAGGAGGAGGCAGCCGAGACAAGCTAGGAGGAGGGAGGAGAGAATGAAGTGGGGAAAGTGAGTGGGTAGGTGTGGCTGTCCAAAATATCTAGCTCGTCCCAGGTTACTAATGGCGCACCACCACATAATGCGCCATTAGTAACCCTGGTTACTAATGGCGCACCTGCTGGTGGTGCGCCATTAGTAGTTTTGCAAAAAAACACTAATGGCGCACGGGGGAGCAGTGCGCCATTACTAGCTTAAACTAGTAATGGCGCACTGCCCCAGGTGCGCCATTAGTAGTTTTGCAAAAAAAGTAAAAGATAACAAAAATATTTTAGTGGCGCACTATGTTGCTGGTGCGCCATTACTAGTTACAACTAGTAATGGCGCACTATGTCCTGGTGTGCCATTAGTATGTCTGGCAAAATAAAAAAAATAAAATTTCTTACTAATGGCGCACCGCGTGTCCGGTGCGCCATTAGTGTATTTCACACTAATGGCGCACCAGCACACGGTGCGCCACTGCTATATAGCAATGGCGCACCACATGTCTGGTGCGCCATTAGTGGCCATTCCATCTATAGCCCTTTTCCTAGTAGTGGTTAGAACACTTCTAGCCCCGCTTATTGTCTTGTTGTGCATATGTTTTTGTGTATTTACTGTTTCTTCCCCCTCTTCTTCTCCGGTAGACCCCGAGACTCCTGCTGATGTCTCTTTGATCGACTGCGTCGACGACGACCATCCTTCTTGTCTGAGCAACCAGGCAAGCCCCCCTTTGATCATCCGGATATCGCCCATTCTATATTCTCATGCTTGCATTAGATTTTGCTACTGTTATTGTTTGCTCCTATTCTGATGCATAGCCTGCTTTTGTACCTGCTATTGTTACCTACCTGCTTATCCTAAACTGCTTAGTATAGGTTGGTTAGTGATCCGTCAGTGACCCCCACTTTCTCCTTGTTGCCCCTGCTTCATCATCGACGACTCGATCAACATGATCGACGACCAGAGCCCGACACCTCACATCACATCACGCCCCTTTTGTTGCTCGACTCTACAGAGCTACTATCGAGTGCCGAGGGTGATCCCTCATAACGCACTCCTGGTGATAATTCTGTAGTGTAGCTATTCGGTCGTGGTCATCGAGGGTGATTCCCTCTTTCGCAATTCCCGATACGGCTCTGTCGTTCAACACCTCATGTGTGAACCTCGAGGGTGGTCCCTCTTACGTTCACCTAGATGATTACAATGAGTGGAATCCTCTGGGGGTGATTCCTCAGGTTTTCCCCTTGATGTTTGGACACACGGTTACCTTGACTTTACTTGAGACCATTGTTGAAGTCGGGTCGGCCCTGAGGGGTACCCGCGAGTTGATGTGAAAGTCGGGAGGGCCCGTAGAGTACCCGCGAGTTTTCCACGTGGCACGGCCTGGCAGTCTGGGCCCTTGCCGTAAGTCCACGAGACGGGCGACAGGGTCACATTATCGTGAGTCTCTGCTCGTCTCCGCGAGCCCCCAATGCACTAACGGGTTTGGGTATTTGTTCTGAGTTGGCCTCTGGCATTTACGCACTAACCACCACGCGACAATATATATGGGCCTCGACATCGCAGTATCAGCCGAAGCTTTGTCAGACGTCCAGTTCAGCAGTGCGGCACGGTCGGATCATGTTGGCCATCCGAGGCGGTGCTAGTATTCACCCTGCGCGCAACGACCCGGAGTGCTGCGGGTGATGGTCCCAAGACCCCGGAGCGCTTTGGATGTAGACCGGCAGGGACCTCTCTGCTGAGCCTAGGTAGGGCTGCGACGTGTTGACCTTCCGAGGCCGGGTATTGACCCCAGAAAGGTGTGTCCGGCCAGAGTGATCGAGCGTGTTGGGTAACGTGGTGCACCCCTGCAGGGAAGATATATATTCAAATACCGTGTCCACGGTAATGGACGTTCAGACTTGTATCTGGATCTTATATAACTAGAAATGGATACTTGAGATATGTGATGGATATGTGGCTCCGGGATTGCTTTCTCGGAGGGAGTCGAGGAAGGATCTCTGGGCGTTGATGCTACAACATGCTTGTGAAATATTAAAATGCTGCTCTCTACTCTTCTACATGCTGCAAGATGCTCGGAGCTGCTTGAAGATGCTAGTCTTTGATAGGCTAGGCCTTCCCCCTCTATTCTGGCATTCTGCAGTTCAGTCCACAGATACAAACCTCCCATTTGATACCAGTGCATACTTAGTATAGATCTGATGCTTGCGAGTACTTTGGATGAGTACTCACGGTTGCTTTGCTATCCCTTTTCCCCCTTCTTTCTTCTTTCCGGTTGATGCAACCAGATGGTGGATCCCTGGAGCCAGATGCCACCACCGACGGATGCTACTACATGAAGACGGCTGACGACCAGGAGTAGTTAGGAGGTCCCAGGCAGGAGGCCTTGCCTCTTCGATCGTGTTACTTTTGTGTTAGCCTTCTTAAGGCATCCTTGTTTAACTTATGTCTGTACTCAGATATTGTTGCTTCCGTTGATGCTTGTGTATCGAGCTTATGTATTCGAGCCCTCGAGGCCCCAGGCTTGTAACATAAAGCTTGTATTATTTTATTTGTGTCTAGAGTTGTGTTGTGATATCTTCCCGTGAGTCCCTGATCTTGATCGTACACATTTGCGTGTATGATTAGTGTACGGTCGAATTCGGGGGCGTCACAATCCAAGACTCCGAACAACTTTCGGTAACCACATACAATTCCCATTACAACTCTAGCGTCACTGAACCTTAAGTGTGTAGACCCTACGGGTTTGGGAACCATGCAGACATGACCGAGATGCCTCTCCAGCCAATAACCAATAGCGGGATCTGGATACCCATATTGGCACCCACATGTTCCACGATGATCTCATCGGATGAACCACGATGTCAGGGATTCAATCAATCCCGTATACAATTCCCTTTGTCCATCAACATGTTACTTGCCCAAGATTCGATCATCGGTATCCTATACCTTGTTCAATCTCGTTGCCGGCAAGTCTCTTTACTCGCTCCGTAATGCATGATCTCGTGGCTAACTCAATAGTCACATTGAGCTCATTATGATGTTGCATTACCGAGAGGGCCCAGAGATACCTCTCCATCATATGGAGTGACAAATCCTAGTCTCGATTCGTGCCAACCAACAGACACTTTCGGTGATACCTGTAGTGCACATTTATAGCCACCCAGTTATGTTGTGACGTTTGATACACCCAAAGCATTCCTACGGTATTCGGGAGTTGCACAATCTCATGGTCTAAGGAAATGATACTTGACATTAGAAAAGCTCTAGCAAACGAACTACGTGATCTTGTGCTATGCTTAGGATTGGGTCTTGTCCATCACATCATTCTCCTAATGATGTGATCCCCTTATCAACGGCATCCAATGTCCATGGTCAGGAAACAACAACCAGCTATTGATCAATGAGCTAGTCAACTAGAGGCTCACTAGGGACATGTTGTAGTCTATGCATTCACACATGTATTACGGTTTCCAGTTAATACAATTATAGCATGAACAATAGACAATTATCATGAACAAGGAAATATAATAATAACTATTTTATTATTTCCTCTAGGGCATATTTCCAACAGTCTCCCACTTGCACTAGAGTCAATAATCTAGTTACATTGTGATGAATCGAACACCCATAGAGTTTTGGTGACGATCATGTTTTGCTCATGGAAGAGGTTTAGTCAACAGGTCTGCAATATTCAGATCCGTATGTACTTCGCAAATCTCTAGGTCATATTGCAGATGCTGCTTCCACGCTCCACTTGGAGCTATCCCAAATGGTTGCTCCACTATACGTATCCGGCTTGCTACTTAGAGTCATCTGGATAGGTGCTAAAGCTTGCATCGACGTAACCCTTTACGCTGGCCACCATAACCGAGAAACATTTCCTTATTCCTCTAAGGACAATTTTGACCATTGTCCAGTGATCCACTCCTGGATCACTCTTGTACCCCTTTTCCAGACACGTGTCAAGGCACATATCAGGTGCGGTACACAGAATCACATATCGTATAGAGCTTATGGCTAAGGCTTAGGGGACGACCTTCGTCCTTTCTCTTTCTTCTGTCGTGGTCGAGATTTAAGTCTTAACTTCACACCTAACAACTCAAGCAAGAACTCCTTCTTTGAGTGATCCATTTTGAACTCCTTCAAAATCATGTCAAGGTATGTGGTCTATGAAAGTCTTATCAGGCGTCTTGATCTATCTCTATAGATCTTGATACCCAATATGTAAGCAGTTTTACCCAGGTCTCCCTTTGAAAAACTCCATTCAAACAACCCTTTATGCTTTCCAGAAATTATACATCATTTCCAATCAACAATATGTCATCCACATATACTTATCAGAAATGTTGTAGTGCTCCCACTCACTTTCTTGTAAATACAAGTTTCTTGCAAACTTTGTATAAACCCAAAAGCTTTGATCACCTCATCAAAGTGTATGTTCCAACTCCGAGATGCTTGCTCCAGTCCATAGAAGGATCGATGGAGCTTGCATACCTTTTAGCATCCTTAGGATTGACAAAACCTTCTGGTTGTATCACATACAGCCTTTCCTCACGGAAACCGTCGAGGAAACTTTGTTTTGACATCCATCTGCCAGATTTTGTAAATGAAAATGCAACAACTGCTAACATAATTCTAGCAGACTTGGGCATCGCTATTATTGAGAGAGTCTCATCACAGTCGACTCCTTAAACATGTCGAATATTTATTTACGACAAGTCGAGCTTCATAAATGGTGACGTTACCATCAGCTTATGTCTTCTTCTTAAAGATCCATTTATTCTCAATGGCTTGCTGATCATCGGGCAAGTCCACCAAAGTTCATACTTTGTTCTCATAGATGGCTCCTATCTTGGATTTCATGGATCCTAGCCATTTGTTGGAATCCGGGCCCACCATCGCTTCTCCATAGCTCGTAGGTTCACCGTTGTCCAACAACATGACTTTTAAGACAGAGTTACCACTCAAAAGTTGTACGCACCCTTGTCGACCTACGAGGTTTGATAGTAACTTGATCAAAAGCTTCATGATCATGATCATTAGCTTTCTCTTCAACTAATGTAGGTGCCACAGAAACATCTTTCTGTGTTGCGCTACTCTCTGGTTGAAGTAAAGGTTCAACAACCTCATCAAGTTCTATCTTCCTCCCAATCAATTCTTTCGAGAGAAACTTTTTCTCGAGAAAGGACCTGTTCTTAGCGACAAACACTTTGCCTTCAAATCTGAGATAGAAGGTATACCCAATCGTCTTCTTTGGGTATTCTATGAAGCACAATTGTCCGCTTTGGGTTCGAGTTTTTCTGGCTGAAGCCTATCGATGTAAGCATCGCAGCCCCAAACCTCAAGAAACGATAAGTTAGGTTTCTTGCCAAACCATAGTTCATACGGCGTTGTCTCCACGGACTTAGATGGTGCCCTATTGAAAGTGAATTGAGTAGTCTCCAATGCATAACCCCAAAACCATAGGGGTAGATCGATAAGAGACATCATAGATCGCACCATATCCAATAGAGTGCGATTATGATGTTCGGACACACCATTATGCTATGCTGTTCCAGGTGGCGTCAACTGTGAAACGATTCCACCTTGTCTTAAGTGATTGCCAAACTCATAACTCATATACCCTCCCCTTGATCATATCGTAGGAACTTGATCTTCTTGTTACGATGATTCTCAATTTCACTCTGAAATTGCTCGAACTTTTCAAATGTTTCAGACTTATGCTTCATTAAGTAAACATGCCCATATCTACTCAATTCATCAGTGAAGGTGAGAAAATAACAATATCCACCGCACGCGTCAACACTCATCGGACCGCACACATCAGCATGTATGATTTCCAACAAGTCACTTGCCCGTTCTATTATTCCGAAAAAAGGGGGGTTTAGTCATCTTGCCAATGAGGCATGGTTCGCATGTGCCAGGTGATTCAAAATCAAGTGACTTCAAAAGTGCATCATCATGGAGGTTCTTTATGTGCTTTAAACCAATATGACCTAAGCGGCAGTGCCACAAGAAAGTGGTACTATCATTATCAACTCTACATCTTTTGTCATCAATGTTATGAACATGTGTATCACTACGACCGAGATTCAATAAACCATTCACATAGGGTGCATGACAATAGAAGGTGTTATTCATGTAAACAGAATAACCATTATTCTCTGATTTAAATGAATAACCATATTGCAATAAACATGATCTAATCATGTTCATGCTCAAGGCAGACACCAATGCAAACAACATTTATCTAGGTTCAACACTAATCCCGAAGGTAGAGGGAGCGTGCGATGGTGATCACATCAACCTTGGAAACACTTCCAACACACATTGCCACCTAGCCCTTAGCTAGTCTCCATTTATTCCGTAGCTTTTGTTTCGAGTTACCAATATTAGCAACTGAACCAGTATCTAATACCCAGGTGCTACTAGGAGTACTAGTAAGGTACACATCAATAACACATATATCAAATATACTTTTGTTGAAGCGGACAGCCTTCTTATCTACCATGTATTTGAGGCATTTCCGCTACCAGTGATCATTCCCCTAATAGAAGCACTTCGTGTCGGGTTTGGGTTCTTGGGATTCTTCACTGGAGCGGCAACTGGCTTGCCATTCATGACGTTTCCTTTCTTGCCCTTGCCCTTCTTGAAACCAGTGGTCTTGTTAACCATCAACCCTTGATGCTCCTTCTTGATTTCTACCTTCACGGCCTTAAGCACGACGAACAGCTCTGGGATCATCTTCCGTTGCATGTTATAGTTCATCACGAAGATCTAGTAGCTTGGTGATAGTGACTGGAGAACTCTGTCAATCACTCTCTTATATGGAAGAGTAACTCCCACTTGATTTAAGCAAGTAAAGTGCCCAGACATTCTGAGCACATCCTCACTGGATGAGCGATTAAAGTACCAATTACAGCTCTTGGGACATCTCATATGTTCCATGGCGTTCAAAAACGCCTTTGGAGCCTTGATTCTAAGCCGTAAAGCATGGCACACTAAACTATCAAGTAGTCATCACAACGTGTCTGCTAGATGTTCACAACATCCACAGACGACGCTAGAGGAGTTGGCACACGGAGCGGTGCATCAAGGACAGAAGCCTTCTGTGTAGAAGTGAGGACAATCCTCATACTACGGCCCTAGTCCGCACAATTGCTCACAGTATCTTTCAACTTAGTCTCTCTCTAGGAATGTATTAAAATAGGAACTAAAGCGCGAGCTATTGATCTATAACATAATTTGCAAAGACAATTTAGACTATGTTGATGATAGCGAGTTCAACCAATCAAATTATTTAATGAACTCCCACTCAGATAGACATCCCTCTAGTCATCTAAGTGTTACATGATACGAATAGACTAGGTTGTGTCCGATCATCACATGAGACGGACTAGTCATCAACGATGAACATCTCCATGTTGATCGCATCTACCATACGACTCATGTTCGACCTTTCGGTCTGTCGTGTTCCGAGGCCATGTCTGTACATGCTAGGCTCGTCAAGTCAACCAAGTGTTTCGCATGTGTAAATCTGGCTTACACCCGTTGTATGTTAATGTTCGAATCTATCACACCCGATAATCACGTGGTGCTTCGAAACAACGAACCTTCGCCACGATGCACAGTTAGGGGGAACACATTTCTTGAAATTTTAGTGAGGGATCATCTTATTTATGCTACCGTCATTCTAAGAAAATAAGATTTAAACATGACAAACATCACATGCAAATCATAAAGTGACATGATATGGCCAATATCATCTTCCAGGCGCGGCATGATCACCATTGTCACCGGCATGACACCATGATCTCCGTCATCATGATCTCCATCATCGTGTCTTCATGAAGTTGTCTCGCCAACTATTACTTCTATTACTATGGCTAACGGTTAGCAATAAAGTAAAGTAATTACATGACGTTTATGTTGACTTGCAGGTCATACAATAAATTAAGACAACTCCTATGGCTCCTGGCGGTTGTCATACTCATCGACATGCAAGTCATGATTCCTATTACAAGAACATGATCAATATCATACATGACATATATAATTCATCGCATCCTTTTGGCCATATCACATCACATAGCATACCCTGCAAAAACAAGTTAGACGTCCTCTAATTGTTGTTGCATGTTTTACGTGGCTGCTATGCGTTTCTAGCAAGAACGTTTCTTACCTACGCAAAATACAAAAAGGTGATATGCCAATTGCTATTTACCCTTCATAAGGATCCTCTTCATCAAATCCGATCCGACTAAAGTGGGAGAGATAGACACCCGCTAGCCACCTTATGCAACAAGTCCATGTCAGTCGGTGGAACCTGTCTCACCTAAGCGTACGTGTAAGGATGGTCCGGGCTGCTTCATCCCACAATGCCGCCGAATAAAGATAGGACTAGTAATGGTAAGAAAATTGAACAAATCATCGCCCACAACTACTTGTGTTCTACTCGTGCATAGAATCTATGCATAGACTTAGCTTTGATGCCACTGTTGGGGAACGTAGTAATAATTCAAAAAAAATCCTACGTGTCACCCAGATCAATCTATGAGATGCTAGCAACAAGAGAGAGAGAGAGTGCATCTTCATACCATAGAAGATCACTAAATGGAAGCGTTACAAGTACGCGGTTGATGGAGTCGTACTCGTGGCGATTCAAATCGCGGAAGATCCGATCCAAGTGCCGAACGGACGGCGCTGATAATCCCCAAGTGCAGGGAATCATCATAGCAATTTCCAAAGGTGGAAGTGATAAGCATGGAGTGTCGAACCCGCAAGGAGCTAAAGGCAAGATCAATATTCTCTCAAGTCCTATCTGCCACTGATATGACTCTAGGTACAACGAACGTTTGCTTCCAACTAGAAACGAGAAATAAAACTACGTTGTGGGTATGAAGATGATAGCTTTATATGATATCGAAGAGCTAAAACATAAAAGTAGGTGCTGTTATCATAAATTTAGAATTTATTACTAAATATTATAAATAGCGAGTGTGGAATAATGATGGGTCGGTGTGCGGAATTGTCCTAGGCAATTGTTAAGAAGATCGGTAGTCGTCATTGCAATTTCATATGAGGGAGAGGCATAAGCTAACATACTTTCTCTTATTGGATCATATGCACTTATGATTGGAACTCTAGCAAGCATCCGCAACTACTAAAGATCATTAAGGTAAAACCCAACCATAGCGTTAAAGCATCAAGTCCACTTTATCCCATACCCAACAACCCCCTTACTCGGGTTTAAGCTTCTGTCACTCTAGCAACCCACTATAAGCGAATCATGAACGTATTGCAACACCCTACAGCGGGAATCCCTCACGCTTGCGCGACACGGAGGGCACCATAGGACAGCACTAAAAGAATCAACTCAAAAGCACTCTTCTGTAAAAAAATGACAGCTAATCTCGTGACCGCAAAGTTTCTGTTTTTTACAGCAAGATCACATTAACTTTCACCCGAGTCTTCCCAAAGGTCTTACTTGGCACTTTATTGAAACAAAAGCTACAAACATGATTACTACAGTAGCGTAATCATGTAAACACACAAAAACAGTAAGGGTAAATATTGGGTCGTCTCCCAACAAGCACTTTTCTTTAATGCCTTTTAGCTAGGCATGATGATTTCAATGATGCTCACCTAAAAGATAAGGATTGAAAAATAAAGAGAGCATCCTGAAGAATATGACTAGCACATTTAAATCTAACCCACTTCCTATGCCTAGGGATTTTGTGAGCACACAATTTATAGGAACAAGAATCAACTAGCATAGGAAGGCAAAACAAGTATAACTTCAAAACTTTAAGCACATAGAGAGGAAACTTGATATTATTGCAACTCCTACAAGCATATATTCCTCCCTCATAATAATTTTCAGTATCATCATGGATAGCAACTTTTTTCTCATACTCAATTGGAACCTCTTCCGAAATAGTGGAATACTAACTAAAGTTGACACTCTTCCAAATCCACTTTCATAAATATCACACTAAGATTCAACACCCTCCAAGATAGTGGGATCACTAATTCCTAAAGTTGACACTCTTCCAAACCCACTTTAAATTATAATATTATTCATACTCCAAAAGATATAAGTGAAGTTCATGGAGCATTCTACAATTAATATAGACGAACCAATATCCAAGCTCAAAATATATAAGTGAAGCACACGAAGCATTCTATAAATAAATGAAGAGCTATCTCATACTATCATGATTCTTAAAGAAAAATAAAAACACAAAGGACACAAATCATGTGAACAAAACAAAAACCGAGGTATACCGATATTTGTTGAAGAAGAAAGATGGGATGCCAACCAGGGCATCCCCAAGCTTAGATGCTTGAGTATCCTTTGAAATATTTACTTGGGGTGCCTTGGGCATCCCCAAGCTTGACTCTTGTCTCTGTTTATTCTTCTCACATCGGTAACTCCTCGTTCTTCAAACACTTCATTCACAAAAACTTAAACAAAAACTTGTGAGATATGTTAGTGTAATAAAGCAAACTACCACTTTAAGCTACTGTAAATTAACTCATTCTTTATTTATATTGGTGTTAAACCTACTGTATTCCAACTTCTCTATGGTTCATACCCTTACATACTAGCCATAGATGCATCAAAATAAGCAAACAACACACGAAAACAGAATCTGTCAAGAACAGGACAGTCTGTAGTAATCTGGAAGTTTAGTAAACTTATGTAACTCCTAAAATTATGAGATAAATTTGAAAATTTGAACAATTTGTACGGAAGTAATGTGCAAAAAGTTTCAGACCCATTTGACCTTCCAGTAAAAAAATGTAAATTCATGCACGACAGCCAAAGTTTCTGTTTTTGTTCTGCACATAGTAAACAAGCAATCTAATCCTCCTAAAACCAAAGCTTGGCACATTATTTTTATAATACAATGGATATACACAAAGGGATAATTGTTTACAGGGAAACTTCCATGAAAAATTGTACATTGTTTCCGTGAGCATGAACACAAGTGCTCAAGGTCGACCCTCACTACTTCAATGCATAACTTTCCAATCACTTCTCTTTTTGAAAAACTTTTTAGGCATGAGAGGCAAGTAATTTTTTTTGGTATTTTCATTCTTTAATTTTTTTGTATGTTTCACGCACAACTAAACAGAAACAAAAAGGAAAAACAAAATCTACTTAGTGAAGAAAGCAAACAAGCATACACGAGAATATCAACCCCACGCTATTGCTCCCCGGCAACGGCGCCAGAAAAGAGCTTGATAATCCCCAAGTGCAGGGAATCATCGTAGCAATTTCCAAAGGTGGAAGTGATAAGCATGGAGTGTCAAACCCACAAGGAGCTAAAGGCAAGATCAATATTCTCTCAAGTCCTATCTGCCACTAATACGACTCTACGTACAACGAACGTTTGCTTCCAACTAGAAACGAGAAATAAAACTACATTGTGGGTATGAAGAGGATAGCTTTATATGATATCGAAGAGCTAAAACATAAAAGTAGGTGTTGTTATCATAAAGTTAGAATATATTACTAAATATTATAAATAGCGAGTGTGGAATAATGATGGGTCAGTGTGCGGAATTGTCCTAGGCAATTGTTAACAAGATCGGTAGTCGTCATTGCAATTTCATATGAGGGAGAGGCATAAGCTAACATACTTTATCTTCTTGGATCATATGCACTTATGATTGGAACTCTAGCAAGCGTCCACAAGTACTAAAGATCATTAAGGTAAAACCCAACCATAGCATTAAAGCATCAAGTCCCCTTTATCCCATACGCAACAACCCCCTTACCCGGGTTTAAGCTTCTGTCACTCTAGCAACCCACTATAAGCGAATCATGAATGCATTGCAACACCCCACAGCAGGAATCCCTCACGTTTGTGCGACACGGAGGGCACCATAGGACAGCACCAAAATAAAACATACAACTCGTACCAATCTATATCATCAATCAACCCAAAGACAAAAGATATCTACCCAAAACATCATAGGATGGCAACACATCATTGGATCATAATATGTGGCATAAAGCACCATGTTCAAGTAGGGATTACAGCGGGGTGTGGGAGAGTGGACCGCGTAAAATAGATGAGGATGGTGATGTTGATGGTGATGTTGACGAAGACGATCACCGCGGTGATGATTCCCCTCCCGATGGCACTCCGGCGCCATTAAGAGAGAGGAGGAGAGGTTCTCCCCCTTGCGCTTCCTCCTCCATGGCTTCCTCCCTCTGGTCCTTGGCCTTCATGGATATTATGGCCCCTCCGGGATCCTCCTCCATGGCCTTTGGTGATGATGGCCCCCTCCGGCAGGGTGCCGGAGAGGGCCTAGATTGATTTCTCGTGGCTACAGAGGCTTGCGGCGGCAGAACTTCTGATCTAGGTTATTTCCCGAAGGTTTCTGTATTTATAGAAGAGGTTGGCGTTGATTTCACGTCACGGGGGTCTCCGGGCTATCCACGAGACAGGGGGGCGCGCCCCCCACCCTCGTGGGCAGCCCGGGACTCTTCTGGCCCAACTCCGATGCTCGGTGGTCTTCTTTTGGTCCATAAAAAATCATCAAAAATTGGCACATCAATTGGACTCCGTTCGGCATTCCTTTTCTGTAAAACTCAAAAACAAGGAGAAAACAGGAACTGGCACTGAGCTCTAGGTTAATAGGTTAGTCCCAAAAATCATATAAAATGGCATATAAATGCATATAAAACATCACAGATGGATAATATAATAGCATGAATACTTCATAAATTATAGATACGTTGGAGACGTATCAGGCGCCTCCGCGTTCAACACACGTGCAACCCGAGGACGTCTCCTCCTTCTTGATCCATCAAGGGGAGAGAAGAAGTTGAGGGAGAACTCCGGCAGCACGACGGCTTGGTGGTGGAGCTCATGGTTCTCCAGCAGAGCTTCACTACGCTCAACGGAGGGGGAGGAGGAGTTGGAGGGGGAGGGTTGCGCCAGGGGCAAGGGGTGCAGCTCCCATGGCCTCCCCACTATATATAGGGGTGGAGGTGGCTGGTTTCTTTCCCTCCAAGTCCATTGGGGCGTTGGCAAAGGTGGGAGGAAAGAAATCCCATCTTTTCCCTTCCCCACCGATTGTTATCCCCCCTTTTAGGGATCTTGATCTTATCCCTTTGGGATATGATCTTATTCCTTCTAAGGGTGGATCTTGGTGCGCCTTGACCAGGGGTGTGGGGCCTTGCCCCCACTACCTACGTTCATGTGGGTCCCCCCATGCAGATGGGCCCCACTACAGAACCTTCTAGAACATTCCCGGTACAATACCGAAAAATGCCGAACATTTTCCGGTGGCCAAAATAGGACTTCCCATATATAAATCTTTACCTCCCGACCATTCCGGAACTCGCCGTGACACCCGGGATCTCATCTGAGACTCCGAACAACTGTCGGTAACCACATACAATTCCCATTAAACTCTAGAGTAACCGAACATTAAGTGTGTAGACCCTACGGGTTTGGGAACCATGTAGACATGACCGAGATGCCTCTCCGGCCAATGACCAATTGCGGGATCTGGATACCCATATTGCCTCCCACATGTTCCACAATGATCTTATCAGCTGAACCACAATGTCGGGGATTCAATCAATCCCGTATACACACTACAAAAAAATTACACTTCCGTGATGATACGTGTTTGTCACAGTAGGTCGCGTTTTTTGTCATGCATGTACATCCATGACGATTTTATGACAGAATCAAGATAGTCATACATGTGGTGTCGTAGAAGTGTTCCATGATATTACCAAAATTATCATCACGGAAGTGTCCACTTCCATGACGATAAATCGCGCAACACAGAAGTGCTTTCGTCAAGGGTGACCGACATGTGGCATCCACCGTAATGGAACGCCGTTAAGCTATCGGGTCGGCTTTTGGATCCGATAACCCATTAACAGCCCCGACCAATGGGGATTTTCCACGTGTAAAATCATCATTGGCTGGAGGAAACACGTGTCGGCTCATCGTTGGGACAGATGTCATCCACTCATTGGACAAAAGGCGCCTATGATACGTCGACACGTGGCACGGCCCAACAGAGGCCCATTCCTGTGAAAAGGCTGGCCCGTTTGACTTGGTCAAAAGGTGGTGGGCCGGCCCATGGAAAGCCTATTAACGACATGTTCGCATATAGCCCATTTATAGCCCGCTAACCCAAGGCCCGTTACGCCCTATCCGAATTAGGCCCAGTAGCGTCATCTGGGCCATCCAATATGATTCCAGCCCGTTTTCACTTCTGGCCCATGTATGGCCCATGACGTCTTTCGGCCCATATGAGGCCCTGTGTAACTCTTGGCCTATTGATGGCCCGTGGTGAAACTGGCCCGTAATGAACAGTGTATCACTTTACACCCATTAACGGCCCGTGGTGAAACTGGCCCGTAATGAACAGTGTATCACTTTATACCCATTAACGGCCCGTTATTCCGTTGGGCCGTTTCCAGCCCATGTTATCTTTCGGCCTTCTCATAGCCCATTTATTCTTGGCCTCATTTCCAACATTCGTTTACTTACGGCCCGTTACTGTCATTTTCTGCTTGTGGGCCAAATTCAGCCCATGGTTACAGTCGGCCCATTTGTGGTCTGTTAATACGTTGGGCCGTTTTCATAGCGTCATCAAATACGGCCTATTAACGATGGCCCATGAACGGACGATTCCAACTCTAGCCCGTTTACGGCCATAATGCGGCCTGTTATTGGCCCATGTTTGGCCAATCAATCATACGGCCCGTATAAGGCCCATTGATGATACGGCCTGTAGAAGGCCCATTGTTTGTATGGCCCGTAGAAGGCCCATTGTTTCTACGGCCCGTAGAAGGCCTACTGTTTCTACGGCCCGTAGAAGGCCCACTGTTTCTATGGCCCGTAGGAGGCCCAGTGTCACTACAGTAAATATTAGCCCATGGTTATTGTGGCCTAGTTTTAAAAAATAGGTTATTGCAGCCACTACCAAACCGCGGAAAAAGAACCGCACTGACTACAGGCAAACAAATAAACAAGACAACAAGGAAATAAATAAGCAAGCAACTTCTGCTAGGCTATCATGGCTATTACACATATTACATCCACTGGGCATCGAAGTTCGCCACCAGTGCAAATATAGGGAACAAAGCAGCATATAAACGCCGCAGCAAAACAAGTCCAGAACTGAAACCACTTCAGAAGAGTTCAAGAAACAATATCCTGGGTACCCATAATGCTGGCAAGATGCTTAGCAATCTTATTAACTTTCTCTTGTTTGGCGCTTAAATCCTCCAGCGCTTGTTGTTGCACAAGAAAGTACACATGTGAATTCTGCAGGGACTTCCTCGGTCCTTCGGCTTCTTGCCGCAGCACAGCTGACTGATGCCTTTCAGCTTGTAGCTGAGACTGAAGAAGCCGAAGTGATTCAGGCAGCGAGTTTGAAGAGCTTGTGCCAGCGGTACTGGGCAGTAACTCGAACACTACATCAACGCAGGACTGTGGGGTTTTCTCACTCTCTACAAGATCGTTTTTATCACCTTTCTTGGAGACTAACAGGGTTGTCTCACTATCTTGAACCTTATCTGCATTACTTTCTCTACCATTGCATAGTGGGGCGCTCATCTCCAATATTCTGTTTGCATACTACAAGAGAAACAAGCAGACACATCACAGGTTTAGCTTGTAGTATACGAAACTCATTTTGGTAAACTGGTTCAGTAGTAAGGTGGATAGGATAACAACATGAAACAAACATATATCTATGTACTATGGTCACTGTATTGTCCATATCATTCTGGTTTATGTTCCCTAATCAAGATAGAGACACAGCTCAACTCATATATTTTTAAGACACAACAGCATAGACAGAATATAAGTGTGAGAAACTACACAACATTGGCAGCACTTGTAATGTGCATCACATGAGAACATAACTGTTTATACAACTAAAACTAAAATCAACATAGAGCAAGAAGTTAGAACAGAAATCCAGTTAAAGAAATAGGTTTAAAACATACCTGTTGCGCCATTGGAGTTTCAATTGGATCCTTCAAATTCGAAGTAGTTGGTATGAGTAAATACAGTGCTGCAACAGCAAAGGTGTATGGACCATAGCTACGGAATCTGACCTGAGAACAGCTGCGCTTCTGCTTTAAACATGGAGTTTGGGTTAGTTGTGGTGGTCTTCGTGCTTTGGGCACTGCAGTAGCTTTACAAACTGCTCATGTGGGGGTACTCTGTGGTGGACATGGTGCTTTTTCAACTAGAAGTGGGTTACTATCCGCTGGGGTTGCGATTAGATGGGTTGTAGCTGGTTCTCTGCCCAACGGTGTAAGTGTGCAATCTGGCAGAGTCTCGATTATGTGTGGTGGGGCTAGTTTGTGGGCCAGTACAACCATGGTTCTATCTGCATCGACGGGTAGCACTGTCTTTTGTGAAGAACGGGTTTTTGCTCCCTTAGATACTGCCATCACCCTCTCCAATTCAAATGGCTGATAAACAAGAAAAGAAATTGAACGTACAGACATTGTATGATAGACAGATGTGGTAATTTACATATATGTTATCTAACCAAACAGGACAGCATGACACAATTTCACATATATGATGCCTAACTAAACAGGATAGCATGACACAGTTTCAGATATATGATGGATAACTTAACAGGATATAATGACATAATTCAACATATAATGAGTACCTAAACAGGATGACATGACAAAACTATATGATGTCTTTCTAAAATAGGTTGGGATGAAATAATTCACATAGATGTTGTCTAAGTATACAGGATGGCATGATATAATCGACATAATTGATTCATATACTAAGCAGCTGACACTCGCATGTATGATCTCTAAACTAAACAGATAGAATTCAATATTGTGCATATGATGTCTAAACTAACTAATGCAAGACACCATATGCATCATATGAGAAATATAAACATTGCAACTTAGAGCATACACCTCAGGTGGGATATAGGACTGGTCATCTGTCTCTGAATCCTCCTCTGAGGAGCACCCTGTAACCATCGAGATATATGCTTCAACAGGTACCATTGCATGCTCTGAAGACCTTGTTTTCACTCTAGATTTTTCCATAACCGGCTCAAATGGCTGATACACATGAAGAGTAGTTCAATATACACAGATTGCGGCTCCATGGCGGTGCATAATTCACATGTATGATAACTGGCTGAAAAACATGGCATTGCATAATTCACATATCTGATATAGAAAGCAAACAGGAGGCATTCACAGAAAGCATGTCTAATCTAAGAAGATGGCATGGCAATGCAAGACACCATATTTATTATATGAGCAATATAACCTAGCCAAGTTAGAGCATGCACCTCGGGGGGGAATACGACTGGTCATCTGTCTCTAAATCCTCCTCTGAGGAGCTTTCTGTAACCAGCAAGAAATCTGCATCGACAGGTAGCACTGACTTCTCAGAAGACCTTGTTTTCACCTAGAAATCTGCATGATATGACCAACATCAGCATGCCAGGTTAGAGCAAACACCTCAGGTGGTAAACAGGCGTGGTCGGCTCCTTCTGAATCTCCATCTGAACAGTTATCTTCCTCTGGAATACAATCTGTAAATGCAGGAGGGGGGGCCACTTCGCCCACCATGGAGCGGCGTCTGCATGACATTATATTCCCACGCAACGGTCTTCTCTTTTTCTCTAGATGTTCAGTACGATTGTGTACAATATCTGACATGCATAATAAAAAAATAGTTAGATTTTGTAAGGCCTAAGGGGTGCATGCAAAAATCAAGACTGATGGTAGCAAACGAGTGGATGGATCCAAAACTAATGATAGCAGGTAGATTATAGCTTCAGTTTAAAAAGATAGACAATGGATCATCTATTGTTTGTTGCCCACCCAACATGAACCACATAGAAGACCACAGATGAACCAGATAGTAGACAGATACTATTCGTTGCTGGCTCGATATGATACCCATGGGCAATTCAAAACTCAAGATTGAACGATAAAGTAGCAGGTAATAATAACCGATGTATAACGTAAGCAAACACAAAAGACTGCGACCTCTCTTCCGGAACTGTGTAGTCCTCATGTTCGTCTGCTCAGTCGATGATGGTAATGCAGTTGGCATGGCTGCCGGCAACGGGGAAAATGATCTGAGGCGGCGAAAGAAAGTCTGCAGGGGGATCTCTGCTGCAGTGAACGCTTCTGTCGATGGTGCACCTCAGGTGGGGTGGATGACGGCACGGCAGGAGCAGGACATAACACAAAGAGTTCTCTTTGACGCCTATCTGAAACTGAAGTAAATCTGTAAGGGCTCCTTAGAATTGGAGGATTCCATAAACGCAGGGGCAGGAAAAACAGAGGAATAGGATAGGAATGCACGTGCAAAACAGAGCATTTGGAAACATAGGATTTCAGTCAACCTGGGTGTTTGGCTCACATGAATTGGGAGAACACAGGAATGGAGAAACAAAGTGATGCGACGAGTGTACCACCTCTTTGGCATAGCCTTGTGGACCTCAGCATCATTGGGTTGGACGTGGAGGATTGTGATGATGCTGGTGTGACTGTCGGAGGCGGGGAAGAAGATCCGAGGCCTACGGCGCCGAGGGAACTGCTCCACTGTGATGGATGGTTCCGTCGTTGGAGCAGCTCTGCTAAGGTGTACGGCGACGAGGCTGAAGCATGACAAGACAGACAACGTTAATCTGAAGTGGGACCCTAATATCATCTGCAATAGATGATGTAAAATACATCACCAAAAAGTGATAGATGTAAAACGCATCAGCCGCACCACGGCCACTCCGAGAGATGCTGTAAGTACTGTTCACTCTGAACTTAACTGAAGAAAATGAACTTTACAGTCGAAACTGAATTTTACTATCGAAACTGATTGAACTAGTAACAGAGCATTGCATTAGATGTTTAGGGCGTTCGAGCACTAGTAGCAGAGAAGAAGTGATCTAACTCAGCAGACGCTCGAGAAGGGAACACACTAGTAGAGAGCAAGTCGTGCAGTAGCACCGCTAGCGAGTGCTAAAGCAGCAACTCCTGTAGCTGCCGGAGGTCGTGCAGCAGCAGCAGCAGCGCAAGCGAGGGCAAGAGCAGAGCAGCAGCATGAAAGAAAGCAGGAGCAGTGCAGCAGCGCGACCGACAGCAAGAACAGAGCCGCAGCACGAGCGAGAGCCGGAGCAGCTGCAGCTAGTGCCGTTGTGGAAGTCGCCGCCGAGGAAACAACGACATGGGGGAGAGACGTCGTGGATGATGTGGCCGGCGACGGCGCCGTCGATGGAGACACGCCATGTCTGCTTGGTATCGAGCACCGGCAGCCCCGTGAGATCGAATAAAAGATAAATGCAGCGGTGAGTGCAGAACCTCCTTGGTGGCGCCGAGTTGGCCTCGGCTTCATCAGAGGAATTGGTGAGGGTGTTGCGGTTCTGGTGGGGCAGGTCAAGACGGCGCTGTGGGGATTGAGGTGGCGCGATAGACGAGACGAACGTCGGGGCAGCTCCTTGGAGGTGTAGGACGGGGCGGCTAATCCGGCGGGACGACGAGATCGACAACGGATCCTCTTCCGGTGCGGTGGATGTGGGACGGCGAGCTGTTGCGGTGGACGACGTAGTCGGGGAAGAGTCTCCGGCTGGGCGGCGGTCGGGAGGCCGACGGAGGAGCGTGGGGTTTTGCGGGTTTTGGAGGCCTCGGTGTACGAATGGGCGGGGGGCGAAGGGGGGGAGCCAAGCTTAGGGACGCGCTTGTGCGAAATGTAGGGTAAGTTACCAGCGTACCCCCACCGATTTTAACACCGCGACGTGGAGCTTCATTTCCGGCTGAGGGGTAGAAGGGAGATTTCACGTGTTTGGGCTGCGGGAGCGATTTCGGATGAGGAGGGAGTTCTCGCGCGTCTCCAAATTTCGGGATAACAAGGCGCGGCGCGGGTTGAAGAGGCGGGAGTTTCAAAGCAGGTGAGACAAAAGATACTCGAGCTTGAAAATTTTGGGGTAACAAGGTGCAGATTCCTCGTTCGGCAGAACAAACTTAACGTGTAAAAAAACAAATCATACAAGACACAAGAGAGTCATGTCCCCTTTTACTGTATTGCTATAGATGCCACTAAAAAAACTACAAGAAAAATGTAAAAAAAATCGGGAGAACAAGATTACCCTGCAGAGTACCAAATCGATTCACACTTCCCTCAACAACAACAAAAAACAAATCAATTCCCACCAAAGAAAGAGTAATGTCCCTTTTTATATGATTACAGATGCCATGATCTCGAATTTCAATTTTGGAATCCACGTTATGTTGAATTCGAATATATCGTTAGGTGACCTTGCGGTTTATAATTGATGTAGTCGTACATTTTGATCTTCCATCATATATGAACATTTTACTCCACCATGTGAACATATATATTGTCGTCTATCATATGGACTAAATTTGAATCAATTTTCCTTATTTGAATACGATTGTTGTCAAGTTATACAATAATTTAAATATTATCTTGATAACAAAAAACATGCATATAGCAGTAATCATATTTCACTATGAACTACATGTACCATACGCTCTCCAATTCAAATATTTGTATCCATTTTATGTTGAATTCAAATCATAGTACATTATTGGTCTAGGTAGCGAGATGTTCGGGATAATCTAAACCCTGTTTTCATATGTATAATTTTTGGCTGAATTGAGACAAGTTTTGGTATAAGCTTCTTGCAAAACCGGAGATTCTCTCAACAAGCCTCGTGGTTCCGAGAGGGAACGTGTCACCTTTGTGTGCGAAACGATATACACTGCCTCCCCCTGATTTTATTTACAGAGGCAACATAGAACTATATGAGTGCCCTGTTAAATTTTGGAATTATTTCGGGTTCATTTGGCCTTTTTATACATTAATTGAGTTTCTGGAATTTTAATGTGCATAATCTAAATATGAATTGCATGCACATGTTCCGGTGCACCAAAGTGGGTTGAAAAATCACATGTGTGTCCTTGGTTGAATTTCTAGGTCCCATGGAAGAAATGAGAATGAAATTCAAACATCTGGGCGTCATGACTCGGCCGAGAACATCGAGAAACTTTGATTTTAAATTCATGTAAATCCAAAACTCGCCTGGAAATCATGAAACTTGGCATGGTGTCATGTCATGGCACTAACATGTTGTGGTAAAAAATGGGCCAATTTGGAAGCACATGGTTCTAAGAGGGAACGTGCCACCTTTGAGTGTGAAACGATATACACTGCTCCCCCCCTGAGTTCCTTAACAAAGGCAACATAGAACTACATTAGTGCCCTATTAAATTTTGGAATTATTCCGGGTTCGTTTGTCGTTTTTTATACATTAATTGAGTTTCTGGTCATTTAATGTGCAGAAGTCAAATTTGAACTACAAGCACATGCTCTCGTGCAACAAAGTTGGTTGAAAAATCACATTTGTGTCCTCGGGTGAATTTCTAGGTCCCATGCAAGAAATGAGAATAAAATTAAAACATCTGGGCATCGTGGCTCGGCCGAGAACCTTGAGAAACTTGGTTTTAAAATTCACCTGTCATACACCTGTCGGGCCCACCTGTCATACACCTGTCGGGCCCACCTGTCATACACGCAAAGGAAGGAGCGTCCCTCCCTCGCCCATGAGCATGGTGGCTGGCAAGACTAGGAGAAGCTTTCGCTACACGCTCTCGCTCCCGCACGCGATGGACATGCAACAGTTCAATCGGTGTCAGATGGCCAGAAGCTTACTGTAGTACTCCTCCAGTGCAGTAGTACTCCATCATTGTTCGACTTCCCGAAGAAGCGAAGAGCCAAGCGCAGCCCGGACGCTCCTGTGGCAGTTTCATGTGTAGAGTAGTCTATGATAGCGTGTACCGTGCGTGTAAGCTTAAAATCGTTGGGGTCGGCTCAAGGCTATGTGGCCGTCTCGAAGTTTAAAAAAAATAGTCTTCTGGCCCTACCTGTCACCTTGGTGATTGTAGTTTGCACGCTCATCTGGTCAAGACAGGAATATACATTTTAATTTGTTATTTTTTGAAAAGGGGGACTCCCCGGCCTCTGCATTAGAACGATGCATACGGCCACATATATTTTAATTTGTGGTGGGTAAATGTTAGAAGTTGCAACAAATATATTGTACACTGCGGGTCTTTCAGCCAAGTTTAGAGGCAAGCATGTAGGGCCAGTGCTATGATGTGTCGCGTCAACTCGTACAACGAGGACAAGCTTGATTTTACTTCTACACGCCTTCTCCCTCGCCCATGCGCGCGGTTGCTCACAAACGAGGACAGGCTTTTGCTTAGTAGTACTTCTACAACAAGCTATCCGTCCCGCTCGCGGTGGACGGACATGCAGCAGTGGATTCGACACTGTAGATGCAGTAGTAGTAACATCATTGTTCGTCTTCTCAAAGAGGCGAAGAGCCAAGCGCAAACCGAACGTTGCAGTTGCAAACATTGGAGCACGCATATAGCCATGCTCTTGCATGAGACAAAATTGCTATGTGATCCCACTATTGTACTAGTACGTACAACTACTTGCTAGTATAGCCTTGTAAACCAGAAAGGAGTATTTGCCCTTCTAGAGATTCAACAAGTGACTAGACTACACCGAGACGGAGTACATATGGAGCAAAATGAGTGAATCTGCACCGTAAATAAATTCGTACTAGTTCTATCGTTTTCCTCTCCGAGGTGCACAATATTGAGTATACTGACTAGTCTCTTTTTGACACACATTTACGTTTTTTTACACAGTACAGACACAAGCGCTCATATACACGCGCATACACTCACCCCTATGAACGCACACACGCACGGCACTATCATCTTGAAATTTACGAAATCACCATAGGCACCTCGTCGTCGACGGGTCCATAGGTGCTTGAATGCCAACGAGGGAGAGGGTAGCGGTTCCCGAGATGTTGAACGGTCAATGATGCATCCTCAATTACATGCAGAAGGAATTAATTGGAGAAGCAGAATAGAGCCAGCATGATGTGAATACAACAGAGTTTGGACTCTCATATAATAAAGGCGCCCACCACTCCAATGCATCTACTCCCAAGTCTCTGCGCAACACTGCTCACTCCAATCCAAGATCAAGTGAACAGAAGCCACAAGCACCTATGGAGGCGATGGACGCGAGCGGCAGTCCGCTGTGCCAAATCATCCAAGGCACCGGCCTGCGGCCCCGCACCGCGCAACGTTTCCAGACGGTGCTGGCGACCGCAGGCATCGTAGCCCTCGTCGACGCCGGCTTCGCCTCTCGCATGGACAACATGATGGTCAACTCCATCCGCATGTTCACCGCCGTCAAGAAGCACGCGGACGACCTTGCCGTACTGCTCCAGCCCGCGCGCCCAGGCTCCTCATTGCTTGCCACCCTCATCGGCCTCCATGGTTACAAACTCTTTCAAGCCCTGGTGGCCCTGCAGGTCCCGGAGGTCGCGACGAAGAATGTGCACCTCGAGGCCGCGCTCGCCGCGCAGCGCCTCGCCATGCAACAAACCGTCGACCTGCACATCCACGTCTACGAGAAATTGTCTACATAGGCCACTACAAGGCAAGCGAAGACAGAAAGACATTGGCCTTCTTCCAGCGGCTGGAATCTTTGGACGTCATTGTTCAGAAGCACGTCGACCTCGCCACGAAAGCCGCTGCTACTTAGGAGCCGTTCGGTGGGCCGGCGCCCTGATTCGAGGAGGTGGACGTCGTCGATGGATGCATCTCTTCTTCTTGCCTCCTGTAACCAGCATTGCATCGCCTCGTGGCCTTAATGTTTTATTAGTATAGTACTCCCTCCGTTCCCAAATATAAGTGTTTCTAAAGATTCCAGCAAGTGACTATTACATACGGAGCAAAATGAGTGAAAATCTACACTCTAAACTATGTCTACATACATCTGTATGTTGTATTCCATTTGAAATAGTATCTAAAAAGGCTTATATTTATGAATGGAGGGAGTATATGGCATTTTGTTTCCAGTCGTAACATTTTCACTGTGAGGTGGGGCCGCAGTTCAGCAAACCCACCCCGCCCACCGGGCGTCGGCCGAGTTTAGAATTAGAAGAGAGAAACGAGGCAGGAGAGCTAGCTGTAGCACGGACACTGTTGTCAGATGGGACTCGTGTTTATAGAATAGGAGTACTGAGCACTCGTGCCTCTTTTTTTTAGGGAAAAATTAGTCGTATGTCTACTACCACTAGTTGGGTGTGTGCGACCTATAGCTGTCATCACTTTAGGTCTCCTTTTCGAACCGCGACTACTCTTCACAATACATATTTTTTCACGCATTTATCCTTCTATATGTACTACTAGGCTATTTCCACGTGCTTCCGTTCGCCGACATGTGGGACATAGAGCATCTGGGTCGTAGTGCATGCACGACTCGGAGCATATGCCGGGGTACTTTACATTTCAGACCTCACGAATTACATGCAAACCCCCCGCAGAAGAATAAATAAATGAATGAATTACTACATGAAACCGGATTATTTTCGTGGAAACCGGAGCACGTTCATTAAATTTTGGACATAACACGTTTATAAAAAATGGCCGGACCTAAACCAGTTTAAGGGCCTCTTTGATTTTTCCCGCAAAAAAGGGCCTCTTTGATTCGCAGGATACTGAAAACACAGGAATGGGGAAAGTATGATGGCGATGAACTAACCCTGAACTAACTCTAAACCAAAGAGGTGTATGGATGGCAGGGTTAGATTGACAATAAATGCTCTTTCTCAGTCATTTGACTACTTTGGACCCTATTTCCTGCCGGATTTGGTGTGGCCGGCTCTTCTGTGGCCTCCTCCCACTCACAATTGACATAAACGAACCATCTATACAAATCAAGCATGCAAAACATGATAATTTTTACTTTGTCCATACAAATGAGATATCCCACTTAAACATGCAAGTCGTCAATCAAGCTTCACAAAATAAAAAAACACTTCATGAAACAAAGCATGAGCTAACTCATCACGGAAGTCATTCACGATAGGAAGGGAGCCCGGAGCCCCTCACGCACCGAGGGAGGAGCTCGCCATCGTCACTCCGGAGGAACGCTCTATAGAGCCCAAGCCCCGGGAACCCCTCCGACGCCGGCCCTTGCGAGTTGAGGTCGACACCGGCATGGGTAGTAAGGCCGCTTGCCGCCAACTGGGAACTTAATCTTTGGGCCTCTAGAAATAATGCAAGCCTGTAACTAAAATACCTAGAAAGGTGAACTGAATCTTTGGGCCTCTAGAAATAATGCAAGCCTGAAACTGAAATACCTAGAAAGGTGAGCTGAATCTTTGGGCTCTAGAAATAATACAAGCCTGAGATTGAAATACCTCAAAAGGTGAACTGAATATTTGGGCCTCTAGAAATAATGCAAGCGTGAAACTGAAATACCTAGAAAGGTGAACTGAATCTTTGGGCCTCTAGAAATAATGCAAGCCTGAAATTGAAATACCTAGAAAGGTGAACTGAATCTTTGGGCCTCTAGAAAGATTTATTACCTCCTCAAGCAGCATCAAACAATTCCATGCGTGCACCACAAATCTATACCAAATTTGATCAGGATCTACTTTTCCAAATCAGAATTAGCGCTAGAGCAAGCAAGATCAATGATATGGCCGTGAGAGAGAGAAGGAACGAACAAACTCACCCCTCTCGCGACCTCCTTGGTAGATGCGCCTCCGCCGCGCACGACAGAGGGAGAAAAACTACTGGTGAAGGGGGAGCGGGGCGATCTTCGAAGGCCGGAGGGAGAGGGCGGCCGGAGTAGGGCGGCGGAGGCCGGAAGGAGAGGGCGGCCGGAGGAGAGAGAGGGCGAGCGGCGCTTAGGCGGGTGGCCCTATGGGGAACAGAGAGGAGTCGCGCGAGAGGGGGGGAGCGATCTGGTGCGGGCAGGGGAGATTTTTTTTACTTGTCTTTTAGTGGGCCCGAGGATAACTAACCCAATTAGAACCTCTCCACCGGGCTATTTTTTTAGCTGGGTTAGAGAAAACTAGCTCAAACTAACCCCTCTTGTTTCGCTAATTTGAGGCTATTTCAACCCAAACTAGCTCTAACTCAGGGATCCAAACAAAGAGGAGTGTTACTATACATGCTACAGTGTGGACCGTAGCACATTGTTTTTTATGGCCATATCACCACATTGTTTTCTACTGCTGGTTCACTGGGCTACCGTGGTTCGCACTGCTGGTTCACTGGGCTGCCGTGGTTCGCACTGTTGGTTCACTGGGCTGCCGTGGTTCGCACTCCTCCGACCTGAGTAGTACTCCCTCCGTTCCTAAATATAAGTCTTCATAGATATTTCACTGTGGACAACATACGGATGTATATAGATGCAGTTTATGTGTAGATTCACTCATTTTTCTCCGTATGTGGTCCATAGTGAAATCTCTCCAAAGACTTATATTTAGGAACAGAGGGAGTAGTATAGTAGTAGTATATACCGCATCATTCTTTGCTTCTTCTTACTACTCCGACATGTGGGAGAGCCAGCATCCGGGTCGACTTGTCATGCACCAGATTAGAGCGCGGAACGGAAGGGGGGCATCACCCCGGTCGGAGCGCCAGTAATTCATGAGTATAGTGAGTGGTCATATCACAAGTCTTTCCAGCAGTAACGCGCCGTCAAATCGCACAGCCCGACCTTTCCACCAGTATGTTTGAGAATCTGCCACTGGCTCACCCTCCTCACCTCTCTATCAAACCGCCCACCCGAAAACTGCCGCGCGTACTACCCGGGAAAAGCCCCGCCCTCAACTTTTAACTAGGCGAAAATAGTTCGAGCTTGTTCGTTCTATATAAATACAGTACTTACTATATGTTTATTCACCCGTGGGGTTGTTCAATGAATGGAGGGGCGGGGAGCACAAGTGAACAATACTGTAGTACTACTAGTAGTAAGTACGAGTCGTACAGTACTCACCTTAAATAGAGAGTTTCTTTTCTTTAATGCCACGTACACAAATTGAAACGCTTGTTGTGGAGAGAAAAAAGATAATCACTCCACTATATATGGACGCAGGGGCCTGAGCGCTTGCTTTACTAGGGTTTCTCTCTTCATTCTCTCATCCTCTCCAGATATAAACAAGACAGCGGTAGCGAGATTTTCTCGCTGCTCACCGCTGGTCACAGATCCGGTCGTATCCCTTCGGCCGGTGTGTGTAGAGGACTAAAAGGTGCATCGTTCACGCGGTCATCGCCGCTGAGGGAGGAAACCCACAGCTGCCGGAGGGGCCCGATCCTCTGCCCGTGCCGTTCTCTCCGACACAGCGCCAGCTCGGGAGGTCCTCTAACCCTTCTTCCTCCCTGCCGTATTGTCCGCAGATCCGACCTGCCGCCGGCGACATCCTGGTGACCCTCAGGTATAAGTTCTTCGAATGCGGCCTTGCTCTACTTCCCCAGCTCCCCACGTGTCTGCATGTGCATCTTTTTCTACTCCCATCAGCTCTTCCAAAGCCACCTAAATTATTAGGATTATTAGAGGTAAAGCTACTTCATGCATTCGAATCTAGGGCTTTGTTCAAACAACGAAGAAAGGGGGGAAAGTTGTAGCATGAATCTAGGACTTCATTCAAAGAGGAAATAATATGGTGAAAGTAGTAGAGACCGGATACCCAACCGGTCTCTTGGTTGAAAAGGGAAATAATGGGAAAACGCAGTACAAACTGGATAAGGAACAGATCTATGGTTGAAAAAAGGATAGAAAGTGGCGGCTGGTGGACAAGTCAACAGAGTATGTCCAGGATTAGATTTGCTGCCATCACATAGTAAAAGGTCTCCAGGATTAGATTTGCTGCCCTCACATAGTAAAAGGTCTCAGGATTAGATTTGCTGCCTTCACATAGTAAAAGGTCTTAGGATTAGATTTGCTGCCCTCACATAGTAAAAGGTCTCCAGGATTAGATTTGCTGCCCTCACATAGTAAAAGGTCTCCAGGATTAGATTTGCTGCCCTCACATAGTAAAAGATCTCCAGGATTAGATTTCCTGCCCTCACATAGTACAAGGTCTCCAGGATTAGGTTTGCTGCCCTCACATAGCATGAACAAACTCGGCATCACCAATTTATGCCTCCTTGTAGGTACATTGTGCTGATGCGTCCACTGTCGCATGTCCTTATACCAACCTTTTGCTGTTGTTAATGTAAGGGCGCATGTAAAATGAAGCGATCACACTGTTACCTTAGGGACATGTCTAACCAGTGTTATTGTTAATCTAATGTCTCCAGTGATGATGCAATTTAACTGTGTTACAAATGGCACTCCTGCTGTTTTCCCCAGTATGATAAGTAAGTTGCTCCTTTACACTGTTGAGTGTCCTGGTGTCCCCACGGTCCCATGCCCTTAAACCAACTCTTTAGATGTTGTTGATTTACTGTGTCTGGTAAACAAGCAATGCCAACATTAAAGTAATCCCACATTTGAGGAATCTCATTGTTGATCGTAATGCTTCTGGTAACATGAAGCATTGCTGACGTTTTAAAATTTCTACTGTCCTTGCGTGATTGCCATGAACATAATTAAGATGCTTCTTTTCATTTTGTATATGTTTCGTATATTCTTATTGACCAGCAACTGTTTACTTTCTATCTTTTTGTGCAGATAGGGATATCCATTTCACCTTGTTGCTATTGTGACCTTTTGGTGAACTGCACAAAACACTTTTTTTTCCAATGAGTGTCTTGTGCAGTTCAACTAAAATGTCACGTGGGCAACATCTCTCAATTTTGGTGGAACTGCACAAAATGGTGATTGGAGTTTCCAATATGTCCGTCAAGTTCCGCTGGTAATCTCGTGCTGCATTTTATTAGCCTTTGGAAGATGGAGCCGTCATTGTCACCACAATGGCACTTTATTTTAGTGGAACTGCACAAAAGGATAAGAAAATTATAGTTGCACCTTACATGAGCCGGACAGCCAACCTTAATGTTCCTCAATTTTAGTGCAACTACTAAAGAAGAACCTGCCAGCTCATGAGAGCAAGTAATTCTTGCTAGCTGAATGATACAATCTTTGCTTCATTTCAGGTGAACTGCAGAAAAAGGCGCATGAACTGAATCTTGGAACTCAAGGCAGACTTCATCCTAGTGGAGCTGCAGGTTGACTTCAAGGAGGGCACTACTAAAGCGAAATCATGCTCTCCTTGTTTGTGCTATGCAAACAGGAATACTCAACTACAGATGTTGTGACGGTCAAGAGCATTCGCAGGGTTCTTTGATTGTATGACATGGCTAGCCAAGATGGATTTAATCCCTATATTCACTTTATCAAAAGGCTCTAATGGGTTGGTTCTGAATCTTGCAAGCTGGGAATCAATGAGATGTGTAGGCATCTTTGTTGTACTTATTACTTGAATCTTATTTGTTGGTTCTGAATCTTGCAAGCTGGGAATCAATGAGATGTGCAGGCATCTTTGTTGTACTTATTATTTGGATCGTATTTGTTGGTTCTGAATCTTGCAAGCTGGGAATCAATGAGATGTGTAGGCATCTTTGTTGTATTTATTATTTGGATCTTATTTGTTGGTTCTGAATCTTTCAAGATGGGAAACAAGGCATGATGATGCAGAGGACAACAACCATAACAAATAGTTCAAACTTGGTAGTATTATCTTTGTGAAAGTGCGACAAATGTGCTGATCGTGTGTGTCCTGAGAATAATAATTCTAATTGTTGTCATGTTGATCCTGTGGCACTGATAGAACGAGCCAATGCATTGCTTGTTTTAGGTATAAATTTCTATTAAAGCTAATTAAATTTAAGTAAAGTGACCACTAACTCCTGTTATTACAGTACCAATACAGACCCGCTCGTGAACCCACGTGTGGCCGGAGGCGTTTGAATACGCCGAGGGTGCATCTTCTACCGGGCGTGCAGCGGACGAGGGAGGGGTGGTAACTGTTGTCGCCTGTACACACTCAGCTTACTGTTGAATCCAGTTCCCCAAGAGCTGAAAAACGAACTGCTGCCGCCGCCTACACACTCGTTCACTCGAAGAGACTCCAATGGCCATCCGAGGGGTGAGCCTGCTGGATATGGACTTCAGCAAGGAGTTCCCCTTTGAGTTCGCCGTTCAGTCCTATGGCTGCACCAAGTTCAATGTGATGTACACCAACGATACGGACTAGGTGAAGCTCTGCCTCGCCTCAGTCCTATGGCTGCACCAGGTTCTGGAGCATTCGTCTATTTCATCGGCAGCGCCGACTGCACCTTCGCTACGGTGGAGAGAAGGAAGAACGCGATGATTCGGCCATCTGGTGCAACAAGCTTGTCGACATCTAGAAGCAATAGAAGATCATCAGCAACGGGCAGGAGAAGGACTCTGTGGTTGACCTCGCTGAGACCATCAGCGACCCTGATACGCCAACATGAAAGAAGACGACCTGAACATGTGGGAGCTACCTCTGAATCTAGCCTACATAACCTACGCGGCCAAGGACGCATACGCATGCTACGACATGTACAGGAAGATCTTGGACATGAGGGTGTGTCTGCTTCCCGTAACCGATGAGTACACGGACAGCCGCAGCATCATGATCAAGCATGCCAGGAAGGTCTAGATGTTGTACTTTATCTGTTTATAAGCACCTTTATCATCTGAGTGTCGTAATTATCTGTTTTATCCGAAATATTTCTTTTAAGAACCCATTAACCTGATTGCTTTTTTAGTGGCTATTTGCTTATGTATGTAACTAGTTCACTTGTCTATTTAAAAAAAACTAGTTCACTCGGCTGCCGTGCTTTGAATCTCCTTCCTCCCAACATATTCCCCTCCTTAGGTGGACCCAGCAGGTCTCTGAATTTTCTCCCACTTTCTTTTTCGATGTAAACTAAGCTTTCTCCCAGTACTTTTCCCTAGAACCAACTCAATTGTCCCACGTCTAGCCTAAAAAATAATAATACCCCACGTACTATTAACTCATCAAATTAAAATGATATTTTATTTCGTAACTTGAAAGTTCTTACAAAATAATAATAATTGTTTATATATAACTTGGCAAGTTAACTCCTAGTGATTGCATACATAAGCTTGCAAAGATTTTACTGACCAATGCAGTAATAGACGTGCAATCATGTGTTTATGTTTTTATAACATTTCTCCGTCTAGCCCAACATGATATTTTCACCCAGCCCAGCAAGTCCGCGGATTTCGAGAAAAATACAAATGGGATTTAAACGGGCTGCATAGATGCTACATCATTGTTTCACCCAGCCCACCAAATGGACTAAAAAACAAATGGACTGGCTGACATGTGGTCCAGCAGGTCGAAGCCTAAGAAGGCGTTGGATTTACATCCAACGGCCGACATTCTTCTTCAATCTCTTGTCTTCTTCCCCCCCAGCGCTGCCGGAACCGCCTGCTCCAGCCTTCGGCGTCCAGCGGCGTTGTTTTGCGCTCCTCAGCGAAACGCTACCCCGCCGACGGCCAGGCCATCCCTCCACTCCGCACCTCCTGTTATTCTGTGCCGAGTGTAGGCCCACCCCGCACCGGAACCAGTCAAGTTTCCCACTCCTCTCCGTCTGCAACTCCACTGCCGCGTCTTCCCCATCTCCGGGTCGTTCTAGTCTGGGGCCTTGCCGTCGTCCGCCGCCTCGGTGCGCTCGGCACGACGTGGTCAACATACAAGAGTCATCGGAAGAGGACTGAACGTGGAGAGCCTGACGGCTGGGACCCACAAGGTCCATGGTCGCACGCAAGGAAAGTTCCTCCTTATTACGCATTGTACGTGGACTGTACGTGGGAAGGGCTTCTGTATTTCGCGAAAAAACGTTCCCCCCGCTGACAGGTCGGACCCACCAGCTATATCTTCGCACGCAAGGAAGTTCCTCCTTATTACGCACAAAAAAGATGAATACCCCCCTGCTAGCTGGGACCCACCATAGTGGGTGGCTGACTTGTGGGCCTACTAAGTTGACGAGGACGGAGGGCTTTGTCAACTTAGTCAATATGAACGATTCTAGCTCCAGTGACCGTACGATGTCCATCCAACGGCCATAGTGCTTCTTCAACCTCTGGTCTTCTTGCTCTAGCCGCCCAAAGCAGCGCCGGTCGTGCCGCGTGCTCCCTCCTCTCGTGGCCGGCTGTGATGCCGTGAAGGCCTCACCGCCCCCTACTACTCCCACCGCTGGCCCAGGGCATCCCTCTACTCACCCACACCCCCTGTTATTCTGCGGTGACGGCAGCCTCACGCCGCAGCCGAACCAGTGAACCCTCGTACTCCTCTCCGCGTGGGCATCCACTGCCGCGTCTTCCCCAGCTCCGCGTTGTCCCCTTCCTAGGCCTCGCCGTCGTCCACCATCTTGGTGCTCTCGGGTCTCGGCGCGGCGTGGTCAATGTGGTCAACGACCGACTTCCATCGGAAGAGTATTGTACATGGAGAGGCTGACAGCTGGGTCCACGGCCACAGCCCAGTTTTTTTGTGATTTGCCAAGTAAGTCGCTTTGTCACGCCTGTTGGGAAGCAAATCTTTCAAGACCGGGAGAGCTTCATTCGGCTGGCCTAGAAAATGGCCTATCAGTAATAAGAAATGGGCTGTACATTTTTAAAACACATCAAAACGGCAATTAGTTTCACATATCTTTTTTCATTTCGAGATTTTTAATTACATTAATTTTTATGCGTGGACAATTTGTTGGATTTTATATTGATATACATTTATTTTTAAAATCAATTTGAATGTGAGTCGAAATTTCGGGATTAAAAATAGTTCGGACCGCACCGAAATATGCAAAATTTCCTATAATTTTTTAACCGTGGGCACAATATGGGCTGTAATGCTAACACAAAAAGAATATGGGCTCCAAAAAAACCTTTAGAATTAGCAAATGGGCTCTAAATTATTAGAAATAATGGCAGATGGGTTGTATGTTGTTTTCCACAGATTTGAGGCTTTCCTAAAAAAAGTTGACGCACAAGCAGTGACTGTTGGATGTCCATCCAACGGCCGTCGTGCTTCTTCAATCTCTGCTCTTCCTGCTCCAGCCGCTCAAACAAGCGTCGGGGGGACTGCCTGCTCCCTCCTCCCCGCGGCCGGCTGTGCTGCCGCGCAGGCCTCACCGCCCCACCGTACTCCCATCCCTGGCATAGCCATCCTTCTACTCACCCACACCTGCTGTTATTCTCCGGCGACGGCAGACGAACTAGTAAACCCTCATACAGTCATACTCCCCTCCGCGTGGGAAACAACTACCGAGTCTTCCCTGCCTCCGTGTTGTTCCCTTCATAGGCCTCGCCGTCGTCCACCGCCCTAGTGCTCTCGGCGCAGCCTGGTCCACGTGGTCAACAACCGACATGCATCTGAAGTGGACTGTACGTGGAGAGGCCGACAGCTGGGTCCACGGCCGCACGCAAGGAAATGCCTCCTTATTACGCGCAAAATAATGATTCCTCCACCTGACATCAGGGGCCCACCGAAAGGGCCTCTGTATTTCGCAAAAAAATCGTTACCGCCGCTGACAGCTCGGACCCACCAGCTATATCTTCGCACGCAAGGAAGTGCCTCCTTATTACGCACAAAAAAATGAATACTCCCCCTGTTAGCTGGGACCCAGTATAGTGGGAGGCTGACTTGTGGGCCTACTAAGTTGACGCGGACAGAGGGCTTTGTCAACTTTGTCAATATGCACGATTCTAGCTCCAGTGACCGTACGATGTCCATCCAACGGCCGTAGTGCTTCTTCAACCTCTGGTCTTCTTGCTCCAGCCGCCCAAACCAGCGTCGGTCGTGCCTCGTGCTCCTGCCTCCCGTGGCCGGCTGCGATGCGGTGGAGGCCTCACCGCCCCTACTACTCCCACCGCTGGCCAGGCCATCCCTCTACTCACCCACACCCCCTGTTATTCTGCGGCGACGGCAGCCTCACACTGCAGCGAACCAGTGAACCCTCGTACTCCTCTACGCGTGGGCATCCACTGCCGCGTCTTCCCCGGCTCCGCGTCGTCCCCTTCCTAGGCATCGCCGTCGTCCACCGCCCTGGTGCTCTCGGCACGGCGTGGTCAGCGTGGTCAAGGAACGGCTTCCATCGGACGTGGACTGTACGTGGAGAGGCTGACAGCTGGGTCCACGGCCGCAGCAAGGAAGTGCCTCCTTATTACGCGGAAAATAATGATTCCTCCACATGACAGCGGGGACCCACTGGACGGGCCACCGTATTTCATGAAAAAAACGTTTCCCCCTGACTGCTGGGACCCACCAGCTACATCTTCGCACGCAAAGAAGTGCGTCCGGGCAAAAAAACGATTCGCCCCCGTGACTGCTGGGACCCACCAGCTACATCTTCGCACGCAAGGAAGTGCGTCCTGGCAAAAAAACGATTTGCCCCCCTGACTGCTGGGACTCACCAGCTACATCTGCGCACGCAAGGAAGTGCGTCCGGGCAAAAAAGAACGATTCGCCCCCCTGACTGCTGGGACCCACCACCTACATCTTCGCACGCAAGGAAGTGTCTGACCGTCGGGACGCACCTGGTCGAAGCGTACGTAGTGTTGTCATTCTGGTCGCGAACGTGTACGTACATACTGGTGGATGTAGAGGCGCGCACGTGTCGTAGTAGAGGCGCATATATAGCATGTACACGTACGTACAACGGCCAGGGTGCAAGCAAGAAAATACGGCCACGTACGTACATACGGGCGGGGTTTCGAACGCCTACTCGCGCATATGTACGGCCAGGGCTCGTGTACATGGCTGGGTCGGAACGGAGAAACAGCGTCGTCGTCGTGTTCATGGGGACCCAACCGGCTGGGTCGGAACGGAATGTGTGGTCGTGTTCATCGGGAGGGCTTGGACGGAACAGGCGATGGAAATGAGGCCTGGCGTACCGCACAACGGAGGAAATGGCCTTGTGTTCGACCGGCCACGTTTGAAATGGGATTCTGTTCATCGGGAGGGGTGTGGTGTACCGCAAAACGGAGGAAACGGACCTCCTACGGTCGAAACGGGGGTCCTGTTGATCGGGAGGGGTGTGGCGTACCGCAAAACGGACGAAACGGACTTGTGTTGGAGCCCTATGGTCGAAACGGGGGTCCTGTTCATCGGGAGGGGTGTGGCGTACCGCAAAACGGGACTCCACGAGATACTGTTCATCTCCACCGTCGACCTCCTCCAGCCTCCACGGGCTACCGTCGACCTCCTCCAGCCTCCACGGGCTCCTGTTCATCCAGCCCTCCACACCACAGGGTCCTGTTCATCCAGAGGCAACGCCACGGGGTCCTGCATCCACCCCCACCGCTCACTATTCATCCAACCCCCCTCCCCCCCCCCCCCCGCAACGCTCACTGTTCATCCAATCGATCGGCTTCAGTTAGCAGCAGTAGCGAAGGAATCGCTCGATCGGGTTCATTTAACAGACATCGATCGATCGCTCGGCTTCAGTAACGCGTAGCCTACAGTGCAATCTTTCGGGTTCAGTTAGAGCCCAACGCCTCGCTCGGGTTCAGTTAGAGCCAACGCCTCGCACACACGCGCGTACGTGTATGAGAGAAACGCGCTTCTACCACGGTTTTTTCCGTCATGGGCGGCCCAAAGAATGTCATGCAGCTGCGTCTCCGGCCCGCCCAGGATGAAAAGCCCATTTTCTGTCATGATTTTTTGTCATAGAAGTAGGAGCCCACCAAATCTATGATCATACCGGGTTTTGTCACAATTATCGTCATAGAAGTGTCATATGTATGACAGAAAAAAATTCGTTCGGCCCAAAATGTCACGGATGTGTCTTTTTTTTGTAGTGACAATTCCCTTTGTCCATCGGTATGTTGCTTGCCCGAGATTCGATCGTCGGTATCCATATACCCTGTTCAATCTCGTTACCGGCAAGTCTGTTTACTTGTTCCGTAACGCATGATCCCGTGGCTAGCTCATTAGTCACATTGAGCTCATTATGATGATGCATAACCGAGTGGGCCCAGAGATCCCTCTCCGTCATACGGAGTGACAAATCCCAGTCTCGATTCGTGCCAACCCAACAGACACTTTCGGACATACCTGTAGTGCACCTTTATAGCCACTCAGTTACGTTGTGGCGTTTCATACACCCAAAGCATTCCTACGGTATCCGGGAGTTGCACAATCTCATGGTCTAAGGAAATGATACTTGACATTAGAAAAGTTGTAGCAAACGAACTACGCGATCTTGTGCTATGCTTAGGATTAGGTCTTGTCAATCACATCATTCTCCTAATGATGTGATCCCGTTATCAACAACATCCAATGTCCATTGTCAGGAAACCACAACCATCTATTGAACAACGAGCTAGTCAACTAGAGGCTCACTAGGGACATGTTTTAGTCTATGCATTCACACATGTATTACGGTTTCCGGTTAATACAATTATAGCATGAACAATAGACAATTATCATGAACAAGGAAATATAATAATAACTATTTTATTATTGCCTCTAGGGCATATTTCCAACAATCTATTGGATGTAATCTTGTTTTGCGGTGTGTTTGTTGAGATCCGATGAATTGTGGATTTATGGTCAGATTATCGAGTATTATTTTAGTCTACTCTGAACTCTTTTTATGGATGATTAAGATTGTTTGTATTTCTCTCTGATCTATTGATTTGGTTTGGCCAACTAGATTGATCTTTCTTGCAATGGGATATGTTCTTTGTGATGGGTTCAATCTTGCGGTATCCTAACCCAGTGTCAGTAGGGGTAGCGAGGCACGTATTGTATTGTTTTCATTAAAGATAAAAAGATGGGGTTTCTATCATATTGATTGGATCTGCCCCTCTACTTCATGTCATCTTGCATAAGGGGTTACTCCATTCTTCTTAACTTAATTCACTAGATGCATGCTCGATAGTAGTCGATGTGCAGGTGTTGTTAACATTCTTAGCTTGGTGACTCCTACTGATTCGATAAACCTTGATTCTTAACTGAGGGAAATACTTTCTGCTGCTGTGCTACATCACCTTGCCTCTTCGGGGAATCCAACAACTCCTATGGGAGTAGCAGAACCTTGCAAAAGTTCCAAATCCTGGAGTTAGATGTTTATGTTGAATACCTATTTGGTGATTTTCAACATGGGCTGGAGAACCTCTCTTCACTTGAGCATGTCTATATCTCTGTGCTGGTTTGTGTTAAGTGATAGTGAGCTGATCAATGCACTTCAGAAAGTGCTTGATATTAATCCCAACAAGCCCACACTGACGGTAAAGGTAACTCCACGCTGACTCACCCTTGTCCATATGTTAGTAACTTAATTAGAGTTACTTGTCTGCTCTTTACTACGTGTATATTGATTCTGACTCCATTTGGGTGCTTTGGCGCTTCAAGTTCTAATTCAGTCCTCGAAGCTTCATAGGCTAGTGAATTTAAAATGTGAAATCTTCCATTTAATTAGTTTTACTCATTGCCTTTTTATTTGACGATTAAATAGTCTCTTTATATTAATTTATGTAAAACGTACTGTCGTAACCTTCTAAATTCTAATGCTATATATTTTTTTTCTTTTTCCCATAATGGTTTTCGATCGTTTTGCCAATTTATTACTCAGTATTGAGCGCCGGACAACTACAATCTTTTCAGATGAAATACTGTATGACGAGGCTTATATTGTCACGGGCAAGAGGTACAACACCAAATCCTCTCAGGTCATTCCGTTCAGTTTAAGTGAAGAGTTTTGCTATTTTGCAGCAAGGTGTAGAATACATATTCTACACTTTATTATGTCGTAGTTTTGATAAGAGGGGTAGATATATAGTAAATTTCTGATTAAGATGCCGTAAATGTTTGGGTCGTAAACTGTTGTAGAAAATTTCGCAAATTTCCATACAAAATCCCGTAAAACTAGGGTTTGTAGATTAAGTTATTCTAATCATAGGGTGGCTGTTGGAATGAATTATTATAGAATTCAAAATGATTATTCATGGGAACTTTGATATTTCTGACAAATTTCGGAAACAGTAGAGGTAAACAGACATTGAAATATACTACTTAATTCATCTGCACGAGAGCTATATAATGCTTCCTTGGTAGGTGCAGCACCGCTGTCCATAGAGGAATAATCAGAGCTGAGGTGCTGCCCGCCGGAGGAGAGATCATGGTTGAAGCCTTTTTGGCACCATTCCAACATCATATTATCCCACCAAAAGGAAAAGGAAAGCCTCCGTCCAGGTCCAGCCGCTAAACCTCCACCGTGCATTCTTCTCTCCCCGCGCCGAGAACCCCAGCTCCCCACCGCCCACCACCCACCGGCGACGCCCTCGCCGCCCTCCACAGCGCTCGGACGGCGGATACTTTTTTCCCCTTCAACGATGTAGCTAAAGGCTTCTGCTCCAGAACCCCATTCAGCTCCTCCACCGGCGACCCTCCACGGCGACGGACAGCTGCTCGGGAGCGCTTTCTTCCTCCTCGACCGTGAAGCTGCCTCGCCGTTCCCGGAAAAAAGAAATCCCTTTTCCACAGAAAAACCAGCCGCCCCTCCACAGACGACCCTCCGCCCATCGGCATCGGCTTCCGGCGATAGATCTCTTCCTCGTTAACAAGGTAACGGAAGATCACCACTCTTCCCAAAACACTCCTCTCTCCGTGTTGCCTCCCGTAGAAAAAGAAAGAGAAAATCCCCCTTTCACACTCTTCATTATTCTTTGGGTCTGTCTAGGATAAGCTGATGTCCACTCTGTTTGTGGTCTATTTTTTTTTCTATTTTTTTTTGCTGCATTATATATTTGTGGGAGCTTAGATGTGACATCCTTAAAAAACATCTAGATGTGAATTAGACAAACTGTTATTCTTTGCAGCAAAAAGACCATTCGGTAAAATCCACAGCTTTCCATGGCCGGTGGTTTGGAAATGAGTTCTGCCGCGCTCGTAGCGGTGGTTGGCTGGTTGGTGTCGCCAGTCGTCACCTTCTTCATGCCCAAGATCCTTTCCTGCCTCGGCTTCGACACGTCGCAGAAGCTCCAGGAGCTGGAGATCCACATCATCCCGGAGCTGAAGAAGACGATGCGGGCCATAGAGGAAGAGAGGATGATGCGCAGAGGAGACAAGCAAGCGGACATCGATGTGGTGGCCGTGCTCGACAGGATGGACCGCATGCTCAGGCATGCTCGGGAGGAAGTGGAAGACATCATCGATGACCAGCAGGAGATTGACTTGTACCGCTTCAGATTTTTACATCGCCTCAGTGGTGCCGTGGAGACCTGCATTGCTTGCTGCCTTGAGATTGCACGAATCCTCTGGAAACGATTGTCTCAGCTAATGCACTGCATGTGGAGGAGCTCCTTGTGTGGGTGGTTCCGATGCAGTTCAGCGTCGTCAGTTGCGGAGACTACTAATATTGCGGCCACAGCCGAAGAGCCCGGTAAGGTGACTATCGATATTGCAGCCACAGATCCGGTGACCACCAATGCTGCGGCCTCAGACGAGCCCGTTCTGGTCCGGTGGCTCTCTTGCTTGTGCAGCTCCTTCCACTTATCCATACACCTTCGGATAGTTGATGCATTCAAGGTCGCCTGCACTTACCGAGATTGGTCCTATGACGTGGTTGGCATCACAAGTTACCAGGTGCACACCCAATTTCTTCACCCGTTCCTTATCTCATATGCCCTCTGCGGCTCTGCCAGTCTCTGTGTAATGTGTAAAAAAAGATTCTTTTTTTTTTTATTTTCTCTTAGCATGTCTTCACAATGAAATTGTGTGTTTATGTTGTGAGAACCAACATGCCATGTCATACGTATGCGCGTTTCAAATGACACTATACTATTTGTCCAAATGTCTAGTCACTGATTACTTTATTTGTGTAATCACCAAATGGTTGTATTTACCACATAATAGGGAGCGTTCTATGCATAACATTTCAGATTTGGAATATAAACAATATTTGTAATAATTATTATATGTTTCCTTGTTTACCATTTGTGCTTAATAATATTTTATTTGCTCCCTACTTTTCTTGTTTGTATGTACCACACATAATCCATGTTGAACCTATGGAGTCATTAATAGCCAGTTTGTTTGTTTCTCATGGACCTTTTTTTTTAGGATCACGATCAGTTTTGGTTTAACAAATGATTTTTGTATTCCTTGTGCATGGCCATTTTTGTTCCGTTCCAGCATGATATCTAATTTGTTCTGCATTATGGTCACCAATGTCTAATATATGCAATACACACTCATTTGAGATTTTGCTTCTTGCAGGAGCATGCCACTGCGTTTGATTTTGTCCTTACTGCAATCCCAAGACGGAGCTTAAAGAAAAGAATTGAGAAGGTAGAAAGCACCATCAGTGAAGTGAAGAAGTATCTGCTCTTAGGCACAGCAAGCAAGAGTGCGCCGAATGATATTGTCAACAAGAACAGGAGCAGAATCAGAACTGCTAGCAAGCGGAAGGTATTTGGCCGAGAGGCGTTCCGCGATAGTATCATGGCAAAGCTCCGTGAGACATCACTGAGCTCGGGTACTGGTCCATGTTACTCGGTGATTGGCATATATGGTGTTGCAGGGTCTGGGAAGACTACCTTTGCACGATACACCCGAGATTACATAGAGGAGGAATGCAAGGAGGAGAAACTTTTTGACACCACCATGTGCATTCATGTTTCGGAGACTTTCAGTGTCGATGATATATTTCATGAAATGCTGAAGGATATTACCGGAGATCGGCACTCCCATATTTCAGATCATGAGGAGCTTGAAGAGAAGTTGAAGAAAGAATTGCATGGCAAACGTTTCTTTTTGATATTGGATGATCTCTGGGTGAAGACCAAGAACGACCCACAACTGGAGGAACTAATCTCTCCACTTAATGTTGGGATGACAGGAAGCAAAATCTTGGTAACGGCTCGAACAATAGTTGCAACTAGAGCTCTGTGTGATGATGAACCTATTAAAATACCTGATTTGGACAAGGATTTGTACTTTTCGATGTTTATGGATTATGCACTGGGCGGCACAAGCGTTGCTGATGAAAAAGAATTTATATGAGTTGGGCGGGTGATTGCAGAAAAGCTACACCAATCACCTATTGCAGCCGTAGTAGTGGCAGGACGGCTTGGGACAAACCCAGATATCAAGTTTTGGAAAAATGCTGCAAACCATGAAATGTTGAATGACACCATGGATGCTCTTTGGTGGAGCTATCGGCCGCTCAATCCGGACATCAGGCGTTGCTTTGAATTCTGCAATACATTCCCCCGAAGATCGAAGTTGAGAAGGGATGGGTTAATTCGTCTGTGGATAGCGCAAGGGTTTGTAAAGAGCAGTTGTGCAACAGAGGACATGGAAGATGTAGCTGAGGGCTACATTCAAGAGTTAATGTCATGCTCATTTATGCAACAAGAAGTAGATGATTCCTCTGAAGAAGAATACTTTACAGTTCATGATCTGCTGCATGATTTATTAGCCAAGGTTGCTGGTAGTGATTGCTTCAGAATTGAGAATACAAGGAGCCACAGAGGAGAAGGCTGGAAGGAAGAAGTCCCTCGAGATGTCCGCCATCTTTTTGTTCAGAATTATGATGGAGAATTGATAACTAAGAAGATCCTTGGATTGGAAAATATACGCACTCTCATCATTGATGTTGTTCAAAGGGACACACCAGTTGAGGAAAAAGTCATTGAGAGTATATGCAAGAGGCTGCCAAAATTGCGGGTACTAGCCGTTGCTTTCAGCAATAACCTTTCTGGAATCTGGGAAATTAAGTTCTCGGTCCCAAAATCTATTGCTCAGTTAAAGAACCTACGTTATCTTGCTTTCAGGACATTTGGCTCATGCTATGTAACTTTACCAAGCGCACTAACGAAACTTCACCATATCCAGTTGCTAGATTTGTACTTGGCTAACATGTTGGAATTCCCCTTTGTTGACCTTGTCAACTTGCGGCACATGTTCTGCAGTGGAGACTGGAAATTCCCTAACTTGGGCAGGCTGATATCACTCCAAACGCTACCAAGCTTCACAGTAAGCAATGAACAGGGTTATGAGATAAGGCAGCTGAGGGACCTAAACAAGCTTCGTGGCAGACTGTACATCGATGGCCTTGAAAATGTTAAAAGCAAGGAGGAAGCTCTTGAAGCCAATCTAGCTGCCAAGGAACGGCTCACAGATCTGAGGTTGGAATGGGATGGTGATAATGATACAAGGTGCAGTCCCGTGGGGCTTGAGGGCCTGTGCCCTCCCGTGGGGCTTCAAAAACTTGCAATACGTGGATACAGATGTTCAAGGTACCCAGATTGGATGGTGGGTAAGCAGAGCGGTGGCGTAGAGGGCCTGCGAAATCTTTCTCTCTGGAGTTGCAGCCAACTGGGACCTGGTCCTGAATTTGATGCTTTCCCTCATCTTCGTGTGCTCGAGATTTGGTCCTGCAGCTGGGACTCCTTGCCAGCAACATGGAGCGCCTCACGTCGCTCAAGGAACTGGGTATCTGGTATTGCGAGAATATCCGGTCTCTTCCAACACTGCCCCAGTCTATTGAGGAATTGCATCTTGCTTTCGGCAACGATGAGTTCATGAAGTCTTGTAAAACAGTCGGACATCCAAACTGGCAAAAGATTGAGCACATCCCCATGAAAAGATTTTCGGTGAGCTAGCAAGTAAGAATGTAATCCCTTTTGCTGCCTTGTTTTTCCATTTTGTACGTGTGAACATTGCCTCTTGTGTGTATAATGGACGATCTGCTACTAACTCGGCTTATTTTTGTTAATCCATTTGCTACTGGTTGACGTTTCAGAGAGGCAGTGAAGGACACGTCTGATGGTCTTGAATCAATCAGGAGAGGCTTTAGGCATCGCAGGACAGTGAAGGGCATTTGAACAAGTTGGCTGGAACTTCCAGCGAAACTGCAGGTCCTGGCGCTTTCCCCTTTTCCACCGACAGCATGTGTTGCTGTTTCTTGAATGTTGTCTCACGTTTCTCCTTCTTTATTACCTCGTTTGAAGTGTTGTATGATATTAAAAACCTACTTCCTTCTCCACTTAGATAGGCTGCTCTGCATTTCTGAGGATTAAGCTGTTGTGAATGCCCTGAATGTTAGAGTGTTGGGCCCATCTCAGTCCGCTTTCACTCATTTAGTTCTTCTTTTAGGTTTCTGCTGTTGATCAGTAATTTGGACTACCAAGACACCTGGTTTCAGTTAAATGAAATGTCTTGCTTATGCTCTCCTGAGCTTTGTTACTATGTGATGGAACTTGTGTCCGTGTAGCCAGGTACTCCATGCCCTGGTGGCTGCTGCTCCAAACTAATTTATTTTTGGAGTTGGTTCATGTTGATCAGCATAGCTCTCTACTGTTGGTTTTCAGTTTCAGAGCGCGAACAGACGGTGCATGTTGGTAATAAATCAGTTACTGAACCGAGTGTAGTGGAGTAGAAGAGCCGTGGGATACTCGATCCAATGAACTGCGGCATCCGCTGCATGCGTCGTACAGGAGGCAGCGGCACAGTTCAGTTGAGCAGCTTCAGAAAGATTTGAGACCTTCGATCGGTTAACAGTTAGTTGTTCAACCAGAGTCCAAAAAACACTGTTTTAGGTATGATAGGGGCGAAACTTCTTCTGGACAGTAATATTTGGATTAAATTAATTACAGAACTTTTTTGTTAGAAACACAGTACACACGTAGACACTGTGATCCCTGATGGGTTTGGGGCATAACTACCTTCCTAACCATCCAACCATAGGTTGGTTCTCTGATTACGGAAAACTAGTGCAATGGAAATATGTATATGCATGGCAATTGTCCACTTTTATAAAAATGACAATGTGGAAATCTAGACATGCATCTTAGTCCTCAAGAAAATCACTGAATCCCCCACATAGCTAGTATGAGCATGATGAGCGACACCAGATCTCTGCATAGCTGATGGGTAGGTATTCTTCTCGTTGGCATGTTGCGGCGAAATAGAAGTCGTCGGATCATGACTGCGATGGATGATGCATGATAGCATAGCTAGCAGTGTCGTGCGGATCATGGCATGCCTTACTTTTCTTGCATAGTTGGCATTGCCAATGTTCTTCGTCCAGTGATGCCTTAGAGCAACTGTCACATCATGTGTTTTACATGACTTTACTTAAACTATAAAAGACAATTATTTGAGCCATCAAAAAATTTCTTCGCGAACCAATATGTGGTTGGATGGTTACAGCACTAGTAGAAAAACGACCTTTAGTCTTGATTCTGTAACCTGCACTAAAGGGTGGGGACTAAAGGTCCCCCAGCCTAGGATTGAAAGCTTACTATTGTCACGTAAACAACAAGTGATTTGAAAACTAGGGGGAATATAACTCGGAAGTTAAGCGTGCTCAGGTTGGAGTAGTGAGAGGATGGGTGACCATCCGGTAAATTAGACGACTTGGAATGAGTGGTGATTAGGATTAATAATGAGGAGTGACTAGATATTAAATCGTCAAAGAATCCGGAATTTTGAAAATCAGAAAAAAAATCAATTTTTTTTTAAAAAAAATAAATAAAAGAAAAACCTTTAGTCCCGGTTTGTGTCTCCAACCAGGACTAACGGTTAGATCCCATTAGTCCCGGTTTGTGATGGCCCGGGGATACAAACAGGGACTATAGGTTGGCCCTTTAGTCCCGGTTTGTGTCACAAACCAGGACTCAAGGGGCTCGTGGGGCCCCGGTCTGACGCCAGCCTGCCGCCACCCCTTTAGTCCCGTTTTGTAACACAAACCGGGACTATATGTCACAAATGATCCGGGACTAATGCATAGCCGTTTGAACCGTGACTAATGGTCACATTAGTGCCGGTTTATTTACAAACTTGGACTAATGAGCTGAACATTAGATCGTTTTTCTATTACTGGAGGAAAAATTATTCAAAAAAGATTTTCCTTCTTTGATTTCCGTTGTTTATTTTAATTGTTTTATTGGTGAAGCCACCGATGTCAGCTGCAAGACCCTACAACGGGCGCAAGACCTCCATCGCGCTACCGACCCAAAACCGCCAAGTGGACGAGGTCGTCGCACCATCGAAATTGCCGGCTCCTCCTGCACCCAGTGTCACGCCAGACCTCCGCGTCCTCATGGTGACACATGGAGCACTCACCAACACTGAAAGTATTGATGTTGGTGCCATCTGCGCATTGATCGAGCCCCTTCAAGCCGCCGTCGTTGGCACCGGAGTAATCGCCGCATCCACACCAGCTCCAACCATCGATCTGACGGGGAGACACCCGTTCACGCCACCATCCAATGTATTATTTTGAAAAAATATATATATATTCACCGGTGTACTTTTTTTTTGTGTTAACAGATCTATGTAATTTGTTTCGGTAATCATTTCTTTTGAAAAAAATAAAATAAAAGTTAGCCAAATTGAGTTATTTACCATCTTTGTTTGGACCGAATATTTTTACCAAGTTACGTCAACATTTTTGTTGAATACATGAAATATTCTATGGACAATTTTTTTGTCCATACAAAATATTTTTAGTCATATAAATTTTAGAAAATGCGAGAACATTTTGTTTCAAATGTATGGATATGTTTCCCTTATAAGGTGAAACATAAGACCTTTTTTTGTTGTTGAAACAATTCTCGGGAGTTGAGGAACATTTTAGTTTTACAAACGAAATAGTTTACTGGTGAACCATACTTTTTTTGCAACAGTGCCGAACGGCTCACGCGCCCCCTCCAATAGATTACCTTATCCGCGCGCGCTCTTCCTCTCGTCTCTCCCGCTCAGCCGCCTCCCATCTCTCCCTCATCTCCGGCGTTAGGAAGCGGGTAGGACCTGGACTAGGGCACCGGCGGACCGGCAGGAGGTGGCGGCGGCAGCTTGAACTGGCGCTAGGCAACCGGAGCACCTGAAGGCAGCAGTGGCGGCTGAAGGAGGCGAGCAGCGGCGGCGGATTGAGCGGCAAGTGCATCAGCCATGAACCCCTTCTTCCTTCGTCTTCGTGCTACGTGCTCGGCGCGGACCTTCAACGAGAATGAGTTCCACTTTGCACCAAAGGGATGGGCAGCAACACATCAAGTCCTCCCTAGGTCTCCAATTGCAGCAATTCGGCTGCCGAAATTGATGCCTTGGGAAGCTTCGGCCCGCCTGGATGACTTGTACTCTACACTCCTGATAACTTGTACTGTACATCCCTCATAACTTTGTTCTGCACATGGTCGAGAACATTTTGTCTCTGTCCACAGTGGTGTTGACAATAATGGTAGAAAAAACGATAAAGTTAATTGGCGAAAGCTCCAATCTTGTGACAAAACCGGATCGGAAGGAGTGCTCGCAACGATTCTCTCTCTCATGATTTTTTCCCGCAGGTATGTGTTGTGGGCAAAAAAAATGAAAAAAATATAGCACACGTGCAAGGATTCGAACTCCAGTCATGGGGTTTTCACCGGTTTGACGTTTCAACAGAATGACAATAGTGGGTCTCAACAATCTTGAGTATATAGACGAACCATTCGTCCTAGCCAATTATGTGGTGCAGGTTTTCTATGTGAAGGACTTGGAGGGCAAGAAGCCTCTCCTGAAGATAAGGTAGGAGACGGATTACAAATCCTAGAATACCAAATATATCTCTGACCCCCCCCCCCCCCCCCCCCCCCGCGGCAGTCGTAGCGTTAGCGTCGCAGACAATAGGAGCATCGCGAGCGGTTAGACTGGAGAGAATAGCACCCGACGGGCTGACATACCCCCGCAGTCGTAGCGGGAGCGCGGATGGTGTCGCGTAGCGGATGCGTTGACTGTAAAGGAAGCCGACGAGTTGCTCAAGCGGATGATAGCCCTCTGTGCCGATGTCGAGGTAGCCGAGAGCGTAGGATGGTGTAGCCGTGGTCGAAGTAACCATGTGAAGAATGCCGTGGTCGATGTCGAGTCGGGATAGCCGGTGTCGAGGTAAACACCGTGGAGCCGCGAGTCCAAGGAGGCACCGAGTTTGCATGGCCGCAATGATGTCGAAGTAGGAGTGCGCCGGGAGGTAGACGGTGTTGATGAAGCTTCGCGCCAGGTTTGCCAAGCCCGGGGACACGTCGTGGACGAAGGCACGGATCGGCGTTGCTAGCACCGGGCATGTGTAGACGGACGAAGACGAAGTTGACGAAACGCCGCTCCAGGCTTGCCAGGCCCGGGAACACATCGTGGGCGAAATCACGCACCGATGTTGGCAGTACCGGGCATGCATAGACGAGGGACCTGCACAAGCTGTACGCCATGTCGGAGAAGTCGGAGGGGCTAGCAGAGAAGAACTCGACGACGATTGCGGCGTTCCATCGGCGCGGGCCGATGTCGCCAATGATGGTTGGAGTAGACGAAGTGATCAGGGTAGATGACGGTGACGCTGGCGACGGGCTGGTGCTTGGACGAAGACGAACTGGGTGGACGAGCGGCGGTGGTGCTCGAAGTAGGCGATGAACCCGACAGCGTGACGAAGACCGGCGCGGACGGTGGCGTTCCCGCGCGAAGGGAGACGGTGCAGCGCATACCACGGGAAGTCGACGTGCGGGGACGACGAAGTGGACCGAGGGCCGCGACGCTACGGCCCGAAGGGGCGACGGCGGGAAGACCTCGGGGCGCGGCGGGGACCGCGGGCTGCGACGCGGCAGCCCAAAGGGGCGGCGCAGCAACGGAACTCGGGTCGGTGCAACCGCGGGACCGACTCAGGACGGCGGTGTGGACCGCGTGCCACGCTCACTACGGCCCGACGGCCCGAGACGGCGGCGGCGCCAGGGTCAGCGCAGCCACGGGACGGCCTGGAGCGGACAACCTCGGGGCGGCGCGGGGCCGTGGGCCGCGGCACTACGGCCTGAAGGGGCAACGCGGCGGTGACGCGGGTCAGTGCAGCCGGGAGAAGAACCACAGGACGGCGGCACTGTGGTCCGAGGGGGCGACGCAACGGCAGCCAGTTGCTCGATCGGTAGAGGGACACGCAAAACTCGAAGACGGTATTCTTCACGGGACCCGTGAAGGCGCACGCAAGCGACGGGTCAGATCTATCGCGTGGCACGGATGGAGGCATGTATACAGTTGACCAGACCGAACATGCGATGAAGATGGAGTGACTGGACGCGGAGACGCGGGTTCGTCATCGGCCGCGTCACATGAGCATGCAATTGAGACACGAGCACACTTGAAGTTGATTCATATGTGTATATATACGAACGATCAGCCAACATGCACACAATATGGATCGGGCCAGCGCAATGCACGCCATGCGAGCAAAGCCGGTGCATCCACGCCATCCTGCTTAAAGTGGATGGAGGTTGACTTGATGTAGGATCCCTGATCGGATCAAGGCGACGATGGCCAGCGCATACCGACATGCGGATGGAGGCGTGGACGACGGCCGTTCCGGACCGCCGCGTAGCACGCAAGGCCGTCGAGTCGGAGATGACACCAGTGCAGTCGATGCCGAAGTCGGAGTAGAGACGCGCAAGGGTCAACCGCGGCAGCGGGCGACACAAACCGATCTTGTATCGGAAAATCAAAAAGAAAACACTGATCAATGCGACCGGCGGAAGAGAGAAAACGCAGATCAAGCGATCAGGAAAAAGACTCTCTAGGGCAACCGGTCAACACGAACGGCGAACGAACCCTAGGTACGGGCGACGCGGCTCCCGGTGGCGGTTATGGAGGCCGAACGCCTCAGGGGCGGCGCGCGGGTGCGGAAGCGGCAGCAGCTAGGGTTTAGGATCGTGGTAAGGGTAATACCATGTTAGAAGAGAAAGAGATGGTTGGTTGCGAAATATGATGGATGTATTATTGAGCCTCGAGGGCGAGTATGTATTGAGTACAAGACATAGAGGGCAAGAAGCCTCTCCTGAAGATAAGGTAGGACACGGATTACAAATTCTAGACTATCAAATACAAGTAACCCAAATATATCTCTGTTGATGATGTGGCACGCAGTATCAATTGCCTCAATCCAGAAATGACGAGGTGTCTTGTATTCATCAAGCATAGTGCGAGCCATCTCAACAAGAGTCCTGTTCTTGCGCTCCACGATGCCATTCTGCTGAGGAGTATAAGGAGCGGATAACTCATGAGTAATACCAAGTTCATCAAGATAGTCATCAAGACCAGAATTCTTGAACTCAGTTCCATTGTCACTTCTGATGTGCTTGATCTTCACACCAAAGTTGGTTGAAGCCTTCGAGGAAAATCGTTTGAAGACTTCCTTCACTTCATGTTTGTAAGTGACAATATGCACCCATGTGTAACGAGAGTAATCATCAACAATAACAAAGCCATATAGAGATGCTTCATTTGCAAATGTAGAATAGTGATTAGGACCAAAGAGATCCATGTGAAGTAATTCAAATGGTCGAGTGGTAGACATTATAGTCTTCGCCGGATGCTTGGCCTTTGTCATCTTTCCAGCTTCACAGGCTCCGCACAAGTGATTCTTGAGGAACTTGACATTCTCAATGCCAATGACATGCTTCTTCTTCGCGAGCGTGTGCAAATTCCTCATGCCAGGATGACCAAGTCGTCGATGCCATAGCTAGCCTTCTGAAGCTTTTGCAAGTAAGCATACGGCTGGTTGTGGTCCTGTGAAGAAATCAACAATATACAAATCTCCTCTCCTAAAGCCTTCTAGGACTTTGGAATTGTCAGTTTCCAAGACCACAACACAACGATATTTGCCAAAGACAACAACCATATCAAGATCACAAAGCATTGAGACAGACATGAGGTTGTATCCTAAGGACTCGACAAGCATGATTTTGTCCATGTGCCGATTCTTTGTGATAGCAACCTTACCTAGACCCAATACCTGACTTTTGCCTTTGTCAGTGAAGATGATATGCTTCAAATGCGATGGAGCTAAGGGAGCATCCATCAATAGATTCTTGTCACCAGTCATGTGATTTGTACATCCACTATCGAGGACCCACTCATTTGCCTTGGGTTGATCATCCTGCAGATGAATTAGTGCAATTTACAATCTCATATACTTCATCAGTGAAGAATATGACATCAATTTCATCAGATCGATTTCATCAAGAAATAGAACAGATAAAACAGTATGAGGACGTGTGAAATGAATGTTCATTTCATCATGATTAGCCTGCGTCCTTTCAGACAATTTCAGGTCTCCAGCAAATTCTTCAGACGATTTTAAGCACGTCTGGAGACCTGACCCTGCATAAGAGGTTAGTTCATTTTCTTCACCACCCACATCTGAAGGGGTGGCAAAGAACTCATCACTCTGCGAGCACCATATGAGAAAGGTGGCATAGAAGCCAGTCCACTTCATTTCACATAAGAGGGGTTAGGATAAGCATATGAATAAACAGAGAAATTCTTAGAGAACTTATGAACATAATGGTTAGAAGAATAATGCTCATATTCATAGCCCTTAGCCCTTCCCTGCGAAACAGAGGGGTTAGCACGATGATAATCATATGAGGATTTTGATCCTTTTGAGGAATTTGTTCCACGTGAGGAATTTGGTCCGTATGAGGACTTGGATCCATATGAAGAATTTGGTCCATATGAAGAATTTGATCTGGGGTTCCTATTCTTCGTTGCTGGAGTCATGATGACATTCACCTGAAGACTTTCAAGGCACCTTTTGGGAACCCAGATTTTCCTCATAGGGGAACCGTTCCTGCAGTTAGTGCCAACATATCTAGCAAATACTTCACCATTCTGATTTTTGAACAGTTTATAGTTGGAGTCAAATGACTCATCAAAAGAATGAGGAGAATCACATGTAAAGCTAGATAAATTGGATGGATCAACTGGAGGTCCCTTTGCAGCAACCCATGAGGTTTTGGGGTACTGCTCAGGCTTCCAATATGTACCATCAGCATTGAGTTTCCTCTCAAAGGCAATACCCTCTTTTCTAGGGTTCCTGTTGAGGATCTGCTTTTTAAGCACATCACAAAGAGTCTGATGCCCTTTGAGGCTTTTGTACATGCCTGTCATGTATAATTCCTTCAGCCCTGCATCATTAGTGATACTAGCAATGTCCTCGGAAGAGGAATTAATGATAGCAGAGACATGTGAACAATTTGTAGCATTAGAAGCATTTGAACTTTCAGGTGAAGAATTAGCAGATTCACGTTCAATGCACTTCAAACATGGAGGAACAAATTCTTCCTGAGAAGCGCAGATTTGTTGAGCAAGTAATGAATCGCACTCCTTCTGAAGATCCTCATAACTCACTCTTACATTTTCAAGATCTTGCTTCCTTTGAAGAAATTCATAGGAAAGCTTCTCATGATCAGATAAGAGAGTGTTATGATGACCTTGAAGGTTATCAAACCTAGACTAAAGTCTCTGAAGACTTTCAGCTAAAGCTTTCGACTGATCCATTTCTTCACCCAACATATCATCGCTCTTATTAAGCAAGTATTGAACTTTTTCTAAAGCTCTTTGTTGTTTGGTGGCAAGGGAAGCAAGTTTGACATAGCTCGGTCCAAATTCATCATCACTGTATTCGGATAGATAGCATTCAGTCACCTTTGAATCATTTGCCATAAGGCATGGTGTAGAAGATGATGATTCAGGTTCGAATGTCATCGCTTTGAGAGATTCCTTGAATTCCTCAAACAAAGGATCATGACTAGTTCGATGACCTTCATATACCTCAGAGAGATGGTCCCGGATAAGCTTTGCATGATCGAGATGCATGATGTTCCTAAACTGATTTTGTGACAGACAGGAGCAGATGACGTCCTTTGCCATGAGATTGAGAGGAGTGTACTTGCGAATGTCATCAGCTTCGGCCATCTTGCACAGATCGGTAAGACCAATCTCAGTGACGGTCCACAGCTTGTTGTTCATCGCCATGAGGCGCTTCTTCATCATGGCCTTCCACTTGGGATACTCGTGACCGTCAAAGATGGGGCATGTCACTTTCTTCATATCTGCGGTCGACATACCTAAAACTCCAGGCGCTTAAACCAAAATCACACGGAACAGGGGAGTACCTTGCTCTGATACCAATTGAAAGTGCGTTATATCGACTAGAGGGAGGGTGAATAGGCGATTTTTATGAATTCTTCACTGAGGAATTTGCTGGTGAGGTAATTCCTAAATAACGAACTACTTGCAGCGGAATAAGTACTCAGAAGTAAACATAACAGAATACACGCATGGTCATCATGATGAAATGAAGACAAGCAAAGAGTACAGAAAGCGTAAACACAGGATAAAGCAGGATGAAGACAAACAGACAGAAGAAATTGAACTGAGGAAATAGAGAAAGTCTTCAGTCAAAGTCTTCAAAACAGATATGAACAAGCACACAACAACATAAATGAGGAAATGAAAGAGTTGAGGAAATAGAACCAGTAAGCTTGGTGAAGACAATGATTTGGTAGACCAGTTCCAACTGCTGTCTCAGTTGTACGTCTGGTTGTTGCGGCTAGGTATTTAAACCTGAGGACAAACAGTCCTCACCGTATTCTCCTTGAGCTAAGGTCACAAAGACCTCGCCCAATCACTCGTGGTAAGTCTTCAGGTGACTTCCAAACCTTCACAAATTCGGTCTCGGCGATCCACAATTTCCTCTTGGATGCTCTAGACCATGACGCCTAACCGTCTGGAAGAAGCACATTCTTCAAAGGTAACAAGCATCGGATCCACGCAGGATCAATCTCTTCAGTGATGCTCAATCACTTTCGGTTGTAGGTGTGTTGGGTTTGGGTTTTTCCTCACTTGCTGATTTTCGCTCAAAGTCCTCGGAGGATGAGATGCTCTCAAATGACAAGTGTCAGTTTCTCTCGGAGCAGCCAACCAGCTAGTGGTTGTAGGGGGCAGCTATTTATAGCCTAGGGAGTAGCCCGACATGATAAGACATAAATGCCCTTCAATGATATGACCGTTAGGTGGGTAGATATTTTGGGACAGCTGCCGCGTAGCACAGCAACGGTCGGAATTTTGAGTGTCTAATTCCTCAAGGTATCATGTTCCTCACTGTGTAGGCAATCCGCACTGGCGAATTCTTAACTCCTTAGTCAGAACAAATTCCTCAGCGCCAGAAGAACTTCGTTTCTGTCATTGAAGAAATTGACTGAACTGTATGAGATTTCCAATGGCTTCACTCGAAGGGATTGATAGGTGTAGGATTTTGAGTTGAGCATCACATGAAAATTTTTCTTAGTATTTCCTCGACCCCCTTTAATAGTACGTGTTTCCAATGACTTAAGAAGGAGAAAATGAAACTACGAAAATAAAAGTCTTCACGCTTCATGTTCCTCGAATGATTGCCAAGTCTTCAAGGTCACACCAATTTCTTCACTTTCAAAGTCTTCAGAAAGTCTTCAGAAATTCAAAGTCTTCAGTTGAAGAACTTCATTTTAGGGGTCGACTTTCTCTGTAAATATCAAACTCCTCATAGACTTATAGACCTTTGTACACTCACAAATGCATCAGTCCCTTAACCCATACGTCTTCAATACACCAAAATCACTAAGGGGCACTAGATGCACTTACAAGTATGCTAGAACCAATTCTTCAACAGTGTGTGTTCTTGAGAAAAGAAGCTGCCATTTCATAAGGCAGTATGCTGGCATGCCACAGAGCAATTAAAATATCATAATCACACTACAGAGCTAGAACTTGCCGAACATTAACCAAAAGAATCATTTGCAATAAAAGAGTATTGGGCACATAATCAAAGCTATCGATTCCCTTATAGACACCTTCTTTTAATCTACAATGTTAAAACAAACTACACCTGGTATGCTTCGTGAAACGGATTACAATCTTTAGCTGTGTGATATATATGAGCCATTGTTGGGAAGAGAAGCTAGCCTGCCATTAAGGAAAGCAGTATGTCGGCATGCCATAGAGAAATTAAAATATCATGATCACACTACAAACTTCTACACTTAAACCAACATGAGATTAAGCAAGGTATTATGAGGCAAAAATGGTAGTTTTTCTTTCAATTGAATTGCAATTTCTTCAAGTACGGAATACCAATATCACAACCCTACAAAAAAAATCATAACCCTACAGAGTACATACCACACTAGCAGCAATAATCAGTGTGAAACAGTGTAATGTCCATCGGCACAACGGCCGCTATGGCTGGCAAGGACAAACTGACAGACTGTAGTTTAGGAGGCGCGCCGAGTTGACAATCAGCTCGGCTGAAAACACGATAGCTCGACCAACATGCCCAGGACCTCCCGCAGGCACCACACGACAGCCTTGCCCCCGTGCGCGGCAGGGGCAGTGTCTTCAGCTGGGCGGCGGCCCGGCATAGGGGAGTGTGACTTGGAAGACAAACGACCAGACTCTCAAGAAATCCAAACGCAAGCATCTTCATGAACATGGCTAATTTGAACTTCATGAAACGCTTCCAATAAATTGATCAACGGAATAAAACCTGCAATGGTGAGGTGACCTTTGATGTCCTTCAGCCATTGGCCATCAACCAGGGCATCCTCCACTGTGCGTTTGGCCTCGATGGAATCTGGAACGACGGCAGCTACAACAGGGGTGAGGACCGAAGGCAAAGGGGCTCACAGGAGGATCATCATAGATTGCTGAGAGAACCGAAGAGGATGGAAGAAGAAAAGAATGGGCAGAGGAGAAGACAAGTGTTAGTGCGTCACAATAAATGGCCATGTTATTCGCTTGTACAGCCCAGGTCAAAGAAAAGCCATCATGGAAATCCATGTAGTACACCATTCTGTCTTCTTTATATAAACGAAAAAATGCTTCAAAATGCTGACGTGGCATGGAGGTCAGGTGGATAGGCTGCATGTCAAGAGAAATATGATAGTGGCGATGAACTATTTATGTATTATAGATTCATAAGGTGCTACATGCCGGTCAGCAACAAGAAACTCCAGAAACTCTTCTATTGTATCAAAAAAAAAACTGCAGAAACTCTTCAACTGCAGAAACACATTGATCACGGTAACAAGCTCAAATGAGCAAAGGCAATAACCTCGATGACATTGAGCAGTTCCTCGCACACAAAGCACAATAAATAAGCAAGCAGTAGTACTTGCAGCATGACAATAAAACGAAACTGAGAGTCAATACTGCCCACTCGTCGCCTGGGAAGGCAGTCATCCAGCTATAGTAATAATCCACACATGACAAATGTATTGATTGTGCGATTTTCTCCTAGCGTTTTTCGGTGACTGTCTGGTCTAGTTCTTCCTAGACAGCAACGCATATCATGGTCAAATTAAATTCTCCAGGGAAATTATGAGGGCGTTGTGGCTAGGATGCATCTATACCAATATGAAAAAAACCAAACGGGCAGATTCAATTAATCTCGGCCATTTAATCGTGTCAATCCAACGATCTAGACTGATACCGTACATTTTAACCTGACTAGTTCTCGCAGTGCTGTGATATCGCTGTCACTGTGCCAATTTGTGCCTCCTAGTAGTTTGATTTTTGAAGGAAAAATTGAAGTCGTATCAACATGTACTCTATTTTCAACATCGAGTCAACCTCGTGACTTCTGACTCACTTGAAAGACAAAAAGATGGAAAAGGACTATGCATATTAATTTCCAAGAAACAACTATATTAACTTAGCCAGTAGGCAAGATGCAGTATCACTTAGCTTTCATTCAGAAATTTTGACATCCAATTCATTGAGTGAAATTGAAACCTTACCTCCACACCTCACAGAACCACCTAGTAGTAGGACATGTCTGGTCGCTAAAAAAATAGGCCTTGTCACAAGTTCATCAGCAGATGTTCGAGTAGTACAGTACCTTGCTGTTTGTGAGGACACGCTAACATCAATGCTGTTTCCATACATTATCGATGGATTTCTTCAAATTGCCGATAAATGATAAACAAATGAAAAACGGTCGATGAAGGTACATTTCCACCAAGGTTAGGCCAGTTCCCCGCCCAGGCTTCAGTTCTGAATCTCCATCGGCGGCGGGCAGAACCTTCAGATTCAGCTGGCAGTGCAAATGATCTTTCCATCATGCTGAATTCAAAATGGGAAGTACGTACGAGCACCAATGGAAATTTGTAGCGAACAAAGAGCCAGCAAACCTGGAGGAACCAAGTGGATACCCAAGTCCAGAAAGGTAGTGTTGGAATCAAGGTGAACGATGACATCGGCCACTATTTCCAGACACATAGAGGGTTGCGACAAGGGGATTCCATGTCTCCTCTTCTGTTCAATATTGTGGCAGATATGCTGGTCATCATTATTTGCAGGGCCAAGCAGCATATCTTGAGGGTCTAGTTCCTCATCTAGTCGATGGAGGGGTATCCATTCTACAATATGCTGATGACACTATTCTATTCATGGAACATGACTTGGCTAAGGCACATAATATGAAACAATTGTCTTGTGTCTCTTTGAACAATTGTCTTGTGTCTCTTTGAACAATTGTCTGGCTTAAAAATTAATTTTCATAAGAATGAGGTGTTCTGCTTTGGGAAGGCCAAAGACGAGGAACACACTTACAGACAACTGTTCGGATGTAAATTAGGTGCTTTACCATTCAGGTACTTGGGTATACTGATCCATCACCGTAAGCTATCCAATAAAGAATGGAAATCTATTGAAGAACGAATTGAAAAAAAAAACTTTGCTGCTGGAAGGGCAAGCTTATGTCATATGGAGGTCGGCTAGTTCTGATTAACTCAGTACTGACTAGTATGCCGATGTTTCTACTTTCGTTCTTCGAAATTCCGAAAGGGGTTCGGAAGCGACTTGATTTCTTTATATATCGTTTCTTTTGGCAGTCTGATGAGGCCAAGAGGAAATACCGTCTCGCGCGATGGGATATCCTTTGCCGACCTAAAGACCAAGGGGGTCTCGGTATTGACAACTTAGAAATTAAGAATAAATGTCTTATGAGCAAATGGTTATACAAATTAGAGACAGAGCTGGAGGGCATGTGGTCTCAAATCCCGCGCAATAAGTATTTGCACTCGAAAACACTAGCCCAGGTTACCATGAGACCGACTGACTCGCCGTTCTGGAAGGGACTTATGCGGACGAAGGACCTGTTCTTTCGTAGGGTCAAATTCTTGGTTGGCAATGGAATGACAATAAGATTTTGGGAGTATACATGGTTAGGAGAGACGCCCCTGGCCGTCCAATATCCTACCCTATATAATATTGTGCAACGTAAGGAGGATTACGTAGGCATAGTCCTTCAAACTATTCCCTTGCACATCCAGTTCAGACGTGTGTTAGTTGGGGAGAGATGGACCGCCTGGATGCACTTGGCTCGGAGATTGATAGAAGTTCAACTCTCCGAGCAGCCGGATTCAACACAATGGAAGTTAACTAAGAATGGGATTTTTATGGTGAAATCATTCTGTATGGATTTGATTAACTCTTACCCCCTCTCAAGGTCGCTGCACATTTGGAAGGTTAAGGTTCCTTTGCGTATCAAAATCTTCATGTGGTTTGTCCACAAGCAAGTGATACTCACAAAGGACAACTTAATTAAGAGGCGATGGGTAGGCAGGTCGCGGTGTTGTTTTTGTGATCATGATGGAACAATACAACACTTATTTCTTGAATGCCCACTCGCCAAGTTACTTTGGAGAACAATTCGTATAGCCTTTAATATTAATCCTCCAGTAGATATTGCATCTTTGTTTGGGACGTGGTTAGCTGGGGTTGAACAGATTACTGCGGCTCGTATTCGGATTGGAATATGTGCGGTATTATGGGCTATATGGAACTGCAGGAATGATATGATTTTTAACAGACAACACACTTTAACTTTTTTGCAGGTTATCTTCAGAGCTACAGCTTGGATCCGTACGTGGTCCTTACTCACTCCTATGGACTCCAGGGAGCCTTTGGTTACTGGGTGCAACCAATGGAAGATGGTAGCTCGGGTTATATTCAACCGGTTTGGATGGCGCTCGCATAACATGATAGGAGTCTAGGGAGCTTATCCTTCTTATTACCGTATCGGTTGTCCTTGTCCGCATGTAATTTTTCTTTTTTTACTTTGTTCTGCTCCGTTTGCGAGCTGTAAGACTTTTATGACGATACTTCCTGGATTGTTAATAAGATGGCCGCATGCATCATCATGATGTAGAGGCCGGGGGCATGCCTCCATTTCCAAAAAAAAAAGCTTGGCTTTTGTTGACAGATAAGCAAGAGAGGCCTGAATTATCCAACTCCTTGCCATGCATTACACAGTGCACTGATTAAATAGCATTCACCAATCAAATTAAACGGTACTGCCCACATTATTACAGATCAGAAATAGTATTGAATAGTATACAGAATTCTCTCACACTCACAAATAGTCATATTAAACAGTAGTCGGCCATACACGTCTGGTTCGCATTGAAAATCACAGTGCACAATAAAACAAGCACATGGAAAGTAAGAACAAATCTCACACAGCCGGCTGGCTGACCTGGCAATAGTTTTTCCTGATGGCTCCACATTCCTTCACTGATTCACGGACTTGTGATTCCTAGCCAACCTTCTCTTCTTTCTTCTCTTTTTTTGCGGGACAATCTCACTAGAATTTTCTTCTGAGGCTAGCAAATGGATGACGAAACATAACAAAAGTTAGTAGCAGATCATCAGGACACAGCCCATTTTTCATGATACAAAAAAAAAGAATGCAGAAAACGGGATTAAAGTCTTACATGCTGGGTCTTCAAACCTTTGGTCGGGGATGTGCTTGATCTTCTGCCAATTTGGATGTCTGACTGTTTGACATGACTTCGTGAACTCACCACTGCAGTATGCAACAGAAAACTTCTCAAGAGATCGGGGCAGTGTTGGAAGCGACCGGATATTCAAGCACCCTTCAATTTCCAGTTCCTTGAGCGATGTGAGGTGCTCAATATTGCTTGGCAATGTGTCCCACCTGCAGTGACCAAGCCAGAGCACACGAAGATGAACGAACGCCTCAAGTTCAGGACAAGATCCCGGTTGGCTCCATCCAAACAACACAAGTTTTTGCAGGTTCTTTGGGCCACCTTTCTGTTTACCCACCATCCAATCTGGGTTTCTCGAGCTTTCATAGCCTGAGATAATCAGTTCTTCAAGACCTACGGGAGGGCACAGGCCCTCAAGCACCTCTGCTTCAACTTCTGAACTGCACCTTGTACCATCATCACCCCATTCCAACTTCAGTTCCTTCAACCGATCCTTGGCACCTAGATTGGCTTCAACAGCTTCCTCCTTGCTTTTAACATTTTCAAGGCCATAGATTGTCAGGCTGCCACGAACCTTGTTTAGGTCCCTAAGCTGCTTTATCTCATAACCCTGTTCATTCCTTACTGTGAACCTGCTGCTTGGTAACGCTTGGAGTGAGATCAGCCTGCCTATGTTAGGACAGTCCAAGTTCTCACAAATTATGTATCGCAGGTTCATAAGGTTATCAAGGGTAAATTCCCAAATTTGGCCATTGCTATGATTACCAATGTCTAGCAGCTGCATCTGGTGAAGCTTATTCGTTAGTGTGCTTGGTAAAATTACGGTGCACTCGAATGTCCTGAAAGCAAGATAGCATAGGTCCTTTAACTGTCTAATGGATTCTGGTACCAGGAACTTCTTGGGTTGTAAGATTGGAAGATGTTCCCGGCTGAAAGCAACAGCTAATACCCGCAGTTTACGTAGCCTCTTGCATATACTCTCCATGACTTTTTCCTCAACTGATGTATCCCTTTCAACAACATATATTATGAGGGTGTGTAAATTTTCCAATCCAAGGATCTTTTTAGTAATCAATTCTCCATCATAACGCTCTACAAGAAGATGGCAGACGTCTTGGGGAACATCTCCTTTCCATCCTTCTCCTCTCTGACTCCTTGCATTCTCGATTCTGAAGCAGTCCGTTCCACTAATCTTGTCTAATAAATCATGCAACAGGTCAGGAATTGTAAACCAAGTATCATGCCATTCTCCTCCTTGCTGAAGAAATGAGCATGACACTAACTCCTGAAAATAACTCTCAGCTATATCTTCCATGTCCTCCGTTGCACAACTGGTCTTTATAAACCCTTGTGCTACCCACAAGCGAACTAACACATCCCTTCTTAACTTGGATCTCTTGGGGAAAATACTGCAATATTTGAAGCTTCGCTGGAGATCTGGATTAAGTTGTTGATACCTCAACCAAAGAGCACCCATGGTGTCATTCAATATTTCCGGATTAAACTGCTGATAATAACATGCAATTAGCATTTTGGATGAATAATATAGTGATATTTGTCTATGGAACATAAATATATAATTAATTCAGAATGCTTGCATGGCATTAGTATGTAAAATATAGGTGCAACGAAATGTTCCCAAGAGTCCAAAAACAAATACGTTTTACATAGATACAAGTTTGTGCTCATTTCGTGGGTGCAAACTTTCACGACAATATGAACAAGTTTGAACTGAAAAGAAAAAAAACTATGTTTTTTTAAAAGAACTTTAATGAAACATTTCTATCTTACAGAATATTTATGTTGTAAATATACCCATGATCAACAGACGGCCCAAATAAAAAAACTCATAGGAGGTAGATAATATATCACCGTCTCCGGCCAAATCTATGCACCGAAGGCATGTGGTTTTGGGCCATTGGATGGGAAAGTGTCCGGCATGATTCATGAATAAGTTGGGATATAGCATATATGTAGGAATAACCTTGTATTGTATGAAAATCTACGCGCACTTTAGCCCTTTGGGTTCCTGGTTTCTGCTATTGTTGCAAAATAATCGTTTAATTCTTATAAATATTCACCCACAGTCCATTTAAGAAAATTAACCCGAGATTTTATCTCGTCTAAAATTTAATAAAACTTAAATGAGTTTCACCATCAAGTTTCATATCCAAAACTTGATGAAACTGAATTTCACAAAAAAAAAACAAGTTGAACTTGATGAATCTTAATTTTATATATGAACCGTAGTTTAGAAAAATCGCCAAAACTGTGGTGCAAGTTGATTTGAACTAAATACAAGTTTTTTTTATAAATATGTCAGTTGCCAATTGATCATGTCCATCACTTCGTCATCCAATGGTTGCTGATGTATGTGTGCATCCGATAAACAAATTCACTTGGTGAACTAGATACGTTGTCACAAGAGGAAAGTAGGACATCTCAAAAATGCTCGAAGCATAAGTACATTAACATTATATTGTTTCAAATGTCTCACCACAAAAAAAAAGATAGGTTCAAATTAGTCGTGTATCCAACATTGTTAATTTTAATATTAGCTATTGAGGTTTCTGAGCTCGTTCTTTAGGATGACGTCTAATTCTTAATGGAGGCAGTAATGATGTATTCAATAAGTTTGTAAATAGATACTTTCACATAATTTCGTTGGTAGAAAACAATTATATATTCTATTATTGATAAATCACGGTGAATCTAACAACATTATTTTATTCTAGTGCTTCTATTTCTTTTGCCTAATTTTGTTTTCAAAGTGTTAGCGATCATGAGGAACACTAGATGAGAAGAAAGAAAACACATGCCAAATCTGTTTGGCTACTTCTAGATACTTCCACTCTAGTGTACTATTTCTTTCCTTTTCTTTTCTATCCTACCTACTGTTTTCTAGAGTATTCCAGCTATAAGTAGAAGTATGTGAAGGCTTCCCAAAGCCCTATAAATAGAGGTCCTCGCCTCTACTTTGTAGGCAGACTATGTACCCCTACCTATAATAGAACTTGTTGTTCTTATCTAAGATCTTGGAGTAGATCTTGTGCCCTAGGAGTTCTGGATTGAACTCTTGCTGCCCTATCAGCCTACATTTGCCTCCAAAGAGCGATATCTAGCGCAGCACGTTGAAGCTGTTCCTTCAACACTTGTGCTGTACACATTGTAGCAGCAAGGTGGAGTTGCTCCTCCACAAACTTTGTGCTGCTTCAGGTGGTATTAGAGCCTCGTTGACCCATAATCGTTCTTGCTGTCCTCTTCGAGAGCAAGTTGCAGCAAGCAATGGAGCAATTGGAGAAGAGGATGGATGCTGCTGAACAACAAATCAAAGAGCTGTGTGAAGATCTTAATAGGAGATTTGACCAGTTGGTTGAGATGATAAGAAAGGGTGTCCCCCCTGCTACCAATGAAGGAGATTCACCTAAAGAACAAGAAGATGTTTATCAAGGAAGAAGGAGAGGTAATCTTGGAGCAAGACCGCCACAACAACATGTTGTTCAACATGCTTCAAGAAGGCCAATTTATGTTGAAGCTTCTGAAGGTGAAGAATATGATGAAGCCCTCGAAGAACCAAATCTCTACGCATATCGAAGAGCACCCAACCCTACATATGCAAGAGATAGATACAAGGTGAAAGATGAGATCCCAAGTTTTAATGGAAATGTTGACATTGAAGGGTGCCTGGATTGGTTATATGAAGTGGAGACTTTCTTTGAGGTCATGGAGGTTCCGGAAGGTCGTAGAGTTCCTTTGGTCGCATACAAGCTGAAAGGAGGAGCCGGTGCATGGTGGCATCGCGTTCAAGAGGAGCGCGGGCTGAGAGGAGAACCTCATGTTAGGACTTGGCGACAAATGAAAGGCCTCTTGAAAGGGAGATTTTTGCCCGCTGATTCTGACCAGATCCTATTTATCCAATTTCAAATTGTGCTCAAGGAAATAGGATTGTTTCAGATTATACGGAGGAGTTTCTAAGGCTACAAGTGAGGTGCAACCTTGCTGAAACTGAAGAGCAACAAGTTGCAAGGTACATCAATGGTCTCAATGATGCTATTCAAGATCGATTGATGATGCAACAAATCTGGTCCGTTGATCAAGCACAAGCTCTAGCCTTAAAGGCCGAGAGGTTTGTGAGGATGAGAAAGACAACTAAGGCTCCATATCCTCCATACCCTGATACCGAAGGCTCATCTAGGAGCCAACCTAATAGAGTGGAAGAAAAGACCACTCCACCAAAGACAAAACAGCCCATCCCGAAGCAAACTAGAGGCAAGGGTAAGGCAAATGAAGGCCCAAAGTGCTATAAATGTGGTAAAGAGGGACACATATCTAGCGGTTGCCCACTAAGGAAATTTGTTAACACGACTATCCATGATGGTGAAAGCGATGAGGAAGAATACGAATCTGAAGATGTAGACGGACAAGTGGTTTGTCAAGAAGAAGGTAAAGAGGTGGTATGTGTGATCCAGCGTGTCCTATGTTCCACACCACAACTCGATGACACACAACGGAAGAAAATATTTGAGAGCAAATGCATGGTGAATGGCAAGGTATGCAAACTAGTGATTGATAGTTGCAGCTGCGAGAATCTTATCTCGCAGAAGTTGGTGGACCATTTAAAGCTTGAAACCCATGATCATTCAAATCCCTACACTATTGGATGGATCAAGAAAGGAGTGAATATGAGGATCACCAGACAATGCAACCTGCCACTTTCTTTGGGTAAGCATTATCACTCAAATGTGGTGTGTGATGTGGTTGACATGGATGCCAGCCATGTTCTTCTTGGGAAGCCTTGGCAATTTGATGTGGATACACACACAAGGGCAAGGAAAATTCTTACTCTTTCATTTGGAACAAGAGAAAGATCATTATCTTACCAAACAAAACCGAAGGTAATACCTCTAAGGAGGAGGGGAAAACTATGTTAACTATCTCCCATACCTCTCATGAGTTTATGGAAGACTTGAAGGAGGCAGATTTGTGTGCTGCACTTGTTGTAAAGGGAGAAGAGCACCTGACAGTTGAAATTTCAGCAAAGGTACGTGGTTTATTGGCAGAATTTCATAACATACTTGGGGAGCCACATGGCTTGCCACCGATGAGAGGAATTCAACATAGAATTGACTTAATTCCGGGAGCAAGTCTTCCTAATCTTCCACACTATCGAATGAGCCCAAAGGAGCATGATATATTGAAGGAGAAAGTGGAGGAATTGTTGCAAAAGGGGCACATTTGAGAAAGTATTAGCCCATGTGCTGTACCAGCCCTACTCGCGCCAAAGAAAGATGGATCTTGGCGCATGTGTACGGACAATAGAGCCGTTAACAAGATCACCGTAAGGTATAGATTCCCTATTCCCCATCTGGATGATATGTTGGATCAGCTTAGTGGAGCAAGAGTGTTCACAAAGCTAGATTTAAGAAATGGATATCATCAAATCCATATAAGACCCGGGGATGAATGGAAGACCGCCTTCGAGACAAAGCAATGGTTGTTTGAATGGCTAGTCATGCCATTTGGACTCTGAAATGCACCAAGTACCTTTATGCACTTAACGAATCAAGTCCTTAGACCCTTCTTATCCCACTTTGTTGTGGTCTATTTCGATGACATCTTGATCTATAGCAAGGATGAGGATGAACACTTTGATCACATTCGGAAGGTGCTAGAAGTACTAAGGGAAAATGAACTCTACGTCAACTTGAAGAAATGTGTTTTCCTGCAAACACAACTTCTTTTCCTAGGATTCGTCATAACATGTGATGGCATTCGTGTTGATGATTCTAAGGTTGAAGCAATCCGAGAATGGCCAACTCTTAAGACCATTTCTGAGGTAAGAAGTTTTCATGGCCTTGCAACTTTCTATAGGCGATTTGTTAAGAATTTCAGCACTATCATGGCACCAATTACCGAGTGTTTGAAGAAAGGAAAGTTCCAATGGGCAGAAGCAGCTGAAGCTAGCTTCAATGAGATTAAACAAAAGCTATCACAAGCTCCTGTCTTAGTACTACCTGATTTCAAAAAGACTTTTGAGTTGGAGTGTGATGCAAGTGGAGTAGGCATTGGAGCTGTCCTATCTCAAGAAAGGAAGCCCATTGCTTTCTTTAGTGAGAAGTTAAGTGAAGCTAGATAGAAATGGAGTACCTATCAACAAGAATTATACGCCGTTTTCAGAGCGTTGAAAATTTGGGAAGTCTATTTGCTGCCTAAAGAGTTCATTGTTTATAGCGACCATCAATCCTTGAAGCATTTTAGAAATCAAAAGCATGTTCACCGCATGCTAGCAAGACGGGCAGCATATCATGAGAGGTTTAACTATCTCATCGTGCATAAATCTGGAATAACTAACAGAGTGGCCGATGCTTTGAGTCGTCGTGCATGCCTCTTGACTTCTTTTGAAGCTGAACTTCCGGGCATGGATCAAATAAAGGAGTTGTATGAGGGTGACGAAGACTTTGGCCATGTTTGGGTAAAGCACGCAAGGGGCCAACCATTAGGTGATGACTATTTGATGCAAGATGGATATGTCTTCAAAAATGATCGTTTGTGCATTCCAAGAAGTTCTCTACGTGACAAGCTGGTTAGAGAGCTCCATTCAAGTGATCTTAGTGGCCATGTTGGACGGGACAAGACTATCGCTAACCTGGAAGCTCGCTACTTTTGTCCACAACTAAAGAGAGATGCTGGAAAGTTCGTTCAACGGTGCCCCGTATGTCAGACTTGCAAAGGCCAAGTTCAGAACACAGGGTTATACATGCCTTTGCATGTTCCTGTTGCTCCATGGGAGGACATTTCCATGGACTTCGTCTTGGGCTTGCCAAGAACAAGACGAGGAAGTGATGATGTATTTGTGGTCGTGGATAGATTCTCTAAGATGGCTCATTTCATCCCATGCCGCAAGACAACGGATGCTCATCATGTGGCAAACCTATTCTTTCGAGAAGTGGTCAGACTTCATGGAGTTCCAAGGTCCATTGTCTCAGACCGTGATAGCAAGTTTCTTGCTGCATTTTGGCTCACTTTGTGGAAGCAATTCAACACTGAATTGAAATTTTTTAGCACTGATCATCCACAAACAGATGGACAAACGAAAGTGGTGAACAGGTTTTTGGGTAATCTGATCCATTGCATTTGTGGAGAAAGAAAGGGGCAATGGGATTGGGCTTTATCTCTTGCAGAGTTCTCCTACAATAACTCCAAGCATAGATCCACAGGAAGGAGCCCTTTTTCCATTGTCTACACTAAAGTTCCAACACATGTGGTGGACCTGGTGAAGCTGCCATCAAGGGGAAACTCAAAATCAGCATTGTCCTTTGCTGATAATTACACCGAGTTATTTGAAGAGATTCGCAGCACTTTGGAAGCACAAAATCAGAAATATAAACAACTTGTTGATTGCAAAAAGAGGCCAAAATCATTCCAAGTCGGTGATAAGGTGATGGTCTACCTCCGAAAAGAGAGGCTGCCTTTAGATATTAAAGGGAAACTTAGGCAGTGAAGGTATGGGCCCTTCTCTATCGTGAGGAAGATAAATGATAATGCTTATGTGATAGATCTTCCAAGTGACATGGGTATCTCCAACACTTTCAATGTTGCGGATTTGACTCTCTACCATATAGAAGAAGCGCTCTATGAAGATAACTCGAGGGCGAGTTCCAAACAACCAGGGGAGAATGATGAGGAACACTAGATGAGAAGAAAGAAAACACATGCCAGATCTGTTTGGCTACTTCTAGATACTTCCACTCTAGTGTAGTATTTCTTTCCTTTTCTTTTCTATCCTACCTACTGTTTTCTAGAGTCTTCTAGTTGTGAGTAGCTATGAGTAGATTGGTGAAACTTACATAATGTTTTCTGGTGTATTCCAGCTATAAGTAGAAGTATGTGAAGGCTTCCCAAAGCCCTATAAATAGAGGTCCTCGCCTCTACTTTGTAGGCAGACTATGTACCCCTACCTATAATAGAACTTGTTGTTCTTATCTAAGATCTTGGAGTAGATCTTGTGCCCTAGGAGTTCTGGATTGAACTCTTGCTGCCCTATCTGCCTACATTCGCCTCCAGAGCGATATCTAGCGCAGCACGTTGAAGTTGTTCCTTCAACACTTGTGCTGTACACATTGTAGCAGCAAGGTGGAGTTGCTCCTCCACAAACTTTGTGCTGCTTCATTGTCTCTCCTAGCGCATTAGGCGTATCATGGTACCGCTCATTTGTAGCATTTTTGGCCTGTTCAAATAACCAATTATGTATATTTCACTTCAACTACTGGATTGTAGCAATAAAAGAGCAAATGGAGATGCATGTATGTACACAAAGTCTCAAGATTAAGTTTTGTAGGAGGTATGTCTTCCACGCGAGTGATTTACCTGCTGTGAAGTAATCATGCTACTTTCAATATATCCGTTTATAGTTTCTCTTCCATCAAGGGCACCGATAATATGTGTGTATCTGGTCTCCTTGCCGGGTTGATCTCCATGCACTTCATTGCAATCTCAGCACATACTCGTACCTGTTCCAGTTGTACACCTGCTGTGGTTTCTCCAATATGGCACTCCAACTTTCAACTACCTATGAATTATATTAGTGTATTATGAAAACAAGAGACATCTTTGCAACACAAAATTAATGTATGTAGTAGTACATATATACGAGGCCCATAAATTATGTTACCAGCTGATACAAAACTACAAAAAAAAATTGCCCAAGAATTTAATTATGGTGCGCTCTGGTTTCTTCTCACAAGGTATCAACTGAATTAATAAAAAATATGCATCCCTTGAAATCTGCCAGGTCATGTGAGGGTAATAGGATTGCAAGGACATAATTTGCATCAACCAGCCTTATTGTTTGTCTAACCAACTCTTAATCCCATTGTCCTGTAGATCGATCAGTAATGTCACAAACTTATGAAAAAGTTGTCCACCCCTTGGAGTAATCAACTTTCTGCTATTTCAATTAGGTATCCATGCATCATCCCAAATGCTATTTTTTTTACCATCGCCAACTCTCCAAATATATCCTCGAGCCTCACAAAGAGTGGTACTTTCTCTTTCCTTTCGGCTTATACCATGCCAAATGGGATCATCGGTTGGTAGGCGAGGCGATGGCACGGGAGAGAAGCAAAGTCAATCAATAATATATGGAGTACAATTTGGCAAATGATGTGCCTAGCTCAGGTAAAAAATGCATATGGCATGCTCTGCATGGAAATCTTCCATGTCGTGTTACTCTAGCAAACCAGCATATTAAGGTTCTTCCACAATGTATGGCATGTAATCAAGGAGCATCATAGGCTTGTCCATGGAAGACACAGACGATAATGTAGATAGCAATGGTTGTACATGCGTTAACATCAAAGTATGATGTAGCTATTATCCCCAAGGCTCAAGTGATTAAAGGTGGATGGTCGAGGCCCCCTCATGGCATGATTAATCTTAATGTCGACGATGCTTTCAATAAGGACATGCTACACTAAGCAGCAGGTGTAGTTTTGAGAGATTCTAGGGAAGCTTTCATTGTGGTGGAAACCTAAAAATTGACATGTGTAGTGATGCACTAACAACAGAGGCAATGGCGTTGCGCTTTGGATTACAACTTAAACAGACAATGGGTTAAAACAAAATAGTCACAATCTCCCACAATTCTAAGGTAATTGAGACCATGATCAATGGCGGAAGAACGTCAGGTCCTGTAGGGCATAATTTTTGACGATTATTTCCATGTCTTATAGGAATTTCCACTAACACTGGGTGAACATTGTAATAGAGAAGCCAATTATGTGTCACATGTATAAGCTAAGATGGCGATATCGTCAGTGTGAAGATCCCTTCTTTGATCAATGATGTAGCAGTTATCACTATCTAACGAATACAGATGCAAGGTAAAAAATATGTATCAAAATTCAGGTTATAGATAACTTGTGCATCGGTGATGAAATTGTACAACCACTCTCCTGCAGAAATAAGCTAAGCTTTATTGTTCTCACATGTGTGGATATGCAAATTGACACTTTCTCCTTCACAAAACAAATTTGTATAGAAGGTATTCATTCTAAAAAATATTACTCATTAAACTATATTTTTTGTTGGCTTTTATTCCTGTTTTAAATATATTTTCATCACCGTGTATCAATAGTCCCTCTGTAAGGAGCATGCTCATTTTTATTCCATTTGTAAATCATGGTGTTAGACCAATGCATAAAAGTTGAACATAAATGTTTGAAAGTGCATATTCGCACCTAAGTATGTTTCATTTTGATGAAGACAAACTAAAGGGGCTAATGAGATCGTTATGTGTATCAGCAGGTTTTACTCCCATGAGAGAATGGTGTCGAGGATCGATGACCCCTTAAAAGTAAAGGGCTCAAGGAGGAATTTCCGGCAAGCACGTCCACCACTTACCGGGGCTCGACCGCTTGCTTGCATAGGGGATGGGCAGAAGAAGGTAGAGTGTTCCTAAAGCCATGTCGTCGTCCTTGACCAGGAAAGGGAGGGCGGTGGCGGCTGTTCGAGGACGGGTGTGAGCACTGGAAAGAGGACGATGTGGCCTACCGATCTGGGTCCTGTGGCAGGGCCTCGCGTGTGAGGGGGAGGATCCAACTGTAATGACTGGCGTCGGGAATGGAGGTTTGAGGAAGGAGGAGGAAGGTAGTGGGGCCGATCATAATTTTAGGGGTGAGAACTGGGTCAATGTAGACAAGTGGAGAGTTGATGAGCGTGGGTGGTTTTCTTTCTTTTGTGGTTTGGTTCGGTTCTATGGTGTGGCTCGATTCGGGGTTGTGAAGCAATGGTAATGATGTACTATATGATAATGAAATGATGTACTTAATAAGGTTCTAGGCCTCCTTTGGTTTGTAGGAATTATACAAGATAGGATTTTCAAGCAAAAAAATAATAATTTGTGGGTAGTTGGTATGTCGAAATGGATTCCTATTCCTATGTAGGATAGGAATCAATCCTACACATTTCAAAGGAAAAAAATAGCTTATACACGGGTGCAACTTCCATCAGCAGACGCCGGACACACGTCTCCGTTGTTGCGGGCAAGCACCGCCGGGTAAAGCCTGCAGTGCGTCGGCGATGGCGGGCCCTTGCTGCCCGCTGGCATGGTGGGTTGTTCGAGGCAGCCTCCTAGCCGGTCAAGCCGATCGTCATGGCACGACCGGGATCTGGTCGATATGCATATGCCACGGGTGGATCTGACGGCGTCGGCTGGTGTGCCAGGCTAGCGCGAGCATGGTGTGGGCGCGCTCCTTGGGCGGCAGGCTCTCCCTCACGTGCTGCCCTTGCTGAATCTGGACTTTGCCGTGGTAACAGGTCCGTTGGCTATCTCCTGCATGAGCGGCGGAGTTTGGGGACTAAGGGCAGCGGCCTATGAGGTTCTAGCTGGCGGTGACTGCCTGCGATCATGTGCATGGCGCGGCGGTTAGATCTGTTTGCAGGTGGTCACAACTTTGGCGTCGTCCATGGCTGACTTGGTGTGGTTGCTAATTCATATCTGGACAAATTGGTGATGGTGATCCAGATTCGCTCGACCAAGTAGGGTGACTTTAGAGTGTGTTGCGGCGACCTTATGTGGCTCCACGATGGCAGTGGTCACAGAGAGATTTTTGGGAGGGTTCATCTCTGTAGGTCCAATGGTTGACTACAAGGGTAAGATGCAAACTATGGATGGCAGCTTGCCGCGGAGGCGTGGTCGGGCAGTGGCGACGGTTATTTTGCATGTAGCTGCGGAGTTCATGGAAAAGTGGTGGCGACAACACTTGAGTGACTTCGATGGTGGTGTTCTCGAGCACCTGGTCGCGAGCTCCGTGGTGAAATCCTAGGTCTGACCCGAGCTAGTATTACGTGGCAACGACAAAGGTTTATTTATGTCATTGCCTTGTTGACGGCATTCCTCGAATATTCTTAGATTGATACTTCGGGGTGAGGACTTAGGTTCTGGCCTTGGTGGTTGGATCTATTGACGGTGAGGACGCTTAAGTGTCGCTCACTTCTTGATGGTGTTGTTGTTGAAGAACCTCGTCGTCTGTGTTGTGTCATGACGTAGTTGGTGCGGATATGCTCATTGATGTAGTTTGCCGATCGTAGATCTGATCACTTTGGGATTTTCTTTTTTCCTCTCCTATGCATAGCATTGGTCTTATATGACTTTGCTATTTGCTGACGTGTTTTTGTGTGCATTTGTTGGTGTTGGCTGTGTGCATCCTAACTATGCAGAGGTCGGGTGTGTGCTCTTTGGTTTTGTATTCTCTTGATGCTTCTTTTTTATTTAATAAAGTCCACCCTTTGTCGAAAAAGGATTTGAAATACACGTTATATCACTTCCTATTATTTTTCTATTCCTATAAAATTCCTATCCTATGAACGAATGTGTCCTTAAGGGGCGCTTGTACAATAGATGAATAAGTCATTTGTAACTTCTTATCTATCTATACAAAGATGGAGGGCGTAGGGCTTTTATCCATCCGAGTTACTAACCCGGGGTAAAACCATTGAGTCACCATCATACTCGACGATCCCGTCGGGCACCATCCCCCCCTTCACATTCTTCTGTGATTTCACCAAGATCAATGAGCATTATTTGTCGTCATTTGGCTCCCACCATGGGGCCCGAATGGAGCTCGCTCACTACAATGGCCATGAACTCCGTCCATTGTGACATCCTGGCTTAATAGGAACGATAGAATACCACATCAATGAAGTGCAACATCTATTCACGAAGTTGGTCTCCAAAGAACCGCCATGTTAAGTGTGTTTGTCCTCTGACCAAACTTGTTCTCGGGTGCGCCACGAGTGAGGTCAAAGTGTGCAGCAAAGAAAAATGTTGGTCTATGGGACCAGTCTATGTCCCAGGTGGTATCCAGACATAATGGACATGAACTGGTGGTTGTGTTGGGTGTTATACCCACCCTCATCTTCCTAGAGCTGGGTTTCCATGTTGGACTAGGGGAAGGGCGGAAACGCCAAGATTGTTTCTGACTCACACAAACCATATTCCCGGGTGGGCTTTGTTGTTAAAAGATCAAATTCAGGAGGAAGAGAAGGAGCGGAAAGAAAAGATGCTCAAGGTAATCCCTGCCAGCCGACGTTGAGGTGTCCAATTACAAATCACCGCCCACAACATAAAGTTTGGAGCCACGGGAGGACGAAGCCCAGCTAGAGCAAGATTGTTGAGAGGCCACAGAGGTACCCATACTTCGTAGTATGTTCGTACGAGACCAGGTGCTACATGATCGGACCCTTCCTTCCCTAGGAGAGGATCAAAAATCATGGCCCTTCATCCATTCTCTAGAGTCAACTTATACTTTAGCCATGCGTTACCGACTCAGATTGGAGTCTATTATCACCTGTGCTTACCTCTCACACAAGATACCATTCTTGTCAACCCAAAGTCCAATGCCAAATGGGAAGTAAAAATCTAGGTCAATATGCAATTTCGGTGTTGGCCGGAGCATCATGGCAAGAAACTTTGGCCTTTACGGTAGTTGTTTTCACATGAATCATCTAGAGTTTTCACTGGCCGTGGGTCAAAATTAAATGCAGACCCTTCTACTCTTTCTCTAGTGCTCTCTGGTTCCACCGAGAGTGCCTGGTTAAATGAGTTGGAGGCTCCAGTGTCCCTTGTCCCTGGCTAGTGTCTGTGTTGCGGCGTGATGCTAGAGGCAAACACTCTCGCCTTCTCTCTATCTTCTCTCGGGGGATCCGGAGTCTCCCAGTAATTCAAGAAGTAGCCTTCTGGCCTAACTCTCAGACACAAAGCTACCTCGCTTGACTGGTTTTGAATCATCCGTAGGTGCCAACCCGGAGCCTGTGCATGTGTAATTTCTGCACAAAACAACTAGTTTTTTTCCCGACTATATATACGCCACAATAACCCTTCGGGGTAGGTTGACCACTCCATTCCATACATTTTAGATCCATGCTTGAACTCCCTACCCTCTCAACTCTAATTTTTTGATTTCTTGAGATATTTGTGATGGATTTGAGAGGAGTTAACACTAAAATAGATATGCACCCTTCCTATCTCACTAACCATTTTCTTGATTTGCACAAATTCCAAGATTATGACTTTGATCTAGTTCCTCTTGGAGGTTGGATAGTCCTAGGCGGTAGGAGTATTCAGTGAGGAATCAATTTGTGATTTACCTTGCTACTTGTAAAGTATTGAGGCCACATAAAGGTCTACCACAAATGATTTAGCATCGTTGTTGTGGTGGTGGCTCAAAGATAGTAAGGTGCTATCGAGTTTTCTTTAATTTAATGGAAAATAGAAAGGCTTGATGATGATCAATCATTCGGTTAAGGTGGATATGAACCAATCAAATTTTACTATATACATACAACATTACAACGGTTAAACTAATTATTAGAAATGCAAGACAACCAATATGAAATGCTAGAAAAACGAACGCGCTGAAAGGATTCCCTCAGCGTCGAGCAGCCTTGGTGGCATCGAGAAACTTTGGTGTTCTGACACCTATCCAAACAGTGATTAGCTTCCCTCCAAGTAAGTGAACATAGGTATACTTCTTTATCTCCGTGTGTCTTCGGTTAATTCTTATCTAATCTTGTTTACTTTGGTCCCTTGACCTTGCAAGTATCATATAGGTTGTGCTCACCTTAGTTTTATTAGGCAAACTTTATATTTCGCAAAGACTATTCTAAAGGACAGAGAGCTATAATTTGTAGACACCTATTCACCCCAGTTGCATCATACACTAAATTTTACATCTAAAATCATGATTTGGTCTGGTTCAACATGCTAATTCTTTGGATTTTGAAGTTTTACAAATTAGCATGACATGATAACACTTCAGATGTAGGTCAACATGTCTTTTTTTCCATCTATGGTTGAACCAAAGGCAACCTCCTTCTCGAGAAAAGGTTGAACCACCACTTGACAAAGTGTGGTTGAGTTGTAGGCATAGTTTAAAAATGTACCGGACTATCCGTTTGAATGGAAAAGACTAAAACCAGCTGGCCCATCTGTTCATGATGTTTCACAGACTGTCCCACCATTAGATAAGTGAAACCAGCTGAACCTGTCAGTTTTCTGCAGAATTGGACAATAAACTGGGCAGGTGAACACAATGAAGCCCAAAACTTATATTGGGAAAAGTGGGATTGAAAACCCACACTTGAGTCATCCGCCGTACCCAAGCCAATAACCACTATGTTAGGGTCATTTTGATGTCTCTTATGAGGAAACAATGCTATTTAACCATTTTCAGTACAAAATTAGCATATACTATATACTATTAATTATATATTTTTACGATAAAAACCATAAAATGGACCATTATCCAGCAGCCTAATCGGTGAAAACCTGAATGGAGAGGCTCACCGGTTCGGTCACCATTTCGGGTTTTTCTAAACTATTGTTGTAGGTGACTTCCATCTACTAGATGTTGAAATCCTAGTTTCAAATATTTTTCATGTCGTATAAATTGTAAGTCTTTAAATAAAGATATATGTTCCATGGTGGTTAATTACCAAAAATGAAAGGGAGTGATATTATGTTGCATCTAAAAAGAGAAGCAAATAATGTATTGGTTTTGAAGTCAATCCTTTATCTTTAAAAGTGAATCTAAATCGTGCTTACCTTGTCAACATTATCATTGAGATACCAACTCTCTCCTGTCGACAGTACCTCCTTGATTATTATACCAAGGCTATAGATATCAAGCCGATGTGTGATTTCACCGTTCCGACATTCTGGTGCTAAATAACCCCTGCACAATAGACGCGCCCACGCTGACTAACGGAATAAGAATGTGGAACTGTCAGGAGGCTTAGCAAACTTACTCTGTTCCGCGTATGTTTACAGTAAAAGTCTGGCTCTGCATTGGACGAAAGCACCTTGATAGGCCAAAATCAGTAATTTTTGGTACCAAATTATCATCCAACAATATATTCTCTGGCTTTAGATCTAAGTGGACAATATTATTTTGATGAAGATAATGTAACCCCTGACAAATTCCTATTATAATTTGATACCGTTCTGTCCACTGAAGTCGACAAGATGTATCTACACAGCAGGAGAGGATAAAGCAAGCTGAGTATTATTTGACATACTTCAAGTCTATAATATTCAAATCAATAGATATTACGTACGTGCTCATTATCTAAAAGAAGATAGCATATGACATAGTGAGAAGTAATATGTGGGATACTGAACCATATGAAATTTAACGATGAAAATAAAGGATAAAAGAAACTTTGAGCCATATGATCCTACCCGTGATATACTCAGGAAGACTCCCTCTAGGAACAAACTCGAAGCAGAGCAACCTTTGTCGTACATCGGCCATGACCAATTTTCCTTCGTACTTCAACATACTGCCTTGTGTGTCAGCACAATATCCCAGAAACCGTACTACATTTTTGTGCTTCACCATCATGAGACATTCAACTTCTCGGAGGTACTCCTTCTCATACTTATACGTATTTGACATCCTTTTTACCGCCACGGTCCTATTCTCAAGAATTCCCTACATCGAGAAGATGACATGTCAGCAACAACTTCAGTTTCCTTATGAAGTTTGTTCAAATCCCAGGGTAGCTCGGAGGTACTGTACCTTATAAACCTCCGCAAACCCACCGCAGCCAATTTTCTGCTTAGGAGAGAAATCATTTGTAATTTCTTTGAGAAGTGACAGTGGCAGCGGCTTGGGCTCTGCCGTCTCATCACATAGCATGGACTCCAGCTCCCTTGGTGTGATAATAGATCGGCATTCCATTTGCAATATATGTCACGGTACCCCTGAAACAAGAGCAAGCGCATTATTTGCGACCCTTCTTCACTTACCATAGGGAAAGTTGTTTGCTTGACAGCATATACGAGTTATGAAATCATAGGCATACTACTCCGTCTGGTTACAGTTTTGATTAGCAAAAGAAACACGTAAACCATCTCCCTAAGGTGACGGAGCGTAGGCAGCCAGGACGAATAAGATCTGAAGAAGTTTCTGGTTCAAGGAATTATTTGTGATTACCTGGCGAGGTGGAGGCCCAAAGCTTCAAATGATTTCTTCCAGACTAGGACAACGGATGATTTCTCAATCTGTCAAGGAAGACTTCCATAGATCCTGTCCATGTGAGAGAACATGGGAGACTTATATTAAGAAACGACTACCAAGTGAACACTTCACTAATAAGTGCGATTTTTTTAAGAGCAAGCTCACCGCCACTGCTCGAGCTACTACCAAGGTCCCCGTACGTTTGCTACGGAAGACTTCGCTTTTCCTTGTTGGCTCTGCGCTGCAGCTTCCTATGATCGATGTTGCTGCTACTCTGCTTCTTCTCTTCTTCCTCTACCCGGCGATGCCGACGACGAATAGTAGCGAGTGCTAGCTATTCTAGTGGTTGGAGTATAGAGCTCCAGGGCTTATGGCGATGGTGGTGAGGAGTCACCTCATTATATTTGCTCTCAACATGTACAACATTTGCTACATCCTGTCAACCTCGTCACTTCAACTCACCTTAATGGCAAAGAAGAAAAATGATGCGTCCTAATTAATTTCCTAGCACAAGTTGGAGGATCGAACGTAGCTTTCATTCAGAACTCGGTTAATTGATTGAAGCTGACTTTCTTACTCAGAGCTTACTGGACTGGCTCTAACTGAGGGACTAACTCCCTTCCAGTTTATGACTGTGTGTCTAGGTCATTAATTTGACAAACGAGTTTTGAGTCGTGTATTATAAAAAGGCATACCACTGAATTTGTATAAAAAGAAGCTTTTCTATAACACAGTACAGACATAGACGCTCATATATACAAGCATATACTTATGAGCACCTCCGAGAGACTGCACCAGCATATCATCTTGAAATTGACGAAGTCACCAGAGGCGCCTCATAGTCGACGGGAACGTCTCCTCCCACTTAAATAAATCCAAGAATAATACGAGCACCAGAATTTGAACCCTGATGGGCTGGGGGATACCAATGTCTTCATAACCATACAACTATAAGTTGGTTCGCTAAAAGAAGTTTTTTATTGTATACTGTCTTCATACCACAGTCTTCATAGCACTGTCATCACCGTGATGCACGCAATTGTTTTTGCTACAGTTGTTTTCTCGAAAGGAAGGTCATCACCATTAGCCTCTGCATCATTGTAATACACACAATTATTTTCACTATAGTTGTTTTCTCGAAAGCAAGGTTGTAACATCCCAAATTTTCAATTTGGTATGTTATACATAGATCATCATCGCATATCATGTTTTATTGCATTTTGACAAATCCTCGATAAATCCTAAGCAACTCAAGGACTCTCGTAGAGAGTTGGGGATTTTCTCGAATTTTCATATCTGATTTTCATCAAATAATAAAACGAGGATTTTGGTTTTAATTATTTTCTCTCCGAAAAATATTTCATTTTAAAAATAAACGAGAGGAGAAAATAAGAATTCTCCAAAACAATTGAAATACTGGAGGAAAAATGTTAAAATCAATTATTGGAATTTATTTGGATTTTATTTGCAAAATTTTACTGCATTAAAAATATTGCATGTTTTCAAAATATTTATTTTGCGTTAAAAAAATGTTCACCCTATTCTAGATTTTTAAACTAGACGGGGAAAATTTATTTTATATTTTTCTGACCTTTATTTATTTTTCTATGAATTATTTTCCGCGAAACGAATTTAAAAAAAAAACGCGCGCGCCCGCCGGGCCGAGCCCAGCCGCGCCAGGCCGCCGGCCCACCCCGCGCCGCTCTCCTCTCCGCGCACGGGACGCCGCCGCGCCGCCGTGTCCGCAATGGACACGGGAGTCCGAGCCGCCGGAGCTTGCCCCCTCCTCCAAGCCGAGCTCCCCCCCTTTATATACCCCCCCTCTCTTCTCTCCCCTCACCACGCCCGCCGCCGCCGCACTCGCCGAGCCACCGCCGCCGCCGCACGGCAGCCGCCGCCGCCGCCGTTTGCCGCCGCCCCTCGCCCTCCCCTGAGCCCCCACACCCCCGCCGCACCCCGCGCCCTCGCCCTGAGCCGCCGGAGCCCCCGCCCCGATGAGGTACCTCGCTGCCTCGCCTCGTTCGTCGCCGGTTTTTGTTTTAAAAAAACATTCATTAAAAAAAACCCTAGATCGGTTTTTTTTCGGTTTTATTATTTTGCGAGCGTTCACCGAACCGTTCGTTTTAACGAACGCGTTCGTCGGTTTTTCTCTGTTAACGAACGTCAGTTCTTTAACCGTTCGTCCGTTTTTCTTTTTCGTCGGATTTTTCTGCGATTATCTCAGATTCGATTTCTGATCGAATCTTCGTTTCTGTTTAACGTCTCGCTCGTTTATCGGAATCAGGCGATTCAAGCGCCTAGAGTTTCGTCTCGAAATTCTCTTTCCGTTTAACCTACTCAAACAAGTTTTTGCTACAGTAAAATTTGACCTAGATCCAGATTAGTAAACGAAGCTTCTTTCTTTCGCCGTTTGACTTTCGTTGCTTCTTTCGAGTTGATTCTTTTTGCAAACCGGAGTTCTTAAGTTGAACTTTCTGGTTGGATCTTTCATTCGAGTTTTACCTGTGCATTAGATGAGTACTGATTGTATGCTTGTTTGTTTGCGATAGAGTACCCGGAGTGTGCCGCCTGTTACTTCGAATCGCTAGGTTTTGCGGATCATCAGCAAGTTAAGTAACACTTTGATCATACTTTTCATACCCAGTTTTATTGCATTAGATCTATTCCTCAAACAATTGCATGATTAGGATCTAATTAAAATGTGGGAACTGAGAAGTAGTTGAGGTAGTACCTATTGCCTGTTTACTATTCAAACCCTTGGGAGTTACTTCTACGTTGCTATTATTATTGCCATGCTATGCTCGTAGACGTGGATTGGGTTTGAGAGATATTCATGACAGATGTGAGATGTTTATTAGTGGTTCAACTTAAGGTGGCAACTAAAACTCACATCTGGGTGGATTGAGGCACCTGGAGAACCCAGTGTTGTCTGATTTTATAAGGTCCGCCACCCAGGCTCAAAGGGATCATAAGATTATTCATGCTAGAAACTTCCGTGTGCAGCCACAAGCTATTATGGGCTCTAGCATAGTTGAGTAGGTTACATGATCTCTTGAAGAGGTGGGCTAGCAGATGTAGGGGAAAGTAGGTGTACCGGTCCATCCAGAGTAAAGAGTGATTGTTTCTGAAAGACTGTGTCTCGGTCATTCGTTTCTCAAACACCATGCAGTGCGAGAAATAAAACGGAGGCGATCGAGTCTTGTGGGGAAAAGTGCGCAAACCTCTGCAGAGTGTACAAACTAATCATGGCTAGCCGTGTCCCCGGTTATGGACAACTTGAGTATCTAGTACCTGGATTATCATTTGAATCTCATGACCATGTTACTTTTAATTAATTTTGTTGGGTTAATGATGACACTTAATTGGGATTGAGTAGGAGGTACCTTCTCAATGTTTAACAACCACCATGATAGTTAAATAAAATTTATTCCTTTGTAGTAGGGAAAAATTGGCTTTTCGCATAAACTTTAACCATAGAGCTTTCCACCAGCCATATATGCATGTAGTATAGCATTATTATTGTTCATTACTCTCTATGTGTTACTTTGCCAGCATATTCTATGTGCTGACCCGTTTTCGGGCTGCAACGTTTCATGTTGCAGACTTTTCAGACGACTAGTAAGGTGCCTTAGGTCGTGGTCTTATACTCAGTGATGCCGCTGGAGTTGATGGACTCACTTATCTTCCAAGTCTTCCGCTGTTATCGTTTTAGATGGCCTTAAGCCATATTTATCATACTTAATCTCTTTGAAGATATTCGATGTAATAAGTGTGTGATTGCTACTCTGTTATAAATCCTCCATTTGTACTGTGCGTGTCAGCATTACTGATCCAGGGATGACACTGGTGCACAGCAGCACAGACCATTTGAGGTTTGGTCGCTACAAAGTTGGTATCAGAGCACACGCTGACTGTAGGACACGACCACTAAGCTTAAGCCCTAGAAAGCTTCTCTCTTCTCATTTCTGACCCCTCTCCTTTTTCTACTCTTCTAGGAATGACGGATGCAAGGAGCAAGTTCATGCAACCAGATGAAGGCACGCCTTTTGGTAGACACTTGAAGGAAGTCACCAAGTACTTGAACATAGGAATACCAAGCATCACTTGAACCTACAACGCCACATTACCCAAAGAGGAGAGCTGGAAGATTCAAGTTCACATTCCAGGAAGGACGTTTGTGCCAGTTACTGAACCCATAAGATTGGTTTTCGAAGCACCAACCTGGAGTTTAGGGAAGAGCATGGCCGCACACATCGCCATGGGACGTATTGGACAAGTCTACCACCAGGAGCTTAAGGATACAATTTACCAAATTTGTGGACACCGAGACACGCAATGGGAGATGATCAGAACCAAGAAGGATGGATCTATTGCAGCTTTCATTTAGGAGCAAAATCAACATATTCGTCGCCAGGAGAACTAGATGTGCACGGACAAGGAAGAACTAAAGAAGGCATTAACCAAGATCAAGGAGCTGGAGGAAGAACTCAAGGCTACACGCGAGGATTATATGGAGGAAATCATCGAACTAGTAGGGAAGAATGACGACCTGGAGAATAAGATTGGAGTATTCATGGGAAATCCAGTGCCAAAAGCAGAAGTCGACGAATGCACTTGTCCGGATAACTACATCATCATCGACGACACCGACTCGGAACCAAGTGAAGATGACTGGGTTGACGAAGCTGGAGCAGACATCATGGAGTCTTCAACGGATCAGAATTTCTAGAAGACCACCATATCAGTAGTAGTTTTCCCCCATTTAATAGTATAGTTCAAGAACTTTGTAACGCTAGTTAGATCGATTGTTTTGCCTTGTTTGAATTGATTGAGTGATATTGATTGTATTTGTCTCATGAGCATATGGGTAGTGTTTTCTCTCTAGACCTCATTCTATTCTTAACTCTCATCTTTTCTAAACCTATCAGATGCCTCCGACACGCGACACCGGATTTGTTTTTCCGCCAGAGATCACCCAGTTGATTCAACAACAGAATGCCCTGATGCAAGTGTTAGTGCAGAACCAAGGCAACAACAACAACAACAACTCACCGCCACCACCACCTGTTGATCACTTAGCCCGTTTCTTAAGGCTAAACCCGCCGGTGTTTTCGAGTAGCACCGAGCCGATTGTTGCAGATGATTGGCTCCGCCAAGTTGGAAGGGAGTTGACCACTGCAGGATGCACAGATGCGGAAAGAGTGCGTTTTGCCGCACATCAGCTTGATGGACCCGCAGCATCATGGTGGGAGAATTATACAGCCACGCACCCTATTGACACTGTCACATGGGACCAGTTTCAGCAAGCTTTCCGTACAGCTCATGTTTCTGCAGGAGCTATGGCTATGAAGAAGCGTGAGTTTCATAACCTACGCCAAGGAGGACACACCGTAGGCCAGTATGTGGAGGATTTCAGTAAGTTAGCACGTTATGCACCAGATGACGTTGCTACAGATGCAGCCAAGCAGGAGAAATTTTTGGAAGGGCTGAATGATGAACTGAGTATGCAGTTGATGGTAGCAACCTTCAACAACTACTAGGAGCTGGTAGATAGAGATCTCATGATTGAAGGGAAGCAACAGCAGATTGAAAACCGTAAGAGGAAGTATGGACAAGGGAAGTACAATTCTGGAGCTCAGCAGAAGCCACGATTTGCCCCGAAACCGGGAGGACAGTTTCAGCATACCCATGGAGGAGGTAGTTCGCACAACCATAATGGCCCCAAGAATGGTAATGGGAATGGAGGAGGCAACGGACAGAACCGCACCAACCCATCTACCCCAACCAAGAGGGATCTAAGTCACATTACTTGTTTCAAGTGCCAGAAGACTGGACATTATGCAACTGATTGTCCTGAAGCCCAAAATGGAAATGGCAATGGAAGCTCTGGGAAGAAGCCGAATCCATTCAACAAAGGACATGTGAACCACGTGAGTGTGGAGGAGGTTGAAGCTCAGCCTGATGCAGTAATAGGTAAGTTTTTGGTTAAGTCGTTTACTGCAACCGTTCTTTTCGATACTGGTGCATCGCATTCATACATATCAAGGGGATTCGTGAATAAGTTTAAGATGTCCACCCAAGTTCTCAAAACCCCTATGTCAGTAACCTCGCCAGGAGCAGAGTATATGGCAACCCAAGGATGTTTTCAGATACCATTGGCCATTGGAAGGCATGTTTTCCCCTCAGACCTCATTGTTTTGGAATCGCAAGGTTTGGATGTGATTTTGGGAATGGATTGGCTATCGTTGTATGGAGGAAACATCGATTGCGCCAGCAAGACGATTTTGCTTACCACCCCGGAAGGAAAAAGGATCAAGTATGTATCCCGGCATATGTCGAAGAGGACTCAAGTGAATTCCTTATCAGGAGTTGTACAGGAGGAAGTACCAGTGGTGAAGGATTATCCGGATGTATTTCCAGAAGAGTTGCCAGGCATGCCACCAGATAGAGACATTGAGTTCTTGATTGAACTTTTGCTAGGCACAGGGCCAATATCTAAGAGACCGTACAGGATGCCAGCAAAGGATTTGGAGGAAATTAAGAAGCAGATCAAGGAGTTACTGGATAAAGGCTATATTCGCCCAAGTTCGTCACCGTGGGGATCACCAGTACTTCTAGTGGAGAAGAAAGATGGATCGCTGAGGATGGTTGTTGATTACCGAGGATTGAATGAAGTGACCATCAAAAACAAGTATCCACTGCCGATGATCAATGATTTGTTTGACCGCCTACAAGGAGCTAAAGTATTCTCCAAGATCGATCTACGATCAGGATACCATCAGTTAAAGATTCGAGAGCAGGATATACCTAAGACGGCTTTTACCACGAGATATGGATTGTATGAGTATACCGTTATGTCATTTGGTCTGACTAACGCACCTGCCTATTTCATGAACCTGATGAACAAAGTGTTTATGGAGTTTTTGGATAAGTTCGTCGTGGTGTTCATTGATGATATTTTAATCTTTTCCAAGAACGAGGAAGAGCATGAGGAGCATTTGCGATTGGTACTTGAGAAGCTCAGAGAACATCAGTTATACGCCAAGTTCAGCAAGTGTGAATTTTGGCTGAAGGAAGTTGGATTCCTTGGACATGTTATTTCTGGAGAAGGAATAGCAGTAGACCCTGCCAAAGTTGACACAGTGACAAGTTGGGAATCACCCACGACAGTTGGAGAAATCCGGAGTTTTCTTGGACTTGCAGGATACTACCGGAGATTCATCGAGAATTTCTCAAGGATTGCTAAGCCCATGACTGAGCTATTGAAGAAGGACACCAAATTCAATTGGACTGAGGAATGTGAAGCTAGTTTCCAAGAGTTGAAGAAACGATTGGTTACCTCACCAGTGTTGATTCTGCCAGATCAACGCAAGGACTATGAAGTTTATTGCGACGCTTCTCGTCGAGGACTTGGAGCAATGCTTATGCAGGAAGGAAGAGTTGTGTCATATGATTCACGACAACTTAAACCTCATGAGAAGAATTATGCTATGCATGATTTGGAATTAGCAGCCGTGGTGCATGCATTGAAGACATGGAGACATTTTCTCATCAGAAACCATTGTGAGGTGTATACAGATCACAAGAGTTTGAAGTATATTTTCACGTAGAAGGAGTTAAATCTCAGACAGAGGAGATGGTTGGAGCTCATTAAAGATTATGACATGAGATTGCATTATCACCCTGGAAAGGCTAACGTAGTAGCAGACGCGTTGAGCCGCAAGAGTCATGTCAACACCCTCATGACAGGAGAGTTACCTCAGGAGTTAGCCGAGGACCTTCGCGAGCTATGTTTGGAGATAGTCCCAAGAGGCTATTTAGCGACATTGGAGATTCAGTCTACCTTGATGGAAAGGATCAGAGAAGCCCAGAAGACAGACAAGGAGATTGAAGAGATACAGGAGAAGATGAGCAAAGGAAAAGCCAAGGGATTTCGTGAGGATGAGCACGATACCTTATGGTTTGAGGACCGCGTATATGTGCCAAATGATCCGGAGATCAGGAAGTTGATTTTGCAAGAAGCCCATGATTCACCGTACTCGATTCACCCAGGGAATACCAAGATGTATTTGGATCTGAAGAATACTTTCTGGTGGACCGGAATGAAGAAGGATATTGCGGAATATGTAGCAGTTTGTGATGTGTGTCAGAGAGTGAAGACAGAGCATCAGAAGCCAGCAGGATTGATACAACCATTGCCGATACCCGAATGGAAGTGGGATAAAATAGGCATGGATTTTATCACAGGATTACCCAGGACTAGTTCAGGCTATGACTCAATATGGGTTGTAGTCGACCGTTTGACGAAAGTGGCTCATTTCATTCCAGTGAAGACCACTTACACCAGTGCTAAGTTGGCAAAGATATACATGACCAGGATCGTATGTTTGCATGGAGTTCCGAGGACCATTGTATCAGACAGAGGAACCCAATTTACCTCGAAGTTTTGGAAGCAGTTACATGAAACATTGGGAACCAGGCTGGAATTCAGTACAGCTTTTCACCCGCAGACAGATGGACAGACCGAGAGAGTCAACCGGATTTTGGAGGACATGTTGAGAGCATGTGCACTAGATTATGGATCTAGTTGGGACGACAATTTGCCATATGCGGAGTTTTCGTATAACAACAGTTATCAAACCAGTTTGAAGATGGCCCCTTTCGAAGCTTTGTACGGAAGGAGGTGTAGAACACCGTTGTTATGGGACGAAGTTGGAGACCGTCAGTTGTTTGGACCAGATTTGATTAAGGAGTCTGAACAGAAAGTGAGGTTGATTCGCGATAGGTTCAAGGTAGCCCAGTCCAGGCAGAAGAGTTATGCTGATTCTAAACGAAAGGAGACAGTTCACGAAGTCGGAGACCGAGTGTATCTTCGAGTATCACCACTTCGAGGAGTGAAGCGCTTTGGAGTTAAGGGAAAGTTAGCGCCCCGTTTTATCGGACCATACAGAGTGTTGGAACGTATGGGAGAGGTTGCCTACAAGCTGGAATTGCCCGAAGGATTGTCTGGAGTACATGATGTATTTCACGTTTCTCAGTTGAAGAAGTGCCACGCAGAGATGGCTGAGATACCACTGAGAGATACTGTGCCACTGGAAGCGATTCAGCTGGAAAGTGATTTGACCTATGAGGAGAAACCAGTTAAGATTCTCGAGTATGCCAGCCGAGTTACCCGCAGCAAGGTTATCAAGTTTTGCAAAGTTCAGTGGAGTCACCACACGGAAGATGAAGCCACCTGGGAGCGAGAGGAAGATCTACGGAAGGACCACTCCCACCTGTTTTCTAGCCAACCCGAATCTCGAGGGCGAGATTCATCTTAAGGGGGGTAGGTTTGTAACATCCCAAATTTTCAATTTGGTATGTTATACATAGATCATCATCGCATATCATGTTTTATTGCATTTTGACAAATCCTTGATAAATCCTAAGCAACTCAAGGACCCTCGGAGAGAGTTGGGGATTTTCTCGAATTTTCATATTTGATTTTCATCAAATAATAAAACGAGGATTTTGGTTTTAATTATTTTCTCTCCGGAAAAATATTTCATTTTAAAAATAAACGAGAGGAGAAAATATGACTTCTCCAAAACAATTGAAATACTGGAGGAAAAATGTTAAAATCAATTATTGGAATTTATTTGGATTTTATTTGCAAAATTTTATTGCATTAAAATATTGCATGTTTTCAAAATATATATTTTGCGTTAAAAAAATTTCACCCTATTCTAGATTTTTTAACTAGACGGGGAAAATTTATTTTATATTTTTCTGACTTTTATTTATTTTTCTATGAATTATTTTCCGCGGAACGAATTAAAAAAAAACGCGCGCGCCCGCCGGGCCGAGCCCAGCCGCGCCAGGCCGCCGGCCCACCCCACGCCATTCTCCTCTCCGCGCACGGGACGCCGCCGCGCCGCCGTGTCCGCCATGGACACGGGAGTCCGAGCCGCCGGAGCTTGCCCCCTCCTCCAAGCCGAGCTCCCCCCTTTATATACCCCCCTCTCTTCTCTCCCCTCACCTCGCCCGCCGCCGCCGCACTCGCCAAGCCGCCGCCGCCGCAATTTCCGCCACCGCCGCCGCACGGGAGCCGCCGCCGCCGCCGTTTGCCGCCCCCCCCTCGCCCTCCCCTGTGCTCCCGCACCCCCGCCGCACCCCGCGCCCTCGCCCCGAGCCGCCGGAGCCCCCGCCCCGACGAGGTACCTCGCTGCCTCGCCTCGTTCGTCGCCGGTTTTTGTTTTTTAAAAAAACCATTCGTTTAAAAAAAACCCTAGATCGGTTTTTTTCGGTTTTATTATTTTGCGAGCGTTCACCGAACCGTTCGTTTTAACGAACGCGTTCGTCGGTTTTTCTCTGTTGACGAACGTCCGTTCTTTAACCGTTCGTCCGTTTTTCTTTTTCGTCGGATTTTTCTGCGATTATCTCAGATTCGATTTCTGATCGAATCTTCGTTTCTGTTTAACGTCTCGCTCGTTTATCGGAATCAGGCGATTCAAGCGCCTAGAGTTTCGTCTCGAAATTCTCTTTCCGTTTAACCTACTCAAACAAGTTTTTGCTACAGTAAAATTTGACCTAGATCCAGATTAGTAAACGTAGCTTCTTTCTTTCGCCGTTTGACTTTCGTTGCTTCTTTCGAGTTGATTCTTTTTGCAAACCGGAGTTCTTAAGTTGAACTTTCTGGTTGGATCTTTCATTCGAGTTTTACCTGTGCATTAGATGAGTACTGATTGTATGCTTGTTTGTTTGCGATAGAGTACCCGGAGTGTGCCGCCTGTCACTTCGAATCGCTAGGTTTTGCGGATCATCAGCAAGGCAAGTAACACTTTGATCATACTTTTCATACCCAGTTTTATTGCATTAGATCTATTCCTCAAACAATTGCATAATTAGGATCTAATTAAATTGTGGGAACTGGGAAGTAGTTGAGGTAGTACCTATTGCCTGTTTACTATTCAAACCCTTGGGAGTTACTTCTACGTTGCTATTATTATTGCCATGCTATGCTCGTAGACGTGGATTGGGTTTGAGAGATATTCATGACAGATGTGAGATGTTTATTAATGGTTCAACTTAAGGTGGCAACTAAAACTCACATCTGGGTGGATTGAGGCACCTGGAGAACCCAGTGTTGTCTGATTTTATAAGGTCCGCCACCCAGGCTCAAAGGGATCATAAGATTATTCATGCTAGAAACTTCCGTGTGCAGCCACAAGCTATTATGGGCTCTAGCATAGTTGAGTAGGTTACATGATCTCTTGAAGAGGTGGGCTAGCAGATGTAGGGGAAAGTAGGTGTACCGGTCCATCCAGAGTAAAGAGTGATTGTTTCTGAAAGACTGTGTCTCGGTCATTCGTTTCTCAAACACCATGCAGTGCGAGAAATAAAACGGAGGCGATCGAGTCTTGTGGGGAAAAGTGCGCAAACCTCTGCAGAGTGTACAAACTAATCATGGCTAGCCGTGTCCCCGGTTATGGACAACTTGAGTATCTAGTACCTGGATTATCATTTGAATCTCATCACCATGTTACTTTTAATTAATTTTGTTGGGTTAATGATGACACTTAATTGGGATTGAGTTGGAGGTACCTTCTCAATGTTTAACAACCACCATGATAGTTAAATAAAATTTATTCCTTTTTAGTAGGGAAAAATTGGCTTTTCGCATAAACTTTAACCATAGAGCTTTCCACCAGCCATATATGCATGTAGTATAGCATTATTACTGTTCATTACTCTCTATGTGTTACTTTGCCAGCATATTCTATATGTTGACCCGTTTTCGGGCTGCAACGTTTCATGTTGCAGACTTTTCAGACGACGAGTAAGGTGCCTTAGGTCGTGGTCTTATACTCAGTGATGCCGCTGGAGTTGATGGACTCACTTATCTTCCAAGTCTTCCGCTGTTATCATTTTAGATGGCCTTAAGCCATATTTATCATACTTAATCTCTTTGGAGATATTCGATGTAATAAGTGTGTGATTGCTACTCTGTTATAAATCCTCCATTTGTACTGTGCGTGTTAGCATTACTGATCCAGGGATGACACTGGTGCACAGCAGCACAGACCATTTGAGGTCTGGTCGCTACAAAGGTCAAGACCGTTGACTTCTGCATCATTGTGGTGCACACAACCATTTTCACTACACAGTTGATGCAAGACAAGGAGGCCAATGTCATCAACATGTGGCGCACATACCAAGCAAATGCCATGTCATTATTTATTTATTTTTGTTACTTTTTTGAAGGGGTCCAGTCCGCCAATGCCATGTATGAGCTCACCATTCGTTTTTTTAGAAGGATTAGCAACACAACACCATATATTCTACACGTCTTTCCTTCTAGGTTCATAATGCACATTTGTCCTAAGTTCGAAGAAGAAGGAAGCATTCAATCCAAATGAAAGCATAATATATTACAGCCATGAAAATATTTACAAAATACAACACAACTCATTGTTTAAGGCGGCAACAAGTATAACAAGATTGTGTAAGTTGACTATAAGAGTTTTCTTTGAGAAAGATGTGCTATAAAAATTGCCACATCAGATTTATGATAAGTTCAGGAGATAGATGAGAGGATATATAAAACAAAGGGCCAATAGCTCCTGTGCGACGTTTTTCATGCGAATTGGAAGGAGTGCGACGTTGTTGGAATGAATGGCTGTGATGCGATGTTTTAGAAGCAAACAATAGCTCCAATGCGACATGGCTCTGTTTAACCATGAAATGAAAAACAGGAGGGGTTAGCGATTCGAGTTATGACACGCGGGCCCTAGCAGTTACTCGCATGCGGGTGGGACCCACAACTTATCCACGCAAGCATGCCCGTGCTCGTCAGCGTGCCCCGACCCAAGCCAGCCACGAGCCCGAGCCAGCCCACCCACCCCCGCCACCCCCGCCCTCCATTGCTTGCCCTGCCCCTTTCCTTTCCCACCTTCTTCTTCCTCTGCTCCGGCAACGAAGCGCGCCGCCGGCGAGTGATGTCTAGCTCGACTTCGGCCTCCCGCCAATCATGGACGCAGTACGGTCCACTGCCGTTGACAAGATGCCCCGATTGCCCACGCATGGAGCCTCTGAAGCGTTTGACTTGTGTGAGGGAAGAAAATGGCAATCGTGGGCACGAGTTTGTGAAATGCTTGAGCAAGCCACAGCCGGGGCAGGTTAGATCTGTGTTCTTGACCAATCCTATGGTCTAATTTCTCCCGATTTCTTTATTTTTTTCCTCGAATTAGGGCGGTGGATCTGGGTGGTGGATCTAGGATTCATGCGCCGCCGGCCCCCTGTTTTTCAGGTTCTGAAGAAATGTGGGCATTTTGAGTGGCTCGATGACTATGTTGAAAGGTTGAAATTGGAGGGATCAACCGGAACCCAAGAGCTCAATTTTGGGGGGCGGCTTGCCGTGGAACAAGCCCCCAATTTGGCGGACAGAGCCGATCCGATGATGCACAGTGCAGAACTGAAGTGTGAATTGAAGAAAATTGGCAAGCAACTAAAGCATCTGATCGATTTGAAGCAGCAAGCAAATACGATGGCTGGAGCATTTTATGGTTGTGTCATTGCTATGGGTTTATTTTACTTGATGTTCATCAATCGCTAGAATTTGTTATAGTTTCAGTTAGTGTGTCAACTAGTTTCAGGGGTGCCCAGTAGTTTGAGTTAGCCAGGGATCATTTGTTAGATGAATTTGAATTAGTGTGAAGCAAAACTTGCTTGAATTATTGTAATGATATTCTCAGGGGCCCTATTCAGTGTTCATGCTCTGTTTCCTCTGTTTTTGTTCTTCAGTTAACAGAGTACACACCCAAATTCAGTTTCTAGTAAAAAACAAAACTGGGCTGCCGAATAGATGTTGGGCCGTGAGAAAATGGGCCCTGAGAAAATAACCATGGCCAAGACCAGCCCACCCGCGTAGGGGCACCAACCCACCTCTAACTTCGGCAAATAAAATGGGGCCCAATAAAATGTTACTTGTTATTATTTTGGCCTTTTTCTTGCACTAAATTTTGTGATGGATCATTTTTTGATGCACTAAAACTAAATGTTAATTGTTTTTATGCATGTCTACGGTTCCATGAACTAAATGAGTTGCATGCTTGCATGAAGTGCCCGAAGTAAATTAGTTTGCATTTCCTAGTTGCACCCATGTCCATATATAGTGGATTTGCATGGGGCTCCTAGTTGCATGTCCATGGTTTGGCCAATATTTTGAAGATGGTGTGTGTGGGGATTGGGGTGTAGCAACCCATAGCAATACACGAATAATAAGCAAGAACAACCCATAGCAATCCACAAATAATAGCACGAAACACACAATATATATATAGTAGCATAACGATTGCAACCCATAGTTCCACGATAGCCTTACAACTCCATGATAGCCTTACAACTTAAAGTACTAATAAAACTTAATAATAGTAGCATAACGATTACAACTTAAAAAACTAATACGATAGATCTATAGCAAACTAGATAGATCGGGGGGCACCAAACGCAACGCGGGTTCTTCTTCGGGTTCTTCTTCTCCTCCTCCTCCAGGCCACCTCGCTCCTCCGGGTGCCTCCCTTCACTCCTCCCCGTTGTTGATGGGGTACGGGAGCGTGTGCATAACGCCATTGTTGGGGAAGATGCCGTTGAAGTCAGTGAAGATATTGTAGGTTGTGAAAGCTATGAACTCACAACCAACCCAATACGCTCGCCCGAGGAGATGGAAAGCATCGAAAGGGTTGGTGAACGTGGCGAGGAGCCCAACCAAAACGCCGTTGTGGTTGACCTCCTCAAGATGGTACATCCGAGGAGAGCCGCGGGGGAGGTGGCGGAAGCCGGCCGCAAGGAAGAACTCCGTTAACTCCCTTGCGCCCCTCCACCTCGAGATCGCCCAAACCCTAAGGGTTCTCTCTACATACACTCCGGCCGGGTAGAGCCTTTCCGGCACGGTTGGGGGGGAAGCGGTAGGTGGGGCCGTTGTACTGCATGGTGGCGGGGTGGCTCGAGGGCTCGATCGGGTTTGATGGAGAAGAAGGAAGAAGGAGGGCAGAGGAGGCAGAGGATGGGGTGTGGATGAGGAGGGAGAGGAAGACGATAGTGCCCGGCTTAAATAGCCCTAGTGCGACGTGGTTTCACCCCGTAGAATTAATGGGCGGGCGGCGTTTGTTGGCGCCCCATGAAAGTGTGTACACGAGCGTGGGAAACGGGCTGCGATCCTTGTCGCGGGTCAAGGGGGACGGGCTCACGGACGCGTCTGTGCCGTCATGGGTCAAGGGGACACGCCTGCATGAAGTTCTCTGCGTGTGCCGCCCGTGCATTCATGCCGTAGCCCATTAATTTGCACATCTTTGCTAGGGCCTGGCTAGAGGGCAACGTTTGGTCGATGGAGACGTGACAATAATGGACGCCTTCATTTGCCCATCTTGTAACGGGCAGCATGCCGTTTGAACTGGGCATCGATACCCACATCGATACCCCATGCCAGTATTGCGTCCTCAAAGAGGAGCATGCAATGCAACGTTGGCTTTTTGGTTGTCTTCATTGGGCTGCTGCGTTGTGGCCGGGCGCATGCTTTCATGCGACGATGCATCAATTGTAATGGTAGGCATGCGACAGGTTACTGCGTCGATAGGGGTGGCGGAGCAGGGCTACGTCGAGGGCATGCAGCATGCAAGGCACGGGCGCAGTTCTGCGGGTGGGCATGCATGCTGCGGGTAGGCACGGGCACGCATGCAACGATGGAAAGGGCACTGCGTAGGCTTGGTCCATGCACCGCGTCTGGATTCAAATGAACGGTCCTGATGCCCCAACGAGAGAGGCTGATCCAAACCCCACTGATTCAACCAATCAGCGCGTCTCATGCGGATCGATGCACACTGTAGCTAACCCTAGCGCCTGATCTCAACCGTCCACACACAACGATCGACGACCCGGTAGTGTGCGGGGTTTTGAGGGGTTTTGAGGGGTTTTGACTGATTAGGGTTGAGCATAACTAATTCAAAAAAAATCAAAAAAATATAAAACTTGCGCACATAGTCTTATTATGTCGTATAGTAACGAGAAAAAAATATAAATATGGTTTACATACATTTTTACGAAAAATCCTTCACAAAATTGTCATTCCTCGAACAATGTAGTATGGAGTTCAAGGGAGAGAGTAGTGGGAACCCGAGAGTAGGTGGGGTTTTGAAAATGAAATGTGTGAAAACCTCACCAAAACTTCATTTTGGATTGACTAAGAAAGATCTTAACTTACTTTTCTCATTTTCATGTTTTAAACTTGTTTTATATATAATTTTCTATTAAACCTTGTTTTTTCAAAAAAAAAGAAAATAATAGAAAATTAATTCAATAAATAGTGAGACTTTAGATTTACACTATATAGGTAGAATAGATGTGTAGAAAAATTATTTGGCTGGTTTAGATAAGGTGCCAAAAAAACTTGCTTAAATATGAGGCCGTTTATCCTACCTTTGGAGGTCATTTGAGACACACTTTTCATGACTATGAGTTCAACTTACCAAAAGGGCTCGGAATGATCAGCAAGCAAACATATTTCAGTTGAGGTACTTTAGATAGCATTAAAGCATCAATATCCCATCCCTAATTCAAATTTGAGTCCAAATTTGAATTTGAATTTTAATTTTATTTGGCTGGTTTAGACAAGGTACCAACAAACAAGTTTGAATAGAAATACGGGGATACATAGTGACTACCAGTACGCACCAAGTTACAAATATTATTACATGCCCCAAATTTTCAAACTGTTCTCTGTTCTACCTCTTCCTACCACGTCGCGTGCCTTCTTCGCCTTAGCACTTCTTGTTTTTGGTTCTACTACACACACAAGTTCACTAATCATCTTGGTTTTCTTCACTGGTCTTTCCAACACCTCGCCAACACCCTCATGATCAGTGTCTTCAGTCTCAATGTTGACAGCAGTTTCAGTTTCTTCGGTGTGTACCCCAACATGGGTTTCTTCAGTCTGAACCTCGACACGCTCAGGTTCAGTTTCTTCGGTGTGTACCTCAACATGGGTTTCTTTAGTCTGAACCTCGACACGCTCAGGTTCAGTTTCAACCTCGAGAGCAGTTTCTTCAGTCTGAATGTTGACTGCAGCAAGATTTTCTTCAGTCTGCTCAGGCTCAGGCACACTTCTCTTCTTTCTACCGCCATTGACTCTTGCTTTTTTTGTTGGCCAACACTGTTCAACAACAAGGGGCTGACTTGCTCGCTTCCTCCTGGGCATTGGGAAAATGTTATAGATATAGTAATTGGAAAAAAGCACCAAATCAAAACACACAAAAATACACAAGAACATACTTTGGCTTATCAGGAGTGTAACGGCATTTGACAGACCCCACTCTCTGCCCAAGTTCCTGGCACAACTTGCATCTGTTTTTGTTACCTTTTTGGGCCCTTTTTGGCTTTCCATCTTCCTTTCCCTTCTTACTACTCCCACCTTTCTCAAACCATGCCTTGAATCTACTCTGTTTAGGCCTGCCAGCCTTTCTTTTCGTCAAGGGAGGACACATGGAAAATTCAATGTCCACTTCAGGCCACTGAGATTGATCTGTAAGTGCTGGAATTGGAGTAGCATATGCAGCTTTGAATCTTGCTACCGAATAATATTCATGCAAATATGGGTGCATGTTTATCTTCGGTTGGGATGCTAAGAAGAGAATGGCATGCTCACATGGTTTACCAGTGTGTTGCCACTCGAGGCAAGTGCAATCATGCAATTCAGTGTTAACAACATGTCTCCTTCCAGTTTTGTTATCTCTAACTTCAGCACCCCAAGGTGAAGATTTTTCAACAAACAAATGTGGAAGACATCTGCTCCTATTGACCACCTGTTGTACCACTGCTGGAAGCTTATCACCTTGCAGACAATCACCTATCCTTCTTCTCAATTCCCACAACCGCATGAGCATGATCCTGATTTGGTCAACCATGTCATGCACAGGCAAATCTTTTAACTCCTTCACCTTGTTGTTGAAACTCTCTGCCAAATTGTTGTTGATGTGGTCACACTTGATGGCAGTGTTGAATGCTGACCTGTACCATAACAAAGAATGGTAGGTGTTCAGCCATGGACCAAACTCATCACATGCTGCCATTATCTTATCAAGATGATATTTGTGTGTCTGTCTAGTGTAAGATCTTGCTGCTGGCCACATGCGCCCAAATTCTTCTCCTCTAAATTTTTTGATCAAATTCATCCACAAATGACCGAAGCACTCCCTCTGCTCAGCATGTGGGAAAACATTTTTCACTGAATTTTCAAGTCCCTTACATGCATCTGTGTGTATAGCCAAAGGTGACACTGGCCCTAGGCATCTTTTCAACTGGATCATGAACCATGTCCATGAAGCCTCTGTTTCTGACTGAAACAAGCCAACAGCAATAGGAAACATCCAGTTGTGTCCATCTAGAGCATTGCATGCTGCCAACTGAGCATTCCACTTGCCTGTCAAAAATGATGAGTCTATACTCAAATATGGACGGCACCCTGCTTTGAACCCATCGATGCAAGGCTTCAAAGCCATAAAAAACTTGGAGAACTTGACTTCACCTTCGGCTGATACCTCTGTATCTATCTCCACAACACTGCCAGGTGACCTCTTTTCCACCTCTGCTTTGAAGTTGTAAAGCATCCTAAATGTATTTGCCCAATCACCATATAAATTTTTCATTGCCCTTTGTTTTGCCTTCCACACTGTGGTATATTTCAGTTTAATGGGGTACATCTTTTCCAAGTCTACTTTGAGTTTCTTGGCAGTAGTGTTTGGTGTTTTGGCTAAAATTGGGGTGATCTTTTCTGCAACCCAAAGTTGTGATGTCATGGTTGATACTCTCTGTGAACTTGTAATACAAGTATGTTGATTGGGGATTTGGTTAACCCTGACAGTACTTCCATCAGGTTGCAGTCTAGCAGATATGTACCACTTGCAAGGCTTCACACTACCACCAAATCCTCTGCACCTCGCATAAAACTTCTTTCTATCAGTCCAAACAGTCTTGGCATCAAACTCATATTTCACTGCATAAGTCTTGAAACACATCCTAAACACCTTCATGCTTGGGAACAACTTGCCTACTTCAATGACAGGGTTTTCTTTGTCATACACATGCACCAGCTCATCATCATGTGCATCATCTACTTCATCCGCAGCTTGTTCCATCAACTGTCCATCTACTTCTTCATCAGCATTAGCAGGCAAACTAGATTCGCCCCTCTCCTGCTTATCTCTGTCATCGACTGGAATGCCAAAAAGTTTGGCCATCTCAATGTCAGGCATTGGTGCAATGACCAAATCAGTAGGCTCATCTAATTCAACTACATTCCAATCAACAGTTGCTGCAGTTTCAATTTCAGTTCCAGTCACCTGTCCCTCTTCGGCTATTACTGTAAGTTCAGTACACATGGGAATCAATGGCCTCTGTGTAGCCCAATCATCATCTACCATCTGCACAGCCAATTGTGATGGCACATATCCAACCTTCGAAAAAATGTTCAGATCAACGAGCTCAGCAAAAAAATTAGCCCGTTTGCTTGTCCAGCCGTTTTGCCGATCGATTTCTTCAACAATATGTTCACCATCTTCTATTCTCACATACTCTCCTTTTCAATCATCAAACCGCAACAGTGATACTTCTTGCTCTGGACCCCAAACTATATTCTCCCCAATTTTTTCCACCCATTTCTTCACTGCCGTCTCTCGCATGTTCTGTAGAACTTGTGGATCAATCTCTGTAAACTCAACCTCCCATTTAACAATTGTGTCTCTCTCAATGTTCTGTATGCTACCATCAACTAATTTTGCCTTTGATGGAAAGAAATTGACTATCAATTCGAAGGTCCGAGCGGCAGCATCCCCTCTGTCAGTGGCGGACAGTGTGAGCCCGTGAGAAAGAGCAGACGAGGCTACCCCCTAATTGCATGCAAAATTGGATCGGAGAGAGGCGCATTACCTATTCGAAGTTGAATCTGGCGGCTCCATCTCAGTATGCTCACGGGCTCCCCTCACAACCTATCGATTCCGCAAGCGAAAACAGAGGAAACGAGCTGAGATCTACGGGCCCGAGAGAGGAACGGGAGGGCGACTAGGGTTTGAATTCACTCACCATTTTCTGAGGACGAAGGCTCCGCCGCCGTTGAGAACGAGGGCTCCGCCGCCGCCACCGAGAACGCAAGATCCGCCGCCACCGGAGAAGAAGGGGGGCAGAGTGGCGGGCCCGGCACGATCGGGCGGTAGGGCACGGTCAGCTGTTTTGAGGAATAATTAAGTTGGACCCACATGTCCTAACATAAACGGGCGGGCTTGGTTGACGACCAATTTAACCACATTTAACACCCCATGTGGCCCTGGGCTATTTACACGCTCAAATGTGTCGCACCATAGCCATTCGCTCGAACAACGTTGCACTCCTGCCAATTCACCTCAAAAACGTCGCACAGGAGCTATTGGCCCATAAAACAAAAGTAGGCTATAGATTAATAGTCAGCTGCAACAAGGGCAACAATCTTTGTATATTACTCCTTATTCTTTCATCCTCACTATGGGGAGTTCGACACAGTATAAAAAGATTGTGTGACTGGAGTAGTAAAGTTAGCCAGGTATTAGTGACATAATCCCTCCTTTCCGGTTTATAGTAGGGGACGTCACCGGTGAGATATTAGAGTACGTCGCTGAGAAGTCAACCTCATCACTTCAACTCACCTTAATGGCAAAGAAGAAAAATGATGCGTCCTACTCCTAACTTGTTTCCTTGCAACAGTACGCAAGATGGAGGTTCGAACGTAGCTTTCATTCAGAACTCACTTAATTGATTGAAGCTGACTTCTTACTCAGAGCTTACTGAAGTGGCTCTAACTGAGGGACTAACTCCCTTCCAGTTTAACTGTATGTCTAGGTCATTAATTTGACAAACAAAATTTGAGTCGTGTATCATGAAAAAGCATACCACTGAATTTGTATAAAAAGAAGTTTCTATTGTATATTTTTCTGAGACATTTCTTTTCTTTTCACGACATGAGGTCAAGACCCCCGGCCTCTACATCACTGTGATGCACAAAATTGTTTTTGCTAAAGTTGTTTCCTCCAAACGGAGGTTTGGAACCTCAGCCTGTGCATCACTTTTGAATAGAACTATTGTCCCTACAGTTGTTTTCTCGAAAGGAAGGTCATGACCATTGGCCTCTACATCACTGTGATGCACACAATTATTTTTACTATAGTTATTTTCCCGAATGGAAGGTCAAGACCATTAACCTCTGCATCATTGTGGTGCACACAACCATCTTCACTACACAGTTAATGCAATACAAGGAGGCCAATGTCATCAGCATGTGGAGTACATAGCAAGCCAAGGTCATGTCATTCTTTTTTCTTGTTGTTTGTTTAAAGGGGTCCAGTCTGCCAACGCTATGTATGAGCTCACCATTCGTTTTTTTAGAGGGAAAGGATTACCAACACAACATCATATGTTCTACACGTCTTTCCTTGTAGGTTCATAATGCACATTTGTCCCAGGCTCGGAAAAAGAAAGAAGCATTCAATCCAAGTGAAAGCATAATATATTACAGCCAAGAAAATATTTGCAAAATACAATACCCCTCATTGTTATAGGTGGCGCCAAGTATAATATGATTGTGTAAGTGGACTACAAAGAGTTTTCCTCGAGAAAGAGGTGCTATAAAAATTGCCACATCAGATTTATGATAAGTTTAGGAGCTAGATTTTTTCGATAAAGGGCACTTTTATTAACTCAAAATGTAGCATCAAGCAGATACAGAGCATTAAGAGTATCACCCGGCCTCTGCATAACTAGGATGCACCCAGCCAAACACCAACAGGCTGACACAAAAAAACGACAATTGAGCAACAGTACAGCCCTATAGACCGACACTACGCCTATGTCGATACGGATGGTGAACCAATCCGGAAATTATGCTGCCAACCATGTTGGATAAAAACCTCCATTGCTACCCGCTCCAACCGCGTACACACCACCTTGAACAATGGTTGATACTCCACTCGTTGTAGCATAGACCACGAATGAAGCGAGTGCGTACAACGGAAAATAACCTGCAGAGAAGAAGAATTTTGGTCATTGAAAACCAAATCATTTATACATAGCCAAAGCGGCCATAGTAAGGGATACGCTCTCACCCTTATTAGCATCTTGAAACTATTTGAAATGTCGTCCAACCAATGAGCAAAAATAATGGCAACACTTGTGGGTGGATACAAATTTGACGCTATTTGAATGACTGACCACATAGAACGCGTAAAGTTACATTGAACAAAGAGGTGTTTGATTGTCTCGTCATGAGTACAAAAACAACATTTCTTACTTCCTGACCAGTTGTGTCATGTGAGGTTGTCTTTGTTAGCCCAGCTCCCCTACGAAGATACCACGTGAAGATTTTAACTCTAAGTGGAATCTTTTCGTTCCAATTTTTTTTGTTATTGCTCACCGGTACCTTAGAAGTCGTGAGCGCACGACACATAGAGTCTATTGTGAAAGATCCCGATGTAGTAAGGTTCCAGTGAAACACATCCCGGCCTTGCATCGAATTAACCGAATCGAGGCGGGATAAGAGAATATGCCATGACATAAGGCGGGTGCCAACCAAATCCCGCCTGACTGAAATATTCAGTGGGGATGAGTTGAGCACTTGTGCAATAGTATTATTCTTATCACGAGCAATGTTCTATAAGGCTAGATATTGTTCTCAAAGACTAGCATTGCCTATCTAGATTCTTCCCATAATCGAATCTCTGACCCGTCCTTTATCGTGAAGGACCCAAAGCGAAAAAGATGTTTCTTTGCCGCCATTAGGCCAGCACAAAAGTGGGAGTCTCCAAGTTTCCAATATGCCTGAGACACTGCCTTTTGGCCTAAATACTTGTAGCGCAACATGGTTTGTCAAACACCATACTCAGAAAGAAGTTTGAACAACCATTTACTAAGTAGAGCCTCATTCTTGACCTTCAGGTCATGAATTCGAAGGCCGCCTTGGTCTTTTGGCCTACAAACCACGCTCTATTTGGTCAATCGGTATTATTTCTTTTCCCCGTCTCCTTACCTAAAGAATCTGGACCTAAAATTGTCCAGTCTTTGCAGGACCCTTTTAGGAAGTTGGAACAAAGAAAGCATATAGAGAAAGTGTTTATCAAAACTAGTCGTCCTCCAACTGATAGGAGATAGACGAGAGGATATAAAACAAAAGCAGCCTATAGATTTATAGTCAGCTGCAACACGGGCAACAAGCTTTGTATATTACTCCCTGTGGGGAGTTGGACATAGTATAAAAAGATTGTGTAAGTGGAGTAATAAAGTTAGCCAGGTATTAATGAGATAGTATATTGTGCGTATAGTTAACTATCATATGGCAAGACGCCTATTCAGTTAATTGACAGCATTTTTTTTGGAAAAGGAGGATCGCCTCCGCCCTCTGCATCAAAACGATGCATGCGGCCATCTTATTAAAAATCCAAACGTAACAGGGTCTGACAAACAGTACAACTCGCAAAAGGAGCATAAAAATGAAAGATGAAAAGATATAACCACTAGCTAACTCCATTATTAGTTATGCTTACTGTGTTAACCATCCTCACTGTGGGGCCCAAAAATTAAGGGACTCGAGTACATGACGGTAGGAACATCGCTAACGAGTCTGGCCGGTGAGATATTAGAGTGAGCAGCAGTTAAATGTTGGTGGGGCTCAAAGATTAATGGAGTATGTGTCACCCATCAGGCTGATCATAGTGGGGAGTAACATATACTAGTATCATGCATATGATACTAGTGTGTGATACTACATCCATAGTGCATAGTATCATAGATGGTGTCATTTATTGCCATGCATGACACATAGTAGCATAACATTTATTATGTACGGTATCTACCTATATTACTATGACCCTCTCTCTTCTTTAATTGCCTGCCACATAACCATGTTTGCGAGTCCTAAGTATATGATATTAGTTATGTTACCCCACTATGGCCAGCCTCACACGTACGAAAGAATTCAATATGTTTTCAGACAGCTATACATGCGGACACCCTAAAATTAACCTCGCTTGTGACCTGCTTATCGAGTAGCCATTTCATGACCCCCTTGTCATTGTTGTTGTACTATTAATCTATTATGGTAGGTCGTGATTGATCTGGAATCAAGCTATTTTTTGTCATTTTCCTGGCCTAATTTTTAAGATGTGTTAAAATAGACTCATATCCGTGACTAATGGGATACCCAAATTAAAAATTATCTATAGAGGCCATTGAAAACGTAAAACTATTATATTTTATGACAGTGAATAATCGACGTGTAATCTGGTTGCACCCCTGAGCAACCTGCATGAGATTGACCTGAAGATGCTTCATAAATCATCAGTCCTTTTTCCAAAAAAATAAACCACATCAGTGTCTAGCACATGGTTTGCCTTAAAGAAGAGTTGCATTCGCCAGTTGTATGTGGCCGGATGCATCTCATTATTTCCATACAGTATCTTGTATTAATGATACATCTGCTGCCACACAGTGCCGAAGATACTATGTATGTCCACATCAAATTCGTGGCTAACAAAATTAGAAAAAAGATAAAAGGTACTCCTTCCATTCCCTTATACAAGGCCACTATGAAAAATATATTTTGCATCTATACAAGGCCACTAATAGTTATCGAGGTCAAAATTAATGATGTTTTCTCGTGCTAGCAACTTGTTTAATACTTGTATGCATGTAGTCATAATGACACTGTGCTACTTCCTTCTCATTCCTTCCTTTCATGCATGTAGGTGTATTAATGATTGCAGTAAACAAGAAGAAAAGTTAGCTTTTGCAAAGCAGTCATTAAATTTTACGTTGATATCTGTAATATGAGTTTATGGCTTTGTATAAGGGAATGGATGGAGTATTGTATTTTCACCATGTAACGCCTCGGACACACCCGCTGGTTTTTTTCGAATGGATGAGCACGCTTAACTTTGGAGTTTTTTTCGAATGGGCTCCCAGAAAGAAAGGAATTCCTTATTGATATGAATAGTCTACTATCCCTATTAAGCCAAGCTCTCATTGGTAAGGAGGAGCCGAGAGGAGGATGAGGTATGGCCGTCGCCGCTGCCAATTCACCCCTCCCAAAAATCCAGACTAGGTGTTTTTTTCCAATCCATACTCCTCATAGTTGGGATATACAACTCGCATTTCATTGGTCAAATTGATGATGTAAGGATACACAAAGGACTTATAAGAAGGAAGGTAGGGAGTGTATATTTGCTGCTTCTAATGACACTAATATAATTGTTGTGTCTGTAAAATCGTCTTGTTTGCAAATGTTTAATATCTTTTCATCCATCAAACAAGGATGTGCAGAAATACAACACTAAACAAAGGGGGAGAACTAGATAATTACATGAATAATCAAATACAGAAACTGCAGCAACAGTCTTGTTCTCTCTGTCTGCCTGAGGTTTCGTTGCTCTATCTGAAGTAGCCATATCTCTTCGTTCATTTTTTCTCTTATATTTTGAAGGGCTCAAGTCATACAATGCTATGTATCAGCTCACCATTCATTTTTTTTAAAGCAAAGTACTAGTTGAAGGCGTAGCCCACGAGCTATGCATTTTTCGTTTTCGATGTGTTTTGTAACATAGGGTTAGTGGCTGTCTGGTGGAGTTACTGTCGCGAGGCATGCGGCCTTAGGTTTTTTTCCGTTTTATTTACGAGTCGATGTTGTTTGACCGCTAGATTTTCTATTTTTAATAATATATGGCTGCATGCATTCTCCTGATGTAGAGGCCGAAGGATAATCCTCCTTTTCGAAAAAAAACACAACATGCTTCTAGTTTCGGAAAAAGAGAAAAGCATTCAGTCCAAATGAAAGCATAATATATTACAGCCAAGAAAATATCTGCAAAACACAACCCCACTCATTGTTAAGGAGGCGCCAAGTATAATAAGATTGGGTAAGTGGACAATAAGAGTTTTTTCAGAAAGATGTGCTATAAAAATTACCACATCAGATTTTGATAAGTTGAGATAAAACAAAAGCAGGTTGTAGATTTATTATCAGCCGTAACACGGACTACAAGCTTTGTACTAAGAATAAAGTGGATCGGGTGTTAATGACATAGTATATTGAGTCGTCCTCCAAAACGACTATTTGATATACACTTAACTATCATATGGCTAGACTATTCAGTTTTAGTTGACTGCTAATGATATGACAATGAGTTCTAACCACTAGCTAACTCTATTATTAGTTATGCTCGGTCTGTTAACCATCCTCACTGTGGGGAATTGGAAATGAAATGACATGTGGGGCCCAATGATTAATGGAGTCCAGTACAAGACGGTGGGGACGTTGCTGAGGAGGCTGGCGGTGAGATATTAGAGTGAGTAGCTGTTAAATGTGGGTGGGGCTCAAAGATTAATGGAGTACGTGCCACCCATTGCATGTACGGACATGGATCCTCTGACGTAGGAATCCCTGCCATACTCTGCCTTTGAGTCACTGACAGGTGGGCCCCACTCCTGATGGGACCCATGTGTCAGGGGTTCAAAGGTAGGATAGGCCACGTCAGGGGATCCTCATCCCACATGTACTCCCTCCTTCCATCTATATAGGTCCTAATGTCTTTTTCAAGACTAACTTTGACCAAATGTTAGAGCAATAATATATGACATGCAACTTACACAAAGCATACCGTCAAATTCGTATGTGAAAGGAGCTTTCAATGTTAGAGCAATAATATATGACATGCAACTTACACAAAGCATATCGTCAAATTCGTACGTGAAAGGAGCTTTCAATGTTAAAGCAATACTATTATATGGATGGACTATTAGATTCACTACAAATGATATGACAATGAGATCGTGTCAAAACAGACTATATTGTTAGCTATGGTTGCTGTGTTAGCCATGCTCATTGTTCTGGGTTGAGAAATTAGAATAGGGGAGTTGGGATATGAAGCGACCTGTGGGGTTCAATAAGTAATGGAGTGCATTGCATGGCTGTAGGAACACGTCCGAGGAGGCTGTCAACCTGTCTGGTTAGATAATAGAGTGCCCATCAATTAAACATGGGTGGGGTTCAAACCAAAGATTAATGGATGGACTATGGAGTACATGCCACCTGTGGGGTTGGCCCGGTTGATGTGAGTAATGTGAACTGACAGGGCGGCCGGAGGACCAAACCATCCAGAAATAAGAGATGAAAGCTCCTACAAGCCTCCTTAGAGATCAGCGACTCTCGGCCGTCGGATCGGTTTGCTTGATGCGATTCTGGGCGTCGGATCGAGCCGTTGGATGACCTCGGCCGTCGGATCTAGGATGAGCACTATAGGAATGAATAGTTACTCCCGTTTCGTGCCACCCCACGTAAATAGCCTGCCCCGCCGGGGGCATTTTCGTCATTTCACTCACAGCGGTATAAAACACGACGGCTCACGTGGAGATGACCTAGCCGCGCCCCACCCCGCACTCACGCCCCCCTCCCTCGTCCTCCCGCGTCCCAGCCCCTGCTCGCCCCGCCCTCTCCCCTCCCTCTCCCGCCCACATCGCCGCCGCCCCGCTCACATCACGGGGAGACCTAGCCGCCGCTCCCCACTCCACACTCGCGCCCTCCTCCTCCTCCTCCTCTACGCCGCCTTCACCCAAACCCTAACGACGCCGCCATCTCCTTCGCCCTGCCCGCCGAACCCCCGCCGCCCACTTCCCCGTCGTCGTCGCCATCGTCCACCACCACCCCCACCGCGCCCCCACCTTCTCCCAATCCCCTCACCTTCTCTCCCGTGGCCGGTGGATTCGCCCCTCGCGGGATCGATTCCTACCGCGCCGCCGGTGCGGCCTCCTCGCGAGATCCAGAGCTAGGGTTTCGGGGCGGTGAGCTCTGCCTTACCTTGATTCAGATCCTCTCCTCTGGTCTTCTCTTCTTCCTTCTCTCCTGACCCCCTCACTTGTTTGTTCGATCCAGAGCAGCAGCCACCCTCCATGGAGGAGGACGACCACCACAGCGACGTCGGCGCCCCTCACATGGTCGAGCTCGATGGAAGAGCGCTCGCCATGGCCGTGTTCGTCTGCTTCGGTGTGGCGCAGCCGAGCTTGGCCAACGACGAGGTCGTGTACCTCCGCCTCGACGACTCCTAGCGCGGGTAAGCAAGGCAGCACCCCCATCACATGGTCGTTTCAGTTTTCAGAGGCTCCTTCTTCGTGTGTGTGTGCTGATGACGCCTGCTCTTCTCCATGGAGTTGACAAGATGGAGATCGCTGCCATCTCTTATATTCTTCAGTTGTCAAATGCTCACTCAGCTATTCAGATTGCTGCATCTTTTCTTCCAGTTTTTCTTCATATTTATCTATGCTATGGATTATGACAAATAGAGCTGACGATTTGTGTTTTATAACTATGGGGTCAGGATGGTATTTTTGACAATATGCATCTACTCATATTGTTTGTGTTTGCAATTTAGAATCTTAACGCTTGATATTGACTTTCCAGGGGATGTATTTCTAATGTCTAGGTGAACCGGTTTACAATGCAGAGATTGTGACAAGAAAATAACGAAGAACAACGTGTGTATGTGTGCCAGTTACCATGGATAATGCTCGATTCTTCTGTTTCCAAATGGCCCTTCACACTACAGGAAAGTGACAATCAGTAAAAGTTAAGGTCAGACTTTGGAGAAGGTAAACATGTATTCTACATATGGTTACTTTTATGTACATTTAGATATATGCAGTTTCTTGGGTGACCAAGATGGTGTAGAGGCTCTGCCAGGATTATGTGTATTTTCTGCCACCAAATGAGCTGTTACCAAAGGAGTAACAAATGCAATATCTGTTCTGACCAAGCTAAGTTCAAAATTAACTATAAAAACAGACATTTACCAACAAGGAAATCTTATAGTTACGTGTTGTTATCGTATAAAATAGCAACAAGACTTCACTACTGAAAGATATTTATGCCTGCATCATGATAGGTCTCCTTCCAAGTTAGTTGACCTGTTTTTCTATCCCAAGTTTATTGGCCTGTTTTTTTTGTCCTTTCGAGTTTATTATTCTGTTTTTTTTTTGCATGCTGAACTGGCATATTTAGTGGCGAGTTTGGTGCTTCTATCACTGTGTTCTTCGAGAATCTCATCATATATCCTTATCCCAGGAATTATATGTTCACTTCCATGGAAAATAACATTTAAGAGAAACTTCATCACATAGTGTCTTTGGTGTGATATTTATGGACTGTCTCCCACAACAGATTATTGACATCACAATTCAGAAAAGCTTTGATTTCACTATATTCTTCCTTTTGAAATTAATATTTTTTGTACACAACAACACTACTCATTTTAGTGGAGGAGGCAGGCGACCCTGACAGTTTGGAGAGTTAACACATCTGGTTGCAGGGCATTAGAGGATGGGAGTGGAAGCTGGCAAGCGGTGTCCACAGATTGTACAGCGACCAAGCGGCGGTGGAGAATCAATGTGTGGATCTATCATTACCATATGTACTAGGTATGCAAAGTTATTCCTCTGTTATGCTTTATTGTGTCCATACGGCCTTTTATGTTTCATTCCTTTTGTATTTCTGTCAACAAAAATTATAGAGCTGCACCTTAATTGTCATGGTGATGTTGGACGGCATAGCAGTTGTCGAGTTCTATTATTTAAGAAGTCAATGTGTGTATATCTGACAGAGTGATAATCACAGTAGACTAAAAAGCTTAGAAGTAGAGTTTAAAAGAAAATTCATAAGCATTGGAGGCTCATGCTTCTACTGTCATGTTTTATGCTCCAGTTAGGAGTGGTGTTTCTAAAATAGAGATTATTGATTTTCACTTATATAACCTGTGTTCATAGCAGCATTCCTGTCTCATTCTTTCTTTTCCGTTTTGTTCTCCCTCTAAATTGTAGAGCTCCTATTCAAATTAGTAATCTTTTCAAGTGTTTTTATAACTTCGCAAAAAAGGTCCTGATAAAGAAGAGCCGCAGGTTTCAGAAATAAGATGTTTGCTTTATTGAACTAAGTTGTTCTCTTTTTGAGGGAGTATTGCGCTAAGACGTGTTATATCCTTATTATAGGGATACAAGCTCCGTGAAAGAGGTATGGTGTCAGCCACCAAATTACGATGTTGAGCAGTGCCCAAGCGGAAGATAGCAAGGCATTGACGTAACGATACGGAGTAAGCAGAGCTAGCGGCATTGGACACAGCTACCACGTCAGTGGGCGCACCAGAGGCACAACACACGGTGGACATCAAGGATGTAGTGCACATCAAAGCAGTCGCCGCTCCGCTGTAAATTACATAGAGAAAATATATGACATGTTAGGCTGTTACTTGGTAGCAGCAGAAATATTCAGCTTATTCATGAGGTAACAGCAGGGTCTGTTGCGCTGAATTTTTGAGATGAAACCAAACCAAACTAATACATACCTAGCGTCCGTCCAGAAGTCTTGATTACGGAATATATATGGTCCCATTTTATGTTTCATAGGATATGCTCGGATATCGGTTCTTTTATAGGGATTTGAGAAAAAAGAAAAGGAAAAACACTTATAATAAGGCAATGGCTTCGTGAGAAAGCACAAGAAATATCGTTGCATGGCAGCAAGGCATACCTTAATTTGCTTCATGGTGAACTGGAAATGTGCTTCTATGTCAAACTGAAAAAAGATATATGTTGTCTGCTAGCACGGTAATATGTCCATCCATTAACCACTATTTTTTGAAATACAGGGATATCTGGTGTGTTTCCATATGCAGAAAATCTTCTTGCCACTGCACCTGTAGGCCTAATGGGCTGCTTCTCTTGTTTCAGGTCAGTCTACCCTGACTTGCTCTGCTTTTAGACTATCTGTTTGAGTTATAGCTGAAAAACATGTACGATTTCTGCACCTCCTCCTTTTGGTGATATTTATCAGTTAGTGAGATTTCTGCACCTACGCTCTATGACGCAGATTGTGTATGCCTCTTATTTATTTGGTTTGATTTAGGAATAGAATCATTGGGATATGTATTTTAGATTTAGACTTACAGTGGAAATGCTGTTTAACTGGATGCATTTTTCTCTTCATCATTTCCACTGTATGCTTGTTTTCTAGGTATCTTCCAAGATATGCTGTGACTAAAACTTATATGATCCATATTATCCTACAATTATTCTATAGTAATTTGAACAAACAAGTTGATCTTATTATAACTTGGTCTATATTGCCTTTTCTTATTGGTTGTTCAATATACATACATATCATTCTATTAGATTTTCCATTGCTATCAACATGCTTTTGTGGGTTAGCTGATGCCTTGCAACCACTGACTTGCTTAGGTGCTACTAATGTTTTTTTTTTCTTTTGTATAAATAGATAGTTATTTTCTTCAGGGGAAATTTTAAACTTCCCGTCACCATGGATCTATGGCCATCTACTTTAGCTGTTATGTGATGATCTGATGCACTTGGCATATTAGAAGTTGATGATTTAGATCTGGAAGGAAATGTAACTTTGACATTGTATATTGCAAACTTTATCCTAATAAATATTTATAATCAAGTCTGGTCGATTGAGACATGCTTCTAAGACAAGTACAGTAGTAGTTACATTAGCAATATGAATTTATCTTTGACTTGAAACTCTGGATCTTTTCTAAAGATGAATCGACAGTATTGCAGTATTGCAATTTATCTCTGCCTTTTTCCAACGGATGCATGTCCATCCCCTGTTCATCAATTGTGTGTTTCCTTACTTAATCAAGAAACATCTTAATTACATGGTTGGTATGTTGAAGAATATTTGAAAATATACATGGTTCCTTCTTTTGAATAAACGGGTTCCCTTTTGCTAGATCAAGAAACATCTTAATTTCTTAGCCGCTATTCTCCCCGTCGAGCTTGGCCCTTGCCATCGCTGGGAGCAGACTGGGCTCAAACTTGAATTGCTCTGTTTTGGGATTTAGACCTTCTTCAGTTATGAAATCACAAATATCTTGCACGCATAGAAAAAAACTTGGATGTTCTTAATCACACAAAGGTGTTTTTTTACATGTAGGTGCCTTATTTTAATCTATGCATGACCCAGGTTTCTGTGATGTGCAGTTTGGCCTATGAGCTTGCCGATACGTGCTTTCTTGACCTTGCGACACACCATCCTCCTCCGCTGGCCGCCTAACAGGTCTGTCCTTCTTCTTACTCTAGCAGCAGAAACTGAAGCAGCTAGGGTTCACCACCGTATTGCCCATTATCTTTATGCCCCTCTTCCACCAACAATTACCTTGCAATAATGTAGTTCTAATCTTTGTTTTGTACAGGGTTCCTTAATCCTGGTTCGCTTCAATTGATTGATTCAGGCAGATCATGGAGGCTGGTTTTCCCATTTCTATTTGGGGAATTCTTCGATTGAGATTGAAATGATTGCTGGTTAGGTAATTAGTTCACACGTAGGAGTGTCATACCTCATCTTTTCATGCAAATATAGTACATCAAATTGTCTATTTGAGTTGTGTGCTCCTTGGAGATGTTAACTGAACTTCAAATCAGTTGTTTGTTTTTCTAAGATTATTTCAGACCTGAGAACTTGGGTCTGTTTACAGTTACATATTTTGTAGAAGGTTGTTGTGCTACTATACTACCAACAAGTCACAAATGGTTGTTAGATATTTAGATGGATCTGTTGAGTTAACCACCGTATTTATCATTTCTTTAACTGTTAATAGTATACGTAGTGCTCACTCTGCTTTTCTAGGCACCTCAAGTCACTTTGATACTATCATTTTCCAAAATATATGTGCAAACAAGCCCATTGGTGCTTGATAGGGATACGTGCTTTCTCGACCTCATGTGATACACTAACCTACTCCACAAGCCGCCTATAGGTCTGTGTCTGTGTGCGCGCGCCTATGCCATTAAAAGCAGGCGGAGGTGCAGCAATGGAGGATCCAACCATCGGTGGAGATCGATATAAGGCTAAGTAGCTAATTTTTGCTTTTGCTATCTTGAATTTCTATGCGGCACATTATGTGTGTGTGTGTGTATGCAATTGTTGTGACATGCTTTTGCTTTCCTAATTTTTCTCTGTCGTATATTACGTGTACATGTTCACTTTGCTTCTCCTTTGATGATGCACTCACTCTTGTCTTCTATTTTGCAGAACCATTTCTCACGCCAGTCCCTTCAAGGTCCCTCAGTAGGGTAATCTACAGATTTTTCCCCTTTGGGTTTTCTAGCCATCCTAAGAAGATGCTCTATTTTCTTCCTTCACTTTGGGTGAAACTTCTCTACTGTATACAACCATTGAGGCCAAGCACCAAGGAAGGCAAGGAAGAAGAAAGGGGAGGTTAGGAGACCATCCACCATAAGGAGGAGGAATTATAAAGAAGTTCTGAAGCCTCTGTCTGATTTTAGGCACCCTCAAGTACAGGTAAAACCATGGCATCCTAAAGCCATGGTTGGGGAAGGATAAAATTAGAAAAGGAAGAGAGGATCCTAAGATTTTTAATATCATCTTATGGGTTGTTTTGAGGCAATAGATCTGTAGCATACTAGCATCTGTTCTGCTCTTAATATAGTCATGTGACCTTCTTTGTTCGGTTCATTGATTTTTAGTCATACTTTTCTGCTAAATCTTTAGTTCTCTTACTTCATATAATGTGACCTGCTTTCTTTTCTTCTCCATACAAGCTACAAGTTACTATTACATACATATGGGAGAAGATTAAATCTTTCCAGTGAATTTTAGTCATACTTTCCTAAAATGTATTTATTTGAAGGGTCCCGGTATGTATTGTTCAAGTCTTCTGCCTTTCAAGTGTGCTGGTAGCACACCTTTAGTTATTAACCTATACATGTATTGTCATGTCTTCCGCATTATTCTTTGAGTGCAGAAGTATCAGTATGTAGATGAATTGTATGATGTTTACAAACTTTACTTATAGGACTGCATGAACTGCTAACTAATTCATCATTTTAACAAAGAAAGCGCTGAATCCAAATTCACCGGCAACCAGATTTAGTTGTCTTGCTTGAAATATTGAGTGCCCAAATTGAGGTGACTTGTCTTACCTCTTTTCCTGTTTAGTAACTAGCAACAGATGTAGTTCTTTTATGGGGGAAGATTTATAAGGCGTTGATGGGGGCGGATTTATCATGTAGTTATTTTGCTATTTGTAGAGAAATATTTTGTTCCTTTGCTTGATATAGATAAACTGAAACTGCTCCTTTTATGCTATCTAAGGGTCTAAAGCGACTAACATTGTAATTTGCATATGTAGGCATTTATGCTACAATGCTCCCATTTTTTGACCCAAAATATCATGAACGGCTGGTGGAGATTCCAAATAGTATATGCAACTTATTCCTTATTTTTTTGACCCCAAGTATATGTGACAATCCACCTACTAGGTATACACGGTCCTTTTTTCAATTATACTGACATTCTTACTCATTTTCTTTGCTTTGGTTGATTATTCTATGCTTGCCTCTTAACCATCTTCTTCATTTATAAAGAATCTTCTGTGTTTCATGATATTTCATAGGATTCTCATTTTAATAGTTTAAGTGAGAGTCTCTTAAACTATCTGGTTAAAAGATAGGTGGAATAAATACATGTAGTTAAATCTGAAGCATATCCCAATTATTTTGAGGAAGAGTTCAGTCCATATACCTGCATTATTGCTACTTGAATTTTATTTTCCTGGCTGTATGGAAGTATTAGTTCTTTTCAAGTCAATATGCTGATTAACAGAATAACTAGAAGATCTACTTATTGGGATAGTGCAAGTTTAACTTTGTTGTTTACTAAGTACTACTAAAATGAAATAATGCATGTGATGGCAGGATACATGCAAAAAAAATTGTGGTATTAATTGCAAGCAAATAATGGTGAGATACATGTCATATATATATATATATATATATATATATATATATATATATATATATATGTATATATATATATATGTATGTATATAACCTTATCGCAATCTCTGTTATTCTATGTCACCTCTGGTACTACATTGTGATTCTTACAAGGAATTACTTCCTCCTTTTTTTCCCTGGTTTTCTTTTGCATGGATATTGTAACCTCACTAGGATGGATTAAGAATCTCATGTGCTCCCTTTCCCTAATAAAATAGGACTTCCAAAAATAATGAGACTTCCACTCCTTTTTCTTTGTTGATCTCTGTAATTTCTGATTACAAATATATGCGAGTGTAAGTGATTTTGGTGTTGTTTGTAGTTGGCACTTCTCATTTCAGAAAATCAGTAGTGATCCTGGTATTCAACCATGAGAGTTTAGTGAGAACAACCAAAGGAGGAACAAGCTCTGGACATGTTTAGCAACTTCTGCTAAGTAAGTCTCCTTAATCTGTATTCAACTCCAAAAAAACAAAATCTCAAAGAGTATGTTCTTCAGATATGCAATAGATAAATGCTGACATGCTTGTTGCATCTGATCTGATTGCAGATCAAGAACTTAAAGGACGCGCTTGCGAATCATAGACAACATTGGCCTGGTACGGAGCTCGAGTCTGAGCTCTTGCTTGGCTTTAGGTCCAAACACGGGCCTTCAATTCACCTAGATCAAGAAGTGGATGCTTGTGCCCATTGCATGTGACCGTGATGTAGGCATTCACTCTGGAATCTGAGAATAATTTGATGATCCTCTGTGGAAGATAGTTCAATAGTGAATTTGACTGCTGATGTATAGATATTTTTTATTGTGTTATGTATGGAGATGCAGATTCTCAGGCTTAAGGTTTTAGTTTGGTAGTTTAAGTGTTATTGATTGTCTTGCTGCAACTGGTCGTTGCTCAGCCTGATGACCGAAGAGATGCCTCTTGAAAATTAAGATCCTTATTATGTGTTCTTTCTCTAAGATTGATGCGATGTAAACTTATATTCTGAACCAACTATGTCCTCTTGGTGAAATGTGTAATAAGTTTAATTTTTTGGATTTCGTGTGTTGGATCAAGGGTTGAAGTAGGCAACGCGCGCCAGGGCGCGCTACCTATCTAGTGAACCATTAATGCACAAGTCTTTCGTTAACTTTACAGAACTGCATGTGCAGACCACCAAACATTTCGCCTCAGCTTTTATGTCATAAATGCCCATGCTCCCACAAGTATCGAGTAGCCTCCTTGTGACCCCATTGTCGCCATTTATTCTACTATTATAGCAGGTCGTGATTGATCTCAACTCTAGACCAACTCATGAACGCTCGAGTCTTTCGTTAACTTTACACAACTGCATGAGTAATGACCCATTGATTCTGGCTTTTGGATCATGGGCTGGTCGATTTTGCACATAAAGGAGGAGCTAAGAGAGACGCTGATGCTATAGGGACAAAACTGCTAAAACATGTAGCAAGTGAGATCTACAGAGCTTCGCATGGTTGAAGAAGAAAAGAATGATCGGTGTCGAAGCTTTGTTTTCTTGAATTGCTGCAGTCTTTTGGTGATGTAATATATAGCCATGTTAAACCTGGTTTGTGTGCTGGGTGGTGTCTTGTTGGCCCCTTTGATTGCTCAGTAGGGTAGGTTGCGTTTTGCAAGGTCTTGGCCTTGGGCTGGCTGGCCGCGATGGATGTTTAGAGCGCTAGTTGATGGATGCTGATGTTTAAATTTCTGTTCGGTTGTAGTTTGTTATTAGGTGAACCATGTGGTTTCTTTAATAGAGATCGGAGGGGGAGGCCGTTCTTATGTTCCCAAAAAAAAGCATGAGTAATATGAACTGACAGGGCGTCTGGAATACTGCAGATTCATAGTATTAGGCCCTCCAATCGCACATGCTAGGTAAACACTGTGTGTGATGTACACACTAGTAGTATAAAATCAGGCTTTAGGTAAGATCAATTTTTTTTAAACATGTTCAAATTTTCTTAAAAATATGCAAACAAAAAACCATGTTTCATGTACAACCTCAAAAGTTTTAGCTACCAATTCAACCTACACTTAGAGGAAAAAAAGAAGAAATTGGATGCGAAGATAACCCGAAATTCAACTTACACTCAGGGTTCACGAGCCGACAAAAATGTGAAGATATCCAAAAACATGCGGGCCCATGAAAAATGCACTAAACTGTGATATGTTTATTTTTCCTTATTTTCTTTTATTATTTACCCTTGTATGTTTTGTCGCCGGCTGATGATGCTGTCCGACAAGATAATAGAAAGTGAATGTTAAACGTATAGGTGGGGCTCCCCTCCTTCCCCCTGTACATAATGTGTAGGTGAACTGACAGGTGGTGTGAACTTTTTTTCGACAAAGGGTGGATTTTATTGACTCAAATGGAGCATCAAGATGATACATCACACTGACACACACCCGGCCTCTGCATAACTAAGATGCACACAGCCAACCCAACACACACACACACAAACACACCGGCAACTAGCGAAGTCATAAAACCAAAAGCTAAGTGCAGGTGTGGAAAAAGGAAAAAAGAAACAAGAAACAAGCCCCAAAGCGATTAGATGAACGATCGAAAAACTACAACTAAGACCATATCCGCACAAACCATTGACAAGGATCTTCAACAACAACGCCTTCAGGAAGGAAGCGACACTCAAGCGATGCCGTTGATAACCCACAAGTGTAGGGGATCGCAACAGCTTTCGAGGGTAAAGTATTCAGCCCAAATTTATTGATTCGACACAAGGGGAGCCAAAGAATATTCTTGAGTATTAGCAGTTGAGTTGTCAATTCAACCACACCTGGATAACTTAGTATCTGCAGCAAAGTATTTAGTAGCAAAGTAATATGGAAATAAAGGTAACGATAGCAAAAGTAATATTTTTGGGTTTTGTAGTAATTGTAACAGTAGCAACGGAAAAGTAAATAAGCGAAGAACAATATGTGAAAAGCTCGTAGGCAATGGATCAGTGATGGATAATTATGCCGGATGCGATTCCTCATGTAATAGATATAACATAGGGTGACACAGAACTAGCTCCAGTTCATCAATGTAATGTAGGCATGTATTCCGTAAATAGTCATACGTGCTTATGGAAAAGAACTTGCATGACATCTTTTGTCCTACCCTCCCGTGGCAGCGGGGTCCTAGCGGAAACTAAGGGATATTAAGGCCTCCTTTTAATAGAGAACCGGAACAAAGCATTAACATATAGTGAATACATGAACTCCTCAAACTACGGTCATCACCGAGAAGTATCCCGATTATTGTCACTTCGGGGTTGTAGGATCATAACACATAATAGGTGACTATAGACTAGCAAGATAGGATCAAGAACACACATATATTCATGAAAACATAATAGGTTCAGATCTGAAATCATGGCACTCGGGCCCTAGTGACAAGCATTAAGCATAGCAAAGTCATACCAACATCAATCTCAGAACATAGTGGATACTAGGGATCAAACCCTAACAAAACTAACTTGATTACATGGTAAATCTCATCCAACCCATCACCGTCCAGCAAGCCTAAGATGGAATTACTCACGCACGGCGGTGAGCATCATGAAATTGGTGATGGAGGATGGTTGATGATGACGACGGCGACGAATCCCCCTCTCCGGAACCCCCAACGGACTCCAGACCAGCCCTCCCGAGAGAGATTAGGGCTTGGCGGCAGCTCCGTATCGTAAAACGCGATGAAACTTTCTCTCCGATTTTTTCTCCGCGAAACGGAATATATAGCGTTGGAGTTGAGGTTGGTGGAGCGTCAGGGGGCCCACGAGACAGGGGGGCGCGCCCGGGGCGGAGGGCGCGCCCCCACCCTCGTGGACAGGGTGTGGGCCCCCTGGTCTTGATTCTTTCGCCAGTATTTTTTATATTTTCCAAAAAGTGCCTCCGTGGATTTTCAGGTCATTCCGAGAACTTTTGTTTTCTACACATAAAACAACATCATGGTAGTTCTGCTGAAAACAGCGTTAGTCCGGTTTAGTTTCATTCAAATCATGCAAGTTAGAGTCCAAAACAAGGGCAAAAGTGTTTGGAAAAGTAGATACGTTGGAGACGTATCAACTCCCCCAAGCTTAAACCTTTGCTTGTCCTCAAGCAATTCAGTTGATAAACTGAAAGTGATAAAGAAAAACTTTTACAAACTCTGTTTGCTCTTGTTGTTGCAAACAGGTAAAGCCAGCATTCAAGTTTCAGCAAATATTATGAACTAACTATACTCACAATAACAACTAGGTCTCACAATTACTCATATCAATAGCATAATCAGCTAGCGAGCCATAATAATAAAACTCGGATGACAACACTTTCCCAAAATAATTATAACATGATATAACAAAATGGTATCTCGCTAGCCCTTTCTGAGACCGCAAAACATAAATGCAGAGCACCTTTAAAGATCAAGGACTGACTAAACATTGCAATTCATGGTAAAAGAGATCCAGTCAAGTCATACCCAATATAAACCAACAATAATGAATGCAAATGACAGTGTGCTCTCCAGCGGGTGCTTTTAATAAGAAGGTGATGACTCAACATAAAAGTAAATAGATAGGCCCTTCGCAGAGGGAAGCAGGGATTTGTAGAGGTGCCAGAGCTCGATTTTAAAATAGAGATTGAATAACATTTTGAGCGGCATACTTTCACTGTCAACGCAAAACTATGAGATGGCTGTATCTTCCATACTACATGCATTATAGGCAGTTCCCAAATAGAATGGTAAAGGTTTATACTCCCCCAACCACCAACAAGCATCAATCCATGGCTTGCTCGAAACAACGAGTGCCTCCAACTAACAACAGCCCTGGGGGAGTTTTGTTTAATTATTTTGATTTGCTAATTAATTTGCTCGAAACAGAATGGTAAAGGTTTATACTCCCCCAACTATGAGATGGCGGAAAACTAACTAATTTTTTTTCTTAAGGTTTATCAAACACACAAGAAGAAACTAGAAAAAGAAAATTAAACTAACATGGATAATACAATGAAAAAGTATGAGCAGCGACAACTAGTGTGTGAACATGAATGTAAAGTCGGTGAGAAATACGTACTCCCCCAAGCTTAGGCGTTTGGCCTAAGTTGGTCTAATGCCAAGGACCGCCTGGCTGATATCCGTAGTTGTAGCTGGGGTCGTACTGAGATGCAGCAGCAATTGCCTCCTGAGCTGCGGCATGTTGGCGAGCAGCCTCCGCTCTCCCCTCGTGTTCATCCACTTCCTCCCTGGTAACAACATATATATCTTCCTTTTGCCTGATAATCAAAAAGGAGAGGAGCAGGAAGAGTAACATGGACGACGTTGCGTCTGTCATAGATTAGTCGATAATGGAGGAATTGTTCATTCCTCCTAAGAAAATGATGATTGACCATAGTGTCATAATCTAAATAAGCAGGAGGTATCATCACATCCCCCTCTCGTGGGGCTATACCAAGATAACTAGCCACACGGGTTGCATAAATTCCTCCAAATAAATCTACAGTTCTACTATTATTTTGCAACCTACGTGCAACTATTGCCCCCAAGTTATAACCTTTATAACCCAACACAGAACTCTTGAGGACATAAAGATCAGGGACACACATATGACATGCTTCATCTTTACCATTAATGCATCTACCAATGAAGAGAGCAAAATAATGTATAACAGGAAAATGAATACTCCCTATAGTAGCTTGTGCTATGTCCCTGGATTCTCCCATAGTAATACTAGCAAGGAAATCTCTAAATTCAGATTTGTGAGGATCATTAATATTACCCCACTGCGGGAGTTTGCAAGAAGTTGTAAAATCCTGTAAGTCCATGGTATAAGATGTATCATAAATATCAAATAGGACACTAGGAGAGTTAGGCGTACAGTTATATTTGAACCTCCGCACAAAGGAATCAGTCAATTGATAGTACTGAGGACACTTATCTTCTAAGAAGTCCTCCAGCTCAGCATTACGCACATACACGTCAAATTCTTCTTTAAAGCATGCTTCGACCATAAAATCATCGGATGGCCACTCACAAGCTCTTACATCCGCGTCCCTTGGTAATTCAACATCTTGCTCACGTATAGCAATCCAGGGCCCTTTCTTTACCGAGGAACCACCTTGGTACATTCTTCTAAACATAATTCTTTTTCTGAAAAATTTCTGAAATTTTAGTAACTTCAAAATAAAAGTGAATAAAACTAAACAAGATTGGTAGCAACTACTCCTACAAGTGCCTAGAGCCTATATCATGCATTAGAATTGCTTGGGACCTCAATAATTTAACATGCAAGCTCAAGAACATGGTCACCTATGCAGCAAAAATTTGCAATGAATAAAGCACTAGAACAAAAACTAATTGGACCAATGGAGGAGTCACATACCAAGCAACAATCTCCCAAAGTAGTTTTGTGAATGGAGCTTTGAGCAAGGAGATCGAAAAATCGCAGCAAAATGAGCTAGAACTCGTGCTTGAGCTGGATGGGGATTTTTTTGGGAAGAAGATGGAGTGTGTGGGTGCTGGCATAAGTGGAGGGGGGCCACCAGGGGCCCACGAGAGAGGGGGGCGCGCCCAGGTGGAGAGGGCGCGCCCTCCTCTCTCGTGGCCTGGTGCTTGCCCCTCCTGCAGTGATTTTAGTGCCTAAAATCCTCAAATATTCCAGGAAAAATCATACTAAATTGGCAGGGCATTTGGAGCACTTTTATTTTCGGGATATTTTTTATTGCATGGATAATTCAGAAAACAGACGGATAATAGTATTTTTGCTTTATTTATTATAAATAACAGAAAGTAAAAAGAGGGTACAGAAGGTTGTGCCTTCTAGTTTCATCCATCTCGTGGTCATCAAAATGAATCCACTAACAAGGTTGATCAAGTCTTGTTAACAAACTCATTCCGAATAACACGGAACCAGAGAAATTTCGAATAACACTAGGTTACCTCAACGGGGATATGAACATCCCCAACAATAAGAATATCATACTTTTTCTTGACAACAGGGAGAGGAAATTGAAAACCTCCAACAGTAATAGTTGGAATTTTCCCCATAGAATTGATGCTATGAACTTGAGGTTGTTTCCTCGGAAAGTGTACCGTATGCTCGTTACCATTAACATGAAAAGTGACATTGCCTTTGTTGCAATCAATAACAGCCCCTGCAGTATTCAAAAAGGGTCTACCAAGGATAATCGACATACTATCGTCCTCGGGAATATCAAGAATAACAAAGTCCGTTAAGATAGTGACATTTGCAACCACAACAGTCACATCCTCACAAATACCAACAGGTATAGCAGTTGATTTATCGGCCATTTGCGAAGATATTTCAGTAGGTGTCAACTTATTCAATTCAAGTCTACGATATAAAGAGAGAGGCATAACACTAACACCGGCTCCAAGATCACATAAAGCAGTTTTAACATAATTTCTTTTAATGGAGCATGGTATAGTTGGTACCCCTGGGTCTCCTAGTTTCTTTGGTATTCCACCTTTAAAAGTGTAATTAGCAAGCATGGTGGAAATTTCAGCTTCCGGTATCTTTCTTTTGTTTGTGATGATATCCTTCATATACTTAGCATAAAGATTTACTTTAAGCATATCAGTTAAGCGCATACGCAAGAAAATAGGTCTAATCATTTCAGCAAAGCGCTCAAAATCCTCATCATCCTTTGTCTTGGATGGTTTAGTAGGAAAAGGCATGGGTTTCTGAACCCATGGTTCTCTTTCTTTACCATGTTTCCTAGCAACAAAATCTCTCTTATCATAACGTTGATTCTTTGATTGTGGTTTATCAAGATCAACAGCAGGTTCAATCTCTACATCACTATTTTTGCTAGGTTGAGCATCAACATGAACATTATCATTAACATTATCACTAGGTTCACGTTCATCACCTGATTGTGTTTTAGCATCAGAGATAGAAATATTATTGGGATTCTCAGGTGTGTCTATAATAGGTTCACTAGAAGCATGCAAAGTCCTGTCATTTTTCTTTTTCTTCTTGTTAGAAGAACTAGGTGCATCTAAATTGTTTCTCTGAGAATCTTGCTCGATTCTCTTAGGGTGGCCTTCAGGATACAAAGGTTCCTGATTCATTCTACCAGTTCTAGTAGCCACTCTAACAACAAAGTCATTTTTATTATTTAATTCATCAAGAAAATCATTTTGAGCTTTAAGTACTTGCTCAGCTTGAGTAGCAACCATAGAAGCATATTTGCTAATGAGTTTGAGTTCACCTTTAACTCTAGCCATATTATCGCTCACGCGTCCTATCTCGAAAGCATTATTCTTTAACTCTCTACCAACATAAGCATTAAAACTTTCTTGCCTAGCCATAAAGTCATCAAATTCATCTAAACATGGGCTATGGAATTTAGTAGAGGGGATTTCAACTTTATCATATCTATAGAGAGAATTTACCTTTACTACCTGTGTCGGGATATCAAGACAATGTGGTTCTTCAACAGGCGTATATTAAGACCATGTATTTCTTCAATAGGTGGTAAATTCTTAACATCTTCAGCTTTAATACCTTTTTCTTTCATTGATATCTTTGCCTCCTGCATATCTTCAGGACTGAGAAATAAAACACCTCTCTTCTTCGGAGTGGGTTTAGGAATAGGCTCAGGAGCTGGCTCAATTGGTTCAGGAATTTCCTCAGGAATTGGCTCGGGAAGAGTCCAATTATTTTCATTAGTCAACATATTATTCAATAGTAATTCAGCTTCGTCGACTGATCTTTCCCTGAAAACACAACCAGCACAACTATCCAAGTAATCCTTGGAAGCATCGGTTAGTCCATTATAAAATATATCAAGTATTTCATTTTTCTGGAGAGGATGATCAGGCAAAGCATTAAGTAATCGGAGAAGCCTCCCCCAAGCTTGTGGGAGACTCTCTTCTTTGATTTGCACAAAATTATATATTTCCCGCAAGGCAGCTTGTTTCTTATGAGCAGGGAAATATTTGGCAGAGAAGTAATAAATCATATCCTGGGGACTACGCACACAACCTGGAGCAAGAGAATAATACCAAGTCTTAGCATCACCCTTTAATGAGAATGGAAATATCTTCAGGATATAATAATAGCGAGAATTATCATCATGAGTAAACATGGTAGCTATATCATTCAACTTGGTAAGATGTGCCACAACAGTTTCAGATTCAAGACCATAAAAATCATCAGATTCAACTAAAGTAATAATTTCAGGATCAACAGAGAATTCATAATCCTTATCAGTAACACACATAGGTGAAGTAGAAAAAGCAGGGTTAGGTTTCATTCTAGCATTAAGAGACTGCTGCTTCCATTTAGCTAATAATTTCTTTAGATCATATCTATCATTGCAAGCAAGAATGGCTCTAGCAGCTTCCTCATTCATAACATAACCCTCAAGAACAATAGGCAATTCATAATCATTTGGAGAACTTTCATCATCACTATCATCAATAATAGCATCTTCAATAATTTCATTCTCTCCAGCCCTAGCAAGTTGTTCATCAAGAAATTCACCTAACGGCAAAGTAGTATCACGCAAAGAAGTAGTTTCATCATAAGTATCATGCATAGCAGAAGTGGCATCATCAATAACATGCGACATATCAGAATTCATAGCAGTAGCAGGTTTAGGTGTCGCAAGCTTACTCAAAACAGAAGGAGAATCTAGTGCAGAGCTAGATGGCAGTTCCTTACCTCCCCTCGTGGTTGAGGGATAAATATTAGTTTTGTTGTATTTCAAGTTCTTCATAGTGACCAGCAGATATAAATCCCAAGTTACTCAGAGAATAGAGCTATGCTCCCCGGCAACGGCGCCAGAAATTAGTCTTGATAACCAACAACTGTAGGGGATCGCAACAGCTTTCGAGGGTAAAGTATTCAACCCAAATTTATTGATTCGACACAAGGGGAGCCAAAGAATATTCTTGAGTATTAGTAGTTGAGTTGTCAATTCAACCACACCTGGATAACTTAGTATCTGCAGCAAAGTATTTAGTAGCAAAGTAATATGGAAATAAAGGTAACGATAGCAAAAGTAATATTTTTGGGTTTTGTAGTAATTGTAATAGTAGCAACGGAAAAGTAAATAAGCGACGAACAATATGTGAAAAGCTCGTAGGCAATGGATCAGTGATGGATAATTATGCCGGATGCATTTCCTCATGTAATAGCTATAACATAGGGTGACATAGAACTAGCTCCAGTTCATCAATGTAATGTAGGCATGTATTCCGTAAATAGTCATCCGTGCTTATGGAAAAGAACTTGCATGACATATTTTGTCCTACCCTCCCGTGGCAGCGGGGTCCTAGCGGAAACTAAGGCATATTAAGGCCTCCTTTTAATAGAGAACCGGAACAAAGCATTAACATATAGTGAATACGTGAACTCCTCAAACTACGGTCATCATCGAGAAGTATCCCGATTATTGTCACTTCGGGGTTGTCAGATCATAACACATAATAGGTGACTATAGACTTGCAAGATAGGATCAAGAACACACATATATTCATGAAAACATAATAGGTTCATATCTGAAATCATGGCACTCGGGCCCTAGTGACAAGCATTAAGCATAGCAAAGTCATACCTACATCAATCTCAGAACATAGTGGATACTAGGGATCAAACCCTAACAAAATTAACTTGATTACATGGTAAATCTCATCCAACCCATCACCGTCCAGCAAGCCTACGATGGAATTACTCACGCACGGCGGTGAGCATCATGAAATTGGTGATGGAGATTGGTTGATGATGACGACGGCGACGGATCCTTCTCTCCGGAGCCCCGAACGGACTCCAGATCAGCCCTCCCAAGAGAGATTAGGGCTTGGCGGTGGCTCCGTATTGTAAAACGTGATGAAACTTTCTCTCCGATTTTTTTCTCTGCGAAACGGAATATATAGCGTTGGAGTTGAGGTCGGTGGAGCGTCAGGGGGCCCACGAGACAGGGGGCGCGCCCAGGGGGGAGGGCGCGCCCCTCACCCTCGTGGACAGGGTGTGGGCCCCCTGGTCTTGACTCTTTCGCCAGTATTTTTTATATTTTCCAAAAAGTGCCTCCGTGGATTTTCAGGTCATTCCGAGAACTTTTGTTTTCTACACATAAAACAACATCATGGTAGTTCTACTGAAAACAGCGTCAGTCCGGGTTAGTTTCATTCAAATCATGCAAGTTAGAGTCCAAAACAAGGGCAAAAGTGTTTGGAAAAGTAGATACGTTGGAGACGTATCAGCCGTCACCGGATCCAACCACAAAGGTCAGTATCAAAGTTTTCACCCTGAAGAATCAGTCCGAACATATCCGAGCAATGCCTCCAACAAGGTAATGACATAAAAAAACATCGCCATTGCCAGGAATAACCACTCGGGTCTGTCCCAGGCTTTCGCCCCGGAGCTCAAGACCGGGTGCACATAGCACCACCATCAAAATCTCACATGTGTTGTCTCCACCACTTTTCCGCTATCCGAGCAGCTACAATTGGATCGCCGCTACTCCACAAACAACCTTCCGCATCAAGTCATTGTCCATAATTTCGAACCCACCACTGAAGTCACCGGATCAGGAAATAAAACCTCCCGAAGTCTTTTTGATGATGTCGTGGATCCGTATGAAGTCGCCGCAGAACAATCTACATACACCACCATCCTGCCAATCGGATCTAAATCACCTCATCCATCCAGCACATCACCACAGCCCCAACAATCCACAGACCGCGTGGCCGGAGCAATGCCAAGACCACCGTTGCCTCAACAACCGCCACGCCGGAGCCACCACCACAAATCGAGGGAGGTGGGCGCTACCATAGACGAGGGCCGCCATGCACGAGGCATATTTGCGACTGGCCGCAGCTAGGTTGGATCTTGGAAGACGTCAGGTGCAGCTCATGGGGAAACAGATCGCCGCCACCATGGCCACTGCCAGTCCGCGACTCCATCCGACACGAGCCACCACAGACCACAACGCCATCTTGGGGAGGAGGTCAGGGGCGCGCGCAGCAGGCTAGGGGATCAATCTGCCCCGTCACCACATCCGCCATCGCAGGACCTTGCAGCCGTCGCAGGTCTGCCCCAGCGCCGCCCACACGGCCACCTCGGCAGCACCACCACCAGCACTGGGGGCCGCCACCCCTGCTCCCAAGCTCCGCTGCCTACACGCTTCATCTGGGGCCACCACGCCGTGCCGGCTGGAGTGCTCCCCGCGCGAGGGATCTCAGCGCGAGAAGACATCCCCGCCACCGACGTCGGCCAACCGGGCTTTGCCTGTTGGCGTCCTCCGGCGGCAGCGGGGGCGCTGATGGAGAGGACGGGGTCGGCGGCGGCGGCTAGGGTTTCGCCCAAGCCCCCCCCCCCTCCCCGTGAGCGATGCGAGCGGTTCAACACCTACAAGGTGGTGTGAACTACACGCAACTCTTCCATTAATTTCACACAAAACTACGTGCAGACACCTAACATTTCGTCGCAGCTGCATGTCATAAGACTACCCACAGTGGGAATAACATAGGTGGTAACATCAGACATCTCTAGGCAAAATAGATGATGTGGCGAGTAATTAATGAGCAAAGAGAGGCATGTGGTAACAAAGCTAGTTACTATAACATCACCCATACCAAGATAAGATGAGTCTACAACCTAATAAATGAAATGTTGCATGACACCTCACATATGTTACTCCCCACTATAGTGGTCGTAACTTAGACTAGTAACATGCACCCATTGTGACTAGTCTAAACCACCCGCTTGTGAAATGTTTATCATTCCAGCTTGTCATTGTTGTGGTACTATTATGGCGACGGTGGTGCTCTCGTGGTGGTGATGGTGTTCCTGCTGGTGCACGTTCTGCAGCGCGCCGTAGCTAGTGCCGCTCATCTTGTCCACGACGAACGCGCCATGCGACCGCGCCATGTTGCCCGAGTTGGCCGTGGAGGTGGGCCAGTGCGCGGACATGGGTCTCCCTCTTGGTCGGGTCTGGCGCGATGGTGGTGAAGATGGATCTAGGGGAGGCGTTTCTAGTAGGAGGAAGGGTGGAGGAATGTGTTGGAGAGGAGCTTCTCGTGGCTGATGCTGCCTGGATTGAAGGAGGCCATGCACCGATTCGGCCTCGTGAAGATAGAAGCACGATGGCGGCGGCCTAGAGCAAATCCCTCTTGGATGTCATCGACGGCCTTCTCTGGGGAGGAGCTCACTGCCGCCAGCAAACTTCACGCGGCCATCCTTGCCGTCGTCCATGTCATAGCAGAGGACCACGGCGACGCACACATCGGCCGATGTTCGGTAACGCCATTGGCCACCCACGTCCAGATCTGTATCGGGGAGGATCAACTCCTACGCCGGGAAGTAGGACTGTGCCCCGTGAAGACCACCACCATCGACTAGGATCCGGTTCTCGCTCGTCATCGTCCTCTTCTGCAGAGAGGAGGAGGAAAGAGAAAAAAGTGGGGGTAGGTGGGAGGAGAGAAGGGATTTGTTTGGCTGCCTTCTACCTCTTGAGCATGCGTTCATTTTCCCTTGAAGAGGAAAGGGTGATGCAGCAAAGTATCGTAAGTATTTCCCCCAGTTTTGAGAACCAAGGTATCAATCCAATAGGAGGCTACGCGCAAATGCCTCGTACCTACACAAACAAATAAGAACCTTGCAACCAACGCGGTAAAGGGGTTGTCAATCCCTTCACGACCACTTGCAAAAGTGAGATATGATAGAGATAATAAATATTTTTGGTATTTTTATGATATAGATTGGAAAGTAAAGATTGCAAAATAAAATAGATCAGAAACTTATATGATGGAAAATAGACCCAGGGGCCATAGGTTTTACTAGTGGCTTCTCTCAAGATAGCATAAGTATTACGGTGGGTGAACAAATTACTGTTGAGCAATTGATAGAAAAGTGCATAGATGAGAATATCTAGGCATGATCATGTATATAGGCATCACGTCCGCGACAAGTAGATCGAAACGATTCTGCATCTACCACTACTACTCCACACATCGACCGCTATCCAGCATGCATCTAGAGTATTAAGTTCATAAGAACAGAGTAACACATTAGGCAAGATGGCATGATGTAGAGGGATAAACTCAAGCAATATGATATAAACCCCATCTTTTTATCCTCGATGGCAACAATACAATACGTGCCTTGCTGCCCCTGCTGTCACTGGGAAAGGACACCGCAAGATTGAACCCAAAGCTAAGCACTTCTCCTATTGCAAGAAAGATCAATCTAGTAGGCCAAACCAAACTGATAATTCAAAGAGGCTTGCAAAGATAACAAATCATGCATAAAAGAATTCAGAGGAGATTCAAATATTGTTCATTGATAATCTTGATCATAAACCCACAATTCATCGGATCTTGACAAACACACCGCAAAAAGAATTACATCGAATAGATCTCCAAGAAGATTGAGGAGAACTTTGTAGTGAGATCAAAAGAGAGAGAAGAAGGCATCTAGCTAATAACTATGGACCCGAAGGTCTGTGGTAAACTACTCACACTTCATCGGAGAGGCTATGGTGTTGATGTAGAAGCCCTCCGTGATCGATTCCCCCTTCGGCGGAGCGCCGGAAAAGGCCCCAAGATGGAATCTCACGGGTACAGAAGGTTGCGGCGGTGGAAATAGTGTTCCGTGGTGCTCCTGGATCTTTTCAGGGTATATGAGTATATATAGGCGAAGGAAGTCGGTCAGGGGAGCCACGTGGGTGGGGGCACGCCTACCCCCCTGGGCGCGCCTCCCTGCCGCGTGGCCGCCTCGTTTCTTTCTTGACGTCCACTCCAAGTCTCCTGGATTGCATTCGTTCCAAAAATAACTCTACCAAAGGTTTCACTCCGTTTGGACTCCGTTTGATATTCCTTTTCTGCGAAACACTGAAATAGGCAAAAAATAGCAATTTGGACAGGGCCTCCAGTTAGTAGGTTAGTCCCAAAAATAATATAAAAGTGCTTAGTAAAGCCCATTAAACATCCAAAACAGGTAATATAATAGCATGCAACAATCAAAAATTATAGATACGTTGGAGACGTATCACTGCCATATGGGCAGAGCATGGGACGACCGCCTGTTTCGAGAGGGCAGAACACGGACACGGGCGGACATAATGGACGTTCGGTCTGTGTCTGCCTGGACCCAAATCTGACCCAAATTTACGACGGGAATCAGTTAAAACGGACATCGACCGAACATGATATCCATTGGGTAGGCTGGGTAGCCCCTTTGGGCCGTGGTATCTGGCCATGCGGACTCAAATGGACACATCGGGACGAAATGGGTCTCCCTATTGGAGTTGCCCGTAGGGTTGTTTGATGACATATATGTCCACATTGTCCAGTCCCTTGACATACATGTAGCGACAGGATGAACAACAGTGATCACATTCAACAGTACGGGGTACAGAGCAGATTTACTGTTCAACGTGAGCTGCCTGCAAGACGTTCCAGTTGCAGCAATAAATCTACCTCTGCAATAATGATCAAGGCTGGTCACTCGGGAAAATCTCCTCTGGTGTTTCTGGAACTTGATGTGGCCAAAGCCTTTGACTCAATTTCTTGGGCTTACCTGCTGGAGCTTTTGGAGGCGATGGGTGTTGGGGAACGTAGTAATTTCAAAAAAAATCCTACGCACACGCAAGATCATGGTGATGCATAGCAACGAGAGGGGAGAGTGTTGTCCACGTACCCTCGTAGACCGAAAGCGGAAGTGTTAACACAACGCGGTTGATGTAGTCGTACGTCTTCACGATCCGACCGATCAAGTACCGAATGCACGGCACCTCCGAGTTCAGCACACGTTCAGCTCGATGACGTCCCTCGAACTCCGATCCAGCCGAGTGTTGAGGGAGAGTTGTTGGAAATATGCCCTAGAGGCAATAATAAATTGGTTATTATTATATTTCCTTGTTCATGATAATCATTTATTATCCATGCTAGAATTGTATTGATAGGAAACTCAGATACATGTGTGGATACATAGACAACACAATGTCCCTAGTAAGCCCCTAGTTGACTAGCTCGTTGATCAGTAGATGGTTACGGTTTCCTGACCATGGACATTGGATGTCGTTGATAACGGGATCACATAATTAGGAGAATGATGTGATGGACAAGACCCAATCCTAAGCCTAGCACAAGATCGTGTAGTTCGTTTGCTCAGAGCTTTTCTAATGTCAAGTATCATTTCCTTAGACCATGAGATTGTGCAACTCCCGGATACCGTAGGAATGCTTTGGTGCACCAAACGTCACAACGTAACTGGGTGGTTATAAAGGTGCACTACAGGTATCTCTGAAAGTGTCTGTTGGGTTGGCACGAATCGAGACTGGGATTTGTCACTTCGTGTAAACGGAGAGGTATCTCTGGGCCCACTCGGTAGGACATCATCATAATGTGCACAATGTGACCAAGGAGTTGATCACGGGATGATGTGAGTTACGGAACGAGTAAAGAGACTTGCCGGTAACGAGATTGAACAAGGTATAGGGATACCGACTATCGAATCTCGGGCAAGTAACATATCGATAGACAAAGGGAATTGCATACGGGATTGATTGAATCCCCGACATCGTGGTTCATCCGATGAGATCATCGTGGAACATGTGGGAGCCAACATGGGTATCCAGATCCCGCTGTTGGTTATTGACCGGAGAACGTCTCGGTCATGTCTGCATGGTTCCCGAACCCGTAGGGTCTACACGCTTAAGGTTCGATGACGCTAGGGTTATAGGGAAAGCATGTACGTGGTTACCGAATGTTGTTTGGAGTCCCGGATGAGATCCCGGACGTCACGAGGAGTTCCGGAATGGTCCGGAGGTAAAGATTTATATATGGGAAGTCCTGTTTTGGTCACCGAAAAAGTTTCGGGTGATATCGGTAATGTACCGGGACCACCGGGAGGGTCCCGGGAGTCCACCAAGTGGGGCCACCAGCCCCAGAAGGCTGCGTGGGCCAAGTGTGGGAGGGGACCAGCCCCAGGTGGGCTGGTGCGCCCCCCCACCAAGGCCGAAGCGCATGGGAGAGTGGGAGGGGGCAAACCCTAGGTCCAGATGGGCCTTGATGCCCACCCTAGTGGCGCCCCCCCCCGCTCTCCTCCCCTTGGCCGCCCCCCTTGGATGGGATCTAGGGCTGGCCGCCTCCTCTTGGGGTGGGAACCCTAGAGGGGGCGCAGCCCCCTCCCCCCCTATATATAGTTGAGGTTTGGGCTGCCCAAGACACGAGAAAGTCTCTCTTATGGCGCAGCCCTACCCCTCTCCCTCTTCCTCCTCTCCTGCGGTGCTTGGCGAAGCCCTGCGGGATTGCCACGCTCCTCCACCACCACCACGCCGTCGTGCTGCTGCTGGATGGAGTCTTCCCCAACCTCTCCCTCTCTCCTTGCTGGATCAAGGCGTGGGAGACGTCATCGGGCTGCACGTGTGTTGAACGCGGAGGCACCGTTCTTCGGTGCTTAGATCGGAATCAACCGCGATCTGAATCGCTACGAGTACAACTCCTTCATCCGCGTTCTTGCAGCGCTTCCGCATCGCGATCTACAAGGGTATGTAGATGCACTCCCCTTCCCCTTGTTGCTAGATTACTCCATAGATTGATCTTGGTGATGCGTAGAAAATTTTGAATTTCTGCTACGTTCCCCAACAGTGGCATCATGAGCTAGGTCTATGCATAGTTTCTATGCACGAGTAGAACACAAAGTAGTAGTGGGCGTAGATTTTGCCAATTCTTCTTGCCGTTACTAGTCTTATCTTGTTTCGGCAGTATTGTGGGATGAAGCGGCCCGGACCGACCTTACACGTACGCTTACGTGAGACAGGTTCCACCGACTGACATGCACTAGTTGCATAAGGTGGCTAGCGGGTGTCTGTCTCTCCCACTTTAGTCGGAACGGATTCGATGAAAAGGGTCCTTATGAAGGGTAAATAGAAATTGGCATATCACGTTGTGGTTTTACGTAGGTAAGAAACGTTCTTGCTAGAAACCTATACAAGCCACGTAAAAACTTGCAACAACAATTAGAGGACGTCTAACTTGTTTTTGCAGCATGTGCTATGTGATGTGATATGGCCAGAAGATGTGATGAATGATATATGTGATGTATGAGATTGATCATATTCTTGTAATAGGAATCACGACTTGCATGTCGATGAGTATGACAACCGGCAGGAGCCATAGGAGTTGTCTTTATTTTTTGTATGACCTGCGTGTCATTGAATAACGCCATGTAAATTACTTTACTTTATTGCTAAGCGCATTAGCCATAGAAGTAGAAGTAATCGTTTGCGTGACAACTTCATGAAGACACAATGATGGAGATCATGATGATGGAGATCATGGTGTCATGCCGGTGACAAAGATGATCATGGTGCCCCGAAGATGGAGATCAAAGGAGCAAAATGATATTGGCCATATCATGTCACTATTTGATTGCATGTGATGTTTATCATGTTATGCATCTTATTTGCTTAGAACGACGGTAGTAAGTAAGATGATCCCTCACTAAAAATTTCAAGAGACGTGTTCCCCCTAACTGTGCACTGTTGCGAAGGTTCGTTGTTTCGAAGCACCACGTGATGATCGGGTGTGATAGATTCTAACGTTCGAATACAACGGGTGTTGACGAGCCTAGCATGTACAGACATGGCCTCGGAACACATGCAAAACACTTAGGTTGACTTGACGAGCCTAGCATGTACAGACATGGCCTCGGAACACAAGAGACCGAAAGGTCGAGCATGAGTCGTATAGAAGATACGATCAACATGGAAATGTTCACCGATGATGACTAGTCCGTCTCACGTGATGATCGGACACGGCCTAGTTTGACTCGGATCATGTATCACTTAGATGACTAGAGGGATGTCTATCTGAGTGGGAGTCCATTAATCAGATGAACTTCATTATCATGAACATAGTCAAAAGGTCTTTGCAAATTATGTCATACGCTTTAGTTCTACTGTTTAAGATATGTTCCTAGAGAAAATTTAGTTGAAAGTTGGTAGTAGCAATTGTGCGGACTGGGTCCGTAAACTGAGGATTGTCCTCATTGCTGCACAGAAGGCTTATGTCCTTAATGCACCGCTCGGTGTGCTGAACCTCAGCGTCGTCTGTAGATGTTGCAAAAACATCTGACATACACGTTTTGATGACTACGTGATAGTTCAGTGCGTATTGCTAACGTTTTAGAATTGTGGCACCAAAGACGGTTTTGAAATGTCGCAGAACATATGAGATGTTCCGAAGACTGAAATTGGGATTTTAGACTAGTGCCCACGTCAAGAGGTATGAGACCTCTGACAAGTTTCTTAAGCCTGCAAACTAAGGGAGAAAAGCTCAATCGTTGAGCATGTGCTCAGATTGTCTGAGTACCACAATCGCTTGAATCGAGTGGGAGTTAATGTCCCAGATGAGATAGTGATGGTTGTCCACAGTCACTGCCACCAAGCTAGTAGAGCTTCGTGATGAACTATAACATATCAGGGATAGTTATGATGATCCTTGAGCTATTCGCGATGTTTGACACCGCGAAAGTAGAAATCAAGAAGGAGCATCAATTGTTGATGGTTAGTAAAACCACTAGTTTAAGAAGGGCAAGGGCAAAAGGGATATTTCATGAAACAGCAAGTCATTTGCTGCTCTAGTGAAGAATCCCAAGGTTGAACCCAAACCTGAGACTAAGTGCTTCTGTAATGGGAGGAACGGTCACTGAAGCAGTACTACCCTAGATACTTGGTAGATGAGAAGGCAGGCAAGTTCGACAGAAGTATATTGGATATACATTATATGAATGTGTACTTTACTAGTACTCCTAGCAGCACCAGGGTATTAGATACCGGTTCGGTTGCTAAGTGTTAGTAACTCGAAATAAAAGCTGCGGAATAAACGGAGACTAGCTAAAGGTGAGATGACGATATGTGTTGGAAGTGTTTCCAAGGTTGATGTGATCAAGCATCGCATGCTCCCTCTACCATCGAGATTTGGTGTTTGCGTTGAGCATGATTGGATTATTTTTATCGCAATACGGTGATTCATTTAGGGAGAATAATGGTTACTCTGTTTATTTGAATAATACCTTCAATGGTCTTGCACCTAAAATGAATCTCGATCGTAGTGATACACATGTTCATGCCAAAAGATATAAGATAGTAATGATAGTTCCACATACTTGTGGCACTGCCATTTGAGTCATATTAGTATAGAACGCATGAAGAAGCTCCATGTAGATGGATCTTTGGACTCACTCATTTTTGAAAAGATTGAGACATGCGAACCATGTCTATTGGTATATATGCATGAAGAAACTCCATGCAGATGGATAGTTTGGACTCACTTGATTTTGAATCACTTGAGACATGCAAATCACACCACATGGGCAAGATGACTGAAAGACCTCGTTTTCAGTAAGATGGAACAAGAGAGCAACTTGTTGGAAGTAATACATTCTGATGTATGCAGTCCAATGAGTGCTAAGGCACGCAGTGGATATCGATATGTTCTTACTTCACAGATGATTTGAGTAGATACTGACAGTATTTACTTGATGAAACACAAGTCTGAATTATTGAAAGGTTCAAGTAATTTCAGAGTGAAGTTGAAGGTCGTCGTGACAAGAGGATAAAATGTCTGTGATATGATCATAGAGATGAGTATCTGAGTTACGAGTTTGGCACACAATTAAGACATTGTGGAAAGTGTTTCACAATTAATACCGCCTGGAACACCATAGTGTGATGGTGTGTCCGAACATCATAACTGCACCCTATTGGATATGGTGCATGCCATGATGTTTCTTATCAAATTACCACTATCGTTTATGGGTTAGGCATTAGAGACAACCGCATTCACTTTAAAAGGGGCACCACGCAATTCCATTGAGACGACACCGTTTAGAGAAACCTAAGTTGTCATTTCTTAAAAGTTTGGGGCTGCGATGCTTATGTGAAAAAGTTTCAAGCTGATAAGCTCGAACCCAAAGCGGATAAATGCGTCTTCATAGAATACCCAAAAACAGTTGGGTATACCTCCTATTTCAGATCTAGAAGCAAAAGTAATTGCTTATAGAAACAGGTCCTTTCTCGAGGAAAAGTTTCTCTCGAAAGAATTGAGTGGGAGGATGGTGGAGACTTGATAAGGTTATTGAACCGTCACTTCAACTAGTGTGTAGCAGGGCACAGGAAGTTGTTCCTGTGGCACCTACACCCATTGAAGTGGAAGCTTATGATAGTGATCATGAAACTTCGGATCAATTCACTACCAAACCTCGTAGGACGACGAGGATGCGTGCTACCTCAAAGTGGTACGTGATCCTGTCTGAGATATCATGTTGTTGGATAATACTGAACCTACGAGCTATGGAGAAGCGATGGTGGGCCCATATTCCGACAAATGGTTAGAAGCCATGAAATCCGAGATAAATGAATCTTTGAGAAGAAGACGGACGTGGACGGTAATGTTACCGTCTATGAAGCTTGACTTGTGGCAAAGAGTATTTCCACAAGTTCAAGGAGTTGACTACGATGAGATTTTTCTCATCCGTAGCGATGCTTAAGTCCGTCGGAATCATGTTAGCATTAGCTGCATTTATGAAATCTGGCAGATGGATGTCAAAACAAGTTTCCTTACCAGTTTTGTAAGGAAAGGTTGTATGTGATACAATCAGAAAGGTTTTGTCCATCCTAAGGATGCTAAAAGGTATGCTAGCTCCAGCGATCCTTCTAAGGACTGGAGTAAGCATCTCGGAGTTGGAATGTACGCTTTGATGAGATGATCAAAGAATTTGGGTTTATACAAAGTTTATGAGAAACTTGTATTTCCAATAAAGTGAGTGGGAGCGCTACAACATTTCTGATAAGTATATGTGAATGACATATTGTTGATCCGAAATGATGTAAAATTTCTGGAAAGCATAAAGGGTTGTTTGAAAGGAGTTTTTCAAAGGAAGACCTGGATAAAAGCTGCTTACATATTGGGCATCAAGATCTATAGAGATAGATCAAGACGCCCGATGATACTTTCAAAGAACGCACACCTTGACATGATTTTGAAAGGGTTCAAAATAGATCAGCAAAGAAGGAGTTCTTGGCTGTGTTACAAGGTGTGAGTATTGAGTAAGACTCAAGACCTGACCACAGCAGAAGAGAGAGAAAGGACGAAGGTCGTCCCCTATGCTTTAGACGTAGGCTCTATAGTATGTTATGCTGTGTACCGCACATGTAGTGTGCCTTGCCATGAGTTGGTCAAGGGGTACAATAGTGATCCGGGAATGGATCGCATGACAGCGGTCGAACTTATCCTTAGTATGTAGTGGACTAAGGAATTTTCTCGATTATGGAGGTGAAAAGGAGTTCGTCGTAAAAGGTTACATCGATGCGAACTTTGACACTAATCCGGATGACTCTGAGTAGTAAACCGGATTCGTATATTAGAGCAATTATTTGAAATGGCTCCAAATAGCGCGTGGTAGCATCCACAAGATGACATAGATATTCGTAAAGCACACACGGATCTGAAAGGTTCAGACCCATTGATTAATAACCTCTCTCACAAGCATAACATGATCAAACCAGAACTCATTGAGTGTTAATCACATAGTGATGTGAACTAGATTGTTGACTCTAGTAAACTCTTTGGATGTTGGTCACATGGTAATGTGACCTGTCAGTGTTAATCACATGGTGATGTGGACTAGATTATTGACTCTAGTGCAAGTGGGAGACTGTTGGAAATATGCCCTAGAGGCAATAATAAATTGGTTATTATTACATTTCCTTGTTCATGATAATCGTTTATTATCCATGCTAGAATTGTATTGATAGGAAACTTAGATACATGTGTGGATACATAGACAACACCATGTCCCTAGTAAGCCTCTAGTTGACTAGCTCGTTGATCAGTAGATGGTTACGGTTTCCTGACCATGGACATTGGATGTCGTTGATAACGGGATCACATCATTAGGAGAATGATGTGATGGACAAGACCCAATCCTAAGCCTAGCACAAGATCGTGTAGTTCGTTTGCTCAGAGCTTTTCTAATGTCAAGTATCATTTCCTTAGACCATGAGATTGTGCAACTCCCGGATACCGCAGGAATGCTTTGGTGTACCAAACGTCACAACGTAACTGGGTGGCTATAAAGGTGCACTACAGTTATCTCCGAAAGTGTCTGTTGGGTTGGCACGAATCGAGACTGGGATTTGTCACTCCGTGTAAACGGAGAGGTATCTCTGGGCCCACTCGGTAGGACATCATCATAATGTGCACAATGTGACCAAGGAGTTGATCACGGGATGATGTGAGTTACGGAACGAGTAAAGAGACTTGCCGGTAACGAGATTGAACAAGGTATAGGGATACCGACGATCGAATATCGGGCAAGTAACATATCGATGGACAAAGGGAATTGCATACGGGATTGATTGAATCCCCGACATCGTGGTTCATCCGATGAGATCATCGTGGAACATGTGGGAGCCAACATGGGTATCCAGATCCCACTGTTAGTTATTGACCGGAGAACGTCTCGGTCACGTCTGCATGGTTCCCGAACCCGTAGGGTCTACATGCTTAAGGTTCGATGACGCTAGGGTTATAGGGAAAGCATGTACGTGGTTACCGAATGTTGTTCGGAGTCCCGGATGAGATCCCGGACGTCACGAGGAGTTCCGGAATGGTCCGGAGGTAAAGATTTATATATGGGAAGTCCTGTTTTGGTCACCGGAAAAGTTTCGGGTGATATCGGTAATGTACCGGGACCACCGGGAGGGTCCCGGGGGTCCACCAAGTGCGGCCACCAGCCCCAGAAGGCTGCGTGGGCCAAGTGTGGGAGGGGACCAGCCCCAGGTGGGCTGGTGCGCCCCCCCACCAAGGCCCAAGCGCATGGGAGAGTGGGAGGGGGAAAACCCTAGGTCCAGATGGGCCTTGAGGCCCACCCTAGTGGCGCCCCCCCCCCCTCTCCTCCCCTTGGCCGCCCCCCTTGGATGGGATCTAGGGCTGGCCGCCTCCTCTTGGGGTGGGAACCCTAGAGGGGGCGCAGCCCCCTCCCCCCCTATATATAGTTGAGGTTTGGGCTGCCCAAGACACGAGAAAGTCTCTCTTTCGGCGCAGCCCTACCCCTCTCCCTCTTCCTCCTCTCCTGCGGTGCTTGGCGAAGCCCTGCGGGATTGCCATGCTCCTCCACCACCACCACGCCGTCGTGCTGCTGCTGGATGGAGTCTTCCCCAACCTCTCCCTCTCTCCTTGCTGGATCAAGGCGTGGGAGACGTCACCGGGCTGCACGTGTGTTGAACGCGGAGGCATCGTTCTTCGGAGCTTAGATCGGAATCAACCGCGATCTGAATCGCTACGAGTACGACTCCTTCATCCGCGTTCTTGCAACGCTTCCGCATCGCGATCTACAAGGGTATGTAGATGCACTCCCCTTCCCCTCGTTGCTAGATTACTCCATAGATTGATCTTGGTGATGCGTAGAAAATTTTGAATTTCTGCTACGTTCCCCAACAAGAGTTTCGCCAGCACGACGGCGTGGTGACGATGATGATATTCCACCGACGCAGGGCTTCGCCTAAGCTCTGCAACGGTATTATCGAGGTGTAATATGGTGGAGGGGGGCACCGCACACGGCTAAGAGATCTCAAGGATCAATTGTTGTGTCTCTGGGGTGCCCCCCTGCCCCCGTATATAAAGGAGCAAGGGGGAGGCAGCCGGCCAAGGGGAGAGGCGCGCCATAGGGGGGAGTCCTACTCCCACCGGGAGTAGGACTCCTGCTTTCCTTGTGGGAGTAGGAGAAGGGAAGGGGGAAGGAGAAAGAAGGAAGGGTGCGCCCCCCTTCCCTAGTCCAATTCGGACCAGACCATGGGGAGGGGTGCGGCCACCTTTTGAGGCCTTTCTCTCCTTTCCCGCATGGCGCATTAAGGCCCAATACGAATTCCCGTAACTCTCCGGTACTCCGAAAAATACCCGAATCACTTGGAACCTTTCCGAAGTCCGAATATAGTCGTCCAATATATCGATTTTTACGTCTCGACCATTTCGGGAGTCCTCGTCATATCCCCGATCTCATCCGGGACTCCGAACTCCTTCGGTACATCAAAACTCAATAAAACTGTCATCGTAACGTTAAGCGTGCGGACCCTACGGGTTCGAGAACTATGTAGACATGACCGAGACACGTCTCCGGTCAATAACCAATAGCGGGACCTGGATGCCCATATTGGCTCCCACATATTCTACGAAGAGCTTTATCGGTCAGACCGCATAACAACATACGTTGTTCCCTTTGTCACCGGTATGTTACTTGCCCGAGATTTGATCGTCGGTATCTCGATACCTAGTTCAATCTCGTTACCGGCAAGTCTCTTTACTCGTTCCGTAATACATCATCTCGCAACAAACTCATTAGTTGCAATGCTTGCAAGGCTTAAGTGATGTGCATTACCGAGAGGGCCCAGAGATACCTCTCCGACAATCGGAGTGACAAATCCTAATCTCGAAATACGCCAACCCAACAAGTACCTTCGGAGACACCTGTAGAGCACCTTTATAATCACCCATTTACGTTGTGACGTTTGGTAGCACACAAAGTGTTCCTCCGGTAAACGGGAGTTGCATAATCTCATAGTCATAGGAACATGTATAAGTCATGAAGAAAGCAATAGAAACATACTAAACGATCGAGTGCTAAGCTAACGGAATGGGTCAAGTCAATCACGTCATTCTCCTAATGAGGTGATCTCGTTAATCAAATGACAACTTATGTCTATGGCTAGGAAACATAACCATCTTTGGTTAACGAGCTAGTCAAGTAGAGGCATACTAGTGACACTCTGTTTGTCTATGTATTCACACATGTATTATGTTTCCGGTTAATACAATTCTAGCATGAATAATAAACATTTATCATGATATAAGGAAATAAATAATAATTTTATTATTGCCTCTAGGGCATATTTCCTTCAATGGGATATGGCCAGCATTGGTGGGATATGATCTCAATCATTCTTACCTCTTCTTACTCTCACGTAATGCTCAATGGGTCACCAGGTCCTCCTATTGTCCATAGGCGCGGACTGCGGCAAGGTGATACGTCTCCAACGTATCTATAATTTTTAATTGTTCCATGTTGTTATATTATCATTCTTGGATGTTTTACAATCATTTTATAGTCATTTTATATCATTTTTTGGTACTAACCTATTGACATAGTGCCCACTGCCAGTTGCTGTTTTCTGCATGTTTTTTACATCGCAGAAAATCAATATCAAATGGAGTCCAAACGCAGCAAAACTTCTTGGGGAATTTTTTGGGCCAGAAGACATCCAGTGGGCCAAGGAAGCACCTAGGGGTTCCTCGAGGGGAGCAGCACCCACCAGGGCGCGCCAGGCGCACCCTGGTGGGTTGTGCCCACCTCGGGTGCCCCCTGAACCACCTCTTTGCTCTATAAAAACCCCAATATTCCGGAAACCCTAGGGGAGTCGACGAAAATCAATTCCAGCCACCGCAGAGTCCAGAACCACCAGATCCAATCTAGACACCATCATGGAGGGGTTCACCACTTCCGTTGGCGGCTCTCAGATGATGCATGAGTAGTTCTTTGTAGACCTACGGGTCTGTAGTTAGTAGCTAGATGGCTTCCTCTCTCTCTCTCTCTCTCTCTCTCTCTCTCTCTCTCTTGATTATCAATAAAATGGTCTCTTGGAGATCCATATGAGTAAGCCTTTTTGCGGTGTTTTTGTTGGGATCCGATGAACTTTGAGTTTATGATCAGATCTATGTTTTTATCCATGAAAGTTATAAGAGTCTTCTTTGATCTCTGATGTGCATGATTGCTTATAGCCTCATATTTCTTCTATGATATTTGGGTTTTGTTTGGCCAACTTGATCTATTTATCTTGCAATGGGAAGAGTTTCTTTGTAGTGGGTTCGATCTTACGGTGCTTGATCCCAGTGATAGAAGGGGAACCGACATGTATGTATCGTTTCTACTAAAGATAACAAGATGGGGTGTATATCTAAAGAAATAGATAAATGGATCTTGTTTACATCATGTCATCATTTTTATTGCATTACCCTGTTTTTCCATGAACTTAATACACTAGATGCATGCTGGATAGCGGTCGATGTGTGGAGTAATAGTAGTAGATGCAGGCAGGAGTCGGTCTTCTAATCTTGGACGTGATGCCTATATAATGATCATTGCCTAGATATCGTCATGATTATTTGAGGTTCTATCAATTGCCCAACAGTAATTGTTTTCCCACCGTTTGCTATTTTTCTCGACAGAAGCCACTGGTGAAACCTACGGCCCCCAGGTGTCTTTTCATCATATTTGCCTTTGCGATCTGTTGCCCTTTCCATTTATTTTCAAATCTATTAAACCAAAAATACAAAATTACCTTGCTGCAATTTATTTGTTCCGCGATCTATTTATCCTATCTACCACTTTTACCTCACGTTATTTGCCTATCTTGAGGCATCGTACCCGAAAGGGATTGATAACCCCTTTAACACGTCGGGTTGCGAGTATTTGTTATTTGTGTGCAGGTGTTGTTTATGTGGTGTGAAGAGGTTCTCCTACTGGTTTGATAACCTAGGTCTCATCACTTAGGGGAATACCTACCGTCGCTATACTGCGTCATCCCTTCCTCTTTGGGGAATTACCGACATAGTTCTAGCAGACATCAAAAGAAATATCTGGCACCGTTGCCGGGGAGGATCTTCAACATCAACCAGGTTCCTAATCACAAATCTCATCTTCTCGCAATTTACATTATTTGCCATTTGCCTCTCATTTTCATCTCCCCCACTTCACAACAATTTGCCGTTTTATTCGCCCCTCTTTTTCGTTTGCCTTTTTCTCGTCAGATTTCATGTTTGCTTGTGTTGCCATGTGCCTTCTATTTGCTTGCATCTTCGCTTGCTAAAATACTATTGATATGGATCCTCATCCACTTGCTAATCTTTTCAAGAGATCCAATTATGATTAACCCATTGCTAATGAATTGAGTTCACTAGATTATCTTTATGAAGTTTTGCTCAAGATTTATGAATCTGGAAATTATAGTGAAGTGTTAAAAGAAGAAAATTATAAAGTGATTCATGATAGCTCCTTAGATGAAAATCATGATTGCAATGATGTTGTTATAAATTCTATTAATGTCAATTGTTCTAACAATATGCAAAACCCCAAGCTTGGGGATGCTAATATTTCTATGTCCACTACTTATTGCAATGATCATGATTGGGGTGGTAATGTTTCTTATGATCTTGAAAATTTATTTAAACCTCATGATGAATATGCTTATGATAATATAAAAGTGGGTTTGGAAGAGTGTCAACTTTAGGTATTAATGATCCCACTACTTTGGAGAGTGTTCAATCTTACGAAATTTTTGATAAAAGTGGGCTTGGAGAGGTCATGACTTTATTTGATGATAATCCCACTATTTTTGAAGAGTGTCAACTTTGCATGCATGTGGATCATGTAGAGAATATGTTATGTGATAGTTATGTTGTTGAATTTGATTATGATCCTACATGTAATTATTATGAGAGAGGAAAATATGGTTATAGAAATCTTCATGTTACTAAATTACCTCTCTTCATGTTGAGATTGCTATGGTTTTCTTCCATGCATGTGCCAGATTTTTCTTGCCTTGATAATTTTGCCTACAAAATGCCTATGCATCGGAAGTATGTTAGACTTAAATGTGTTTTTCACATGTTTTATGATGCTCTCTTTGTGGTTCAAATCTTCTCTTTCTTGGGAGCATCAATAAAATCTTATGCCTAGCTAGGGGCGTCAAAGGATAGCGCTTGTTGGGAGGCAACCCAATGAATAAAATTTATTTTTGCCTTTTGTTTTCTGTTCTTGTGTGTTAGCACAATTATGCTACCGTTATGATTATGTTTTTTGTGTTTTAGTTAGTGTTTGAGCCAAGCAAGGACTTTGGGTTGATTTGGATGAAAGTTGACTTGATCTTGCTGAAAAACAGAAACTTATTCACTCACGAAAATAGTTTTAATAAATCACAAAAATGTACTTTTGAGTTGATTCTTTATGCAGAAGATTAATATACAAATTACCCAGGTTTTCCTAATTTCGAAAGATTTTTGGAGTTACATAAGTATTCGAAATATTCAGATTTCTACAGAATGTTCTATTTTTGACAGATTCTGTTTTCTTCGCGTTGTGTGCTACTTTGACGATTCTATGGTTTTCTTTGATGAGTTTTTGCCGTAGAAAAGTTGGAATACAGTAGATATAATGCAAAAACAAAATAAGAATAGGTTTGCTACAGTACTTATAGTAGTGGTTTGTTTTCTTATACTAACGGATCTCACGAAGGTTTTGTTGGACTTTTGTGTGACTGAAGTTTTCAAGTTTTGGGTGATCTTACGATGGATGAAGGAATAAGTATTAGCAAAAGGATAAGCTTTGGGATGCCCGAGGCACCCCAAGATAATATTCAAAGAAGTAGCAAGCAACTAAGCTTGGGGATGGCCCGAGTGGAATCCCCGCTTTCTTCTAACAACCATCGGTATTTTATTTGAAACTGTATTTTTATTTGTCACATACTATGAGTTTTGCTTGGAGCGTCTTGTATGATATGAGTCTTTTCTTGTTTTGCTTTGTGTCTTAAGTATTGAATCCTTGCTGGACACAGCTTTTTAAGAGATCCAAAAATTATGTTATGCTTGCTCCTATGCTTCACTTAAATTTTTAGAGCCATGGATTTGCTCTAGTGCTTCACTTATATCTTTTTGAGCACGGTGTGCTTTGTTATTTTTGAAGAAATGCTCTCATGCTTCACTTAGATTTATTTGGGAGTTAGTAAAGTTTTAATAAATTCTCTCTTGCTTCACTTAGATTATTTTGAGAGAAAGAAAAAAAATATGCTCATGATCTTCACTTATATTTGTTTGAGCTTATCAAAAGCAACATATAAAACTAGTCCCAAAGTGATAGATATCCAAGGAGGATATAATAAAAACTTTCATGAAGATCATTGGACAAAATAAACTTGATTCTTAGTAATGGTTTTTAGATATGACGATATGATATGTGAGTCATGTTGATGAGTAATTGTGCTTTACTAAGAATATTAATGTTAAGGTTTGTGATTCCCTATGCAATCAAGAAAGTCAATAGGTATGCAATGAAATTTATATCCTACTTATGGTGCATTATTCGACGTTACTTATGCTTAATGCTTGGGTACGAGATTTTTCGCTTTTTGGTTGGTCTCTTCTCAATCTTTTTGCTAGCCTTTGCACTAAGTATGATCACTACTTGTGCATCCAAAACCCTTTAAACCAGTTTTACCATATGAGTCCACTATAGCTACCTATATGCGGTATTTCCATGCCGTTCTAAGCAAATTTGCATGTGCCATCTCTAATTTTCAAAATAAATTTCGCTTTTGTGTGCTCTACCGCTCGCTAGGCGGTGAAGGGTGACCAATATTTTCCATGCTAGATGTGTTATTCTCACGATGAGTGTTTATTCACTTGTCATTGCACGAGAGTGCGACAAAGGTATTAGGGATGCCCAGTCCTGAAATGAAAAATGAATTTACTTTATGTTGTCAAATAATAAATTCCTTGGGAAGTGTTGGTATGGAGGGCAACCGTGGATTCGGCTAGCCAAGGAAAGTGAAAGTAGTGGTGGAAAAAGGAGTAAACTTTGTTTTCTGTTTCAGAACCGCCTATGATGTATCTAGCATGGAAAGTATTGAGATCTCTAAGTCGTTTTCATTGGTGGGAAAAGTATGCCTCTCAAAAATACTTTTATCTCTCAATTTAAGCTTTGGGTTCTAGCACCTATACAAATCACTACTTCCCTCCGCGAAGGGCCATTCTTTTACTTATGCAATTGTTATTTTGAAATTGACTCTCCATCTTCTCTTATAAAGCACCAACTAAGGGGCACTACGATCGTATTTGAGCATTGGGTGTAGCTAATATTCGAGTGTGTTTCATGAATGGATCAATGATTGAGCATAATGGGCTAGGGATAACTTGCTTTAGTGTTGATATTTTGAAAGACATGGTTGCTTGTTGGTATGCTTGAGTATTAAAGTCTACATGTCAAAACTAGACTATTGCTTTGAATCATATAAAGTCCATATGTCCATGCTATAAAGAAAAGAAATGTGATGAATATATTAGGTAGCATTCCACATCAAAAATTCTATTTTTATCATTTACCTACTCGAGAACGAGCAGGAATTAAGCTTGGGGATGCTGATATGTCTCCAACATATCTATAATTTTTTATTGTTCCATGTTGTTATATTATCATTCTTGGATGTTTTACAATCATTTTATAGTCATTATATATCATTTTTTGGTACTAACCTATTGACATAGTGCCCAGTGACAGTTGATGTTTTCTGCATGTTTTTACATCGCAGGAAATCAATATCAAACGAAGTCCAAATGCAGTGAAACTTCTTGAGGATTTTTTTGGGCCAGAAGACATCCAGTGGGCAAAGGAAGCACATGGGGGTGCCTCGAGGGGAGCAGCACCCACCAGGGCAGCATTTTCGGTTCGGGGACCAGTGGAGATATATGTAGTACAAAAAATTGTGGACGTAGGTTCGACCAAAAGGCAATGACGCATGGGCCCCACATTTTGATATACCCGCGGCCGCGTGAAATTAGCTACTCAAAATAATGAATAAAAGTTCCTCAAACATCTATAACTAATGGGAAGTGAATGTATGCTTAAGATGAAAATGTAATACAAAGAGAATAAATGAGTTTCAGTTAAAAGAATGACATTTCTAACAAAAATGTGTATGTGAACTACATATGTGTGCACGTGACCAACACATACATTGTCAATACAAAATCTAATGCAAGAAATAACTTATGAGTAACATGCACAAACAGATGATGTGGTGCTTGCATGCATAGAGTACAAAAACAATGTGATTTATGTCTTGCATACATGTCCATGAAAAAATCTACTAGTGGGTTGCACTAGCTATTTAGGAATAGAGAAGATGTATACATGTTAGTTGTAGGGAAAGAGATGAGATGTCTCTCAATTCCTATGAGTAGGGATTGGAAAAGATATCTAATTTGGTTCACATCATGGGAACTTTTCTAATGAATCTAGAAATGAGATGTATCTCAATTCCTATGAGGAAGGATCAGAAAAGAGCACCCACCAGGGCGCGCCAGGAGGCCTAGGCACGCCCTGGTGGGTTGTGTCCACCTCGGGTGCCCCCAGAACCGCCCCTTTGCTCTATAAATACCCCAATATTCCAGAAACCCTAGGGGAGTCGACGAAAATCAATTCCAGCCGCCGCAGAGTCCAGAACCACCAGATCCAATCTAGACACCATCACGGAGGGGTTCACCACTTCCATTGGTGCCTCTTCGATGATGCATGAGTAGTTCTTCGTAGACCTATGGGTCCGTAGTTAGTAGCTAGATGGCTTCCTCTCTCTCTCTCTTGATTATCAATACAATGGTCTCTTGGAGATCCCTATGATGTAAGCCTTTGCGGTGTGTTTGTTGGGATCCGATGAACTTTGAGTTTATGATCATATCTATGTTTTTATCCATGAAAGTTATTTGACTTCTTTGATCTCTTATATGCATGATTGCTTATAGCCTCGTATTTCTAATCCAATATTTGGGTTTTGTTTGGCCAACTTTATCTATTTATCTTGCAATGGGAAGAGGTGCTTTGTAGTGGGTTCAATCTTATGGTGCTTGATCCGAGTGACAGAAAGGGAATCGACACGTATGTATCGTTGCTACTAAGGATAACAAGATGGGGTCTATATCTAAATAAATTGATAAATGGATCTTGTCTACATCATGTCATCGTTCTTATTGCATTACTCCGTTTTTCCATGAACTTAATACACTAGATGCATGCTGGATAGCGGTCGATGTGTGCAGTAATAGTAGTAGATGCAGACAGGAGTCGGTCTACTAATCTTGGACGTGATGCCAATATAATGATCATTGCCTGGACATCGTCACGATTATTTGAAGTTCTATCAATTGCCCAACAGTAATTGTTTTCCCACCGTTTGATATTTTTCTCGAGAGAAGCCACTAGTGAAACCTATGGCCCCCAGGTCTCGTTTCATCATATTTGCCTTTGCGACCTATTTCCGTTTGCATCATACCTGTCCTTGTATCATACCTGTCCCATGATGGATATGGATCTACATGAGCATAGGGACGCATCCATAGCTTTGACATTGGCGGCCCAAAATAAGGATATGAATATGTTGCATGAAGATTCTCACTTTGCCAATACCGATCCTCATATTTGCGCCTTGGGGGTGATCTCGGTTTCTTTGCATGATTTGGCCGATAAGCATTCTTCTCTTCACTCTTCTTTTGATATTTATCCAATAGTTCAGCGAAAGTTATTTTTGATTTCTACACTTGCGCTTATTCCGGCCTCTGTTTTCTTTTGGTTTGGTTTCCTCGATCATTGGATTTGCTTGTTGCCCCCTAGTCCTTGGCGTCTTCATTGTAGCTTCAATGGAATTCTCACCCTCAAGTTTATGTTCATTGTGCTCTTTAACAAATTCTTTACTTGAAAGCTTGATCCCGTCACTTGTAGTTTTTACCTTCTCTTTAGATGGATTGGCTTGAAGTAGCCGATGCAAAAACTTGTTGCCATCAAGACCAACCGGAATAGACAGGTCATCCATTGGTGTTTCAACAATTCTCAATCGTCCCTTATCAATGGCCGATTTGACTATTTGGTGAAACATATTGCAATCCTCGAAACTATGTTTGAACGAATGATGCAACCTACAATACATTCGTCCTTGAATTGATGGCTTGACATGGTGATCAAGAATTCTTATGTAATTATTTTTCAGCAACAAATCAAATATTTGATCACACATGCTTGAATTGAAGGTATACTTCGTATTTTCTAGCCGATCTTGGTGTGAGAACGGCTTTGGAGGTAAGAAAACGAGTGGTTCAGATTTGGAATCTCTCCATCCGGCTATGCAATGTGTTTTGCACTCTATATCCGATGTCTTCCGATAAGATATTATAATAGCATAGGTTTTCTCAACAGAATTTAACCTTGGCTTTAAATTTCTGATACGAAGATAGTTAGAATATACATGTCTCAATTGAGACCAAATGCAAGCCAAGTAATAAATAAGCAAAGCTACCCAAATGGATATGAACTTTAGATAAAGCAATAGGGAAAGCCTTGGCTGCAACAATAAGTCACTATCGGTCTTTATAGACGGCGCAATGGGCTGACCGATGGCTCCCCAACGCCTTATCATCATCTTTTTCTTGATTCGGAGCATCATTACTTTGAAGATCCTTGTCAGGCGAACTTTGTTCAGCTACTTGCTCTTGTTCTTGAGTCTTGTCAATTTCTACGGCACGAAACTCATAGGGCAGGAAGTAGTTCCATTAACTTCAGAAAAATCAAGCACCGTTGTTTTCCTATGCTTGCCATGCCCTTTCTCAGTGACGCTTGCCTATCTGGATTTGATGGATTCAGAATATATACTTCTTGATTCGGCTTTCCCAACGGAAGCACTTTCATGTTCTGAATCATCTTTCTTTACATTGATTCTACCAATTGACAATGCTTCTTTTACTTGAGCCAATTCCGTTTCTTTTTGTTTTTGGCGGCGAGCGGCAAAAGTGGTTTTAATATTTTTCTCAATTTCAGCCCACTCCGGATACGATTGCCCCCCAATGCTTTTAGGTTCTTTCGGCAATGGCACATGGGTGTTACCGAAACTTTGCAATTGTCTAGGGGGTGTATAATATGTAGTACTAGGTGAAGGCACAAGCATTGTTGTAAAACCATATTTTTGCTTGCCAATTTTATTTGGCAAAGATTCATCTTCTTGCAAAACTCTAGCTTTTATTGTTGCATGATCAGGAAATAGCCCATTTTCATGTTGTTCATGGCAAAGAGCACTAATCCTCTTATTTTGGGCTAAACTCTTCAATGCAACCACCACTACCTCATCTTCTACAATATTGGGCACAACCGCTCCTGTAAAATTTACATTTATTCGGCTATGACCAGGAAGGTTTGAAGCTGAATTATGAACATCTACAGTTGTGTATGGTGCTGAAAAATTACTAACATGAGGTGTAGCATATGAGGTTGAGAGTAACTGGCCGAATAGAGCATGATCAATTCTCCCATCCATTGGCATGGTTGAACTAGTATATTGCAAATTAGTTGCCGATAAACAAAAAGGTGAACCACTTTCTTGTATGGTATTGGAAATTTTAACATGAGGTGTTTCAAATTGATTAACCAAACACATCATGTTGTTCATCGACATATGGATTTGTGGGGTTGCCGATGCATGAGAGTTGGAGTACATATGGTGCATGTTACTAGTATCATAAGAAGTTGAAGTATGTAAATTACTTTGAATCGGCATTTGCACGTAATTAGATGCATGATTGAAAAAATTAGGGTTGGCCGATAGAGTATACTCATTGAACGATCTATTAACACCATATGAATTATTTGCATCTACGGTAGGAATTGGGTATTCATATTACCTTTGTAGATTGCAAACCCTAGATGACGATCCCTTTGTAGCAAGAACAGACCGGAGACCGTTCAAAGATTCATCCTCAGCGGAGTCGCCAAAAAGTGTGTTCGCACACGAACATGTCACCGTGTACCCTCGACGCCGGGGGTGATACACTGCAGGTCGCGCCGAAGGAGACCCGACCGGCAACACGATACGCAGGACAACCGGCGGATGCTTTTGTAGACCCAAAATCCCACACGCTCGGGAGGGACCCCGTCAGAGTGCGCTACGGCTACGGGCTGCCCTAGGTCGACCTGATCGCCCCTAGGGCCTCAAGGTTCGCCGCCCTGCAACAAGAAGAACGAATGAAGAACGAGGAAGAAGAAGAACAAAGGAAGGAGATAAAAGTAAAAGTAAAAAGTGGTGGATGATTAATTTGATCCATTCTGTGTTGTTCAATCGGCCGTCACCCCTTAGCTATAAAAGAGGCGGATGGACTTCCCGTACAAGAGAAGGACTCCAAATCACGTCCAAATCTTTTCAAAATTAACCAAACTTGGATTTATGTAAGTCTGGGACATTAATTCGGTTTTTGGCTCTCACATGCCACAAACGACCTCGGATGAAGATGTGCCCAAAAGCAAATTTGACCGTTTCGACGAGACGAGGAACTTTCATTTGGAGTTTTTTTATGTGAGTCCATCTTCAGGGCCGAATCGCTCGCGCAAGACAGCCGATTGGTGGCGCTACCCATCAGACACCATGTCTGGTGGGGCGTGCCAGATGTAGCCTGCTAGCAGGACTGCATTCGAATGCCTCTAACTTTTGCATATGATTTCGGATTAGGATGATTTTTGTATCAAAATCGACCGTTTCGCCGAGATGCACAACTTTCATGTTGAAACATTTTCCATCAAGGTCATCTTAATTGAGTTTCTTGCCATTCTTTAATCTGGTGACAACATGAGCATCTTTGAACTTGTCATAACTATTGCATAAGAGCTCCGTTTTATACTATGTTCATATCCATCTCGATCTTCTTCAAGAGATCCATACGGAGGTGACCTCCAATCATAAGTTTGAATTAGTCTTGATATAACTTAAAGCTATTCTCTATGATTGTGACACTTTTGAGCATCAACACACCCCAAGGCCACCATACGAAGAAGCGTGCACATTCTCCAGTACATTAAGCTGCACCTTCCAGCTGCGCCGCCCCTCATTGAAGCCTACATCGCCTTCGACAACGGGCCACTATGATCACCACTGTTGAATAAGTGTCGACCTGATTCTCAGGCCTGCCGTGCCAGCATTGCCATTCAAAGGATCAGACCCCTTCTGAGGCTGGGAAAACAACCCTGAGAAGGAAATCAGGACAGCTCTAGAGCATTTCAAGACTGGAGTAGCCTCCAAACTCTGAATCTTTATATGAGACTGTTGTGTTGCTAGTGCTAATGACTGACGTATGGTGGTTAATGCAGTGTCTGTTTTTAGGATTTCATCAGATGCGTGTTAATATACACCCACCCAGTAGGATTAAATTAGTGAAATGGCTTGGTTTAGCATTTGTACATAGGAAGGATGAATAAGAAATGTTCCCTTCCATTTACATTATTTAGGCCATGCGTGCAGAATACTTTTTCGTTTGAGATAATGGAGGCTTTGTTGCCCCAGATGTGTGTAAAGTACTACAGATCAGACTTCAGTGAGAAAGGCGTTCAAAACATGTCACTGAACACAACAAACAACGATATTTGATTCTGGGAGAGTAAGACAAACTCTATTCTCCTTCTTATCTAATAAATGGGGCAAATCTTTTACGTCTGTTTCGAAAAACAAAAAAAAGATACCATATGAAGTGAACTTTAGCATCCTTTCCAATGTAAAACTAATACAGGAAAGTTGGGTGCTGCTATGCAGGGTGTGGTACAAAAGCAGAGCAACCACCCCTTCAACGGTCCAATTTTTAGTCACAAAAGCAGAGCAACTGGGTATAGCAGTTGTGCATGGGATGGCCGAAAAACGTCCCCTTGTAGTTTTTACTCTTCGTTACGAAAGGGAACACCTCGGCCATGTGCGCAAAATACTAGTGAGCTGACTTCAGTTTCTTGACGAAGGCGCTCGAAATGGAATATTGCTCACAGCAGCAACAGCAAGCCAGCAACTTGCAGAAACAACATCAAATTCCTTCACGCTCAATACTAACGACGGATGAAATTAAATAGTAGGGCCATCTCACTTGTGCCAACGAGTTACCATAATTTAAGTTCACTTGCTACTAGTTTGAGGTCGTGGTAACAAAGAAATGAGAGCTCCACAACACGGTAACAAGCTCAGCTCAGATGAGCACAAGGAACCAACGTCAGAACAAATAGCAGCAAGTAACTCACAACAGGATTAGTGCCTAATCCTTTCCATCATTGGCATTGTCACGAACCATCTCTCTCACTCTCAAATCACAGCGTCACAAACTACTAAGCACCTTAATGCACACCAGGGTTGCAGAAATCACACGGAATCACTGCTATGCTGAAATGTACCAAATGGATTAACAAACGTAAGCAGAGTTGGTAGCAGATCGTCAGTAACACATGCACTGTTCACAAATACCAAATGGAAAAACAAGCCAGCAAAGGGGATTACCGTTTTACTTCTAACATGTTTTCTCAGGGATGTGCTGAATCTTTTGTCAGTTGACCCCGCCCCAAGAACATAAGATTTTGCAGACCCTTTGTGCCACTGTTCTACTTACCCAGCATAAGGGTGCAGGAGGTAGGACTGCGGTCGAGCGTTGGCAGAATGAGATTAGGAATTTGAGAAGCTTCTTACGGGGTTGGGCTAAGCACCTTAGTGGGGTGTATAAGATTGAAAAGGACAGGCTCCTTTCTCTTATACAGAACCTAGACATTAAGGCCGAATCCACGATTTTGCTGCCTGCTGAGCTCCAGGTTAAAACTGAGGCAGAGAAGAGGTTGAAAGAACTTCTCCGCGAAGAAGAATTGAAGTGGGCTTTGCGGGCTAAGGTCCGCAAAGTGGTCTAAGGGGACGCGAATACTCAATTCCTTCATTTGATTGCTAATGGTAAGCAAAAAAAAGAGAATCTTCAACCTTGAACAAGATGAGGGCACTATTTTAGGACAGGATAACCTAAAAACCTATATAACCGAGTATTATAGGCAGTTATTTGGACCTCCGGAGGATAATTGTGTGTCCCTCGATGAGTCCAGGACTGAGGATGTGCCCCAACTATCGGCTGCTGATAATGATATTCTGGTTGCCCCGTTCTCAGAGAAGGAGGTGTTTGATGCTATTGCACAGATGAAAAACAATAAGGCTCCCGGACCGGATGGATTCCCGGTCGAGTTCTACAAAAAGTGCTGGCATATTATTAAGGGGGATTTGCTTCCTATGTTTCATGATCTGTTCTCTGGACAGCTTCAATTATTTCACTTGAATTTTGAAACTATCACACTGCTTCCTAAGGAAACGGATGCTGTGAGAATTGAGCAGTTCAGGCCGATCTACCTTCTCAATGTTAGTTTTAAAATCTTCACCAAGGTCGGGACTAATAGGCTCACACAGATTGCGCATTCTGTGGTGCAACAATCCCAAACTGCTTTCATGCCGGACAGAAACATCCTTGAAGGGGTGGTCGTCCTTCATGAAACGCTCGATGAAATCCATTCCAAAAAATTAGATGGAGTAATTTTTAAGGTGGATTTCGAGAAAGCGTACGATAAGGTCAAATGACCATTCCTCCAACAGGCATTGCATATGAAAGGTTTTGATGAAGCCTGGCGCCGCCAGGTTGAATCATTTACGCAAAAAGGGAGTGTGGGAATTAAAGTGAATGACGATATTGGTCATTACTTCCAGACACATAAAGGCCTAAGACAAGGAGATCCGATGTCCCCTATCCTGTTTAACATTGTGGTTGATATGTTAGCAATTTTGATAGGAAGGGCTAAGGAGAATGGTCAAGTAGGTGGCTTGGTACCTCATCTTGTTGATGGAGGTGTATCCGTTCTTCAGTACGCTGATGATACAATCATCTTTATGGAGCATGACTTGGCCAAGGCGAGAAATATGAAGCTAGTGTTATGCCTTTTCGAACAATTGACCGGGTTAAAGATTAACTTTCATAAGAGCGAGTTGTTCTGCTTTGGTAGAGCCAAAGACGAACAGGAGGCTTATAGGCAATTGTTTGGGTGCGAGTTGGGGGATTTACCTTTCTCTTACCTAGGTATTCCAATCCACCATCGAAAGCTGACTAACAGAGAATGGAAGTGCATCGAAGACCGGTTTGAGAAGAAACTGAGTTGCTGGAAGGGCAAGCTCATGTCATACAGAGGCCGATTAATTCTGATAAATTCGGTGCTCACGAGCATGCCTATGTTTCTCTTATCGTTCTTTCAAGTCCCAGTTGGTGTTAGGAAAAGACTGGACTTTTATCGATCGCGTTTCTTTTGGCAGGGTGATGAACTAAAAAGAAAATACCGACTTGCAAAATGGGATATCATCTGTAGACCGAAAGACCAAGGGGGTCTTGGTATTGAAAATCTTGAAGTTAAGAACAGATGCCTTCTTAGTAAGTGGCTGCGGAAGCTCTCATCTGAGACTGATGCCACGTGGGCGCAAATCCTTCGCAGCAAGTACCTACAGACAAAATCCTTGTCCCAGGTCACAGTCAGGCCGACTGACTCGCCTTTCTGGAAAGGACTGATGAAAGTCAAACAATCATTGTTTAATAGGACAAAGTTTGTTATTGGCAACGGCGCTACTACACGCTTCTGGGAGGATACTTGGCTCGGCAAGACACCCTTGGCCATTCAATATCCGTCTTTATATCGCATTGTTCAACGACGTGAGGTGTTCGTTGCAACGGTATTTCAATCTATCCCCCTTAATATTCAGTTCAGACGGTCGTTAGCGGGCAATCGTTGGGAAGAATGGCTCCTTCTAGTTCGGAGACTGATGGAGGTACAGCTTTCTCAACAACCCGATGAATTACGCTGGAAACTGACTAGGTCTGGAGTATTCACAGTTAAATCAATGTATATTGATGTTATTAATTCGAACTCCATTCCTACCTCCAAGCATGTTTGGGCTGTCAAAGTTCCTTTGAAAATAAAAGTGTTTATGTGGTTTGTCCATAAACAAGTTATTTTAACCAAGGACAACTTGATAAAGCGTAATTGGACAGGACCTACTAGGTGTAGTTTCTGTGATCGGGATGAGACGATCAAACATCTCTTTCTTGATTGCCCGTTGGCCAGAGTCCTTTGGCGGACGGTTCACATTGCTTTTAATATTACTCCACCGAATTCTGTCACCACGTTATTTGGGACATGGCTTAATGGGATTGAGCCTAACTTAGCGAGGCATATTCGTGTTGGAGTTTGCGCTTTGCTGTGGACTATCTGGACATGCAGAAATGATTTGGTTTTTAACAGAACATCACGTATTCACTTTTTGCAGGTTATTTTCCGAGCCACGGCCGTGATCCGTTCGTGGTCGCTACTCACTCCGATGGAGGCCTGGGAGCATTTGGTTACTGGATCTATCCGCTGGAAGATGGTAGCTCGGGATATCTTCAACCGGTTTGGATGACGGTCATGTAATAGGATAGGCAATTAGTTTACCTATCTATCTTTAGCCAGCCGGTTGTGGCGTCTTATCTTGGCTAGTTTGTGTTTCTAGCCCATTATGGCTCTGTGTGAGCTTTCTTTTTAGTTTTTACAGTTGAAGATTTTGGAACCTTGTTGGAACCTTTTTATTTGGTTAATAAGTTGGCCGTATGCATCACTCTGATGCAGAGGCCGGGGAGACACCCCCCCCCCCCCCCCCCCCCCTTTTCGAAAAAAAAACCCAGCATCGAATCTGTGTACCTCGAACCATTGTAGTTCCAAATTGACATGTTGCTCACACGCCATCATTTTCTGGACCGCATGTTCTATCATCACCAAAATCCCAGCAGAGTGCCCAAACATAAGCAAAATTAGTGGACTGTGGTGGCGCGGTGGAGGGTGCCGAGTTCAAAATGCAAATTTGTGACGACTATGATGTGTTTCATTTCTTTTAGTCTACTCTGATGTGTTTCATAAGTACACTAGTCCGATCCAACCAAATTGCTCAAACATAAGCAGAAATCCATCAACGTAAGAAATGCCTCAACGTACCGGGGCTCCACATATATTTGCACCGACTTAGAGATTGCACTGGATACTTCGCTGTATTATCTTTTGGGATTTGAGTCTTGGATATTTGCACCAACGTAAGTTCATTTTTGAATTCATTGGGTCTATACCTCCTCAGTGGTAGAGCAATTGACTGCAGATCAATAGTTCACCAGTTCGAACCTGGCTGGGCCTTTGGAACTATTGCACTTTTGCTTCATTTTTTTCTTGCTTTCTTCAAATAAACATGGCTATGCATGGTAAACGTTTGAGGCCAACAAGCTGGGGCTAGCTCACTGCCTCGCTAAGTTTTCTTTTGAGTGCACGCGTTGGCTGGATGGTATGTCACCATGCTCCATTGCTACGGATCCCTTCAAGCTCAGTTCCGTGAAGAATGCTTCCGTTAAAAATGCCATCGACAACCAGCGGTGGATGAGATGCTTCCATCGTATCACAGTCACAAGTAAAGCTCAGCTCAGACAGTTTGTTCATCTCTGGGGCCTGCTGCAAAATGTAAACCTGATGCCTGATGCTCAAGATTCCATCTCCTGGAATCAGACTAGGTCAACCTGCCCAGCTGAAGAAACACCTCAACACTGAATTCTGAGTGTTGGTTTACTGTAGGCCGTGTATATCAAATAGTTTGTCACTGCTATTTTGTCAGCTGAAGAAATACACAGCCTATTGTAAACCAACCTCAGAATGCCTTCACACTGAATACTGAATGGTACTACTATTCAGCAAACAAGTTATCATCAGTTTAAGTCCAACTAGTTTTCGTTTGTGGTAACAAAGAAAACAGAGCTTTTCTGAAGCATTGTTTTTATAGGGGAACTTTCCGGAAGCATTAGCAACGGTCAGATGATAGATAGGTATCCCACAACTATTCCACTCTAGATACATTCAACAGTTCTCCTTGATATTGGAAACATGCACCGTATGTTCATTTGTGCCGTGAAACTGAATGCAGAATTACTAACAACTGGTTGCTTATATTTTAGACCAAACAACGGAGTGCCCATGTACTCACTATCTGAAATATCCCATGACATTTTAGCTGCCAAACAATGGAGTTGGAACTGCCTGATCAGGCACATTACACATTCAAGGCAGTGTTTGCCTGAATGGATGGTTCAAAAGTTTGTTTATGCCTGGACGTATCAGTATTAAAATTGGTTGTCAATTTGCAAAAGGATGCTATGCCAATAACACAGATATGAAATGAATCGTTTCTTCCTCTCGTAGCTTACTACCGGTGACGATGGGAGCCAGTAAGTTTATGCAAGGGAAGATGGCGTGCGAGTTCGTCGCCGATTTGCACACGGTGAGCCTCCTTGTCTTCCGGCCAGGACTCCTACAGTCCTACTCCGGCGTACCAGAGGAAATCTGAATGCTGGAGACTTCAGTTTGATTGCTGAGATGGCTGATAAAAAAGCAATAATTAGATCAACATGTAGTAATTGTAGGATGATAATATTGTTGTGTTATTTTGATCCGACCCTCGTAGGGGTATATATAGAGTACATCGTGAGGTGAGAGACTCGTAAGGGTATATATAGAGTACATCGTGAGGTGAGAGACTTGAAGTACAAGACAAGACATAATATGTTTAAACTAATTCTATCTTTATCTCTCCTTATCTCTAACTACACGTATGTATTTCTAACATCCCTCCTCAGTCGTACCGAGAGTGAAGCGGACGATTGCGACTGAATTTGAAGTCTTGCGCTTCCATCGTCTTCTCCGCCGCACCATCATTAATTGCATCTTTGATGGCTGAGGGGTCGACACCTAGGGCGGTGCCTGCGTCCCCTTCAGGTGTCTTCCGTGTCTTCTCCTCTATTCCCTCCCGCAGTCACAGTGGGAGTGTCGTGGACGGAACTGATGAGGCGGACGTTGTTGACTGGAGTTGTTGCCGATGAGCAGCTGTAGACGTAGCCATGTATGTCAATGTTGATGTAGCCGATCATGGTGATGTAGCCGTGGTCGAGGTAGTCGTGGTCGATGATGTAGTCGCCGTGGATGATGAAGCCGCACAAAGCCGGAGGCGCAAAAAAATGCGCTATGATGAAGCTGCAGACGTGGACGATGCACTTTGCGGATGTCAGAGGGTGCCATCGGCGATGAGTCCGTCTGTTTTGCCAAGACCGGAGGAAACCCATCGAGCACACATCGGTTTTGCCAGAACCTTGTGGCTATGTAGGGTCGTCACTGTATACTAGTAGAAAGAGGGCCTATTGTCCTGGTTCGTAAGGGCCATTTGTCCCGGTTTTTGAACCGGGAATAAAGTGTCGGTACTAATGCCCTAGACCTTTAGTCCCGGTTCTTATACAAATCGGGACAGATGGGCCTCCATGTGGCCGGTGTGGCGAGCCCAGGCAGGAGGCCCTTTGGTCCCGGTTGGTGGCACCAATCGGGACCAATAGGCATCCACGCGTCAGCATTTCAGGGGCTGGGTTTCTTGTTTTTTTTGAAAGGGGGGGGGGTTTGGGGTTTTGGGGGGTTAATTTAGGTGTTTCATATATTGTGTTAGCTACCTATTAATAGAGAGAAGTGTCCTCTCTTATCTCCGTGCTTGGTCGACGCTACGTACTATACGTATAGAGAGGACTAGACACGCTAGCTAGTAAGAAAATGAAGGAAACAGCAGATCGTCATGAACATATGCATACAGAGAGAAGTGACATCGACCAGCTCTCCTTCTCTGAGAGATTGGTCGAACAACAAGTTCTCGTATATCTATCCGACGCTACTGGCTACATATATACAATATAATTATCTCTTACAATATAATCTCCTAATTCCAAATGAACTCAGGGTCCACATGGTATTCTCCGTCTTTAGCGATCACGTGGTCAAGAAAGAATGCCGTCAATTCCTCTTGAATTGCTCGCATACGATCTGGTGGTAGGAGTTCATCCCGCATCCGAAATATCTAATTTGAAGAGGGGGGTCAATACATATATATAAATAAATGAAACTCAACACAAATGATGGTAATAAAATAAAATTGTGAATATTATTATTTACGCACTTCATATTGTTTGTCAAAGTAGCCCCGCTTACAGGTCGTGTGCCGGATGGACTCGCAAATGTAGTATCCACAGTAATCATTCCCTTGTTCCTGCCACAACCACTTTACAAGAAATAGAGGTCAATCAAACTGATAATTAGCAAGCATGCTAAATGGCATTGATGAAACTAGCGCTTGAATCACTAGGAGTTGCGCTTAACATGCTACTATAGTACTTATTTTTGAGTGTCTAAATTGCAGCTTCTTCGGCAGTCCCGGAGTTTTTGAGGTGAATTTTTTCCAAACCCTGCCAGACAAAGAAAACAATTACTTGATATCAAGAAATGAACAAAGTTGCCGATATGGTGCGATAATGGTCGATTTAACTTACTTCTCTAGAATTTCAATCATGTCCGCATACTCCTTGGGATCTTTTTATTTTGAGTCTAAGACGGTTACTAGTCCCTGCTCAAGCTTAATCTCTAGGAGAATATAGTGGAAGCTGCGCACGCATGCATAACTCATCAATTACATTACTATAACCTCGACTAATAAGGGAAACCGAATATGCACAAGACAATAACACTCACTTGAATTCTTAAGGGAAGAGTATTATAGCTTTGTTTTGATTTAATACAAACGATTGTAGCAGCTTGGCCTAGGTATCTCTGGCCTGAAATTCAACCATATATGCATCTATGAGATTTGTGTTAATGAACCCAATATCACCGATTTGTCTTTTCTTCAATTCGGCGATCTTCAATCTGCATAATATAGTAAGGATAATTGAAAATACATGCAATCAAAGAGCTGACCTATATATGGAGACTTAACGACAGAAGTAGTAGTACTTACAGGCAGTAGCAAGTGACCGTTAATTTATCGAGGGCCTTTTGATTGAAAAACGCGAAGAACTCCTCAAATGGAACATTCAACAGTTCAATTCCAATGAGGTCATGCTCCTCTCTAACTCTCAGCGTCAAAATTTTCCTCCCCCAGACTCTCTGCAGGTTTTCATGTACCAATCATGGAATCTTCGCATCATCGTTGTTAGAGATCTTTCATCTTTGACGAGAGGCTTCCCTCGTATTTGTGTTCGTCCACCTCCAAGAAATCATAATGTACATCGTCGGCAGGTAATCTCCAAGATTGTTATAACCGGGCACCATCCCCTGAGCATTAGCGACGATATCGCTAGACACCTGGAGCGGGGGGAACGATTGGTTCGCTTGTTCACCGAGCTGGGCGATTTTTTTACCAGCTCGTCGTTCTGCTAACCTTTGATCACTAACAGTACTTCCCGACCGCTCCGCTTCGATAAATGACTTTTCAATAATGCGCTCATAGTTGCCTTTCGGCGGAGACTTTGGTGGTTTCTTCAGGGCAGCCAGAGTACGCTTCGCTTTCACCGGATCTATCTTCTCCTCCAGAGGTGGATGTTTCTTTGCTTTCACCCCTTCAAAGAAGTTCTTCACTTCGGCTCGCACGATCTTCGTGTTTTCCTCCAGGCTCCTCTCGTATGGTAACTTCTCTGGACTCTTCAAAGAAGGACCGAATCTATATTGCCTCCCGCCTCTGGCTGTACTGCTAGACGCCGGAGCAGAAGGAGCGACTGCGGCTGTCTTTCCTTTCTTACGAGGCGGAGGAGAAGGACGACGCAGAGCAGCCGGAGCGGCGGCGGGTCTCTTCCGCCCTTGTTGACGAGGCGGAGAAGGAGGAGGCTGGCTGCTCGGGCACGCTGGCGCAGGCGGAGAAGGAGGCGGAGTGCCACCACGCGCAGGAGAAGGAGGCTGAGTGCCCTGATCACTCGCCGGAGGAGGAGGCGGAGGAGGAGGCGGAGTGCCCTAACTCGCCGGAGGAGGAGGAGGCGGAGGCGTCCAGTTCGGAAGGTTGATGAGCTCCTTCCGCCATAGGCATGGAGTCTTCAGAGAAGAACCCAGCCGAATCTCCCCTTCACCCGTAGGGTGGTCAAGCTGGAGGTCCTCAAATCCGTCCGTTATTTCATCCACCATCACCCTAGCATATCCTTCTGGAATCGACCGGCAGTGGTAGGTTGCGCCAGGTTCAGTTGGTAAAATAGAGCCAACAGCCGCCTTGACTTTGAAATTCATCCATTGCGTCATAAGGTGGCAATGTTGAGACTCCGTGATAGCATCCACGGGGTAGCTAGCAGGAGCCGTGAAGACAGGCTCCAGCTGAAGCTGCTCGGTGGAAGCCACGCTGCTTCTCCGCTGAGATGGCGGGGTAGCCTTAGGGGAAGCTTCGGCAGGTCATTTGCTGCGATTTGCTTCTCGTTCCTCTAGCCCTTGTACCCTTGCGTGCAGCGCCTGTAGGGTAACGCGACAGAAAACAAAAAAAATTCGACCTACGCACCAGCCCAGGACCACTATGGAGACTGCATACATGGTTTGATCTTTTTCGTTACCGACTCGTAGCGCAGCGGGAAGTAGAGTCGATGACGATCGGCGGTGCAGATCCCCGCAGCTAGGATTTACAACCTCCCAACCGCGAGGATGTATACCCTCATCTGCTCCTCAGACAGCCCTCCGGGAGGCGGTCGAACAGCCCCCCGGACGGTGTCGCGGACAGCCCTTCGGGAGGACCTTCGAAACTCGAACGGTCACTCGGACAGCCCTTTGGGAGGACCTTCGAAACTCGGACGGTCACATGGACAGCCCTTCGGGAGGCACTCACGAACTAAGACCGAAACTACGATCTCTCTACAGAGTTGCACACATACGGTGTCATCTATCCGGCAGGGCTTCGCCGTCCAGAACTAGTTCCTGCCGGAACCCAGACAGCCTTTCGGCTCTACGAAACTATTTCGCGGGGAGGGAGAGAGAAGCCAGATCATTGCATGGCACTTGTATGTGAGAAGGGATGAGGTTTGGGCTGCCCACTCCTCCTCTATTTATAGGAAAGCCAAGGGGTAGGGATGGCTCACAAAAACCCAAAATGCCCATGCAAATGTCACACATGAAGGGCATAATGGGGAGTGAAGTGTAGCTCCATGGAGCCCCACACATGTGGCCGGCCAACCCCCTTGGGGGACCCCCATGAGGAGCATGCTTGGCCCCCAAGCCCTTCTAGAAGCCTTTTGGAGATATCCCAAAAGGTGACTCACCATAAAATATCCCAAAAAGCACTTTCACTATTCACGACGACATTTTTCAGCGTCTGTTCGAACTGAAAATATTTATGTGGGCTTAGAACATTTCCAGTACCCACCAAAATTATTTTCAACGTGTTCCGAAACAATTCCGGTTTAGTGATTTTCGTCTGCGAAAAGCATCTGAAGTGGCTCCGGCAGCTCCGGAACATTTCTGGTTTTTATCTCAGAAAATTCCAAAAAGCTTCCAGAATGATTCTGGCATCCTCCAAGAATTATCAGGCATGTGCCGAAACCAATTTGACTTAATGGTGTATCCCGAAACAACTTTTCGGTATCATCGAAACTTATCCGATGACCTCTCTCTGCGGTACGATTCCGCTGTCCGAAACTTTTCGGTGTCCGAAACTTTTTCGGTGATTTTCTCTCAGACTCCCTGTCTAGTATTCAGCAGATAGATGACCCTTAAGCGTGTGACCCTATAGGTTCGGTGAAGTATAGACATGACCTGGAACCCCTTCCGATCAATGATCAACATCGGAGCCGTGGACACCCATATTGACCCCTATACCCACACGAATGAATATTCGAGTGAACCTCCAGTTGCAGTGAGCTATTCCTGTTGCTTCGCGATATGTCACAAACACCCGAGGTGAGATTTATTGCATGCCCATGGACGAACAATTTGTCCACCATGCAAGTTACCTCGTTACCGGTTTTGTTCTCTTTTCTCGTTTCCATGTTCCGGCATCCCAGTGATCAAATCACACTGTGTCTGGCCAGACGATGATGGATACCGTAATACCGAGAGGGCCCGAGAATATCTCTCCATCGTCGGAGGAGCAAATCCCAATCTTGAGCTATCAAGTTACTTGACACACTTTTCCATGAACCCGTAAGCCGCCGTAATAGCCACCCATTTACGGATGACGTTTAACAAACCCCAAAGTTCATGAAGCAAGCATGAAGAAACTCGATACTCTCATGGTCTAAGGAATCATGCAAACGTTAACCATCTCTGTGTTATGTACCATTAACTTGTGACGAATGGATCTCTTAGCATAACATCATGCCGGGTCGATTCAACACAAATGTTCTCTTAACATTGTGCCCTCAAGGTTGCTGACATAGACATGCCCATGATCAGGAAAACGTAACCATCATGCAACACTTGAGCTAGTCTTAGAGGCCAGACTAGGAATACATTTTACCGTTTATTATTCCACACGTGCATATGAGTCTTCCTCCGAGCCTCGTGGTTATTGCAGACTTGAGAACCATAGCAGTTATAGCATGGAACATAAACATAATTATGAACTCGGAGATTAATAATATCATTTATTATTGCCTCTAGGGCATATCTCCTACAGCGCCTGCAGTTGGCTATGCTCCACTTTCTTAATCCTCTCCTGGCATTTGTAACCCCCTGTGTCCGGAAACCCAGCCTTCCACGGGACGGAGCCTGGCGTGCCTCGTGTCCGTCCAGGGTGCTCAGGATTTCCGAGGGCCATTGTGAGCTCGTCCTTCTCTCTGTCTGAAACGAATGTCCCTTGCTGCGCTGCCTCGATATACTCCTGAAGCCTCATGACGGGTATTCTCAGTTGCTCGTCCGTCCAAACGCACTTCCCTGTTACATGGTCCAAGGTTCCGCCAACCCCGAAGAACCAAGTCCGGCAACGGTCTGGCCAGTTCAATATCTCTGATTCGACCCCTTTATCAATCAGGTCATTCTCAGCCTTGTCCCACAAAGGTCGGGCTTTGAGGTAGCCACTTGACCCGTGGGATGGTGATGCTTCTTCTTCGCAGCATTTTTCTTGTTTGTCGCTGACATCTTCTTACTCTTGTCCGATGTCTTGTGGGCCACAAATGCGGGCCAGTGATCTCTGATCTTCTCATACTTTCCTCTGAATTCTGGTGTCTTTTCTTGGTCGATAAATGATGTTTTCAGCTCATTCTTCCACCTCCTGAATAGTTCTGCCATCTTCTTAAGATCATGAGACTTGATCAATTGCTCTTTAACTGGCTTCTCCGGATCCTCCTCTGGCGGTAGGGTGAAATTTGCCTTAAGTGTTTTCCAAAGATCTTCTTTCTGCATATCGGAGACATAAGACACCTCAGGGTCTTCATTCTTAGGCTTTAACCATTGGTAGATACTGATCGGGATCTTGTCCCTAACAAGAACCCTGCACTGAGCAACAAATGCATCATTTGTCCGGATGGGTTCAATTGGCTGGCCATCACGCGCGATTGCTGTGATCTCAAACCTTTCATCCGAGCGCAACATTTTCTTCGGGCCTCGTCTCCTTACCGAAGTTTTGCTCGATCCGGAGGGCTAGAAAAAAGAAGAAAGACGAGAGTTAATTAATATGTGTACATACGAAAACAATGAATGCATCAATTAGCTAGTCAGCACATGCTTAACTAATATATATACCTGGCCAGAATCGGTTCGGTCACCGGAGCCGTCATCACGGTCTTGGGTCACCGGAGCCATCATAATCATAGTCTTCTTCTTCACCCTGTCCTTCCAGACCATCGGTGTCGTTGAGATATGACAAGACGGCTTCACTTCCTTTTGCGATTATGTCCCCCAACATCGCTTCTGTTGCTTCGTCTCGAGGGTGCTCCATAGTTTCTGCAAATATTTACAACATGGCAATTATTATTCAAACATGACAGATGGATATATTAGTGGCAAACGTAGAACTAGCTAGCTAATCACAATAAGGAATCATATTAGTGGCCTCGACGCTGCTTCTCTAGGGTTTGGGGTGGCCTCGGCAACGCTTCAAGGGTTTGGGGTGGCCTCGACAACGCTTCAAGGGTTTGGGGTGGCCTCGACGACAACGCTCTTTTAACTTAGTAAATTTGGGTGGCCTCGAGAGAGTTTGTCGTGTAGGGGTGCGGCGGGAGGGGGTAGGAGACCGACATCTTTTTTTCTAGGGTTTGGGTGTCCTCAAGAGTTTTGGTCGAGCGAGAGGGCCGGGGGGGTGCTCCCATGGTATAAGTTATCACGGTCGAGAGGGGGTATATATATCGACCGCCCCTCATGTCGAAGTTATCCGGGAGGGGGTTATATCGACAACGACGACATACATACATGGGAAAATAATGTTATCGGGGAGGGGTATATCAACCCCCCCCCCTCGTGTTGAAGTTATCGGGAGGGGGTATATCGACAATGACATACCCTATAAAAAATAAGAAGACAAAAGAAGAAATAAAAAGAGGAGAAGAAGTAAGGAATAGAAGAGAAGATCGAAGAAAAAAAGAAGAAGAAAAAAGAGGAGAAGAAGAAAGGAATAGAGGAGAAGAAAAAACATAGAAAATATTCTATTTTCACTTCTTCTCCTCTATTCCTTCTTCTTCTCCTCTTTTTTTTCTTCTACTCCTCTATTCCTTCTTCTTCTCCTCTTTTTTTTTCTTCTTCTTCCTCTTCTTATTTTTTCCGACGTCCCCGCTCATGTAAATGCGGTGGAAACACTTTTTGAAAAGGCGGTGGTGGCCAAGCCGGGCGGTTTTCTTTTCCTTCTTCATTTTTTCCTTTGTTTTTTCTTATATGTTTGTTTTTGTTTTCACTCTACATTTTCGTACATATGAAAAAAATAAAGTTTCTATACAAAAGTGCACAATTTTTATGAACAAATTACAACATCTAAATTAACTACACATCTAAATAAATATAACTACACATCTGAAATTTTCCTAATCTTAAAACTAAACTAAACATAAACTAAAATAATCTTAAAAACATGTAAAAACATCTAAAAACATCTAAAAACATCTAAAAAACTAATATATAGTAGCACGGCGCAGGGGCGGATGGGCACGGCGCAGGGGCCGGCGCCGGCGCCGCCGGGGCAGGGCAGGGGCGTAGGGGCGCGGGACAGGGGAGGGGCGCGGGAGGAGGCTGGTGCTCACAGGGGGCGGCGAGGCACGGGGGGCGGCGCATCGGGGCCGGCAGGGGCGAGAGGGTCGACACCGTCGTCGGGGCAGAGGGCGTCGGCGGCGGCGACGTTGAGCAGCCTGACGGCGTCGGTGGCGGCGGCGACGGCGACGTCGAGCAGCCTGACGGCGTCGGTGGCGGTGGCGACGGCAACATGGAGCAGGGGCGTCGGACGGCGACGGCGAGGAGGAGCAGGGGCGTCGGGGGAGAAGAAGTGATGGATTTGGTCGAAACTGCTAAGTGTTTTCTTATATACCCAGGGCATTGGTACCGGTTCGTGGCACCAACCGGGACCAATGCCCCCCTTTAGTCCCGGTTGGTGCCACCAACCGAGACCAAAGGTCTCTTTTCAGCAACCCAAAGGGCGGGAAGCAGAGGCCTTTGGTCCCGGTTGGTGGCACCAACCGGGACTAAAGGGGGGCATTGGTACAGGTTCGTGGCCCGGTACCAATGCCCCCCTTTAGTCCCGGTTGGTGCCACCAACCGGGACCAAAGGCCTTGCGCTGGCGCGGTGCGGTGGGATGTTTAGTCCCACCTCACTAATTTGAGGAGCGGCCGCACCTGTTTATAAGCGCTGCCGCGCCATCTCCATTGAACTCCTCAGTACTGCGGGCCTATGGGCCAAATCTCACACCGCTATGCCTGTGGGCCTGCTGGGCCTTCTACGGGCCTGGATCCTGGCCCATGGATGGGTTTCTAGTCGTATTCAGGCCGTGGTGGCCTAGTAGGTTGCATTTTTTTCCCACTTTTTTTGTTTTCTTTTTTGCTTTATTTATTTTGTTTTCTTTCTACTTACAACAAAATACTTATTTATTTTATTTTATTTTGTTTATAATTACTTATTTATTTTATTTTATGATAATTGTTTTTGCTATTAAAGTTTCTAACAAAAAAAGTTCTATATGAATATTCTTTTTGCTTTTAATGATTTTGAACAGAAAATACTTTGATAATTTTAGTTTCATAAATTTTATTTATGTTATTAAAGTTTATTTTATTTTATTTTATTTTGTTTCTACTTATATATTTTATTAAAGTTTATATTATTTTATTTCAAATTACTTATTTATTTTATTTTATGATAATTCTTTTTGCTATTAAAGTTTGCAACAAAAAAGTTATTTATGAACTCTGAAACAAAGGGATTTCATACTGAAACTCGTCTGTTATAAAGGGATTTCATTTTTGTTATCAGGGTTTCATACGGAAACTGGTCTGTTGCAAAGGGATTTCATTTTTTTGAACTTATTTGAACTCCATAGTTTTTCTGTGTTTAAAATGCACCATTCAAAGCCACATCATCAATTTTCAACCCTTTCTGACTTCATTTGTTATTTTTCATGCATCTACTGCTTATTTTGAGCTATAAGACCATGAAATTGAAAAGCATTTGAAATGAACTCTGAAAAGGTTGAAAGTTGGCATGGTATCATCATTTCACCCACATAGCATGTGCAAGAAAGTAGAGAGGGTTACGACAAAAACTGGATGCACTTCATGTACAAAACGGACAATCTCTTTCAAAGTATTAGGATTTCATACGGAAACTCGTCTGTTACAAAGGGATTTCATTTTTTTAACTTATTTGAACTCCAAAGTTTTTCTGTGTTCAAAATGCACCATATATTCAAAGCCACATCATCAATTTTCAACCCTTTCTGACTTTATTTGTTATTTTTCATGCATCTACTGATTATTTTGAGCTATAAGACCATGAAATTGAAAAGCATTTGAAATGAACTCTGAAAATGTTGAAAGTTGGCATGGTATCATCATTTCACCCACATAGCATGTGCAAGAAAGTAGAGAGGGTTACGGCAAAAACTGGATGCACTTCGTGTCCAAAACGGACAATCTCTTTCGAAGTATCAGGGTTTCATACGGAAACTCGTCTATTACAAAGGGATTTCTTTTTTTATAATTTATTTGAACTCCATATTTTTTCTGTGTTCAAAATGCACCATATATTCAAAGCCGCATCATCAATTTTCAACCCTCTCATGAATAGATAAGTGACCAAATTAATAGAAGTTCATCATCACATTAAAACCAAATTACATACATAGTTCTCGTTGAACAACATATAGCTCTCCAGAGCATCTAACTAAACCATACATTGAAATTATGTAAAACATTTCGATACAACAAGAAATGCGATCATAATCGCAACCAAGGTAACAACTGATCCAACTGCATAATGATACCAAGCCTCGGTATGAATGGCATATTTTTTAATCTTTTTAATCTTCAACCGCATTGCATCCATCTTGATCTTGTGATCATCGACGACATCCGCAACATGCAACTCCAATATCATCTCCTCCTCCTCAATTTTTCTTATTTTTCCCTTCAAGTAATTGTTTTCTTCTTCAACTAAATTTAACCTCTCGACAATAAGGTCGGTTGAAATTTCCGGTTCAACCACCTCCTACATAAATAAAATCTATGTCGCGTTGGTCCGCATAATTGTCATAAACAATAAATGAACCAAATAGTTATCAAAAGATAATATATCCCACATCCGAATCACAGACAGGACGAGGGCCGACGGGGGCGGATACCAAAACCATCGCACTATATAATAACGAGAAATAATAAAAGTAAGAAAATTAGACAAGTATCTATCTTAAGTAAGAATTTTTTTTTCTTTCAGAAAGAAGATAAGAACAAGAGGCTCACCACGGTGGTGCCGGCGACGAGATCGGCGCGGGCGATCGACGGCGGTGAAGACGGGGACGGGACGTGACGGACCGCTAAATCTAGACAAATCTCGGGGAAAATGGAGCTCAGAGGTCGAGTTTCGAGAGGAGAAAGATTAACTAGCGTGGCTCGGACATTTCATCGAACACCTCATGTGCATAGGAGGTGAGCTAGAGCACCCAAATGCCCTCCCCTCGCCGGCTAGAAAAACAGAGCACTGTGGAGTGCTCTGCTGTGGCGATGGGGTATATATAGGCAACTCATTTGTCCCGGTTGGTGGTAGAAACCGGGACTAAAGCCTAGCATTCTGTCCCGGTTCAAGCCACGAACTGGGACCAATGCTTGTGGGCCCGGAGCGAGGACCATTGGTTCCGGTTCGTGCCTGAAATCGGGACAAATGGGTCCATACGAACCGGGACCAATACCCACGAGGCCCCAGCCGGCCCCCTGGGCTCACGAACCGGGACGAATTCCCCATGGGTCCCGGTTCGTGACTGAACCGGGACTAATGGGCTGGCCAGGCCCGAACGGAAGCCGTATTTTCTACTAGTGGTAGTGACGCCGTGTCGATGCAGTCGTGCCATCGTGGATTACGCGGTCGATGTCATCGTCGTGACGCGGTCATTATCGTCGTCGAGGTCGCGTCTTGCAGAAAGTCTGTCAGAGGATGCTAGGTGTCCATGTTGTGGACAAGGCAACGGCGGTGTGTTGACGAAGATGTTGATGAAGACCACGTTGATGAAGACCTTGGCGATGAAGTGTCAGCTATGACGTCACAGCGGCATGTCGACGATGTGTCGCTTGAAGGCGTCCCTTACGGCGACGAAGTGTCGATGCCATGTCATGTCGAAGAAGTATGTTGGCTCATAGCCTGGCGTAGTCGTACAACTTGATGTCGTTCGGCTCGATGCAGAGGCGTTGGTGTAGCCATGCATTAGAGATCGGCGGCGGCGCTCGATGCAGCCATGCAGAAGATGATGTAGCTCGGCTCCGGATGTGACGGCCGGTCTAGTCAGTACAGGCTTGAGGTAGACGGCAAGCCGGCGCGAGAAGGTCAATGGAGTCGGCTTGCTGAAGATCGCGTCGATGCGGGTGTCTCGAACGGGCTCCCCCGGTGTCCGGCGCCCCGAGACTGCTTGGTAAAGATGTCGACGTATGCATGTGCGCATGGCCTTGTTCCGCGTACGTGTAGTCGATGCGGCTGCTCGCGTTTGGTGATGGGTAACTCCGTGCTGAACTGCTTTTTTTTAACACACGCATACACTCATCTCGATGAACACACATATACACACCCTACCCCTACGAGCACCTCCGAAATACTGAGGCACACTCTCTCTAACCATCCAACCACAGGTTGGTTCGCGGTGCTGAACTGCTGATTCGAAGGAGTTGCTGGTTGCGCCGTCGGGAGATCCGCGTACGGTCTCGTACGCGATGAAATCGCCGCGGGATCTACGCCCTCCCGTGATCGGAGGTGCGTGCCCTACTGTCCTTCGTAGCTGCTCGCCACGATCGTTGTCTTCGCCGTGTAGACCGGTCGGATCAGTGTCCATGCGCCGGTACATGGCCGCGCGCGGCACCGCGCTGCACTCAACACTAAAGTCTTGTTGATTTTCATGAAGAAGATCGTATTTCTGTAGTCGTATTCCTGTAGTCGCCCGCTGCTTCGGAATCTGAGGGTCGTTGGATTTATTGGGTGGCTAATGAAAAACTAATCTAATGGAATTTCTAACTTTGAAGTATTCATCTAATCTAATCTATGGAACCAATCTGATCTTTGATCAATTGGGTGCCGCACCCCCGGGGAGAGGAGATTAATCTCCCCGAGGGCGGCGCGCCGCGGAAGAGGTGAAAGATTTTATGATCGGCGTCATGAGACTAACCGCTCTAATACCATGTAGTAAATTGTAGGATGATAATACTGTTGTGTTATTTTGATCCGACCCTCATAGGGGTATATATATAGTACATCGTGAGGTGAGAAACTTAGGGTACAAGACAAGACGTAATATGTTTAAATTAATTCTATCTTTATCTTTCCTTATCTCTAACTACACGTATGTATTTCTAACACAACAGAGGGCTCATGTATGCTTTATGCCAGATTCATCAACGATCTGCGGATGAGAAGAAAAGCCTTCATCAAAACTGTTGAATTAAATGGGATATTAACCTCTGATGAGACTGATAAACATCAGGCCTTCTGGACATACTTCAATGCCATCATGGGCACATATAAAAGCAGAGCAGCAGCAATCAACCTCAATAACATTAATCTTCCTGCGGTCAACTCCACTTACCTGGACGTCTAGTTTACTCAAGAATAGGTTATCCTGCAGTTACACCCGGAAAAAGCGCTTGGCCCTGGGCTTCTCTGCTAAATTCTACCAGACCATCTATGCAAGACCTCCATGCCACAACCAAGATTTTACAGTTATTCAGTGAGGCAACTGGACTCCATGTCAATTACAACAAAACCAAGATCCTGCCAATCAGATGTGACCAGCAGCTCATTCATACTTTGCAGCCGCACTTGCCTTGCTAGTCTCATGGCTTCCCCTGCCACTATCTGCTGGCATGCTACTTTCTATATTCAGACCAGAAAGTTGTAGTGTAGCTGGAGCTCCACGGTACCCTCTATCGTGGGCGTCTATTTGCATCGTGATTTGTGCTTCCTGTGACCACCTCCTGCCTGTGCAGCGTCATTAGTCAGATTTGACTGGAATTTTATGTCAGGTGCTACTGTTCAGCACTGTAGTCACGTGGGTTGGTTTTCAATGCTGACACATAGGTGAAGAAATGGGTGGAAAAAGAAAGAACCCACACATCTTTTCATTGTGTGTCAGTGAAAGAGGGGAGATGAGAGAGCATGTTTTCTGAGAAAAAGGTGATGTGAGAGAGGAGAGAGGTGCTATGAGAGAGAGAAAGAAGACCGAGAAAGAGGACTTCCGGACAGAGAGTGTTTTTTTTAAGAACGAGAGCATACAACAAACAGTTTTAGTGAGAGCGTGTTTTTTTGGAGAAAAAATGACGTGAAAGAGGAGAGAGGTGCTATGAGGGAGAGAGAGCAGAGAGAAAGAGCATGTTTTCCTGAGAGAGAGATAGCATAGAACATTTTCTCGCGGGAGAGAGGTTATGTGAGAGAGAGAAAGGAGCAGAGGTGCTTTGTGAGAGAAATGAGAAGAGAGAGAGAGGTGCCGTGCGTGAGTGAGAATAGGAGCAGAGAAAGCTGTCATTTAAGGGAGAGATAGTGCAGGGACAAACATCTGACCACTCTAGTAAACAGGGCACTGCTACTCCTCTGTTAATTACTAGCAAGCTCTGACGGACCAAGACATATGAGACAGCTCGGTCACATGCACCTGCCACATGCACACATCCAAATACACAGGAGCTCAGATTGGACGGCTATGATAGAAGGTATTGTGTAGCTTATCCTACAAAAAACCGCTCTCGTAGAAACATATAAGAAAGTACATAATATACCCTAAGCATTATTTGATTACTCTAAAATAATTATATTACAAATTTTTGCCTAGGGACCATGTAGTTTTGAGTACCAAAATGGCGCATTTAACTTCCACATTTATTGGCCATTTCTTTCTAGAAGAATTAAAGAAGTAGAAAGACTCCACCTTTCATGTCTATTTGTTCTTGTTAGATATATTGTACAACAAATCTTGTTTTTGTACAGATGGATTCACTCAACAGTCTGATCAAAGTTAGATACCAGGAGAAACATACAAGTACATGTATGTAATGAAATACCTGAGTGAAATTCCAAAAGGCCTTCAATAAGTAAAGCGAAAGAATTCAGCTAACTAAGTGAATAGTGCAAAGCAATAAATAATCATGAAACTAAGGTTGGTTCAATGCCCAGTAAATAACTTAACCCTAAAGAGCTAAATTGTTGGACACATTGTTCCTAAGTGAGAATATGCAAACTAAAAACAAAATGTAATTTCAAATCTAATCCACATTTGGACAACCAGCTCAGTAATATGTGCTTAATATGGCCTATGTTCACTATTTTAGGTGTATACTTATGAAAGCATTATGTCATCAGATTGTTTGTTGTGGACGTTCCTGATACAGGGGGAAGTGCTGCCGAATGATATGATGCCAATATTCAACCTACATCTAATTATATATGGGTTCAAGTACAAAAAAAAAACAGGAAGATAGACTCTGTTTTTATATAAAATTAGGATATATCTAATTTTTTAATATAGACTGTGCTTTTCATGATCTATTAGTTCTTGTTGCCATGTTGGGTATATCCTAGGTAATTGTATACCAAAATACTGTTTTTTGGAGAGAGGTATTCGTGTGGGTGATAGATTATAGATAATATTCGTTGGGTACATTCTCGAAAAAATGTGTGTATCTTTTTTCCATTTCTCCTGAAAATTAAGGCTGCACTTCTGTAACACATGTATTATTGGACAGAGGGAGTATTACTTCTAGTTGGTTTGGATCAATAACTCAGATTGGTGTGCTTCTATAATGCAGTAGTAATTGCCTGGCCATTCAGGCCATACCGCCCATGGACAGCGTGAGTCAATTAGTTGGGGGCAAAGCAATACCTTTTTTCAAGAACAGAAGGAGTAGAAAACACTGTGATAGTACATATTAAGCACACACAAATGAACTAGAAAAACTCCAGAGCTAATAAGATGAACACGTAAATAGATGATCAAATTGGCAGCTGGGACACTAAGCGTACAACACATACCTCTTGTTTCGGAGGAATTCTCTTATCTCACTTATGAGTTGTGTCTCGCTCCACGCTGACTCGTCCATGATGTTATTGTACTTTCCCTTGCCAAGTTCATGGAGCAAACTCTTGAAAAGCTTCTTCATGTCAGGATTAAGAGAGACGGAAACAAAAGCTCGACAATCGAAGTCCCCACGAAGCTTCTCATACACCACGTTAGCAATAGTTGTCTTCCCTAAGCCTCCAAAGCCAACAATAGAGACCAGCTTCAGTTGTTTCTTTATCATCTCGTCTCCCTCCATTAGCATACTGACTATGTCAAGGCTCCTCCCTTCGGTGCCAATAAGCTCTGTCACCTTTTTGAACAAAGCTAACTGGCGAAGGGTATCAGTACTTGTGCTGGTGGGCTTGGGCACAACACTGTCAACCTTGTACCTTTCACGCCGCTCACTGACCTCCTTGATGCGGCTCTTGATGTCTTTGATATCGATGCCTATGTTGTGTCGGATTTTGCCCTTTGTCAGCATGTCCATGCTTGTGTGGATGAAGCCCATAAAGCTGTGTGGCTTCTTTTGTTGCTGGCACTCAAGGTGCACCCGGAATCTATCGATGCCATCTTCGATCTCATAGGACAGGTCCCTGACATCCCTCGCCCAGAGCTTGACCTGGATGTCAGGTGGCTGATCTAAGGGTGCCCTGAGATCTTGATGAGTGTTGGAATTAACCACGCTGCCTAGTCTGTGTCCGGCTCGGACCAGAGCACATCACCGAATAGGTTTAGTATTAGTTAGCCTATGTGCTATATATATCCGTGTAAGCCTGCCCCTGTAAATTAACTCAGATCAAAGCAATAAAATCATAGGTGCGACACGCACCTATTAGCCATCAAACCTCGTGTTTTTGTGTGCGTCATCTCGTCGAGTTGTGCGATCCATCGAGCCGATGACTTGGTATTTCATACGTGCATGTACTAAGTCTACGTGAGAATCAATCGAGCTGCTTGCTGATTGAGAGCGTAACTAGTTTTGTACGTGTGTCTTCCGGCCGAACTTGTGTACTAGCGTGTCTCGCCGGAAAGTAATCGGCTGCAGCTAGTTTGTACGAGCGCTCCGTCGGAAAGTACTCGGCGGCTGCATCGTCAAGGTCGGACCTGGGCCGACAATGAGGGCAGCCTCCATGCTCTCCAGCTCTGCTTTGAGGAACTTGATCTCACCCCTGGTGCTCTTCTGCAGGTTGTACTCCTCCTTGAGCAGGTCGCCGAGCATGGGCAGGAGGGTGCTCATCGCCCCGGTCACGACCTCCATACTACTCGCCTTGCCGGATCGAAAGAGCTTTCTGATATTTTGCTAGATGATCAACTGGGTGCTGCAATGTGATTGCTACCTCTGGCTCCCAGCTTCTTCCTCAATGTCGTTTTCTCTGTTTCAAAAATAAATAAATTGTGGTTTATAAAATAAGAAGGTTGCAAACCAGATTTTGAAGATTTCAATCCCCAACACAGTTTTCAGCATGGAGAAGTGTAAATTTCATCCATAAAATGTTTTCGCAAGTTTGAATCAACTAGATCTGAACAAGTATGAACCTAGCTCATCAAATATTTTGACTAAACTCTACGTGTCAAATCGAGTAATGCCAAATTTGGACTACTGTGTGTATTTATATCCGTGTGCATGAGGAAAAGAAATGAAAAAAAAATAGCACAAAGAAAGAGTCTAACTGAAGCTAGCAATCCATGAGTGAAAGTCAGTGTTAGTTCCCGATCTGCCCTGTGTCTGGTCATGGCAAGATCTCCAATAAATCAGCTCGCAGAAGGAAGAAAAGAAACTTTGAACATGATTTTTGTTGTGTGGAAAATATGAAAGACCCAGATCTAGGCCACCTCCACGGCCATTTCCGTGCCTAGTGGAGGCTACCGCTGCTGGTGGAGGAGCACGAAGGATAGAGGATGCGCCCGGCAGCGTGGGAGACAGCACCTCCTACCTCGTGGCGGCGGCCGGCGCGAGCGCGGCGGGGAGAGCAAGCTAATGCGCGAGCCCACGGACAGCGTACGCTGCTGGTGCGTGAGCGCGGCAGCCGGAGCTCGTCGATGAATCCGAGCGTGGAAACAGCAGCCTAATGCACGAGCCCACGGACAGTGCGCGCTGCCGGTGCCAAATTAACACTGAAGAAGATCTTTCCAAGCAAATGTTGGTAATTGTAGAAGGTTATGCAACTCATGATGTATTGATCGGGTGCAATATGCACGTATATATAAGTACAAAGGGTAGCCACGTCCTCAACTATACATGAAAGGAGGAGGGCTTGTTGTACAAGAAATACACATATGTATCTACATCTCAACACCCCCCCGCAGTCGAAGCGGCACCATGGTCAACGCAAAGACTGGACCGGAACTCCTCAAAAGACGCGGTAGACAAGCCCTTTGTCATGATGTCAGCAAATTGTTGAGACGTAAGGACATGCAGCACGCGTACATGACCAAGAGCTACCTGTTCGCGAACAAAATGGATATCAATCTCAATGTGCTTGGCGCGTCGATGATGAACCGGGTTGGCAGAGAGGTAGACTGAAAAAACATTGTCACAGTAGACAATCGTGGCCTTGTCAACCGGAGACAAGAGCTCATGCAGAAGCTGACGAAGCCAGGAACACTCGGCGACGACGTTGGCAACGGCGCGGTACTCCGCTTCAGCACTGGAGCGGGAGACAACGGGCTGCCGCTTGGACGACCAGGAGATAAGTGATGGTCCAAGATAGACGCAATAACCAGAGGTCGAGCGGCGCGTGTCAGGGCAGCGGGCCCAATCGGCGTCAGAATAAGCCGTCAGATCCATAGATGATGAAGCCTGAAGTGACAGCCCAAGATCCAAGGTGCCATGGATATAGCGCAGAATGCGCTTGACTGCGGTCCAGTGAGCATCACGGGGAGCATGCATATGAAGGCACACCTGCTGAACAGCGTACTGGAGCTCCGGACGAGTAAGAGTGAGGTACTGAAGAGCACCAACAATCGACCTGTAGAATGGAGCATCTGAAGCAGGAGAACCATCTGTGGCAGAGAGCTTGGCCTTCGTATCGACAGGTGTGGCAGCCGGTTTGCAATTAAGCATCCCGGCACGGTCCAGAAGCTCATGAGCATACTTCCGCTGATGAAGAAAGAAGCCATCTGCTCGACGAATAACCTCGATCCCGAGGAAATAGTGCTGAGGACCTAAGTCCTTCATGGCAAACTCAGCACGAAGACGATCCGTGAGCTGTCGAAGAAGAGCAGTCGAGCATGCTGTCAAGATGATGTCGTCGACATAAAGCAGCAGAAAAGCAGTAGCATCACCCTGGTGGTAGACAAATAGTGAAGCATCAGAGCGAGTGGAGCGGAAGCCAAGCTGAGTAAGAAATGCTGCGATGCGCTGGTACCACGCGCGAGGAGCTTGCTTGAGCCCGTACAGAGATCGAGAAAGCAAGCACACATGATCCGGAGAAGACTCATCCACGAACCCAGTCGGCTGCTGACAGAACACCTGTTCCTCAAGATGCCCATGAAGAAAAGCATCCGAAACATCCATCTGGTGCACAGGCCAGGAGCAAGAGACCGCTAGCTGAAGGACAGTTCGAATCGTCCCGGGTTTGACAACCGGGGCGAAAGTGTCTGTGAAGTCAACGCCTGCTCGTTGACGAAAACCCCGAACGACCCAACGGGCCTTGTGTCGGTGAAGAGTACCATCCGGATGAAACTTGTGCTTGAACACCCACTTCCCGGTGATGATGTTGGCCCGAGGGGGACGGGGAACGAGCTGCCAAGTGTGATTGCGTTGCAATGCGTCAAATTCCTCCTTCATCGCGGCGAACCACATGGGATCACGAAGCGCGGAACGGGCGGAGGTTGGCAGGGGTGACGGTGACGAGGAAAACGTCGAAGCCACGTAGGTGTACTCATCCGGAGGGTAGCGAGTGCTCGGCCGATGGACACCCAGGGGCGACCGAGTGACAGGGCCAGCGGGTGGTGGCACAACAGCAGACACCGGGGCCGGCACCAAACCCGGCGGTGAAGAAGCCGGTGACACGCCCGACTGCGAAGAAGTCGGGGAAGAAGCGGGCGATCCCGGCGGGCGAGCTGGCACAACAGCCGGCAAGACCGGCGAGGCTGGCGCTGAAGCCCGCGAAGAAGAGGCCGGAGAGGCCGGTTCAGAAACCGGCGCGGCGCCCGGCGATGAAGCAGCTGGAGAGGCCGGCGCAGAGGCCGGCGCGGGGCCCGGCGATGAAGCAGCCGGGGAGGCCTGCGTGGAGGCCGACGTGGAGGCCGGCTCGGAGGTCGGTGAGCCTGGCGAAGCAGCGGGCAGGAGCCGGGGTGCCGTGCGTCCAGGGGGCGCCCTACGCCGTGGGGCAAAGCCAGGGCGGACAGGGTCCGCCAAAGAGGGGCCGGGCGCCGATGAAGAAGCCGCCTGCTGTTCCTGTTTAAAAGGAAAACACAACTCGTCGAAATAAACATGTCGGGATGTGATGACACGGTGGGAAACCGGATCATAGCATCTATAGCCCTTGGTGTTAGCCGGGTAACCGAGGAAGACACACAGAAGGGAACGAGGGGCAAGTTTATGAGGAGAGGTGGCGGCAATACTAGGATAACAAAGACAACCGAAAATACGAAGGCCGTCGTATGAAGGAGGAGACCCGAAGAGGAGGTGGTGAGGTGTAAAGTTCCACCGGGTGCGACAGGGACGAAGGTTAATGAGTAGGGTGGCAGTAGCGAGAGCGTCGGGCCAGAAGCGAGGTGGCATGTATGCGTGGAAGAGGAGGGTACGGACGCAATCGTTAAGAGTGCGAAGAATGCGTTCCGCCCGACCATTCTGCTAGGAAGTATATGGACAGGTAAGACGAAAAACAGTGCCATGTGTGGAGAGAAGATTGCGGATGGTGGTGTTGTCGAATTCTTTCCCGTTGTCAGTTTGCAAAGCTAGAATGGGACGACCAAATTGCGTAGACACGTAAGAGTAGAAGGCCGTAAGAGTGGCAGCAACTTCGGACTTCTTACGTAATGGAAAGGTCCACACAAAGTGAGAGTAGTCATCCAAAATAACAAGATAATATGAGAATCCAGTATTACTAGCAACAGGAGAGGTCCAGACATCACTATGGATTAACTCAAAAGGTAACGACGCAACCATGGATGAAGCACTAAAGGGAAGGCGGACATGTTTGCCCAGACGGCATACGTGACAAGAGTGCGCATCCGTTTTATTACATGTAAAAGAAAAATCCCTAATAATTTGACGAAGAGCAGTGGAGCTAGGATGACCGAGACGGGCGTGCCAAAGATCAACGCCGGCGGAGAGTGCAACTGGTCCAGCATGTGAAGATGATGGAGGCTGGACGGAGTATGTATCGCCGGGACTGTCACAGCGGTGAAGAACCATCCGGGTGAGGGCGTCCTTAACAGAAAAACCAACTTCGTCAAATTCCACAGTTACAGAGTTATCTCGAGAAAGTTTACGAACACAGACTAAATTTTGAATGAGTTCAGGAGACACAAGAACATTATTGAGATAAAGTGGTCTAGAGTTCGAAGGAAAATTGGTAGAACCAATATGAGTGATGGGGAGACCAGCACCATTACCGACAATGATACGAGAAGAAGTGTGAATAGGAGACGCAGAAGAGAGGTTACCCGGGTAAGCGGCCATGTTCGAAGATGCAGCGGTGTCCATAAACCAATCGCCACCGCCGGAATAAGCCCTGACCGGAGGCTGCTGATGAAGAGCAACAAGTAGGGCCGGATCATAAGAGACCGGCGCGGGATAGCCGGAGGAGCCAGTCACGCTTGTGTTGGTGGTTGGCCCGCCATAGCCAACCGGAGCAGGAGAGTAGTAGGCCGGTGGAGCGACCGGACCGGGTTGCGGACCGGCGAAGAATGCCTGATGGCTGGAGGGACCGGGCCCAAGGAGGCTCGGAGCGGGTGGGCGGGGCACGGGCATGGTGTAGGCGTGCACAAACCCTGTCCAGGGGTTGTGGCCACCCCCCCAAGGCGGCGTCGGCTGCTGCTGGACAGGCCCGGGGCGCGGCTGTTGCTGCTGCGTCTGGCCTTTGCCGCGGCCGCGGCACCTCTGGCGCTGCTGCTGCTGCTGCTGGGGCTGCTGCTGCGGCGGTTGTTGGGGAAGAGCCGCAGGAGGAGCCGGTGGCCGCTGCTGGTAGGAGGCGCCGTAGGCGCCTTGCGGCGCGGAAGGCGCCGGTGGCCGGGGCGCCTGGTACGGCGCTGGGAAGCCGGGAGGCGCGCGTGAGGGCGCGGGGCCACCGCGCGAGTAGCCAGCGGCGAAGGCGGTATGAACGGCATGGGAGCGAAGATGCTTCAACCGGCGTTCTTCGAGACGAAGATAAGCCACCGCCCGCTCGTAGGTGGGGTTCGCCATGAGGGTGAGGTTGGAGGCGGCGTTGCCGAGATCCTCATTGAGGCCGGCGGTGAGGCTGGAGAGGAGCAACTCGTCGCCCACCTTGAAGTCGATGTCATTGAGCTCGTCGGAGAGGGTCTTGAGACGCATGCAGAAGGCGTCGACGGAGGAGTCGTTTTGATGGCACCCGAAGAACTCCTGCTGCAGGAAGACGATCCGTTGGAGCTTGTTGTCGGTGAAGAGGCCGACGATCTTGTTCCACACCGTGCATGCATCATCCTTGTCGCGAACGACGGTGTGGAAGATGTCCTTGGACACGGTGAGGAAGAGCCACCTGATGATGGTGGCGTCGATCGCTAGCCAGTCGGCGTCACGGTTCAGGACGAAGAGGTTGGCTGTGCCGTCGATGTGGTCCTGCAGGTTATACTCACGAAAGAGGAGATTGAAGTATGTCTTCCAAGCATAAAAATTCTCCTCGTTGTGGGAGAGGATGACCGGAACGCGACGTTCGATGGGAACATCACGGATGTAGGCAGGATCGGAAGAGTGGCGGCGGTGGAGCCGGCGGAAGAGTCGAAGGGATTCGGCGGCTTCACGACCGGATGAGTAGAGGCGGCGGACCGGTCGGAGAGGTTGGATCCCGACATGGCAGGAGCTAGGGTTAGGGGCGGCCGGGGCGGGTTAGGGTTTGTAGTGGCTAGGGGTGGGAGAGGCGCGAGGTGATCGCGGGGGCGGGAGCGGAAGCAGTGGGGAAGGTGGCACGGCGGCGGCGAGTAGTCGGCGGCACGGGCGTGCGAGGGAACTAGCGGCGACGGCTGGGAAGCGACGGCGACGCGGCTAGGGTAGAGAATTGGAGGAAGGCTGATACCATGTAGAAGGTTATGCAACTCACGATGTATTGATCGGGTGCAATATGCACGTATATATAAGTACAAAGGGTAGCCACGTCCTCAACTATACATGGAAGAAGGAGGGCTTGTTGTACAAGAAATACACATATGTATCTACATCTCAACAGTAATAATACCTGTATGTCGAGGCGAGAGGTTGAGATGATTTCTTCGACACATCACTTCTTAAGGTGATGGGAGAAGACCGGATAGGAGACTTTCATTTCCAGAGGCGCGGTGAGATCTATAGGGGATCCTGCCATAGGAAGGAGACAGATGATGGGAGACTTATATTAAAAGAAGCGGGCAACCACTTGGACAACCTAGTCACATGTTAGGAGTTACAAGTAGAGTTCATCAGGGAGGAACTAGCTGATCAGATGGAGTCCGAGGCAACCACAGTGAAGATGGTGATAGACGTTGTCCTCAAAACATTTTAGGTATTTTCCGGGACGCAAATATATGGATATTTGGTGACATTCCCATTTAATTAGCTGCTGAAGACATTTATTCTTTTTTTTGCGGGTACTGAAGACATCGTATCGTATATATTTACTAATTGGAAGCACTAATCAAGCCTCCACGTTAATCCTCAGAAAACACACGAAATTAACCTTTAGATCTTAAGTCCACGGTTCAGATCAAATAAGTAATCACGATGAGAGACCTAGAGGTGTACGTTCTGTTTTCTCTAGAAAAAAAGAATAACATACGCTGGAGGATGAAAAAGAGACCTTGAGGCATACGCTATGTTTTCTCTATAAAACAAGGAAAGAATCCCATGAACGCTGGAGGATAAAAAAAGTGCCAGAAAACAAACTCTTTCTTTAATTATCAATCCCGTAATTTTCTCAGGGAGATATCCCCATGGCCGCTCCCTCGATGACCTCCACATGCCAAACCACCCAGGCGCTGCCTCCAGTCGCTGTTCGTTCGAACACGCATATGCGTTGCTGCCCCTGAATTGATCCTGACATAGAGGTTCAGCTGCGTGACCTGGGGATCTCTCGCCAATTAGCGAAGGCTGACGAGTTTGTCAACGACAACGTGATAGCGAAGGAGAATATGGGGCTCCGCCCGAGGCAGGTGCAAGAGGATCAGCAACCCCTCGGCCATAGAACCAGCCGTGCTTCGTGCTGAAGCCTGTTCGTAGAGAGGTCGTTGAGATGATGTAAAAGCAGGGACGGAAGATCACTAGATTGCTGCCAGATGGAGCAGGGCTCACGGGTAGAAAATGGACCTTTATTCTCGGTTTGCAAAGGCCTTTAGTCCCGGCTGTGCAACCGGGACTAAATATGCGTAACTAAAGACCCCCCTTTAGTCGCGCCTCTTACGAACCGCGACTAAAGGCTTTAGTCCCGGTTCTCGTGGCTAACCGGGACTAAAGGCCCGTCCACCTGGGCGCCAGGGGTCCGTCGGGGCGGAGGACCTTTAGTCCCGGTTCTCGTGGCTAACCGGGACTAAAGGCCTCCTCCGCAGGTTTAGGGTTTTAGCTCCCCCTAAACCTGGTTTTTTTGCGAATTTTTTAAATTTTTTTATTTTCAAATTTCTGAATTATTTTAACCTCTAATCTCTAATCACCACCCCTCATCACTGCTCAATTTATCCTGTAATCTCTAATCACCCCTCATCATTCCAAATCTTCTAACTTCCCGGACGGTCACCCATCCTCTCACTACTCCAGCCTGAGCACGCTTAACTTCCGGGTTCTATTCTCCCTCGTTTCAAGTCTGCACTTGTTGTTTTCCTGACAATAGTAGGATGTCAATTCTATTAACCCTCAGGAATTTAGCTTGAGCATGAAGTGACAATTTCACTGTTTGAGTTTGAAACTATTGTATTAAAAAACAATAATTATTTAGTAACACTAATATTTCTGGAATAATTAGTTTGACCATTGTTTGACCACTGTTTGACCACAGTTTGACCAGATTTGACCAAAATTTAAAAAAAACTGAAATAATTATTTAGTAACATTAATATTGTAGAATAATTAGTTTGACCATTGTTTGACCACAGTTTGACCATAATTTGAATTTTTTTTAATTTTTTTGCCTCTCCAGATCTTAAAAGACCCGTATCTTTTTTTTGTTAGGTTTTTGAGGATTTTGAAAATGTTTATTCGGATGTAACTTTTCGAGTAGATGATTTTTCATATGAAAAACTTTTTCATCCGAGTTCGTATGCAAAAGTTATGCCCATTTTAAGAAATTCCAGAGAGATTTTACAAATAAAGTCGAAATTCATATTTGTTTATTTTCCCAACAACTAGACCACATATCACATGAGAAACTTATTTTATTTTATTTTTTGACATTTTCATCATTTTCTTTTGGTTTTCCTAAAACTGAAAAGGCGGTCCACCGGGGGGGGGGGGGGGGGTAGAGTTTGATGGGCCCTTTAGTACCGGTTGGTCTGGCCAACCGCGACTAAAGGACTAACCTTTAGTCCCGGTTGGTCTGGCCAACCGCGACTAAAGGCCTTCGGGCCAGCCTGAGGACCTTTAGTCCCGGTTGGCCAGGCCAACCGGCACTAAAGCCCCTCCCGTCCGCCAGCTGTCGACCGAGCGCGCTGGGCCCAGATAGTTGGTCGCGGGTCTCCTCCCGAACCGCGACTAAAGACCCCTTTGGTCGCGGTTCGATTATTTTGGGGACTAATGGGGGCGTATGGAAGCCTCATTTTCTACTAGTGGCCTGAAGACAGACAATATGTACACGCTACCGGCACACATCATGGCTGATTCAATCCTCCAGTAAGTGTTACTCCCTGATGCCAAGCAGCTTCTGCCACAGCGTGAGCTTTCATGCCATCACACAAGCGAGAATGTGGAGGTCATATCATCTCACATAAGTTCTATGTACCGTGTGTAAGTTATTCTTTTTTACACACCATGTAAAAATAATATCTTATTTACAGGACTATACTAACAATAATAGGCCAGTATAATTAAGAGATATATGTTATGGCGTCAGCTGGATCCTTCTGTTTCAAAGAAAATGGATGTCTATTTGAGATTTTTTTTCTTTGTGTGGCTATGGTGAGGTAAGAAAATATGAGGAAATCAACAATTACTTACAAGTAAGATTATATAAGCCTAGGTGCTTCGTTTTTGCCTACAAACATGCATGTGGCTCCTGAAAATGTTGGATTATTTATACTTCTCAGTTAATGAACATAACAAATCCTTGCACTTGATCAATGAACTTGAGAATGTATACAGGTTCACATTCCACTTCTCCCTCTTTTAATTCTAAGTGGCTTTGCTGTGATATTTATAGGTTTGGCCTGACAATCTTCGTAAATAGCTTAGTTTAATTACCACCTCTTGCTTCGTGGGGAACATGATATGCCTATATCAGTAGAAACAAATATCTGGAATCGACATTGACATGAATTCTATCAATCAAAGTTAGATATTATATGACTTTACTATAATTAAATAGTTAAATTTTTGGTGATATTTGAAGTCTAACTTCTACGAGGAAACATCCATGGAGATTCGGAGACATAAACAATATCAAAATATAATTGAAAAACACGCACAATGTTTTAGGTCTACAAAGTGTATTTACATTAATGCTAAAAAAGTAGAGCAATATCTAGCCCGTGCCGGTGCACGGGTTGATGACTAGTTTATTCTAATCATGGAGAAATTGTTCACTCAGCAATCGATGTGCTCCCTCGTCCCCCGAGCCGCTCCCGCGAGCGTCCTCGGGGAAAACCCTAGCGCGCCGCCCCTCGTCCTCCCTCGTCGATCTCTCCCCCCGCCGCCACCGCGCAGCGCCGCCGGGCAAAGTCCGGCCGACGTTGGTGGCGGCGGGGATCTTGCCCCTCTCCTCGCGGTTGGCGTTCGGCGCGGGACGGCGCGGCGCGAGACGGCGCTGGGCTGGGCGGGGCCCAGCGGCGCGGAGGAGGGCGTGCTGGGTGTCGGCGCCCCTGTCTGGCAGCGGTGCAGCTGCGGCTTGGGGCCCCTCCGACGCGCGGCGGCTGCGGCTTCTCTGGCGGCGGCGCGAGTTATCCCGGCGGCGGCTTGGGGGCGTGGCGCGGCGAAGCTCCGGCGATGATTCGGTCATACGGCGGGCTGGAGGGCCGGGCACCGTCCAGTGGTGCTGCCTTCGTCGGGGCTTGTCGGCCTCTAGGCACCATGGGGGTGCCGGCGGCGACGCGTGCCCGACGTGGTGATGCTGGTGGACGTGGTGGTCATCTTCTCCAGAGATGGCCGGCCAGAGGCTTGGTGATCGGATCTCGAGATCCATCATCTTGTCTCGGTTGCGAGTAGGGGAGACATGGTTGCCGATGAAAACCGAGCCGACGGCAGGCGATGGCGGCGTTCTCGCCGTTACCTTGATGGAGGCATCGTCGTGTAACTACAGTCGACCCACTCGTGCTGCTCCGGGGGAAACCCTAGGATCTGGTGTTCCAGATCGGACGATGGCGGCACTGCGGTGTCGTTTCTCTCTTGGGAGCATCGTTTGCGGAGCAGCGCTGGAAGTCAGAGGCAGGAGGTGGAGCGGCTTCGTCTTGCACGGAGATTCGGTGGTGATGTCAAGTCATGCCTCACCTACAGGTGCTACGCTTTGTCATGCCTGGTCGGCAGGTGCTACGCACGACAGATCTTTCAAGGACTTCAAGCTGTGTCGGCTGGTGATACCTGGTAGCATGACGCTGAGGTGTATCAGTGGCGACTGCGACGTGCTCAGCTATTTGCACGCAGGGAGGAGGTGCTGTTTGGCCCCGTGGTGGCGTCGACGATAGCTAGACTGAGTAAGGTTGATGCATCAGTACAGTTCTGAAGATGGAGTGGTGGCAGTTGGCGGCGGCGGCCTCTGAGAGCATGCCGGACCAGTGTGTGCCCCAGACCCGGCAAGAGGCTAGGTTGGGGTCTCAGGTCTTAGATGTTAGGCTTGGCTGCGACGTCTGTTTGGTATTAGGCCCAGGCTATCTGCGCCCCTTCATCAATTGGATAGGTATAGCGACAGTTTGTTGTTTAGACGGCGGCTTTAGTCTTATTTTTGTATGACTTTTTAAGGTCTTGTGAGAATAATTAATAAAGTGGCCGTATGCATCGCCCAGATGCAGAGGCCGGGGATCATCCTCCTTTTCTTAAAAAAAAAAAGCAATCGATGTGCTTGGTGTGCGTGGTTAAGAAAATCACGCATGGAATCACTCAATGATGTCGACACAAGGACAACTGATCACCAGTTAATTAATTACGTATCACATGCTGCGGCAGGTCTATTGTTTTCACAGATACCAAGTACCACCCACTTGGCGCAAAAGTACCACCCACTCTAAGCATAATTTGGGAACCAAATGAGAGACGTTGCACCTGATTACTACGCTAATAAACTAGAGAGAGAAACTTGTGGCATTTGTGGAGATGTCGACATCCATAGGCACATGGCTAAGCATCGTTTTACGATGTGGATCCAAGATTAGTACAGTACTACTAATATATGTAGTACATGTATAAGAGAACTCATAGTCTGACCAAAATGATGGGAGAAATTGGAACGATATAGCATCCAACGATGGAACATGAAAACGCTCGAGGGAAAAGAATACTTCAGCGCTGTTATATGTTGTACTTATATACGTTTGAATGGAAAAGACCTTACATCACACATGATTTATTGACCAATCTGGTGCATCTGTGAGGTGTGGTGAGTTACTTTGTTGACTATTTTTTTACTTTTTTTGCAGTAGCAGAGAGAACAACGATAGTTTTGGACATGGGCATGGGCAGCCAACACTCGTGACAAGTGACATGGTGTTCGCACATCATCATCGTGCTTGGCATTTCATCGAACAGCTCAGGTGCAAAGGCCGGAACTAAAGGTCTCAGCGGCAGGGCAGTGAAGGAAGACCATGGTCCAAGTTGTAGTGAGGAACCTGATTTGCAGGTCTCAGGAAGGAGCTCCCTCGGCAAAGACAGCGGCGGGGCCGGTGCAGGGTGCAGAGACTCTACAGTATCAGCATTTGTTTTACAACTCCTTGATATGTGCTCACTGGCCAGTTGTTAATTCTCTCTCTCCATCCATTCAACCACCCAAAAGAAAATATTTCTTTTCTTAAAAGGAAAAAAGGAATAGCAACGCCGCATCTCGCGAAGAAATCGCTCAAAAATACTAGAATGCCACAACCATCTGCTCTACCTATGCTTGTTGGCACCATCACAAGTCACGCCTTGGCACACAAATTTCTAAACCAATTTGCACAAATCCATCAAGATAAACCTCGTTAGCAGACTGAGGATCCATATATACCGTTATAGATAGAACATCAAGTTGCAGAAGCATCTAGAACATACATTAGTGATAGGCGAGACGAGAGTAGACCAACAAAGAATTCCATCACACTACGCTATGATGGTTAACCAATATAACTTAACCCCTTTTATCCCAAAAACTTTTACCAGGATTCAGTCCACACTGTTCTATTTTGATCTATTACCAGCAGTCAGGAGTCAATTTTCTAAAAAGAAAGAAGATACAGGAGTAAATAATCAGGGTGCGGGACAGAGCCAATGTGTTGGTCGCCATTTTATGCTGATGATATTGCGGTGGATTTGCTAACTTTTGGCTTGCGCCTGGTATATTGCTGTGTAACTAGACGTATACCATTTCCAACAACTCTAGCCGTCCTCAGTGATTTTGCTCCTTGAAAAATATATGATTTGTCACCGTGAATGTCGGTTGAGAACTTGAGACATACTCTAATTCTACCCTGCCAGGGTTCGATGCGGTGTTGCAGTTTTAGCACCGATGGTCTCAAATCAGCAACAGTCAGACGGTAGTCACTAATGGGGATCCCCAGGTAGGTAGTGGGGAAGGAACCCAATGGGCAATTAAGCCAGTTGGCAATACTCTGAGCCTCCTCAGGCGAGTAACCTAACACCATAACGTGCCTCTTGTCGAAGTTAATCTTGAGACCCGACAGTTGCTGGAAGTAGAGGAGGAGGAACTTGAGGTTCATGATGTGTTCGCGGAGCCTTCTACCATAATAATGGTCTCATCAGCGTATTCCCCATATCCACCGGCCAGGTGGGGGCTGATTCCCCAAATTTGGCCAGCAGCCTTTGCCTCGTCAAGGATGGCCGCGAGTGCATCCACCACCATGTTGAACAGGAAAGGTGAGAACGGGTCGCCCTGCCTGACCCCACATAAGGTGAGGAAATAAGGGCTAATCTCCCCGTTGATGTTGATGGCGGTTTGACCTAAGGAGACCATCTGCATAACCCTCGTGACCCAGTGGTCATCGAAGCCTTTCCTGATCAACACTTCCCGAAGGGAAGGCCAACTAACGGTGTCGTACGCCTTATGGTAGTCTATCTTCAGGAAGACGGCCTTAAGGTGTTTGGCACGGGCCTGATGGAGTACCTCATGAAAGACAAGGACTCCGTCGAGGATGCACCTGCCCTGGATGAAGGCCGACTGATCCGGGTGGGTGATGCGGTTGGCCAAAGGGGTCACCCTATTGGCGTACCCCTTTGCCAAGATGCGGAAAATCACATTGATCACCGTGATCGGATGAAATTGACGAATATCCGTTGCGCCAGGGACCTTGGGGATGAGAGTAATGACCCCATAGTTGAGGCGGCGAAGGTCGCACGTGCCTCGAAAGAATTCCTGGAAGAGGGCCATCACCTCAGTTTTGATCACACCCCAAAAAGTCTGGAAGAACTTCACCGAAAGGCCATCCGGCCCCGGCACGGAGTTTGGGTTCATACCCTTAATGGCCAACCAAACCTCCTGCTCAGAGAATGGGGCCGTGAGGCCAGCGTTCTCCTCCGCCGTGGCGCATTGATCGGCCGGCCAGAAGCTAGCAGCTAGTGCTAGGCCTTCCCGAGGGGAGGCAGCGAAGAGGGCTTTGTAAAAGCCGTCCACATGAGACCGGATGTCGGCAGGTAGCTGGATAAGGGTATCGCCCTCCCACAATAGCAGGATTGTGTTGCGGATGTCGGCAGACCGTTGATGATGGCCTGAAAGTAGGCGGTGTTGGTGTCCCCTATAGCAGGATTTTGGTCCTTGAAAAATTTATGATTTGTGTAGGTCACCGTGAAAGCTTTGACCCCCACTCATTGTTGGTTGAGACATACTCCAATTCTCCGCTTAGCTTAACTAGCTGGTATATACACATTAGGAAGTTTGCCACAAACATCATGACTGGACTGATGCAGGCATTACCAAGTTAATTATGTGCAATATGGTGTACTTACTAGCATACATTACTCTATCCTAGGTAGGATGGTTAATTAACCAAAAAAATAGGGCACACCGTCTCAGAGAGCATATGCAGTGCACTCTCATTAACCATGGAGCGGTATCAGGACTCAGGACTCCAAAAATTAGAGGAGACTGAGAGTCGCCGCAAGTTCTTCAAATCATCATGTATCGAATAAAAACATCTACTAGAAAACACAAAGTATTTGTCTATCCATGTTGTGATGGATGACGCGTTGGGTTATTACCAATTAAATGATGGCCACTATATGATTGTTTGACTAGGTCTCCACAAAGGTGGAAGGTCCCATGTACACACACACAGAGGAGTACTGTGTTTGTTATATACTCCGGGAGTATACGAGTGCCTATCCCGGATTATACCCACTTCTTCAGCATGATGGTCACACTTCATGGTCTCAGTGGATACCCAGTCTATATTGTGTTCATGATGAGGCAAAGGCTGCTGGCCATATCCACCTTCCCGAGAGTCAACGAGAAATACAGATGGTTGGCGGCCTCGGTCACCATTGTCCTCCTCTTCGTGCTGAAGGATGTGATGTGGCTTGCTCTGATCTTGGGATTCACCTCCACCTTGCCTTCCAGTGTTTCCGACATGATGGCCACACTTCTTGGCCACCATATATCTATATGGTGTGCATGATGGGGGCGTCACTTCTGGTGCTTATCATGGGCCTCTTCGTCTCCAAGGCGACACTGGTGTCGCACTCACAGAACGAGTGTCCCAATTGGTCATTCATCATAACCATTGGCCTCGACTTGATGGTGATGGACATGTGCATGAAGCAATATAGTGTCCCCGACACAATGGCCACATTTCTTGGCCTTGCTGGTAACCTTATTAGCATGATGGCCACACTACCACTTGAACTTCTGGCGCTGCCCTTTCTGGTGGCAATGTCGTTTCTGCTGCTCCCGGGCATAAGTGTTGTCGCAATATTGCTTCTGCCAGCCACACACAATTACCCCAAGTTGATGTTTGTTTGCATCCATTTATTTATCCAAGCTCCTTCCTTTTCTTATTTACACTTGTATATTAAATTTGTTTTTTTAGAGAACGAACTGCTGGGTGGACGGTAGGTTCATGTTCGTCTGAGTATATTTATTTTTCTGAGGATGTGGTATAGTATGGTTTCTGTTTTTTGGCTCAGTGCTGGTGGTTATATTTCTTCCAAATAATACAAATAATTACAATAGAAAGCAAACTTAAACTATATAGTACTACAAGAAGCAAGCCAGCCAGCCTTTTACAACAACCCACTCTCCGTTTCTTGCTCCTTAGGGCATCTTCAACGCCGACCCTCAAACCGACCACATACGTCCGGACCGCGGAAGTCATCCAACGCAGACTTGTATCAATCCGCGGCACTGTCCAGACGTACTTCCTCCCGCAAACCGGAGACAAACATGAGAGGCTTTGCGGGTGTCCAGACAATAACCAAGCCCGTCTCTGACCGTCCTGGCCCACCCAAACCCCCTCCCTCCTCGCCCGTGTGCGTTTCCGCCCGACGCCAGCTGCCCGGATTCATGTCACTTTAGAGCCCACCGGCTTTTTGTAGGCACTGAACTGGATTTTCCAGGGAGGGCATGTTGTTGCTACGAAGAAGAATACTGTAATAGCATTTGCAAAGACAATGACGAGACTAGTCACTAACAACCCCACTCTGTTTTTCATGGGCAACAGTAGGTGAACTACCTACCATAGTTTATGAAGACTTTCAAAAGTACAAATAATTACAAGAGAATGAAAAACAGAAGCTATATTACAAGAAGCCGGCTAGCCACTTCATGTTAAAAATGTGCTAATTTCAAGAACGGGTGAAGTACAACATGTCCCAATTGCAGATTAGGACAATTAGTAAGACTATAAGACGCACCATGACTGGACTGACACCCGTATATATTACTACTCCCTCCGTTCCAAAATAGATGACTCAACTTTGTACTAACTTTAGTACAAAGTTGAGTCATCTATTTTGAAACGGAGCGAGTATATTTTAACCATGTATGATGAGTTGAACACCATGTTGGGCGCCATATGCTGTGATTACCAGGCTTTTTTTTCATCCTAGCTAGATATAAAAAAATGTTTGAAAACTCAAATTATTTGTGTAACCACCATGCATAGATGATGTGTTTGGTTTACAAAGTAAACTATTGGTACTAAATGATTGATAAGTAGGCAACCACAAAGGCACAAAGTTGAAAGAAGCAACCAGCAGACACTATGCTATATATATTGGAGTAGATCAGTAGTCGAGTGCCTACCCAAAGTAGTCTTAGATTTCTTGCTCACTTATTCGATAAGATGTCCACACTTCTTGGCCTTGCGGGCCACCTCGGCTCCATCATCTGCATGATAGTGTTGTCAACCGTGGTGTTTGAAGCTGCCAAGTATGTCTTTCCATCTCTGGAGAAGTACCCCGCACTACTAGGAAAAGGGCTATAGATGGAATGGTCACTAATGGCGCACCAGACATGTGGTGCGCCATAGCTATATAGCAATGGCGCACCATGTGCTGGTGCGCCATTAGTGTGAAAGACACTAATGGCGCACCAGACAAACGGTGCGCCATTAGTAACAAATTTTATTTTATTTATTTTGCCAGACATACTAATGGCGCACCAGGACATGGTGCGCCATTACTAGTTGTAACTAGTAATGGCGCACCAGCAACATAGTGCGCCACTAAAATATTTTTTTTATTTTTTACTTTTTTGCAAAACTACTAATGGCGCACCGGGTGCAGTGCGCCATTACTAGTTTAAGCTAGTAATGGTGCACTGCTCCCCGTGCGCCATTAGTGTTTTTTTGCAAAACTACTAATGGCGCACCACCAGCAGGTGCGCCATTAGTAACCAGGGTTACTAATGGCGCATTGTGTGGTGGTGCGCCATTAGTAACCTGGGACGAGCTAGATATTTTGGACAGCCACACCTACCCACTCACTTTCCCCACTTCATTCTCTCCTCCCTCCTCCAAGCTTGTCTCGGCTGCCTCCTCCTCCTCTCCTCATTTGCACCATAAATTCATCCAAATTACGTGGTTAAAGCCCCTTTTTTTGATAGGTAAGTAAGGGGGAAGCTATCCTTATGTTGTTCTCCCTCCAACAACGTGCACATGCACTTTTTATGTCCTAGCTAGATCTATGTATGTTTGTGGTGTTGCATATGTTTGTGGTGTTGCATATATGTTTGTGTTTGCAGGTACCGGTATTTGAAATGCGATAGTTGCCAATATTTTGCCGGAATGTTGATTCATTTCCGTTTCGGCGAGAATTTTGGCACTATGCATTCTTTTTGGTCCTATTTTTAGGGAAAGTCATGCCAAATTTTTTCTTGGTTCTAAAATATCGTTTTGCTCTACCCCGCAGGTGACCATGGTCCGCACGATGACCGAAGGCATCGTGAATAGGTTTTTGAGCTCTGCGAAGGCCGAGATGCTTGAAAAGAACGAGACGGAGATAAGATGTCCGTGTCGAAGATGCAAGCTGAAGAGCCTTATTGCGGACCCGGATTCCGGGCAGGTGCGGGACCACCTGCTCTTGCGTGGTTTCATGGATGGCTATCGGTGGCAAGGTGATGAAGATGACTATGAAGTCGTCCATGGGGGTCGGGCAAGAAATGAGGATGGGAAGCAAGACAACCACCGCGGCTCGGGCGGGCGAGAAGACGAAGAATCTCCAGGACATGATCACGACGGTGATGCTGTACACAGTCATCATGTAGAAGATGCCGGGCATGATGATGAGGAAGATGCGGGAGCAGACGAAGGGCATGATCATGAAGATGAAGATGCCGGCGGAGCAGACGACGATGGACCATCGATGGGCTGGGTGCAGGACCCTCATATTCAAGAGCTGCTTCTCAAGCAGATGGATAACGCAAGAGCTGCCGCCCGAGAGAAAGCCAAGCTGGATCAACTGGAGATAGACGCGGTTACTCCATTGTATGAAGGATGCAGGCCCGAGGATACCCGCCTGAAAGTAACGCTCATGGCTCTGGAGATGAAGGTAAAGCACAAAATGACCGACGCATGCTTCGACGAGAACATGCCATTCTGGCACGAACGTCTTCCCAAGGGGAACAAGTGCCCGACCAGTTTCGAGGAGGCGAAGAAAATCGTGTGTCCTCTGGATTTACCGCACGTGAAATACCATGTGTGCATGAACAATTGCATCATTTATCGGGACGAGCACACGGAGTCTACCATATGTCCGGTGTGCGGCGTCACTCGATACAAGAAGAGGAAGAAAGCTCCTCGAAAAGTGGTGTGGTACTTTCCGATCACTCCTCGTCTGCAGCGGTATTTTGCGGACCCTAAGGTAGCAAAGCTCCTGCGTTGGCACGCGGATAGGGAGGAGAAGAAGCGAGAAGATGACGCAAATGATCCGGAGATAAATAAAAAAGACAAGATGCTGAGTCACCCTAAGGATGGGAGCCAGTGGCAAGCGTTGAACTTCGAACACCCAGAATTTAACGATCCAAGGAACATCGTGCTGGGCGCGAGCACCAATGGAGTCAATCCGTTTGGCAGCCAGAGAAGCACACATAGCACCTGGCCTGTGTTTGTATGGATGTACAACCTTCCCCCTGGTTGTGCATGAAGAGGAAGTACATTCACATGAGTATGCTAATTGAAGGGCCGAAACAGCCAGGGAACGACATCAATCTGTATCTGGGGCTGCTGGAAGAGGAGCTAGACACGCTGTGGAAAACGCCAGCCAATACGTGGGACGCCGCAGAGAAAGAATATTTCCCTATGAGAGCCGCACTGCTCACGACGGTGCACGACTATCTCGGTTTCGGATATCTCGCGGGGCAGGTGGTCCACGGATTTTCTGGATGTGTCAGGTGCATGGATGACACAACGTATCGCCAGCTAGATAGAGATCCCGGGTCTTCGAAAACCGTGTTCATGGGACATCGAAGGTGGCTTCGCGACGATGACCCGTGGAGGAAACGCAAGGATCTGTTCGATGGTGAAACCGAACCCCGAAGACGCCCGCGTACGAGGAGCGGCGAGGAAATAGACGAGCTGTTGAAAAATTGGAAAGATTGCCCACTGCCGGGAAAGAAGCAAAAGGCGCCAGAGCCGGGAAAGAAGCGAAAGGCGCCAGAGCCACTGCTGAAGGTATGGAAAACGAGGTCTGTTTTCTGGGACTTGCCGTACTGGAAGATCCACCGTGTGCCTCACAGCCTTGATGTCATGCATATCACGAAGAACGTGTGCGAGAGTCCGCTTGGTACCCTGCTCAACATGCCAGAGAGGACCAAAGATGGGCCGAAAGCAAGGGCAGACTTGAAATCAATGGGCATCAGGGAGGAGCTTCACGCTAATGATGATGATGATGATGAGGCGAAGCAGGAGACGGAAAGTCGTCGCAAAGGCAAAAAGGCCAAGAAGACCGGAAATGACTTCCCTCCCGCGTGCTTCACTCTAAGTCAGGAGGAGATTGATCAGTTTTTCACCTGCCTCGTAGGAGTAAAACTTCCTTACGGTTACGCAGGGAAGATAAGCAGATACCTAGACTCAGTGAAGCAGAAGTTCAGCGGGATGAAGTCTCACGACTGTCACGTGCTGATGACGCAGATACTTCCAGTTGCAATCCGTGGGATCATGGACGCGCACGTCCGTGAAACGCTATTTGGCCTATGCAACTTTTTCGACGTCATCTCTCGGAAGTCGGTTGGCGTGAGGCAACTCAGAAGGCTACAGGAAGAGATCGTGGTGATACTATGCGAGCTTGAGATGTACTTCCCTCCCGCATTCTTTGATGTTATGGTGCATCTGCTGGTCCATATCGTGGAGGATATCATCCAACTCGGGCCGACGTTCCTGCACAGCATGATGCCGTTCGAAAGGATGAATGGTGTCATCAAAGGATACGTTCGCAACTTGTCACGTCTAGAGGGAAGCATAGCCAGGGGCTTTCTGACCGAAGAGTGCATCTCCTACTGCACGAATTATCTAGGCATCGAGAACCCCGTTGGTCTGCCCGTCAACAGGCACCTCGGCAGGCTCGCTGGATGGGGTCACCGTGAGGGTCGCCGCGAAATGCATGTCGACTTCGATGGTCGACTCGCCGACTTTGAAAGAGCAAACCTAGTCGCGCTACAACACATAGACGTGGTCGATCCTTGGGTGGTAGAGCACAAAACGTTTATTGAGAAGACGTACAATGACCGAGGCCAACAGAGGACAGACGGAGATATAATCAAAGAGCACAACTCATGTTTCACGCGTTGGTTCAAGCAGAAGCTTCTGTCGTACCCTTTACATGAGGATTCTTCCGCGGAAGAACAACTCATATTCGCCTTGTCACAGGGCGCCGAGCACAACCTGATGACGTATGAGGCGTACGATATCAACGGCTACACATTCTACACTGAGGACAAGGACATGAAGAGCGATGGTTATCAGAACTCCAGGGTAACGATGGAATCCTACACCGGTAACGACAAGGATAGATACTACGGAAGGATCGAGGAGATCTGGGAGCTGAGCTACGCTGGAGAGAAGGTCCCGATGTTCCGTGTCAGATGGGCCAAGAGCGTCATAAAAGAAGACAGGTATTTCACCACCATGGTTATACCCGAAGCCAAATCCAAGACCGCATGCGCGAACATCACCGCGAAAAATGAGCCATGGGTACTGGCTTCCCAAGTGGACCAATGCTTCTTCATTACCGACCCATCAAAGCCCAGTCGTGTTGTCGTGAGGAGAGGCAAAAGGAAGATCATCGGAATGGATGGAGTCGCCAATGAGCAAGACTTCGACAAGTACGGCGACCCGAAGATGGAACATGACGACGACGATGAAGTATTAGCATACACCACAAGAAGAAGCAGGACCACCCTACCTAAAGGACGTCCGTTCAAGAGAAGAACTCCATTTACGAAAAATAAGGGTAAGAAGATTGTGAACAGATAGCTAGCTAAGATCGATTGTATTTAAATTGTAGCCTTCATTTCTCGATTGTATTTCATGGGCACTTTTTGAACTCATGAATGTTTTTAAATTTCATGGACACTCGATTGTATTTCTCGATTGTAGCCGACCCCCCGCACCCTCCCCCGCTCCACCGGCCGCCGCCGCCGACCCCCGGCCCGCACCCTCCCCCACTCCACCGTCGCCGACGACCCACCGCACCCTCCCCCGCTCCACCGGCCGTCGCCGACGACCCCCCGCACCCTCCCCCACTCCACCGTCGCCGACGACCCACCGCACCCTCCCCCGCTCCACCGGCCGTCGCCGACGACCCCCCGCATCCTCTCCCCCGCACCCTCCCCCACTCCACCGTCGCCGACGACCCACCGCACCTTCCCCCGCTCCACCGGCCGTCGCCGACGACCCCCCGCACCCTCTCCCCCGCACCCTCCCCGGCCCGCTCCACCGTCACAAATGAATGCAACTAAATTTGCAAAAAAAAAGCATAAAAAATTATTACTGTTATGATTTAAACAAGTTTGAACATATTTAAACACAAATAAATATCAAACAGCATTTTAAATGCATAAAAATAAAAATTGGGGAGCCTGGGAATCAAACCCAGGACCTCCTAGTGTGTGTGCTGCGTGCTGACCAGTCGGGCTAGTGGGCGTGTTCTGATGGAGATAGGGTTAGGTGGGATATAACCTGACCAGTCGGGGTAGTAAGTAAAACCAAATTCTAATGGCGCACCAGGGGGAGGTGCGCCATTAGAGTTGACGTACTTATGGCGCACCAGGGGGACGTGCACCATTAGAATAGACATACTTGTTCCCCTCGCATTGTCGCCTCCCTCGATCCCTCCCCTCGCTCGCCAGATCCCCCACTCCTCGACCCCAACCGTACGCCGCCGCCCCCTTGCTCCGCCCCCTCCGTCCGCCGCGCCTGCACGCCGTCCGCCGCTGTGCTCTTGCGCTGCCTCAACGCCGCCGCCCCGACCCCCGCGGGACTCCACCCCCGCCGCCCCCGCGCCCCCCGAACGGGATCGGCCGAGCGCGCGCCGCCCGCTCCTCTCCTCTCCTCCTCCCTCCGACGAGCGAGGGCCTCCTCCGGCCCCTGCAGCAGCCGGCGAGCGCGGCCCCGACGCGCCCATCCCGCCTGCCCCTGCCGTCCTCCGCCACCGGCCCCTGCTCTCCTTCGACCGCGGCCCCGACCCCGACCCCGACCCCTCCGGCGACCAGGTACCTCTCCTCCTTCCTCCTTCCTCTGTGCTACTGCTATGAACTAATGGAAGTGTCATGTGAACTCTAGAGCTCTGTCACCATCATTCAACACTCTGCTTGCTTGATGTAGTATTAGTCTAGAAAACAATTGTTGGTGTAGTATTAGCAAATCTGGGTCACTAGATCAAAAAAATAAACGGTCCAAAATAACTTGTTGTACTGTAAAAGGTCTCTTTTTTATGCCTAGAAAACAATTTTTCTTTCCTTTTCTTTTACAAGATGGAACATACTGCTAGGAGAATATACTTTACACTACTCTGTCATCATCACTGTTATAGGAAGTAACTCCAAATTTAGCAAAAAGTGTATATTGTTATTTTCTTGTCATATTCTTTAGTTTGTATGCAATTTTTTTAGCAAAATTACTGCCAACTTATAGTCTAGTTATTTTCTTGTCATATTCTTTAGTTGTATTGGCAGGGGTCACCGAAATTATTATTTTTCTGTCTTAAAATTAATTTTCATTTATATTATATCCTATAACACTATCAAGTAGTTGAGCACTTAGATCTTCATCTCATATGTTGGAAAATGAACTAGACATTCACAGAGGCCAGTTGGTCTAGAATTATCCAAATTATGTCAGTTTTTAGATGCCAAAGGAAAATTCAGTTATGGCATCTAGAATTATGTCAGTTTTGTTTTGTAACTAGAAGACCAAAGTGTTAGGAATTCTGTCCAAACTGTAGTTTTCAGTATTCTGTCCAAACTGAAAACTGTTAAAAAGACCATGTGTTTTTTGGTCAAAATCTGCATGTAAAACTGAAACAATCAGTCATAAAGAATATCCTCAAGACCATGTGTTTCTTGGATTTCTGTAATGATGATGGAACATTATAAAGCATTGTACTCCAGTGTGTATGAAGGATACAAAAAATTTAGCAACTTCTCTTATTTTATAAAGTTGTTCTTATATGGGTGAAACTTCACTTGTTTTTAGGCTAGTGCAGGGTGTTGCTTTATTGTGATGCCTCTGAATTACTTGTGACATGAGTATTTGGCCTGCCCATCATGTTTTGTCTCCGACCATTGTGTCGTGATGAATTTGCAGGTACCCCAAGAGGCCCTTGAGTTTGCTGGAATGTCGATTAACTTCCGTTCCGGCAAATTCGGGTACTCCATATGTCCTATTTTCAGCAAAGGTCATGCTGAAATTTTCCCTATGAGATTTAGCATGACTTTGCTAAAAATAGGACATATGGGGTACTTACGACTAATGCATGGGCCGGGGTATCTTAGTACTTAGTTAAGTAGGATCGACTGCCCCGCCATTCTTGCTGCATTAAACCATAGGTGGCAATAGAGCCAAGTGATTACGCCCAACTTAGAATTATCCTTAGCATCGATAAACCCTAGATGATAAACCCAACATAGGTGGCAATAGAGCCAAGTGATTAGTGCCAAGTGATTAGCCCCAACCTAAGGTGCCTCTGCATCGATAAACCCTAAATGATGAAAACTTAACTTAGCATTTAGGGTGCCTCGGCGTCGAGAAACCCTAAATGATGAAACCTTGGCTTCTATAGGGTGCCTCGGTGTCGATGAGAACCTAAATGATGTACGCTTAGGCTTTTAGGGTGCCTCGGCATCGACAAACCCTAAATGATAAAAGATTAGCTTTTAGGATGCCTCGGTGTCGACAAACCCTAAATGATGAGACCATGATCTTGTTCCTTGACAATAACCAACTTTTTGACCAAACTTTTTTCCTATTTAGAGCGAAACATGGCCCACAACGATGAGGCCGGCGGTTCGGGCGGCGAGCAATTCTGGGAGCTGTCCTAGGAGATGGAGGAAGAACCTCACTGCTATCGGGACGATGCCGCGGAAGACACCGATCCTGACTACACAACCCCTAGTGGGGTCGGGGATGATGACACCACTGATGGTGCCGCCGAGGATGCCACCACTGATGATGGCGGCGCACGCACAAATGGCAGCCAACCGAAGAGGCAACGGAAGGACCGGCGCCCGAACATACTCGGCACCGTCAAGGAGGAATTTACTGAAGTGAACTCCGACGGGCATCCAACGGCGCCCAAACATGTAGTCAAGGGGTACTCGGTTCAGCTCGGGTGCATTCTCCGGAGCACCGTCTCGATCAACACCGAGAACCTAAGGCATAAGGACCGAGGGAATTTGCGCTGCCTCCTCTTCACGAAGCCGCACGAACGATACAAGTTCCCCAATGAGTTTGCAAACACACGCCTCTCAGGGAATAAAGTGAACAGTGCCGCCCTCACGAGGATGAGCACGACCCTGTCTACATGGAGAAGCACGGTGAAGGCAATGATTGAAAAAGGTGATAGTTATGAGAAGATCAAGGCGAAATATCCTTTGATGAGCGAAGATGACTACAAGGAGTTCAAGATCAAGTGCGAGAGCAGCGCAACCTCCGAATCAAGTCAGTGGGGGAAAGAAATGCGGCAGTTGAACTTAGGGGTCCACCAACTCGGTCCCGGCGGTTATAGAGTGGCGGAGCCTATATGGGACAAGGAGGACGCGGAGCGTGCCGAGCAAGGCCTACCGCCCCGCTTCGAGAAATTAACTGACAAGCAGACCAGGAACTTTGTCAGGGCCCGGTACAAGGAGAACCCGGTAACAAAGGAGCTTACCACGGATCCGAAGACCAAGGCGCTTGAGAAAGTTCTGGTAAGGAATACACCCCCGCGTAATTAGCTACATATATGGTTGCATTCTAGTTAATGAAGCCAAATTTCTAAATGGTTCACATTCCTTCCGCAGGAGGCTGAAAGCAGTAGCACGGGGTCATCTCAGAGCTCCCCTTTTGACACCCCTTTAAATAGGGCGTTGAACGTAATGAAAAACAAGGATAAGCTCAGTAAGCCGTCGTCAGCTGGTCGTGTGGCCGGCAAAGGCTTGTCCACAAAATGGTCGTCATACTATACCGCTGGTGGGCGAAAGGAGAAAAAGACCATCTCGGAAAGCCAGTCGTGCGAGGTTCAAGAACTCAAGGCACAAGTGGCGCGGATTCCGGAGATTGTCCAAGAGCAAGTGCAACAACAACTGGGAACGACGCTCACCGCCATTGTGCCTACCCTGATTCAGGGGCTGACGACGTGGATTGCGGGCGGCCAACAGGGGCCTCCCCCGGTTCCCAGCTTCATGGCCAGCAACTCGCACAACGCGCAGGCGGCGCCATTGGTGTCTCCGGCGGAGGCGGTATTCGTGTCTCCGGCGCCGGCACGGGCATTGGAGCTTAATGCACCTGGGTGTACGCCGTCCGGCACCTCGCCAGCAAGCGGCCCCTCCGTCAGTTGCACGCGCACGCCCGCCGTTGGCGGTGCCTCGACATTAGCCGAGCTCGACGGCATCACGGTAACTAAGCCTCTCGGCCGATGACTTCATCTCCTTGCCTTTGACTGGGCATCCCTGACGCCCTACATGTTTTCGCAGGGCGCCACCGATGTTCCTTGCACTCTCCCGCACTTCGTGGGCGGCGAGTTGGTCGATGTCGCCAAGGGCAGAATCGTTCAACCGGGCAACCGCGTGTTCCACGGTAATCCGATGCCACCCACCTTCTATAGGGTTGAACTGGTTCGGGTACTGCCAGGCTGCGACGAGTTGTTACCTCCGATTCGACCCGCTGGGGCCGACGAAGATGATGTGATGACCCTCAGCGCCTGTGTAAGCTGGCCCCTGCTTTGGCCGAAGAGCCAGATTCGTTTGGGGGCGGGGGACACCACCCCACAGACAAGACCGCCAGTCGTGCCAGCGCCAAGCCATGGCAAGAACGCCGCAACGCTACCGGACCTGCCGGACATCCCTATGGCACAGGATCCGAACATGCATATGGCACAGGATCCGGACGACGATGACAACGACGACAGTACATTTACCAACGTCGATAAGTACTTTGCCGAGCATGGGTACGGTGACGAGTTCTGCGGGCCTCCTTCTCAAGAACCCAACCCTCAAAAAGACGACCGCGATCTAGCTAGTACGGCGGAGAAACCCAATTGCAACAGGCGTCGTCTGGCGTTCAGTTCTCAGGAGACGCCTCCAGCTGCCGCCTTCACCGAGCTCAGATAGCTGAGGTGCCAAATATTATCAGCCCCAACACGCTCAAGAAGGCGGTCTGTGAGCAGAACTCGATCCCATTACAGCAGATCAAGAAGAAGGGACGGAAACGAAAGACTAACAAGGGCGCCAGTGCGAGCCAACCGGCACCGACTACGATCCGTGCTCAGGACGGACCACCTTCACCTAAGGATATCTCGAGGAGGGTGCATGTGGCGGGTAGGCCGATGCTACCGACAAATATGCTCAATGCTGCAACCGGTGCTATGCGGAGTCTGCATGACAGTGTTCTTTCTTTGGAGAAGCGGCGTCTCAGAGAGAATGATGTGGCATACCCGGTTTTCGTGGCCAAGGTGCCAGAGGGCAAGGGCTTTGTGGATAGCGCCGTCGGGGGTACGATCGTCCTGCGATTTGATGACATCTTTGCTATGCTTAACCTTCATCCGCTGCGCTACACCTTCGTTCGGTTGTTTTCGCTGAGTATGGAGATGCGGATCATTAGAGACAAGACCCCGGACATTGTGATAGTCGACCCCTTCTACATGCGTGCCAAGATCTTGGGCAGCGCCGGGGACCGGCAAGTCGCGAGTTCACACCTCGAAGGCGTCATTCTGGCAAACCCAGATAAGGATAACTTCCTCGTGCCTTACTTTCCCGAGTAAGTCATCTCCTAACCGCCCCGTAACATATGATTTCTTAGATTTCGATCGTTCTTTTTTTTCTAACATTCCGTGTTCTGTGCAGTGACACACATTGCACACTCATCCTCTTAAGCCCGAAATATTCCATGGCCACGTATCTCGACCCGGACCGTGACTCCAAGATAGACTACACAAATATCAAGAAAGTTCTTGATGATGCTCTCCCCGGCTACGCCGCATCTGGAGGCACCTTTAAGAGGCCAGTTCGTAGGTACGACAGGCACGTGTTCACCCACAATACGACGTTTCCCTGCGTCAAGCAGCCGCCTGGCGGTCAGAAGGATGCCTACTACGCCCTCCATCACATGCGGGCGATCGTGCGGGACCATAATCACCTTCTCCTACCAAATAATCTCAAAGATTGGGCCGCAAGCTTGGGGGCAATCCAGGACGCGGACATCCGACAAGAATTCTTTCGCATCCAGTCGGAGTTTGCAGAAATCATCCATCAAGATGTCCTTCGTACCTCGGGGCAGTTCTACCTCAAATTTCAACCATCCAACAGCGAGATAGACACAACGCTACAAATGCAGGCTGACAACGCCCGCGACTTCATGACCATCACGACAGACGGCGGCTTCATCCACGCTCCAGTCCCATGAGTCGAGTCGAAAGTTGTGATGCTATGTGTAGTTCTGAAACATTCATTAGCTCATGTTGTAATTAAACTGTAGTGAGCTTGTATGTCTCTTTGGTTTGGACAGTCGTTCAACTTAGATGTAATCGATGCTCTTTGTTAGTAGGACCATGAATCGTGCTATGGATGTCTTGCTTTTCTCTTCCGATCCTTTTGTTGCATACTTATATATTGCTTATGTATTGTCTGTTGTTTGCCTAGTGCATAGAGATGCCGTCGTATGTCGTGTACAAGGGTAAGGTTCCCGGAGTCTACGACGACTGGGAGGAGTGTCGGAGACAGGTTCACCGTTTCAGCGGTAACAGTTACAAAGGGTACACCACTAGGGCGGAGGCGGAATCTAGATACGCGCGCTATCTAGCGGGAGAGAGGAGGGAGCGTTGGAGGAACCGGATGAAGACCAGTTTCATCGCGATGATGCTCATCATGATGACCGCATCTCTCTTCTATGTGATGGTAGTTTAGATGATCGATATCGACTTGTAATGTGAAGACAAACTCGCTACTCGCGGTCTCGAGACTTGTAATGTTCTATCTTCGTTCGGTCTTTTGAATTCGGAGGCTAATATGATGAATTGTATTCGGAGACTAATCTTCTATTGTATTCGATGAATCTGCTGTTGCTGTGTCCTGCTGCTTATTTTCTGTCCAATAATATATTTTGTAATCTGTGCAAAAATCAGAAAAGAAAAAAATAATAATCCCTAATATACATACTAATGGCGCATCACGCCAACGTGCGCCATTAGTATGCCAAAGGATACTAATGGCGCACCAGAGCAGTGCGCCATTAGTATGCCAGAGGGTACTAATGGCGCATCACCCAGCAGTGCGCCATTAGTATGCCGAAGGATACTAATGGCGCATCACACTGCAGTGCGCCATTAGTATGGCAAAGCACATGGGTATATATGGCCCCCTAGGAGGCATACTAATGGCGCACCGTGGCCTATACTAATGGCGCACGGCCCGGTGCGCCATTAGAGTACCAGATACTAATGGCGCACCAGCGGTGCGCCATTAGTAAAAATTACTAGTGGCGTGATGCTTGTGGCGCACCAGTAGTGCGCCATTAGTACGCAAAACTGGTGCGTCACTAGTAAGCCTTTTTCTAGTAGTGCCGTGTTGATGTTGCCGTTGGGCATTGCCCTCTCCTTCGTGCTGAAGCATAGGCTCTGGCCTGCTCTCATCTCTGAATTCCCTTTCACCTTCCCTTCGAGTGTTTCCGAAATGGTTGGCCTTGCTAGCTACCTCTTCTATATCATATGCATGATGTCGTTGTCATTTGGAGTGCTTGGAGCTGCCTTTCCATCTTTGGAGAAGTACCCCCTTTTGATGTTATCTTTAGGTGTTGCTCTCCCCATCATGCTGAAGTACATGATATTTCCTGCTCTAGTATCCAAATTCCGCTTCACCTTACCTTCCAGTGTCTCCCTAATGATAGCCACACTTCTTGGTCCAGCTAGCTACCTCTTCTATATCGTGTGCATGATGGTCTTGTCGTATGTGGTGATGGCAGCTGTCATGTTCGTCGTTCCTTCTCCATCTCAAGAGAAGTACGCCTTGTTGGGTGTGCCGCTGGGCATTTCCCTTCCGTTTATGTTGAAGAACATGTTGTGGCCTGCTCTAATCTCTGAATTCCCCTTCACCTTGCCTACCAATATCTCCGAAATGATAGCAAAGGTTCTTGGGTACCTCATCTATGTCACATGCATGACTGGGTTATCTTTGCTTCTGCATGGCATAGCCTACTCCGTCCGGAGTGAAGCACTACGGTCGCCTACTGTGAAGGGGGTCCCTTATTGGATATGCGTGACCGCCTGTGGCATCACTGTAGGTGTGGTGATGGATAATTTCACGAAGCATTTTAGTGTGTCCGCCTTGATGGCCATACTTCTTTTCCTTGCTGGCTATCTCATCTATATTGTGTGCATGATGATGTTGTCGTCTCTCGTATTCAATGCCATCATGGTCCCTGTTCTACCTATTTTGCTGCCGTGGATGTTGAAGTACAAGAACTGGGCACCCAGGATCATCGACGGGATCACCTTAGTTGTGAATGATATGCACGGCTTGACTCTGATTCAGGAGCCTGCTTTTATTTCGGAATTTCTCTCCACCATGCCTTTCAGTGTGTCGAACATGAAAGCCACATTTCCTGGCTATGTCATCCATATGGTGGGCATGGTGGCTATGTTGTATTTGCTGCTCATCATAGCCGCTGGGGCCATCTACAAATTACGCCTTTGGCGGCCGACGCGACACTTCCACACAGGGTTGATGATCAGCATAATCGTCGGCCTCAGCCTTGTGTTGTTGACTGTGATGAGGCGCACACCATTCGAGGAGCCTTCCAATGACGCCGACATGGAAGCCACATTTCTTGGCCTCATTGGCTACCTCATCTACATCGGCTGCTCCGTGGAACTATCATATTGGATGTTGGTTTGTGTCATGGAAGTTGTAGAATTAGTTAGAACGGTCGGCCTTGTAAAAATAGTTAGAATGATTCCGTGGCCAAATACTTTTTACAAATTTTCATTGGGCGAAGTCAGGAAAGCATAGACCAAAGGTGAAAAAACAATTGCATTGTTGTTATAGTACAGACTTATAAATAAAACATTTGCTATTGGCTGATGTCGACTACTGCAACAGTATGTATACCAACATACTTACTCTATATGCTGTGGTCAATGGCATCATGCTCGTGGTGCTGAATATGTTCATGAATACATTTCTGGCGGCAGAGTTGTTGCTTGTGGCCATATGGCTGGGCGCCTTGTTCTAGATACTACTTCCACCAGCCATGCACAGTAATCACATTCACACCAAGTAGATGTTCGTAAGCATCGCCGGCCTCACCTTCAGGGCATGGCAATGAAAATTATGTTGGAGCTGGATACAACGGCTAAGAATTGTACTCTGGTGCCTGGCATGAAAGCCGTACTCATTGGACTGGCTGACCTCATAGACAATTGCCACGTGGCATACTGGCTGTTTGGTTCTAAGCCTAGCATTGAGACATTTTGCCGCACATTTTTGCCAAGCTAGCCTAAGGTTAGTTCATCAAAATGAAAGCCATAAGTTGGCAAGCTTAAGGGAATCTTGCCATTTTTTTGTGTGTGTATGCCATGTGGGGTCCAAGTGTGGCTTATCTAAGGTGTGGCTTGAACCAAACACTCACCTAAGTTAGTCAAACTTGCCTAACTTTAGGTGTGGCAACCTTTGGCAAAGTTAGTCACAAACCAAACAGCCCCTTGGTGATGAGGCATCTCGTCGTTCTAGGTATGGTCTTGTCCCCGCTACCATTGGAGTCCATGATGGCAGGCACCAAATACAAAAAGGAAGCAGGTTTTGGGTGGTTATCATCAGGTTTTCAAAAGGATGGCTATGAAGAAGCTCATTGAGGAGTCTAAGGCAACAATTCAGAGCCTCTTCCATGCACAAAAAAAAATCAGAGCCTCTTCATCCACACGGTTCTGATCCCGATGACTCTCACAGGCGGCATCATGTACTATGGATCAAAAAGTCAAATTCAGAGTTGTATAATTCTGTATTGAACAGTCTTTCATTCTGTATTCTAGGGGAAAAAAACCCAACACAACACCTTCTGTGCGTAGGAATACATTTAAAAGGCATTAGCAGTTCGAAGAGAAGACGTCGGAGTGCAACTGAAATCGATTGAAGGATTAGATATCTCTGCTCATTGTCTGTAGGTCAGTATATATTTGCGTTCAAAAAGATTCTAATTGTACAACTGAAATCATAATTAAGGGGGGACGTCATTTTGCTGGTGCTACTGCTAGGACGTCTGAGCCTGAGGATACAGCGCAAGTCACATATATGAAATACTCCACAGTACCTTCGTCGTCTATCTCATTGACGTGAACGGACTCGAAAATAAATTATTTCTGGAGCTCATCACTTCAGTAGCTGGGCCTGGGGATACTTGAAGTTCCCTTGGCATTGCCATCACTAGTGAGTTGTGACAGGGTATTTGGACATCAGCATCGTACAAGGCATTTCGTCGAACAGCTCAGGTGCAAACGCCAGACCAGGCTGTCTCAATTGCTAGGCAGTGAAGGAATCTCATTGTCTAAGTTGTAGCAGAGTACCTGATTTGCAGGTCCTCTAGTTCGTATGAGGCTGGTGGCCATCGACGGGCATCTAAGACCGCGCCGGCGCCGGTGGAGGCGCTGACCCTAAAGTGCAAATTTGTGAGGACTATTATGTATGTGATGTAACAGAGTTTGTCTCACACTCAACACTACCACGTATATCAAATAGCAGTGACAAACTAGTATCAGTAGACCAACTCTCAAATTCCTTCACACTGAATGTTAAATTGTGATCCAAATTCTAGTATCGTGTTGGACTAGACGTAGTACACCCCACCTCTTCGTCAAATTCGACATAGTTTAACGAATTTTTAAAAATCTCCCATTCATCCTACCTCTGGGAGTAAACCTGCGCTTTCAAGAATGTTCTAGGAAAGAGGGATGCTGTCGTTAGGAAGAAGAATATTTGAACAGGGTTTAGAAAGACACATCTGGGTTGACGAGGACTACTGGAACAGGACCTCCAACAACCCACTCTGTTTTTGAAGAGAGATTAGTAGGTGAATTACCCCGCAATTTCTCAGAGCTTTTAAAAAGTACGAATAATTCCAAGGGTAAAAAACAAAAGGGCAAAACCTACTCCAGCTAGGGGTCGTTGCTGGGCTTAAAAATATACATAACATGTACTTATATATAAACTGGCCCTAGCATCAATCCATCGGTCGAGACAAATCTGGGCCTATCCACTTGATCCTACAAAAAATTGCAGAGTAAGACGAGTGTAAAGTCAAGAACAGTTGAAGCATACAGCACATCATAATTGCTCACTAAGACAATCAATAATACTAAAGCGCACCATGGCTTGGACTGACGCACGTGTTGCTACATACAAACCAAATGTATGACGACTACGTTCGGTGCCATATGGTGTAACATATAGTACATTTTAGTCTGTCCGAGCTACAAGTCAATAGTACACATACTTTGAATCTAAAGTTTGTGTAACCACCACCATATGGTTTACAAAGTATTGTTGAGTAGGTCTGGACCAATTTTCACTAACTATGCTATATATGTAGGAGTACAATCAGTAGTCGAGTGCCTTTCCCAAAGTAAGACATTTCTCGCCAGCTCTTCAACAAGATGCCCAGACTTCTTGGTCTCGCTGGCTATCATGTATGTTGACATTGAGCACATGCTGGCAATCTTCGCTTTTGCAGGCAACTAACATGCTAGTTGTTATTTTCAAGATTTTTGGAAGTAGTGTGAGTGGTTGTGTTGTTCAGAGTACAATTTTGAACAATGCTAGGTCTCTTATGACAAATTGGACATTTAAAAAGTACAATTTGTATAATTGGTTGTTACCAAGTCTTGCTCTTTCATCCAATGGTTAAGACATACGACAAAGTTTCGTTTCGGCTTAACTGGCCCTCTTTAAAAAACGTAGCCAATTGCAGACTAAGACAATTAATATGGTTGAATCAAGAACGGTAGCAGGCGACACCTCATGACTTCGTGGAGCCCGTATTACTACATGTAAACAGATATTATTGCTCACTATGCATATGATTAATTAAGTTGGGTGCCACATTGTGTGGCATGCATTATTATTTTGGTTCTAGATGTGTGAAAAGTACAGGTTGTCGCGCCATATAATTAGTCATTTTTTCCGAAAAAGGATATATAATTAGTCATGGCAAACAACTAGGGTGTAGCAGGTATATGACGATCTACATTTGTTTACAACGCACAATGATCGACCTCCTCTACTTGTATACCGATAATCTAAAGCTGGTTTATCAGTATAAATTATTCATTTAGAACCATACTTTTTTTTTTAGAACGAAGGCTCAAGAAGAGCCCGGCTTTGAATTAACAAAGCCATCAACCGGCCAGGATTACAAGAACACCAACGAACAAGAAAAGCAAAAAGAGAAACAAGCGGCTGATACAAGGAGCAAAGCGAAACAGACTCTAAGGCAGCAGCGATAGCAAGCACGCCATGCTGCCGCCATCACCCTACAGGACGACCTACACCAACCGGACAAGCTACGGACTTGAGAGGATGCACCACCGCGCAAGCTTCGTGATCGTAGCCAAACTCGAAGACAGAACACGCTCCTCTGGAACTGCCACTGCAAAGGGCCCCTGCCCTCTCATCCTGGCTCGAAGGATGCCGCACCGGCAGGCGGCAGCTCGGTTCACCCTAGAACCCAGAGGAAGACGTCCAAGCTGCGCATGAGGAAGGAACTAGGAGCAGACCTGCTAGCACAGAGCACACCATTCCGAGCACCGTCGTCGTCCGCGGTTAAGCCACACCGAAGGGCTAGAGCTGTCGGCCACAGTCACAGCAACACGGGTAACAGCGATGAGCCACCGAAAAAAGGCAGAGAAGCGCCGAGCCAAGCTGCCACCCGCCACCATCACACCCACAACCCGACTCTCTCGCCGCCCCTGCGATCCCCGGACTGCGCCTCCAAGAAGGAACACGACACGGATGTGTCGTCGCCGCCCGAAACAGGGGACCTAGGCTTTCACCTAGCAGGGAACGGAAGGAGGGGAAGAAGGATCCTCACCACAGCCTCCAGGGAGGGGAACGACGCCCATGGCGTCGCCTGCGATGTGGCTGCGCCGGCCAGGGGTTTCCCCCGGATCCAACCCCACTCGACGAGATCCGCGCTGCCGGCGCCCGGGAAGAACGGCCAAAGCCACTAGGACCTGGATCCGGCGATGGAAGGAGCAGATCGGGGCGGAGAGGATGAGATGCATCTGGCGGCCGCAACCGCGCAGGGGAGGCCGCACACCGGCGCCCGTGGACCGACGCCTCCTCGTCCCCCGCGAGACCGAGGGAGGCGCCTCACTAGCTCCGGCCGGAATGGCCCGCCGCCCGGGCCAGCCGGCGCTCTCCGCCCGGGGCCGCCGCCCCGGATGCCGAGGCCCTCCAGGCGATGTGGAGCCGCCAGATCGCCCGCCGCCACCTTCATCGGTGTCGAGCGCACGCCGGCGCACACCTCTGGCGGCGGCGGAGGGGAAGGGGAGGGGGGAGGAGGGGTGGGACGGCGGCGGTTAGGGTTTCCCCCGAGTCGCCTCGGAGGAGACGACGCGGGGGGGGGGGGGGGGGGGGTGGGGGGTCCTTTATCCAAATTATCCATTTAGAACCATACTTATGGCGATACCATGTAGGATGTAATCATGCAAACGCTGGCAAGCTTTGTTTTGCATGCAACTAATACACATGTGCATCTTTTTGGATGTGATGATGGTCCTGAAATAAGTATAAATGTTGGATTTTCTCTGTATCATGGCTTGGTCTTCCTTTTTCTTTTTAATCTACTCTTTTATCTAATCATCTGTTTCCATATGTATGTATACTTTTATCTAGTGATCTAATCCTATTTTTTATTTTTATCTTTTCAATTTATAATTGAGCTTGTTAACCGGTCTCCACTTTTTTTTAAACTTATTGCATCTACCTGGTCCTATCGCTTCCACATCGATGCCGCTCGGGGCCGCCGCCCGGGCCACCCGGCGCTCTCCGCCCGGGGCCGCCGCCCCGGATGCCGAGGCCCTCCACGCGATCTACCTGGTCCTATCGCTTCCTTTGTTATTTACTACAAATATTTATGTATGGTCCTACTTTTTTTTACATTACTATCTAGTTATTTCATAAAAAAAAAATTGATCAGCTGTTATTTGTTTATCTATTTTGCGACGTGTATTTCACGCACATTCTTAAGTGTATACATAATAACTGATTAGTATATCCGCTACTGCATGAATCGTGAAGATGAGTGTTGTCCATGGGTATCTGAAAGTGGTAAAGTTCAACAAGCAGGAAAAATTCCGAGTGTCTTTCGCTGTGGCATGTTGGTTGTTGAAAATATGAGCAAATTACTACGAGATTTAATCTGAGTAAGCATTAAATATATCATGACACCAATGGCAGAGAGTAAACTAATCATGCGGACTAGCATCATAGACGAACAGATCGAATCTAGGGCACAGACTAGAAACATGAATTCTACTGTGATCTCGAACAGGAAGGAAAAGAACACATATGGTGCAACGGGAGCAGCAGCAGCACCATCGGCGTTGAGGTTGTCACCCATGTCGTTGAGGAAAAGGTTGCTGAGGTCGGGGAAGAAGCCGTCGTCGACGAAGTCGTCGCTGCCAGCAGTCGCGCGAGTGCGCTCCCCAAAAACCTGATCGCCCCTCTCCCGTACATGATCACGAGAGACATGGTTCTGGAGGCCTGCTGTCCCTTCTTGCGGTGCACGCCGAAAGGAGGGATGGAGAAGACTTGCTTGACGGCGCAATTATCTGGAACGGTGATGCGAAACCATACGAGGCGGCGGCTAGGGTAGACGTCTGCCTGACTATATAATGTGGGGTGGGTAGGTCGTGGAGAAAGCCCACGTCCAAGTAACAGCCCCACGATCCAAAAGGATTGAAAATGGCTGAGTAATTAACACGTCCATTAATTATTAACTAATGACTCAGTAATTTTCTCGAGCAGCAAAAATATAGACAACGTGCATAGCTCTGTCCTCGGCTCGTTCCCGCAACCCGCAGCGCAGCGCATCATGACGTGGCGAGGCGAGGCGAGGCGAGGCATGGCGAGGCGAGCGAGGAGGAGGAGCGCGCGTGTAGGTCTCCTCTTCTCATGCTCCTACAAGTGGTAGAAGAGCTCACCTTATAAAGAGGTGCAACTCTCTCTCAACTTATGAGGTGGGACTAAACTTTAGTCTCACTCACACCACTCACATGTGTGCATGAATGGGCCAAGAAAATTTGAGAATTTTAGTTGGGCTTTGGGCTAAAGGCCCACTAGCAAATTCCAACAATCCCCCACAAAGTCTAATTGGCACATCACATCATTTAGTTTCAAAACATTGTTTATATACCGGTGCTTAGTGGAGACCGTGAAGTTGAACTTCCACTTAGAGTTTTATACTACACTAGATCACAACTTCAATAGTGGACTATGCCTTGAACTACAAGTTTTCTGCGAGACTAGTTTCACACAAATTCTTGACCGATGCTGGGCTGCCGAAAGGCTTTCCCGCGGGGGGAGCGTATTCGTCATACTCCAGAGCATTTCATGAATTTATTAGAGAGCACCCAATTCTCACAGACTGCGACGTTAACAGTCAAAATCATATAGGTGTGTTCCTCAGGAGATGCTCTGCAGGGCAACATCTCTACTTACCCGAATAAGCCACTTGGAACACATTAAGATAAGTATCAACCTGCCATGCAGATCAGGAGAGTATTGCATCTTCACGGAGTGGGATAATGAACATAGGGATACTCTCCTCCCAGCTGGCCAACAGCTTGTCTCCCACTTCTACTTCACGGGATCTCCGATCACACAGAGTGGGTTACCACTGTGGACAACTCATGCGGTGGGTCTCAAACCCATCTCCATCGACGCATTATCTATCACATTACGTGATAAACCCTTTGTGAAGGGATCTGCCAAGTTTTTCGACGTTTGGATATAATCCAACGTAATAACTCCGGAGTTCTTCAATTTTCTGACAGATTTCAATCTCCTTTTCACATGCCTTGAGAACTTCATATTATCCTTAGAACTGTTTATCTTGACGATCAAGGTTTGGTTATCACAGTTCATCAGGATAGGTGGTATTGTTTTTTCAACCATAGGTAAGTCCATCAAAAGCTCACGAAGCCACTCTGCTTCAACAGTGGCAGTGTCTAATGCTGTGAGTTCCGCTTCCATAGTTGACCTCGTTAAGATGGTCTGCTTGCAAGACTTCCAGGAAACAGCGCCACCACCAAGTGTAAAAACATAACCACTTGTGGCCTTAATCTCATCAGCATCAGATATCCAGTTTGAGTCACTATAACCCTCCAGTACCCTTGGATACCCGGTGTAGTGAATCCCATAGCTCGCAGTGCCTTTCCAGTAGCGCATAATTCTCTCAAGCGCACGCCAATGATCATCTCCCGGTTTTGACACAAACCGACTCAGCTTGCTCACAACAAAAGAGATGTCAGGCCGCGTGGCACTCGCCAAATACATAAGCGAGCCAATAATCTGGGAATATCTCAGTTGATCTCTAGCAACTCGTCGATTCTTTCGAAGCAACACACTAGCATCATATGGAGTTGGAGAAGGCTGGCAGTCGCTATACCCAAAACGACTCAAGACCTTTTCCACATAGTGAGACTAAAGCAGTGTAATCCCACCATTCTCATCTCTCAACAGCTTGATGTTCAAGATAACATCAGCTACTCCTAGATCCTTCATCTCAAAACAGCGAGATAAGAAATCCTTAACCTCCTTGATTAAATCAAGTTTGGTTCCAAAGATTAGTATGCCATCGACATACAGACAAAGAATAACTCCTTCGCCCCCACCATGGCGATAGTACACACACTTGTCACCATCATTTACTACAAAGCCGACAGATGTCAATGTTCTTTTGAACTTCTCACGCCACTCCTTAGGAGGTTGTTTAAGACCATATAAAGACTTTAATAACTTGCACACCTTTCCTTCCTGACCAGGTACTACAAAACCATCTGGCTGATCCATGTAAATTTCCTCCTTCAACTCTCCATTGAGGAAAGCCGTCTTAACGTCCATTTGATGAACGAGAAGACCATGTGAGGAAGCCAGTGATAGTAGCACCCGCATAGTGGTCAGTCTAGCTACAGGTGAGTAAGTATCAAAATAGTCTTCACCTTCTTTCTGGGTATAACCCTTAGCCACAAGTCGTGCCTTGTACTTTTCAATCGTACCATCAGGTCTAAGCTTCTTCTTGAACACCCACTTACATTCTACAGGTTTGCACCCATAAGGACGATCAGTGATCTCCCAGGTTCCGTTAGCTAAGATGGAATCCATCTCGCTATGAACAACTTCCTTCCAGTAGTCAGCATCAGGAGATGCATAGGCTTCTGAAATAGTCCTGGGTGTGTCATCCACGAGGTACACAATGAAATCATCACCAAAGGACTTTGCAGTCCTCTGCCTCTTACTCCTCACAGGATTTCCATTGTCACCCTCAATAGGATGCTCAATGTGTTCCATCGCAATGGTGGGTTCAGGAATTTCAGGGAATTCCTCACTAGATGGAGTAGGTATCTCCAGATTTGACGAACTTGACATATCCTTCATGGGAAATATGTCCTCAAAGAAAGTTGCATCATTCGATTCCATAATCGTACCAACATGCATGTCGGATTTTATTATCAAAAATCTATAACCAATGCTATGAAAAGCATAGCCCAGAAGAACGCAATCCACGGTTTTTGGTCCAAGCTTTCGCTTCTTGGAAATTGGTATATTGACTTTCGCCAAACAACCCCAAGTACGTAGGTAAGAGAGTTCAACCTTTTCCTTTCCCATTCTCAAATGGAGTCATGATCTTATGCTTTGTGGGAATTCGGTTTAGGACATGACACGCAGTCATTAGCGCCTCCCCCCACCATTCCTTGGAGAGACCCGATGTGTCTAACATGGTGTTAACCATATCAATTAGAGTTCGGTTCTTTCTTTCGGCTACCCCATTTGATTGGGGTGAGTAGGGAGGCGTCCTCTCATGGATTATACCATGTTCCGCACAAAACAAATCAAATTCATTGGAAAAATACTCTCCACCACGATCAGACCTAAGCCGTTTAATTTTTCGCTCAAGTTGGTTCTCTGCTTCAGCTTTATAGTTTTTGAAGAAAGTTAAAGCCTCATCTTTTGATTTTAGAAGATACACATAACAAAATCTAGTGGAGTCATCAATTAACGTCATGAAGTATCTCTTTCCACCTTTTGTCAACACGCCATTCATCTCACAGAGATCAGAATGTATAAGCTCTAGTGGCGCCAAGTCTCTTGCCTCTGCAGTTTTGTGGGACTTGCAAGGTTGCTTAGCTTGCACACATACTTGGCACTTGGAGCCTTTGACAATAGAGATTTTCGGAATTAAATTCATATTGGCTAGCTGCGTCATGCAACCAAAGTTAATATGACAAAGTCATGAATGCCAAATATCAGATTCATTATTGTGGCAAACATTATTATTAACTTTAGTGCAAATATCTGACAAAGATAGGCGGAACAAGCCTCCGCACTCATAGCCTTTTCCAACAAATTGTTCACACTTGAAAATTACAACTTTATTGGATTCGAAAATCAACTTAAAACCATCTCGACATAAATGAGAACCGCTAATGAGATTTTTATTGATGGACGACACATGATGAACGTTCTTCAGACGCACGGACTTCCCCGAAGTAAACTTCATATCGACCGTACCAACACCTCGAACGATGGCATGTGACCCGTTCCCCATCAGCACGGGAGAAGTCTCTGTGACCTGGTAAGAAGAAAACATGGAGGCGTCATCACAAACATGTACATTGGCACCGGTGTCAATTAACCAATCAGGAGATTGAAACACTGAAAGGATGGTAGGAAGAATACCGTACCCAGATTCCTTCATATCAGTATCACCGATGACAACATTAGCGGACTTGCCACTCTTCTCATATTCGCGTTCCTCAAAGCTGTTAGGACACTTTGGAGCCCAGTGATTAGGATCACCGCAGACATGGCAAAGTCCCTTCCCCTTCTTATGAGAATTCTTCTTGAAGTTGGTAGAATGTGATGGCTTGTTCTTTGTATCAAACTTGCCTTTGCCCTGAGGTTTGTTCTTGTTGTTTTTGAACTTATTGGGCTGGAAGTTCTTCTTCTGTACCATGTGGGCACTAGAAGCTCCCTCAGCAACTCGAGCACGTGTGTCTTTTGCTCTCGCCTTCTCTTCAATATCAAGAGTACCGATGAGATCCGAAACAGAAAACTCCTGTCTCTTGTGTTTCAGGGAAGTAGCAAAATTGTTCCACGAAGGTGGAAGCTTGGCAATGATGCCTCCTGCAACAAATTTGTCCGGCAACACACACTTGAAGTACTCAAGTTCTTTTGCGAGCGACTGTATCTCATGAGCCTGTTGTACAACAGAGCGCTCATCAGCCATCTTGTAGTCATAGAATTGCTCCATGACGTACAACTCGCTGCCAGCGTCTGAGGCTTGGCCTCGAGTGCAGCCCACATGTCCTTGCTGTTGTCAAACGACATATACGAATCCACAATGGAATCATCAAGAACACTCAGAAGGGCGCCTTTAAAGAGAGTATCGATCTTCGCAAAAGCTTCCAGCTGTGCTGGATTAAGATCGCCCTCAGGCTTGCCTTTAGTGGCGTCATAGCAGCACATGGTCTGAAACCAGTAGACTGCTCTCGTGCGCCACCTCTTATATTGCACCCCCTTAAAGGCAGGCAGCTTCAGATGCGCAGCAAAACCACTTGGAGTAAATTGCCTATAATCAGGTTTTTGGATTGTTGAAAATATGAGTAAATGGCAGAGAGTAAACTAATCATGCGGGCTAGCATCGTAGACGAACAGATCGAATCTAGGGCACAAACTAGAAACATGAATTCTACTGCGATCTCGAACAGGAAGGACAAGAACACATACGGTGCAACGCGAGCAGCAGCAGCACCATCGGCGTTGAGGTTGTCGCCCATGTCGTTGAGGAAAAGGTTGCCGAGGTCGGGGAAGAAGTCCTCGTCGACGAAGTCGTCGCTGCCAGCAGTCGCGCGAGTGCGCTCCCCAAAAACCTGATCGCCCCTCTCCCGTACAGGATCATGAGAGGCGTGGTTCCGGAGGCCTGCTGTCCCTTCTTGTGGTGCACGCCGAAAGAAGGGATGGAGAAGACTTGCTTGGCGGCGCAATGATCTAGAACGGTGATGCGAAACCATACGAGGCGGCGGCTAGGGTAGACGTCTGCCTGACTATATAATGCGGGGCGGGTAGGTCGTGGAGAAAGCCCACGTCCAAGTAACAGCCCCACAATCAAAAAGGATTGGAAACGGCTGAGTAATTAGCAGCAAAAATATAGACAACGTGCATAGCTCTGTCCTCGGCTCGTTCCCGCAACCCGCGGCGCATCGTGACGAGGCGAGGCGAGGCGAGGTGTGGCATGGCGAGGCGAGCGAGGAGGAGCGCACGTGTAGGTCTCCTCTTCTCATGCTCCTACAAGTGGTAGAAGAGCTCACCTTATAAAGAGGTGCAACACTCTCTCAAGTTATGAGATGGGACTAAACTTTAGTCTCACTCACACCACTCACATGTGTGCATGAATGGGCCAAGAGAATTTCAGAATTTTAGTTGGGCTTTGGGCTAGAGGCCCACTAGCAAATTCCAACATTGGTATATTGTCTTTTTTCCCCTGTCTCTGAGTGTCTGGCAGCGCCAAGCCACATCTCTCTCTATATATATGTGTTGAGATATCAGCCGATGCAACAGCAGCGCCAGTTTCGACCTAGCTAGCTTAGTTTTGGTCTCACCAATTTAGAGCTGTTGCTTCCTAAACCTAGCTAGCAAGCCAAGCTACCGAACCCATGGTGTCCAAGGACTTGTGGGCCGGCGTTGGATCAGCTCTGGCGTTCTTAGCTGGCCTCATCACCTTGGCAGTGAACCAGGTCAGGATCAAACTGTTTATCAACAAGATCACCGCTTCCTTTAGCTCAACCGTACAAATCACCATCCCTGAGTACACAGCCAACCGTTTCGAACGCAATGAGTTGTTCATTGCGATCGAGGCCTACATCTCCGACCGTTGTACCGATCGGGCGCGCAAGCTCAAGGCCGAGCTTGGCAGTGACGAACAGGAACCCCATTTATTTGTTGATGACGAACAGGAGATCATTGACACCTTCAAAGGCGCCACACTCTGTTGGTACGCCTACACGGAGCAACCACGGTCCAGCGTCGTCGTCCAAACCCCCGGTGACGAGGAGCGCCGCTTCTACCGAGTTGCATTCCATCGCAGCTTCCGCGATAAAGTCAAACATTCATATCTGCCCCACGTCCTTGAAGCGGGCCGCACCGTCATCGCCAACAACCGCCAGCGCCGCCTCTTCACCAACAACCCAGATGGAGAGACTTACTGGAGCCATGTGGCGTTCCAGCACCCGGCGACGTTCGATACGCTTGCCATGGACCCCATGGAGAAGCAGGCCATCATCAACGACCTCAATGCCTTCCGGAAAGGAAAGCATTACTACGATAAGGTCGGTAAGGCATGGAAGCGTGGGTACCTGCTCTTTGGGCCCCCCGGCACCGGAAAATCCACGATGATCGCGGCCATATCCAACTACCTTGAGTATGATATCTACGACCTCGAGCTCACGGCGGTCAATAACAACATAGAGCTCCGGAAGCTCTTCATTGAGACCAAGGGAAAGTCCATCATCGTCATCGAGGACATTGACTGCTCCGTCGACTTTACCGGCAAGCGCGGGGACAAGAAGTTTGGTGGTGAGAGCGATAACATGAAGAAAGAGCGCAAGCAGGACGCCGATGGCACCAAGCTGACCCTTTCTGGGATGCTCAACTTCATAGATGGGCTGTGGTCGGCGTGCGGCGGCGAGCGTATCATCATCTTCACCACCAACCACAAGGACAAGCTGGACCCAGCTCTGATCCGGCCAGGTAGGATGGACAAGCATATCGAGATGTCTTACTGTCGCTTCGAGGCCTTCAAGGTGCTGGCCAACAACTACCTGGACATCACCATCACCGCCCACCATTTCTTCGAGCTGTTCACAGAGATAGGTAAGCTGCTGCACGAGGTCGACATGTCCCCGGCAGAGGTTGCCGGGTACCTGATGCGCGCGGAGGAGGAGTATGCTGGCGCGCGCCTCAAGGGTCTCGTGGAGGCTCTGAAAACACGCAAGGGCAACGCGCCCATGGATAAAGCGACAGCGAAGGAAGAAATTGTCCATACAGATGTTGGAGGCAGCCGAAGCTACATAAAGGCAGATAAACGGGAAGAAGAATGAAAGGACGAGGCCGGCCGCGTGTTAGCACTTCGCAGTACGTGTTTTGAAAGTGTGTGTTGCCGCATGGCCAGGTGCTCAAAATTTAAACTTGATGCATTTAATTTGTTCTCGTTTAGGCTGTATAGTTGTTGTTTGTATGCATGTGTCATCTACTCAAAACTTGTGTAACCTAGCCATGCATTTACGTGCGGTAATACTACTCATTTTTTCAAAAAAGGGTGGATTTTATTAGCTCAAAATGAAGCATCAAGAGAATACAAACACGATGAGCACACACCCGGCCTCTGCACAGCTAGGATGCACACAGCCAACACCAACCCACACAAAAAACACGCCTGCAAATAGAAAATCATATAAGACCAAAGCTATGCATGGGCGAGAAAAATAAAGAAAGAAAAAAAAACAAAGTGATCAGTTCCGTGATCGGCAAACTACAGGAAAGACCATATCCGCACCAATCGTCTCAAGACACCATATGAACATCGTGATTCTTCAACAGCAACGCCTTCAGAAAGGGAGCAACACTCAAACGCCGCCGTCACTGGATCCAGCAGTCAACGCCGGAATCTAGGTTTTCACTCTGAAGAAACTGTCCGAGCATATCCAAGCAATGCCTTCAACAAGGTAACGATGTATAACCATCGCCATTGCCAGAATTCAAATCTGGGCTTCCACCCCGGAGCTCGATACCGGGTACTTAAGAAGCACCGCCATCGACGTCACAAATGTGTTGTCGCCATCACTTTTTCACGATCCCAGCAGCTACATGCGATGTGCCGCTGCACAACCATTCCTCTGCATCAAGCCAACGTCCATAGTTTGCATCTCATCGCCGAAGTGAACCATCGGATCTGAAGAGATGAACTCCCGAAGATCCTTCGATGTACACCGCCGTTGTGGAGTCACAAGAGGTCGCTGCACCATCACAGATTGCATCCACCATTGCTAGGCCGAACAAGATCTGGATCTCCGTTACCGCCTGAGATACCGCGCACAGACAAGGGAAGACCGAGCCGCCATCTAGCAAGGCCCGGCCCAAGCGACGCCGGAGGACGCACGCATCGGCTGGATCAAGTCCACGCGTCCCAGTGCGCTGACGCGCCGCCCGCCTCCGTGCCCACCAGATCCAGGTTGCCGCCACGAGCACATGCCAGCAAGGAGCCAGCCCGAGGCACCACCGGCGTGACCCGGTGCCGCCATGCCGGTCGACACGAGGCCAAGGCAGCCGGTGCACAAGACCAAATCCACGTGGATCCATGGTCGCCGCGCCGGCGGAGCCTCGCGAACGAGCAGTCGACATGAAGCAACATGCCACCGAGCAGCCGAGGAGTAGCAGCTGTGAAGGCCGCGAACAGGTAATACTCCTCATGTCTTATTATTGGGAAAATTGATTAAGATATAATTTTCTTTGAATTTTATACTATGCCTTGTACCCTCTCCGTTTCATTTTAGCTGTCATTAATCATGTTGTCTACTCCACGTGACCGAAACTACATCTTCTTCCTCCCTAGTCCTCACGACAGAAGATAAAGCATGAGCTTCCATCCATGGCGGCAGCTGCAATTTGTGCTCACAACCCGAGACGTGCTGATTTCCATGTCAGCGCAGTCACCTCGCTGGTGTCTACCACAAGGAAGGGGGGTGCCACCGCGACGAAGAGGGCGACGACGACACTGCCAGCTGCGCCGCCAGCAGCGGGGACTGCCGTGACGGTGGCCACCTAGGATGCTAGCCCCTGCAGTGGCGATGGTCGGGCCGACCCAAGACAACTCCATGCCTGCTACAACACCAACTCTGTACCCGTTTTCGGTGTATCCCCCCTCTGTTACCCTGTTCTCTGTCAGTGTTTCTTCACCTAGTTGTGTTCAGTTTCCGCCATGAATGGATCATGTCTAAGTTGGAACATCAGGGGCTTGAACAACCCGGCTAGAAGATCAGTTGTGCGAGATATGGTCTTGAATCATAGATGCAATCTTGTATGCCTGCAGGAAACCAAGTTGTCCAATATCTCCAATGATATTGTCTCTGAAACTCTGGGTGCTAGCTTTTGTCAACAACTTTGCATATCTGCCGGCACTTGGCACCCGAGGTGGTGTACTCATTGCGGCATCCTCTGACCACTACACCATCACCCCACAACCTCTGCTTATTGGAGCTTATTCCGTCAGTGTGCTTGTTACTGAACTCGCCTCCAATGCTGTTTGGTCTTTAACTGGCGTCTATGGCCCCCAAGAAGATGCTGACAAGATCCTTTTCCTCAACGAAATGCGTGCGCTGCAGCCCATGTGTAAACAGGAGTGGATAATCATGGGCGATTTCAACCTCATTAGCAGAATGGACGAGAAGAGCAATGGCAACGTCAACCTTGCGATGCTGAGACGGTTCCAGGCTGCCATAGATAATCTGAACCTCAAGGAGCTCCCCCTCATTGGTCGCCGTTTTCACCTGGTCCAACTCCAACGAGCGGCTTCATTCAACACACACCAAGATCGACAAGGTGCTCTTCTCTAGCCGGCTCCACTGAAATCTCTGACCATTGCCCACTCATCCTGAAGAACTTCAGCAATCAAAAGTTCTCTGGATTCCGCTTTGAGGCTTGGTGGCCTAAGGCGGCAGGCTTCCAAGAGACTGTTTCTGAAGCCTGGAACAAGCCGGTTCTCTCTGCTAACCCAGTTCGGCGCCTTCATATTAAACTGACAATTCTTCAGGATTATACTGCAGCAGGTTGACAAGCAGGTTGATTATCCTGAAGAACTGGGTTAGCAGAGAGAACCGGCTTGTTCCAAGGCTCTTAAGTGCTGGAGCAGGTTGACTATTCGCCGACGAAAGCTTCATTCTGCCATCGCCTCTGAGGTTATACTGCAGCTTGATATTGCCCAGGAAAGCCGTAACCTGTCACCGGAGGAGTTTGAGCTACGACGACTTCTCAAGTCTAGGCTGCTCGTCTTCGCGGCACTTGAACGCATCAAGTGGCGCCAACGATCTCGGCTGGTCTGGATAAGGGCCGGTGACGCCAACACCAGACTTTTTCACTTGCGGGCAAATGGTCGTCGGCGAAAAAACCACATCCCCTTCCTCCACATGAATGGAACAGTAATTTCTGATAAAGATGACAAGGCCGCGGCTCTGTTGAATCACTTCTCTCGGATCCTTGGCCCCCACGATGATGCCCCTGCCCAAACGGTGAACTGGGATTATTTGCAGCTACCCCGGACAAATTTAAGTCACCTTGATGCTCCTTTTGATCAGGATGAGTTGCTCAAGGCAATCAAAGACTCCCCCTCAGAGAAAGCACCGGGGCCTGATGGTTTTATTGGTCTTTTTTACAAGGTTTGCTGGAACACAATCAAAGTGGACCTCCTGGCTGCACTTAACCAACTCTCTGCCCTCAATGCAAACTGCTGGAATCTGCTGAACACGGCCTACATTGCCCTCATCCCGAAGAAAGACAATGCCTTGCGTCCATCTGATTATCGCCCCATCAGCCTGACACATAGTGTGGCCAAGCTACTTGGCAAGATGCTGGCAACAAGATTAGCTCCCGAGATGCAACACCTCATCTCCCACAGCCAAAGTGCTTTCCTAAAGAACCGCAGCATTCAAGACAATTTCCTCTACGTCCAAAACCTGATCAGAAATCTCCACCGAAGTAAAGAGAAGGCCATTTTCATCAAGCTTGACATTGCAAAAGCGTTTGACTCTGTCCGCTGGAGCTATCTTCTGGATGCCCTTGCCCAGTTTGGCTTTGGTCAGAGATTTAGAGACCTCATCGCTCTGTCCTTGGCGTCGACTTCCTCCCGTGTGATGCTCAACGGAACCCCTGGACCCCCCTTCTACCATAGGCGTGGGCTGCGACAAGGCGATCCGCTATCTCCTTTCCTGTTCTTGCTGGCCATCGAACCTCTACAATCGATCCTCTCCAAAGCCTCTGACGCCAATATTCTCAGCCCGATTGCCCTCCGCTCGGCCAAGCTTCGCATCAGCTTATATGCCGACGACGCAGCCCTCTTCATCAACCCTGTAAAAGAGGAGGTGGCATCGCTTCTATCCATTTTGGCCATTTTTGGACAGATCTCCGGGCTGCACACCAACTTCAGCAAGTCATCTGCCTTCCCCATCAATTGTGAATCTGATGAAACTGCTTACTTGTTGGCTGATTTCGAAGGAGAAACCCGCTGCTTCCCGTGCAAATACCTGGGCCTTCCTCTTGGGCTGCGCAACCCGAGACGTGCTGATTTTCAAGCTCTCATAGACAAGATTATTGCTCGGCTCGCAAGATGGAAAGGGAAACTCCTCAACAAGGCGGGCACATCAACTCTGTGCTCACCTCTTTGACCACTTATTTCTTCACTATCTTCCCTCCTCCAAAGTGGCTCATCAAGAGAATTGACAAGATTAGGAGAGGGTTCCTATGGAAAGGAGATGAATATGCAACTGGTTGAAACTGTGTTGTCAATTGGAGACAAGTGTGCTCCCCAAAGAACTGTGGAGGGCTGGACATCAAGAATCTGGATCTCTTCAGCAGGGCCCTTAGGATTAGATGGTTGTGGTTTGCCTGGGAAAGGTCCTCCAGACCATCGATTGGATCCAACACACCATGCAGCCCTACTGATCACCAGTTGTTTAACGCATCTACCACTGTCACCCTTGGCAACGGAGCAACGACATCTTTCTGGTCCAACCGGTGGCTGAATGGCTCTGCACCAAAAGATATTGCGCCCAGCCTCTTTCCGCTGGCTGCACGTAAATGTGCAACGGTTGCTGCAGCATTGACTGATGGCCGGTGGATGAAAGGGCTCCAGCGCCTAAACTCGCCTGACGCCCTTCATGAATTCATCAACCTCTGGGGCCTCATCCAACATATCACTTTATCTAACATTGAGGACTCCATCTGCTGGAATTGGACGACTAATGGTGTCTACAGTGCAAAAACAGCCTATAATGCGCAGTTCTTTGGTACCATTGCCGAGCCGGCGCTTGCAAAGATATGGTCAATGAGAATGGAGGCCAAGGTGAAATTTTTTGCCTGGCTGTTGACGCTGAACAGGCTTCCCACTGTTGATAGACTTCGCGCCAGAGGTGGTACGCAGGCGGCGACCTGTGTGCTATGTGATCAACAGCCTGAGACGGCGCTGCACCTTACTACCCATTGCTCGTACAGCAAGGAGGTGTGGCACCTTCTTGGAACTTTCATTCCAACGCTACATCTGCTACCAATGCCTCCCTTCCAGGGAACTGAAGAATGGTGGCTCCACTTCTCCTCCATGAGCAAACACACTGCTGCTGCCGCTGCCTACCATGCATGGCATGTCCTCTAGCTCGGCTGCCGCTGTCTCACGCCTGACCTCCGATGACCTATCCTTGCTGTTCTCCCATAGTTAGGAAACGTAGCCATTGATGTACAGCCATAGCCTAAGGCTACTGGACGCTCTTCCTTCCTTGCCCCCGCTCTTCTTGTAACAATTTTGGTTCACTCCTAATCTTAATGAAAAGGCAGAACACCTGCCAGTTAGCCTAAAAAAAAACAATAATCACGATTCCTCATTTTAGAGCTGTGCTGGTTTCTTTCGCCATGTACGCACGCACGCCTGTGTTCGTCCGTGTGTTTGTTCAGGCCCATGTGTTCTGCCGGCCTTGTGTGTCTGTTAGGCCGTGTGTTTGTTCAGCCCATGTGTTCGGTCGGTCATTTTCACAGAAATTGTTCTAGTCTATTATCTCTGTTATCGTGCACAGAGCCGGCCGGTTGTGACGTGATCTTAGGATCAGCTTGCAGTTTTCCAATCCTGTCTAGGAGGCTTGCATCTGGTTTTTTTTCATTGTTATTTTCATTTTTATCAGTTTTTCCTTTTCCTTTTCTTTTCTGTTTTCTTTTCTTTTTCCATTTGTATTTTACTTGTTCTCTTTTATTTTGAAAATTTTAATTTTATTTATTCATGAACACTTTTATAATTCATGATTTTTTAAAAAAAAATTAGAATAATTCTAAAATTTAAAGGTATTTTTTAAACGGGTTTGCTGTTTCACATCTAGTTACATCACATCTAAGTTGTGCACCACACAATTAGAGGATGAAATTTATGTACAAATTGTCCGATTAGGCTGTCGTTGCGCATCCCGCTTGCTTTGTCTCACGTAGGGGAGCGCGTTTGTGCTTTTTTTTTGGTTTGTCCTCTATTGGGCCACACTTTTGGGCCAGTTTTTCAGGTGGGTTGCACAGGTGTGGAACTGGAAGAGACACATCCGTTCCTTTTCTATACAAAAAATTGCGTGAGCCATCAATCATTCCATTTCCCATTCTCTCTTCTCACTCTCATTTCCCTTTTCCTACCAAAAAGATTTTTCTTTATGTATTTGTTTTAGATCCATGAACCTTTTTAGATTCATTCATTATTAATTTTTATTTTTCTTGTTTCCATTTTTATTTTTTCCTTTTTCCTTCTTTATTAATTTGTTTCAGATTCAGGGACTTTATTTAACTGATTTGCTAATTCTCATTTAGATGACATTTGACAATGTCTGATATAAGTTCCTGACGGTTTGAGTTGTTTCCTTTAAATGTTGTACAAATCTTTGATTGTGGGTCGTTTTGTCGCGCGTGTTCCGTGTCGTGTCGTGTGTTCGGTGTCCACTTGTTAGCCCGTTCGCGAGTGCGTCTTTTGTTGGGCCGTTTTCGCGGCGTGATCTAGGGTCCATTTTGATTTTGTTTATTCCTTTTTTGGTCTGCGTTGTATAACTTTGAGCGCCGAACAGTTGGGGCAGGAGGGGGGAGGGACGTTTTTCTTCATGTTCTGGGATATTTTTTATTTACATTTTCTATTTCCATTTCCATTTCTTTTTTCTTCTCCCTTTTTTCATCCTTATTTATTTGTTTTAGCTTAATGAACTTTTTTCATTATACCATATGTTCGCTTTTAAATGTCATGTAAACCTTGATCACGGGTTATTTTGCCGCGCGCGACCAGTGTTGCACCGTGTGTTTGGTGTCTACTTGTGGGCTTGTTCGCTCGTGCTTTTGTTGTTGGGCTGTTTTCACAACGCAATTTGGATCCTATATTGGATTGGTTTTGCTAATTCTCATCTAGATGAGAGCTAAAAATGTCTCATCTAACTCATATACCATTAGATACCCGTGGTTCTGAGTCGTGTTTGTTGTCAATGTGTTGTCTTTTCTATTCATCCCTCATGAAGCAGTGCGGCTTGATAGGACATTTTTAGCGGGCCGTTGTTACATTGTGTATTGGATTTATTTTGTGGGTTGTATCTCTTAGAAGGGATAGAGAGGGTTTGGTGGAATTGATGATTATCGCTTGAGCCTCGTGGGCGTATATATAGGAGTACATGATCATCTTGGAGTACAAGGCAAGGTGAAATAAATTTTGCGCTATCCTATGTTTCCTAAATGACCATTATACCTAACAGTATCTTTTTGCAACTGGAGTTTGTCTTTTGTTTTTAAAACCAATTACAAATCTGCCCTTGACTCAGAACTAGGTCCATAGTTTGTTTCATCCCAGTTGCAAGCCAACCCTTGACTCGCAACTAGGTCGTTGCAAGTCCATCCATGTGCTCGTAGTCGTCCCAATTACAAGTCTGCCCTTATCTCAAAGTTTGACCGAGTTTGTGCAAGAATATATTAATGTTTGTGAAACCATATAGGAGTATGATGAAAATATATTTTATCATGAATCTAATGCTACTAATTTGATGGCATAGATGTTGATGTACTATTGTATAAATACAGTGAAACATAAACAAGTTTTACTTTTCAACAAAGTTGGAAGTACACTCTTTTAAGGACGAATTACCATTTTTAGTCTTGGATGTTGATATTTTTCTTTACTGACTTGGTCAAACTTTTTAAAATAGTAATTTTGAAACAAAACTAGAATAATGCACTATATTATGTAACTGCAAGGGCAACAAAGTTGGAAGTACACTCTTTTAAGGACGAATTACCATTTTTAGTCTTGGATGTTGATATTTTTCTTTACTGACTTGGTCAAACTTTTTAAAATAGTAATTTTGAAACAAAACTAGAATAATGCACTATATTATGTAACTGCAAGGGTGATGTCTTAACCTCAATCTGGTACTTATTGCTACTAGAATCTCATAATCAGGACAAAAATATTTTTTGCTCCGGTTTTACTCTGCGCGTCAAGTAGTTGAAGCATTTGAGGAAATGCAATAAATGGGTGGCCTCTTTCATCAAATCGGGGGCAAGGGCAAAATTTCCTGTCAGGATTAAGATTTACCATGATATCCGTGGAGCTTGCAAGTTGATCAGCTCGGATTCCTATGGCGTGATTACCTCCGGGAGCTGCCATATTTCTTGTCAGGATCGAAAGTGATTGTGTATGATCTGTTCGGGGCTTGCATCTGGCACAGTTAGCAATACGAAATTGGGGCACTAAATGAGAACCCAAGTGGAATCCAGAAGGCATGAGAAACGAACCTTGATGCAGAAATGTTCGGGGCTTCAACGGAACTGTCAGCTGCTTGGCTGCTCAACGAAGACTGCCCGGGAGTCTGGGACTATGTAGACGCCATTGAAAAGCTCTAGTTTGCAAGCAATTCATGTGAATGGAGACTATGAGAGGCGGCCTGTGCAGTCCGTGTGAATGGAGAAAACCTATTAATTGGTCAAGTCAGCGCGTGTGCACAATCTGAGAAATTTGGATTTCTTCCGCTGGGTCCCGACAAAGGACATAGGTTTCGGGGCAGTTACTCTGAAGAACGTGCAAACCTGCATTCTTAAAAGGGTCCACCTATGAGATGTGACAGCTTAATTTCAATTATGTGGGCATGATTAGCACGGAGCCTCAAGCTATATATTCTTAAAAAGGTGATTAGCAGGGAGCCTCGAATTTACAAGTTAAAAGCCACTTGTTCACCCTAGTGGCATGAATTAGGACACATGGAAAAGCGCCTCAACAGGTGGCCAAGCTTTTGCTCATCCTCTTCAGATAAGCACTGATGAGCGTTCATCGGTTCTTCTAGACAGATCCCATCTCTGACTAGAGAGAGGAAGATTCCAGCCTGGTAAACACTGCAACTCAACTCTTCTTTTCTGAACGATTTGCGCAGCAAATTAATAGCTACGCTGTATATGTTATAAATTCCTTTGTTCCATTTCATGGTTTTCCCTGTTTACGGCTGGATGATGGAATCGGTTCAGATGAGCTTGGTCGCCTAAAAACAAGAACTACACAGCAAATCATGTGTCTTTCACTCGTACAACACCTAGAGATTTACAAATACAGATTCTCCGAAGCGTTCAACTGTTCAGGCGTTCAATTTATGTATGTAACCGAACTGGTAACCAATCTGATGAACCCTGTTGGTTCTAGTTTTTACAGGTCAGAGGGCCGGTTCGCTTGCTGGTTTTCTTAGGCTACAAATAATATGTTATGTGGACTCATATAATAACATAAACAGTCGAAATAAGATAAGTTTCCATGTTTTTAGTTTTGACACGAACGCGCGAGTGAGCCCAATTGGTTGTTGGGCCAATCTAGAGCCTACCACATCTCGCTTTAGCGATTAGGGTTTTATCAGTTCTAGTTTTTCTCCAGGTTTGTGCAAAATCCGTACAGTTGTTCGACCTGTTCTCTCCATTCTATTTGCAGGACTGTCCATAGATTTAAAACCCGTGTGTGTCGCCCGTTCTGGTTTTTCCCGGTACATTCTTTAAAACTATGAGTTTAACCTGCACGCAGCAATTTTGAAAAACCTCCAGATAGAAAAAAAAATATTGGAACAATGAGTTTAGCCTCCGCACAGCAATTTTTAAAAACATCCAGATAGGAAAAAAAATCGAAACTTTGAGTTTAGCCTCCACTCAGAAATTTTGAAAAACCTCCAGATGGGGATTTTTTTTTGAAACTATGAGTTTAGCCTCCACGCATCAAATTTTGAAAAACCTCCAGATAGGAAAAAAAAAATCAAAACAATGAGTTTAGCCTCCATGCAGCAATTTTAAAAAACCTCCAGAGAGGAAAACAATTCGAAACTCTGAGTTTAGACTCCACGCACCAATTTCTAAAAACCTCCAAATAGGAAAACAAATTGTAAGTATGAGTTTAGCCTCGACGCAACAATTTTGAAAAACGTCCACATAGGCAAAATAAATAAATTCAAAACGATGAGTTTAGCCTCCACGCAACAATCTTGAAAAACCTCCAGATAGGAAAAAAAAAGAAATGAAAACTACTCCCTCCGTTCCTAAATGTAAGTCTTTTTAGAGATTCCACTATGGACTACATACGGATGTATATAGACATATTATAGAGTGTAGATTCACTTATTTTGCTCCGTATAGAGTCCCTTATTGGAATCTCTATAAAGACTTATATTTAGAAACGGAGGAAGTATGAGTTTAGCCTCCATGCAGCAGTTTTGAAAAACCTCCAGATTGGAAAAAAGTTTGAAACTATGAGTAGGCCAGGCCATGGAGAGGGTTAAATTGAAGAGAAAAGTGGGACGAGAGTGGACCATCCTCCAGATCATGTTTGCTTATGAGAAACATTTGTATTGACTCAGAATGTCGTATCAAATGACACAAGCCCAATAAGCACATATATGACCTCAACATGATTAGGATTCACACAGTCAGCATCAACACCACACATACAAAGTATCATGCCGCAAAAAAGTAAAGTCAGACGAGACCAAAACTATGCCTAAAATGGTGGGATAAGAGGGCCTATCCGTAGACTACGTCGTCCCCATGTGGGGTAAACTATTCTTGATGGCCTATCCTAACCCATATACACCATACACTGGTAAATGACATGCGGTGAAGAGAGATAACTATAGTTGTGTTTATACCATCTAGCCAGCGACCAAACATGTTGACAACACTGCATTGTCCGCACAAGTGAGACACGACTTCGATGAGTGGACATGTAGGATATAGAGGTATAGAAAGGTTCATCCGCTCAACCCCACCTAGCCATTTAGTTTCTTTTATCACGAGAGGCGCGAGATGATGGGTAGCAGTTGTCAGAAATTAAGGTTCTGCCCTACTTTATAGATAAAAGCAACCAGCACACCGATACTGAAGTTTCAAGAAAAAAGAAAAGGAAACAACTGTTCTTAATTTATACATTCTGCTGGGGCAAGAGACCCAAAAGAGAGAAAAAAAATATATAAGGGTAGCCCGCTTTCTACACTGCATGCGCCAAATGGTAAGCCACGTCCTAGAGCAATACGATGAAGGAAGCGACCAGATCTCTGTACTTGCACCTAGATTGCAACCTTTATCAAAAAATCTAGATAGAAACCGCCAGTATTGCATAATACTCATTCAGTTTATTGACTGCAACAATAGCATGACGTAATCGTATTGGTACCGCCTTTTTTCCCCTACAAAAGGTGAATTTTATTGACTTATGATGTCGTATCAAGAGGATACAAGCACCATTAACAGACACATGTTGCTCATGATTGTCTCCAACGTGATATTTCGTTGGTGGCGTATTCTCTCGCTCTGCGGATCAATGGCTCTGTGTGACTGACTATTTTGTTGCTATGTGCATGGTTTATAGCTCGGTGGATATCATGTGCGGACCATGTGCGCTTACATTATTTTCGGTGGCTGCAGCTACTCTAGGAGGATCAATGTTTCTTTTCCTGTTGTCTTTCATCCACCTAGGCATAGCGTTGGTCTTTTATTGCATCATATTTTCCTTTGAGAAACTATGATTTACTATTGCTGGCCTGATCCTCTGTGTGTGCGTTTTTTGTTGACTGTGTGCATCCTAACCATGTACAAGATGCTCATCGTGTTTTGTATCCCCTTGATACTATATTATGAGTTAATAAAATTGGTTTTTTTCTTCTAAAAAATGAATAGACAACCTGCTTCTGCACCGTGGAAGGAATAGAGGGAATATGGTGGAATCGTTGATGTATTACTTGAGCCTTGTGGGCATATATATAGGGTTACATGATCTTCTTGGAGTACAAGACAAGCTACAATAAAAATTCCTAGTCTATCATATACCGCTGCGGACGAGGGCATTCTGCACCTAGGAAGGCGGCCCGGTGCATACCACACAGAAGTCGTCGTGCTGCGGCGCTATGGCCCGAAGGGGCTACGCAACGGCAGCGAGCGGGTCGGGGCGACGGCGGGGAAGACCTCACGGCGGTGGCAGTGACCATGTGCCATGCTCGCTATGGCCCTACTGGCGACGCAACGGCAGTGCGAGGGTCAATGCAGCCACGGGGATGGACCAGAGAAGATGGCCTCGGGGCAGCGGTGGACCGCACGTCGTGACACTACTACCAGAAGCGGCAAGCAGCCACAACGCGCGGGTCAGTGCAACCGCAGGTACGGCCTCGGGACGATGGCGTTGACCACAACCCGAAACGGTTAACGCAGCGGCGGCGCGGGTTGGTGCAACCGCGGGGAGAACCACGGTGCGGCAGCGCTGTGGCCCGACGGGGTGATGCAGAGGCAACATGTTCCTCGATCAGTGCAGTGCGCATTGTACTCGGGGACAGAGCGGCGACGACTGGCGCAGATGACGGCTGGGCAGGCCCGCGGGTGACAACGGTGACAGGCCCCCACGTCACGCGAGGCCGTTGGGTCGGAGAAAAGGCCGGGTAGTCGCGCCGGTGTTGGAGTATAGGTGCAAGGGGTCGACGGTGGCGGCGGTCGACGGAAATCGATCTTACATCGGAAAACCAAAAGGAAATACCGATCAATGCGACCGGCGAGAGAGAAAAACCCGGATCAAATGGATCAACACGATCGGCGGACAAACCCTAGGTACGGGTGGCGCGGCCCCCGGTGGCGATAATGGAGATTGATCGCCCCGATAGCGGCGCGGTGCGGAAGCGGCGGCGACAGCTAGGGTTTGGATGGGGGTTAGGCTAATACCATGTAGAAGGAACATAGGAGATATGGTGGAATTATTGATGTTTTTGGAATTATTGAGGAGATATGGGACAAGATAATATCTTCTTCGAGTATATTATCTTCTTCGAGTATAAGACAAGCTTTATGGGCATGTTGCAAGGTAGCGGGCATGGCGGTACCCCCCTCATGAGTCGGAGGGGGAGATTTGTTGGGATATCCTCCTCATGTGGGCTGTGAGGAGATGACCATTTAAGGCTTTTTTTAGGCAGCCCAAAGAGGTGCAGAAGCCCACTACCCATTAGGGTTATCACCTAGGGTCATTTTGGACTTTGCACATGAGTGAATGGGGATGCTTTACCCTCCATCTAGCAGCCACCATCAAGTGTGACGAAAATCAGTTCATCCTCCAAAAGAGAAGAAGAGAGAAAACCAAGAGAGCAAGGGAAGAAGAGGAAGATTGAAGGAAGAAGCAAAGGGAGCTCCTCCCCAAGGTTGTGATGGTCCAGATCCACTACCTTGTCTCCTTCAAGCTTCGGTTTCATCATCTTTGGTGAGATTGTTCCAATCCCTAGTTCTTGAGCTCCAAATCTTGTTGTGTTCATCCAAGATTCAAAAATCTTGATGTATGAGATCCTCTTTAGTGTTGTCTAGAGAAGAACTTGTTGTATCCCACATTTGATAAAAGTGGAAGAGTATTTGGATGGCTTCGGCCCGTGGTTTTTCCCCTCAAGTTGAGGGGTTTTCCACGTAAAAATGTGGTGTCTCTTTGTTGATGCTTGATGATGTCAGGAAAACTTACTCCTACCGTAAGACACTAGACTAAGAAGTGTCTTGCCTGCTGCTTAACATTTTTTGCCTCCATATATGCTGCTGCATATGTTTCCTTCAGTGCTAAGCAACGATCCTTGAGTTAGTACACGATGTGGTACTGAGATTACTTGTTTCCGCTGCAGTTTTTCAGTTAACCACAAGTGCCTTTGTGTGCTAATTCCCAACACCGCATCCTCTCCCACCTGCTCTTGCTGCTGCACCGCCGCACTGACCTCTGCCACCGCTACAGCGCCTGGGCAGTAGTAACTGGCCCCACGTCCGGCATGGGCCGCTCCGTCGCCCTTGACCTCGCCCGACACGGCCTAAACCTCGTCCTCGTCGGCCGTGACCCTGACAAGCTCCAGGACATCTCCAACACCATCTTTTGCACCTACGCCGTGCAAACCAAGACCGTTGTGGTCGACCTCACGCTCATCGCCACACCTCAAGGTAATTAAGGCTAGGGAATTTTTTTTGAACTTCGAAACTTTGAAAATTATTTTAAAGAAATTGAACAAATTTCATTTGAATTTGAATAAAAGTGAGTTCGAAATAATGGATATAAGAAAGTATACTATTAAAGCATCCCAAAACTAATGGACACTACAAGTATTATATTTCCCAGAGCCTGCTCTGTCCTAGTGGTTAGTCCACTGTAGCCAGCCATCTTAAAAGTGAAATTGAACAAAAAGTACTGACCCACACTAATATAAGGCCTGGCAGGCAGCATCCTCGATTATATCAAGGATTTAGTAGGTTTTGTAGTCGGCAAGTTCAAATGTACCGAAATATTTTAAGTTATAATTTAAATGTTCGGCTGACTCTAGAAATGGATGAAATTTCAGGAAGGTTAAGGTGATGGGCATACAAGAAACGAGGTGCATGCTAGTTATATTTACTGATCGTGGCAGGTGATAAGGCACTGTGGCTGCTCCGGCATGTGGTGGCGGGGCTCGACGTCGCAGTGCTGGTAAACAACGCCGGACTAGCGAAGCCCTGCGCGGTGTATCTGCATGAGGCGGATGTGGAGGCCTGGGTGAGGATGATCCGGGTGAACCTGTGGGCGCTGACCGAGGTGACGATGGCGGTGCTGCCGGGGATGGCGGAACGGGGAAGTGGTGCCATCGTCAACATCGGCTCCGGGACCACCCTGGCCATCCTGCTCCTTTCCATCTACGCCGCATCCAAACGGTATATATATAAATCCGTGATATACCACGACATTTTCACCCTGACATATCTGTGATATACCAAGACATTTTCTGAGTTCAATAATTGTACATTTCAGGTACGTTGCTCAGTTGTCAAGAGCCTTCACGTTGAGTACACGGGCAAAGGAATCGATGTACAATGTCAGGTTCGTACGTGGGACCTACTATAATACGTATTAGAATGAAAATGGATACGGGTTGTTCATGTTTGTTTCTACCTGTTCCTTATAGACATCAACCCAAATATATCATTACTATTGAATGTTTTAAAAGTGTAATTTCAAAAGTGTAATATGTGTCCAGTCATATTTAAGAGTCTTGTTGAATCCAGGTAATAGAAGCGAGTCGTATATCAACAAGTTATTCCAAAATACAAGCACATTATGTAGTAAAATAGCAATTCGATTTAAAATCTACAAACATTTACCTGCTATTAGAATATAAGGCTTGCTACGTACATCGCCATGGATCGATTTAGACACAACACAATCATGGTTGAGTGGATCAAAACTAATACCATGGCATGTGTCATGCAACTGCAGGCGCCGTTGTTTGTGGAGACTAACATGACGTTGGGGGTGGCGGCATCCCGCAAGCAACGAAGCCTCTTGTCCCGGCTAATCATGACGACATCAGACGAGTATGCCAGAGCGGCAGTGTGCTGGATCGGGCATGGCCCGCTTTGCATGCCAAACCTGGGCCACCGGCTCCAGTGGTGCATCTGCCATGTTGTGCCTGACTGGGTGCTCGATAAGTCGTGCCTCCGGGTGAACCTATGGTATAGAATTCGTTTCCAGCGCGTCAGGACGATGAGAGCATCACAACCAAACGTCATCAATGACGGATGTCTGCCTTGCAAACAAGTATAATCAATTTGTCCTGCATCATTTGCTGGTGTGTATGTAAACATATCTTCCTTGTATGTGTTGGAAATATATGTCTCAGAGGCAATCATTAGTTATTTATATTGCCCATGAACATTATCACTAATATGTATCAACTAGTTTGTGACTAGTTTGTGAAACTGCATACTGAATTCTGGCATACTCGGGGTGCGTCCATGTGACTGAATTCTGAATTTATCTTCCTCGCTAACACTATCTACACTTGCTTGAAATCACCAAATTCAACGACTTCTCCCTCTCCCGGGGCAAGCTGGCTTACTTCCACTCCCCTCCCCTAGGTATTATTGTCTGCCACCTCCGTCTGCCTTGTCCTCTCCGACGAGCTCTCCAAGCACGTCATCTCCGGGGCGGGGGCACCAAGGTCGTCACCTCTTATAAGTCTCTTCTTGTCTTCTTTCTCATGGTGCTTGAATTCATGGTACACTCTAGCTAGTTAGTTGTTGGACGATGTCCACTTATAAGAATTGTACGCTCCATTTGGGAACAACACTGTATTTCAATCATAAGAAGTAATAATGTTGTTGATTCTTGTTTTAATGTCCTAATTTAGTCAAGAAGGTGTTCGTATCTTCCTAGTTTGGTTTATTATTATGCATTCTTCGCGAATGACATTTCATCAAAGACTTCAGGAGCAAAGACCAAAACACACGATCTCAGCTGCAAGGCAGCAAAGGACGCATCAGAGTTGTGAGAAGAATACCAGGGATGTAATTGACCAGGATGGGTAAAATACCCGAGCCTACGGATACCTCAAGTTCCCTAGGCATGGTGAAACACCAGCGACATCATCATCGTGCATGGCATTTCGTCGAACAGCTTAGGTGCAAAAGCCAGAACAGACTGTCTCAACTCTCCACTGCAAGGTAGTGAAGTAAGTTCATGGTCAAAGCTGCAGTAGGGTACCTGATGTGCCGAGTAATCACATTCACACTACCACGTATATCAAATACTAGCGGTGACAAACTTTTAGTAGACCAACACTCAGAAGATTTCCTTCGCACTGAATACTGAATTGAATAGTACAAATGGTACTACTAGCGACAATTAAACAGTTCAGCCAACAAGTTGACTTCCTACTGCTAGTTTGTATCTACTCGTGGTAACAAGAAAAAGAGAGCAAACTGAAAACTAACTCTATTTCTAGGCAACAGACAATTGTCACTTCTTCCGATGGCAGTGCACCCACAGGCGCACGAACGAAGAACAATTTGCCAGGAACCAAGGGGCACATCTTAATTCCGGTGATAGAAGAATGTGACACATCTTCCTTCAGCCACTCAACTAAATCCCTACCAATGATTGATTGTTCAAGGGAATAAACTTACACTTGCCATAGGAAGTGACGTCCATCAAATTTTCTTACTGTTTAGTACTAGGTGTTGCTATGCAGGGTGTTGTACAAGAGCACTACAACCATGCAACCCAAGGAGAAGAAGCATCTGAAGAAGAAGCATGCATATTGCCGTGAGCTGGACATTCCTTCAGGCTGAATACTGAATTAACTAACAACTGGGTGGTAATAGTTTCATTACCAGGCAATGGAGTGCCCATGCACTCGTCGTTCAAAAACTCCCGTGACTTACGTCAAAAAATTAATTTACGTCAAAAAAATCTCCCGTGACATTTCATTGCCAAACAATGGAGTTGGAACTGCCTCATCAGGCGCATGACACATTCAAGCCAGTACTTGCCTGAATGAATGGTTCAAGTTCACCACTTGTTCATGCATGCCTGGTCGTATCAGTATCAAAATTGATTGTCAATGTGCCAAAAGATGCTCTGTCAATATCACGGATCATTGATGGAGCATGCACACCAACGGATAAGCAAAACAGCAGCGGAGAAGAAGGGCATACGCAAGAGATTTTGTTACATTATCCAGTTCTCAGAACTCACGCATACATACACAACAGTATAGTGAAATAGTATACAACTATAACAGTAATGCCAGTATTATTACAACAAACCATCCGTCTGACTGACCATAAATCACAGCAAGCAAACTGCTAAAGAGTCTTTGCATCAAGTGTAGAAAATATGGATCCGTAATATTTCTGTTGTATTGCTTTGACCCTTGTAGGAGTATATATATGAGGGAGAGAGACTTGGAGTAGAGAGCAAGTTGTACAATGTTTAAACCAATCCTATCTCTAACTCCAAATCCCTAACTTTAACATAATTATACTTCTAACATCAAGAACAAGGACACAAAAAGGAAGAACAAATCTGACACATCCTATCGGCAGTTTGGCTTACCATTTCAAGTTTTAGACCATGCATGCATCTTTGCGCTGGCTGCACATTCCCTTCTTGAGGTCAAAAGCATGTCAGCGTGAGAGGAAGAGTCTTCTCATCGGGGGAAGAGGCAGAGTTAGCAACATCTTACATGCCAGTAACGAGGCAGCAAATGGGACTAGAGTCTTACATGAATCAAGTGTTTAAGCTCATCAAGGTTCGGTTTTTTCGGCAAATAACTTTGCAGCTCTGGTGTGCGCCCGTGCGTAGCCAGAATGGTTCTTGCGTTTCCTTGCAGGCATCTTCTGCATGCTATTTTTCTTGGTAATAGTGGGGGCCATGGATGGCGCAGAAAGCTTAATACATCTTCCGCATGAATTTTGTTTAGTTCAACTCCATGCATTTTGTGTATTGATATACACCCACCCAGTAGGTTAGTTATACTCTTATTTGTTTCTACTCTGGAAATGTACTTCTCACCGAAAAGCGTGGACATAATGCCAGTAACAAATTTTAGTACTGAGGTCATCCACGTTAATACCATAATGCTAATTTCACTACAAAAGTACAACTTTGCGGCCATCGGAGTCAATACAATACAATCGTATCAATTTCAGTACTCCCTCTAATTCGTACTAATGGTCGCTGATTTTGTACAACTTTATACTTAACCCCACCAAAATGTTGAGAAAAATTGATGTTGCTTAAAATCTTACAAAAAGAACCTTCAGTGGAGCGGAGACACAAGATACACATGAACATCACTTGCAGTTTTACAAGTCAAGGACAAAACAAATGGGTTCGGCCTATCGCCAATCGTAAGCTGCCCATTTCTGGAAATTTTTCGTGTTTTCACTCTTTTGCGAAAGTTAGCCCAGATCTGACCCAACTTTATAAAAATTTCGGGATCTGACTCCTTTCCTACCACAGAGGTCAATGGCGGTAGGATAAAACAGCGTACCGCCGAGGCCCTTGGCGGTAGGCAACTTATCCATGTCAGCGTGATGCAGCCCTACCGCCAAACACACTGGCGGTAGCATGTGCAACCCTACAGCCAAACACACTGGCGGTAGCATGTGCAACCCTACAGCCAAACACACTGGCGGTAGCATGTGCAACCCTATCGCCAAGGCATTCAGCAGTAGGTGCGTGCAAGCACTGCATTTGATGTAGTGCGGCTTCCTCCACTGCCATCTCTGCCATTTTAATGTAGTGCGGCTTCCTCCACTGCCATCTCATCTGACCCTACCCACTCTCCTCTCCGCCGCCGCCGGCGACGACGCAAGGGAAAACCCGAGCGGCTCAATGGCGGCGGCCTTCTTCTCGCACGTCAGCTACTCAAGATCGCTGCAGCGGTTTCGATCTTGATTTCCTCGGTGATGACGGCGGACCAGAACGGCTGGAGTGTGGCGGCGGGTCTGTAGCCGCAGTGGCTGGTGGCGGCGGTGGCGGCCATGCTGCAGCTGCTGAACCTTCGGTTCGTCTTTGGATCACGGTGGCGCTCCTGATCTTGATCTGCATCACGCAGACGTCCGGGGCGGCGACCTTGGGCATGGCGATGGTGGTCATCCCCTTCGTCAGAGGTGGTCGTCCTTAGGCTGGGTGGTCCGATCACGAGATTCGTCATCTAGTCCTGGCTACAAGTCGGGGAGACATAGTTGCCGGTAAAAACCGAGCCGACGGCGGGCGATGGCAGCGTTCCGCGCCGTTACCTTGATGAAGGCATCGTAGCGTAACTACTATCGAGCCACTCGTGCTGCTCTGGGGGAAACTCTAGGATCTGGTCTTCTAGATCGGATGATGAAAGCATTGCGGTGTCGTTTCTCTCTTGGAAGCATCGTTTGTGGAGGAGCACTGGAAGACAGAGGCAGGAGGTGGAGCGGCTTCGTCTTGCACGGAGCTTCGGTGAAGATGTCAAGTCATGTCTGGCCGACAGGTGCTACGCTTTGTCATGCCTGTTCGGCAGGTCCTATGCACGACACATCTTCCAGCGACTTCAAGTTGTGTCGGCTGGTGGTACTTGGCGGCATGGTGCTGCGTTGTACCGGTGGAGACGACAACGTGCTCATCAGTTTGCACCCTGGGAGATGGTGTCGCTGGACGCCGTGGCGGCGTCGACAGATGGTCGGACTGGCAAGGATGATGCGGATCTCTTTTCTGAAGTTGCATTAGTGGTTCGATGATGATGGTTGCTTCTAAAATGTGTGCATGTGGTGTGCACTTTAGATTTGCTGCACTGGCTGTAGGTTTCGATACGTTATGCGGATGGATTGGCGACGACACCGGTTTTAGATATGGGGAGTGAGAGCACACCACATTATCGAGTTTGTAGGTGTGAGTGGTGGCTTCAGGTGGCTTGATGTATATACTTGTCAGACCTTTGTTGAATAAATAATAAAGATGATTGTATGCATCGATTGATGCAGAGGCCGAGGGTTTCAACTTTCAACCTCCTTTTCCAGAAAAATACTTGTTCAGATTCAATGGAAAAACCGTCTCATCACTCTAAATCTGACTAGAAAAAACGACTATAGTAAATTATGGAGTTCAAGTAAAAAGAGCTGCCTAAGAAAGAATGGCATATTAAAATAGCATCTTTAGTACAACACCAACAGATAGAGATTATAGGCTACCAAACGGAAGTAATGAGACCCATCCAGCCATAGCAGTTGGTGAAAGCAACCATTCATTAAGGCAAACATGAGCCAGAGACTGATGCATTTTTGGAAGCATCTTCAGGTCAAGCTCATGCGTGGCCTAGGGGTGCAACAATAAAGCAGCCCCTAAAACCCCCATGCCATCACAAAAGCTACAGTCAAGTGTTTCAGATATGAACACAAAAGCAACAATAATTACTTGAGGCTTCAGCCATAAACTAGAAAAGTAAGGACATATACACGAACTAAGTGTGGATTGTCAAACACTATTAGAGTTCCTGATAACCCATATAAAACATTCTTTCAAGATTTAGAGGTGTGCATGGAGACCAGTTAGATTACATTGCCAAATAGCCCGCAATATAAAGATTCCATGCCAAATCATAACAAAATTTGAACGCTATAACACAAATAGATTCCAAGGAGCACACTGAGGAGCTATAGGCCATATACCAATCAGTTCGTTGAGAGTTTTGACCATCAGATTGTCCCTTGGGTTGAAATTCTGAAGTATTGCATGGAGACATTGGTGAATAGATTCGGAAGCAAAGTGAAATTGAATTTATCATGGGTCCATATGACTTGAAAATCGTTGCCGGCGTTCAAATGGACCCATCTATGACCACAATTTTATGGCCGCTTCAAGATATAGTAAAAACAATGGTCACGTGGTTTTCAGTAAAATTGGCTCGTAACTAAATTACGACCAAGAATAGTGTGAGTTAGATACCCTTGTCTTGCAACAGTCTCAAAGACAGCGACTGGAGTACTACCTTTGTTCTTATCAACTCTGAGGAGCCAGGGTGCACTGCTATATATAGGTGGCTCTCGATTGCTCAACGAAGCCATCCAACAAACCAAGTCACTCTTGCTGTCCCACACATAGGTGCTGCTTTGGGTGGTTTGATAAAGCTACAGCCAAAATGGTATGTGTTTCATCCTCTCATGTAGTCCTTATTTATTCATTTTCTTCAAAAGAATGGAGGAATTTGACAGTATTTTGGAATGATTGGTCTCGGAATCCTAAATTTTGGAGTAAATTGATGGTATACTCTCCTCTAATTAATTCAGAGCAAGCCTGTGAAGATTGGACCATGGGGTGGGAATTCTGGCAGCGAGCGTGATGTCCAGCCAAAGCCCACCCGTATGGTTAGTGTGACCGTCAGTAGCGGAGCTATCATTGACGCTATTGCATTCACCTATGTGGGCACCGATAACGCTCAACACTCTTAGGGCATCAAGTGGGGTGGCACTGGTGGCACGGAAGATACGGTGCGTTAAATGTTTGTTTTTAAATATTTCTTTGTCTTGTACTATATGGTGACGATCGTTGGCTTTTCATATTGTTTGAGCTGGTCGGGCATTGTATCTAGATCCAATCCAACGGCTAGGGTTACTATTTCTCCTACATGTACTTGTATACCTACCTCTTACCTACATGACCTGATGATTTCCATCTCTTGCAGATTAATCTAGACGCTACCAACTATGTGACGGAAATCTCCGGGACGGTGGGTAAATTTGGGACCGACGACATCGTCACGTCTCTTAAAATTGTCACCTCCAAGGGGGTTACCAAGACATACGGCTCAGGTACCGGGACTCCTTTCCGCGTCCCAGTGCTTGACGGGGGTAAGATCGTCGGCTTCTTTGGACGCGCCGGTGCCTTCCTGGATGCGATTGGGTTCTACATTTCTCCATGAATGGTTGGTTGATGCACACTTCTTGGCCGGCCACCTAGCCAATGAAGGAAGGAGTGTGTACCGTATGTGACGTAGTACTGGCAGCACCTGCTTGCTAGAATAAATAAACTTGCAAGTGCTTTGCATGGCACTTTTGCATATGTGTGTGATAATGTGTGACGCCATGATCCTCAAGTCGTGGGATGGCACGACAAGTGTGTGCGGATCGTACGTGGCGCTGGTCTTCAGGCTAGTTATTAGCCGAGGCATGCGTTGCGTTGTAAAGGCGTACATGTATGAATAAAAGAAGTTTGTTGCAAGGCTTGTTCTAGTGCAACCTGCTCACCCGGATTTGATCTTTGGACTTGGACTGAGCACCAATGTGTCGCAGCTTCACACGCATGCATGTTTAGTGATAAACTGTGTGCCCACAGTTTGTAAGGTAGATGATGATAAATCGTCGATTTATCCGATCGATTTTCTTTTTGCCGGGAATTGAGGGCTTTTTATTCAAACAAAAGGGCTCCGGCACTACCAGCCATAAGGCTAGTGACCAACAAACCAGGAGGACTGTTCATCCAACACTCCATCGCCTCTAATGTGAGCGACTTCCACTTTCATATCTACCATGCGTATCTGTATTGACGCCCATATGTGTGCCTGGATATACTGGTCATACACATTTCCATCAATACAAATATGTGGATCAAAACAAAGTTACTTTTTGCTATTTTCAGCCATCTATTTTCTAGCCTTGATGAAGTACTTTTTATTATACTTTTACCGATATATGAAACACACAGAGTCGTGCCCGTGCACACACGCACACGCACAAACATATCCATGAAAATATTTTTGATTTTTTGTACTTATGAATATGTTTTTTGTATTTTAGAAAATACCAGACTCTATGGAGCACCGATGCCAAATTGATGCTCTCATCGATTTAGCCTTTCTTTTCTTCAGAAATATTGATTTTCTGTTAACCACCGCGATTGTGATGTGGGTGACGAGTCGAACGACTAACTAGTTCATGTAAGCTAGAGTTATCTACATAATGGCAGATGCGCGCACGTGGCAGAAAATATTTGTGCTTTGTGGGATTGGAACTCATGAACCCAAAGGCCCCAATCAGCTGACGTAGCATGTACTTGTGCTAAAAAATAGGTTCATTATTTAATTAAAAAGTAGCACCTCGACTCTTTGCACGAGAATACATCAATTTATATACATGTGTATATTGTGTGGAAATCTTGAAGTCACTTCGGGAACCAAGGAATAGAGGGAGCGAAGGAATTAAATGAATCTGGGCTGGCATGTTTGAATGGCTCTAAATAAATATAATTATTAGATTTGCATGTATGGTTGCATCAATGTAAATTGAGTGGGTTTGTAACTAAAACTAGATTTCAGGATTGTTGTTATGATGGAGAGACCCTTAAATTAATGAATTAAGCCTTCAGGAGTCCACCAATCTTGTGTTAATAATCCATGTTTTTAGACCTTCGTGAGATAGCCACAACAAAGGAGGGAGTAGATTTCAACCTCGGCATGCGTATCCCTGCTGCCATCAGGTGGCACCGTCCGGATGTTGTCATGTTGCATTGATATACGTTTTGGTAGACACGTCAATTATTTCTCCTGTTACAACGCACGGGCATATATAAGTGTGCATGCGTGCGTGCATGCGTGCTTGCGTGTGTGTGTGTCTAGAATAGTAATAGCGCTGATGACCGGTCGTCGGCCTGTTGCAGTGCCATCCACAACATGATGATCAGGCTGGTGGCCTACGGTTGTCGGCTATGGGTACGGCTGGATTTCACATGGCTTCGTCATCTCGATACCATTGGATTTTTGTTGGTTATTCCTATATTGGTATGGAACATGCAAGAGGACCAATCACATGCTTTCCATCATTGCGCAACATGTATATATATGCCATCAATAAAGTAGTATGTGGAAGGCATGGGTGTACATTACGTGATCCAATGCAGCTAGGTGCCTGACAAGCATTTATATAGTTGTTTGGCAAAGATGTGCAGCAATCCAAAGTGCATCTGGACCTATATGCTTCACCATTATCCAGTAGAATTATAAAGCAGAGCAACACACAAGTATGGAATTCCTCCTTCCACCCGTCTCATTTTTTTGGGTGAGTGCAGTGAACTGCATACACCATACTCTTATCAGTTTTTTTCCTTATGTGTACATCACATCGACATTTGAATTGCGTTAGTGTGAGTCTGTGAGTTGTGACGTTAAAAGATAGTCTATTACTGCTAGCATTATTATTATGCATTTTGATGGCTTAAATTTCCAATCAAAAAATATATTATTATTACAGCTAGCATTGTCTTTGTTAGCAGCATGCTCATTTTTGTCCCATTTGTAAATTTCAGTATTATCCTGATGCTTAGAAAGTTGAAAATAAATGATGTTTAATGCTTACGTACGCAATATTTCATTCCTGCCATTTTTTATATCTGAACAAGAATTATATTAGGCAATGGAACGTTATTTTTTTAAGCCACATGTTGAAAAATGTTTTTAAAAATAGGGGACATTGCCCTAAATTTGACAGCCAAAAAGCATGAAGTAATTCAGTATGTTTCAACGTCTATTTTTGGGGATTTTGAAGTGCTAAATATTTGCGCAACATGGGAATATATAAGTCATCATGTCTTTTCAATCACCTCATGTTAAAGTGCGGTAGAGTTGTGTGTTCCTAGATTTCATATTTGTTTTGTTGTACAACAAATATATGCTCCATGTTGGAATTACTCCTAAGAATGGAAAGAACAATTACACCGCATCTAATTGATATGTAATGCTGGGTTTTGAAGTGCGACCTTTATGTTCGAAACAGGCCTAAATTATTCTTACGTTATCAACAGCTTGATATCCCCTCTTTCTTTTGAGTATATAATTATTACACCAAGACTGTAATATCAAGCCCGTACGAATGCCGATATGTGATTTCCGCACGGTAATAAATTTCTGACATGTTATGCTCTTGTGTAGAACCCTGTTATATTTTAAGATAAATAAATACAAAGTTCGCATGTTCACGGCTCACAAATCCTATAGTTTTACACATGAATACCACTAGTAGTTTTACAAGTCATAAGAAACAGGATATACATGAACATCGCCAGTAGTTTTACAAGTTTGAAAAGAACAAACCTTTTGTGGGATAACCGTCTGCTTGCGGCCCACCGCCAACGTAGGCTGCCCATTCCCTACTGGACACGGGCATGGGCATGGAGATGGAGTAGGGCACAGCATAAACGCCATGGATGTGCTGAACCCTCGTGCCACATCACGAGCATGGATGCATCCACTCGACCATGCCATGTGTTGGATCACGAAAGCTATTTGATGCGGCACGTCTCAATGTTTCTCACATTCATCACCAGGCCGCATTATAGCGGATTAGTACAGTACAACACAGTAATGCAGCTGAGACCATACTTCGGTGTTGGCAAAAAAGGCATGCAGCATGGTCGGAGTCACATTATTTTGAATGCAAAGTCACTCATGTTACGTTGTACGCGCGTGGTTGGCACCGAGAAACCCACCGTCGTCGCCAAGCTTGATATCCCTTTGTAACAGACGAGTTTCCGTATGAAACCCTCATACTTCAAAAGAGATTGTCCGTTTTGTGCATGAAGTGAATCCAGTTTTTGCCGTAACCCTTTCTACTTTCTTGCACATGCTATGTGCGTGAAATGATGATACCATGCCAACTTTCAACCTTTTGAGAGTTCATTTGTAGTGCTTTTCAATTTCAGGGTCTTATACCTCAAAATAATCAGTAAATGCATGGAAAATAACAAATGAAGTCAGAAAGGGTTGAAAATTAATGATGTGGCTTTGAATGGTGCATTTTGAACACAGAAAAACTATGGAGTTCAAATAAGTTCTAAAAAATGAAATCCCTTTCTAACAGACGAGTTTCCGTATGAAACCTTGATACTTCGAAAGAGATTGTCCGTTTTGTACACGAAGTGCATCCAGTTTTTGCCGTAACCCTCTCTACTTTCTTGCACATGCTATGTGGGTGAAATGATGATACCATGCTAACTTTCATTTGTAATGCTTTTCAATTTCAGGGTCTTATACCTCAAAATAATCAGTAAATGCATGGAAAATAACAAATGAAGTCAGAAAGGGTTGAAAATTAATGATGTGGCTTTGAATGATGCATTTTGAACACAGAAAAACTATGGAGTTCAAATAAGTTCTAAAAAATGAATACCTTTGTAACAGACGAGTTTTCGTATGAAACCCTGATACTTCGAAAGAGATTGTCCGTTTTGTACACGAAGTGCATCCACTTTTTGCTGTAACCCTCTCTACTTTCTTGCACATGCTATGTGGGTGAAATTATGATACCATGCTAACTTTCAACCTTTTCAGAGTTTATTTGTAATGCTTTTCAATTTCAGGGTCTTATACCTCAAAATAATCAATAAATGCATGGAAAATAATAATTATCATAAAATAAATTAAATAAGTAATTAGAAACAGAATAAAATAAACTTTCATAAAATATATAAGTAGAAACAAAAATAAAACAAAAAATATATAATAAAATATACTTTAATAACATAAATAAAATTTATGAAACTAAAATTATCAATGTATTTTCTGTTCAAAACATTATAAGCAACCTCTAGTATTATTGAAACTAAAATTATATAAAATTGATCCAACTAAAATTATCAAAGTATTTTCTGTTCAAAATCATTAAAAGCAAAAAGAATATTCATAAAGAACTTTTTTTGTTAGAAACTTTAATAGCAAAAAGAATTATCATAAAATAAAATAAATAAGTAATTAGAAACAAAATAAAATAAAATAAAATAAAGAAGTATTTTGTTGCAAGTAGAAACAAAACAAAATAAATAAAGCAAAAAAGAAAACAAAAAACTAGGAATAAATAAAAAAATTGCCACCTACTGGGCCGCCACGGCCTGAATACGACTAGAAACCCATCCATGGGCCAGGATTCAGGCCCGCAGCAGGCCCAGCAGGCCCAGCAGGCATACCAGTCACAATTAGGCCCGTAAGCCTACAATGGAGAGAAGGTTGAGAGGGGTGCAGCAGTGGGGCTTATAAACCACTGCGTGCCCCTCTCAACTAGCGAGGTGGGACTAAACTCCCACCACCACGCTGCTGTGCAAGGGCATTTAGTCCCGGTTGGTGGCACCAACCGGGAATAAAGGGGTGCTTTGATACCGGTTCGTGGCACCAATCTGGACCAATGCCCCCCCTTTAGTCCCGGTTGGTGCCACCAACCGGGACCAAAGGCCTCTGCTTCCCGCCCTTTGGGCTGCTGAAAAGAGACCTTTGGTCCCGGTTGGTGGCACCAACCGGGACTAAAGGGGGGCATTGGCCCCGGTTGGTGCCATGAACCGGGACCAATGCTCTCAGTATATAAGAAAACACTTAGCGTTTTTCAGATTCATCTTTGCATCAGTTGCCCCGCCCCGACGCCGCCGCCAGGCTGCCCGAGCTCGCCCCGTCGCCGCCGTCGCCGCCCTCTGCTGCCTCATCGACGCGCAGCCGCCCCTGCCCCGAGCACACCACGCGCCCCTGCCTCGACCATGCCGTCGTCGCCCCAGCTGCCCCGACCACGCCGCGCGCCTGAGCTCGCCTCTGCCTCGCCCTGCCCCGACCACGCCGCCGTCGCCTCTGCCCCTGTCCCGACCACGCCGTCGTCGCCTCTACCCCGACGCGCGCCGTGCCTCTGCCCCTGCCCCGACCAGCCGCACCTCTCCTTTGGTCAGGCCGGCACCATCCCCTTCCTCCCTGTTTTTTTTCACATATATATGATGTTTTTTTCCTGATTATATGTATATGTGTGAGTATATGTATGTGTGTATATCTGATTATATGCCCTTTTTTCAGATTTTTTGTTTTTTGCATTTTTATAAAAATGTATATATGTATGTATGTTGTCTGTGTATATATATGTTCATGTATGCAAAAGATAGATTTTTAGAAAAGTTAGGATTTTTTTCTGTTCATAGATTTTTTTGGTGATATTAATTATTGTAGAATATGCAAATGTTTGCATATTCATATGAACAATGCATTAGGATAAATCTTTACTTTTTTTCTAAATTTTATATTTGAACATTAAAAAAACGGGGGGGGGGGGGGGTCGATATACCCCCTCCCCGATAACATTATTTTCCCATGTATGTATGTCGTCGTTGTCGATATAACCCCCTCTCCCCGATAACTTCGACATGAGGGGCGGTCGATATATATACCCCTCTCGACCGCGATAACTTATACCACGGGAGCACCCCCCGACCCTCTCGCTCGACCAAAACTCTCGAGGACACCCAAACCCTAGAAAAAACGATGTCGGTACCTCCTCCCGCCGCGCCCCTACCCGATCGACAAACTCTCTTGAGGCCACCCAAATTTACCAAGTTAAAAGAGCGTTGTCGTCGAGGCCACCCCGAACCCTTGAAGCGTTGTCGAGGCCACCCCAAACCCTTGAAGCGTTGTCGAGGCCACCCCAAACCCTAGAGAAGCGTCGAGGCCAGGACACTAATATGATTCCTTATTGTGCTTAGCTAGTTAGTTCTACGTTTGCCAGTAATATATCCATCTGCCATGTTTGAATAATAATTGTCATGTTTTGCAGAAATTATGGATCCGCACCCCCGAGACGAAGCAACAGAAGTGGTGTTGGGAGAGATAATCGCACACGGAAGTGATGCCGTCTTGTCGTTTCTGAACGACAAATGCACCGATGGTCTGGAAAGACTGGATTAAGAAGCAGGCTACGACGATGATCAAACAATGGAGGAGGCCGAACACCGTGATGATGGCTCCGGTGACCAAATGGAGGAGGAAGGACACCGTGATGATGGCTTCGGTGACCGAATGGAGGAGGAAGGACACCGTGATGACGGCTCCGGTGACCGAACGGAGTCCGGCCAGGTATATATATTAATTAAGCATGTACAGACGATAGAAGCGTAGACGATGTGAGGACGATTAAGAATCCGGCGGCTCATTGCTCCTGTGTACACATGCATGCGCGGCTGGATCTCAGTGTCGTGCATGAATCGTCCTCCGTATAGCACTGCTGAATTATGCTGCCGTGGCATGACTGCGACCAAAGTGACCCCAAATCAATAGTTTTGTGACCCCAAAGAAACCATTGGTGCATTCAACTCCTGATAGTTTTGGTAAAGCGTTGTAACCTCTCGAGAGAGGCCGCGTTTGAATTTATTGAAGGGGACCGATAACTCTGGTCAAGAGATTTACATTGTCACAACCGACTCATATCTCTAGATTAATAAACACCTAACCTAGATACGTGTAGGTTTATAAGACACCCTACACAAGTTACATGACTCTTGTTGGCACCATAACACATCTAACAAGCACAACAAGCAAACTTTAACATTCAACCAGTAACGAGATACATTGACTTCACCTTATAGTGATGATGATATTCTCAATGAGAAAGCATGACACAGAAAATTAATAGTATAATATTAAGTTCTGCATCCTCCTTATTTGTGTAGCTAAGTAGCTTAATTTTCTCCAATGTTTCTGGACCGTTTGTGCCAAGTAACAACAGAGATGACATAGACCTTGTCAGATAACTTATCAAGTAACCTGAAATATGTGTACCTCCATTTCTTCATGAACAAAAGGCCACAAAATACCATCCAGAGGCCCACCACAAACCCCACAATCAGGCTAAACAAAATATCCATTTGAGATTGACCATCTTTATCCCATCTTACTGAATCTCCTTGAGTTGGTTCATCTCCAAGACATTGCTTTGGAAGGGGACGTCCACAAAGACTAGGGTTGCCAATGTACATAGAAGCTGGATCATCTGTTTTAAGGGTATCTAGTTGACGCCCCAATGGTATTCTACCTGATAGACCATTATATGACAAGTTCATATAGCTCAATGATGTCAAATTTGATAAGCCCAAAGGAATTTCACCAGAAAGCTGGTTCTTTGAGAGATCAAGAGACTCGAGTGCTTGCAGATTTCCAATCTTGTATGGGATATTTCCGCTCAAGAAGTTTGATGACAAATTCAGGTTTATGAGTCCAACAAGAGAGCTAATATCTTCTGGGATTTGTCCAGTTAAACTGTTGCAGGATAAATCAATACTCATCAAATATACACTATTCTCCCTGTAGGCAAGCACTTGGCCTTTTATGACAACTGATAAACTATCACCAGTCAGCCCCATATTGTCGTACGACGTCGCCCCAATATATTCTTCTGTGAAAGGATTGTTTTCTGGATCTACAGCTTCATTAATGGCAGTCAAAGCTTTGAAGTTCACTAAACTTCGTGGAATATCCCCATAAAAGCTGTTATTAGCTAGGTCAAGGATGCGAAGAGCAAGAAGTCCGGTTATTTCAATTGGAACGTGACCTGAGAAGTTGTTCGATCTTAAGCGTAGCATGATCAAAGCTGCCATTCGATCACTAATCCATGCAGGTAGGTCTCCACTCAATTTATTTTGAGCTAGGTCGAGGAAAAGAAGATTTCGGCACCGTCGTAGGAGTGAAGGGAATCCACCTGAAAGACTATTGTTGCTTAGAAGGAGAGTACGGAGTTCCAAACCGAAATGGCTTGTGATTCTGACCCTTGAAGTGTTGTTGCTTGTGTTATGCCATCGCCTCGGTTCTTTTCTGCCACAGTCAGGAAATTGCCCTACAAGCAGATTGTTTGAAAGATCTAAGAGCCGCAGATTTGACCACTGACAAAATGACCTTGGAATAGCCCCAATTATACAGTTGGAAAAGAGAACGACAGCTTCTAAAGATGGAGCTTGTGAATTTGATGGCACAAACCCACTTAAACAATTTCTGGAGATGTCCAAGAATACAATTGTTCTTGGTAATTGTGGTACCAAACCAGTTAGATGATTTGACTGGAGAAAAAGTACTTCCATTGACATGAAGTCCAAATTAGGTGGCAGCTCACCACTAATTTGGTTAAATGAGACATTTAAAAACTGGGCATCCGAAAAGGTAGTCCAGAACCAATATGGGATCCTATCTGTGATACCTGCATTTGAAATATCAAGAAATACAATGCCTTTTTGCGATCGCAGCCATTTAGGGAACTGGGGGCCCAAATGACAAGACGCAAGCCTTGTCAATTGCAAGTTGAAGGGAGGTTCCCAATCCGAATCCACGGTGACTGCCAAACCATTATTATAAGACAAGTCAATTTCTTGTAAATTCGTCAGACCAGCAAAATGATCCTCGGATATCACACCAGTAAGGTTGTTAAACTTAAGGGACAAGTTGGTCAAATTTGTAAGTGTCCCAATCTCCACGGGCACGGAACCTCTCAAGTGGTTGAAACCAAGTTCAAGCGTGTTTAATCTGGATAGGTTTACAAGTGACTGTAAAGTTGTCCCTGTGATGTTGGTCTCTCCCAAAGTCTGGACTTGCAGATTCTTAGAAGAACAATTCGGTAGGCTTTGAATTAGTTCTGATATGTCCCCATCGATGTTGTTTACTTGGAGGTTTAGATATCTCAAATTACACACTTTTTTCAGAGTCGCGGGTATCATCCCTTTGATGTCGTTGAATGACAGGTCAAGGGTCTCTAATAAGGTCAAGTTTCCCAACTCGCGAGGAAAAGTTCCCCTTAATTCAGCACCATATATGATTAGGCTTTTGAGGCTTGTTAAACCCCAAAGCCAATTCTTTACAGCTGGACTGTTTAAATGGTTGTTTGAGAGATCAAGTTCTTCAAGAACCGTGAGGTTATGGAGTAGGGGAGACGTAGTACTATAACCATTAAGGCCACAATAATTGAGTTCCAACATAACCAGGTTCGGAAGCTTGTTTAGTGTGTGAACCCAGTCTACCGCTGCGCTAAGGTTCACACCGCCCATGTCGAGATGCTTGAGTGAGGGGAGACGGGCTAACCAAGAAATATCCATTGAATATGTCATCATATCAGAGTTTATGTCAAGATATACGAGTTTGGATAGGTTGCCTAGCTGAGGAGGCACTCTACCACTAAAATTCAAGGAAGATAGGTCAAGGTGTGTCAATCTCCGGAGGGAACCCATGAACTCTGGTATAGGCCTTCCATCTCCGAGAAGCATGTTCCCACTAAGGTTCAGATGCTTGAGATGGGGCAGAGCGAGCAGCGAAGAACTTATCTGGCCATGCAGCGAATGGTTACCTGCAGGGAACCAAAAAGAAGCGTAGTCTTGTTGGACGAATTCGTTGTGGAGGTCGAGCTTGACGACGTGGCCTGTCCGGCTGTGGCACCTCACGCCGCCCCATTGGCAGCAGTCGTGGCCATGCCATGAGCCGAGGAGGTTCGCCGGGTCGCTTGTGATGGCGGCCTTGAAGGCGAGCAGCGCCGCCCTCTCTGCTGGGATGCAGCTCCCGTTTCCACTTGCAGGGGCGACGGCAGAGGCTAGGGCTAGGATGATGAGCAGGTAGCTCGTGGAAGATGGTGGAGTTGCTGTGGCCATTGCCATGTATGTTTCGCCTTGAGCATCACCGGCACGCATGATTTTAACAAGGCCTTGTCACCAGGTCGTCGTCAGCATCAACCCCTCGGTCGGTCGTCGCATGCATGCTCAGCATCTGCCGTGTTAACAGTCAAGGAGACTAAATTTAATCAACGAGACCACGACTTGTGGGTCGTCCCTATTAGTCGTTAGGAAATAGAGTAGGGATATGGACGGTAAAAGGAGAGCCTCTGTTGTCTGTTCTTGGCGTTTTTTCTGGCTATACTATTTTAGTAGTTTCTGCTGTTTGATCTGTGTGTTTTTCTTTTGATGAACTGGTGTTCAGGCTTTGATCAAGGAAATTTTTGCTTGTGCTGTTTGATCTTTACTGGGACATGTGTACAAGTAATTAACTCAGGCTGCGTGCATGTATATACTGGATGTAGTACCATGACCGGTGAGGCCGACTGGCTGGCAGGATGGATGTTTATGCTCCTTTTGTTCGAGCGACTGGAGACACAAACAATAATGGCGCAAAGATCGGAGACCAAGTCAATTTGAAGCATTTTCACCCATGTTAAGTCAGTTATGCCACGCAGCTTTGAAATGCGTGTGTAGGTGAGGCAACATGTACAATCATAGTCCAATTTTTGGTACTACTTCCTCCGTCTCTAAATAATTGACGCCATTATTTAGAGACGGAGGAAGTAGGAGAATAAGTATTTGGGTGATTTGTCTTTGCAGAGTGTTTGAGGAGTTGTGTGATCTCTTCTCTAGTGTGCAATATAATGATAATCTCTCTTCCCAGGAGAGTAAAATAAAAAAGAAGTTTGAGTTAACACTCGGTTCTGGAGCGAGCCCAACACATAGCGTACTGGTTATTAGAGATAATGGTTGTTTGAGTTGTTAACATCATTGTGCACCCAACAGTTGTGATAAAACTGATTCGGGTAGTTTTTTAGGTATCTGAACCATGTAATAACCTTGTAACAGTTCACATGCCACATCGCACGCCTCCTATAAATAAATAACGCAGCTTATCATTGTATGATGAGTAGATACGCTTGACCCATTGTTTTACATGATATCAACCTAACCTCTTCCGAGCCATTTTGAGATCGAATCTACCTCCAATCCAATTTACCCACCAACAGTCGCGAGCTGGTGAGTAACTTTTTTTTACACCGGTGAGGATTTGCGCCCACGGATTTCACTGTTTCAAGGCATTTTTTGGACCTGTGTGGATTTTCATCCCTTTTCGAATATTCACGTTTTTAGCCCGTTTTCAAAGGAGCACGCGGATTTTGGTGTTTCAGGGCATTTTTTGGACCGGTGAGGATTTTCGTCCTGTTCCAAAGCTTTACGTTTTTCAGCCGTTTCCAAAGGTCATAGACCAACGACTTCGCTGTTTCGGCGCATTTTTGTGGAACGGTGAGGATTTTTGTCCCATTTTCAAATTTTCACGTTTTTTTGGCCATTTCCAAAGGCTATAGCCCACATATTTTGGTGTTTCTGAGCACTTTTTGGACTGGTGAGGACTTTCGTCTCGTTTCGAAGTTTCCCGTTTTCCCGTTTCCAAAGGCTATATCCCATAGATTTGCCTGTTTTGGGTATTTTTTACGCCGGTGATGATTTGCATCCTGTTTCAAAGTTTCACGGATTGCCCGATGACGGCCTACTTCACGGGATTATATTCGTCTCCGAACCCTAATCACGTATCGTTGGGTGGCCATTCGCAGAAACACCCGCTCGACACCGCCACCACCAGAGAGCGCGTTTGTAGGGTTTCTCCTCCCTGGAGAGACCTTACAGGGTCTCCTTCCACCATTTCCACCACCAAAACTCGAGGATTCTTCACCAACTCCGTCAAGGCATCAAGGGAACATCTTCACCAACCATCTTCACCAACTCCACTGCTCCATCACCATCTCCACTCCATTCTCGTGTCTTGGAATGCAGTTTTATCACATAATTGATGTTGGAAACTTGTTTCTCTCTATGAATTGTTGGTGTATTGCCATGCTTGTGAAGATGCCTATAGTTGTTCGGAATTGTATTTAGATCTTTTCATAAATTTTGGAAAGAGGAACTTGTCTGTTGGTTACCTGTACAACAAAGGTTGCCAACTTCTGCAGAGGGACATCATACACATCATACGGCCATATATAATTGATAGAAGCCTATGTATGCTATGATAAAAAGATTGTTATGATAAAAAGAAGTCTACAGTTAGCTAATTGCAGAAGAGCATCTGTTTCGGTCTACAAAATAATGCAAGATGAGCCAGCATCTACTAGTTCGAAAGACTTGGCTAGAAGTTATATTGGCTAATCGTCCTGTCTCAATAGTGCTTGTTGCAATAATATTATTTTTATTATTTTCCTATGTAAAATAATTGTTCTATTGTTGGTTAATGTAGAAATATGTTCATCATCGTGCTCACAACCTAGCACCTTGGATGAATTAGCTAGCCACGGTCCTACTCTGGATCTTCCTAAATCAGCCCAACATACAAATGTTTGATAAATAAATTATTTTTTTGCAAGGAATCAGCCTGAGAGCAACCTTATCTTGTACAATTATCCAAAGATAGCACGTAATTACTAAAGAACTAGAGGAGGTCGATTACTGTGGCTTGCAAAAAAAAAGGAACCTGAGACACCAACCACGACCAACTTGTGCCCCATGACATAGAGAAATTATATTGCACAGCATCCTATAGTTTTTTTTGGAACGAAGGCTCAAGCAAAGCCCGGCTTTGAATTAATGAAGCCATCAACCGGCCAGAATAACAACTCCGGATTACAACCACACACCAAACCAAAAGGAAAGGAAAAACGAACGGTAAAGATACAAGGGCGCCTAGGAGCAACTCTCAATGGACAAACAACAAGCTAGCTAGAAGATGGACATAGAACACGTAGCTTGGAGATGCCAGGGACCCCTTACACGCCGAAAAACCAAGGCAAAAGCGCTAACCGACCCAGGGCAGGGCACCGACGACAAAGCAAAGCACCGACGACAAAGCAAAGCACTCCGTTGCCAAACACCTGGGCTTGAAAGAAGACACATCCATCCAGATCCATCTTCACAGAAGGCCCCTGCCTCCTCGCCTGGCTCGAAGGCCCCTCACCGTTGAACGATGGACATGCTCACCCTAGAACCTGGATGAATGGCATCGAAGGAAAACACAGGGGCGGAACCAGGCGTTCCCAGCCTGCCGACGACGACACACCAAGAGCAGAGCAACGCCGAATGCCAAAGTTCAGGCTTGAAAGGGGGTGAGCAGTCGGAATGCACAAAAGGGCAGCGGCAAGGGCCAAGACCAAATCGGGAGCTTCGGCTCGCTCGACGACCTGAAGAGCAGCCACCGGAGGAGGGGAACCCTATCCCCTCTCGTCCTGGAAAATCCACGGGCACCGGAGGAACACATTGCAGCCCGACGAAGAGCACCAAAACAGCTTGACCACACACCCAGGGAGACACCGCCGCCGCTGGAGACACGCTGCCTCCGCCGATTCACGCCACCTACATCACAGCGAAGCCCACAATCCATCTTTGTTCCCAAAACAACGCCTTCAAGAAGGTTACGGCGCCAAGGGCGTCGCCGTTGCCCAACAATGTTGAGGATTTCACCCGGGGGACAAAAGGGGGAGGGGGTAGGGGGTAGGGTGCAAGACCTGACCGGCGCCTCCAGGAAGGTGAGCGGTGCCCGCGGGCGTCGCCGCCGTCGCAGCCGGCACGGCTGGCTAGGGGTTTTCCCTAGTCCTGCGTCCCCGTCACCCACTCCCACCCGAAGAAGACCGGAGCCCCACGACGAAGCAGGCCGGATCTGAGGGGGGGAGGAGCTCGCTGAAGAAGAGGGGCAGTGGAGGCGGCCAGATCTGATGCAGCAAGAGCCGAAACCGCCGCCGCGCGTAGGCCCGCATCAGCCGGGGATCTCGCCACCCGCACGGCCGAGAAACGCCGACCCGCGCCCACGTCACCGGGAGTCGAAGAGCTGGCGACGCCACACCTGCCGGGGCCGCCGCCCCGGATCCAAAGGCCCCCCGCGGGTGAGGCGAGGCAGCGAGGGCCCCGCCGCCAACTTCATCAGCAGCGCGCCGAGCTTGCCCGGCAGCAGCTGCCTCAGGCGGCGGCGAGGGGAGATCAAGGAGAGGGGAGATGGCGGGGCTAGGGATTTCGCCCCTCGGGTCGCCCAAGCCGTGCGACACGAGGAAGGGGAAAGTCCGTTAATCAGCATCCTATACTTTGATATCTAGCGAGGACAGATACCATACGGCACCCAACTTAATTAATCTTACACAGTTTAAATACAGTAATAGTCACGTCAGGCCGGTGGCAGGTTTGATCGATCATACTTATCGCTTAGTCTGCAATTGGCTGCACTTTATAGAGTGGTACCAACTAAGCGGAGACTTTGGAGTATCTAGCGACCAATGGATGAAAAAGCAAGACCTCGTCACAACCAAGATGGGTCGTACTCTCTCTGTAAACAAAACGTAATATTTGTTTACAGAGGGAGTACTTTTTAAGGTGCAATTCGTCAGAAGAGCACTTGAGTTGTTCCAAATAGATTGTCTAGTTAAGCCTAGTTTGCAATTAGCTATACTTTTAAAAGGGTAGGAGTAACAGCTAAGCAAAGACTTTGCACTATCTCTCAACCAATGGATGAAAGAGCAAGACCTCATCACAACCAAGACGAGGTGTAGTTTTTGAAGTGCAATTTCTTGGAAGAGGACTAGAGATGTCCAAAATTACATTTTCTAGTTAGCCTTTCTTGGCCGCACTACTACCAATTTACCCAATACCCCCAACATGTTGAAAGTTTTCATCAGCTAGGGACGATAGTACACATTTCACGTCCTTATGGTGTTCTATTAGAAATATCCTATGGTTGTGTCAGGTTAGAATTTGCAATAATAGTTACTTTCGTTATGTCAAATCACTGTTCTATTATTGGTTATCTATGGCAGAATCTTATTCATTATGCTTACACGTCAGAATGCTAGATTACTTAGCTATTGTCATATTCTGGGTCTTCTTGAAATTATCCAAACATGCATATGTTTAAATAACTCATTTATACAGATAAACAAATGTTATAGCGGCCTTCTCCCATCCAATATGCAATGATCATGAGATCGTGTTTTTTTTTTTTGGCGAGGTATGATCATGTGATCGTTGTGCATTGTAAAATGTTAGATCGCGAGATACCAGCCACACCCTAGCATATGTCCCATGATAGATAAGTTACGAAATCATAAGTGTGTGTCATGATGTAGTTTTGACATCTAAGGCGAAATAATGCTTGTTACACCAAATGGCACCCAGCTTAATTTGTCGCTCATGGTTTACCATTGTATTATAAACTAGGTTAGTCATGGTTTGTGGCAGGTTGTCATTCTTGATTCGATCGATCATAATAATTGTCTTGTTGTGCAATTGGCTACACTTATTTAAATAGTACTCCCTCAGATCCAAAAAAAGTGTCGTGGCTTTAGTTCAAAGTTGAACTAAAGCCACGACACTTATTTTGTATTGGAGGGAGTACTACTTAACCAAAGACTTTTGAGTATGACTCAACCAATGGATGAAAGAACGAAACTTCCTCGCAAGTTCACAACTGTGTACAGAGTTGTACTTTTCTAAAGGTGCAATTTCTTAGAAGATGCCAATAGTTGTTCGGAATCGTATTGCCTGGCGAGGCGTTGGACGCGTATGCCGGTAGGCTGGCGGGCATGACGGCGAGGTACGCGAACCTCGGGGAGACGCTGGGCGACGCGCCGCTTGTCAAGAAGCTGTTGGACACCGTTCCGGATCGGTTGTTCCCCGTCGTCGCCGGCATCGAGCAATTCTGCGATGTGACGACCATGGCGTTCGACGAGGCGCTCGGGCGGCTGCGCACGTTCGACGAGCGGGTTCAGCGCCGTGGACAAGACGGCGGCGATCATGGCGGCGACCAACTGATGCTGACCATGGCGCAGGGGTGGGCGCGGGAGCACTCGGGACGACGACGACGACGACGGGCGGAGCGTGGCGTCGGGCAACGGCGGCAACCGACGCGGGTGCTGCTACAAGTGCGACGAGCGCGGCCACTTCAGGAGGGACTGCCCCAAGCTGCGGAGGGAGCCGGCGGCGGAGCGCGCGCTGCTGGCGGACGTCGTCGGAGTCGAAGACGACGGGCTCCTCTGAGCCATGGCTTAGGGGGTGAATGTAGGAATAAGCCACGGTACCCATAGTCATATAGTTTGGCTTATGGTCCGGCAATAGTTTGGGGATGATCCGACTTTGTGTCTGGCTTGTACGCGTGCGTGTGTGCGCTCGGGGCGTGTCGGGTCCGGCCGTGGCATACTTGGGTGCGTGTGTGCGTGCCTGTAGGTGAGTGTGCGTGTGTGTCCGTTGCGTACGAGCGCTCGGGCCGTTGCGTGTGGGCGAGACGAGCGGGGGAGTGACCGCGTCAGGGCGCTGGACTCGGGCCGTGACGACTGCGTGCGAGCGTGTCGGGTACACGAGCGCCGGGAGCGCGGGACGTGGGGGGTGCGTGCAGAGCGTGGGAGCGTGGCGTAGCGCGTCCGAGCGCGCGGGTATAAAGCCAGCTCCCTCCTCCGTTGTAGCTCGCTGTGTGGATTGAGTTCGTGCTCAAGCAAAAGACGCCGTACGTGCGGCGGGTGGGGTTTGGGCTCCGGGAAAAACGCTTGTGTCTGATGTCCTTCTTTCTCCTCCTTCTTGGTTGTGTCATTGAGAGAGAGAGGAAGGTGTAGCGAGAGAGAGGAAGAGGAAGGCCGCTGCGCCAACATATGAAGTACTCCTATTTTATAAGAGTACTTAAATTAGCAGATTGTTATGGTAAAAAGATGGCTGCAGTTAGCTAATTGCAGAAAGAGCAACCTTTTCGGTATACAAAGTGATGCAAGATGAGTCGGTATTTCCTAGTTCGAAAGACTTGACTTGAAGTTATATTGCCCAATCGTCCTATCTCAGTAGTGTTTGTTGGCTCATCCCTTGCTACAGGAGACAGGAGGCGAACTCGACAGCGACTCAGCGCTTCGCTTTCCGCTGGTCAGATCCAGCCTCTCTCCCCGTCGGGCGGCTCGCCGCTGTCGGGTGGGAAGGTGGTGGTCTGGCCGGACGGAGCTGTGTACAGTACGGTAGTTTCTAGCCTAGCTGTTTGGTTTTCAGGGTCGTCTCTGCCGTCTGCGTTGCAGCGCCTCGTCGGACGCCAATGGCGGTGGAGAGGCCCGTGAATAAAGTGGCACGAGATCTTCTTCCAGCATTGTTTCTTGTCGTGGCTGGCGGCGGATCTGGGTACCTGCTGCTCCGGTTGAGGCGAGATCGTCAAGGCATCGGTGGAGATCTCGCTTGGGAGTTTTGTTCGTCGGTTTCGTCCACGTCGCGCCGGCGTCTTCTCCGGCGCCGTCGAGAAGCCGGGGGAGGTGTTTCTGGAGCTGGCCGACACTGCGGCGTCGGTGTCGTTCAAGAGGTTGCTCGCGTGAAGCTTGGGTGGTGGTTCGTGGCTGTCTGTTCTGTTGGTCTCCGGCGGTGGCGCCGCTCGGGGGCCTCAGGGCCGGGATCCAGGGGGTGTGAGCACTACTGGAATTTTCACGTACGCCGGATGTGATGCTCTTCGTCGAGTGCTAAAACACGGACACTTAGCAAAACAAATTGTGTTGAGTGTCACTCTCGATAAACCCAGCTTCACGGCAAACTGTCATCTTTGCCGTCACTGCCTCACGGCAAAGAGGCACCGCACGGCAAACCCTGCAGACGTCGAGAGCCGCTCACGGCAAAGAGCAGCGACGTGACATGCCCGTCCGCAACAGACGGCTCCGCCAGTTACTGCGTACTTTACCGAGAGCCGCAGTACGACACTCGACAAAGCATATGCAACATCCTATTTTCTTTTTTTGTGTGTGTTCTTTCTAACTGACATGTGGTCCCATTGGTCACATTTATCAGTAATTTTTTTAAATAACTTGCTAAATATTTTTGAAAAAAAAACGATATCTTTGCCGAGAGCAGGTCTCGGCAATCCTCCTAACCAGTAGGACAACATGGCCCACATGGGAGCTGACAGTTTACATAACTTTGCCGAGGGCTAGTCTCGGCAATGCTCATCTTCTTTTCCGATAGCTGCTCTGGAAAAAGTTGTGGCACAACAGTAGGTCTTCCAGACGACCATGTTTTCAAGAGGAGCTCTCGGTAGTACATAGTTTTCTGAGTGTTGCTCTGGGAAATCTTTCCCATCCATTATTGATGTTTAAGCTATTTCTTTTCTGATCCCTGCAGATAAAAACAACTACTTGGCAGAAAGATCATATATAAGCATAATTTGATCTAGTCCACACATATATAGGCATAATTTGATCATATATAGGCATAATTTGATCTAGTCCACACATATATATGCATAATTTGATCATATATAGGCATAATTTGATCTAGTCCACATATATATGCATAATTAGGGATAATCCACATATTGTCACATACAAGTCGAATGTATTATCCTAGTAGACGTCACACACAAGTCGCAAATTCATACATATTGTCACTACTTGCAAAACACGTGCACGTCACAATAGAAGTACTCTTGTTCATATATAGATCATCTTGAGGAGGAGAGGCCATCGGATTAACATTCCGGAGGAGGAGGAGGGGCATCACTTGCACTGCTTCGAGATTGCATAAGAACCTATAAGAGTAGAGTCACGTGAGGGTGGTTCGTCCCTATGTAATGAATCTTCTACTCTAGTTTAGATAATGTTCTACCTGTAGTTGATCCTCAAGCAGCTTCAACCTCTTGTTCGTGTCTTCCCGTTCCTTTTCTCTGGACTCCTGCTCAGCCTGCCGCCTTTGCCCCTCTTCAACAGCCCGCTGCGCCATTAAATCCTGTAACACGGCATTAAGCTCATATAGGTTGGAACGGTGCTATTTCGAGGCATGGACATAAATGAAAGGTTAGGATGCTAACCTTGAGACGCGCTATCTCACGTGATGCGGCGGTTGGGCGACTCCGTATGGATGGAGTTGAGATGGTGCTCGACGCGCGTAGATCGTGTAGCTTGCGATGCGAGGACGTGGCGATCGCCCCGTTGCAAAGGAGGTGGCGGCCATGGCCCTTCCCATCGCCAGCAATGATGAGAAGCTCAGGATCAAGGGGCTTGGACGTAGGTTCGGCTTCCTGCCCGTGCACCTCCTGGAAGACCTCTTTGAAGGTCCCCCACTTCTCCTCCGCCGACTCGCTGCAGAACTCGGCGCCATCCTTCCCCTTGTGGCCTTCTTTCCAGGCTTCCAGGATGTGGACCGGGCAGCCAACCTTCATGATGCGGAGCATCCTATGGTCATCCCCATGGACCTACCACCGTCTCACCAAGAGCCAAGAGGACCCATGACACGAGCACGGGCTAGACCTCTCGAGAGCGAGGTGACTTCCTTCCATAGTGATATCACATATGATCCTCTCGAGACATGTCTACTACCTAAGTCCGAGATGTTGTGCATGATTAGGTGTCAAGAGGACTCTCCTGAGGATGCACGTGAAGACGGACAAGCCGCCAAGTTCACAGATGAAGAGAAACGCCGAAAGGAGAAGAAGACAGCTCCAGGGCCCGGACATCCGGCCCCAGCCCCGGACATCCGGCCGCTGGAGACATCCACCACAACAGCATCCCAGCCGCCGAACACCTACAGGCCCCGGATATCCGGCCAGAAGCCCGGAAATCCGGCACCCGCTATTCAGGGAGCACCGAAACCTGCACCTCCAGCCCGGACATCCGGCCCCCCAGCCCGAACATCCGGCCCCTCCTGAAGCCCCGGACATCCGGCCCCGTCTGTCTGCGCACAGTAAAGGGCCGAGGCCCATGTACCCCTTCGACCACCTAGACTATATATACTCCCTTATCTCCCTCTTTCTAGGGTTAGCATTGGTTTAGCTCATATGTGAGATAGAGCTTTGCTCATCCATACGGATCTGCTCCACGAGAGAGACCGCGGCCCCTATACGGAGACGATCCACGTTGGATTCAAGACCCTTTCTTGGGTGGCCCCCTCAAGACCTCCTCACGGAGACGAACCGGTTACCTTTGTATCGTCCTTTGTTGACTTTGGATCATGTATCTCACTTTGTGTTTTGAGGATCTAGCATTTGTGTGACTATATCTTGTTGGTTTGAGAGTTCCTCGTGTGTTTTCCCTTGTATTTCCCCATGTGTTCTTCGTGTTCTTCGTTGGGATCCGCTCCTTTCGTGAAAGATCGGCCGTATAGGGTTCCACCCTCCATCATCTTGGTATCATGAGCCTAGGTTGATCACGATTTCGGAGCCCCCTCTCTTTGTTTTCTAGCCTAGTTTTGTTGATTTTGTTCCTAATTCGAAAATTGCCCCAATTTCTTATGTGATTTCTTGGTGTGATGAAGTTTTGTTGAATTTGATCCGCGGATTTCGTGTGTTGCAGGCAGGTCTAACTTTTCCCCATCTTTTCCCCATTTTCCATCCACAAAATCTCTTGAATTTTGCCCCGGATTTGACCTCTCCATGCGGTGTTCATTGAGTTCATCCATGGATCCTGAGCCCGGACATCCGGCCACCCCGGACATCCAGCCCTCAGCCTGGACATCCGGCCCCTGACAGCATCACCCCCATCCTCCACTTCGTTTACCGCCTAACTCTCGCCCAATTTTGCCCCGGTGCCCACATCCACTTCCGCATCCACCACCACTTCCGCATAACACCACCATAGCCTTGCCGCTACTACCTCCGACAATTTTGACCAATTTTGCTTTGAGAATTTGAGTTGTGGTTAACTGTGTCCTATTGTGTTTCGGCTATCTAGGTACGGTTCGACATCAACATCACCACCGCTCATCTTCGCCACGGACTACTACAAACGGTTACATCATTTTGGTATCAAACTCATCTTGGTATCGTGATATCATCATACTTTCTTGCATTTGCATTGATAACCCCATAGCCTTACATTTTGCGTAGCTTACCCGTCGAGACTAGCCTTTGAGTATTGCCGGCAACATGACTTGTGCACATTAGTGGTCATACTTCCCATAACATACATAACATATCATCGTGTTGCATATCTTGGTATCATCTCTTGTGGCACAAAAGTTGTCATCGCATATACTCAATTGCTACCTTGGTTCGTGAAGCATCGCATGGGAAAAGAGCTCAAACAACAAAGAGCCAAACAAGCTTTTAAGCAAAAAGGAAGAGATAACCAAAGAGCTTATAAGCAAGAACCATAGCATCATACAACATTAAGATTGTCATACTCGATCATCTTGGATCATATCATCGGAACATCATATACATATAGCATACTTGGGATCGAAGTCGTTGCATTTTTGCTTAGTAGGTTGTGCACAAGTTCGTATCCGCCTATTGTGCAATCGTGCTAGCGTCTCTCTAGTGTTGTGCAACAAAGAGCATTTTCGTGGACTCCACATTTTGGCTCATTCCTTGGTTGCACGGCCCCATTTATCTATTTGCGTGTGTGTTTCCGTGCACCTTATCTTGCTTGGTCTACTTGTTGCATTTGCAAATTTGCGAATCTTTTCCAACATTATTGAGTCTCACTTACAATTGCATCAAATTTTGTGCCATCCTAACCAAGCTCCACCATAATCTTTACTTGTGTAGGTGTGAGAAACCGACAAGAATTGGTACCAATTGCGCTATTTCCTTGTTACACATTGAGTGATCATTGATCCATCTTCAACATCGGTCCAGGTACATTTGGTATAAGTTCTTCTTCTCCCACTCACATATTTGCTTGAAATGATGGATAGGCCAAGTTCCTCTACCAACCCACTCTTCGTTGAGCAAGACGACGACCCGAACACCTACATTACCACACAACACCTATTTGGAACGCAACGAGCCTTGCATCAAGAGCAACTAAAAATGAGCGACCGCATCGACAACCTCGTCACCGACTTGCGACTCTCCGAGCAACGTACAAGAGACTACTTCGACAACAAGCTCGGCCAACAAAAGCACGAGAACAATGCAACAATGGACGAGATTCGTGCCTTGTTGGTGAACCGCTCTTCTACTATTTCATCCTCCTCAAGAAGGAGCCACTCGAGTCGACACTCCGACTACACCATCTCCAACTCAAGTACCCCGACATCGAACACTCTTTGTCGTGCCGCGTGTCAAGATCGTCAAGCAAACCGCAATCCTCTACACGGCACCGACTCTCAAGAGCACCGACATCGTCAAAACCAAGCTACTTTCGCGCAAGCACGAGAACGGCACCGCCAACGACAACAAGAACAAGAGGAGAAAGCGCGACTACACCAAGATGCACAAGATGCCGAGGCACAACGACAAGAACAACAACTTCGTGAAGCTCAAGCACTTGAGGCGCAACGTGCCCTTCAAAATTCAAGTCGTGCCGTAGCCAATCGACGCCGACAAGCCCGTGAGCACCAAGAAGCACTTCGCCATGAAGTTCAAGAGAGGATTTACCAATCACGTGTGCATCGTCAAGCTCCTCGTCAAGATCGACAAGCGCCTCCTCAAGCTAGACAAGTACATCAAGTTCGCCAAGAGAATGAAGTCAATGGAAATCCTCCAAGACAAGATCAACATGAGGAAGACAACCCTTTTCGTCAAGAGCAACATGAGATTGTCAACCCACAACGACATGGGCATCACCATCCCCGACCCCAACAAAATGGAGAACAAAGATACGGCAAGCTCAAGTTCACCATGCCCAAGTTCACCGGAAGCAATGATCCCAAAGAGTACATATCATGGGCATTGAAGGTCGACAAGATCTTCCGCTTGCACAACTATGAAGAAGAGAAGAAGATCGCGATGGCATCGCTTGAGTTCCAAGACTACGTCCTCATTTGGTGGGAGCAAGTCATTGAGCGGCGAGAGGCAAGAGGTGAACCACCCATCACCACTTGGGCACAAATGAAGGATGTCATGAGAGCACGATTCGTGCCAAACTACTACAACCGCGACCTCTTCAGGAAACTCCAACTACTCAAGCAAGGAACTAAGAGCGTTGAAGAGTACTACAAGGAAATGGAGATTGCCATGATACGAGCCAATGTCACGAAAGATGATGAGCAAACTATGACACGTTTCTTGAATGGACTCAATCATCATATCAAGAAGATCGCCGACTTCCAACCATACTCGAACCTCATCGAGCTCGTGCATCAAGCTACCCAAGCGGAACGCCAAGTTCAAGATGACTTAAAGTACGCCAAGTTCTCATCCAAGTCCTATGGTTTCTCCAACAATCAAGCTTCAACGATTCCAACACCTTCTACCTCAACCAAGCCATCTACAAGCAACGGCGACAAGTCAAGTTACAAGAAGACTTCGACAACCTCAAGCCGTCCTCCTACTACGAGCAAATTCAAGCCAAAAGCTTCATCATCATCTACGCCAACCGATGATACCATCAAGACGAGCTCCTTCAAATGTTTCACATGCGGCGGCCGAGGCCACAAATCCTTCGAATGTACAGACAAGCGCACCATGATCCTCAACGACGACGGAACCTACGACTCCATGAGTGAAGGAGAAATGGAAGCCCTTGATCAAGTGGCTATGCACGGCAAGTGAATGACGATGAAGATGATCAAGTCTTTTGTGATGAAGATTCGAGTCCCGCTCTCGTTGTTTCCAAGGTCTTGACTCTTCAACATCAACAAGAAGAAGACCAAAGATGCCATATCTTCCATACCAAGGCCGGCATCAATGGAAGGTCCGTAAAGGTCATCATCGATGGAGGGAGTTTCCATAACCTCGCAAGTGAAGAACTATGCTCCAAACTCCAATTGGTCAAGAGGAAGCACCCGCACCCATACAAGGTTCAATGGCTAAGCGACACCGGAACCATCCAAGTTGAGCATAGGGTACAAGTCAACTTCAAGATCGGAGCTTACGAAGACACTTTCGAGTGTGATGTCATTCCGATGACCGTTTGCCACCTCCTTCTTGGACGGCCATGGCAATTTGACCGAGGTGTCATCCATAATGGACGTACCAATCACTATAGATTCAAGCTGAAAGGGAAAGAATATGTGTTATGACCTATGTCTCCAAGTCAAGTGATCGCCGACAAACAAGCCGCCCATCATGGAGAAAAATGTGAGAGAGTGAACCACCATAAAGAGAGTGAGCGCCACAAGCCCAAATTGAGTGCCTCCACGATGAGCGACAAGAAAAACTTAATCCTATTTGCCACCAAACGTGAGATGAGAGAAGTGTGTGAGAACCCATCGAGTGTCATACACTATGTCCTTTTGTGCAAAGATAAGGCACCAAAAGCTAACACCTCTCACAATCTACCTCTAGTGTTATCTTCTCTTTTGCAGGAATACCAAGATGTTTTCCCTGACGAGCTACCTCCGGGTCTACCTCCACTTCGAGGCATTGAGCACCGAATCGACCTCATCCCCGGAGCACCCCTTCCTAACAAGGCTCCATACCGCGTCAACCCCGAAGAAACCAAAGAAATACAAAGGCAAGTCAAACATCTCATAGACCATGGACATGTGCGTGAAAGTTTGAGTCCTTCTTCCGTACCGGTCATTCTTGTGCCAAAAAGAGACGGTAGCTTTCGCATGTGTTCCGATTGTAGACCTATAAATGCTATCACCGTTCGCTATAGGTATCCCATTCCACGCCTTGATGATATGATTGATGAACTTAGCGGTGCCACTATTTTTTCCAAAATTGATCTTAAAAGTGGTTACTATCAAATAAGCATACAAGAGGGTGATGAATGGAAAACCGCTTTCAAAACAAAGTTTGGTTTATATGAATGGTTAGTCATGCCTATGGGTTTATCGGAAGCACCCGGTACTTACATGCGTCTTATGCATTATGTGTTTCGCCCTTACATTGGTGAAATTGTTGTTGTTTACTTTGATGATATCCTTGTGTTTAGCAAGTCTCTCAAAGATCATGTCACCCACCCTCGAACCGTGCTACAAACCCTTCCAAAAGAGCGTCTTTATTCTAATATGGAAAAATGCCGTTTTGGTGTTGATAAACTTGTTTTCTTGGGTTTTGTTGTATCTTCTAAGGGTGTTCATGTTGATGAATCTAAGATCAATGCTATTAAGAGTTGGCCCCAACCAATACATTTGCAACAAGTGCGTAGTTTCCTCGGTTTAGCCGGTTTCTACCATAGATTTGTGCAGGATTTTAGCACTATTGCATCTCCTCTACATGCTTTGAGCAATAAAAATGCACCCTTTGTTTGGGGACCATCTCAAGATATTGCTTTCAATGAGCTTAAGAATTTGCTTACTCATGCCCCCGTGCTTGCTTTACGAAACTTTGACAAACCTTTTGAAATCCATTGTGATGCTAGTGGTAGTGGCATAGGAGGTGTGTTAACGCAAGAGAAGCGCCCCATAGCATACTTTAGTGAGAAACTTTACGGCGCGCAACTAAATTACCCCATCTATGACAAAGAACTTTATGCTTTAGTGCGAGTTTTGCATGAATGGGAACATTACAAGCGTCATGCTAAATGGAGTGAGTTTATTGAGTCATTTCCTTATGTCATCAAATATATTAAAGGTAAGGAAAACGTTGTGGCGGATGCACTTTCCTGTATATGCATGCTTGTTACTCAACTGGAATTGAGTATCATTGGCTTTGAGCACATAAAAGACTTGTATGAGCATGATCCTACTTTCGCTATTCCTTATGCCAAGTGTTTGACGCATACTTCTTGGGATCGATACTACCTCAAAGATGGTTATCTTATGAGAGCTACCAAACTTTGCATCCCCGAGTCTTCTCTTCGTTTCTTACTTCTGCAAGAATTTCATGGAGGAGGACTAATGGGACACTTTGGACGCGACAAGACATTTGCTACGCTCTCTAAGAACTACTTTTGGCCCAAGATGTTTCGCGACGTCTCCCGCTTCACCAACCGATGCTCTACATGTCGCAAAGCTAAGTCAAAAGCTCAATCCCATGGTCTTTATATGCCCCTGCCAATTCCATACCACCCATGGGAAGACATTAGCATGGATTTTGTCCTTGGTTTGTTGTTGTGGACAGATTTTCTAAAATGGCACATTTCATACCATGCAACAAGATAGACGATGCTTCACATGTTCCACATCTTTTTTGTAGGGAAATCTTCCGCCTACATGGAGTGCCAAAGACGATTGTCTCGGACCGCGACGTCAAGTTCCTAAGCTACTTTTGGAAGACCTTGTGCGCCAAGCTCGGAATCAAGCTCTTGTTCTCTTTGGTATACCATCCTCAAACCGATGGCCAAACGGAGGTGACGAACCGTACACTCTCCACTCTACTACGCGTGTTGATAAAGAAGGACATCAAGGAGTGGGAGGAGTGCCTTCCAATCGCCGAGTACGCCTACAACCGTGCAACACATACGACTACCGGCAAGTCCCCCTTCGAGGTCGTCTACGGTTTCAACCCGTTGTCCCCATTGGACATTCTTCCTCTACCGCTACAAGAGCGCACAAACATGGACGCGAGTGCCCGAGTCCACTACCTCAAGAAGATGCATGAAGATACAAGGCACACCATCGAGCGCCAAGTACAACGACTCGCGACCAAGCTCAACATCAACAAGCAACCCATGATATCCAACGTTGGAGATCTTGTGTGGCTACACCTTCGCAAGGACCTCTTCCCGAATGAACGCAAGTCCAAACTTCTACCACGAGCCGATGGACCCTTCAAGGTGCTTGCACGCTACAACACCAATGCCTACAAGATCGACATTCCACGTGACAAGTACTCCGTGAGCGACATCTTCAACGTAAAAGATCTCTCCCCGTACCATGGTGATGAGGATTTCGATCTGAGGTCGGATCTTCCCCAAGGGAGGGGAGATGATGCGGAGCATCCTATGGTCATCCCCATGGACCTACCACCGTCTCACCAAGAGCCAAGAGTACCCATGACACGAGCACGAGCTAAAGCTCTCGAGAACGAGGTGACTTCCTCCCTTAGTGATATCACATATGATCCTCTCAAGACATGGCTACTACCTAAGTCCAAGATGTTGTGCATGATTAGGTGTCAAGAGGACTCTCCCGAGGATGCAAGTGAAGACGGACAAGCCGCCAAGTTTACGGATGAAGAGAAACGCCGAAAGGAGAAGAAGACAGCTCCAGGGCCCGGACATCCGGCCGCTGGAGAAATCCACCACAGCAGCATCCCAGCTGCCGAACACCTACATGCCCCGAACATCTGGCCCCAGCCCGGACATCCGGCCAGAAGCCCAGAAATCCGGCACTCGCTATCCAGGGAGCACCGAAACCTGCACCTGCAGCCCGAACATCCGCCCCCCAGTCTGGACATCCGGCCCCTCCTGAAGCCCCGGACATCCGGCCCGACGCCCGGACATCCGGCCCCGTCTGTCTGCGCACAGTAAAGGGCCGAGGCCCATGTACCCCTTCGACCACCTAGACTATATATACTCCCTTATCTCCCTCTTTCTAGGGTTAGCATTGGTTTAGCTCATATGTGAGATAGAGCTTTGCTCATCCATACGGATCTGCTCCACGAGAGAGACCGCGGCCCCTATACGGAGACGATCCACGTTGGATTCAAGACCCTTTCTTGGGTGGCCCCCTCAAGACCTCCTCTCGGAGACGAACCGGTTACCTTTGTATCATCCTTTGTTGACTTTGGATCGTGTATCTCACTTTGTGTTTTGAGGATCTAGCATATGTGTGACTATATCTTGTTGGTTTGCGAGTTCCTCTTGTGTTTTCCCTTGTATTTCCCCATGTGTTCTTCGTGTTCTTCGTTGGGATCCGCTCCTTTCGTGAAAGATCGGCCGTATAGGGTTCCACCCTACATCACTTCACCTCCTGCAAAATTAACCATCATGTTTAATGAACCAAGATGCACCGTGCAAAAAAGTTAACATCTTAATCCACATACCATGTGTTGCTTGAGAGCAGTTAGGTTCCGGCTCCCCTGGACATGAGCCGGGCCTGTCATTTTGGCTCGATCGTTTCCCTTCTCCACATGTTGCGCCTGCCATGCTGGGTTACACTACATGTCAACCAGGGCCTACCAACAATCGTCCTTCATCCAGGGTTCCTTCACCTAGTCAGACAAAATCGTATAATTGAGGAACAAGAGGGATGCATCAAAGTACTAGCAACCGATGTAGTCACTTACCACTGACAGGTATTCTTCTCGCGACATGTTTGTCTGGCAAGCAGTCTTCCTTGTCATCTTCTCTCCCTTCTTATCGAGCGGCCGACACTGCATCACGGCTTTGTACCGCGGCGTGTGCTTGAGGTCAGAGAGTATCTTTTGGGCAGATTTTACAATGCCTTTGATCGCCTTCTGCTGCTCACCATCCACGCAAGCAAATTTTTCCTACAAGAAAGCATATGGCATCTTCTCACCATCCACGCAAGCAAGGATTTGGATATGGAAAAATGCAGTGGTTGGAGCGAAGATACTTACAAAAAAAGCATTGATGACCCGAGTGGCCATGGTGACATCGTGCTCATCCTTGTTGTGTAGTAAATGCTCCCAAGTTAAACCCGGCGATGGCGGATCATCATCACCCGGCTTGGACAATCCAGGGAAGTGCTTCCTCAAGAGGGAGCCGATGACGTGGTTCGGCGGGCGTGCCCCCTTAGGTTGTGTCGGGATAAATGCCCACTGACTCCATGATATAAAAGACAAGCATATGTGAGTGTCAAAGCTGTGGCATCCAAAATATGATGCAAATGAAATGGTTTCTTACCCCTCTCCTATCGGGCAAATGACATGACGGTTGCTGGCAGCAGTTGGTTCCGGGACCTTCCCCGGACCACGTCTGGATTTCTTCCTCTTGGAAGTGTTGCTCGAGGTATACCCCAAGCCGTCCGAGGCCTCCATGTCGCCCGACTCGGTAGCGAGCAGATCTGGTGCATCGAAGTCCACTCCGACATCGCCATCCCATGATGACGATGCCTCGGTTGTGGCCTGATGGGAGGCGGACCACTCGGTCCTACCAGTCGGGACTCTCCGGTACTTACTACCAGTGCTCCCATCAGAATTTGAAAAACAAAATATATATGGTTACTCTCAGTTCCAATGCAAAATCTTCCTAATCTAAGTGTCATATCATATATGGCAAAAAATAACACAAATAGCTCAATCAAGTCTCAGATATATAGTTCCATTTACTAATGCCATAGCACTGACAAAGAAACAAACACAAGTATATAGTTTCATTGATCTACTCTAGTATTTATGTAAAAAAGCACAAGCATAGAGGTGCTGATCCTTCACAAGAGACAAGAAGTTCAGAGAACTAGTTTCAACTGAAACTAAATAGTTCGAGCACTCATTCGGTTTAACTGAAACTAAACCAGTCAAAACCAAAGCATCCACAACCGTATTCTGAAATTGTTCTATATATATTGGCCATAGCACATTACTAGTATTTACAATGATCATCAGAACCAGTAGCAACTATTCAGAACAGTAGCAACTAAACCAAACCAGTCAGAACAGTAGCAACTAAACTCTTATTACTCATTTAGTTAAACTAAAATTCAAACAAACACTCTAGGCATTACTCCAAACTTCCAAACTTCCATACTACTCTAGGCATTACTAAACAGGACCATCTTCCACTACTACTTTTAATCACATTTGTGCATAGTTCCTACATTTGTGCAAAATATCCTACTCTAGGCATAGAATCTGATACTAACCTGAGGGCATCTCCAGCTGCCGCGCTACCGGAGGAGCTCCGCTGCGGCGCCCGTCCTTGGGCCGCATCAAAGAACCGCCGCACCGGCTGCCGATCATGAAGCTTGGTGGCGGTGGCCGCAGTTGGGGGCGGTGGAGGAGGGGGTGGCGGTGGCCGCAACGGGGAGCGGTGAAGGAGGGGTAGCGGCCGCAGTTGGTGGCGGTGGAGGGCGGTGGAGGAGGGGGTGGCGGTGGAGGAGGGGGTGGCGGTGGCCACTGTTGGGAGTGGTGGAGGAGGGGTGGCGGCCGCAGTTGGTGGCTGTGGAAGGCGGCAGTTGGTGGCAGTGGCGATTTCGGCATCGGCGGCGGCGGTGGCGCAGTGAACGAAGGAGAAGGAGAAGAATGAACACAGAAAGAAAGGGGAACAGTTAAGATCTAGGTTAGATTCTTTACCGAGAGACCCTCTCGGAAAAGGTGGACATTACCGAGAGCCGATAATCGATCCTCGGTAACCATTGCTCTAATTTTTTTCCTTCTCTTTTTGTTTTTTGTTTGGCAGTATCTTTTTTGTATCTCATATTTCATATGTTTTTACGACCAAAGTTTGAAAATTCCATGACTTTTGATGAATTTTTTCTATAAAAGACTTTTGACGCGCTCATAAATATATATATATATATATATATATATATACTTTTGGGGTTAGATTTGTTTAGAACTCAACTTTAAAGAGTGTAAAGTAAAAAACATGAGAAGAAGCAGTTGTTGACCGTTGCCTACCCCCTCTCTCAGTGCCGGTCAACTTTCTAGACCGGCGCCGAGAGAGAACTTTAAAGAGAGTGAAGTAAAAAACATGAGAAGAGGCAGTTGTTAACCATGGCCTATCCCCTCTCTCGGTGCCGGCCAACTTCGTAGAACGGCACCGAGAGAGAACTTTAAAGAGTGTAAGGTAAAAACCATGGGAAGAAGCAGTTGTTGACCGTGGCCTACCCCCTCTCTTGGTGCCGGTCAACTTTCTAGACCGGCACCGAGAGAGAACTTTAAAGAGTGTAAAGTAATAAACATGAGAAGAAGCAGTCGTTGACTGGCCTACCCCCTCTCTCGGTGTCGGTCAACTTCCTACACCGCATGGGCCACCGGATAGCCCATGCATATACATGCGATGGCCTCCTTTCAGAGAACAAGAAGTTTCGAGTCCAACGGAGCAACAGGACCTGCACTTCCAGCACAAACCGGACACATTCCCTCTCAATACCCATAGACTATCTCGAAGAACGGGCCTAGACTTAGTCTGTCATCTCGCGATGACATGCACTAACAAGGAGAAGCAGTTATTCACCGTGGACTACACCCTCTCGGTGCAGAACAATGCCCTAGACCGCTGGGGCCACCGGATGGGTGCTCGATATAGAGACCGCCCGGGGGGGGGGGAGGGCACCCCTACATGTGTGTGGACCATGCATATGCATGCAGGGGTGGTGTGCTATTTGAATAAGCAACGCACGTCCTTGACGTGGCACGTGCCTCACAAACCACGCACAAGGGTAGGAACGTCGAGGACCGGCTGCGTCCGTCCCCGAGACAGAGTCTTCGGTGGGTGATCCCGTCACAGAACGAGCCTAGACTTGGTCTGTCATCTCGCGATGACATGCACTAACACGGAGAAGCAGTTATTCACCGTGGACTACACCCACTCGGTGCCGAATAACGCCCTAGACCGTCGGGGCCACCGGATGGGTGCTCGATATGGAGACCGCTCGAGGGGGAGGGAGGGCACCGCTACATGCGTGTGGCCCATGCATATGCATGCAGGGGTGGTGTGCTATTCGAATAAGCAACGCACGTCCTTGACATGGCACATGCCTCACAAACCACACACACGGGCCGGAACGTCAAGGACCGGCTGCGTTCGTCCCTGAGACAGTGTCTTCGGTGGGTGATCCCGTGACAGAACGGGCCTAGACTTGGTCTGTCATCTCGCGATGACATGGACTAACACGAAGAAGTAGTTATTCCCCGTGGCCTACCCCCTCTAGGTGCCGAACAACGCCCTAGACCGTCGGGGCCACTGGAGGGGTGACGGTCTCTAGAACCGGGCGAGGCCCATCTGAAAAAGAAAACACAAGACGGTAATTATGAAGTGCTAAGGTTGTTTGCCAAGCATGGAAGAAAACAACAAACAAAGTATAATACATATTATCGAGAATGCACAATAAGGAAATAGATCTGGGTTTGATTCTTTACCGAGAGCACCTCTCGGAAAAGTGGCCATTACCGAGAGCCGAGAATCGACCCTCGGTAACCACTACTCTAATTTTTTTCCCTTCTCCTTTTGTTTTTGTTTTGCACTATCTTTTTTGTATCTCATATTTCGTATGTATTTACGTTCAAAGTTTGGAAATTCCATGACTTTTGATGATTTTTTTCGATAAAAGACTTTTGATGCAATAATAGATATATGTATATATGCTTTTTGGGTTAGATTTGTTCAAAACTCAACTTTAAAGAGTGTAAAGTAAAAAACGTGAGAAGAAGCAATTGTTGACCGTGGCCTACCCCCTCTCTCGGTGTCGGTCAACTTTCTAGACCGGCACCGACAGAGAACTTTAAAGAGTGTAAAGTAAAAAACAGGGGAAGAGGCAGTTGTTGATCGTGGACTACCCCCTCTCTCGGTGACGGCCAACTTCCTAGAACGGCACCGAGAGAGACCTTTAAAGAGTGTAAAGTAAAAAACATGAGAAGAAGCAGTTGTTGACCATGGCCTACCCCCTCCTCAGTGCTGGTCAACATTCTAGGCCGGCACCGAGAGAGAACTTTAAAGAGTGTAAAGTAATAAACACTAGAAGAAATAGTTGTTGACCGTGGCCTACCCCCTCTCTGGGTGCCGGTCAACTTCCTAGACCGCTGGGGCCACCGGCTGGGTGCTCATTATAGAGACAGCCCGAGGGGGGGGGAGGGCACCCCTACATGCGTGTGGCCCATGCATATGCATGCAGGGTTGGTGTGCTATATTTGAATAAGCAACGCACGTCCTTGACGTGGCACGTGCCTCACAAACCACACACACGGGCGGGAACGTCGAGGACCGGCTGCGTACGTCCCCGAGACAGAGTCTTCGCCGGGTGATCCCGTGACAGAACGAGCCTAGACTTGGTCTGTCATCTCGTGATAACATGCACTAACACGGAGAAGCAGTTATTCACCATGGATTACACCCTCTCGGTGCCGAACAACGCCCTAGACCGTCGGGGCCACCGGATGGGTGTTCGATATAGAGACCGCCCGAGGAGGGGGAGGGCACCCCTAAATGCGTGTGTCCCATGCATATGCATGCAGGGTTGGTGCGCTATTTGAATAAGCAACGCACGTCCTTGACGTGGCACGTGCCTCACAAACCACACACACGGGCGGGAACATCGAGGACCGACTGCGTTCGTCCCAGAGACAGAGTCCTCGGTGGGTGATCACGTGACAGAACGGGCCTAGACTTGGTCTGTCATCTCGCGGTGACATGCACTAACACGAAGAAGCAGTTATGCCTCGTGGCCTACCCCCTCTAGGAGCCGAACAACGCCCTAGACCGTCTGGGCCACCGGGGGGTGCCGGTCTCTATAACCGGGCGAGGCCCATCTGAAGAAGAAAACACAAGATGGTAATTATGATGTGCTAAGGTTGTTTGCATGGCATGGAAGGAAACAACCAAAAAAAGTATAATACATATTATCGAGAATGCACAAGAAGGAAAGAGATCTAGGTTAGATTCTTTACCGAGAGCACCTCTCGGAAAAGTGGCCATTACCGAGAGCTGAGAATCGACCCTCGGTAACCACTGCTCTAATTTTTTCCCTTCTCTTCTTGTTTTTGTTTTGCACTATCTTTTTTGTATCTCATATTTCATATGTTTTTATGACCAAAGTTTGGAAATTCCATGACTTTTGATGAATTTTTTCGACAAAAGACTTTTGATGCACTAATATATATACAGTGCAGTTTGGCGGTTCCACACGTGATGGGGACGCCGGTTCGTTGCAAATACTGCGCGATCTTTTTTTAAGGATATGTGTGATTTTTTGTTCTCGAGTCACTCTCACACACTAGCGGAATCGCACCCTATGCCGACGGCCCTGGCCGTCGGCATAGCTCTGATCTGCCGTCGGGACAGGCCTATGCCGACGGCCCCTGTCGGCATAGGGCCGTCGGCAACATATCCGTCGGCATAGCCAGGGAGGCCGTCAGCATAGAAAGGCCGTCGACATAGCACCTATCCCGACGATGTTCGTACATGTATGCGGACGGCCCTGGCCGTCGGCAACGTTCCCGTCTAACGGCGGCCACCGTCAACTGACGACCAACCGCTGCTCACCACGTGTCAGCAGTTGGGCCCTCCTAGGTCAGCATCTTTGCCGACGGCTAGGCCGTCGGCATAGATGTGCCACGTGTCACTAACTGGGAGCTCCTGGGTCAGCATCTATTCCGACGGCCTAGCCGTCGGCATAGATGCGCCACGTGTCAACAACTGGGAGCTCACGCCAGCTCTATGCCGACGGCCTGGCCATCGGCATAGTTTCTGTCTGTTTTTCTTCTTCCGTTTTTTGTTCAGCTCAATTCATTTGAATATAGTCAACATATATAAGAACCTCACAGCAATATATGCATCACATAACAATAAGGAGCAGCATCACACAACCACTATAAGAAATATGTCAACTAGTGACCTTCTGTCAATGACCGTGGAAGAATTGGTCATAGATCTATGACCATTTGAGACCAATAGGTCAAAAGCTGTTCGGGGGGCTCCAAACCCTAAACCATAATGACCATTAGGGCTAGTAAGGTCATAATTTCATTGCACCAAAAGGTCATAAACCAGATGGCACTGGTCCGGTGCCTTATTTGTAACTGATCATGACCAATATAAAAGGTTATTACACTAGAGTTTGAATGCATTAGGATGATTAGGCAGCCACCTCTCCAATCTCGCTTATGTGTCAATGTTTACGTGTCATTTTTGCTGACAGGATCACACTCTGACAGGCGGGACCCATTTGACATACGCCTTACCGTTTATTCACTCGTTAAAAAAGAAGCGCGGCGGGGACTCGAACCCGCGACCCGCAGTAGAGGGGCTGCATTCCCAGCCACTGGGCTAGATAAGCTTTGTTGCTCAAGTACAAGTAGTATTGTATCTATTATATATCCAGTAGAAGTTTCTGGAAAAAAAATATATCCAGTAGTTGTCTTAACTCATTGACAAGTGGGACCAATTCACTTACAGGTGGGACCTATTTGACAGCATGGGGCCAACTTGTCAGCGAGTTGTGTGTTTGATACTTGACTGGTTTGATGATGTTTTTTTGAACATCAAAATTGATGAAAACAAGATCAAAATGCTCACTGATAAAAACAGCTCTGAAACAATAGCTCCATCAAAATCCAGTTCAAAAAAGCATCTTCAAAATGATCACAGAGACACGTAACTACAAACTTGTTCAACCACAAACTTGTTCAACATAACAAGCAAACTCGTTCTGAAACTACAAACTTGTTCAACATAACAACCACAAACTTGTTCTGAGACACATACAAACAGCTCTGAAACAACAAACATGTTCAACATAACAAAAGCAAACTTGTTCAACCACATAACTACAAACTGAGACACATAATAGCACAAGCACAAGCAACTCATTGTGCCTAGTAGTAGGGGTCATCCCAATGCTCCTCCGCCTCTTCCCATTGCTTGAAACCTCCTCTGGTGGTTTCGATTTTTTTCCATGCCTCGTAGGTGACGTACGCATCTTTCGCTGCGTACTTGATGAGGTACTTTGGCAGTGGGCTGATCCCCCATAGTTTGTGGTCCTCTTCATTGTTGATCTTCTGCTTCATTTTCTTGTAGGATGGGTGGATGAGGCTGGCTGCAAACTCAGCCAAAGACTGCCACCTCTTTCCATTGTTTGGAACTCTCCATTGGCGCTGCATGTCGACGAACTTGTCGGGGTTGATCTCCAAACAAGACAACTTCAGCTTCTCCTTGTCACCTCCAATGCAGAAGCCAACAAAGGTGTACAACTCCTTCTCCTGCAGGAGCGGGCGGAGTTCCATGGGCCTGCATCAAGTTCATAAATTAATCTGGTGCATCAAATTCATCTACTTCAGAAACTACACTACTATAGCCAGTTCAGAAACTTCAGAACTTCAGAACTAGTATTGCATCTACTTCAGAACTATTGCATCTACTTCAGAAACTTCAGAACTATAGAAACTTCAGAAACTACTAATTAGACAGAAACTTCAGAATTGGATGTTTTTACCATTTGGTTGCCGTGGTGATGTGGTATACCAGGCAGAGATCCTCCATGCATAACTGCAGAACTGCAGCCATTTGCGGAGGCTCGTCTTCGCTGGTATACTCGACATCAACGCCGATCGTCCGAGGAAGGATGCCGCCGAGCCTCTTCCTGATCTCGCGGATCCTCTTGTCGGCTTCGTCTGGATTGCTGGTGCATATGACATCCAGCGGCTCCTTCAGGTGGGTATCAACCTTGAGCGGCACGGTGTAGTCCAGCTTCTGCTCGGGGACCGGAACGTCGTCGTCGACAACCAGCGGCTCCTTGCCAGATGCCTCACCCCGGTGATGCTTGGCAGACGGAGGGGAGTTGCTCCATGATGCCTCCGCCATTCGCTGGGCAGACGGAGGGGAGTTGCTCCACGATTCCTCTGCCATTGCCCTCCTGGCCAGCGATGGCGGGCTTGAGATAGAGCAGAGGGGAGTTGCTTGATGGTGGAGGCAGAGGGAGGCAGATGGAGCGGCAATGGAATGAGGAGGGAGGCAGAGGGAGGAAGATGGAGCAGCAATGGAATAGGAGGGGAGTTACCTGGACTGGAAGAAAACCCAAACTCCCTCTGCGTCGTGGGGAGTTGCTAGTGGAGACGTGGGGAGTTGCTAGTGGGCTGGGAGATGTGGGGCGCGCGGTTGCCTCGAAAACTCAAACGTCCCCGGCCCTTTGGTTTCTCGCAAGTGTCCAAACCCCGGCCTTCTCCTATTTCTGAAACAAAAAAAAGCCATATTTTGCTCTAAAATTAATGATCACTGCAGCCATATTTTGCTCAATCTTCAAGCATTACAACAGCACCAAAACAGTCATTGTAGCCATCCAAAATGGCACCAAAACAGCACCAAAACAACATTACAGCAAAAAATGCCACCAAAATGGCACCAAAGTATCAGCCAAAATGGCACCAGAGTCACTACAGCCATCTTCACCATCAGCCAAAATGGCACCAAAACTACATGATTTTGCATTGTATCTTCACCATCTGCCTCTTCATCACCAAAGTCTCATGCATTTTGCTACATGGAGAGAATTGTAGTAGAAAAACTACATCAGGATCACATCAACAAAAACTACAGAGAAGGTTGATCACCAATCAAAACAAGGAACATGCAGTAATAGTATTAGGTCACCAAGGAGACAAAAATTACCTTCATGTCCATTCGCTACTCATCGTCGTCGATACCAAAAAAAGAAACTCTATGCCCACTCCTGTTTTCCTCATCGTCACTACAATATTGCAGCATGGTATGATCAGTCCTGTTTTCCTCATCCTCGCTCTCATGCCCATCCTCTACCACCTTTCTTCTTTTCTTAATGCCTTCAGCTGTTGCAGCATCAACGAGCACACGTTCCCGGTCCCTTCGCACTCTGCTTTGCACCGGAACTTCCATAGAGTCATCATCAGCTTGCACCGGAACTTCCGTAGAGTCATCATCCTGGTATGTTAGTCCACTACCACCGGGGCCCTTTTCCATTTCAGTTTCAGTCACACTCCACAAGTGTCTGTGCTGAAAGGTTTGCACAACTCGCCATTTTCCGTGCAAAAGAGTGTCTGACAGATAAAACACCATTGTTGCTTGTGCTTATAGAATAAAGGGATCATTCTTATACCAGCACCTTCCAGTGTTGATGCTTTTGAAGTGGCCATCATATTTGACAAAAGAGTCTCTCTTCTTCTTGCCACCAAGATCAAACCAGTCACAGCGAAATAAGACAACCGAGCGATGGATGCCTCCACTAGAGTTGTACTGCAACTCTACGATGCTTCTCAGCTGACCATGGAAGTCAATGTTCTCACCATCATGTGTCCCCTCGGTGACGATTCCACTATTCTGTGTCTTCCTTCTTTCCTCGCGGTCAACGGTGTGGTACCGGACACCGTCAACAATGCATGCTGAATACACTCTCACTCTCTTATCTGGTAAGCATGCCAAAGCAAATAGATCATCACTGACCTTCTTCTCCTCATGCAACTTTCCAATCTGCACAAATAAACCATTTAGCAACAATGGTATTTAACAGTTGGTGAATAACACAGAAAACATAAAACATGTGGCTAAAGATCTCACATGATTCTTAAACCATTTAGCAAATCCCTTCACAACCCTTTTATCAACATGAATCTGGCTTTCTTCCTGATTTAACTCTTCCTTGCATTTCCTGCAATGGCAACAAAACATGTGAATTAAAACATTAGGCTGGTGCCAACCCAAGCAAAAAAATATAACGAGTGCACAAGATATAACGTACTCGATATATGATAGAACCTCAGCGCAATTGCTGAGCACAAACCAAACCATCTTGTCATACTCATCACCAGCCTCCAAGTATTTTGAGGCTCCAAGAAGTTTCACACCATGGTTGAAAACCGAGACATCACCACTTTGCGAATCAGACCGCTCTATATTTCTGGCCGGCCGGTTCCATCTCATTTCCACATCTTCAAAGTATCTAGAGCAAAATGTCAAGCACTCGTCAACGACATATGCTTCAGCAATCGAACCTTCAGGTCTTGCCGTGTTTCGCATATAACACTTACAAGTAAGCAGCCTTCTTTCGACTGGGTACATCCAACCGTATTGCACAGGGCCTCTAAGCATTGCCTCTTTTGGTAAGTGCACCGCCAAATGGACCATCACGGTGAAGAAAGTTGGAGGGAAAATCTTCTCGAGCTTGCAAATAATAATTGGGATTTCTTTTTCAAGTCTTTGCAGAACAGTTACCTTGAGTGTTTTGCAGCACGGTTCTCTAAAGAAATTTCCCAGCTCAGCAACTGCTTCATATATATCCTTGCCCATGATTCCTCGGAGGCCCACCGGTAAAATCCTTTGGAGGAGGATGTGACAATCATGGGTTTTCAGTACTGAAAGCTTGAATCCATCAGAAGTAACACACTTTGCTAGGTTAGCAGCATAACCATCTGGAAATCTCACCGCTCTTATGAATTCACAGAATGCAAGCTTTTGTTCTTTACTCATTGTATACCATGCTCGTGGCATTTCAAATGAATCTTCATCATCATCATGCTGTAGATGCAAATCTGATCTTATGCCCATGTCCTCCAAATCAAGCCTAGAACTAACCGTGTCCTTTGTCTTCCCTTCAATTTTCAGAAACGTCCCTAGCAGATTCTCGCATATGTTTTTCTCAATGTGCATTACATCGAGATTATGCCTTAACTTCAGATCAGCCCAGTATGGAAGGTCCCACAAACAAGACCTCCGGTCCCAACATTGACCTTCCTCACGCTTTCTTTTCTTGGAAAGCTTTCCTAGTCTCACATCTTTCACCTTTTCAAGTTGCTGCTGCAGCTCTTCTATAGTGAATTCAGCTGGCTTGTCACGAGTTTCATTCTCACCATTAAAATCTTTGCTTCTTCGCCAGCGATGGTTTCGGGGAAGAAAGCGGTGGTGCCCAATATAGCAGATCTTGTTCCTTATTCTCTTTGAGCAAGGGTCTTTGTCACAATGGACACAGGCCTGATAACCCACTGTGATCCTCCCAGACAGAGTGTGCATCGCCGGGAAATCATGGATGGACCATATGATTGTAGCACGTAGATTGAACTTTTCTTTCGAACTATTGGCATCATATGTAGGTACACCAGTCCAGAGTTGGAGCAGTTCTTCTATGAGGGGTTCCATAAAGACATCAAAATCCTTTCCTGGAGACTCTGGACCCGGGATAAGCAACGACATCATGAAGTTGGACTGATCCATGCATGCCCATAGTGGCAGGTTGTACGGCACAACAAAAACAGGCCACATGCTATAAGACGTGCTCATGTTCCCAAATGGATTAAAGCCATCCGTGGAAATGCTGAGTCTTATGTTCCTTGGATCTGCAGGAAAATCCACATGTATACTGTCAAATTCTTTCCATGCATCTCCATCCGCTGGATGGCTCATCTCATTGTCCACAGGTTGCCGCTTCAGCTTGTGCCATGTACCTCCAGCGATGATTTCTTTGAGATAAACATGCGCTGCAGCCTTTGTATCAACGGAAAGTGCCTTAGTACCTTCTCTGGTATTGACTTCTTCCCATCAGCATCTTTCCACCTAGAGGCATTGCATTTTGGACAGTTGTCATGCTTCGCTAAATCCTTCCGAAACAAGACACAGTTATTTGGGCACACATGTATTGAAACATAACCTAGTCCCAGCCTGCGTATTATGCTCAACGCTTCATCGTACGACTTGGGAATGCAGCTATCAGGGAATTGCAAGGTCAAAAGGTGGAGTATTGCGTTGAATGCAACATTGCTAATCCGGTAGAAAGACTTGGTGTGGAGTAACTTCACGGTGAAGGTAAATCTTGAAAATTTACCCCCTTCATGAGCTGCGTGCTTCGCCTCCTCTAACACCTCAGCAAACATCGACTTCTGTCCAAACCAGCATCCTATCATCTTCATGCCCATCCTTCAACAGGGCAGGAATCCTATCATCTTCATGCCCATCCTCTTCCTCCAAACTAGCATTCTCTCGCAAAACCTTTTCCATAAAATCAATGCCAGCATCACCACCACCCATCATATTGTTGGAAATATGCCCTAGAGGCAATAATAAATTGGTTATTATTATATTTCCTTGTTCATGATAATTGTTTATTATCCATGCTATAATTGTATTGATAGGAAACTCAGATACATGTGTGGATACATAGACAACACCATGTCCCTAGTGAGCCTCTAGTTAACTAGCTCGTTGATCAATAGATGGTTACGGTTTCCTGACCATGGACATTAGATGTCGTTGATAACGGGATCACATCATTAGGAGAATGATGTGATGGACAAGACCCAATCCTAAGCCTGGCACTAGATCGTGTAGTTCGTATGCTAAAGTTTTTATAATGTCAAGTATCTTTCTCCTTAGACCATGAGATTGTGCAACTCCCGGATATCGTAGGAATGCTTTGGGTGTACCAAACGTCACAACGTAAGTGGGTGGCTATAAAGGTGCACTACAGGTATCTCCGAAAGTGTCTGTTGGGTTGGCACGAATCGAGACTGGGATTTGTCACTCCGTGTGACGGAGAGGTATCTCCGGGCCCACTCGGTAGGACATCACCATAATGTGCACAATGTGATCAAGGAGTTGATCACGGGATGATGTGTTACGGAACGAGTAAAGAGACTTGTCGGTAACGAGATTGAACAAGGTATCGGGATACCGACGATCGAATCTCGGGCAAGTACTATACCGGTAGACAAAGGGAATTGTATACAGGATTGACTGAATCCTTGACATCGTGGTTCATCCGATGAGATCATCGTGGAACATGTGGGAGCCAACATGGGTATCCAGATCCCGCTGTTGGTTATTGGCCGGAGAGTTGTCTCGGTCAAGTCTGCATGGTTCCCGAACCCGTAGGGTCTACACACTTAAGGTTCGATGACACTAGGGTTATAGGGAATAGATGTACGTGGTTACCGAATGTTGTTTGGAGTCCCGGATGAGATCCCGGACATCACGAGGAGTTCCGGAATGGTCCGGAGGTAAAGATTTATATATGGGAAGTCATCATACGGTCACCGGAATAAATCGGGGGGTTACCGGTATTGTACCGGGACCACCGAAGGGGTTCCGGGGGTCCACCAGGAGGGTCCACCTACCCCAGACGGCCCTATTGGCTGTATGTGGAGAGGGACCAGCCCCTTAGTGGGCTAGGCGCCTCCCCCTAGGCCCCCCCCACAGAGGGCGGTACTACCGCAGGTGAGCACGGTACTACCGCTGCTACCAGGGGTACTACCGCCCCACTCACGGTACTGCCGCTTAAGGAACCTAAGCGGTACTACCGCTTAGCAGGGCGGTACTACCGCAGGTGAGCGCGGAAAACCCTAAAAGGGGGGCGCCCCCTTGCCTTGGGGGCAAGGAAACCCCCCTTGGCCGCCGCCCCCTCCTCAGATGGGATCTGAGGGGGCCGTCCCCCTTCTCCATTGCCCCTATATATATGTGGAGGGTGGGAGGGCATCCGCAACCGAAGTTCTGGCGCAGCCCTCCCCCTCTCCCAAGTCCTGCTCCTCTCCCGCGGTGCTTGGCGAAGCCCTGCAGGATTGCCACGCTCCTCCTTCACCACCACGCCGTCGTGCTGCTGCTGGATGGAGTCTTCCCCAACCTCTCCCTCTCTCCTTGCTGGATCAAGGCGTGGGAGACGTCACCGGGCTGCACGTGTGTTGAACGCGGAGGCGCCGTTGTTCGGCGCTTAGATCGGAATCAACCGCGATCTGAATCGCTACGAGTACGACTCCTTCATCTGCGTTCTTGTAACGCTTCCGCATAGCGATCTACAAGGGTATGTAGATGCACTCTCCTTCCCCTCGTTGCTAGATTACTCCATAGATGATCTTGGTGATGCGTAGAAAATTTTAAAATTCTGCTACGTTCCCCAACAATGGCATCATGAGCTAGGTCTATGCGTAGTATCTTGCACGAGTAGAACACAAAGTAGTTGTGGGCATCGATTTGTCAATCTTCTTACCGCTACTAGTATTATCTTGATTCGGCGGCATTGTGGGATGAAGCGGCCCGGACCGACCTTACACGTACGCTTACGTGAGACAGGTTCCACCGACTGACATGCACTAGTTGCATAAGGTGGCTAGCGGGTGTCTGTCTCTCCCACTTTAGTCGGATCGTATTCGATGAACAGGGTCCTTATGAAGGGTAAATAGAAATTGGCAATTCACGTTGTGGTTTTGCCGTAGGTAAGAAACGTTCTTGATAGAAACCTATAACAGCCACGTAAAAACTTGCAACAACAATTAGAGGACGTCTAACTTGTTTTTGCAGCAAGTGCTTTGTGATGTGATATGGCCAAAGGATGTGATGAATGATATATGTGATGTATGAGATGATCATGTTCTTGTAATAGGAATCACGACTTGCATGTCGATGAGTATGACAACCGGCAGGAGCCATAGGAGTTGTCTTTATTTATTTATGACCTGCGTGTCAACATAAATGTCATGTAATTACTTTACTTTATTGCTAAACCGTTAGCCATAGTAGTAGAAGTAATAGTTGACGAGACGACTTCATGAAGACACGATGATGGAGATCATGATGATGGAGATCATGGTGTCATGCCGGTGACGATGATGATCATGGCGCCCCGAAGATGGAGATCAAAAGGAGCAAAATGACATTGGCCATATCATGCCACTATTTGATTGCATGTGATATTTATCATGTTATACTTCTTATTTGCTTAGAACGACGGTAGTAAATAAGATGATCCCTCACAATAATTTCAAGAAAGTGTTCCCCCTAACTGTGCACCGTTGCGAAAGTTCGTTGTCTCGAAGCACCACGCGATGATCGGGTGTGATAGATTCTAACGTTCACATACAACGGGTGTAAGCCAGATTTACACATGCAAAACACTTAGGTTGACTTGACGAGCCTAGCATGTACAGACATGGCCTCGGAACACAAGAGATCGAAAGGTCGAACATGAGTTGTATGGTGGATGCGATCAACATGGAGATGTTCACCGTTGATGACTAGTCCGTCTCACGTGATGATCGGACACGTCCTAGTCGATTCGGATCATGTATCACTTAGATGACTAGAGGGATGTCTATCTGAGTGGGAGTTCATTAAGTAATTTGATTAGATGAACTTAATTATCATGAACATAGTCAAAATTGTCTTTGCAAATATGTTGTAGATCAATAGCTCGTGTTGTAGCTCCCTGTTTCAATACGTTCCTAGAGAAAGATTAAGTTGAAAGCTATTGTAAGCAATGATGCGGACTAGGTCCGTTGTCTGAGGAGTGTCCTCACTGCTGCAAAGAAGGCTCATGTCTTTGATGCACCGCTCGGTGTGCCAACCCCTGCAGCGTCGTCTGTGGATGTTGTGAACATCTGACGAACACGTTCTGATGACTACATGATAGTTTAGTGCACCATACTTTATGGCTTAGAATCGGGATTCCAATGACGTTTTGAATGCCATAGAACATATGAGATGTTCCAAGAGCTGAAATTGGGATTTCAGGCTCATGCCCGTGTTGAGAGGTATGAGACCTCTGACAAGTTCTTTTGCCTACAAGATGGAGGAGAATAGCTCAAGTAGTGAGCATGTTCTCAGAATGTCTGGGTGCTACAATCACTTGAATCAAGTGGGAGTTATACTTCCAGATAAGATAGTGATTGATAGAGTTCTCTAAGCCACTATCACTAAGCTACTAGAACTTCGTGATGAACTATGACAAGCAAGGGATGGAGATGATCCCGGAGTTGTTCGCGGTGTTTGAGACCGGAAAAGTAGAAATCAAGAAGGAGCATCAAGTGTTGATGGTTTAACAAGACCACTGGTTTCAAGAAGGGCAAGGGCTAGAAGGGAAACTTCAAGAATGCTAAACTAGTTGCCGCTCCAGTGAAGGAACCCAAGGTTGAACCCAAACCCGAGACTAAGTGCTTCTATTATAAGGGGAACGATCACTGGTAGTGGAACTACCCAAAATACATGGTAGATAAGAAGGCTGGCAACTTCAACAAAGTATATATGTGTTATTGAAGTGTACCTTACTAGTACTCCTGGTAGCACCTGGGTATTGGATACCGGTTCAGTTGCTATTATTGGTGACTTGAAGCAAAAGCTACGGACTGAACGGAGACTGGCTAAGGGCGAGGTGACGATGTGTGTTGGAAGTGTATCCAAGGTTGATGTGATCACCATCGCACGCTCCCTCTACCTTCGAGATTGTTGTTGAACCTAGATAAATGTTATCAGGTGTCTACGTTGAGCATGAATATGATTAGATCATGTTCATTGCAATACGGTTGTTCACTTAAGTTAGAGAATAATGGTTATTCTGTTTACATGAATGATACCTTCATGGTTTATTGAATCTCAGACGTAATAATACACATGTTCATAATATTGACGCCCAAAGATGTAGAGTTAGTAATGATAGTACCACTTTCTTGTGGCACTGCCGCTTAGGTCATATTGGCATAAAATGCATGAAAGAAACTCCATGCTGATGGATGTTTGGAGTCACTTGATTTTGAATCGCTTGACACATGCAAGCCATGCCTCATGGGCAGGATGACTAAGACCTCGTTTTCAGGTACAATGAAACGGGCAAGTGACTTGTTGGAAATCGTACATGCTGATGTGTGTGATCCAATGAGAATTAAGGTGTGCAGTGGATATCGTTATTTTCTCATCTTCACTGATGATTTGAGTAGATATGGGCATATTTACTCAATGAAGCACAAGTCTGAAACATTTGAAAAAGGTTCAGGCAATTTTAGAGTGAAGTTGAGAATCATCATAACAAGAAGATCAAGTTCCTACGATCTGATCGAGGGAGAATTTCTGAGTTATAAGTTTGGGAATCACTTAAGAAAATGTGGAATTGTTTAACAGTTGAAGCCACCTGGAACACCACAGCGTAATGGTGTGTCCAGACGTCGTAATCGAACCTTATGGGATATGGTGCGATATATGATGTCTCTTACCGATTTACCGCTGTCATTCTGAGATTATGCATTAGAGATAGCTGCACTCACTTTAAATAGGACACCATCTAAGTCCGTTGAGACAATGTCGTATAAAATGTGGTTCGGCAAGAAACCAAAGTTGTCGTTTCTTAATGTTTGGGGATACGATGCTTATGGCTTCAGCCGGAAAAAGCTCGAACCCAAAGCGGACAAATACATCTTCATAGAATACCCAACGGTAACAGTTGGGTACACCTTCTATCTCAGATCCGAGGCCAAAGTGTTTGTCGCTAAGAGTGGGTCCTTTCTCGAGAAGGAGTTTCTCTCGAAAGAATTGAGTGGGAGGAAGATAGAACTTGATGAGGTTGTTGAACCTCTACTTCGACCGGAAAGTGATGCAACACAGAAAGATGTTTCTGTGGCACCTACGTCTGTTGAAGAGGAAGTTAATGATAGTGATCATGAAGCTTCGTATCAAGTTTCTATCAAACCTCGTAGGTCGACAAGGATATGTACTACTCCTGAGTGGTACGGTGATCCTGTCTTAGTTATCATGTTGTTGGACAACAATAACCTACGAGCTATGAGAAGCGATGGTGGGCCCATATTCCGACAAATGGTTAGAAGCCATGAAATCCGAGATAGGATCCATGTATCAGAACAAAGTATGGACTTTGGTGGACTTGCCCGATGATCGTGAAGCCATTGAGAATAAATGGATCTTTAAGAAGAAGACGGACGTGGATGGTAATGTCACCGTCTATGAAGCTCGACTTGTGGAAAAGAGTTTTTCACAAGTTCAAGGAGTTGACTAGGATGAGATTTTCTCACCCGTAGCGATGCTTAAGTCCGTTGGAATCATGTTAGCATTAGCTGTATTTTTCGATTATGAAATCTGACAGATGGATGTCAAAACAAGTTTTCTTACCAGTTTTCGTAAGAAAAGTTGTATGTGATACAATCGAAGGTTTTGTCGATCCTAAGGATGCTAAAAGGTATGCTGGCTCCAGCGATCCTTCTTTGGACTTGAGCAAGCATCTCGGAGTCGGAATATACACTTTGATGAGGTGATCAAAGATTTTGGGTTTATACAAAGTTTGCTAGAAACTTGTATTTACAAGAAAGTGAGTGGGAGCGCTACAACGTTTCTGATATGTATATGTGAATGACATATTGTTGGTCTGAAATGATGTAGAATTTATGGAAAGCATAAAGGGTTGTTTGAAAAGAGATTTTCAAAGGAAGACCTGGATAAAGCTGCTTACATATTGGGCATCAAGATCTATAGAGATAGATCAAGATACCTGGTGATACTTTCAAAGAACACACACCTTTGACATGATTTTGCAGGAGTTCAAAATAGATCAGTCAAAGAAGGAGTTCTTACCTGAGTTGTAAGGTGTGAAGTTGGGTAGGACTCAAAGCTTGACCACGGCAGAAGAAAGAGAAAGGACGAAAGTCATCCCCTATGCCTTAGCCATAGGCTCTATACGATATGCCGTGCTGTGTACCGCAATGTACCTTGCCACATGTCTGGCAAGGGGGTATAAGAATGATCCAGGAGTGGATCATTGGACAGCGGTCAAAATTGTCCTTAGGAATAAGGAAATATTTCTCGGTTATGGAGGTGATAAAGAGTTCGACGTAAAGAGTTGCGTCGATGCAAACTTTAACACCTATCCGGATGAATTTGAGTAGAAAACCCGGATACGTATAGGGGAGAAACCATTTGGAATAGCTCAAAGTGGAACGCAGTAGCAGCATCTACGATATGACATAAAGTTTTGCGAAGTACATGCGGATCTGATTGTTGCAGACCTGTTGACTATAACCTCTCTCACAAGCAGAACATGATCAAACCCTAGAACTCATTGAGTCTTAATCACATGATGATGTGAACTAGATTATTGACTCTAGTAAACTCTTGGGTGTTAGTCACATGGCGATGTGACCTATAAGTGTTAATCACATAGCGATGTGAACTAGATTATTGACTCTAGTGCAAGTGGGAGACTGTTGGAAATATGCCCTAGAGGCAATAATAAATTGGTTATTATTATATTTCCTTGTTCATGATAATCGTTTATTATCCATGCTATAATTTTATTGATAGGAAACTCAGATACATGTGTGGATACATAGACAACACCATGTCCCTAGTGAGCCTCTAGTTAACTAGCTCGTTGATCAATAGATGGTTACGGTTTCCTGACCATGGACATTAGATGTCGTTGATAACGGGATCACATCATTAGGAGAATGATGTGATGGACAAGACCCAATCCTAAGCCTGGCACTAGATCGTGTAGTTCGTATGCTAATGTTTTTATAATGTCAAGTATCTTTCTCCTTAGACCATGAGATTGTGCAACTCCCGGACACCGTAGGAATGCTTTGGGTGTACCAAACGTCACAACATAAGTGGGTGGCTATAAAGGTGCACTACAGGTATCTCCGAAAGTGTCTGTTGGGTTGGCACGAATCGAGACTGGGATTTGTCACTCCGTGTGACGGAGAGGTATCTCTGGGCCCACTCGGTAGGACATCATCATAATGTGCACAATGTGATCAATGAGTTGATCACGGGATGATGTGTTACGGAACAAGTAAAGAGACTTGTCGGTAACGAGATTGAAGAAGGTATCGGGATACCGACGATCGAATCTCGGGCAAGTACTATACCGGTAGACAAAGGGAATTGTATATGGGATTGACTGAATCCTTGACATCGTGGTTCATCCGATGAGATCATCATGGAACATGTGGGAGCCAACATGGGTATCCAGATCCCGCTGTTGGTTATTGGCCGGAGAGTTGTCTCGGTCATGTCGGCATGGTTCCCGAACCCGTAGGGTCTACACACTTAAGGTTCGATGACGCTAGGGTTATAGGGAATAGATGTACGTGGTTACCGAATGTTGTTCGGAGTCCCGGATGAGATCCCGGACGTCATGAGGAGTTCCGGAATGGTCCGGAGGTAAAGATTTATATATGGGAAGTCATCATACGGTCACCGGAATAATTCGGGGGGTTACCGGTATTGTACCGGGACCACCGAAGGGGTTCCGGTGGTCCACCGGGAGGGTCCACCTACACCGGAGGGCCCTATGGGCTGTATGTGGAGAGGGACCAGCCCCTAGGCCCCCCCACAGAGGGCGGTACTACCGCAGGTGAGCGCGGTACTACCGCTGCTACCAGCGGTACTACCGCCCCACTCACGGTACTGCCGCTTAAGGAACCTAAGCGGTACTACCGCTTAGGAGGGCGGTACTACCGCAAGTGAGGGCGGAAAACCCTAAAAGGGGGGCGCCCCCTTGCCTTGGGGGCAAGGAAACCCCCCTTGGCCGCCGCCCCCTCCTCAGATGTGATCTGAGGGGGCCGGCCCCCTTCTCCATTGCCCCTATATATATGTGGAGGGTGGGAGGGCATCCGCAACCGAAGTTCTAGCGCAGCCCTCCCCCTCTCCCAAGTCCTCCTCCTCTCCCGCGGTGCTTGGCAAAGCCCTGCAGGATTACCACGCTCCTCCTTCACCACCACGCCGTCGTGCTGCTGCTGGATGGAGTCTTCCCCAACCTCTCCCTCTCTCCTTGCGGGATCAAGGCGTGAGAGACGTCACCGGGCTTCACATGTGTTGAACGCGGAGGCGCCGTTGTTCGGCGCTTAGATCGGAATCAACCGCGATCTGAATCGCTACGAGTACGACTCCTTCATTCGCGTTCTTGTAACGCTTTCGCATAGCGATCTACAAGGGTATGTAGATGCACTCTCCTTCCCCTCGTTGCTAGATTACTCCATAGATGATCTTGGTGATGCGTAGAAAATTTTAAAATTCTGCTACGTTCCCCAACACATATGAGGGGCCTGTGTATCATCTTCAAAATGTTGAGGTTGTCCATCTAAAGGTTCTCCATGATATATCCATCTATCATATGTGTTGGCCATCCCATTAAGAAGCAGATGATCTTCCACTCTTCCTTGAGCTATTCTTGAACGGTTGAGGCATTCGCAGCATGCGAAAAGAGTGGCAGCATCCATGGCAAAATTTTCCCGAACAAATTGCATGAATTCATTAACTCCCTTCATATGTTCTTTGGAAAAACTTCTAACTCCTTTTGTAATCCAGCTTCTGTCCATCTGCCAAAGACAACAAATTGTTGCAAATTAGCAACCAATCTAAGTGCATCAACATTAATTAATGAAAATGGATGGCAGTAATGGCAGCTAAAAATCCAGAAAATAAGGTAGGCACCCAACTTTATATGGTAACTGCCTAACCACAACATTCAGCTAGTGTTCATCACACATCTAGCTCCTAACTCCTAACAGTGCGCATCTAGGGTTCTTTAACTCCTAATAGTGCACATCTAGGGTTCTAGGGATCAGAACAGAGGGGGAGAGGAGAGGGGGAGAGCATACCGGGAGGCCTGCTTGCGGCGGAGGTGGCGGCGGCGGCGGAGAGTCCCCCATGCTCGGCGAGCCGCTCCTGTCGAGCCAAGCGGCGAGTTGTGGGTGAGGCGAGTTGCTTCCGCCGCCCCTGCCAGTTGCTTCCGCCGTCGTGAGCGAGGCACGTGCCCCGGCCCACGGCCTCCCCGCCGGTTGCTTCCGCCGCCGGACCCGGCCCTGGCACCGCCGCCGCCGCCGCTAGACCATTTCAGAAATGAGAGGGGGAATTTTCGCGAAGTGTTGGCTCGAGAGGGGGGAAATTTTCGCTAAGTGCCGCCACTCGACTCTTTTCCCCCACTCATCAGTGGGTTGCACTTGTCAGTGTGAGACGATGCTGCCAGTGGGTCGCACTTGTCAGTGCACGATGCTTCCGGTTTCGCTAACAAGTTGGCCCCACCGCAGTGATTTTCCCCCACCGCAGTCATTTTCCCCACTCAGCCATTTTCCCCCTCCTCATCCCCGCCGCCGCCGCCGTCTCATCCTCCTCCCCGCCGACTCCTCCCCACCGCCGCCGACGACTCCTTCCTATCCCAAATTTGGCACATGCCTCCATCTTGTGATGGCAAACAATGTTGCCAAAGAGAGGTTCCAACTTGTTTCACAAAAAAAACCATTTTTCATTCTTTGAATGCCAAAAACACGTGTTTTTCGTGAAGTGGCTACGAAGAGGGACATTCCAAATGGCGCCATTCCATGTTTATCTCAAAGTAGACCCTATTCTACAGACCGTCGCCAAAAATCATGCATTTCCGACCCTCATAGATACTCCCGGCCATTCAGACAACCATCGGTCGATTCAATTGGAACCGGTTGGAATTTGAACTGCGGGTCCTCCATATCTTGCCCGTTATTTTTGCCAAAAAATCATTTTTAGCTTCACAAGTAGGCATTTCATCATAGAGTCACCAACAGATATGCATGATCAAACCCCTAGCCACGGACGGCCGACGCGACAAGTTAGACCAGTTTTTGAAAACACCGTAATAAATACAAAAAAAATCAAAAAATGGGAGACCTCCGCATCACATGATCAAATATGGCCTACCAACTAGTAAAAATATTAAACTTGGAATACCGATGTTTGCTTGAAAAAGTGTTCTCAAAAATGACCTACCACGAATGAAGATTCATGGCTTTCAAGCCAAATAGCAATGATATGGCCACATTCGTTGAATAGTTTGTGATAACATGCCCCCATCTTGTGATGGCAAACAATGTTGCCAAAGAGAGGTTCCAACTTGTTTCACAAAAAAAACATTTTTCATTTTTTGAATGCCAAAAACACGTGTTTTTCGTGAAGCGGCTACAAAGAGGGACATTCCAAACGGCACCATTCCATGTTTATCTCAAAGTAGACCCTATTCTACGGACGGTCGCCAAAAATCATGCATTTCCGACCCTCATAGCTACTCCCGGCCATTCAGACAACCATCGGCCGATTCAGCTGGAACCGGTTGGAATTTGAACTGCGGGTCCTCCATAGCTTGTCCGTTATTTTGCCAAAAATCATTTTTAGCTTTACAGGTAGGCATTTTGATCATAGAATCACCAACAGATATGCATGATCAAACCCCTAGCCACGGACGGCCGACGCGACAAGTTAGACCAGTTTTTGAAAACACCTTAAAAAATTCAAAAAAATTCACAAAAATGGGAGACCTCCGCGTCACATCATCAAATGTGGCCTACCAACTAGTAAAAATATTAGACTTGGAATAACGATGTTTTCTTGAGCTATTCGGTATGATTTTAACCATTATTTGTACAAAGTTTAGAAAAAAAACCTAAAATTTTCTGCCTCAAACCCCAAAAGAATTTCCCTCCCACCCCAAAATTTTCCATCCACTCTCCCAAAATTTCCCTCCCTCTCCAAAAATTTCCCTCCAACCCCTCTCCCACTAACCCGCAGGATCCCCTTCCCTCCCTCCCAAAATTTCCCAATTCCGCTCCCCTCCACTCCTTCCCACGACTGCGCCGCCGCTCCTCTAGATCCTCGTCGCACCGCCAGTCCGCACCGCCACTCCTCCCCACTCCCCGACGACGGCACCATCGATGACATCGCCTTCCTCGTAACCCTAGGCCACGACGACGGCGGCCACATCGACGACGGCGGCCACATCGATGACGGCGGGCACATCGACGACGACCACCGCTGTGTCATCGACGATGGCGGCCACATCTACCACTTCATCATCTACTAGGTACTTCTCCCCTCGCTCCATCTTCCATCGATCTTCTAGGGCTATGGTAGATTTTCTAGGGTTCGGTAGATCCCCGTCATGGGTTCTTCTAGGGTTCATGGGGATGCATCGATGGGGATAGGGATGGTTCGGTAGATCCATGGGGTTAGGTTGCGGGTTCATCTGGTACACATTGCTCTCTGGTTCATGGGGAAGGATTGATGGTGATTCATGGTTCATGGGGTTAGGGTTAGGGTTCTTGTTGTTGCTGCTCATGGCTAAACTATTGATGGGGTTAGGGTTCTTGTTGCACGCCATGGGTTAGGGTTCATGTTGTTGCTACTCATGTTGTAGATGGAGTATCCTTGTAGCAAGTGCATCATTTTACTTTACCCCTGTTGTATCTGATTGTTGTCTATTCCTTTTTGCAAGCACCAGCTGAAGATCATCCATGGCAAGGATGGCAAGGTCAAATAATCGGCCAACCATTGGTATGCAGCTTGCTCCTTGTGGTTATACTGTCAGGTTTATAAAATATGTGTCTTAATATGATAAGTGAAATGTATTGCTGCAATTTGAATAAGCTGTCTTAATTGTGCAACTAGGATTAAATGTTTGCTGTCTTAATTGTGAATAATCTGAATAAGCTGTCTTAATTGTGAATAAGTTGTCTTAAATGTTTGTTGTTAGTCTTCCATACCCGAATAACTAGGATTAAATGATAATAAAATCTTATAAGACATGTTTGGCTGTCTGTCCATGCATTCCAACCATTCACCTAATAATTATGTTTCCTTTATCATGCAAAGAGGATCCTCTCACCGAGTACGAGAAGGTTAGGGCTAGAAATATCATGAGGAACAATCGGATGTTCCAGTCTCTTGGCATCGGTGCAATAGCGTCGATGATTAGGAAATCAAATGATGTACAAGAGGGTAGAACTGAAGAGGTTCAAGAAGGTAGTGGAGTTATCAATGATGACCCAGAGTACAATCCTAAAGAGGATGAAGTTATTGATGGGGAGGAAGTGGACGATGTTGTAGTGCAGAAGACTGTTAAGGTGCAAACTCTGTCTTGCTTGGAGGGTTGGGGTTCTTGTATGCTCTCTGTTTCCTTGTGCTCACATATTTGTCTCGTGATCTAATGCTTTTTTTCGTGCTATTTATACGAGGAACTGAAGTCTCTGAAGAAGATGCCTGGTGTTAAGAAGACAATCAACAAGAAGAGGAAGAGCTCAGATACATTTGCTGCAATGCCTCCAGGAAGGGTGATGGCCCCACCTCCAGGACAAGCAAAGAGGATCCTGGAACCTGATGAACCGTCCCCTGCTAGAGTCACAAGCCAGAAAGCAAACATGCCGGCTGCGACGGACCATCAGGAAAGTCCGCTGCGCATGGACACTAAGAGCGCGGTGCAAATGGGTGATGTGCTTCCGCCCATGGATGATGAAACCACTGTCTGCATGGATGAAAGAGGCACTGTCTGCCCAGATGAAGGAGGAGCTATCTGCATGGATGAAGCAGGCACTGTCCACAGAGACCTCAGCCCTGTTGCACCTTCTATTGACAGTGAAGAAGAACAATAGCTTGTGCTTCAATCAGGCAAGTTCGCCTTTGCAATGCTCTCTTTTACTAGTGCATTTTCCAAATGGAAATGATCATGTATGGTTACCTGTTTAGCAGAACCATTCCTGGATTTGTCGATTTCTCTTCAAATTTATGAGTTCAATTTCATTTTCAGATGCACTGACTACCAAGCTTAGACAGAGAAAGGGCAAAGGGCTAGAGAGAATCACCATGTCGCTTGGTAGCAAGGTGCCTATCCAAATTGCCGAAGGGATGAAGCGTCCAGAGAAGCCCCTGCAGGCAGCAAAGCTTTCTTCTTAGTGTGGACTCGTTGCAAGAACCGATTTGCCGGTTCTTCCTCACTTCAAGGAATACAAAAAAAGGCTAATCTATAGGCGAGCTACATTGGGGAAGTTGCTGTAAGCTACTTGTTTCATAGTTAATGTGCTATCTTTTTTCTGTTACACCTATGTATGATCATTAATATTGTTCCTACCTTGTTTGCTGTCTTGGTCGGCAAATTTTGAGATGAACACCGACTCGGAGACCATCAAGACCGCTTGCAAAGATATTCTGCCGAAAAATTCAAAGAACAGACGCCATCTGATCAAGAAGAAGTATTTTGATTCCCTAGCAGCAAACAAAGTCAGCATCAAGTCTCCGGTGCCGGATCTGACAGACGGTGAATGGCAAGCTCTGGTGGAGATGTGGTCTACCACAAGACACAAGGTTTGTCTCTGCTTTGTTTGCTGCTTTATGTTCTGCACATGATATGCTAGTGCTAGATCATGCTCACAGAATGCTTTTTTTGTAGAATACCTGTCTGTCGAACTAGATGAATCGAGAAAAAGTTGTGCACCATCAGAGAACTGGTTCCAGGCATTACACAGCACACATTTGTGCCACTATGAGAACTTTTGTCTAGAGACCTGACCGTTTGATCCTCGTTGAATAACATTTTTGATTCTTGCCGAATAACATTTTGATTTTTGTTGAAAATCATTTCAGAAAGAAGAGCGGAAGGGTGAGGAGCTGTCTGCGCTTGACTTGTTCAAGGCCACCCACAACAGCAAGAAGCACGGGTTTTCAGAGCCAGTAAAGAAAGCTATAGTAAGTCACTCCATGCTTTGGTGTCTAGATTTGGTATGCTTTGATGCTGTTTGCTAGAGCCGAAGATAGGTTTTATGCTGTTTGATTCACACTTCTGTCATGCCCTGTTTTGATACAAACTTCTGTCATGCCAGTTCAAACTTTGATGCCCTGTTTTGATGCCCTGTTTGATGTTGTTTGACTGGTTCGTCCAGCCAGTTCAAACTTCTAGAGCCTAAGATAGGTTTGATGTTGTTTTACTGGTTTGTCCAGCCAGTTCAAACTTCTAGAGCCTAAGATAGGTTTGATGCTGTTTTACTGGTTTGTCGAGCCAGTTTAAACTTCTGTCATGTACTGTCACAGCCAGCAAGAACACAAACTTTGATGATGTTTGCTACAGCCTAAGATATTAGAATTTGTTGTATAGTTCTAAACAAAGATAACAGAATTTGTTGTAGCTATTTGTTGCATTTTTTATGATATGGTAAAATATCTACATATAGATTTTGTGTGCTGGTTTGGTTACTTCAAATAATTCATTTTGTGTGCTGGTTTGGTGGCATTCTTGTTTGGTTTCTCTTGCTTGGTTTGGTTTGCAAAATGTGAAATAGATCTGCCACTAATGTCTATCATTTTCCTCCATATGCTAGCTTGAGATGGAAAACATGAAGGACGCGCCGGTACCAGAAGGTGAAGAGCCAAAGTTTGCTGTTGAAATTGTTGACGAAGTGCTCAAGACCGAAGTAAAGCAAAGCACATTCCTCACGAATGTTGGGCTCCAGCCATCTACGAACAAATCGGGCAAAGCAAGTGCTGTTGTGGTTGCTCATGTTCATGATCTTGAGCAGCAGCTGGAGAGGTCAGAGCTTCAAGCTGAATTGATGAAAGATGAAGTGGCGGCAATCAAGATGAAGGCGGAAGAAGCTGAAGCTGCACGCGACAAGGAATTTGAGCTGCTGCGCGAGAAGGCTCAACAACAGGATGAGAAGTTAGCCCACTTGATGGCTCTCTTTGGAGCTAAAGCATTATGATGGCTGAAGCATCGTCGAAACTCTATGCTCATTTTGGTGAACGTGTGAAGTTGAACCTGTCGTAGGACCTGTTTAAGATAGATGGCTCATTTTGGTGATATTGGACATGTTTTAGATAGATGGCTGATTTTGGTGATGATGAACCTGTCAAGTTATGCAGTTTCTGGACCTGTGAAGTTATGCATTTCGTGAAACTGTGAAGTTATGCATTTTGTGTGAATATTTGAGTTTTGTTTGTACCATTTTGTGAAGCTGAGCACCTGGTTCACAGGATAATTATTGAATTGGGCTCTAACCTTAGTTTGACCCCAAAAAGGCCGAGGCCCAAACAAGAATTAGACTATAATGGCTTGGGCTGCATCCCAGAAAATAAAAGGCCAAGGCCCAAAAAAGAACTAGACTAAAAGGCTATGGCACAAAAAAAAAGTTGACTAGGAAAAAAATAGTGGACTGCAAAAGGCTACATCCCAGAAAATAAAAGGCCAAATTATAGGGCCATGCCCATGAAGCTAAGCAAAATAAAGAGGAAAAAAATGTAAAATGGGCAGAATTATTGGGCTTGGCCCAGGTAGGCGGTCGAAATGGACCGGGCTGATTCTAATTTATGATCTTCTTATTTGGTCGTAATGCTGCCACGTCAGCTGGCCATGGTGGATCCGGCGTGGCATGGGTGGACTGCTAGTGACCAAAAAAAAGGTCGTAGAGCCTATGACCTTTGTTTTGGTCATAAATGTCTATGACCTTTCCAGAAGGAAGGTCGTTAATTTCAATTAACGACGGCCAACTTTTGACCATCAGTTTTTGGTCACAAAAAGGTCATAAACAGAAACGAGTGACCAATAGTGGAGGTCACAAGATAGCATATTTCTTGTAGTGAACAAATTCATCATGACACATCATAAGAAGCATCGCAAAGCATAAACATAAGTATCATCACCACCAAACATATAAGAATCTCACGAACAACAATGAGAAACATCACAAGCATATAAGTATCATCAGCACCAAGACCGCCACAATGTGACCCAAAGGCTTAAGCGCTAGGACGTCGAGCACCGCGGAGGTCGTCACCGCCAAGACCGCCGAAGCCCAGGTCGTCACTGCTAGCGACAGCGCTACCGCCAAGACCGCCTCCACCTCCGCCTCCGCCTCCGTGGATCGGAGTGGCGGGCTCCGTGACTCGGGAGTGCTGCGAAGACCACCGCCAACGGTTGATCCACCGGTTCCCTGGATGTTGAAAAGACATATTAACAGGATATATGACTGTGTTGAAAGGCATGATCTGCTTTGGGTGAATATATTGGGGATGAACTAACCGGCGAGGGGCCAGCGTTCTGTGCCACAAACTCCTCAAAGGTAAGCAACCTTGGTTGTGGTGGAGGAGATATTGCTGGTTGCAATTGAGGAACCCTGCCGGCCGCCATTTCCTGAAGAGCATACTACATCTGGCTATTGTTCTGCTCATGGTATGCGTGGAGGGCCGCATGCCACGCCATGGTCTCCTGGCGTGTGTACTCCATGTAGGCCTACAGTATGACATGATGGAACTCATAAAACTACTAAATTCGGAAAATAAAGTGAGCAATGGTGATAAGAGGGAAAATACTTACAGATTGCCGCTCCTGAAAGAGGGACTGTGACGGTGCACTGCTCATGGGTGTGCTCGTGCGTTGGCTCAGGCTCGGGTCGATCTGACGGAGCTGTGTGTAAGAGATAGTAGGAGTAGGTGCTTCTTCGGCCCCATGCCCACCACCACCCTATCATCCAGATCCGCCGCAACGGGGTCAGGTGTGTCAGGATGTAACCTCAGATACCCTTCGGAGTAGGCCTTCTTCCTATGCGCGGTCTTCTTGCCGTAGTACTTGGGCTCGCCAGGCTTGGGGTCCACTAGTAGATAAAGGGCCTTCAGTCCCGGTTCATAAGGGCCTTTAGTCCCGGTTCTGGAACCGGGACTAAAGGGTCGTTACTAATGCCCTAACCCTTTAGTCCCGGTTCTTACACGAACCGGGACTAAAGGCTGTCCACGTGGCTGGTGCGGGGAGCCCAGGAAGGAGGGCCTTTGGTCCCGGTTGGTGGCACCAACCGGGACCAATAGGCATCCACTTGTCAGCATTTCAGTGGTTGGGGTTTTTGTTTTTTTCTGAAAGGGGGGTGGATTTGGTGGTTTTGTTTGGTTAATTAAGATGTTTCATATATTGTGTTAATTAGCTAATTAATTAATAGAGAGAAAAGTGTCCTCTCTTATCTCCGTGCTTGGTCGACGCTACGTACTATACGTATAGAGAGGCCCTCGACACGCTAGCTAGTAAGAAAATGAAGGAAACCATTAAGTACAGAAGTTCGTCGTGCATACCGAGAGAAGTGATCGACCTCTCCTTCTCCGAGAGATTGGTCGAACAACAAGTATTCGTATTATCTATCCGACTACTGGCTACATACATATACAATATGTAAGATCTATACAATCCCCTGGCATTTGAAGTCAACTTCCACATGGTATTCTCCGGCTTTATTGATGACGTGGTCAAGAAAGAATCCCGCCAATTCCTCTTGAATTTCTTTAATGCGATCTTGTGGTAGGAGTTCATTCCGCATCTCCCACGTCTAATTTGAAGAAGGGGGTTCATACATATATATGAATGAAACTCAACAAAAATGATGGTATAATAAAATGAAATTGTGAATATTATTGCTTACGCACTTCATATTGTCTTTTAGAGTAGCCCCGCTTATCTTTGCAAGTCACGTTGTAGATGAACTCGCACATGTAGTATCCACAGTAATCATTCCCTTGTTCCTGCCACAAGCACTTTACAAGAAATAGAGGTCAATCAAACTGATAATGAAGCATTATAAATGGCATTGATGAAACTAGCTAGAATCAACGGGAGATGCGCGCAACTAGCTAGCTAGTAGTACTTACTTTCGGGTATGTATATCGCAGCTCCTTTGGCAGTCCCGGAGCTTGTGCGGTGAACTGTTTCCAAACCCTGCAAGACAAAGAAAATAATTATTACTTGAGATATCAAGAAATGAACAAAAAGTTGCCGATATGGTGCGATAATGATCGATTGAACTTACTTGTTGAGAATTTTAGTCATGTCCGCATAGGTCTCGGGATCTTTTCGTCTTGAGTCTAAGACGGTTACTAATCCCCGCTCAAGCTTAATCTTCAGGAGAATATAGTGGAAGTTGCGCACGCATGCATAACTCATCAATTACATTACTATAACCTCGCGCGAGTAATAAGGGAAACCGAATATGCACACGACAGTAACACTCACCTGGAGTTGTAAGGAAAGAGTATTAAATCTTTGTTTTGATTTATTACTAATGATTTGAGCAAGTTGGCCTCGGCCTCGGCGGCGTCCTTTTCAATCTGAAAATGATCTATGAGATTGGTGTTAATGAACCCAATATCATACATTTCTGCTTTTCTGCACTCGACGATCTTCTATCTGCATAATATAGTGAGGATAATTATAAATACATGCAATGAAAGAGCTGAGCTATATATAGAGACTTAATGACAAAAGTAGTACTTACAGACAGTAGCAAGTGACCGTTAATTTATCGAGGACCTTCTGACTGAAAAACGCGAAGAGCTCCTCAAATGGAACAGGCAACAGATCACCGGAGACGAGGTCGTGCTCCTCTTTAATTCTCAGATACAAAGTATTCGTCCCCCTAGACTCTCTGCAGGTTTTCATGTACCAATTATGGAATCTTCGCATCATCGTTGTTAGAGATTTTTCATGTTTGACGAGAGGCTTCCCGTACTCGTATCTGTGTTCCTCCACCTCCAACAAATCATAATGTACATTGTCGAGTAGGTAATCTGCAGGATTGCTATAACCGGGCACCATCCCCGGAGCATTAGCGACGATGTTGCTAGACACATTGAGCGGGGGGAACGATTGGTTCGCTTGTTCTCCGAGCTGGGCAATTTCTTTCCCATCTTGTCGGTCTTTTAACCTTTGATCACTGACAGTACTTCCCGACCGCTCCGCTTCGAGATATGCCTTTTCGGTAATGCGCTCATAGTTGGTTTTCGGCGGAGACTTTGGTGGTTTCCTCAGGGCATCGATAGTGCGCTTTGCTTTCACCGGATCTACCCTCTCCTCCGGAGGTGGATTTCTCTGTGCTTTCAACCCTTGAAAGAAGTCCTTCACCTCGGTCCGCACGATCTTCACGGTTTCCTCCGGGGTCCTCTCGTACGGTAACTTCTCTAGAGGCTTGAGAGGTGGACCGTATCTGTATTGCCTCCCGCCTCTGCCTGTATTGCTAGACGCCGGAGCAGACGGCGCGGCTACGGCTGTCTTCTTTCCTGCTTGCTTACGAGGCGGAGGAGAAGGAGTACGACGCACCGGAGCAGCCGTGGCGGCGGCGGGTCTCTTCTGCCCTTGCTGGCGAGGCGGAGAAGGAGGAGGCTGGTGGCTTAATGGGCTAGCCGGCGCAGGAGGAGAAGGAGGCAGAGTGGCGCCACGCGCCGGAGAAGGAGGCTGAGTGCCCTGATCGTCACTCGTCGGTGGAGGAGGCGATGGAGGAGGCGGAGTGCCCTTACTCGGCGGAGGAGGAGGAGGAGGCGGAGGCATCCAGTTCGGAAGGTTGATGAGCTCCTTCCGCCATAGGCATGGAGTCCTCAGACAAGAACCCAACCGAGTCTCCCCTTCACCCGTAGGGTGGTAAAGTTGGAGGTCCTCAAATCCTTCTGTGATTTCATCCACCATCACCCTAGCATATCCTTCTGGAATCGGCCGGCAGTGAAAAGTTGCGCCAGGTTCAGGAGGTGTAACAGAGCCAACAGCCGCCTTGACTTTCAAGTGCATCCACTGCGTCATAAGGTGGCAATGCTGAGACTCCGTGATAGCATCTACGGGGTAGCTCGCAGGAGCAGTGAAGACAGGCTGAACCACCTCGTGGAAGCCTGGCTGCTTCTCCGCTGAGATGGCGGGGTGGCTTCGGGGGTAGTTTCGGCAGGCCGCTTGCTGCGATTTGCTTCTCGCTCCTCTATCGCTTGCACCCTTGCGTGCAGCGCCTGCAGTTGGTCATGCTCCACTTTCATCCTCCTCTCCTGGCATTTGTAACCGCCCGCGTCCGAAAAACCAGCCTTCCACGAAACGGAGCCTGGCGTGCCTCGTGTCCGTCCAGGGTGCTCAGGATTCCTGAGGGCCATTGTGAGCTCGTCGTTCTCTCTGTCTGGAACGAACGTCCCTTCCTGCGCTGCATCGATATAGTACTTAAGCTTCTTGACGGGTATTGCAAGTTGCTCGTCCGTCCAATGGCACTTCCCTGTTACAGGGTCCAAGGTTCCGCCAGCCCCGAAGAACCAAGTCCGGCAACGGTCTGGCCAGTTCATTGTCTCTGGTTCGATCCCTTTATCAAGCAGATCCCTCTCAGCCTTGGCCCACTTAGGCCGGGCTTTGAGGTAGCCACCTGACCCCGTGCGATGGTGAAGCTTCTTCTTCGCAGCATTTTGCTTGTTTGTCGCCGACATCTTCTTACTCTTTTCCGATGTCTTGTGGGCCACAAATGCGGGCCACTGATCTCTGATCTTCTCATATTTGCCGATGAATTCTGGTGTCTCTTCTTTGTCGACAAACCTTCTCAGCTCATTCTTCCACCTCCTGAATAGGTCTGCCATCTTCTTAAGAGAATGAGACTTGATTAATTGCTCTATAACTGGCTTCTCCGGATCCTCCTCTGGTGGTAGGGTGAAATTTGCCTTCAGCTCAGTCCAAAGATCATCTTTCTGCATATCATTCACATAAGACACCTCAGGGTCTTCTTTCTTAGGCTTATACCATTGGTGGATGTTGATCGGGACCTTGTCCCTAACAAGAACCCCGCACTGAGCAGAAAAGGCTTCCTTTGTCCGGATGGGTCAATCGGTTGGCCGTCGCGCGCGATTGATGTGATCTCAAACCTTTCATCCGCGCGCAACATTTTCTTCGGGCCTCGTCTCTTTACTGAAGTTGTGCTCGATCCAGAGGGCTAGAAAAAAGAAGAAAGATGAGAGTTAATTAATATGTGTATATACCAAAACAATGAATGCATCAATTAGCTAGTCAGCACAAGCTTAACTAATATATTTACCTGGCCGGACTCTGTTCGGTCACCGGAGACGTCAACACGGGCTCCTAACTGCACCAGCATTGGGTCACCGGAGCCATCATCATCATGTGTTTCCTCCTCCATTCTTCGATCATCGTAACCTGCTTCTTCACCCTGTTCTTCCAGACCATCATTGTCGTTAAGATACGACATGACATCACCTCCGGCTAAGATTATGTCCCCCAACACCTCTTCTGCTTCCTCGTCTTGTCTGTGCTCCATTGTTTCTGGAAATATTACAACATGGCAATTATTACACAAACATGACAACATGTGGATATCTTAGTGGCAAACGTAGACCTAGCGAGAGGGTCGGGGGGTGCTCCCGTGGTATAAGTTATCACAGTCGAGAGGGGGTATATATATCGACCGCCCCTCATGTCGAAGTTATCCGGGGTGGGGTAATATCGACAACAACGACATACATACATGGGAAAATAATGTTATCGGGGAGGGGGTGTATCGACCCCCCCCCCCCCCCCCCCGTGTTGAAGTTATCGGGAGGGGGTTATATCAACAACGACGACATACACACACGGGAAAATAATGTTATCGGGGAGGGATTATATCGACCCCCCCCCTCGTGTTGAAGTTATCCCCCCTCGTGTTGAAGTTATCGGGAGGGGTATATCGACGACGACAGACCCGATAAAACATAAGAAAAAAAAGAAGAAAAAAAAGGGGAGAAGAAGAAAGGAATAGAGGAGAAGAAGAAAAAATAGAATATTTTCTAATTTTTTTCTTCTCCTCTATTCCTTTCTTCTTCTCCTCTTCTTTTTCTTCTTTTTTCCTCTTCTTATTTATTGGGTCTGTCGTTGATGGGCAACAAACCGAGGCCGTAATCGGCAATATTGGTATAACGCTTTTTTCTAGGGTTTGGGTGGCCTCGAGAGTTGGTCTCCTGGTATATCAAGAGGGGGGTGAACATTTTACCTTAGTAACTTAGAAAAAATATGTTATCGGGGAGGGGGTAATATCGACCCCCCCTCATGTCGAAGTTATCGGGGACATACATACATTTTCTTTGCATGAACATTCATTTTCTTTGCATATGCATATGAACATACATACATACATACATACATACATTTTTCTTTCATATGAACATACATACATACATTTTCTTTGCATATGACCATACATACATTTTTCTTTGGATATGACCATTCATACATTTTCTTTGCATATGCTTTGCATATAAATATACATACATATGAACATACATACATACATACATATAAACATAACATACATACACAAAAAATTCTAAAAATCTGCCTAAAAAATTCTATGCATATAATCAACAACATATATATACATCACATATGAACAAAAAAATTAAATAATAAAGAAAAATAAAACTAGCAGGGGGCTTGGGGCACCGGGCAGGGGCGGCGTGCGCGGCAGGGCAGGGGCGGCGCGCGGCGGCAGCGAAGGCCAGGGGCGGCGGCGCGGTGGCAGCGCGCGGCGGCGACGGCGGCCATTATAGGGAGAGGAGTAGGGGAACGGGGCGGCGCTCGCAGCGAGGTGGCGTCGGGGGCGAGGGTAGGGGCCCGCGGGCTCGGGGACGACGTCGACGACGGCGACGGCGCGGTCGGGGGCGAGGGCAGGGTCACGCGGGCTTGGGGACGATGGGGCAACTGGTAGATGAAACTGAAATTTTCTAAGTGTTTGCTATATATACATGAAGCATTGGTCCCGGTTCATGGCACCAACCGGGACCAATGCCCCCCTTTAGTCTCGGTTGGTGCCACCAACCGGGACCAAAGGGCGGGAAGCGGCGGCCTTTGGTCCCGGTTGGTGGCACCAACCGGGACTAAAGGGTGGGCATTGGTACCGGTTGGTGCCACGAACTAGTACCAATGCCACCTTTATTCCCGGTTGGTGCCACCAACCGGGACCAGAGGCCTTGCGCTGCCGAACCAAAAGTTTAGTCCCACCTCGCTAGTTGAGAGGGGCTCGGAGTGGTTTATAAGCCCCGGTGCGGCTGCCCACTCGAGCTCCTCTCAAATGCAGGATTACAGGCCTAAACTAGCACTATGCTGTCTGTGGGCCTATTGGGCCTTCTGCGGGCCTGAATCCTGGCCCAGGTTGGGTTTCTAGTCGTATTCAGACCGTGGTGGCCCAATAGGTGGCAGCTTTTTTTAATTTTTTTCAGTTTTGTTTTCTGCATTATTTATTTTCTTTTGTTTTTTGCTTTATTTTTTAATTCTTTTTGCTTTTAGGTCATAAAAATTATAAACTTTCTGTTAGTGCCATTAGTTTTCAAATTTGAATTCTATGAAATTTATGTGAATCATAAGCACATCATCGTGGTAACAACTCTGTTTCACAGGGAAGAACTAAGGGCTATGAATACGAGCATTATTCTTCTAATCATTATGTTCATAAGTCCTCGAAGAATTTCTCTGCTTATTCATATGCTTACCCTAACTCATCGTATGTGAAACGAAATGGACTGGCTTTTATGCCACCTTTCTCTTATGGAGCTCGTAGAGTGATGAACTCTTTGCCACCCCTTCAGATGTGGGTGGTGAAGAAAAAGAACTAATCTCTTATGCAGGGTCAGGTCTCCAAACGTGCTAAAATGTCTGAAGAATTTGCTGGAGACCTGAAAAGTGCCTGATAGGACGCAGGCTAATCACGAAGAAATGAATCTTCATTTCTCACGTCCTCATACTGCTTTATATGTTTTGTTGCTGGATGAAATTGATCTGATGAATTGATGTCATATTCTTCACTGCTGAAGTATATGAGTTCGTAAGTCACACTAATTCATCTGTAGGATGATCACCCCAAAGCCCATGAGTGGGTACTCGATAGTGGATGTACAAATCACATGACTGGTGACAAGAATCTATTGATGGACGCTCCCCTATCTCCATCGCATCTGAAGCATATCACCTATGCTGATAAAGGCAAAAGCAAGGTATTGGGTCTAGGTAAGGTTGCGATCTCAAAGGATCGACACATGGATTCAACCTCATGTCTGTCTCAATCCTTTGTGATCTTGATCTGGTTGTTATCTTTGGCAAGTATTGTTGTGTTGTGATTATGGAAGCTGACAATTCCAAAGTCTTCGAAGGCTTTAGGAGAGGAGACTTGTATATTTTTGATTTCTCTACAGGACCACAACCAGCCGTGTGCTTACTTGCAAAAGCTTCAGAAGGTTGGCTATGGCATCGACGACTTGGTCATGCAAGCATGAGGAACTTGCACACGCTAGCGAAGAAGAAGCATGTCATTGGCATTGAGAATGTCAAATTCCTCAAGGATCACTTGTGTGGAGCCTGCGAAGCTGGAAAGATGACCAAGGCCAAGCATCCCGCGAAGACTATCATGACCACATCTCGTCCATTTGAATTGCTTCACATGGATCTCTTTGGTCCAAATCATTACTCAGCATTTACTAATGAAGCATCTCTATATGGCTTTTTCATTGTTGATGATTACTCTCGCTATACATGGGTACACATCATTACTTACAAACATGAAGTGCAGGAAGTCTTCAAACGATTTTCCTCGAGGGCTTCAACCAACTTTGGTGTGAAGATCAAGCACATCAGAAGTGACAATGGAACTTAGTTGAAGAATTCTGGTCTTGATGACTATCTTGATGAACTTGGTATTACTCATGAGCTCTCTGCACCTTATACTCCTCAGCAGAATGGTGTCGTGGAGCGCAAGAACAGGACTCTCGTTGAGATGGCTCGCACTATGCTTGATGAATACAAAACGCCTCCTCGCTTCTGGATTGATGCAATTGATACTGCATGCCACATCATCAATAGAGTATATCTTCACAAATTCTTCAAGAAGACTGCTTATGAACTCCTCACTGACAAGAAACCCAATGTGAGTTATTTCAAAGTCTTCGGTGCTAAATGCTGGATTAGAGATCCTCATCACCACTCTAAATTTGCACCGAAAGCAAATGAGGGTTTTATGCTTGGTTACGGAAAGGACTCGCACACCTATAGAGTCTTCAACAACGTTCTTCACAAGGTTGTTGAAACTGTAGATGTGCGGTTTGATGAAACTAATGGCTCGCAAAGAGAGCACCTACCTTCTGTGATAGATGAACCAGCACCTGAGGAATCTATCAAGTTCAAGGCTACTGAGGATGTCGTTCCAACCGAAGAACCTGTTGAAGAATTCATTCCAGAACGTGAAGAACAACGAGCTAATGCACCTGAAGAAAATGGTGCTGAAGAAAATGGTGCCGAGGAAAATGCTGATCAAATTCCTCGACGACAACCAGCTCATCCTCGTGTTGCAAAAGAAGTGCAAGTTGAAAAGATCATCAATGCCATCAAAGCACCAGGTCCTCTCACACGCTCAAAAGCTTCACATCTATCTAACTTTTGTGGGCACTATGCTTTTGTCTCTATCACAGAGCCCACTAAGGTAGATGAAGCATTTCTGGAGCCTTAATGGATTCAGGCCATGCAAGAAGAATTACATCAGTTCGAGCTCAACAACGTCTAGGAACTGGTCAAACGTCCAGATCCTCGCAAGCACAATATCATTGGCACAAAGTGGATCTACCGCAACAAGCAAGATGAAAATGGCCTTGTGGTGAGGAATAAGGCACGTCTTGTAGCTCAAGGCTACACACAGGTTGAAGGAATTGATTTTGATGAAACTTTTGCACCTGTTGCTAGACTTGAGGCTATTCGCATATTACTTGCTTATGCTAACCATCATGATATCATCTTATATCAAATGGATGTGAAAAGTGCATTCCTCAATGGTAAGCTTGAGGAAGAAGTATATGTTGCTCAACCCCCAGGTTTTGAAGATTCCAAAGCATCCTGACAAAGTCTTCAGACTCAATAAGGCCCTCTATGGCCTCAAGCAGGCCCCTCGGGCGTGGTATGATACTTTGAAGGAATTCCTCACGAAGAATGGCTTCACACCCGGTTCACTCGATCCTACTCTCTTCACTAAATCTTATGATGGTGAACTGTTTGTGTGCCAAATATATGTTGATGATATTATCTTTGGCTGTACTGACCAACGTTATAGTGATGAATTTGCCTATATGATGAGTGAAGAATATCAAATGTCTATGATGGGAGAGTTGAAATTCTTCTTAGGTCTTCAAATTCATCAACAGCGCAATGGCATATTCATATGTAGGGAGAAATACCTCAAGGATGTTCTAAGGAAATTCGGCATGCAAGATTGCAAAGGCGTCAAAATCCCTATGCCCACAAATGGCCATCTGTGCACTGATGAAAATGGTATTGACTTCGATCATAAGGTATACCGCTCCATGATTGGTTCTTTATTGTACTTATGTGCATCTAGGCCAGATATAATGCTTAGTGTTTGCATGTGTGCCCGATTTCAAGCTGCACCGAAGGAATCACACCATAAGGCTGTGAAGCATATTCTTCGATATCTAGCTCACACACAAACACTAGGATTATGGTACCCCAGAGGGCTCAGCTTTTGATCTCATTGGATATTCTGACTCTGACTATGCTAGTGATCGTGTGGACCGCAAGTCAACATCTGGTACATGTCATTTCCTCGGACGATCTTAGGTCTGTTGGTCCTTGAAGAAACAAATTTCATATCACTGTCTACTGCTGAAGCTGAGTACATTGCTGCTGGTTCTTGCTGTGCTCAACTGCTATGGATGGAAGCAAACTCTCAAGGACTGCGGCGTCAACGTGAAGAATGTGCCTCTCTACTGTGACAATGAGAGTGCTATCAAGATTGCTCATAACCCAGTTCAGCACTCGAAGACAAAGCACATTCAGATTCGTCATCATTTTCTTCGTGATCATGTGTTGAAGGGCGACATTTCTATTGAGCATGTGAAGACTGAAGAACAGCTAGCTGATATCTTCACAAAGCCCTTGGACGAGAAGAGATTTAGCAAGTTGCGGTGTGAGCTAAATATCTTAGAATCTTCGAATGTTCTTTGAAAAGGACACACATCCTAACATTTATGCAACATTGATGACTTAGATATGCAACACATGAAGAAACATTTTTCTTCAATCGATGAAGAATAACACTCTAAGTGTGAAGAAATTAACGAAGAATTTGATTCTCAGAACCCTACGACAATTGTACGCGGTGTCTGAAATCATCATTCTTATACGGTGGGTCACGCCACCACAAAAAGTTGAAAATCTTCAATTTGAGTTTTTCCTCAGTTGTTCAAATTCTTCAACTTCGCATTGTCTTCACTGTTTCCGTTGTTTTTCTTCATTGGCTATATATATATGAGTTTATGTCCTCTACAACATTCACTTATTGCTAATTCTTCAAGTTGCTTTTTCTGCTAAGTGAATGTGATCGGACCCTTCCCCCTCTATGCTATACTCAACCCAATCTATTCACAAATTCTTCATGTCCGTTCTATTTGAAACTCGTTCAAAATCTTCACTGTGTCCTTGTCAGCTGAAGAAATTGCGAACGCAAAGTTAAAACTTATCTTATCCAAAAAATTTGGCTTTGCCGCTCAAACTGTTCCGCATCCCACGAAAACACTTATCTATTCACCCACGATCTCCACTTCTCAGTACGTGGGTGACACATGTCAAGCGAATGAGAAGGGTCAGGGGCACGTTCGTCCAAAATCTTCGGGCGAACAGTTTTTCACCGTGGCTATAAATACCCCCTTCCCCTTCCTCACTTCTTTTACTCCGCTCATCCACTCTCCTGCTCGAGCTTCTCAAACCCTAGCGCCGCCGCTACTTCATCGTCGCCGGTGAGGAAGCGCTTCACTGCCTCGACCTCGTCGCCGTCGTACTCGCGCCGGCCGCGGAAATCTTCACTCCGCCACCGCCGTAGTCGTCTTCCTCTGCCAAGTTAGGGCGTGGAAGATCTGCACAGACAAACTTCACTTCTCCACTTCACAGTTCGTCGTGTTCTTCGTTCAGGGTAATTAAAAGTTACTTTTACTGCCCTCTTTGATTCAAATGTTTTCAATAAAATCTTCAAAGGTGTTTTTCTTCAAATCCTCATACACTAAACACCTCACATGTCATCTGTTCTTGATTCATTTCTCTAAGTCATATTTTCTTCAAGATTCCTCAATTGTATGGATCTTCGATCTATACAATTCTCCAAGAATCATCTGGTCAATTTCCTCAAACTTGTTATTTGTGAAAATCCTTCTGAGAACGCATATGACCTCTCCAAATTCCTCGCAACTATACTCTGTTCACATGTACTCGTGTCCGCTGCTGAATCACTAGGTTCTCATCAACTTAACTCATTTGCAGCGTTCCTCGAAGAAAAGTTGCATACTTCTTCAGAAAATTCAATTGTTCAAATTCCTCAGCTGAAGAAGATGGCTGATGGGAAGAAGCCACATAAAGGAGGAAAGAGGCCCGAAGTTGACACTGCCTTTGAAATCCCTGATGACATATATAAGGATTACTGTACACCTGATGAGGCCAAGTTTGGAAAAGAGGACAAGAATGCGCGCAAGGTGCGCATTCAGAGGATAGAAAGGAGATGGGCAAGAGAATGCAGGGAGTACAGGTACGTAACTCCAAAGTACATTAAGAAATTCGCACTCAACCCTCCATGCCCAAGACCTGCATTGGCACCTGGCCAAGTAGCTGATCCCACTAGCATCAAGCGTGGTGAGGACTTTCCTGAAGAATGGGCCAAGCGCCAGGCCAAGCTGGCAAGACAAGCCAAAGAAGAAGTGAGGAAATTCAACGAAGACTATGCTGCTGCTGCTGCTGAGGTCTCTGTCAAGCCGAAGAAATCTATGGCAAAGAAGCCTGCGCGTAAGACAAGTGCTTCTTCTTCAATGCCCTCAAGGCCGAGTTCCTCAGCTATGCCCTCACGGCCAGAATCTTCAAAGTCCTCACGACCAATTCCTCATGTTGCTCCTGCACCTCCAAAGTCCTCAGCTGCTCCGACAAAGTCCTCAGCACCTGTGCATCTTGCCACGTGCCAAAGGACTACATGCATCTCCATTGCCTCAGGTGTCTCAGCTAGTTCCTTAGCTGCACCCAATTCTTCAACAGGACCCTCTCTGCTGAAGACAAAAGTCACTGCTGGACGAGGCCCTCGCCCTAGTCCTCAAAAGAAGCAGGTCGCATTCCAAGTGCCGTCTGAAGAAGACGAAGCTGATGATGAAGAACTTGCTGAGATCATCACAGATAGGCAAGTCAGGCCGCTAGAGCCAAAGGCACCAATGTGCCACTGCTTTTGGATTCAGGGTTGATCCTACACTATATTGATCTATGGCACAAGGACCCAAACACTCCTATGCCCGATTTCTAGTTGACTCCTGGCCAAAATCACGTACTGACCCATTTCATTCAAGAAGAAAAATGGAAGTATGAGAAGGCCAGGCAGATCAAGAAGGCGCAGTACAAGAAGGAGAAGTTTCTGAAGAACAACATTGTCTCTATGACAACTGATGATCTTGTGAAGATACAGTCTGAAATCAAAGTCCTCAGCGATGATTTCAATGCTTATTATGTTGATTGGCAAGTAGCCAAAGTCAGGTTTGTTAAACTGACTGAAAAGCTCACCTCAAATGTTGCAGCTCCATCGCAACAGGAAATTCCTCAGGCTGAAGCATCTGCCCAGCAAACTGAAGAACATGCCAGCACCGCTGATGACTTTCAGGCTGCTGAAGAAAATGTGAGTTCCAGGGCTGATGACTGCATTCCAGCCGCTGATGAAATTGCCAGGGCATCCACTAGTGGTGCGCCTGAAGAAAATGAAGAAGTCAGGGAAACTGCATCAGTTGCACCTGAAGAAAATGAACCAAATTCCTCTGCTCCGTCTGCACCTACCCCAACTCCAATCCTTCCATCTGCATCAGATGTGAAGAAAACAAAGGCTGCAGAGTGTGCTGCATTGAAGAAAAGGAAAGCATCAGCACCTTCAGATTCTTCAGCTCCGAAGAAAATGAAGCCTATGACAAGTTCATTTGCAAATCCCATTGATGTTGTTCCCATCTCAACCATGCCATCAAAGGAAATCGTTCCTTTTGATGAAGAATATGTGATCCCTAGCGGATCTGATAAAGAAAATCCCTCTGCTGCTTCGACTGAGTAGATGGATGAAGAAATTGAAGTGGACGAAGTCCCTTCAAATCAAGCTGCTTCCTCGCCAATGCCTCCGTTCACTACTGAAGAGGCCGATGTTGAAGAAATGGAAGATGAAGATGTGGACATTGGATGGACCACACCAGTGATGAATGATGACTTTTGGGAAAGTCAGCACCCCAACTCTCCACTCTTCACACCCTTACAGCAAATTCCTCAGTCCCCTGCACAAACTGTTCAAATGGGCTCTGAAGAAACTCAACGCACTGCATCTGTACATGAAGAAATTCCAGCCACTAGTGCTGAAGAAACTGCTGCTGCTGCTGATCATCTGAAGACGCAGACTGCCACTGAAGAGGAACCAGAAATTCCTCAGCCTGAAGAACCTGAGATTGTGATTCCTGAGGTTATGATGCAACTCACTGACACTCCTGTGCCCAAGCCAAAGGATCCATTCTCAAGGAAGCAAAAATTCAAGGCTGATGATTTCTTCGGCGAGCGGGTGTTCTTCACTGATTACAACCCATATGACTCTGCTCGCATAAGGAAGAGGTGTTTCTGGACGGCGAGTCAGGCTAATTTCTATTCCTCGGTGCTATTCAACAAAGATAAAGTCTTCGATCATGAGCACATTCCTCATGTGGATATGGAATCTCTGCCGTGCTTTGCGCCAGTCCTCAGTGTTCTTCATGACGCTGGACTACTGAATTTCTGCACTGACATCTGTGATTCGAATGAAGAACTCATTCTTCAATTCTATGCAACGCTGCACATCACTGGAGATTCTGAAGACGTGACTTCATGGGTGCTGGATTGGATGACAGAAATCACTCACTACAAGGCACCAGCTACTGAATTGCTTCGTGCCTTACCACTTAGTCGTCCCCTTGAAGCTGCTCGTTGTGTCTACAATGAACCTGAGCTTTCAGATCACTACATGCAAGTGCTGATGAAGCCATTGAAACCAGGTCAGGCCCCAAGAACTCAATTTCTTGTGAAGGAATTGCTTTATGTGCCTCGGACTGTCTATCGCATCCTGACGAAGACTATGAGTCCAACCAAGGGCCACGATTCAAATGAAGAAGAAGTCGTTGGCATCATGAAGAATCTGCTTTTCAATATCATGCATGGCGTTCCCGTCAACTTCCATGATTTCTTCATGAGGACTCTGGCCAATATCGCTATGTCACCGTTTGAGCTGAAGCCTTATGCACCTTGGATTATGAGATTCATCAGAACAAGGTCTTCACTCAACTACAAAGCTGATACACTGAACCATGGCAGCTACTTGCCCCCGATTGAAGTCCTCAAATGGACATTTTCCTCAGCTGATGACAAGGGCGAGGCCACTGCTGTAATAGATGAAGGCATTCGTCCATTGGATGGTCAATTTCGCAAGGCTGCATCCTACTCAACCAATGACGACTCTGCCACCCATGACTCTGCCGCCAACACCAACAAGCAAAATCCTCAAGGCACAACACCCAGGGTGATGACTGATCGTGAGCTACTCGTCAGTCTTCATCAGAAGGTTGATCGCAATCATAAATGGTCAAGCGTCAGTTTGGTGCAATTCTTCAAAACATGACTGCTACCCACAATGCAGTGAATAAAAACCACTACTACCTTCATGAAACCCTCAACCGCACCTGGGCTGTTCTGTCTCATGTCTAGAGCAAAGAAGATCTGGAGAAAATGGGTCTCAAGGAGGACTTTGACTGGTCTGCACCTCCTCCGAAGAAATTCAAGAAGGTCAAAGTTCCTTCCTTGGTGGCCAGCTTCTATTCTTCATCGCGCGACACCGACGAGCATGAAGACTTGGACGACACTGCGGCAGGCCCTACTACGACAAACGACCCCAACAACGCTAGCGCTCCTTCATCAACTTGATATTATTCAGGGGCGTTAGTCCTCATTTTCGATCCTTTTGGTCATTCGATGACAAAGGGGGAGAAATTTGAGTTAGTCTTCAAGCGGGTCTACCTATATGGGCGTTTTTTCTTTGCTAAGTTACAACTCTCGTTCTTCCGAAGATTTTTATTGATCGAGTTGTAAACTTAAACTCTATGGTGACCTGATACCTTTGCGATGTTTTTTTTTCTGCATGCTTATTCCTCGTCAATATTAATGCACGCATGCTGAATTACATCAGTCACCATATTGCATCATCATGCATTTCAAATTCTTCATATATTATGTCAAATGCGTGTATGAATTACAAGATATAGGGGGAGATCTCCATGATTCAACTCTTCAAGTGTTCATTGCTTCAAAAGCAAATTCCTCACTATGCACATCTACAGGGGAGTTCTTCTATATCTTGCAATCAAATTCCTCAACATCAGTATTTACACTTCATATGTTTATCCCCGTTGAAAACTTAACCTGTTGTCATCAATCACCAAAAAAGGGGAGATTGTAAGTGCATCTAGTGCCCCTTAGTGATTTTGGTGTATTGAAGACCTATAGGTTAAGGGACTAATGCGTTTGTGAGTGTACACAGGTCTGTAAGTCCATGAGGAGTTTAATATTTACAGGAAATGTCGACCCCTAAAAATGAATATCTTCGACTGAAGATTTTGGTATTCCTGAAGACTTTCATGAAGACTTTGAAAGAAAAGAAATTGGTGTCACCGTGAAGACTTGATAATTATGCGAGGAATATGATGCTTGAAGACTTTCATTTTTCATAGTTTTATTTTTCTCTTTCTTGAGTCATAGGAAACACCGTACTGTTAAAGGGGGTCGAGGAAATACTAAGGAAAAATTTCCAAGTGATGCTCAACTCAAAATCCTACACCTACCAATTCCTTCGAGTGAAGCCATTGGAAATCTCATACAGTTCAGTCAATTTCTTCAGTGATAGAGATGAAGTTCTTCTGGTCACTGAGGAATTTGTCCTGACTGAGGAGTTAGGAATTCGCCTGTGCGGATTGCCTACATAGTGAGGAACATGGTAGCCCTGAGGAACTTGATAGTCAAATTTCCGACCGTTGCTGTGCTATGCGCCAGCCGTCCCAAAATATCTTATCCACCTAACGGTCATATCATTAAAGGGCATTTATGTCTTATCATGTCGGGCTGCTCCCTAGGCTATAAATAGCCGCCCCCTACAACCACTAGCTGGTTGGCTGCTCCGAGAGAAACTGACACTTGTCATTTGAGAGCAACCCATCCTCCGAGGACTTTGAGTGAAAATCATCGAGTGAGGAAAAACCCAAACCCAAACACCTACAAACCCAAAGTGATTGAGCATCACTGAAGAGATTGATCCTGCGTGGATCCGACGCTTGTTACCTTTGAAGACTGTGCTTCTTCCAGACGGTTAGGCGTCATGGTCTAGAGCATCCAACAGGAATTGTGGATCGCCGAGTGACCAAGTTTGTGAAGGTTCGGAAGTCACCTGAAGACTTACCACGAGTGATTGGACGAGGTCTGTGTGACCTTAGTTCAAGGAGAATACGGTGAGGACTGTGTGTCCGGGACTGTGTGTCCTCAGGTTTAAATACCTAGCCGCTCCAACCAGATGTACAACTGAGACAGCAGTTGGAACTGGTCTACCAAATCATTGTCATCACCAAACCTACTGGTTCTATTTCCTCAACTCTTTCATTTCCTCATTACTATGTTGTGTGCTTGTCATATCTATGTTTGAAGACTTTGACTGAAGATTTTCTCAATTTCCTCAGCTCAATTTCTTCAGTTTGTTTGTCTTCATCTTGTGCTATCTTGTGTCTACGCTTTCCGCACTTAGTGTTTGTTTTCATTTCATCATGATGACCATGCTTGTGTTCGGTTATGCTTACATCTGAGTACTTATTCCGCTGCAAGTAGTTCTTCATTTAGGAATTTCCTCACCCAGAAATTCCTCAGTGAAGAATTCATAAAAATCGCCTATTCACCCCCCCCCCCCCCCCCTCTAGTCGATATAACGCACTTTCACATATGTTGATATAAACTTACTAGTTGTGTATAGTTGAGGTTGAGGCCTACCTGTACTTATATATACGTGCACCTGCACCCAATCAATAAAACGAATATTGCATTGGCAAAACATCTCTCTACAAGATCGGCAGTGAGAGTGCTGATGAGGAGCTCGTCGCCGACCTTCTCGTCGAGATCGCGGAGCTCATCGGCAAGCTTTTTGAGTTGCATGCAAAAATCGTAGATGTACGAATCAAGCTGCTGGCACCCATAAAACTCGCGGTGGAGGAGGACCTTGCGCTGCAGTTTGTTGTCGGTGAAGAGGCCGTTGAGCTTGTTCCAGACGACGTAGGCGTCGTCATCATCATCCGCCACCACGTGGAGAGGTCCTTGGAGATGGTGAGGTAGAACCAGCGGATGATGGTGGTGTCGAGGATCATCCACTCCTCATCGTTCACCACGAGGCTGGAGTCCATAGTGCCATCGACGTGGCTGTGGAGCAGGTACTCCCAAAACACCAAGGAGAAGTACCGCTTCCAAGCAGAGTAGGAGGCGGTGGAATGATCAAGAACCACCGGGACACGCTCGTGGATGTTCAGATCGCGAACGAGGGTGACGTCCGGACCGGCGAAGGGATTGGTGGCGGTGGAGGATCCCGAGATGCTCATGGTGGTGGCGGAGAACGAGAGAGGTGGCGGCGTCTGAGGTGAGGGCGCGGCAGGTTAGGGTTTGTGGCGGCGCGGGTGGGGAGATAAGGAGGGGCGGCGCGGGTGGGGGTGGGGAGAGCTGGCGGCGGCGGCATGAGGAGGGCGCGGCGGCGGCGGCTAAGGTAGGGCTAGGTTCGACCTGCGATAGATACCATGTAGAAGACAATGTTAAGCCGTGCAACATAAATTGTATTGATCGGTGCACTGGGCACGTATATATGATGTACAGGATGGGGGCCACAACCTCAGCTATACAAGATAACTAGGAGGTGGGCTCAAGACACAATATACATGCATAATACATTCAACAAAAATCTATAAGCAACATATCATATGGTTTTGCCTATGTGAAGAATGTGATTGCTCATTTGCCTCTTAGTTTAATAATAATATGATATATAGATTTTAATTTGCGGGCACATAAAACTATCGCAATAAACCTGATGATCGAGATTGTATCAATCATCTTTCTAACAATTTTTTGAAGTGCAGTGAGACGAAACTTGGTGTGGTACCATTTGGTGCTGGTGTGAAAAGGCAGGACCTTGGTCATGCATCACGAATTGTGGTCTTGTAGTCTTGTGTGTGTGGAAAGGACCAAGACTTAAGCAAGGTTTATGGTCTGGTCTTCGCATTCATGCAGCACGACTCAATTGATGTGTGTTAACTGACTTAGAGGACCTCGTAACAATGGTTGGTACACTAGTTAAATAAATAGAGTTGCCCTCTGCATGGAATCACATACCCAAACCAAACACAACATGCAAACACTAGGCTGCAAAATGCGAGCTTTCTTCCATCTCTGCTTGCTGCTCCTGCCGTGCCTTCTTCTCCTCGAAGATGCACAAGCGGCGTGGCATGGAGGGATCTCACTAAGGTCCCAACAAATGGCCCTCCTCCACTGGAAAGCTACTCTTGCAAGCCCGCCGCTGCAGATGAGCTCTTGCAGGAGAACACCAGCCCCTGCAACTGGACGGGCATAATGTGCACGGCTGTTCGCCATGGCCGCCGCATGCCCTGGGTGGTGACCAACATCTCTCTGCCGGATGCTGGCATCCATGGAAAGCTTGGTGAGCTCAACTTCTCGGCTCTTCCATTCCTCTCACATATCGACCTTCATAACAATAGCCTCCATGGTGCACTACCCACTACTATCAGCTCCCTGTCAGTACTTTTGGAACTCAACCTTGAGCAGAACCAGCTCGCAGGGAAAATTCCTTGTGAGATTGGTGACCTGCAAAGTCTCATGCTGCTTGATCTCTCATTTAACAAAATCACAGGACATATCCCTGCATCTCTTGGTAACCTAACAATGTTAACTCAACTTGGCATTCACCAAAACATGGTATCAGGTCTCATTCCTGAAGAGATTGGAAGGCTTGTCAACCTCCAAGTTCTACAACTAAGCAACAGCAGCTTAAGCGGATTGATACCGAAAACCATTGGTAATCTGACCCAACTAAATACTCTGTACCTGTTTGGTAATCGACTTTCAGGGCCTATACCCCAAGAACTAGGCAGGCTAGTCCATATGCAAAGTCTTGAGCTTAATTCAAATGATTTATCGGGTCCAATTCCAGTCTCCATAACCAATCTCACTAAGATGAACACACTTTTTCTCTATGATAATCAAATCACAGGTTCCATCCCGCCGACAATAGGAAATCTTAACATGTTGAATATACTTTGTCTCTATCGAAATCAAATAACTGGTTCAATACCCCCAGGACTAGGAAACCTCACTATGCTAAATAAGCTTTTTCTCTATACCAATCAAATCACAGGGCCGATGCCTTCAGAAGTGGGCGGCTTGGTAAATCTCCAAGGATTATACTTGTCCGAGAACCAAATATCTGGCTCTCTTCCTGACAGCTTAGGAAATATTACCAAGTTAGTTGCATTATCCTTCTCTGATAATCAGATAACCGGTTTCATTCCCCAAGAGATTGGCAATCTGATGAATCTCAAGTATTTAGGCTTGTATCTTAACCAAATTTCGGGGTCAATACCAAAAAGTTTTGGGAAGTTGCAAAGCATCCAAGAACTGCAACTCTTTGAAAACAATCTATCAGGTTCTCTTCCTCGAGAAATAGGACATCTCACAAGCCTTATTAAACTTGGGTTGTCTAACAACTCACTTTCAGGAACTTTACCCGCAAATATATGTTCGAGTGGAAGACTTCAATTTGTCGGCATATCTTTTAATATGTTCAGTGGCCTAATTCCAAGGAGTTTAAAGACATGTACGAGTTTGGTTGAAATCGACCTTCAGTGGAACCAACTAACAGGAGATTTATCTCAACATTTTGGTGTGTACCCACAACTAAAAGACATGCGCTTGACATCGAATAGATTCTCTAGGAAAATCTCAAAAAATCTAGGTGCATGTACCCAATTAACGGTATTACGCCTATCACAAAATATGATCACTGGTTCCATACCTCCAATCCTTTCTAAATTGTCCAACCTAGAAGAACTAACACTCAATTCTAATCATCTTAACGGTGAGATTCCACCAGAAATTTGCACTTTAGAAAATCTATATATACTGAACCTATCATCGAACCGACTATCTGGACCCATACCCATACAAATACAAAAGCTAAGCAACGTAGGATACCTTGGTATATCTGGGAATAGACTGGGTGGATTAATACCTGAGGAACAAGGGGCTGCACGAAATTGCAATCCTTGAAGATCAACAACAACAACTTCAGTGGGAGTTTGCCTGGTGCGATTGGAAATTTAGCAGGATTGCAAATCATGCTAGATGCGAGCAACAATAACCTCACAGGTGTGTTACCATGGCAACTCGGGAAGTTGGAGATGCTGGAATTTCTGAATTTATCACATAATCAGTTCAGTGGCAGCATCCCATCATCCTTTGCAAGCATGGTTAGCCTTTCAATAGTCGATGTGTCCTATAACGACTTGGAAGGACCAATCCCAATAGCAAGGCTACTAAAAAATGCTTCAGCAAGTTGGTTTCTTCCCAATAAAGGTCTATGTGGTAACCTCTCTAGCATGCCACCTTGTTATTCAACCCCAGTAGCTGCTCACAAAAAGGGGAAGATACTTGGTTTGGTTTTGCCAATTGTTCTTGTGATGGGTTTCAGTATTGTTGTTGCAACTGTTGTCATAGTAATACTTACTCGTATGAAGAGGAAACCACAAGAAAGTGTTACCACTGAAGCAACGGGCCTATTCTCTGTTTGGAATTTTGATGGAAGATTAGCATTTGACGATATTGTAAGGGCAACAGAAGACTTTGATGATAAGTACATCATTGGAATAGGAGGATACGGCAAAGTCTACAAGGCACAACTCCAAGACGGGCAGCTAGTTGCTGTCAAGAAGCTTCATCAGGCCGAAGAGGAGTTGGATGATGAAAGAAGGTTCCGTAGTGAAATGGAAATCTTAACACGGATCAGACAACGAAGCATTGTCAAAATGTATGGATTTTGCTCCCATCCAACATATAAGTTTCTAGTCTACGACTACATTCAGCAGGGAAGCCTCCACAGGACATTGGAAATTGAGGAGCTAGCAAAGGAATTGGATTGGCACAAGAGAATTGCTGTTGCAAATGATGTGGCTCAAGCAGTATCTTATTTGCACCATGAATGCATTCCACCTATAATACATTGAGATATCACAAGCAATAACATCTTACTTGATACATCCTTGAAGGCTTTTGTATCAGATTTTGGCACAGCAAGGATTCTTAAGCCCGATTCATCAAACTGGAGCGCGCTAGCAGGAACATATGGCTACATTGCTCCTGGTATGTAGTAGTATATCTTCCCTTCTCACGTCATAAGCATTCATCTCTATCCACTTTGTTTCTAATTCTAATGTTTAATTTGGTATTGTGCAGAAATGGCATACACATCTGTTGTGACTGAGAAATGTGACGTCTATACTTTTGGCGTGGTTGTGCTAGAGTTAGTGATGGGAAAGCATCCAAGGGATCTATTAGATGGTATCTCAAGCGGGGAACAAGATGTGTTGGTGGAAGATATTCTAGACCAACGGCTGACAACACCAACAAGAGCAGAAGAGGATAGCTTGGCTCTGCTCGTCAACCTGGCCTTTTCTTGCTTGGAATCTTCTCCGCAGGCAAGGCCAACCATGCGGGAGGCATACCAAGCACTCATCCAGTGATCCTCCTCTAGTCATTGTCCAGTGTGTTGAATGAATCTAGCACCTTGTCGTGTTAATTGTAGATTTCATTTTCCCCTTCTACACATGAGAGAATGGTCAATATGGTAGACAATGTTATGTAATTGCCATGTCATAGTGTGGACGACTCCACGAGTTTGTTCGTGCAATGTCTGAGTCTTGTGATGTCGTGAGCTGTGCGCCCGCTTGATCCCCGAGTCGTGGGATGGCGCGACTCACACGAGGCCATGTTTACCATTCTCTTGTTCAAGTTGTTATCTTCAAATAAGAGAAGAGAAAAGACGAGAAAAGCTGCAGAAGTTTTAGCAGCGCAAAGCACTTGTGCCCCTCTCTCAGATTTCCTTGCACGCAAGTTCGTGTCTTTGTCTATTCTGTGCTGAAATTTGAAGTTTTAGGAAAGCAATGAAGCATGTTTGATGGTCTGGCATCAACCTCGATAATAGGCACCGGAAGACTCAGAAGGACGTCGCAGCCCTTTGGTTCAAAAGCGAAGCAAAACTATTCAGTACGTTTTATTTCTGGTACGTTTCAGCTCCTAGCAGTTGGCTTGATTTCGTTTGTGATGTTTGTTTGTGCGCTGCCATTTTCAGAGTGGGCCAGACGTATATGACCCTACTGTTTAATTTGACCATTAGGACTAGTATGAAGTACTGTCCAGTGTGATAGAATTCAGTAAAACTATTCAGAATTATCAATTCAGCGTGAGAAAGCACTGCTACATATGCTGCAGCTGGGACGCTGTTGGACTAGTAATCATGAAGTTTGTAGTGATGGTGGCAATGCCATTTTTTCATGACTGCTATTACTATTTTTCAGTGTGGTATATATATGTATGCCAATGAGCTGGATGTTTCAGTGATCTTTAGGCGTATTATTATCATGGTGGTATCTGCCAAGTTCCCTTTCTGCTGGTTCTTGGCTCTTTGTTTGTGCAATGAAGGACGCTGCATTCATTCATTATGCTAAATCTCCATTGCTCATTCATTTGTAAAGGAAATCCATGGATGGGTGGATTTAATCTGGCAGTTCCTTCTCTGCTGTTGATTTTTTGAGATCAAGGCTTTCGACGGCCTGCTGGTTGATATGTAAAAGATGAGAAATGGACATTCTGGTTCTGTTGGTTTATTGTTGTTGATGTACTGCGATCAATTCAGGGGCTTATGTTTTAGTAGTTTCCAAGAAGCTTTACTGCAAAAGTATCATTGTTTGTTGTGCCCAGTGACAAGTTTGGAACGTCTTCGTCAGTCAAGTTTGATCTGTAGTACTTTACACACATCTGAAACAAAAATGTATTTTGCACACATGGCCTAAATAATGTAAATGGAAGAGAACAATTTTAGTATTCCTATCTGTGTACATTACTTGGCCATCCTATATGCACAAATGCTATACCAAGAAGCCATTTAAGTAATGTAATCCTGCTGGGTAGGTGTATATTGAACAAGCACCTAATCAAATCCTATGAACAGGCACTGCATTAACCACCACACGTCAGTCACTAGCACTATCAGCACAATAAACTCATATAAAGGTTCAGAGTTTGGAGGCAACGACAGTCTAAAATTGCTCAAGAGCTGTCCTAACGGCCCCAGAAGGTCACTGGTCTATGAACGGGGAGTGCCGGCAAGCCTGAGAAGGAGGTCGACACTTACTTGACAGTGGTCATCATGGTGGCACCATCCTCGAAGGCGATGTAGGCTTGAATGAGGGGCGGCGCTGCCAGATGGTGCGGCTCACTGTCGATGTGCAGGCTTTTTCATATGGTGGCCTTGCGGTGCATGGATTTTAGCAAGTTGCTTGAGCGGTTAATTCGCCTACCAACATGAATTTGTTTATTGAAACCATAGATATATACATGCCATAAATTTGTTAAGAAATGCTGAGATGGTGTAAAAGAAAATGAGACTGCTTGCGTAGATGACACGAATCGGCAGGTCTAGTGCTTACATGGTGTGTAATTTCCAAATGTTAATTAAGCAGTTTGGAAGGACACGGAGTTTCTGCACACGAGCACATATGAGCTCTTTATCGACACGGTTGAACGGCGTCTTGGGATGGGGTGCAGTTAATTCGTGGGTGGGGTACGGGGTGCGAGTTATAATGATGTAAATTGGGAAATACGGTCGTGGGGACCTCTGACTATAGGCTTTACAAATGAACCTAGAAAATCCCTCGAATTGGATCTGACTAAGCGTCCGAGCTCTCCACCGGCAAGATGAATCCGCAGGTTACTGGATGGACTCGTAGGTATAACGTACTTCCGGCTGTGATTTTGGTATTCAGGTCACTGTTCTCGTATATAGGCATAGTGGATAAAATTCATCCATGCCTGGAGGTAGAAGCAGTCCCATTGAGGAAAGAGTTTTACTGGCCAAATTTTGGTATTCCATAATACAATGGGTATGTGATGGATGTATAAAATGCGATCTTGAGGAGTTGCTTACACATTGTAAAATTCACTGGCAAATCGTATGAGTTTCACCAGTCTTTCAAGCGAGTTGCTTACAAAATTGTAATGCGATCTTCAGGAGTGCGACATCTTTTTCATCGATGTGGCGACATGCGTGCGGAACTGCGGATCACATACACAGAGCCCCTGTTACCTGAGGTGTACCTTTTAGATTTATTGTTTTGTGAACCCAGCTATCTTATATGCTAGATTGATGTACGATGTTTATTCCTGGTTTCGAGAGATAGAAAATACAGCTACTCTAGTGGGAAGTGCATGGATACATGAATGCTTAATATAGCAAGCAGACATTCATGGTGAGCTAAAAGAAAATTTAGTAATTTACTATGCTATATCTTCATCATATAAACTAGTGGTTAATTTCATGTGGAAAATAGTTCAGGTAAGTTGATATGGACGCCGAGCCTCCGTTGCTCCTCGTGTTCGAGGGCAAACCAGGCCTCCCAGTTGAGAGAGTCTGTGGCGTTTGCATCCGCTGCTGCGCCGGCGTGAGCTGCGCCCGGCGCCTGCGCACCTCCTCGTCGTGCGCCCGCTGTGTCCACGAAACCGCCGGCACCGGGATCCGCTGCGGATCAAGGTGCCAGTTGTGCGGCAGCGTCACGTTGGGATAAGACAGCGGCTGCCTGTACTCTCAGTGCCACCGCGCTTGGTGCACCGGGATGTGCAAGCACGGGAGGATGAGGCGCCGGCAGTGCCCTTGCCCTTGCCGCTGCTGGAGCTGCTGCCGAAGATGCCCATGGCTAGGGTTTGGATTGTCGCCGGCGAGGAAGCACGAAGAGGGTGGTGGGGCCAGATGTGGACGGAAGTGGATGAGCCCCCCCCCCCCCCCCACCCCCGCATGTGTGGGTTAAAAAACGACGCTTCCATTGGCTGACTAGTTGGCCCGGTGTCAATGGTCGTCATAAATTAGACGGCGGGCGGTAGTTAGGTGGCCGACAAGTGGGACCGCGGCTGACCCCGAGGGGACGCGCGGCATGGAAGTTTCGCGTCCGTGCCGACGCATTTGCGGCCCAAATTTGGGCCGCAAGTGTGTCGGCGCGGACACGAAGCGGACGCGTTTTGGGTTTGGGTCGGCGTGTCGGGCCTTTACTTTTGTTCACGCTGACCCAAACAGATGCAGACAAACGATTTGGGTCGCTGCATTGGAGTTGCTCTTATGAAGTGATTTTTCTTCACGTTGTGGTGTAACTCAAAGATGCCGTGATTTTTCTTCACGATTTAGTGTGTATAATTAGAAGATGCACAGTAAAAAAATACGGATCGCCGACCACGGAATTACACTTAACACATAAGCTATACATCGAACAGATTAAGGGGCCTGAACAATACAAGAGCACAAAAAAATCCAAATGCTAACAGTCGCACACAAAATTAATACGTCGAAAAAAATACGAAATAGATAAATCCCGAAAGTTTGATTTTTAAGCATGGTAATCCGAACTTTTTTCATGGTAACTTTAGTTAAGGCGAGGTTGACAAACATGGCAATTTTCTGACAAAAAAATTGAATTAGAACAAAGTTGCCATGTGTTAACAACTAAAGTTTCCACCTCGCAGCAACTAAAGTTGCCATCAAAAAACGTTCGGGATGACATGCTTAAATTCCGAACGTTCGGGACTTACTAGGGTTCAAAAAATAAGCTTACTTGGTCGGTTAATACTGAAGAAAATATCAAAAATTAAACTATAGTAATAAATTATTTAATATATGATATGAATTACAAAGTGATACAAGATCAATTAACATATATTATGGTGTAATGAAATTCCAAATCCATCAATCAAATAAATCGTGAGGCACATTTGTAGTTCATAGAAATTTCTAGAAAAAAGGATTCAGTAAAATAAAAAATTTAAAAAACTGTATTAATATAAGGCATCATGTGGTATTTTAGCACTAAAATCATTTTATGTGTGGATGAGACCAATTTTCGTAAATTTTATGAAAATAATAAAATAAGGAAAACAATTCGTTATGAAATTTCTTTACACTTACTACACATAAGAAACTCACTTGGAAAATAGAACTGACAATTAGAAGACGTAAATTTTGTATTCTTTGCAGTAGCATGACAACATGTATCTATACGAGGTAATAGTTCTACTGTGAGGACAATAAAAATATTGCCCACGAATTGCGTGGGCCACTCTGCTAGTTATTAGAAAAAGATAAAAATAGCGACGATGATCCATGCCAAGCAGCACACTAGAACTGTGAGATTGGTTTTTCAAAATCAACGCCTACGTGATGGGAGTGACATGCTATGTCTGCGTGGTTGGTCTGCCCAGCTTCTGTCTCGACAGACTGCCATCTCTCACAACTGACGACTCTCACAAGCGCAGTGCAGTGCAGTGCAGAGTAGTAGCTCGCAGTGCACAATCAATGGAGAAGGAACCGTGTGAGCTGGCTTGTGCCTTTTTTTTTTTTTTGACAACTAGGGCATCATTATTAATTTGGCCTGTGTACATGTACAGAATGATCAAGAGTTAAATCATTCGGCCGCTTGTTAATACTAAGGGCATCTCCCATGCAGACCCTTAAAACTGCTCGCGTCCGTTTGAACCAAGGTTTTGGATCCCAAACGGACCTTTTTTCTCGAGGGTCACCGGAATTTGCGGTTACCACGGTAACCGTGAAATTACACCTTGGCGGACGACAACCTCAGCATCATCGGCGTATTTCTTCCTCGTCAACGTCAACGTCAATGACGACGAGGACATCGAAATTCCTAGAAAAAATCAACGTCAACTGCAACTCTTCTCCCACATCGAAATTCCAAGGAAAAATCATAGTGAATGGCTGGTATGTCGCCTCGGTTGGCTGGGCCATGACCGTGCTGGTGGGCTTGTTGCTGTCGCGCGCCCATCCTCCTCTCTTTCCTACTGCCCAAGATCCTATCGTACGACGCGTTGCACAGCTCAGGGAAACTAATACCCCTACTGGAATTACACCTTACGCCGAGTGCCAAAAATACTCAACAAATGGCCAAATAAACGTGGCAAAGAGTACCCGGTGTACACCTCTCAAGCAAACATAACTTTGCCGAGAGCCAAACGTCGGGCACTTGGAAAACTTTGCCGAGAGCCAAACAGTGCGTCTCGGGAAAATAAAACTGATTCACAGAAAACAGACGGAGACGTCGGTTGCCATGTGGCACAGCTTTGCCGAGAGCAACGGAAGGTCGCTCGGCAAACAACAAGGGGCACGATTCTGCCACGTGTCCGTCACTTGACAGGTCGGACCTACAGCCTAAGCCAAGCCCATGCTTTGCCGAAAGCCATGCTCGGCAAACCAAACGAATAGTCAACTGCCACGATGTCCACCACGTGACAGGCAGGCCCTATGGTGTACGCTGAGTTTGTGCTTTGCCGAGAGCCATGCTCGGCAAAGCAAACGAATAGGAAATTGCCACATGTCCACCACCTGACAGGCAGGCCCCACGGCGTACGTCGAGTCCATGCTTTGCCGAGGGCCATGGTTGGGGAAGAAAACGAATAGGAAATTGCCACGTGTCCACCACCTGACATGCAGTCCCTTTGGCCTACGCCTAGTTTGCCGAGAGCCATGTTAGGGCATGTACAATGCATAGCCTCAAGGTGATGCCTCGCATGCCATGTAGGATCGGATATGACGTAAAGTAGGTTTGGATAGGGAAGCGAGATCCTCTTCAGGAGGCGGGTGCTTGAAGAGAAAAAAGTGTGGTCCGGTGACAAAAGATGAAAAGGTTGGAGTGAAAAGTAGAGATGCATGTGTACTAGAGTCTTTATTTTCTATTTCTTAATTAGACCCACTAGTGGTAGCTTGCATTGGGGAGAAAAAATAAATGCAGGTGCCTCAAATTACTTTTTGTCATGGGGCATATGTATCCATATGCCACCATTGTACATGCCCTTATGTAAAGATGATCCTAGTTTGCCGAGACCTGTCGCAGCTCTCGGCAGAAGATGTCAGGGTCTACAGGTCGACATCTTTTACCAAGAGCTATACTTTGCTACCTTGGAAGCCTACTCCAGTTCAAGAGCCTTTGCCGAGAATCGCTCTCGGCATAATATATCTACTTCTAATGATGCAGTTGGTAGTTTTCGTTCCGATTTGTTTTCATCGTACCTCCCACCTTTGTCTGGTTTTGTTTCGTCCTCCTCTCACCTCCCTTGTAATGATCCCGTTGAACATACTAACCAAAAAAATGGAACGATGACCATCGTAGCGAGGCCCCTTGCACGAACAAAAATCGAATGAACCAGGGAGCGAGGCCGCTCGCACCAAAAGAATTTGGACGCACCAGGGAGCCCTCGATCTCTTCGCTACAACGACGGGAACCATGTCCTAGCCACCATTGCGGATCCCTTCGCCTCCATCATCCAACCAACTCCTCCCTAGATCTTTCTGCTAGGGCGTGGTTGTGGGTTCCCAGCCTTCGCTACCCTCCAAGACTGCGGACGCCCCTTCGTCATCGAGACCGCCAACGCCACCTTCTCCATGCAGGTCATCCACGCGTCTCCCTCCTATCCCCTTCCTGTAGACCGCGGGGATGCCGCCTCTTCCTCCCCCCATCCATGGTGATGGCCCCCGCGCCCCACACTGACCATCGCCCCTCCGATAGGTTGGTCGTTGATGGGATGGGAGGTGCCGCTGCAGTTTGGGGAGGCAGGACCATGATCTGGTTGGGATCTAGGTGTAGACTCGTTGTCTATCATGGAGGATGGCGCTACCTCCCAGGTGAATGGGATCGGAGGGAGGGGCTCTACATCCACTACTAGGGAAAAGCCTAGCAGTAGCGCGGGTAACTGCCCTACTGCTACGGCGCTACAGCTAAAGGTTAGCAGTAGCGTTTGTTCACCCGCGCTACTGCTATGTCTACTTAGTAGCAGCGCTTCCTGCAAAAGGCGCTACTGGTAATTACTAGCAATGCGTCTCACTGCCCGCGCTACTACTATTATTCCGTATTCTATTTCTTTTTTATTTTATGTAGTATTCATACACCTTTATACAAGTTTTCATACGGTAGCTATTTAGAGTTTATTTTTACATTATAATGAGTTATTAAATCACTAGGTGAAAGAACCGCGGATTATTTTCATGTAGATGGATTCTAAGTGACCAAGTCATGGATTATCACGATAATCCATGACTTGATCTTTTAGGATCTATCCACTTTAAACTAATCCACACTTCTTTCACCCAATGATATAATAACTCATCATCATCATCATCATCATATTAACATAAAAACTCTTGCATCATATCATCACCAACAACACTAGCTAATAATCATCATAGTCATTACCACCAACACTATTTAATGATCATAGTCATAGTGTAGCTATCTAATCATCACCAACACTAGCTAATAATAATCATCATAGTCATTACCACCAACACTAGCTATTTAATCATCATAGTCATAGTGTAGCACGTCATCATCTTCAAACTCATTCTAGCTAGGTATTCACTCCTGCTGCTCTCTCACAGATAAAATAGCATAGAACATGTGTAGCACTCCTGCCTTATCATATTGGAGCATGCAGATGAACCTATCTCCTAATTGTGGGCTGCGCTTTTGATTGCTGCCCCCTAATACTTCTCTGCGATCCTTCACAATTTTGCTCCAGTCTTTGACTATTAAGACTTGTTCGCTTTTAGAAATCCTGAATGCACTCATGTGCAATGTAGGATATCTTGGTCGTAAGCTAACCATTTTCATGCGACCTTTAGCCTCGATCCAATGAGGGACAACTATAATCGGGAGTACCTGTTGAAGAACATCGTAGTAACATACTTAGCAATGAAGTTTAGCTTACAAAATAATATATGCAAAAGATGCACTGAGGACAAATAGTAAAAATCTTACCATCTTTTCTAAATAGATGTGACCGTAGTTCAATACAAACACTATTGGTTGCACGTTTTGAGTACTAATATTTTGAAGTCCAGGAAAATAACCTGAAATGACAGTATCAATATTCTCAAGCCATTAAACATAATGACTTATCTCCTCGCAGTTTAGTTCAGCCCCGGGACAGTAGTAGGTCATGTCTACCAAGCGCCGGACATGTTTGCTTGAATGGAAATATAAGCTGTCAATAGAAATTAGTTGTCAACTATTTTTTAAGAAACAATATCCAAGACATAAATATGGTTGAGAAACTCACATAATAGTAGAACTGGAGGCATCTGCTCATCGACCCAGATGTCGATATTACCTTCAACTTCATCTTTCGGATGAATATCAAAGGTGATAAGCATATAACCCTTGCATAGTGCTCTCCAATTTTTGCGTTCAAAATAGGTGAAGGTGTCTGCATTGTATAATTTTATGGCAAAAGAATAACCATGCTCGGTCCTCAAGTGAACACTCTTTACCTTCATAGTTTTCATAGTACCGAACCAACCTTATTCAAGACATACATTCTTGCAAGGCAGGGCATACGCTAGTAGAATAGTAAAAAATTAAAATTATAAGTTGAAGCAAAAGAAGCAGAAGTAATGCTTAATTACGAAAAAAGACTTGTCATTGTGACTTACTGTATCCACTTCGAAGTTCTCATCCATCTTGATGCTGAAGCGCCTACCACCAACTAGGTGAGGCCTGTCACACAGGCCGCGCTCGTCTTCGCAGTATTCGCACATACCGAAATCCTTTTCATCGTCAGACATTTCCTATGTTCATAGTTGAAACATTAATTGAAAATCGATCGAAGGCAACTATCAGGAAACTCAACACACAGATCACTATTACTCAATATGCAACGGGTTGACTTTAGGTCTGTCGAATCCGGGGCACTCGATATTTCCTACATATTCTAGCACAAGTCATGCTTAAATTCATGAAAAAAATCCGTCATGACCTTTGCTAAAATAGGACGTATCGAGCGTCTGAAATTTATCGGAACGGAAATGAATCAACACTCCAGCAAAACATAGTCGGAGGGAGGATAGAGGAGGGCGACCAGAGGGAGGAGGAGAGAGAGAGGATACCTTGGGGGCGACGGCAATGCGGCGGCGGGGGAGAGCCAAACGTCGGCGACGGGGGAGAGCCAAACATCGGCGGCGGCGGAATGCACGAGAGAGTGAGAATGGGAGTGGAGCGGGGAGAGTGAGGGGTTGGTCGGATGGAGAAGATAGGATAGGCTTAGCAGTAGCGTACTTTAAAATAAAGCGCTACCGCTAAACGCCATAGCAGTAGCGCCTTTTACCAGAGCAGCGTTACTGCTATCCCTGTAGCAGTAGCGCCTTGTGGGAAAACGCGCTATTGCTAAGGCCAAGCATCTAAAAAAATTCAAAAATACATTGCTCATCAATGATCTTTTTGTGTAGAATATAAATTATCAAACCGGTGAAGATTCCTATTGCGGCCACATATCCTACACATAGAGTTCAATGAAGAACAAGTGGTTGTGATGGTTTGAGAAGTAACGTATTTAAGGTGGTAAACACCCTGTTGCAACGAGTGGACTAAACTTAGCAGCAGCGAGGGTGGGAGAAAAGCGCTGCTGCTAAGTTCAATAGCAGTAGTGCTCTTGGAAAATAGGCGCTACTGAAGGAAATATGCCCTAGAGGCAATAATAAAGTTATTATTTATTTCCTTATATCATGATAAATGTTTATTATTCATGCTAGAATTGTATTAACCGGAAACATAATACCTGTGTGAATACATAGACAAACAGAGTGTCACTAGTATGCCTCTACTTGACTAGCTCGTTGATCAAAGATGGTTATGTTTCCTAGCCATAGACATGAGTTGTCATTTGATTAACGGGATCATATCATTAGGAGAATGATGTGATTGACTTGACCCATTCCGTTAGCTTAGCACACGATCGTTTGGTATTCTGCTATTGCTTTCTTCATGACTTATACATGTTCCTATGACTATGAGATTATACAACTCCCGTTTACCGGAGGAACACTTTGTGTGCTACCAAACGTCACAACGTAACTGGGTGATTATAAAGGTGCTCTACAGGTGTCTCCAAAGGTACTTGTTGGGTTGGCGTATTTCGAGATTAGGATTTGTCACTCCGATTGTCGGAGAGGTATCTCTGGGCCCACTCGGTAATGCACATCACTATAAGCCTTGCAAGCAATGCAACTAATGAGTTAGTTGCGGGATGATGTATTACAGAACGAGTAAAGAGACTTGCCGGTAACGAGATTGAACTAGGTATTGAGATACCGACGATCGAATCTCGGGCAAGTAACATACCGATGACAAAGGGAACAACGTATGTTGTTATGCGGTTTGACCGATAAAGATCTTCGTAGAATATGTGGGAGCCAATATGAGCATCCAGGTTCCGCTATTGGTTATTGACCGGAGACGTGTCTCGGTCATGTCTACATAGTTCTCGAACCCGTAGGGTCCGCATGCTTAATGTTTCGATGACGGTTATATTATGAGTTTATGTGTTTTGATGTACCGAAGGTAGTTCGGAGTCCCGGATGAGATCGGGGACATGACGAGGAGTCTTGAAATGGTCTAGACATGAAGATTGATATATTGGAAGCCTATGTTTGGATATCGGAAGTGTTCCGGGTGAAATCGGGATTTTACCGGAGTACCGGGAGGTTACCGGAACCCCCCAGGAGGCTAATGGGCCATAGTGGGCCTTAGTGGGAAAGGAGGGCAGCAAGGGGCGCGCCCCCCATGGCCCAAACCGAATTGGTTTGGGGCAAGGGGGCCGGCCCCCTCTCCTCCACTCTTTCCCCCCTCCCAATCCTATTCCAACTAGGATAGGGGGGGAGTCCTACTCCCAGTGGGAGTAGGATTCCTCCTGGCCGGCCGCCCCCTCCCCTGGCTCCTTTATATACGGGGGCAGGGGGGCACCTCTGGACACATAATTGATTTGATCTTTTAGCCGTGTGCGGTGCCCCCCTCCACCATAATCCACCTCGATAATACTGTAGCGGTGCTTAGGCGAAGCCCTGCGTCGGTAGAACGTCAACATCGTCACCACGACGTTGCGCTGACGAAACTCTCCCTCAACACTCGGCTGGATCGGAGTTCGAGGGACGTCATCGAGCTGAACGTGTGCAGAACTCGGACGTGTCGTACGTTCGGTACTTGATCGGTCGAATCGTGAAGACGTACGACTACATCAACCGCGTTGTGCTAACGCTTCCGCTTACGGTCTACGAGGGTACGTGGACACACTCTCCCCTCTCGTTGCTATACATCTCCATGATCTTGCGTGTGCGTAGGAAATTTTGAAATTACTACGTTCCCCAACAGTGGCATCCGAGCCTGGTTTTATGCGTTGATGTTATGCACGAGTAGAACACAAGTGAGTTGTGGGCGATATAAGTCATACTGCTTACCAGCATGTCATACTTTGGTTCAGCGGTATTGTGAGATGAAGCGGCCCGGACCAACATTACGCGTACGCTTACGCGAGACCGGTTTCACCGCTGCGAGCACTCGTTGCTTAAAGGTGACTGGCGGGTGTCTGTCTCTCTCACTTTAGTGGAATTGAGTGTGGCTACGCCCGGTCCTTGCGAAGGTTAAAACAGCACCAACTTGACAAACTATCATTGTGGTTTTGATGCGTAGGTAAGAACGGTTCTTGCTAAGCCCGTAGCAGCCACGTAAAACTTGCAACAACAAAGTAGAGGACGTCTAACTTGTTTTTGCAGGGCATGTTGTGATGTGATATGGTCAAGACATGATGCTATATTTTATTGTATGAGATGATCATGTTTTGTAACCGAGTTATCGGCAACTGGCAGGAGCCATATGGTTGTCGCTTTATTGTATGAAATGAAATCGCGATGTAATGCCTTACTTTATCACTAAGCGGTAGCGATAGTCGTGAAAGCATAAGATTGGCGAGACGACAACGATGCTACGATGGAGATCAAGGTGTCGCGCCGGTGACGATCTTGATCATGACGGTGCAACGATACTACGATGGAGATCAAGGTGTCGCGCCGATGACGATGGTGATCATGACGGTGCTTCGGAGATGGAGATCACAAGCACAAGATGATGATGGCCATATCATATCACTTATATTGATTGCATGTGATGTTTATCTTTTATGCATCTTATTCTGCTTAGAACGACGGTAGCATTATAAGATGATCTCTCACTAAATTATCAAGTAAAAAGTGTTCTCCCTGAGTATGCACCGTTGCGAAAGTTCTTCGTGCTAAGACACCACGTGATGATCGGGTGTGATAGGCTCTACGTTCAAATACAACGGGTGCAAAAGAGTTGCGCACGCGGAATACTCAGGTTAAACTTGACGAGCCTAGCATATAACAGATATGGCCTCGGAACACTGAGACCGAAAGGTCGAGCGTGAATCATATAGTAGATATGATCAACATAGTGATGTTCACCATTGAAACTACTCCATCTCACGTGATGATCGGACACGGTTTAGTTGATTTGGATCACGTGATCACTTAAGTAATATGATTAAATTGAACTTAAATTTATCATGAACTTAGTCCTGGTAGTATTAGCATATCTATGTTGTAGATCAATAGCTCGCGTTATTGCTCGCCGTTTATGTTTTGATATGTTCCTAGAGAAAACTAAGTTGAAAGATGTTAGTAGCAATGATGCGGATTGGATCCGTGATCTGAGGTTTATCCTCATTGCTGCACAGAAGAATTATGTCCTTGATACACCGCTAGGTGACAGACCTATTGCAGGAGCAGATGCAGACGTTATGAACGTTTTGACAAAAGCTCGGTATGATGACTACTTGATAGTTAAGTGCACCATGCTTTACGGCTTATAACCGGGACTTCAAAAATGTTTTGAACGCCACGGAGCATATAAGATGTTCCAAGAGTTGAAATCGGTATTTCACACTCATGCCCGTGTTGAGAGGTATGAGACCTCTGACAGTACTTTGCCTAAAAGATGGAGGAGAATAGCTCAACCAGTGAGCATGTGCTCAGATTGTCTGGGTACTACAATTGCTTGAATCAAGTGGGAGTTAATCTTCCAGATAAGATAGTAATTGACAAAATTCTCTAGTCACTATCACCAAGTTACTAGAACTTCGTGATGAACTATAATATGCAAGGGATGACGAAAACAATTCCCAAGCTCTTCGCGATGCTAAAATCGGCGAAGGTAGAAATCAAGAAAAACATCAAGTGTTGATGGTTGACAAAGACCATTAGTTTAAAGAAAAGGGCAAAGGGAAGAAAGGGGAACTTCAAGAAGAACGGCAAGCAAGTTGCTCCTCAAGTGAAGAAACCCAAGTCTAGACCTTAGCCTGAGACTGAGTGTTCCTACTGCAAAGGGACTGGTTACTGGAAGCGGAACTACCCTAAAAATTGGCGGATAAGAAGGATGGCAAAGTGAACAAAGGTATATTTTGATATACATGTTATTGATGTGTACTTAACTAGTGTTTATAGCAACCCCTCGGTATTTGATACTGGTTCAGTTGCTAAGAGTAGTAACTCAAAACGGGAGTTGTAGAATAAACAGAGACTAGGTAAGGGTGAAGTGACGATGTGTATTGGAAGTGGTTCCAAGATTGATATGATCATCATCGCACACTCCTTGTACTTTCGGGATTAGTGTTGAACCTAAAATAAATGTTATTTAGTGTTTGCGTTGAGCATGAATATGATTGAATCATGTGTATTGCAAAACGGTTATTCATGTAAGTTAGAGAATAATTGTTGTTCTGTTTACATGAATAAAACCTTCTGTCACACACCCAATGAAAATGGTTTGTTGGATCTCGATCGTGGTGATACACATTTTCATAATATTGAAGCCAAAAGATGCAAACTTAATAATGATAGTGCAACTTATTTGTGGCACTGCCGTTTAAGTCATATTGGTGTAAAGCGCATGAAGAAACTCCATGCTGATGGACTTTTGGAATCACTTGATTATGAATCACTTGGTACTTGCGAACCGTGCCTCTTGGGCAAGATGACTAAAACGCCGTTCTCCGGAACTATGGAGCGAGCAACTGATTTGTTGGAAATCATACATACTGATGTATGTGATCCAATGAATGTTGAGGCTCGCGACAAGTATCGTTATTTTCTGACCTTCACAGATGATTTGAGCAGATATGGGTATATCTACTTAATGAAACACAAGTCTGAAACATTTGAAAAGTTCATATAATTTCAGAGTGAAGTGAAAAATCATCGTAACAAGAAAATAAAGTTTCTACGATATGATCGTGGAGAAGAATATTTGAGTTACGAGTTTGGCCTTCAATTAAAATAATGTGGAATAGTTTCACAAACTCATGCCACCTGGAACACCACAGCATTATGGTGTGTCCGAACGTCATAACCGTACTTTATTGGATATAGTGCAATCTATGATGTCTCTTACCGATTTACCACTATCGTTTTGGGGTTATGCATTAGAGACAAATGCATTCACGTTAAATAGGGCACCATCTAAATCCGTTGAGATGACGCCTTATGAACTGTGGTTTGGCAAGAAACCAAATTTGTCGTTTCTTAAAGTTTGGGGCTGCGATGCTTATGTGAAAAAGCTTCAACCTGATAAGCTCGAACCCAAATCGGAGAAATGTGTCTTCATAGGATACCCAAAAGAGACTCTTGGGTACACCTTCTATCACAGATCCGAAGGCAAGGATTTTGTTTCTAAGTTTGGATCCTTTCTAGCGAAGGAGTTTCTCTCGAAAGAAGTGAGTGGGAGGAAAGTAGAACTTGATGAGATAACTGTATCTACTCCCTTATTGGAAAGTAGTTCATCACAGAAATCTGTTCCTGTGACTCCTACACCAATTAATGAGGAAGTTAATGATGATGATCATGAAACTTCAGATCAAGTAGCTACTGAACCTCGTAGATCAACCAGAGCAAGATCCGCACCAGAGTGGTACGGTTATCCTGTTCTGGAAGTTATGTTACTAGACCATGACGAACCTACAAACTATGAAGAAGCGATGGTGAGCCCAGATTCCACAAAATGGCTTCAGGCCATGAAATCTGAGATGTGATCCATGTATGAGAACAAAGTATGGACTTTGGTTGACTTGCCCGATGATCGGCAAGCAATTGAGAATAAATGGATCTTCAAGAGGAAGACGGACGCTGATAGTAGTGTGACTATCTACAAAGCTGGAATTGTCGCGAAAAGGTTTTTCGACAAGTTCAAGGTGTTGACTACGATGAGAGTTTCTCACTCGTATCTGTGCTTAAGTTTGTCAGAATCATGTTAGCAATTGCCGCATTTTATGAGATCTGGCAAATGGATAAACAAAACTGCATTCCTAAATGGATTTATTAAAGAAGAGTTGTATATGATGCAACCAGAAGGTTTTGTCAATCCTAAAGGTGCTAATGAAGTGTGCAAAGCTCCGGCGATCTATCTATGGAACTGGTGCAAGCATCTCGGAGTTGGAATATACGCTTTGATAAAGTTGATCAAAGCATATAGTTTTATACAGACTTGCGGTGGAGCCTGTATTTACAAGAAAGTGAGTGGGAGCACTACAACATTTCTGATAAGTATATGTGAATGACATATTGTTGATCGGAAATAATGTAGAATTATTCTGCAAAGCATAAAGGAGTGTTTGAAAGGAGTTTTTCAAAGAAAGACCTCGGTAAAGCTGCTTACGTATTGAGCATCAAAGATCTATAGAGATAGATCAAGACGCTTGATAAGTTTTTTTAATGAGTACATACCTTGACAAGATTTTGAAGAGGTTCAAAATGGAATAGTCAAAGAAAGAGTTCTTGCCTGTGTTACAAGGTGTGAAATTGAGTAAGACTCAAAGCCCGACCACGGCAGAAGATAGAAAGAGAATGAAAGTCATTCCCTATGCCTCAGCCATAAGTTCTATAAAGTATGCCATGCTGTGTATGATGGGGTTGTATACCTAGGGTAGGGTCATAGGCCTGTCCTATACGCCCTTCCTAAGGTCATCGCCCTAAAGCCAACGTCAGTAGAGGAACATCATCATTAACTCGACTCAAGGCATTCCACTCGACAGGATCGAAGCACTCGACCGCGCCAGAAAACACTCGACACGGTGAAGGTTAAAAGTCACTCTACAGCAACGGCCAGGCATTTACTCTATAGTTTTAAAGATCATTTATAGTCCTTTATATCTAGCGTTACCTGTAACGCCCTGTCTTAACTGACATTGAACCCTTGGCGTCGTGGGATGGCTGGGTCCTGGCGCACTCTATATAAGCCACCCCCCTCCTCTGGCACGAGGGTTCGCACCCCCTCTAACACACATACACATAATTCAATCGACCGCCTCCGGGCACCGAGACGTAGGGCTGTTACTTCCTCAGAGAATGTAGGAGATATGCCCTAGAGGCAATAATAAATGTTATTGATTATCTCCTTGTTCATAATTATGCTTATGTTCCATGCTATAACTGCTGTGGTTCCCGAGCCCGTATATCCATAAAGGCTCTGGGGAGAACCCATATGCACGTGTGGAATAATAAACGGTAAAATGTATTCCTAGTCGCGCCTCTAAGACTAGCTCAAGTGTTGCATGATGATTATGTTTTCCCAATCATGGGCATGTCTATGCCAAGCAACTTTGAGGGCACAATGTCAGGAAGGACATTTGTGTTGAATCGACCCGAATTGATGTTATGCTATGAGATACATTCGTCACAAGTTAATGGTTTATAACACAGAGATAGTTAATGTTTGCATAATTCCTTAGACCATGAGAGTATCGAGTTTCTTCATGCTTGCTTCATGAACTTTGGGGTTTGTTAAACGTCATCCGTAACTGGATGGCTATTACGGCGGCTTACGGGTTCATGGGAAAGTATGTTAAGTAACTTGATAGCTCGAGATTGGGATTTGCTCCTCCGACGATGGAGAGATATACTCGGGCCCACTCGGTGTTACGGTGTCCATCATCGTCTGGCCAGACACTTTGTGATTTGATCACGGGGATGCCGGAACACGAAACGAGAAAAGAGAACAAAACCGGTAACGAGGTAACTTGCATAGTGGACAAAGTGTTGGCCCACGGGGATGCAATAAATCTCACCTCAGGTGTTTGTGATATATCGTGAAGCAACAGGAATAGCTCACCTCAACTGGAGGTTCACTCGAATATTTATTCGTGTGGGTATAGGGGTCAATATGGGTGTCCACGGCTCCGATGTTGATCATTGATCGGAAGGGGTTCCGGGTCATGTCCATACTTCACCGAACCTATAGGGTCACACGCTTAAGGGTCATCTATCTGCTGAATACTAGACAGGGAGTCTGAGAGAAAATCACCGAAAAAGTTTCGGACACCGAAAAGTTTCGGACAGCGGAATCGTACCGCTGAGAGAGGTCATCGGATAAGTTTCGATGATACCGAAAAGTTGTTTCGGGATACACCATTAAGTCAAATTAGTTTCGGCACATGCCTGATAATTCTTGGAGGATGCCAGAATCATTCTGGAAGCTTTTTGGAATTTTCTGAGATAAAAACCGGAAATGTTCCGGAGCTGCCGGAGCCACTTCAGATGCGTTTCGCAGATGAAAATCACTAAAACCGGAATTGTTTCGGAACGCGTTGAAAATCATTTTAGTGGGTACTGGAAATGTTCTTAGCCCACATAAATATTTTCAGTTCGATCAGACGCTGAAAAATGTCGTCGTGAATAGTGAAAATCAGCTTTATGGTTACTTTATGGAAAGCCACCTTTTGGGGCTTTGCTCCAAAAGATCTTGGGGATGACATGGATGGATAGGAGCCATTTTTTGGGCCCCTCATGGGGGTGTGGCCGGCCACATGGGGTATCCCCCCTTGGGGACCCTCTTGTTCCTTGGTTTCACTCCTAGGTCCTTGTGGAAGGACTTCATTCATGTGCATTTTGGGTTTTTTGTGAAACTACCCTACCCCCTTGGGATTTCCTATAAATAGAGGTGGAGGGGCAGCCCTCCACACTCATCCCTTGCTCTCATACACATGCCATGCATTATCTGGCTTCTTCTCTCCCTCCCACGAAAAGAGTTTCGTAGAGCCGTAAGGCTGTCTGGGTTCCGGCAGGAACTAGTTCTGGACGGCGAAGCCCTGCCAGATAGATGACACCGTATGTGTGCAACTCTGTAGAGAGATCGTAGTTTCGGTCTTAGTTCGTGAGTGCCTCCCGAAGGGCTGTCCGTGTGACCGTCCGAGTTTCGAAGGTCCTCCCGAAGGGCTGTCCGAGTGACCGTTCGAGTTTCGAAGGTCCTCCCGAAGGGCTGTCCGCGACACCGTCCGGGGGACTGTTCGACCGCCTCCTGGAGGGCTGTCTGAGGAGCAGATGAGGGTATACATCCTCGCGGTTGGGAGGTTGTAAATCCTAGCTGCGGGGATCTGCACCGCCGATCATCATCGACTCTACTTCCCGCTGCGCTACGAGTCGGTAACGAAAAAGATCAAACCATGTATGCAGTCTCCATAGTGGTCCTGGGCTGGTGCGTAGGTCGGAAATTTTTTGTTTTCTGCTGCGTTCCCCTACAGTGGCATCAAGAGCCGTGCTATGCGTAGATGCAGGTTTCGATCTAGAATACATGGAGATGTATGGGTATTGCATAATATAATTAGGTAGTAGATGAGATCTATTGCTGAAAATTATTTATGCGGGTGACAGATGAAATCTGTTACCCGAGGTTCTTGTTGCTTCCCTAGAATTTGCGTTTGCTCAATCTCGAGACAGCATGGTGGAATTTGACAAAGTTCTGGCAATCCGTGATCCTGATTGATCATGGAAGTGCTATCAGTTCTTTGGGTTCTGCCGTAGTCAAAAGAAAGATGAAATTCGCAGATGAAAGGGCATTGCAGATATTATCTGCACGGGGGTCATGCGTATGACGAAGTTTAGTATGGGGCTCGAGATTTAATTATCTCGTGTTTCATACACCCCGAGATGTTAATGTAGCAACTTGAATAATCATACTTGATGATAAAACGTTGGTAGCTGCGGTTTAAGTCAAAACCTTAGAAGCCACGTAAAATAAAATTTTGCATAAACCTATTAGAGGCGTCTAACTTGGTTATGCAGGATGTGCATATGATGTGGTATAGCAGTGCTCATACTAATTCGATTATGTATGAGATGACTATATGATGTAATTTGATTAACATGACCTGCGTGTCATGATTCGGCATGATGGTTGGAGCCATATGATTGCACTTTAATGACCTACGTGTCAACCTTGTTGTAATGCATTATTTTGTTAGCTATAGAGATAGAAATATTATCTGGTGCATCGACAAGGTGGTGGCAATCTTCGCGAAGGTGAACACCGACGCGAATGCCGAAGACGAAGAAATGAAAGACTTCTCCGTCAGAAAGGGCTATACCATATCATGCTATTATGAATTGCCTGAGATGTTTATCCCTTATGATGCACCCTTCTTGATTGCGCGGTAGTCGCTTTTATTAGGGTGATCTCTCACTTAAAATACCAAGTAGTTAGTGTTCTCCCAAGTGTAGCACCGTCACGGCACCTATCTTTTCGGGGTGCGCCGTGTCACACGGGTACGAACGATTAGAGAAGTGTGAGGCGGGTGAGTTGAGACCTCGCAGCGAGATCACTTGGTTGTCTTGACGTTCAGGCATGACCGTCATGAGCTCGGAACACACGCATTGAAAGATGAACAAGAGTCACATAGAGATGTGATTGGCAAGTTGGCCTACCGGTTGAGATTTTTCGTCATCAGTGGTGTTACACCAATGGCGAACAATTGAAATGTGGGTCTTGTATCACTCACAATCAATTTTGAGAGATATTGATTTGAGTGGGAGCGCACTATTGAATTAACATGTTTAATTCTCAGTGCAATTAATTATGAACACTGTCTAAGTGTTTCTTGCAAAATAGTTGTAGAATAATGGCTCGCGTTTCCACCTTCCCTATTAAAATTGAATAGCTGTTAAATATCTGGTTAAAACTTTACGATTGGTAACGTAATATGAGGATTGTCCTCAAAAGTGCCGAGAAGGACTTTGTCCTATCGCATGCTTTCCGTATCCTCCCGCTAATGCTATGGATCATGTGACTCTCGTCCTTCGATCCAAAAGCTATAATTCCGTTTCAGTCAAGTGCAATATGTTTGCTTCCATGAAACCCAAACTTCGAAAGTTGGGATAGTTATATGATATTCATGGAACTGGAAATTATTTTCAGATACAAACAAAGCAATGTTTGTTTGCAAGTATTAGTAAAAGTGTTTACTATGCATTTGACTGTTGGGAAAGGGATCCAGAAGAACGCCTGTCATATAATGAAAGGTGAATAAAACAACAACTTAAGGAGAAAGGAAGTGTCCAAAGGGTGTTAGTATGACTTACACGCCTAGGAAGTCCGGGGCTAATTCCACTCTTAAGTTGGGTGCTTCTTCTGAGAGTAGGAGAAATACTAAAAGTTAAACTGCTAGAAGTATAAAGGCAAAAGGAAAGAAGACTGGAATATCCAGCTCATGTATGAATGTCATACAAGTTTTTGATGTATAGAAGGCTGGTCAAAGATATAGTTCTTGCGAATTATGGTTAAACATGTTAATCACTAATTCTTGGGTATTGTGAGTTCATCACAAAAATGCCCGCTCGATTGCATTCTGTTGCAACTCGATGTCAGAACTACTATGGCCTGAAAGACTAGCTAGAAATGAGGTTAAGGTATACACAGGGAACATAGTAAATGTTACTATACCTTCCATCGGTGTATTGCCGTCTGTATTTATTTTCATAATTCATTTAGAGTTTTACAAACTCTATCCCATTGCATAAGGCATCTTGCAAGAAGGTTGTTCATAAGAGAACTTTTTATGTTCGATGTTATGAATAACACAAGGGCCATACTTTCATTATGAATGAGATGTATGTTATGAATATTGATAATAATACAATACCTCTGGGTTTACTTTCATAATTCATTTTAGAGTTTCATACACTCTAGCCCATTGCACAATGTTTGTTGCAAAAGAGTTGTTCATAAAAACAACAATTGTTGTTAAGTATTATGAATAACATAAGGGCCATACTTCCATCATCGATGGGACATATGTTATGAATATTGAGGGTAATATGATACATCCATAACACTGACGCTAAATGTCGCAAGACTAAAAGAATACCACACAAGTGTGGCACTACATTTGGTCACATTGGAGAAACCCGCATGGAAAATTCCATTATGATGGATTTTGAAGTCTTTTTGATTTTGAATCATCTGACACTCGCAACTTTCCTCCAAAAAGTGAAGTGACTAAAATACCGTTCACAGGCCATAAGGAACGAACAACAAACTTATTAGTGATCACACATTTGATGTGTGTAGTCCGATAAGTGTTGTTAGTGGTGGATTTATTTATCTTCAGAAATGACTCAAGTAGATATATGGATATTTACTTGATGAGACGTAAGTCTGGATCTTTTGAAATCATTCGAAAGGTTTTGAAAAATGAAGTAGAAGTTATTGTAACAAGAAAATTATGTTTCTGCAATTTGATTGCACAAAGGAATATTTGAGTTACATGTTTAGCGAATGTCTGATGAGTTGTGAAAGGGGTTTCATAACTTGCACCTCCCGGAACACCACTGCAAGTGAAAAGTCCGTGGAGATGTAATCTAACCATTTATGACATGGTAAGGTCAAAGATGACATAAATAAATTTTCCATTATCCTTTTTAAAGTGATGCTTTAGAGACTGCGGCTTTTACACTGAAAAGAGCTACATCGAGTCTGTTGAAATGAAGCCATGGTATGGTACGCCCAACTATGTTGTATCTTTTCTTAACATTTGGAATATGGGGCTTGTGTAAAAGGTTACAAACCTATTCCAAATCAGACAAGTGCTACTTTGTAGGTTATCCCAAGTCATTGGGTATTCCTCCCTCAGTATACCGAGGCAAATAGGTTTGCCACAAAGAACGGTATGCTTTTAAAGAGAATGGTTCTTTCTAAAAGGTGAGTGGGAGAATAGTGCAACTCGACGAGATAAACAGTATCTTCATCAGATCAAAGGAAAGAGACCTTGGAAGTAATTCCAGAGTTTCCTACTGCGACTGATACGGAAGTCTCTACAATAAAATGTATGAACTTCGGTCGAACTTGCAGCTGAACCACGTAGGCAAGGCTCGTGCAAACCTCTCAGGTGTGCAAACGAGATATTGTTGTTAGACAACATTATACCTATGATACACAAGGAAGTGTTGATGGGCCCTGACTCCAGAATTGGCTAAATGCCAATACAACCCGAGTTAGTTTCCATGTAAGTGATTCAAGATTAAAACCTTGATACACCTTTCGGAAGACTTAGAGTCTAACGAATATTTATGGAACTTAAAACTGATACGGATAAAAATGTTTTATCCATAAAGCTCGACTTGTTGAAATAACAAGTTCAAGAGTTGACTACGATGAGGTTGTTTTCATCGTAGCGATGCTTAAAGTCGGTTCGGGTTGAACTAGCAATTAATACATATTTGAATCATGAGATATGAAACATGGATGATAAAAGGATTTCCATCTGATGGAAATGAAAGCTAGGACTTGTATATGATACAGTCCAAAGTAATTTGTCGATCCAGAGGATGCTAGTAGGTATGCAAACTTCAGAGTTCCAGCAATGGACAGAAGAGAGCAAAATGGAGTTGGAATCTTCGTGTTTTGATGAAATGGTCAAAGGGGTTTTGACTTCATCAATGGGTAACGAAGATGCTTGAAATTCAAGAAAGTAAGTGGGAGCGTAATAATATTTCTAAAAACCTTATGTGCTTGGCACATTGGTAATTGGAAATAAATTTCTTGACACAAATTAGGACTTCATTTGAAAATAGTTTTTCGACGAAGTGCTTAGGCTAAATAGCCTCAATATTAGGCATGATGATCTATGGAGATAGATTTACCTAATGGGGCTAAGCAATGAATACATATTGACAAGATGCTAAAACCTTTTAGCATTTAAAACGCCAAGGAGTGATTCTTGCCAAAGTCACATGGAAAGAGTTTTTACAAGACTCGGTGTCCCAAAACACTGATGAGTAAAATACATGATGCAGATTCCACACACTTTTGTGTTTGGATTAATCATGTAGTCCATGGTATGTAAAATAACCAGATATGTCCGGTACTCCCAAGGTGTTGCGAGTATGGATACCAAAGTGATCAAATTACTGATCATGGGACAACAGTGAAAGATGTCACAGAGTACTAGAGTAAGTACTGATGACATGGTTTTCTCGCAAGCAGGGATCATGAAGAGTTCGTTGTAAAATGTTACATCGATACAGTCTTCATCTTTTCTCCATGCGATTTTCGATTTAAATTAAGGGTTTTGTGTAACACACAATGTGGTGGCACAGTTAGTTGGAATTTGTTCAAACTAGTTACTGTCGCGAATTCTATAACAAGGGCTATGTATGTTGACGCTTTAGAAGCGACAAAGAAGATGTTGAATCATATAGTTCATTCATGAACTTAGTATAGTTCCAAGATGGCTTTTGACAATGGGACACTACTGCAGGTAGTTGCTCCATAACTCAGTCTGAGGAATCCAGGTTCGACCTGTGATTCACATACATACAAAGCCAAGTCCACACAAAATATGAATTTTGTGAAAACGCGAGGACATGCAAAGATACACACGGAACTGAAGTCGTCAGATCCGTTGAACATCAGGCTATACCCCAAGCGAAGCATATTTACACCGGTGTGCCACAGGTGTGAAGTGCATTAGCATAAGCTAGATTATTGTCTCTAGTGCAAGTGGGAGTCTGTAGGAGATATGCCCTAGAGGCAATAATAAATGTTATTGATTATCTCCTTGTTCATAATTATGCTTATGTTCCATGCTATAACTGCTGTGGTTCCCGAGCCCGTATATCCATAAAGGCTCTGGGGAGAACCCATATGCACGTGTGGAATAATAAACGGTAAAATGTATTCCTAGTCGCGCCTCTAAGACTAGCTCAAGTGTTGCATGATGATTATGTTTTCCCAATCATGGGCATGTCTATGCCAAGCAACTTTGAGGGCACAATGTCAGGAAGGACATTTGTGTTGAATCGACCCGAATTGATGTTATGCTATGAGATACATTCGTCACAAGTTAATGGTTTATAACACAGAGATAGTTAATGTTTGCATAATTCCTTAGACCATGAGAGTATCGAGTTTCTTCATGCTTGCTTCATGAACTTTGGGGTTTGTTAAACGTCATCCGTAACTGGATGGCTATTACGGCGGCTTACGGGTTCATGGGAAAGTATGTTAAGTAACTTGATAGCTCGAGATTGGGATTTGCTCCTCCGACGATGGAGAGATATACTCGGGCCCACTCGGTGTTACGGTGTCCATCATCGTCTGGCCAGACACTTTGTGATTTGATCACGGGGATGCCGGAACACGAAACGAGAAAAGAGAACAAAACCGGTAACGAGGTAACTTGCATAGTGGACAAAGTGTTGGCCCACGGGGATGCAATAAATCTCACCTCAGGTGTTTGTGATATATCGTGAAGCAACAGGAATAGCTCACCTCAACTGGAGGTTCACTCGAATATTTATTCGTGTGGGTATAGGGGTCAATATGGGTGTCCACGGCTCCGATGTTGATCATTGATCGGAAGGGGTTCCGGGTCATGTCCATACTTCACCGAACCTATAGGGTCACACGCTTAAGGGTCATCTATCTGCTGAATACTAGACAGGGAGTCTGAGAGAAAATCACCGAAAAAGTTTCGGACACCGAAAAGTTTCGGACAGCGGAATCGTACCGCTGAGAGAGGTCATCGGATAAGTTTCGATGATACCGAAAAGTTGTTTCGGGATACACCATTAAGTCAAATTAGTTTCGGCACATGCCTGATAATTCTTGGAGGATGCCAGAATCATTCTGGAAGCTTTTTGGAATTTTCTGAGATAAAAACCGGAAATGTTCCGGAGCTGCCGGAGCCACTTCAGATGCGTTTCGCAGATGAAAATCACTAAAACCGGAATTGTTTCGGAACGCGTTGAAAATCATTTTAGTGGGTACTGGAAATGTTCTTAGCCCACATAAATATTTTCAGTTCGATCAGACGCTGAAAAATGTCGTCGTGAATAGTGAAAATCAGCTTTATGGTTACTTTATGGAAAGCCACCTTTTGGGGCTTTGCTCCAAAAGATCTTGGGGATGACATGGATGGATAGGAGCCATTTTTTGGGCCCCTCATGGGGGTGTGGCCGGCCACATGGGGTATCCCCCCTTGGGGACCCTCTTGTTCCTTGGTTTCACTCCTAGGTCCTTGTGGAAGGACTTCATTCATGTGCATTTTGGGTTTTTTGTGAAACTACCCTACCCCCTTGGGATTTCCTATAAATAGAGGTGGAGGGGCAGCCCTCCACACTCATCCCTTGCTCTCATACACATGCCATGCATTATCTGGCTTCTTCTCTCCCTCCCACGAAAAGAGTTTCGTAGAGCCGTAAGGCTGTCTGGGTTCCGGCAGGAACTAGTTCTGGACGGCGAAGCCCTGCCAGATAGATGACACCGTATGTGTGCAACTCTGTAGAGAGATCATAGTTTCGGTCTTAGTTCGTGAGTGCCTCCCGAAGGGCTGTCCGTGTGACCGTCCGAGTTTCGAAGGTCCTCCCGAAGGGCTGTCCGAGTGACCGTTCGAGTTTCGAAGGTCCTCCCGAAGGGCTGTCCGCGACACCGTCCGGGGGACTGTTCGACCGCCTCCCGGAGGGCTGTCTGAGGAGCAGATGAGGGTATACATCCTCGCGGTTGGGAGGTTGTAAATCCTAGCTGCGGGGATCTGCACCGCCGATCATCATCGACTCTACTTCCCGCTGCGCTACGAGTCGGTAACGAAAAAGATCAAACCATGTATGCAGTCTCCATAGTGGTCCTGGGCTGGTGCGTAGGTCGGAAATTTTTTGTTTTCTGCTGCGTTCCCCTACAGAGAAGGGCCTAAACTCGTAAAACACTTGTCAACAACTTCACCGTAGCTAGAACCTGCCTCTCCATTACCTACCCCCCTTTGTACTGTCAGTCTTAGCACCACGACAGTTGGCGCCCACCGTGGGGCTGGTGTTTTAGCGTTTTTCTAGTGAAAGTTGCGTTTTCTTCGACTCTCATCATCATGGTTTCAGGTGGAGGATTGGTCGAGGGGCGCGAGATCCGTCTCGGAGCGCTCACCTTCGTTGCCGATGACTCCGCTTGGCTCCAGGAGGCACCACTCGACGTCGATGCGCTCCCCGTCCGCGGGGCCACGCACTTTCGTGCATGCGTCCGTGGCGTCCTTCTCCGCCAGCCGTCGACCCAGTATTGGTCGGCACCTATGGCTTCCTCGCTCCCCGCTACCCGCCGGCGCAAGCGTTCCGGTCGGTCGCGGCTCCAGCGGTGGGCGAGACATGCAGCGGCTCGTCAATCGGCCGCCCCACAGGTCGCGGCAATTAAGCCTGATGAAAATCTTTACGGCCTGTTCGATCTGTCGACTGGCTCCGTTGAGACCGCATCCGAGTGCGGTAGCAGCAATCCTGCGGCAGAAGTCCTGATGGTCAACGGTCCACGCAGTCCTCCAGGCTTCGACCGCAACGGTGGCAGAAACGGTGGCGGCGATCCGCCGCGCGTTCATGAAGAGTACCGCCCGGAATCTCTTTCCTCTCGATGGAGGGAAGATCTCCGTCGCCGCAACATGGATGCACTTCACACTCCAATCGTTGGAGATACCCCCGAGGCCCTGGCCTTGGAAGAAGCGTGCCTGGCCAATCTGGCCGAGCGCACTCGACCGGAGAACCTTCAACACGTCCTAGACGAGCGTGCTCGGGAGCGACGCCCGGAATCCAGTCGACGTCAACTTTTTCCACCGCCGACTCAGGTATACCGAACTCCAATCCAGAATCTAGTAGCAGCAACCCGAATAGCAAAGTCGATTCAACCCTCTCAATCAGAGGCTGGCAGAGGCTTAGCTCAGATCAGGGACTTAATTCGGGCTGCTGGGGAGTTGAACACAGTGGTGTCCCAGTCGCGCAATAGGATCCACAGTGAGTCTGTAAGAGCGGACACGGTTCCGTCGGCCCATAGCCCAAAATCGCCCCTGTGGCGTGAGGGACGTGGGGATCGACGAGATCGGTACAGGTACAACGAGCAGCCAGATTATTGTGTTCAAGATGATAGACGTCGAGTGCTAACCCCTCCTCCGCGGAGCGGGTCTTACGCGCCTCGACAGCATGATGACAGACGTCCCCCCAGTGGTGGACGGGGTGTCCCAGCCGATCCCAGAGGGCCAGGGTTTGATGCGAGATCTATTCTCGTTCAAAGTCTGGTCGACAGGAACAGGGCATACAGGGAAGGCCCTTTTAGAGATCAACCGACTGGAAGCAGAGTGCATGTTTCGGTCCCGAGTGTTTCAGTCGAGCCATCAGAACAGCTGTGATACCTCCCAACTTCAGGTTGGCAACTGGAGTCAGCAAATTTACTGGGTCATCCAAGCCTGACACTTGGCTTGAAGATTACCGAGTGGCTGTACAGATTGGTGGAGGAAATGATGATGTAGCTATGAAACATCTCCCTTTGATGCTGGAAGGGTCGGCCAGAGCATGGTTGAACCAACTGGCACTAGGCAGCATTGACAATTGGGATGAGTTGGCCCGAGTGTTTGTTAGGATCTTCGAAGGCACTTGCAAGTGACCGGCAGGGTTGACGGAATTGCAGTCCTGTGTTCAAAAGCCAGGCGAGACTTTGAGAGACTATATTCAGAGGTGGATCACTTTGAACCATACGGTGGAAGGAGTGACAGATCACCAGGCAGTCTGCGCCTTCAAAGAAGGCGTCAAGTACAGAGAGCTAAATCTGAAGTTTGGTCGGACTGGGGATATGACCCTCGGTCGAATGATGGAAATTGCCACCAAATATGCCGATGGCGAAGAAGAAGACCGACTCCGGAGTGGCAAGCACAAAACAGTCGCCCAAGATACTGGGGGAGGGAATTCTAGTCGGAAGCAGAAACGGAAAGCTGAACCAGCGTCTCCCGGTGAGGCATTGACAGTGACCCAAGGAAAATTCAAGGGAAAGCCCAAAGGGCCATGGAATCCCAAGAAAGTGAAGGATCAAGATGGCAACGATGTGTTGGACTTACCCTGCCATATTCATACCAAGAAAGATGAAGAGGGTAATTTCATTTACCCAAAGCATACCACTCGACAGTGTCGGCTCCTGATCCAGCAGTTTCGCGATAAACAGCCCAAAGAGAAGGAGAAAGAGTCGGATAAGAGTGATGACAAGGATGATGATGATGATGGTTTTCCCAACATCAATTCCACTCTGATGATTTTTGCTGATGTCGAAACCAAAAGTCGACTGAAAGTAATTAACAGAGAAGTGAACATGGTTGCCCCGGCAACACCGAGCTATCTGAAGTGGTCGCAGACCGCCATTACATTCGACCAGTCTGATCACCCAGCGCACATTGCCACCGCAGGGAGGCAAGCATTGGTGGTCGACCCAGTGGTTGAAGGCACCCGACTGACTAAGGTGCTGATGGATGGTGGCAGCGGCCTGAATATCCTGTACGCGGAGACCTTGAAGGGGATGGGCATTCCGATGTCCAAACTCAGCGCAAGCAGCATGAGTTTTCATGGAGTTATCCCTGGCAAGAAGGCCCATTCACTCGGCCAAATTGCGCTAGATGTGGTTTTCGGTGATTCCAAGAATTACCGGAAAGAGAAGTTGACTTTTGAGGTCGTGGATTTCCAGAGTGCCTATCACGCTATCTTGGGCAGGCCTGCATACGCTCGTTTCATGGCTCGACCATGTTACGTCTACCTCAAGATGAAAATGCCTGGTCCTAAGGGAGTGATCACTGTGACTGGCAATCGGCAAAAGGCAGAGGAGTGCTTTCAGAAGGGCTCCAGGATCGCTGATGCACAAATGGCAGTAGTCGAGTTACAAGAGTATCAGAAGAATGCAGATCCGAGTGACTTGCTACGATCAAAGAAGCCGGCAACCGACTCTGCCTTTCAGTCGTCTGGTGAAACCAAGCCGGTTCACATCCATCCGACTGACCCAGAGGCTGCCCCGACTCACATTTCCACCACCCTTGACAGCAAATAGGAAGAAGCGCTCATCCAGTTCCTCCGTGAGAACTGGGACATCTTTGCATGGAAGCCTGCTGACATGTCGGGTGTACCCAGGGAACTGGCTGAGCATCGTTTATGAGTCGACCCAAGGGTGAAGCCAGTAAAAGAACATCTTTGTCGGTCCGCCATACAGAAGAGGAAAGCTATTGGTGAAGAGGTGGCTCGACTCCTGGTGGCTGAGTTCATTAGAGAGATTTACCACTCCGAGTGGCTTGCCAATGTGGTCATGGTCCCCAAGAAGGACGACTCACTCCGCATGTGTATTGACTTCAAGCATATCAATCGGGCATGCCCGAAAGATCATTTTCCTCTCCCCCGAATCGACCAAATAGTCGACTCGACTGCGGGATGCGAGAGGTTGTCCTTTCTGGACGCTTATTCCGGGTACCATCAGATCCGTCTGTATGGGCCCGATGAAATAAAAACGGCGTTCATTACGCCATTCGGATGCTTCTGTTACGTCACTATGCCGTTCGGATTGAAGAACGCAGGGGCCACATTCATGAGGATGATTCAAAAGTGCCTGCTCACTCAAATCAGTCGGAATGTGGAGGCGTACATGGATGAGATCGTGGTCAAGTCACGAAAGGGTTCCGACCTGTTGGCTGACCTCGCTGAAACCTTTGCAAATCTCAGAAAGTATGATATCAAGCTCAATCCAGCAAAGTGCACATTTGGAGTCCCTGGTGGAAAGTTACTCGGGTTTCTCGTTTCCGAACGAGGGATCGATGCTAACCCAGAAAAGATTGGTACTATACTCCAAATGAAATGCCCCGTGCGTGTGCATGATGTCCAAAAATTGACTGGATGTTTGGCCGCTCTAAGTCGATTCATTTCTCGCCTTGGTGAGAAGGCGCTTCCTCTTTACCGACTGATGAAGAAGGCTGACAAGTTCGAGTGGACTGATGAAGCTGAAGCAGCGTTTGCAGAGCTCAAAGCCCTGCTTTCCACCCAGACGGTGTTAGCTGCCCCAATCAGCAAAGAACCTTTACTGCTTTACATTGCAGCCACTGGACAAGTTGTTAGTACTGTGCTCACGATCGAGCGAGATGAAGAAGAGAAGGCATACAAAGTTCAGCGCCTAGTGTACTACCTTTCTGAAGTTTTGACCCCTTCGAAACAAAGATATCCACACTATCAAAAGCTTGTGTATGGGATATACATGACTGCGAAGAAGGTTGCTCACTATTTTTCTGATCACTCCATTACAGTCATCAGCAACGCACCACTATCAGAGATTCTGAACAATAGAGATGCAACTGGTCGAGTGGCCAAATGGGCGATTGAACTCCTTCCCTTAGGCATTGAGTTTGAAACAAAGAAAGCAATCAAACCCCAGGCAATAGCTGATTTCTTGGCCGAGTGGATCGAACAGCAACTGCCGACTCAAGTTCACTCGGAACACTGGACCATGTTTTTTGGTGGCTCTAAGATGTTGAATGGTTCCGGTGCTGGGGTAGTATTGGTATCCCCCCGAGGAGACAAACTCAGCTATGTCCTTCAGATTCACTTTGATTCTTCTAACAATGAAGCCGAATATGAAGCACTTCTGTATGGGTTACGTATGGCCATTTCACTCGGCGTCCGCCGCCTCATGGTCTACGGCGACTCAGATTTGGTAGTTAATCAGGTGATGAAGGAATGGGACGTCAGAAGTCCAGCCATGACAGGTTATTGCAACGCAGTAAGAAAGCTGGAGAAGAAGTTTGAGGGGTTGGAGCTTCATCACGTACCCCGATTGAAAAACCAAGCAGCCAACGATCTGGCCAAGATAGGTTCCAAGAGGGGAGTTGTTCCCAGTAATGTGTTCTTGGAGCATTTACATACACCTTCAGTACAGGAAGATCCTTTCACTGAAGAACCCCCGCAACCGAAGAGTGCCACAGAACCGACTGAAGTGGAAGTCCCTGCCGTGGTCGACTTGATCATTGAAGTTTTGGTTATCACCCCCGACTGGACAGTACCATATATTGCATATATTCTCAGGAAGGAACTCCCAGAAGGCGAAGAAGAGGCTAGGCAGATCGTCCATCGATCCAAAGCCTTCATAGTAATCAGAGGACAATTGTTCAGAGAGAGCACGACTGGAGTCTGTCAGAAATGTATAACACCGGAAGAAGGTCGAGTGATCCTCAATGATATCCACTCGGGGACCTGTGGTCATCATGCGTCCTCTCGGACCATCGTGGCCAAAGCATACCGAGCAGGTTTTTTCTGGCCACGAGCTAATGAGATGGCAAAGGAGATAGTGGACAAGTGTGAAGGATGCCAGTTTTACTCCAACATGTCTCGCAAGCCTGCGTCAGCCCTAAAGACCATTCCACTTGTCTGGCCTTTCGCAGTCTGGGGCTTGGACATGGTCGGCCCACTCAGAACTGGAAGAAGCGGATTCACCCATGTGCTGGTGGCAGTCGACAAATTCACTAAATGGATTGAGGCTAAGCCAATCAAGAACCTTGAAGCCAGTACTGCTGTTACCTTCATCAGAGAGTTAACCTTGAAATATGGTGTTCCTCACAGCATCATCACTGACAATGGATCGAACTTCGATTCTGATGAGTTCAGAGCTTTCTGTGCTTCTCAAGGAACACGAGTCGACTATGCCTTAGTCGCTCACCCTCAGTCGAATGGACAAGCAGAGAGAGCAAACGGATTGATTCTTAAAGGCTTGAAACCCCGACTGATGCGTGACCTCAAGCACGTGGCAGGAGCATGGGTTGATGAACTTCCGTCAGTCTTATGGGGTCTGAGAACAACTCCAAACCGGTCGACTGGTCGAACTCCGTTCTTCCTAGTCTATGGAGCTGAAGCGGTACTCCCGAGTGATTTGCTTCACAATGCCCCCCGAGTTGAGCTTTTCTCAGAAAACGAAGCAGAGCAAGCACGGCAAGATGCAGTTGACCTCTTGGAAGAGGAAAGAGAGATGGCCCTGATCCGGTCGACCATCTATCAGCAAGACCTGCGACGATTCCACGCCAAGAATGTGAGAGGTCGAGCATTTCAAGTGGGAGACTTGGTTCTCCGAGTAGATCAACAGAAGGCACACAAGCTTGCTCCTGCCTGGGAAGGTCCCTTCATCGTCACCAAGGTACTCCACAATGGAGCATATCATCTGTACAATGTTGAGCACAAGAGAGACGAGCCCCGAGCTTGGAATGCGGAGCTGCTCCGTCCCTTTTACACTTGAGCGTTCAGTCGGTCTGGATGTAATAAAAGATGCATTTTGTAGTATTGATTATCAAAGACAAGAGTTTTTTGATTTATCAAGATGTGTTTTGTTGATATTTGTATCTAAAATCCCCCAGTGGGTGACTTAGCTGCGAATCTGCTTCGCCTAAGTTTTTCAAATCTTACTGAGTGGAAGGTCAGCCTCCACTCGGAAGCTTAGTCGCGAATCCGATTCGCCTAAGTAATTAAAATCCTACCGAGTGGTGAGCAACCCTCTCACTCGGGGGCTTAGCTGCAGTCCAGTACTCGCCTAAGTAACTAAAATCCTACCGAGTGGTGAGCAACCCTCTCACTCGGGGGCTTAGCTACAGTCCAGTACTCGCCTAAGTAATTAAAATCCTACCGAGTGGTGAGAAACCCTCTCACTCGGGGGCTTAGCTGCAGTCCAATACTCGCCTAAGTAACTAAAATCCTACCGAGTGGTGAGCAACCCTCTCACTCGGGGGCTTAGCTGCAGTCCAGTACTCGCCTAAGTAATTAAAATCCTACCGAGTGGTGAGCAACCTTCTCACTCGGGGGCTTAGCTGCAGTCCAGTACTCGCCTAAGTAATTGAAATCCTACCGAGTGGTGAGCAACCCTCTCACTCGGGGGCTTAGCTGCAGTCCAGTACTCGCCTAAGTAATTGAAATCCTACCGAGTGGTGAGCAACCCTCTCAGTCGGGGGCTTAGCTGCAGTCCAGTACTCGCCTAAGTAACTAAAATCCTACCGAGTGGTGAGCAACCCTCTCACTCGGGGGCTTAGCTGCAGTCCAGTACTCGCCTAAGTAATTGAAATCCTACCGAGTGGTGAGCAACCCTCTCACTCGGGGGCTTAGCTGCAGTCCAGTACTCGCCTAAGTAATTGAAATCCTACCGAGTGGTGAGCAACCCTCTCACTCGGGGGCTTAGCTGCAGTCTAGTACTCGCCTAAGTAATTGAAATCCTACCGAGTGGTGAGCAACCCTCTCACTCGGGGGCTTAGCTGCAGTCCAGTACTCGCCTAAGTAATTAAAACCATACCGAGTGGTGAGCAACCTTCTCACTCAGGGGCTTAGCTGCAGTCCCGTACTCGCCTAAGGATGATATATGCTCCATCCTTATCCATAAGGACGACAAAGTACAAGTCGACTGAGGACTTCTGACTCAGAACTGCGTCTCAGGATTTGTAAGAGACCGGGAGAAAAACAAGTTCCACTCGGAGATCAAAACACGAGCAAATGAGGAAATAAACCAAGTTTGGATACGTCTTAAAAGTGTTCCCAACCATGGGCAAAAGAGCTCAGGCTTCAGGCCCGAAGGAGTTTATGGTTACAGGATCACTCGGCATCCCGAGGCGAATTTAAAGGATAGTACTCAGGCCCAAGCCCGAAAGAAGTTTCACGATTACAAAATCATTCGGCATCCCGAGGCAAATTTAAAGCAAGGCATAAAAAATTTCACTCCGCAGCGGGAGGACTGGCAGGTTCCACAAACTCATCCAGGTCGATTACGTCCGCGATCCGAGTGGCTGCGTCTATGAAAGTCTCCAGGAAGGACTGGAAGTTGAGTTTCTTGGTGTTTGCGACCTGGAGCGCAGCGAGCTTATCTTCCTTCACGTCCTTACAGTGGACCCGGACTAGAGACAAAGCCACATCAGCCCCGCAGCGAGCAGAAGATTTTTTCCACTCCAGCACTCGGTCAGGGATCTGGTTGAGTTGGATCATCAAAGACTCCAGGTCGTTCTGAAGGGTAGTGTTGGGCCAGAGAGTTGAGTCGGCTCGGGAAACTGCCACTTTCAGTCGGGCGATGTAGTCAGCCACGCTCGACAGACGAGACTCCAGTCGGAGCACATGCATGGCAGCTTCGTCTTTGATGGGGGAGTTGATGGGGTCCAAGCTTGTCTCCACTCGCCCAGTCTCTTCTTCAAAGTTTGGACAAAATTCTGCGTGCAGGAATGGAATGTGAGGCGACAGAAGTTTGATGAATCGACAATGAAAGAACAATCGGAAAAAAGATACCTTCAAGCATGAGAGACAGTTTTTGAGCATGCCCACTCAGATAAACCTCCAGCTCCTGCCTTTTCTGCGACAGTTCACTGGCTTTGTCTGGCAGGGCGTCCTTGTCCTTCTTCAGTCGAGTCCATTCTTTGTTGGCCTCCTCAAGTGCAGTTTTCAGTTTGGCATTTTCCTCTTCAAGCTTCCCGACTGAGGCGAGCTTCTCTTCGGCAAGCTTCGTCTTTTCAAGTGCCGCCTTCTGCGCCTCAGCCAGGTCACGGTCCTTCTTTTCCAGAGCTTCCTTCATTTTCTCTGCAAGAGATGGCAGTCGAGTCAGAGCAGAAGATGGAAAAGCAGGACGAAGACAGTAAACTAAATCCTCACCCAACATACCAACCGCTCCGTCTTGGGCTTTCTTCAGATTCTCCTGGTCAAGTTTCAGGTCCAGGTTGAGCTCGATCTGCTTCTTCTCCAGCTCAGCATAACGAGCCCCGAGCTCACAAGATTTCTGCAAAAACAAGCAATCAGTCGACGAGCTCACAGTTCGATTGTTTCCGAGCAACAAAAGGCAATTCCAACAGTTCTAAGACTACTGTCGAATCAAACATCCAACAGTAGTCTCGGGGACTACACCCAGTGGGTGCACTTAGCGTGCCACCACTGGTTCAGATACCATTCGGCAAGGTCCGCCTTGGCCGAGTAAAAAAAGACAAAAGAGTCGAACAGTTTTCAGACCGTCGCCGACTGCCCGCAGTCGACCACAGTCTCGGGGACTACACCCAGTGGGTGCACTTAGCGTGCCCCCACTGGTTCAGATACTACTCGGCAAGGTCCGCCTTGGCCGAGTGAAGAATTTTTAACTACTCACACCATGGCCGACTGCCCGCAGTCGACCATGGTCTCGGGGACTACACCCAGTGGGTGCACTCAGCGTGCCCCCACTGGAAAGTCAGTCGATTCAACTAAGTCGACCAAAGAAAAAAGGGATTACTCCAAAAGCAAATCAGAAACACCCAGTGGGTGTACAGACCCAAAGCGTAGACAGATGAAAAAGCCTGAGAAAGAATTTTCAAATACCTGGACGTTGCTTTGAAAGGCTGAACTGGCGTCGTAGGCCGCTTGGCTAGCCTCTCGAACCACCTTCATCTGCTCCATCATCAGACCTGCTTGGCGTATGGCTTCCTTGGCAGCCTCCACTTGGTCCTCAGGGACATGGTGTGCAGCGAAGAGTGAAGGAGTTTCGGTCGGAGGCGGCACAATCGACGGCGCAGTCGATGACGAAGGCTGGATACTCGTCAAAGGTTCAACAATGGCGACCGCGGGTCGACTGACGTCGCCTCCCTCCTGAGGCGCCGACTCCACAACAGGCGTCGACTGAATCGCCTTCCCCGCTGCTGCTCTCCTGTCCTTCCGAGTGACCAGGGGCGCTTCATCATCGTCGTCGGGGAGGTTGATAATTTGACGCGGAGCTGCAGAAAGAAGAATTTAACATGAGGAAAAACAATCGACCAGCAGCAGGTTCGAACAACCCTGATAAGGCTGCGAAGGACTGTACCTAGGTTGGAGGTGGCGGCGTCCTCCGTTTCTTCACCCTTGTTCTTCGGGCCAGAGATATCCGAGGTTGCAGGACTGCGGTCGCAAAAATTTCAGTCGGCCATATCGGCGAATCGACCAAGACTCAGTTCACAATAATTGAGGAAGTTCGAGTTCAAGATCTTACGTAGAGACAGTGGGGACGATCACTTTGATCCTTGGTAAAGCTTCGGCAGGCTTGGACGATGAAACTTTCTGGCGCTTTAGCACCTTTTCAGTCGGCGTCGGGGAGACTGGTCGAGGGCGTTTGGGCAACCGGCTAGTCGACGGAGCAACCTTGCTACGTTCGTTTAGCGGGTCATGGGCGAATTTGGTCCGAACGGCCTTACGAGGTGGGGAGTCGGCGTCGTCTTCCTCACTCTGGTCGTCGCTGCTCCCTTCCTCCTCGCCGCCGCTTTCGCCGCTCTCCTCCGTGCTCCCTCCTTCTCCGTCCTCGCTCGGCTGCTGTGCGCCGTTCGGCATCGAGTACCACTCGACTATCTCTTGAAGAACAACAAGCAAGATAATCGTCAGTCGACTGATAATCAGCAGTGGCACGATGATTGAACAAAGTACTCGACGGCATTTGGATCATACCTTGTCGACCTCATACTGGTCGCTGAGAGGAACGATCCTCCGGGACCCTCTGGGGTTGTCCTTGCTGCCAGTGATGCACCTCAGCTGCGTTTCCAACATCTCCTCCGAGATATCCTCCGGGTGAACCCGAGTGGTGTCGTTGGGATCTGTGTACAACCACATAGAGTGGTCTCGATATTGAAGTGGCTGGATACGCCGCCTGAGGAAGGTCTCCAGCAGATCCATGCCAGTTACTCCCTCTCGGACAAGCTCCACGACCATGTCGACTAACACTTTCACCTGCGCCTTCTCCTCCGGAACCACTTTCAGAGCAGCAGGCTTGTTCACTCAGGCCAAGGAAAAAGGGGGAAGGCTGGTCGAGTGTCCTGGGGTCGCTTTGTGCCGGCAATAGAACCAGGTCGATTGCCATCCTCTAACCGATTCCGGAAGCACCATGGGCGGAAAACAACTCTTCCCTCTCATTTGGATCGCCAGACCCCCGCACATCTGGACGACCTTGGTCTTATCGTCACTCGACGAGACTTTCTTGACCATTTGAGAGCGGCAGGTGAAAATGTGCTTGAACAGCCCCCAATGTGGTCGGCAGCCCAAGAAACACTCGCACAAAGAAACAAAGGCGGAAAGATAGACTATGGAATTGGGGGTGAAATGGTGGAGTTGCGCCCCGAAGAAATTCAAGAACGCTCGGAAGAACGGGTGCGGCGGCAAAGAAAATCCCCGATCCACATGGGTGGCAAGGAGGACGCACTCACCAGGCTGCGGTTGCGGTTCAGACTCAACCCCTGGAAGCCGTGCATCTCCCGGTATCAACAATCCCTCTTGCGCCATGTCCTGGAGATCCTCTTGTGTGATGGTCGACCGGATCCAGTCCCCCTGGATCCATCCGCGCGACAGACCAACCCGCGACGAAGAACCGCCCCGGCTTGACGCTCTGCCCTTCCCCTTCACAGATGATTTCTTCGCGCTCCATGGCCAGCGTCTTATCCTTCACCATTGCTAAGGTTGAGGCTCGGGTGGCGCGGCGGAGCTAGGGCTACAGAGTGCGCGGCGGAGAAAGCAGGAGAAACAGAGGAAGGAGAAGAGGATTGACGAAGAAGCACTGTATCAAAAACCCCGGTCCAGAACCTTATATGAAGCAGGCGCCGAGTGTCTGACCAGTGGCCCCAGGCGATTTCACCAGATCCCGCAACTGGCGCCAGCTCGGTACGTGGCGAAAAAGGCGGCGCGGAGATCGAGGCGCCCTTACCTAATCCAGTCCGGACGTTACGGACACCTCCGCCCGGCGCGCTTCCCAATTTTTGAATCCCACTAAATCCGCGAACGTCAGAGCAACTTATCGGATGAAAGATTTTTTTCCTTATCTGCACTCGGAACCCAACAGCCAAAGTCCACTCGACGCAAGTCAAGAATGGATCAAGGAGACTGGAAAAGCAGTCGACAGTTTCACCCTGAATCAGTCAGTCTCAACAATACTCTCACAAGACATCAAAGTTCAATCGGGAGCACTACCAACTCCTTCTCCACTCAAACCCTGAATCATTCGGGGACTAATGATGGGGTTGTATACCTAGGGTAGGGTCATAGGCCTGTCCTATACGCTCTTCCTAAGGTCATCGCCCTAAAGCCAACGGCAGTAGAGGAACATCATCATTAACTCGACTCAAGGCATTCCACTCGACAGGATCGAAGCACTCGACCGCGCCACAAAACACTCGACGCGGTGAAGGTTAAAAGTCACTCTACAGCAATGGCCAGGCATTTACGCTGTAGTTTTAAAGATCATTTATAGTCCTTTATATCTAGCGTTACCTGTAACGCCCTGTCTTAACTGACATTGAACCCTTGGCGTCGTGGGATGGCTGGGTCCTGGCGCACTCTATATAAGCCACCCCCCTCCTCTGGCACAAGGGTTCGCACCCCCTGTAACACACATACACATAATTCAATCGACCGCCTCCGGGCACCGAGACGTAGGGCTGTTACTTCCTCAGAGAAGGGTCTGAACTCGTAAAACACTTGTCAGCAACTTCACCGTAGCTAGAACCTGCCTCTCCATTACCTACCCCCCTTTGTACTGTCAGTCTTAGCACCACGACAGTGTACCAGACCTATTGTATACCCTGCACTGTGTTTAGCAAGGGAGAACAATAGTGATTAGGAGTAGATCACTGGACAACGGTCATAATTATCCTTAGTGGAATAAGGATATGTTTCTCGATTATGGAGGTGACAAAAAGGTTCGTCGTAAAGGGTTACGTCGATGCAAGTTTTGACACTGATCTGGATGACTCTAAGTCTAGATCTAGATACATATTGAAAGTGGGAGCTATTAGCTAGAGTAGCTCAGTGCAGAGCATTGTAGACATAGAAATTTGCAAAATACTAACGGATCTGAATTTGGCAGACCCATTGACTAAACTTTTCTCACAAGCAAAACATGATCACACCTTAGTACTCTTTGGGTATTAAATCACATAAACGATGTGAACTAGATTACTGACTCTAGTAAACCCTTTGAGTGTTGGTCACATAGCGATGTGAACTATGGGTGTTAATCACATGGTGATGTGAACTATTGTTGTTAAATCACATGGCGATGTGAGCTAGATTATTGACTCTAGTGCAAGTGGGAGACTGAAGGAAATATGCCTTAGAGGCAATAATAAAGTTATTATTTATTTCCTTATATCATGATAAATGTTTATTATTCATGCTAGAATTGTATTAACTAGAAACATAATAATTGTGTGAATACATAGACAAACAGAGTGTCACTAGTATGCCTCTACTTGACTAGCTCGTTGATCAAAGATGGTTATGTTTCCTAGCCATAGACATGAGTTGTCATTTGATTAAAGGGATCATATCATTAGGAGAATGATGTGATTGACTTGACCCATTCCGTTAGCTTAGCACACGATCGTTTGGTATTCTGCTATTGCTTTCTTCATGACTTATACATGTTCCTATGACTATGAGATTATGCAACTCCCGTTTACCGGAGGAACACTTTGTGTGCTACCAAACGTCACAACGTAACTGGGTGATTATAAAGGTGTTCTACAGGTGTCTCCAAAGGTACTTGTTGGGTTGGCGTATTTCGAGATTAGGATTTGTCACTCCGATTGTCGGAGAGGTATCTGTGGGCCCACTCGGTAATGCACATCACTATAAGCCTTGCAAGCAATGCAACTAATGAGTTAGTTACGGGATGATGTATTACAGAACGAGTAAAGAGACTTGCCGGTAACGAGATTGAACTAGGTATTGAGATACCGACGATCGAATCTCGGGCAAGTAACATACTGATGACAAAGGGAACAACGTATGTTGTTATGCGGTTTGACCGATAAAGATCTTCGTAGAATATGTGGGAGCCAATATGAGCATCCAGGTTCCGCTATTGGTTATTGACCGGAGACATGTCTCGGTCATGTCTACATAGTTCTCGAACACGTAGGGTCCGCACGCTTAACGTTTCGATGACGGTTATATTATGAGTTTATGTGTTTTGATGTACCGAAGGTAGTTTGGAGTCCCGGATGAGATCGGGGACATGACGAGGAGTCTCTAAATGGTCGAGACATGAAGATTGATATATTGGAAGCCTATGTTCGGATATCGAAAGTGTTCCGGGTGAAATCGGGATTTTACTGGAGTACCGGGAGGTTACCGGAACCCCCCAGGAGGCTAATAGACCATAGTGGGCCTTAGTGGGAATGGAGGTCAGCAAGGGGCGCGCCCCTCATGGCCCAAACCGAATTGGTTTGGGGCAAGGGGGCCGGCCCCCTCTCCTCCACTCTTTCCCCCCTCCCAATCCTATTCCAACTAGGAAAGGGGGGGAGTCCTACTCCCACTGGGAGTAGGACTCCTCCTGGCCGGCCGCCCCCTCCCCTGGCTCCTTTATATACGGGGGCAGGGGGCACCTCTGGACACACAATTGATTTGATCTTTTAGCCGTGTGCGGTGCCCCCCTCCACCATAATCCACCTCGATAATACTGTAGCGGTGCTTAGGCGAAGCCCTGCATCGGTAGAACGTCAACATCGTCACCACGCCGTTGTGCTGACGAAACTCTCCCTCAACACTCGGCTGGATCGGAGTTCAAGGGACGTCATCGAGCTGAACGTGTGCAGAACTGGGAGGTGCCGTACGTTCGGTACTTGATCGGTCGGATCATGAAGACGTACGACTACATCAACCGCGTTGTGCTAACGCTTCCGCTTACGGTCTACGAGGGTACGTGGACACACTCTCCCCTCTCGTTGCTATACATCACCATGATCTTGCGTGTGCGTAGGAAAATTTTGAAAATACTACGTTCCCCAACAGCTACTACTAAACCTACTCTGGCGGCAACGTCGTGGCATTTGTAGTAGTAGCGTTGTTTTTTGCTAACGCGCTACTGCTACCAGGGTTGTAGTAGCGCTTTTTTTTACGCGTGCTACTGCTAAGTAGCAGTAGCGCTTTATTTTGAACCGCGCTGCTGGTAAGATTCTGTGTATAAAGTTTTCCCTAGTAATGATCGTGAAGGTCGTCGAGGCAGCGGCCGAAGGGGAGCCCGGTGTTTTTCCCCGACGGTGGAGTTGGGGGTTCTCTCTGACTCTAGGCCGACGATGGAGGAGGAGGTGTAGCCGGATTTGACTGGGCAGGAGGCCCAGGCGAGCCCAGTGCTGCCAGTTGTGCTCCCGCATACATCTCCGACGACGCATCCGGAGGGATCATCCCTGGCGCGGATGAGTCATGGGCAGGAGGCCCTAGATTCACTCGCGCATAGCTTGGTTGCTTCTCCGACACATTCTTCACCGACTGACATATGCTGGGCCGCTTCTGCCGCCGGTGGGGACGGTGGGAGGAGGTTCTGGTGGCTCCAGACCATCTTCCTTACGCTCACTGGGGCCCAGGTAGGGCACACCCATGGAGACGGTCCGATCGCCGCGAGTCTGGACTACAGAGGAGGTGATTGCGTTTGGGGGGCACCGGGACCCAGTGACGTCTGGCAGGCGTGTCAGTAGCCGGGTCCAGGACCAGCCGGATGCCGACGTCTTTCATCTTGGACGAGCTATGAGGGATGCTAAGCTTAGAGATGTCGAGACCCAGACAGGTATGTTAGTTAATAAGCAATGTTCTATTATGCATTTTTCTGAAGATGAGATTATTTCTAAGGAAAATGACACAGGAGTCTCACGGGGGTCTAATGGTAAACAAATTGCTAAATCAGTTAATGATATTTTAGACTTAGAGGCTGAGAGAGCTTCAGAGTTAATCCGAGCGTTAGCGGCTGTCAAACCTATGTCTAAAACTGAAATTAATAGCATGGGCGTTTCTTCGCTAGAGAAATTTTGTGATGGAATGTTGCCTCCTTCGGATGCCGAAGGAGAGGCGGGAGATGAGGAGTCTGAGGGACCAGTTGGCTTCTCGCCTCTAGTGGCGGAGATACAACCGACCAAATATAGAGGTGACGAGGAGTTGATACTGGATAAACCTAAACGTTCCTGGAAGAGGAAGATCTATCCAGTGTCGGCGGTCCGTAGATGTGCGAGAGTGAAGCTCAAGAAAAATTCCATGATGAAGTATGAAAGGGATCTTTTGGAATAGCAGAGGTCTAGCAGACTTGGCTAAGAAACGATTCCTGGCTGAAGCAGCCATAGAAGAGAAACTAGATTTCATTGCACTACTAGAAACTGGTAGAGATAACTTCACTTCACAATTCCTGGGTTCGCTTACTAGTGGGATTGATTTCGATTGGCATTGCCTACCACCTAGAGGACGGTCGGGTGGGTTTCTATTGGGGGTGAAGTGTGAAACACTCGAGGTTCTAAACATAGTAAGAGGAGACTATACGGTTAAATTTCGGGTAAGGTCTAAATCGGATGGATTCCGATGGGCCTTAGTGGCGGTATATGGCGCAGCATAACCCGAATTTAAACCTGATTTTCTAGCAGATCTGGTTAGGATTTGCGGGGATGAGGAGCTACCAACACTAGTGGGAGGAGACTTCAACATCATTAGGAGGAAAGAAAAAAAGAATAATGATCATTTTGACGGGCGGTGGTCCTTTATGTTCAATATGATCATTGAAAGTCTCAATCTCTGAGAGATAGAGCTCACGGGTAGACAGTTTACTTGGGCAAATTCTCTTCCGATTCCTATGTATGAGAAGCTTGACAGGGTTCTTGCAAGTGTAGAATGGGAACAGAAATACCCTCTGGTATCGGTGCACGCGATGCAGAGGGGACTCTCCAACCACATGCCCTGTTAGTTAACTCAGGTGAAGCAACACATATTGGCAGTAAGAATAACTTCTCTTTCGAACTAAGTTGGTTCGAAAAGCGTATTTTTTAGAAATGGTCGCGAGAGAGTGGGCGAGGCCAGTTGCAGGTAGATCCAGTATGGAGCGCTGGCAAAACAAGATTTGACACTTGAGACAGTTTTTGAGGGGTTGGGCCAGAAACGAGAGTGGGATTTATAAATAAGAGAAAGATAGACTTATCCAGTTGATTCAGACGCTGGATTTGAGAGTGGAAACTAATTTGCTGGATGAGACAGAGCAAGCTGTTAAGTTCGAAGCTGAGTTGAAACTGCGGGTTTTTCTTAGGGAAGAGGAGATGAAATGGGCCTTACGCGCTAAGGTTCTTAAAGTCGTCCAAGGGGATGATAACACTCAATTCTTTCATATGATTGCAAATGGCAAACATAGGAGAAAGAAAATTATCCAGCTTGAGCAAGATGAGAGAACCGTGGTGGGTCATGAGAATCTTAAGCTATATATATCCAACTATTACAAGCAACTTTTTGGCCTCCGGTGGACAATACGGTGGCCCTAGACGAGCATGTAATCGAGGATATTCCTCAGTTAAGGTTAGATGAAAATGAGATTCTATCTGCACCTTTTACCGAGAAGGAGGTTTTTGAGGCGATCGCTCAAATGAAATCCAATAAAGCTTCGGGACCAGATGGGTTCCCAGCAGAATTCTATAAGAAATGCTGGCATATTGTGAAAGATGATCTTATGCCTATGTTTCATGACTTCTTCAATGGGCATCTGCAATTGTTTCACTTGAATTTTGGCACCATTACGCTGCTGCCAAAGAAAGAGGAAGCAATTCGCATCAAGCAATTCAGACCCATCTGTCTCTTGAATGTTTGTTTCAAGATATTTACGAAAGTGGCCACTAATAGACTGACACGGATTGCCCATTCGGTAGTGTAACCAAGTCAGACTGCCTTTATGCCTGGAAGACACATCCTAGAAGGGGTTGTTGTCTTACACGAAGCTCTACATGAAGTTCATTCGAAGAAACTCGATGGGGTGATATTCAAAGTAGATTTTGAGAAGGCATATGACAAGGTCAAATGGCCATTTTTGCAACAAGCCATGCGCATGAAGGGCTTTAATGGGGCATGGAGGAATCAGGTGGATTCTTTTGTCCAGAAAGGTAGTGTTGGGATAAAGGTGAATGATGATATTGGTCATTATTTTCAAATGCATAAAGGCTTGAGACAAGGAGATCCAATATCTCTAATTATGTTCAATATTGTGGCAGACATGCTGGCAAATCTCATAGGTCGGGCCAAGGAGAGAGGCTTGGTAGGTGGTCTTGTTCCCCATCTGGTGGATGGGGGCGTGTCTATCTTACAGTATGCGACGACACTATCATCTTCATGGAGCATGACCTTGCAAAGGCGAGGAACATGAAACTAGTGTTATGCCTATTTGAACAACTGTCTGATCTTAAGATCAACTTTCAGAAGAGTGACTTGTTCTGCTTTGGTAGGGCCAAAGAAGATCAAGACAGCTACAAGCAACTGTTCGGATATGAGCTAGGATCATTACCGTTCAGTTATCTTGGCATTCCAATCCATCATAGGAAACTAACTAATAAGGAGTGGAAGTGTATCGAGGATCGTTTCGAGAAGAAACTAAGCTGCTGGAAGGGTAAGCTTATGTCATATGGAGGAAGGCTTGTATTGGTTAACTCGGTGCTTACGAGTATGCCAATGTTCCTTCTATCTTTCTTTGAGGTGTCTAAAGGGGTACGTAAGAGACTAGACTTCTATCGATCCCATTTTTTCTGGCAGTCTGACGAGTTTAAGACAACATATCGTCTGGCCAGGTGGGACATTATATGTCGAACAAAAGACAAAGGGGTTCTTGGGATCGAGAACCTTGAGATTAAAAACAAGTGCCTACTGAGCAAATGGCTTCACAGGTTATCACATGAATTCGAGGGTATGTGGGCACAAATCCTAAGAAATAAATACCTGCACTCTAAAACTCTTGCTCAAGTGACCGTAAGACCTAAGGATTCACCATTTTGGAAGGGTCTCATGAGAGTGAAAGAAACCTTATTCCATAGGGTGAAATTCATTGTTGGGGACGGAACAACAACAAGGTTTTGGGAGGATACTTGGTTAGGCGACGCACCGCTAGCTATCCAATATCCTTTCCTATATCATATTGCTCAACGTAAAGACAATTACGTAGCAACGATTTTGCAGACGGTATCTTTGAATATCCAGTTCAGGAGGTCCCTCCTAGGGGAACGATGGGATTCCTGGTTACACCTAGTGAGGAGGTTGATGGATGTCCAACTCTCAGATCATGGAGATACATCGAACTGGAAGTTAAAAAGTAATGGAGTGTTTACGGTTAAATCAATGTACTTATACCTTATTAACTCTGGGCCAATCCCAAGATATACACATTTGGAAAGTTAAGGTTCCCTTGTGTATCAATTTTTTTATGTGGTTTTTTCACAAGCAAGTGATCCTTACCAAAAATAACTTAATAAAGCGGCGATGGATAGGTAGTTCATGATGTTGCTTTTGTGTTCACAATGAAACAATTCAACGCCTATTTCTTGATTGCCCTCTCGTGAAGTTATTTTGGAGATCTGTCCATATAGCCTTTAATATTACGCCTTCGGTTAGCATTAACGCGTTGTTTGGGACGTGGCTAAATAGAGTGCTTCCTCATGTTGCGTCAAGTATTTGGATTGGAATATGCGCACTTCTTTGGGCTATATGGAACTGCAGGAATGATATGATTTTTACCTGATTATCTATTGTTAACTTCTGGCAGGTTATCTTCAGGGCTACGACACGGATCCGTATATGGTCGTTACTCATTCCTACGGGCTCCAGGGAGCAGCTGGCTACTGGATGCAACCGATGAGAGATGGTAGCACGGGCTATATTCAACCGGTTTGGACGGCCATCGCATAATAGGATATGTCCTTAGTATCTTCTCGTCCGGCCGGTTGTGGCTTTTGGTTGCTCTTGTTTTATTGCTTTAACTCCTTCTGCGAGCCGTACTTTGCAGATCAGACTATTTGTTTATGTTGAACTTGTTTTAATAAAGTGGCCGAATGCATCTTTCCAATGCAGAGGCCTGGGGATGACCTCCTTTTCTAAAGAAAAAACAAACCAGACCGTCAGCCACGCAGTTCACAGTTAACACTTAGCTAGCAAAGTATATGCCCCACCACATAACGCAAGACTAGGGCTAGTAACTATTGACGGATAACTGTGTTTGTTCTATGTATACACGTACATGTAGTAGGTGTAGTTGTCTTGCTTGTCTTTCAAATCAGTATTATGTAATTGGGATAATAGCCGTGGACAAAACTATCCCTATACGTGTTACTATATACGAACACCCATGAGATGAATACAATTATCTATTACCAAATATTCTGTGTTCAAAAAAATATATTATCAAATATTCTATCTACATGGTATATGCCTAATTCGATCTAACCCACCACCGCTTCCTCTCCAGCGCGATCCACCCTCGCCCGCTAGCTCGCGCGCCTGCGCCAGCCTTCCCACTCGCCCGTTCTGCATCGCCGACCACGTCGCATTCAAGCTTTCCCACTCCCTAGAAATTTTTTACTCGTGGAAGACCTACTTCAACCTTCTCTTCTGCGAGTAAAATATTCATGATCATCTTGAAGGTTCCATGGACTTATTCGCCACCCGCATCGACCGCCATTGGATGGCGATTGAAGCCAACATCATTATGTGGTTCTTTCGCACGTCATGAGTGACGGTGACTCCCCCGCCGCCGTTGTCTGGAGCAAGATCACCGGCCACTTTACTGACAATCGGCCTCAGTGTATCGTATTCTTCCAACAGGAGTTTGTTGGGTTACACCAAAACGAATCCTCCATCGATGAGTACTGCATGCATCTTAAGACGATCGCCGACGGGCTGCGTGACCTCGAGTTCCAGGTCTTTAATGAGATCATGTTCTTGACGCCGAAGACCAGCCTTAATGAGGACCTCTACAACGCCGCCTCCAACCTCACGGTCCTCACCACGCTGACCTTTGAGAAAGTCGTCGCTTTCCTTTGTCTCAAGGAGCGCCACATCAAGCAACAGTAGGCGCGCCTGGTTCACAACGCCCTCGCCGCCGACATCTTGTGTGGTGGTCGTCCTGCATCCCGCACCCCCCGTGCCCGTGCAACCGCACCCACCTGCGTCCTCTGACCACAGGGGGGTGCAAGCGTGGCAGCTGCATCGGCCAGTAGCTAAAATGACATATTTATTTATATTACCATGAGACGAACATAAATATGCTATAAAATGACACAAACATTAATTTCCTAAAAGTTTTTGTAAATAAAATTTCTCGTTGGTTCCATTCTATTTAGAAAACTAAAACGTAATTTTCAGCATCATTTTTCTGGCAATTTTTCTATTTATAACAGTGCAAAACATTCGGAGGATAATCATAATACGTAAAATGCACTGAATAAACAGAAAAAATGCTCAAAACTTTAATTTTAGCCCATCATACCCACGGCAGCCCGTTAAAATTTCCAGTCCCGCAGCCATAATTAAAAAAATGCTGCGGGCTGGGAGCAACCTGGGCCGAAGCCCGACTGCAAAGACGGACCCGTTAATGCTCGAAGGCCCGGTCGGATCCCCATCTTGCTTGTGGCCGTCCGATCGAAACGGACGGGCCAGATCGGTCTCTCACGGAACAAAACTGCTCTCGTGCCGAAACACTAACCATTTCCCACTTGCCTCCCGATTCAGTCGCTCGATCCAGAAAATGAGGAGTAATTTGAGGAAATGCCACACTTTTTCTCGGACTTTGCTCCTATAGCACACCTTTCTTTTTATTGAACTAAATAGCACACTTTTCATTGCTAGCTGAATAAAACACCACATATTGAGTTTTTTCCTACTTTTCCACGTCCAAGCCCATAAGTCATACTTTTTAGGGCGGATTTGCCCTCAATCATTTCAAGCTCTGGTTGAGCTGGTTCGATCGTGATCAGCGAGGACACACCAAGCACCACGCCGCCGCCTACGCGTGCACCCTGCCCGGCGCCGCCGCCTCGCCGTGACTCCTCCCGGCGCGCCACCGCCTCACCGTGACTCCTCCTCACGCCTACCAGTTCTCCCGCAACTGCCTCGTCCTGCTTCTTCTCCTTCCCGACGGTGCACGTGTATGTTCTGTTGACTACCTCCTCTCTCTTTGAGCCATATGCTAACAACTTGAGCAACGAGCAGCTATAGCAAGCTCCAGCTAGCATGTACAGCGAGTCAGCTACCACTTCAAAAGTATACCAGCATGTACAGCGACCACTTCGGCCAGCCAGCCAGCAGAACAACGAGGAGCTACACATAGACATGGGACACGCTGCAGGGGACACTTGAAGGGCCGGCGCAGTCTCTTTTCTGCCAGGACGGAGGCAGTGGCTTTTTTCAGAAAAAAAAATACAAGGGAGTGACTGGAGCGTGGCCGAGGGCGCAGCTACATGCATAGGAACGGGGGGCTAGGCAGTAGGCACCGCGAGGCGCGGCTCACCGGAGTGGAGGTACGGCGAGGCAGCGACGTCGGGGAGAAGACACGACAAGGCAGCAGCTCGCCGGGGTGGAGGTACGGCGAGGCGGCGACGTGGGGAGAAGGCACGGCACGGGTCACTGCTTTGTTTCTCTGTCTACTGTGCGTTCATAAATGAAGGAAAGATTTGATTAATCGAACGGGAACGAAGTGAAACGAACCGGAGGGCAATTCTGTCCTAGAATGTATGACTTATGGACTTGGGCATGAAAAAGTAGGAAAAACTCAATATGCGGTGTTTTATCCAGCTAGCAATGAAAAGTGTGCTATTTAGTCCAATAAAAAAGAAAGGTGTGCTATAAGAGCAAAGTCTTGAGAAAAGTGTGGCATTTCCTCAAATTAGCCGAAAATGAGCGACCAAAAACCGTGGCCAGAGAGACGGCGCCGGCGGTAACCGAATCAAGCCGGCCATGGCGGCACGGCAGCTTCCCTCGCCGGAGCAGCGTGCAACGGTCTGAATCCAGCGCGCTCCTCCGGCAAGAGTGGCTCCGGCATCGCGCAAATGGCGCCCACAGCGGCGGAAGGGTCATTTCTCCGGTGGTTGCCGGCGTGATCCTTAGAAGGCGCCAGCGGCGTGCAAGGTGCAGAGGCCAGGCGACGCGCACTTCCATTTGCGCAGCAGCGGCGGCTGCTTCCTTCCACGCGCCGTCCCGATGGGCGGCAGCGTTCGGCCATGGCGTGTCCGAACGGCGGCGGCCGTGCGGACCCGAAGGACGGCGTCATCTAGGTGACCCCAAGGTCTCTTCTTTCTTAAACTTTCATTCATTTGGGCTCTGTTTGGAATTTCAAAATTGGGGAAAAATTCTAGGGTTCCAAATTGGGGAATTTCTAGAGTTAGGGTTCGGCTGACTTTAACTTCGCCAATTCTTCTTGTTCTAACTTGCTAACAGGAACTCGAACCAGTGCTAATTGACATACCTTGATGCGGAAACATGGCATAGCTATTACTAATCGAACATGTTAATCATCATAATTGTCTGATTAGCACTAATCCTGTAGCAGATTTGTTCTTTAACTTAAAAGCAATGAACCCTAAGCTAGCATCATTAACTTGAACAGTGGGCAAAAAGCCTTAATCATAAGTATGTAATCATGATCATCAAATTAAGCAGATAAACTTAGGGATCTAATCTTGGCTTAACCATGCTCAAGATACCATTGTTAGATAATTAATCGCATAGGATTTTACTTAACAGGAACGTTTAGCCCAGACTTTTTTTTTGCGGAGGGTTTAGCGCAGACTTTAGATCACCTAATTACATTATGAACAGAGGGATGGATTGGATTTTACCACCAATGGAGGAAGCCATTGGTGTAGGCAATGCGAAGTCCCGTGCCTGCTTGATGCAGGCTTGGTGTAGATACTCGCAGCAGATAGCGGTGTCCCTCCAGGCGCCAGCTGCACTGCCCTGGCACCGGAGCAGAGGTAGGAGAAGGCCTTCCCGTCGCACAGTGCTTCCCCAGATCGGGTTGGGGTTTTAGGATTTAGGAGGGCAGAGTAGACGCACGTGAACTGGGTCAGATCATGCGTGGCTGGCTGCCCCCTTCTTTATATGTGGCGATGGCGATCAGGGGACCTCAACCACGTTGGTTTGTGTCGCCCCTGATCAGGGCGCTTTGGTTGGGATCGAGGGGTACGAACGCTGGTTCATGACCTACCTGTTTCCCTCTTTAACGTACCTTATTTCTGGGGTTTTTTTGGTCCATCCGGCCATTAGATCAATACCAACCACTAGTAGGAAATAGGGATTTGGTCACAGCTTAATATACACATTAGTCCCGGTTGCATTACGAACCGGGACTAATGTGAGCATTAGTCCCGGTTCGAGCGGCTAAAGCCATTAGTCCTGGTTCAAATGAGACCTTTAGTCCCGGTTTGAGACACGAATCGGGACAAAAGGGTGCGATGCCCATTAGTCCCGGTTCGTATCTCAAACCGGGGCTAAAGATGAGACCTTTAGTCCCGGTTTGAGACACGAACCGGGACTAAAGGGCGTTGAGACACGAACCGGGACTAAAGGGTGCGATGCCCTTTAGTCCCGATTCGTGTCTCAAACCGGGACTAAAGATGCTTTAGTCCCGTTTTGAGACACGAACCGGGACTAAAGGGCGCCCCCCCTCTCGTGTATCGCCATTTCAGTTTTGAGAAAAACAAAAGAAAATGATAAAAACTTCAAAAAATGAAATCCTTCGAGCGGTAATTATATTACCACATCTACTAGTTAGGAAAATTTAAAAACTTAAATTTGGACATGTTTTGCAAAAAGTGTAGGGAAAATGTAAAACGGCTATAACTTTTACATACGATGTCGGAAAAAACATATAATATATCAAAATGTTCAGCACAAAAATCCGCATCCGATTTTGACAGCCTACGGCCTGTTTGTAAATTTTTAGAATCCTCAAATTCTAAAAGGAAAAAAAGTTATGCTCAAATTTCAGTTTTTTTTGAATTTTCGTTAAATCTGGTCAAACTACTTATTCAAGAATTATTAGTGTTACTAAATAATTATTCAAGAATATTAGTGTTACTAAATAATTGTTTCAGTTTTTTGAATTTTGGTTAAATTTGGTCAAACTGTGGTCAAACAATGGTCAAACTACTTATTCAAGAAAGATTAGTGTTAGTAAATAATTATGGTTTTTTAGAACAATAGTTTCAAACTCGAACAGTGAAATGTATGACTTCATGCTCAAGCTAAACTCCTGAGGGTTAATATGATTGACATCTTACTATTGTCTGGAAAACAACAAGTGCAGACTTGGAAACTAGGGGGAATAAAACCCGGAAGTTAAGCGTGCTCAGGCTGGAGTAGTGAGAGGATGGGTGACCGTCCGGGAAGTTAGATGATTTGGAATGATGAGGGATGATTAGAGATTAGAGGTTAAATTGAGCAGTGATGAGGGGTGATTAGAGATTAGAGGTTAAAATAATTCAGAAATTTGAAAATCAGGAAAAAAAATCAAATTTTTTTTAGAGATTAGAGGTACAAATGTGCCTTTTTCTACTAGTGAACATTCTCCCCCTTGAATGTTAGGCTCAATAACTTTTTTCCATTCTTCATAGGAATGATATACTAGAGTAAGGTGCTACATCAGTCAATGCAATGCCATTGAACCTCAATACTCATAGCACACATCCTATTTCAAAATGGAAAACATTTTACGTATTGGGAGTGGTTTATATTAGTGGTCCCATATTTCCAGAATCAAGAGGCTTCCAATAATCCCATGCCGGCTACATGCTCATGAAATAGATTGGGTGGTAAGCCTTTAGTAAGCGGATCCGCAAGCATACGTGTCGTACTGATATGCTTAACATTAATAGTTTGAACCTGGATTCTATGTTGAACAACCACTAGTAGAAAACAGGGCTTTGGTTCGACCAGAAAAGGGCATTAGTCCCGGTTCGTGCGAGCATTAGTCCCGGTTCGTGGGCTAAAGGCATTAGTCCCGGTTCAAATGGGACCTTTAGTCCCGGTTCAAGCCACCAACCGGTACTAATGGGCTTTGAGGCATTAGTACCGGTTCGTGGCACGAACCGGTACTAAAGGTCCCATTTTCAAACTCTACCCCCCCTAATCGCCTTTTCAGTTTTGTAAAAAGCAAAAGAAAATGATAAAAACTTCAAAAATTAAAATCCTTCGAGATGTAGTTATGTTACTACATGTACTAGTTAGGAAAATTTAAAAAGTTAAATTTGGACATGTTTTGCAAAAAGTGTCGGAAAAATGTAAAATGGCTATAACTTTTGCATACGATGTCAGAAAAAAACGTATAATATATCAAAATGTTCAGCACGAAAATCTCTAATCAAATTCTACGGCCTGTTTGCAAATTTTTAGAATCCTCAAATTCTAAAAGGAAAAAAAGATATGGTTAAATTTCAGTAGGGAGCGGCAGTACCGCCTACTGGCGGTAGTACCGCTCAGGTGGTTTTTTAATTTTGGTTAAATCTGGTCAAACTACTTATTCAAGAAGTATTAGTGTTACTAAATAATTATTCAAGAATATTAGTGTTACTAAATAATTATTTCATTTTTTTTGAATTTTGGTCAAATCTAGTCAAACTGTGGTCAAACTATGGTCAAACCGTGGTCAAACTGTGGTCAAACAATGGTGAAACTAATTATTCAAGAAATATTAGTTTTACTAAATAATTATTGTTTTTTAAAACAATAGTTTCAAACTCAAACAGTGAAATGTGTCACTTCATGCTCAAGCTAAATTCCTGAGAGTTAATAGGATTGACATCTTACTATTGTCAGGAAAACAACAAGTGCAGACTTGGAAACGAGGGAGAATAGAACCCGGAAGTTAAGCGTGCTCAGACTGGAGTAGTGAGAGGATGGGTGACCGTCCGGAAAGTTAGATGATTTGGAATGATGAGGGGTGATTAAAGATTAGAGGATAAATTGAGCAGTGACGAGGGGTGGTGATTAGAGATTAGAGGTTAAAATAATTCAGAAATTTGAAAATAAAAAAAATCAAATTTTTTTTTAAAAAATAAAAAAATTCAGAAAAAAATTCATAAAATTCCCTTTAGTCCCGGTTGGTGAAGGTGGAGCGCCACATGGCCGCGGCCTTTAGTCCCGGTTCGTGTAAGAACCGGGACTAAAGGGGGGAGGCATTAGTAACGACCCTTTAGTCCCGGTTCAAAAACCGGGACTAAAGGCCCTCACCAACCGGGCCAAAAGCCCTTTTTTCTACTAGTGAACACGGTACTTTAGGTCAATGTTCTTGGCAGCGGCACTTGACTTGTTGTTATTCGCATAGAAAACTGCTGGTTTATTATCGCAGTACAATGTTAGTGGTTTGGAAATGCTGTCAACCACTTTATGTCCGGGAAGGAAATTCTTTAGCAATACAACCTACCCAGTGGCCTCAAAACATGCTAGATATTCTGCCATCATCATAGATGAGGCAACTATAGTTTGCTTGGAGCTTCTCCACGATATGGCTCCTCCAGCGAGTGTGAATATATAGCCTGACGTGGATTTCTTACTATCCACACACCCGGCAAAATCAGAGTCTGAGTAACCAATAACTTCTAGGTTATTGGACTTTCTATATGTGAGCATGAAAGTTTTAGTACCTTGCATATAAGGCAAGATTTTCTTTGCGGCCTTCCAGTGGTCCGGTCCTGGATTAGATTGAAATCTGCCGAGCATCCCGGTCTCTCAAGCCTACAATGTGATTGTTCCACCAAAACGCGTAAGAAAGAAGGGAAGGTGGGTTAGGTTTGAGAGGGAATGTGTAGCCAGCAGGAACCTAGGTTGCAATTTGAGATCCAAAGCAAAACTAGAAGAGCCAGGCTAGGCGGCCAGGTGTGTGCTTTTCATCTTGGGTGTTTGCCTGTGCACTGTGATTTTCAGAGTGAAACCAGAAGTATGTGGCCGTGCTACTGCATAATTTGAACGTGAGCGGTACCAGTAGTACTATTCAGTGCGGCGGAATTCAGTAAAAATATTCAGTACGTGGTATTTCTGATCTGTAATAATGTTGGCAGTATCGTTGAATTTGATTGATGAATGCCATTTTTATCAGTGCGCTATGTAATGCATGTATGTCAAGGAGATGGATAGTTCAGTTCTCACTCTAGCTTGCTTTACCTGTCAGCAAAGCCAAGGTTTTTACTTTTCGTGTTTGCGTGATGAAAAGATCTTTATTTTACTGAATTCTCTTGCCTCAGCTCCTGGTTGAAACTAACAAGCGCCTCAAGGGCGAGATCTGAACTGAACCTTGTGCCTGCCGCTTATAAAGATACAAAAGTTCAGCGCATAGAGCATATCCAGTTCAGTTCAGCTCCCACTGTACCTATTGCCTGACAATGTTTTCCCAGTCAGTTCTTTTGGTTGTTTTTCTTATTCCAGATGGTTTCCTATTATTGATACTTTCTAAGAGAATTTGGAAAATATTTCTGAATATCAATAAATGATCAGAAAATTTTAAAAATGTGTTCCTGTATTGTAAAATGTTCATGAATTGTTTCAAAAACTCCTGAATTTAAAATCAAGAATTCTAAAAATAATCATTTGTGTGAAAATATTTCGGGTTTTCAAAAAAATCATAAAAAATGACCCTGAATTTATAAATATTCACATTTTTTTTAAATATCCAGGAATTAAAAAGCAACAAGTCTATTTTCCGAACAATGGGAATTTCTCTTTAGGGCATGTACAACGGTACCGACTCAGCTATCTATAAGAGCTGCCAACTTAGACTTTTTATGACGTGGAAGAGAGAGAACGAAGAGAGAGAGAGAGGGAGCCGGTCCATTAAATTGCATATCGTCTGTAGTGCTAAAATTTCGGTCGCTACCGACGGCTTTCTAGCGTTGTATCGCGGTCGTCTGCAACTAACTCCTGTATCGGTGGATCTAGCCTTCCAATCCTCCGTACCGGCCGCCGCGCTGCTTGGATGGACACGGAGCCACTGCAACTCTGCAAGCCGGCGAGCAACGCACGTGCTAGACTACGGAACTGAGTCGTCAATTAATCATAAATCGATCAAGCGATAATGATCTATCTACCTAGCTTACCTGAAGGTTGTACATATCAAAGGATCGATCAGCTTGCAGGTTGTGCGTTCCCGGACTGCCATAATGGTGTCGTCTTCATCGTGGATGGCTGGTGGACACCGTGTGCAGTGCAGCCGGAGACGATTAAATTTAGAGTAATTTGTTTTAATTGATCACCTTAATTTGCAATTTGTGGTGCTACAGATAGCCTAAAAGACAACCTATTGTAAAGGGTGTTTTCATGACTGTCTATAAGTGATGTGGAGATTTAGTATAGACGGCAGGTGTCTAAACCAATACATGCCCTTAGATCCAAACTAACCGGTGACCATCCGATCTGGGAGTCAGCTGACAGGTTCGCAGTTTTCCTGGTGGGCCCAAGGTGTGTCGCGTGGACAGTTTATTTTTCAGCCCAAGAATGATGCAAAGCTGCGAATCTTACTCAGTACTAGCATCGTGAGTTCTAGCTACACTGCCAACAGGGCTAGCACTAGAATTCGTACAAGTATGAACTATAATCTTAATTGTATCAAGCAAAACTTACCATTGATGAGAATGTACCACGGGTAGGCCCCCGCGTACCACTCCACAGTCGTCTCGTCGGCGCCTTCAGGGCATTTCTGCCGGTGCTCCGAGAGCCAGATCAACGGCACACCGGATGTACGGTTACCCTTAGTAGCGAGACAGTCGCTGATGAGGGTGGCAACCCTCTGCTGCCAGTTGGTCCTCTCCACTCGCCCGGTGAGTGCATGACCCTCGATCGGCATGACAGTAATCATCGCCCAATCCTCGAGGGTCACCGTCATCTCCCCGCATGGCAGATGGAAAGAATGGGCCTCCGGTCGCCACCGGTCAATCAACGCTGTCAGAGCTGCGTGGACAACTGTCGGCGGCTGACGCTTGAACTGCAACACAAAACCCAACAGACGGGCTTTCTTGAAGAACGGCGCGTAGTGCTCGTCGTAGTCCATATGCCCATGAACCCCGTGACCCCTCATGCGTAGTGGCTGAAGCATCTGTCAAAAAGTGAACGCCAAAGTTAGGAAATTATTTTCATCAATCCGAAAACTTTGATCAATATTTCATTCATATCACTTACCTCTCCGTTCTCTATGAAACGAGCACGATGACCCATGTCGAATGACCAGTCCAGCATGGAGTACCGTGGGCCGATGTTGTCCGCAAGAGGTGGCCGCCTTAATAGAATTTCATAAACAAAAGCATCATAAGCATAAGCATACATAAACAAAAAATGAAATCAAATCATATCAAAATCATATCAACATGCATCATATCAAAATAAAATCTTAAGCATATTCCTCCAACAACATCTACTACACATGATGGATTAAATCATATCAACATGCATCATATCAAAAAAAAAATCCTCCAACATACATCATATCATCATATTTTTAAATAATTTTTCCAAACAACATATTCATATCATCATATCAACACGCATCAGAAAACTAGGGTTCATCTTCACACTACATCATATCATTATATCAACATGCATCATCAAACTAGGGTTCATCCTCATATCAACATTACATCATAATTTTTTATTTTTTTTAAATTATGAACTAGGGTTCATCTTCAAACTAACATATGAACTATTGATTAGAGTTCATATTCAATACCACTAGTTACTAAAGAACTAAGAATTAGAACTACAATCAAAATAAAACAATCTTAGGTGAAAAAATCCAATCTAAGTTCAAAAATATGAGGGATTTCAAGCAAATAATGCGTTGAATCGGAAGCAAGTTTGAAAAAACTAATTGGAGGGGCTTACGTTTCTCTCTTCGGGGCCATCTCGATCCGCAAAAACGGTGAAGAATCGGTGAAGATCCGAGGGGGAGAGTAGAGGAGATGAGAGAGGGAGAGAGGGAGAATTGGGGGAGAAAGAAAGGAGAAACTGCCGACCGGGGGCGGGGGGGGGGGGGGGGGGGAGGGGGAGGGGAAGGGGTGGGGAGATGGGAAGGGGCACGGGGTCTCGGGCGAAATAACTTTCCGGACCCTACCGCCAGGGGTCCTGGCGGTAGGGTTAGAAAGGCTACCGCCAGGTCCCCTGGTGGTAGGGTGCGACGGAGGGGAACGGCGGCCGTCACTGCGTGCTGACGTGGATAAGTACCTTACCGCCAGTGGCCCTGGCGGTAGGCTGTTTAACCCTACCGAAAAAGGGTCAAATCCCGAATTTTTTTCAAACCTGGATCAGATCCTGAATTTCTTTGTCAAAAGGGTCAAAACACGAAATTTTGCCACCAGTGACCGCACTCTCGGATTCCTTGGGGGGTGATCTCTCGGATGAACCAGTGACCGCACTCTTGTATTTCTCGAAGGGTGAGGTCTCGGGCGAACCAGTGACTACACTCTCGGATTCCTCTGAGGGTGTGGTCTCAGACGTACCAGTGACCATATTCTCGGATTCCTGGTACTGGCGCAGCTCATTGGACTTCTTCAATAGTTGTTTTTGGTCCACACACACATGGATAGCTGACGCATTCGAAGTAGCCTGCACTTACCGCAACTGGTCCTATGACGTGGTTGGCATAAGAAATAACCAGGTGCGTACACTCATCCCATATGGCATCAATAGACATGTGTACAATGTAGCTTCATGCGCTCTTAGGAGTACCACTCAAGTATTTGAATTTTAAAGCTAGTTGGAGGAGGCTATTTTATTTGAGATAGCTTTTTGCGGGAAGTTGTACTAGAGATAATTACATGTTTATTTTAATATATTAACATTATTATTATCCAGCGGTAAACATCAGGAGCGTGAGGGTGGTTTTTTAATCGTCTGGAGGATTTCCTTTTCTTTTACGCGATTGGTGGAGGAAATCCGACTATTTCCGAAACTAAAACCGTTAATCAAATTGTGTGCTTGGATGAGATGAGATCCCTTTGAGCCTGGGTGGCGAACCAAATGGACAAAGCTAGTACCCCAGTTATCCGCAACCAATCCACCCAGATGTGTATTTAAGTAGCCACCTTAAGTTGAACCATTAATTATCAATCTCACATTTGTCATGGATATCACTCACCCAAACCACGTCTACGAGCATAGCATAGCAACATAAGCATAACGTAGAAGTAACTCCCAAGGGTTTGATAATAAAACAGGTAATAGGTTCTACCTCATCATCTACTTCCCAAACCCACAAGTTAAGTCATCCTAATCATGCAGTGTTTGAGGATTGAGACTAATGCATAAAAACTGGGTATGAAAAGAGTATGATCAATGTGTTACTTGCCTTGCTGACGATCCGCAAAACCTAGAGATTCGTAGTAGCACGCTTCGCACTCCGGGAACTCTATCGCAAACAAACAATAACATACATAAGCAATCAAGCAAAGATGCACGGGTAAAACTCAAATAAGAAGATCTAACAAGAAAGTTTAACTTAATAAGTCCGGTTTGCAAAAATAATCAAATCAAACGGAGCAACGAAACTCAAACTGCGAGAGAAACAACATTCGTTTACTAATCTGGACTAAAGTCAAATTTTACAGTACCAAAATCTTGTTCAAGTTGGTTAAACAGAAAGAGGGTTTCGAGACGAAGATCCAGACGCTTGAATCGCCTGATTCCGACATACGAGCGAAAAGTTAAACTAAAACAAAAATCGGATCAGAAATCGCGATCAGAAATAATCGCGAAAAATCCGAGAAAAAGAAAAACTGACAAACAGGCTAACGAACGAACGTTCGCTGTGAATACCGTTCGTTAAAACGAACGTATGGACGAACGTCCGCTACATAATTAAACCGGGGAAATAAACCGATCTAATCCAAAAAAGGGATCTAGGTTTTCTAAAAAAACCGAACGGAACAGGAAAAAAATGAACGCGGTGGCGGCGGCGGCGGCTACGTCCGGTGGCGGCGGCGGTGCGGGGCGTCGGCGTCGGCGGTGCGGCGGACGGCGGCGTCGGCTGGGGCGGCGGGCGGCTGCGGCGGCGAGCGGCGCGGGCGGCGGGCGGCGCGGGCGTAGGCGGCAGCGTCGGCGGCGGCGGTGGTGGCGGGCTGCGGCGGCGGGGTGGGTTTGGCGGCGGGGCGGGGTTGCTTAGAAAGGGGGGGTGCTTGGAGGAGGGGGCAAGGCGGCGGCGAGAGTCCCGACCGGACTCGGCTTCGGGCGGCGGCGCGCGCGTGCTCCTGCGGGAGACGGCGGTGGCGAGCGGCCGGCTCGGCTAGGCCTTGGCCCAGTCGGGCAAAGGGTTTTTTTTAATAATTTCGCCAAAACTTCAATAAATCCTAGAAAAATAAATAAAATCTGAAAATGTCAAAACAAATTTTCTCCGTCTAAATAAAATATTTAGAACAAGATGAATATTTTCTTGGCCCTAAAATGCAATTTTGAAACGTGCAATTTTTCTAATGCAAATAAAATTGCAATAAAATCCAAATAAATTCAAATATTTGATTTTAACATTTTTCCTCCAATATTTCATTTATTATGGAGAAGTCATATTATCTCCTCTCATATATTTTAATATGAAATATTTTCGGAGAGAAAAATAATTAAAACAAATAATCCTCGTTTCGATATTTGATAAAATTCAAATACGAAAACGGTGAAACTCCCAACTCTCTCCGAGGGTCATTGAGTTGCTTAGAATTTCGAGGATTGCAAAGCAAATATGCAATAAAATAGGATATGCAAGAATGATCTATGTATAACATTTCAAATTGAAAATTTGGATGTTACAGACCACAACCCGTTCTAGGATGTTTCTGTCCGGCATGAAAGCAGTTTAAGATAGCTGCACCACAGAATGCGCAATCTGCGTAAGCCTATTAGTCCCAATCTTGGTGAAAATTTTAAAGCTGACATTAAGACGACGGATCGACCCGAACTATTCAATCCGCACGACCTCTGTTTTCTTAGGAAGCAATTTAATTGTTCCGTAATTCAAGTGAAACAGCTGCAACTGTCCAGAAAATAAATCATGGAACATCGGGAGCAAGTCACCCTTAATAATGTGCCAGCACTTTTTATAAAACTCCGCCGGAAAACCATCCGGCCCTGGAGCTTTATTATTCTTCATTTGTGAAATTGCCTCAAACACCTCTTTCCCGAAAATGGGGCGGTCAAAATATCGTTCTCATCCGCTGCTAGCTGAGGGACATCCTCAACCCTTGACTCATCCAAGGATACGAAATTATCCTCAGGAGGCCCAAACAACTGCCTATAGTAATTGGTGATGTATAATTTTAGGTTCTCCTCTCCTAAAATCGTCCCCTTATCTTGCTCGAGCTGAAAGATTCTCTTCTTTCGATGCTTGCCATTCGCAATCATATGGAAGAATTGAACGTTATCATCCCCTTGTACGATTTTGTGAACTTTAGCTCGCAGTGCCCACTTCAATTCCTCCTCTCGAAGCAGTTCTTTCAGTCTCATTTCCGCCTCCACTTTAGTTTCCAGCTCCCTGGTATCTAGAATGGAGGATTCGGCTCTTAAATCTAGGGATTGAATAAGTAAAAGGAGCCTTTCCTTTTCAACCTTATATATCCCACTCAAATGTTTGGCCCATTCACGTAAGAACTGTCTTAGGTGCCTTATCTTATTTTGCCATCTTTCAACATTCGACCTCCCTCCTGAATCTTTAGCACATTCTCTTGCTATCAGATCCAGGAACACTTCTCTTTCAAACCACGCTAATTCAAAAAAAAAGTGTTCTTATTTCCCACATGCGTTACCTCTCCAGAGTCCACCAGCAATGGGGTATGGTCGGAGATCGTGCGTGATAACGCTTGGACCGTCACCAGGGGAAACTTCTGCTCCCATTCGACACTAGCGAGGACACGATCCAGCTTCTCAAACGTCGGGATTGGTAACGTATTGGCCCAAGTGAATTTTCTACCGGACAGCTCGATCTCTCTAAGATCCAAGCTTTCAATGATTGTATTAAACATAAACGACCATCTGCCGTCAAAGTCATCATTGTTTTTTTTCCTCCCGTCTTCTAATAATGTTAAAATCGCCCCCAACCGGAATTGGGAGCTGCTCGCTACTGCAAATACGGACTAGATCCGCCAAAAAATCTGGTTTGAGTTTAGGCTGCGCAGCGATACACCGCCACCAAAGCCCAATTAAACCCATTGACCTTCGATCTGACCCAAAACTTAACCCTAAAATCACCCATAACCACATTCTAGACTTCCAACATATCACATTTAACCCCAAGTAAAATCCCACCGGATCTTCCTCTTGGAGGCAGGCAATGCCAATCGAAATCAACACCTCCCGATAAAGTACTAAGAAACTGGGGAGTAAAATTATCCCTTCCAGTTTCGGAGAAGGCGATTAAATTCAACTTGTGTTCTATAGAAGCATCCGCTGAAAACCTCCTTTTAGCCAAGTCCGTAAGACCTCTGCTATTCCAAAAAATTTCTTTCATATTTCATCATCAAATTTTTTAGTGGTCCGGATCCTAACACTTCTACGCACAGCCGAAGCCGGATAAATCTTTCGTTTCCACTTCCGTTTAGGCTTGTTTTGGTCCTCTACTCGGTCCTCATAATCGAGCTCAATGGACCTAACCACCTGAGTATCTGCAAGAATGGAATCCCTCGGGAGGGAGTAGTATTTTGAGTTATAGTGTGTATCGTATGAGTCTGTCCGACAAGTATTTGTTGGAGGCGTGGGTTCTAAGCAAGCACTAGTTGCATGCGTCCGTTATGTACCTGACTCCTAGTTAGGCAAGTAGTTCAACTGTTCAAGTCGTAGTAGGTGCCCCAGAGTACTTGGGATGCAATGGGACTCCTTCTCTACCACCCGCCGTCGCCTTCTGCCATGAATGCCACCGGCCGGCGAAGGCGAAGAATCACATGGCACTGTAAGCGACTCCGCCAGCCTAGGGCCTCATGCTATACCTTCCCCAGTCCTTGCTCGACAGGTGCCAGTGCTCCACTGTGAATTTGTGAACGCTGCCGATCGGCCAAGGACCAGAAGGGGATGTTGGTCCTCCCATTCATTCAAGGCAACCCGGGACCTAAGTCCCTGCTCGCCAGGTTGCGTCGTATCTGTGGCTGTGTGAATGTCACCGGTTCAGACTATCCACAATGAAAGTAATATATGTGGTAACATCACATATATCTAGACAAAATAGATGATGTGGCAAATAATAATAAAGAAAGAGAGACATATGGTAACATAGCTAGTTACTCATAGTATGAGTAACATCAGACATACCAAGACAAAATAAGTCTACAGCCTAATAAATGAAGTTTTGCATGACACCACACATATATTACTCCCCACTGTACAGGTGGTAACATAGACTAGTAATATATGCATGTTACTAGTCTAGGTTACTCCCCATTATGGCTAGTCTCAAGGCGACGCTGACCACTACGACCTCAAGCTCAGTCCTCCAACCTCTGCTCCACAGGTAGCAGCAGTGACCTCTCACACCATCCCGCCTAACAGTGACTGTACGAGCTTAACAATGGCTGCCATCCGCCTAACAATGATTGTACTATGAGCGTTGGTGTTTGGCGGATATACATCTCTCTCGCCTGATCAAATCTGCCCAACGTGGAGTTAATTTTCCACGAGATTATTTTCAGATTTTACTCTGTCTCTCTCTCTCTCCTGAAAATCACAAGTCGCCTAGTATCAACACGTATGCTGAGTGTTAAACCACGGTCACACTCGGCTTACATCAGGTTATAAATAACACTCCTGTAACCGGAAACACTTGGCCTCTCCTGTAAGCCGTGTGGCCGTGAAATAACACTCGGCTTACATCAGGTTATAAATAGAAATGGCCAGCCCTTTGAGCTTCAAATGCTGCCGCCACTGCATCTAACCCGCAGCCCTCTCCTCTGCTACTTCGCCGACCGCATCTGCAGTGAATACACGAATGAGTGAATTATGTGGCTTCATGTGTGTTCATATTCATATTTGTGATGGACAAAATATGAACACTAACGTGGCTTCGTGTGTGCTCATATTCATATTTTGTTTAATTATGGACAAATTATGTGGCTTTGTGTGTGCTCATATTTATATTCATACTCATATTCATATTTGTAGTCCCGGATGTGAAGTAGACTGATCCGGTGGTGTTGCCGGGCACCAGCGTGGATAATCCCATCTACATCCCTTGCCCATCCCCATACCACCACCCGCTTCCCCGGCGAAGTGGCCTTATTTTAGGAAGATTTCATTGCATAGCATGCTACTATTAGTGACTTATTTTCAATGTTCAAACGGCTGGCGGATGCCCGTCGTATGATGAACTATCATTATGATTGTATGACTATTGCTATCTAGGTATCGATGCAATGTTTCGTATGATGCACTTCATGCTTTTTACATATATATGATCGATGTCATGCATTGTAAAATTAGCAATTGATAACAAAATAAAAGAAACAGAAAAGAAAGAAAGAAATTAAAATTAGAAAATTTAGCATGACCGCAGCGTCAAAAACAAGTCCAGGGAGGGCCCGGAGACCGCCCTGGCCAGCATGTGGCCTAGATATATGTATGAAAGGGCGATGTAATGTTTAAGTACACAGTGCACAACCTTAATGTGGCACCCGTCTCATAAACCGGACAGTCGCGCAGAATGGTTCAGAATGTAGGGTGCTACTCCACGCACATCAAAGACGCCGGAGGAGTCCTGTGACCGCATTTCCCTGGCCGGAAGAATTGGCTGGTATGGCGGGAAGATTCTCGGGGGAGATGAATCCGGCCAGACCATAGGGTGCACTGCTCTGTGCTCTCTCGAGAACACATATCCAAAAGTGGGCCTAGAATAGGAATGAATGGATACAAGCCATGCATGTCTCCGTCCAAATTCATTCTCCCTAAAATTATCCTTTCAACCAGCCACGGTGGTCATGTGGCGATGTGGCCATGCCCACCTATCTTCGTCCTTCTCTCTCCACGCACTCAAGTACTGATCTAACTTGGTGTGAAGCTTGTTCTTCACCATATTGTAAGAAAAAAAATGTTTGTCTGTCACAAACTAAGTACTTGCCACGTCCCAAACTTGTTTAAATCGATGTACGGTGGCCTCCTCTCACACAGTTGGGTGCACCTGCACCTCTACTCTATACACACAATACAAAAGGTATTCTCGTGTTACACAAATTCATGAGTCCACCAGCATCTTCCTCCGCCTTGTAAAGACCAATTGCAGTGTGTTGTCAGAATACACTGTCCATTTCGACTTCCTGGCCTTGCTGAATCACATGGCAGGACAGCAATCAATTATTATTTTAGATGAAAGAGAGAGGTTACTGCTCCCGAATCAACTCCATTTCAGATTGGATCTGACCCTCCCACGTCGCTCCCGTGGGCGGCGGGGAGGGCCCTCTCGCCGCGGCCGCCAGCACCCTCCTCTCCCTCTCTCCTCCCTAGCTGCCGCCAAAGGATGCGGCCGGGCAAAGCCTGGCCGGCGGCGGCGGCGGTGAGGCTTTTCGCCTTCTCGCGCAGGGCCTCCATCACGGGACGACACAGCTGGGCCGGGACACAGCGATGTCGAGCGTCGCGGTGGTGTGACAGCGGATCCCCACGGCAGCGGCGCTCGGGACAGGCGGCGAACGGCGGGCTTCGAAGTGGCGGATCGTGCAGGCGAGGGGATGGCGGCGGTTCGGGATCCACCCCGATCTGGCGTCCGTCTTCAGCCCGCGGCACGGGCTGTGGGCAGCGCGGGCCGGTGTCTTCCGCCGTGGCAGCAATGGCGTCGGCGTGGTGGAGGCAGCGGTGTGGTGGCGGTCTTAGTGCTCTTCTCGCATCACAACAACCATCTGCATGATCGTTCCTCCTCGATCTGGCCGTCGACGTGTTCCGGAACAGCTGTTGGAGATCTTGCCCAAGGATATTTGCATCGGACAGATTCCGGTCGTGCGCGTCCATATCAGCCTACGCGGCTCCAGGAGGGCGCGCCACGAAGCTCTATTGCTTGTTGACACCATGGGACATGTCAGTATCTCGATTTCCATGGCGTAGACACCGGTGGAGAAAGTCATGGTGGCTGAGATCGGAGGATCAGTAAGGCGGACGGGCCTTGGAGGTGATGGAGTCAGCCATGTGTTCGATAACTTTCAGAAGTAGCAGTGAAAGTGGGGGCGTCGGCACTGGAGGATTTCGTTTTTGGTGGTGCTCCTCGCGGGACTGTGTCCTGACTTTCATGGTGAAAATATAAGGTCTGGCCTTAATTGGTTGTGCCTGGCAATTGCCTTGTTGAAGATATTGTTTTGAGAGTTCGGACTTCTCCAGGATGAAAACCTAAGAACTTGGATCCGGCGACAACGACGCTTGTGCACTGATTCCTTCTAGAAGGCGATGCTTTTGGAGACCTTTTATGTTTTCCGGGTGTTGTCATTGGTGGCGGTTTGTGTGCTGCTGCTGAGAGGAGTTCATCACCATGGCGAGGCCTTTGTTTTTCCTTTTTTCTTCGGGTTGTGTGCATACGAGATGTCTTTGAGGCATCTTGTTGATGCAGAGGCTGGGTGTAATTGGTATCTTCGCGATATTAATATATTCATGTTTTAAAAAAAAAATGAAAGAGAGAGAGAGAGAGTGCATCCGTGTCTCGCCCGCATCAACGTGGACGAACAACTCGCCTTAACCAGCCTACTTACTGGGCCGGCCTAGTAGCGGTTGTTCCCTTCTTGTTCCTTTTTTCAGTTCATTTTGGTTTTCCATTTCATTCTTTTGTTTGTTTGTTTTTATTTTTATTTTAATAATATTTAAAAAATACTCTAAATGCATATATTACAAAATTTGATTTACTTAAATTATTAAAAGTATTCATCTCTCACTCACAAAATTTTCACAATTTGTAAAAGAAAATCTTGATATGTAATAAATTCAACTTTTTCGAATGATATGATTAGAGGAATGTTCATGAATTTCAGAAAATTTGATCCATTTTGAAAAAAAAGTCACAAAATTTGACCAAAATAACCATGGATTTGGTAATAGTTACGATTTGTTTTTTTACAAAAATCATAAATATGAAAATGTTCATGAATTTTAATAAATGTTGACAAAAAAGTTAAAAAATAATAAGAAAAAAGTAATAAAAACTGGAAGAAAAACCGAAGCAAAAAACAGAAAGAAAACCAGACTCGAAAGTTACGAGAAACTTCCCAAAACTGTGCTGCACCATTGTAAAAAATTGCTCGTGCACAACATTTGAAAAATGTTTTTTTTTGAGGGGGAAACTGCCGCTCCTTTATTGCCTAAACAAAGTTTGGAATATAATCTGAAATTACATGTAAAATAAAATCTGGAGGAGTCTGAAGCCACAGCTCCGAACACTCCTCTCCTACTCCTACTCTCGCAAGCTTATGCGCAGCGCCGTTGGCAGAACGCCTTACCCACGAAACTTTGAAATCTACCACCGAGTTGAGCATGTCTTCGATCTCTTGAAGCCATGGTCCAACAGCAGACAAAACCTTCTCCCTATGAAGTATCATATTCACCAGTGTTTGGCAATCCAGTTCTACATGGATCCCATCCGCGTGCATATCAATTGCCAGCTGAATAGCTCGTTTACACGCAAGGACCTCCACTGCTTCTGGGTCGGCGATGTTAGGGAACAGATGACAAAAACCAGCCCAAAAAGCTCCTGCGTGATCTCGTATGACCGCACCTCCACCACCCTTATCACCATGTTTCGAAGTCGCTCCATCTGAGTTGATCTTCAGCCAACCCTCATCAGAAGGTTTCCACTTTTCAACGATCTGACGCCATTCCAACATATGATCATACACTGACATCATTATTTCATGTGGAATAGCTATTTTCTTTCCATCTCTAGCCTCATTGCGAGCCAGCCAAAGGCCATAAACTGAGTGTATCATCGCCTCCTTCTCCTCGTCGGCTGCACCCGCGAACCACCCCAATAACCAGCTCGCTAATGAACTCTGAGAGTTCATCGGACTCGGTGGGGTCGCCACCGAAACTCCCTTTTCCGACTGCATCATTTGCCAGAATTGTGATGAATGCTGACATGTCCAGAATCTATGATGAAGTGTCTCCTCTCTGCCACATGGAACACAAAAAATGCCAGGTTTGATCCGACGGCGGTGAAGTTCCGCCCCCACTGCCACTCCCTTCCTGATTACTCTCCACATATGAATCTTTGCTTTGGCCGGTGCGTTTTGCTGGAATTTTGTCTATTTTGGGCCTAGCCCAATAGCAGTTTCAGAAATTCCTAATAAATCCTAGAGGCCCACGCAGCCCATTCGTGCAAGGCAAGAGGTGGAACTAAAGTTTAGTCCCACATTGCTAGTTTAGAGGGAGTTGCACCTATTTATAAGGGAGACTCTTTCTCCACATGTATGAGGATGAGAACAAGAGGGACATCCACGCACGCTCCTCCTCCGCCGCCCGCCGCGCCGCGGGTTGCGGGAACGAGCCGATGTCTAAATTTTTGCCACGCACGACCGGTATACGGAAGGTCACACGGAAGCTGAAACGTTTTTGCTATAGTGGAGATTGAATACGAACGGCGCACCTCTTTGCCTGCTGTCTGTTCGTTTCGTCTCCCTCTTTCTCTTCAGCTCCCGGTGCAGCCTCTCGCCTCCTTCTCTTGCGCCTATAAAAGGAAGGTCGCTCCTCTCAGAGAGACGCACCAGAAACTCTTCTTCCTCTCGCCACAAGTTCCCGAGCACTGCACTGCTGCTATGTTCTTTCCCATCCCGGCTTGCGGCGTGCACCGCAGGTCGGGACAGTAGGCCTCCGGAACCGCACCTTTTGAGTCTTGTACGGGAGAAGGGTGATAAGGGTTTTGGGGAGCGCTCAGCGCGACTACTGACTTCTTCGTCACGGACGCCCCGGACTCCAACGACTTCTTCCCCGACGTCGACAACCTCCTCGACGACATGGCCGGCGAGGACACCGACCCCAAGACCGGTGCATCTGCTCCCGTTCCGTACGTTCTCGTACTCTTCCTGTTAGAGGTTTTCTCACAACTTCTTGCTCTAGTGTCTTTTCTAGATGTGTTCGGTTCTATTTCATATATGCAGATGTTGTTTACCTTCTCTTTGTCATATCGCATGACTTGTTTTATCACTACTATACTAGCCATGCTTTATCTAGTATTTCTGTTAATAAAATCATTCGGTAAATTGCTCATATTTCCAACAATCCAAAAACCTTATTTTTAGGCAATTTACCCCAAGTGGTTTTGCTGCTTCCATGAGACCTCCTATGTTTGAGGGTATCCACTATAAGAGGTGGCGCGTGAGAGCAGTCTTATGGTTTCAAACCATGAGTTGCTATGACGCCACTCTTGGCAAACCTGAAGGGGAGCTTGATGCTCAACAGGCACAAGCTTTTCAGAAAATGGTTACTCTGTTTAAGGCTGCTCTCTTGAGTGTTCTTGGTGCCAACATAGTTGATGCTATGTGTCAATTGATAATGGAAAAGATATGTGAGATGCACTCGAGGCCAAGTTTGGGGTCTCGGATGCTGGCACTAAGCTGTACATCATGGAGCAATTCTATGATTACTGGATGACTGAAGAGCGCTTCGTGGTTGAGCAAGCTCATGAGATACAGTCATTTGCTAGAGAACTTGAGCACTTCAGTTGTATGCTACCGGACAAGTTTGTTGCCGGAGGTATCATCGCTAAGCTTCCTCCTTCGTGGAGGAACTTTGCTACCTTACTGAAACATAAGAGACAGGAGTTTTCCGTCCCGGATCTCATTGGCACTCTTGATGTGGAAGAAAAGGTGAGAGCAAAGGACACACATGCTTGAGGTATTGAGGGAGGATCTAGTGCCAATCTAGTACAGAAGAAGAACTTCCAGCCCCACAAGTTCAAGAACAAGGGCAAGTTTGATGGTAAAGCAAAGTTTGATGGGAAGAACAAGGCTGTGCAACACGCGAACTTCAAGAAGAAGAATGACAAGAAGAAAGTGTTTGTCATGTGTGTGGGGATCCTGATCATTGGGCTCCTAGTTGCCCTAATCGCGATGACAAGCGTCATCCTGGGAAAGGCGGCAAGACCGCTAATGTTGTCATTGGAGACACTGGCATGAAGGATGCTGGGTATGGTATATTTCCCACTATTCTTTTAGTATGTCATTCTCCTGATTGGTTGATTGACATGGGTGCTAATGTGCATGTATGCGGTGATATTTCCATGTTTTCGTCTTATCAGACCGCAGGGACTTCAACCGTGCTGATGGGCAACGGTTCAAGTGCTTCTGTTCGTGGTGTTGGCACGGTCGATCTGAAGTTTACTTCGGGGAATTTTGTGCGGCTGAAGAACGTGCATTATGTCCCCTCCGTCAATAAAAATCTTGTTAGCGGATCTCTTCTGTGTAGAGATGGCTATAAGCTTGTCTTTGAGTCGAATAAATTTGTAATATCCAAGTATCGAACCTTTGTCGGTAAAGGCTATGAGACAGAAGGCCTGTTTCGTTTATCCTTATCAGACGTTTGCAATAAAGTTGTTAATCATGTTTGCAGCAATAGTGAATCAAATGTGTGGCATTCACGTCTTTGTCATGTTAACTTTGGTTGCATGTCGCGACTAGCGATGTTGAACTTAATCCCTAGTTTCACCACTGTGAAGGGATCTAAGTGTCAAGTTTGTGTGCAAGCTAAGCAACCTCGTAAGTCTCACACGACTGCGGAAACAAGAAATCTTGCACCACTGGAGCTCATACATTCAGATTTATGTGAAATGAATGGTGTTTTGACAGAAGGTGGAAAGAAATATTTCATGACGTTAATTGATGACTCCACTAGATACTGTCGTGTGTATCTTCTGAAATCAAAGGATGAGGCTCTGAACTTTTTCAAGATCTAGCTGAAGTGGAAAACCAACTTGATTGGAAAATCAAGAGGCTTAGGTCCGACCGTGGTGGAGAGTATTTTTCCAATGAATTTGATGATTTTTGTGCGGAACATGGTATAATCCATGAGAGGACGCCTCCCTATTCACCTCAGTCAAATGGGGTGGCCGAAAGAAAGAACCGTACTCTAACTGATTTGGTTAACGCCATGTTATGATTTGGTTAACGCCATGTTAGACACATCGGGTCTCTCCAAGGCATGGTGGGGGAGGCGATATTGACTGCATGTCATGTCCTAAACCGAGTTCCCACAGAGAATAAAGAGATAACTCCATTCGAGGAATGGGAGAATAAAAGATTAAAACTCTCTTATCTACGAACCTGGGGTTGTTTGGCGAAAGTCAATGCGCCAATTCCAAAGAAGCGCAAGCTTGGACCAAAGACCGTGGATTGTGTTTTCCTGGGATATGCTTTTCATAGCATTGGTTATAGATTCTTGGTTGTAAAATCTGAGGTACCTGACATGCATGTCGGCATGATCATGGAGTCGAATGATGCGACTTTCTTTGAAGATATCTTTCCCATGAAGGATATGGCTACCTCATCTAATTAGGAGATGCCTAGTTCATCGAATCAGGAACCAGTTACAATTACCGAACCTGCCATTTCGATGGAACACTTTGAAATTCCTGTGTTGGAGAACAATGAAGTTCCTATTAGGAGCAAGAGAAAGAGGACTGCAAAGTCCTTTGGTGATGATTTTCTTGTGTATCTCATAGATGACACTCCCAGTTCTATTTCAGAGGCCTATGCATCTGAAGATGCTGACTACTGGAAGGAAGCAGTTCGTAGCGAGATGGATTCCATCTTGGCGGATGAAACTTGGGAGATAACTGATCGTCCTTATGGGTGCAAACCTATAGGATGCAAATGGGTATTCAAGAAGAAGCTTAGGCCTGATGGTACTATTGAAAAGTACAAGGCTCGGCTCGTGGCTAAGGGTTATACCCAAAAGGAAGGTGAAGACTTCTTTGATACTTACTCACCTGTGGCTCGACTGACCACTCTTCGAGTTCTACTTTCACTAGCTGCCTCACATGGTCTTCTCGTTCATCAAATGGATGTTAAGACTACTTTCGTAAATGGAGAGTTGGACGAGGAAATTTATATGGAACAATCAGATGGGTTTGTACTAGATGGTCAGGAAGGAAAAGTGTGCAAGTTGCTGGTACGTCTCCATCGTATGTACTTTTCCAAACACTTTTGCCCTTGTTTTGGACTCTAACTTGCATGATTTCAATAGAACTAACCCGGACTGACGCTGTTTTCAGCAGAATTGCCATGGTGTTATTTTTGTGCAGAAATAAAAGTTCTTGGAATGACCTGAAACTTCACGGAGATTTTTTCTGGAATATATAAAAATACTGGCGACAGAATCAAGGCTAGGGGGCCCACACCCTGTCCACGAGGGTGGGGGCGCGCCCTACCCCCCTAGGCGCGCCTCCCTGCCTCATGGGCCCCCTCGTGCTCCACCGACCTCAACTCCAACTCTATATATTCACGTTCGGAGAGAAAAAAATCGAAGAGAAAGATTCATTGCGTTTTACGATACGGAGCCGCTGCCAAGCCCTAAACTCTCTCGGGAGTGCTGATCTGGAGTCCGTTCGGGGCTCCGGAGAGGGGAATCCGTCGCCATCGTCATCATCAACCTTCCTCCATCACCAATTTCATGATGCTCACCGCCGTGCATGAGTAATTCCATCTTAGGCTTGCTGGACGGTGATGGGTTGGATGAGATTTATCATGTAATCGAGTTAGTTTCGTTAGGGTTTGATCCCTAGTATCCACTATGTTCTGTGATTGATGTAGCTATGACTTTGCTATGCTTAAGGCTTGTCACTAGGGCCCGAGTGCCATGATTTCATATCTGAACCTAGTATGTTTTCTTGAATATATGTGAGTTCTTGATCCTATCTTCCAAGTCTATAGTCACCTATTATGTGTTATGATCCGTTAACCCCGAAGTGACAATAATCGGGATACTTACCGGTGGTGACCGTAGTTTGAGGAGTTCATGTATTCACTAAGTGCTAATGCTTTGGTCTGGTACTCTATTAAAAGGAGGCCTTAATATCCCTTAGTTTCCAATAGGACCCCGCTGCCACGGGAGGGTAGGACAAAAGAGGTCATGCAAGTTCTTTCCATAAGCATGTATGACTATATTCGGAATACATGCCTACATTACATTAATGAACTGGAGCTAGTTCTGTGTCACCCTATGTTATAACTGTTGCATGAGGAATCACATCCGACATAATTATCCTTCACTGATCCAATGCCTACGAGCTTTTCACCTATTGATCTTTGCTTAGTTAATTTACCGTTGCCACTGTTACAATCACTACAAAACTGCTACCGTTACCTTTGGCACCGTTACCGTTACTTCCATACTACTTTGCTACTAAATACTTTGCTGCAGATATTCAGTTATCCAGGTGTGGTTGAATTGACAACTCAGCTGCAAATACTTGAGAATGTTCTTTGGCTCCCCTTGTGTTGAATCAATAAATTTAGGTTGAATACTCTACCCTCGAAAACTGTTGCGATCCCCTATACTTGTGGGTTATCAAGACTATTTTCTGGCGCCATTGCCGGGGAGCGTAGCTCTATTCTTTGAGTCACTTGGGATTTATATCTGTTGATCACTATGAGGAACTTGAAAGATGAAAGAACCAAGATTTTTCCCTCAACTACGAGGGGAGGTAAGGAAGTGCCATCTAGCTCTGCACTTGATTCCCCTTTTGTTTTGAGTAAACTTGCGACACCTAAACCTGCTTCTGCTATTAATTCTGATATGTCACATGTTATTGATGATGCCACTTCTGCTATGCATGATACTTATGATGAAACTAATTCCGTGCTTGATAAAACTGTGCCACTAGGTGAATTTCTTGATGAACAACTTTCTAGGGTTAGAGAATGAAATTATTGAAACTGATAATACTGATGAAAGTGATGATGAAGGTTCTCCCCCTAGATATGAATTGCCTGTTGTGCCTGAGGGTTATGTTATGGATGAAGAAACTGCTAGAGATTTCCCTGCTTGTAATGATAGGAGCGATCTTAAGAAATTACTAGCTAAGCTGAAACAAAAGTCTTTGAATGCTAGAATGAAATATGACCCTGCTTTTGCTACTTCACCTATTTTTGTTACTGATAAGGACTATGATTTCTCTGTCGATCCTGAGATAATTACTTTAGTTGAATCTGATCCTTTCGATGGCAATGAATCTAAAACTGTTGTGGCACATCTTACTAAATTAAATGATATAGCTACCCTATTCACTAATAATGAGAGAACTCGTTACTACTATAGCCTTAAATTATTTCCATTCTCATTAAAGGGTGATGCTAAGATATGGTTTAATTCTCTTGATCCTGGTTGTGTGCGTAGTCCCCAGGATATGATTTATTACTTCTTTGCTAAATATTTTCCCGCTCATAAGAAACAAGCTGCTTTAAGGGAAATATATAATTTTGTGCAAATTAAAAAAGAGAGTCTCCCACAAGCTTGGGGGAGGCTTCTCCAATTACATAATGCTTTGCCTGATCATCCTCTCAAGAAAAATGAAATACTTGATATCTTTTATAATGGCCTAACCGATGCTTCCAGAGACAACCTGGATAGTTGTGTTGGTTGTGTTTTCAGGGAAAGAACTGTTGATCAAGCTGAAGTGCTATTAAATAATATGTTGACTAATGAAAATATTTGGACACTTCCTGAACCAACTCCTAAGCCAACTTCGAAGAAAAGGGGTGTTCTATTTCTCAGTCCTGAAGACATGCAAGAGGAAAAGAAATCAATGAAAGAAAAAGGTATTAAAGCTGAAGATGTTAAGAATTTACCGCCTATTAAGGAAATACAGGGTCTTAATTTACCACCTATCGAAGAAATACATGGTCTTGATAACCCAACACAGGTAGTAAAGGCACTACAAGAAATATGTCAACTAGTGACCTTTTGTCAGTGACCCTGGAAGAATTGGTCATAAATTTTTGACCGTTTTAGACCAATTGGTCAAAAGATGTCTGGGGGGCTGCAAACCCTAAACCATAACGACCATTTTGAACAGAAAGGTCGTAATTTCATTAGAGGAAATGGTCGTAAAGCTGGGAGCACTGTTCACTGCCTCACGTCTAGTTGATAACGACCAATATAAAATGGTCACTACCCTTTATTTTGAATGCATTAGGATGATTAGGCAGCCACCTCAGCAACCTCGCTTATGCGTCTGTCTAGGTGTCATTTTTGCTTAAATGTTAATATTCAACAGACAGGCGGGGCACACACTGACAGGCGGGACCCATTTGACAGGAGTGCCCGAGAGCTTAATTCGCCCAAAAAGGATGCACGAGGCAGGACTCGAACCCATGACCTCGTGCTCGATTCGCTCGCTCGCTTCCGCTGGGCTAGAGAGGGATAGTTGCTCATGTATGGGAATTTTCCTATACATTATATAAAACTACGGCTCTCTCGTATCATTGACAAGTGGGACCTTCCGAACAGAGCAACACTTAGCATTTTTCTCGGTCTTCCGACCAGGTGGCGGCGGGCGTTTTTCTAGGTCTTCCGACCAGGTGGTGGCGGGCGACGGCGGAGGCGACGGCGGAGGCGACGGCGGGCGCGGGGGCAAGGGCGTGGGCCGGCAGCGGAAGCAACCGGCAGGGGCGGGGGCGGCGATCGGCGGTGGTGTTGCCGGGGCCGCTCGCCTCGACCACAACAGGAACGTCGACCTCATCGCTCGCCTCGCCCATGACATGAATGGCGACCTCGCCGCTTGCCTCGCCCACGCATGGGGGACTCGCCGCCGCCGAGCATGGGGGAGTCACCGCCGCCGCAAGCAGACCTCGCCCATGCATGTACCCCTCTCCTTCCCCCCTCTCCTCTCCCCCACGCCTCAGATTTGCCTGTGTTGCGCCTGCTGATGAACACTAGCCTGTGTTGCGCCTGCTGCTGAGGGGCAGGGGAGAAAGAGAGAGATAATTTGAGTTTTATTATCTTACTAGCTGAGGGGCAGGGGATGAACACACCTCCCAGTATGCACCCCTCTCCTCTCATGCTGATCTTGTTACCACACTAGCTGAGGGGTAGGGGAGAACTTTGTTTGAATCCTAGGAAATGTTTGTGTGGAGAACTGATAGGACTTAATTTGTCTTATCTGATCATAGGTATGTAGAGAACTTTGGACTGTCCAAAACTTTGAACTTTGCTCCTAAACTGAATTTGTCTGATCTGAATTTGTGAGCATTGGGCAATGTAACTAGTTTTGTGGATGTCATAATGTCTGTGTGTGTGGTTGTATGAATAATCAATCTGCACCTCTGAAGTTCCATCCTAAGGTTTATGTAGATTTGATGTAAAGTTGGAAAATATGAAGGGAGTTGATGTAGATTTGATGTTACACCTCTGAAATTTCAGCCTCAAATCTGTTAAAGAACATCAATATCGATGTAGACTTGATGGAAACTAGGAAAAATCTCATTGATGTAGATTTGATGCAATCTTGGAAATGTCATTCATGTAAATTTGCAGTGCTGTTATTGTTGGTGGTTTAACCACAATAGTTCTTTGTGGCAGCATTTGTTGTTATTGTTGGTGGTTTAACCACAGTAGTTCTTTGTAAACCACCTTTGTTTTTTTGTGAACCAGCAGGTTTTTGTTAGCTTTTCTTTTCTCCCATGTGAAATCTGTAATTCCGATGAACTGCTTTTTATTGCTCCCATGTGAAATCACTGAACCATGTGAACTAGACTAAAGTAGTGAGAAATTGGAAATAGCTGAATGTTGTGGTTAGGGATTTAGCATATAAAGTTGGGTGCCATTACTTCCAACCATTTTCATTAATTAATGTTGATGCACTTAGATTGATTTGGTAAGTTGCAACAATTTGTTGTATTTGGCAGATGGACAGAAGCTGGATTAGAAAAGGAGTTAGAAAGTTTTCGAAAGAACATATTAAAGGAGTTGATGATTTCATGGCATTTGTTCGGGCAAATTTTGCCAACGATGCTCACATTCTTTGCCCATGCTGCGAATGCCTCAACTATTCAAGAATAGCTCAAGGAAGAGTGGAAGATCATCTTTTTCTTAATGGGATGTCCAACACATATGATAGATGGATATATCATGGAGAACCTTTAGACAAACAACCTCAACATTTTGAAGCTGATACAGAGGCCCCTCATATGATGTGTGGTGGTGATGCTGGCATTGATTTCATGGAAAAGGTTTTGCGAGATAATGCTGGTTTGGAGGAAGAGGATGGGCATGAAGATGGTAGGATTCCTGACCTATTGAAGGATTTGTACGATGCTGAAGATCGTGCTGATGGACAGAAGTCGTTGTTTGCTGAGGTGTTAGAGGAGGCGAAGCGTGCAGCTCATGAAGGGGGTAAATTTTCAAGATTTACCTTCACCGTGAAGTTACTCCACATCAAGTCTTTCTACCGGATTAGCAATGCTGCATTCAACGCAATACTCCGCCTTTTGAGCTTGTAATTCCCTGATAGTTGTGTTCCTAGATCTTATAATGATGCATTGAGCATAATCCGCAGGCTGGGGTTAGGTTATGTGTCAATACATGTGTGCCCAAATAACTGTGTCTGGTTTTGGAAGTATTTAGAGAAGCATGACAACTGTCCAAAATGCAATGCCTCTAGGTGGAAAGATGCTGATGGGAAGAAGTCAATATCGGAGAAGGTACTGAGGCACTTTCCGATGATACCAAGGCTGCAGCGTATGTTCATCTCAAAGAAATCATCGCGTGAGGTACAGTGGCACAAGCTGAAGCGGCAACCTGTGGACAATGAGCTGAGCCATCCAGCGGACGGAGAGGCATGGAAAGAGTTTGACCGTATACATTTAGATTTTGCTGCAGATCCAAGGAACATAAAACTTGGCATTGCCATAGGTGGGTTTAATCCGTTTGGGAACATGAGCACGTCTTATAGCATGTGGCCAGTTTTTGTGGTGCCGTACAACCTGCCACCATGGGCATGCATGGATCAGTCCAAATTCATGATGTCATTGCTTATCCCGGGTCCAGAGTCCCCAGGAAAGGATTTTGATGTCTTTATGGAGGCCCTCGTAGAAGAACTGCTCTAGCTCTGGACTGGTGTACCTACATACGATGCCTTGAGTCCGGAAGAAAAGTTCAATCTACATGCTGCAATTATATGGTCCATCCATGATTTCCCAGCTCGGCACACTCTGTCTGGGAGGATCAGAATGGGTTATAAGGCCTCTGTCCATTGTGACAAAGACCCTTGCTCAAAGAGAATAAGGAGCATGATCTGCTATATTGGGCACCACCGCTTTCTTCCCCGAAACCATCGCTGGCGAAGGAGCAAAGATTTTAGTGGTGAGAATGAAACCCGTGACAAGCCAGCTGAATTCACTAAAGAAGAGCTGGAGCAGCAACTTGAAAAGGTGAAAGATGTGAGACCAGGAAAGCTTGCAAAGAAAAGAAAGCGTGAGGAAGGTCAATGTTGGGACCGGAGGTCTTGTTTGTGGGACCTGCCATACTGGGCTGATATGAAATTAAGGCATAATCTCGATGTAATGCACATTGAGAAAAACATATGCGAGAATCTTCTAGGGACGTTTCTGAACATTGAAGGGAAGACAAAGGACACAGTTAGTTCTAGGCTTGATTTGGAGGACATGGGCATAAGAGAAGATTTTCATCTACAGCACAATGAAGATGAAGATTCATTTGAAATGCCACGAGCATGGTATACAATGAGTAATGTAACATCCCAAATTTTCAATTTGGAATGTTATACATAGATCATTCATGCATATCATATTTTATTGCATATTCGCTTTGCGATCCTCGAAATTCTAAGCAACTCAAGGACCCTCGGAGAGAGTTGGGAATTTCACCGTTTTCGTATTTGAATTTTATCAAATATCGAAACGAGGATTATTTGTTTTAATTATTTTTCTCTCCGAAAATATTTCATATTAAAATATATGAGAGGAGATAATATGACTTCTCCAAAATAAATGAAATATTGGAGGAAAAATATTAAAATCAAATATTTGATTTTATTGCAATTTTATTTGAATTAGAAAAATTGCACGTTTTCAAAATTGCATTTTAGGGCCAAGAAAATGTTCATCTTGTTCTAAATATTTTATTTAGACGGAGGAAATTTGTTTTGGCAATTTCAGATTTTTATTTATTTTTTTACGATTTATTTAAATTTCAGCGAAATTAATTTTTTTATAAAAAAAGTCAGCGCCCGACTCGGCCGAAGCCCAGCCGAGCCGGCCGGCCCAACCCCACGCCGCCACCGCCTCCCCGAGCCCGAGTCCGGCCAGGACATGGCCGCGCTGCCGTCGCCGCCCGGGACTCCTCCCGCCCCCTCCCCCAAGCTGCCTCTACCCCCCCCTTTAAAAGCCGAGCTCGGTGCCCCCTTGGGACCCCAAGTCGCCGGAGCCGCCGCCTGCCGAGCGCCGCCGCACCCCGCCGTCGCCCCACCGCCGCCTCGCCGCCGCCCCGGAACCCCGACACCGCAGCCAAGCCCCGCCGGAGCCGCCCCGCCTCGCCGGAGGTATCCGCCGCCATCGCCGTCAATCGTTTTTTTAAACCGATTCGTTTATTTTTAGAAAACCCTAGTTCTCATTTTTTTTAATAGATCGGTTTTATTTTCCGGTTTATTTATTTAGCGGACGTTCGTCCATACGTTCGTTTAAACGAACGTTGTTCACTCGTTAACCGCAGACAGTGAACGTTCGTTTCTTAGCTTGTTCGTCAACTTTTCTTTTTCTCAGATTTTTCGCGATTATTTTCGATCGCGATTTCTGATCTGATTTTCGTTTTAGTTTAACTTTTCACTCTTATGTCAGAATCAGGCGATTCAAGTGCTTAAATCTTCGTCTCGAAGTCCTCTTTCTGTTTAACCACCTTGAACAAGATTTTGGTACTGTAAAATTTGACTTTAGTCCAGAATAGTAAATGAATCTTGTTTCTCTCGCAGTTTGAGTTTCGTTGCTCCGTTTGATTAGATTCTTTTTGCAAACCGGATTTCTTAAGTTGAACTTTCTGGTTAGATCCTCTTATTTGAGATTTACCCGTGCATATTTGCTTGATTGCTTATGTATGCTATTTTTTGTTTACGATAGACTTCCCGGAGTGTGAAGCGTGCTACTACGAGTCTCTAGGTTTTGCAGATCATCAGCAAGGCAAGTAACACATTGATCATACTCTTTTCATACCCAGTTTTTATGCATTAGTCTCAATCCTCAAACACTGCATGATTATGATGACTTAACTTGTGGGTTTGGGATGTACATGATGAGGTAGAACCTATTACCTGTTTTATTATCAAACCCTTGGGAGTTACTTCTACGTTATGCTTATGTTGCTATGCTATGCTCGTAGACGTGGTTTGGGTGAGTGATATCCATGACAGATGTGAGATTGATAATTAATGGTTCAACTTAAGGTGGCTACTTAAACACACATCTGGGTGGATTGGTTGCGGATAACTAGGGTACCAGCTCTGTCCATTTGGTTCGCCACCCAGGCTCAAAGGGATCTAAGATATTTCATGCTAGAAACTTCCGTGTGCAGCCACAAGCCATTATGGGCTCTGGCATAGTTGAGTATGCTACATGACCTCTCGAAGATGTGGGCTAGCAAATGTAGAGGGAAAGTAGGTGTAAATGTCCACGCGGAGTAGAGAGTAATGTTTCTGAAAGACTGTGTCTCGGTCATCCGTTTCTCAAGCACCATGTAGTGCGAGAAATCAAACGGAGGAGATCGACTCTTGTGGGGAAAAGTGCGCAAACCTCTGCAGAGTGTACAATCTAATCATGGATAGCCGTGTCCCCGGTTATGGACATCTTGAGTGTCTAGTACTTGGATTATCCTATGTATCTCAGCACTCTAATTTAATATGTTGGGTTGTTAATCACTTTTAATTGGGGTTAAGTTGGAGGAACCTTCTCAAAAATGTTTCAACCACCATGATAGTTAAAATAAAACTTATTATTTTGTTGTAGGGAAAAATTGGCTTTTCGCAAAACATATTAACCATAGAGCCTCCACCAGCCAAATATGCATGTAGTGATAGCATTATTCTGTTCATTGCTATACTGTGTTATATTGCCAACATATTCCATGTGCTGACCCGTTTTCGGGCTGCAACGTATTATGTTGCAGACTTTTCAGACGATGAGTAAGGATGCGATTAGGTTGTTGTCGTGCACTCAGCTATGCCGTTGGAGTTGATGGACTCACTTATCTTCCAAGTCTTCCGCTGTTATCTTATTTAGATGGCGTTAAGACATATTTATTGTATTCAGTTCTCTTTTGAGACATTCGACGTAATAAGTGTGTGATTGCACTCTGTTATAAATCCTGCAAGTACTGTGTGTGTCAGCATTACCGATCCATGGATGACACTTATGCACAGAGATTTGACCATCTGAGGTCAGGTCGCTACAAGATGGTATCAGAGCACACGCTGACTATAGGACACGACCACTAAGACAAGCCATAGATCACTTTTCTCTACTCATTTCTGACTCCTCTCCATTTTCCACTCTATAGGGTGGCGGACCTGAGGAACAAGTTTGCACAACCGGATGAAGACACTCCTTTTGGACGACACTTGAAGGAAGTCACTAGGTACCTGAACATTGGAATACCAAGCTTCACCGGGACCTACAACGCCACTGTACCAGAAGAGGAGCGTTGGATGATTCAAGTTCATATTCCAGGAAGGACGTTCATGCCAGTCACTGAACCCATAGAGTTTTCCTTTGATGCACCAACCTGGAGTCTAGGCAAGAGCATGGCAGCCCACAATGCTATGGGACGTATTGGAGAAGTCTACAAGCAGGAGCTGAAGGACACTATCTACCAGATATGTGGGTGCCGAGATGAGCAATGGGAGATGATCAGCACCAGGAAGGACAGGTCCATTGCAGCTTTCATCCAGGAGTTAAATCAGCACATTCAACGCCAGGAGAATCAGATGTGCGCCGACATGATAGAATTGAAGAATGCGAAGTAAGGATCACCAAGCTTGAAGAGGAACTCAAGTCTACGCGCGATGGATATGAGGTGGAAATCGCAACACTATTGGAGAAGAATGATGACCTGATAAAGAAGATCGAAGTATTCATGGGAGGCCCCGCGCCAGGAGGAGAAGACGACGAACCTAAGGAGATTCGTTCTGAAGACTACATCATCATCGACGACACCGACTCCGACCCTGACGATTGTGATAATGACTTTGAAGACAAAGCTGGAGCAGACATCATGGAGTCTTCCATCGATCAAAATTTCTAGATGACCACCATATGATTAGTAGTATTCCCCCATGTATATAGTAGTAGTCCGAGCACTTTCAACGATAGTTCTAGAACGTTTGTATGCCCTTGCTTGATTGATTGAGTGATATGATTTGATATGTTTGTCTCATGTGCATATGGGTAGTGTTTTCCCCTTAGACCTCATTCTATTCTAAATCTCTTCCCTCTAAACCCATCAGATGCCTCCGAGACGTGACCCCGGGTTTGTCTTCCCACCGGAGCTCACTCAGTTGATCCAGCAGCAAAATGCCTTGATCCAGATGCTAGTTCAGAACCAAGCCAACAACAACAACAACAACAACAACAACAACCCACCGCCACCACCTCCAGTGGACAACATAGCCCGTTTTCTGAGGTTGCAATCACCGGTGTTTTCCAGTAGCACCGAGCCTATAGTTGCTGATGATTGGCTACGCCGTATTGGAAGGGAGTTGACCACCGCAGGTTGCACAGATGCTGAGAAGGTGCGTTTTGCCGCACATCAATTGGATGGACCAGCAGCCTCATGGTGGGAGAACTATACGGCCACTTTTCCCATAGCCAACGTCACTTGGGATCAGTTTCAGCAAGCTTTCCGCACAGCCCATGTCTCAACTGGAGCTATGAGCATGAAGAAGCGTGAGTTTTGCAACTTACACCATGGGAACCGTACTGTAGCTCAGTACGTGGATGAGTTTAGTAAGTTGTCTCGCTATGCCCCTGATGATGTGGCCACTTATGCCGTGAAGCAGGAGAAGTTTATGGAAGGGCTGAATGATTAAATGAGCATGCAGTTGATGATGGCAACATTCAGCAACTACCAGGAGTTGGTAGATAAGGCTCTTATGGTTGAAGGGAAGCAGCAACAGATTGATAGCCGCAAGAGGAAGTATGGACAAGGGAAGTTCAACATAGGAGCTCATCAGAAGCCTCGCTTTATCCCGAACCCGGGAGGACTTGTTCATAACCATGGAAGTCATAATCATAATGGAGGAAGTTCCCATAACCATAATGGCCACAAGAATGGGAATGGGAATGGAGCAAGCAACAATCAGAACCGTTCTAACCAAGCCACACCCGCCAAGAGGGACCTAAGTCACGTTACTTGTTTCAAGTGCGGGAAGACGGGACACTATGCCACAGAGTGCCCTGAAGCAAAGAATGGAAATGGTAATGGAAGCGCTGGGAAGAAGCCCAATCCGTTCAACAGAGGACAAGTGAACCACGTAGACGTGGAGGAGGTTGAAGAACAGCCCGATGCAGTTATCGGTAAGTTTTTGGTTAAGTCTTTTACTGCAATTGTTCTTTTTGATACTGGTGCATCACATTCATACATATCAAGGGGATTCGTGGACAAGTATAAGATGCCCACTAAAATACTTAGCACACCCATGTTAGTAAGATCACTCGGAGCGGAGTATATGGCAAGACAAGGATGTTTTCAGATGCCATTGACTATTGGAAGTCATGTTTTCCCCTCAGACATGGTAGTTTTGGAGTCACAAGGATTGGATGTGATACTAGGCATGGATTGGCTATCGATGTATGGAGGAAGCATCGATTGCCGAGTAAGTGAATTTTGCTCACCACCCCGGAGGGAAAACGGATCAAGTATGTATTTAGGCATGTGCCTAAAAGGAGCCAAGTAAATGCTCTCACGGGAGTAGTTCAGGAGGAAGAACCTGTAGTACAGGATTACCCGAATGTTTTTCCAGAGGAATTACCGGGCATGCCGCCAGATCGAGACATTGAGTTTCTGATAGAATTATTGCCAGGCACCGGACCGATATCGATGAGACCATACCGGATGCCTGCAAATGATCTGGAGGAGATTAAGAAGCAGATCAAGGAGTTATTGGAGAAATGTTACATCCGACGAAGTTCATCACCTTGGGGAGCCCCAGTGCTCTTGGTTGAGAAGAAAGATGGATCATTGAGGATGGTTGTTGATTATCGGGCATTGAATGAAGTGACGATCAAGAACAAGTACCCATTGCCGATGATTAATGATTTGTTTGACCAGTTGCAAGGAGCTAAAGTATTTTGAAAGATCGATCTACGATCAGGATATCACCAACTGAAGATTCGGGAAAAGGATATACCAAAGACAGCATTCACCACAAGGTACGGGTTATATGAGTATACGGTCATGTCATTTGGACTGACTAACGCCCCTGCCTATTTCATGAGTATGATGAATAAGGTGTTCATGGAATATTTGGATAAGTTCGTTGTGGTGTTCATTGATGATATAATGGTATACTCGAAGAATGAAGAAGAGCACAAGGAGCATTTACGATTAGTTCTCGAGAAGCTCAGGGAACATCAGTTGTATGCCAAGTTTAGAAAATGTGAGTTTTGGTTGAAGGAAGTTGGATTCCTTGGACATGTTATATCAGGAGAAGGTATAGCAGTAGACCCCACCAAGGTTCAGTCAGTCACTGAGTGGTTGGCACCCACTTCAGTTAGCGAGATCCCCAGTTTTCTTGGACTCGCAGGATACTATCGGAGATTTATTGAGAATTTTTCCAAGATTGCGAAGCCCATGACAGAGCTATTGAAGAAGGATACTAATTCAGATGAATGGAAGAATGTGAGGCAAGTTTCCAGGAATTGAAGAAACGTTTGACTACAGCCCCAGTGCTGATTCTGTCGGATATACGCAAAGATTTCCAAGTGTATTGTGACGCCTCTCGCTTAGGACTTGGAAGTGTGCTTATGCAGGACGGTAGATTTGTTTCGTATGCCTCACGACAACTAAAGCCGCATGAGTTGAACTATGACACGCATGATTTGGAGTTAGCAGCAGTAGTGCATGCGCTCAAGACTTGGAGACATTATCTTATTGGAAACCGTTGTGATGTGTACACGGATCATAAGAGTTTGAAGTACATTTTCACACAAAAGGAGCTGAACCTCGGGCAGAGGAGATGGTTGGAGCTTATAAAGGATTATGACATGAAGCTGCACTATCACCCAGGAAAGGCCAATGTCGTAGCCGACGCTTTGAGCCGAAAGAGTTATGCCAACACCCTCATAAGCGGAGGGATGCCGAAGGAGTCAGCAGAGGATCTCAGGGACCTTCGTTTGGAGATTGTTCCTAGAGGTTTTGTTGCAGCAACGGAAGTTCAGTCTACATTGTTGGGAAAAATTCGGGAAGCTCAGAAAGAGGATAAGGAGATTGCCGAGATAAAGGCGAAGATGAGCGAAGGAAAGGCTAAAGGTTTTCGTGAGGATGAGCACGACACCTTATGGTTCGAGGATCGTGTTTATGTGCCCAATAATGCAGAGATCAGGAAGTTGATACTTCAGGAGGCTCATGACTCACCATACCCGATACACCCCGGAAACACCAAGATGTATTTGGATTTGAAGGAGCATTTCTGGTGGAGTGGTATGAAGAAGGATATTGCTGAGTATGTAGCCGTATGTGATGTATGTCAGAGAGTGAAGGCAGAGCATCAGAAGCCAGCAGGATTGTTACAGCCTATGCCGATACCCGAATGGAAGTGGGATAAGCTTGGCATGGATTTTATCACTGGATTACCCAGGACCAAGTCGGGATATGATTCGATCTGGGTAGTAGTTGACCGCTTAACCAAAGTGGCCCACTTTATTCCAGTAAAGACCACCTATACCAGTGCAAAGTTGGCCAAGATATATATGACCAGGATCGTATGTCTGCATGGAGTTCCGAGGACCATTGTATCAGATAGAGGAACACAGTTTACTTCAGAGTTTTGGCACCAGCTACACCAAACTTTAGGTACGAGGTCGGAGTTCAGTACAACTTTTCATCCGCAGACAGATGGATAGACCGAGAGAGTCAATCAGATTCTGGAGGATATGTTGAGAGCTTGTGCGCTAGATTATGGATCCAGTTGGGATGACAATTTGCCCTACACGGAGTTCTCATACAACAATAGCTACCAGGCCAGTTTGAAGATGGCACCGTTCGAAGCCCTATACGGACGAAGGTGCAGAACACCGTTGATGTGGGATGAAGTTGGAGACCGTCAGTTGTTTGGACTGGATTTGATCAAGGAGTCCGAAGAGAAGGTTAAGTTGATTCGAGATAGACTGAAGGTAGCTCAGTCCAGGCAGAAGAGTTAAGCAGATTCAAAACGCAAGGAGGTAACCTATGAAATTGGAGACAGAGCATATCTGCGAGTGTCACCCTTGCGAGGAGTGAAACGTTTTGGAGTTAAGGGAAAGTTAGCCCCGAGATTTGTAGGACCATACCGAGTTTTGGAACGTATGGGAGAGGTTGCCTACAAGCAGTTTGAGTTACCCGAAGGATTGTCAGGAGTTCATGATGTGTTTCATGTTTCTCAGTTGAAGAAGTGTCATGCTGAGATGGCCGATATACCTCTTAGAGATACAGTGCCCCTAGAAGCGATTCAGTTGGACAGTGATTTGACTTATGAGGAGAAGCCAGTCAAGATTCTCGAGTTTGCCAGCCGAGTCACACGCAACAAGGTTGTCAGGTTTTGCAAAGTTCAGTGGAGCCACCATACCGAGGATGAAGCCACCTGGGAACATGAGGATGATCTTCTAAAGACCACCCACACCTGTTTTCTAGCCAACCCGAATCTCAAGGGCGAGATTCATCTTAAGGGGGGTAGGTTTGTAACATCCCAAATTTTCAATTTGGAATGTTATACATAGATCATTCATGCATATCATATTTTATTGCATATTTGCTTTGCGATCCTCAAAATTCTAAGCAACTCAAGGACCCTCGGAGAGAGTTGGGAATTTCACCGTTTTCGTATTTGAATTTTATCAAATATCGAAACGAGGATTATTTGTTTTAATTATTTTTCTCTCCGAAAATATTTCATATTAAAATATATGAGAGGAGATAATATGACTTCTCCAAAATAAATGAAATATTGGAGGAAAATATTAAAATCAAATATTTGATTTTATTTGGATTTTATTGCAATTTTATTTGAATTAGAAAAATTGCACGTTTTCAAAATTGCATTTTAGGGCCAAGAAAATGTTCATCTTGTTCTAAATATTTTATTTAGACGGAGGAAATTTGTTTTGGCATTTTTAGATTTTTATTTATTTTCCTAGGATTTAGTTAAGTTTCGGCGAAATTAATTAAAAAAAAAGTCAGCGCCCGACTGGGTCGAAGCCCAGCCGAGCCGGCCGGCCCTACCCCGCGCCACCACCGCCTCCCCGTGCCCGAGTCCGGCCAGGACACGGCCGCGCCGCCATCGCCGCCCGGGACCCAAGATGTGGGCTAGCAGATGTAGAGCGAAAGTAGGTGTAGATGTCCACGCGGAGTAGAGAGTAATGTTTCTGAAAGACTGTGTCTCGGTCATCCGTTTCTCAAACACCATGTACTGCGAGAAATCAAACGGAGGAGATCGAGTCTTGTGGGGAAAAGTGCGCAAACCTCTGTAGAGTGTACAATCTAATCATGGTTAGCCGTGTCCCCGGTTATGGACATCTTGAATATCTAGTACTTGGATTATCCTATGTATCTCATCACTCTAATTTAATATGTTGGGTTGTTAATCACTATTAATTGGGGTTGGGTTGGAGGAACCTTCTCAACAATGTTTCAACCACCATGATAGTTAAAATAAAACTTATTCCTTTGTTGTAGGGAAAAATTGGCTTTTCGCAAAACATATTAACCATAGAGCCTCCACCAGCCAAATATGCATGTAGTGATAGCATTATTCTGTTCATTGCTCTACTGTGTTATATTGCCAGCATATTCCATGTGCTGACCCGTTTTTGGGCTGCAACGTATTATGTTGCAGACTTTTCAGACGATGAGTAAGGATGCGATTAGGTCGTTGTCGTGCACTCAGCTATGCCGTTGGAGTTGATGGACTCACTTATCTTCCAAGTCTTCCGCTGTTATCTTATTTAGATGGCCTTAAGCAATATTTATTGTATTCAGTTATCTTTTGAGACATTCGATGTAATAAGTGTGTGATTGCACTCTGTTATAAATCCTTCAAGTACTATGTGTGTCAGCATTACCGATCCAGGGAAGACACTTATGCACAGAGATTTGACCATCTGAGGTCAGGTCGCTACAAGTAAAGAACAAAAGCTTGCATTCTGTGAATTCCAAAGAGCGGTGAAATTTCCAGATGGTTATGCTGCTAACCTAGCAAAGTGTGTTATTTCTGATGGATTCAAGCTTTCAGTACTGAAAACCCATGATTGTCACATCCTCCTCCAAAGGATTTTACTGGCGGGCCTCCGAGGAATCATGGACAAGGATATATATATGAAGCGCTTGCTGATCTGGGAAATTTCTTTAGAGAACTGTGCTGCAAAACACTCAAGTTAACCGTCCTGGAAAGACTTGAAAAAGAAATCCCAATTATTCTTTGCAAGCTCGAGAAGATTTTCCCTCCAGCTTTCTTCACCGTGATGGTCCATTTGGCGGTGCACTTACCAAAAGAGGCAATGCTTAGAGGCCTTGTGCAATACGGTTGGATGTACCCAATCGAAAGAAGGCTGCTTACTTGTAAGCGTTATGTGCGAAACACGGCAAGACCTGAAGGTTCTATTGCTGAAGCATATGCGTTGACGAGTGCTTGACTTTTTGCTCTAGATACTTTGGCGATGTGGAAACAAGATGGAACCGGCCGGGCAGAAATAGAGAGCGGTCTGATTCGCAAAGTGGTGATGTCTCTGTTTTCAACCATGGTGTGAACTTTCTTGGAGCCTCACAATACTTGGAGGCTGGTGATGAGTATGACAAGATGGTTTGGTTTGTGCTCAGCAATTGCGCCGAGGTTCTACCATGTATCGAGTATGTTATATCTTGTGCACTCATTATATATTTTTTTTGCTTGGGTTGGCACCAGCCTAATGTTTTAATTCACATGTTTTGTTTGCATTGCAGGAAATGCAAGGAAGAGTTAAATCAGGAAGAAAGCAAGATCAATGTTGATAAAAGGGTTGCCAAGGAGTTTGCTAATTGGTTTAAGAATCATGTGAGATCTTTAGCCACATGTTTGATGTTTTCTGTGTTATTCACCAATTGTTAAATACCATTGTTTGCTAAATGGTTTATTTGTGCAGATTGGAAAGTTGCATGAGGAGAAGAATGTCAGTGATGATCTATTTGCTTTGGCATGCTTACCGGATAAGCGAGTGAGAGTGTATTCAGCATGCATTGCTGACGGTGTCCGGTACCACACCGTTGACCGCGAGGAAAAAGGAAGACACAGAATAGTGGAATCGTCACTAAGGGGTCACATGATCGTGAGATCATTGACTTCTATGGTCAGTTGAGAAGCATCGTAGAGTTGCAGTACAACTCTAGTGGAGGCAACCATCGCTTGGTTGTCTTATTTCGCTGTGACTGGTTTGAGCTTGGTAGCAAGAAGAAGAGAGACTCTTTTGTCAAATATGATGGCCACTTCAAAAGCATCAACACTGCAAGGTGCTGGTATAAGAGTGATCCCTTTATTCTAACAACACAAGCAACAATGGTGTTTTATCTGCCAGACACTCTTTTGCACGGAAAATGGCGAGTTGTGCAAAACTTTGTGCATAGACACTTGTGGAGTGTGACTGAAACTGAAGTGGAAAAGGGCCCTGGTGATGGTGGACTAACATACCAAGATGATGACTCTACGGAAGTTCTGTTGCAAGCTGATGATGACTCTATGGAAGTTCCGATGCAAAGCAGAGTGCGAAGGGACCAGGAACGTGTGATCGTTGATGCTGCAACAGTTGAAGGCATCAAGAAAAGAAGTGGTGATGATGAGGAAAATAGAGGTGGGCATAGAGTTCCTTGTTTTCGTATCGACGACGATGAGTAGCGAAGGTAAATTTTGTCTCCTTGGTGAGCTAATGCTATTGTCTCCTTGGTAGTTGTTGTTGATGTGATCCTAATGTAGTTTTTGTACTACAAATCTCTTCAGGTACCAAAATGCATGAGACTGTGTAGTGATGGAGAGGCATATGATGGTTGAAGATACAATGCAGAATGATGTAGTTTTGGTGATCATGAAGTTTTGGTGATGGAAGATACAATGCAAAATGAAGATGTTGTTTTGAATGAAGATGCAAAATGATGAACTGAAGATGTTGTTTTTAGAGCTGTTTTTCTTAGTTTTGGTGATCATGTCGTTTTGGTTGTGATGTAAAAGATTGCAAAATGATGTTGTTTTTGGACTGAAGATGTTTTTTGAACAGAAGATGGTGTTTTTGGTGGACTGAAGAGGTTTTCAGAGCTGTTTTAACTGAATTTTGCACTACATGGGCGCGTGGCTCCATTTCATTGTGAGCAAAAAAATATGTGTGAGCCGGGACTCGAACCCACGACTGTGCGCTCGTTTCACTGTGTTTCTACCACTGGGCTAGGAAGAGGCAAAGGTCTTCTCCTCTATGCCATCTCTTTTAAAATCATCAAACTAGTCAAGTATCAAACACACATCTCGCTGACAAGTGGGCCATTTTGCTACTCTACCCAAGCTACCAAAATATATGTGCGCGGCCAAAAAATATGCGCGAGCGGGGGCTCGAACCCATGACCTGGCACTAATTTCACTGTGTTTCTACCACTGGGCTAGGAAGAGGCTGTTGGTTTTGTAATCTATGCCCACCCTTTTCAACATATCAAACCAGTCACATAGCAAGCATAGAACTCGCTGACAAGTGGACCCACTCCTCCTCTCCACTCGACCCGCTCCTCCTCTCCATTCTACACTCGACCCACTCCTCCTCTCCGCCGCATCCCCTTCTCCTGCATCGACGGCTCCCTCCGTCGCCGACTCCTTCCTCTCTCTCCTGAGGTATGAATCCTTCCTCTCTCTCTCTCTCTCTCTCTCTCTCTCTCTCTCTCTCTCCTTCCTCTTAACTTAGTTTTCTGCTACTGGTTAGATGAGGGTTCTTGCCGCCGCCTAGATTGGATTAGATTAGATACGGATTGGATTAGATTAGGGTTTTATTTGGTTAGGGTTTTATTCGGACTGCATTAGATTAGATTAGGGTTGGATTAGATTAGGGATTGATTAGTGGGATATGAATCAAGACCAATATTCGTGCGCAACGACTGTTGCTGCTCGCGCGCTCGTGCGCATCCCTGCTGCTACCACTACTCGCTCGTGCCTTTTCGTTCCGTTAGTTTCCTCTCTAGCTAGCTGAAATCACTCTAAAGCTGTGAACCGAAGCGTGTGTTCTGAATCTTATGAACTGAATGCTTGAAAGATAGGTTTGTCCTTCTGAAAAGATTTGTTTGCCTGCCATTGCTTTAATTGGTTATTCCTCAGTTATAGTGCTTGATGGATTTGATAATTTGATAGCAGAGCATTGCTGGTTGTCATATTTTTGTTCTGAAATTTGTTTGCTAATCTGGGCATCCACTGCTTTGTTGGGCTGAACATTATAACTCAAAATTCAAAACATAGGCTATCACTTTGCGTCCAAAAGTATATCTATGGCTATACGTTTCATGCTGCCCTGTGTGCTTTCCAACATATATTTGAAGTGTAACTAGCCTTTCGCAGTTGGATGTATTCTGAACATATGAGTTTATCTCCTGAACCCAGGTTACTTACTGAACATAGAGTAGCAAAATTGAAAGTATATATACTGTACTGTACTTTCAGTAATATAGATGCCAATCTCATTACATTTTTAGTTAGGGGGTAGTAAGGATTCAATTTGGTACAAATCTCATTTATAGTAGATTTATAGATATGTTCAGATATGTTTATGCCAATGTTCTGATATGGATGGGTTTAGATAGGGATATTTTCTGTCATTTATGCCAATGTTCAGATATGTTCATTTATAGATATGGAGCAATGTCCAGTCCTGTTTATAGCTGTGTCATGTTTATAGCTTTTGGTCCATTTATAGTAGACATGGTTCTAGCTGTGTTCTGGTCCATTTATAGTAGTTTTTAGTGTTGTTGCTATTGGTGGTCACCTGATGATGTTGCTGTTGTTATTCTTCTTGTGGTTACCTGATGGGTGCTGTTGATGTTGATGAGTGAACATGATGTTGATGTTGATGGGTGCACATGATGTTATTCTTGTTGTGGTTACCTGATGGGTGTTGTTGATGTTTTCAGAGAAGTGAGATGGCTGGCTTGGAAGGTTTCGAGTTCTTCGAGATCGTAATTGAGAAATCTTGCAGTAGGCAGGTATATTTATCATCATTCATCTCTTTAATTATCATCACTCTACTGTCTAGTGCTTGATTGGCACAATTAACCACTGCTTGACCCTCGCTGTAGAGGTTGCCTGACAAGTTTGCGAAGATGCTCGCCGGCTGTGAGCCCCACAAAGTGAAGCTGCGGGAGGCCGGCAGCGGGCTTCGCAGGCTGTGGGACGTGTTGGTGGTGTTCGATGGTGAAGGCCACATGCACCTAGGGCCTGGCTGGGAGCATTTCGCCCGCGCCCATGAGCTACAGCTCGGGCACTTCCTTGTCTTCCGCTACGACGGCGACGCCATGTTCACCGTGAAGATGTTCGACAACACCATGTGCCGCATGTACTACCAGCACGACGGCGATGCTAGTAAGCTCTCTGCCTCTCTTCTTCCTGTCCTTTTAGCTTCCTCTACCTGCACGACGACAACACCATGTTCACACTTTGTTGCATTTGGCCAGGCAATGGCAGCAGCAGCGGGGATGATGAGGAGCAGAGCAGGGATGACGAGGAGAAGAGCGGGGATGACAAGGAGCAGCCTATTCTGGCTGACGACGACCTTGCTATGATGGTGGCTAACGACGACCCTACTATGGTGGTGGCGGATGACGACCTTGCTATGGTGGTGGCTGACGACGACCCTGCTATGGTGGTGGCGGACGACGACCTTGCTATGGTGGCTGATGACGACCTCGCAATTGTGGTGCCTAATGATGACCTCGCAATGGTGGTGCCTAATAATGACTTCGTGATGGTCGTGGTGCCTGCAATCCCACAGCTTGGCGACACGACCATGCCAATTGTGGTAGAGGAGTACATCCGCGTTGGGATTCGCCACTCTGAACGCATCAGGTTGATGAAGGAGAAGAAGGAGGAGTGAAGATGTTAAGAAATGAAGTGGAAATGTTAAGCATGTTATGTTTAAGCTTGTTAGTGTAATCTGAACATGTCAATGTTAAGTATGTCAGGTTTAATTTTGTGCATGCTCATGGATGTTGTATGATAGTGTCATCTAATTATGGGTTTTTGGTAATTGATGGGAATTGAAATTTTTTATGCATGCTCATGGATGAAAGATAAAATTATGGGTTTTTGTGCATGCTCATGTATGAAACAATATAAGTTTCATTTTTTGAATGCTAAAAACATGACTCAAACCCTAGCCACGGACGGCCGCCGCGACGAAATCAACCGGTTTTTGAAAACACCGTAAAAAATTCAAAAAACGTTTTTCATTTTTTGAATGCTAAAGACATGCGTTTTTCGTGAAGCGGCTACAAGGAGGGTCACCCCAAACGGTGCCATTCCATGTCTATCTCAAAGTAGAGCCTATTTTAAGGACGGTCGCCAAAAAGCAAGCATATCCGACCCTCGTAGCTACTCCCGGCCATTCAGACCACCTTCGACCAATTCAGCTGGAACGACTGGAATTTGAACTGCGGGTCCTCCATAGGTTGCCCGTTATTTTTGCCAAAAATCATTTTTAGCTTCACAGGTAGGCATTTCATCAAAGAATCGACAACAGATTGGCATGACTCAAACCCTAGCCACGGACGGCCGCCGCGACGAAATCGGTCGGTTTTTGAAAACACCGTAAAAAATTCAAAAAAAACAGAAAAATGGGAGACCTCCCCGTCACATCATCAAATGTGGCCTACCAACTAGCAAAAATACTAAACTTGCAATAACGGCGTTTTCTTGAAAAAGTGTTCTCAAAAACGACCTAGAATGAATGAAGATTCATGGCTTTCAAGCAAAACTTGCAATGATATGGCCGCATCCGTTGAATAGTTTTTGATAATATGCCCAAATTTGGCGCATGGCTCCGTCTTGTGATGGCAAACAATGTTGCCAAAGCGAGGTTCTAACTTGTTTAACAAAAAAACCGTTTTTCATTTTTTGAATGCTAAAGACATGCGTTTTTCGTGAAGCGGCTACAAGGAGGGTCACCCCAAACGGCGCTATTCCATGTCTATCTCAAAGTAAACCCTATTTTACGGACGGTCGCCAAAAAGCAAGCATTTCCGACCCTCGTAGCTACTCCCGGCCATTCAGACCACCTTCGGTCGATTTAGCTGGAACCGGCTGGAATTTGAACTGCGGGTCCTCCATAGGTTGCCCATTATTTTTTCCAAAAATCATTTTTAGCTTCATAGGTAGGCATTTCATCAAAGAATCGACAACAGATTGGCATGACTCAAACCCTAGCCACGGACGGCCGCCGCGACGAAATCGGCCAGTTTTTGAAAACACCGTAAAAAATTCAAAAAAATCAAAAAAATGGGAGACCTCCGCGTCACATCATCAAATGTGGCCTACCAACTAGCAAAAATACTAAACTTGCAATACCGGCGCTTTCTTGAAAAAGTGTTCTCAAAAACGACCTACCATGAACGAAGATTCATGGCTTTCAAGCCAAACTAGCAATGATATGGCCGCATCCATTGAATAGTTTTTGATAATATGCCCAAATTTGGCGCATGCCTCCGTCTTGTGATGGCAAACAATGTTGCCAAAGCGAGGTTCCAACTTGTTTAACAAAAAAACCGTTTTTCATTTTTTGAATGCTAAAGACATGCGTTTTTCGTGAAGCGGCTACAAGGAGGGTCACCCCAAACGGCGCCATTCCATGTCTATCTCAAAGTAGACCCTATTTTACGGATGGTCGCCAAAAAGCAAGCATTTCTTACCCTCGTAGCTACTCCCGGCCATACAGACCACCTTCGGCCGATTCAGCTGCATCCGGCTAGAATTTGAACTGCGAGTCCTCCATAGGTTGCCCGTTATTTTTGCCAAAACTCATTTTTAGCTTCACAAGTAGGCATTTCATCAAAGAATCGACCACAGATTGACATGACTCAAACCCTAGCCACGGACGGCCGCCGCGACGAAATCGGCCGGTTTTCAAAAACACCGTAAAAAATTAAAAAAAACAAAAAAAATGGGAGACCTCCGCGTCACATCATCAAATGTGGCCTACCAACTAGCAAAAATACTAAACTTGCAATACCGGCGTTTTCTTTGAGCTATTCGGTATGATTTTAACCATGATTTCTACAAAGTTTACAAAAAAACCTATTTATTCTACCCCCAAACCCAAAAGAATTTCCCTCCCACAACAAAATTTTCCCTCCACCAAAATTTCCCTCTCCCAAAATTTCCCTCCACTCCCTCCACTCCCTCTCCCACTACCTGGCGGGCCCCACCACTCCTCTCCCACTAACACGCGGGATCCCCTCCCCTCCCCTCCCAAAATTTCCCCATCTCCCCGACGAACCCTAGCTTCTCCCTCCCCGAGCCGCCCCGCAGACGACCACTCCCTCCCCTAGCCTCTCACACAAACCCTAGCGCTGCCCCTCCTCCCACGCCGCCCCGCCCCTGCTCCGCGCCTCCCCGCTCCCACTCCCTCCCTGCTCCGTGCCGCCCCGCCAGGACGCTGCGCCGCCCCGCCGCGCCGTGGTGCGCCGTCCTCCCCGACGACGAATCCACCATTCTCTCTCCCATTGACGACGGTGGCTACATCGACAGCTACATCGACCGCCCCGGCTACGACTACATCAATGACAGTGACTACATGGGCGACGGTGGCTACATCATCCACATCATCAACGATCGACGACGGCAGGTACCCCTCTCCTCTCCCCTCTCCCCTCTCCCCTCGATCTTCTAGGGTTCGGTAGATCCCCCTCCTGGTCGATCTAGGGTTAGGATTCGGTCGATCTAGGGTTAGGATTCGGTCGATCTATGAGCTCCTGGTGGTTCTTGTTCATGTTCATCTAGGGTTAGGATTCGGTAGATCCCCCTACTGGTGGTTCTTGTTCATGTTCTTGCTCCTGGAGCTCCTGGTGGTTTGTTTGATCCCCCTCATGGTTTAGGGTTCATGTTGATTTTAGGGGATGGGGATGGATGAGGAAGTGGATGAGGTTAGAGGAAGACCTCCCTCTGGTTCATGTTGCTTGTATGGTTCAATTTCCTTGCTTGCTTGCTTGTTTCTATCAGCAGTAGTTTGATTGTTTCTATCAGTAGAACTTTCCATGCTTGCTTGCTTGTATTAGTAGCACTTATGCACTTTGCTTGCTTGCTACTAGGGTTTGTATCAACATGTACTTGATTGCTTGTAGCACTTTGCTATCAGTAGCACTACTGGGGTTTGTAGCAGTGTTCTTCTTTTGTGATATGCACATGAAGCTTGTGTTCTTCTTTCAAGTGAACAAGAGAATGCTTAGTACTTATTGTGGTATTGGAATTCCTGGTGTGTTAAGGATGTATGACTAGTTTTAATATATACTAGATTGGTGCTAGATAATTTTGGGTGTTGTAATATACATAGTTGATTCTAATTGTCGAAATGTCTTAAATTGTGTGTCTTCTAGTTTGTATCCATTTTTGGTGTGTAGAGGCAGCATAATATTAGTTGAGAATAATTTTTTCATCTGCTTTTGTACTTCTGCAAGTACTGTTGTTTCATGCTTTACAAGTGGCAACATCTAGTTGTTTTGAAGGTCCTCATGATATACTCATCTAGCTTGCTGTCAGACATGTGTACATGACACCAATTCACTACTTCATGTTGCTTGCTAGCATACATGCTTAATTAGGGTTTCCATCAGTAGTACTTGCTTGTATCAGTAGCACATGGAGAAGAAGCTACTTGCTTGCTTATTAATTAGGGTTTGTATCAATAGTACTTGCTTGCTTCTCTTCAATTTCCTTCATTGCTTGCTTGTTTCTGTCAGTAGCACTTTGCTTGCTTGCTTGTTTAGTGTACATATATTTCCAGTGTACATGCATGCTTGTTTAGTGCACTTACATGTTTGCTTAATTAATAACACTACATCACGGTATGTGCATGATGGTCCAAATGCTTTCCTTTATTGATACAAGTGCATCATTTTACTTTATCCCTATTGTATCTGATTGTTGTTTATTCTATTTTGCAAGCACCACCTCAAGATCATCCATGGCAAGGAGGACAAGGTCAAACATGAGGCCAACCGTTGGTATGCAACTTGCTCCTTGTGGTTATACTGTCAGTTTAATAAAATTTGTGTCTTAATATGCTAAGTGAAATGTATTGCTGCAATCTGAATAAGCTGGCTTAATTGTGCCTGTGTGCTATTAGTCTTCCTTACCTGAATAACTAGGATTAAATGATAATAAAATATCATAAGATATGTTTGGCTGTCTTTCCATTCATTGCAAACATTCACCTAATAGTTATGTTTCCTTTATCATGCAAAGAAGAGCCTCTCACCGAGTATGAGAAGGTTAGGGCTAGAAATATCATGAGGAACAATCGGATGTTCCAGTCCCTTGGCATCGGTGCAATAGCGTCGATGATTGGGAAAACAAATGGTGTACAAGAAGGTAGAAGTGATGAGGTTCAAGAAGGTAGTGGAGTTTGTTGGAAATATGCCCTAGAGGCAATAATAAAATGGTTATTATTATATTTCCTTGTTCATGATAATTGTCTATTGTTCATGCCATAATTGTGTTATCCGGAAATCGTAATACATGTGTGAATACATAGACCACAACATGTCCCTAGTGAGCCTCTAGTTGACTAGTTCGTTGATCAACAAATAGTCATGATTTCCTGACTATGGACATTGGATGTCATTGATAACGGGATCACATCATTAGGAGAATGATGTGATGGAAGAGACCCAATCCTAAGCATAGCGCAAGATCGTGTAGTTCATTTGCTAGAGCTTTTCCAATGTCAAGTATCATTTCCTTAGACCATGAGATCGTGTAACTCCCGGATGCCGCAGGAGTGCTTTGGGTGTACCAAACGTGACAACGTAACTGGGTGACTATAAAGGTGCACTACAGGTATTCCCCAAAGTATCTGTTGGGTTGACACGGATCAAGACTGGGATTTGTCACTCCGTATGACGGAGAGGTATCTCTTGGGCCCACTCGGTAATGCATCATCATAATGAGCTCAATGCGACCAAGTGCTTGTTCACGGGATCATGCATTACGGTACGAGTAAAGTGACTTGTCGGTAACGAGATTGAACGAGGTATTGGGATACCGACGATCGAATCTCGGGCAAGTAACGTACCGATTGACAAAGGGAATTGTATACGGGATTGATTGAATCCTCGACATCGTGGTTCATCCGATGAGATCATCGAGGATCATGTGGGAGCCAACATGGGTATCCAGATCCCGCTGTTGGTTATTGACCGGAGAGTCGTCTCGGTCATGTCTGCATGTCTCCCGAACCCGTAGGGTGTACACACTTAAGGTTCGGTGACGCTAGGGTTGTGTAGATATTGGTATGCAGTAACCCGAAAGTTGTTCGGAGTCCCGGATGAGATCCCGGACGTCATGAGGAGTTCCAGAATAGTTCAGAGGTAAAGAATTGTATATGGGAAGTCATCATACGGTCACCGGAATAATTCGGGGGTACCGGTATTGTACCGGGACCACCGAAGGGGTTCCGGGGGTCCACCGGGAGGGTCCACCTGCCCTGCAGGACCCTGTGAGTTGTATGTGGATAGGGACCAGCCCCTTAGTGGGCTAGGCGCCTTCCCTAGCCCCCCCCCCCCCCCCGCAGAGGGCGGTACTACCGCAAGTGAGCGCGGTACTACCGCTGCTACCAGCGGTACTACCGCCCCACTCACGGTACTGCCGCCTAAGGAACCTAAGCGGTACTACCGTTTAGTAGGCGATACTACCGCTGGCGAGGGTGGAAACCCAAAGGGTAGGGGCGCCGCCCACATGACTTGGGGGGCAAGCCCCCCTTGGCCGCCGCCCCCCCCCCCCTGGGAGATCCATCTCCAGGGCCGGCGCCCCCCCTTGGGGATCCTATATAAAGGGGGGAGGGAGGGCAGCAGCACCTAAGCCCTAGCGCCTCACTCTCCTCTCCCAACATCTCTCCTCCTCCGCTAGAGCTTGGCGAAGCCCTGCCGGAGTACAGCCGCTCCACCACCACCATGCCGTTGTGCTGCTGGAGCTATCTTCATCAACCTCTCCTTCCCCTTGCTGGATCAAGAAGGAGGAGACGTCTCTCCAACCATACGTGTGTTGAACGCGGAGGTGCTGTCCGTTCGGCACTTGGTCATTGGTGATTTGGATCACGACGAGTACGACTCCATCAACCCGTTCTCTTGAACGCTTCCGTGCGCGATCTACATCAAGGGTATGTAGATGCTCTCTTATCCCTCTCATTGCTAGAATACTCCTAGATAGATCTTGGTGATGCGTAGAAAATTTTAAAATTCTGCTATGTTCCCCAACAGTGGCATCATGAGCTAGGTCTATGCGTAGTATCTTGCACGAGTAGAACACAAAGTAGTTGTGGGGGTCGAATTTGTCAATCTTCTTGCCACTACTAGTCTTATCTTGATTCGGCGGCATCGTGGGATGAAGCGGCCCGGACCGACCTTACACGTACGCTTACGTGAGACAGGTTCCACCGACTGACATGCACTAGTTGCATAAGGTGGCTAGCGGGTGTCTGTCTCTCCCACTTTAGTTGGATCGGATTCGATGAACATGGTCCTTATGAAGGGTAAATAGAAATTGGCAATTCACGTTGTGGTTTTGGCGTAGGTAAGAAAACGTTCTTGCTAGAAACCTAAAGCAACCACGTAAAAACATGCAACAACAATTAGAGGACGTCTAACTTGTTTTTGCAGCAAGTGCTTTGTGATGTGATATGGCCAAAGGATGTGATGAATGATATATGTGATGTATGAGATGATCATGTTCTTGTAATAGGAATCACGACTTTCATGTCGATGAGTATGACAACCGGCAGGAGCCATAGGAGTTGTCTTTATTTATTTATGACCTGCGTGTCAACATAAATGTCATGTAATTACTTTACTTTATTGCTAAACCGTTAGCCATAGTAGTAGAAGTAATAGTTGGCGAGACAACTTCATGAAGACACGATGATGGAGATCATGATGATGGAGATCATGATGATGGAGATCATGGTGTCATGCCGGTGACGATGATGATCATGGCGCCCCGAAGATGGAGATCAAAAGGAGCGAAATGATATTTGCCATATCATGTCACTATTTGATTGCATGTGATGTTTATCATGTTTTACTTCTTATTTTCTTAGAACGACGGTAGTAAATAAGATGATCCCTCACAATAATTTCAAGAAAGTGTTCCCCCTAACTATGCGCCGTTGCGAAAGTTCGTTGTCTCGAAGCACCACATTATGATCGGGTGTGATAGATTCTAGCGTTCACATACAACGGGTGTAAGCCAGATTTACACATGCAAAACACTTAGGTTAACTTGACGAGCCTAGCATGTACAGACATGGCCTCGGAACACGAGAGACCGAAAGGTCGAACATGAGTCGTATGGAAGATACGATCAACAAGGAGATGTTCACTGATGATGACTAGTCCGTCTCACGTGATGATCGGACACGGTCTAGTTGAGTCGGATCATGTATCACTTAGATGACTAGAGGGATGTCAAATCTGAGTGGGAGTTCATGAAATAATTTGATTAGATGAACTTAATTATCATGAACTTAGTCTAAAATCTATGCAATATGTCTTGTAGATCAAATGGCCCACGCTCATGTCAAGCTCAATTTCAACGCGTTCCTAGAGAAAACCAAGCTGAAAGATGATGGCAGCAACTATACGGACTGGGTCCGGAACCTGAGGATCATCCTCATAGCTGCCAAGAAAGCATATGTCCTAGAAGAACCGCTAGGTGAAGCTCCCATCCCAGAGAACCAAGACGTTATGAACGCTTGGCAATCGTGTTCTGATGATTACTCCCTCCTTCAGTGCGGCATGCTTTACAGCTTAGAACCGGGGCTCCAAAAACGTTTTGAGAAGCACGGAGCATATGAGATGTTCGAAGAGCTAAAATTGATTTTCCAAGCTCATGCCCGGGTCGAGAGATATGAAGTCTCCGACAAGTTCTACAGTTGTAAATGGAGGGAAATAGTTCTGTCAGTGAGCACATACTCAAAATGTCTGGGTTGCACAACCGCTTGTCCCAGCTGGACATTAACCTCCCGGACGAGGCGGTCATTGACAGAATCCTTCAGTCGCTCCCACCTAGCTACAAGGGCTTTGTGATGAACTACAATATGCAGGGGATGGAAAAGACCATTCCTGAGGTATATTCAATGCTGAAATCTGCGGAGGTGGAAATCAAAAAGGAACATCAAGTGTTGATGGTGCATCAAACCACTAAGTTCAAGAAAGGCAAGGAAAAGAAGAACTTCAAGAAGGACGGCAAGGAAGTTGCCGCGCCCGGTAAGCCAGCTACCGGGAAGAAGTCAAAGAATGGACCCAAGCCTGAGTCTGAGTGTTTCTATTGCAAGGGAAACGGACACTAGAAGCGGAACTGCCCCAAATACTTAGCAGACAAGAAGGCCGGCAACACTAAAGGTATATGTGATATACTTGTAATTGATGTGTACCTTACCAGTACTCGTAGTAGTTCCTGCGTATTTGATACCGGTGCGGTTGCTCATATTTGTAACTCAAAACAGGAGCTGCGGAATAAGCGGAGACTGGCGAAGGACGAGGTGACGATGCGCGTCGGGAATGGTTCCAAGGTCGATGTGATCGCCGTCGGCACGCTACCTCTACATTTACCTACGGGATTAGTTTTGAACCTTAATAATTGTTATTTAGTGCCAGCTTTGAGCATGAACATTGTATCTGGATCTCGTTTAATGCGAGATGGCTACTCATTTAAATCCGAGAATAATGGTTGTTCTATTTATATGAGAGATATGTTTTATGGTCATGCCCCGCTGGTGAATGGTTTATTCTTAATGAATCTCGAACGAAATGTTACACATATTCCTAGTGTGAATACCAAAAGATGTAAGGTTGATAATGATAGTCCCACATACTTGTGGCACTGCCGCCTTGGTCACATCGGTGTCAAACGTATGAAGAAGCTCCATACAGATGGACTTTTGGAGTCTCTTGATTTCGAATCATTTGACACGTGCGAACCATGCCTCATGGGCAAAATGACCAAGACTCCATTCTCCGGGACAATGGAGCGAGCAACCAACTTATTGGAAATCATACATACTGATGTGTGTGGTCTAATGAGCGTTGAGGCTCGCGGTGGCTATCGTTATGTTCTCACTCTCACTGATGACTTAAGTAGATATGGGTATGTCTATTTGATGAAACACAAGTCTGAGACCTTTGAAAAGTTCAAGGAATTTCAGAGTGAGGTAGAGAATCAACGTGACCGAAAGATAAAATTCTTGCGATCAGATCGTGGAGGAGAATATTTAAGTCACGAATTTGGTACGCACTTAAGGAAATGTGGAATCGTTTCACAACTCACGCCGCCTGGAACACCTCAGCGAAACGGAGTGTCCGAATGTCGTAATCGCACTCTATTGGATATGGTGCGATCTATGATGTCACTCACTGATTTACCGCTATCATTTTGGGGATACGCTCTAGAAATAGCTACAAGATGACACCGTATGAATTATGGTTTGGGAAGAAACCTAAGCTGTCGTTTCTAAAAGTTTGGGGATGCGATGCTTATGTCAAGAAACTTCAACCTGAAAAGCTCGAACCCAAGTCAGAAAAATGCGTCTTCATAGGATACCCTAAGGAAACCGTTGGGTATACCTTCTACCTCAGATCCGAAGGCAAGATCTTTGTTGCCAAGAACGGGTCCTTTCTGGAGAAAGAGTTTCTCTCGAGAGAAGTAAGTGGGAGGAAAGTAGAACTTGATGAAGTACTGCCTCTTGAACCGGAAAGTAGCACAGCTCAGGAAATTGTTCCTGTGGTGCCTGCACCGACTAGAGAGGAAGTTAATGATGATGATCAAGGTACTTCGGATCAAGTTGCTACTGAACTTCGTCGGTCCACAAGGACACGTTCCGCACCAGATTGGTACGGTAATCCTGTCTTGGAAATCATGTTGACAACGGTGAACCTTCGAACTATGAAGAAGCAATGGCGGGCCCAGATTCCAACAAATGGCTTGAAGCCATGCAATCCGAGATAGAATCCATGTATGAAAACAAAGTATGGACTTTGACATACTTGCCCGATGATCGGCGAGCGATAGAGAATAAATGGATCTTTAAGAAGAAGACGGACGCGGATGGTAATGTTACCATCTATAAGGCTCGACTTGTCGCTAAGGGTTATCGACAAGTTCAAGGGGTTGACTACGATGAGACCTTCTCACCCGTAGCGAAGCTAAAGTCCGTCCGAATCATGTTAGCAATTGCCGCATACTATGATTATGAGATATGGCAAATGGACGTCAAAACGGCATTCCTTAACGGCTTTCTTAAGGAAGAATTGTATATGATGCAGCCGGAAGGTTTTGTCCATCCTAAGAATGCTAACAAAGTATGCAAGCTCCAGCGCTCCATCTATGGGCTGGTGCAAGCATCTCGGAGTTGGAACATTCGCTTTGATGAGATGATCAAAGCGTTTGGGTTCACACAGACTTATGGAGAAGCCTGTGTTTACAAGAAAGTGAGTGGGAGCTCTGTAGCATTTCTCATATTATATGTGGATGACATACTTTTGATGGGAAATGATATAGAAATTTTGGACAGTATTAAGGCCTACTTGAATAAGTGTTTTTCAATGAAGGACCTTAGAGAAGCTGCTTATATATTAGGCATCAAGATCTATAGAGATAGATCGAGACGCCTCATAGGTCTTTCGCAAAGCACATACCTTGATAAGATATTGAAGAAGTTCAAAATGGATCAGTCCAAGAAGGGGTTCTTGCCTGTATTGCAAGGTGTGAGATTGAGCACAGCTCAATGCCCGACCACGGCAAAAGATAAAGAAGAGATGAGTGTCATCCCCTATGCCTCAGCCATAGGGTCTATTATGTATGCCATGCTGTGTACCAGACCTGATGTAAACCTTGCCGTAAGTTTGGTAGGTAGGTACCAAAGTAATCCTGGCAAGGAACACTGGACAACACTCAAGAACATCCTAAAATACCTGAAAAGGACCAAGGATATGTTTCGCGTTTATGGAGGTGACGAAGAGCTCGTCGTAAAGGGTTACGTCGACGCTAGCTTCGACACAGATCTGGATGACTCTAAGTCACAAACCGGATACGTGTATATTTTGAATGGTGGGGCAGTTAGCTGGTGCAGTTGCAAACAAAGCGTCGTGGCGGGATCTACATGTGAAGCGGAGTACATGGCAGCCTCGGAGGCAGCGCGTGAAGCAATCTGGATGAAGGAGTTCATCACCGACCTAGGAGTCATACCCAATGCGTCGGGGCCGATCACTCTCTTCTGTGACAACACTGGAGCTATTGCCCTTGCCAAGGAGCCCAGGTTTCACAAGAAGACCAGGCACATCAAGCATCGCTTCAACTCCATTCGTGAAAATGTTCAAGATGGAGACATAGATATTTGTAAAGTACATACGGATCTGAATGTCGCAGATCCGTTGACTAAACCTCTTCCGCGAGCAAAACATGATCAACACCAGAACTCTATGGGTGTTCAATTCATCACAATGTAACTAGATTATTGACTCTAGTGCAAGTGGGAGACTGTTGGAAATATGCCCTAGAGGCAATAATAAAATGGTTATTATTATATTTCCTTGTTCATGATAATTGTCTATTGTTCATGCTATAATTGTGTTATCCTAAGCATAGTGCAAGATCGTGTAGTTCGTTTGCTAGAGCTTTTCCAATGTCAAGTATCATTTCCTTAGACCATGAGATCGTGTAACTCCCAGATGCCGTAGGAGTGCTTTGGGTGTACCAAACGCCACAACGTAACTGGGTGACTATAAAGGTGCACTACAGGTATCCCCGAAAGTATCTGTTGGGTTGACACGGATCAAGACTGGGATTTGTCACTCCGTATGACGGAGAGGTATCTCTTGGGCCCACTCGGTAATGCATCATCATAATGAGCTCAATGTGACCAAGTGCTTGGTCACGGGATCATGCATTATGGTACGAGTAAAGTGACTTGTCGGTAACGAGATTGAACGACATATTGGGATACCGACGATCGAATCTCGGGCAAGTAACGTACCGATTGACAAAGGGAATTGTATACGGGATTGATTGAATCCTCGACATCGTGGTTCATCCGATGAGATCATCGAGGAGCATGTGGGAGCCAACATGGATATCCAGATCCCGCTGTTGGTTATTGACCGGAGAGTCGTGTCGGTCATGTCTGCATGTCTCCCGAACCCGTAAGGTCTACACACTTAAGGTTCGCTGACGCTAGGGTTGTGTAGATACTGGTATGCAGTAACCCGAAAGTTGTTCGGAGGCCCGGATGAGATCCCAGACGTCACGAGGAGTTCCGAAATAGTCCGGAGGTAAAGAATTGTATATGGGAAGTCATCATATGGTCACCGGAATAATTCGGGGGTACTGGTATTGTACCGGGACCACCGAAGGGGTTCCGGGGGTCCACCGGGAGGGTCCACCTGCCCCGGAGGAACCTGTGAGTTGTATGTGGATAGGGACCAGCCCCTTAGTGGGCTGGGCGCCTTCCCCTAGCCCCCCCCCCCCCCGCAGAGGGCGGTACTACCGCAAGTGAGCGCGGTACTGCCGCTGCTACCAGCGGTACTACCGCCCCACTCACGGTACTGCCGCCTAAGGAACCTAAGCGGTACTACCTCTTAGTAGGCGGTACTACCGTTGGCGAGGGTGGAAACCCTAAGGGTAGTGGCGCCCCCCAGATGACTTGGGGGGCAAGCCCCCCTTGGCCGCCGCCCCCCCTGGGAGATCCATCTCCAGGGCCGGCGCCCCCCCTTGGGGATCCTATATAAAGGGGGGAGGGAGGGCAGCAGCACCTAAGCCCTGGCGCCTCCCTCTCCTCTCCCAACATCCCTCCTCCTCCGCTAGAGCTTGGCAAAGCCCTGCCGGAGTACAGCTGCTCCACCACCACCATGTCGTCGTGCTGCTGGAGCTATCTTCATCAACCTCTCCTTCCCCTTACTGGATCAAGAAGGAGGAGATGTCTCTCCAACCGTACGTGTGTTGAACGTGGAGGTGCCGTCCGTTCGGCACTTGGTCATTGGTGATTTGGATGACGACGAGTACGACTCCATCAACCCGTTCTCTTGAACGCTTCCGTGCGCGATCTACATCAAGGGTAGGTAGATGCTCTCTTATCCCTCTCGTTGCTAGAATACTCCTAGATAGATCTTGGTGATGCGTAGAAAATTTTAAAATTCTGCTACGTTCCCCAACAGAGTTATCATTGATGACCAGAGTAATATCCTAAGGAGGAAGAAGTTATTGATGGAGAGGAAGTGGATGATGTTGTAGTGAACAAGTCTGTTAAGGTGCAAACTCTGTCTTTCTTGGAGGGTTGGGGTTCTTTTATGCTATGTGTTTCCTTGTGCTCACATATTTCTCTGGTGATCTAATGCTTTTATCTGTGTTGTTTATATGAGGCACTGAAGGGATCTAGGACGAAGAGGCCTGGTGTTAAGAAGACAGTCAGCAAGAAGAAGAAGAGCTCAGAAACATCTGCTGCAATGCCTCCTGGAAGGGTGATGGCCCCAGCTCCAGGACAAAAAAAGAGGATCCTGGAACCTGATGAACCTGCCCCTGATAGAGTCACAAGGCAGAAAGCAAAGATGGCGACTGCAACATACCATCAGGAAAGTCTGCTGCGCATCGACTCCGAGATCTCGGTGCAAATGGGTGATGAGTTGCCGACGATGGATGAAGGAACCACTCTCAGCATGGATGGAAGTGGCACTGTCTGCCTAGATGAAGGAGGAACTATCTGCATTGATGAAGTAGGCACTGTCCACACAGACCTCAGCCCTGTTGCACCTTCTATTGACAGGAATGATGTCATCAATGAAGAAGAACAGCAACTTGTGCTTCAATCAGGCAAGTTGACGTTTGCAATGCTATCTTTTACTAGTGCATTTTCGAAATGGAATGATCATGTATGCTTTTGTCGATTCCTGCATTTGTCGATTTCTATTCTAATTTATGAGTTCAATTTCATTTTCAGATGCAATGTCTACCAAGACTAGACTTAGAAAGGGCAAAGGGCTAGAGAGAATCACCAAGTCGCTTGGTAGCAAGGTGCCTATCCAAATTGCCGAAGGGATGAAGCGTCCAGAGAAGCCTCTGCAGGCAGCAAAGCTTGCTTCTGAGTGTGGACTCATTGCAAGAAGCCATCTTCCGGTTCTTCCTCACTTCAAGTTATACAAAAAAATGCTAGTCTATTGGAGAACTACATTGGGAAAGTTGCTATAAGCTACTTGTTTCATAGTTAATGTGCTATCTATTTTCTGTTACACCTATGCATGATCACTAATATTGTTCCTACCTTGTTTGCTGTCTTGGTAGGCAAATTTTGAGATGAACATGGACTCGGAGACCATCAAGACCGCGTGCAAAGATATTCTGTAGAAAAATTCAAAGAACAGACGCCATCAGATCAAGAAGAAGTATTTTGATACCGTAGACGCAAACAAAGTCAGCATTAAGTCTCCGGTGCCAGATCTGACAGATGGTGAATGGCAAGCTCTGGTGGAGATGTGGTCTACCACAAGACACAAGGTTTGTCTCTGCTTTGTTTGATGCTTTATGTTCTGCACATGATATGCTAGTGCTAGATCATGCTGACAGTATGCTTTTTTGTAGGAAACCTGTGTGTCAAACAAGATGAATCGAGAAAAAGTCGTGTACAATCAGAGAACTAGTTCCAGGCACTACACAACACACATTTTTGCCATTGTGAGAACTTTTCTCTACAGACCTTACCGTTTGATCCTCGTTGAATAACTTTTCTGATTCTTCCTGAATAACATTTTGATTTTTGTTGAAAAACATTTCAGAAAGAAGAGCGTAAGGGTGAGGAGCTGTCTGCGATTGACTTGTTTAAGGCCACCCACAACAACAAAAAGCATGGGTTTTCGGAGCCAGTCAAGACTGCTATAGTAAGTCACTCCATGATTTGTTCAAACTTTTGTCTAGAAACCTCAGCCCTGTTTGATTCACAGCCAGCTTTGATGCTGTTTGATGCTTTGATGTTGTTTGATTTGGAGCCAGTCAAGAACACACGCTATGTTCCATGCTTTGATGTTGTTTGATAGTTCAACAAAGATGTCAGAACTTGCTGTAGCTATTTGTTGCATTTTTTATGATATGATGAATTTTGATCTGAATGTTAGTTTGATGATCGGCTCACTCGGGAAGCCATCTTATATAGAACCACCATTCTAGGCTTAATGAAGCGATCATATTGTTCCAATTGCATGTCTCCAGGTCACTAGTCATCATCTTCTTGTATAGATTTTGTGTGCTGGTTTGGTTACTTCAAATAATCCATTTGTGTGCTGGTTTGGTTTCTCTTGCTTGGTTTGGTTTGCAAAATGTGAAATAGATCTCCCACTAATGCCTATCATTTTCCTCCATATGCTAGCTTGAGATGGAAAAAATGAAGGACGCGCCGGTACCAGAAGGTGAAGAGCCAAAGTCTGCTGTTGAAATTGTCGAAGAAGTGCTCAAGACCGAAGTCAAGCAAAGCACATTCCTCAGGAATGTTGGGCTCCAGTCATCTAGGAACAACTCCGGCAAAGCAACTGCTGAAGTGGCTGCTCATGTTCGTGACCTTGAGCAGAAGCTGGAGAGGTCCGAGCTTCAAGCTGAAGTGATGCAAGAAGAATCGGCGGCAATCAAGATGAAGGCAGAAGAATCTGAAGCTGCACACGACAAGGAACTTGAGCTGCTGCGCAAGAAGTCTCAAGAGCAGGAAGAGAAGTTAGCCCACTTGATAGCTCTCTTTGGAGCTAAGGCAGTTTGAACCTGGGAGCATTTTGCATTGGACCTGGAAGCTAAGGTAGCTAAGGTAGTTTGAACCTGGGATGAGTAGTTTGGACTTGGTTTGGTTTGCAAAATGTGAACTGCTGCTGTTGGACCTGGGTTGAACTTGTGAACTACTGTTGTTGAACTTGTGAACTGTTGCTGTTGCATTTTGTTGCATTTTGCACTTGTGAACCTCGGAGCTGTTATGTGAACCTGGACCACTTATGGATCAATTGTGGATCACTTTGTATGCATTTGTGGATCACTTGTGAACTGCTGTTGGTTGCATTTTGTTTATTTTCTGTGAAGTTATGTGGATCACTTGTGCACCTGGGCCTTGCACTTGTGCACCTGGGCTGGCTCTAAAAAGGCCAAGGCCCAAACAAGAATTTGACTAAAAAGGCTTGGGCCTAAAAAAAGAGTTGACTGTAAAAAAAAAGTTGGTAAAAGGCCGCATCCAAGAAAATAAAAAGGCCAAGGCCCAAATTAGAACTAGACTAAAAAGGCTGTGGCCCAAAACAATAGTGGACTTTAAAAAAAATCATCAGAAAAAGGCTCCATTCCCAGAAAATAAAAGGCCAAATTATTGGGCCAGGCCCATGCAGATAAGCAAAATAAAGAGAAAAAAAATTAAATGGGCTGAATTACTGGGCTTGGCCCATGTAGACGGCTGAAATGGACCGGGTTGATTCTATTTTACGACCTTTTCATTTGGTCGTAATTCTGCCACGTCAGCTTGCCACGGTGGATCTGACGTGGTGTGGTCGGATTGCTAGTGACCAAAATAATTAGTCATTAAATCTACGACCTTTTGTTTGGTCATAAACGTCTACGACCATTCCAGAAGAAACGTCGCTAATGTCAGTTTACGACGGCCAGCTTTTGACCTTCTGTTTTTGGTCACAAAAAGGTCACAAATGGAAAACAATGACCATTCAGTGACCAATAGTGGTGGTCACAAGTTGACATATTTCTTGTAGTGAGGTAAATTCTCTCTATAGATATGATAAAGCTGAAATCCCGTCTACTAAATTTGCTAGCCAATGCTTAGATGAGTTTGATAATTTTATTGTTAAACAAGAAAACTTCAATGCTTATTTTGCTAGACAATTGAAACATAAAACTTATATGATTGGACACTTGAGTGATTATATGTCTATGGTTAAAGGTGAACTTAAACTTATTAGTAAACATGCTTCTATGGTTACCACTCAAGTAGAACAAGTGCTTAAAGCTCAAAATGATTTGCTCAATGAATTAAATCATAAGAAAAATGATAATGTTGTTAGAGTTATGACTAGAGGAGGTAAAATGACTCAGGAACCTTTGTATCCAGAGGGCCACCCTAAGAGAATTGAGCAAGATTCTCAGACAACTAATGTTGATGTACCTAGTCCTTCTAAGAAGAAGAAAAAGAAAAATGATAGGACTTTGCATGCTTCTAGTGAACGTGTTGATGACACACCTGAGAATCCCAATGATATTTCTATTTCTGATGCTGAAACACAATCTGGTGATGAACATGAACCTAGTGCTAATATTAATGATGATGTTCATGTTGATGCTCAACCTAGCAATAATGATGATGTAGAAATTGAACCTGCTGTTGATCTTGATAACCCACAATAAAAGAATCAACGTTATGATAAGAGAGACTTTGTTGCTAGGAAGCATGGTAAAGAAAGAGAACCATGGGTTCAGAAACCCATGCCTTTTCCTCCTAAACCATCCAAGAAAAAGGGTGATGAGGATTTTGAGCGCTTTTCTGAAATGATTTGACCTATCTTTTTGCGCATGCGTTTACTGATATGCTTAAAATGAATCCTTATGCTAAGTACATGAAAGATATTGTTACAAATAAAAGAAAGATACCGGAAGCTGAAATTTCCACCTTGCTTGCTAATTACACTTTTAAAGGTGGAATACCTAAGAAAGTAGGAGATCCAGGAGTACCAACTATACCATGCTCCATTAAAAGAAACTATGTTAAAACTGCTTTATGTGATCTTGGAGCCGGTGTTAGTGTTATGGCTCTCTCTTTATATCGTAGACTTGATTTGAATAAATTGACACCTACTGAAATATCTTTGCAAATGGCTGAGAAATCAACTGCTATACCTGTTGGTATTTGTGAGGATGTGCCTGTTGTAGTTGCAAACGTTACTATTTTAACGGACTTTGTTATTCTTGATATTCCCGAGGACGATAGTATGTCTATTATTCTTGGTAGACCCTTTTTGAATACTGCAGGGGCTGTTATTGATTGCAACAAAGGCAATGTCACTTTTCATGTTAATGGTAATGAGCATACGGTACACTTTCCGAGGAAACAACCTCAAGTCCAAAGTATCAATTCTATTGGAAAAATTTCAACAATTACTATTGGAGGTTTTGAATTTCCTTTTCCTACTGTCAAGAAGAAATATGATATTCTTATTATTGGGGATGTGCATATCCCTGTTGAGGTAACCTAGTGTTATTCGAAATTTCTCCGGTTTCGTGTTATTCGGAATGAGTTTGTTAACAAGACATGATCAACCTTGTTAGTGGATTCCTTTTGATGAGCATGAGATGGATGAAGCTAGAAAGCACAACCCTCTGTACCCTCTTTTTTACTTTCTGTTATTTAGAATAAATAAAGCAAAAATATTATTTTCTGTATGTTTTCTGAATTATCCTTGCAATAAAAAATACCCCAAAAATAAAAGTTCTCCAAATGCCCTGAAATTGAAATATGATTTTTTTTCTAGAATATTTAAGAACACACCAGGGGGAGCCAACTGAGGGAGTCCTGGACTAAGGGGTCCTCGGACGTCCGACCTGTTAGCCATGGGCCGAACTGATGGGTTGTGAAGATACGAAGACCAAAGACTGCACCCTTGTCCGGACAGGACTTTCTATGGCGTGGAGGGCAAGCTTGGCGATCAACTATGTAGATTCCTTTTTATGTAACCAACTCCATGTAACCCTAGATCTCTGCGGTGTCTATATAAACTGGAGGGTATAGTCCGGAGAGGCGGATACTCATTATCATAGTCATACAAGCTAGGCCTCTAGGGTTTAGCCATTACGATCTCGTGGTAGATCAACTCTTGTAAAACTTGTATTCATCAAGATCAATCAAGAAGGAGTAGGGTATTACCTCCATAGAGAGGGCCCGAACCTGGGTAAACATCGTGTCCCCCGCCTCCTGTTACCATCAACCTTAAACGCACAGTTCGGGACCCCCTACCCGAGATCCGCCGGTTTTGACACCGACATTGGTGCTTTCATTGAGAGTTCCATTGTGCCGTCCTCAAGAGGTTGATGGCTCCTTCAATCGTCCATAACGAAACAGTCTGGGGAGAGACTTTTCTCCCCGGACAGATCTTTGTATTCGGCGGCTTCGCACTGCGGGCCAACTCGCTTGGCCATCTGGAGCAGATCGAAAGCTACGCCCTTGGCCATCAGGTCAGATTTGGAAACTTGAACTACGTCGTGGACATCCGTGGAGACTTGACCTTCGACGGATTTGAGACCGCGGCAACCAGTCCCGATGAACATGGCTTAAACCCGTCATCGGACCACATCCAGGGTATAGCTCCCGTGGCCACTCTGGCCTTAGATCTGGAGCAAATTGCACCATCCGAGGACGGGAAGTTAAACCCCACCACGGAGGCTGCTGATTTCGCGGCGTTGGAGCCGCACACAAGTTTAACCTCATGTGATATCTACATCACCGGAACTCCGGACTCGTCTCCGGCTATAGGTTCTGAACCATGCGGGTCTGCGGATACCAAACTTGATCGGTTATCGATCCTCGAGTTCAGCGCCGCAGACATCTTCCGGCACTCGCCCAAGGGTGATGTGCTAAACTCATTACAAAACCTATCGTTGGCGGGTGACTCCCAGGAGAACTATGTCCGGTTCGAACTAGCGGCCGATGATGGGGAATTTTCTTCCCACCCGCCACCCACTTCATAGCCACTGTCGAGGATTCAACCGACATGCTTGACTACGGTTTCAAAGACTGTAATACGGGCACCGGACTGAATAACACTCCGGACGATGCCAAAAACAATGAAGACCCCGTCAAAGTAACCTCCGAATAGGAGGCACGGGAAGATGGGCAAGATAGCCCCGACGAACAGACCATACACGAAGACTCGGAGGACAGCAATTACCTTCCACTCTCCGAGGAGGAGGAGAGCCTCAACAACGAGGATTTCTTCGTGCCCGAGGAACCTCTTGAGCAGGAGCGCTTCAAACGCCAGCTAATAGCCAATGCAAGGAGCCTGAAAAAGAAATAGATGCAGCTTCAAGCAAATCAAGATCTGCTCAATGATAGATGGGCCGAAGTCCTGGCAGCCGAAGAATACAGCCATAGTGGCCATGCCAAAAGCTACCCGAAGGACTGATGGTTACCGCAGTATGACAACAAGACGCTGGAGCCCATACCATCATCACACAATGCGGCAGGTCGACCACAACTCCGTCCGGATAAAGCAGCAACTCCATCCGAACACCGGACTGCCCCACCTCGCTGTAAAAGCAAGAATAAAACAGTTCAGGGTGGTACATATGACCTCCAACAGGACTTGGACGGTAGAGCAGGACACGCAAGATCAATTAACGGATCGCGAGGCCATGCCTCGACCCGCGACAACGGCTACCTATTCGGGCGTAACAGACCTAGCCAAGCCCGGGCTGATAACCGCAAACGGACTCCATCGGGGGTACATCACAGTGTGGCCCAACATAGAGGCGCCGCACACCCTCTCTGCTTCACTAACGAACTAATGAAGCATGAATTTCCAGACGGGTTCAAACCCATGAATATCGAGTCATCCAATGGAACAACGGATCCCGCAGTGTGGATCGAGGATTTCCTCCTCCATATCCACATGGCCCGCGGAGATGACCTTCATGCCATCAAATACCTACCACTAAAGCTCAAAGGACCAGCTCGGCACTGGTTAAACAGTCTGCCGGAAAATTCTATTGGCAGCTGGGAAGATTTGGAAGATGCCTTTGGCGACAACTTCCAAGGGACATATGTCCGGCCACCGGATGCCGATGACTTAAGTCACATTGTCCAGCAGCCCGGAGAATCAGTTAGGAACCTCTGGACTAGGTTCTTAGTAAAAGAACCAAATCGTCGACTGTCCGGACGCGGAAGCCCTTGCGGCCTTCAAACATAGCGTCCGGGATGAATGGCTCGCACGCCACCTCTGTCAAGAAGGACCTAAATCCATGACAGCCCTTACCGCCCTAATGACCCGCTTTTGTGCGGGTGAAGACAGCGGGCTCGCTCGTAGAAGCAATAACGCCAGCGACCCGGGCACTTCCGAAATCCGAGACGGCAATGGCAAGCCACGACGAAGCAAACACAACAGTCGCAATAACAATGAAAAACCACGCGACATGGCGGTTAACGCCGGATTCAGCAATCCCAAACCCGGTCAACGGAGAAAGCTATTTAAGGCGAACCAAGACGGACCATCCACCATAGACAGGATATTGGATGGACCTTGCCAGATTCATGGCCACCCCGATAAACCAGCTAATCATACCAATAGAAGCTGTTGGGTCTTCAAGCAGGCCGGCAAGCTGAACGCCGAACACAAGGGGAGGAGGCCGCCTGACGATAGGGACGACGGAGAGGCTCACCTAACAAATACCAGGAGTCAGAAGCAATTTCTCCCCGAGGTTCGGCCACACCCGGAGCGGAAATAGCAGTTCGGCTTCCGCAGCCCACCGCATAGGCCCGCAATATTCATACCGCGCATACATCACTATGCACTCAAGATAGCATGGGCGTTGGCGGAAGCACAAAACGGACAAGCTTGCAAGCATTCCAGTAACATTTTTTATCTATTTTCTTTTTATTTCTTTCTTCATTATCTCTTAATAACATGTGACGAAAAGGACAGACATATTAAAACTGACTCCATAGGAGTTCGGATCCGTACACTCACCCAGGGGCTGCTTCCGTCAAGGATTCCCCTTCCCGAGGACAGGCGGCACAGATGTGCGACAGGAGGTCCAAAATAACTTTTTTTTGTAGACCACACTCTTTATTTCGAGCCTGTAATATGCCTTTTTCCTCTGCCTTTGACCCTGAGCATGTCAAATAGCCGGGGTTGTGGTCTTTATACATACAAATTAATCATTGGCATATCACTCAGCTCCCAGTAAACATTATCCGAACTAATCATTCGTATCCTTTCACCAATGAATACGGCCCCTACGGCTATTTCACAGATACACCTCGGCATAGCCTGCCAGGGGCTCGGTAGGGGAACAAATGAGTTGCCAGCAAAGTCCGAACAGCTTTACAGCGAACTTCGGCGTTGCGAGTTTGGCCTTATATGCATCAGCTCTGAATCATGTCTTGGGTCAATGGTTGGGTTGCCCGGCTCCTGTGCTTGCTACCTTACGTTCCGCTCTATCGACTAAGGTAGTAAAGGGAGAACTACTGCGATTGTGCTTCTGGCTCATCTGGTGAAGCACCTCAGTAGAGAAAGCCAAAAACCGACTGTCATGATGTTGCGCGAGCTAGTCAACCACTCGATGACTTATCGGAATCTATTGCGATTCCTCCGTATAACACGAAGGATCTCTTCTTCAGGTCGTATATGTAACGCACCATATTGGAATAAGCCATATACATACCAGGAGCTATATCGTAGCCCCACCTATAAAACTCCTATGGCTAAGTGAAAGTGTTAACGCCCTATAGTCCGATTGCCTAGTTCGCCGCATTATCACCTCCTTTACGGACCAAGACGTTGGATAAAGAGTGATTAAATGCTTTTCCGAACACCCCCGTACTTCCTACGAGGGGGCTGAAGCTGACGACTGGAAAGCTTCCAGATTATATCTAAACAGCCGCACAGGAGGAGCACAAGCTTGTAAGCAAAACAAAAAACTAGATAAATTATAAAATTGTCTTTTACAATTATCATACACCTCACTTGAACATTATGTATTTCGAGCATTGGCCCTCTATTAAGCGGGCGGCTTCTAGGACGTCTTCAAAATAATGCTCCGGCTCATAACTGTCCTTGCCCTTGGGTGGACTCTTCGCCTCTACATCGATGGCCTTCATCTTCCCCCAGAATGTCTTGACTCGGGCAAAGGCCATCCGTGCACCTTCAATGCACGCCGACCGCTTCACAGCGTCGATACGTGGCACGGCATCAACAAGACGCTGCACCAAGCCAAAGTAGCTCTTCGGAATAGGCTCAGTTGGCCACAACCAAATTACGATGTTCTTCATGGCGTCGCCGGATATCCTATGAAGCTCGGCCCATTGGGACATCTATTCATTCAGCAATAGAGGGCGCTTTGATGTGCCAAATTATGACCAGAAAAGCTTCTCCGTTGCACACCCCTCTTGCGCTTGGTAAAACTGCGCCGCATCGGAAGAACTCTTCGGCAAGTCTAGAAACTCGTCCGGAGAACTCCACACTTGGTTCAGCTCAGCATAGTCCGGATCGCTGAACTTAGTCTGAAGCAAAAAAAGCTTACCGGCCGCTATCTCCTTAGCCTGCCGGATCTCCTCATGGGCTGCCCTGGATTCAGACCGCGCTTCACTTGCCTCTCGTAAGGCCTTGTCAAGCCCAGCCGTCTTGGCTTCACTTTCCTTCTCAAGAAATTCACAGCGGCTGGCAGCATTTTTTAATTCAAGCGCCATTGCGGATATCTTCTCCTCATCTTGGCACCGAGCATCTTGTTCGGCTCTTAGCTCAGCCGATGCCTTTTCAGCAGCAGCATTACTACACCGGGCCTGCTCCTTGGCCCGGGCTAGCTCCACCCGAAGAACTTCAGCGGCAACAACACCATATGCATTCATACATATTTCATATACAATTTTTTCAGCGTCGGGCTTACATTATAAGCGTGTTGGTGTAAGGAATGCTCGAAATATATACCTTGCGAGTCGTCAAGACGCATGTTGATCAATGCAATACCATCCCCTGCAATATCCAGCTTTCGCTGCAGTTCAGCTACCTCCATAGTCTGGGTAGCTGCTAGGGGGGAAGTAGCATGTATTCAAATTACATCAGGATTAGTCCCTGAGCATATCTTTTTGATCCTCCGATCGCCTCCTTCGGGAGTGCAATACGAGTCTCAGGGGAAACTACCTATACAACAGGTGCATTCTGCCAATAAATTATAATTAGAAAAATTACATCACAAACCTCAAAACCTCTTAGCAGGCTCTTGAAAGCCTCGTTCAATCCGCTCTTCGCAGACAAAATCTTCTCGATCACTGTAACCATCAAGGCATGGTGTTCCTCTGAGATGGACGCTTGTCGTAGCATGTCCGTCAGCATTTCCGGCGCTCCCGGGTCTGCGGAAGTCGCCGCAGAAGTACGGCCTTCCTTTGAAGGAATCCGCTTAATCGCCTCTAGAGTCATCTCCGGCCGTAAACTGGATAGTTCAGGGCCGTCATTCTTTACCCCCGACCCCTGGGCGATAGAGGCACCACCTTCGGGTAACGTCTTCTTCGTTCCCCGCACTGCTTGTCGGTCGGGAGAAGCCCTTTGGGACGACACCTCAAAATCGTCCGCCCTGTTGGGCGAGAGGCCGGAGAAGGCGTGCCGCTCTCCATCATCTCCGGAAGAAGATCTCCCGAGGAAGAGGATGGTTGAGGAACACTGGGTGTCGAACTGCGAGGATGTACATATATTGGATGTTACTTCGGTAACAGGAAAGGAGTGGGGTCTGTTTAAAATGCCCTGCTTCACTTACGGTTCGGCCGGAGGCTTGTCCTTATTATAGAGCTGTACGGCGACATCGCTTGCCCGGCCTAAGCCGCCCGACGATGGAATTGTGCCTCTCTTGGGAGACTTCCCCTCCCGATCTTCAGCGGTGGACCTCTTCTTGCCATGGGAAGATGGGATGTTCGCTTCTTCCACACCTTTGCCCTTGGGCAAAGGAGTTTCGGTTTTCCTGAACACGGTGTCTGGTCTATTTCTGGGATGGAGGTCACCTCTAGTCTCCCTGTTCTCGCCCTCCTCTGCAGACACCTGATATGATGTCGGGGCAAGCATCCTCGTCAGCAGGGCGTTTGCTGAGTCTTCAGGAAGGGGGGCCGGACACCAGATTAGTTCCACCTTCTTTATCCAGTCCTGTAAAGGGATGGTTTGTTCAGTACCTTATTAAGGGATGCTTGAATAAAAGATGTAAGGTTGATAATGATAGTCCCACATACTTGTGGCACTGCCGCCTTGGTCACATCGGTGTCAAACGTATGAAGAAGCTCCATACAGATGGACTTTTGGAGTCTCTTGATTTCGAATCATTTGACACGTGCGAACCATGCCTCATGGGCAAAATGACCAAGACTCCATTCTCCGGGACAATGGAGCGAGCAACCAACTTATTGGAAATCATACATACTGATGTGTGTGGTCCAATGAGCGTTGAGGCTCGCGGTGGCTATCGTTATGTTCTCACTCTCACTGATGACTTAAGTAGATATGGGTATGTCTATTTGATGAAACACAAGTCTGAGACCTTTGAAAAGTTCAAGGAATTTCAGAGTGAGGTAGAGAATCAACGTGACCGAAAGATAAAATTCTTGCGATCAGATCGTGGAGGAGAATATTTAAGTCACGAATTTGGTACGCACTTAAGGAAATGTGGAATCGTTTCACAACTCACGCCGCCTGGAACACCTCAGCGAAACGGAGTGTCCGAATGTCGTAATCGCACTCTATTGGATATGGTGCGATCTATGATGTCACTCACTGATTTACCGCTATCATTTTGGGGATACGCTCTAGAAATAGCTACAAGATGACACCGTATGAATTATGGTTTGGGAAGAAACCTAAGCTGTCGTTTCTAAAAGTTTGGGGATGCGATGCTTATGTCAAGAAACTTCAACCTGAAAAGCTCGAACCCAAGTCAGAAAAATGCGTCTTCATAGGATACCCTAAGGAAACCGTTGGGTATACCTTCTACCTCAGATCCGAAGGCAAGATCTTTGTTGCCAAGAACGGGTCCTTTCTGGAGAAAGAGTTTCTCTCGAGAGAAGTAAGTGGGAGGAAAGTAGAACTTGATGAAGTACTGCCTCTTGAACCGGAAAGTAGCACAGCTCAGGAAATTGTTCCTGTGGTGCCTGCACCGACTAGAGAGGAAGTTAATGATGATGATCAAGGTACTTCGGATCAAGTTGCTACTGAACTTCGTCGGTCCACAAGGACACGTTCCGCACCAGATTGGTACGGTAATCCTGTCTTGGAAATCATGTTGTTAGACAACGGTGAACCTTCGAACTATGAAGAAGCAATGGCGGGCCCAGATTCCAACAAATGGCTTGAAGCCATGCAATCCGAGATAGAATCCATGTATGAAAACAAAGTATGGACTTTGACATACTTGCCCGATGATCGGCGAGCGATAGAGAATAAATGGATCTTTAAGAAGAAGACGGACGCGGATGGTAATGTTACCATCTATAAGGCTCGACTTGTCGCTAAGGGTTATCGACAAGTTCAAGGGGTTGACTACGATGAGACCTTCTCACCCGTAGCGAAGCTAAAGTCCGTCCGAATCATGTTAGCAATTGCCGCATACTATGATTATGAGATATGGCAAATGGACGTCAAAACGGCATTCCTTAACGGCTTTCTTAAGGAAGAATTGTATATGATGCAGCCGGAAGGTTTTGTCCATCCTAAGAATGCTAACAAAGTATGCAAGCTCCAGCGCTCCATCTATGGGCTGGTGCAAGCATCTCGGAGTTGGAACATTCGCTTTGATGAGATGATCAAAGCGTTTGGGTTCACACAGACTTATGGAGAAGCCTGTGTTTACAAGAAAGTGAGTGGGAGCTCTGTAGCATTTCTCATATTATATGTGGATGACATACTTTTGATGGGAAATGATATAGAACTTTTGGACAGTATTAAGGCCTACTTGAATAAGTGTTTTTCAATGAAGGACCTTAGAGAAGCTGCTTATATATTAGGCATCAAGATCTATAGAGATAGATCGAGACGCCTCATAGGTCTTTCGCAAAGCACATACCTTGATAAGATATTGAAGAAGTTCAAAATGGATCAGTCCAAGAAGGGGTTCTTGCCTGTATTGCAAGGTGTGAGATTGAGCACAGCTCAATGCCCGACCACGGCAAAAGATAAAGAAGAGATGAGTGTCATCCCCTATGCCTCAGCCATAGGGTCTATTATGTATGCCATGCTGTGTACCAGACCTGATGTAAACCTTGCCGTAAGTTTGGTAGGTAGGTACCAAAGTAATCCTGGCAAGGAACACTGGACAACACTCAAGAACATCCTGAAATACCTGAAAAGGACCAAGGATATGTTTCTCGTTTATGGAGGTGACGAAGAGCTCGTCGTAAAGGGTTACGTCGACGCTAGCTTCGACACAGATCTGGATGACTCTAAGTCACAAACCGGATACGTGTATATTTTGAATGGTGGGGCAGTTAGCTGGTGCAGTTGCAAACAAAGCGTCGTGGCGGGATCTACATGTGAAGCGGAGTACATGGCAGCCTCGGAGGCAGCGCGTGAAGCAATCTGGATGAAGGAGTTCATCACCGACCTAGGAGTCATACCCAATGCGTCGGGGCCGATCACTCTCTTCTGTGACAACACTGGAGCTATTGCCCTTGCCAAGGAGCCCAGGTTTCACAAGAAGACCAGGCACATCAAGCATCGCTTCAACTCCATTCGTGAAAATGTTCAAGATGGAGACATAGATATTTGTAAAGTACATACGGATCTGAATGTCGCAGATCCGTTGACTAAACCTCTTCCGCGAGCAAAACATGATCAACACCAGAACTCTATGGGTGTTCAATTCATCACAATGTAACTAGATTATTGACTCTAGTGCAAGTGGGAGACTGTTGGAAATATGCCCTAGAGGCAATAATAAAATGGTTATTATTATATTTCCTTGTTCATGATAATTGTCTATTGTTCATGCTATAATTGTGTTATCCGGAAATCGTAATACATGTGTGAATATATAGACCACAACATGTCCCTAGTGAGCCTCTAGTTGACTAGCTCGTTGATCAACAGATAGTCATGATTTCCTGACTATGGACATTGGATGTCATTGATAATGGGATCACATCATTAGGAGAATGATGTGATGGACGAGACCCAATCCTAAGCATAGTGCAAGATCGTGTAGTTCGTTTGCTAGAGCTTTTCCAATGTCAAGTATCATTTCCTTAGACCATGAGATCGTGTAACTCCCAGATGCCGTAGGAGTGCTTTGGGTGTACCAAACGCCACAACGTAACTGGGTGACTATAAAGGTGCACTACAGGTATCCCCGAAAGTATCTGTTGGGTTGACACGGATCAAGACTGGGATTTGTCACTCCGTATGACGGAGAGGTATCTCTTGGGCCCACTCGGTAATGCATCATCATAATGAGCTCAATGTGACCAAGTGCTTGGTCACGGGATCATGCATTACGGTACGAGTAAAGTGACTTGTCGGTAACGAGATTGAACGACATATTGGGATACCGACGATCGAATCTCGGGCAAGTAACGTACCGATTGACAAAGGGAATTGTATACGGGATTGATTGAATCCTCGACATCGTGGTTCATCCGATGATTTCATCGAGGAGCATGTGGGAGCCAACATGGATATCCAGATCCCGCAATTGGTTATTGACCGGAGAGTCGTGTCGGTCATGTCTGCATGTCTCCCGAACCCGTAAGGTCTACACACTTAAGGTTCGCTGACGCTAGGGTTGTGTAGATACTGGTATGCAGTAACCCGAAATTTGTTCGGAGGCCCGGATGAGATCCCAGATGTCACGAGGAGTTCCGAAATAGTCCGGAGGTAAAGAATTGTATATGGGAAGTCATCATATGGTCACCGGAATAATTCGGGGGTACCGGTATTGTACCGGGACCACCGAAGGGGTTCCGGGGGTCCACCGGGAGGGTCCACCTGCCCCGGAGGACCCTGTGAGTTGTATGTGGATAGGGACCAGCCCCTTAGTGGGCTGGGCGCCTTCCCCTAGCCCCCCCCCCCCCCCCCGCAGAGGGCGGTACTACCGCTGCTACCAACGGTACTACCGCCCCACTCACGGTACTGCCGCCTAATGAACCTAAGCGGTACTACCTCTTAGTAGGCGGTACTACCGTTGGCGAGGGTGGAAACCCTAAGGGTAGTGGCGCCCCCCAGATGACTTGGGGGGCAAGCCCCCCTTGGCCGCCGCCCCCCTGGGAGATCCATCTCCAGGGCCGGCGCCCCCCCTTGGGGATCCTATATAAAGGGGGGAGGGAGGGCAGCAGCACCTAAGCCCTGGCGCCTCCCTCTCCTCTCCCAACATCTCTCCTCCTCCGCTAGAGCTTGGCAAAGCCCTGCCGGAGTACAGCTGCTCCACCACCACCACGCCGTCGTGCTGCTGGAGCTATCTTCATCAACCTCTCCTTCCCCTTGCTGGATCAAGAAGGAGGAGACGTCTCTCCAACCGTACGTGTGTTGAACGTGGAGGTGCCGTCCATTCGGCACTTGGTCATTGGTGATTTGGATGACGACGAGTACGACTCCATCAACCCGTTCTCTTGAACGCTTCCGTGCGCGATCTACATCAAGGGTAGGTAGATGCTCTCTTATCCCTCTCGTTGCTAGAATACTCCTAGATAGATCTTGGTGATGCGTAGAAAATTTTAAAATTCTGCTACGTTCCCCAACAGAGTTATCATTGATGACCAGAGTAATATCCTAAGGAGGAAGAAGTTATTGATGGAGAGGAAGTGGATGATGTTGTAGTGAACAAGTCTGTTAAGGTGCAAACTCTGTCTTTCTTGGAGGGTTGGGGTTCTTTTATGCTATGTGTTTCCTTGTGCTCACATATTTCTCTGGTGATCTAATGCTTTTATCTGTGTTGTTTATATGAGGCACTGAAGGGATCTAGGACGAAGAGGCCTGGTGTTAAGAAGACAGTCAGCAAGAAGAAGAAGAGCTCAGAAACATCTGCTGCAATGCCTCCTGGAAGGGTGATGGCCCCAGCTCCAGGACAAAAAAAGAGGATCCTGGAACCTGATGAACCTGCCCCTGATAGAGTCACAAGGCAGAAAGCAAAGATGGCGACTGCAACATACCATCAGGAAAGTCTGCTGCGCATCGACTCCGAGACCTCGGTGCAAATGGGTGATGAGTTGCCGACCATGGATGAAGGAACCACTCTCAGCATGGATGGAAGTGGCACTGTCTGCCTAGATGAAGGAGGAACTATCTGCATTGATGAAGTAGGCACTGTCCACACAGACCTCAGCCCTGTTGCACCTTCTATTGACAGGAATGATGTCATCAATGAAGAAGAACAGCAACTTGTGCTTCAATCAGGCAAGTTGACGTTTGCAATGCTATCTTTTACTAGTGCATTTTCGAAATGGAATGATCATGTATGCTTTTGTCGATTCCTGCATTTGTCGATTTCTATTCTTATTTATGAGTTCAATTTCATTTTCAGATGCAATGTCTACCAAGACTAGACTTAGAAAGGGCAAAGGGCTAGAGAGAATCACCAAGTCGCTTGGTAGCAAGGTGCCTATCCAAATTGCCGAAGGGATGAAGCGTCCAGAGAAGCCTCTGCAGGCAGCAAAGCTTGCTTCTGAGTGTGGACTCATTGCAAGAAGCCATCTTCCGGTTCTTCCTCACTTCAAGTTATACAAAAAAATGCTAGTCTATTGGAGAACTACATTGGGAAAGTTGCTATAAGCTACTTGTTTCATAGTTAATGTGCTATCTATTTTCTGTTACACCTATGCATGATCACTAATATTGTTCCTACCTTGTTTGCTGTCTTGGTAGGCAAATTTTGAGATGAACATGGACTCGGAGACCATCAAGACCGCGTGCAAAGATATTCTGCAGAAAAATTCAAAGAACAGACGCCATCAGATCAAGAAGAAGTATTTTGATACCGTAGACGCAAACAAAGTCAGCATTAAGTCTCCGGTGCCAGATCTGACAGATGGTGAATGGCAAGCTCTGGTGGAGATGTGGTCTACCACAAGACACAAGGTTTGTCTCTGCTTTGTTTGATGCTTTATGTTCTGCACATGATATGCTAGTGCTAGATCATGCTGACAGTATGCTTTTTTGTAGGAAACCTGTGTGTCAAACAAGATGAATCGAGAAAAAGTCGTGTACAATCAGAGAACTAGTTCCAGGCACTACACAACACACATTTTTGCCATTGTGAGAACTTTTCTCTACAGACCTTACCGTTTGATCCTCGTTGAATAACATTTCTGATTCTTCCTGAATAACATTTTGATTTTTGTTGAAAAACATTTCAGAAAGAAGAGCGTAAGGGTGAGGAGCTGTCTGCGATTGACTTGTTTAAGGCCACCCACAACAACAAAAAGCATGGGTTTTCGGAGCCAGTCAAGACTGCTATAGTAAGTCACTCCATGATTTGTTCAAACTTTTGTCTAGAAACCTCAGCCCTGTTTGATTCACAGCCAGCTTTGATGCTGTTTGATGCTTTGATGTTGTTTGATTTGGAGCCAGTCAAGAACACACGCTATGTTCCATGCTTTGATGTTGTTTGATAGTTCAACAAAGATGTCAGAACTTGCTGTAGCTATTTGTTGCATTTTTTATGATATGATGAATTTTGATCTGAATGTTAGTTTGATGATCGGCTCACTCGGGAAGCCATCTTATATAGAACCACCATTCTAGGCTTAATGAAGCGATCATATTGTTCCAATTGCATGTCTCCAGGTCACTAGTCATCATCTTCTTGTATAGATTTTGTGTGCTGGTTTGGTTACTTCAAATAATCCATTTGTGTGCTGGTTTGGTTTCTCTTGCTTGGTTTGGTTTGCAAAATGTGAAATAGATCTCCCACTAATGCCTATCATTTTCCTCCATATGCTAGCTTGAGATGGAAAAAATGAAGGACGCGCCGGTACCAGAAGGTGAAGAGCCAAAGTCTGCTGTTGAAATTGTCGAAGAAGTGCTCAAGACCGAAGTCAAGCAAAGCACATTCCTCAGGAATGTTGGGCTCCAGTCATCTAGGAACAACTCCGGCAAAGCAACTGCTGAAGTGGCTGCTCATGTTCGTGACCTTGAGCAGAAGCTGGAGAGGTCCGAGCTTCAAGCTGAAGTGATGCAAGAAGAATTGGCGGCAATCAAGATGAAGGCAGAAGAATCTGAAGCTGCACACGACAAGGAACTTGAGCTGCTGCGCAAGAAGTCTCAAGAGCAGGAAGAGAAGTTAGCCCACTTGATAGCTCTCTTTGGAGCTAAGGCAGTTTGAACCTGGGAGCATTTTGCATTGGACCTGGAAGCTAAGGTAGCTAAGGTAGTTTGAACCTGGGATGAGTAGTTTGGACTTGGTTTGGTTTGCAAAATGTGAACTGCTGCTGTTGGACCTGGGTTGAACTTGTGAACTACTGTTGTTGAACTTGTGAACTGTTGCTGTTGCATTTTGTTGCATTTTGCACTTGTGAACCTCGGAGCTGTTATGTGAACCTGGACCACTTATGGATCAATTGTGGATCACTTTGTATGCATTTGTGGATCACTTGTGAACTGCTGTTGGTTGCATTTTGTTTATTTTCTGTGAAGTTATGTGGATCACTTGTGCACCTGGGCCTTGCACTTGTGCACCTGGGCTGGCTCTAAAAAGGCCAAGGCCCAAACAAGAATTTGACTAAAAAGGCTTGGGCCTAAAAAAAGAGTTGACTGTAAAAAAAAAGTTGGTAAAAGGCCGCATCCAAGAAAATAAAAAGGCCAAGGCCCAAATTAGAACTAGACTAAAAAGGCTGTGGCCCAAAACAATAGTGGACTTTAAAAAAAATCATCAGAAAAAGGCTCCATTCCCAGAAAATAAAAGGCCAAATTATTGGGCCAGGCCCATGCAGATAAGCAAAATAAAGAGAAAAAATATTAAATGGGCTGAATTAATGGGCTTGGCCCATGTAGACGGCTGAAATGGACCGGGTTGATTCTATTTTACGACCTTTTCATTTGGTCGTAATTCTGCCACGTCAGCTTGCCACGGTGGATCTGACGTGGTGTGGTCGGATTGCTAGTGACCAAAATAATTAGTCATTAAATCTACGACCTTTTGTTTGGTCATAAACGTCTACGACCATTCCAGAAGAAACGTCGCTAGTGTCAGTTTACGACGGCCAGCTTTTGACCTTCTGTTTTTGGTCACAAAAAGGTCACAAATGGAAAACAATGACCATTCAGTGACCAATAGTGGTGGTCACAAGTTGATATATTTCTTGTAGTGAGGTAAATTCTCTCTATAGATATGATAAAGCTGAAATCCCGTCTACTAAATTTGCTAGCCAATGCTTAGATGAGTTTGATAATTTTATTGTTAAACAAGAAAACTTCAATGCTTATTTTGCTAGACAATTGAAACATAAAACTTATATGATTGGACACTTGAGTGATTATATGTCTATGGTTAAAGGTGAACTTAAACTTATTAGTAAACATGCTTCTATGGTTACCACTCAAGTAGAACAAGTGCTTAAAGCTCAAAATGATTTGCTCAATGAATTAAATCATAAGAAAAATGATAATGTTGTTAGAGTTATGACTAGAGGAGGTAAAATGACTCAGGAACCTTTGTATCCAGAGGGCCACCCTAAGAGAATTGAGCAAGATTCTCAGACAACTAATGTTGATGTACCTAGTCCTTCTAAGAAGAAGAAAAAGAAAAATGATAGGACTTTGCATGCTTCTAGTGAACGTGTTGATGACACACCTGAGAATCCCAATGATATTTCTATTTCTGATGCTGAAACACAATCTGGTGATGAACATGAACCTAGTGCTAATATTAATGATGATGTTCATGTTGATGCTCAACCTAGCAATAATGATGATGTAGAAATTGAACCTGCTGTTGATCTTGATAACCCACAATAAAAGAATCAACGTTATGATAAGAGAGACTTTGTTGCTAGGAAGCATGGTAAAGAAAGAGAACCATGGGTTCAGAAACCCATGCCTTTTCCTCCTAAACCATCCAAGAAAAAGGATGATGAGGATTTTGAGCGCTTTTCTGAAATGATTTGACCTATCTTTTTGCGCATGCGTTTACTGATATGCTTAAAATGAATCCTTATGCTAAGTACATGAAAGATATTGTTACAAATAAAAGAAAGATACCGGAAGCTGAAATTTCCACCTTGCTTGCTAATTACACTTTTAAAGGTGGAATACCTAAGAAAGTAGGAGATCCAGGAGTACCAGCTATACCATGCTCCATTAAAAGAAACTATGTTAAAACTGCTTTATGTGATCTTGGAGCCGGTGTTAGTGTTATGGCTCTCTCTTTATATCGTAGACTTGATTTGAATAAATTGACACCTACTGAAATATCTTTGCAAATGGCTGAGAAATCAACTGCTATACATGTTGGTATTTGTGAGGATGTGCCTGTTGTAGTTGCAAACGTTACTATTTTAACGGACTTTGTTATTCTTGATATTCCCGAGGACGATAGTATGTCTATTATTCTTGGTAGACCCTTTTTGAATACTGCAGGGGCTGTTATTGATTGCAACAAAGGCAATGTCACTTTTCATGTTAATGGTAATGAGCATACGGTACACTTTCCGAGGAAACAACCTCAAGTCCAAAGTATCAATTCTATTGGAAAAATTTCAACAATTACTATTGGAGGTTTTGAATTTCCTTTTCCTACTGTCAAGAAGAAATATGATATTCTTATTATTGGGGATGTGCATATCCCTGTTGAGGTAACCTAGTGTTATTCGAAATTTCTCCGGTTTCGTGTTATTCGGAATGAGTTTGTTAACAAGACATGATCAACCTTGTTAGTGGATTCCTTTTGATGAGCATGAGATGGATGAAGCTAGAAAGCACAACCCTCTGTACCCTCTTTTTTACTTTCTGTTATTTAGAATAAATAAAGCAAAAATATTATTTTCTGTATGTTTTCTGAATTATCCTTGCAATAAAAAATACCCCAAAAATAAAAGTTCTCCAAATGCCCTGAAATTGAAATATGATTTTTTTTCTAGAATATTTAAGAACACACCAGGGGGAGCCAACTGAGGGAGTCCTGGACTAAGGGGTCCTCGGACGTCCGACCTGTTAGCCATGGGCCGAACTGATGGGTTGTGAAGATACGAAGACCAAAGACTGCACCCTTGTCCGGACAGGACTTTCTATGGCGTGGAGGGCAAGCTTGGCGATCAACTATGTAGATTCCTTTTTATGTAACCAACTCCATGTAACCCTAGATCTCTGCGGTGTCTATATAAACTGGAGGGTATAGTCCGGAGAGGCGGATACTCATTATCATAGTCATACAAGCTAGGCCTCTAGGGTTTAGCCATTACGATCTCGTGGTAGATCAACTCTTGTAAAACTTGTATTCATCAAGATCAATCAAGAAGGAGTAGGGTATTACCTCCATAGAGAGGGCCCGAACCTGGGTAAACATCGTGTCCCCCGCCTCCTGTTACCATCAACCTTAAACGCACAGTTCGGGACCCCCTACCCGAGATCCGCCGGTTTTGACACCGACATTGGTGCTTTCATTGAGAGTTCCATTGTGCCGTCCTCAAGAGGTTGATGGCTCCTTCAATCGTCCATAACGAAACAGTCTGGGGAGAGACTTTTCTCCCCGGACAGATCTTTGTATTCGGCGGCTTCGCACTGCGGGCCAACTCGCTTGGCCATCTGGAGCAGATCGAAAGCTATGCCCTTGGCCATCAGGTCAGATTTGGAAACTTGAACTACGTCGTGGACATCCGTGGAGACTTGACCTTCGACGGATTTGAGACCGCGGCAACCAGTCCCGATGAACATGGCTTAAACCCGTCATCGGACCACATCCAGGGTATAGCTCCCGTGGCCACTCTGGCCTTAGATCTGGAGCAAATTGCACCATCCGAGGACGGGAAGTTAAACCCCACCACGGAGGCTGCTGATTTCGCGGCGTTGGAGCCGCACACAAGTTTAACCTCATGTGATATCTACATCACCGGAACTCCGGACTCGTCTCCGGCTATAGGTTCTGAACCATGCGGGTCTGCGGATACCAAACTTGATCGGTTATCGATCCTCGAGTTCAGCGCCGCAGACATCTTCCGGCACTCGCCCAAGGGTGATGTGCTAAACTCATTACAAAACCTATCGTTGGCGGGTGACTCCCAGGAGAACTATGTCCGGTTCGAACTAGCGGCCGATGATGGGGAATTTTCTTCCCACCCGCCACCCACTTCATAGCCACTGTCGAGGATTCAACCGACATGCTTGACTACGGTTTCAAAGACTGTAATACGGGCACCGGACTGAATAACACTCCGGACGATGCCAAAAACAATGAAGACCCCGTCAAAGTAACCTCCGAACAGGAGGCACGGGAAGATGGGCAAGATAGCCCCGACGAACAGACCATACACGAAGACTCGGAGGACAGCAATTACCTTCCACTCTCCGAGGAGGAGGAGAGCCTCAACAACGAGGATTTCTTCGTGCCCGAGGAACCTCTTGAGCAGGAGCGCTTCAAACGCCAGCTAATAGCCAATGCAAGGAGCCTGAAAAAGAAATAGATGCAGCTTCAAGCAAATCAAGATCTGCTCAATGATAGATGGGCCGAAGTCCTGGCAGCCGAAGAATACGGCCATAGTGGCCATGCCAAAAGCTACCCGAAGGACTGATGGTTACCGCAGTATGACAACAAGACGCTGGAGCCCATACCATCATCACACAATGCGGCAGGTCGACCACAACTCCGTCCGGATAAAGCAGCAACTCCATCCGAACACCGGACTGCCCCACCTCGCTGTAAAAGCAAGAATAAAACAGTTCAGGGTGGTACATATGACCTCCAACAGGACTTGGACGGTAGAGCAGGACACGCAAGATCAATTAACGGATCGCGAGGCCATGCCTCGACCCGCGACAACGGCTACCTATTCGGGCGTAACAGACCTAGCCAAGCCCGGGCTGATAACCGCAAACGGACTCCATCGGGGGTACATCACAGTGTGGCCCAACATAGAGGCGCCGCACACCCTCTCTGCTTCACTAACGAACTAATGAAGCATGAATTTCCAGACGGGTTCAAACCCATGAATATCGAGTCATCCAATGGAACAACGGATCCCGCAGTGTGGATCGAGGATTTCCTCCTCCATATCCACATGGCCCGCGGAGATGACCTTCATGCCATCAAATACCTACCACTAAAGCTCAAAGGACCAGCTCGGCACTGGTTAAACAGTCTGCCGGAAAATTCTATTGGCAGCTGGGAAGATTTGGAAGATGCCTTTGGCGACAACTTCCAAGGGACATATGTCCGGCCACCGGATGCCGATGACTTAAGTCACATTGTCCAGCAGCCCGGAGAATCAGTTAGGAACCTCTGGACTAGGTTCTTAGTAAAAGAACCAAATCGTCGACTGTCCGGACGCGGAAGCCCTTGCGGCCTTCAAACATAGCGTCCGGGATGAATGGCTCGCACGCCACCTCTGTCAAGAAGGACCTAAATCCATGACAGCCCTTACCGCCCTAATGACCCGCTTTTGTGCGGGGGAAGACAGCGAGCTCGCTCGTAGAAGCAATAACGCCAGCGACCCGGGCACTTCCGAAATCCGAGACGGCAATGGCAAGCCACGACGAAGCAAACACAACAGTCGCAATAACAATGAAAAACCACGCGACATGGCGGTTAACGCCGGATTCAGCAATCCCAAACCCGGTCAACGGAGAAAGCTATTTAAGGCGAACCAAGACGGACCATCCACCATAGACAGGATATTGGATGGACCTTGCCAGATTCATGGCCACCCCGATAAACCAGCTAATCATACCAATAGAAGCTGTTGGGTCTTCAAGCAGGCCGGCAAGCTGAACGCCGAACACAAGGGGAGGAGGCCGCCTGACGATAGGGACGACGGAGAGGCTCACCTAACAAATACCAGGAGTCAGAAGCAATTTCTCCCCGAGGTTCGGCCACACCCGGAGCGGAAATAGCAGTTCGGCTTCCGCAGCCCACCGCATATGCCCGCAATATTCATACCGCGCATACATCACTATGCACTCAAGATAGCATGGGCGTTGGCGGAAGCACAAAACGGACAAGCTTGCAAGCATTCCAGTAACATTTTTTATCTATTTTCTTTTTATTTCTTTCTTCATTATCTCTTAATAACATGTGACGAAAAGGACAGACATATTAAAACTGACTCCATAGGAGTTCGGATCCGTACACTCACCCAGGGGCTGCTTCCGTCAAGGATTCCCCTTCCCGAGGACAGGCGGCACAGATGTGCGACAGGAGGTCCAAAATAACTTTTTTTTGTAGACCACACTCTTTATTTCGAGCCTGTAATATGCCTTTTTCCTCTGCCTTTGACCCTGAGCATGTCAAATAGCCGGGGTTGTGGTCTTTATACATACAAATTAATCATTGGCATATCACTCAGCTCCGAGTAAACATTATCCGAACTAATCATTCGTATCCTTTCACCAATGAATACGGCCCCTACGGCTATTTCACAGATACACCTCGGCATAGCCTGCCAGGGGCTCGGTAGGGGAACAAATGAGTTGCCAGCAAAGTCCGAACAGCTTTACAGCGAACTTCGGCGTTGCGAGTTTGGCCTTATATGCATCAGCTCTGAATCATGTCTTGGGTCAATGGTTGGGTTGCCCGGCTCCTGTGCTTGCTACCTTACGTTCCGCTCTATCGACTAAGGTAGTAAAGGGAGAACTACTGCGATTGTGCTTCTGGCTCATCTGGTGAAGCACCTCAGTAGAGAAAGCCAAAAACCGACTGTCATGATGTTGCGCGAGCTAGTCAACCACTCGATGACTTATCGGAATCTATTGCGATTCCTCCGTATAACACGAAGGATCTCTTCTTCAGGTCGTATATGTAACGCACCATATTGGAATAAGCCATATACATACCAGGAGCTATATCGTAGCCCCACCTACAAAACTCCTATGGCTAAGTGAAAGTGTTAACGCCCTATAGTCCGATTGCCTAGTTCGCCGCATTATCACCTCCTTTACAGACCAAGACGTTGGATAAAGAGTGATTAAATGCTTTTCCGAACACCCCCGTACTTCCTACGAGGGGGCTGAAGCTGACGACTGGAAAGCTTCCAGATTATATCTAAACAGCCGCACAGGAGGAGCACAAGCTTGTAAGCAAAACAAAAAACTAGATAAATTATAAAATTGTCTTTTACAATTATCATACACCTCACTTGAACATTATGTATTTCGAGCATTGGCCCTCTATTAAGCGGGCGGCTTCTAGGACGTCTTCAAAATAATGCTCCGGCTCATAACTGTCCTTGCCCTTGGGTGGACTCTTCGCCTCTACATCGATGGCCTTCATCTTCCCCCAGAATGTCTTGACTCGGGCAAAGGCCATCTGTGCACCTTCAATGCACGCCGACCGCTTCACAGCGTCGATACGTGGCACGGCATCAACAAGACGCTGCACCAAGCCAAAGTAGCTCTTCGGAATAGGCTCAGTTGGCCACAACCAAATTACGATGTTCTTCATGGCGTCGCCGGATATCCTATGAAGCTCGGCCCATTGGGACATCTATTCATTCAGCAATAGAGGGCGCTTTGATGTGCCAAATTATGACCAGAAAAGCTTCTCCGTTGCACACCCCTCTTGCGCTTGGTAAAACTGCGCCGCATCGGAAGAACTCTTCGGCAAGTCTAGAAACTCGTCCGGAGAACTCCACACTTGGTTCAGCTCAGCATAGTCCGGATCGCTGAACTTAGTCTGAAGCAAAAAAAGCTTACCGGCCGCTATCTCCTTAGCCTGCCGGATCTCCTCATGGGCTGCCCTGGATTCAGACCGCGCTTCACTTGCCTCTCGTAAGGCCTTGTCAAGCCCAGCCGTCTTGGCTTCACTTTCCTTCTCAAGAAATTCACAGCGGCTGGCAGCATTTTTTAATTCAAGCGCCATTGCGGATATCTTCTCCTCATCTTGGCACCGAGCATCTTGTTCGGCTCTTAGCTCAGCCGATGCCTTTTCAGCAGCAGCATTACTACACCGGGCCTGCTCCTTGGCCCGGGCTAGCTCCACCCGAAGAACTTCAGCGGCAACAACACCATCTGCATTCATACATATTTCATATACAATTTTTTCAGCGTCGGGCTTACATTATAAGCGTGTTGGTGTAAGGAATGCTCGAAATATATACCTTGCGAGTCGTCAAGACGCCTGTTGATCAATGCAATACCATCCCCTGCAATATCCAGCTTTCGCTGCAGTTCAGCTACCTCCATAGTCTGGGTAGCTGCCAGGGGGGAAGTAGCCTGTATTCAAATTACATCAGGATTAGTCCCTGAGCATATCTTTTTGATCCTCCGATCGCCTCCTTCGGGAGTGCAATACGAGTCTCAGGGGAAACTACCTATACAACAGGTGCATTCTGCCAATAAATTATAATTAGAAAAATTACATCACAAACCTCAAAACCTCTTAGCAGGCTCTTGAAAGCCTCGTTCAATCCGCTCTTCGCAGACAAAATCTTCTCGATCACTGTAACCATCAAGGCATGGTGTTCCTCTGAGATGGACGCTTGTCGTAGCATGTCCGTCAGCATTTCCGGCGCTCCCGGGTCTGCGGAAGTCGCCGCAGAAGTACGGCCTTCCTTTGAAGGAATCCGCTTAATCGCCTCTAGAGTCATCTCCGGCCGTAAACTGGATAGTTCAGGGCCGTCATTCTTTACCCCCGACCCCTGGGCGATAGAGGCACCACCTTCGGGTAACGTCTTCTTCGTTCCCCGCACTGCTTGTCGGTCGGGAGAAGCCCTTTGGGACGACACCTCAAAATCGTCCGCCCTGTTGGGCGAGAGGCCGGAGAAGGCGTGCCGCTCTCCATCATCTCCGGAAGAAGATCTCCCGAGGAAGAGGATGGTTGAGGAACACTGGGTGTCGAACTGCGAGGATGTACATATATTGGATGTTACTTCGGTAACAGGAAAGGAGTGGGGTCTGTTTAAAATGCCCTGCTTCACTTACGGTTCGGCCGGAGGCTTGTCCTTATTATAGAGCTGTACGGCGACATCGCTTGCCCGGCCTAAGCCGCCCGACGATGGAATTGTGCCTCTCTTGGGAGACTTCCCCTCCCGATCTTCAGCGGTGGACCTCTTCTTGCCATGGGAAGATGGGATGTTCGCTTCTTCCACACCTTTGCCCTTGGGCAAAGGAGTTTCGGTTTTCCTGAACACGGTGTCTGGTCTATTTCTGGGATGGAGGTCACCTCTAGTCTCCCTGTTCTCGCCCTCCTCTGCAGACACCTGATATGATGTCGGGGCAAGCATCCTCGTCAGCAGGGCGTTTGCTGAGTCTTCAGGAAGGGGGGCCGGACACCAGATTAGTTCCACCTTCTTTATCCAGTCCTGTAAAGGGATGGTTTGTTCAGTACCTTATTAAGGGATGCTTGAATAAAAGATGTAAGGTTGATAATGATAGTCCCACATACTTGTGGCACTGCCGCCTTGGTCACATCGGTGTCAAACGTATGAAGAAGCTCCATACAGATGGACTTTTGGAGTCTCTTGATTTCGAATCATTTGACACGTGCGAACCATGCCTCATGGGCAAAATGACCAAGACTCCATTCTCCGGGACAATGGAGCGAGCAACCAACTTATTGGAAATCATACATACTGATGTGTGTGGTCCAATGAGCGTTGAGGCTCGCGGTGGCTATCGTTATGTTCTCACTCTCACTGATGACTTAAGTAGATATGGGTATGTCTATTTGATGAAACACAAGTCTGAGACCTTTGAAAAGTTCAAGGAATTTCAGAGTGAGGTAGAGAATCAACGTGACCGAAAGATAAAATTCTTGCGATCAGATCGTGGAGGAGAATATTTAAGTCACGAATTTGGTACGCACTTAAGGAAATGTGGAATCGTTTCACAACTCACGCCGCCTGGAACACCTCAGCGAAACGGAGTGTCCGAATGTCGTAATCGCACTCTATTGGATATGGTGCGATCTATGATGTCACTCACTGATTTACCGCTATCATTTTGGGGATACGCTCTAGAAATAGCTACAAGATGACACCGTATGAATTATGGTTTGGGAAGAAACCTAAGCTGTCGTTTCTAAAAGTTTGGGGATGCGATGCTTATGTCAAGAAACTTCAACCTGAAAAGCTCGAACCCAAGTCAGAAAAATGCGTCTTCATAGGATACCCTAAGGAAACCGTTGGGTATACCTTCTACCTCAGATCCGAAGGCAAGATCTTTGTTGCCAAGAACGGGTCCTTTCTGGAGAAAGAGTTTCTCTCGAGAGAAGTAAGTGGGAGGAAAGTAGAACTTGATGAAGTACTGCCTCTTGAACCGGAAAGTAGCACAGCTCAGGAAATTGTTCCTGTGGTGCCTGCACCGACTAGAGAGGAAGTTAATGATGATGATCAAGGTACTTCGGATCAAGTTGCTACTGAACTTCGTCGGTCCACAAGGACACGTTCCGCACCAGATTGGTACGGTAATCCTGTCTTGGAAATCATGTTGTTAGACAACGGTGAACCTTCGAACTATGAAGAAGCAATGGCGGGCCCAGATTCCAACAAATGGCTTGAAGCCATGCAATCCGAGATAGAATCCATGTATGAAAACAAAGTATGGACTTTGACATACTTGCCCGATGATCGGCGAGCGATAGAGAATAAATGGATCTTTAAGAAGAAGACGGACGCGGATGGTAATGTTACCATCTATAAGGCTCGACTTGTCGCTAAGGGTTATCGACAAGTTCAAGGGGTTGACTACGATGAGACCTTCTCACCCGTAGCGAAGCTAAAGTCCGTCCGAATCATGTTAGCAATTGCCGCATACTATGATTATGAGATATGGCAAATGGACGTCAAAACGGCATTCCTTAACGGCTTTCTTAAGGAAGAATTGTATATGATGCAGCCGGAAGGTTTTGTCCATCCTAAGAATGCTAACAAAGTATGCAAGCTCCAGCGCTCCATCTATGGGCTGGTGCAAGCATCTCGGAGTTGGAACATTCGCTTTGATGAGATGATCAAAGCGTTTGGGTTCACACAGACTTATGGAGAAGCCTGTGTTTACAAGAAAGTGAGTGGGAGCTCTGTAGCATTTCTCATATTATATGTGGATGACATACTTTTGATGGGAAATGATATAGAACTTTTGGACAGTATTAAGGCCTACTTGAATAAGTGTTTTTCAATGAAGGACCTTAGAGAAGCTGCTTATATATTAGGCATCAAGATCTATAGAGATAGATCGAGACGCCTCATAGGTCTTTCGCAAAGCACATACCTTGATAAGATATTGAAGAAGTTCAAAATGGATCAGTCCAAGAAGGGGTTCTTGCCTGTATTGCAAGGTGTGAGATTGAGCACAGCTCAATGCCCGACCACGGCAAAAGATAAAGAAGAGATGAGTGTCATCCCCTATGCCTCAGCCATAGGGTCTATTATGTATGCCATGCTGTGTACCAGACCTGATGTAAACCTTGCCGTAAGTTTGGTAGGTAGGTACCAAAGTAATCCTGGCAAGGAACACTGGACAACACTCAAGAACATCCTGAAATACCTGAAAAGGACCAAGGATATGTTTCTCGTTTATGGAGGTGACGAAGAGCTCGTCGTAAAGGGTTACGTCGACGCTAGCTTCGACACAGATCTGGATGACTCTAAGTCACAAACCGGATACGTGTATATTTTGAATGGTGGGGCAGTTAGCTGGTGCAGTTGCAAACAAAGCGTCGTGGCGGGATCTACATGTGAAGCGGAGTACATGGCAGCCTCGGAGGCAGCGCGTGAAGCAATCTGGATGAAGGAGTTCATCACCGACCTAGGAGTCATACCCAATGCGTCGGGGCCGATCACTCTCTTCTGTGACAACACTGGAGCTATTGCCCTTGCCAAGGAGCCCAGGTTTCACAAGAAGACCAGGCACATCAAGCATCGCTTCAACTCCATTCGTGAAAATGTTCAAGATGGAGACATAGATATTTGTAAAGTACATACGGATCTGAATGTCGCAGATCCGTTGACTAAACCTCTTCCGCGAGCAAAACATGATCAACACCAGAACTCTATGGGTGTTCGATTGATCACAATGTAACTAGATTATTGACTCTAGTGCAAGTGGGAGACTGTTGGAAATATGCCCTAGAGGCAATAATAAAATGGTTATTATTATATTTCCTTGTTCATGATAATTGTCTATTGTTCATGCTATAATTGTGTTATCCGGAAATCGTAATACATGTGTGAATATATAGACCACAACATGTCCCTAGTGAGCCTCTAGTTGACTAGCTCGTTGATCAACAGATAGTCATGATTTCCTGACTATGGACATTGGATGTCATTGATAACGGGATCACATCATTAGGAGAATGATGTGATGGACGAGACCCAATCCTAAGCATAGTGCAAGATCGTGTAGTTCGTTTGCTAGAGCTTTTCCAATGTCAAGTATCATTTCCTTACACCATGAGATCGTGTAACTCCCAGATGCCGTAGGAGTGCTTTGGGTGTACCAAACGCCACAACGTAACTGGGTGACTATAAAGGTGCACTACAGGTATCCCCGAAAGTATCTGTTGGGTTGACACGGATCAAGACTGGGATTTGTCACTCCGTATGATGGAGAGGTATCTCTTGGGCCCACTCGGTAATGCATCATCATAATGAGCTCAATGTGACCAAGTGCTTGGTCACGGGATCATGCATTACGGTACGAGTAAAGTGACTTGTCGGTAACGAGATTGAACGACATATTGGGATACCGACGATCGAATCTCGGGCAAGTAACGTACCGATTGACAAAGGGAATTGTATACGGGATTGATTGAATCCTCGACATCGTGGTTCATCCGATGATTTCATCGAGGAGCATGTGGGAGCCAACATGGATATCCAGATCCCGCAATTGGTTATTGACCGGAGAGTCGTGTCGGTCATGTCTGCATGTCTCCCGAACCCGTAAGGTCTACACACTTAAGGTTCGCTGACGCTAGGGTTGTGTAGATACTGGTATGCAGTAACCCGAAAGTTGTTCGGAGGCCCGGATGAGATCCCAGACGTCACGAGGAGTTCCGAAATAGTCCGGAGGTAAAGAATTGTATATGGGAAGTCATCATATGGTCACCGGAATAATTCGGGGGTACCGGTATTGTACCGGGACCACCGAAGGGGTTCCGGGGGTCCACCGGGAGGGTCCACCTGCCCCGGAGGACCCTGTGAGTTGTATGTGGATAGGGACCAGCCCCTTAGTGGGCTGGGCGCCTTCCCCTAGCCCCCCCCCCCCCCCCGCAGAGGGCGGTACTACCGCAAGTGAGCGCGGTACTACCGCTGCTACCAGCGGTACTACCGCCCCACTCACGGTACTGCCGCCTAAGGAACCTAAGCGGTACTACCTCTTAGTAGGCGGTACTACCGTTGGCGAGGGTGGAAACCCTAAGGGTAGTGGCGCCCCCCAGATGACTTGGGGGGCAAGCCCCCCTTGGCCGCCGCCCCCCCTGGGAGATCCATCTCCAGGGCCGGCGCCCCCCCTTGGGGATCCTATATAAAGGGGGGAGGGAGGGCAGCAGCACCTAAGCCCTGGCGCCTCCCTCTCCTCTCCCAACATCTCTCCTCCTCCGCTAGAGCTTGGCAAAGCCCTGCCGGAGTACAGCTGCTCCACCACCACCACGCCGTCGTGCTGCTGGAGCTATCTTCATCAACCTCTCCTTCCCCTTGCTGGATCAAGAAGGAGGAGACGTCTCTCCAACCGTACGTGTGTTGAACGTGGAGGTGCCGTCCGTTCGGCACTTGGTCATTGGTGATTTGGATGACGACGAGTACGACTCCATCAACCCGTTCTCTTGAACGCTTCCGTGCGCGATCTACATCAAGGGTAGGTAGATGCTCTCTTATCCCTCTCGTTGCTAGAATACTCCTAGATAGATCTTGGTGATGCGTAGAAAATTTTAAAATTCTGCTACGTTCCCCAACAGAGTTATCATTGATGACCAGAGTAATATCCTAAGGAGGAAGAAGTTATTGATGGAGAGGAAGTGGATGATGTTGTAGTGAACAAGTCTGTTAAGGTGCAAACTCTGTCTTTCTTGGAGGGTTGGGGTTCTTTTATGCTATGTGTTTCCTTGTGCTCCCATATTTCTCTGGTGATCTAATGCTTTTATCTGTGTTGTTTATATGAGGCACTGAAGGGATCTAGGACGAAGAGGCCTGGTGTTAAGAAGACAGTCAGCAAGAAGAAGAAGAGCTCAGAAACATCTGCTGCAATGCCTCCTGGAAGGGTGATGGCCCCAGCTCCAGGACAAAAAAAGAGGATCCTGGAACCTGATGAACCTGCCCCTGATAGAGTCACAAGGCAGAAAGCAAAGATGGCGACTGCAACATACCATCAGGAAAGTCTGTTGCGCATCGACTCCGAGACCTCGGTGCAAATGGGTGATGAGTTGCCGACCATGGATGAAGGAACCACTCTCAGCATGGATGGAAGTGGCACTGTCTGCCTAGATGAAGGAGGAACTATCTGCATTGATGAAGTAGGCACTGTCCACACAGACCTCAGCCCTGTTGCACCTTCTATTGACAGGAATGATGTCATCAATGAAGAAGAACAGCAACTTGTGCTTCAATCAGGCAAGTTGACGTTTGCAATGCTATCTTTTACTAGTGCATTTTCGAAATGGAATGATCATGTATGCTTTTGTCGATTCCTGCATTTGTCGATTTCTATTCTAATTTATGAGTTCAATTTCATTTTCAGATGCAATGTCTACCAAGACTAGACTTAGAAAGGGCAAAGGGCTAGAGAGAATCACCAAGTCGCTTGGTAGCAAGGTGCCTATCCAAATTGCCGAAGGGATGAAGCGTCCAGAGAAGCCTCTGCAGGCAGCAAAGCTTGCTTCTGAGTGTGGACTCATTGCAAGAAGCCATCTTCCGGTTCTTCCTCACTTCAAGTTATACAAAAAAATGCTAGTCTATTGGAGAACTACATTGGGAAAGTTGCTATAAGCTACTTGTTTCATAGTTAATGTGCTATCTATTTTCTGTTACACCTATGCATGATCACTAATATTGTTCCTACCTTGTTTGCTGTCTTGGTAGGCAAATTTTGAGATGAACATGGACTCGGAGACCATCAAGACCGCGTGCAAAGATATTCTGCAGAAAAATTCAAAGAACAGACGCCATCAGATCAAGAAGAAGTATTTTGATACCGTAGACGCAAACAAAGTCAGCATTAAGTCTCCGGTGCCAGATCTGACAGATGGTGAATGGCAAGCTCTGGTGGAGATGTGGTCTACCACAAGACACAAGGTTTGTCTCTGCTTTGTTTGATGCTTTATGTTCTGCACATGATATGCTAGTGCTAGATCATGCTGACAATATGCTTTTTTGTAGGAAACCTGTGTGTCAAACAAGATGAATCGAGAAAAAGTCGTGTACAATCAGAGAACTAGTTCCAGGCACTACACAACACACATTTTTGCCATTGTGAGAACTTTTCTCTACAGACCTTACCGTTTGATCCTCGTTGAATAACATTTCTGATTCTTCCTGAATAACATTTTGATTTTTGTTGAAAAACATTTCAGAAAGAAGAGCGTAAGGGTGAGGAGCTGTCTGCGATTGACTTGTTTAAGGCCACCCACAACAACAAAAAGCACGGGTTTTCGGAGCCAGTCAAGACTGCTATAGTAAGTCACTCCATGATTTGTTCAAACTTTTGTCTAGAAACCTCAGCCCTGTTTGATTCACAGCCAGCTTTGATGTTGTTTGATGCTTTGATGTTGTTTGATTTGGAGCCAGTCAAGAACACACGCTATGTTCCATGCTTTGATGTTGTTTGATAGTTCAACAAAGATGTCAGAACTTGCTGTAGCTATTTGTTGCATTTTTTATGATATGATGAATTTTGATCTGAATGTTAGTTTGATGATCGGCTCACTCGGGAAGCCATCTTATATAGAACCACCATTCTAGGCTTAATGAAGCGATCATATTGTTCCAATTGCATGTCTCCAGGTCACTAGTCATCATCTTCTTGTATAGATTTTGTGTGCTGGTTTGGTTACTTCAAATAATCCATTTGTGTGCTGGTTTGGTTTCTCTTGCTTGGTTTGGTTTGCAAAATGTGAAATAGATCTCCCACTAATGCCTATCATTTTCCTCCATATGCTAGCTTGAGATGGAAAAAATGAAGGACGCGCCGGTACCAGAAGGTGAAGAGCCAAAGTCTGCTGTTGAAATTGTCGAAGAAGTGCTCAAGACCGAAGTCAAGCAAAGCACATTCCTCAGGAATGTTGGGCTCCAGTCATCTAGGAACAACTCCGGCAAAGCAACTGCTGAAGTGGCTGCTCATGTTCGTGACCTTGAGCAGAAGCTGGAGAGGTCCGAGCTTCAAGCTGAAGTGATGCAAGAAGAATTGGCGGCAATCAAGATGAAGGCAGAAGAATCTGAAGCTGCACACGACAAGGAACTTGAGCTGCTGCGCAAGAAGTCTCAAGAGCAGGAAGAGAAGTTAGCCCACTTGATAGCTCTCTTTGGAGCTAAGGCAGTTTGAACCTGGGAGCATTTTGCATTGGACCTGGAAGCTAAGGTAGCTAAGGTAGTTTGAACCTGGGATGAGTAGTTTGGACTTGGTTTGGTTTGCAAAATGTGAACTGCTGCTGTTGGACCTGGGTTGAACTTGTGAACTACTGTTGTTGAACTTGTGAACTGTTGCTGTTGCATTTTGTTGCATTTTGCACTTGTGAACCTCGGAGCTGTTATGTGAACCTGGACCACTTATGGATCAATTGTGGATCACTTTGTATGCATTTGTGGATCACTTGTGAACTGCTGTTGGTTGCATTTTGTTTATTTTCTGTGAAGTTATGTGGATCACTTGTGCACCTGGGCCTTGCACTTGTGCACCTGGGCTGGCTCTAAAAAGGCCAAGGCCCAAACAAGAATTTGACTAAAAAGGCTTGGGCCTAAAAAAAGAGTTGACTGTAAAAAAAAAGTTGGTAAAAGGCCGCATCCAAGAAAATAAAAAGGCCAAGGCCCAAATTAGAACTAGACTAAAAAGGCTGTGGCCCAAAACAATAGTGGACTTTAAAAAAAATCATCAGAAAAAGGCTCCATTCCCAGAAAATAAAAGGCCAAATTATTGGGCCAGGCCCATGCAGATAAGCAAAATAAAGAGAAAAAAAATTAAATGGGCTGAATTACTGGGCTTGGCCCATGTAGACGGCTGAAATGGACCGGGTTGATTCTATTTTACGACCTTTTCATTTGGTCGTAATTCTGCCACGTCAGCTTGCCACGGTGGATCTGACGTGGTGTGGTCGGATTGCTAGTGACCAAAATAATTAGTCATTAAATCTACGACCTTTTGTTTGGTCATAAACGTCTACGACCATTCCAGAAGAAACGTCGCTAATGTCAGTTTACGACGGCCAGCTTTTGACCTTCTGTTTTTGGTCACAAAAAGGTCACAAATGGAAAACAATGACCATTCAGTGACCAATAGTGGTAGTCACAAGTTGACATATTTCTTGTAGTGAGGTAAGTTCTCTCTATAGATATGATAAAGCTGAAATCCCGTCTACTAAATTTGCTAGCCAATGCTTAGATGAGTTTGATAATTTTATTGTTAAACAAGAAAACTTCAATGCTTATTTTGGTAGACAATTGAAACATAAAACTTATATGATTGGACACTTGAGTGATTATATGTCTATGGTTAAAGGTGAACTTAAACTTATTAGTAAACATGCTTCTATGGTTACCACTCAAGTAGAACAAGTGCTTAAAGCTCAAAATGATTTGCTCAATGAATTAAATCATAAGAAAAATGATAATGTTGTTAGAGTTATGACTAGAGGAGGTAAAATGACTCAGGAACCTTTGTATCCAGAGGGCCACCCTAAGAGAATTGAGCAAGATTCTCAGACAACTAATGTTGATGTACCTAGTCCTTCTAAGAAGAAGAAAAAGAAAAATGATAGGACTTTGCATGCTTCTAGTGAACGTGTTGATGACACACCTGAGAATCCCAATGATATTTCTATTTCTGATGCTGAAACACAATCTGGTGATGAACATGAACCTAGTGCTAATATTAATGATGATGTTCATGTTGATGCTCAACCTAGCAATAATGATGATGTAGAAATTGAACCTGCTGTTGATCTTGATAACCCACAATAAAAGAATCAACGTTATGATAAGAGAGACTTTGTTGCTAGGAAGCATGGTAAAGAAAGAGAACCATGGGTTCAGAAACCCATGCCTTTTCCTCCTAAACCATCCAAGAAAAAGGATGATGAGGATTTTGAGCGCTTTTCTGAAATGATTTGACCTATCTTTTTGCGCATGCGTTTACTGATATGCTTAAAATGAATCCTTATGCTAAGTACATGAAAGATATTGTTACAAATAAAAGAAAGATACCGGAAGCTGAAATTTCCACCTTGCTTGCTAATTACACTTTTAAAGGTGGAATACCTAAGAAAGTAGGAGATCCAGGAGTACCAACTATACCATGCTCCATTAAAAGAAACTATGTTAAAACTGCTTTATGTGATCTTGGAGCCGGTGTTAGTGTTATGGCTCTCTCTTTATATCGTAGACTTGATTTGAATAAATTGACACCTACTGAAATATCTTTGCAAATGGCTGAGAAATCAACTGCTATACCTGTTGGTATTTGTGAGGATGTGCCTGTTGTAGTTGCAAACGTTACTATTTTAACGGACTTTGTTATTCTTGATATTCCCGAGGACGATAGTATGTCTATTATTCTTGGTAGACCCTTTTTGAATACTGCAGGGGCTGTTATTGATTGCAACAAAGGCAATGTCACTTTTCATGTTAATGGTAATGAGCATACGGTACACTTTCCGAGGAAACAACCTCAAGTCCAAAGTATCAATTCTATTGGAAAAATTTCAACAATTACTATTGGAGGTTTTGAATTTCCTTTTCCTACTGTCAAGAAGAAATATGATATTCTTATTATTGGGGATGTGCATATCCCTGTTGAGGTAACCTAGTGTTATTCGAAATTTCTCCGGTTTCGTGTTATTCGGAATGAGTTTGTTAACAAGACATGATCAACCTTGTTAGTGGATTCCTTTTGATGAGCATGAGATGGATGAAGCTAGAAAGCACAACCCTCTGTACCCTCTTTTTTACTTTCTGTTATTTAGAATAAATAAAGCAAAAATATTATTTTCTGTATGTTTTCTGAATTATCCTTGCAATAAAAAATACCCCAAAAATAAAAGTTCTCCAAATGCCCTGAAATTGAAATATGATTTTTTTTCTAGAATATTTAAGAACACACCAGGGGGAGCCAACTGAGGGAGTCCTGGACTAAGGGGTCCTCGGACGTCCGACCTGTTAGCCATGGGCCGAACTGATGGGTTGTGAAGATACGAAGACCAAAGACTGCACCCTTGTCCGGACAGGACTTTCTATGGCGTGGAGGGCAAGCTTGGCGATCAACTATGTAGATTCCTTTTTATGTAACCAACTCCATGTAACCCTAGATCTCTGCGGTGTCTATATAAACTGGAGGGTATAGTCCGGAGAGGCGGATACTCATTATCATAGTCATACAAGCTAGGCCTCTAGGGTTTAGCCATTACGATCTCGTGGTAGATCAACTCTTGTAAAACTTGTATTCATCAAGATCAATCAAGAAGGAGTAGGGTATTACCTCCATAGAGAGGGCCCGAACCTGGGTAAACATCGTGTCCCCCGCCTCCTGTTACCATCAACCTTAAACGCACAGTTCGGGACCCCCTACCCGAGATCCGCCGGTTTTGACACCGACATTGGTGCTTTCATTGAGAGTTCCATTGTGCCGTCCTCAAGAGGTTGATGGCTCCTTCAATCGTCCATAACGAAACAGTCTGGGGAGAGACTTTTCTCCCCGGACAGATCTTTGTATTCGGCGGCTTCGCACTGCGGGCCAACTCGCTTGGCCATCTGGAGCAGATCGAAAGCTACGCCCTTGGCCATCAGGTCAGATTTGGAAACTTGAACTACGTCGTGGACATCCGTGGAGACTTGACCTTCGACGGATTTGAGACCGCGGCAACCAGTCCCGATGAACATGGCTTAAACCCGTCATCGGACCACATCCAGGGTATAGCTCCCGTGGCCACTCTGGCCTTAGATCTGGAGCAAATTGCACCATCCGAGGACGGGAAGTTAAACCCCACCACGGAGGCTGCTGATTTCGCGGCGTTGGAGCCGCACACAAGTTTAACCTCATGTGATATCTACATCACCGGAACTCCGGACTCGTCTCCGGCTATAGGTTCTGAACCATGCGGGTCTGCGGATACCAAACTTGATCGGTTATCGATCCTCGAGTTCAGCGCCGCAGACATCTTCCGGCACTCGCCCAAGGGTGATGTGCTAAACTCATTACAAAACCTATCGTTGGCGGGTGACTCCCAGGAGAACTATGTCCGGTTCGAACTAGCGGCCGATGATGGGGAATTTTCTTCCCACCCGCCACCCACTTCATAGCCACTGTCGAGGATTCAACCGACATGCTTGACTACGGTTTCAAAGACTGTAATACGGGCACCGGACTGAATAACACTCCGGACGATGCCAAAAACAATGAAGACCCCGTCAAAGTAACCTCCGAACAGGAGGCACGGGAAGATGGGCAAGATAGCCCCGACGAACAGACCATACACGAAGACTCGGAGGACAGCAATTACCTTCCACTCTCCGAGGAGGAGGAGAGCCTCAACAACGAGGATTTCTTCGTGCCCGAGGAACCTCTTGAGCAGGAGCGCTTCAAACGCCAGCTAATAGCCAATGCAAGGAGCCTGAAAAAGAAATAGATGCAGCTTCAAGCAAATCAAGATCTGCTCAATGATAGATGGGCCGAAGTCCTGGCAGCCGAAGAATACGGCCATAGTGGCCATGCCAAAAGCTACCCGAAGGACTGATGGTTACCGCAGTATGACAACAAGACGCTGGAGCCCATACCATCATCACACAGTGCGGCAGGTCGACCACAACTCCGTCCGGATAAAGCAGCAACTCCATCCGAACACCGGACTGCCCCACCTCGCTGTAAAAGCAAGAATAAAATAGTTCAGGGTGGTACATATGACCTCCAACAGGACTTGGACGGTAGAGCAGGACACGCAAGATCAATTAACGGATCGCGAGGCCATGCCTCGACCCGCGACAACGGCTACCTATTCGGGCGTAACAGACCTAGCCAAGCCCGGGCTGATAACCGCAAACGGACTCCATCGGGGGTACATCACAGTGTGGCCCAACATAGAGGCGCCGCACACCCTCTCTGCTTCACTAACGAACTAATGAAGCATGAATTTCCAGACGGGTTCAAACCCATGAATATCGAGTCATCCAATGGAACAACGGATCCCGCAGTGTGGATCGAGGATTTCCTCCTCCATATCCACATGGCCCGCGGAGATGACCTTCATGCCATCAAATACCTACCACTAAAGCTCAAAGGACCAGCTCGGCACTGGTTAAACAGTCTGCCGGAAAATTCTATTGGCAGCTGGGAAGATTTGGAAGATGCCTTTGGCGACAACTTCCAAGGGACATATGTCCGGCCACCGGATGCCGATGACTTAAGTCACATTGTCCAGCAGCCCGGAGAATCAGTTAGGAACCTCTGGACTAGGTTCTTAGTAAAAGAACCAAATCGTCGACTGTCCGGACGCGGAAGCCCTTGCGGCCTTCAAACATAGCGTCCGGGATGAATGGCTCGCACGCCACCTCTGTCAAGAAGGACCTAAATCCATGACAGCCCTTACTGCCCTAATGACCCACTTTTGTGCGGGTGAAGACAGCGGGCTCGCTCGTAGAAGCAATAACGCCAGCGACCCGGGCACTTCCGAAATCCGAGACGGCAATGGCAAGCCACGACGAAGCAAACACAACAGTCGCAATAACAATGAAAAACCACGCGACATGGCGGTTAACGCCGGATTCAGCAATCCCAAACCCGGTCAACGGAGAAAGCTATTTAAGGCGAACCAAGACGGACCATCCACCATAGACAGGATATTGGATGGACCTTGCCAGATTCATGGCCACCCCGATAAACCAGCTAATCATACCAATAGAAGCTGTTGGGTCTTCAAGCAGGCCGGCAAGCTGAACGCCGAACACAAGGGGAGGAGGCCGCCTGACGATAGGGACGACGGAGAGGCTCACCTAACAAATACCAGGAGTCAGAAGCAATTTCTCCCCGAGGTTCGGCCACACCCGGAGCGGAAATAGCAGTTCGGCTTCCGCAGCCCACCGCATATGCCCGCAATATTCATACCGCGCATACATCACTATGCACTCAAGATAGCATGGGCGTTGGCGGAAGCACAAAACGGACAAGCTTGCAAGCATTCCAGTAACATTTTTTATCTATTTTCTTTTTATTTCTTTCTTCATTATCTCTTAATAACATGTGACGAAAAGGACAGACATATTAAAACTGACTCCATAGGAGTTCGGATCCGTACACTCACCCAGGGGCTGCTTCCGTCAAGGATTCCCCTTCCCGAGGACAGGCGGCACAGATGTGCGACAGGAGGTCCAAAATAACTTTTTTTTGTAGACCACACTCTTTATTTCGAGCCTGTAATATGCCTTTTTCCTCTGCCTTTGACCCTGAGCATGTCAAATAGCCGGGGTTGTGGTCTTTATACATACAAATTAATCATTGGCATATCACTCAGCTCCCAGTAAACATTATCCGAACTAATCATTCGTATCCTTTCACCAATGAATACGGCCCCTACGGCTATTTCACAGATACACCTCGGCATAGCCTGCCAGGGGCTCGGTAGGGGAACAAATGAGTTGCCAGCAAAGTCCGAACAGCTTTACAGCGAACTTCGGCGTTGCGAGTTTGGCCTTATATGCATCAGCTCTGAATCATGTCTTGGGTCAATGGTTGGGTTGCCCGGCTCCTGTGCTTGCTACCTTACGTTCCGCTCTATCGACTAAGGTAGTAAAGGGAGAACTACTGCGATTGTGCTTCTGGCTCATCTGGTGAAGCACCTCAGTAGAGAAAGCCAAAAACCGACTGTCATGATGTTGCGCGAGCTAGTCAACCACTCGATGACTTATCGGAATCTATTGCGATTCCTCCGTATAACACGAAGGATCTCTTCTTCAGGTCGTATATGTAACGCACCATATTGGAATAAGCCATATACATACCAGGAGCTATATCGTAGCCCCACCTATAAAACTCCTATGGCTAAGTGAAAGTGTTAACGCCCTATAGTCCGATTGCCTAGTTCGCCGCATTATCACCTCCTTTACGGACCAAGACGTTGGATAAAGAGTGATTAAATGCTTTTCCAAACACCCCCGTACTTCCTACGAGGGGGCTGAAGCTGACGACTGGAAAGCTTCCAGATTATATCTAAACAGCCGCACAGGAGGAGCACAAGCTTGTAAGCAAAACAAAAAACTAGATAAATTATAAAATTGTCTTTTACAATTATCATACACCTCACTTGAACATTATGTATTTCGAGCATTGGCCCTCTATTAAGCGGGCGGCTTCTAGGACGTCTTCAAAATAATGCTCCGGCTCATAACTGTCCTTGCCCTTGGGTGGACTCTTCGCCTCTACATCGATGGCCTTCATCTTCCCCCAGAATGTCTTGACTCGGGCAAAGGCCATCTGTGCACCTTCAATGCACGCCGACCGCTTCACAGCGTCGATACGTGGCACGGCATCAACAAGACGCTGCACCAAGCCAAAGTAGCTCTTCGGAATAGGCTCAGTTGGCCACAACCAAATTACGATGTTCTTCATGGCGTCGCCGGATATCCTATGAAGCTCGGCCCATTGGGACATCTATTCATTCAGCAATAGAGGGCGCTTTGATGTGCCAAATTATGACCAGAAAAGCTTCTCCGTTGCACACCCCTCTTGCGCTTGGTAAAACTGCGCCGCATCGGAAGAACTCTTCGGCAAGTCTAGAAACTCGTCCGGAGAACTCCACACTTGGTTCAGCTCAGCATAGTCCGGATCGCTGAACTTAGTCTGAAGAAAAAAAAGCTTACCGGCCGCTATCTCCTTAGCCTGCCGGATCTCCTCATGGGCTGCCCTGGATTCAGACCGCGCTTCACTTGCCTCTCGTAAGGCCTTGTCAAGCCCAGCCGTCTTGGCTTCACTTTCCTTCTCAAGAAATTCACAGCGGCTGGCAGCATTTTTTAATTCAAGCGCCATTGCGGATATCTTCTCCTCATCTTGGCACCGAGCATCTTGTTCGTCTCTTAGCTCAGCCGATGCCTTTTCAGCAGCAGCATTACTACACCGGGCCTGCTCCTTGGCCCGGGCTAGCTCCACCCGAAGAACTTCAGCGGCAACAACACCATCTGCATTCATACATATTTCATATACAATTTTTTCAGCGTCGGGCTTACATTATAAGCGTGTTGGTGTAAGGAATGCTCGAAATATATACCTTGCGAGTCGTCAAGACGCCTGTTGATCAATGCAATACCATCCCCTGCAATATCCAGCTTTCGCTGCAGTTCAGCTACCTCCATAGTCTGGGTAGCTGCCAGGGGGGAAGTAGCCTGTATTCAAATTACATCAGGATTAGTCCCTGAGCATATCTTTTTGATCCTCCGATCGCCTCCTTCGGGAGTGCAATACGAGTCTCAGGGGAAACTACCTATACAACAGGTGCATTCTGCCAATAAATTATAATTAGAAAAATTACATCACAAACCTCAAAACCTCTTAGCAGGCTCTTGAAAGCCTCGTTCAATCCGCTCTTCGCAGAAAAAATCTTCTCGATCACTGTAACCATCAAGGCATGGTGTTCCTCTGAGATGGACGCTTGTCGTAGCATGTCCGTCAGCATTTCCGGCGCTCCCGGGTCTGCGGAAGTCGCCGCAGAAGTACGGCCTTCCTTTGAAGGAATCCGCTTAATCGCCTCTAGAGTCATCTCCGGCCGTAAACTGGATAGTTCAGGGCCGTCATTCTTTACCCCCGACCCCTGGGCGATAGAGGCACCACCTTCGGGTAACGTCTTCTTCGTTCCCCGCACTGCTTGTCGGTCGGGAGAAGCCCTTTGGGACGACACCTCAAAATCGTCCGCCCTGTTGGGCGAGAGGCCGGAGAAGGCGTGCCGCTCTCCATCATCTCCGGAAGAAGATCTCCCGAGGAAGAGGATGGTTGAGGAACACTGGGTGTCGAACTGCGAGGATGTACATATATTGGATGTTACTTCGGTAACAGGAAAGGAGTGGGGTCTGTTTAAAATGCCCTGCTTCACTTACGGTTCGGCCGGAGGCTTGTCCTTATTATAGAGCTGTACGGCGACATCGCTTGCCCGGCCTAAGCCGCCCGACGATGGAATTGTGCCTCTCTTGGGAGACTTCCCCTCCCGATCTTCAGCGGTGGACCTCTTCTTGCCATGGGAAGATGGGATGTTCGCTTCTTCCACACCTTTGCCCTTGGGCAAAGGAGTTTCGGTTTTCCTGAACACGGTGTCTGGTCTATTTCTGGGATGGAGGTCACCTCTAGTCTCCCTGTTCTCGCCCTCCTCTGCAGACACCTGATATGATGTCGGGGCAAGCATCCTCGTCAGCAGGGCGTTTGCTGAGTCTTCAGGAAGGGGGGCCGGACACCAGATTAGTTCCACCTTCTTTATCCAGTCCTGTAAAGGGATGGTTTGTTCAGTACCTTATTAAAGGATGCTTGAATAAAAGGTGTTCGGAAATTGAATACCTACCGAGGCGTCCGGATGATTACAGTCAAGAACGATATCTTCGGTGGTGTCCGGCCATTCCTTTCGTTTCCTGAAATATAATTCCCACATTCCTTCGTGCGTAGTGCCGAAGAAGTGTTGAAGAGTCCGCCGCCCTTCTGGATTAAACTCCCACATACGGAGAGGTCGCCGCTGGCATGGCAGGGTCCGGCGGACTAGCATTACTTGAACAAAGTTGACAAGATCGAGGCCCTTCTCGGCAAGGCTTCGGATACGACTCTGCAGAGTCCGTACTTCATCGACTGATCCCAAGTCCAGTCCCTTATTGATCCATGAAGCAAGACGAATTGGAGGGCCGGGTCGGAACGCAGGCGCAGCCGCCCACCTGGAGCCACGCGGCTCGGTGATATAGAACCACCCCTGCCGCCATGAGTTGGAAGATTTGGCAAAAGATCCTTTGAGCCAAACCGCGCTAGCAAGCTTACTTATTGTGGCACTGCCGCACTCTGCCTGTTCCCCCTCTGTCACTTGCAGCCTCACGTCGAAAGTCTTGAGCCACAAACCAAAGTGCAGAGGAGTTCGGAGGAAGGCTTCGCACGTGACGATAAACGTCGAGATGAGAAGAATAGAGTACGGGGCCAGGTCGTGAAAATCTAGCCCATAATAGAACATGAGCCCTCGGACGAAGGGGTTAAGCGCGAACCCTAGCGTGATCGCCGCAGGCCCAGCACGCGCGCGGAAACGGGGAAGAGACTGACGGACGGGTGGAGACAGGGAGGGGGAGCGAGGCCGCAGTGGCGATGGTGAGGGATTTAATAACAAGCCGCGACGACGACGACGACTCGGGAGGAGATGTGCGCGGGGAGAGGAGTGGGCTTGGATTATTTCCGCGTTTTCGCTTTGGCATGGTTCCATGATTTTTTTATGAGTTATCTTTTTTTATACGGGAACGTTAAAAAAGTGGCGTTAGATTTTTTTTAAGCACGGCAAATAAAACATGTCTAATGGCAAATTATGTTATCTTGGGGATGCAAATATCCTTGCGATAAGGAGACAGAAAATGGACAAGGTACAGAGACAAAAGAAAATTGTCATCCTCACGATAATATAATTTGTCATAACAAAAGTTTGATTTGCTATGTTAAAAATACTGACATTTGATTTATAGCCAAATTTTTTTATAAGGGTGGATTTTATTAACTCAAAGTAAAGCATCAAGTGGACACAAACATAATGAGCTCACACCCGATGTCCGATAGTTAGGATGCACACAACCAACCATCTCTAGTGTTATGCCTAAACGAGAAAAAACAAAACAAAATCGATCAAACAACTATCGACAAAACTATGTAAACGATCATATCCGCACCAACCATCTCTTGACGCCAAAATAACGAGGTTCTTCAACGGAAACAGCTTCAGGAAGGGAACGACGCTCAAATGATGCCGTCGCCGGATCCAACCACCAAATGCTAAAATCTAGATTTTTACGTTGAAGAATGAGTTCAATCATGTCCGAACAATGCCTTCAACAAGGTAACAATAAAAAGCATCGCCATTACCAGGTATAACCAACTCAGTCAGACCTAGGGTTTTCACCCAGAAGCTCGAGATTGGGTTTGTACTCGAGAAGCACCACTATATCAAAGTCAATCATGTGTGGTCGCCACCATTTTTTCGTGATCCCAAAAACTACACTAGTCGGGCTAGAAATTTCACCACTGCCACTGGACAATCATACTCGTTGCGTCAGGTTGTCGTCGATAGATTGCATCTCATCGCCGAAGCAAACCGGTTGGAGTGAGAGCTGCCAGAACCCACGAAAGAGGCTTCCGACTGCGTCCCGAAATGTCGCCACTACGTGCCATTAGCAATTGCCACCGGATCTGGGGAGAAATCCTCAGAAAAAACATTCGGTGCCCCCCCCCCCCCCCCCGCAATCTGCTGCAAGGGCGCCGTTGGAGGCCAGAGTACCACACAGACCAGCACCGACAACGAATCACACAACTCTTGCTATCGCCTCAATGACACTGTTGATCAAGCCCCCGACGCTAGAGCCACCACCCATCACCACAGCCTAGATCGTAAGATCTGTTGCATCAATCGACGTAGTTCCACCACTGCCATGGACAAGCCAGATATGACCGATAGAGGCACCGTACAATGGGCAACCCATAGTAGGACAAATCGGACAATCGGTGGCGGATCCTACCCAAAGCGGATCGTGTTTCTCGCATGTCGTCTGTTGCAAGAGACGCCATCACAGAAGCCACCGGCGACCAAGCCATGCCGTAGAAGGAAGGACCGCTCGGCTAGGAGAAAGCTCCGTTTATGGAGAAGCGGAGTGCCCCGCCACCATTGTCCTAGGAATCCGTGCATGCTTTACTAACACTTAGCCTCTATTCCTCGGGCACACAAAAGCATGTCTTTATATAGTACTCCCTCCGTTCCAAAATTCTTGTCTTAGATTTGTCTAAATACGAATGTATCAAGTCAAGTTTTAGTATTAGATACATCCGTATCAAGACCAATCTAAGACAAGAATTTTGGGACGGAGGGAGTATTAAAGAAGACTAAAGATGAGTTGGTAACTTTGGGTAAGATGGTTGCACCCAGCCACCAATGTATGGGGCTTGGGACGTGGCTGGAGAAGTAGAGGCGGTGATGGTTCTGAACCGCAGACGAGAGTGACCGTGGGCACTGCGAGCCAGGCCGACGAAGGGTGGCGAGGTACGCCGACGGGGTAGGCATGAGTAAGTCGGGCAGGGAGTTTAGAGGTCCGCGTAGTCCCCAGCCAAGGGAGCCGACGGGTGTTCCAAAAGGACTTCGAACAACGCATGGTTTTGGGTTTGATGCATTTTTTCCGCGAGATTGTGCATGATTTTGGTTCCTAATTAGTTGTTTCATTCCTACTTAAGGTTTTGTGATGAAATGATGTGCGTGATTTATTTCCAAATTAGTGTGGTTTGATTCCTAATTAAGGTGTTGTGACGAGATGATGTCATACACCGTGTGGAGGATATGGTGTGTTGATGTATATGTATGATTGGCTATGATTTGTTTGATTCACTACACTCGTGCTTTAATTAGTAGAGATGTAGTGGAGATTCTTTGTGTCGCATTTCCCAGAATTAGACTGGCGCTAATGTTTTCTATCCTTTGTATCGTGTGATTGAAGAGAACCTTGTCCAATATCGTCTGAGATGTTTTGGCATATTTATCATAGGCTTTCAGAAGCTCCAGTGCATAGCAGACGGCTAGGCATGAGTTAGTTACAAGGTCTTATGGGTTTGAGCTCTAGCCTACACTAACTTGTTTGGGACAAAAGACTTTGTTGTTGTTGTTGTTGTTGTTGTTGTTGTTATTGTTGCCGTTGTGGAAGGAGTTGAACATTGTGATTTGAATTGTTGAGTTGTTCTCAACACCGGAATGTTATGTGTCGTCGGTCAGAGGCAATTTAATGTGAGATTAAATGTATCCCAACTTTTGCCCTTTTTTTATAAGAAGTAGGTATTATAATAGTAGAGAAGAGATCCTTTGCAACGTCTGTTTTGTGTGGGAGAAGATAAATGTTTGTTATTTTGTTTCCTTTGTAACCCGGGGTGTTATTAAGGGACAAGTTGGGCGGTGTGTGGGATTTGAATTGTTGAGTTGTGCGCTTCATTGGAATGATCTGCATTGTTGGTCGGAGGCAATTTATTGCGTGAAATTAAATGTATCCCAACATGTTGCTATTTTATAAATAGTAGAGATTACAAGTAGTATAGATAGAGATAGGATTTATTATTATTTATATATTGAATATTTCATTGTAGTGCACTCTATTTGTCTTTGGCACTTTTATAGAGGAAAATGTGCAGCACTGGTATAGTTTAAGCTTTAATATAATCGATGGGTGGCATTATGTTCTCCTCACGTTTGTGTCCGACAACGTCTAATGACCGTTTCCAATTTCTGTAGTTCTGAAAGATGATTACTCTTTCTGTTGTACAAATTCTTTGTTATCATCTTTTTCTTAACAACATGAGCCAAAAAGACATAAGATTATAAAATTTTAATGCTAATATTTTCACAGTGGTGGGACTCGTACAATTTTCCTCTTCTATGTTCAAACTCTTAAGAAAATTGCTTCATAACTAGAATGAATGAGAAAAGATCTTCCCGCGGTTGATGTGCTTTGCACGTGCATAACTACTAGTTTTCTTGAATTGTTTTATCTTGCATGCTTTTTTGTCCTGTGGCAACACAGGTGCATTTGGCTAGTATTAATAAAAAAGGGTCTCATACGGGGCTGGCGTTTTGGCTCCCGGGTGCATTTGCACCCGGGTGAACAGTAATGCGAAAAAAAATATTAAATGTTTTTGAAAAATTCTGAAGTTTTTTGTAGATGATTGTATTAGTGTCGCAAACATGCATAACAATTTTCATGCAAAACGGAGCTGCGGTGTTTTGTCGGCGAAAAAAACAAATTTGGGATGACATTTTGGGGTAACTTTTGGTGTTCGATTTGTTTTTTTTGTACAAGCCAAAATGTTTAATCTTTTTGCCTCAAAATTTGCAGGTAGCATTTGGATGTGACTAAGTACACAAACATTTTTTGTCTTGATTTTTTTTCATTTGAAGATTTTTTTTTGGCCCCGGGAGCCGAATTGACTTTCCGGGTCTCATACAAACATTTTACGGGGCCAAATAATCAAAGTGAGGAGTAAAGACGACTAAATTTTTGGAAAAGAACTTCAAAGTGAATACTCCTTTTCATAAAGGGCATATATTACTTACTGGAAATAAAGTGTCAAGGCGAAACAGGCACAATGGATACACACTTGGTCTCTACATGACTCGGATGCATACAACCAGCATCAATATACACAGATACAAAAAATCATGTTGGCAAAAAGAAAAGTGATACAAGAACAATATTATGTGTAGATAGAGGAGGGGAAAACCTCTGAAGCGATCACAACACTGATGAAAACATCTACCGACACCGCCGAAATCCGACATCATGGCATTCCGACTATCCCACAGAGTTTTGATGCTTCTATTTGTGATCAGCAAAACATTCATCGTTGTCGCTTGATCTGAAGGTCCAAAACCCTCGTGTGTTGGGACAACCGGCTAGTAGAAAGGACAACAACAACATCCACGCACCAATCAGACGATCCAGCCTCGTTTGGTTGGTGGGTGCTGAAACCAACCAGCCCACCTCCGTTCAGACTGGTACCGCTGGTTCTGGAGACGACGGATATAAAAGACCTAAACTGCTTGACGGACTAGCTAGCTACAGACAACCACATATTGTCAAATGGGGCCTGCTTGCTCAATTTAACATGCACTTAAGGTCTTAAACTTTGCCAAAATATGCACTTAGGCCGGCTAAGATAACAGAAGTAAGAGATGTGTGTGGTACCAAACAAATGAGCCAACCACTATGTTCGACCAGCTAACCAGTTTACTTGTCTTTTTGCTTTAAATATTTTCAATCACAAGCATACAAAGACAACGACATGAAGACAATAATCTACGTACGAAAGCAAAGCTACCGCGTAATAATTGTACTAGAAAAGTATGAGGGCACATCACGAAGAGAGATGAAAGCACAACCATTGTTTCTTAATCTTTTTTCAGTCTAACATTTGATTGACGCCATGTGATATTCTTCAGCTTGTTTCTCCGTGGACTAATTAAGCCTAACATAAACCAACCTAGGCTAGACTGACTGATACTTTGACAGCGTGCTTCTCTCAAAAAGTGAAGTACATGTGTGTTTTCAAGTAAAGCATGGTTGTGCTTCTCTTAAAAGTGAAACACTGTCGTGCTTTCGTGTGAAACATAGTTATGCTTACAAAAAAGGTGAAGCACACTTTAGTATAGTTTTGAAGAGTAAAATATTAAAGCATGATTTAGTACAGTTTGGAATGCAAATTTGATCCTAAAATGGTTCAATGAAACATATCAACACGTGATCTAGTTTTGAAGATCTGGACACGAGAAACGCAAGGTGAAAACGGTTCATGATTTGGACGGATGGTTTGAGCGATAAATCATTTTGAAAAAACTAATCTAGGGAAAAGGCACAAACATACAACCTATCATCCTCCACGTGCGGGTGTGAAAACCGACTAATCTTCTAGTTCCGACATGTGGCATGGATGTCGTGCTTCACTTATCACCAATTTAGGAATGACCTTTGCAAGGGGTAGTCATTAGTTTGTGATTTTGATATATCTCTGGTTTTTCATCTTTTGTCATCTGTTCGTTTTGGGTGGAGTAGTGGCGGTAATGTATTTGGTTTTCTTCTAGATTTGTTCTGTTTCCTTTTTCTATTCTTAATCTTATTCTTTTATTTTTCAATTTATTACATTTTTACAGTTTTTTCCCTTCATCTTACTTATTGTTTTTCATATTTCCTTGTTTTTATCTGGATTTTATGTTTGTATTTATTATTATTTTGACCGTATACATGGACAACTTTGAAATACCTGATAAACTTAACTTAAATACATGGGAAAGATATTATGAAAGTTTTTTAAAAAGATAGAGTTTTATAAACACATTATGAACATTTTTAACACATGATTTAAATATATGATGGCTATTTAAAAATTTCCGGTCAACTTTTTAAAGACGTGATGAACATTTGTAATAGACCATAAACATTTTTATAAGTGTGTGGGAAAACTTTTGTAACAATGATTTTTTTGTAATTCACAATAACCATTTTCATAGACCATAAACATTGTAATACTTGATGTTTTTTTGTAATTCACAATATCCATTTTCTAAGACATGCTAAACCAATTTCATGAAACAATGAATATTTTTTTAAACATGTCCAAAGAATTGTATTAAGTACATGATTTTTGTTAACAAATACATGAAAATATTAAACTTGTGCACATTTGTAAAATTACATGAGCAATTTTTAAAATAGTTGAACATCTTTTCTAATTGTATGAACATTTTAAAATATGAGTGAATGGTTTTTATTATTTATTTTCAAATACGTTAACATGATATAAATATGTGTTATCATTTTTCAAAACAGTTCTACGTAGCTAAAATGCACATTCTTAAATTATATGAACACTTTTTTTTACAGGAAAATGCTTTAAAATAAGCGAATATGTCTTTGAATTACATGAATATTTTATAAAATATACTTGTGAACACTTATTTTAATTTCACTATTCTTACAAGAAACTATTATGCACCAACAAACAAATGAAAAGATAAACTAGAAACCGAAATCACGGCTACAAGGGCAACCCATGCACACGGTGCATGGGTAATACGATGAGATGATGTTCCCTCAAAAAAAAGTACGATGAGATGATGTACGATGAGCCATGGCATTGAATAGTGCACTCGTGATCGCACTCCGGATGACAGCCACACGTTGCAGAGGGATACACGTGCCACCTTTTTTTTCTTTTTCTACCTTTGGGAATGCTTATGTTGTTGACTCATCAAACTTATTATTTTTCGTTTGGTCACTTGGACTTGTTTTTCGAGAGAAATTTCTAATATATTCATCAATCATCGTAGTACAAAGAACACAAGAGGTAATAAAAAATTACAACTAGATCCATGAACCACCTAGCGACGACTACAAGCACTGAAGCGAACCAAAGACACTCCGCCGTCATCGCCCCTACCTTACGGGAGTCGGGCAAACCTTATTGTAGTAGACAGTCGGGAAGTGGTCGTGCTAAGGTCCCAAAGGACTAGCGCACCAGAGCAACAACCATCGCCGATGAAGAGAGTTGTAGATCGGAAAGATCAAACTTGTAACCACATGAATGAAGACGAACACAAACTGGATCCAAGTAGATCCACCGAAGACCAGAACCCACCGAATCCCGCGAGACCCGACGAAGACACACCTCCACACGTCCTCCTCCGACGCTATTCGCACCATCAGGACGGGGATTGAACATGGGAGACATTATTCCAATTGAGGGACATCGTCACTGCCACACAACCCCAACCAAGACGTTGAACCTAACAAAAACAATAACGGGGTCCCTCCCACCAGCGGGGGCCCGAGATCCCCCGCATCCTCACGGCCCAAATGCCATCGAAAGTTGGGTGGATCGACGGCGGCACCAGCAGAAGGAGGAAGGAGACTTTTCTTGAGGAGGATGAACGCAACCCTGGCCGTACATTGTACGATGTGGAGGCCTCATCAAGATTCGGGATCCCTGAGGAGGAGCCCCCCCCCCCCCTCCTGAGGTCTCAAAGAACTAACTTTTGCAACCTCAGGGGCTATGGATGGTGTCATACACCGGTGCTGGCTCAACAGCAGGAAGCCGACAGTCGGTTTACCAGGGGGCCACCTGGACCAGAAGAAAGAGGAAGCCGAAAGGACCTTCCAAGGCGCCGAGCACCCAAGATCACATCTATCTCTTTGTAAAGCCATAGCCTCTACTGGTATATAAGGGAGGCTAGTGGGCTCTTATTCTCATCTATTCTCGGATAGAAAAACTCTTGCTAACCATCTCGACCACACTATTTTAACCCCTCACACGAGGTATCCCTTCAGCATGAATAACAAACATAAGCAGAATCTAGGATATTACTCTTCGGAGGGACATGTAGTATCTACACCCGAGCTCAAATGCTTTCTTATGAATAGTAAAATCGAAATAATAGTAAATAAATTCAAAAATTCTGATTTTTTTTTGTGGCAAACCTTGACAAACGTTTTGTATGGTTGCAAATTTTTAGCACAAAATGACATTTGTGGAAGTCGTGAAAAAAAAACAAAATTGATGTTCCAAAAATGCTAGTTTTGAGAACATTTTGGAGTGCCGATTTTGTTTTTTTTATTTTTGCCACGCCTTCCATGAATGTCGTTTCATGCTGAAATTTAGCAAGCGTACAAAACATTTGTTAAAGTTTACCCAAAAAATATTCAGAATTTTTTTAATTATTTTTACCTTTTTGACTGTTCGCGAGGGAGCATTCGAGCTCGGGAGCGAAATAGGACTTTCGTCTTCGGAAGCCAAAACTTGGGTAAATCCGCCGTGCGACCTCCGATCTCTGACTTCCAGCTATGTAAAGACCCCTACAGAGGATCTGACGGTTATCTATACCGTCACACCGTCAGTAGCCCTCGAGATTGTCTACCGAGTTCCATCCTGAGTCGCCATGATGGAATCTTGTTGGGCTCCCTCTCGATCTGTGTGCCTTGCAGTACCGCCCGTCGGTTCCTCCCGTGACTTTTTGAATTATTGGGCCTCCGTGGCTCGTGATTCTGGCCAAGCCAGACGCCGATAAGTGCTCCGGTGCTCGGGCCTCTCAACCTCCTTGGGCGGGTCATGGTACAACATGGTGTACTTTGTACTAGCATAAACCATGCATGTATGACAAACTTAGTTGTGTGCAACATTGTGTACTACTTTACATACATTGCTCTATCCTAGGTAGGATGATTATTTTTTTGATAATTTCCTAGGCAGGATGATTAAGTTAACCAAAAGAGCAGGGCACTCTCGTAGACAGTTGGGTCGAGCTAGAAAGGAAAATTATGACCACCTAATCCCTGACAAAACGGAGTAGAATCGAATCGATGTGATCCATTACACACCTTGTCGGAGAGCATGGCAGTGCACTCTCATAGCCTAGTCAACACGGTTGGGTCTCACGGATAGGTATCAGGACTCAAGATAGAAAATCAGCATGCAATGAATAAAAAACATGTACTCTTTTCATTCTCATTCAAAAAAGCTTGTTCCTCAAATGGATGTATCTAGCATCAAGTTAGTGTTAGATACATCCATTTGAGACACAAGCTTGGGACAAGCTTTTTCGGACGGAGGGGTACTAGATAATGCAAAGTAATTTTCTAACCATGTTCTGATGGATTAGGTGTTGGTTTACCAAGTAAAGGATTGCTTACTGAAAGATTGTTTGACTAGGTCTCCACAAAGGTGAAAGGACCCTTGTGTACACACACACACACACACACACACATGGGAGATTAATTAGCAGGAGTATACAGTGCCTATCCCAATGTTTTTCTCGCCCACTTCTTCACCATAATGGCCACCACGACGCAATTTGTTTCTCACTAAAATACGCGCCATCCCTTTAACTGAATGAATCCCAGCCAACCAAATTGCAGAGTATATCAAATGCTAGCAGCCACAATTCCTTGACGTTGAATACTGAACACTGAATGGTACTATTCAGCTAATAGCAGGGCCATCAGTTCCAACTCCATTGTTTGGCAACTAAAATGTCATGGGTGATTTCAGACAGCGAGTCCATGGGAGATTTCAAACTCCATTGCTTGGTAACTAAAATATAAGGACCCAGTTGTTAGTAAAATCAGTTATTCAGTTTCAGGGCATGGCATGGATGAACAGACGGTGCATATTACCAATAAAGTAGTTACTGAACCTCTGAATGTATTTAGAGTAAAAGAGCTGTGGGCTACCAATCTATCATCTGACCAACACCAATGTAAGCTGCCCATTTCCGTAGCCAATGATGGTTCCGAAAAGTTACCCTGGAGAAAATGCTTCAGAAAAGCTCTGTTTTCTTTGTGAAAACTAGTTGGAAGTATACTGATGATAACTTGTTGGCTGAACTGATGCTACTATTAAGTTTTCAGTGTGAAGGAATTCAGTGTTGAAGTGTATCTTCAGCTGGGCAGTTGACCTTCTTCCATTTCCATGAGAGCCCAACCAGGTTCAAAAAATTACAAGGGCCCAACCAGGTTCGAGCTGCTGACCTATATTGATCTGCAGTCAATTGCTCTACCACTGAGCTATGGACCCAATCGTTTAAAAATATTACTTACCTTTGAAAAGTACAAAAAATAAACTCCCAAAAGGTAATACAGGGACGTATCCAGTGCAAGCTCTAATTCGGTGCAAATTTATGTGGAGTCACGGTCAATAAAAATTCCTAACGATAGTAGCATCATTGTATTGCATCCATTTGATGCTTTATTTTTGAGTCAATAAAATTCACCATTTATCCAAAAAAGGGTAAAGGCTGAGGAGACTTGGGTCGATGAATTCAGTTCAGTGGCCTGATGAAAGATGTGTTACTACATTATTCTACCACCGGAAGGGTTTAAGGTGTGTTCCTTGCTGTTACAACTGTTGTTGTTATCAACATGTTAACAACATAACACACTGACATGTTTTTCGTTCCAGGAAATGAGGAACATGTCGCGACGTTGAAGGAGCGACAATTCAGTGACTATAGGTAGCTTGCTTGGCAGAAGTGATGGCCCTACTGTTTATTAATTAATTTGATATGTGTGTAGTAGTAATTAGTACTAGTAATTATTCAGTGTGAAGGAATTTGATATGTCTGTCTGTTGATGGGTTTGAGCAAGTTGGTCAGTAGTCAGTTTGCCTGCTAAGGTCAAGGTGTGAATCTGATGGGGATTTGAACGTGAGCAGAGCAGAGAAGATGGTTACTCCCTGATGCTGCCAACAAACTTTTTTTTCAGTTGGTTCAGGCTAAGGTCAGTCACCGATCCCTCCTAAATACTGCTGGCTTGAAAATCGTACAAGGTGCACAAGGTACAGACTGGGAAATGGACACTCAACTGAACCAGCCTTGGCCCAGCATTTGAAGTGGCCTCAACAGTCGAAGGCGATGCAGGCGGCGATGAGGGGCTCAAGCGGCAGCCGGGTGGAGAATGTGCAGGCTTCTTTTTCACGCGGAAGGTCGTGGACACAATGGAGGAGCACAACTCCACAGTAGTGGCTGCCGCCCCATCAAAGAATCGAGGGTTAATTGCGGAAGCCGAGTGGCTCGAGGTACTACCTCCGTCCCAAAATGTAAGACGCTTTTTTATGCATGATGCAGAGGGATTGGCTGTTGCTGACTGGTAGCATGTATTCTTCGAACTCTCACTAGAGATTAATCAGTAACGGAACTGCAGTGTTAGTTTTCAGTTTGAGAGCGTGAACAGACAGGCAGCGCATTTTAGTAATGTAGTTACTGAACTGAATCTAGTGGACTACTAAAGCATGGCAGCTTTTGGAGCGGACATGCAGAAAACCAGAGAAGGAGACGTACCATGTCCGCATCCCGGATAGCCGTGTTGGTTCCTAATGTCTCAGGGACGCCAACAGCATTGTCTAGCTTGCATGATTGAGTAACAAAAATGTGTACTGCATATAGATAGATGATAGGCACAACTTGAGAATCATATAGGTAGGTGCAATGGATCACGCAAGGTAAATATCAGTATATGATTCTCAAATAAGTCAGAGGTGGCCTGAATTCTAAGTAGAAACTAGAACCCAGAAATATATAATGAAGCAGAGATTAACCACAGCTACATGCTTGCCTCCGATACATTATGGGTCAGTCAGATTCATTATCACCATCCTCTTCGTCAGAAGTTGAACTGTCCGTACTTGTCAATTCATTATCACCATCTTCTTCATCAAATTCATCACCGACATAACAATAATCAACGAAGGAAATGGAGATGTCGGCGGTATGATGATGGGGCTTAAAGGCTCCCTCCAACAGGCGCCTCACAGGTTCTTTGTGTTCACAATTGTCATTACACTTAGCTGAACAGACATCATCATCAAAGTCCTGGGAGCCTTCTACCGGACACGATGGGTGCCAGTGCACGCGTAACCAGATTTCCTTAAGGGTGCCAGCTTGCAAGTGATCGATGCCAACCGGTAAGAATTCACAAGTCATGTCCCAACGTAACTGCATGTCAAGCTTCTCTAGCTTGGGCATAGCCCCCTCTTCGAAGGTCAGTGACACCTTTTCACAATGGAAAATCAGGTGCTTGAGTGCTTGGAATGCCCCGCGGCCAGGGATGACTACACTTTCTTCCTTTTCTTCTTTAACAAATGTAACCAACTTGAAGTAGGCAAGTGAAGGCAACCTTGCAACAATACTGAAACCATCAGCCACCTCCTTCACAGAAATTAGAAACTTGTAGAGGTGATGGAGCTGACCAATCCACTCAGGACACTTTTCAAACTCGCAGCACAACAAATTGAGCTCCCGAATATGAGAAACCTGAGGGAACGGTGAGCTGCTGCTCCAGCATCCGACATCCAGCATGGAAACTTCAGATGATATTCCGAAAGTAAGGATCCTGAGGTTGGAGGCGAGCATGCAGATGGAAGAGTGCAAGGCATCCACACGCATAATTTCCTCTTCCTCTTCCATCGTTTGCCTAAACTTGGCCGAACAGATCGCAAGTTTTCTCAAGTTGGTCAGCTTGCCGAGGCCCTTGATATTCTCTACCGAGCTTCTATAAATACAAACACCTTCTAGGGTGCACAGGGATGTCAACCTGTCGATCCTGTCAGGCAACGCTATACCACCTTCAGCATTTGCCCTCGAGCTGAGATGCGATAACCAGGGCAAACTGGCAATATCTGATGGATACTTTTCCAGGGAAGCATAATCTAGATCCATTGTCTCCAATTGCTGTAGCCCTCCAATTTTATTAGGTAGCTTCAGCGAATATCCAAATGGTCTAAGAGGTGCAACCTTTAAATACCTGAGGAGAAACAACCTATTGATACCAGTGAGATCTACTAGGTCCATGGAAGATAACTCAAGTTCAAGGTGTAGAACTCGGACATACTGGAACTCCTGAAAACGAGGCACAAGCGAGGTTCGGCGAAGTAAAACTGACCGAACATGTGATAGTGAACCTTTGTTGATACTTCCTGAAATCCCTGTATCCTCTTTATCATTGTAGTGGAATGCGACTCGACGGATCTGCCCAGTCTCATCTTTCGAACCATCAATTACGTGAATGAAATTCTCCTTGCTTGACTTCGATCTCATTAGATCAAGAATTATATCATGTACCCTGCAAGACAACACTTCATTGTTGTAGTCGTCTATCTTCCCAGGTTCGAGCATACACATATTGATGAGCTCTTTGAAGTACTTTTCTGCAAGATCCACTGCATCCAGCCGACCGTTTGTAATCACGAAACCTTCAGCCACCCATTGCCTCAACAAATCAAATTTATCTATCTCGCGATCCTCTGGATACATACAAACATAAAGCAGACATGTCTTAAGATGATCAGGAAGATGTATGTAGCTAAGATCCAATATTTGCTTCATCTTTTCAACATCATCTCCGTCAGTCATAGCACCCATAGTTTTTCTCACATAATCCCAGGTTGACGCTGGCTCACCAGCTAGAAGGCTTGCTATACTGATGATAGCAAGTGGCATACCACCACATTTTTTCAGAATATCAACTGAAATCTCTTCTTCTCTAGGTGTATCAGGCGAAGCTTCTTCGGAACCAAATATTCTTCTTAAAAATAATCTTCTTGAGTCTTCAGGACTGAGTGATTTCATCCTATAAACAAATTTGCTTTTAGCACTGCAAGTGGCAAGAGCAACGGGATGAATCCTTGTTGTTGTTATCACTCTACTGCCTAGGCTGTTTTCTGGAAAAGCAGATTGAATAGGATCCCATGCTTCAGAATCCCAAATATCATCAATTACTATGAAGTATCTGCAAGAAAAAGAAAATGCCATATAGATAAGAAACGAGGTAGTAGTGGGACCAATTAGTAAAGTTAACAGAGGCTCACTTACATTTTCATATATCTAAGTAAATCATTATCCGCTACATGTGGATGTATTTCGACAACCACTATGAAATTTGTGTAAACCTACAAAAGTATCCATTGGCTGGATGACTATTTCATAGCAATGCAGCCATGTGTGAGAGCGAGAGCTCCACCCCAACCTCCCCTCACCGGCGGCTGGCCACTCTGGCCACCGCCTCGACCCTGACTGGCTACACCTCAGCCCTCGCTGCCCTGACTGCTTTTTCTCCGCACACATGCAAAGAGAGAACTGCTATTTGCCATTTGCACATAAGGTATTTTTAATCATTTGTTTTCAAATTTATGGTGATGTTCAAATACTGCGGGCCTGTTCTGATCTCCTCCAGCTTCTAACTCTTCAAATTTCTGGGCAGAAGCTGTATTCCAGAAGCTGAGCCCTTCTCCCGTGTAAAAACTTGAAGCTCGTAAATCCCAGCTCCAGGAAAACGAGAAAGAGAAGTTCCTCATATTTACAACGAAAATGCCCCCACTAAAGAAAACGGTTCAAGGAACAGCCCGACTCGATACGGTTCAAGGACGGCATCAACCCTAGGTGAGCTTCCTTTCCTTCTTCTCCAAGGTCCTCCCATGGCAGCCATGGTGAAGCTACTGTGGATGCAAATGAGTTTATTTTTTCATGGTGAAGTGGTATGTGTACTGCTGTGTACATGTGATTTGTGCATACATTTGTTAGTTTAATATCTGATTGTGGCTAGGCATGAAATTGTGAATGAGTATTATTTTTTCATAAGTGTGCACTGGCTTGAAGTGTGGTATGTGTACTGCTCTGTCAATGTGGTATGTGCATACATTATTCATTTTATATGATTGTGGCTAGACAAGAAATTTTATGTTTCCAACTTTCCACTCCATGTGTTGCTGTCCATGTGTAAAGTGACATGCATTTTTCTTAGAGAAGTGTCGAGCATGACTGCTGAATGGAGCGTTTAGAACACTCGGAGAACGATATCACGTCCCCGACTTCCAGAGAGGTGCACCCCCAACTACTCCTGTAGAAAAGTTCAACCGGATCCACTCCTCCAAGCGCAATACCATAGAGAGAGATTTTGGTGTTTGGAAGATGAAATGGCAAATCTTGCTTAAGATGAAACTACTCGATCAATACACAAAAGATGATTGTTGCGGCTACTATGACACTACACAACTACGCTCGCCTCCATGACAAAGAGGATCTCAACTTTCTTCGGTGTGAGAGGGATCCGAATTATGTTCCAACTATTCCAGATAGATACAAGAAATACGTTATTCCTCCAAATGCATCAGATGCTTCAACGTCTGTTTAGGCATGAACCAGCTACCGCCAATGCTCTTAGTTGGTTAAGTAATCATGTTCATGTCTTTAGATGGGTGCCATTTTGATTTGCAGAACTTATATGCAAATGAAGCTTTTTGTTCTACGAAAAAGGACAAAACTTGTTGTTATTCTAAATTATATAACCTGTCTAAACTGGGATAACTTGTCGTAACTTGTACTCACTGATTTGTACTTTGCCTACTGCCATAACCCAGTACGTGTTTTGTAGGTTAATGGATAGACTCCATTTGTTTTGGACTCACCCAGAATCGGGCTATAACAGAGTATGTGGTTGTAGGAAAATAGATAAACTCGACATGTTTTGTACTCACCAAGAATCGGACTGCATGCCTCTCTGTACATCTCTCTGTACACTAAAAATACGCAGAAACTAGTCCCTGTGAAAAAAAACACAGCAGTTTTCAGCCCAGATGTTCTCTGCCTACTGCAACCCAGCCCCTTTTATCTCTAAAAAACCAGCCAGGCCCGAACTCTAGCCGAACAGGCCAGCAGCCTCCCCAGTGGGTCAAATCGCTGGGAGAAGCTACGACGTGCAGAACGCTTCGCAAATCGCTACGTGGAGTAGAAGCTAGCTTCAGAAGCTCATTTTGAGGAGTTTTGGAAGTTCAGAGAGGATCAGAACAGGCCCTGCCTATGTTGTTGGCTTACATTGTAAAATATAACAATAGTCATTAAATACAACTAAGATAAACTTAAGTTTAACATCGGTTAGGATTAGTGGATGCTACAACCATATATGCATGCAAATTAGGACAAAGTAAAAAAAAACATGCCGAGTCATCAAGAAAAAATTGAACTTGAATTCCTGAATTAATGTAGTTTGCCTGTCTACTCTCATCAACATTTGCTGATGTGTCTGTGTGTTGAGGGGGGGGGGGGGGGGGGGGGGGGGATGTGTACCTCCTATCCTCAAGCAATTTTTGGAGTTCCTCGATGAGCTGCAACACATCCAAGTCATTGAATTTTTTTCCAAGTGCAAAGAGAATATTCATCAAAACTTTCTTCACATCAGGATTCTGGCCTACTGAAACAAAAGCTCTACAATGGTATTGTGCCTTAAGCTTGTCATATACTGCCCTGGCAAGTGTGGTCTTGCCCAGTCCTCCCAATCCAACTATGGAGACTATTTTGAGCTCTTGCTTTGATACACCGCCATCCTCCCCAAACAACCTTATTAGCTCATCTGTTGGTGCTTCGATGCCAACGAGCTGTTTTTTATTTATGTATTTAGCCATCCGAGGGTCAATGGGAGCTTTGGCAGTTGGATCAGCTATGACATCGTTGACACTGAAGTTGTACTTCTTTTGCCTGTCAGCCACGGCCTGAACATGATTCTTGATGTCTCTGATCACATCACCAATCGGACGATGAGTAATCATGTCATTCTCCAAGAACTTTAGCCCCTCACGCGGGAACTCCCTGAAGCCACTGCTACTGGAGTCAAGCTCGACGTGCAACAAGAAGCTGTCGACCATATCCTCAATGTTATATGACAGCTCCCTGACTTCATCAACCCAAATCTTGAGCCCGTCAAGCTTTTCCAGCTTAGGGAGGTCTTTGTGAATCTTTGCCAGGTCTTCTGAAAAAGACTCAATATCTCTCTTCATGCTCCTCTCCAGATTGTAGTCCTCCTTGACGAGCTTGCCCAGCTTGTCGAGTAGGCTGCCCATAGCCCCCCTTGCAACATCCACGGCTCGGCTCCCTTTCCCTAGGTATGTTGTGTTGGTTGGATAATGGCATGAAAAACTCCGTGGTTGGTAGAATTTATACCGCTCTGTTTGCTCGGTATAATGTTCTCGCGTGCTTGAATTGATGTCCTTGTGCCTGACTAAGCTTGTCTCTGCATTTTCGTTGCTAACAAGTTTGCCCTTTCCAGAAGCAGAATCAACAATCCTGCTTTTTCTCACCTGTGAGCATGGAAATTAATTCGTGAAGAAACAGTCCAGGAGAAAAAAAACATAAGACACATACAAACACATTAAGACGGGTCAAATTGATCACCTCGAGGACTTCCTCTGGCGTGTTGGTGTCTTCTCTACTCTTGCAGTTTTCTTGGGGCTTTGTAGGCGCATATACAACCATCAAATTCACCTCATCAACAACTTTACCGGCTTCTTCATGGAACATGCTTTCTGTGAAAACCATATCTCTAAGACCGTCACTCAGTTTCATGCTCTGCATGATGAACTCGTCGGCATGGTCGTACTCATGAGCATCTCGTGCTTGTACTGTTATCTTCACACCATATTTGGATTGTGGTTGCACGATGCCTATGTCTGGTTGTGCGCTGTATTGTTGTCTGCTTGGCAATTGGATGTTGAAGGCAATGCAACTACGTGTATCATTGGTTAGCTCAACCGTGAAGCATGATATCTCCTCCTTAAGCTCGGAAGAAAGCTGTAGTTCGAGTGGCTTAATCCCTAGCATGTCATCTTCATCAAAATACGGGCTTACCTGCAGGGGAAGAGCTATATGTGTTTAAATGATGTATACTCCCTCCATTTCATGAGCTATACATACGGAGGCAAAAAAAATTACATGTATTTTGAACTAAACTCCTGTGTTTATACTATTCAAATAAAAACTTCTATGTTTATGGAGACAAAAGATGATGAATTCATGTCAATGAAGTGTTATGTGAGGATAAGATATGGTAGCAGGTATATGTTGGTGGAACAATATTACAGAAGCAACCCAATCAAACATCACATGCTGTTCCTACCCTTGCAAATCAATCAGAGAACCAGGAGCGGCGACATGTTTGGGGCATCAGAGATGAGTACAACTGATGGGGAGGACCATAAAACTGGCTCTATAAGACGATGACACCACTTTGCTAGTTGATCTCGCTGATAGTAACGAAAAACGTATAAATGTCTTCACTCTACATACTTTGGAGTGAAGTGGTCAAAAACACCGTCCACATGAATACTTGGGAGTAAAGTGGTGGTTGAGGAATGGTTGGAAGAAGAGAGCACGTGTCTTCACTCTAGTGATGCATTACTCAGATTTTGATTCCCTAAAGAGGCCCACTAGTCAGCATGTTAAATCTCTTGTAGTCTTGTTATTCCACTATTCTTTTATAGAAACTTGGTCAAAACTAGCAATGCTTATTTTTTCAGATAGAGAGTAAAACACAGCTCTGGGCAGCATTGGCTTTGGCTATGATTTCCCTTGCAGCCTAGAACTGCATCTCGGCCAAAGACACCCTGAGCCTTCTAAATTCGTTTTTTCTACTGCTAGCCCAACAAATTAACAAGCCGACCAGTAATTTAGGCTAACTAGGATAATTGTCAAACACAAATTTTGGGATTAAGCTAACCTAGCAGGGTTGAGATTACCTATCTCTCTGATCATTAGCATTGAATAATTAATCCAATGATAGTTTGATTACAAGGTATCTTAAATTAGCTAGCCTACCTGGCCAGTGTGCACATCCGTGCTTTCAGGTCCAATCAGGCTGCTGATTATTTCCGATATAGAAGGTCTAAGTCCCGGTTCTTGCTGCCTGCAACGTGCTGCTATGTCAATGCATCTAGTTACTTGTTGGTATTGTAGTAACGTCGGTGGCTTACTCCACCTGTGTCTCCACCTTCGAAGTACCTACATTTAACAAAATGTTAATTATCGGTGTCAATATCATGGTGTGTATGAGTGTATCCACCTGACAATTTTTTAGTTCAAAGCCAGATGTTAGCCTCGCAGCGTGTGTATCAAAGGAAGTGCATCACTTCACCTCAACACACACAAAAAAAAACATCCACCCATGCGTGATATATATCCAGAAACATGTTTCTTAAACTAGATATGCCATTCAGTACGATAGTATGCATATTAAAATGAAAAAAATTAAAAGATGCATGCAAAACATTGTCGCAGTTCTACAAAGTGAGAGAAAACATCCTTACATTTATTTTGTCAGGGGCACCCATACACCCCGTTACTAATTCAATAATTATGGCACCCAAACTATATATGTCAGACTTGACCAAAGTTTTGCCAGCATTCTCGTACTCCGGCGCGAGATATCCTCTGCAAGAAAATATGACAGAAAGTAAACATAGGGCTGTATGATAGAAAAATGTCAATTAACTAGTGGCTCTTGTGATGCATATCTTACCGTGTTCCAAAACGTTGACCAATTGTATGTGAGCTTTCATTTGGCCTTGACAAACCAAAATCTGTGATTTTTGGGACCATATGATCATCCAGTAATATGTTTGCTGGTTTGAGGTCCATATGAATAATATTTTTTTCCTTGAGATGACACAGACCGTTGCAAATTCCGATGATTATGCCATAGCGTGTTTCCCATTCGAGTCCCCTTAATTCATCTGCAGAAGAGTAAACACATAAAAAAAGCGAGGGGTTATATTAAACCACATGCCCAGCAATGATAAAACATTTCCAATTCGTGTCTGTACCTAACTGGTGGTGATGACTTGAAAACTCAGCACTAAGTGGTCAGGGCATTAATGCAAAGAAATAAAGAAGAGAAGAGCTGCATCAAATGCAATAAGATCGTACCGGTAATATGCTTATCAAGGCTTCCATTGCTGATGTACTCAAAACAGAGCAATCTTTCTCTCACATTGGCCAATTTAATTTCCTCTGACCCAGCCTCTTGTATCCGTGTCTGATATGAATTAGAACAGAAGCCAAGAAAGCGGACTACATTTTGATGATTATTAGCCTTCCATAGGCTATTAAACTCACGGCGAAAAAGCTTGTCATCAACTGTGTCTACATTTATATGTATCCTCTTCACAGCAACAACAAGCCCGTTCCGGAGTACGCCCTGTTGGTGAGTGTGTAAGTGATGCTCAGCCTTACAATACTAAAAGTTTTGCTTTATAATTGAATATCCGTGATGTTCTGTAAACGGTAGACTGTACCTTGTAAACGTCCCCAAATCCACCCTGACCGATTTTTCTCTCTTCACAGAAATCATTGGTGATGTGCTGTAGGAGTGCTAATGGCAGATCCTTGGGTTCCTCGTCTCCTTCAAGTATACGCTCCAGCACAGTTTCGCCCCGCATTCAGAACTAGGGCATGGTAAAAATTAGATTGCTTGGATCTAGACGGGCTTGCAGAAATTGGTAGTGAGGAAATGCGTACCTGATGGAGATTTAGCTCTGTACTGTTGGTAGTGGTCTAGACTCTAGAAATCACGAAGTGGAACTGCACCAAACGATTGATTTCAGCACATTAAAGGAGATGCAAGGATTATCATAGTATATACTATGATGAAGGAGAAGGAATTTTCATTCAAGTAGTAGAATCAGATCAAATCGATGCTGACCAAACATGGCATTTGGAGCAGAGCAGAGGCCAAACCAAATCTCTGTCCTGCACACTTGGAGCTGCAACCGTTGTGAGACGCTCTAGATCCAAGATCTAATCTTGGACTAGAGAAAGAAGGAAATGAGGGGAACAGGGAGAAGGGGGAAATGGCATACCTTGCAATAGCTCTAGGTGGGTAGCACACCGCACCACCATCCCGGTCGCAGAAGCGGAGGGAAGGAGGCAGGCTGAGCCGGCTCTGCGAGGCCGCCGTGTTGAGCCGCGAGGTTGGCCAGGACGACAGGAAGAAGAAGAAGAAGAAGAAGAAGAAGAAGTGGCAACGTCAGCAGCGCAGCTAGCTCAACCTGCCCTGCTCGGCGACGGCGACAGCGACGACGGCGGCGGCGGCCGGATGGGGAGCTACGGCAAGTGGGGAGAGTGAAAGGGAGAGGAGCAGGTGGAAAAAAAAATTCTATCCGCGTGAATATTTTTTTGCGTTCGGTCAAATTCAACGGCCGCCGTTTATCGCCTTCCTCCATCCTACTTTTTTTTTTGGCTGGCGCATTCTTATTCTTCTTGTAAATGTAAATAAAAACTAAAATTAAAATTAAAAATCAGAAAATAAAGCTTTCAAAGGGCATCTCTAGCCGAACTCTTAAATTAGGGAAAACAGTTAATGCACCCAACTTCGGTGCACCCATGAAGTGAACAGTAAATTCAAAAAAATAAAAATAAAATCTGAAACTTGGTGGATATGACTATGAGCAAATGTTTTAGGAGCTTGCAAATTTTTGTCACCAAAAAACGTCAAATGATCTCCGTACGAAACAAAATACAAATGATGCTCTGCACCTAAGTTGTCGTTCACATGTTTTTTGGTGACAACAACACCATAGGTCCACGGCGACGGCGTTGACCACCGGCAGCAACAACGTCAGATGTAGGAGTGGCCGGAATTTTCCACGGCAACGGCGGCCGAAGCGGACGAAGTCGAGCCGCGGGTGGTCGGCGAAGGTGGGTGGCGCGGGTGTTGGGGTGATTCCACCATGTGGGTGGGGAGCGTCACCGGCGGCGGCGGCGATGCAGCTCCAGGCGGGCGGCGGTGCAGGTCGACTTTGTGCCAGGCGGCGTAGGTGGGAAGCTGCGGCGCAGGGCTAGGCGGGCGGTGGCGCTGGTGTTGGTTGCGTGTTGGGCCCGAAGGTGGCTGCAAGGCGTGGACGACGGGGGAGAGGAAGGAAGGAGATGGGCTAAATTGTGACGGGTTTACAATTTTGAGGTTTTTTTTGCAAAAAAAAAAGCCAATACACTGCGCGCTGGACATGTTTTCCCGGACGAGGGAGTAATTACTAGTCACCACTCACCAACACACGTCTGTATCTAGCACTAGCACTAGCAGCACAGTAATCTGATATCAAGATTCAGAGCCGAGGCAACTCCAGCCTTGAATTGCGCAGAGCTGTCCCAGTGTATTTCTTCTCAGGGTCGTCCCAACCCAACATGCATGTCCCTGAAGCTCTCGCCGTTGTTGAAGGCGATGTAAAGGTTAGAGATCTCTAAAGGTTATAACCTTTTCATTATTGATCTGGTGCGGCGTATTATGTATGCTAAGACTGATGCAACATGTGCTACCTCATGATACCTGCCGGCATGTGTTATGCTGCTCGGTTTTTGTTCAGAGCGGCGACTTCAAATGTTGGGCGCACTGTGCCAAAATAAGTGCGCTTGAGGAGGATGGCCATGATCGTACTCGAGTACACCCCTACTTCTCCTTGGAAATAAGCAGCAGCATCTCCGCCTTGCGCCTCGTCTCCAGCTCCTGGGTGGTGGATTATGCGGTAACTGCTTGAAGATTTTTTTGGGGGGGCGGGGGGGGCATTCAGAATTCAGTCACATGTCTAGAACAGCTCCAAGAAGAGAGAGAATAGCTCTCACCCCCACTTGAAGTAGAAGCCAAGCAGCAAACGGAGCTTGACCGGCACGAGATCGTTGTCGTCAGTTGAGATAAACAGCTGAGAGAAAAAAAAAACATGAGTATTGTTTGGATAAATAGAATTAAGGAAAAATCTACAGAAGAAACCTGAGAGAAAGGACTCACGAATGATATCAACGATGGGACGGTTAGGATGGATGTCCGCTGCATGCCTCAGCACAACATCCGCTTCCTCCTTGCACTTATCTGAAGAGCTGCCTTTCTCAAGCCTAAGGCCAATATCGACTCGCTGGAGGGAAGTGAGGTGCTCCATGCCGACATACTGGTCACCGCCGGCAATATCCAATGCTCGGGCTTCGAACCGCAGGATTTCAAGCCTTGGCATAGCTCCTCGTGGAAACATAGATGGCCCCATGAGAAAATGCCATAAGTTGCACTCTCTCAAACATGGGAATGCACTAGCGCCAACAACGAACGATTCGACACGAGTGTGCTGAATTTTGCTGCTGCACAGCATGAGACAACGAAGACTAGGAAGCTTCCCAAGGAACTGACAAGGATCTGAATGTCGACATCTCGCCGCACTCTGTCCACTGCAATTTTCAAGGAGGAGAGGAGGGGAAACGATGATGAATTGACCCACCTAGGCAATGTGGTGGTGCATCGGTCAAAATCAAGGACACAAAGTTGTGGGGTCGGCACAAAGCCATCCCAGCAGTCATCAAACATTGCACCACGCTGGCCGTTAATTCTTAGAGTTTGCATTTTCTGCATATTGCCCAAGGACACCACCAAAGAATTACACAGGCTCTCATCATTCCCATCCCAGTAAAGGTCGAGCACTCTCAGCTCGACCAGTTGCCCTAGATCTTTCACATCCACCAATTTTCCAGCCAGCTCCTCTAATGACGTCAGGTTCCCGATGCCAACGGGTAACACCGCATAGCCTGCATCTAGGAATATCAAACGTCTTAGACAGACAACACTTGACGGAATATCACTGCTACACTTGATCCATTTTTTGCTAAATTCAGTGTCTCCAAAAACTGTAGCTTTCCTATTTCCACAGGGAGCTCACGAACATAAGTGTTTCTTAGCCCCAAATACCTTAGGTGTAATAAGTTCTCAATATACCCGAGATCAATATGGTGGTGATTTCTCCGAAGATTACAACCTTCTAAATCCAATACACGTAAAACTTGAAAGCATGAAATAGTCTGGATTAGATAAATATCTGTTTTAAAGAGAACAACGGACCTCACTTGTGGCATACTTCTGGCATCGACCTGATGGGTGGTGGGCTCTGACATGCTATTTTGAAAAGATAATATGCGACTCTTGCTGTGTGAAATAGGTTTGCTCTGTTGAGTACCATCTAATATTGTAGCAAAGTTTTGTTCACTCGACAGGGAACATAACAGATCAAGCACCATATCATGCACGCGACAAGCTTCCGCCTTGCCTGTAGCATCAACATGTATTGGTTGAATCAAGTTTCTATTTGCGAGTTCATTGAAGTAACTCTCTCCGAGCTCAAATAGTCCACTTTCTTTTTTTCCACCTTGCACAAACCCTTCGGCTATCCACATCCATATTAACCGGTCTCTCCTTATCTCAAAATCCTCTAGAAATATACAAAGATATAATAAACAAGTCTTTAAATGGGAAGGTAAATCATAATAACTAAAGGACAATATTCTCTGCATGTCCTTTGCACTATCACCTTCTGCAAGTCCACGGCCAATAGAGCCAAGTATGTTGTCCCAATGATACTTTGGCTTTATGTGCTGATCTTGACCATTACTAGCTAAAATACTAGCAATAGTGATGATGGCTAGTGGTACTCCACCACATTTCTTTAAGATTTTCCTAGATACCTCCTCCAATTCATGAGGACACTTGCTTCCTTGAGGAAATATTCTTTGGTAGAACAGTCTTTCGGATTCATCGTCGGGAAGTGGTTTCATCTGATATACTATATCATCACCAGAAGAGCAACATACTTTAGAGATACTGGCTATGCGGGTGGTTGTCATTACTCGACTACCGAGGCAGTTGTCAGGGAAAGCACACTTAATAAGTTCCCATGCTTTTTCATCCCATATGTCATCGATTACAATGAGGTACCTGTATTTTGTAGTGCGTTAGTTTGCAAATCAACCAACATAACTAGCTCTATATATGGTTTGCCAAGTCAGCACCAAATTAATTAAGAGATGGTATTGCCAGCTCAAGAAATTTATAAAAAAGATAAACATATATAGTGCATATTTTGAAGATGCATATAAAACAAAAATGTAAGGCCTAATATCAGCGCCATTTAACAAAACCAAAATAAAACTTAATTGGGACACGGTATCTACTAGCCAGCATTACATGCTCTCCTGAAAAGAATAATGATAATCATTTGCTGCTACATACATACCTCTTGTCCTGAAGAAACATTGTCGGTTCATCAATGAGTTGTTCATTGTCCCTAGCAGCTTCGTTGATGGTTGCATACTTGGTCTTGTCAAGTTTATATAAGACCTTCTTGAATATCTTGGCCATGTCAGGATTCCGAGACACAGAAACAAAAGCTACACTATCAAACTGCACTTTGATCTTGTCATACACTGCTTTGACCAGAGTTGTTTTGCCCAGTCCACCAAATCCAACAATAGACATGGTCCTTAATTGGCCCTTGGACCTCTCATCACAATCACACAGCTTTTCGATCAGCTCATCTCTGATGTGATCTATCCCAATGAGCTCTGTGACATCTTTGTACACCGCCTTCAGGCGAGGGTCAATGGCATCACCATTACTGTTGGCATTCGCGTCACTCATATACTTTTGGCGCAGCTCGCCCAACTCCTTGGAGAGCCGCTGAGCTTCATCAATGTCATTGGAAATCTGATGAAGAGCCTTACCCTTGGTAAACAATTTGGTAGCCCTTTTGAGGAACTTCTTGACTCTGTTCTTCATGTTGTTGGAGCCACGGTCATGGCCGACGTCCTCCACGCGCACGAGGAAAGCGTCGACGGCGTCCTCCATATGGTAGGAGAGGTCCCTCACTTTGCCCGCCCAGATGAGGACCTGCTCGTCGAACTGCTCCGGCGGCTTGGCGCCGATCTTGCGTAGAACGGCGTGCATCATCTCCAACTCCGTGATGAGAGATTTGATGCCGTTCCTCACGCGTTTCTCCAGCTTGTACTCGTCAACGAGTAGCCGCTGAGCTTCTTGATCAAGGGGATCATGGCGGCCTTCATGGCTTGGACGAGGAGGAGGGGTGTGTTTTCTTGCTGTGGCGGAGGAGTTGGTGGTGCTATTGCTAATGAAAGAGCTGGAGAAACGGAGGACACGATGGGTTGATTGATAGAGCTGGAGAAACAGAGGAGACGACAGGTTGATTGATAAGAGTTGGTGGTGCTACTGCTATAGATGGATGGTGCAACGGTCCATGTGATGTGGGCGAGTGACCCCTCCACCTTAAATTGCATAATTTATGCCTTGCTGCAGTGACATCACCATGTCTTGCTGCAGTGTTCTATCGCTTTCCCATTGCAGTGATGATCCTGGCATCCGATGCTTCGTTAGAGGTGACAACGAGGTAAGATTTGGAGATCTCTGGTCACGTAAAGCTGTCTTTTTACACATCGCCATGGTTTTCTAACTAACGTACAGTGTTATGCAGTGATTTTTTTCACGATTTAGTTGCGTAATTCAGGCATGTCCAAGGCCAACCCTCAAACATATTGCAACAGCCACATGGTCTAGACGTGTTTTGTCATTCAATGAGGTCCTGCATCGGTCTGCGGGCAGGTCCAGACGAGCTTTTTCCAACAAATCGGAGACAAAGTGGGGGGGTTTTGCGGCCATCAGGACTGCTGCCACGCCTGCAGCTGACAAACATAACCCACCCAAAAAAACCCCATCCGTCCCCACGCGCATTCCTTTCCGATGCCACCCATACGCATTGATGCCGGCCTAGGGCAGACACAGTCTCTTACTGCCGGCATTGAAACGGCGCACCAGCTGAGTGAGTGTCGCCCGCTGCACGCCCGACTGAACACATCTCCTCGCCGCATTCAAACGCTAGCCTACCTCCATTAAACACTCCGGTCAAATGTTCGTTCGTGAGCCAGCCGGCATTAAACACTATGCCAGTTGGCTCCTCGCGTTTGCCCGCTATTTAAACGAGGCCAGACGCCGGGCAAGAACCGCGCCACACCTTCCGCTCCCCTTCTCCTCTTTGCACCATATTCTCCACATTTTCCATGGCATCCGGCGAGCAGGAGGAGTTCTCTGGCATAAAAGCCTGCTGGGTGGACCGCCAAGTCCGCCGGATACGAGCGAGGCAACTTGCTGCTCCACCTCCCTCGCCACTCCAGACCGTCAGTACCATGGGTGAGGTTGTAGGCTGGCACACGGATGAGCACTGTATTAATGTGAGGCATCATATGGTATTTTTGCAATAACATTATTTTGTGTGTGGATGAGGCCAATTTTTATAAAATTTATAAAAATAAGAAAATAAGAAAAAAATCATGAGAAATTTGCTTTACACTTACTACACATAAGAATCTAATTTGTAAAATATAACAACAATTAAAAGACAAAATTTTGAATTATTTGCCATAGCGACAACATATATCTATATGAGGTACTAGTTATACTATGAAGAATGTGAGGACAATAAAAATGTTGCCCGCGCATTGCGCGTGTCTCTCTGCTAGCTATTAAAAAAGATAAAAATAGCGACGATGATCCATGCCTCAGCACACCAATCAATTTTTGACAACACTAGAACTGTGAGATTGTTGTTCGAAACCAACGCCTTCATGATGGGAATGACACGCTATGTCAGTGTGGTTGATCTGCCCAGCTTCTGCCTCGACGGCCTGTACCATGTCTCAGAACTGATGGCTCTCCCAATACACCTAGAACACAAGTTCAGTGTAGAGTAGTATCGAAATTGCAGAGGATGTATTCCAGCAGTGAATCGTTGTGTTCTTTAGATAAACCCTCCTTGGGTGGCTTCTTTATTTATACTATATATGGTTTTGTTTGATCAAACTATGAGCCTCAACATAGTAGATATTAGAAGATATTAAAAGACGCCTCACAGAGCGCACAAAAATGTCTTCAATTGACTAACAAGGCAAGGCGTAATGATAAACGCTAAGATAAATCTTGAAGTCCAAGTCGCTTTTATCAAAAAAGGCTTTCACCCCGCTTTATATATAAAGCAACGATCAACAGCACTCGATACAAACACACGCCCCCACAACACTAATGGTATTTGGGTCACCTTTTGTACCCCTGGGCGGCCCCAATAGAACCCTATACACTTATTAACATCTAGCTAGTAAGCAAAAACAGAATTTGTATTACAAGACAGTGTGACTCACCAGAAGTTGTAAGGAAGTAGTATATCTCGATTGGTACTGATGCGCTTCAAGAACTCTAGCATGTTTTTCTCTACTTCTGTTCGATACCATTCATATGTCCATGTCTCTTCATTAATGGTATTTGGGTCAATGAACCCAATGCCATAGCGTCCATCTTTTTTCATTTCATACATCTTCATCCTGCATAATACCACATAAAAGAATATAGTGAGGATAATTACAGGTAATGATCAACGAGCACTACAGCTAGCTTGAGACTTAAATTACAGAAAGAAATCACTTACAGACAATAGCAACTGACGATAGATTTGTCGAGTGCGTCTTGATTGAATAATTGAAACAGTTCTGTATACTCAACAGACAGAGTTGTCTCATGAAAGTAATGCTCTTCCTTGACTTTCACCATGAGGGACTCTCGATTGGTACTCTTGGCAATTTTCATGTACCATTCATGCAATTCATACATTCTCGTTGAGAGCTTCTTGACCTCCTCAGGCTTGATCAAAGGTTTGCCGCGGACATATTTCCGTTTTATGTCCTCCTCTCTAAGCGTATCCATGGGCTCGATCTCTAGGAGTTGATAAACAGTGATACCGAGCTCTGCAGCCTGCCTTCTATGCTCGTCGGTTATTACCAGCTGATCGGTACAATGAGCGGGGGGGGGGGGGGGTCGTTTGCACCCCCTGTTCTCCCAGCTGGGGAACGGTTTTCCCGCTGTTTTTGGCAGCTGCTTGGCTCAAGCTCGAGCTCGACTCCTTTTGTTGTGCTCGATGTGCCTTCATGATTTGACGCTCATAGTCTGAGTCAATAGGCTTGAGAGCTGGTGCTTTAGCCATACGAATAAAGTGGTCAACGGCTTGCTCAGACACTTTCTCCTTTGGCGGCGGCGGTGGCTTCGGTCCAAAATGGGCGTCCAATGGGCCTTCACTTCGGCTTCGTTTTCCTCCTCGGTCATGTCGTAAGGCCTCATCGGAAGAGGCGCGAGGCTTGGACCATATTGAAATTGCTTTCTTCCTGTACCTCCTATACCTCGACTTGTACCGCTACGCACCATAGCTGCGGCGGCTCTCTTCCGTTGTTGCTGAGGTGGCGGAGACGGCTGACGTGGCTGACTTGGAGGAGGAGGAGTGGGCTGACGCGGTGCCGGACTTGGAGCAGGAGGAGTGGCCTGACGCGTTGGCGGACTTGAAGGAGCAGGACTCTGCTGAGGCGGTGGCTGATGACTTGGAAAAGCGGGAGTCTACTGACGCGGTGGTGGACTTCGAGGAGGAGTCGGCTGACGCGGTGTCGGTGGCCTTGAAAAGATGATGCAATCCTTTCTTCATAGGATGATATGATGTATGGCCTTTCCTAGTGTGTGCTCCTCGTCACCTCCAGGAATGTCAAGCTCTAGCCCCGAATATTGGTCCACCACTTCATCAACCACGACACGAGCATAGCCAGCTGGAATCGGGTTGCAATGGAAGGTTGCTTCGGGGGGATTTGTATAAGCAACGACGTCCACCACCTTCATGGATATGTTCTTCATTTTGAAGTGTAGCTCACAATTAGTGTTCTCCATGATGCCATCCACAGGGTATCTATCAAGCAGTGCCTCGCCCGGGGCGGAACCCACGCTGCTTCTCGGCATGGATGGGACGGTGCTATCCAATGCTAGATCATCCGCTAGCCGCTGCCGCTGCTGAGACCCCCTTTCTTGGCTAAGTGAGTCGATCTGTTGCTGCTGCCGCTGGAATTGGAGTTCCAACTCCGCGTGCGCTGATTCTAGGCCTTTAAGGCGTTCTGCTTCCTGCTTCCTCTGCTCCTCCTCCAGCTTCCTCTTCTTCTCCTCCTCCATCTTATTTCTCGCACGGCTTCTGTAGTCGGCGTTCCAGTCCGCAAACCCCTCATACCACGGAACAACGCCTTTGCCTCGTGTTCTTCCCGGGTGTTCAGGATTTCCCAGGGCGCGCGTAAGCTCGTCGTTCTCTCTGTTGGGCGTGAAGACCCCCGTTCGAGCCTCTTCTATTGCAACAAGTAAAGCGAGGTCGGCTCCTTTAAGACTTGCCTTCTCCAGAACCTCCCCCGTCTTCGGATCCAACCTCCCCCCATGCGCATAAAACCAAGTTCTGCACCTGTCCGGCCAGCTCAATGTAACTGGAGTGACCCCTGCATCCAGCATCTGTTGCTCAGATTTATCCCACTTAGGCCGGGCCAACGCATAGCCACCTGGCCCCAGCCTATGGAAATGCTCTTTTTTCGCGGCATTGATCTTGTTTACTCTCGACCCTTCCTTAGCTAATTCCGATTCCTTGAATTTCACGAAAGCGGGCCAGTGATCTCTTTGCTTCTCCAGTGTTCCTGTGAATTCTGGAGTCTTCTTTCCTCCTTCGACGTACTTGGCCCATATACTCTTCTTGTGGTTCTTGAATGCAACCGCCATCTTCCTAAGAGTAGCGTCCTTCACTTTCTGCACATCTGCATCTGTGAAATTATCTGGTAGGGTAAAATGTGACATGAGAGTTTCCCAAAGCAGATCTTTTGCTCTTTGGTCAACCCAAGTAAGATCTGGACGTTCCTTTGCTGGCTTCTTCCATTCTTGCATGGAGATTGGGATTTGGTCCTTCACAAGAACTCCGCACTGACGAACGAACTTGTCCGCATTCTTCTTAGGCTCGCTTGGTTTGCCATTAGGTTTGATGGCATCGATGTTGTACTTTACGCCATCCTTCAACTTTTTGGCTGGGCCTCTCACTGTCCTGCTGCCTGTAGAAGATTTGCTCGATCCGGAGGGCTGAAAGAAGAAAGATCGATTCGTTAATATATATACAAATCATTTAAAACATGTGATGATCACCAGATGCCTGCTTATATAAATATACCTCGTCGCTCTTTGTTATTTCAATATCAACATTTTCTCGTCATCATAATCATAGTTCCGGACTTCATCAATTCAGTCGTCTTGATCGAATATCATATCACCCTCCCCGGTATTGTTCAGATATTGGGAGTCGTCATCTCCTTCATCCTGATCATCTGGCCCGCGAGGGGACCGTATGATATCGAACAGGGCCTCTTGTCCTTCTCTGCCGGTATTGTCCGCCATAGCTTTTATTTAACTAATCCAGAAGAAATATAAAACAATTTAGCACACATCTCAAATAATAGTAGATAATTTATATGCATCTCGAATAATAGTAGATAATATATATGCATCTCGGAAGATAAAACTGATGAATCATAGTAGATAATATGCATCATCGAATAAAATCTCGAATACATCGTCTCGAATATGATCAAATAATATATATAATCTCGAATACATCGTCTCGAATATTATCGAATACATCACTAGCAAGCTAACATATATCGAATACTATCGAATGATCTAGTTCACTCGCGGTTCCTGAGGCGCGGGCGGTGGACACCCAAAGAGAAGGAACCATCATAGGATCATAGCTCGGGTGAGATCCCGAAGAACCTGCCAGGTATTGGAGAACCTGGCGTCCATAGCAGCCATGTAGCGACGGACGTGCTCGTCCTCCTCCCTGACACGGCGACGTACCACCTCCGGCGGGGCCGACTCCCTCCGCACCATTATCATAATTGTTTTGCATATTTCATTCCTATATGTTTATGCCATGATCATGTTGAGTGCATTGTCATATTTTGCTTCTTGCATCATGTTCATTATTAATTATATTTTACCATCCTTGTTGTTGCCATGATCATCTTGCTTTGTTATATGTTTCGTTGTGCCTCTTGCCATTTCATTGTATTGCATCATGGTTATCGAGTGGTTGCATTTCTATGTTCATGTGATGTTGTGTGCATTCCATCTCCCCTCTTTCACAAGTTTGTTTTCCTGGTCCCAATTCACCTCAACACCCAAACCAAGCCATGGTTCAATGCAAATCCCATTCAAACTACCCCTTTCTTCTTTATCCCAATTAATTTTTTCATGTGACACTTTCCTGTCCAGAAAAATGTTCATTATTTTTCTATAAATCCTACACAATGTCAGTAACCACTCAGTTGAATTTTCATCCATTTTGGACTTGTTTTGGTTGGATTCAAAAATGGCTCAAGTTTGAATTTAATTCAAACTTGAATTATTTTTCTTTCCTTAAAAAAATGCCCAAACCAGTTTATTAAAATACTGCATAATTTCAGGAGTTTAAATATATTCTAGCTTCTTTCAAATTCATCCCCAATATCCCTGGGCTTTTCCCTTTTGATGGTTGTCTATTTATGGGCAGAATTAAAAGAAAAGTAAAGGACTCACCTTATCCGAAGCCACCTGGGCCTTTTCCCTCCAACCAGCCCACCTCGCTTACCTCTTTCAGCCCAGCTAGCCCAGCTAGCGCACCAATGTCGATCCCTCCTGTTCTTCTTCTAGCTCCTGTACGGCAGCACATCTAGCAGGTCCACGTCGACGCTTGTGTTGATTTGACAGCCGGAGCTGCTCCCTTCACCCTATAAATAATGCCCCAACCCTAGGGTTCCCTGCTTGCTCCGTTTTCCCCCTCCTCCTTCTCCTGCCGCCGCTAGGTAAGGCACCCAAGCAACATGCCGACGCCATGTTCGAGAGGAGCTCGAGCTCTTCTCCAGCGTGATCGAGCCCACAGCCACCCTCTTCTTCCTCGGCAGCGACACGAGCATCTTCATCGTCTTCCTCACCCTTGCCGCAACCACAAGGACTCCGAGGCTTCCTCCTCGACGTCCTCTTCATCGCCACGTTCGCTCGTCGTTGCCATGGCCGAGCTGAGCTTGAGCTCGAGCTTCCGCCCGTCTCCGTCCGGCTTATTCCGCTAGGAGCACCAGCGCGTCGACCGCCGTCTTCCTCGCCTGCGCACGCGTCCACACGGTCTCCGGAGCTCCTTCCACGACGTCCTCATCGTCCTCTTCTTCGGGCCAAACCATCGCCGCCGGCCAGCTAGTCCCCACGCCGGCTCCTCTGCTTCCCCGACGAGTCCGCCGACTTCAGCAGCACCCCCATGGTGAGCCGCTGCTCCTTCCCATCTCCTTCCCCGTCGTACTCCATCGTCGTCGTTGCCGTTTTCCGTGCGCACCCGCGGGACCTCATCACCGGCGAGGTTCCCGTTCATGTTTCGATGCATCCGTAGCACCTTTAGGATCGCCTTGTAGCTCAACATCTTTTGGTGCCCTCCTCTGCGAGTTTTGGACGCCGGAGTTCCTCCGACGAGCTTGCCCGCTGTTCTGCGCGCCCGCCTTGTTCTTCTCTGCTTCTTGCGTGCACTCGCGATCGCTTGCTTCGGTGTTCAGCCTCTGCTTGACTCACCTTTGCATGCAACCACACACGCACTCACGCTCGTGCGCATGTTGGGCGAATAAGCCGCGGCGACGCACCGGACGCGATCAGCGCGTTATGGGCGCGAGCTGGCCGGGTCGGGCGCGTCGGCACCGCGTGCGTGCGTGCGTTGTGTGCGTGTGTGAGTAGGCTAGGGTGCGGGCACGTGGTGAGCGCGATGCACCATAGGACTAGGGCGAGCTGGACTGGGTCACCAGGCCGTTCTGTTGAGGGCTCGACGCGCACCGGGCACGTGCATGCACGGGGTGGACGTGGCCAGAGCGGGCCAGAACATGGGCTTGGGGGGGTGGACGCGTGCGGGTCGTGCCCGACGCAGTCCGGGGTACAAAACCCGTGTGGTGATCGCTGTAATGTGTGCGGGCTGAGCTGTTGCTCAGGGAACAACGTTCGTGCGCTGGAAAATTCTTGCCGTGTCCCTGTCCTCTCCTTCTTCCTCCTTCTCCTTTGTTCGTTCGAGCCACGACAACAGAGAGTGAGCTGAGTGAGAGAGAGAGGAGAGCTAGGGCTAGGGCTAGACGGCAACAATAATTGGCATCAGAGCCACGTGAAGATCAGGGCGCGCCGACGATGTTGATCGTCCCGTACGTCGGTGGTTCGTTGTCGCAGCCGGCGCCTGTACTCACGGGGGAGAATTACACCACCTGGGCGATCAAGGTGGAGGACGATCTGGACGCTGCAGGGATGTGGGAGGCGGTGGTGCCGCCGGTGGACGCTGCGGCGGCGGTGATCGCCAAAAAGGATAAGCCGGCGAGGGCTTATCTGCTGCGGGCGCTCGCCGACGATCTGCTGATGCAGGTGGCTGCGAAGAAGACGGCGGCGGAGATATGGAGCAGCCTCAAGGTCCGGTTCGTTGGGGCCGATCGCGTGAGGGCAGCGCGGCTGGCGTCGTTGCGCAGCGAGTTCGAACTTCTGCGGATGGACGGCGGGGAGTCGCTGGACGCCTTCGCAGGCAAGATCAATGGCATGGCGGCGCGCTACGCCGGGCTGGGATCGACCCTCGACGACGCGGCGATGGTGAAGAAGCTGCTGGACTGCGTCCCGAATCGCCTGTACGCGGCGGTCGCCGGGATGGAGCAGTTCTGCGACCTGTCAGCGTTGCTGTTTGAGGACGCGCTGGGGCACCTGAAGGCGTTTGACGAGCGGCTGCGGCGACGCGGTCAGGCAGGCGGCGAGCAGGCGGACGGCGCGCTCATGTACACGGCGGCGCAATGGCGGGCGCGGGAACGACGTCAAGGAGGTGCACGGGACGACGACGACGTGCGCAGCGAGGCATCGGGCCTCGGCGGAAACCGGCGCGGTCGCTGTTACAAATGCGGCGACCGTGGACACTTCAAGCGGGAATGCCCGCAATTGAAGAAGGCGCCGGCGGCGGAGCGTGCGTTGGTGGTGGATGGTGTCGTCGAGGACGATGGGCTGCTCTGAGCCGCGGCTTAGGGCGCGAGTGTTGGGCGAATAAGCCACGGCGACGCACCGGACACGACCAGCGCATGTATGGGCGCGAGCTGGCCGGGTCGGGCACGTCGGGACCACGGGCGTGCGTGTGTTGTGTGCGTGTGTGAGTAGGCTAGGGTGCGGGCGCGTGGTGAGCGCGATGCACCATAAGACTAGGGCGAGCTGGACCGGGTCACCAGGCCGTTCTGGTGAGCGCTTGACGCGCACCGGGCGCGTGCATGCGTGGGGTGGACGCGGCGAGAGCGGGCCAGAACGTGGGCTTGGGGGTGGACGCGTGCGGGTCGTGTCCGATGCAGTCCGGGGTACAAAACCCGCGTGGTGATCGCTATAATGTGTGCGGGCTGAGTTGTTGCTCAGGGAAACAGCGTTCGTGCGCTCGAAAATTCTCGCCGTGTCCCTGTCCTCTCCTTCTTCCTCCTTCTCCTTCGTTGGTTCGTGCCACGGCAACAGAGAGTGAGCTGAGTGAGAGAGAGAGGAGAGCTAGGGCTAGGCTTAGACAGCAACAAAAGCGCACACCCCCAGGTCCTCGCCCGCGCTTCCTGCCTTGCCGCGCCATGCCATGGCCCCGAGCCGAGCAACGCTCAAGCTCAAGCGCCTCTGTACCCCCTCGTGGCTGAGCCTCGTAGCAGCCTATCCCGCACACCCACCGCCGCCTCCTGGACCCCGCTGTTTCACCGTTGCCCGCCGGTGCAGGTCGGTGTCTTCTCTGTTGCAGAGGAGAAGAAACCCCGTCGGCCGTGGGGCTAGTTCAAAAGAAGCTGTGCCCCATCCTGTCACAACAGTAGCAGCAGCGCAGTGGATCGGGCCACAGAGTTCTACCCGTCCCCTTGGGAACGTATTTAGAACCCCAATTTTTGCCTCGGTTGCCTCTATGACAGTGGACCCCATTTGTCATCCTCTCTGCGCACATACCCTCTCCACACCCACACTCCTGCCACCTCAGCACCACGGGCCCCACTCGTCATTGTAAGTGGCTGGCCCAGCTCGTGTTCCCTGTCGTTTTATTGTCTCTTGCATATTCACAGTAATGCCATTGTTTTGGATTGTTAATAAGTAAATATCCATGCTTCCAAATAAAATATGTCATATATGCATCTTGCTCATATTTTCATGTACTTTGACAATATGCCACTTTCATACATGATAAAAATGTTTTAAAACTGATGTTTGTATTATTTTGCATAAATGTCATGCTAAAATGGTTTATTTCTTAAGTAAATAATTGTAGCTCGGAATTAAATAAAATTTATATGTAAATGGGGTAGAAAAATGCATAGATTAACATGGTGCATTTATGTTGCTATTTAATAATATTAAAATTGTGTTTAGGGCAGAACAGTAGCAAATTCGAAATATGCATATGAGGATTTTCCGGAATTGTTGTTTGTTGATCCGGCCTCATTTAAACTTGCCTAAATAGGTTGTTTTCATATGCTTCACCTCTTGCCGTGTTAATCAACATTTAATATTGATGTGTAGCATAAACGAGAACGAACTAAATATTTGAATGTGGTGTTTCGTCAATATCCAACTCGTTGCATATTGAGCTTCACTTAACTTGTAGTATTGTTTGAGCACTTTGCCATGATATGACTCATTAAACCGGACATGCATCATGCTTGTTTGTGCATCATGCCATGTTTATGCTTGTTTGTTTACCGTGTTGTTTGCTTCTTTCCGGTTGTGCTTCTTCTCGATAGTTCCTATTTCGTTGCGATTGTGAGGATTCGTTCGACTACGCTTGGTTCGTCTACGCCCGTTCGTCTTCGTCATGGACTCGTTCTTCTTCCGAGCGGGATCTCAGGCAAGACGACCGCCACCTTGGATCTCACTACTATCTTTGCTATGCTAGTTGTCTTGATGCTATCGCTATGTTGCGCTACCTACCACTTGTTTATCAAGCCTCCCAAATTGCCATGAAACAACATGTAACCTTTTTCACCATCCCAGCAAACCATTGTTTGGCTATGTTACCGCTTTGCTCAGCTCCTCTTATAACGTTGCTAGTTGCAGGTTGTTCCATATTGAAACATGGATTTCTTGGGATATCATAATATCTCGTGTTTTGTTCGACTTTTTACCTGGTGTTTTGTTCCACTCTTGTCACCCTAGTTTCCGTCATATCGGTGTTATGTTCCTTGATTTTGCGTCCCTAACATGGTGGGGGTTATGAAGCCCCCTTGACAGTTCGCTTTAAATAAAACTCTATCAGCAAGGCCCAACATTGGTTTTACCATTTGCCTAATAACAACTAAAACTTGCATAGGGACTTTCCGGACCCCGAGGACTTAATTTACAACCCCATGCCAGTGCTTCTCATGAGTGTTGGTCCAAACTAGAGCACTATGCGGGTCCGCCCCAGGGCAACCTGTGTTATTTTTGGCACCTGTATGCATCACTCATCCGTCGTGGCCTGAGACGAGATACGCGCGGCTACTATTACGGTGTCGGCACGTCGGGAGGTCTTGCTAGTTTTGTTTTACCATTGTCGAAATGTCTTGTGCACCAGGATCCCGAGTCTGATCGGATGTCCCGCGATGGAGAATTGTCTCCGCGGATCGTGAGCTTGTCATGGGCTAAGTTGGGACAACCCCATATCCGGTTGTAGAGAACTTGACACCAGATTCGAATTAAAATAGACCAACCGCGTGCGTAATCGTGGCGGTCACTTTTCGACGAGGTTCGGGAAGAGAACACGATGTGGTTATGTTTGACTCGTAAGTAGTTTAGGATCACTTATTGATCATTACTAGTTTGTGACCGTTTGCATAGCTTCTCACATTATTCTTATACTCGTAAGATAGCCACCATACAATGCTTAGTCGCTTGCTGCAACCTCACCACTTATCCTTTCCTTACCCATTAAGCTTTGCTAGTCTTGATACCCATGGTAATGGGATTGCTGAGTCCTCGTGGCTCACATATTACTACAACAACAGTTGCAGGTGCAGGTTATGCGATGATCATGACGTGAGAACGATGTTTACTTGTTTTGAAGTTCTTCTTCTGCTTCTTCTTTGATCAGGGGATAGGTTCCGGGTCGGCAGCCTGGGTTAGGAGGGTGGATATTGCTTGAGTTTCTGTTTGTGTTGCATCTGTAGTCGGATGTTGTTCTCATGTATGCTGCATTGTTGTATTCATGTGACATTGTATGCCTTTGTATGTATGCCGAACTATTATGTAATGGTACGATGTAATGATATCCATCTTGCAAAAGTATCTTTAATGTGCGCTTTTATTTTTGATGGGACCTTCAAGTTTTTTTAGAATAGGGCCGCATATTGGGCGTTACAGAGGGAGAGAGTGAACTGCTAGAGAGAAATGGCTCAGATCTTTACCGCACCGGACCGACAGCCGCGTCCCGACTGAATACGTGGTAATATAGTCCGGCTGCTAGCACACAGGCTGTTTATCAAGCACTCGACTAGTTAGTTGCATCACACAGTCCACCGGCGTCAGCACGCTCCACCGGCGTCGACGCAGAATTGGAGGACTGTCGATGGCCACCGACCTGGTGCCAACTGGCCAACCTGCACATCAGGTGCCCTACTACAGCTTCGACCATGACATTCCTTCCCTGCCTTGCAGTTGAGAGCACATGTAACCTTGTAATCCCCTTTCCTGCCTTGTTTTTCAGTACTCGGGTGTGTAAGTCGAACTCGGACTGGGGAAGTCAAACTCGGCTTGCTATTCTATCTATTTCCACGGTGAACGAGCCTCTTTGTATGTCTAGAAGTGTAACTGAATTCCAACTAGTTGGAGGTAAACTTATTGTGACTTAGAAATGCACTACACGTCCGTGAATGTTACTGGTAAATCAGTTACTGAAACGAATGCGCAACACACACACACACCCAAACTATAGAGCCTAGGGATGATGGATCCAACGAACAAAGTGCTCCCATGCTTATGCCCACGGCCAATGTGAGCTGATGACCAATCTCCGGTTCATCCACTACCTATGCACCGCAGGCAGGCACAACACTACGATTGGAGTCAGTCTGAAGAAAACCAGAGCAGCGCAAGCACTATTGTTACAGCCAATAGTCATCAAGGAACTACGTAAATGTGCTTTATCTTGATTAAATAGTCGTGATATCTGTCCAGTTTTCCCTTTTATGGTTTTTGGTTTTTTGTTTGCAAAATGGAGAATGTTGCATTCATCAGGCAGCTCCTCCTTGGTTTCTGATTTCTTGAGGTGTTCCTGCTCGGCTTGCTCCTGTTACTAGTTGATTGTCTTCTTCCAACCGTTGCCTCAGCATGATTCATAGATACTATCCTTATGGTATTGCGTCTTTTGTTCTGTAAAATAAAACCTTGTATTGTTATTTTAGAACATAAACTGCCAGAATCTTGTTGGGGCTTCAGAATTGGTTTCTCGAGTTTGTTTTGATTGTATTTATCAAGTTCCATAGTCCCATTCATTTCAGTCTATTAAGCAAAATCAAGCGACATGTATATATCCCACAACAAGTTATCGAAAGGCACTCGTGCTTCAGATTGTCAAAACTGATGACAGTCTAATGCTACAGCCTAGAGTGAATGTTATATTCAACTCCACATCCGACCATTAAATGTACATAAATTATTTTTCCATTTTTAAAAAATAATTACGTTATTTCGAATTAGTCAGCGAAAATTAACTGAAAATGAAAAGGATAGCAATTTGGAGAAAAGAAGAAATATAAAACACAAGGAATGAAGAAAATGGGAAGAAAAAAATAAAAGAAGAAAATGCAAACCAAAAAAGCTATCCAAAAGCAGAAGAAACCAAAATTTAATACATGAATATATTTAACCTACTAAATTTTATATATATTTGTATAATGAATATATTTACATTTAACCTATTAAATTTTATTAATTTATGTACATTTTTTAATACATGAATATAACTTATATACATGAAAATAAATAAATACAGATGAACATTTGATTTCTTATATATGAACATTTTTTAAATCTTTAAATTTTATTTAAAATGGAAAAAGTATTAATACATGATTTTTTTGGTATACATGAACTTTCTAAATACATGTTTGACATTATATATTTTATATATCCGGTTCAACCAGTATTCGATTTTGTTCTTGTCTATTCCAGTTTTCTTTGGTCTCATGCAATTGTTTTCGGTTTCTTCTGCTTTTTGGGCTGTCTTTCGGTTTATTCTGCTTGTTGGGCTCTTTTTTCGGTTTTTGATTTTCTTCCTTTATTTTCTCTTCCCTTTTTTTCTTTCTCTTTCATATTTCTTTTCTTCCCCAAATTGTTATCCTTTTCATTTTCATTAATTTTTGTTACTTACTGTAAATCATGTAAACTTTTTAAAAATATCAATTTTTATGTATGTGTGTGTCTGTGTATATATATATATATATATATATATATATATATATATATATATATATATATATATATATATATATATATATATAATATGATAACTTAATACATGAATCTAACTTATTGCATGAAAATAAATAAATATATATGAACATTTGATTTCTTATATATGAATATTTTATCAAAATCCAAACTTTTAGAAAAAATTTAAAACACTTAAGAGATGAATTTATTTTTGGTATATCAACAAGTCAAGAAGAAAAGAAGGTACAATCCCCAAAATGGACTAGATCAACCAAATGAACTAGCCGCGGCCCAACAAAAAAATGCCCGTAAATTCAATAAAAAAATCATGGTCACATTCCAATATGAATTGGCTCAAGGAACAAAATAATTCAGTTCCGAAAGCACCATGCTCTAATAAAAAATGATCTAAACAAATGCGATAAATTTTTGGGGTGGCCCATTTAGAAAACACATGCGGATTGGACATATGTAAATTACGATGATTTCTGTTTTTTCATAGATAAATCCAGACAGGATCGTATATGCATCCACGTCATCCCATGTTCTACATGGACAATACCACATCAGCTCAGCAATGTCATATCTGACGTGGTTCGAGCGGACAAGCTATGACCAAAATTTGGTAATAGCATCTATTATGTGAGGCTTAGGAACTCGGACAACCCATTAGATCCATCATTTATTTGAAATAATTATTCTTGCTACCGTAAGGTAGAATTTACGTAGTTTATTAATTGAAATGATATAACAATCAATGGATACATATGTAGTAAATATGGTACTAGATAGAGGAATCAAATGAAGCAGGAAGAGGTGGTCTCCATGTTGCTCCACCTGACGTTTAAAGAGATTCCAACATAGTCGTTTACTTGCATGGGCCAGAATGATCAGTGTCTATTTCCCACACAACATTGATCACTAGGGCCACAAAGGGGATCTCACACATGATTAAACAGGCTTGACATGACTCACACACCTTCTATGGTCATTTGGAGGAACCTTTCATTTGAACGCTTGTGACATGACTAGCACACCCACTGTATTTTAGTTAAACATGCTTGATTTTGTATTATTTGAGACTTAGGATCTCAGCCAACCATATAGATCCACCATTTAACTATTAGGATCTTAGGCATGCGGTCCAGGAGAAGGGGACAGTGGAGAGACAGGGTTGCTTAAGCTATGTTATGTTCTTAGAAAAGGTTGTGTATGAGAAGTTTAACCATTGTATACCGATCCGTGTGTTGTTCTTTCTTCAACATATAAAAGGGGCTTAATTTTTTTCACGACAAACCGGGCCAGGAACATAGAAAAAATGGGCTCTCATTCGTATGATGGTGAGCAGCCTCACCGAGAGGAGCGACGACGCTAGCGGCGCAAAGTTCTGCCAAACTGATTTATTTTGGGGGGTCCTCGGCCCAGCCCTGCTGATTTATTTTTAATGAGTACCCCTTGGTTCAGAACACCATCAACAACTAGGTAAGAGGAGAGATCGTGACAACCTTATACTCTTTTTAAGCGCCCACGGAGAACTGAGTGCTGGCTCAGCGGCTTGAAATTCGTCATGTTTATATAAGTCCACCTTATTTGCACGAATTTCATCCGATCGTTGATTTTTTTTTTGAAATATATATAGCTACGATTGAAATGTGGAAGGAAATTTACAGGTTGCACGGTGGAGATGCCCTAGGAAAGCTCTGAAAAAGGCAAAGAAAAAGCCTCCGTCCAGGTCATACCTGACCAAATGGGCCGGCCTAGACGTGCCAGCCCTATAGCCTGCGTGCCTGGCCCGTCACGGGCCGTGCCCGGCACGTGGCCCGGCTAGGGCCGTGCCTGGGCTGGCTAGCCAGGCACGCGTGCCGGCCCGGCACGGCACGTCTAACACACAGCGAGGAGCGACTAGTACTGGAACGAGCGGCACGAGCGCACGAGATCGGGATTCACTCGAATAAAAAAAGCGCACGAGATCGGGAGAAGCGGTAGGAGCGCACGTGGACGAGGAGCGCACGTATACGTGCCTCGATCTGTTTACTCGGGTCGCTGTGCGAGCGTGCCAAACGGGCCGCCGTGCCGGCCCGTGTAGTGAGGGGGCCGTGCTTGGGCCTGGGAGGGCAGCACGCGTGCCGGCCCGGCACGGCCCGTGTACTTAACGTGCCTGGCCGGGCCGTGCCGTGCCTGGCCCGTTTAACCCAGGCCGGGCCGTGCCGTGCCGGGCCGGCCCATTTGGCCAGGTATAGTCCAGGTCCAGCCGCCACCCTGTTTCGAACCCTCCACGCGCATTCCTCTTTCTCCCCACGCCAAGAACCTCAGCCCCCCAGCTCTAAACCCGCCGGCGACCCCCCTTGCCGCCATCCACCGCGCCCGTACGGCGGACGCCTTCTTCCTCCTCAACCATGTAGGTAAAGGCTTATCCTCCCGAACCCCAGCCAGACCTCCACCGGAGACCCTCCAGGCCGGCGGCCGGCGAACGGCGAAATTATTGGCTACTGGTACTCGGGAGCGCCTTTTCGGCAACATCGGCGGCGACGAGCATTTCCACCGACCGTAGGTGAGGCTGCCTTGCCGTCCCCGGTAAGAAAAAGATCCCCTTTTCGCACCGAAATCAGTCCCAGATCCCGTCAACAGTAAACCCCAGCCGCCGCCGCCTCCTGCACCGGCACCGGCACCGGCGACGTCGGCGTCGGCGTCGGCTTCTTCCTAGTCAACAAGGTAACCAACCGAACATCGCTTCTCTTTACAAACCGCTGCTCCCACCGGTAGAAAATTCCCCAATTTCACACTGTTCACTCTTCGTCCGCAGCAAAAGCATTCCGTTTCCATGGCCGCTGATTTGGAATGGAAAGCTGCCGAGATCGTTGCCGTGCTTGGCTGGCTGCTCTCCCCCGTCATCACCTTGCTCCTGCCCAAGGTCCTTGCCTGCCTCGGCTTCGACGCCTCGCAGAAGCTCCGGGAGCTGGAGATCCACATCATCCCGGAGCTGAAGAAGACGGTGAGGGCCGTGGATCAGGAGAGGATGATGCAGAGAGGGAATAGAGTGAAAACCGATTTGGACGCCCTGGACAAGATGGCTGCCATGCTGAGGCATGCTCTTGAGGATGCCGAAGACATCTTCGACGATTCCCATGAGAAGATTGTCGTCAGGTGCTGGCACCGGCTCCGCCGCGCTTTCGCCGTCTGCATTGCTCTCTGCAAAAGCAGCTGCGTGTGGATTGCAGGCGTCGTCCGGACAAAATCAGCTCGGCTGCTGCAGTGGGCACGGGAAAGCTCCTTGTCTTTGTTCCTCCTACCCAGGTCAGAGGAGCCCATTCCGGCGAATAACAGTGCTGCAATCACAAACAAGCCCATTCCAGTGATTATTGATATTCCAGCCTCTGATGTTGAGCCTGATCCGGTGACTAGCAATGCTGAGGCCTCTGGCAATGAGATCGTTCCGGTGACTGCTGGTGCTGCGGCCTCCAACGAGCCTAATCAGGTGCCTAGCAGTTCTGAGGCCTCGAACAACGAGCCTGATCCAGTGGCAACCAGTGTCGAGGCCTCCGATGACAAGCCCGATCCGGTGACTACAACCTCAGATTCCTCAGGGCGGTGGCTCTCTTGCTTGTGCACCTCGTTTGACTTCTTCAAGAACTGTTGTGCATCACTATACAGCTGGTTAGCTCATGTGTTTGAGGCTGCCTGCTTTTACAGAGACTGGTCATACCAAGTGGTTGGCATAAAAAAATGTCAGGTACACCCAATTTCATCACCAACTCCATCGGCTCTTCATTTCATATGCACTCTATGTACATGTAAAAGCTCAAGGACGACTGTCCAATATTTATGTGACTGACATACTCGTCTAATATTTTGCTACTTCCAGGAGAATGCCTCCTTATTTGATATGTTAGATGTATTCTTTACTGCTATGTCAAGATTGAAATTGAAGAAAAGGATACAGCAGGTGGAAAACACCGTCAGTGAAGTGAACAAGTCACCACTCTTGGGTGTGGCAGGCAACAGCACACCAAAAGATATTGCCAACAAAAACAGGAGAGAACTTGGAGCTGCTAGCAAGCGGGAGGTATTTGGTCGAGAGGCGTTGCGTGATGATATCATGGGAAGGCTGCGTGAGATACCACAGGGTGATGCACCAAGCTATAGTCCATGTTACTCTGTGATTGGCATCTATGGCGTTGCAGGGTCTGGGAAGACTACCTTTGCAGGATATATTCGAGATTACATAAAGGAGGAATGCAAGGAGGAGAAACTTTTTGACACCATCATGTGTATTCATGTGTCGGAGACTTTCAGTGTGGAGGATATATTTCAAGAAATGCTGAAGGATATTAGCAAAGATAGTCTCCCCAGTATTTCAGATCATAGGGGACTAAACAAAAAGTTGAAGGAAGCATTGCGTGGCAAACGTTTCTTGTTGATATTGGATGATCTCTGGGTGAAAAACAAGAATGACCAACAACTGGAGGAACTAATCTCTCCACTCAATGTTGGGCTGAAAGGAAGCAAAATCCTGGTGACGGCTCGAACAAAAGAAGCAGCTGGAGCTCTGTGTGCCGATAAACTTATTGAAATGCCTGATTTGGATGAGGATCAGTACTTGGCGATGTTTATGCATTATGCGCTAAGTGGTACAAGAGTTGCCCTTAAAGAATTTGAACAAGTTGGGAGAGATATTGCCAAGAAACTACACGGGTCACCTATTGCAGCAGTAACAGTTGCAGGACGGCTTGGGGCAAACCCAAATATCAGTTTTTGGAAAAATGTTGCAAAGCTTGACATGTTGAATGACACCATGGATGCTCTTTGGTGGAGCTATAAGCAGCTTAATCCAGACATAAGGCGATGCTTTGAATTCTGCAATATTTTCCCCAGAAGATTCAAACTGGAAAAAGACCAATTAGTCCACCTGTGGATAGCACAAGGGTTTGTAAAGACTAGCTGTGCAATAGAGGAGATGGAAGATGTAGCCGAGGGCTACATTCAAGAATTAGTGTCATGCTCATTTCTGCAACCAAAAGGAACTGATTCATTTGTAATTCATGATCTGCTGCATGATTTAATTGACAAAATCGTCGGAAGTGGTTGCTTTAGAATCAACAACGAAAGGAGCCAGAGAGGAGGCTGGAAAGGAGATGTCCCTCGAGATGTCCGACATCTTTTTGTTCAGAATTATGATGTAGAATTGATTACCGAGAAGATCGTTCGATTGGAATATTTACGCACTCTCATCATTGATGTTGTTGAAGAGGAGACACCAGTTGAGGAAAAAGTCATTGAAAGTATATGCAAGAGGCTGCCGAAATTGCGGGTACTAGCCATTGCTTTTAGCAAGAAACATTGTGCAATAAAAAAAACCAAGAAGTTCTCGGTCCCAAAGTCTATTGCTCAGTTAAAGCACCTGCATTATCTTGCTTTCAGGACAAACTTGTCATGCTCTGTAATTTTACCAAGCGCACTAACTAAACTTCACCATATCCAGCGGCTAGATTTTGCTGGTGGAGAAATTTCGGAATTCCCCTCTGCTGGCCTTATGAACTTGCAGCACATGATTTGCGGAGTAATGAAAATCCCTAACTTGGGCAGGCTGATCTCATTGCAAACGCTACGAAGCTTCACAATATGGAATAAAGAGGGTTATGAGATAAGGCAGCTGAGGGACCTAAACAAGCTTCGTGGAAGCCTGTGGATCCATGGCCTTGAAAATGTCAAAAGCAAGGAGGAAGCTCTTCAAGCCAATCTAGCTGCCAAGGAACGGCTCACAGATCTGACGTTCAACTGGCGTGATGATACAAGGTGCAGCCCAGAAGTTGAAGCAGATGTACTTGAGGGCCTGTGCCCTCCCGTGGGGCTTCAAAGACTTGAAATATATGGATACAGAGGTTCAAGGTATCCAGATTGGATGGTGGGTAAGCAGAGCGGTGGCCCAGAGGGCCTGCGAAATCTTTATTTGATAGCATGCAGCCAACTGGGAACTGGTCCTGCATTTGAGGCTTTCCCTCATCTTCGTGTGCTCCGGATTAGGGCCTGCAGCTGGGACTCCTTAACAGGCAACATGGAGCGCCTCACGTTGCTCAAGAAACTGTATATCATTGCTTGCAAGAATATCCGGTCGCTTCCAACACTGCCCCAGTCTATTGAGGAATTTTATCTTTATCACTGCAACGATGAGTTGATGAAGTCGTGTAGAACAGTGGGACATCCAAACTGGCAAAAGATTGAGCACATCCCCAGGAAATTTTATCTATATTTTTGCAACGGTGAGCTTATTTTTGTTAATCCATTTGCCGCTGTCTGACGTTTCAGAGAGCCAGTGAAGGGCGCCTGATGGTCTTGAATCAATCAGGAGAGGCTTTAGGCATCACAAGACGGCAAAGGACATTTGAATAGGTTGGTTGGAATGCCTAGCAAAACTGCAGGCTCGGCTGTCCCTGTCCCGGATGGTTATGATGGGTGTTAAAACTCTTGGCAGTTTGGTTGGTGTGATTGGTGATGATGCCAAGGATGTCATCTGTTTTAAAGTAATAATGTTGGCAGTACCACTGCCTGGATTTGATGACTGCTACTTATTTATTCATTCAGTGCGCTATGTAATGTATGTAAAAGAGTTGGTGATAATTCAGTGCTGTCTCACTTATGAGCTTGTTACTATGTGATATCTGTCATCAAAGACAATCTTTTTATATGGTTTCTGACTCCACGTTTGCAGATGAAGGACGCTGCATTTATTTATGCTACGTCTTTCCATTGCGACTTCCCATCTGGAATTCAGCCTGGTTCAAATCCATTGTTTGGCAGGTAATTAAACAGGGATGAAAAATTCGCATTTTGTTTGCATCATGGATACAAGGTGTACTAGGCTACTAGCATAGTACCCGTGCGTTGCCATAGGACGAATAATATATAAAAAAATGATCGATGGTCAAATGGCAATTGGTTAAAGGGTCGTCAAATATGTTATATTTATAGGGTGAAGATAGTTTCTCGGGTTACCAGAGCATGCCCGTATTCCATCGCACCGACAAAGGTAAGACAACACAAAATGGCCTCGTCTCTCCCCAGCTCTGCCCTGCTGTACGCATGATGGGCTCTGCTACAATTCTGCTTAATCCTAGACTCAATCTGTAGCTCCACTTCCATCGCACAATCGGTCCGCTGTTAAAATCTGAAACAGAGACAACTCAATCAACGCCTAGCATTGGGTGGTATATAACCTATTTGTCTGCTTGTTCATACATAGAATAATATGATCAGTGCAACTACAACTATGGCATGAAGAATCAAGGAGAAAAATATTGAAACATGTCCATTTTAATTAGTGTCACTCAAAACAGCTTTCACCTCACTTTACATATAAAGAAACACATCAAAGTACACGACCAAGCTATATAATATTATTGAACGCTCTCTAGCAAAGCACATCAAAAGATACAACATAAACCTAGAACAAGCATGACACCTCGCCGAGGCCCGACCGAAGACTCCTGAGCTCCACCACAACGACCCCGAGAGGGCTACGAGGTGAAGCGTCGCAGCTGCCGAGTCCAAACAAATGGACAGGAGTTCTCAACCGCCGCTGCCTGGCACAAGGATGAGACCCACGACGACGTCTTCAAGAAGCAAGCGGTGGGATGCAAATAATAGATAAACATTTTCTCTCTGTTGTGTGTACATGATTTTCTTATTCTACAATAAAGAAAAATAGAACTTGCAATGTACGACATCAATCACTTCAAAAGTAAGGCATCGCACTTTACCATATTGCTAGCCTGCTCCTCGTTGTAAACAAAGTACGCTGCGAGGGTTCTTCGGAACCACGCACGAAGATATTTGGACGGTGCTATTCAAGGCCAACCAGACGTAACCAAACACGACCGACGACCGCGGGCACGATATAGATCATCCCGCCAGTTCGGTAAGTTTTTATTATTCCAAGGTTTACCCTTCATTTGCTTATCCGAGAAAGAAAACACATGAGCCCCCTTACTTATATTTTCAGGGGTGGACGAAGACGGCGAAGCGGATCAAGTGTCCGGCTCCGCTGCCTGAGGATCCAGCCGTACCTCTGCTAACGAGGATGCTGGCTCCGGCACCTTACAAGGCGCCGCTGAAGAAGGCCAAGAAGAAGGCCACGGGGACCCAAAGTGGCCCCCACCGTAAGGGCACTTCGGACGTGACGTCCGAAGATGCCGAAGACCCCTCCTCCACCCATGAGGACGACGAGGAGGAGGAGAAGGAGGAGAACGATTCTCCCCCGAAGGGGGAAGGAAGAAGAGGGCGGCCTCCGTAAGTTTGGAGGCGGAGGCGCCCAAGAAGGGGAAGACCGTCCTTGCGGACAGCTCCGCGTGGGACCTTGAAAGCGGTCCAGAGCGGCGCCCCCGAAAAAGGCCCTTGGCCGGATCGTAAGTATTAAAAGATCCGATGTACAAATCCCGCCTATCTCCTTCATGAATTAAATCCATTGAATTATATGTTTGCAGTCCGGCCGTTGAGCGGTCCGTGTCTTTGGGGAGCTCCTTGGACCCGAAGGTACTGGAGAGTGACTCCCTCCCCGCGGCTTCTTCTCCCCAGGCCCCAGGCCAGTGAGAGACACAAGAAGCCACCAGCGGGGCGCCAGAGGGCGAGACCTCTGTGGCCGAACACACGGGGGAGAGAATCCCCACGGAAGCTGATGCTGGGGGCCAATTCGGTCCCCAGCCGAATACTGTCCCGGAGAGCTATGCGGCTCCGAAGTCCGGCAGGCAGTCGCCTTCGAAAGAGGGAGGCATGCCTGTTCCACCGGTGACCTCTGTCCAACCAGAGGCACCGGATACTCTACAGGAAGCAGTGCGAAACGCTTCCATCGTAGATGAACATCGCACCCTTATGGGTGTGGTGGTTGAGAGGGTTCAGTCCGTTAAAAACGGGCTGACCGACACCTGCACCAGCCTTCTAACAGGCTTCGAGGTGAGTGTTCATAATTATGTCGAAAAAAGAATGTCACAGTATAGACAGTAGCCCCTGGTGCTCTGTTCGGTGTTCGGAAAGAAAAGCCGGACAGAGGATCAAATCTCGTTTATCAGGAATCTAACCACATTTGTCTATGTGAATCACACGCGTCGCTGTTAGCAGCAACCTCTCATGCTGCCGAAGTCTCTGGACTAAAGCAGAGTCTGGAGCGGCCCGAGGAAGAACTCAGCCGTATGAGGAAGGAGCTAGAGGGCCAGCAAGGTATGTCCGGATTCTTATATATATCCAGAGTGTTAAGAATATGTAACTGATCGTGGCTCCATTGTATTTGTAGGGGCAGGGACTAAGGTCGAGGCCCTGAAGAAGGAGTTGGCCGAAGCCCAAGAAAAGGCGGCCGAGGAGCAAGCTGCCCGTGAGAAGCACGAGGCCCGGGTTTTGGAGGTCTAAAAGGAGCTCCAAGATGCTGCTGATAAGTGTGAGGCATTGAAAGGCAAGAATGCGGACCAAGAGGCCGAGCTCGCCAAGGTGCGTCAAAGCGGACAAGATGCACGGCGCGAAGCCCAGGGAGCCCTCCAGGCGATCCAAGAGGCGAAGAAGATCGCGACGGGTAAGGCTTTTAATATGCAAAGCAAGCATGTGAAGAAGAAGTACATTTTACTGACCCGCGTTTGGAGTTCTCCAGGAGTATTTGCGGATCTGCCGCGCAGCGTTTCTGATGCCGCGGAGTTCTTCCGAGCCGAAGAGGGGGGCTCAACGGAGAAGGTGTTCTGGTCGCAGTATCTGGCGCCAGAGCATCCGGTGCCCCTGACCGATCAGCTGAAACAGCCGGTCGAACTGCATGGGGCGGCCGAACGAGCCATGAAGGATTTAAGAATCCGACTGTGGCCTGCCGAAGCAATCCCGAGTGTCGCTTGAGTTGCTAAGTACTCCCTCCGTTTCTTTTTACTCCGCATATAAGATTTGGTCAAAGTCAAACTACACAAAGTTTGACCAAATTTATATAAAAATTATGAACATCTACAATACTAAAACTATATAATATGAAAATACGTTTCATGGTGCATCTGATAATATTGATTTTATATTGTGAACGTTTATATTTTTTAATATAAAGTTAGTCAAACTCTACAAAGATTGACTTTGACAAAACCTTATATGCGGACTAAAAAGAAACGGTGGGAGTAATAAAACAAGGGCATGTGTTGTCTGGGACATCTGTTGTCCGGCCAGAAAATTCTGGTGTGCTTTACTAGTGGAGAACCGGCCTTTAGTCCCGATTCATCATCCAGAACAAATAAATCGGGACTAAAGTCCCCCATTCTTTAGTCCCGGTTTGCCACGACCCGGGACTAAATCCCTTTCACGTGGCCGGCAGCGCGCGCCGGGGGTTAGGGTCCTTTAGTCCCGGTTTGTGCCACAAACCGGGACTCAAGCTGGGGAACTTTAGTCCCGGTTGCTGCCCTCAACCGGGACTTCATGTTTAGGGGTTTAGGGGTGATTTATGGTTTATTTTTCCTTTTCATTTTCTGTTTTTGATTTATTTATTTTCATTTTCTTAGGTTAGGTGAGTGAAGCTGGTTTTCCATTTTGTTTTTCACGTTATTTTCTTCTGCTTTCTCTTTTCGATTTTTCTTTTTTCTTCTCCACTTTTTGTTTAATTTTCCTTTTCCATTCTTTCTTTTTTCGTCTCCGGTTTTTCTTTCTTTTCGGTTTTCCCTTCAAATGCTTGTTCCACATTTTTTTAAATACTTGTCAACATTTTTTCAAATACTTGTTCAACAATTTTTGACTACTTGTTCAATATTTTTATATATATGATCAACATTTTTCTAAATTTTTGTACCACATTTTTTCAAATACGTGTTCAACATTTTTCAAATGCTTGTTCAATATTTTTTAAATAATTTTTCAACACTTTTCAAATACTTGTTCAACATTTATATATACAGTATCAAAATTTTTTAAAATACTTGTCAACATTTTTCAAATACTTGTTAAACATTTTTATATATACGATCAACGTTTTTTCAAATACTTTTCATATACGTGTTCAACATTTTTCAAATACTCGTTCAATATTTTTCAAATACTCGTTCAACAATTTCCAAATGTTTTTGGAAGAGTGTTTTTCGTAGTATATATTTATAATATTTTAAAGTATAAACAAAACTACAAAAAATAAAACAAAGACGTAAAACAAATACTGAAAATGTGCCCTCCCCCGAACCTGGGCCGGCCCATGTGTTGCTTCCTCTCGAGGCGAGCGCTCCCCCAGGACTCGCTGAACGCGAGGAATAGAAGCGCCCCTTGTTCAATGCTTGCTCGCTCTTCGCCCCTCATCTGTTTGCTCGATATTTTTTCATTATTTATTTCCTGCTGGGATGGTCTTTGTCTTAGGATAAAAATAACTTAGTTTTTTATTAAAAAAAGTACATTAATTGGAAACATTAAGCGAAATTGAAGAAAACAGTGTTCATGAATTCAAAGAAAAGTTCACAAAATAAAAAAAGGATTTGGAAAAAGGTTCACAAATTTGAAAAAGTCATGGATTTAACGAATGTTCATGGATTTCAAAAAGTTCACGGATTCAAAAATAGTCCATGAATCTGGAAAAAGTTCATGGACTTGAAAAAGTTAAAGGATTCCTAGCATATTGGAAGTGTGTGAACGAAGATGTCCCTATTATCACGGAGAAAGTCGTAGAGCGCTCTAGCTCCCAAATAACTAATTGAATTCCCACCTATGAACTCCTGACATTTTACTTCCAACTAGTTTTTGGTCCGTCGTGGTAACAAACAAAACAGAGCTTTTATGAAGCATTTTTAGGGGAACTTTTCTGAAGGATTGGCTATACAAATGGGCAACTTACATATGTGTCGGTCAGCTGATAGATCGGTATCCCACAGGTCTTCCACTCTAGATACATTCAGCAGTTCAGTAACTATAATTTATTGATAGATAAATTTAATCATAGTATGAAACATAAGTAGGCGGGATGCACGGCGAGGAGGAAGTTCCAGGAGGCAGCGTCCCGGCGGGGCATTTGGTCGAACAAGCGGCGAGGCCGAGATGGGAGGAGGCTTAGTTGGGGAGGAGCCGGATCGAGGGCGTGGGGGAAGCTGCACGGACTTTGGTAAGTGGCGTCGGATGAGTCGGTGACGGCGACGGTGAGGTAGTGGCGGCTGCGACCGCGGCCCGGCATTTCTCTTCTTCTCTTGCGTTTCTTGGGTGGCAGGGCGAACCAGTAACAGGATCCATTGCACGTACTGCATCCCCCTCAGTACGCACGGTTGAGGACGGAGTAGGGACGAGGAGGGTGCCACGGCTTCGTTGCCGGCGTCGGCTGCCGGAGACGTGGACGGGAGAGCGAACCTCTACGTGGCAGCACCGTGCTTCCGGTTTGAGGTTTTTATATGATCTTGTTCGAGGATCGAACTAAGTTGCTGAAACATAGGCCGAAATCCATCAACGTAAGAAACTCTTCTGCACAAACATGTACCATGTAGGCATGAGTTCAGTCAAGGATTCCCAAAAGTAAACTGAAGAGAAGTTACACTGCTATCACAAATCGGCACATGTTGCCTCCTAATACGCCGTTTCCTTGCTTATGTAATGCAAGACAGGATTAAATCTCATATAGCTGGCGCTACAACCCGTCGGAAAGGAATCAATATGATGATGGAAGAAATAACTGAATAATAAACAGAGTATTTGAGAAATCTCGACTCGTGGTGCCAAACAGGCTTCACCCTATGCCGGCCGAGGAATAGAGATTCCATGGACGACTTTACTAGATCCCCTGTCGTGTATGCTGGCCGCCTGCATCGTTTCCTGGGCACCACCTCAGCTCTGATTATTCCTCTATGGACAACTCTCTTCCTAGTGCACCCACCAAACAACGGATTAGATAGCTCCCTTAGAAACAAATTAAGTTGTATATTCAATGTCTAGTTTATCTCTACCTTTTTCGAAATTTGTCAGAAATATAAAAGCTGTCATGAATTATCATTTCAAATTCTATAGCAATTCATTCCAGCAGCCACGCTATGAGTACATTAACTTAATCTACAAAACCCTAGTTTTACAACATTTTATAGGGGAATTTGCGATATTTTTCTATGACAGTTTACAATCCAAGTATTTACGGCATCTTAATCACAAATTTACTATATATCTACCACTCTTATCAAGCTACGAAATAATTGACACAATTATTCACTTAAACTGAACGCAAGCCCTTCAGAGGATTTGGTGCCATACCAGATCGCATAAAGAAATGTTGCGTCATTTTGTAAGGAAAGGCGAGGCCCACCATCTGTGGAAAAAAGAGGACATATCAGCAGAAAACATTTGTAGTGTTTTCTAGTGTGTCTATATTTTCATATTTTACTGAATTCCGTTATCCAGAATTCTCATTTTCCCTCGCTCCATACTAATTAATAAATTGGAAAAAATATCCAAAAACATTAGAGATAGGAAAGTACAACAGTGCAACTTATACATAAATTATTATAATACCAGTTAGAATACACCCTTAACTATTGGACATTTACATGGTGGTTTTGCTGTGACATGGCTTTGTAGTTGACCAGTCAATCCATGTGGCATTATAGTAACCATAAAATATTTTAAGGGAAGGCCATCATGGCTAGATTTATTGAACTTAAATACTAGGACTAAGAACTGCATCGTCCATATTTGGAAATCACTACAGAGGATTACACTAACCCAATCACAGCAAGGTGGAGCCCTCCTGTCGGTGTCTCACTGGCGCTTTGAACACCCGCGAGCGTGCACACGGCGGCGGCGCTCGGGACTGCGCAGGAGTGCGCGAGGGAGCTGCACGAGCAGGCGGGAGATGGTTCTAGAGTGGCCCGTGTCCGAGGAAGCAAGAACGAAGAGCTAGGCCTGAAGGTGCTGCACAGGCAAGGGGTTACAGGGGATCTACAGTCATAGGGAAGCTCGGGAGAGGGTGGGGGATACCAGGCGCTCACCTAGACCACATCAGCATGGCATGGATTGCAGGGGAAACTCAGAGGCATGGACATGGTTGACCAATGCATCTGCTAGAGCGAGGCATCACCACCGCCAAGGTACAGCAGCGGAAGCTTCGTTACGGCTCCACAAAGCCTAGGAGGTTGATGGAGGAGGCCGGGATGCGCCAGAGCAGGAGATCGCATGGCGGCGGTGACTAGCTGGAAGCGGAGACAAAGGACACTGTGGGGGTGACATAGAGCCACCTGGGTTGATTCCTTCCACCCTAGAGCACCTACAGACGAACCGAGGCTACTGGACAATGTTTTGTGGCCTATAGCGGATGTCGGCCGCACAAACGACGGGCAACGCGACGCCGCATGTCCCTATCGCTCGTCTTCGCGTTGCTTCCCTTCCTCCAGCACCGCCGTTCGTCAGTCGTCGGTGGCGGCTGCAGTGGTGGAGAGGGATTGGACCGCGCACGTACACAGTGCAAAACACGCAGCCACTCACGCGCAACTCCGAGCACGCCCTCAGCACGCACGGTTTCAAGAAGCACAGACACCGCACCTCGCTGCTCACGCGCTGGCTTTGCGGCCGCATTTTTAATTCACTATCCTATGAAGCTGCACGGACTGAACTAGTACTTGAAGCGCAAAATACCCAAATGGATTAAGATTTACTCCCTCTCTAAACTATTTTATTGCAAAATAAAAAGGCAATGAGTAAAACTAAATTAAATGAAAGTTTCACATTTTAAGTTCACTAGCCTATGAAGCTGCGTGGATTGAACTAGTAATTGAAGCGCCATGTACCCAAATGGAGTAAGAATCAGCATACACGTTGCTAACGTATTGAACTACTAAGCGTTGCTTGCAAGGGTGAATCAGCGTGGAGTTACCTTCACCGTCAGTGTGGGATTGTTGGGTTTAATATCAAGCATTTTTTGAACTGCATCAATCAGCTCACCATCACCATCACAACCATGAACCAGCACATAGACATGCTCAAGTGAAGAGAGGTTCTCCAGCCCAAACTGAAAATCACCAAATTGGTCTTTTATTCCCTCAACATAAAATTCTAACTCCAGGATTTGGAGGTTTTGCAAGGTTCCTTGTGCAAACATGAAATCAATGAAGCTGCTACTCTTGAAACTGAACCTTGTCAGAGACCGGAAGGGACAACCCTTGTCAATGACTATCCTTTCCTCTCTTACTTTTCCCCAATACACTGTACGTATAGAGAGGTCACTCAGAGACGGCATGCTCCCAAGTATCTGGAGGTCTTCCTCTGTCAGTTTAGCTAATCCAATTGCAAGGGAAGAGAGGGAGGGCAAGGTGCACATTGATTTTAGAAGCAATGTAGAGACCGCCCTAGTACCCATGTCAACAAAAACCAGTTGTCTTAGCTGAACAAAGGTTGATGGCAATTTTTTCATTTTGGTGGACCTTATGTCTAGCACTTGCAGAAGCTGCAGATTGCCGATCTCTTTCGGGATCTCAGTGATAGATGTCCCTTTTAGACTCAGATACCTCAGGTGAAATAACTTGCAAATATCCTTCAAATGATGATTAACCACTTCAGTACAACCACTTAAATCCAATGCACGCAGGACAAGAAAACCTGTAAGTGCCGACAGCAAACTGAGGTCTTTACTGAACACAGTAAGTGATCGCACATGGGACAAGCTGCTCATGGTTGGCATTGGATGGACATCCTCTTCATTACTGGTTTGGAGAGACAGTCGACGGATCTTACTTGGCAGTGACCTGGTCTGCTGACCACCCAATGTTGCGAGAAAGTTCTCCTCATTTGACAAGGAAGTGATAAGGTCAAGCACCATGTCGTGTACACGGACAGAGCTCGCCTTATTAGCAATATTGATATCAATTGGTTGGACCAAGCTTTTGTTAATGAGCTCAGCAATGTAATCCTCTCCTACTTCATACAAGCTCTTCCCCTGCTCTTCACGAAGAAATCCTTCGCCTATCCATTTCCATATCAACTCTTTGGTTTTAATATAATAATCCTCTGGATACAAACTGAGATACAGTAAACAAGTCTTCAGATTTGGAGGTAAGACATAGTAACTGACATATAGTATCCTCCTCATGTCCATCAGGTCAGGATTATTTCCTAGCCCAGAACCTATAGATTGGTACACCTTGGACCAATACGTATATGCATTTTCATGTTCCTTTTTACCAGCCAACATACTAGCCAGTGTAATGATAGCCAATGGTACTCCACCACATTTCTGCAAAATTTTCTCACTTACTTCAGCCAACTGAATATGAGGGCACTTGTCCTCAGTTCCAAATATTCTTTGGTAGAATAACTTTCTTGAGTCACTAGTAGAAAGAGGTTTAAGCTCATAAACACCACCAACTTCTTTGGCAACATCTAGAATGCGAGTTGTTGCGATTACTCTACTACCACATTCATTCTCAATCAGAGCACATCTAATATTATTCCACACAGATTTATCCCATATGTCATCAATGAGAATGAAGTACCTGTGAGGGAATACCAAAAGGCCATATATTAGTAAAGCTAGGGTGTGTGCTTTGAGCACTCTTCGGCTACGTAAGTGAAATATTACAGTAATGAATAATCAGGACATGACTCATCGAGTATGGTTGTGACATCCCATAAATAACATGATCCTAATTTGCAGGATTAAGGGATTAAACATGGTTCTTGAGTAGGAATCTGGGAATCGAAACCTAATTTAAAATCTAATCTTTCTTTAACGACCAGACTTGGTAGTTCTGTTCATCTCCTGGAAGTGAACAATTTGGATTATATTTTTGTCCAAATTAGAGACCCAATATGCTTGACCAATAAAGACAGTTGAGATAATTTGAAACTTAAAAAAGATAACAGAAAAGGGGCTAGAGGAGCCATCGAGCACCATGCCGGCACCTCCCCTGGACGTCTGGATGCAACCTCATTACATCCGTGCACTAGTTTAGATATATACGTGTGATAGTATTATGATATTCAATTGCCAATCGTGGATGTTCCTAATACAAGGGAGGTGTAGTCTAATTTTATATTAGAATAGCATTGGAGGTGTGTGGTTAGCAGTGTCAATACATCCTTAGTGTTACGAGCTGGCGTTAATGATGTTACCAATATTCAAACTACGTCTAATTATTGTAGAGAAAATCCTGTAACCAAAAGAAGACCCATAAGATAGTAACATTACGAGGAATAAAGAAAGATACGAACATATAAGCAAGTACATGATATGGCATTTAATTAATTATTTTACTACAGAATTTCAATATTAGAAATTTTAGCTTCAGAGTTAATTAATTATTTTACTTCACAGTTTTAAACACAAAATGAGCATATTTCTTTATATAACCTCAAAGCTTATTTGACCTTTTTTCTTTCTATAATAATTTAAGAACTAAATAGAGTCTACTTTTCATGATCTATTCACTCTTGTTAGATATATATATTCTAGGTAATGGTATAACAAATGTTGTTTTTGTACGGGAGTATTCTCTTAACACTCTCATCAAACCTAAATAACATGAAAAAGATGAAAATAAATGTAATGATAGATCAAACTGTAGGAAAACTTGCCTACATGAACTCTGGAGCTAATAACATGAACTCCTAGATAAAATATCAATGGCAGGGGCACCAATGTACATACCTCTTGTCTCGAAGGAAATCTCTTATCTCACTTATGAGTTGTGTGTCGCTCCACGCTGACTCGTCCATGATGTTCTTGTAGTTGACCTTGTCAAGTTGATGGAGCAAACTCTTGAAAAGCTTCTTCATGTCAGGATTAAGAGACACAGAAACAAAAGCTCCACAATCAAAGTCCCCACGAAGCTTCTCATATACCACGTTAGCAAGAGTTGTTTTCCCTAAGCCTCCAAAGCCAACAATAGAGATCATCTTGGGCTGTTTCTTGAAAACCTCGTCTCCCTCCATTAGCATCTTGACTATGTCAAGGCTCTTCTCTTCGGTGCCAATAAGCTCTGCCGCCTTTTTGAACAAGGCTAACTGGCGAAGTGTATCAGTACTTGTGCTAGTGGACTTGGGCACAACGCTATCAACCTTGTACCTATCACGCCTCTCACTGACCTCCTTGATGCGCCTCTTGATGTCTGTGATATCCATGCCAATATTGTGTCGGACCTTGCCCTTTGTCAGTATGTTGATGCTTCTATGAATGAAACCCATGAAGCTGTGTGGCCTCTTTTGCTGCTGACATTCAAGGCATGCCAAGAATTGTCAACGTTGTCTGCAATCTCATAGGACAGATCCCTGACATCCCTCGCCCACAGCTTGACCTGTTTGTCAGGTGGCTGGTCCAGCGGTGCCTCTGAAACCTTGATGAGGGCAGTCTCCATGCTCTCCAGCTCTGCTTTGAGGAACTTGATCTCACCCCTGGTGTTCTTCTGCAGGTTGTACTCCTCCTTGAGAAGGTTGCCGAGGATGGGCAGGAGGGTGCTCATAGCCCCAGTCACGACCTCCATGTAACTTGCCTTGCCGGATCCAAAGAGCTCTATGATGTTTTGGTTGATGATCAACCTGGTGATGCAATGTGATTGCTACCTCTGGCTCCTGCAGCTTCTTCCTCCAATTCCTTTTTGTCTGTTAAAAAAAAAGAAAATTGTGAATTCCAAAATGGGAAGGTTGCAATCCAGATTTTGAAGATTTCAACCCCCAAACCACAGTTTTCAACATGGAGAAGTGTAACTTTCAGCCACAATATTTTTGCACAACTTTGAATCAACTAGATCGAACAAATCTGAACCTAGTTCATCACATATTTTGACTAAACTCAAGTGTCAAATCAACATAATGCCAGCTTTTGACCACTGTGGATATTTATATCAGTGTGCATGAGGAAAAGAAAAGAAAAGGCGCAAAGAAAGAGTCTAAATGAAGCTAGGAATACAGGAGTGGAAGTCAGTGTTAGCTTTCTTGTTTGCCCTATGATTGATCATGGCACGATCCTCACTGGATCAGATCCTAGAAGGAAGAAAAGCAACTTTGAACATGGATTTTGTCACATGGAAAAAAGGTTTGAAAACAAAAAGACCCAGATCTAAGACGCCTCCAGTGCATCATTTCTGTGGCCAATGGAGGCCGCCGCTCCGGGAGCGTGGCGGAGAGAGCAGCCTACGTTATGCCATCTCTAATCTGGTTTGAACTTAATCCCAGCTGACCAAGGCTCTCACTAAATGGGATTAGTGTATGCAAATATGGACTCAAAGAGGTATATATTGCAAAACAACAGCAGTCCTTTTTACTTATTACTAGCTACTCGACGTGCTTGACAGAAATATAGCTTGTTTTCTCTCATATGTTCAGTAGGTCCTCAAATCACTTCCCGCAAGAAAAGGCCATCCATCTACATACAAGTTGTCAAATCTCAAGCCTCCTTCTGGTTGCAGTTTCCATTAGTAGAAGAAACACAAAGTTGACCTACCTCAGGTCATTGCAAAGGCAACTAGAGCAATTAAACTCCGGAGAAGATCCCGTGGAACAAAAACCTGGAGATGCCCGTTTCAACAAAAAAATCGAATTACCTGTAAGTCAAGTGCGAAGCTTGAGATGATTCCTTCCACACTAGGACGATGGATCACTTCTCAAGCTTTCATAGGGAGAAGACAAGTTATGAGACTTGCATTTCCATTGAGGCGAGATGAGATCTAGAGGAGGTCCGGTCATAGGGAGGAGACAGAAGATGGGAGAGACTTATAGTCAAATAAGCGACTCCCAAGGGAATAGTTTATGAATCAGTTGGCATTTTTCTAAGGGAGCCGGCTCCTCTGCCATACTACACCCTGCCATTGGCCCACTGAAGCAAGGGGCCGGACCCACGTGTCTATGAGCCGACGGCATGTCAGAGGAGTCGCGTCCTTTTCTAAGAGCTAGCACAGCACCACTACTGCTCCTAGTACTAGCTAGTACTATTGCTGCTACTAGTAGCTTTCCTTTTCCTTTTCTTGTTCTCTACTATATTTTCTCATGTTTCTTTTTTTTTACTTTGTTAAAAAAGTTAACAAGATATGTTGTAGACCAAAATGTAGTACACCACCATTAAGTTCAACCACTTAAATGCATGTGAGTTGCCAAAGAACAACGAAAAAAAACATACACTCACTGACATCGGAGGTGTTTTACGATGTAGAAGCCGACGACCACTCGGACAACAACCTAGCGTTGCTCCACACAGTGACCTCATCATGTTGTTCAGTACCGAGTTGCAAGGGGAGTTAACAAAATATATGGATCGGTAATGTGATGGAGCCGGAGGCAACCCCAGTGAAGATGGTGATCGACGTGGTCCTCAAAACATTATAGATATTTTGCGGGACGCAAATATATGGTTATTTGGTAACATTTCATTCCCATTTCATTAGATGTTGAAGACATTTATTCTAATCATGCAGAAATTGTTCACTCAACGATGGATGAGCTTGCTGTGTGGGGTTAAGAAAATCACGCATGGAATCACTCAATGATGTCGACACAAGGACAACTGATCACCAGTTAATTAATTACGTATCACATGCTGCGGCAGGTCTATTGTTTTCACAGTTACCAAGTACCACCCACTTGGCGCCCTTTATCGGAAAGGACCACGCACTCTAAGCATAGTTTAGGAGCCAAATGAGATATGTTAATCCTGCTTACTACGCTAATAAACTAGAGAGAGAAGCTTGTGGCATTCAAGGAGATGTCGACATCCATAGGCACATGGCTAAGCCTCGTTTTACGATCCGGATCCAGGATTAGCACAGTACAAATACATACTTAGTTTATCCCTGTATGTACATGTATAAGAGCATGTATAGTCTGACATAATCATCGATGAGAGAAATTAGGAAGATATAGCATCCAACGATGAAAGATGAAGACAACTGACGGAAAAGAATACTTTAATACTCTTATATGTTGTATATACGTTTGGATGGAAAAGACCTTACATCACACATGATTTATTGACCAATCTGGTGCATCTGTGTGGTGAGTTACATTGGTGACTATTTTTTAACTTTTTTTGCAGTAGCAGAGACAACAATGATAGGTTTGGGCATGGGCATGGGCAGCGAACACTAGTGACAAGTGACATGGCATTCGCGCATCATCGTCGTGCTTGGCATTTCATCGAACAACTCAGGTGCAAAGGCCGGAGCAGAAGGTCTCAGTGGCAGGATAGTGAGGGAAGATCATGGTCCAAGTTGTAGTGAGGTACCTGATTTGCAGGTCTTGGCGGCCCACGGAAGGGTCCCTCGGCAAAGACAGCGACGGCACCGGTGGAGGGTGCGGACCCGATGCCGACTTTGAAGTGAAATTTTAGGAGGGCCATGTGTTTGTTGTACTTAGCTCGGCTTGCAGAATTTATTAATGGAGATCATTGCAAAATCCCTTCACCACGATTTGGTCTGCAGTATCAACATATTTTTTTTGACAAGTCCTTGATATGAGCTCACCAGTGAACATCTCTTTCTCTCAATTTAATCAAACACCCAAAAGAAAAATAAACGCCCTAAGTATTTGGGCGGTCTAGGGAACATGGACTTGGAGAGATTCGGCCGCGCCTTGTGTCTCCGGTGGCCATGGCTACAATGGACTAATCCAAAGAGGCATGGGCGGGATCTGAGTTACCATGCGACCAAGCAGACCCGAACCTCTTTCAAGCGTGCACCTCAGTTGCGCTGGGCAATGGGCTAAAGGCCCTCTTCTGGCACGACAACTGGACCGGAAGCGGCCGACTCAAGCTTCTAGCTCTAGAGCTTCATAAGATCACCTTCAGAAAGAACAGATCGTTCCACAGTGAAATCACGAACGAGAACTGGATCAGGGCGGTGGCCAAACTTCAGACCATGCAACAACTGGGAGAATTTGTAGCCCTTCTGCCTACCCAACAGAACTGCATTCACTGGAACTTAACCACCTTTGGGGCATACTCTGCTGCTTCGGCCTACGGCGCGCAATTCTTCGGCTCCTAGACATGTTCCGACATGGCCAAGGTCTGGTCCGCAACTGAGCCCAATTGCAAATTTTTCGTCTGGCTCGCTCCGCACAGAAGAATCCTCACCGTGGGTATGCAAGCTGTGAGGGGATGGCCTCATGACCCCAGGTGCCTGCTATGCCTCCAACAGCTGTAATCAACAACTCACCTCTACAAGGATTGTCCCTTCACGGTCGATGTCTGGAACCAGGTGAACACCTGGACAAACGAGAGAGTACTAATCTTGGGCTTCCTCCCGGAGCCAGGAAACGTGTCCGACTGGTGGGACATAACGCTGACATCACAGTGCAAGCAGGTGCGCAGGAGGCCCAGCGGGTGAATCATCTACACATTATGGTCGGTCTAGAAGGAGCGAAATAGGCGCGTTTTCACTGGACAACGACTGACGCACCGCGATGTTGCGGCACTAGCCCTAGACGCAATTAATTAGCATGACCTGGCATTTGCAGGAAGCTTGCCAAACACGGGTATTGGCTAAACTACTTTTTAGATCAGTCTTTTTAGCGGTTCCTGCGACGTTCCTAAAAACGCTCGCCCGCTGTAAATTGCATTTTTTTTCTCTATCCCTTCTATAAGAAAAAGGAAGTGCTCTGCCGGTTCCTAAAAAAAAGAATATTCGAATACCAATGATCAGGCTCGCTGGAGCTCGTATGAGTATTCACTTAAGCCTGCTAGTTAACAACCCTACATAAAGATGTGTGCAAGTGTGTACCAGCTAAATTAATATTGATATACTAAACCTAATTCTTTATGCAAGACGAGTGAGTTTTTTAATGGAAATTTTCATTACTCCGAGTCCCTGCATCAACGATGTGTATAGCCCAAAACACTTACATGGAAGTTCTACAATCACGAAAAACCTAGCCAAATCAGCAAAGTTTGTGTAGAGGAATAGGATGCAACTCTCAATGTATTGATGGGTGCATATGCACAAGTATATATAGTACATAGGGCAAGTCATATCCTCAACTATACACAAGGAGGAGACTTGGAGTACAAGAATACATGTGCTAAATACATATCTCAACACCCCCCCGCAGTCGAAGCGACACCGTTGCTGACGCAGAGACTGGACCGGAATTCCTCGAAAGACGTCGTGGGCAAGCCTTTGGTCATGATGTCGGCAAATTGTTGGAGGTGGGAACGTGCAGAACACGGACATGGCCAAGAGCCACCTGATCCCGAACAAAATGGATATCAAGCTCAATGTGCTTGGTGCGACGATGATGAACCGGGTTGGCGGAGAGGTAGACGGCGGAGACGTTGTCGCAGTAGACGACCGTGGCCTTCTCAACAGGACACGAGAGCTCGTGAAGAAGCTGACGAAGCCAGGAGCACTCAGCAACAACGTTAGCCACAGCGCGGTACTCAGCCTCGGCGCTAGACCGCGAGACGGTGGGCTGCCGCTTGGACAACCACGACACCAGGGATGGTCCAAGGAAGATGCAGTAACCCGAAGTAGAACGACGGGTGTCCGGGCAACCAGCCCAGTCGGCGTCGGAGTAGGCGACCAGATCAGTGGCAGTGGAGGCGCGCAGAGTAAGACCAAGATCCATAGCACCGCGGATGTAGCGGAGAATCCGCTTAACGGCAGTCCAGTGAACATCTCGAGGAGCATGCATATGCAGGCAGACCTGCTGAACCGCGTACTGAAGCTCCGGTCGAGTGAGAGTGAGGTACTGGAGAGCACCAACAATGGACCGGTAGAAGCCAACATCTGGAGCGGGAGTACCATCAGTAGCAGAGAGCTTGGCCTTCGTGTCGACAGGAGTGGCGGCCGGTTTGCAGTTAAGCATACCAGCACGATCGAGGAGCTCATGAGCGTACTTCCGTTGATGAAGGAAGAAACCATCAGGACGACGCACCACTTCAACACCGAGGAAGTAGTGCAACGGACCCAAGTCCTTGATGGCAAACTCAGCACGGAGACGATCAGTAAGCCGGCGAAGGAGCTCAGAAGTGCATGCTGTCAGGATGATGTCGTCAACATAGAGTAGCAAATATGCCGTGTCGGTGCCCTGGTGATAAACAAACAGCGAAGCATCGGAGCGTGTAGAGCGGAAGCCGAGTTGATGAAGAAACGCTGCGATGCGCTGGTACCAGGCTCGAGGAGCCTGCTTGAGCCCATATAATGAGCGTGAAAGCAGACACACATGATCAGGACATGCCGGATCAACAAACCCCATGGGCTGTTGACAGAAAACCTGCTCCTCAAGATGACCATGGAGGAACGCGTTGGAGACGTCCATCTGATGAACCGGCCAGGCACGAGAGACCGCCAACTGTAAGACAGTGCGGATCGTCCCGGGCTTAACAACCGGAGCGAAGGTGTCAGTGAAGTCCACACCGGCGCGTTGCCGAAAGCCGCGAACAACCCAACGCGCCTTGTAGCGATCAAGAGTGCCGTCGGGACGAAGCTTGTGTTTGAAGACCCACTTCCCGGTGATCACATTAGCGTGCCGGGGACGGGGAACAAGCTGCCAGGTCCGGTTCCGCTGCAAAGCGTCAAACTCCTCCTGCATGGCGGCCATCCACAGAGGGTCGCGGAGAGCGGCCCGGACCGAGGACGGCAACGGGGAAGGAGCGGACGTCGAGGCGGTGCAGACGTAATCATCCGCATAGCGGGAGCTCGGGCGAAAGACACCGGTGCGCGAGCGTGTGACGGGGCCGGCCGTCGGGGCAGCCGCGGGTGGCGGCGAGGCCGTGGCAACCACGGTGTCCACGGGAGAGGCCGTGGCCTCCACGGTGTCGTCGGGAGAAGCGGGCCGGGCGGAGGACGAGGCCACGGCGTTGGGAGAGCCAGGCAACACCGGGGCCGCGATCGCGCCAGCGGGCGACCGAGGCGGGGTCGACGCGGCGCCAAGAGAGGACGCGCCAGGGGAGGCCGCGCCAGTAGGGGCCGGCCCAGCCGTTGGCCCAGCATGCGGCCCAGCATGCATGGCAGAGGAGCGGGGCGACGTAGGCGACGTCGACGTGACTCCAGGCGACGAAGGCGCCGAACCGGAGGAGGGAGCCGCGGATGGCCCCGATCCGGAGGAGGGCGCCGCGGGCGGGGTGGCCGGAGCACCCAAGGCCAGCAGCGGGCGGCGGCGCGGAGGAGAACCCGCCGCGGGAGAGGAAGGCGGCACCACCTGTTCCTGTGCAAAGGGAAACACAAGCTCATCAAAGTACACGTGCCGGGAGGTGATGACACGGTGAGACACGGGGTCACAGCAGCGATAACCCTTAGTGTTGGCCGGGTAACCAAGGAAGACACATGGAACGGAACGAGGAGCGAGTTTATGAGGTGTGGTGGCGGTGGTGTTGGGGTAGCAACGGCAACCGAAAATTCGGAGACCATCGTAGGAGGGAGGAGCGCCATATAGGAGATGGTGAGGCGCATAGTTCCAGCGCGGACGACATGGCCGGAGGTTAAGGAGGAGGGTGGCGGTGGCGAGGGCATCTGGCCAAAACCGAGAGGGCATGTAGGCATGGAAGAGAAGGGTACGCACACACTCATTGAGGGTGCGTAGGATGCGCTCGGCACGGCCATTCTGCTGGGAGGTGTATTGACACGTGAGACGAAACACGGTGCCGTGGGAGGAAAGAAGGTGGCGGATGGTGAGATTGTCGAATTCTTTCCCGTTGTCGGTCTGAAGTGCGAGTATGGGTCGCCCAAACTGTGTGGAGACATAAGCATAGAATGCAATGAGGGTGGCGGCAACATCGGATTTCCTACGAAGAGGAAATGTCCACACAAAGTGAGAGTAATCATCCAGTACAACGAGATAATAAAGATAACCAGAATTACTAGGTACCGGAGAGGTCCATACATCGCTGTGAATCAACTCAAACGAAAAAAGATGCAACTGTGGAAGAGGAACTAAAATGAAGGCGAACATGTTTGCCTAACCGGCAGGCTTCACAGGAGTGAGCGGCCGTTTTATTACAGAAAAAAGAAAATCCTCTCATAAAGATGCATGAGAAGTATAAAACATCCTAAACGTACATCCAGGACCTTTCAATGATTGAATGGCCACTACCACCGCTACAACGAGTCGCCGCCGACGAAACTCCTGCGCGGGCTCCTTGTGTTGGGCGTCGTCCCTCCGGCCTAGCTGTGCTGCATGTGAGGGACGTTGGAGGCGCGCCGGTGCAGGTGGAGTCACTGGATCTGGCCAGGAATGGCTAGATCTAGACCCGCGGTGAACGTTGCGTCCTCAGCTCCGCCTTCTATGGGTGACGGCGGCGGGACTACCATGGTCTGGTGCTTCCAACTTGATTGGTGGTGGTGCGATGTTGTGGTTTCATCTTGATCGACGTTAAGGTCCACGACTTGGTGTTGGTGATCAAGATCTTATCGTCCGGATGATGGTGCCTGCAAATTTTTGCAGCGACTTCCTAAGGCTCCACGATGGCGGTGGTCATCGAAAGGTCCCTGGGAGGTCATCTCTCCTGATCCGGTAGTTGACTTCGGTGGTGAGATATAAACTATGGGCAATGGCTTTAATGCAGTGGGATAATTGTGTAGTGACGACGGTCGCATCGCGCTGGGATCATGCAAAAGTGATGGTGAAAACACATGAGTGATTTCGATGGTGGTGCTTCTCTAGCAACCGGTCTCGAGCTCCGGGGCGTAAGTCTAGGTCCAAACCTAGTGGTTATACCTAGCAATGGCGATATTTACTTACGTTGTAGTTTGTTGAAGACATTGCTTGGATATACTCGAACAAATTCTTTAGGGTGAAAACCTAAATTTTGGCCTTGTGGTTGGATCCTGTGACGGCGGCGCTTGAGTGTTGCTCCCTTCCTGAAGGCGTTGTTGTTATATAATCTCATCGTCCGTGTAGTGTTATGAGATAGTTGATGCGAATATGGTCATTGTTGTAGTTTGCTGATTGCAGAGTCGATCCCTTTGTTTTTTTTTCCTTTTTGCTAGTCTACGCGTAGATTTGGTCTTATATGAATTTGTTGTTGTTGACATGTTTTCGTGTGTATGAGTTGGTGTCGGCTATGTGCATCCTAGATATGTAGAGGCCGGGTATGTGATCTTATGTATCTTATTGATGCTCTATTTTGAGAAAATAAAATCCATCCTTTATGAAAAAAGATAACTGTCACACCCTACTTGTGTCTCATAAAATATTTTTATTTTTTTGAAAAGGAGGTAACACCCTGGCTTCTGCATCAGAACTATGCATGCAGCCACTTTCTTAAAATTCTAGCAAACCAAGGTCCAGAGTGCAGTATAGCTCGCAGAAGGAGCACATAAAGGAAAATAAATAAACAAAGCCACAACGGGCAATGAACAAGATAAGACGGCTAAACATCTATCCTATTAGTGAACGGCCATCCAAACCGGTTGTAGATAGCGCGTGCTACTATCTCCCATCGGTTGCACCCAGTAACCAAAAGCTCTCAAGAGTCTGTATGAGTGAGTAACGACCACGTACGGATCAAAGCGGAGCTTTGTAGATAACCCGCAAGAAATTCAAAGTATTATGTCCGTCAAAGATCATATCATTCTATAATTCCATATATCCCAAAAAAGTGCGCATATTCTTATCTAAATACGTCCGCAGTAATTGGTTCCACTCCAGTAAGCCATGTCCCAAATAGCATGCCGATGCTAACTCGAGGGCTTATGCTAAAGGCTATATGAATCGTACGCCAAAGAAGCTTAGCGAGACAGGCAATCGATGAAAAGGTGTTGTATTGTTTCATCATTATCAGAGAAACAACAATGTGAACTGCTTACCCAACTACGCTTAAGCAGATTATCTTTGTTAAGTATCACTTGCTTATGAACGAACCACATGAATATCTTGATTCTCAACGGAACTTTAATTTTCCAAATATGTATTGATCTCAGGATTGGGCTAGAATCAATAAGATCCAAGTACATAGATTTTACCGTGAAAACCCTGTTGCTACTTAATTTCAAGTGAAACAAGTCAGCCTGATCAGAAAGTGAACATCCCTCAACCTTCGCACAAGATGCAACCAGAAGTTCCACCGCTCCAGCACCAGGGATCTCCTGAACTGGATGTTCAGGGGGGGTGATTGTAATACTATAGCAATGTAAACTTCCTTACGTCGTACAATATTATACAGAGTGGGATATTGCAAGGCCAAAGGCGTCTTCCCTAACCATATATCTTCCTAAAAATCTGATTGTAGTACCAATTTCCAACCAAAAATTTTGCTATAAGAAAAACGGCATCCTTTGTTCGCATTAGCCCTCCAGAATCACGAGTCGTTAGGTCTGGCGGTAACTTGGGCCAGAGATTTTGATACTAGATATTTGTTACATAGGATTTGTGCCCACATACCGTCGGTCTCAACCGATAACCTAAATATAAAATGTTCTAAACATTTTCAGATATATATATATATATATATATATATATATATATATATATATATATATATATATAATAGTTATTTGGATCACTGACGCGCCTATAAGGGCTGGACGGGGTGTTCCCGAACTCCCGAAATGCAAAAAAGCCTGGCCGGCCCACCCCCTCCCGCACGATCTTTTGCCCGATCCACCCGACCACATCCTGCCGGTGGGCAACGGCCCTGGCGCATCACCCGCCGCCGTCACTCCTCCCCCCGGCCCGACCCTCCTCCGGGCGCCGCCGGATCCCAAAACCACCGCGCGCCGCCGGATCACCGGAATCCCACGCGCTGCCGCCGCCCACGGGTCTGTCCCGGGACCAATGCCGCCACCACGTGAAGGTGCGCGGTTCGCCGGATCTCCTAACGCCGCTGCTACTCCTCACCGCCCCGCCAACCTCGTCCTCATCCCGCAGCGCTGCCAGCCATCTTCTCCCACAGCCACGGCCGTCCTCCTCCCATGGTCCCCGATCCGCCGCCGGCCTTCTCCCACAACGCCACCCAATGAACCGCCGTGCGCGTGACCGAGGCTGGCAGGTACTCCGTGCATCTGCAAGCTGCTCCAGTTGGTCGTTGCCACCACATCTACTCGCCGGCTTCCGTACGTGAGCACAACTGGGGAGCCCTTGGAACTTCTACATCCGCCAACGCATCCTCATGCTCTGCGTCCGCTCTCTCCGATTAGTTGACCTTCTCACGAGGGCCACCTCGACCTTCCCTGGACCAGCTAATTTTTAACTTCATAGTACGCATCTGTTCTCGTTTTGATCTATATCCACTTGTAGAAACTAAAAATGTACGCATGTGTTCTTGTTTTGATCTGTATCCACTTGTAGGAACTAAAAATGTACGCATGCTGTCGTGGACAAAAGGACTTAGTCGTGGAGCCATCGCAACTAGGAAGCTTAAAGGGGTTAAACGGGACAAAGGACACGAGAGTTTATACTGGTTCGGCCCCTTGCGGTGAAGGTAAATGCCTAATCCAGTTTTAGGTGGTATTGCTTATGTCTCGATTACCAGGGAGCGAATCCGCTTGACCTAGCTTTCGATCTGTTGTTTCTTGTCCTGAATCGGCGCCGGCCGTCCCTTTATATACACAGCTCGACGCCCAGCGGCTCATGGAGTGCCGGACGGCTTATAAATAGTGTCCGGCTCGGTGACTATCTATTCATGCCTTACAACACAAGTCATACATATACAGCGGTTTACCCTTACAGGCCTTAAGTCGCCTTTGGGCCTTGGGCCTTTAACTAAACCGCCATCTTCAAATATCTTCGTGAGCTTCATATGATGAATCGTCATAGATATAACCCGGCGCCTCCTAGGTGGGTCATACCTAATAGTTCTATCCCCAACATTAGGGCCCAGATTGATTTGAACTGGTTCATGTCAATCTTCAATACTTAAAAAAAACAATCTTCTCCCCTCTTCATGTGTGCGAGAGTTTATAACCCGCCATGACGTCATCTCCTGGATTGGTGATAACCCACCATGACGTCACCTGTCATTAATTCACACTTTATCCAACATACCTCAACGGATCTTTATCTTAATAACCTTCCGAAAATCGAAGCGTCTGGGTAGCTGGATAACCATGTTTTGGCCTCCTCGTTTTTTGCGCCCACTTATTAGCCTTTCCTTATAAATAGCCACGACTAGTCTTCTTCTCATTCTCCTCCTTTTCCATCATCTTCTTCCTCTCGCGACCCTCTGCCGCTCGAGCTCCGCCGCCGCCGCGGAGCACCTCGTCCTCCTCAACCTTGGCCGCTGCATCAACCTGTGTCGGATCAGAGTACACCGGCGCCCCACCGCAGTCGAATCTGCACCTGTAAGTGCTTCTCCTCCAGCGCGTCAGACCGCATTAGGGTTCCGACTGTTCGTCTTGTTCTTCGTAGTTTCTTCATAGTTCTTCCACCGTAGCACCTTTTGATCTAGAAATGGTATAGAACTTATCCGGTAGTTGTTTTGCCTTCACCTTCAATACCAGCGGACCCCCTTTCCTTGGAAAGAGATCTCATTAGAGCTTATGAACTCCCCTGTGCTGGTTTTAGGTCTTGAATTATTTTCTTTTTCTGAACTGCCGCTGATCTGAAATAATACTTGTAATCTGTGAAACCTGTTTGTACTGTACTTAACAAAAAGGCAAAAGTCTGAAAAAAACCTTCAATTCGTTCTCAAAGTCTAAAAGCGACCCTGAAGTCTGAATCCCCAAAATTGACACCCTGTTCTCTCTGATCCCAGTTTATCCCAGCCCTTTACGTGTTTGTGTGAGATGGGATTGAGTGCGTGGCATAGAGAGGGGGAAAGGCCCGCCAAAACGGACTGGTTGTGGGCCTCCTAGGGCCCTCATAAACCCCAGCACGAACCCACCTCCCTCCCCTGTTTCTCGCCTGACGCCACGCCTTGTTCCGCTGCTCCTCCCCTTCCTCCCAGCAGCAATGGCAGCCAGCAGCGGTTGATCGCTGGAACGCAAGAAGATCGAGGCGGAGAAAAATCGCTGGTAATCCCCTTCCTCCTTTTGCCAGTCTTGTCGCACTTGCATCTCCAACCGCTGATTGTTGTTATGGTTTTTGATTAGGGAAAGTGAGGGTTCTTAGGGCGTTTATTTTTTGAGTTAAATTCGGATTTCATCTTGCATTCAGTTCGGATGAGTTGTATGAGCCATTGATTCTTGTCAAAAATTGTATGGCAATGCAGGTTAGGGTTTGTGCTTTCATCATGGATCCATGTGACATACCAGGTGTTCCAGGTTTTAGGTCCTAACATATGAGGATGAACATATGTGTGCTCCAAACAGGGACAATCACCTTGTAACTGCAAAACTCATTGCAAGAAGGTATGAGCATATCTTAAGGGCCAATCCCACTTGGAAGATTGATAGCATTAAGGCCACTGTTCTGAAGGATTTCTTTGCTGATGTATCAACATCAAAGTGCAAGGCTGCGAAGAAGATAGTGTCATAGAAGTTGTTAGAAGGGATGAAAGAGGAGTACACCAAGGTCTTTGACTACCAGCTAGAGTTGCTGAGAAGCAATCCTGGTAGTACCATTCTTGTTGGTCTAGATCCTGAATACATGGATCAAAACATCTTCCAAAGATTCTATGTTTGTTTCAATGCAATGAAAAAAGGGTTTAAAGCATGCAGAAGGGTTATTGGGCTTGATGGTTGTTTCTTCAAAGGAGCTTGTCAAGGTGAACTTCTTTGTGCTATTGGTAGGGATGCTAACAACCAAATGTACCCAATTGCTTGGGCAATAGTGGAGCAAGAAACTACAAAAAATTGGGAGTGGTTTATTGGCCTTCTGATCAAAGACTTGGACATAAATGATCAAGGTGAAGGCTGGGTGTTCATTTCAGATCAACAGAAGGTAATTTGTTAATCACTCTCTTAAGCATGTTGTTAATTACTATTGTTAAATATTCATAGAATATTGTAGTCATTGTTCTTTATTCGACTCGATGGAGCATGACCTAGTACTTTGGTAGAATATTGTAGTCATCATTGTTTATTTGCCACGACGGAGCATGACCTTGTACTTTGGTAGAATATTGGTAGTACCACTTCTTACAATTAATGTGCTGACATTGTAATTTATGGTGATCTGTAGGGCTTGATCAGTAGCATGCAGGATTTTCTGCCAAAAGCACAACATAGGATGTGTGCTAGACACATTTATGCTAACTGGAGGAAGAAGTACAGGGAGCATGCTTTACAGAAGAAGTTCTGGGCTATTGCAAAGGCTGCAAATAGAGAAGATTTCATGTACAGAAAAGCAAAGTTGGCTCAAGACACACCTGAAGGAGCAAGGGGCATAATGAGAACAGAACCTAAGCACTGGGCCAGAGCTTTTTTCCCTGTGGGTTCACTATGTGACTCAGTGGACAATAACTTATGTGAGTCCTTCAACAATTCAATCATTGAGGCTAGATTCTATCCTTGCATATCCATGCTGGAAAAGGTTAGACAAAAAATGACAAAGAGAGTTCAAGAAAACAGAGAGAAATCTGATAAGTGGACTAATAATCCAATTTGCCCAAACATTTTTAAAAAGCTTAAGGTGAACATCAAATTAACTCAGTTCTGTGACGTACTCTGGAATGGGAAAGAAGGGTTTGAGGTTAAACATGTTAGTGGAAGAGGAAGGACCTACACTGTCAACTTAGATAACAGGACATGCTCCTGTGGGTACCTGCAGCTGGCAGGTCTACCTTGCTGCCATGCTAGCAGTGCTATTTATAAGAGTGGCAGAAGAATTGAAGACTTCATTGACAAGTGCTATTCAGTTGAGCAATTCAAGAAAATATATGAGCACTGCTTGGAGCCAGTTGAAGGTGAGGAAAGGTGGCCTGTTTCTCAGAATCCCAGACCACAAGCTCCTGGTTATGTGAGCATGCCAGGTAGACCCAGGAAAAATGACAGGAGGAGGGAAGAGGGAGAAGCACCAAAAGGAAAGAACATGTCAAGACATGGGATTAAAATTACTTGTAGTATGTGTGGGAATAAAGGCCACAATAAGTCAGGTTGCCAAAAAAATCCAGAAAAAGGCAAGAAAAAAATGCCTTTCTGAGAAAAACAGGGAGGAAAATGAAGGCCTCTGAGGTATATAATTGTGTATTTCTTCTATTTCATATACTAGTGGATTTCTTCTGTTTCATGTAATTTTGCATTTCTTCAGTTCCATATAATTTTTCTTCAGTTTCATACACTAGTGGATTTCTTCTGTTTCATGTTAATTTGCATTTCTTTAGTTCCATATAATTTTGCACTTCTTCTGTCTCATGTACTTGCGCATTTCTTCAGTTTCATATAATTTTGCTTTTCTTCTGTTTCATATAATTTCGCTTTTCTTCTGTTTCTATTAATTATGCATTGTTGGATATACTTGATTTCTCAACAGCAAGCACAAACAGATGCTAACATCACAGCAAGCCAGCAGAATGGAAACAAAGGAAAAGAACATGCCCAAGCAGGACCAAGTACAGAGAAGAGGAAGGCTTCTAAAATGCATAATGGGCAAGGCAAGAAAAAGGCAAAGAAGTGAACCTGCTTGACAAGTGTACGGGTCATTTTCTTTTAGTTCCAATCAAAACTAGTGATTCCACCCTTTTGGTGTTAGTACTGGTCATGTAATTTTGGTCCTGGTCAAAACTGGTTATTATGGCCTCTTTGTTTAAGTACTGGTATTATGTAGTGGTCATGTGTAGGAGATATGCCCTAGAGGCAATAATAAATGTTATTGATTATCTCCCTGTTCATAATTATGTTTATGTTCCATGCTATAACTGTTGTGGTTCCCGAGCCCGTATATCCATAAAGGCTCTGGGGAGAACCCATATGCACGTGTGGAATAATAAACGATAAAATGTATTCCTAGTCATGCCTCTAAGACTAGCTCAAGTGTTGCATGATGATTATGTTTTCCCAATCATGGGCATGTCTATGCCAAGCAACTTTGAGGGCACAATTTCAGGAAGGACATTTGTGTTGAATCGACCCGAATTGATGTTATGCTATGAGATACATTCGTCACAAGTTTATTGGTACATAACACAGAGATGGTTGACGTTTGCATGATTCCTTAGACCATGAGAGTATCGAGTTTCTTCATGCTTGCTTCATGAACTTTGGGGTTTGTTAAACGTCATCCGTAAATGGGTGGCTATTACGGCGGCTTACGGGTTCATGGAAAAGTGTGTCAGTAACTTGATAGCTCAAGATTGGGATTTGCTCCTCCAACGATGGAGAGATATCTCTGGGCCCTCTCGGTGTTACGGTATCCATCATCGTCTGGCCAGACACTTTGTGATTTGATCACGGGGATGCCGGAACACGATAACGAGAAAAGAGAACAATACCGGTAACGAGGTAACTAGCATAGTGGACAAGTTGTTGATCCACGGGAATGCCAACATGTCTCACCTCGGGTATTTGTAACATATCGCGAAGCAACAGGAATAGCACACGGCAACTGGAGGTTCACTCGAATATTTATTCGTGTGGGTATAGGGGTCAATATGGGTGTCCATGGCTCCGATGTTAATCATTGATCGGAAGGGGTTCCGGGTCATGTCTATACTTCACCGAACCTATAGGGTCACACGCTTAAGGGCCATCTATCTGTTGAATACTAGATAGGGAGTCTGAGAGAAAATCACCGAAAAAGTTTCGGACACTGAAAAGTATCGGACAGCGGAATCGTACCGCAGAGAGAGGTCACCGGATGAGTTTCGGTGAAACCGAAAAAGTTGTTTTGGGGTATGCCATTAAGTCAAAATGGTTTCGGCACATGCCTGATAATTCTTGGAGGGTGCCAGAATCATTCTGGAAACTTTTTGGAATTTTCAGAAATAAAAACCGAAAATGTTTCGGAGCTGCCGGTACCGCTTTGGCTGTTTTTCGCAGATGAAATTCACTAATCTGAAATTGTTTCAGAACGAATCCAAAATTATTTTAGTGGGTACTGGAATTATTCTAAGACCCATAGAAATATTTTCGGATTTAGTGGACGCGAAAAATTGTCTTCATGAATAGTGAAAACGCATTCTTGTTTGCTTTTCGCAGATGAAAATCACTAAACCGAAATTGTTTCGGAACGCGTTGAAAATTATTTTAGTGGGTACTGGAAATGTTCTGAGCCCACATAAATATTTTCAATTCGAACGGACGCTGAAAAATGTCGTCATGAATAGTGAAAGTGCTTTTTGCTTGGCTTCTTGGAGAAGCCACCTTGAGGGCCTTTTTGGTATTTCCCCCCTTGGCTTCTTGGAGAAGCCACCCTTGGGCTTGGCCTATAAATAGGGGTGGAGGGGGCTGCCTAAAGGATCATCCCTTCTCACATACATGCCATTGCAATGATCTGGCTTCTTCTCTCCCTCCCAGCGAAATAGTTTCGTAGAGCCGAAAGGCTGTCTGGGTTCCGGCAGGAACTAGTTCTGGATGGCGAAGCCCTGCCGGATAGTTGACACCGTATGTGTGCAACTCTGTAGAGAGGTCGTAGTTTCGATCTTAGTGCCCTGAGGGGCTGTTCGAGAGTGCCTCCCGAAGGGCTGTCCAAGTGACGGTCCGAGTTCTGTGGGTCCTCCCGGAGGGCTGTCCGAGTGACCGTTCGAGTTTCGAAGGTCCTCCCGAAGGGCTGTCCGCGACACCGTCCGGGGGACTGTTCGACCGCCTCCCGGAGGGCTGTCCGTATGGCGGATGAGGGTATTCATCCTCGCGGTTGGGAGGTTGTAAATCCTAGCTGCGGGGATCTGCACCGCCGATCGTCATCGACTCTACTTCCCGCTGCGCTACGAGTCGGTAACGAAAAAGATCAAACCATGTATGCAGTCTCCATAGTGGTCCTGGGCTGGTGCGTAGGTCGGAAATTTTTTGTTTTCTGCTGCGTTCCCCTACATCATGTACTGAAAGTTTAGTCGAGTTTGAAGTACTAATTTACAGGCCATTGAGTGTGTGTTTCAAGGATCTTTTGTTGCTGCGTGTGTACTGTATGAGCACCCAGGTCATTAAAATTGGTCATGGGAACCTTACAAACTGACAACGTGCTACTAAATTAACTAGAAGTTATTAGCGACCAATGTTGAGCGATTAACTGATCAAAATGAGATGGAGCAATAGCTGATTAACAGTACTTCCATACTAGAAGTGGTGAGAAGTAAAAAAGATCTTGGAATAGGAAATGAGACTAGAAATTAGGCGACGAATAAGAAAACAACTTACAGGCTATCGGCGCATCTCATGCTTTGTATTATCCCATTTCACTCCCGAAGATAGCTGCAGAACAAGAGAAAAATAGAGAAAAGTAGAAGGATGAGCAATGCAGTCTATATCATGACACATGTAGTACAGACTAGACAGTGTTCTGAAAGTATGTGCTGCCAAATACCAATTTTCTACTACTTACGAGCTGTCAAATTTGAAACACAAACTGAAGTTCCGGTCATATTTTTCATAAATTGAGCACAAAGGCCATACATCACAGAAAATTTAGTACAAAATGTGAAGTTCGACTCATAATTTTCATAGTTTGAGTACAGAGCCCACTCATAACAGATCAGTTCATCCAACCTTTACATCATCTAGCCACTACATTGATCCTCTACCTAGCACAAATCCTACAAAAAGACCAAGTTTAGCATCGCATCGCATCTCTCTCTGTCCTTTCACATCTAGCCCTCGCTTCATTAATTACTTCTTCCTTCTCCTCAACTTGCTGTCTCTGTCCCTGTTCTAGCCAGGCTTGTCCACCATCAGCGTTCATCCTCCTCATTGCATCCTAAGATCAATCAGTACTTGATGAAGAAATGGGGAGCACGGATCATCATGCCTGTCCACTTTCAACAAATCATACAATCATAATCTGGAAAGAAGAAGAGATATGAAATAGGAATGAGGAAAAACGGTGGAACAGAGCAACACACAGTAGCTTACAATTCCTAGCACGCAAACAGTAGTATCAAAATCTGGAAAGAAAAAGATATCCAACGGGGAGGCTTCTTTCGTGGAAGGCGGTAGCATTCCCTCACCGGCTGGTACGCCGCTACTGCCCTGCGACTGCGACGGCATCCTCCGCATGAGTACGTCGAACAGGAGGAGGAGGCCATTGTTGATTGCTCTGCTGCCGCTCGCCTACCCTCCTCCAATAGCCGGCTCAGCCGCCGCCGTTCGCCTACCCTCCTCCAATAGCCGGCTCCGCCGTCGTCGTCGTCGTCGCCGCCGCCGCCGCCGCGAACCCTAGTCTCTCTCTCCCCACCAGCAGTTCTTCTCTATTTGCAACCCCCGCCGCTACTTAATGAACATCTGAAGGGGTCCAGAGACAGTCCAACTTAGCGTCTGATTAAACCATAATCCATGCCACGTCAACAAACCCGGTGCACAAACGAGCTTCTCAAAGAAATCAGCTAGGATAAGCTGGGATTAGAAAGGACAAGGTGACGAATTCATGGATTCACAGGTGAGGGTCGTTTTCAGACTTTGAGGACGAATTCAAGGTTTTTTTAGACTTCTCCCTAACAAAAAACTGTACTTTGATAGATCCACCTAGCCATGGCGGCTCATACCACCGGCTGTAATTGCAATGCTCAATAGATAACATCAAACTGCTCATGGCGGCTAAGATAACCTGACATAATTAGTCATACACCATTAGGCCCCTTCGTAAGCCGCCATTCTGAATATGTGTTGTAATACCTTTTCCTCCGGCTTAAATTTGAACCGGCAAATTTGTTCTTTTCCTTTTAGGCTTCCTTCTTCACAATGCCGCCCAAAACAACCGCTTCCTGTAATTGGGTTCGCTCCATCTTCACGGAGAATACACTTGAAGATTTTGTGAAAACCGGCTATCTGCCCAAAAAGGATGTCATGTCGTACCGCGCCCCTGAACTGACAGAAGAAAAACCTCAGCCCAAAGAAGGGGAAGTCATTGTCTTCACTGATCACATGAACCGGGGCTTTTCGCCGCCCGGCTCTAAGTTCTTCAGAGACGTTCTGCACTTTTTCGACCTTCATCCTCAAGACATCGGACCCAATTCCGTGTCTAACATATGCAACTTTCAAGTGTTTTGTGAGGTGTACCTTGAAGAAGAGCCCAGCTTGGAACTTTTTAGAGAATACTTTTACTTGAACCGCCAGAACGAATACTCCAACGGACCTAGCTTGGAACTTGGCCGGGTCTCAATCCAACGACGGAGAGACGCCATTTTTCCTTATGTGCAACCACCGAGTCATCCCAAGGACTGGAACCAGACATGGTTCTACTACCAGGATACTTCTCCGGCTGATGAGAACCCTCTGCCCGGCTTTCGCACTCTGCGTCTCAAATCCAATCATCCGCTCCCCGACAAGTTGTCAACTGCTGAACGTACGAAACTCGCCCCTACCATTGCCAAAGTCAAGGCTCTGTTGGGGAACGGCTTAAATGGCATTGACTTGGTTTGATGCTGGGTGGCATGGCGGATCATCCCCTTGAGCCGCCGCTCCGGTTCAATGTGTACTTACACGGGCGAGAAGAAGGATCCACTGCGCCACAGCTCCGAGGACTTGACTGATGACCTTATCAATGAGATGACAAAGTCCCTTCTGAATGAGAGCCTAGCTGATTGCAGCAAGGTGGGCCTAAGCCCTTTCTGCAAGTCTAACCCGGCACCAAAAGTAAGCCGCCGAACTGGATATTTTATTTTCACCCTTAATACTTTGTTTTAACTCAACCTTGATGACTTTCACAGGCCGATGATGACTTTTGGAATAAAGAGTATGATCATGAAGCTGCAAAGAGAGCCAGGAAGGCCACGAAAGCCGCCAGGAGAGCCACCAAGAAGAGAGGAAAGAAGCCCAGCGCTTCTGATTTACTTCAACTGGATGACACCTCTAAGTCGGAGGTACCCCTTGATTCTATAGGCTCTTTTTTCAACCATCTTATTGACACTGACTATCATCAGGATGACACGGGAACGAGTCAGGGAGTGGAAGAAGAGGTAACTATTATTTCCTCCGACTCCGAGCCTTTGCCAAGACAAAAAATCCTAAGAGTAACCCGGAAAGTAAGATTTTCACACACCTTAGCTCATCTGGATCCTCACTTTATTTTGAAGCAACAGCAGCACGAGAGCCGGCGGCAGACTCGGACAAGCAAGGATGTGGAACTCTCCTCCGGCTTACCGAACATGCCGAGAAAGCGCCGAAATGAGGTCACCCCCGATTTAAACTCTTTTTATCCTTTGGCGGGTCTCACTCGCCAACCACTCAATTCTTCCGACTTAAATTATCAGGAAACATCTCATTCATCTTCTGGCGGTTCAATCCAATCCAATATGCCGGCTTTCAAGACTGCTCCCGGGTAATGGCAAATTACTTATCATCTACTCATTATAATCCTTTTACCCTTATACTGGCCTTTATGACTCATGCTGTGGAAAAGCAAAGCCCAGCAAGAGGGCAAAGAAGAACAAGCCGGCCGAAGAGCCAAAAGTCCATGAGCCGGAGCCCCAAACCACGGCGCCTAAGGCCTCCGTTCCTGAACCGTCTGATCCGGTTCATGATATTCCAACCATGACTGTTGACCCGCCTGTCAATCAAGCCAAAGATGATTCTTTAAGTCCTGAAACTTCAAGCCCTGTCAAGACAGCCAACACACAAGATAATGAAGTAGAGATCAGCAAGACCGTCTTTACTGAACCGGGGAGACCTACTGTGGTGGCCAAGCATTCTGCTAAGGAAGAACATGTTGAGCCACACAAAGTATGATTTGATATCACCAACTATGCTCAACTGGGCATTGGTGAACTACACTCTGGCTTTCTCAGCCAAGTACACAGTAGCCGTGACCTTGAGGTGGACATGGTGAAGCAAATGCACCAAAAATTTGAGGTATGATCTCTTCCACTCTTAAGTTATGCATATCCTGCCAGCCCCCATGTTTACTGCTTATTTTGAATATGCTGTAGACTTAATTACCATGAACATGAATAATAACCCATGAAACAATCCTTTCAGAATCCGGCTTAGAGTTGTGTAGTTCTCATGAACCGGCTATGGCCGGTTGTAAACCAGCAATATGCATTAGCCCCCACAATGTTCTTCGGACTTTTTCACATAAGCCGCCACCTAAATAGAGCTTTCGGTAGACATTAGCCCCCAAGTGCCAAGTGTTGTTGCTTGCAAAAGGCTTGGGACTTGATATATTGAACTAACGTTAAATTGTGACTTTAATCCTGTGTATGTACAGACCACCACTTCTGAACTTTAATCAGAGCTGTCTGACTTGAAGACCCGTCTGGAGCTGCAAGAGGCTGAAACCCAGAAGGCGAACTCAAAGTTCGAATTTAGCGTGGGTGAGGCAAAAAAATTGATAACCGGCCTTGAGGCTGAAAAAAGCGCCTGGGCTGAAGAAAAGATTACTTTGACCCAACGGGCAGAAAAGGCAGAGGCGGCTCTCAAGGAAGCCACCACTAAACTTACCGGCTTAAAATGCCAGGTGTCTCAGATGGTGTCTGCTATCTTTGGTAAGTCGCCTGATGATTGACAAATTTTGAATATCGTCCTTAACGATATTATCTGCTTTCAACCCACTCAATGATCACTTTGCAGGCCCTCGAAGCACCAATCTGAACCAAGACATGCTGGTGAAGCTGAAGGCGGTTTACACATTGGTGGAGCAGCTTTACACTGGTGCTCAGCGCGCATTGGCCACAATTGCTCCGTCCAATGAAGCCACCCCACTCTTGGTTGACGTGCTAAGGAAGCTTTCTGTGCTGCCCCAGCGGTTTAATGAAATGAAGCGATCATCTGCGAGAGTCGGAGCCGTGACTGCCTTAAGCCGGGCCAAAGCTTGGCTACCAGAGCTAGACCCGGCCGACATCTCTATCGGATATCCAAGCCTCAAGGAGGACGGCACTCCGTTTGAACAGAAGGACTTTGCTGCTTGCGTGAAAGAGATACGTCCTCTGGCCAGCCTGATTGCCAATGAGACAGACCTCACCAAGTATCATCCGGCTTATGACATGGGAAATCAGAAGATGCCAACACCGTCTTATAAAGTGGCAGGCCTGATCCTCCCAATCCGTAAGCACACCTTTTCCCCTAAAGTTGACCCGTCCAAGCTAATTGATGATGAAGATGAGTTCCAAGCTTTGAGTGGTATTGAATGGTCGTCATCAACCTTCCAGGACGTAGAACAGGACAAAGAAGCGGAGAGGGTTGATCCGGAAGCATCAGCAAGAAGATTGATCCGCTGAGCGGTTCATATTTGTGGCCTTCTGAAAACAGTTAATCATTTGGACTCTGGGAGTCATGTAATAGGGTAGCAAAAACTTTACTCTGCCGTGCCATCATGCACGTTTTGTGTTACGCTCCATACTGTTAAACCGCCATCTGAGACTTATGATTTTTGAGTGGTGTAGAAAAATTTCAATTTTATCCTGCACACAAGTAAATCAAAAGAGATCCCTTGGCGGTTTACCGCAGGGCTGGTCATAATATCTCGTATGCACCCACTGATGCTTAAACAGTTATAGATAAGGCTTGTTAAACCTTAATTGAAACGTAATAATGATATCATACCTCTGATATGTAATTGCACTGCCGGTTTATGATACCTGTGCAGTAAGGGTGAGTACCCAAAGCTTCAGAAGCGAATAGTTACAAGTGCTGGATATCATCATGTACAGGCGGCTGGTCGCCTCTTATTAAGCCGGGTAATATGAACCACGGGTAAGCTTCAAATATGTGCTGTAAGATGGAAGGCGATATGGACGGAATTACTATAAACCAAAAAGCAAGGAGAACCGGAAAAACCTTCATGAAATCGAGCCAAATGACAAAAAGCGAGGCTATGGTTCGAATACGACCAGGAAGCCGGACCAAAAGGGTTAATAGCTATGATTCAAATACGATCAGGAAGCCCCCTAATGGTTTTTGGCATTGCGCCGATCAAAGGGGTATCGACAGCTATGATTCGAATACGACCAGGAAGCCCCCCAGTGACCTTGCAATGTTGGCATTGCGCCGATCAAGAGGGTACCGATAGCTATGTTCTCTTTGGTGAATACACGTATGTTTGAACAGGAAGCCCCAAATGACCTTGAAGCTTTTAGCGACTCTGATTCGAATACGATCAGTAAGCCGGACCAAAAGGGGTTAAGCTATGATTCGAATACGATCCAGCCCCCAAATGATCTAAGTGTTTACGGCTATTGTTCGAATACGACCAGGAAGCCGGCTAAAAGGGGTTGATAGCATGATTCGAATACGACCCGCCCCCAATTAGTCTTTGAAATTATGATGACGAGTACATATGATTGTTGAAGATGAAACAACAGAGACCCTGCTTTATTATAATCATCATAATATATACATTGTCAAAAATATGTACATCATAAGAGTCGGTGGCTCAAGTGTAGTAAGGCCGAAGATGAGCAATATTCCACGGCCGGCGGGTCTCCTCCTCCGACTTACGTGAGTCCTTGTGCTCTCGAATATCGGTAAGGTAGTATGACCCATTGTTCAAGTTCTTGCTGACCACAAAGGGTCCTTCCCAAGGTGGGGACAACTTGTGCATATCAGTTTGATCCTGGATGAGCCGGAGCACCAAATCACCTTCTTGAAAGGTTCTGGACTTAACCCGGCGACTGTGGTAATGGCGCGGATCTTGTTGGTAAATCGCCGAGCGGGCTGCCGCAAGGTCGCGCTTCTCATCCAACATGTCAAGTGCATCCTGACATGCTTGTTCATTATCAGCCTCAACGTAAGCCGCCACACGGGGTGAGTCATGACGGATGTCACTAGGAAGAACCGCCTCTGCTCCGTCAACCATGAAGAAAGGCGTGTAACCTGTATACCTGTTGGGGGTAGTATTGATACTCCATATCACAGAAGGTAACTCCTCCACCCAACAACCCGGCGTCCATTGCAAAGGAACCATAAGCCAGGGTTTGATGCCTCTCAAAATTTCTTGATTGGTTCTTTCAGCTTGACCGGCATGATGTCCACAATCTCCTTCATGAATCTCACGAAGAATCACACAGCCCTCCTCAGAAGAGATGCACCGCTGAAACGCCCCAGTGACACTACGATGGTGTAACTCACCATTGGCAATTGTCATTGACTTAGACCGCCGGGTTATCTGCCTGGCCAAAGTTTCATCCTCAGGTAACTCGCCCTGGGTCATGTAAGCCAAGTATGGTATTGTCCAATCTGGGCTAGTGTGAAGAGTCGCCACCAATTGTGCCTCCGGGCAGGTACAGCCAGGTCTTCCTCTGTAGGCAACTTGACAGAAGGGTTATGCAGGATATCCAAAATGGCTTAAGGCGTCAGCCGCCTCATTTTTCCTGCGATCAATGTGTTCCACCTAATAACCCTTGAAATGTCCAGCAATGGCATCCACCTCACGGTGATAAGCCGCCATAAGCGGGTCTTTGGAATCCCATTTGGCTGAAACTTGCTGAGCTACCAAGTCTGAATCGCCAAAACATCTCACCCGGCTTAAGTTCATCTCCTTAGCCATCCGAAGACCATGGAGCAAGGCTTCGTACTCAGCTGCATTGTTAGTACAGGGAAACATCAACCTTAGGACATAACAAAACTTGTCACCTCGAGGGGAAGCCAAGACAACTCCAGCCCCGGGCCTTCCAACTGCCTGGACCCATCAAAGTGAATAGTCCAATATGTGTTATCCGGCTTCTCTTCAGGCATCTGCAGGTCTATCCAGTCGTTGATGAAATCCACCAGTGCGTAAGACTTGATAGCAGTGCGAGGCACATACCTCAAACCATGAGGCCCAAGTTCAATGGCCCACTTGGCGACTCATCCTGTGGCTTCTCTGTTTTGAATAATATCTCCTAACGGAGCAGAACTGACCATAGTGATGGGGTGACCCAGAAAATACTGCTTAAGCTTCCGGCTGGCAATGAACACCCCATAAACGAGCTTCTGCCAATGTGGATATCTCTGCTTGGACTCAATAAGCACTTCACTGATGTAGTAAACCGGCCGTTGAACCGGATATTCCTTGCCAGCCTCCTTGCGCTCCACCACAATGGCCACACTGACAGCACGGGTGTTAGCAGCCACATATAACAATAATGGCTCCTTATCAATGGGAGTAGCAAGAACTGGCGGCTCAGCTAGCTGCCTCTTCAAGTCCTCAAACGTGTCGTTAGCAGCATCACTCCAGACGAAGTTATCTGTTTTCTTCATCATCTGATATAGTGGTATAGCCTTCTCACCCACCCGGCTTATGAACCGGCTTCAGGCAGCAATACGACCCACCAGACGCTGAACATCATTGATACATGCCGGCTTAGCCAGGGAGGTGATGGCCTTGATCTTCTCCGGGTTAGCCTCAATGCCTCTGTTAGAAACGAGAAAACCCAAAAGCTTGCCTGCTGGCACACCAAAAATGCACTTGGCCGGGTTAAGCATCATCTTGTAGACCCGGAGATTATCAAAGGTTTCTTTGAAATCATCTATCAGAGTTTCCATCTCTCTGGATTCCACCACAATGTCGTCCACATAAGCATGAACATTGCGCCCAATCTGATTGTGAAGACAATTCTGCACACATCGCTGATAAGTCGCCTGGGCACTCTTGATCCCAAAAGGCATAGACACATAGCAGAAGGCTCCAAAGGGAGTAATGAAAGCTGTCTTCTCCTGGTACTTAACTGCCATCTTTATCTGATGGTAACCAGAATAAGCATCCAAAAAGCTCAAACGCTGACAACCTGCCGTAGCATCAATGATTTGATCAATACGAGGGAGAGCAAAAGGATCAGCCGGACAAGCCTTGTTTAAGTCCGTGTAATCCACACACATGCACCAAGTGCCATTCTTCTTAAGCACTAGCACCGGGTTAGCCAACCACTCTAGATGAAAAACTTCAACAATGAACCTGGCCGCTAAGAGCCGGGCCACTTCTTCACCAATGGCCTTACGCCTCTCCGCGTTGAAATGTCGAAGGAATTGCTTGACCGGCTTAAATCTCGGATCAATATTGAGAGTGTGCTCAGCGAGTTCCCTCGGTACACCCGTTATGTCAGAAGGCTTCCATGCAAAGATGTCCCGGTTCTCATGGATGAACTCGATGAGCGTGTTTTCCTATTTCGGATCCAAATTAGCACTGATACTGAACTGCTTGGATGAGTCGCCAGGAACAAAATCAACCAGCTTGGTGTCATCGGCCAACTTAAACATCATCACCGGATCATGCTCTGTAGTTGGCTTATTCAAAGACGTCATATCCACCGGGTCAACATTGTCCTTGTAAAACATCAATTCCTCTGTTGCACAGACAGACTCAGCATAAGCAGCATTGCCTTCCTCACATTCTAGGGCTATCTTTCGACTCCCATGCACTGTGATGGTTCCTTTATAACCCTACTTCTTGAGTTGCAGATAAACATAACACAGCCGTGCCATGAACTTGGCATAAGCCGGCCGTCCAAATAGAGGTGGTATGGGCTCCTGATCTTTACCACTTCAAAAGTCAACTTTTCAGCCCTGGAATCATTCTCATCTCCAAAGGCCACCTCCAGCTCAATCTTGCCCACTGGGTACGCCGACTTACCAGGGACCACTCCATGGAAAATAGTATTGGATGTCTTAAGATTTTTATCAGTTAACCCCATGCGACGGAAGGTCTCATAATAAAGGATGTTAATGTTGCTACCTCCATCCATGAGTACCTTAGTGAACTTGTATCCACCAACTTGAGGTGCCACCACCAAAGCTAAGTGACCCGGATTATCAACCCGGGGAGGGTGATCTGCTCGGCTCCACATGATGGGCTGCTCAGACCATCGCAAGTAATGAGGAACTGCCGGTTCAACGGCGTTCACATCCCGCTTGTGGAGCTTCTGGTCCCGCTTGCATAAACTTGTGGTGAAAACATGATACTGCCCACTATTCAACTGCTTCGGATTACTCTGATATCCAGATTGCTGCTGCTGCTGACCTCCCTGACGGATTGCTGATTGTAACCACCCTGATTACCTTGATTAAAGCCGCCGTGATTACCTTGGGGGCCCTGGAAGTTGGAATTAGAACCGCCGCCTCCATAACCCGGGCCATGGAAACCGCCGCCGCCCGGCCCATGATTGCCGTCAAATGAGTTGGAATATTTGAAAGCCCTCATAATTGTACAATCTTTCCAAAGGTGAGTAGCTGGCTTTGTTGGGGATCGTAGCAGAATTTTAAAATTTTCTTACGCTCACCAAGATCCATCTATGGAGTATACTAGCAACGAGGGGAAAGGAGTGCATCTACATACACTTGTAGATCGCGAGCGGAAGCGTTCCAATGAACGAGGTTGATGGAGTCGTACTCGCCGTGATCCAAATCACCGATGACCGAGTGCCGAACGGACGGCACCTCCGCGTTCAACACACGTACGGAGCAGCGACGTCTCCTCCTTCTTGATCCAGCAAGGGGGAAGGAGAGGTTGATGGAGATCCAGCAGCACGACGGCGTGGTGGTGGATGTAGCGGGATCTCGGCAGGGCTTCGCCGAGCTTCTGCGAGAGGGAGAGGTATTGCACGGGAGGAGGGAGGCGCCAAAGGCTGTTGTGTTGCTTCCCTCCCTCCCCCCCTTTATATAGGCCCCCTGGGAGGGGAGGGGGCGCCGGCCTGGAACCCATCTATGGGGGGGGGGGCGGCGGCCAAGGGGGGGGGAAACTTCCCCCCAAGTCAAGTGGGGCGCCCCCCCACCCTAGGGTTTCCAACCCAAGGCGCAGGGGGCAGGCCCATGGGGGGCACCCCAGCCCACTAAGGGCTGGTTCCCTTCCCACTTCAGCCCATGGGGCCCTCCGGGATAGGTGCCCCACCCGGTGGACCCCCGGGACCCTTCCGGTGGTCCCGGTACAATACCGGTGACCCCCGAAACTTTCCCGGTGGCCGAAACTTGACTTCCTATATATAATTCTTCACCTCCGAACCATTCTGGAACTCCTCGTGACGTCCGGGATCTCATCCGGGACTCCGAACAACTTTCGGGTTTCCGCATACTCATATCTCTACAACCCTAGCGTCACCGAACCTTAAGTGTGTAGACCCTACGGGTTCGGGAGACATGCAGACATGACCGAGACGCCTCTCCGGTCAATAACCAATAGTGGGATCTGGATACCCATGTTGGCTCCCACATGTTCCACGATGATCTCATCGGATGAACCACGATGTCGAGGATTCAATCAATCCCGTATACAATTCCCTTTGTCAATCGGTATGTTACTTGCCCGAGATTCGATCATCAGTATCCCAATACCTTGTTCAATCTCGTTACCGGCAAGTCTCTTTACTCATACCACAATGCATGATCCCGTGACTAACTCCTTAGTCACATTGAGCTCATTATGATGATGCATTACCGAGTGGGCCCAGAGATACCTCCCTGTCATACGGGGTGACAAAACCCAGTCTCGATCCGTGCCAACCCAACAGACACTTTCGGAGATACCCGTAGTGTACCTTTATAGTCACCCAGTTACGTTGTGACGTTTGGCACACCCAAAGTACTCCTACGGTATCCGGGAGTTGCACGATCTCATGGTCTAAGCAGAAGATACTTGACATTGGAAAAGCTCTAGCAAACGAACTACACGATCTTTGAGCTATGCTTAGGATTGAGTCTTGTCCGTCACATCATTCTCCTAATGATGTGATCTCGTTATCAATGACATCGAATGTCCATAGTCAGGAAACCATGACTATCTGTTGATCAACGAGCTAGTCAACTAGAGGCTTACTAGGGACACGTTGTGGTCTATGTATTCACACATGCATTACGATTTCCGGATAACACAATTATAGCATGAACAATAGACAATTATCATGAACAAAGAAATATAATAATAACCATTTATTATTGCCTCTAGGGCATATTTCCAACAGTCTCCCACTTGCACTAGAGTCAATAATCTAGTTACATTGTGATGAATCGAACACCCATTGCATCCTGGTGTTGATCATGTTTTGCTCTAGGGAGAGGTTTAGTCAACGGATCTGCTACATTCAGGTCCGTATGTACTTTACAAATATCTATGTCTCCATTTTGAACACTTTCACGAATGGAGTTGAAGCGACGCTTGATATGCCTGGTCTTCCTGTGAAACCTGGGCTCCTTCGCAAGGGCAATAGCTCCAGTGTTGTCACAGAAGAGAGTCATCGGGCCCGACGCATTGGGAATCACCCCTAGGTCGGTAATAAACTCCTTCATCCAGACTGCTTCCTGTGCTACCTCTGAGGCTGCCATGTACTCCGCTTCACATGTAGATCCCGCCACGACGCTTTGCTTGCAACTGCACCAGCTTACTGCTCCTCCATTCAAAATATACACATATCCGGTTTGTGACTTCGAGTCATCCAGATCTGTGTCGAAGCTAGCGTCGACGTAACCCTTTACGACGAGCTCTTCATCACCTCCATAAACGAGAAACATATCCTTAGTCCTCTTTAGGTACTTCAGGATATTCTTGACCGCTGTCCAGTGTTCCATGCCGGGATTACTTTGGTACCTTCCTACCAAACTTATGGCAAGGTTTACATCAGGTCTGGTACACAGCATGGCATACATAATAGACCCTATGGCCGAGGCATAGGGGATGACACTCATCTTTTCTCTATCTTCTGCCGTGGTCGGGCATTGAGCCGTGCTCAATTGCACACCTTGCAATATAGGCAAGAACCCCTTCTTGGACTGATCCATATTGAACTTCTTCAATATCTTGTCAAGGTACGTACTCTGTGAAAGACCAATGAGGCGTCTTGATCTATCTCTATAGATCTTGATGCCTAATATATAAGCAGCTTCTCCAAGGTCCTTCATTGAAAAACACTTATTCAAATAGGCCTTTATACTTTCCAAGAATTCTATATCATTTCCCATCAATAGTATGTCATCCACATATAATAAGAGAAATGCTACAGAGCTCCCACTCACTTTCTTGTAAACACAGGCTTCTCCATAAGTCTGTGTAAACCCAAACGCTTTGATCATCTCATCAAAGCGAATGTTCCAACTCCGAGATGCTTGCACCAGCCCATAGATTGAGCGCTGGAGCTTGCATACTTTGTTAGCATTCTTAGGATCGACAAAACCTTCCGGCTGCATCATATACAATTCTTCCTTAAGGAAACCGTTAAGGAATGCCGTTTTGACGTCCATCTGCCATATCTCATAATCATAGTATGCGGCAATTGCTAACATGATTCGGACGGACTTCAGCTTCGCTACGGGTGAGAAAGTCTCATCGTAGTCAACCCCTTGAACTTGTCGATAACCCTTAGCGACAAGTCGAGCCTTATAGATGGTCACATTACCATCCGCGTCTGTCTTCTTCTTAAAGATCCATTTATTTTCTATGGCTCGCCGATCATCGGGCAAGTCAGTCAAAGTCCATACTTCGTTTTCATACATGGATCCTATCTCGGGTTTCATGGCTTCTAGCCATTTGTCAGAATCCGGGCCCGCCACAAGTATGTGGGACTATTGTTATCAACTTTACATCTTTTGGTATTCACACTATGAATATGTGTAACATCACGTTCGAGATTCATCAAGAATAAACCATTGACCAGCGGGGCATGACCATAAAACATATCTCTCATATAAATAGAACAACCATTATTCTCGGATTTAAATGAGTAGCCATCTCGAATTAAACGAGATCCAGATACAATGTTCATGCTCAAAGCTGGCACTAAATAACAATTATTGAGGTTTAAAACTAATCCCGTAGGTAGATGTAGAGGTAGCGTGCCGACGGCGATCACATCGACCTTGGAACCATTCCCGACGCGCATCGTCACCTCGTCCTTTGCCAGTCTCCGTTTATTCCGTAGTTCCTGTTTTGAGTTACAAATATGAGCAACCGCACCGGTATCAAATACCCAGGAGCTACTACGAGTACTGGTAAGGTACACATCAATTACATGTATATCACATATACCTTGGGTGTTGCCGGCCTTCTTGTCCGCTAAGTATTTGGGGCAGTTCCGCTTCCAGTGACCACTTCCCTTGCAATAAAAGCACTCAGTCTCAGGCTTGGGTCCATTCCTTGGCTTCTTCCCGGTAACTGGCTTACCGGGCGCGGCAACTCCCTTGCCGTCGTTATTGAAGTTCTTCTTACCCTTGCCCTTCTTGAACTTAGTGGTTTTATTCACCATCAACACTTGATGTTCTTTTCTGATCTCCACCTCCGCTGATTTCAGCATTGAATATACCTCGGGAATGGTCTTTTCCATCCCCTGCATATTGAAGTTCATCACAAAGCTCTTGTAGCTTGGTGGAAGCGACTGAAGGATTCTGTCAATGACCGCGTCATCCGGGAGATTAACTCCCAGCTGAGACAAGCGGTTGTGCAACCCAGACATTCTGAGTATGTGCTCACTAACAGAACTATTTTCCTCCATTTTACAGCTGAAGAACTTGTCGGAGACTTCATATCTCTCGACCCGGGCATGAGCTTGGAAAACCATTTTCAGCTCTTCGAACATCTCATATGCTCCATGTTTCTCAAAACGCTTTTGGAGACCCGGTTCTAAGCTTTAAAGCATGCCGCACTGAACGAGGGAGTAATCATTAGCACGTGATTGCCAAGCGTTCATAACGTCTTGGTTCTCTGGGATTGGTGCTTCACCTAGCAGTGCTTCTAAGACATAATCTTTCTTGGCAGCTATGAGGATGATCCTCAGGTTCTGGACCCAGTCCGTATAGTTGCTTCCATCATCTTTCAGCTTGGTTTTCTCTAGGAACGCGTTGAAGTTGAGGACAACGTGGGCCATTTGATCTACAAGACATATTGTAAAGATTTTAGAATAAGTTCATGATAATTAAGTTCATATAATCAAATTATTCAATGAACTCCCACTCAGATAGACATCCCTCTAGTCATCTAAGTGAAACATGATCCGAGTTAACTAGGCCGTGTCCGATCATCACGTGAGACGGACTAGTCAAGATCGGTGAACATCTCCATGTTGATCGTATCTTCTATACGACTCATGCTCGACCTTTCGGTCCTCCGTGTTCCGTGGCCATGTATGTACATGCTAGGCTCGTCAAGTCAACCTAAGTGTATTGCATGTGTTCCGAGGCCATGTATGTACATGCTAGGCTCGTCAACACCCGTTGTATGCGAACGTTAGAATCTATCACACCCGATCATCACGTGGTGCTTTGAAACAACGATCCGTCGCAACGGTGCACAGTTAGGGAGAACACTTTCTTGAAATTATTGTAAGGGGTCATCTTACTTATTACCGTCGTTCTAAGCAAATAAGATGCAAAACATGATAAACATCACATGCAATCAAATAGTGACATGATATGGCCAATATCATTTTGCTCCTTTGATCTCCATCTTCGGGGCACCATGATCATCTTCGTCACCGGCATGACACCATGATCTCCATCATTGTGTCTTCATGAAGTTGTCACGCCAACGATTACTTCTACTTCTATGGCTAACGCGTTTAGCAATAAAGTAAAGTAATTTACATGGCGTTATTCAATGACACGCAAGTCATACAAAATAATAAAGACAACTCCTATGGCTCCTGCCGGTTGTCATACTCATCGACATGCAAGTCGTGATTCCTATTACAAGAATATGATCAATCTCATACATCACATATATCATTCAGCACATCTTCTGGCCATATCACATCACATAGCACATGCTGCAAAAACAAGTTAGACGTCCTCTAATTGTTGTTGCAAGTTTTTACGTGGCTTGTATAGGTTTCTAGCAAGAACGTTTCTTACCTACGTAAAACCACAACGTGATATGCCAATTTCTATTTACCCTTCATAAGGACCCTTTTCATTGAATCCATTCCGACTAAAGTGGGAGAGACAGACACCCGCGAGCCACCTTATGCAACTAGTGCATGTCAGTCGGTGGAACCTGTCTCACATAAGCGTACGTGTAAGGTCGGTCCGGGCCACTTCATCCCACATTACCGCTGAAACAAGATAAGACTAGTAGCGGCAAGAAGAATTGGCAACATCTATGCCCACAACTGCTTTGTGTTCTACTCGTGCATAGTAACTACGCATAGGCCTGGCTCATGATGCCACTGTTGGGGATCGTAGCAGAATTTTAAAATTTTCCTACGCTCACCAAGATCCATCTATGGAGTATACTAGCAACGAGGGGAAAGGAGTGCATCTACATACCCTTGTAGATCCCGAGCGGAAGCGTTCCAATGAACGAGGTTGATGGAGTCGTACTCGCCGTGATCCAAATCACCGATGACCGAGTGCCGAACGGACGGCACCTCCGCGTTCAACACACGTACGAAGCAGCGACGTCTCCTCCTTCTTGATCCAGCAAGGGGGAAGGAGAGGTTGATGGAGATCCAGCAGCACGACGGCGTGGTGGTGGATGTAGCGGGATCTCGGCAGGGCTTCGCCGAGCTTCTGCGAGAGGGAGAGGTATTGCAGGGGAGGAGGGAGGCGCCAAAGGCTGTTGTGTTGTTGCCCTCCCTCCCCCCTTTATATAGGCCCCCTGTTAGGGGGGGGGGCACCGGCCTGGAACCCATCTATGGGGGGGGGGGGCGGCGGCCAAGGGGGGGGGAACTTCCCCCCCCCCCCCAAGTCAAGTGGGGCGCCCCCCCACCCTAGGGTTTCCAACCATAGGCGCAGGGGGCAGGCCCATGGGGGGCGCCCCAGCCCACTAAGGGCTGGTTCCCTTCCCACATCAGCCCATGGGGCCCTCCGGGATAGGTGGCCCCACCCGGTGGACCCCCGGGACCCTTCCGGTGGTCCCGGTACAATACCGGTGACCCCCGAAACTTTCCCGGTGGCCGAAACTTGACTTCCTATATATAATTCTTCACCTACGGACCATTCTGGAACTCCTCGTGACGTCCGCGATCTCATCCGGGACTCCGAACAAATTTCGGGTTTCCGCATACTCATATCTCTACAACCCTAGCGTCACCGAACCTTAAGTGTGTAGACCCTACGGGTTCGGGAGACATGCAGACATGACCGAGACGCCTCTCCGGTCAATAACCAACAGCGGGATCTGGATACCCATGTTGGCTCCCACATGTTGCACGATGATCTCATCGGATGAACCACGATGTCGAGGATTCAATCAATCCCGTATACAATTCCCTTTGTCAATCGGTATGTTACTTGCCCGAGATTCGATCGTCGGTATCCCAATACCTTGTTCAATCTCGTTACCGGCAAGTCTCTTTACTCGTACCGCAATGCATGATCCCGTGACTAACTCCTTAGTCACATTGAGCTCATTATGATGATGCGTTACCGAGTGGGCCCAGAGATACCTCTCTGTCATACGGAGTGACAAATCCCAGTCTCGATCCGTGCCAACCCAACAGACACTTTGGGAGATACCCGTAGTGTACCTTTATAGTCACCCAGTTACGTTGTGACGTTTGGCACACCCAAAGTACTCCTACGGTATCCGGGAGTTGCACGATCTCATGGTCTAAGGAGAAGATACTTGACATTGGAAAAGCTCTAGCAAACGAACTACACGATCTTTGAGCTATGCTTAGGATTGGGTCTTGTCCATCACATCATTCTCCTAATGATGTGATCCCGTTATCAATGACATCCAATGTCCATAGTCAGGAAACCATGACTATCTGTTGATCAACGAGCTAGTCAACTAGAGGCTTACTAGGGACACGTTGTGGTCTATGTATTCACACATGCATTACGATTTCCGGATAACACAATTATAGCATGAACAATAGACAATTATCATGAACAAAGAAATATAATAATAACCATTTATTATTGCCTCTAGGGCATATTTCCAACAGGCTTCTCCCGCGAGCCATGCTTTGGACAGGGCTCATTTAGCAACTGTTCAAGAGTAGGACCTGATCCGCCGGCCCGAGGAGGCGGCCTCCCCTTACAACGTTGATTATTGCCCTATGCACTGGTGTTAGCCACAAACTCCGAGCTACCATCCGCCTTGCGTTTACCGTTGCCCCCCTGATTCGCCGGGCTAGACTGCTGACCCTTGGCGTTGCCGTTCTTTTTTCCCTTCCCTGTCTTCTCATCATCAGACTCGGGGTCCTTGGTACTATCAGAGTTGGCATACTTAATGAGAGCAGCCATCAGGTGGCCCATATCATTACAATCGCGCTTGAGCCACCCCAGCTTCTGTTTAAGAGGCAAAAAACGGCAATTTTTCTCCAAAATTAAGACCGCAGAACCGGCATTCATGTTATCAGATGAATGTATGATAGCTTTGACCCGGCGCACCCAATGGGTCGTTGATTCACCCTGATGTCTACTACACAACCTTCTTCTTGTAGACGTTGTTGGGCCTCCAAGTGCAGAGGTTTGTAGGACAGTAGAAAATTTCCCTCAAGTGGATGACCTAAGGTTTATCAATCCATGGGAGGCGTAGGATGAAGATGGTCTCTCTCAAACAACCCTGCAACCAAATAACAAAGAGTCTCTTGTGTCCCCAACACACCCAATACAATGGTAAATTGTATAGGTGCACTAGTTCGGCGAAGAGATGGTGATACAAGTGCAATATGGATGATAGATATAGGTAACTAGAGATAAAAGTGAGCGTAAACGGTATTGCAATGCTTGGAAACAAGGCCTAAGGCTCATACTTGCACTAGTGCAAGTTCTCTCAACAACAATAACATAACTGGATCATATAACTATCCCTCAACATGCAACAAAGAGTCACTCCAAAGTCACTCATAGCGGAGAACAAACGAAGAGATTATTGTAGGGTACGAAACCACCTCAAAGTTATCCTTTCTGATCAATCTATTCAAGAGTCCGTAGTAAAATAACACGAAGCTATTCTTTCCATTCAATCTATCATAGAGTTCGTACTAGAACAACACCTTAAGACACAAATCAACCAAAACCCTAATGTCACCTAGATACTCCAATGCCACCTCAAGTATCCGTGGGTATGATTATATGATATGCATCACACAATCTCAGATTCATCTATTCAACCAACACAAAGTACTTCAAAGAGTGCCCCAAAGTTTCTACCGGAGAGTCAAGACAAAAACGTGTGCCAACCCCTATGCATAAGTTCATTGAACCCGCATGTTGATCACCAAAACATACATCAAGTAGATCACGTGAATATCCCATTGTCACCACAGATAAGCACGGCAAGCCATACATCAAGTGTTCTCAAATCCATAAAGACTCAATCTGACAAGACAACTTCAAGGGGAAAACTCAATTCATCACGAGAGAGTAGAGGGGGAGAAACATCATAAGATCCAACTATAATAGCAAAGCTCGCGATACATCAAGATCGTATCACCTCAAGAACACGAGAGAGAGAGAGATCAAACACATAGCTACTGGTACATACCCTTAGCCCCGAGGGTGAACTACTCCCTCCTCATCATGGAGAGCGCCGGGATGATGAAGATGGCCACCGGTGAGGGATCCCCCCTCCTGCAGGGTGCCGGAACAGGGTCCCGATTGGTTTTTGGTGTCTACAGAGGCTTGCGCTGGCGGAAGTCCCGATCTATTGTGCTCCCCAATGTTTTTAGGGTATATGGACATATATAGGTGAAAGAAGTTGGTCAGGGGAGCCATGAGGGGCCCACGAGGGTGGGGGCGCGCCCAGGGGGGTAGGGCACGCCCTGGACCCTCATGGCCACCTCGAAGCTTCCCTGACGTCTACTCCAAGTCTCCTGGATTTCTTCCATTCCAAAAATAACTCTGCCGAAGGTTTCATTCCGTTTTGACTCCGTTTGATATTCCTTTTCTTCGAAACACTGAAATAGGCAAGAAAACAACAATTTGGGCTGGGCCTCCGGTTAATAGGTTAGTCCCAAAAATAATATAGAAGTGTTTAGTAAAGCCCATAAACATCCAAAACAGGCAATCTAATAGCATGGAACAATCAAAAATTATAGATACGTTGGAGATGTATCAAGCATCCCCAAGCTTAATTCCTGCTCCTCCTCGAGTATGTAAATGATAAAAACAGAATTTTTGATGTGGAATGCTACCTAGCATATTTCTCAATGTAATTTTCTTTATTGTGGCATGAATGTTCAGATCCAAATAATTCAAGATAAAAGTTCATATTGACATAAGAGTAATAATACTTCAAGCATACTAACAAAGTAATCATGTCTTCTCAAAATAACATGGCGAAAGAAAGCTATCCCTACAAAATCATATAGTCCGGCTATGCTCTATCTTCATCACACAAAATGTTTAAATCATGCACAACCCCGGTTTTAGCCAAGCAATTGTTTCATACTTTAGTATTCTCAAACTTTTTCAACTTTCACGCAATACATGAGCGTGAGCCATGGACATAGCACTATATGTGGAATAGAATGGTGGTTGTGGAGAAGACAAAAAGGAGAAGATAATCTCACATCAACTAGGCGTATCAACGGGCTATGGAATTGCTCCTTAATATATCGATGTGAGTGAGTAGGGATTGCCATGCGGATGCACTAGAGCTATAAGTGTATGAAAGCTCAACAAAAGAAACTAAGTGGGTGTGCATCCAACTTCCTTGCTCACGACGACCTAGGGCATTTTGAGGAAGCCCATCATTGCAATATACAAGCCAAGTTCTATAATGTAAAATTCCCACTAGTATATGAAAGTGACAACATAGGAGACTCTCTATCATGAAGATCATGGTGCTACTTGAAGCACAAGTGTGGCAAAAGGATAGTAACATTGTCCCTTCTCTCTTTTTCTCTCATTTTTTCGGGCCTTTCTCTTTTTTTTATGGCCTTCCCCTTTTTTTATGGCCTTTCTCTTTTTTTCGTCCGGAGTCGCATCCCGACTTATGGGGGAATCATAGTATCCATCATCCTTTCCTCACTGGGACAATGCTCTAATAATGAAGATCATCACACTTTATTTACTTACAACTCAAAAATTACAACTCGATGCTTAGAACAAAATATGACTCTATATGAGTGCCTCCGGCGGTGTATCGGGATATGCAATGAATCAAGAGTGACATGTATGAAAGAATTATGAATGGTGGCCTTGCCACAAATACGATGTCAACTACATGATCATGCAAAAGCAATATGACAATGATGATGTGTGTCATAATAAACGGAACGCTGGAAAGTTGCACGGCAATATATCTCGGAATGGCTATGGAAATGCCATAATAGGTAGGTATGGTGGCTGTTTTGAGGAAGGTATATGGTGGGTGTATGGTACCGGCGAAAGTTGCGCGGCACAAGAGAGGCTAGCAATGGTGGAAGGGTGAGAGTGCGTATAATCCATGGACTCAACCTTAGTCATGAAGAACTCATATACTTATTGCAAAAATCTACAAGTTATCAAAACAAAGTACTACACGCATGCTCCTAGGGGAAGGGTTGGTAGGAGTTAACCATCGCGCGATCCCGACCTCCACACATAAGGAAGACAATCAATAAATAAATCATGCTCCAACTTCATCACATAACGGTTCACCATACGTGCATGCTACGGGAATCACAAACTTCTAACACAAGTATTCCTCAAATTCACAACTACCCAACTAGCATGACTCTAATATTACCATCCTGATATCTCAAAACAATCATCAAGCATTAAAATTGATCATAGCATTCAATGCACTCTATATGAATTTTTTTATAACCAAAGCAAATTACCATGCTGTTCTAAAAGACTATCAAAATAATATAAGTGAAGCATGAGAGATCATCTATTTCTACAAAATAAAACCACCGCCGTGCTCTGAAAAGATATAAGTGAAGTACTAGAGCAAGATTGTCTAGCTCAAAAGATATAAGTGAAGCACATAGAGTATTCTAATAAATTCCGAATCATGTGTGTCTCTCCCAAAAGGTGTGTACAGAAAGGATGATTGTGGTAAACTAAAAAGCAAAGACTCATACAATACGCTCCAAGCAAAACACATATCATGTGGTGAATAAAAATATAGGTCCAAGTAAAGTTACCGATGAACGAAGACGAAAGAGGGGATGCCATCCGGGGCATCCCCAAGCTTAGGCTCTTGGTTGTCCTTCAATATTACCTTGGGGTTCTGTGGGCATCCCCAAGCTTAGGCTCTTGCCACTCCTTATTCCATAGTTCATCGAATCTTTACCCAAAACTTGAAAACTTCACAACACAAAACTCAACATAAAACTCGTAAGCTCCGTTAGTATAAGAAAATAAAACCACCACATAGGTACTGTTGTGAACTCATTCTAAATTCATATTAGTGTAATATCTACTGTATTCTAACTTCTCCATGGTTCATACCCTCCGATACTACTCATAGATTCATCAAAATAAGCAAACAACACATAGAAAACAGAATCTGTCAAAAACAGAACAGTCTGTAGTAATCTGTATCAGAATACTTCTGTAACTCTAAAAATTCTGACATAAATTGGTGGACCTGAGGAATTTTTCTATTAATCATCTTCAAAAAGAATCAACCTAAAATCACTCTCCAGTAAAAAATGGCAGCTAATCTTGTGAGCGCAAAAGTTTCTGTTTTTTACAGCAAGATTGCATAGACTTCACCCAAGTCTTCCCAAAGGTTCTACTTGGCAAAAACACTAATTAAAATATAAAACCACATCTAAACATATGCTAGATGAATTATTTATTACTAAACAGGAGCAAAAGTAAAGAACAAAAATAAAATTGGGTTGCCTCCCAACAAGCGCTAACGTTTAACGCCCCTAGCTAGGCATGATGATTTCAATGATGCTCACATAAAAGATAAGGATTGAAACATAAAGAGAGCATCATGAAGCATATTACTAACATATTTAAGTCTAACCCACTTCCTATGCATAGGGATTTTGTGAGCAAACAACTTATGGGAACAATAATCAACTAGCATAGGAAGGCAAAACAAGCCTGACTTCAAAACTTTAAGCACATAGAGAGGAAACTTGATATTATTGCAATTCCTACAAGCATATATTCCTCCCTAATAATAATTTTCAGTAGCATCATGAATGAATTCAACAATATAAACATCACATAAAGCATTCTTTTCATGATCTACAAGCATAGAAAATTTACTACTCTCCACATAAGCAAAATTCTTCTCATTCGGAATAGTGGGAGTATCATAAGAGACTCGAATACTATAAATTGTTTCCATATTAAATGAGTAATATTCAGAAAAAGGGTAATCATAATCATGACAAGTTTTATAAATATAATCATCACTACTTTTTATAGCATAAGTGTCATCACAATAATCATCATAAGTAGCAACTTTGTTCTCATCATAATCAATTGAAGCCTCTTCCAAAATAGTGGATTCATCACTAAATAAAGTCATGACCTCTCCAAATCCACTTTCATAAATATTATAAGATGCAACACTCTCCAAAATAGTGGGATCATTACTTCCTAAAGTTGACACTCTTCCAAACCCACTATCATCAATATAACCATCATAAATAGGAGGCATGCTATCCTCATAATAAATTTGCTCATCAAAACTTGGGAGGCTAAAAATATCATCTTCATTAGACATAGCATCCCCAAGCTTGGGAGAAACATTAATTACAGCAAATATGTTCTCAAATATGTCATTCTCATCAAAAATAGCATCCCCAAGCTTGGGCCTTTTCATATCATAAGCATAACCACTCTCGTCATTAATAGTATGGATAGCACCAATAGTATAGCAATTACCATCATCACAATGAGTAATAGGAGCAACATCATTTGGGAGGGATACCTTTCTACCTTTGATTCTCCATCTTTTCTTTTTCTTCTTCACATCATGTGTGGGTTTAACCCTCTTTTTTGAACTCCTTATTAATGAGATTGGTTGAATAGAAAGCTCCTCCTCGTTACCTGATTCACCATAAGAAATAATAGGAGGATATTGGGAAGTCTCTGCCCTTTCATTAGTATTCTCTTCATCTTCTATTTGCTTTCTTTTCTTTATGTAATAGGCAATATAAGGATTTTCAATGCAATTCACCGCACAATACATAAAAATTTCTTCTAGATCAAAATCAAGAACTTTATCAAGGACAAATTCTGGCATATCTTTAGTTAAACGTTTTATTTCTTCATAACCCAAAAGCAAACTAAGTTCATTATGATGTGCAAGGGAAATCAAGTCATCACAACTTTTGGACACGATACGATCATGAAACAATTTGCATTGGGATTTAAATGATCACGTTCATTGCAAAGTTCACAAGGATGGCAAAGAAATTTTAAATTTTCAGCACAAACATCTAGCCTTTCTTGCAACCCATTTGGTTTCTAAATACTCAAGTGGATGACCTAAGGTTTATCAATCCATGGGAGGCGTAGGATGAACATGGTCTCTCTCAAACAACCCTGTAACCAAATAATAAAGAGTCTCTTGTGTCCCCAACACACCCAATACAATGGTAAATTGTATAGGTACACTATTTCGGCAAAGAGATGGTGATACAAGTGCAATACGGATGATAGATATAGGTTTTTGTAATTTCAAATTATAAAAACTGCAAGGTAACTAGAGATAAAAGTGAGCGTAAACGGTATTTCAATGCTAGGAAACAAGGCCTAAGGTTCATACTTTCACTAGTGCAAGTTATCTCAACAATAATAACATAACTGTATCATATAACTATCCCTCAACATGCAACAAAGAGTCACTCCAAAGTCACTAATAGCGGAGAACAAACAAAGAGATTATTGTAGGGTACGAAACCACCTCAAAGTTATCCTTTCTGATCGATCTATTCAAGAGTCTGTAGTAAAATAACACGAAGCTATTCTTTCCGTTCAATCTATCATAGAGTTCGTACTAGAATAACACCTTAAGACACAAATCAACCAAAACCCTAATGTCACCTAGATACTCCAATGCCACCTCAAGTATCCGTGGGTATGATTATATGATATGCATCACACAATCTCAGATTCATCTATTCCACCAACACAAAGTACTTCAAAGAGTGCCCCAAAGTTTCTACGGAGAGTCAAGACAAAAACGTGTGCCAACCCCTATGCATAAGTTCATTGAACCCGCAAGTTGATCACCAAAACATACATCAAGTAGATCACGTGAATATCCCATTGTCACCACAGATAAGCACAGCAAGACATACATCAAGTGTTCTCAAATCCATAAAGACTCAATCTGACAAGACAACTTCAAGGGGAAAACTCAATTCATCACAAGAGAGTACAGGGGGAGAAACATCATAAGATCCAACTATAATAGCAAAGCTCGCGATACATCAAGACCGTATCACCTCAAGAACACGAGAGAGAGAGATCAAACACATAGCGACTGGTACATACCCTCAGCCCCGAGGGTGAACTACTCCCTCCTCGTCATGGAGAGCACCGGGATGATGAAGATGGCCACCGGTGAGGGATCCCCCCTCCGGCAGGGTGCCGGAACAGGGTCCCGATTGGTTTTTGGTGGCTACAGAGGCTTGCGGCGGCGGAACTCCCGATCTATTGTGCTCCCCGATGTTTTTAGGGTATATGGACATATATAGGCGAAAGAAGTCGGTCAGGGGAGCCACGAGGGGCCCAGGAGGGTGGGGGCGCGCCCAGGGGGTAGGGAGCGCCCTGGACCCTCGTGTCCACCTTGAAGCTTCCCCGACGTCTACTCCAAGTCTCCTGGATTGCTTCTGTTCCAAAAATAACTCTCCCGAAGGTTTCATTCCGTTTGGACTCCGTTTGATATTCCTTTTCTTCGAAACACCGAAATAGGCAAGAAAACAGCAATTTGGGCTGGGCCTCCGGTTAATAGGTTAGTCCCAAAAATAATATAAAAGTGTATAATAAGCCCATAAACATCCAAAACAGGTAATATAATAGAATGGAACAATCAAAAATTATAGATACGTTGGAGACGTATCACACCCTCCTCTTGCTTGCAAGTAGCCAAGTCCACAATTGATATGGGCGGCTTGCATGTGTCCTTGAATTTCTAAATAAACCGGGCCTTTAACTCCGCCCATGAACCGATGGAATTGCCGGCAGCCCCTTTAACAAAGTACGGGCCATTCCATCCAGCATCATGGCGAAGTACTTGGCACACGCAGCGTCACTGACTTCCAACAACTCCATGGCCATCTCATAACTTTCAATCCACGCCTCAGGGGGTAAGTTGGCTGTGTAATTAGGCACCTTTCGAGGTCCTTTGAAATCCTTGGGGAAACGCTCATTACGTAGAGCCGGCACCAAACAGGGTACACCTGTAGATCTAGAAGCCACACCTGCCTCCACTGAATTCATTGGATAAACCGAAAGGGGCTGGTGAGCCGCCTGCTGAGCCACCTGCTCGGCTTCTTGACGCACTCTGTCCTGATCAACCAAGTTAAGAGCTCCGTCACGCGCCGGGTCGTGCCCACGCGGCTGGACACGACGCTGGGTGGTGCTTGACACAGCTGGTGAGCCCATGTGCCTGCTATAACTCCGGCTTGGGCGAGGGGTCGAATGAGTCCTGTCTCGACTATAAGAATACGCCTCCTGCTGCCAATGCTGTCTGAAGAAGTTCTCTGACCCTTCGTGTTTCAACCGCCGTTGGAGAGTCGCCATCCACCGGGAGAGCCGCCAATCGTGCCGCCGCAGCGATCATGTTCTCCAAAGGATTAGAGTAATGACCCGGTGGTGTCGGTACATGCTGAGGTGGAGCAGTATTCAGACGACGGGGTCCCGTCACGCGCGGTTGGACCGGCGTCCCAGCCCCGGGCGCCGCAGCCCGGTTTATCTCCGGCGGGTTAATGGGCCCTGCACCGGGCGTGCGGAAGAGGTTTTTAGGCTCCTAAACCGTAGGTAGACGGGACTGGTGCCTTCTTCTCATGATCTGATTTGACGCGTTCTGATCCATCGTAAGCTGGAAAGCCTCCGACTAAATCCGCTGGGCCTGAGCATCCAAAGCCGCCTGCTCTGCGGCTATCCTGACGTCCTCCGCCGCCAGGTCTTCCTTGGCTAGCGATATCTCATCACGTAACTTTGCCACCTTCGCATCATGCTGAGCTTGATTCACCGGGCTGACTACGGCTGTTAACAGAGCCGTCAATTTATCCAGTAAAGCCATCAAAACTTCAGCCGGCGGGCGCGCAGGGACTCCTGCCCCGGCTGTCGTCACCGCTGCTGACCCGGAAGTCATTGCTGCCGCAGCCGTAGTTTTGCCCAGGTTGCGTGCCAGCCATGAAGACCCTGACTCTGTTTGGCGGCTCATAGGGGTCCGGAATACTGTTGCCATCGGAATAGCCCCCAAGCCCGCCATCTAGCAGTTGATATAACGAATCAGTCTCACCTGTGGACGACTCGCAATCAGAGTAGATGGCCGTCTCACCGCCAGACATAGATCCTTCATCAAATTCCGCTCCATGGATGCATCCAAAAAAGGCACGCTTCACGGCGGGCTGAGCTCGGGCGGGTCTTGCACGCTGAGCCGTCTCAATGATGTCGGTGCAGATGTCCGGCTCAGAGCCCGGCTCGCCAATCTTGCCGATGAAGACGTGAATTCCACCGAAGGGGACCCGGTACCCGTACTCAATTGAGCGGGCCTCGAGGCCCCAGCCTGCGTCGTCGATGTAGAGCTTGCCGCGACGACTCTTGGTCATCCGGCCCACAACGTGTCCTTTGAGCCCTTCGAAGTTTCCCTTTAAGAACTCAAATCCACCGTGTGCTGGCCCCACGGTGGGCGCCAACTGTTGTGGAAAGGTCACGGCAGATGTCCTAGCAAAAGGACTTAGTTGTGGAGCCATCGCAACTAGGAAGCTTAAAGGGGTTAAACGGGACAAAGGTCACGAGAGTTTATACTGGTTCGGCCCCTTGCGGTGAAGGTAAAGGCCTAATCCAGTTTTAGGTGGTATTGCTTATGTCTCGATTACCAGGGAGCGAATCCGCTTGACCTAGCTTTTGATCTGTTGTTTCTTGTCCTTAATCGCCGCCTGGTCGTCCCTTTATATACACAGGTCGACGCCCAGCGGCTCACGGAGTCCCGGCCGGCTCATAAACAGTGTCCAGCTCGGTGACTATCTATTCATGCCTTACAACACAAGTCATACATATACTGCGGTTTACCCTTACAGGCCTTAAGTCGCCTTTGGGCCTTGGGCCCTTAACTAAACCGCCATCTTCAAATATCTTCGTGGGCTTCATATGATGAATCGCCATAGGTATAACCCGGCCCCTCCTAGGCGGGTCATACCTAATAGTTATATCCCCAACACATGTGTTCTCGTTTTGATCTCTATCTACTGCTATCTAAATCTTATTATCTAGGTATGAATAAGTTTTAATCATGTGCCAAAAAAATGTGCGCAGAGACGCCGCCCCGCGGCCAAACTCCTGCCTCCGCTTGGCTCCGTCCGCAGCAGCACACCACCTCCCTCGCCGTCCACCGGCCTGTGTTCATATTCTACATGTGACCTTCTCTCCTCACGCGTACGGACCTTCCTCCTCCCCTTTAGGATGATTGAACTCTGTCGCAAGGAGTAGTAGAACCGTCGGCGTGTCCTGTCCCCATTCCTTATTTGTGCGCCTTGGCTTTTGGCGTTGCCACGATGAGAAACCAACTCGTCCAATTTTTCAGTGGGGGAGCATAGTGGATGTTGAGGGGTACTGAAGTTCAGAGTGAATGTGGATTAAGGTTCAGAGATGTATTTTTTAGTACACTCAGAGAGGGTTTTCCCCTTGTTTTTCATTTCTTAGCTCTTCATAAATTATCGGATAATTTCCGAGACTAACGTTCCATTGTAGCTTATAGTCTCATGTATATACGAAAAAAATTGATCAAGTATACTCTGCATCCTTTAAAATATTCGAACCTGATCATAACTTGGTTAAGTCTTTGATATAGCAGAAACTTTTATAGCCAAACATATTGCCATCTGAAAAATTATTATCTTTGTGTGAATATGTTTTAACCCTATGCGGAAAGAATCTGCGCAAAGCTCCACACAGGCAATTCTTGATCCCTAGACCAGTTCGATCAGTTAGCTGTGTGCAAAATATTACATGTAGTTCTTTGGGTTCCCTACTTCCATTTTGGTAAAACTATTGATGAAAAAATGTATCTATACAGAAATGATGGTTCAGTTCTAGAAAAATGGATGTTTACTAATTTTGCGGTTTAAAGTTTTCTTTGTGTTTTTTACAGCAGTTTGGAGTGTATTTATATAGAAGAAGAAAAAACAACAACACCTGCACCGGAGCAGCAGGACGACGCACCCCCCCAGCGACGGCGCAGCAGCACATTCGCCGTCTATGCACATGTTTGTGCAGTGCACTTGAGGGAGCACTCCCCTGTTGCTATTATGCTCCTACGCCTCACCATGGATCATGTTCTCTTGATTGTGATGGACTGTTCTCACATGTTTATGCTGGTTGATGCTCATTTTATACTCTCTTTTTTCTTACTCTGTTTCAGATTTTGGTTTGAAAAAGTATGGGCATGTTGACAGTGACAATCTATACAAAGAAGTTCAAATATTATTGCCCCGCAAGTTCATGTCTTCACAAGATGTACCACTGTATTTTTCTCTCTCGAAAAGTGTGTATTTTTAGCACTACAAACAGATCCAATACCCCGAAGAAAGTAATGGGAAAAAATATAAAAATTCTAGAGAGGTTGGGGACAAAAGGGTTTATGTAGCGAACAATTTTTTATTCCTATGCGAAGTCCAGAGAGGTTGGTGAAGAGCATTTCATTCCCGTATACTCCCTGATTTTAAAGAAATGAAGTTCAAAAAGAAGTAAATGAGAAGTTCATATTGTTTAACTTCTACAAAAAGACCTAGATATTTTTCCTTTTACTATAAGAATAAAATGAAGAAGTTCAAATTTAAATAAATAGAGCAGCTCAAAATTTATTGAGAAAATAGATTTTCCATGTTTCTACAAAAAAGGCTAGAGGTTCAAATTCTTGTGAGAGATCTTGAACAAAAATACGCGACACAAGTTCAAGGTAAAAACAACGATAAGTTCAATTACTACAAAGAATGCATTTCAGGTGAGAATAAAAGTATAGAAAAAAAGATTAAAATGTTTCTTGAAAGAAGTTCAAGTGCTCTGTCCGGGGAAGTTTAAAACTTCTTGCGAGCGAGGTTCACCTTGTATTTCCATGTTCGAAAACACAAAAAAATGTTTTTTTGCGTTTCAAAATAGTTCTCTCAATCCACAAATAAGTTCAGTTATTATTTGGGAGCAATTTCATTTCAAAACAAAAAAAAAATTCAAATTATAAAAATATAAAAAGTTCATATACTACATGGTGCGTGTTTAATATGTGAAAAATGAATTAAAAGGCAAGGTCCAATTTTGTTGTTGTTATAAGTTCAAGTCCTCCTTCGAAGAAAGTTAAAAAATTTATCATGAGAGAGCTTTATATAAAAAGAATATCATTTGTGTAACACTGACGAATGGATGAGAAAAATTTCAAACGAAAATACGTCACAGAAGTTCATTGTGAAAACAGCAAGAAGTTTAACAACTACATTGAGTAAATTTCAGATGAAAAACTTTCAAGTTCTTCACACGGTGCATTTTCAAATAATCTGTTTCGCGAAAAAGGCAGAACGCATGATCTCGCTGTTTTCAAAATTACTTGAAAACGGCCATGAATCAGAGAAACCATCAACATGAAAAAATCACATTTTCCGTAGCTTTTCAACGGTATATTATTTGCCCCATTCCAATAAAGTTTGTAAAAATTACGATGAAAATAACTTTTTAGCCATTTTCAAAATTTACTTAAAACAGTAAAGAATTGGAAAAAAATATATACCAAAAAGTTTCGCAGTTGTTCAAGCTTTCCAACGCCATATCATTTGCTACATTCGGATGTACGGTTAAAAAATTAGCTCAAAAGTACGAACTCGATGGAATATTATCATTTTCTAAATTACTCTTAAACCGTTTAAAATTCGAAAAACTTTCAACATGAAAAACTAGCGCATTTACATAAGCTTTCCAACACTATATTATTTTCCTCAATTGGATTAGACGTTTAGAAATGACGTCGAAAATACGAACTCAGCTGTTCGGTTTGCGAAATTTTATGATTTTCCAAATTACTTTTTAACCATAGGGAATTAGGGGAAACTTTCAGCATGTGGAAAGAGCGGTTTTGCAGCAGATTTCCAACGCTATTTTATTTGCCTCATTCAGATAAACGGTTTAGAAATGCGATCGAAAATAGGTTCACATTTTTTGTATGAAGAAAAAATGATTTTCAAAACTGCTCTTAAACCGCTTATATTTTGCCAAAAATATAACTTGGGTCATGATAGTCGTGTCCATAGCTTTCCAACGCTATATCGCAAGCCCATTTGGGCAATGTTGGCGGATGTTCAACCTAGCACCGGGGGAAGTTCAGGTCGAACAACTCAGGTAGTAAAATTGCAAAAGACACAACTTCATCACGACCCGAGAGCAAAATCTGCCAATGAGCGAGATTCCTATTTAAAATTGGCATTTAGTTGATAAAAACTGTTTCTAGATTACACTTGCATGACATAAAACACGACTTTCCAGAATAATTCGCGCGGGGAAAAACGGTTGAGAAGATATGCCGAAGGTCGGGTTTCTACAGAGGGAAGTTCAGGCTGTGTAACTCAGGAAGTTCATGTTGTGATCAGAATAATATTCTGACCTCGTGATCAGAATAGTGTTTACCTAAGAAGTTCATCCCTACTACTAGATTTATCCTCACATGCAGCCTGTCCACATCATCAACCTGCCATGTCAGCGGTGCTCCATCCATCCAGCCACGAGACATGCAGCCTGTCCAGCTTAATCTTCGGTAGTCTCCCGAATGCAACAGATAACTCCCATCGCTAGCCATGCCCAATAAACGGCAGTTAATACTGCATGCAGTGACTCCGGGAATATAGGATCGAAATACATCTACCTAGCTATTCACACGCGAGGTGAAGAAGGAAACTGCTTGATAACGATGAAATTAAGAGTCGGACTACCAGGTTCCTTCATCTCCGTGGACAAATAAATCTCCACCGATTCCCTACAAAATCCCACCAATGTCTCATCTTCCCTATCTCTCTCTCTCTCCATGTTGCACCGGCGGCGGCCAAGCTTCATCGCCAATGGAGTACTTAATTGTTTGCGTCACCGATTTGTTCACATCTGCTGTCGAACGCCATGGCGAGCGGTGGCAGCGCCGCCACCTTGAACGCGATGACCCGCGTCCCTGGCCGGTCAGGTCTCTCTGACGAGCACTACTCCCACGGCAAGTCACCGACCTTGGTCTAGATCATCCAGCTCGCGGCTGGTGTGCTCCCAAGAAAGGTGCCCTCATGGTGATGCTCACGGACCAGTACGTGGTCGCCAAGCGCTTGTGCGGCGCGCCCTACGGCCTCCATGGTGCGGACGCCGGCACGGCTACACCCACACGCATGGATGGGTGACTCCGAGCGTGAGTGCCCCGGCCGTGCTGGGGTATGGCCCAATAGTATATGTATTGATTCTATGATTCAATGAAAAGAGGGTCGTGTTTTCTTGCCCTTTTTCTTATCTCCTCATGTATTTTTATGCAATGGAAAACATATCGATTTTCTTATTCCAGATACTGCAGTTCTAGATAGGTAACCATACCTTTTTTTCTGCGATGAGCTATACACTAACCCTTTTTGTATGAATCATACTGGATTGATTTTTTTCCCAGCCATTCGCTGTTGTTTGCCAGACGTTTCTACAATGGAGCACATTTAGTCATTTGTGCACCTACATCTGTATAATCCGGATTATATTTTTGTCTTTTTTCTTCAAAACTGCAATCTTCATTTTGGGTGACACCATCGGTTCGATGCCAAAATCTGTCTGTGCACTTTTATGTTCATTTAGATATTGTGACAGGATTAATAAATTTAATATTGCATGGCTACACCCATGAAGCATCACTTTGCCTGTTTAGTGAACTATATTTGTGGTTACTGGTTAGTAGAGCAGGAAATAATAAGACATGCACGGTCCTAATGTTTGTGATCCTGAACCTAAACATTTTACTCTAATTATTATCCTTTAGAGATTGCTTCCGCATAAGATTTTTCATGCACACTAAAGTTAATTTCTACAAAGTCCCGCTGCAACGCGCGGGGTTTCCTCTAGTATATATAAAATTTAACACCCCGAAAACATTTTCCAGCTATATATAATTAATCGGTAATACCCGGTATTACCCGATATTCACTGAAACCCTTCTGATGACCCCGAAACGCTTCCGAAACCTCTCGGAACTATTCCAGGTATTAATGAAATAATTCCACAAATATATTCTCATCACTCCCGTCCCAATAACACTCAGCAGATCATGATTACCTTAAGCTTGTGACCCCGTAGGTTTAGTAAACAATAGCCATGAACGAAACCCCCTTCGTTCAATGACCGATAGTGGAACAGTGGACATCCATATTGGTCCCTACGAATACACGAGTGATATTCGAGTGAACCTTTGGTTAGCATGCGATGTTCCTTGTGCTTCACGATACTTTACAAAATCCGGTGTACATCGGTATTCTAGAAGAAAAGAAAACTTATTGCCGCCACTACTCCACCCAAAACGAACAGATGATAAAAAGATGAAAAACCAGAGATATATCAAAATCACAAACCAATGACTACCCCTTCCAAAGGTCATTCCTAAATTGGTGAGAAGCGAAGCACCGCATCCATGCCACGTGTTGCAACTAGAGGTTTAGTGGGTTTTCACACCCAAGGGTGGAGGATGGTACGTTGTATGTTTGTGCCTTTTTCCTAGATTAGTTTTTTGAAAATGATTTATCGCTCAAACAATCTGTCCAAACCATGAACCGTTTTCACCTTGCGTTTCTCGCGTCCAAATATTCAAAACTAGATCACGTGTTGATATGTTTCACTGAACCATTTTAGGACGAAATTTGTGTTCCAAACTATACTAAATCATGCTTTAATATACGTACTCTTCAAAACTATACTGAAGTGTGCTTCACCTTTTTCGTAAGAGCAACTATGCTTCACACGAAAGCACGATCGTGTTTCACTTTTAAGAGAAGCACAACCTTGCTTTACTTGAAAACACACCTGTACTTCACTTTTTGAGAGAAGCACAACTGTGCTTCACTTTTCAGAGGAGCACAACTGTGTTCACTTCTTCGAGAGAAGCACAACCGTGCTTCACACGAAGCACTACAGTGCTTTCACTCTCCTAACAGGAATAAACTGGAAAAGCTGGAAGAAAAAAATCCCCAAAACGCAAAAAATAGTAATAATCAATAAAAATAATAAACTAAAGATAAACCATCCCGATGCAAAATGGGCTCAATGCGTGACATGCTGGGTGCCGCAAGTTACCTGATCCCTCAAAAAACTGCACGCTGAAAGTCAAATCGCTCTTTATCTGCACCCTTACTAGGCGGGCCCATACCTGGGCGCCAGAGTCTAAAATAAGTGAGATATAGCCTTCACGGTCTTAGAGCATCCCCACTCGCCCCCCCCCACCCACCCCCCCCCCCCCCCCCCCGACGTCCCCCAGGACAACTCTTTAGACGTCAAAATAGCGCCGGCAAACCCAGGCGAAACACGGCGCGTTGGGGGTCTCTTGGGGGCGCCGGCGGAAGTTTCGGTGAATCGTGTCTAATCACATGTCCTTTTTCTTGGCCCACTTAATCATTCTTCTCACAAACTTTTGCTTGGGGTGGGGTGTGACTGGGAAGATGTCCTCTTTATTTCGCTGGATTTCGCCGGATGATCCCCAAGACAACAACTTTTTTGGTTCGGTGCTGTTTTTGAGGGTGCCAACGGCTGGAGATGCTCTTATTCTTTGGCCTAACGCGCTGTCAAAGTATCAGTCAGTCTAGCCTAGGTTGGTTTATGTTAGGCTTCATTAGTCCATGGAGAAACAATAGCACACGAATTTCACATAGCGTCAATCAAACGTTAGATTAAAAATAGATTAAGAAATAGTGGTTGTGCTTTCATCTCTCTTCGTGATGTGCCCTCATACTTTTCTAGTACAATTATTACGCCGTCGCTTTGCTTTCGTACGTACATTATTATCTTCGTATCGTTGTCTTTGTATGCTTGTGATTGAAAATATTTAAAGCAAAAAGACAAGTAAAGTAGTTAGTTGGTCGAACATAGTGGTTGGTTCATTTGTTTGGTACCACACACATCTCGTACTTCTGTTATCTTAGCCGGCCTAAGTGCATATTTTGGCAAAGTTTAAGACCTTAAGTGCATGTTAAATGGAGCAAGCAGGCCCCATCTGACAATATGTGGTTGTCTGTATTCTGTAGCTACACTAGTAGAAAAAGGCCCATTTATCCCGGTTTATAAGGCCCATTTGTCCAGGTTCCGGAACCGGGACTAAAGGGTCGGTACTAAAGCCCAACACCCTTAGTCCCGGTTCTTATACCAACCGAGACAGATGGGGATCCACGTGGCCGCTGCGACTTGCCCAGGCAGGGGGCCTTTTGTCCCGGTTGGTAGCACCAACCGGGACCAATAAGCGTCCACGTGTCAGCAGTTCAGGGGCTAGGGTTTTTGTTTTTTTTTCTGAAAGGGGGGAGGGGGTGTTTTGGGGTTTTGGGGGGTTTTGTAGGGTTAATTCAGGGTTTTCATATATTGTATTAGATAGCTAATAGAGAGAAGTGTCATCTCTTATCTCCGTGCTTGGTCGACGCTACGTACTATACGTATAGAGAGGACTCGACATGCTAGCTAGTAAGCAAATGAAGGAAACCATTAAGTACAGAAGATCGTCATGAACATATACAGAGAGAAGTGATCGACCTCTCCTTCTCCAAGAGATTGGTCGAACAATAAGTTTTCGTATATCTATCTGACGCTGCTGGCTAGCTATATATATATATATATATATATATATATATATATATATATATATATATATATATATATATAATGTGTAAGATCCCTTACAATACCCTAACATATGAACTCAACTTCCACATGCATGGTATTCTCCGGCTTTATTGATGACGTGGTCAAGAAAGAATCCAGCCAATTCCTCTTGAATTGCTCGCATGCGATCTTGTGGTAGGAGTTCATTCCGCATCTGCCACATCTAATTTGAATAAGGGGGTCAACACATATATATGAATGAAACTCAACAGAAATGATGGTAATAAAATAAACTTGTGAATATTTTTGCTTACGCACTTCATATTGTCTTTTAGAGTAGCCCCGCCTATTCTTGGCCGTCGCGTTGTAGATAAACTCGCAGACGTAGTACCGACAGTAATTATTCCCGGCTTCCTGCCACAAGAACTTTACGAGAAATAGAGGTCAATCAAACTGATAATGAAGCATTATAAATGGCATTGATGAAAGTAGCTAGAATCAACGGGAGATGTGCGGAACTAGCTAGCTAGTAGTACTTACTTTCGGGTATTTCCATCGCAGATCCCGCGGCAGTCCCGGAACTTGTGCGGTGAATACTTTCCAAACCCTGCGAGACAAAGAAAACAATTACTTGATATCATGAAATGAACAAAGTTGCCGATATGGTGCGATAATGATCGATTGAACTAACTTGTCGAGCATTTTAGACATGTCCGCATAGTCCTCAAGATCTTTTCGTCTCGAGTCTAAAACGGTTACTAGTCCCTGCTCAAGCTTAATCTCTAAGAGAATATATTAGAACCTGCGCACGCATGCATAACTCATCAATTATATTAATTACTATAACCTCGAGTAATAATTAACGGAAACCGAATATGCACAAGACGGTAACACTCACTTGAAGTTGTAAGGAAAGAGTATTGTATCTTTGTTTTGATTTATTACCAACGATCGTAGCAAGTTATCCTCGGTTTCTTTGGCATGAAATGTAACCGTATATTCATCTATGAGATTTGTGTTAATGAACCCAATATCATACATTTCAGCTTTTCTGCATTCGACGATTTTCAATTTGCATAATATAGTGAGGATAATTATATATACATGCAATGAAAGAGCTGGGCTATATATATAGACTTAATGACATAAGTAGTACCTACAGACAGTAGCAAGTGACCGTTAATTTATCGAGGGCCTTTTGATTGAAAAACTGGAAGAACTCCTCAAATGGAACTGACAACAGCTCAATTCCAACGAGGTCGTGCTCCTCTTTAACTTTCAGCGTCAAAGTATCCTTCCTAGACTTTCTGCAGGTTTCCATGTATCAATCATGGAATCTTCGCATCATCGTTGTTAGAGTAGTTCCATCTTTGACGAGAGGCTTCCGGTACTGGTATCTGAATTCGTCCACCTCCATTATATCAAAATGTGCATCGTCATCATGCATGTAATCTGCAGGATTGGTACCGGGCAAGATCCCCGGATGATTAGCGAAGATATCGCTAGACACCTTGAGCGGGGGGTACGATTGGTTCGCTTGTTCGCCGAGCTGGGGAATTTTTTCCCACTTCTTCGTTCTTGTAACTTTTTATGACTGCAAGTACTTCCCGACCGCTCCGCTTCCTTATATGTCCTTTCAATAATGCGCTCATAGTTGGTTTGCGGCGGAGACGGTGGTGGTCGCTTCAGGGCATCCAAAGTGCGCTTCGCTTTCACCGGATCTATCTTGTCCTCCGGAGGTGGATGTTTCTCAGCTCTTTTCGTTTCAAAGAAGTCCTTCACTTGGGTTTGAATGATGTGCTCGTTTTCCTCCACTATAATCTCGTATGGTAACTTATCTAGAGGCTTGAGAGACGATGGACCAAATCTGTATTGCCTCCCGCCTCTGGCTGTACTGCTAGACGCCGGAGCAGATGGAGCGGCTGCGGCTGTCTTCTTTCCTTGCTTACGAGGCGGAGGATAAGGACTACGACGCGCCGGAGCAGCCGGAGCGGCGGCGGGTCTCTTCCGCCCTTGCTGAAGAGGCGGAGAAGGAGGAGGCTGGCTGCTCGGGCGCGCCGGCGCAGACGGAGAAGGAGGCGGAGTGCCGCCACACGCCGGAGAAGGAGGCGGAGTGCCCTGATCACTCGCCGGAGGAACAGGCGGAGGAGGAGGCAGAGTGCCTTGACTCGCCGGAGGAGGAGGAGGAGGCGGAGGCGTCCAGTTTGGAAGGTTGATGAGCTCCTTCCGCCATAGGCATGGAATCTTCAGAGCAGAACCCAGCCGAGTCTCCCCTTCACCGGTAGGGTGGTCAAGCTCGAGCTCCTCAAATCCCTCCGTTAATTCGTCCACCGTCACCCTAGCGTATCCTTCTGGAATTGGACTGCAGTGAAAAGTTGCGCCGGGTTCAGGAGGTCGAACAGAGCCGACAGCCGCCTTGACTTTGTAGTTCTGCCATTGCGTCATAAGGTGGCAATGTGGAGACTCCGTGATAGCATCCACGGGGTAGCTAGCAGGAGCCGTGAAGACAGACTCCAGCTGAAGCAGCTATGTTTCACACGAAAGCACGATTGTGTTTCACTTTTAAGAGAAGCACAACCATCCTTTATTTGAAAACACACATGTACTTCACTTTTTGAGAGAAGCACAATTATGCTTCACTTTTCAGAGAAGTACAACCGTGTTTCACTTCTTCAGAGAAGCACAACCGTTCTTCACACGAAGCACTACTGTGCTTTCACTCTCCTAATAAAAAAAAGGCCGGAAAAGCCTGAAGAAAAAAAAATCTCTAGACCCAAAAATAATAATAATACTAATAATCCATAAAATCATAAACTAAAGATAAACCATCCCGATGCAAAAAGGGCTCAACGCGTGACATGTTTGGTGCCGCCATTTACCTGCTCTCTGGAAAAACTGCACGTTGAAAGTCAAATCGCTCTTTGTCTGCCCCCTTACTAGGCGGGCCCATACCTGGGCGCCTGAACCTAACTGTGGCAATAAGTGAGATATAGCCTTCATGCTCTTATTCTTTAGACGAACACGCTGTCAAAGTATCAGTCAGTCTAGCCTAGGTTGGTTTATGTTAGGCTTAATTAGTCCACGGAGAAACAACAACTCGAGAATTTCACATGGCCTCAATCAAATGTTAGATTGAAAAAAAGATTAAGAAACAATGGTTGTGCTTTCATCTCTCTTGGTGATGTGCCCTCATACTTTTCTAGTACAATTATTACGCCGTAGCTTTGCTTTCGTACGTACATTATTATCTTCATGTTGTTGTCTTTGTATGCTTGTGATTGATGAAAATATTTAAAGAAAAAAAGACAAGTAAAGTGGTTAGCTGGTATAACATAGTGGTTGGTTCGTTTGTTCGGTACCACACACATCTCTTACTTCTGTTATCTTAGCCGGCCTAAGTGCATATTTTGGCAAAGTTTAAGACCTTAGGTGCATGTTAAATGGAGCAAGTAGGCCCCATCTGACAATATGTGGTTGTCTGTAGCTAGCTAGTCCGTCAAGCAGTTTAGGTCTGACGGAGGTGGGCTGGTTGGTTTCAGCACCCACCAACCAAACGAGGATCGATCGTCTGATTGGCGCGTCGATGTTGTTGTTGTCCTTTCTACTAGCCGGTTGTCCCAACACACGAGGGTTTTGGACCTTCAGATCAAGCCACAACGATGAATGTTTTGCTGATCAAAAATAGAAGAATCAGAACTCGGTGGGATAGTCAGAATGCCATGATGTCGGATTTCGGCGGTGTCGGTAGATGTTTTGATCAGTGTTGTGATCGCTTCAGAGGTTTACCCCTCCTCTATCTACACATATTATTGTTCTTGTATCACTTCTCTTTTTGCCAACATGATTTTTTGTATCTGTGTACATTGATGCTGGTTGTATGCATCCGAGTCATGTAGAGACCGAGTGTGTATCCATTGTGCCTGTTTCGCCTTGACACTTTATTTTCAGTAAGTAATATATGCCCTTTATGAAAAGGAGTATTCATTTTGAAGTTCTTTTTCCAAAAATTTAGTCGTCTTTACTCCTCACTTTGATTATTTGGCGCCGTAAAATGTTTGTATGAGACCCTCTTTTATTAATACTAGCCAAATGCATCTGTGTTGCCACAGGACAAAAAAGCATACAAGATAAAACAATTCAAGAAAACTTGTAGTTATGCACGTGCAATGCACATCAACCATAGGAACATTTTTTTTCTCATTCATTCTAGTTATGAAGCAATTTTCTCAAGAGTTTGAACATTGAAGAGGAAAATTGTACCAGTCCCACCAGTGTGAAATATTAGCATTAAAATTTTATAATCTTATGTCTTTTTGGTTCATGTTGTTAAGAAAAAGATGATAACAAAGAATTTGTACAATAGAGAGAGTAATCATCTTTCAGAACTACACAAACTGGAAATGGTCATTAGACGTTGTCGGACCCAAACGTGAGGAGAACATATTGCCACCCATCGATTATATGAAAGCTTAAACTATATCAGTGCTCCACATTTTCCTCTATAAAAGTGCCAAAGACAAATAGAGTGCACTACAATGAAATATTCAATATATAAAAATAATAAATCCTATCTGTATCTATACTACATGCAATCTCTACTATTTATAAAATTGCAACATGTTGGGATACATTTAATTTCACGCATTAAATTGCCTCCGACCAACAATCCAGATCATTCCAATGATGCGCACAACTCAACAATTCAAATCCTACACACCGTCCAACTTGTCCCTTAATAACACCCCATGTTACAAAGGAAACAAAATAACAAACATTTATCTTCTCCCACACAAAACGCACAGTGCAAAGGATCTCTTCTCTACTACTATAAAGCTACTACTTATAAAAAAAGGGAAAACGTTGGGATACATTTAATCTCACACGTTAAATTGCCTCTGACCGATGACACATAACATTCCGGTGTTGAGCACAACTCAACAATTCAAATCACAATGTTCCACTCCTTCAACAACAACAACAACAACAACAACAACAACAACAACAACAATAACAATAACAACAGCAACAACAACAACAATAACAACAACAACAAAAACAACAACAACAACAACAACAACAACAACAACAACAACAACAACAACAACAACAACAACAACAAAGTCTCGCGGAAAAAATGCATCAAACCCAAAACCATGCGTTGTTCGAAGTCCTTTTGGAACACCCGTCGGCTCCCTTGGTCGGGGACTACGCGGACCTCTAAACTCCCTGCCCGACTTACTCATGCCTACCCCGCCGGCGTACCTCGCCACCCTTCGTCGGCCTGGCTCGCAGTGCCCACGGTCACTCCCGTCTGTAGTTCAGAACCATCACCACCTCTACTGCTCCTGCCACGTCCCAACCCACATACATCGGCGGCCGGGCGCAACCATCTTACCCAAAGTTACCAACTCATCTTTAGTCTTCTTAATACTCCCTCCGTCCCAAAATTCTTGTCTTAGATTGGTCTAGATATGGATGTATCTAATACTAAACCTTGACTTGATACATCCGTATTTAGACAAATCTAAACAAGAATTTTGGGACGGAGGGAGTACTATGTAAAGACATGCTTTTGTGTGACCCGAGGAACAGAGGCTAAGTGTCAGTAAAGCATGCATGTATTCCTAGGACAATGGTGGTGGGGCACTCCGCTTCTCCATAAATGGAGCTTTCTCCTAGTCGAGCGGTCCTTCGTTCTACGTCATGTCTCGGTCGCCGGTGGCTTATGTAATGGCGTCTCTTGCAGCAGACGACATGCGAGAAACACGATCCGCTTTGGGTAGGATCGGCCACCGATTGTCCGATTTGTCCTACTATAGGTTGCCCATTGTACGGTGCCTCTATCGGTCATATCTGGCTTGTCCTTGGCAGTGGTGGAACTGCATCGACTGATGCAACAGATCTTACGATCTGGGCTGTGGTGATGGGTGGTGGCTCTAGCACCCGGGGCTTGATCAACAGTGTCATTGAGGCGATAGCAAGAGTTGTGTGATTCGTTGTTGGTCCTAGTCTGTGTGGTACTCTGGCCTCCAATGGCGCCCTTGCAGCAGATTGCAAGGGGGGGGCACCGAATGGTTTTTGTCAGGATTTCTCCCCAGATCCGGTGGCAATTGCTAATGGCACGTACTGGCGACATTTCGGGATGCAGTCGGAAGCCTCTTTCGTGGATTCAGGCAGCTCTCACTCCAACCGGTTTGCTTCGGCGATGAGATGGAATCAACCGACGACAACCTGACGCAACGAGCATGATTGTCCAGTGGCAGCAGTGAGATTTCTAGCCCGGCTAGTGTAGTTTTTGGGATCATGAAAAAATGGTGGCGACAACATATGATTGACTTTGATATAGTGGTGCTTCTCGAGTACAAACCCAATCTCGAGCTTCTGGATGAATACCCTAGGTCTGATCGAGTTGTTATACCTGGTAATGGCGATGCTTTTTATTGTCACCTTGTTGAAGGCATTGTTCGGACATGATTGAACTCGTTCTTCAACATAAAAATCTGGATTCTAGCATTTGGTGGTTGGATCCGGCGACGACATCGTTTGAGCATCGTTCCCTTCCTGAAGCTGTTTCCGTTAAAGAACCTCGTTGTTATTTTGGCATCAATAGGTGGTTGGTGCGGATATGATCATTTACATAGTTTTGTCGATACTTGTTTGATCGATTTTGTTTTGTTTTTTCTCGTTTAGGCATAACACTAGAGATGGTTGGTTGTGTGCATCCTAACTATCACACGTCGGGTGTGTGCTCATTATGTTTGTGTCCACTTGATGCTTTATTTTGAGTCAATAAAATCCATCCTTATAAAAAGAATTTCGCTATAAATCGAATGTCAGTATTTTTAACATAGCAAATCAAACTTTTGTTATGACTAATTATATTATCGTGAGGATGACAATATTCTTTTGTCTCTTTACCTTGTCCATTTTTTGTCTCCTTATCGCAAGGATATTGGCATCCCCAAGATAACATAATTTGCCATTAGAAATGTTTTATTTGCCGTGCTTAAAAAAAAATCTAACGCCACTTTTTTAACGTTCCGGTATAAAAAAAGATAACTCATAAAAAATCATGGAACCACGCCGAAGCGAAAACCACGGAAATAATCCAAACCCACTCCTCTCCCCGCGCATCTCCACCCGAGTCGTCGTCGTCGTCCCCGATTGTTATTAAATCCCTCACCATCGCCACCGCGGCCTCGCTCCCCTTCGTCAGGCTCTTCACCGTTTCCGCATGCGTGGTGGGCTGGCCGCGATCACTCTATCTGGGAGGCTCCTTTCCGGCGACCATCGAGGTGAGTGGTCGCTCTCTACGACCTGCATCCGCCAGATTTGTTCTGCTCTCCCTCACCCACACCACCCTGGGCGCCGCTTGAATCGCCGTTGCGTTCAGTTCCCAGTCAGTCAGTTGGTCGCGTCTGGTTCCAGGCGTGTTTGGCTGATTGCTTCTGCGGTAAAACGCGGGCGGGCTTGGTTGATCGCTTGATTGATTGGTCGTCGTCCTATTGTAGACGAAATCATCTCAAGCTCTGGCCTCGACTTGCAGGTAATTACCAAAATTTCCATGCAGGCAGAATCTCCAGATCTAATTTGCTCTAGTTAGGTCGCTCAATCACCTACCTGCAATTTAAAAAAAAAATTAAACAAAGGGTCGCTCAATCACCTTAGAGAGGTGATTTGTGTGCTTCTTCTACTAATAGAAACTGCAACCACTCGGAGCGGGCGTAAGATTTGACAAATTATGTATAGATAGATTGAAAGACCTCACCTACCGTACACAAGAGAGCAAAGAAGCTATTATACTGTCAAGCAAACAGTTCGTTGACTTTTTCTATCGCAAAAACAGAAGAGTGCATGATCGTTGTGATTTCGTAATTATCCAAGAAAAAATGCGCTTGCTCGGCGTTTAATTGCAAATGCATCGCCGATCTACCATCACACCAAGGGACCTGGAGTGCATGCTACGTAATGAAACGGCAGAGCCCAAGCCCCTGCCTCTGTCACTTCTGGAAGAAATCACAAATGGTTTCTCTGCGGAGCAGGAAATTGGGAGTGGTGGGTTTGCGGTGGTTTATAAGGTACAGTAGCTGCCCCGGTCTTGACCAAAACTTAATCTGCAAACTGAAGTTGTTGCTGACAAGGCATATTCTCACTGTAGGGAAAGCTTGTGAGTACCACTGTGGCTGTGAAGAGGTTGACCAATACGCTTATGGATGAAAAGGAATTCCACCAAGAAGTTGAATGTCTCATGATGGTGAAACACAAAAATATAGTACGGTTTCTGGGATACTGTGCTAACAGACAAGGGAGTATGGAAAGGCGCCATGAAAAATTCATCATGGCTGATGTACACCAAAGGTTGCTCTGCTTCGAGTATCTTCCTAATGGGAATCTTTATGAGTATATCAGTGGTAGGATCACGTGGCATGTACATTTTTGTTTAATCTCTATTGCCATTACTAAAGATCATATCATTCAGCATCCCAATATTAAAGATTTGATATGAAGTATGTCAAATAATACTAAACTTCCTTTATCTTCTTCCTTTTGTAGATACATCTCACAGACCGAAGTGGACAGACCATTTTCAAATTATCACAGGAATTTGTCAGGGGTTACACCATCTTCATCAGCATAATATTGTCCACTTAGATTTAAAGCCCGCAAATATATTGTTGGATGCTAATCTTGTACCAAAAATTGCTGATTTCGGTCTATCAAGGTGCTTTAAAGAAATGCAAAGCCGAGTTTTTACCGGGAAAGGAGGAACGATGTAAGTTTGCTAAGCCTATTGAATAAAAAAGTGATGCTATGACTTGTACTAACACATGCATTACCTTGCTGATTAACCAATCACATGGATATATAATTACGCAGTGGATATACAGCACCAGAATTTTTTGACAGTACTGAAATCAGATACCGGCATTCGTACCGGCTTGATATCTATAGTCTCGGTGTAATAATCATAGAGATACTCACCGGAAAGAAGGGATATCACGATGTTGACAAGGTAAGCACAAATTAAATACAAGTTGTACTTCGAAACCAATGCATTACTTGATATCACTCTCTGCCATTTTTAGCAATAAATCCACCACAGACTCTACATTTTAGCTAAAATACTTAGAGATTCTACAACATTATAAGTATGAAAAGTAGGATTTGAACCTCTGATAGATGGAACACACAGCATCTAAAGCATTGTCATGTTGCGCCAATATTTAGCATTTCAAAATCCCACAAATTTGTACGTTGAACCAGATTGAAATCATGATATTAGCTGTAAAATTTAGTGCAATATGGAGTATTTTGAAAAACATTGTTCAATACATGATTGGTAAGAAATAAATGGTCCATGACTGAATCTACTTTTCCTTTTTCCTGTTGCCTAATAAGAAGTATAATTCTTGGTAACACATTGAAAGGAGGAAAGGAAAAATTGGGTACACATGGATCAAGCAACATTTCTTTTTGACTGTCCGAGCATCAGGACATCATCACGATTTACAAAAAAGGACAACCCGGTACACGTAGCTCCCACTTGCGCACGGTCCGGAGAAGGGTCTGACCACTTTGGGTTTATTGTACATAGTCTTTCCCTTACAGAGAAATGAGCATGCCCTATTCGTTTTGATGAATGAGAAAATGCAAACTTACATGGCCATATATATGAGGACAGAAAACTCAGCTTACTTATGTGGGACAGTGGCTATACAATCTCACCACCCTTGACTAAGTTATCTCCAACCTGAACTTGGATGCATATTTCTTATTAATTGAATTGATAAATATTTTCTTCTTATATGTGAGACGAAACTAGGGGCACACCCTAGTTAAGTTCTTGGGAAATTTTTATTGTTAGTTTGAAGTCTTAATTTATGTGGTTTTACGTAAGTTGTGGACATTATGTATGAGGATAGTATGTAGACGACATACTTTAATTTCACATTGAAAATATGGTGCTTCTTTTCATAACTCACAAACTCAATTCGTAGGTAGTCGAAAGTTGGAGTAAGATGTTGGACATATCACAGAGTGACGTACAGGTGGAACAGGTACGAGTATGTGCTGAGATAGGACTAAAGTGCACCGACTTCAACCCGGCGAATAGACCGGATACAAAACATATAATCAGTAGACTTGATGAAAGAGAAATTGTGGACATATGTATCAAAACTAGCATGATTACTTCACAGAAGGTAAGATCTCTCCCGTGTCATCCATGACATCCCTCCCACAAAACATAATCTTAGGAGCTTGTCTACATCTCCATTTTCAATTTTGTTGCTCCGAGCTAGCAGATAAGGTGAAGTTTACTTAATTGGTTATTTGAACAGGTGAAAAATGCTTCAAATGAACTCCATAAAGATACGCCTAATGCGTCAGGAGAGACAAGCTCTGAGGTGTGTTCGCAGCTAAACATATCAGTAATTATTGATATGTGATAAATTCTAGATATGCTTACGGAAATAGTTAACATGTGAAAGAATATTTTTATCATGCAAACGTAAATAGCTAAACATATCTGTTATCCCGTCATGATTGTTAACATTTGAAAGAATAATTTTATCATGCAAATGAAAATAGTGTTGTTAAATTTGCATGATTGTTATTAATAATATAAAATAGAACACTGCTTCCTTTGGCAAATAGACGACATCCTAGAAAACTTGCTCTGAAACCTCTGTAGCTATCAATTCCAGTGTTGGTTTCGCGATTCATTTGAACCTATGAGTTTTTCACGGAGATATTTGAAACTATAAAATGTTGAACATATTTATGTTTCAAGCTTTTTGAAGACTCCAACTTAGCTCCTACCATAACATATTTAGTGCACTGGGCAAATCTGTGCAACGGATATGCACCCATGCCTCTACAACCGTCGGACGGAGAAGTGATGGCCAAGATCTATTGACCGCTCACATATTTAACGAATAAACCTCGTACTTCATTAAAATCAACCACACACTTCAGCTTGTTGGGATTTTGCTATGGAACCAAGTTTAGGATACAAAACAAAGTTTCATGAAAATTTTGGATATGAAACTAAGTTTCATAAAGTTCTAGATGAGATAATTAAACCACCGGGTTGTTTTTCCGAAATGAGATCGACGTTGATATTGATAAAAACATAACGTTGTTTTCCAAAACTAGTAGCAGCCAAAGACCAAAAGGTCTAGAGTGTTGGTTGATTTCAATAAATTACAGGGTTGTTTCGGCAAATATGCTACAGCCCAACTTGTGCCCAAATATTGCACACCGCTTTTTTACGCAATCGTCCAAAAAACACAGGTGCATCCGGTGCATAAATTCGGCTCTTGCACTTGATGGGTTCTCTACCTCCTATGACGTAAGAGAAATATTTAATTTGAGCCGTTCATTGATCAAGGGTACATTTGACAACGTAAACATTTTTTTAGCACAAGTACTTGTAAAATAGGAATGTTTCAACAAAGATTCTGTTTCTTGTTTTCTCTCTTTTCCATACCACACATTCACAAGATGGCTCCCATATGTTCTGTACATACCTTAAAAAATAGGACAGATTTTATTTTCATTTTTTGATGCACAATAATTTATATTTATGTGGTTAATTTGAAGTTGCACCTCGGAGCACAGGCTTTCTGGTGAAATGAAACAACTTCTCAAATGAAAATAATAATTCATGTCTTTCATGAGCCTATAAATTTTCATGGAAGAAAAATAAATGTTGCACCTTGTGTACAAAAAACAGTTTTAGGGCTTAACTATTTTTTGTTTTAAGCAATTTTCTTTTTCTTTTAGGTGCAAAATAGTTTGAATTTTCATGAAAGTTTTCCCAATCACACAACGAGCACAAATTTGTGCATATGTAAAAAAAGATTCTTTTTTGAACTGTCTCTTCGTCCAGAAGCATGTTCTTGGGAGCCATTTGGCTGCACCCATATTTTACATACATATCATGTAAGAATTTAAAATTAAATTATATATTTATATTGTGCGGAAAATATACCGTATCATATGTATGCGCATTACAAATGACACTGTATTGTTCATCTAAATTGCTAACATAATAATTCGTGTAATTATCAGCGGCTTAATCCGGGCATGTTGAAGAATGACATCATGCATGCTATTTGGTTGAGCTATAAACAGCTTAATCCAGACATCAAGCGATGCGTCAAATACTGTAATATTTTTCCCAAAAGATCCAAGTTAAATAAGGACGAGTTAGTTCACCTGTGGATAACGCAAGGGTTTATAAAGACTAGTTGTGTAACAGAGGACATGGAAGATGTAGCTGAGGGCTATGTTCAAGAGTTAGTGTCATGCTCATTTCTGCAACCAGAAGAAGATGATTACTCTATCAAATACATTACAATCCTTGATCTGCTGCATGATTTATTAGACAAGATCGTTGGAAGGGATTACTTCAGAATCGAGAATGCAAGGAGTCAGAGAGGAATAGTCTGGAAAGGAGATGTTCCCCGAGATGTCCGCCACCTTTTTGTTCAAAATTATGATGGAGAATTGATTACGAAGAAGATCCTTGCATTGGAAAATTTACGCACTCTAATTATTTATGTGGTTGAAAAGGATACACCAGTGGAGGAAAAAGTCATTGAGAGTATATGCAATAGCCTGCCGCAATTGCGGGTACTGGCTGTTTCTTTCAGCCGGGAGCATCTTCCAATCACACGACCCAATAAGTTCTCCATCCCAGAATCCATTAGCCAGTTAAAGCACCTATGCTATCTTGCTTTCAGGACATTCAAATGCACTGTAATTTTACCAAGTGCGCTAACTGAACTTCACCATATTCAGCTGCTAGATTTTGGTCATCATAGCCAAACTTCTTAATTTACTACTGATAACCTTACCAACCTGCGGTACATAATGTGCGAGAGTGTGAAATGTCCTAACATAGGAAGGTTGATCTCACTCCAAGCATTACCATGCAACACATTCACAGTAAGGAATGTACAGGGTTATGAGATAAAGCAACTGAGGGACCTAAACAAGCTTTGTGGCAATCTGGTAATTAATGGCCTTGAAAATGTCAAAGGCAAGGAGGAAGCTCTTGAAAGCAATCTTGCTGCCAAGAAACGTCTCAAGGAACTGACCATAAGATGGACTGATGGTTCTGCAAGGCGGTGCAGTCCAGAAGTTGAAGCAGAGGTACTTGCGGGCCTGTGCCCTCATGCGGATCTTGAAACACTGAAGATCGAGTTCTACAAAGGCTCGAGGTACCCAGATTGGATGGTTTATAAGCGGAATGGCCCAAAGGACCTGCAAAATCTTACCTTATATAGGTGGAGTCAACTGGGACCTGGTCCTGAACTTGAGGCTTTCCCTCATCTTCGTACGCTCACGCTTGTGGACTGCAGCTGGGACACCTTACCAGGCAATATGGAACACCTCACATCGCTCAAGGATCTGACTATATCTACTTGTTGGAATATCCGTTTGCTTTCTACATTGCCTAGGTCTCTTGAATATTTTTATGTTGGTTACTGCAATGATGAGTTCATAAAGTCTTGTGGAACAGTCGGGCATCCAAATTGTCAAAAGCTGGAGCACGTTCATCGGAAGGAAATTATACGCATGGCATGTAAGACTGTAGTCCCAATCGCCATTGTTCCTCTATTTTTTTATTTGTAAACATTACCTCCGTAATATTTTTGATCTGCTGCTACCTCTGCTTATGTTTCTTCATCCATTTGCTACTCATTGATGTTTCAGGACAGGAAGGCAGTGGATGAGGTCTGAGTATTTTTTCCATCAATTAATCTAATCACGAGAGGCAATCGTAATACAGTTGGTTCAAAAAAATAACCCTCGGCTTTCGTGGCGCTAAACTCATGATTTGGTAATGTGTGACGTGTTTATTGCTTGGTAGCACGGCTTGAACCTAGTAGCAGCAAATAAACTCGTGATGTTCAATTTGATTTGTGAGTACAATAGTACTAGTACTATTCAGTTTCAAGATCTTGGCTATATGAAGCTCCAATTCTGTTGAGGAGTCGTGTCTTGATGGATCTCTGCTTATGTAACGTTTCAGCAACTTGGTTCAATCGGACCTTTGAATCTGATTTGTGATAAACATAAGCAGGGCAGATGGTTGTTGCATTAGTTAGTTCCTTGAACGAACGAATGATTTTCGAGTGACTTTGCTATTTCTTTTTCCTTCAAATAAACGAAATCCTCTTTATGGGAGGGGGTTAAATGAATGGACGGGCAGAAATAACCGTGGACCAGCGAGGTCATATCAAAGCCAGTTGCACGTTCTAACAATATATGCTGTGCTCAAGGAATTTTGCAACTGATCCAGTGAACACATTTGGAGATGTAGTACTCCCTTCATCCTAAAATAAGTGTCTCAATTTTAATAGTACAACTTTGTACTAGAGATAGTATAAAGTTCATACACTTATTTGATGTCAAAAAAAAAAACTGATACACTTATTTTGGGATGGATGGAGTGTAATTTGTCAGCTCTCTCTCACTTTACCTACGAAAAAAGTCCTTTCACATGGATGGAATGGCTTAAGGGTGAGAAGGCTTGCGTACGTTCAATAAATCAATCAAGTAGCCTGGTGGATAATAATAAATAAAACTCTGCAGAAATAGCAAACAGATGGACATTAATCATTTTAACTAGCATCTTGGAGTAAATAATTGGCGACTTGGCATCGACGAGTCAAGTTTATTCGTCTCATGGGAATGTTTACTAAATTAAGTAACTACATTCAGTTAGTGGCACTTGGCAACTTGCAGGCTGCCCAATACATTCAGTTAATGTTTTGAACAATCATTTCGGTGATATGGACTTGTCAACTTGCAGGCTGTACAATTAACTATCATGTACTAAGGGTGAAATGAGAAGCTGTGGCGCCGTCGAACAAGTGACAAGGTGAAACAGAGTTAATTTTCAGTTTCAGGGCAGGGCCCGCACTGGACTTGGGACGAACAGTCGGTGCAGTGCAGTCACACGTGTTAAACATTGTAATGTGTGCGTGCGTGTGTTTGTTGCAATATGGTTAGGCTTAGAGATATGATCCCATATTCTGTTAGGTTGAATCTATCGTGGACTGAACCTCTCCCTCCCCGTACCCCCCGCGCCGCCCCCCCCCCCCCCCCCCCGAGCGGGGCAACCGGGGCGGCCCTCCCCCCCCCTCGCCGCCCAGCCCCCACCTCCCACCCCTCCTCCCGCAGCTACCGCCGGCTGGCGTGGCCAGGCGTTGCCCGCGCGGCGCCGTGTTGAGGCCGGCGGTTGCGACCCTCTTCCTCTCCCCCTCGCGGTTCCCCGGCTCGGGCGGCGATTTTCGGCGATGGTGCGCCTCGGCGGGTGGTGCTCCGGTGTAGATCGGGCGCATATTCGGCGGTGGCGCGACCCTTTGGCGTCGGGGGTTGGCCGGCGGAGCCCTGCAGGCCCAGATCTGGGTCAGGGCGGGTTGGTCTGGCCTCCGGCGGGGGTCCTCCGGCTGGGCTGGCGGGATGCGGTCATTGGGATCGGCGGCTCTGCGCTACGTCGGCTGCAGCGCGGCAGCAGGAGCTTAACGGGCCCGATCGGGCCTGGCTGGGCAGGGGGTCCGGCGTGCTCCCATGCCTGCGTCCGGTCTGCTACGGCTTGTGCCAGTGGAGGTTGTCCCCTCCCACGTGGCTGTGGTGCTCCTGGTCCCTATCGGCGGTGGTCTCGTTTGGTTCGGCCGGCCTCGCAGCGTCTGCGGTGGAGTGACGACGGTGGTGTCCTCGTGACTATGGTGGTGCAGGTTGGTGGGCGGTTGGCGTGGTGGAGCCGCCGGTTGATCCCGGGGTGTGGGTATGAGGGGTAGGGCGAAATCCCTCTCGGGTCCGCCCGGCACTGACGCGGTGACGCCTGCGGGCTCCATCAACCTTCTTGAAGGGCGTCGGGAGTACCTCTTGCCCGCTTCCCTCCGTGTACCGGGAGAAATCCTAGGATTCATCCGGGCAGTAGCGTCATCATCGTCGCAGTCCTTCTTGAAGGTGTTGCTTGGTTCGCGGCGACTCGATGGCATTGGAGCGTGGTGGATGTTTCCGGTGGGCGCAGCGGTTGCGGGATGCTTCAGCTTTCGTTCATTCGGTGCTGCCGGCATTTCTTTCTCTTGCTTTTCTCTTGTTTTTCTTTTGGGCTTGATTGTGTTGTTTGCCCCAGCATCGAACTTCTGGCTGTATCGGGTGGTTGCTATATTAATATAGCGGGGCGCAAGCCTTTTTCGGTATTCTATTAGGTTACTTGAAGATCAATCCTAGCCTAACCAAGTCCTGTAATCTCTAGGCCTTTGAGCCCTATATTATCACGCACGCGTCCCTGCTCATAGCATATGCTTTAGCCTAGTTTTCTACATGGTATACAGAGCCTGGCTCTTCCATTGCATCTAGATGTCTTCGTCATCTTTTTCCGCCATGGCCACGCCCTCCCTCGCTTCCCTCGGCCACACCATCACGGAGAAACTGAATCGAGAAAATTTTCTCGTCTGGAGGGCGCAGGTGTTGCCACATATCCGTGCGGTGGGCATGATGGGTTTCCTCGATGGCTCTGTCCAGGAACCCGCCCCTGAGATCCGCATGGAGAGGGAGGTCTCCGGCGGCAAGAAGGAAGTCACCTTCGCCATCAACCCAGCTCATGCCGTGTGGGTTACCCAGGACCAGCAGGTGCTCTCATTTTTGATTGCATCTCTCTCTCGTGAAGTGCTCCTGCAGGTCAGCAACTGCACGACGGCCGCCGCCACCTGGAGTGCTCTCCTTCAGAGCTTCTCCTCGCAATCCCGCGCCCACATCATCCAGCTCCGGGATCAGATCGGCCACACCAAGAAGGGAGATCTTTCAGCAGCCGCCTACTTCACCAAGATGAAGGGGATCGCCGACGAGCTTGCAGTCGCCGGGAGGCCCCTTGATGAAGATGAGGTCGTCTCCCACATCATCCAGGGCCTCATGCACGAGCCGGAATACAGCGGTTCGTGTCCACCGTCTCCACGCGCACCATCACCGACCAGCCCATCGGCCTAGGCGAGTTGTTCTCGTTGTTGCTTGCGGCTGAGTCGCGCATCGCCGCGCAGACCTCCGCTTACTCCGCTAACCTTGCTGCAAAGGGCGGATGTCGTGGCAAGTCCAGCCAGGGTGGCTCCCGTGGTGGTGGGAACAGTGGCTCCCGTGGCTACAACAACAACAACACGGGCGCCCGCTTCTTTGACAACTACTCTGGTAGCGGCGGTTCTGGTGGAGCACCTCGCCAGGGTGGTGACCGCGGTGACCGTGGTGACCATGAGAAGTGCCAAATCTGCAAGTATGAAGGGCATGGTGCATGGCGCTGCAAGAAGCGCTACGACCGCAACTTCAACAACAACATGCGTAACCCCGCGGGTGGTGGAGGTGTTGGTGGCGGCGGTGGAAACCATCTGCCAACGTTGTCCACTCCAATGGAGTTGATACCAACTGGTATCTTGACTCCGGCGCAACCAACCACGTGACCGGTGAGCTGGAGAAGCTTGCGGTTCATGATCGCTACACCAGTTCGGTGTAAATCCACACCGCAAGTGGTCAAGGTATGGACACTGCACATGTCAGTCATTCAGTTCTATCTACTCCTCATGGCTCCTTAGATCTAAAGAACATACTGCATTCTCCTCAAGCCAAAAGCTTACTTTCTGCCTATCAACTCATCAAAGATAATCATGCTTTTCCTGAGGTTTACCCTGAAACTTTTTTTGTTAAGGATCGGGCCACTCGGAGGATCATTCTTCGAAACGAGAGTAGGGGTGGTTTGTTTCCTGTTTTTGGTCATCAAGATGCTCCTCCTCAACAAGTTCTTAGCGTGATCAAGCCATCTACCTCACGGTGGCACAAGTGCTTAGGACATCCTGCATTACCGGTGGTTTAGAAAATTCTTCGAGATTTTAGTCTTCCCATGTCGAATAAACAAGACCATATGTTGGTCTATGATGCTTGTCAGATGGCCAAGAGCCATCAACTTCCCTATCCTACGTCTTTTAGTGAGTCAAAGGCTCCTTTAGAGCTTGTTTTCTCGGATGTGTGGGGTCCTGGACCCGTCTCCGTAGGCAGACAAAAATACTATGTGAGCTTTATTGATGATTTTAGCAAGTTTAGTTGGATTTATTTGCTCAAAAATAAGTCTGACGTGTTTGAGAAATTTCACCTTTTTCAACAACATGTTGAACGTCTATTTGATCGAAAAATTCTTGCTATGCAAACGGATTGGGGGGGGGGGGGTGTTGAATACCAAAAACTCAAATCTTTTTTTGAGCGCATTGGCATCACCCATTATGTCTCATGCCCTCATGCTCACCAACAGAATGGATCCGCAGAACTGAAGCACCGACATATTGTGGAAGTTGGATCTTCACACATAGGTCCAGCAGCGCAAGCTAGAACACTGATCTTGTTTGAGTTTGAATGTCGGCGTGCTGAAGCTGCTGCCTGAATGTCCGATCTCCCTCGCGGAGCCAGTCCACCCCAGAGCATTGTCGCGCCATAATCTCCTCCCTCTCGAAGAGCTCACAAAGCTGGTGTTTGGTTGAGCGCTCCTCATGGAGGGTGGGACTGGAAGAAGGGGTAGAACAGAGGCCATGGAGTTGCCGCTCCAGGGTGCGAATATGCCGTTGAACTTAGCCAAAGGATTCATGACACCATGTCTTTAGAGAAGCAGCAACACGGCTGAGCTTGGACCAAGTTGATTGCCATGACATCGCTCCGGTCCTCCCTCCTCCCATGTCTTCTTGAAGATGGGCCAGTAATCAGCCGCTCGAAGCCACATAGCCTCCAATTTGAAACCGTGCTGCACAGGTTGAGGAGCCCCACCAGTCGCACTTCCTTGAAGCTTGATGAACAATGCATAATGGTCAGAGGATGTGGTAATCACATTCTCCACCCAAACATCTTGGAAGAGGTTGGTGAAGCAGCTGTTTGCCACTTCACGATCTAGACGAGCTTTGGCATGCCAATCCGGGCCTTGACTGTTGGACCAAGTAAACTTAGGACCAGAATAGCCCAAGTCTATAATAGCCCAGAATCAGCCATATACTGCTGGAAAGTGAGTTTGTTCGATCATGGAGCCCTTGGTGCTCATCATGACAAAGCACTTAGTTGAAGTCGCCACAGCAGATCCATGGACCCTCCCACTGGGCCTGCATAAAACGAAGAAAGTCCCAAAAGTTTGCGTGACGTTCTCTTTTGGTTCTCCATGAACAAAGGTAGCTCTCCAGGTAGTTCCAGTCTCTAGCATAACATGAACATCAATACATCTGTTTTTGAAAGCCTTCACAGAGGCGGACACTGAAGAAGACCAAAACATCAAAATATAGACACAGTAAAAAACACTTGAAATATTTCCTGCTGATATTTCCTCTTTATTCCAGGAGGGCAGGATTCCGAACTACATGATGCAAGAATATGAACGCGCACTTGGTATGGCACCAAATCCTGTCAAGGCATTGCATTCAGTTTAAGTGAATAATTGTGTCTATTATTTCGTAGTTTTTATAAGTGTGGTAGATATATAGTAAATTTCTGATTAAGATGCCGTAAATGCTTGGATTGTAAACTGTCATAGAAAAATATCGCAAATTTCTGTATAAAATGTTGTAAAACTAGGGTTTTGTAGATGCTGGAATGAATTGTTATAGAATTCAAAAATGATTATCGGTGAGAACTTTGATATTTTGAAAACAGTAGAGATAGGGTAGATATCGAAAGATACAACTTGATTCATTTGTACGGGGGCTATCTAATGCGTTGTTTGGTGGGTGCAGGTGTTGGGGAGTTGTCCATAGAGGAATAACGAGAGCTGAGGTGGATGTGCTGCCCAGGAAACGATGCTGCTGGCCAGCATACAGGGTAGGGGATGTAGTGAAGTCGTCCATGGAGTTTCTATTCCTCGCCGGCATAGGTTGAAACCTTCTTTGCGCCACCGAGTCGAGATTTCTTAAATGCTCTGGTTATTATTCAGTTATCCCTTCCATCATCATATTGATTTCCTTTCCAACCAGTTGTAGCGGCAACTATATAGACCTATCATTTGCGCAATCAAACACATGAGATTCAGTTCTGTCTTGTATTATTTAAATAAAGAAACGGTGGATTAGGAGGTGACCTGTGACGATTTGCGATAAAATTGTAACTTTCTCTTCAGTTTACTTTTTGGAATTGTTGACTGAACTCATGTCTACATATGTACTCCCTCCGACCCATAGTACTTCAAATGATGTCTGTAGTGGAATTTATTGTTCACTCACCAGCAGTCACAACCAATATTTTATTTGCTGAGTGGAATAACGTGGTTATTGTCTTTAACCACAATTATGGGTCCCCGGGGTAAATGAGCTTACCGGATTAGCCTTATGGATTTTTGCTTATATATGTTTCAGCAAGTTGGTTCAAACGAATGATGGACTACGTACAAGGTAGATGTTTGCGCAGATGAGTTTCTTACGTTGATGGATTTCTGCCTATGCATGTTTTCAGCAACTTGGTTCGATTGGAGGGACAAGATCCTCTGAAAACATTTCACTGCTGAAACAAAAGCTGAAACAAATGAGGTGCAAAACTGTTTATCAACCCTTAAAATAGAGACAATGGTCGTCCAAATGCCCCGTCGGGACCTGCGGGAAGGCACCTCCTGGCCGCGCGCGTCTCTGCCATCCGCGCGCATTCGGCCGCCACCTACGAGCAATGCACGCGTGGGGGCTCGTTGCCAGCACCTTGGCCCTCGGCTCTGTTGTCCACTCTGCCGCCGTGAGCTGCCCTGCTCTTCCTTTCAACTGCAGTGCTTCACATCACATGTACGCCAAATGTGTCATCACGGGGTGTGCTCGTCGGGTGTTTGACGGAATGCCGTCGTATAACAAAACCTGCCTGCAGACATATAAGCCAGTGCTTTGGCTTGGAGCGAGGATGCCTTTTCACTGATAGCCATCTTGATTGGATCCGTTACCTCCAGATTGAACATGGGAATTCACAAACGCACACTGCCGTCTTCTTTCCAAGCCGCATGGTAATTACTATTCCCTCCGTCCCAAAATAAGTGTCTCGACTTTGTACTAACTTTAATACAAAGTTATACTAAGTTTGAGACACTTATTTTGGGACGGAGGGAGTACAATGCAAATCAGCTCTTGTTTCAGGGGTGGTAAGAGAAGCCCTGCTGTGGTGATTTCAGTTGTGAGTGTCAAAGGCTGCAGTTACGGCCACCATTCCTTTGTCTTGTTTTTAGAGGAAAATTCGTACGCCCGACTTTATAAATAAAGCCACACGGCGGAGTAACACCCGGTATGAAGAAAAGAACAGATAGTAGCGAACCACGAAAGCCAACAACCGGTGGCACGTAGGCCAGAAAGCAGAAGGCTCGCAGGCCAGCAACATACACTAGTAGAAAACAGGGCTTTGGTCCTAACCAGATCAGAGATTTAGACCCGGTCGAGTTATGAACCGATACTAATGGGTGCATCAGTCCCAGTTTGAGAGGTCAGGATGCCGGCCGGGCCTCGGCAGACACTAGTCCCGGTTAGTCTGACCCCTTTAGTCCCGGTTGTAGACACGAACCGGGACTAAAGGTCCCCACTACTCGCGCGGCCCCTTTAGTCCCGTTTGATGGCTGGAACTGGGACTAAAGGTCAGTCTTCTGTCCCGGTTCTAGCCACCAACCGTGACTAAAGAGATGCACACACACACACACACATATATATATATATATATATATATATATATATATATATATATATATATATATATATATATAGGGAAAAGCAAACTTATGAAGCTTCTCTAGAGGGGTTGCAATCACAGACGCTCGTCTGTGTTGGGATCTGCACCCTCATCTTTCCCTCTTTGCATTTTCCAGCTTTTAGATGGTCGATGGATATATATAAATATATATATATATATATATATATATATATATATATATATATATATATATATATATATGATTATTAGCTAGTATTGTTGTTGGTGATGATATGAAATGCAAGAGTTTTTATATTAATATGATGATGATGAGTTAATTATTATATAATTTGTGAAAGGGAAAATAAATGGAAAACAATCTCTAAATTAAATGGAAAACACAAAATTAAAGGGAAATTAAATAAGAAAACCAAAAGCCCCCAAAACTTTTAGTACCGGTTGGTGTTACCAACCGGTACTAAAGGGCTCACCGCCCCCGGCGCTGGCACGTGCCATGTGGTTGCCCTTTTGCGGCGGTTCGTGCAGAACCGGTACTAGGGGGGGGGGCTTACCGGCACTAAAGGGCCTTACGAACTGGTGCTATAGCCTGGTTCTGCACTTGTGTACCGGTTCGTGGCATGAACCGGTACTAAAGGTGCTGGAGGGGCCCTAGTCTGACAACATCCTGCCACCACTCTCTTTAGTACCGGTTCGTGGCACGAACCGGTGCTAAAGGTTTGCCACGAACCGGTACTTCTGAGAGCGGCCGGCCTAGCCGTTGGAACCGGCACTAATGGTCATATTAGTGTCGGCTCAAATACAAACCGGGACTAATGAGTTGAACATTAGACCCTTTTTCTACTAGTGAAGGTGGGGGCAGGTGAGGGGATGCGGAAAAGAAGTTGGTGGCCAGGGGCGTGATGGCTTCGGGATAGGAGGGAAGGACACTGGGGACCGCATCCAGCGTTTGATTTGCTGGATGGTCGCGTCTGTTGCTCTAAGTGGAGGGCTTTCCTTTTCTAGGAGGCGGGGGGGGGGGGGGGGGGCGATTCTTTCCAATTCTGATGGCCGCTCGGGAGACTGTATGTATAAATGTATTCACTTTAAACTATAATCCATTTGATCATTAAAATTATCTCAGATATTTATATCACCTAGGTATTTCAAAGCATTTGTATCTTTTTTTGTTATAAGATTCACGCGTACGGCAGTAGTGTCTCGTGCAATACTTACGTACTAAACATGACACTTGTTTATGATACGGATTTGCTAAAACTCATTCGAATGAGAAACAAATTGGTCTCATTCAGTTTTCTGACCGTCCGATCCACCCGCGCCACGATTCGTGTTTCGTCCTGGGAGGCGAGCTGTTTTGTTTGTTGGGCCGGAAGCGACACGGGGGAGCGAGTTGTTTTGTTGCGGGCTGGGCCTCCGCATTTTGTTTTGGGCCGTGCTTTAGAATGTGAACGGTCTAACCCTAATAAAGGTCGACCCGTGCTGCTGTTGTCACTCTCCTCGCCTCTGTTCCCCTTCCCATCGGCTGTTTTCTTCCCATCGGTTTGTTCCCCTTCACATTTGATTTTCAATCCAAGCGCGGAACGACTTGGTGGGCTTCTGGCCAGAGAGATGGCAGGGGAGGCCGGCGGAGTGAGTGTTCAACTCCTTTTCTTGTCCTTTTTTAGATTCGTTTTTTGCATTCTAGGGTTTGTTCCTCTTTTTTTTGTTTGTTTTGAGGTAGTTCATCATTAACCTGGGGGCGGGGGGGGGGGGGGGGGTGGTGTTTTATGTGAGCGAACTACGTTAAGATGAATGTTTTTGAGTGTGGAATGCACATGTTTTTTTAGAGTGAAATAAAATGTTTTTTGATTGTGCCCCTAGGTACAGATCCTGCCCTGTATGTAGTTGTGCATCTATGTATAGCTGCTGAATAGTAGTCAGATTAGATTCAGAGCCTGCTGTTATTTTTGAATAGTATCTATATGCTCATCTTTTTTAGATCCCCTGTTTGTGGAACTGTATGTAGCAGATAGCACACAGATTGTAGCCTCTTCTGCTTATCTATGATACAGATTGTCCCTAGCTAATAATGACATGACTTTGTTTTTGTGATGAAAATCTCTTATGTGTGCATCAAGTCGTCCATTTTCTTTTGTGTTAATTGCCTGCTCTGGTTCTGCTTCATTTTCAGTAGCTGCCTTCCACTCTGTTTGTTGGTTGCTGGTATTGCTTGTTCTGATTTCGCATCATTTCCATGTGTTTCTGAACGAGCTCCTGATGTGTCCACTTTGTTAGTTGATTGCTTATACATTCCTTGACTTCTATATTATTAAGGTGTCTCTCAAAACAGGGCTGTATCTGTTTTATGAGTTGTGCTCGAATTTAGGGGCGCATATATGATTATGGCTTCTCTTAAGTTTATTCATCAAAGTCTCTTTACTTTATATGTTCGCTGTGTAGAATCGATAACTTTGACTAGTTGCAGCTTTGCTTGTGATCTGCCTGAACCTATGATACAGATGGTTCCCTAGCTAATAATATGACGATCAAATTTCCCTAAGCATTCATGCATCCCATATCACCATGGCTGTTGTTTGAGTAGATCTATTTTCATTTTGTGAACCAAATCACAGCTCCCACCTTGTTGGTTGATCCCTGATAAACTTCTTGGCTAGAGGTGCCTTCCGTGTTGGACCCTTGGTATAGTTTCTGGACGAGCATGGTGCTTGTTGACTGTCCACTTTTGTTAGTTGAGTGATGACAACTTTTTTTACTAGACTTCCCTGAAATGGTTTACATCCTGAAGTCTGGAGCATCTGCATTCTGACTTGAGTTTTGCTGATGGCTTTTGTCCGAGTCTGAACAACAGTTTTTCTGACTTTGATATATTTGCTGTTCATAATTGATGCTAGAAGGATTGGTAGGACTTTAGAAGCAGCAACTCTTTACAGTTTTTAGTTTTGCAAGAATGTTTTGTGAAATCAAAGTTCAGCACTTTTTTAGTTGATTCTTCTGACTTGATACATTCCTTGACTCAGTAAAATAGTCTCTGCAACGGGGGTGCCTGATGAACTTTAGAGCATATGTATTGTTAATTTTGCTCCTGAACTTTCGGAGCGACCGGATGTATGATTAATGTTTCGCGTAGCATAGTTTGAATGAACAACAGCTCCTCTTACCTGATAGTATCGCTGTTCAGAATTGATGCTTTCAGAGGTAGTAACTCACTACAGTTCCGTTATGCAAGACTGTTTTGAGAGATGGAAGGACAGCACCATACCAATATTTAGAAGGCCTTTCCTCTTAATGACAGTGTATTTAGAGTCGGAAGATCACAGTAATTCTGCTCCTCCAGGAGAGTAAACTTTGTAATTAACAATGTATAGGAATATCCCAGTTAACAAATTTCTTCCCATCGGGTAGCTTGCCTCACCTCACCTTTAGTCGCATAGTTGTTGCCGACGGAAGCCTTTTTGGATAATGGATTCTAACAGTCCTTGTGTCCCCAATAGAATGTAGCCTATTTTTGTTCTTTTGGTTATTTGTAGTTGCAGGCACTGTTGTTATCCCGATGCTACTTTTTTGTTTGTGCATATGGTTGTTCTACTCAGCTATCATGCCTTTGAAAACACTAGCGATGACTTTTTTTATTTTTCAATTTTCTAGGGGAATTTGTGCTTTGGGTTTATTGGTAAACAGCGTCAGATCAAGTCTCTCATTATTTAGGTTTGTTTCTCCATTTATTCATGAATTTTTTTGAGCACCCGATTGCTAAGCCACTTTTCAAGTTATTGTTGTAGTGGAGTGGCCCATATTTTAGCTTGTGGTCTGCTCACTTCCATTTAATTTTCCCCCTAAAATAATAAAAAGCTTTGGTTTGCTCTCAGCTAAACATAAGTTCATATTACTTTTGTGTTTGACTCATATTGTTGGAGTTGCATGTTTCTTTGAAAGCTTTTAGTTCGGTGACGCCCAGAGCAAGAGGGGAATGTATGTTTTTTTCTCATGAACAAGCCTTTTGCATTAATAAGTGGAGATAGCAAAGTAAATTGTAGAGCTTTTCCAAATTTGTTTGACTAAAAGAAAACTGTTTTCTTTTTTGTTCTCAGGTTTTGTCTTGTGAGCTATGTGGGAACTTTTGCCATGGCGGTGCTGACAACAACTTCAAGATCGACATTCGTGATGAGTTCCTGTCTAAAGCGGTATGAGTTGTACTAGATTCAGTTCATTGGTTACGCTGTCAGATCATCGATTGTTTCTTCTTCAGAATAGTTTGGTTGATTACATTATTACTAGTTCTGTAGTATCATAGTATTTTAATGATTGATTATGTCCAAAATAATCAGTTTTTTTGGGGGGGGGGGGGGGGAGACAATCAGTTAGTAGTTCGCACCTTAATGTACTTTGTTATTTTGTTTCCTAGTTCAGCCGCAGTGTATCAATCAAGTGGTGCAGCATTTTCGCATGTTTTATACCCTGATTGTACAAGTCATGGTCAGAATGCTTGTGTATTTTGCCATGGATGGTCGCGCTCTTTTTGTATTCAGACATGTGTTTTTTTATGTTGTGTACAGTTTCCTAATTATATTTTTCCTTTCTTTTTTTTTACTTTTTTGTAGACTGTCCCATGCAATGCAAGAGTCTACGTCAATGGTGTTACCGGGGACTACATGCGTTTTGAAGCCCATGGACGCAAGTACTCTGTCGACATTGTGAAGGGGGCACACAGGACCAGGATCAAGGGGAGTGGCTGGAAGAAATTCACTTCTGACTTTTCTCTTCAGAAGGGTGTTGTGGTCATTTTTGACTTGGACAGGCGTCCCCGCCAGGCATATGTTGTCGCTCAAAGTGTTGACTTGCACACAGTTGAAGGAAGCATTTTTCAGACGGGGATGCTGATGAATGAGATGATAGATGGAGACATCTCAGATGTGGACGAATACGGTGGCAGCATAAAGATTGAGTATACAAGGGGTCTAACTCTGAATGATGCACAACAGGACATTCATGAGCTGGTGCTCAGCTTCAAGTCCAAGTTTTTAGGAGTGTCTTTTGTACACTGTCTTACTACAACCGACACTCAAGTTGGACAAATGGTATGTTTTGTTGTTTCTTTTTTTTAATACTTGCTTTTTGTGTTTACTTTATTTTGTTTATATGCATTCATTATTTTCTTAAATGCATGCAGTTTTTGTTGCGTTGCTTCAAGCTTTTTTATTTTCATGTTTTTTGTTTTCTGTTCTTTGTTGTGGATACAGAAAGTGCCAGAGAGGGTTGCTACAAGCTTGAACATCCCTAAAGAAGGGTTGGCTGCTGTTCGTCTAAGCAGTGGGGAGGCAAAGACTCGTGTTGAATACAGCACGTCTACTGATGGACGTATAGCTTTCAACAAAAAGCAGTGGAGGCGTTTCCTTTCAAAGACTACCCTGGAAATCAATGACTGCAGCTTCATGTTCTTCAAGCCCAGCAGCAAGTCTTGCATGAATGTTACTGTTGTCGTCATCAAGCTTTAAGTTTCACTTTCTTTTTCGAGAAGCTATGTTCCTAGTTATGTAGTATGCTGATGCAAAACATCGCTGCGGTCTTTTGTTTATGCGGTTGACAAGAACCAAGTAACCCCCCCGGCTCGTCGTTTGCGATGTTTATTATCTATGTGTGTTTCAAAACTATGTGGAATATGTGTTTCTCGTAATGATAAGTGATGTTATATATTTTTCATCAGTATGTTTCTTTAGGAGTAAAGGCGTTTACGTTTTTTTAATGTTTTCCTGTTATGATTTGTAACGATAAACACCCTTTGCCTGTCTGCACTATACATGCAATTTTGTTTGCCCAGATCCTTTTTAGTAACAAAAATATTGTTTTCTCATAGATGCCTTATTTTTTGCAAGTAGTCATCTTTGAAAATCGTAGGTCTAAGAGAGTGCGGTCAAGGCCGTAGTTGAAAGTCTACCATCTACTCACAATTTAGGGAGAGGGAGGGTGGGCGACTATGTGTTTTGTATGAGCTTGTTATTTGAAGATTGTTCTTGAACATACCGAGTTTGCAACTCAGCCATCAACTAGCAGAGTGCGTGTCTTGTTGAAGGTCCCCAGTTGTATGCGATCCATCAACTCACAACAAGGCGGAGTGTGTGTTGTTGATGGTCCCCAGTTGCAAGCCCACCATCAAATAGGAACTAGGAGGGGGATGGGGGAGTGTTTGTGTTTTCTCGAGGGGCCCCATTTTTTTGCTTGTCGATAATTGAGGCGCAACTAGGTGTGTGCGTGTGTGTCTTGTTGGTCTCCCCAGTCGTGTGTGTGGGTCCCCAGTTGCAAGTTACTCATCGACTCGTAACTAGGGGGGGTGTGTGTTTTATCCATGGCCCCCAGTTGCAAGTTGAGATCGACTCGCAACTAGGGTGTGTGTGTGTGTGTTTTTTCATGGATCCCTAGTTGCATGTCAATAATTGACTCGCAACTAGAAGTGTGTGCGTGTGTTTGTGTTTTTTCAAGGGCCCCCAGCTGCATCTCAACGACCGACTTGTAACTAGGGTGTGTATGTGCGTGTGTCGAGGACCCCTAGTTGCAAGTTATACATCGACTCGCAACTAGGGGGTGTGTGTGTCTTTGTGTGTTTTATTCGTGGCCCCCAAGTGTAACTGGGGCACCCAGTTGCATGTCAACCACCGACTTGTAACTAGGGGGCGTGTACGTGTGTTGAGGACCCCTAGTTGCAAGTTGCCCATGGACTCGCAACTAGGGTGTGTGTGTGGGTGGATCCCCAGTTGTAGTTACCCAATTGAATGTTGATAACCAACTTACAACCACATGTTGTGTGTGTGTGTGTCCCCAGTTGCAAGTTACCCATCGACTCGCAACTAGGTTGTGTGTGTGTGTGTGTTTTATTCGTGGCATCCAATTGCAAGTTGACATCGACTCGTAACTAGGGTGTGTGTGTGTGTGTGTGTGTGTTTGTATGCGTGTGTTTTGTCGTGGGTCCCGAGTTGCATGTCAATAACCGACTCGCAACTAGAAGTGCGTGTGTGTGTGTGTGTATTTTTGTCAAGGGGCCCCCAGTTGCATCTCAACCACCGACTTGTAACTAGGGGGTGTGTGTGTTTGTTGAGGACCCCTAGTTGCAAGTTGCTCATCGACTCGCAACTAAGGGATGTGTGTGTGTGTGTGTTTTTTGTCGTGGGTCCCTAGTTGCATGTCAATAATCGACTCGCAACTAGAAATGTGTGCGTGTGTGTGTCTTTTTTGTCAAGGGGGCCCCATTTGCATCTCAACAACCGACTTTGTAACTAGGAGGGTGTGTGCGTGTGTCGAGGACCCCTAGTTGGAAGTTGCCCATCCGACTCGCAACCAGGGGGATGTGTGTGTGTGTCTTTTTGTCAAGGGTCCCCAAACGCATGTTGACCATCAAACTCACAACTAGGGGGGGTTGTTTGTTGAGGACCCCTAGTTGCAAGTTGCCCATCGACTCGCAACTAGGGGTATGTGTGTCTTTTTGTTGAGGGTCACCAGTTGCATGTCAAGCATCGACTCGCAACTAGGGGGTCTGTGTTTGTTGAGGACCCCCAGTTGCAAGTTTCCCATCGACTCGCAACTAGGGAAGGGTGTGTGTGTGTCTTTTTGTTGAGGGTCTCCAGTTGCAAGTTCCCCATTTGACTCACAACTAGGGGTGTGTGTGTGTTTTGTTGAGGACCCCCAGTTGCAAGTCGCCCATCGACTCGCAACTAGGGGTGTGTGTGTGTTTTGTTGAGGACCCCCAGTTGCAAGTTGCCCATCGACTCGCAACTAGGGGGGTGTGTGTGTCTTTTTGTTTGAGGGTCTCCAGTTGCAAGTTCCCCATTGACTCGCAACTAGGGGGTGTGTGTGTGTTTTGTTGAGGACTCCCAGTTGCAAGTTGCCCATCGACTCGCAACTAGGGGTGTGTGTGTGTCTTTTTGTTGAGGGTCTCCAATTGCAAGTTCCCCATTGACTCGCAACTAGGGGGGGTGTGTGTGTTTTGTTGAGGACTCCCAGTTGCAAGTTGCCCATCGACTCGCAACTAGGGGGGTGTGTGTGTCTTTTTGTTGAGGGTCACTAGTTGCATGTCAAGCATCGACTCGCAACTAGGGGTGTGTGTGTGTCTTTTTGTTGAGGGTCACCAGTTGCATGTCAAGCATCGACTCGCAACTAGGGGGTGTGTGTGTGTTTTGTTGAGGACCCCCAGTTGCAAGTTGACCATCGACTCGCAATTAGGGGGGTGTGTGTTTGCTGAGGACCCCCAGTTGCAAGTTGACCATCGACTTGCAACTATAGAGGGTGTGTGTGTCTTTTTGTTAAGGGTCCCCAGTTGCATGTCAAGCATCAACTCGCAACTAGGGGAGTGTCTGTGTTTTGTTGAGGACCCCCAGTTGCAAGTTGCCCATCGACTCGCAACTAGGGAAGGGTGTGTGTGTGTCTTTTTGTTGAGGGTCTCCAGTTGCAAGTTCCCCATTTGACTCACAACTAGGGGTATGTGTGTGTTTTGTTGAGGACCCCTAGTTGCAAGTCGCCCATCGACTCGCAACTAGGGGTGTGTGTGTGTTTTGTTGAGGACCCCCAGTTGCAAGTTGCCCATCGACTCGCAACCAGGGGGGTGTGTGTGTCTTTTTGTTTGAGGGTTTCCAGTTGCAAGTTCCCCATTGACTCGCAACTAGGGGGTGTGTGTGTGTTTTGTTGAGGACTCCCAGTTGCAAGTTGCCCATCGACTCGCAACTAGGGGGGTGTGTGTGTCTTTTTGTTGAGGGTCACCAGTTGCATGTCAAGAATCGACTCGCAACTAGGGGTGTGTGTGTGTTTTGTTGAGGACCCCCAGTTGCAAGTTGCCCATCGACTCGCAACTAGGGGTGTGTGTGTTTCTTTTTGTTGAGGGTCACCAGTTGCATGTCAAGCATCGACTCGCAACTAGGGGGTCTCTGTGTGTTTTGTTGAGGACCCCCAGTTACAAGTTGACCATCGCCTCGCAATTAGGGGGGTGTATGTTTGCTGAGGACCCCCAGTTGCAAGTTGACCATCGACTTGCAACTATGGAGGGTGTGTGTGTCTTTTTGTTAAGGGTCCCCAGTTGCATGTCAAGCATCGACTCGCAACTAGGGGTGTGTGTGTGTGTTTTGTTGAGGACCCCCAGTTGCAAGTTGCCCATCGACTCGCAACTAGGGAAGGGTGTGTGTGTGTCTTTTTGTTGAGGGTCTCCAGTTGCAAGTTCCCCATTGACTCGCAAACTAGGGTGTGTGTGTGTGTGTTTTGTTGAGGGTCCCCAGTTGCAAGTTCCCCATCGACTCGCAACTAGGGGGGTGTGTGTTTGCTGAGGACCCCCAGTTGCAAGTTGCCCATCGACTCGCAACTAGGGAAGGGTGTGTGTGTGTCTTTTTGTTGAGGGGCTCCAGTTGCAAGTTCCCCATTTGACTCACAACTAGGGGTGTGTGTGTGTTTGGTTGAGGACTCCCAGTTGCAAGTTGCCCATCGACTCGCAACTAGGGGGGTGTGTGTGTCTTTTTGTTGAGGGTCACCAGTTGCATGTCAAGCATCGACTCACAACTAGGGGGTGTGTGGGTGTTTTGTTGAGGACCCCCAGTTGCAAGTTGCCCATCGACTCGCAACTAGGGGGGTGTGTGTGTCTTTTTGTTGAGGGTCTCGAGTTGCATGTCAAGCACCGACTCGCAACTAGGGGTGTGTGTGTGTTTTATTGAGGACCCCCAATTGCAAGTTGGCCATCGACTCGCAACTAGGGGGGTGTGTGTGTCTTTTTGTTTGAGGGTCTCCAGTTGCAATTCCCCATTGACTCGCAACTAGGGGGTGTGTGTGTGTGTTTTGTTGAGGACCCCCAGTTACAAGTTGACCATCGACTCGCAACTAGGGGTGTGTGTATGTGTTTGTTTATTCGTGGCCCCCAGTTTTCAAGTTGAACGTCGACTCATAATTAGTAGTGTGTGTGTGTGTGTGTGTGTGTGTGTGTGTTTTGTCAAGAGGTCCACAATTGCAAGTTGCCAATCGACTCGCAACTAGGGGGGTGTCTGTGTGTCTTTTTGTTGAGGGTCCCCAGTTGCAAGTTCCCCATCGACTCGCAACTAGGGGGGTGTGTGTTTGCTGAGGACCCCCAGTTGCAAGTTGTCGATGATGCAACTATGGGAGGGTGTGTGTGTCTTTTTGTTAAGGGTCCCCAGTCGCATGTTGACCATCAAACTCGCAACTAGGGAGGGTGTGTGTTTGTTGAGGACCCCTAGTTGCAAGTTGCCCATCGACTCGCAAGTAGGGGGGGTGTGTGTGTCTTTTTGTTAAGGGTCTCCAGTTGCAAGTTCCCCACTTGACTCGCAACTAGGGGTGTGTGTGTGTTTTGTTGAGGACCCCCAGTTGCAAGTTACCCATCGACTCGCAACTAGGGAAGGGTGTGTGTGTGTCTTTTTGTTGAGGGTCTCCAGTTGCAAGTTCCCCATTGACTCGCAACTAGGGGGTGTGTGTGTGTTTTGTTGAGGGTCCCCAGTTGCAAGTTCCCCATCGACTCGCAACTAGGGGGGTGTGTGTTTGCTGAGGACCCCCAGTTGCAAGTTGACCATCGACTTGCAACTATGGAGGGTGTGTGTGTCTTTTTGTTAAGGGTCCCCAGTCGCATGTTGACCATCAAACTCGCAACTAGGGAGGGTGTGTGTTTGTTGAGGACCCCTAGTTGCAAGTTGCCCATCGACTCGCAAGTAGGGGGTGTGTGTGTGTCTTTTTGTTGAGGGTCACCAGTTGCATGTCAAGCATCGACTCACAACTAGGGGGGTGTGTGTTTGCTGAGGACCCCCAGTTGCAAGTTGCCCATCGACTCGCAACTAGGGAAGGGTGTGTGTGTGTCTTTTTGTTGAGGGTCTCCAGTTGCAAGTTCCCCACTTGACTCACAACTAGGGGTGTGTGTGTGTTTTGTTGAGGACTCCCAGTTGCAAGTTGCCCATCGACTCGCAACTAGGGGGGTGTGTGTGTTTGTTTATTCGTGGCCCCCAGTTTTCAAGTTGAATGTCGACTCATAATTAGTAGTGTGTGTGTGTGTGTGTGTTTTGTCAAGAGGTCCACAATTGCAAGTTGCCAATCGACTCGCAACTAGGGGGGTGTCTGTGTGTCTTTTTGTTGAGGGTCCCCAGTTGCAAGTTCCCCATCGACTCGCAACTAGGGGGGTGTGTGTTTGCTGAGGACCCCCAGTTGCAAGTTGTCCATGATGCAACTATGGGAGGGTGTGTGTGTCTTTTTGTTAAGGGTCCCCAGTCGCATGTTGACCATCAAACTCGCAACTAGGGAGGGTGTGTGTTTGTTGAGGACCCCTAGTTGCAAGTTGCCCATCGACTCGCAAGTAGGGGGGGGGTGTGTCTTTTTGTTGAGGGTCACCAGTTGCATGTCAAGCATCGACTCGCAACTAGGGGTGTGTGTGTTTGCTGAGGACCCCTAGTTGCAAGTTGCCCATCGACTCGCAACTAGGGAAGGGTGTGTGTGTCTTTTTGTTGAGGGTCTCCAGTTGCAAGTTCCCCATTTGACTCACAACTAGGGGTTTGTGTGTGTTTTGTTGAGGACTCCCAGTTGCAAGTTGCCCATCGACTCGCAACTAGGGGGGCGTGTGTGTCTTTTTGTTGAGGGTCACCAGTTGCATGTCAAGCATCGACTCGCAACCAGGGGGTGTGTGTGTGTTTTGTTGAGGACTCCCAGTTGCAAGTTGCCCATCGACTCGCAACTAGGGGGGTGTGTGTGTCTTTTTGTTGAGGGTCACCAGTTGCATGTCAAGCATCGACTCGCAACTAGGGGGTGTGTGTGTGTTTTGTTGAGGACCCCCAGTTGCAAGTTGCCCATCGACTCGCAACTAGGGGTGTGTGTGTGTCTTTTTGTTGAGGGTCACCAGTTGCATGTCAAGCATCGACTCGCAACTAGGGGGTGTGTGTGTGTTTTGTTGAGGACCCCCAGTTGCAAGTTGCCCATCGACTCGCAAGTAGGGGGGTGTGTGTTTGCTGAGGACCCCCAGTTGCAAGTTGACCATCGACTTGCAACTATGGAGGGTGTGTGTGTCTTTTTGTTAAGGGTCCCCAGTTGCATGTCAAGCATCGACTCGCAACTAGGGGTGTGTGTGTGTTTTGTTGAGGACCCCCAGTTGCAAGTTACCCATCGACTCGCAACTAGGGAAGGGTGTGTGTGTGTCTTTTTGTTGAGGGTCTCCAGTTGCAAGTTCCCCATTGACTCGCAACTAGGGGGTGTGTGTGTGTTTTGTTGAGGGTCCCCAGTTGCAAGTTCCCCATCGACTCGCAACTAGGGGGGTGTGTGTTTGCTGAGGACCCCCAGTTGCAAGTTGACCATCGACTTGCAACTATGGAGGGTGTGTGTGTCTTTTTGTTAAGGGTCCCCAGTCGCATGTTGACCATCAAACTCGCAACTAGGGAGGGTGTGTGTTTGTTGAGGACCCCTAGTTGCAAGTTGCCCATCGACTCGCAAGTAGGGGGTGTGTGTGTCTTTTTGTTGAGGGTCTCCAGTTGCAAGTTCCCCATTGACTCGCAAACTAGGGTGTGTGTTTGTGTGTTTTGTTGAGGGTCCCCAGTTGCAAGTTCCCCATCGACTCGCAACTAGGGGTGTGTGTGTTTGCTGAGGACCCCCAGTTGCAAGTTGCCCATCGACTCGCAACTAGGGAAGGGTGTGTGTGTGTCTTTTTGTTGAGGGGCTCCAGTTGCAAGTTCCCCATTTGACTCACAACTAGGGGTGTGTGTGTGTTTTGTTGAGGACTCCCAGTTGCAAGTTGCCCATCGACTCGCAACTAGGGGGGTGTGTGTGTCTTTTTGTTGAGGGTCACCAGTTGCATGTCAAGCATCGACTCACAACTAGGGGGTGTGTGGGTGTTTTGTTGAGGACCCCCAGTTGCAAGTTGCCCATCGACTCGCAACTAGGGGGGTGTGTGTGTCTTTTTGTTGAGGGTCTCCAGTTGCATGTCAAGCACCGACTCGCAACTAGGGGTGTGTGTGTGTTTTATTGAGGACCCCCAGTTGCAAGTTGGCCATCGACTCGCAACTAGGGGGGTGTGTGTGTCTTTTTGTTTGAGGGTCTCCAGTTGCAATTCCCCATTGACTCGCAACTAGGGGGTGTGTGTGTGTTTTGTTGAGGACCCCCAGTTACAAGTTGACCATCGACTCGCAACTAGGGGTGTGTGTGTGTGTTTGTTTATTCGTGGCCCCCAGTTTTCAAGTTGAACGTCGACTCATAATTAGTAGTGTGTGTGTGTGTGTTTTGTCAAGAGGTCCACAATTGCAAGTTGCCAATCGACTCGCAACTAGGGGGGTGTCTGTGTGTCTTTTTGTTGAGGGTCCCCAGTTGCAAGTTCCCCATCGACTCGCAACTAGGGGGGTGTGTGTTTGCTGAGGACCCCCAGTTGCAAGTTGACCATGATGCAGCTATGGGAGGGTGTGTGTGTCTTTTTGTTAAGGGTCCCCAGTCGCATGTTGACCATCAAACTCGCAACTAGGGAGGGTGTGTGTTTGTTGAGGACCCCTAGTTGCAAGTTTCCAATCGACTCGCAAGTAGGGTGGGGGTGTGTGTCTTTTTGTTGAGGGTCACCAGTTGCATGTCAAGCATCGAATCGCAACTAGGGGTGTGTGTGTTTGCTGAGGACCCCTAGTTGCAAGTTGCCCATCGACTCGCAACTAGGGAAGGGTGTGTGTGTGTCTTTTTGTTGAGGGTCTCCAGTTGCAAGTTCCCCATTTGACTCACAACTAGGGGTTTGTGTGTGTTTTGTTGAGGACTCCCAGTTGCAAGTTGCCCATCGACTCGCAACTAGGGGGGCGTGTGTGTCTTTTTGTTGAGGGTCACCAGTTGCATGTCAAGCATCGACTCGCAACCAGGGGGTGTGTGTGTGTTTTTTTGAGGACTCCCAGTTGCAAGTTGCCCATCGACTCGCAACTAGGGGGGTGTGTGTGTCTTTTTGTTGAGGGTCACCAGTTGCATGTCAAGCATCGACTCGCAACTAGGGGGTGTGTGTGTGTTTTGTTGAGGACCCCCAGTGGCAAGTTGCCCATCGACTCGCAACTAGGGGGGTGTGTGTGTCTTTTTGTTGAGGGTCACCAGTTGCATGTCAAGCATCGACTCGCAACTAGGGGGTGTGTGTGTGTTTTGTTGAGGACCCCCAGTTGCAAGTTGCCCATCGACTCGCAAGTAGGGGGGTGTGTGTTTGCTGAGGACCCCCAGTTGCAAGTTGACCATCGACTTGCAACTATGGAGGGTGTGTGTGTCTTTTTGTTAAGGGTCCCCAGTTGCATGTCAAGCATCGACTCGCAACTAGGGGTGTGTGTGTGTTTTGTTGAGGACCCCCAGTTGCAAGTTACCCATCGACTCGCAACTAGGGAAGGGTGTGTGTGTGTCTTTTTGTTGAGGGTCTCCAGTTGCAAGTTCCCCATTGACTCGCAACTAGGGGGTGTGTGTGTGTTTTGTTGAGGGTCCCCAGTTGCAAGTTCCCCATCGACTCACAACTAGGGGGGTGTGTGTTTGCTGAGGACCCCCAGTTGCAAGTTGACCATCGACTTGCAACTATGGAGGGTGTGTGTGTCTTTTTGTTAAGGGTCCCCAGTCGCATGTTGACCATCAAACTCGCAACTAGGGAGGGTGTGTGTTTGTTGAGGACCCCTAGTTGCAAGTTGCCCATCGACTCGCAAGTAGGGGGTGTGTGTGTGTCTTTTTGTTGAGGGTCACCAGTTGCATGTCAAGCATCGACTCACAACTAGGGGGGTGTGTGTTTGCTGAGGACCCCCAGTTGCAAGTTGCCCATCGACTCGCAACTAGGGAAGGGTGTGTGTGTGTCTTTTTGTTGAGGGTCTCCAGTTGCAAGTTCCCCACTTGACTCACAACTAGGGGTGTGTGTGTGTTTTGTTGAGGACTCCCAGTTGCAAGTTGCCCATCGAATCGCAACTAGGGGGGTGTGTGTGTCTTTTTGTTGAGGGTCACCAGTTGCATGTCAAGCATCGACTCACAACTAGGGGGTGTGTGTGTGTTTTGTTGAGGACCCCCAGTTGCAAGTTGCCCATCGACTCGCAACTAGGGGGGTGTGTTTGTCTTTTTGTTGAGGGTCTCCAGTTGCAAGTTCCCCATTGACTCGCAACTAGGGGGTGTGTGTGTCTTTTTGTTGAGGGTCACCAGTTGCATGTCAAGCATCGACTCGCAACTAGGGGGGTGTGTGTGTTTTGTTGAGGACCCCCAGTTGCAAGTTGCCCATCGACTCGCAACTAGGGGGGGTGTGTGTGTATTTGTTTATTCGTGGCCCCCAGTTTTCAAGTTGAACGTCGACTCATAATTAGTAGTGTGTGTGTGTGTGTGTGTGTGTTTTGTCAAGGGGTCCACAATTGCGAGTTGCCAATCGACTCGCAACTAGGGGGGTGTGTGTGTATCTTTTATTCGTGGACCCAGTTTGCAAATTGCAAGTTGACCATCGACTCGCAACTAGGGTTATGTGTGCCTTTTTGTCGAGGGTCCCAAGTTGCAAGTTGCTCATCGACTCGCAACTTAGGGGGTGTGTGTGTTTTTATTCGTGGACCCAGTTTGCAAATTGCAAGTTGACCATCGACTCGCAACTAGGGAGGGTGTGTGTGTGTCTTTTTGTTAAGGGTCCCCAGTCGCATGTTGACCATCAAACTCGCAACTAGGTGTAGGAGATATGCCCTAGAGGCAATAATAAATGATATTATTTATCTCCGAGTTCATAATTATGTTTATGTTCCATGCTATAACTGCTATGGTTCTCGAGTCTGCAATAACCACGAGGCTCGGAGGAAGACTCATATGCACGTGTGGAATAATAAACGGTAAAATGTATTCCTAGTCTGGCCTCTAAGACTAGCTCATGTGTTGCATGATGGTTATGTTTTCCTGATCATGGGCATGTCTATGTCAGCAACCTTGAGGGCATAATGTTAAGAGAACATTTGTGTTGAATCGACCCGGCATGATGTTATGCTATAAGATTCATTCGTCACAAGTTTATTGGTACATAACACAGAGATGGTTAACGTTTGCATGATTCCTTAGACCATGAGAGTATCGAGTTTCTTCATGCTTGCTTCATGAACTTTGGGGTTTGTTAAACGTCATCCGTAAATGGGTGGCTATTACGGCGGCTTACAGGTTCATGGAAAAGTGTGTCAAGTAACTTGATAGCTCAAGATTGGGATTTGCTCCTCCGACGATGGAGAGATATCTCTGGGCCCTCTCGGTGTTACGGTATCCATCATCGTCTGGCCAGACACTTTGTGATTTGATCACGGGGATGCCGGAACACGATAACGAGAAAAGAGAACAATACCGGTAACGAGGTAACTAGCATAGTGGACAAGTTGTTGATCCACGGGAATGCCAACATGTCTCACCTCGGGTATTTGTAACATATCGCGAAGCAACAGGAATAGCACACGACAACTGGAGGTTCACTCGAATATTTATTCGTGTGGGTATAGGGGTCAATATGGGTGTCCACGGCTCCGATGTTGATCATTGATCGGAAGGGGTTCCGGGTCATGTCTATACTTCACCGAACCTATAGGGTCACACACTTAAGGGTCATCTATCTGCTGAATACTAGACAGGGAGTCTGAGAGAAAATCACCGAAAAAGTTTCGGACACCGAAAAGTTTCGGACAGCGGAATCGTACCGCAGAGAGAGGTCATCGGATAAGTTTCGATGATACCGAAAAGTTGTTTCGGGATACACCATTAAGTCAAATTGGTTTCGGCACATGCCTGATAATTCTTGGAGGATGCCAGAATCATTCTGGAAGCTTTTTGGAATTTTCTGAGATAAAAACCGGAAATGTTCTGGAGCTGCCGGAGCCACTTCATATGCGTTTCGCAGATGAAAATCACTAAAACCGGAATTGTTTCGGAACGCGTTGAAAATCATTTTAGTGGGTACTGGAAATGTTCTTAGCCCACATAAATATTTTCAGTTCGATCAGACGCTGAAAAATGTCGTCGTGAATAGTGAAAATCAGCTTTATGGTTACTTTATGGAAAGCCACCTTTTGGGGCTTTGCTCCAAAAGATCTTGGGGATGACATGGATGGATAGGAGCCATTTTTTGGGCCCCTCATGAGGGTGTGGCCGGCCACATGGGGTATCCCCCCTTGGGGACCCTCTTGTTCCTTGGTTCCACTCCTAGGTCCTTGTGGAAGGACTTCATTCATGTGCATTTTGGGTTTTTTGTGAAACTACCCTACCCCCTTGGGATTTCCTATAAATAGAGGTGGAGGGGCAGCCCTCCACACTCATCCCTTGCTCTCATACACATGCCATGCATTATCTGGCTTCTTCTCTCCCTCCCACGAAAAGAGTTTCGTAGGGCCGTAAGGCTGTCTGGGTTCCGGCAGGAACTAGTTCTGGACGGCGAAGCCCTGCCGGATAGATGACACCGTATGTGTGCAACTCTGTAGAGAGATCGTAGTTTCGGTATTAGTTCGTGAGTGCCTCCCGAAGGGCTGTCCGCGTGACCGTCCGAGTTTCGAAGGTCCTCCCGAAGGGCTGTCCGAGTGACCGTTCGAGTTTCGAAGGTCCTCCCGAAGGGCTGTCCGCGACACCGTCCGGGGGGCTGTTCGACCGCCTCCTGGAGGGCTGTCTGAGGAGCAGATGAGGGTATACATCCTCGCGGTTGGGAGGTTGTAAATCCTAGCTGCGGGGATCTGCACCGCCGATCGTCATCGACTCTACTTCCCGCTGCGCTACGAGTCGGTAACGAAAAAGATCAAACCATGTATGCAGTCTCCATAGTGGTCCTAGGCTGGTGCGTAGGTCGGAAAATTTTTGTTTTCTGCTGCGTTCCCCTACAGTGGCATCAAGAGCCGTGCTATGCGTAGATGCAGGTTTCGATCTAGAATACATGGAGATGTATGGGTATTGCATAATATAATTAGGTAGTAGATGAGATCTATTGCTGAAAATTATTTATGCGGGTGACAGATGAAATCTGTTACCCGAGGTTCTTGTTGCTTCCCTAGAATTTGCGTTTGCTCAATCTCGAGACAGCATGGTGGAATTTGACAAAGTTCTGGCAATCCGTGATCCTGATTGATCATGGAAGTGCTATCAGTTCTTTGGGTTCTGCCGTAGTCAAAAGAAAGATGAAATTCGCAGATGAAAGGGCATTGCAGATATGATCTGCACGGGGGTCATGCGTATGACGAAGTTTAGTATGGGGCTCGAGATTTAATTATCCCGTGTTTCATACACCCCGAGATGTTAATCTAGCAACCTGAATAATCATACTTGATGATAAAACGTTGGTAGTTGCGGTTTAAGTCAAAACCTTAGAAGCCACGTAAAATAAAATTTTGCATAAACCTATTAGAGGCGTCTAACTTGGTTTTGCAGGATGTGCATGTGATGTGGTATAGCAGTGCTCATACTAATTCGATTATGTATGAGATGACTATATGATGTAATTTGATTAACATGACCTGCGTGTCATGATTCGGCATGATGGCTGGAGCCATATGATTGCATTTTAATGACCTGCGTGTCAACCTTGTTGTAATGCATTATTTTGTTAGCTATAGAGATAGCAATATTATCTGGTGCATCGACAAGGTGGTGGCAATCTTCGTGAAGGTGACCACCGACGCGAATGCCGAAGACGAAGAAATGAAATACTTCTCCGTCAGAAAGGGCTATACCATATCATGCTATTATGAATTGCCTGAGATGTTTATCCCTTATGATGCACCCTTCTTGATTGCGCCGTAGTCGCTTTTATTAGGGTGATCTCTCACTTAAAATATCAAGTAGTTAGTGTTCTCCCAAGTGTAGCACCGTCACAGCACCTATCTTTTCGGGGTGCGCCATGGATGCATGGGTACGAACGATTAGAGAAGTGTGAGGCGGGTGAGGTCAGACCTCGCAGCAAGATCACTTGGTTGTCTTGACGTTCATGGCACGATCGTCCTGAGCTCGGAACACACGCATCGAAAGATGAGCAAGAGTCACATAGAGATGTGATCGGCAAGTTGGCCTACCGATTAAAATTCCCGTTATGAGATGATGATTCTATGGCGATGAATTGAAGTCTGGATCTTGTATCACTCAAAATTAATTGTGAGAGATATTGATTTGAGTGGGAGCGCACTGTTGAATTAACATGTTTAATTCTCAGTGCAATTAATTATGAACACTATCTAAGTGTTTCTTGCAAAATAGTTGTAGAATAATGGTTCGCGTTTCCACCTTCCCTATTAAAATTGAATAACTGTTAAATATCTGGTTAAAACTTTACGATTGGTAACGTAATATGAGGATTGTCCTCAAAAGTGCCGAGAAGGACTTTGTCCTATCGCATGCTTTCCGTATCCTCCCGCTAAAGCTATGGATCATGTGACTCTCGTCCTTCGATCCAAAAGCTATAATTCTGTTTCAGTCAAGTGCAATATGTTTGCTTCCATGAAACCCAAACTTCGAAAGTTGGGATAGTTATATGATATTCATGGAACTGAAAATTATTTTCAGATACAAACAAAGCAATGTTTGTTTGCAAGTATTAGTAAAAGTGTTTACTATGCATTTGACTGTTGGGAAAGGGATCCAGAAGAACGCCTGTCATATAATGAAAGGTGAATAAAACAACAACTTAAAGAGAAAGGAAGTGTCCAAAGGGTGTTAGTATGACTTACACGCCTAGGAAGTCCGGGGCTAACGCCACTCTTAAGTTGGGTGCTTCTTTTGCGAGTAGGAGAAATACTAAAAGTTAAACTGTTAGAAGTAAAAAGGCAGAAAGAAAGATGACTGGAATATCCAGCTCATGTATGAATGTCATACAAGTTTTTGTTGTATAGTAGGCTGGTCAAAGATATAGTTCTTGGGAATTATGGTTAAACATGTTAATCACTAATTCTTGGGTATTGTGAGTTAATCACAAAGATACCCGCTCGATTGCATTCAATTGCGAATCACTGTAAGAGCTACTGTGGCCTAAAAGGACTAGCCAGAAATGAGGTTAAGGTATACACAGGGAACATAGTAAATGTTACTATACCTTCCATCGGTGTATTGCCGTCTGTATTTATTTTCATAATTCATTTACAGTTTTACAAACTCTAGCCCATTGCATAAGGTATCTTGCAAGAAGGTTGTTCATAAGAGAACCTTTTATGTTCGATGTTATGAATAACACAAGGGCCATACTTTCATTATGAATGAGATGTATGTTATGAATATTGATAATAATACAATACCTCTGGGTTTACTTTCATAATTCATTTTAGAGTTTCATACACTCTAGCCCATTGCACAATGTATGTTGCAAAAGAGTTGTTCATAAAAACAACAATTGTTGTTAAGTATTATGAATAAAATGAAGGGCCATGCTTCCATCCAAGATGGGACGTATGTTATGAATATTGAGGGTAATATGATACATCCATAACACTGACGCTAAATGTCGCAAGACTAAAAGAATACCACACAAGTGTGGCACTACATTTGGTCACATTGGAGAAACCCGCATGGAAAATTCCATTATGATGGATTTTGAAGTCTTTTTGATTTTGAATCATCTGACACTTGCAACTTTCCTCCGAAAAGTGATGTGACTAAAATACCGTTCACAGGCAATAAGGAACGAACAACAAACTTATTAGTGATCATACATTTGATGTGTGTAGTCCGATAAGTGTTGTTAGTGGTGGATTTATTTATCTTCAGAAATGACTCAAGTAGATATATGGATATTTACTTGATGAGACGTAAGTCTGGATCTTTTGAAATCATTCGAAAGGTTTTCAAAAATGAAGTAGAAGTTATTGTAACAAGAAAATTATGTTTCTGCAAATTGATTGCACAAAGGAATATTTGAGTTACATGTTTAGCGAATGTCTGATGAGTTGTGAAAGGGGTTTCATAACTTGCACCTCCCGGAACACCACTGCAAGTGAAAAGTCCGTCGAGATGTAATCTAACCATTTATGACATGGTAAGGTCAAAGATGACATAAATAAATTTGCCATTATCCTTTTTAAAGTGATGCTTTAGAGACTGCGGCTTTTACACTGAAAAGAGCTACATCGGGTCTGTTGAAATGAAGCCATGGTATGGTACGCCCAACCATGTTATATCTTTTCTTAACATTTGGAATATGGGGCTTGTGTAAAAGGTTACAAACCTATTCCAAATCAGACCAGTGCTACTTTGTAGGTTATACCAAAATGTTGGGTATTCCTCCCTCACTATACCGAGGCAAATAGTTTTGCCGTGAAACGGTGTGCTTTTAAAGAGAATGGTTCTTTCAAAAAGGTGAGTGGGAGAATAGTGCAACTCGACGAGATAAACAGTATCTAAGTCATCAGATCAAAGGAAAGAGACCTTCGAAGTAATTCCAGAGTTTCCTACTGCGACTGATACGGAAGTTTCTACAATAAAATGTATGAACTTCGGTCGAACTTGCAGCTGAACCACGTAGGCAAGGCTCGTGCAAACCTCTCAGGTGCGCAAACGAGATATTGTTGTTAGACAACATTATACCTACGATACACAAGGAAGCGTTGATGGGCCCTGACTCCGGAATTGGCTAAATGCCAATACAACCCAAGTTAGTTTCCATATAAGTGATTCAAGATTAAAACCTTGATACACCTTTCGGAAGACTTAGAGTCTAACGAATATTTATGGAACTTAAAACTGATATGGATAAAAAGTTTTATCCATAAAGCTCGACTTGTTGAAATAACAAGTTCAAGAGTTGACTACGATGAGGTTGTTTTCATCGTAGCGATGCTTAAAGTCGGTTCGGGTTGAACTAGCAATTAATACATATTTCAATCATGAGATATGAAACATGGATGATAAAAGGATTTCCATCTGATGGAAATGAAAGCTAGGACTTGTATATGATACAGTCCAAAGTAATTTGTCGATCTAGAGGATGCTAGTAGGTATGCAAACTTCAGAGTTCCAGCAATGGACAGAAGAGAGCAAAATGGAGTTGGAATCTTCGTGTTTTGATGAAAGGGTCAAAGGGGTTTTGAGTTCATCAATGGGTAACGAAGATGCTTGTAATTCAAGAAAGTAAGTGGGAGCGTAATAATATTTCTAAAAACCTTATGTGCTTGGCACATTGGTAATTGGAAATAAATTTCCTGACACGAATTAGGACTTCATTTGAAAATAGTTTTTCGATGAAGTGCTTAGGCTAAATAGCCTCAATATTAGGCATGATGATCTATGGAGATAGATTTACCTAATGGGGCTAAGCAATGAATACATATTGACAAGATGCTAAAACCTTTTAGCATTTAAAACGCCAAGGAGTGATTCTTGCCAAAGTCACATGGAAGGAGTTTTTGCAAGACTCGGTGTCCCAAAACACTGATGAGTAAAATACATGATGGAGATTCCACACACTTTTGTGTTTGGATTAATCATGTATTCCATGGTATGTAAAACAACCAGATATGTCCGATACTCCCAAGGTGTTGCGAGTATGGATACTAAAGTGATCAAAGTACTGATCGTGGGGCAACAGTGAAAGATGTCATTGAGTACTAGAGTAAGTACTGATGATATGTTTTCTTGCAAGCGGAGATCATGAAGAGTTCGTTGTAAAATGTTACATCGATAGTCTTCATCTTTTCACCATGCGATTTTCGATTTAAGTTAAGGGTTTTGTGTAACACACAATGTGGTGGCACAGTTAGTTGGAATTTGTTCAAACTAGTTACTGTGGCGAATTCTATAACAAGGGCTAAGTATGTTGACGCTTTAGAAGCGACAAAGAAGATGTTGAATCACATAGTTCATTCATGAACTTAGTATAGTTCCAAGATGGCTTTTGACAATGGGACACTACTGCAGGTAGTTGCTCCATAACTCAGTCTGAGGAATCCAGGTTCGACCTGTGATTCACATACATACAAAGCCAAGTCCACACAAAATATGATTTTTTGTGAAAACGTGAAAACGCGAGGACATGCAAAGATACACACGGAACTGAAGTCGTCAGATCCGTTGGACATCAGGCTATACCACAAGCGAAGCATATTTACACCGGTGTGCCACAGGTGTAAAGTGCATTAGCATTAACTAGATTATTGACTCTAGTGCAAGTGGGAGTCTGTAGGAGATATGCCCTAGAGGCAATAATAAATGATATTATTTATCTCCGAGTTCATAATTATGTTTATGTTCCATGCTATAACTGCTATGGTTCTCGAGTCTGCAATAACCACGAGGCTCGGAGGAAGACTCATATGCACGTGTGGAATAATAAACGGTAAAATGTATTCCTAGTCTGGCCTCTAAGACTAGCTCATGTGTTGCATGATGGTTATGTTTTCCTGATCATGGGCATGTCTATGTCAGCAACCTTGAGGGCATAATGTTAAGAGAACATTTGTGTTGAATCGACCCGGCATGATGTTATGCTATAAGATTCATTCGTCACAAGTTTATTGGTACATAACACAGAGATGGTTAACGTTTGCATGATTCCTTAGACCATGAGAGTATCGAGTTTCTTCATGCTTGCTTCATGAACTTTGGGGTTTGTTAAACGTCATCCGTAAATGGGTGGCTATTACGGCGGCTTACAGGTTCATGGAAAAGTGTGTCAAGTAACTTGATAGCTCAAGATTGGGATTTGCTCCTCCGACGATGGAGAGATATCTCTGGGCCCTCTCGGTGTTACGGTATCCATCATCGTCTGGCCAGACACTTTGTGATTTGATCACGGGGATGCCGGAACACGATAACGAGAAAAGAGAACAATACCGGTAACGAGGTAACTAGCATAGTGGACAAGTTGTTGATCCACGGGAATGCCAACATGTCTCACCTCGGGTATTTGTAACATATCGCGAAGCAACAGGAATAGCACACGACAACTGGAGGTTCACTCGAATATTTATTCGTGTGGGTATAGGGGTCAATATGGGTGTCCACGGCTCCGATGTTGATCATTGATCGGAAGGGGTTCCGGGTCATGTCTATACTTCACCGAACCTATAGGGTCACACACTTAAGGGTCATCTATCTGCTGAATACTAGACAGGGAGTCTGAGAGAAAATCACCGAAAAAGTTTCGGACACCGAAAAGTTTCGGACAGCGGAATCGTACCGCAGAGAGAGGTCATCGGATAAGTTTCGATGATACCGAAAAGTTGTTTCGGGATACACCATTAAGTCAAATTGGTTTCGGCACATGCCTGATAATTCTTGGAGGATGCCAGAATCATTCTGGAAGCTTTTTGGAATTTTCTGAGATAAAAACCGGAAATGTTCTGGAGCTGCCGGAGCCACTTCATATGCGTTTCGCAGATGAAAATCACTAAAACCGGAATTGTTTCGGAACGCGTTGAAAATCATTTTAGTGGGTACTGGAAATGTTCTTAGCCCACATAAATATTTTCAGTTCGATCAGACGCTGAAAAATGTCGTCGTGAATAGTGAAAATCAGCTTTATGGTTACTTTATGGAAAGCCACCTTTTGGGGCTTTGCTCCAAAAGATCTTGGGGATGACATGGATGGATAGGAGCCATTTTTTGGGCCCCTCATGAGGGTGTGGCCGGCCACATGGGGTATCCCCCCTTGGGGACCCTCTTGTTCCTTGGTTTCACTCCTAGGTCCTTGTGGAAGGACTTCATTCATGTGCATTTTGGGTTTTTTGTGAAACTACCCTACCCCCTTGGGATTTCCTATAAATAGAGGTGGAGGGGCAGCCCTCCACACTCATCCCTTGCTCTCATACACATGCCATGCATTATCTGGCTTCTTCTCTCCCTCCCACGAAAAGAGTTTCGTAGGGCCGTAAGGCTGTCTGGGTTCCGGCAGGAACTAGTTCTGGACGGCGAAGCCCTGCCGGATAGATGACACCGTATGTGTGCAACTCTGTAGAGAGATCGTAGTTTCGGTATTAGTTCGTGAGTGCCTCCCGAAGGGCTGTCCGCGTGACCGTCCGAGTTTCGAAGGTCCTCCCGAAGGGCTGTCCGAGTGACCGTTCGAGTTTCGAAGGTCCTCCCGAAGGGCTGTCCGCGACACCGTCCGGGGGGCTGTTCGACCGCCTCCTGGAGGGCTGTCTGAGGAGCAGATGAGGGTATACATCCTCGCGGTTGGGAGGTTGTAAATCCTAGCTGCGGGGATCTGCACCGCCGATCGTCATCGACTCTACTTCCCGCTGCGCTACGAGTCGGTAACGAAAAAGATCAAACCATGTATGCAGTCTCCATAGTGGTCCTGGGCTGGTGCGTAGGTCGGAAAATTTTTGTTTTCTGCTGCGTTCCCCTACACTAGGGAGGGTGTGTGTTTGTTGAGGACCCCCAGTTGCAAGTTCCATCGACTCGCAAGTAGGGGTGTGTGTGTGTCTTTTTTGTTGAGGGTCACCAGTTGCATGTCAAGCATCGACTCGCAACTAGGGGGGTGTGTGTTTGCTGAGGACCCCCAGTTGCAAGTTGCCCATCGACTCGCAACTAGGGGGAGGGTGTGTGTGTGTTTTTTTGTTGAGGGTCACCAGTTGCATGTTAAGCATCGACTCGCAACTAGGGGGGCCCTTAGTTGTAAGTTGCCCATCGACTCGCAACTAGGGTTGTGTGTGCCTTTTTGTCGAGGGTCCTAAGTTGCAAGTTGCTCATCGACTCGCAACTTAAGGGGTGTGTGTGTTTTTTATTCGTGGACTCAGTTTGCAAATTGCAAGTTGACCATCAAACTCGCAACTAGGGAGGGTGTGTGTGTGTCTTTTTGTTAAGGGTCCCCAGTCGCATGTTGACCATCAAACTCGCAACTAGGGAGGGTGTGTGTTTGTTGAGGACCCCCAGTTGCAAGTTCCATCGACTCGCAAGTAGGGGTGTGTGTGTGTCTTTTTGTTGAGGGTCACCAGTTGCATGTCAAGCATCGACTCGCAACTAGGGGGTGTGTGTTTGCTGAGGACCCCCAGTTGCAAGTTGCCCATCGACTCGCAACTATGGGGAGGGTGTGTGTGTTTTTTTTGTTGAGGGTCACCAGTTGCATGTCAAGCATCGACTCGCAACTAGGGGGGCCCTTAGTTGTAAGTTGCCCATCGACTCGCAACTAGGGTTGTGTGTGCCTTTTTGTCGAGGGTCCCAAGTTGCAAGTTGCTCATCGACTCGCAACTTAGGGGGTGTGTGTGTTTTTTATTCGTGGACCCAGTTTGCAAATTGCAAGTTGACCATCGACTCGCAACTAGGGAGGGTGTGTGTGCGTCTTTTTGTTATGGACCCCCAGTTGCAAGTTGACCATCAAACTCGCAACTAGGGAGGGTGTGTGTGTGTCTTTTTGTTAAGGGTCCCCAGTCGCATGTTGACCATCAAACTCGCAACTAGGGAGGGTGTGTTTGTTGAGGACCCCCAGTTGCAAGTTCCATCGACTCGCAAGTAGGGGTGTGTGTGTGTCTTTTTTGTTGAGGGTCACCAGTTGCATGTCAAGCATCGACTCGCAACTAGGGGGGTGTGTGTTTGCTGAGGACCCCCAGTTGCAAGTTGCCCATCGACTCGCAACTAGGGGGAGGGTGTGTGTGTGTTTTTTTGTTGAGGGTCACCAGTTGCATGTCAAGCATCGACTCGCAACTAGGGGGGCCCTTAGTTGTAAGTTGCCCATCGACTCGCAACTAGGGTTGTGTGTGCCTTTTTGTCGAGGGTCCCAAGTTGCAAGTTGCTCATCGACTCGCAACTTAAGGGGTGTGTGTGTTTTTTATTCGTGGACTCAGTTTGCAAATTGCAAGTTGACCATCAAACTCGCAACTAGGGAGGGTGTGTGTGTGTCTTTTTGTTAAGGGTCCCGAGTCGCATGTTGACCATCAAACTCGCAACTAGGGAGGGTGTGTGTTTGTTGAGGACCCCCAGTTGCAAGTTCCATCGACTCGCAAGTAGGGGGGTGTGTGTGTCTTTTTGTTGAGGGTCACCAGTTGCATGTCAAGCATCGACTCGCAACTAGGGGGGTGTGTGTTTGCTGAGGACCCCCAGTTGCAAGTTGCCCATCGACTCGCAACTAGGGGGAGGGTGTGTGTGTGTTTTTGTTGTTGAGGGTCACCAGTTGCATGTCAAGCATCGACTCGCAACTAGGGGGGCCCTTAGTTGTAAGTTGCCCATCGAGTCGCAACTAGGGTTGTGTGTGCCTTTTTGTTGAGGGTCCCAAGTTGCAAGTTGCTCATCGACTCGCAACTTAGGGGGTGTGTGTGTTTTTTATTCGTGGACCCAGTTTGCAAATTGCAAGTTGAACATCGACTCGCAACTAGGGGGGTGCCGCGTATTTATGTGTTTGTTAAGGTCCATACTTTTTGCGAGTCTACCATCGAGCCACAACCAAGGACGAGGCGGAGAAGTTGCTAGCCGAGGATCGACCTTCAACTAGGGGGAGGGGGAGGGGAAAAATAGTTTTCTGTACGAATTCTTATTTTTTTGCAAGTCAACCACTGAAAAACGCAATTTGAGAGGTGCCGGTGTGTGTGTGTTTGTTGAGGAACGTTTTTCAACCAGTTCCAAGTTGATGCTCGACTCACATTCTTTTTTTACAACTATTTTCCTTTTTTTTGATAGATTTTTTTCCTTTATTTTAATGGAACAAAACAAATGATTTTTTACTTTGTAAACAAATATTTTTTTGTATCATTTTTTTCTTGCATGGTATGATCTCGTGTATGTTTTTACACACAACAACCTCTTGTGTAGGAGCACAAAGGACGTTTTTTGAACTCAACTGTATTACTTTTTTTCTGGAGGGTTTTTGTGGAAGATGTCCAATGTTTTGCAACGGATAACCTCAGGTTGTGCGGCTCTGCTTCTATCTTTTTTTTGGCTCGCACTGTTTGAATCGGTGGGAGAGAGAGCAGGGAAGAGACGGGGGCGAGCACATCGAAGACGATGGCCTGCGATGTCGCCGCCGACGAGCCACCCGCCATCCCCACCGCGCTCGACAAGGCCCCCGCCGTCTGCCCCGTCCAGGAGCCCCGCGCGACCGACAACTCCCCTGCCGTCTGCACCGTCCGGGAGCTCCGCGCAGGTGACGCGCCGTCCGCCATGGGCAGGGGCCCCGATCTCTGCGCCGGCGACACTGAGCATGCAGCACACGATAGAGTAAGACCAAGTCCACATCATGCTATCTCTATGCTGTTTTTTTTCGTTTGTATGCGGGGTTCCAGTTTGGTTCCGCTCCGTTCAACTCCGCGCCGCGATTTCGTTCTGCAGAATGCGTCGCCTCGCCGCGATTTTTTGTGTAGGTCACGTTGGAGTAGTGGGTTGGGTAGCAGAGGGATGAGGATTTCGATTCATTGAGCCAGGAATCTCTATTTGATAGATGTCTGTCTCTGTTAGAGAAATTGTACGGCAAGTCTGAATTTGTTAGATTCAGAGTACCATAGCATTTCTGAGACTTTTTTAGAGTGTGGTTATGCGGCAAGGGTGGGTGCTTTTTAGGTGTTTCTCCCTATGAGGGGATTTTTTTGGTGATCAAAGTGTTTGAACAGACTAGCTGTTTCGCTATTTGAATGCCATTGCAGCACAAACACCAGCACCAATTTTGCCTGTATGTGCAGCTGTCCCAGTTGTCGTTGTTTTGATTGGCTTATGTTTATGGAACATTTATTTTGTCTGTGTAGATGAAGGGCTTGCACCCTAGTTGAGATGGCCGAACTTCTAGTCTGGAAGACCATGCATGCTTCTTCTTTTTTCTCAGTCAGCTCTGGGTATAACAAATAGAGCCAGCATACTACTTCAGCTTTGATGAATTGTTCAAGCTTGATGAAGGGCTTGCACCCTAGTTGAGAATTGTTCATCAAATTAAGGCTATTTTTGGCAAGCTTGATGAATTGTTCATCAAATTAAGTCATCCCTAGTATATATATATATATATATATATATATATATATATATATATATATATATATATATATATATATATATATATATATATATATATATATATATATATATATATATATATCAGTTGTCTATGCTTTGCCTTCTTCTTTTTGTACATATTTATACCTCTTTGTGCTTAAATAATGTTCTAATTGACTGAAACATTTTCAATTTTTAGTGAACTCTCCCAAAAAAAGTCTGAAACTAATGTTCCTATGTTAATTCGTATCACTACCTTTGACTATACAAGGAGGCATATATCAAAATTCAGAGCAGCCTTCCATTTTTTTGTTAACTGTTTTTGATTGGCAATCAAGCAGATCATGCTAAGATAAATCTGGTCCCTTATTCAAACCAAGGTAGCTGACGTAGTCGCGTAGCGACAGTACTTCTAATTGATCAGTAGGAGTAGTTCAGCACTGGTGTTGTAACCAGATGTGTTCCATGCTTCTGGGTAGTAGTTTATGCTTTTTTTAGTTCCTGATGTTTTTGGTTTAATTAGTAGTGTATTTTTCTGAATGTACACCCTAACTTTAACTCAGTTCTTTTTTCTCAATGTTTGGTTTAGTATTTTTCATGTGTCACCATGCCACGCATTTTTTGTTTGATTTTTGTAAGTTTTAAGAATGTGCTTTTCAGGAATGTTTTTTGTCGATGCTTGATTTTGTAAGTTTCAGAGTGTGGGATTCAGAATGTTAGCACACAGTTTTTAGATGTTTTATTAACAAACCCAATAGATCTGAATGTATGACAATTCTCTTTTTAATATACACAAACACTCAAGTTGCCTGAGTGAAGCTGAGTGTGCCTCAATGACATATAAGAGTGTCTACAAGTATGTTTATGTTTTTCCTTCAGCTTATTGCTATGTACACAGTATATTCGAATGTACACAATTAACAAACTTGGAGTTTTTTTGCTGGCTGCTCATGTTCTGGTTTGGTGTTCCATTTTCACACTATGTCTACTAGAGACTGTTTTTTATGCATTTTTTTCCTGCTGCTCATGCATTTTTTGTCTAAATGTTTGTTTTATCTTAAACAGGAGCTTTTAAGCAAAGATACAAATCCTGACCTTTTGGAGACAAACAACAGTAGCCAAGAACATGATTCAGGGGATGACAACATGAATGACAAACATGAACAAAGTATAGTGGATCTGACAGAAACAGACGCATCTGACGGCATGCTGTTTGACGGCTTGAGAAGAATTGTAAATATGTTTTGAACTAGTAGAAGCTAATTTTTATTTTTGTGTGTCATTTTTTGTAAGTTCAATTTTCCGACAGAAACTTTCCATTTATTTGTACAGTTAGAGGAAAGACAAGAGAGGAAGCAGGAAAGGAGTGCTTTGAAAGAGAAAAGGAACAAGGTATGCTTTTTTGTTGTTTTTTTTCATTTTGTAACTTCTGTGAGCCATAACCAATTTTTTTCTAGAGAATAATACTTCTTATCCTCATTTCCAGAGGAGAAGGCCAGAGGAAGGAAAACCCAAACGACACATTAACAAAGAAAGAGCAACTGCATACAGCAGATTTAGCATTGGATATTTCGCAAAGATTGTTGATGTTGTGTGCAAAAGCAATCATAGGATGGAGGTTTTTAGGAACGGTGGTTTTGGATACTTGCTTGAGCTAGATGATTGATATGTTCCACGGCCATTCGCACAGTGGGTCGCGGACAACATATCCACAAAAGATGAAGCAATTGTACTTGGTGGGAAATCAATTCCTCTCAACCCTGAAGTCGTATCATTAGTTCTTGGTATACCAGCAGGCGGAACAAAGATCACAGTGCTAGACGAGGAGTTTGGGAAAGCGGAGTTTCTATCACTATTTGGGCTAACAGATCTTCCATCCATAAGTTTCTTCGGGAACAAGATTATAAATGAAGAGCTGCCTAACGACGTTTATCTTCGTTGCTTCTTGACTGTCGCACTAGCAACCTTCCTGTGTCCCACATCCAACACAAAGCCAAGCACCAAATATTTGGGAGCACATGTGGATGTGTCAAAGTCAAAAGATCTTGATTGGTGCTCTTTTGTCCATACATGGAATATCGCCTATGTCAAGAAGTACCAAACAGACAAGCTGAAGCAGAAACGGATAACAACCACTTTGGGAGGCTGCATTTATCAGCTAGCAGTATGCGCCTTCTTTTTGTTTTTATGAAATTTTTTGTTAATTTAATTTTATTTTATGAGCACTGTGTTCTCATCAAACATTCTCAAGGCTGCATTTGTATTTTTGTTGTTTATTTTCCAGGTTCGGTGTCTAGACTTCAACAATTTTGGATCAATAACAATTCCACCAGCACTACCCAGGGTTTGTTTTTGGAAAGGACAAACCATTAAACATTTCAGTGATATGCTAATTGGGAAAGATGGATTATATGGAGCTCTTCAAGTAATTATCATACTCTGCTATTTTTTTGCCTCTGTTTTATGTGTATCTTTTTGGTTTCTTACATCTACTCCTTTTTTATGTTTGTTTATTGTTTTCCATTTTGTTTGTCAGATAAAAGATGAGGCAGAAACTTGCTATGCAGAAACTGACGGTGCATGGGCAAGCACCGCCAAGAACTCAAACATCCAAAAAGCTCTACAAAGGGTCTTAGGCAACTCTTTTTCAGATAAGGTAAAATGCATGAGAGTTGGTTGAGAGAGCAACTTCAACAGTCAATTTAAGCTATTTTGGTTTCCCCTTTTTATATATTTTTTTGATTTATTTTTGTGGAATTTTTTTCTGCTTGTTAGATCAAAGAAGATATATTCCTCAATTTCCAGGAGCGTGTAAAAGATCAAAACCTGACCACTTGTCTGATAGCAAAACAAGTGTTGCTGGATACTTTGAACATTGTCTCTTCTTCTTTTAATGGCTCTCAACATACAGAGAAGTTAGAGTCATCCGAGCACTTGTACATGCCATCCGACAAAGATAATGGGTCTGGCAGTACTATTAGAGTTGATTCTAATGGGATTGAAATTGGCAGTGGTATGTTATTACAGCATTTTTTCTTGTTCTAATTCATGTTGTGTTTTCTGTAATAAGACCCCCACTATATTTGTGGCAGATCGAAGAGGCAGGAAGAAGAGAATGAAGACGAGTACACAGCAGTCAATAACTTCAACAAGTAAGGATGTATTGTTGCAAGATAAAATAAAGGTATTTTTGTTCTTATTTTTTAGTCTTTTTAAATCCACATTTTTCGTGTGTAATTTTCAGTTCATTTTTTTTCTGTACCAAATTTATGACTATGCCCATGGTCACACCTCCAGCAAAGCACACCTGAAGTTGACACACAAGGAGTCAAAGCTGAATTGCAACCAGTACCATGGAATGGTCCTATAAATGAGCACAAACATCAAGATGAAATGGTTATTTTCATATGAAAACAGAAGATCTAACGTTTTTATCCTTTTTTCTTAATTTTTTGTTATTTAACATGCAACTCTGTAAACTAATTTGCCAGGAAGTAAATTCTGAAATTGGTAAAGGATGTACACATACAGTTGGACAACCGGTGCGTGCTGAATGCATTGCACTGCAACAAGAAGCCCACGAGGTTATATGACATGTGTTTCTTTTTTGTCAACACATTTTTTTCTTTTTTAGCTTGGTGCATATAACTCTGACACCAACCACTTCAATTTTTTTTGTTGTGTTGCAGGGAGAAAGCATGAACAAGGTTGGCCCTGCTAAACACAACCAAGACACGAATATGTTGGATGGACATAGCAACATCCTCGAGCGCAGTGTCAATGCTTGTCCTATTGAAATAGAAGCACCACAGAAAAGCACTAGCCTGAACTACATGCTATTATCAGCTAGATTGGCAAAAGCAGTGATGAGCACGACACAAGTTAACAATTCAAAGGAAGTATCCACCAGAGATGTACAGACAACATTCACAGGGTTACAACATAATACTGTTAACAACAATAAAACACAGGTACACCCCCTGAGGAATTCATCTGATGTTTGTCTTAGTGTCATCATTCAAAGACGTTGTTCTGTCAGTTCTTTTTTTGTATAGACCAACTGAACCTGTGTTTCTTCTATGAACATAGCATTGCATAGACACTAGTACCATGGAGCAACGAAATGAGAAGCAAGCAGTGGTTTCTGAATGTGTGGAACATCAAAAGAACATTGACAAAGGTCTTTTTCCAGGGAAAAACTTTCACATATTTCAGAATTACAAGAAGCACTCCTGAGCATGTGTTTCTTGTTTTTCTAAAGTTTTTTTGACTTGCTTGTTTCTTCATTTACTTGTTTTTTGTTCATTTGTTTCAGATCGAAACACTGCGAATAATGTCAGCGATTACAAGAAGCGCGTTGAACTTGATATAGATATCAACATAGCACTATCAAACAGTACTGCCTACATTTTTTCATTTTTCTATTTTTGATCAGACAATATTTTTTGGTCTTTTTTGCATGCTTTGCTGGCAGTGATTTTCTCATTGTTTTGTGCCTTTTTTCCTTTTTCTTCTTCTTTTACATGACAACGGGATAGACGATAAGCAACAACATGTCAAAGAGTTACATGACACTTTGCATCCATTAGATATTGCAAGGCAAAAGTACTTCTTCACAGATGATGCGACACCTAGCTGCAGAATTCTTCCAGACCATGATGATTGTGGGAATCAAATAATAGAGCCAGAATTGTGGCGCCCATTAGAGATGAACTCGGAAGAATATAATTCTCAAATAGAGGTAATTGTTTCTCCATAGCCCCTATTGCCTTTTTTAGTTGTCATTTTTCTTACACACCCAATTATATTTCTACAATTGTAGGAAGCAAAGAAAAAATATCCATGCAATACAAGCAAGGATGAGCAAGAAGTGCAAGGAGATTCCTCCATACAGTGTGCGCAGAGACAACCCGTGTCCACAGGCATTTGCAAGTACAGAGGCTTTCTTCCACAGTTTGAAGAAAAGGATGGCATCATCGACTTGGTATGTCTTTTTTTCCAAAAAAATTATCTTCGTTTCTCGCTTGCACTTTTTCTGTTTTCTAATCTCCTTAGTTTTCCTGTGTTTCATTATAATATACAACAAAACATTTTTTTTCAGACATCGCCTGTTGCACGCATGTCACACACTTGGGACAGAGCAACAACATGCTACTCCCCAATGGGCACATGGAACAATGAGAACGCTGGAAGTCCTACACAAAAGCACAAGAAGGTATCATCATTATTTTTGTTATGTTGCTTATGTTCTTATTTCCTCTTTTTTTTACTTTTTTTTATAAATTCTGCTCTTTTTTAAATGTGTGTGAGTCTGCCCTCTAAAAGTGTGTTTTTGGTTTCTTTTTTGATTGATTGCTGAACACGTCCTCTCAACATTATTTGCCACTTTGCAGAGATATTCAAAAACAACAATCTTAGGGAAGAGGCTTTTTTCAGATGAGTTTGATGAAAATGATGAACAAGAAGGCACTAAACACCAACCAATCCCTGTAAGTGACTACCTACATGTAAATTTGTTGAACAACTTTCTTTTTTATGTAGCTCTTTTGACACCTACTTCTCTGCATCATCATCTTTTTTTGCTGTCACACAAACTAACCATAAATTGTGTGTGTTTATGATTTTTTGTAGGTGTCTCCGGATGTTCAAGTTTTGGGGGAGAGATCATTCAATGGTTCATGCTCTAGTATGGTAAACACGGCGGACAATTTATACAACACGAAGCTATCATTAGGCACTTCATCAAGTGGTAAAGAGAATTTGCCTCCAAAAAGGATAGCACACCCAAGCAAGTGGCTCTCCTCACCATATGATCACAACGAGAGAGGACCTCTTCAGCCACATGAGATAGAGCTACACAGGGGCATAGTGGCACTAAGCAAAGTTGAACCTCACAGAAGGTTTTTTTTCTACACTCAGATTTTCCACTTTTTTCCCGTGATTAAATGGTTTCTGATATTTTTGTTGCCTTCACTAACAATACTGGTTCTCAACCACTTGCAGCAAAGTGGTTGTGTTGATTGACAAAACAAGCCTTTTCCTTGGACAACTTGGCGATTCATTTGGTGTGAGTGGTCACGTGGAAGCATATGTTTTCAACATTTTCTGTCGGATGCTCTTTCGAGAGAATCATCCAAGGAGATAAAAAACGCACTACTTCTTCACTACACTAGGTGTAAGTACAAAGAAATTTCATATCCAAGCACAACTCAACATATTTTCAACATAGGGTTTTTTTTGTACAACACTTTACTGGACTTCTTGGGTGGAAGATCAATAATTAAATTTCGTTCTTTTTCACAAATCAGGATTATTTTCTTGAAAATTGGAAATCTGAAGAAGGAAGGAGGGAAATGAAGAGAAAAACACTTAGAAGCTTCAATGGAGCTGGGAAAGCATTGCCTCTGCACGAAAGTGATCGTGTATGCTTCATTACACCAAACTATAATTTTTTTATTTTTTGGGTTTTTATTATCCTTTGTTTTTAAATTTTTGCAATCAAATTGTGTGTCCAAAAAATGCAGATCTTCTTTCCGTCAGTACATGATGAGCACTGGTTCTTGTTCGTTGTTGACATTATAGCAAGAAAGTTTGTCTTCCTAGATTCATATTATGAAGGGAACACACCATTCCACATCGGGATCAGAGATTTGATGGTTAAAACAGTTTTTCTAATCTTTTCTTTTTCTGTTATTTTTTAAATTAAGTTGGTAATGCAACACCCATTCATTTTTGTGTTCCTAAACATATTCATTTTTCAATTGTCTCTAGATAAACAATTTCATAAAAACATGGGAAGATTCTAATCTGAGAGGAATGAGTTTCAGAAAGTTTGGTGTAGAGTACCCAAACATGCCAAAGCAAATCGGAAGGTAAAAATAAGCTAATTTGTGTAAATATAAATTCAGAAACTACTGTTTTTTTCATTTTACTTTTTGATATTTTCTTTAATTTTTGTTGTTAAATTTTCTGCAAAAAAACAGCGACGCTTGTGGGATTTTTGCTCTTAACTGGATGCAAACTAGGGCTTCGAGAAATCCTCTGCACCGACAGTTCACAATGAACGACGTAGCAAACGCAAGGGTCAGATTTGCTGTTGACATTCTGTTTAGTATTCACAACACAGAGGATCAAGGCAAAACACTCGTCAAGAACTTCGCATGGTAAATTGGTATGTTTTTACTTCTTCCATTGAAGCAAAGTTTTTCTGCTTTTTTTAGCAATGACTTGTGATACAAAATTGTTTATATTTTTCTCCTGTCTTTCCAATTTTTGTGTATTTTTTTGCGTTTGCCACTGTAAACAAAGTTCCTTTTGTTATTGTATGTCATTTTCAGGTTACTAACTAGTTCTTTTTTTTGTACTTCTTCAGAAGGTCAAGCAGGCCAACCAACTGCAACATTCTCTGTAATGGATGGAGGAATACTACAATAAAGGACTTTAGCAAGATGATCAAAAACAATCACAAAAGTTAAACAACATCACAAAGTGTCCGGTGTACATGGAGGAACGATATGTTTTTTCTTTTTCATTTGAAAGCAAATCCAAGTTGTATAGTAGTGTCGTAGAAACTGGTCATTAACCAGAAAACAATTTGGAATGTCCCATTTTTTTTTCAGATCAATATCGAAACATCGGTTTTAGAGTGTTCTTTTTCTAATTTGTTTTATGCTTTTAAGTCTGATTATTTTCAGTATCCCTCTTTTTCTAACATTTTTATGTCGTCTATAGCGGCACTAACGAGAACATTTTTTTGCACTTGTTCTTTTGTTTCTATCATTTCCCCCCAACATTTCTTTGGTGCAGGATTTCAAAATTCTTTGGCACACGGAATCTACTTCTACACCGCAAGCGAAAAAGTGGATGAAAAAATTTCAAGGAACCTACTGTGTTAAGGTCAGTGTTGCTACCCCAACAGTAAAGCAATTTTTTCCCTGGTTTTTGTCTACCAGTCTACCAGTACAACTGAAATTTATAACTTATGCATTTCCTAAAACAGTCTTAAAACAGTAGCAAACGTGCTATCATGCATGAACAATCATAGTTCCTTCTTGTTTTTTGTTCAGTGGCACAACAAACAACCAAAACTTGAGTGAATTTACATTTTTCCAGTCATCACTTGCATATTTTTTTGCCTTCTTGAACTTCCAGCACCCAAATTTTCATTTTTCTTTTCTTGCCTTCCTCCTCGGGTTTGCACCAGCTGGTTGCTTGCCCGTAGATGTCCCAGATGAGGCTGCAATTTTTTTTCATCAAAATGAATAAAATGAACTACAAGACCTTTTTGTAATGCTGGAAAAGTTAGGTAACACCAAAAAGAGAAAAGTTTTTGATGCGAAACCTGAGGTTTGTTTGCGACTCACTTTTTCTCTCTGAGCCAAATTGACATCTTCAGTACTTGCAGTACAAGAACTTTTATAATGATCAGGCTTCCCACACCGACTGCATGTGACTTTCTGTTTAGATGCCAAACTTTCCATGAAAGTTTTGTAACGTCCTTTTTGTGGAGGCCCTTTTGACACTGCAACATCAGGATCTTGAAGTTTGTCTCCATAACCATCAGGATGCGGTGCTGCATCAGTCTCTGTTGTGTCCTTCTGCAAGTTCAACATTTGCTTATTGCGCTTCTGCAAGTTCATCCTCTTTAGTCATCTCATCCAACCTTTGTTGCACCCTTTCACATTCTGCTACAACATACAGATATTTCTGTTTGTTGATGCACCGTCCGAGGCCATCTCATTGAGCCTGTTGGATAGAAGGGTATACCTTAAGTGTTGACTTCCAGCAGTTAGTTCCAAAGGAACATTGAAACGGATGTCCCGTATGTCCTTTGTATTTTTTGGCCTCCACCTGTCTATGTAATATTTTTCTGGCAGCACAGACATGTTGAGATGAGAAAGGACTCTCAAGACATGGCAACACACAATGCCATCTTTCGGAAATTTCCCACAGATACAACTGAACAACTGTTGCTGCAAGTTCACAATCACAACAAATCTTCGCGTTCTGAAATCCTTTTCAGCTAGCATTGGTGTCTTGTATGAAGGAAATATGCCCTAGAGGCAATAATAAAGTTATTATTTATTTCCTTATATCATGATAAATGTTTATTATTCATGCTAGAATTGTATTAACCGGAAACATAATACATGTGTGAATACATAGACAAACAGAGTGTCACTAGTATGCCTCTACTTGACTAGCTCGTTAATCAAAGATGGTTATGTTTCCTAGCCATAGACATAAGTTGTCATTTGATTAACGAGATCACCTCATTAGGAGAATGGCGTGATTGACTTGACCCATTCCGTTAGCTTAGCACCCGATCGTTTAGTATGTTGCTATTGCTTTCTTCATGACTTATGCATGTTCCTCTGACTATGAGATTATGCAACTCCCGTTTATCGGAGGAACACTTTGTGTGCTACCAAACGTCACAACGTAAATGGGTGATTATAAAGGTGCTCTACAGGTGTCTCCAAAGGTACTTGTTGGGTTGGCGTATTTCAAGATTAGGATTTGTCACTCCGATTGTCGGAGGTATCTCTGGGCCCACTCGGTAATGCACATCACTATAAGCCTTGCAAGCATTGTGACTAATAAGTTAGTTGCGGGATGATGTGTTACGGAACGAGTAAAGAGACTTGCCGGTAACGAGATTGAACTAGGTATCGAGATACCGACGATCGAATCTCGGGCAAGTAACATACTGATGACAAAGGGAACAACGTATGTTGTTATGCGGTCTGACCGATAAAGATCTTCGTAGAATATGTGGGAGCCAATATGGGCATCCAGGTCCCGCTGTTGGTTATTGATCGGAGACGTGTCTCGGTCATGTCTACATAGTTCTCGAACCCGTAGGGTCCGCACGCTTAAAGTTACGATGACAGTTTTATTATGAGTTTATGTATGTTGATGTACCGAAGGAGTTCGGAGTCCCGGATGAGATCGGGGACATGACGAGGAGTCTCGAAATGGTCGAGACATAAAGATCGATATATTGGACGACTATATTCGGACTTCGGAAAGGTTCCGAGTGATTCGGGTATTTTTCGGAGTACCGGAGAGTTACGGGAATACGTATTGGGCCTTATTGGGCCCCCTTCTCTAATCCAATTCGGACCAGACCAAGGGGAGGGGTGCGGCCACCCTTGAGGCCCTTTTTCTTCTTTCCCGTATGGCCCCTTCCTTCCTTCTCTTTTTCCCTTCCTCTTTTCCTATTCCATATGGGAGGTGGAATCCTAGTAGGACTAGAGAGTCCTAGTAGGACTCCACACTTGGTGCGCCCCCTCCTAGGGCCGGCCTCCTCCTCCCTTGCTCCTTTATATACGGGGGCAGGGGGGCACCCCAGAGACACAACAATTGATCCTTGAGATCTTTTAGCCGTGTGCGGTGCCCCCCTCCACCAAATTACACCTCGATAATATCATTGCGGAGCTTAGGCGAAGCCCTGCATCGGTAGAACATCATCATCGTCACCATGCCGTCGTGCTGACGAAACTCTCCCTCAACACTCGGCTGGATCGGAGTTCGAGGGACGTCATCGAGCTGAACGTGTGTAGAACTCGGAGGTGCCGTGCGTTCGGTACTTGATCGGTCGGATCGTGAAGACGTACGACTACATCAACCGCGTTGTGATAACGCTTCCGCTATCGGTCTACGAGGGTACGTGGACAACACTCTCCCCTCTCGTTGCTATGCATCACCATGATCTTGTGTGTGCGTAGGAAATTTTTTGAAATTACTACGTTCCCCAACAGTGGCATCCGAGCCTGGTTTTATGCGTTGATGCTATGCACGAGTAGAACACAAGTGAGTTGTGGGCGATATAAGTCATACTGCTTACCAGCATGTCATACTTTGGTTCAGCGGTATTGTGAGATGAAGCGGCCCGGACCGACATTATGCGTACGCTTACGCGAGACTGGTTTCACCGTTCGGAGCACTCATTGCTTAAAGGTGACTGGCGGGTGTCTGTCTCTCTCACTTTAGTTGAACCGAGTCTGGCTACGCCCGGTCCTTGTGAAGGTTAAAAAAGCACCAACTTGACAAACTATCGTTGTGGTTTTGATGCGTAGGTAAGAACGGTTCTTGCTAAGCCCGTAGCAGCCACGTAAAACTTGCAACAACAAAGTAGAGGACGTCTAACTTGTTTTTGCAGGGCATGTTGTGATGTAATATGGTCAAGACATGATGTGATATAATGTGTTGTATGAGATGATCATGTTTTGTAACCGAGTTATCGGCAACTGGCAGGAGCCATATGGTTGTCGCTTTATTGTATGAGATGCAATCGCCATGTAATAGTTTTACTTTATCACTAAGCGGTAGCGATAATCGTAAAAGCAATAAGTTGGCGAGATGACAACGATGCTACAATGGAGATCAAGGTGTCGCGCCGGTGACGATGGTGATCATGACGGTGCTTCGGAGATGGAGATCACAAGCACGGTGCTTCAGAGATGGAGATCACAAGCACAAGATGATGATGGCCATATCATATCACTTATATTGATTGCATGTGATGTTAATCCTTTATGCATCTTATCTTGCTTTGATTGACGGTAGCATTATAAGATGATCTCTCACTAAAATTTCAAGATAAAAATGTTCTCCCTGAGTATGCACCGTTGCAAAAGTTCTTCGTGCTGAGACACCACGTGTTAATCGGGTGTGATAGGCTCTACGTTCAAATACAACGGGTGCAAAACAGTTGCACACGCGGAATACTCAGGTTAAACTTGACGAGCCTAGCATATACAGATATGGCCTCGGAACACAGAGACCGAAAGGTCGAGCGTGAATCATATAGTAGATATGATCAACATAGTGATGTTCACCATTGAAACTACTCCATCTCACGTGTTAATCGGACATGGTTTAGTTGCTTTGGATCACGTAATCACTTAGATGATTAGAGAGATGTCTATCTAAGTGGGAGTTCTTAAGTAATATGATTAATTGAACTTAAATTTATCATGAACTTAGTCCTGATAGTATTTTGCAAATTATGTTGTAGATCAATAGCTCGCGTTGTTGCTTCCCTGTGTTTATTTTTTGTTCCTAGAGAAAAATTATGTTGAAAGATGTTAGTAGCAAAGATGCGGATTGGATCCGTGATCTGAGGATTATCCTCATTGCTTCACAGAAAAATTATGTCCTTGATGCACCGCTAGGTGACAGACCTATTGCAGGAGCAGATGCAGACGTTATGAACGTTTGGCTAGCTCAATATGATGACTACTTGATAGTTTAGTGCACCATGCTTAACGGCTTAGAATCGGGACATCAAAGACGTTTTGAACGTCATGGACCATATGAGATGTTCCAGGAGTTGAAGTTAATATTTTAAGCAAATACCCGAGTTGAGAGATATGAAATCTCCAACAAGTTCTACAGCAAAAAGATGCAGGAGAATTGCTCAACTAGTGAGCATGTGCTCAAATTGTCCGGGTACTACAATCGCATGAATCAAGTGGGAGTTTGTCTTCCAGATAAAATAGTGATTGACAGAATTCTCTAGTCACCATCACCAAGTTAGTAGAACTTCGTGATGAACTATGGTATGCAAGGGATGACGAAAGTAATTCCCGAGCTCTTCGTGATGCTGAAATCGACGAAGGTAGAAATCAAGAAAAACATCAAGTGTTGATGGTTGACGAGAGCACTTCAAGTGTTGATGGTTGACGAGACCGCTAGTTTCAAGAAAAGGGCAAATGGAAAAAGGGGAACTTCAAAAAGAACGGCAAGCAAGTTGCTGCTCAAGTGAAGAAGCCAAAGTCTGGTCCTAAGCCTGAGACTAAGTGCTTCTACTGCAAAGGGACTGGTCACTGGAAGCGGAACTACCCCAACTATTTGGTTGATATATAGATTATTGATGTGTACTTTACTAGTGTTTATAGCAATCCCTCGGTAATTGATACTGGTTCAGTTGCTAAGAGTAGTAACTCGAAACGGGAGTTGCAGAATAAACAGAGACTAGTAAAAGTGAACAAAGGTATATTTGATATACAGATTATTGATGTGTACTTTACTAGTGTTTATAGCAACCCCTCGGTAATTGATACTGGTTCAGTTGCTAAAGAGTAGTAACTCGAAAACGGGAGTTGCAGAATAAACAGAGACTAGTAAAAGGCGAGGTGACGATGTGTGTTGGAAGTAGTTCCAAGATTGATATGATCATCATCGCACACTCCCTGTACTTTCGGGATTAGTGTTGAAACTAAATAAGTGTTATTTGGTGTTTGCGTTGAGCATGAATATGATCTGATCATGTTTATTACAATACGATTATTCATTTAAGTTAGAGAACAATTGTTGTTCTGTTTACATGAATAAAACCTTTATGGTCATACACACCAACGAAAATGGTTTGTTGGATCTCGATCGTAGTGATACACATATTCATAATATTGAAGCCAAAAGATGCAAAGTTAATAATGATAGTGCAACTTATTTGTGGTACTGCCGTTTAGGTCATATTGGTGTAAAGCGCATGAAGAAACTCCATACTGATGGGATTTTGGAATCACTTGATTATGAATCACTTGATGCTTGCGAACCGTGCCTCATGGGCAAGATGACTAAAACGTCGTTCTCCGGAAATATGGAGAGAGCAACAGATTTTTTGGAAATCATACATACAGATGTATGTGGTCCGATGAATATTGAGGCTCGTAGCAGGTATCATTATTTTCTGACCTTCACAGATGATTTGAGCAGATATGGGTATATCTACTTAATGAAACACAAAGTCTGAAACATTTGAAAAGTTCAAAGAATTTCAGAGTGAAGTGGAAAATCATCGTAACAAGAAAATAAAAGTTTCTACGATATGATCGCAGAGGTAAAATATTTGAGTTACGAGTTTGGCCTTCAGTTAAAACAATGTGAAATAGTTTCACTACTCACGCCACCTGGAACACCACAGTGTAATGGTGTATCCGAACATCATAACCGTACTTTATTGGATATAGTGCAATCTATGATGTCTCTTACCAATTTACCACTATCGTTTTGGGTTATGCATTAGAGACAGCTACATTCACGTTAAATAGGGCACCATCAAAATCCGTTGAGACGACGCCTTATGAACTGTGGTTTGGCAAGAAACCAAAGTTGTCGTTTCTTTAAATTTTGGTGTTGCGATGCTTATGTGAAAAATTTCATCCTGATAAGCTCAAACCCAAATCGGAGAAATGTGTCTTCATAGGATACCCAAAGGAGACAGTTGGGTACACCTTCTATCACAGATCTGAAGGCAAGACATTCGTTGCTAAGTATGGATCCTTTCTAGAGAAGGAGTTTCTCTCGAAAGATGTGAGTGGGAGGAAAGTAGAACTTGATGAGGTAACTGTACCTGCTCCCTTATTGGATCACAGAAATCTGTTCCTGTGACTTCTACACCAATTAGTGAGGAAGTTAATGATGATGATCATGTAACTTCAGATCAAGTTACTACCAAACCTCGTAGGTAAACCAGAGTAAGATCCGCACCAGAGTGGTACGGTAATCCTGTTCTGGAGGTTATGTTACTAGACCATGACAAACCTACGAACTATGAAGAAGCGATGGTGAGCCCAGATTCCGCAAAATGGCTTGAGGCCATGAAATCTGAGATGAGATCCATGTATGAGAACAAAGTGTGGACTTTGGTTGACTTGCCCGATGATCGGCAAGCAATTGAGAATAAATGGATTGTCAAGAGGAAGACGGACGCTGATAGTAGTATCACTATCTACAAAGCTAGAATTGTCGCAAAAAGGTTTTCGACAAGTTCAAGATGTTGACTACGATGAGAGTTTCTCACTCGTATCTATGCTTAAGTCTGTCTGAATCATGTTAGCAATTGCCGCATTTTATGAAATCTGGCAAAGGGATAAACAAAACTGCATTCCTTGATGGATTTATTAAAGAAGAGTTGTATATGATACAACCAGAAGGTTTTGTCAATCCTAAAGGTGCTAACAAAATATGCAAGCTCCAGCGATCCATCAATGGACTGGTGCAAGCATCTCGGAGTTGGAATATACGCTTTGATAAGTTGATCAAAGCATATAGTTGTATACAGACTTGCGGTGAAGCCTGTATTTACAAGAAAGTGAGTGGGAGCACTACAACATTTCTGATAAGTATATGTGAATGACATATTGTTGATCGGAAATAATGTAGAATTATTCTGCAAAGCATAAAGGAGTGTTTGAAAGGAGTTTTTCAAAGATAGACCTCGGTGAAGCTGCTTACGTATTGAGCATCAAGATCTATAGAGATAGATGAAGACGCTTGATAAGTTTTTCAATGAGTACATACCATAACAAGATTTTGAAGTAGTTCAAAATAGAACAGTCAAAGAAAAGAGTTCTTGCATGTGTTACAAGGTGTGAAATTGAGTAAAGACTCAAAGCCCGACCACGGCAAAAGATAGAAAGAGAATGAAAGTCATTCCCTATGCCTTGGCCATAGGTTCTATAAAGTATGCCATGCTGTGTACCAGATCTATTGTATACCCTACACTGATTTTGGTAAGGGAGTACAATAGTGATCTAGGAGTAGATCACTGGACAGCGGTCAAAATTATCCTTACTGGAATAAGGATATGTTTCTCGATTATGGAAGTGACAAAAGGCTCGTCGTAAAAGGTTACATCGATGCAAGTTTTGACACTAATCTAGATGACTCTAAGTCTCGGTCTAGATACATATTGAAAGTGGGAGCAATTAGTTAGAGTAGCTCCATGCAGAGCATTGTAGACATGGAAATTTGCAAAATACTTACGGATCTGAATGTGACAGACCCATTGACTAAAATTATCTCACAAGCAAAACATGATCACACCTTAGTACTCTTTGGGTGTTAATCACATAGCGATGTGAACTAGATTACTGACTCTAGTAAACCCTTTGGGTGATGGTCACATGACGATGTGAACCATGGGTGTTAATCACATGGTGATGTGAACTATTCATGTTAAATCACATGGCGATGTGAACTAGATTATTGACTCTAGTGCAAGTGGGAGACTGAAGGAAATATTCCCTAGAGGCAATAATAAAGTTATTATTTATTTCCTTATATCATGATAAATGTTTATTATTCATGCTAGAATTGTATTAACCGGAAACATAATACATGTGTGAATACATAGACAAACAGAGTGTCACTAGTATGCCTCTACTTGACTAGCTCGTTAATCAAAGATGGTTATGTTTCCTAGCCATAGACATAAGTTGTCATTTGATTAACGAGATCACCTCATTAGGAGAATGACGTGATTGACTTGACCCATTCCGTTAGCTTAGCACCCGATCGTTTAGTATGTTGCTATTGCTTTCTTCATGACTTATACATGTTCCTCTGACTATGAGATTATGCAACTCCCGTTTACCGGAGGAACACTTTGTGTGCTACCAAACGTCACAACGTAAATGGGTGATTATAAAGGTGCTCTACAGGTGTCTCCAAAGGTACTTGTTGGGTTGGCGTATTTCAAGATTAGGATTTGTCACTCCGATTGTCGGAGAGGTATCTCTGGGCCCACTCGGTAATGCACATCACTATAAGCCTTGCAAGCATTGTAACTAATAAGTTAGTTGCGGGATGATGTGTTACGGAACGAGTAAAGAGACTTGCCGGTAACGAGATTGAACTAGGTATCGAGATACCGACGATCGAATCTCGGGCAAGTAACATACTGATGACAAAGGGAACAACGTATGTTGTTATGCGGTCTGACCGATAAAGATCTTCGTAGAATATGTGGGAGCCAATATGGGCATCTAGGTCCCACTGTTGGTTATTGACCGGAGACGTGTCTCGGTCATGTCTACATAGTTCTCGAACCCGTAGGGTCCGCACGCTTAAAGTTACGATGACAGTTTTATTATGAGTTTATGTATGTTGATGTACCGAAGGAGTTCGGAGTCCCGGATGAGATCGGGGACATGACGAGGAGTCTCTAAATGGTCGAGACGTAAAGATCGATATATTGGACGACTATATTCGGACTTCGGAAAGGTTCCGAGTGATTCGGGTATTTTTCGGAGTACCCGAGAGTTACGGGAATACGTATTGGGCCTTATTGGGCCATACAGGAAAGAAGAAAAAGGGCCTCAAGGGTGGCCGCACCCCTCCCCTTGGTCTGGTCCGAATTGGACTAGAGAAGGGGGGCGCCCCCTTCCTTCCTTCTCTTTTTCCCTTCCTCTTTTCCTATTCCATATGGGAGGTGGAATCCTACTAGGACTAGGGAGTCCTAGTAGGACTCCACACTTGGTGCGCCCCCTCCTAGGGCCGGCCTCCTCCTCCCTTGCTCCTTTATATACGGGGGCAGGGGGGCACCCCAGAGACACAACAATTGATCCTTGAGATCTTTTAGCCGTGTGCGGTGCCCCCCTCCACCAAATTACATCTCGATAATATCATTGCGGAGCTTAGGCGAAGCCCTGCGTCGGTAGAACATCATCATCGTCACCACGCCGTCGTGCTGACGAAACTCTCCCTCAACACTCGGCTGGATCGGAGTTCGAGGGACGTCATCGAGCTGAACGTGTGTAGAACTCGGAGGTGCCGTGCGTTCGGTACTTGATCGGTCGGATCGTGAAGACGTACGACTACATCAACCGTGTTGTGATAACGCTTCCGCTGTCGGTCTACGAGGGTACGTGGACAACACTCTCCCCTCTCGTTGCTATGCATCACCATGATCTGGCGTGTGCGTAGGAATTTTTTTGAAATTACTACGTTCCCCAACATTGTAGACTTCATATTTCACATTTCTCTCAACCTCTTCAACATGCAAATTCAGCACAAACTTTATCTTTCTTTTGGAATCTGTAAAATATCTTTCTGTTGTACATTTTTGCAGCTTGTATCTCAAGCTCACTTCTTGCCCAGAATGTCGGCGAAGTTGTTCTTGTGATAGAGTCTTGCTCCCTCTCCTTATCTTGTATGGTTTCTGAAATCTTCTGGTACTCTTGGAGGAAGCTGATCACATTGTGAGTTGACGTGATCTTGTCCTTGAAAATGGCGTTGGTGCCTTCACTACGCGCAGTAGAGTGAATGAAGGGGAAGAAGTCCGTCTTGAAATACACAGGGACAAACCTTTTCCTTTTCTTCCACATGATTTGGAAATACTTCACATGCCCAATGTTGTATCTCTGGATCATCTCTGTCCACAATTGCTCAAACTCAGCCACCGTCAGAGAGTTGTGAATGATGTCACTGAAATCATCATGCAGTGTTTTATTTGCTGCAAAAGTCCTAGTACATTTTTCCTCAGCCTTCTTTTTAATATGAAACAAACAACGCCTGTGGAAGATATGCGGGAAAACTAAAGGGATAGCTGTCTTCATCCCAGCATCCTCGTCTGTTATGATTGTGGACGGAGATTTCCCACCCATGCAATGCAAGAATGTCTCAAACAACCATTGAAAGGTGTCAGCTGTTTCATTCTCTATGATAGAGCAAGCAAAGAAACAGTTCTGGCCATGTCCTGTGACACCAACAAAGGGAGCAAATGGGAGGTTGTATCTATTTGTCTTGAATGTTGTGTCGAAGCTGAGGCAGTCTCCGTACAGCTCGTACATTTTCCTAGAATACCCGTCAGCCCAGAAAATGCACAAAACTTTACTTGCGTCATCAGAGACTTTAGTTGTTTTGAACGCATAGTAAAATTGTGGATCTTCAGCTTGTCTCTTCCTGAAATATGTTAGCACCTGCATCATGTCATTTTGATTGCTCTCTTTGCCAATGGCTGTTCTAACATTGCTTACATACTTTTTGGTGTAAGGAGTGTTCCCGCCTCTCAAGTAACTTAGGATTGCTATTATTTGTCTTGTTGGTAGCTTCACAGCATTGAAAGTTCGGATTAGGAGTTTCTCCTCCTCTGTCATGTAGTTATGAGAACGAAGGTATTTCACTTCTGTGTGAGGACTCAAATCATGGTTGTGCTGTAGGTTTATGGTTGTTATCACCCACTTCTCATCCTTCTTGGTGACAATGAGCTGAGCTTTACACCCTGTTATTGCAATGGTGTTTGCTTTTTTCTTCCTTGCGTTGCGATAGGGCTCTTGTCCTGTTTTCTGTTGCCTTGTGTCACGTCGTTTCTTCTTCCTATTCTCTTGTTCTTCTTCATCAATTACTCTTCCTGACCGATTGCACTTGAAAGTTACCCGAGTTGCTGCACTGCCTCCTTGTTTCTTGCCACAATATCGAGATGCTTTGATCGCAGAAAAACCAGCAATTGAGGCATACTCATTGTAAAAGTTGTAAGCTGCATCATCCGTATCAAAGACCATGTCCACATGGGGTACGTGATGGCTGCGCACTTCTTGGCTAGCACTCTGAGCAGCTTCTATACTGTCATTTTCAAGCAATATCAGTATATCTTCCTGTGTTAATTTTTGAACTTCGCCAGCTGCACCACTGTTTTCTTGTTCTCCAGCAGTTGTAACAGTAATCTCAGAGGCTTTTTGCAACAACGCTAGAGAAAGATCATCCTCGGAATCAGAATCATTGTCAGAAGCAATCTCATTTGACACCATAGAGCCGTTTTTGTTTCCTCCTGCTTCTGTCTGCATTTCATTGTCCCAGTTCAAATCATTCAAGCTTTCTAAAAAACGGTTGTCAACAAAAGGTTCAAGCTCTATATCATGCTGGTCATCGACTCCAGATATATGCTGAGCTCCACCCCCAGTGTGTGCTTGTAATAGATCTTCTGAAGATCTACTGTATCGCCCAGTTATCATGTACATATCGTTCTGTAGAGAGAGTTTTTTTTATAGTTATACACAGCAGTCAAACAATTTTTATTCAGGGGACATAGACACAAGTTTAAGCAGGAAAAAACATACCTTAGTACGAACAAGGCGATCTTCTTGCGATTGTGAGGATGCATATCTAGCACCCTGAAAATTAGAACAGCTCTAGTTAGTTCTGTTTGTTTGATGTTTTTTTCTTTTTGGGTTTATTTTTGTAAGTTAATACAGTTTTTATCTATGACAAGCAAACAGGAGTATGTTAGTAGAGAACCTCTTCTTCAGCAGCAAGTAGGAGTTGCATGTATGACATGGGGGCTTCATAAGCGACTTTGTTTGCCTGCATCATTATTTTTGCCAATTTCTTTGTAAAACAATCGTAGTGGAATTTTACTTTTGTTCTTCCATTTTATCTAAACTGTAAACACTTACAGGGGGTTGCAGCGCAGTAGACACTTGGTTGGAGTCACCCACTGAAGTATGTGGACCCAGGTTCACAGGCAAGTTTACCTGCACAAAGAAGTTTTAACATTCACAGAAATGTCTACTGACAATTTTCAAAAGCAAGTGTTTTTTTTGAAAGAGCCCAGAAATACCTGTGTATTGCCTTGACTATTGAAGATACCATACATAGCTGCACTCACTGGAATGTTCAGGGCATTCCCTTGTGTTCTGTTCATAGAAGCATGAGGAAGCATCTGATTTTGCATCCAGGGGTGTGTATGATGCAGCCCTTGGTTCCAAGCACCAGAAGCCAGCGACTGTTGCTGCTGGCTATCTTGCCCCCCCTGTGTTTCTATGTTTTCAACAAAATAGTAGAAAAGATCAGACATCAAATTTCTGTAAGCAAATAACCAGAATAGTACAAGCAAGATTCAGATGTTCATTAAAATTTCATTTGCTTTTTTTGTAGGCACGAACCTGACAACCAAACAGGGAAGCTCCATAAGCATCAAGAACAGCTGCAATCAATGTCAAGAGTTTCTTTGTCAGGTATATGAAGGATGCAGCACCTAGGAAGAAAGCTCCTTGTTTTTTTACGAATTTGCAGCTATGGGGGTTGTTATGTATTCACTTTTTGTTTTTTCCCTTTTTTCTGTTTTTCACAATAGAATTCTGAAGAATAAAAGGGAAAGATAATACAAGAACAGAGACAAGAATCCGAGATCTGGAGAGGGGAGAGGCGTGCATACCCTGGTGAGTGCTTTGTGCCCTCTGATCTCTTCCTGCATCCATGTTTTTGCGTGCTGCGATGAGGGTTTGTGATTTTTGTGGATGGGGGCTGGCGGCTGGGGCTGGAGGAGGAAGGAGGAGAAGTGGGTGGGTGTGTGTCCTGGCGGCCTCCTCTGCTCACAAGCTTCCTTCCTCTGCTCACATTGCCATTTTGGAGGGGAAAGGTGTGTCCCCTGGCGGCTGGGGCTGGAGGAGGAAGGAGGAGGAGTGAGGTGGGTTGGGGGTGAGGGTTTGTGATTTTCGTGGATGGGGGCTGGGGCATGTGTTGTGATCAGGAGAAGAACAGGGAGGAACAAAAAGCAACGAAGCTTTTTTGCTCCTATACAGCGGGGCCCGGGCTTTCTTTTGTCTTTTTCTGCTTTTTCTGTAAAGTATAAACAAGCTTTTAGTCAAAAAGGCCCAACAAGGACAATCAAAACAAACAACCCAAAAAGGCCCACAACCTACAAATAACAACAGAACAAAGGGCCTGGATTGTATTCGGTCCAATAGGGCTTTGTGCGGGGGAGAAAGGAGCCTGGCTCGGGCGTGCCAGGTGATCGGGCTGAGACAAATAACGAACGACGTCATCACCACGTCATTCGACTGAGACCAATCTTTTTCTCAGTCGAATAAGTTCCAGGCGCTCCCTTTATGATATGCATGCAAGCGATGCCAATAAGCCCGTGGCTGGGTGAATCAATCCAAGGAGTAGCAGATCCGCTGAAACGCCGTGAGGTGTTCCTCCGTGACGGCCATGAAGAACATGAGCCCCTGGACGCCACCTTTCGCCTTGTGTGACGGCACGAAGAACATGAGCCCCCGACGGGCAAGTCCGGGGGCAGCAGAGCAGCAGGCGCGCCGGTGCCGAAGTCGAGTTGATGGAAGCTGAACCACAGCCAGCTGTCCACCTCTGCGTCTGGGCAGAACATCGAGCCGGGAGGGGCCGCCGCTGCGACGAGCTCCTCACCGTTCGCGTCAGCCAACCCGCCAAAGTCGACGAAGGACTGCACGTACTCGCTGTTGATGCGTGCCACGGCGTCGCGGATGGTGCCAACCACACTGTCGTAGCTCGAGTTCAAGACGTCCCGGACCTGAAGCCTTGGGAACGCCCACAAAACCATGTTACCGAAGAAGTTCAACGGCACGGGTGGGTCGGCCCTGCCCCGGCAGTTCACGGCCACCCTCACCTTGGTGAACTCCTCCGTTTGAGGCCCCGCGCCGCGGTGATCTTCTTCCAGACGTGCGCGAGCAGGCACTGGAACATGCTGCAGCAGGCGCCCACACGGTCTTTGAGAGCCGCGACGAACTCGGCCACCGTCCCCACGCGTGAACTCCAGCGACCAATGGTCGAACACCGGCGTCGGCGTGCTTCGGGGCACGGCCGTTTTCGCACGGTCGAGGAATGGGGTCGGCATGGTGAAGTCATCACCCTTGCGGACCGCTGTCGCCCACGCGGTGAAGAACATGCTCATGGAGAGGCCGTCAGCTGCACGGTGGTGGGAGCATATCCCGATGACGAGACCCCGCACCTGTACCTGTTCAGCTGGATCTGCAGCAGCGCCTCCCCATTGTTCTCCTGCATGTATAGGCAAAAAGTTGCCATAAAAAGGTTCGGGTTGCCATGCTTAAAATTCGAACGTTCAAGATTATCTATTCCGAAAACATATGCTCTAGTCTGATCATGCGAGTGGTGAATTAAGAAAACCCTCAATCAATATGTACCCCTGGCTCACTACCGGAATAACTGGCGATGCCGACGGCCGAACCTATGCCGACGGCCCCCGTCGGCATAGATTGGCCTATCCCGATGGCCCAGCCCAAGCCGTTGGCATAGAAAAGCCCTCGGCGTATATCCATCTATGCCGACGGCCCCCATCGGCAAAGCTCAGCCGTCGGCGTCGTGAGAAATATGCCTACGGCGGCCATTGGCATGGATAAGCCCGTCGGCATAGAACATGGGCCCGGCTACCCGGGCGGAAACGACCTTTTGACGGCGTCAGTCTACGCCGACGGGCTAACGACGGCCGTCGGCATAGGCCCCACATCATCGATCCGCGTCGCCCGCCACGTCATCGATCCGCGTCGCTCGCCGGTCCGTGGGTTGGCAAATCTATGCTGACGGCCTGGCCGTCGGCATAGGCCTGGCCCATGGATGTTGCCACGTCATCGATCCCCGCCCTTTGCCACGTCATCGATCCGTGGCCGTGCGCAGGTATGCCGACGGCCTTGCCGTCGGCATACCTCTATTTTTTTATTTATATTATTTACTTTTTCCTTTTTTTCACAACATAAATGTGCCTTATCTAACAAAAAACATACCCCGATGGTATATCGATTGCCCCCCTCACGAACGTTGCTGCCGCCGTGCCCCACAGCGACGCCGATGAGGGGGCACACCCCGGAGCTGCGTGCCGGGTGCCTGCGCCAGCCACCACGCTTCCACAACCGTAGGAGGGCCCAAAGCAACACCTAGTGGCATTGCTACCCCCCCCCCCCAGGTACACCGTCCCGTCTAACCGGGCCCTCATACATGCGGGGCGGTGTGGTGCCATGTCTGAAGAGGCGGGACGGGGGCCCTGGGGGGATAGCAATACCACCGGAGCGTCGCACCGGGCCCTCATACATGCGGGGTGGTGTGGTGCCATGTCCAAAGAGGCGGCGCGCATCTCCGGGGTGTGCCCCCCCCTCACGGACGGCGGCGCCGCCGGCACCTGGAGGGGGGAAACGGAAGCGTCGGGTCTACGCGGAGGGGATCTTGCTGTGGGTCTGGCCCGGATGTTGCTCCAAAGTGTTCCTATGGGCTGACCTAACACAACCGGGTGGAGAGTTTCACTGGTCAAAGCCCGTCCGTGTAAAGTCAAAGGGCTAGATCTCGTGGTCTAACGCTACATGGTTAGGCGGGACGGGGGGCCCTGGGGGATAGCAATGCCACCGGAGCGTCGCACTGGGCCCTCATATATACATGCAGGGTGGTGTGGTGCCATGTCCGAAGAGGCGACACGCGTCTCCGGGGTGTGCCCCCCCTCACGGACGGCGGCGCCGCCGGCACCTGGAGGGGGGAAACGGACGCGTAGGGTCTACACGGAGGGGATCTTGCTGTGGGTCTGGCCCGGATGTTGCTCCAAGGTGTTCCTATGGGCTGAGCTAACACAACTGGGGGGAGAGTTCCACTGGTCAAAGCCCGTCCGTGTAAAGTCAAAGGTAAAGGCAAAGCGGATGACAAGTACTGTAGGCAGTGCGGTTCGTCTCGGTACATTGAGGTGGTCGGTGAGGATGGTGAGAAAAAGCAGCTAACCATCCCCGTTAGGGTTCTTCGGTACCTTGATTTTATAAAAAGACTGCAGCGCCTTTTCATCACGATGGAGTCTGCCAAAATGATGAAGTGGCACAAGGAAGGTATAAGGTACAATCCAAAAAAATCGTACATCCATCGGAAGGGGAAGCATGGAAGTCGTTCGATGAAGAATACCCCGAGGAAGCAGCCGAGGCTGGGAATGTCAGAATAGCCATATCAGGTGATGGGTTGAATCCATATGGTATGTCGTCCAATCCATACAGCTGCCGGCCCGTGTTTGTAATTCCGCTCAATCTTCCTCCTGGTGCCCTAATGCAACGCAAGACCATGTTCTTGTCGCTCATCATTCCGGGGCCTGATTGTCCGGGGAAGCAATTGGGTGTGTTTATGCAGCCGCTGGTGGATGCTTTGCACCATTCTTGGTACTTTCCGACCGGGATCTGCAGAGAAATTTCTTGATGAAAGTTTGGTTGCACTATTGCATGCATGACTTTCCCGGCTATGCTCTATTCTGCGGATGTTGTACAAGTGGGAAGATGCCATGCCCAGTGTGCATGCAGGCTCTGCGAATGATTTGGCTGAGTAAGGGTGGCAAGTATGTAGCCTTTGACCTGCATCGACAGTTCCTCCCTCCAGACCATCCAGACAGGGAAGACAAGAAGAACTTCACGAAAGGCCAGGTTGTTCATGAAGTAACCGAGATTCCAACATTTTCGGTGGCAGATGTTCTTGCTCAGCTAAAAGCTCTCCAGCCTAAAGTCAAAGGCAAAGGCAAAGCCAAAGCCAAAGGCTTCGAGGGATATGGTGAGACGCACAACTGGACTCACATTACCCCCTTCTCGCAGCTTCCCTATTTCAAGGACCTCAAACTTCCTTACAATATCGATGTGATGCACACCGAAAAGAATGTGGCAGAGTCCCTTTTCCACACGATCCTCAATATTCCTGATAAGACGAAGGATAACGTTAAAGCTAGAGCCGATCAACAGAGAATTTGTGATAGACCACGTCTGAACATGAAGCCTCCCACAGGCGGTCAAAAAAACTGTTCAAGCTAAATGCTGACTTTGTCCTTAAACCGCCAGAAAAAAGGAAGTACTTATCGGGCTGAAACACAATTTGAAGTTCACCGATGGTTATGCATCGAATATAAGTAAGGGAGTCAATCTTTCAACGGGCAAAGTGACCGGCTTGAAGAGTCATGACTACCATGTATGGATTGAGCGGATAATGCCGGTGATGGTTCAAGGCTATGTCCCCGAGGATGTATGGCGAGTGCTTGCCGAGCTAAGCCATTTCTTCTGCACGCTCTGTGCTAAAGAAGTAAGTAAAGACGTGATTGAAAATTTGCATAAGAAGGCACCGGAGTTGATAGTCAAGCTAGAGAAGATCTTTCCACCAGGCTTCTTTACACCGATGACACATCTCATTCTGCACCTCGCGAACGAGGTATTGTTGGGGGGCCTGTGCAGAATCGCTGCCAGTACTTCCCTGAGAGACAGAACAAGCATCTCCGACAGAAATGTGGAAACAAAGCTAAGATTGAAGATTCCATAGCTGAGGCAGTTATCCTAGAGGAGGTGTCAGACCTCAGGACATCATACTATCCAGACCACGTTCCCCATCTGCATAACAAGGTGCCTCGATACAATATAGAAGAGCCGAAGTATCAACCCAGGCTCCACCTATTCAACGCGCAAGGTGGGAGGGCTGGGGCCTCGAAACCTTATAACATGCCACGACAAGAGTGGGAGGACCTCATGTTCTATATCTTGCACAACATCAGGGAAGTTGAGGAAGTGTGGATGAGGTAATACCACTACACCATTTTTTTATGTCTTCCACATCATCATGTTTTATGTTCACTTAGTCCCGGTCTAACACCGCTTTTCTTTTTTTTAGTGATTTCGTTCAAGAGGAATGGACGGGAATGAATCCTCCTACTGAGGCGGAGGCACTTACTCTTCTCCGTCATGGAAACCCTGGACGTAAAAATTTTGTTGCTTGGTTCGTGGAGAAAGTAATTTTCCACACTCCCCTATTAAATACCTAGTTCAACATTTATTAGTTAACTAATGCACGCAACAATTTCAATTATACTTGTAGGGAAAAGATCCGAACATATCTATGGATGATGAATTGAGATGGGTTTCCATGGGTTTTGACCCTGCCGTCATGACATGTAAAAAGTATGATGTGAATGGGTATCGCTTCCATACGGAGGAGCACCAGAACAGCCGGCCTGTTCCCAAAACTATAAATACCGGAGTGTACACCCCCGGTCAAAATTCAGTAGACTACTACGGAAGGGTACAAAATATATACGAGATTAAATTCCACCAGGGGCGCGAGACCCTAAGTCTGCCTATGTTCAAATGTCGATGGTTCGATCCGCGGGAGGGGGTAAAACATACGCCTTCCATTGGTTTGGTCGAAGTTAAACCATCAATCGTCTATGTCGGAGCCGATCTCTTCATTGCGGCTACCCAAGCTACACAAGTATATTATCTGCCTTACCCATGCCAGAAAGAGTACCTAAAGGGTTGGGAAGTTGTGTTCAAGGTGTCGCCACATGGTAAGCTACCGAACCCGAATGAAGACGATTACTACAACATTAACCCTTGACATACGAGGGAGTGTTCTATCAAGAGCAACCTGATGATGATGATGTGTTTAGAAACGATGACGCTAGACCATTAGGTGATGATGATGTGGATCCAAACGACGACGATGCACGGAATGATGGTGAGACCATTGTCAATGAAAATGACATACTTATGCTAGAAAAGTTAAACGAACACGCTGACGGCGAGGAAGAGCCTCCACCTCCGTCAGACAACGAAGATGATATGATTGATAGTGATGATGAGACGGACCGAGAAAGAGGTTACAACAGTGATGATTCATATGGTTTCTAGCAGATGTACGTGTCAAGTCTTTTTTTCTATAGTTTAATGTGTTTATTATCATGCCTTTTCCTTGATTTCATTAATTTACTAATTGCTTATTCTCTTTTCAATGCAGGTTCGTGGAACATGGGCAAGGGGAAGGCCGACAGCATGGGTGTCCTACGCAAGGTCGTTGGCCTGCCTAGTCGGAGTGGTCGAGCACGTAATCCTCCCCCCCCCCCCCCCCCCCCCCCCCGACTACTTGACGATTACTCCTCACAGGGAGGTCGAGGGAGAGGTGCCCCTAGAGGAGGAGGGGGCGAGGGGAGAGCCCCTAGAGGGCGAGGTGGTGGGGGGAGAGCCACTACAGGGGGTCGCGGCCAGAAAGAGCGCACCCTCACCGACTTAGGGGTGTTGTCTTCGAGGCCATCCTCTAGTGAGGTACCCTCCTCTGGTGAGGAGGAGGAGGACGAGGCAGGCGAGGAGGAGGAGGTTCGGGATGGGGCCGAGGAGGAGGTGGAGGAGGAGGACGAGGAGGAGGAGGATGAGGAGGAGGTTGGGGAGGGGGAGGCAGGCGAGGAGGAGGGTGGTGGCGGGGATGATGGTGGTGGCGGGGAGGGGGTTGACAACAAGGGGTGGCTGCGTGGTAACGCAAAGCTACCAAAGCAGGCTCCTGCTACTGAGGAGCAGAAGTGGCTCATTGAGCCCACGGGGAAAGAATAAGTGCCACTTTATAATAATTTCATTATTTTGCTTGTCACATGCTCATTCCGGTTGTTATTTATTTTGCTTGTCACATGCTAATAGTTCATTCTTTTGCAGCAACTGGATATATTCTAAAGGGGTCCGTATTCCCAACGGCCTCATCACCGTCTTGCTGAAGTTACACTGGCCGGGGTTTTACTGTCCGGATCCAGTCAGGCACCCGAACCATCGGGTCTTGGCCACGAGCTGGGAGCACTGGGAAGCGGCCCTCCACGCGGACCATGGGACCCATGCCAAGGCCGTGATCACCACTTTCTGGGTGAGTTCTCTTCAGAAGCACAAGTCCATTCTAGTTTCATGAATGATTTAACTCATGGCTTCTTCCATTCTTGTTTCGTGCATGATTGTAGAAATTCTATCGAGTTCTCCCGGAGCACAGGGCCAGAGCGGACCAGATCGTGCTGCGCCAATGCAAGAAGAAGGCCCGCCAGATGCAGTACGAGGTGCGCTATGTGGCCATCTCGACATACCATCACGACTATCTTGGTGTGAAGATGACCAAGGAAGACGCGCGGAGGATGGGCATTACCTTGGAGAGGGACGAGTTCCTGAAGGTAAGTATAAAAGATTTTTCATTATGCTTTCATTACCTCGTGGTACATTTCACCGTTTCGTGTTGACATGCCATTATGCTTTCATTATGTAGGTGTTACCAAATTGGTGTTATGGAAAAGACGAGTCCTGGGCGGCATTGGTGGATCTTTGGTGTGATGAGGCTGGAGCCTGGGTGGCTATGAGAGTCAAAAACAAGGCTAACCGAGGGAAGGAGGGAGTACATGCTCAGGGAAACTGAAACCACTATCTCCACAAGGCAGTTAATGTATGACTAACCCCATTAAACATTCTTCTTCTTCTATTTACCATTACTTTCTTATGTATGACTAACCTCTGTTTGGTGGTGCAGGAGGAGAAACTGAAGCGACCGCTCTCACACATGCAGGCGTGGGAGATCGCCCATACGCGGAAGGACCCCAAGCCTGGCGAGCCCAAGTACTACGGCAAGAAGACCGCGCATAGGAAGAAGGCCTACTCCGATGGGTATCTGGCGTTACATCCTGACACACCTGACCCCATTGTGGCGGATCTGGACGAAAGGGTGGTGGTGGGCATGGGGCCGAAGGAGCACGGTCGGGAGGCGGTTCTCGATGCTGTGATCACTCCTACTATCTCCTACACACAGCTCCGTCGGATCGACCCGACCCTGAGCCAGCGCACGAGCACGCCCATGAGCAGTGCACCGTCACTGTCCCTCTTTCAGGAGCAGCAAATTGTAAGTACTTTCCCTTTATCTTCATTGCTCACTTTATTTTCCGCATTTAGTAGTTTTATGAGTTTCATCATGTCATACTGTAGGCCTACATGGAGTACACACGCCAGGAGATCATGGCGTGGCACGACCGCCTTCATGCATACCATCAGCAGAGGGATCGCCAGATGGAGCACGCTTTTCAGGAAATGGCGGCCCGCAGGTGTCCTGAATGGCCATCAGCAGAGGGTCCTCCAGCACAACCAACGTTGCTGACCGTTGAGGAGTTTGTGGCACAGAACGCTGGCCCCTCGCCGGTTAGTTCATCCCCAATCTATTCACTCAAAGCATATCATGCCTTTCAACACAGTCATATATCCCGTTAATATGTCTTTTCAACATCCAGGGAACCGGTGGATCAACCGTTGGCGGTGGTCTTCGCAGCACTCCCGAGTCACGGAGCCCGACCACTCCGATCCATGAAGGCGGAGGCGGAGGTGGAGGCGGTCTTGGCGGTACCGCTGCCGCTAGCAGTGACGACCTGGGCTTCAGCGGTCTTGGCGGTGACGACCTCCGCGGTGCTCGACGTCCTGGTGCTTAAGCCTTTTGGTTACTTGTGTGCTTATGCTTATGTATTTTTAGATGACTTGTGTGTGGTGATGATGATAAACTTGTGGTCTTTGATGGTCCTTTAGATGACTTGCATGCTTCTTTATATACTTATTCTTATCTTTATGTTAATTATGATGATGCTTATGCATATATTGTTGTGATGGTGACGGATGATACTTAGATGTGTTCTATATGTCTATTTCCATCATATATATCTGCTGATATGTGTTGTATATCTGAATTGAATTGATTTGAAAACAAACAGAAAAAAGAAAAAAAAATCAAATACAAACTATGCCGACGGCTAGGCCGTCGGCATAGGGCTGGCCTGAGCGCCCAATTGCTGACGCGTGGCATCTATGCCGACGGCCTAGCCGTCGGCATAGATTTAAACTAAGCCGACGGCCAAGCCCTCGGCATAGATGCCACGTGTCAGCAACTGGGCGCTCCTTGGGTAAGTCTATGCCGACGGCCTCGCCGTCGGCATAGATTTAAACTAAGCCGACGGCTAGGCCGTCGGCATAGATGAGCCACGTGGCGAGCAGCGGGTGGTCGTCACTTGACGGCTGCCGCCATTAGACGGGAACGTTGCCGACGGCCTTGGCCGTCGGCATAGATGTACGGACACCGTCGGGATAGATCCTATGCCGACGGCCTTTCTATGCCGACGGCCTCCCGGGCTGCGCCGACGGATATGTTGCCGTCGGCATAGGCATGTCCCGACAGCATATCAGGGCTCTGGTGGCTCTGGTGTTGTAGGGTAGAGGTGGTCGACTCTGGTGGCCACCCGGCCTTCCACCAGCACGTCCGCCAAGTTAGCCGGTACCTTGGTCTCAATCAGGAGCACACCCTCGTTGTTGACGTCGAGGAAGTGCCGGCCATGCTGGTCGACCGCGAGGCGCCCCGCTAGGTGGGGATACGGGCATACGGCGCGACCGCCTTGAGAAGGCCTTCCTTGAGTGCCTCATTGGACGGTGCCGTTGCAGGGTACGCTAGCACCATGGTATCCACAGCAGCGCGGTCGAAGAGGGTGAGTGGAACCTTCTCACCAATGAGCGGGTGTGGCACCGGCTTCACCATCGTGCTGCTCGTGATCTCCACTGATCGGATTCTAACACTTTGTGATATTAAGCTCGATCATAGGCATGCATGTGCATCTTATGGATCGATGCACGTTGGGCTGGTGATCTGAGAAGTGTAAAACCACGTGGACACTAGGTGCGCACCTAACCATCGGTGTACAGTACTAGGTTACTTTGTCTTTTCTTCCTTGTCTTAATCCTTATCTCTAATATTCTAGCTTGAGTTTTGCACGCTACCAATGATAAGACTGTACGCAGGAATTTTCACACCTACTACCTACGTACCCTACGTCTACTGTGAGCGATCGCAAAATGGTAATGAATGGACTGTAAAAGAAGACCAGCTTAGCAAGTAAGCTCCAGGTCGATCGGACACACCGTTTTGGAAAGTTATGTATACCTGTTGACCGCCAAGTTCTTACAGGGAAAGACAAGACAAAATAAAACTGCATTTGGACAGTTTTGTAGTACAAGATTCTTGCTTGCAGCAGTGCTTAATGTTGTATAATTGGGCAATTCATGATTAATTTCAGAATATAAATCCTGACTAACGCAACAATTAGCATGTAAAACTCCAGCATACTAGATAAATTGAACAACAACGTCACACACACAGCAACTAGAACTAATTTTGATTATTTCTGATGTTCGTTGTACTACCATGATTGAAGACAAATATATCTAAGTCTGGTCATGTATTCAGAAGATACCTTAAGCTTCATTGAATCAACTTTGGGTGCTTCACTCCTTTTGCTAAGTTTAAGCCGAGGATCGAATGGAACATAAGTTGGATTTCAATTCTCCATGCTACAACATTCAAGTATCTTTCTTTCATATGCCTCCGGCCATAGTGCGATCCCCTTCGGTTTTTGTTGTACCTCAATCCAAGGTAGGAACTCAAGAGCCATGGTGGGGCGCTCTGAATGTGCTGGTGGCAGCGAGAGGAAGAGGGGGAGGGGGGGCTCGGGAGCTTAGGTATGGATGTGGTGCAACACTCGGTCTCCCTTGAGAGTTGATAAGGAGAGTTGTGAACAGGATTGGCCGTGAGGCGGTCTGTGGCAAACGGCGGCGCTGGCTTCCAAGCTCGCTCATGGTGTCTGTAGTGCACGGATCATGTGCCAAGGGGCTAGTTAGTGTCAGTGTCCGAAGCCAATCAGGCGGCAAGGAGATCGGCGGTTGCGGTGCTGTCGTACTGGAAGCAGGAGGTGGCCAAGTGGCACACGTGCACAATAAGCACTCCTTGTTCTACTGGTCGAAGGTTAATGAACACGCCAGGAGGGTCGGGCTGGCCATTGTAGCAGGTCCATTGCTACAGTCGACTCTGCTAATTTCTATTGCTATTTTACTAAATGTTTCTATTTTATAGTCCCTCCGTTCCTAAATATAAGTCTTTTTAGAGATTCCATTATAAACTACATTCGGATGTATATAGACATATTTTATAGTGTAGACTCACTCATTTTCCTACGTATGTAGTCCATATTGGAATCTTTAAAAAGACATATATTTAGGAACGGAGAGAGCATATTTTTGGAGATCCAAAACAGCACCAGTTCTTCTGGAAACTTTATAGTAGCATCATAAGACCATTGCACCGGTGCTTATTTGTACAGGATAGACGCTTAACTAAGGGTCTCTTCTATAGAAATAGGCACCGGTGCTTCAGAAAAATCCGGTTTATTTTTCTAAGCACCACCCTAAGCATCTTCCATTGTACAAGGCCTTACAAGCTCGCTTGTGGCGTCTGTGGTGCACAGATCATGTGCGAAGGGGTTGGTTAGTGTTAGTGTTAGCGGCCAGGAGATTAGCGGTTGCGGTGTTGTCTTGCTGGAAGTAGGAGGTGGTCGAGCGGCACATGCGTGCAGTAAGCATGCCTTGTCCTACTGACCGAAGGTTGATGAAGACGCCAGGAGGGTCGGGCTAGCCACTGTAGCAGGTCCATTGCTCCCATCGACTTTGCTACTTTTTGTTGCTATTTTAACCCAAATGTTTCTATTTTATATATTTTTGGAGATCCGAAACAGCACCAGTTGTTTTGGAAATTTTAGTGTAGCATCATAAGACCCTTCCAAACCTACATCAATACTTTCAGGATTTTCAATTTCAGTTTTTATTTACCAATTAGAATTGTTTGTTGTCTTTCCAAAATACTTGAAAATTAGCACAGAGCCACTCCACATATATATAGGAAGTTATGATAAATATTTCAGGATTTTTGGTGGACTTAATCTTGTGCATTAATTTTCTATTGTATTTTAAAGCATTTTCATTGTGAAGTTATGAATTATATATGCTCATTTTCACAATTAAACAAATGATGATGTTTACGCGATGATCAAGGTGCGCACTCAGGTCCTAATTACTTTCCCTCCTCACAAATACAAGATTAAAGTTGTTATTTGTCTGTCCAAAATACTTGAAAATTTACATAGACTCCATATATATACAGGAAGTTATGATAACTATTTCAGGATTTTTGGAGGACTTAATCTAGTGCATTGATTCTTTTAGTGCATTTTAAAGCATTATTATTATGAAGTTTTGAATTACATATCCTTATTTTCACAATTAAACAAATGATGCTGTTTACGCAATAATCATGATGCGCACTCAGGTCCTAATTACTTTCCCTCCTCACAAATATAAGATGTTCTAGCTTTTTTTTAATCAAATGTATATAGACACGTTTAGTGTGAAGTAACTGCTAAACTGGGGTATCACGGAGAACAGGTTTAATTTTATCTCCACCCCACCGCAGCTGGACGTGTCTTGTCAGTAACCTCCACAGGATGATCACCCGTCGAATTATGAGCATGCTTGGTTTGCTGCCAAAATTTGGCTAGCCAAATGTGGCATTACCAACTATTGGCAATAGCAAGATTTGCCAACTATTGGCAACTTTACATGAGATAGGCAAGACAACTCGGTAGCAAACCAAGTACTAGCCAATATTTGACACAATGCCAAATATTGGCATGCCAATATTTGGCACAAACCCAATTATGCTCCATATCAGTCAATTGCGTAGGTCACGTACGGTACGTGCAACTACACGCTTGCATCCAGAGCTAGGAGGTGTCGTGGATGGCTGACACTACCGACTTCTCCTGACCGTTCAAGATTTCTAGCCAAAGACCGCAGCGAGATGAGTACCAGCGAAGTGGACTGACATCAAAATCGCGTTAGGTTCCAGTGGGATGCACGTGAAAAGTTGGTAAATGTTGACTCTTCATCAATCACGCATCATCAGACAAGAGACAACACCATGGTCGGCCGGTAAAACGTCAAAAGGGAAAACAAGAAGTTCCACAAACGGCTAAAACACTTCGATAGATGCGGAAATTCAATGGGGCACGCAGGTCCCCGGGCACACACATGTCCAACCCTGCCTAGCCGCTCGATTGCCTCGCAGTTTGCCAAGTGATTGAATCCCGCACGAAAGCAAATTAAGTTTTAACTTCTAGTCGTTGAAAGAAATTATGGTTTTTTTTACCAAGTTTCGTTGAAAGAAATTGATTTTTTTTTCTATCGGTTGAAAGCACAAAAATCGTGGTTTTATCTATTCCTCGTACTAAGTTTCAAGAATTGAAACTTAACATCCATTTCCAAATTTCGTCAAAACGTATTTAAAATGAATCTTATTTGAAAGCCCTCGTCATGGGAAACACGAATATGAAAACAACTTGATTTGGACTGTTCGTTCAAAGATATAAAATTTGAAAATCAGAAGTCAAAAATAAAAGCACGCACAGAGGACTCAGTGCCCTGAGACGTGTGTGCCACAAATCCTCGTCCTTGATAGATGCCCAACCTAGCTCGAAAAACCTAGCACAAAAAACAAAAGGCAACGACAAGGTACTCGTAAGCCGAGTGTCTCATAGCAGCTGCACGGCTTAGTTATACGCAGAGTGTGGATGCATGGCTTACATATCTGCCAACTATCAACCGTCCACTGTTCCATGTCCACCATAAAAGCTCGACATCAGAGGTGCACGACACAGGTATAAGCTGAGTGTCGGCCCTCGGCGTATACATACGCTGTGATGCGCCATTTCACCTTACAACACTAGATCATACCACGTGTCCCATAGGACGGATGGGGCACTCGGCGTACACTTGTAAGCCGAGTGTTACACTCGACTTATGAGCTCAGGAAGTGTTTTATGGTTTCGCCAGTTGGATCATCCCTACAATTCAACATATATCATTCAGTTTAACAAATATAACAAAGCAACATCATATAGGTCCATATGTCTATTTAAGCAACGTCATATAAGTACGTAACATCATGTAGGTCCAAAATGATTTAGCAACATAACAAGCATACATCTATAACATGTAACCAACTCCTTAGTGATAAAATCCAAGAATAACATTGTGGACCAACACGGAATACATATGTAACATGTATGACACTCATCCTTGAGCTGGATTTTTCACGGTGTTGAGCAAATCGTTAACGGTAGCTGCTCGGTTGGCTGGTGAGTAAGGAACTAATAGTCTAATCTGCAAGTTAATTGGTAAGTTAATCCATTAATCAGATTACTTACCAGTTTATCGGCTACTCAGTGACCCTACGAGTAGGCTGCTAGTACCGCTGCGGCCGAACAAATGTGTCGAATGCACACGTTGTATGTGTGGCCGCTGGTGAGACGGTCACTGGGTCGGGTGGTTTACTGATTGCAAGCACAAGCTGCGCAGTACCCCAGAGTCAGCCCTTACTTACATGATTATTAAGGACGTGGAGACCAGTGCAGAGTGGTGTCTGTTAGTTCGGTTTTACTACTCCACTGTCCGCGCTGACATAGATTTTTCTTTGGGTGGGGCGAAGTAAAGGAGAGCTGAATATACGTACATATTTTAGAATCTTTTTATGGTAATATAAATACGTATCTTATTCACATCGACCTGACAAAACTAAAAAGAAAGCAGAAAGCTAGCTTTTTCAGAAGGGAACACCAGCAAACATGTAAAATTACAAACAAGACTGTAGAATCGCGTTATTCCCTTCCTTGCTCTTTTTCTATATACTATATGTTACAATTAAGTGTGCACGAGTCGCATTATTCTCTTCCTTGCTCTTTTTTAATCCATCCATAGCCCCACTTTATTAACAAAACAACACTTAAGCATCCAAGTCCGAAAGTACGCAATTACAAGCAAGTCTAGCAACCTCAAATCCGGGAGATGCCAAACTTCCTGGCTCATGAGCCCTTTACTGTGGGGGATGTTGCGACCGGTGATGGCCGGAGCTACATGGGGGTGACCGCTGTGTCGCAACCACCATGACAATGACTGGCGAGCGACTGTACAATGAGAGCCGATGCTAGAGACGGCAACCATGGGGGCAAGATGTTGCAACCGGTTATAGTGGTGCTACAACGGGCACCACCGAAAGCTGGAACTAGCTACCATTTCCTGGTGCTGGAACTGGTGCACACTCATGCAGGAACCGGCACAAGCCCGTGCTGGAATTGTGCTATGGAAATGCTGGAGCCATGGGCGGGAGATGCTGGAAGCCGCAACTTTCGGTGGTGACCACGCCCACGTTTGCTGCGGCCACAGTGCCAAAATCCTAGAACCATGGCGGGAGATGATGGAACTGGCTAGAACCCGGTGCTGCGACGAGGCGATGGTTTTTGTTTGCAGCGAGCTTTTTGTTGGAACCGGCGTCATTGGTGCAGGAACCAGCCACGAATATTGCTACGACAGCCCATGGCTGCCACGGGCGACATTTCTCATCGGAGCTCGAAGATCAGATTCGAGACCGTGGATGTAGCGTACTACGACCGATGCCAAGGATTGTTTGTTAGAACTGGCCCCATGGCGTGCTAAAGCGACCGCGATGGGAGCGACACCAGGAAACGATGGATGTTGCGAGCGGGGGTGATGCTGGAGTTGAAGGCCAAGACCAACCGGTGACGAAGTGCGACAACTGGCCGCACGGTTTGCTACAACTACAGATGTCTATGCTAGAGCCTTCGACGAGGGGGTTGTTGCAACCACGTCCTCAAGGTTTCAAGTGGAAGTCGCCCGTGCAGCGAACCTGCGAGCGGTGGAGATCCGATGAATTTTGATGTCGGTCATTTCACTCGTCGATGGTGCTCGCGTCCCTTCAGCATGGTGTGATTTTTTTTTTGGTGGGGGAGGGGGAAGAAAATAGGAAACAATGTGGTGGTAACAAAAGGGCCTGATCTGACGACTAAAAGGGTTTGCATCAGACGCGCTAGGTGAGACCGTTCGAACTTTGAAGACGGGCACAAAGAGGCCACCAACCCGATAAACCACTTCGGTGCCCCGGCTCAGATGAGGCCACTGAATAGTACATGATTAAAAATAGTAGAACAATTCCAAAAAACAGATTTTTTTTACAAGCAAGATGTGCATGTGTATAATGTTCTTGTAAAATTTCATGAAGTTGGACATCCGAGGAGAGCGCGGGAAAACATACAAAATCGCGCGTGAACATTGTTGTTTTCAAATGTTTATCGCAGCCCCAAATTTTATTTCCTTTTTTCTATGAGCTCCTCGAATGTCCAAACTTCGTGAATTTTTGCATGAACATCACGCATTTGAGCATTTTGCATCACAATTTTTTTGGAATTTTCTAATTTCTATTCTATTTTTCGCTGTCTTACTGTTCCCGGCCACCAAAAAGCCGCACTCCCAACACCCCTAGCTCTCTGGAGACAGATGATGTTGCACAATAGTCAGGGTCGTTAGGTTCAGCAATTTGGGCATTATGACATGTGGGAGCCACATGTGAGTCTAAAAAGGTTTCACTTATCTACTAAAAAATCGAGCGTCAGACTTCTGGGCGGTCACGTGCACATGCCTAGCCACTAGATCTAACGAGCATTTGGGCGTTAATGGGTAGCTTGCTGAACATCTGTGTGCAAGACCTAGCGCAAAGCAATTGATCTTCTCCATGATAGATACATCATCCCATGCCGCCTTCATAAGGTTGTCCGTGAGCCTATGGGCGATTTGGTGGTCTAGAAGGAAAGCTATTCATGAAGAAATCTTCCAGAGTCCCTCAGCCACCCATCTCTTCATATGTAGGTTCATTGAGGAACTCGACATAATCCCGGGGAAGATACAGAAGGTTCCTATGACCATAAACAGGACTGTGATTCGTCCCAAAGCACCTCCGATGGGTATGCCAAAATTCATGTGGACACAAATACTGCGTGAAGTCACACAGGTGGAGCCCAGCTGTTGTTTGCCGCAACGCATAGTGGAATTATTCGGGCAACTCTTCAATGGTTATTCACAGGATCAACGACGTTGCAACGCTGGAAGCCATAGCGTGCCGGGAGGCACTATTTCTTGTGGAGGATCAGATGTGGTGTAGTTTCATTGTCACATCGGATTCGAAGATTATTGTCAAAGATATTCAAAATGGACAACGCCGCATATGGTATCATTATTAGCAAGATTAAGAGTAGAGCTTGAATGTTCAATTGTACATTCACTTACGAAGGTAGAGCTGTGAACGTTGATGCAGATAGGTTAGCCAACTTTTCTTATTCTCTTGACCAGGGACGACACATTTGGTTGGTCCATCCCCATGATTCGATTTGTAACCCACCACGTGTGGATTTTGAACAATAAAACTTGGTGTTACCCCTAAAAAATCCGATGAGCTTTACTTACTAATTGACAGTGCAGAATTTTAAGAACAATGAACAATGACATATTCGAACCTTCTTTGAAATTTCAAACGTGTTGTTTGTAAAAGCCTGCTTATTTTATGAAACAAGAAGATTTATTAAAAATGTTTTGAAGATGCAAACAATTTTCGAAAACATGAACTATCGTTAAAAAACTAAAACACATTTGAAATTCTAAATAAAATTTGAAAAATGAGAACATGAATTGATATTTAAAAAAAAAATAAAACATGAACAAATTAAGAGACTCCGAATATTTTGGGAAAACATGATTTTTTAAAAACCTGAAGAATTTTTTTGGAAAGCAAGAAAAAAAATTTGAAACTCCAAAATTGTTTGAGAACTGATTTTTTTTAAAACCCAGAACACTTTTCGAAACTGCGAACAATTTTCAAAAACCTGAACAACTTTTTTTGCATTTTTTACCTTTGCCAGACATATTGAACATTTTATGAAATTCACAATTTTAAAAAGAAAAGAGAAACACAAAATTAAAAACTAACAGAAAACCAAAAAAGAAAGTAAATGCGGTTCGGTTTCGATACATAATAAACTACTTAGTTTTTTTTACAATGGGGTCTAAATGGTACTCCCTCCGTCCCATAATATAAGAGCGTTTTTTACACTAGTGTAGTGTTAAAAACGCTCTTATATTATGGGAGGGAGGGAGTAGTTTGATTGTGTAAAAAGGTATGTGAGTTCCTTAGAAAAAGCATTGACACTTGGAATATATATACCACTTTATGATTATAAGTATGTTCATATATTATATATAACATGTTTCAAAGAGAGTTACATGAAAAAATTGAAAGTGGCCCGTGGTTTTATTATATTTGTGAAATACATATATATTTGTATGTAAAATGGAGCATACTGAAAATACAATGCATACTGCCTAAAAATAATGTATATACTACCTAAACATTCAAATATACTACATACTACGCGTACATACTCTTCGATTTGATAGATACTACATACAACATACAAATCTCAAGTGGTGATAACTACCACTGGTGGTAGGAAAAATTTGTGTGTATGAAGATTCAATATGTAGATTAGCAGTAAAGTTTCTCCAGCATCTCTTGCTAATGAAACTCTTCCCTTGCATGTATGAATGTACATGGTCATGTTATGTGCATAAACAAATAGAAAAAATATCAGTGACCAAGATCAATTACGAAACTGGTGATTGACTGAAAATGGCAAATCTATCTACAAATAGAGGTCCACCGGTGGCCAAATCTAAAACACACACCTCTAATGATATTTCACTTCACATAACAAGCAAACCAACAAGCAATGTTGTCCGGCATAGTTGGCCATGACTCGACGCTCTTTCATGTGGAAATTAACTTCCTTGCATGTCTCTACGACCTCCCCAGCTTCTACAAACAACAAAGTATAAAGACCTGCATGAACGCGCTAAATATACAGATACTTTCAAGACATCACCTCATTTTTAAACGCATTGTTTCCATTTCCCTCATTAAGAAAAGAAACATAGGCGCACACAGACTTTCTGATGGGCGTGGCGTGCCGCCACGCCTTTGCCCGCTAGTATTTATATATTAGTCTTACTATGTTACACACACACCTCATACTATGTACTATCACAAACACACATGCTTGACACATTAAGTAGATCAGATTCAAGAGAAATCCAAAGAGAAAAAAGAAAGCTCTGCCAGCAAAGCTCTGCGGACTAGGCCTCAGTTCCCTCCGGTACCGGACCTGCATGTCAGTTCCTCATTTGACAGCATCCGTTCTAGCGTGTCGGCAAATTCCTCATTTGAATTTACTGTTTATCCAAGGGCACCTACACCCGGGAGCAGCAGCCACAGGTTTCTCCTATAAATACTTGTACTTTGCTCCTTTAATCAATCAAATTAGATCAAAGCAATAAAAGTATAGGTGCGACCCGCACCTGTTAGCCATCAAAGCAATAACGTATTCGGCGGCAAGTTTCCGTGAAAAGCATTCACCTGCTTGGTTGTGTACTACGTGCGTATAGTTTGCCTCGTACAGTTTGCGTAGGGCCGGAAAGTACCCGGCCCGGATTGCAGCTGTGCCTCATCGAAAAGTACGCGACGAGTCCGGACCTACGCCAACAGTAGCCCAGGCGGAGATGAGCGCAATGGAGATGGGGAAGTTGATCAGCGAAGAGAAGGTGGTGCTTGGCGGCGCTGGAGACGAGGAGGAAGAGGACGACGTGCTGCTGCCGGGATACCGGTTCCACCCCACCGACGAGGAACTCGTCACCTTCTACCTCCGACGGAAGGTGGCTGGGAAGCCGCTCAGCATCGAGGTCATACGGGAGATGGACATCTACAAACACGACCCATGGGATCTCCCCAGTAAGTTCTTCTTCATTCTGTGATCAAGTGCGATTTCTTTACATGAACAAGACTTGTAATCTTACAGTGTCATCGTCCACCTGTAAATTACGCAGAGGGGAGCACGGTTGGTGGGGAAAAAGAGTGGTACTTCTTCTGCCTCAGGGGGAGGAAGTACCGGAACAGCATCCGGCCCAACCGGGTGACCGGCTCCGGCTACTGGAAGGCCACGGGCATCGACCGGCCGATCTACTCTGCTGCCAGCGGCGGCTCGGGCTCGGCCTCCGGCGTATTGATTGGGCTGAAGAAATCGCTCGTCTACTACCTTGGGAAATTCGGCAAGGGCACCAAGACCGACTGGATGATGCACGAGTTCCGCATCCCGCCCTCTGCCGCCGCGGCTGCTAACGCCTCCCAAAGCACGCAGGAAGCCGTAAGTGGTCCACAAGTGCATTCCATTCCACACAAGGTCACGGTCCAGGGCACATGTGGTGCATGTTAGAACTTCACCCACGGGATTTATCACATCAAATCACGACGAACAAGCGTACGAAAAACTTTTGGCCAAGGTCACGGTCCGGGGCACGTGTGGTGCGGTGTAAGTGTAACATTGACACTCTAACGTGTGCGCATACGACATGAAAATGCAGGAGGTGTGGACCATCTGTCGGATCTTCAGGAGGACCATCACCTACCGGAAGCAGCAGACGTGGAGGACGGCGCCCAAGCCATCCGCTGCCGACCAGAGCTCCAACACGGGGAGCTTCGAGTCCTCGGAGGTCGGCCACGAGTACATGAACTGCCTGCAGGCTCCGGCACCCACCGCCCCGTGCATCCCCCAGCAGCAGCACCAGCAGTACGTCAGCCAGATGGACGCAGTAAACAGCAACAACTTCTTCTACGAGGACACCATGCACAACCAGCAGTTCCAGGGGCAATGGAATGCCGCACCCGCCGCGCCGGAGCCGGAGGAGAAGCGACAGAATACACCGTCGACGGCCGTCTCCTTCCACCAGACTGACCATAGCCACGCCGTTGCAGAGATTGATTTTTACGAGGTCGAGGGGTATTTGGAGGAGATCGCGAGGATGATGGAGGTCACCGATACGGCAGGGTTTTACGACTGAGAAAGCTGTTGCTGCTCCCGGGTGTAGGTGCACCTGGATGAACAGTGAATTCGAAAAAAATACAAAACAAAATTTAACAATGCTGAATTTTTTGACATCAAACAAGACCTAAAGTTTTATCTTCTTGCAAACTGTTGTGAGCAAATAACATTCTAGTAGCCTTCACAAAAATACAATCTACTCAAAAGTGCACAAAACATTGAACACCTATTTTGTTATTTTCTATGAGGGCTCCTCGAATGTTTTCTGTGGACAAAATTTTGCAAGAAGCTAAAAGTTTTGAATAAGTTTGATGTCCCAAAAATTCAGACTTTTGATTTTGTTTCGTAGCCTTTTCTGTTCATGGAGGGTGTAGGTGCACCCGGTAGTAGAAAATCTACTCTCAGTATAGCTATATAACCTACCTATACATGACCGACTCGGTTTAGACTACAAGTCTGTGCCGGACTAGACTGCTTTTTGCTTTGCAGAAGTTCACTGGAAGTACAAATTATCTGAAACATAATAAAAATTACATCAAGAATCCGAGACTACCGAACAACTAGTACTGCACCCAGAATGAGCCATCGACGCGCCGCTATCGCCACTCCCCTACCGGAGCTGGCTTGACCTTGTCGATAACAACCGAAAATTCTTCGTGTACGTGCCCCTAAGGACCAGCGCCTGGATCTGCAGTCGCTGTTGAACCCTTGCATAGATATGATGTACCTGACACCAAATCTCATCATATGATGAGAAACCATAACTTCACATTCCAAAGGAGACAACAGGAATCCACGTCGGACCTCTTTCGACCATGCCCAGACGGATGAACTCGACGAGGAGTGAAACCTGGAAGAAAAACTCAAAGAATAAGCGCCGCCATCCGCCCGAGCGCCACACCTGCAAGGACTAAAAAAAAGTGAAGGCACAGGGATTCCCATCCCCGACAAAGGCCGCCGGAGGCAGAATGGAGGCAAATTCACAGGCTTGACGGTGAACTCTGGAAGGGAGAGTTTGCCCTAGCCACGTAGGTTTATGGATGGAAAACACGAGGAATTTGTGAGACTAGACTACCTAATCGTGTTTATCTCTAACAATCAGACCCCCAAGCCCCCCTAAATACGATGTCCTCACTTTACAGCTTGGATGTCGATCCTTCCCCGCATCTTTGTGAACATCTGTTGTCCCAAAGACTTGATCGGGATATATACAAGCTGGTCATCAATGCAAACATAATTATATCTTGTCCTTTTCCACACACTCCCGTATGTAGTGATACTTCGTATCAATGTGCTTGCCTTTCTCATGATACACCGGATTCTTCTATAGGAAAATCGCAGACTTGTTGTCAATATCGAGCACCACTATATTCGGTTTCCTGTCTGTGAGGTCACCGAGTAGGCTTCCTAGCCACACACATTGACTTGCCGTAGTTGCAGATGCAATATACCCTGCTTCACAGGATGATAATACAACCACCTTCTACTTTTGTAATAAACAACTCACTATGATTTCTTCCAAGATATGCCATGTCCAAGGTACTTATACCGTCATCCACATCTCCTGCCAAGTCGATATCACTATAGCCAAGTAGCTCCACCACCTCCTTATTCTTCTCTCTCAAATAAACACAGTCGAAGTTTGTCGTACCTTTGATATCTTTCAGTATATGTTTCACAGTTGTCCAATATTTTCATGAAGCGACTCGCTATGCCAACGAAATAGGCTAAGTCTGGAACTACAAAAATGATTTGGTCTTTAAAAGAACAACAAATATTCATTTTTTGCAGGTTATCTTCCGAGCCATTGTGTTGATCCGTATGTGATCGCTACTCAATCCGACGGAGGCCAGGGAGCGTTTGGTTACTGGATCTATCCGATGGGAGATGGTAGCACGGGCTATTTTCAACCAGTTTGGATGGCGGCCATGTAATAGGACAGGCAATTAGTTTTCTTATCTTTCTTATGCTAGCAGGTTGTGGCTTTACTTTTATTCTTCTGCTCTTTGTGAGCTTTTTTTTCCTTTTGTTTGAGACATCCAGACTTGTGTTGAACCTTTTTGCTTATTAATTAAGTTTGCCGTATGCATCGTTCTGATGCAGAGGCCGGGGTGCCCCCCCTTTTCGAAAAAATGTATTCAGAAGATACCATAAGCTTCCTACTACACTCCTATACTCCGTTGAATCAACTTTGGGTGTTTCACTCCTTTTGCTAAGTTTAAGCCGAGGATCCAATGGAACATAAGTTGGATTTCAGTTCCATGCTACAACATTCAAGTATCTTTCTTTCATATGCCTCCGGGCATAGTGCGATCCGCTCCGTTTTTGTTGTACCTCAATCCCGACATAGGATCTCAAGAGCCATGGTGGGGCACTCTCAATGCAGTGGTGGCAGCGAGAGGAAGAGGGGGAGGGGGTGGTCGGGAGCTTAGGTATGGATGTGGTGCAACACTCGGTCTCCCTTGAGAGTTGATAAGGATAATTGTCGACAGGATTGGCCGTAAGGCGGTCCGTGGCAAATGGCGGCGGTGGCTTCCAAGCTCGCTCATGGCGTCCGTGGTGCACGGGTCATGTGCGGAGGGGCTAGTTAGTGTCCGTGTCCGAAGCCAATCAGCCGGCAAGGTATCGGCAGTTGCGGTGCTGTCGTGCTGGAAGCAGGAGGTGGCCGAGTGGCACACGCGCGCAGTAAGCACGCCTTGTCCTACTGGCCGAAGAAGGTTGATGAAGACGCCAGGAGGGTTGGGCTGGCCACTGTAGTAGGTCCATTACCACAGTCGACTTTGCTAATTTCTATTGCTATTTTACTAAATGTTTCTATTTTATACTCCCTCCATTCCTAAATATAAGTCTTTTTAGAGATTCCACTATAAACTACATATGGATGTATATAGACATATTTTAGAGTGTAGATTCGTATGTAGTCCATAGTGGAATCTTTAAAAAGGCATATATTTAGGGACGGAGGGAGTATATTTTTAGAGATTGTTTTTATGTAGGATTGTTATCTGTCTTTCCAAAATACTTGAAAATTTACACAGAGACACTCCACATATATGTAGGAAGTTATCATAAATATTTCAGGATTTTTGGAGGACTTAATCTAGTGCATTGATTTATTTAGTGCATTTTAAAGCATTATTATTATGAAGTTTTGAATTATACATCCTCATTTTCACAATTAAACAAATGGTGATGTTTACGCAATAATCACGATGCGCACTCATGTCCTAATTACTTTCCCTCCTCACAAATATAAGATGTTCTAACTTTTGTTTAGGCTACCATTTCCTACCCCTTTGCACCCTATACACATAGGGCTTCAGTCTTGTCACTAACCTCCACAGGATGAACACCCGTCGAATTATATCAGTCAATCCCGTACGTCACGTACGGTACGTGCAACTACACGCTTGCTTCCAGAGCTTGGAGGTGTCGTGGATGGCCGACACTACCGACTTTCCCTGACCGTTCAAGATTTCTAGCCGAAGACCGCGTTAGGTTCCAGTGGGATCCACGTGAAAAGTTGGTACATCTTGACACTTCAAAACGCAATTAGTTTTGCTCACGGCTCTCCTCTTCACCAATCATGCATCATCAGACAACAGACAACACCAAGGTCGGCCGGTAAAACGTCAAAAGGGAAAACAAGAAGTTCCGAAATTCGAAGGGGAACGCAGGTCCCCGTGCACACATATCTCGAGTCCTGCCTGGCCGCTCGATTGCCTCGCAGTTCGCCAAGTGGTTGAATCCCGCATGAAAGCAAATTAAGTTTTAACTTATAGTCGTTGAAACTTTCGATTTCTATTCTGACACTTGCGATTTTCTTACCGAGTTTCATAGAAAAAATTTGAATTTTTTTCCACAGGTTGTAAGCACAAAAATCGTGATTTTACCTATCGCTCGTACTATGTTTCAAGAAATTGAAACTTAGTATTTATTTCCAAATTTCGTCAAAACATATTTAAAATGAATTTTATTTGAAAGCCCTCGTCATGGGAAACACGAATATGAAAACCACTTAATTTAGACTGTTCGTTCAAAGATATAAAATTAAAAAACCAAAAGTCAAAAATAAAAGCACGCATAGGAGACTCGGTGCCGTGAGACGTGTGCCACAAATCCTCGTCCTTGATAGATGCCCAACCTAGCTAGAAAAACCTAGCACAAAAAACAAAAGGCAACGACGAGGTACTCGTAAGCCGAGTGTCTCATAGCAGCTGCACGGCTTAGTTATACGCAGAGTGTGGATGCATGGCTTACATACGATCCAACTATCAACCCTCCACTGTTCAGTGTCCACCATAAAAGCCCGAAATCAGAGTTGCACGACACGTGTATGAGCAGAGTGTCAGCCCTCGGCCTACAGGAATAAGCTTATTTGCCGTCTGCCGTGGCAGACGGCAAAGGACCAGAAAGCGGACGGCAAAGGTCATTGCTGTCAGCCGCGGACGACAAACATGCCCGGCAACATAAGTTATGCGGTAAACAGCTTATTTGACGTCTGTTTTCAGCCAGCGGACGGCAAAGAGCCCTTTACCGTCGGTGGTAGACGGCAAAAAAGGTGGACGTCAAATAGGGGACGTTAGCCACGTTAGGTGGCTAACGGGAGGCTGTGCCGTCTGCTATCTGACGTCAGCCATGCGTCATGCCCTCCCCAGCCTTTGCCGTCGGCCACATACGGCAAACACCCATAGCCTTTGTCGTCCGCCATGGACGATAAAATAACCAAATGGGTCGGCTCCCAGGTTGCACAGGTTGCTGACACGTGGCCTCTTTGCCGTCTGTGGCAGACGGCAAAGGGGCTGCATTGCCTCTTTTTTTTCTTCTTATATCCAAACATTTTCACAGCAAATAGATGATATGTGTATATATATATATATATATATATATATATATATATATATATATATATATATATATATATATATATATATATATATATATATATATATTCACAGGGCAATTTCAGAGCAAACATATTAGATATCCAACACATATTGTTTCATCATACATGCATAATTCCATCCAACCATACATAGCAATTTCCACATACAGGCATCCAACCATACATATTACAATAGATTCATCCAACCATACATCCATAATTCATCGATACAAAAGGAACGGAGAAAGGGATAACAAGCACTCCATCAATGCAAGCTTCCGTGTAGTGCATGAAATCTGCAAAATGAAAAATAAGAAAGTTAGAAGAAGAAGATTAGAAGAAGAAGAAGAAGAAGAAGAAGAAGAAGAAAATGAAGAAGAAGAAGAAGTATATGACATTTATAAGCTAACTTAGGTAAAAATGACATTTATGAGCTAACTTAGCAAATAATGACAGTTATGAGCTAACTTAGGTAAAACGGATCATTTTGAAGCTAGCTTAGCTAAAATGGGCCATTTTGGAGATAACCTAGGTAAAAATGACATTTATGAGCTAAGCTAGGTAAAATGGATCATTTATGAGCTAACTTAGCTAAAATGGAGCTAACTTAGCTAAAGTGGATCATTTTTGAACTAACCTAGCTAAAATGGAACCTTTTGGAGCTAACCTAGGTAAAATGGATGATTTTGGAGCTAACCTAGGTAAAATGGATCATTTTGGAGCTAACCTAGGTAAAATGGATCATTTTGGAGCTAACCTAAGTAAAATGGATCATTTATGAGCTAACTTAGCTAAAATGGATCATTTTGGAGCTAACCTAGCTACCTTAGGTCATTCTGGAGCTAACTTAGGTAAAATTGATCATTTTGAAGCTAATTAAGCTTATTATGTCGTTTTCGAGGAAAATAAGCTAAGTATATGACATTTATGAGGTTACCAAGGTTGTTATGCCATTTCAAACCTAAGTAAGTTAATTATGCCATTTTTGACATAAGTAGCTAACACTACTAGGGAAAACCCTAGCAGTAGCGCGTGTTTAAAACCTATCAGTAGCGCGGGGAAGAGCGCTACTAGTAAGGCGCTACAGCTAGCATAGGTTGGACCACGCTACTGCTATATCGACTTAGTAATAGCGCTTTCTACTATGAGCGCTACTGGTAATTAGTAGTAGCGCTTCTCCTAGAACGCGCCACTACTATTATTCCGTATTTCTTTTTTATTTCATGTTGTATTCATACACCTTTATACAAGTTTTCATATCGCATCAATTTAGAGAATGAGTTTACATCATAATGAGTTATTACATCACTGAGAGAATGAACCGTGGACGAGTTTCAAGTGGATGTACATCCACTTGAAACTAATCCGCGGTTCTTTCACCCAATGATATAATAAATATCATCATCATCATCATCATCATATCATTAACAACTTATCATCATAATACATCATTGTCATATAACACCTCCTCATGATCATCGTTTTCATCAATGAGGCATCACATACAAGTTGGTCACTAGACATAATCAGAACTACTCATCATCATCAACTCTCATAAACATATTGTACCTCATAGGACCTACTACATTCTCTTAGGACCTAATATATTATCTTAGGTAAAATAGCATAAAACAAGATAGCCCCTGACTCTCCATTATGGAGAATGGAGATTATCCTGTCTCCAATTCTTGCCTTTCGCACAATGTTGCTTCCAAGAACCTCCTTACGACTGTCCATACATTTTTTTCCATTTCTTTGATTATCATGTGTTCACCGGTTTTAGAAATCCGGTATGGACATGAGAGATTCGTTGGACGACCTGGCTGTATGTTCAAAACATCAAGGCGACCATTCTGATACATCAAATGAGGCACACAATCCATCGGGATTTTCTGTTGAAAAACATAGTAATAACTTCGTAGTTAGCAATGTAGTTCAGTTTTAGAAGTATGCAAAAGATGCATGGATGTCGTAATAGTAAAAAATCTTACCAGGACATCTCCATGGAAGTTATCGTGGTTCAGCACGTGCACTAGTGGCACGTATTCACCATAATTTGGAGGAGTTCGATAAAAGGCATTGTAATTCTTAATTTCAGTACAATATGCGACCAGATGATTTTTCTCCTGATAAGTTAACTCAGAGCCATCGGTGTAGTTGTTTCTCTCTACCATCTTCCGCACATTCTTTGAAGAATGAAAGTAAGCTATCAATGGAAATAAGCTGTCAACTATTTAGAAATAAACAATATAAATTACTTAATAACTTTGTTTGAGGAACTCACATAGCGGTAGAATTGGAAGCGTATCAACAAGGACCCAAATGTCCAAATTGTCTTGGTCGATGTCAGGATCACCAAGATCCATGGTGACAAACATACCCTCTTCAAAATCATACATCTTGCAAAGTGCTTACCAACCCGGGCAACCAAAATGGGATACGCTCTCAGAATTGTATACATTTACCTCAAAATCCATACCATGATGGGACCTTAGGTTAATTTTCTTTGTTTCATTCCTCTCATGATCTTCAAAACCCATCCTCTCCAAGACATAGCGTCTTGCATGGCATGGGATAAGCTAGTCGAATTGTAAAAGACGAAAATTACACGTTGAAGTAGTAGAAGTCGAGCTTAATTACGAAAAAAACACTTTGCGTCGTAGCTTACCGTATCACAATCGAAGGCCTCCTCGAGCTTAATGCTGAAGCGCCGACCTTCGTCCAGGTGAGGCCTGTCGTAGAAACCCCGGTTGTCGCCGCACCAGGAGCACTCCCCGGGACCTTCTTCGTCCGATGACATTTCCTATGTTCATAATTCAAAGATTAAACTTGTACAATTAAATATATGTACTACAAAAACTAAATTATATCATTAATATTCATCACTGGTTGACTATCGGTCAGTCGAGTCTTTTCTTTAAAACTCTCACCTCACGTGGTGTATATATTCGACCGTTGGTGATGGTAGCTCCTCCTTTCGTTCCCGAGTGCATTACCCCAAATTGTCTAGCACACGGGAACGAAGGAGAAGCTACCACCACGACAACGGTCGGGATTCTTCGTCCTCTCATATATGGTGGAGACTCTCCCTCACTGATTCTTCTCTGACATTTGCGACCGTCGGTGATGGTCGTTACTCCTCCTTCCCCTAGTGCATAACAAAGGTCTAGCACAAGGAGAAGAAGGAGAAACGACCCCACGACAACAGACTTAAAGTCTTCCCCTAGTACATATTCTAGCACAAGTCATGCCAAAATTCACGAAAAATTCCGGCATGACCTTTGCTAAAACAGGACATATCGAGCGCCTGAAATTTGCCAGAACAGAAATTAATCAACACTCCGGCAAAACATAGGCCACTCGGAGGTGTAACCTGAACATGACCGACCACTTGGGCAAACACATATCCTATTTGAGCAACACAAGATATACATGTTTTTATCTACATCATATCATATAGGACTCATATTGACATGGAGATTTGGCTGGTCTCTGTTGGGTATCGTAGCATAATTTTAAAATTTTCCTACGCTCACCAAGATGCATCTATGGAGTGTACTAGCAACGAGGGAAAGGAGTGCATCTACATACCCTTGTAGATCGCGAGCGGAAGCGTTCCAATGAACGTGGATGACGGAGTCGTACTCGCCGTGATCCAAATCACCGATGACCGAGTGCCGAACGGACGGCACCTCCGCGTTCAACACACGTACGGTGCAGCGATGTCTCCTCCTTCTTGATCCAGCAAGGGGGAAGGAGAGGTTGATGGAGATCCAGTAGCACGACGGCGTGGTGGTGGATGTAGCGGGTCTCGGCAGGGCTTCGCCGAGCTTCTGCGAGACGGAGAGGTGTAGCAGGGGAGGAGGGAGGCGCCCAAGGCTGTAGGCTGCTGTCCTCCCTCCCCCCTTTATATAGGCCCCCTGGGGGGGGCGCCGGCCCTGGAGATGGGATCTCAAGGGGGGGGGGGGGGGTGGCGGTCAAAGGGGGGAAGGGGGTGCCTTGCCCCCCAAGGCAAGTGGGAAGCCCCCCCACCCTAGGGTTCCCAACCCTAGGCGCATGGGGGGAGGCCCATGGGGGGGCACCCAGCCCACTAGGGGCTGGTTCCCTTCCCACTTCAGCCCACGGGGCCCTCCGGGATAGGTGGCCCCACCCGGTGGACCCTCGGGACCCTTCCGGTGGTCCCGGTACAATACCGGTAACCCCCGAAACTTTCCCGGTGGCCGAAACTTGACTTCCTATATATAATTCTTCACCTCGGGACCATTCCGGAACCTCTCGTGACGTCCGAGATCTCATCCGGGACTCCGAACAACTTTCGGGTTTCCGCATACACATATCTCTACAACCCTAGCGTCACCGAACCTTAAGTGTGTAGACCCTACGGGTTCGGGAGACATGCAGACATGACCGAGACGCCTCTCCGGTCAATAACCAACAGCGGGATCTGGATACCCATGTTGGCTCCCACATGTTCCACGATGATCTCATCGGATGAACCACGGTGTCGAGGATTCAATCAATCCCGTATGCAATTCCCTTTGTCAATCGGTATGTTACTTGCCCGAGATTCGATCGTCGGTATCCCAATACCTTGTTCAATCTCGTTACCGGCAAGTCTCTTTACTCGTACCGCAATGCATGATCCCGTGACTAACGCCTTAGTCACATAGAGCTCATTATGATGATGCATTACCGAGTGGGCCCAGAGATACCTCTCCGTCACACGGAGTGACAAATCCCATTCTCGATCCGTGCCAACCCAACAGACACTTTCGGAGATACCCGTAGTGCACCTTTATAGTCACCCAGTTACGTTGTGACGTTTGGCACACCCAAAGCACTCCTACGGTATCCGGGAGTTGTACGATCTCATGGTCTAAGGAAAAGATACTTGACATTGGAAAAGCTCTAGCAAACGAAACTACACGATCTTTTATGCTATGCTTAGGATTGGGTCTTGTCCATCACATCATTCTCCCAATGATGTGATCCCATTATCAACGACATCCAATGTCCATAGTCAGGAAACCATGACTATCTGTTGATCACCGAGCTAGTCAACTAGAGGCTTACTAGGGACACGTTGTGGTCTATGCATTCACACATCTATTACGATTTCCGGACAATACAATTATAGCATGAATAATAGACGATTATCATGAACAAAGAAATATAATAATAACCATTTATTATTGCCTCTAGGGCATATTTCCAACAGTCTCCCACTTGCACTAGAGTCAATAATCTAGTTACATTGTGATGAATCGAACACCCATTGCGTCCTGGTGTTGATCATGTTTTGCCCTAGGGAGAGGTTTAGTCAATGGATCTGCTACATTCAGGTCCATATGTACTTTACAAATATCTATGTCTCCATTTTGAACACTTTCACGAATGGAGTTGAAGCGACGCTTGATATGCCTGGTCTTCCTGTGAAACCTGGGCTCCTTCGCAAGGGCAATAGCTCCAGTGTTGTCACAGAAGAGAGTCATCGGGCCCGACGCATTGGGAATCACCCCTAAGTCGGTAATGAACTCCTTCATCCAGACTGCTTCCTGTGCTGCTTCCGAGGCTGCCATGTACTCCGCTTCACATGTAGATCCCGCCACGACGCTTTGCTTGCAACTGCACCAGCTTACTGCTCCTCCATTCAAAATATACACGTATCCGGTTTGAGACTTTGAGTCATCCAGATCTGTGTCGAATCTAGCGTCGACGTAACCCTTTACGACGAGCTCTTCGTCACCTCCATAAACGAGAAACATATCCTTAGTCCTTTTCAGGTACTTCAGGATATTCTTGACCGTTGTCCAGTGTTCCATGCCGGGATTACTTTGGTACCTTCCTACCAAACTTACGGCAAGGTTTACATCAGGTCTGGTACACAGCATGGCATACATAATAGACCCTATGGCCGAGGCATAGGGGATGACACTCATCTTTTCTATATCTTCTGCAGTGGTCGGGCATTGAGCCGTGCTCAATTGCACACCTTGCAATACAGGCAAGAACCCCTTCTTGGACTGATCCATACTGAACTTCTTCAATATCTTGTCAAGGTATGTACTTTGTGAAAGACCAATGAGGCGTCTTGATCTATCTCTATAGATCTTGATGCCTAATATATAAGCAGCTTCTCCAAGGTCCTTCATTGAAAAACACTTATTCAAATAGGCCTTTATAATTTCCAAGAATTCTATATCATTTCCCATCAATAGTATGTCATCCACATATAATATGAGAAATGCTACAGAGCTCCCACTCACTTTCTTGTAAACACAGGCTTCTCCATAAGTCTGTGTAAACCCAAACGCTTTGATCATCTCATCAAAGCGAATGTTCCAACTCCGAGATGCTTTCACCAGCCCATAGATTGAGCGCTGGAGCTTGCATACTTTGTTAGCATTCTTAGGATCGACAAAACCTTCCGGCTGCATCATATACAACTCTTCCTTAAGGAAGCCATTAAGGAATGCCGTTTTGACGTCCATCTGCCATATCTCATAATCATAGTATGCGGCAATTGCTAACTTGATTCGGACGGACTTCAGCTTCGCTACGGGTGAGAAAGTATCATCGTAGTCAACCCCTTGAACTTGTCGATAACCCTTAGCGACAAGTCGAGCTTTGTAGATGGTCACATTACCATCTGCGTCCGTCTTCTTCTTAAAGATCCATTTGTTTTCTATGGCTCGCCGCTCATCGGGCAAGTCAATCAAAGTCCATACTTTGTTTTCATACATGGATTCTATCTCGGATTTCATGGCTTCTAGCCATTTGTCGGAATCCGGGCCCGCCATCGCTTCTTAATAGTTCGAAGGTTCACCGTTGTCTAACAACATGATTTCCAGGACAGGGTTGCCGTACCACTCTGGTGCGGAACGTGTCCTTGTGGACCTACGAAGTTCAGTAACTTGATCCGAAGCTTCATGATCGTCATCATTAACTTCCTCCCCACTCGGTGTAGGCACCACAGGAACATTTTCCCGCGCTGCGCTACTTTCCGGTTCGGAAGGGGTGACTATCACCTCATCAAGTTCCACTTTCCTCCCACTCAATTCTTTCGAGAGAAACTCCTTCTCCAGAAAGGACCCGTTCTTGGCAACGAAGATCTTGCCTTCGGATCTGAGGTAGAAGGTATACCCAATAGTTTCCTTAGGGTATCCTATGAAGACGCATTTTTCCGACTTGGGTTCGAGCTTTTCAGGTTGAAGTTTCTTGACATAAGCATCGCATCCCCAAACTTTTAGAAACGACAGCTTAGGTTTCTTCCCAAACCATAATTCATACGGTGTCGTCTCAACGGATTTCGACGGAGCCCTATTTAAAGTGAACGCGGCAGTCTCTAAAGCATAGCCCCAAAATGAGAGCGGTAAATCGGTAAGAGACATCATAGATCGCACCATATCCAATAGAGTGCGATTATGACGTTCGGACACACCATTTCTCTGAGGTGTTCCAGGCGGCGTGAGTTGTGAAACTATTCCACATTTCCTTAAGTGTGTACCAAATTGGTGACTTAAATATTCTCCACCACGATCTGATCGTAAGAATTTTATTTTCCGGTCACGTTGATTCTCAACTTCACTCTGAAATTCCTTGAACTTTTCAAAGGTTTCAGACTTGTGTTTCATTAGGTAGACATACCCATATCTACTTAAATCATCAGTGAGAGTGAGAAAATAACGATATCCTCCGCGAGCCTCAACACTCATTGGACCACACACATCGGTATGTATGATTTCCAATAAGTTCGTTGCTCGCTCCATTGTTCCGGAGAACGGAGTCTTGGTCATCTTACCCATGAGGCATGGTTCGAACGTGTCAAATGATTCATAATCAAGAGACTCCAAAAGTCCATCTGCATGGAGCTTCTTCATGCGCTTGACACCAATGTGACCAAGGCGGCAGTGCCACAAGTATGTGGGACTATCGTTATCAACTTTACATCTTTTGGTATTCACACTATGAACATGTGTAACATCACGTTCGAGATCCATCAAAAATAAACCATTGACCAGCGGGGCATGACCATAAAACATATCTCTCAAATAAATAGAACAACCATTATTCTCGGATTTAAATGAGTAGCCATCTCGAATTAAACGAGATCCAGATACAATGTTCATGCTCAAAGCTGGCACTAAATAACAATTATTGAGGTTTAAAACTAATCCCGTGGGTAGATGCAGAGGTAGCGTGCCGACGGCGATCACATCGACCTTGGAACCATTCCCGACGCGCATCGTCACGTCGTCCTTCGCCAGTCTCCGTTTATTCCGTAGTTCCTGTTTTGAGTTACAAATATGAGCAACCGCACCAGTATCAAATACCCAGGAGCTACTACGAGTACTGGTAAGGTACACATCAATAACTTGTATATCACATATACCTTTGGTGTTGCCGGCCTTCTTCTTGTCCGCTAAGTATTTGGGGCAGTTCCGCTTCCAGTGATCACTTCCCTTGCAATAAAAGCACTCAGTCTCGGGCTTGGGTCCATTCTTTGACTTCTTCCCAGTAACTGGTTTACCGGGCGCGGCAACTCCCTTGCCGTCCTTCTTGAAGTTCTTCTTACCCTTGCCCTTCTTGAACTTAGTGGTTTTATTCACCATCAACACTTGATGTTCTTTTCTGATCTCTACCTCAGCTGATTTCAGCATTGAATATACCTCAGGAATGGTCTTTTCCATCCCCTGCATATTGTAGTTCATCACAAAGCTCTTGAAGCTTGGTGGAAGCGACTGAAGGATTCTGTCAATGACCGCGTCATCTGGGAGATTAACTCCCAGCTGAGTCAAGCGGTTGTGCAACCCAGACATTCTGAGTATGTGCTCACTAACAGAACTATTCTCCTCCATTTTACAGCTGAAGAACTTGTCGGAGACTTCATATCTCTCGACCCGGGCATGAGCTTGGAAAACCAATTTCAGCTCCTCGAACATCTCATATGCTCCATGTTTCTCAAAACGCTTTTGGAGACCCGGTTCTAAGCTGTAAAGCATGCCGCACTGAACGAGGGAGTAATCATCAGCACGCTGCTGCCAAGCGTTCATAACGTCTTGGTTCTCAGGGATTGGTGCATCACCTAGCGGTGCTTCTAAGACATAATCTTTCTTGGCTACTATGAGGATGATCCTCAGGTTCCGGACCCAGTCCGTATAGTTGCTGCCATCATCTTTCAGCTTGGTTTTCTCTAGGAACGCGTTGAAATTGAGGACAACGTTGGCCATTTGATCTACAATACATAGTGTAAAGATTTTAGACTAAGTTCATGATAATTAAGTTCATCTAATCAAATTATTTAATGAACTCCCACTCAGATAGACATCCCTCTAGTCATCTAAGTGAAACATGATCCGAGTTTAACTAGGCCGTGTCCGATCATCACGTGAGACGGACTAGTCAAGATCGGTGAACATCTCCATGTTGATCGTATCTTCTATACGACTCATGCTCGACCTTTCGGTCCTCCGTGTTCCGAGGCCATGTCTGTACATGCTAGGCTCGTCAAGTCAACCTAAGTGTATTGCGTGTGTTCCGAGGCCATGTCTGCACATGCTAGGCTCGTCAACACCCGTTGTATTCGAACGTTAGAATCTATCACACCCGATCATCACGTGGTGCTTCGAAACAACGAACCTTCGCAACGGTGCACAGTTAGGGTGAACACTTTCTTGAAATTATTATAAGGGATCATCTTACTTACTACCGTCGTTCTAAGCAAATAAGATGCAAAAACATGATAAACATCACATGCAATCAAATAGTGACATGATATGGCCAATATCATCATGCTCCTTTGATCTCCATCTTCGGGGAACCATGATCATCTTCGTCACCGGCTTGACACCATGATCTCCATCATCATGATCTCCATCATTGTTTCTTCATGAAGTCGTCACGCCAACGATTACTTCTACTTCTATGGCTAACGCGTTTAGCAACAAAGTAAAGTAATTTACATGGCGTTATTCAATGACACGCAGGTCATGCAAAATAATAAAGACAACTCCTATGGCTCCTGCCGGTTGTCATACTCATCGACATGCAAGTCGTGATTCCTATTACAAGAATATGATCAATCTCATACATCACATATATTATTCATCACATCTTCTGGCCATATCACATCACATAGCACTTGCTGCAAAAACAAGTTAGACGTCCTCTAATTGTTGTTGCAAGTTTTTTACGTGGTTTGTAGGTTTCTATCAAGAACGTTTCTTACCTACGTATGACCACAACGTGATTTGCCAATTTCTATTTACCCTTCATAAGGACCCTTTTCATCGAGTCCGTTCCGACTAAAGTAGGAGAAACAGACACCCGCTAGCCACCTTATGCAAATAGTGCATGTCAGTCGGTGGAACCTGTCTCACGTAAGCGTACGTGTAAGGTCGGTCCGGGCCGCTTCATCCTACAATGCCGCCGAAACAAGACAAGACTAGTAGCGGCAAGAAGAATTGGCAAACTCAACGCCCACAACTGCTTTGTGTTCTACTCGTGCATAGTAACTACGCATAGGCCTGGCTCATGATGCCACTGTTGGGAATCGTAGCATAATTTTAAAATTTTCCTACGCTCACCAAGATGCATCTATGGAGTGTACTAGCAACGAGGGAAAGGAGTGCATCTACATACCCTTGTAGATCGCGAGCGGAAGCGTTCCAATGAACATGGATGACGGAGTCGTACTCGCCGTGATCCAAATCACCGATGACCGAGTGCCGAACGGACGGCACCTCCGCGTTCAACACACGTACGGTGCTGCGACTTCTCCTCCTTCTTGATCCAGCAAGGGGGAAGGAGAGGTTGATGGAGATCCAGCAGCACGACGGCGTGGTGGTGGATGTAGCGGGTCTCGGCAGGGCTTCGCCGAGCTTCTGCGAGACGGAGAGGTGTAGCAGGGGAGGAGGGAGGCGCCCAAGGCTGTAGGTTGCTGCCCTCCCTCCCCCCCTCTATATAGGCCCCCTGGGGGGCGCCGGCCCTGGAGATGGGATCTCAAGGGGGGGCGGCGGCCAAAGGGGGGAAGGGGGTGCCTTGCCCCCCAAGGCAAGTGGGAAGCCCCCCCACCCTAGGGTTCCCAACCCTAGGCGCATGGGGGGAGGCCCATGGGGGGGCGCCCAGCACACTAGGGGCTGGTTCCCTTCCCACTTCAGCCCACGGGGCCCTCCGGGATAGGTGGCCCCACCCGGTGGACCCCCGGGACCCTTCCGGTGGTCCCGGTACAATACCGGTAACCCCCGAAACTTTCCCGGTGGCCGAAACTTGACTTCCTATATATAATTCTTCACCTCCGGACCATTTCGGAACCTCTCGTGACGTCCGGGATCTCATCCGGGACTCCGAACAACTTTCGGGTTTCCGCATACACATATCTCTACAACCCTAGTGTCACCGAACCTTAAGTGTGTAGACCCTACGGGTTCGGGAGACAGGCAGACATGACCGAGACGCCTCTCCGATCAATAACCAACAGCGGGATCTGGATACCCATGTTGGCTCCCACATGTTCCACGATGATCTCATCGGATGAACCACGGTGTCGAGGATTCAATCAATCCCGTATGCAATTCCCTTTGTCAATCGGTATGTTACTTGCCCGAGATTCGATCGTCGGTATCCCAATACCTTGTTCAATCTCGTTACCGGCAAGTCTCTTTACTCGTACCGCAATGCATGATCCCGTGACTAATGCCTTAGTCACATAGAGCTCATTATGATGATGCATTACCGAGTGGGCCCAGAGATACCTCTCCGTCACACGGAGTGACAAATCCCATTCTCGATCCGTGCCAACCCAACAGACACTTTCGGAGATACCCGTAGTGCACCATTATAGTCACCCAGTTACGTTGTGACGTTTGGCACACCCAAAGCACTTCCACGGCATCCGGGAGTTGTACGATCTCATGGTCTAAGGAAAAGATACTTGACATTGGAAAAGCTCTAGCAAACGAAACTACACGATCTTTTATGCTATGCTTAGGATTGGGTCTTGTCCATCACATCATTCTCCCAATGATGTGATCCCGTTATCAACGACATCCAATGTCCATAGTCAGGAAACCATGACTATCTGTTGATCAACGAGCTAGTCAACTAGAGGCTTACTAGGGACACGTTGTGGTCTATGCATTCACACATGTATTACGATTTCCGGACAATACAATTAGAGCATGAATAATAGACGATTATCATGAACAAAGAAATATAATAATAACCATTTATTATTGCCTCTAGGGCATATTTCCAACAGTCTCACCTCGAGGTCGGAGGGGGTCGGTGACGGGGACGACGGGGGGGGGGGGGGGGGATGATGGAGGGGCTCCTTGATTTCTGCAAAACCAAGAGCCCTATATGTTATCACTAATACATCCCGAATAGTATCATACATGTAACATCACTAATACAACTAAAAGCCCAGCGAACGACGGGTATCGAAGACGAGGATGCGGGATAGGCATCGTCGACGTCGATGCGGGAATAATTGCTTAAACTAAAAAAATAACAACAAATGTGACATGTTCAACTAGTTCTATTAATTCAACTAGTTCTTACTAAAAATAAACTTACTATAACTAGAAAAAAACTAGTGCATTCTAAAAATAAACTAGTTCAACTAGTTATATTAATTTTCTTACTAAAAATACATTAGTTCTATTAATTCAACTAGTTCTTACTAAAACTAAACTAGTTCAACTAGTTTATTAATTTACTTACTAATTATTTTAAACACTTACTAAAAACAGTAAAAAAAACTACATTATACAATAGTAAAAAACTACAGCAAAAAACTGAAAAAAAAGAGATGGAGGGAGTAGGGGAAGGGAGGAGGAAGGAGAGAGGAGGAGGGGGAGGAGGCCGGTGGGATCGGAGGAGGGAGGGGGGCGGGGGGAGGAGGGGGAGGGGGCGGCCGGAGGAGGAGGATGGAGGGGGCGGTCGGAGGAGGAGGAGGAGGGAGGGGCGGTGGGAGGAGGGCGGCCGGAGGAGGAGGGGGGAGGAGGGAGGGGAGGAGGGAGGAGGGAGTACCTTGGCGAGCAGCAGCGCGGCGGCGGCGGACGACGTGTTCGGCACGGGCGAGAGCGAGTAAGAGGGAGAGTGAGTGAGAGGATCAACCGCTCCAGGATAAGGTAAGTAAGTAGTAGCGCGTTTCAGAGATACGCGCTACTGCTACCTGTCGTAGCAGTAGCGCTGGTCAGGGATACGCGCTACTACTAAGTGGGGCTAGCCATCTGCGCCCAGTACAAATATAGCAGCAACGCGCTTTGGCAGAACGCGCTACTGCTAAAGTAGTAGCAGTAGCGCGGTCTATTTAAACATGCTACTACTAATTAGCAGTAGCGCCCTGTTTTGTCCAGCGCTACTGCTAAGATGTTGTGTATAGGTTTCCCTAGTAGTGTAAGTGTATGTCATTATTGAGAAAACCTAGGTAACTAAGCATATTAGAGCTAACTTAGGTCATTTTGGAGGAAACAAAGCTAAGTATAGATCGTTTTAGAGCTAACTTAGGTAAAATGGATCATTTTGGAGCTAAGTAAGCTTATTATGTCATTTTGGAGGAAAATAAGCTAAGTCTAGGTCATTATGGTAAGTATATTGGAGGAAATCAAGCTAAGTCTTGGTCATTATGCATTTGTTAACCAAAACACTAGAGAAAACTTACCGTCATCATGGAGGTGAAACACCGGGGTTGCTCGTGCCAGTACCACCTGGAGAAGGATCGTGCAATGCTTGTCTGGAGTTACGCTGCACCAAAGATCATTTGAAGTGTCTCGTTAGCATGATGACACTCAAATGTTAAGATTAGTAACTAATGACCATTCAAATGAAACTCATCGTGGTCCCCGGAGCATTGACTGGCATCGGTGGAGGGGTCTGACTGGTCTTCTCGCACAGAGTCTGCACATTTGGTTTGACGAGTCAGTCATACTAGTTAGTAATGAAATGAACATTAAGTGCATGATTTGGCTAATATGCAGAAGAAACTTACCACGAGGAGCTTGTACATGGCCCGATTCTGCATGTCATTCAGTGTTCTCTCCTCCTGCAACCTCCTAGCGGTCCTCTCCTCAAAATCCCGCTCCTTCTTCGCCGCCTGCAGGTCCCTCTCCACCATAAGTTCCTGGGTTCTCTCTCTCTCTCTCTCTCTCTTTCTCTCTCTCTCTCTCTCTCTAAAGAGCAGCCTTCAACACCACTCCTCATTAGCATTGTAATCATTGATGTCCACACATGCAATGTAATGGAGGAAAGATAGCTGAGTCCGTATAATTAACCTCGAAGGCGAGCTCATAAGGCCGTTGGCGAGGCCTTATCTTAGGAGCGGAGCTGGACTGGCGCGCCGTGATCTCTGGGAGAGTGCTAGGACAACGGATAAGTCTATCTCCAATGGCTATCGAGCCATGGGACCTCCCGCCACCAGATATCATCACCAGCTCTGGATGAAACTGCTGGCTCGGGTTGAAGTCCTCCCTTTTCCTCGCCTTCCCCTCATCTACGTACTTCACGAGCATGTTGTGGAAGGATACGTAGGTGAAGTTCTCTGGATGATTAAGGTCAGACAGAGAGAATGCCTTGACCTTCTTGTGCAAGGCAGTATGGGCCATGGCATAGATGTCGTACACCTCTGGCACCGTCTCCGCCTTATTGTATCGTGCCTGAAAGAGAGGAACAAAGTAAACTAGTAATTAAATGGCTCAAGCTAGCAGCAAGAATGAATTGCATGAATCATGAAGCAAACACATACCCAGTTCGGCCCGAACTGATATAAGTTGGCCCTGCCTTGATGGTGTGGCACACCTTCCATTTGGGCACATCGGTCCATGGCATTATTGTGGAGGGCTCGCCATTGGTCTGAGCACCACTCATCGACCAACAGCTCTAGATAATCCATCTGAGTTAGTAAAGAGAACTTGAGCGGTACGCCTATGAATCAAATCAAGGAAACTAAGAATAGGTAATTACCGTAATGTACTGCTCCTTCTGCCGAAATTTCCGCGGCACGCCGACTTGGTCTTCTTAATACCACGCGAGGCGTAGTAGTCTTGACCAGCCTGCACCCGAGCCTCGTGCCGTAAGTTTTCTAGTAGGCACCTGCACTGGGTATCGATATCCTGTGATGCGGCCTCCTCGTATCTCTCCTCACACCTGTAGAAGGTCTGCAATCAAACGAGACAACATAGATTAGTATAATAACTAGCTATTTGATGATTTTTAATTGTGAAAAGGAGAAATTACCCCAAAACTTTCTGATCACCATCTCTGCCCTCATGTGGCACAACACACCATCGACCATCTCCTCCGGGGGGGGGGGGGCGGGGCAGCCAAGTAGTGCTCCCACCTCAATCCTAGTTGTTGAAGCTGACACTCACCGGGCAACGTGACAAACCCCGGGAAGTTTTGCCGGCGAAAGCACACCAAGGACGCTGTTGGGCCTGTGGACCTCCAGAGCGTGGTCCCAACCCCTGCAATATGACAAGGCCAACGCATTAGATATTTGAAGAAATGTGAAGGCAAAAGGTACAAAAAGAGTAATTGCACTTACCTCTCCCCATCAGGAAAAATCAATCACCTCTACTCGCGGGTCGCTCATACGTCTCCCGCGTATCTATAATTTTTTATTCTTCCATGCTGCTATATTATCATTCTTGTATGTTTTACAATCATTTTATAGTCATTTTATATCATTTTTGTACTAACCTATTGACACAGTGCCCAGTGCCAGTTGATGTTTTCTGCTTGTTTTTTACATCGCAGGAAATCAATAGCAACCGGAGTCCAAACGCAGCGAAACTTTTTGTGGATTTTTTCTGGACCAGAAGACACCTGTTGGGCCAAACAAGTACCAGACGGGTGCTCTGAGGGGAGCACAACCCACGAGGGCACGCCTGGGGGCCCAGGCACGCCCAGGTGGGTTGTGCCCACCTCGATGGCCTCCCGCACCGCCTCTTTGCTCTATAAATACCCCAATATTCCAGAAACCCTAGGGAGTCGACGAAAATCAATTCCAGCTGCCGCAAGTTCCAGAAACACCAAATCCAATCTAGACACCATTAGAGAGGGGTTCATCATCTCCATTGGTGCCTCTCCGATGATGCGTGAGTAGTTCTTTGTAGACCTACGAGTCCGTAGTTAGTAGCTAGATGGCTTCCTCTCTCTCAATCTTGAGTCTGAATACAATGGTCTCTTGAAGATCCATATGATGTAAGTCTTTTTGCGGTGTGTTTGTTGGGATCCGATGAACTTTGAGTTTATGATCAGATCTATGTTTTTATCCATGAAAGTTATTTGAGTCTTCTTTGATCTCTTATATGCATGATTGATTATAGCCTCGTATTTCATCTAAGATATTTCATCTCTGATTATAGCCAACATGATCTATTTATCTTGCAATGGGAAGAGGTGCTTTGTGATGGGTTCAATCTTACGGTGCTTGATCCCAGTGACAGAAGCGGAAACGACCCGTATGTATCATTGCTATTAAGGATAACAAGGTGTGGTCAATTTCTACATAAATAGATCTTGTCTACATCATGTCATCGTTCTTATTGCATGACTCCATTTTTCCATGAACTTAATACACTAGATGCATGCTGGATCGCGGTCGATGTGTGGAGTAACAGTAGTAGATGCAGGCAGAAGTCGGTCTACTAAACTTGGACGTGATGCCTATATAATGATCATTGCGTGGATATCGTCATGATTATCTGAAGTTCTATCAATTGCCCAACAGTAATTTTTTTCACACCATTTGCTATTTTTCTCGAGAGAAGCCACTAGTGAAACCTACGGCCCCGGGTCTCTTCTTTATTATATTTGCCTTCGCGATCTATTTTCCTTTGCTTTTATTTTCAGTTCTATTAAACCAAAAATACAAAAATACCTTGCTACACTTTATTTTATTTGCAATCTATTTATCCAATCTATTACAACTTTCTCCCGTCAACATGCCTTCTGGCGCCGTTACCCGAAAGGGATTGACAACCCCTTTAACACGTCGGGTTGCGAGTATTTGTTATTTGTGTGCAGGAGCTGTTTACATTGTGTTGCGTGGTTCTCCTACTGGTTCGATAACCTTGGTCTCATCACTGAGGGAAATACCTACCGTCGCTGTGCTGCAGCATCCTTTCGTCTTTGGGGAAATACTGACGTAGTCCTAGCATACATCAAAAGGAATTAGTGGCGCCGTTGCCGGGGAGGATCACGTCAAGATAGTCTCCAATCAACTACCATTTCTGGCTCCATTGCTGGGGAAACATCATCAACATCTACCAGGTTCTTAATCACAAATCTCATCTCCTTGCAATTTATATTATTTGCCATTTGCCTCTCATTTTCCTCTCCCCCACTTCACAAAACTTTGCCATTTTATTTGCCCTCTTTTTCGTTCGCCGTTTTCTCGTCAGATCTATTTTTGTGTGCGATCTTGTTTGCTATCTTTGATTGTGTTGGCATGTGCCTTCTATATGCTTGCATCTTTGCTTGCTAAAATCTATTGATATGGATCCCCATCCACTTGCTAATCTTTTTAAAAGATCCTATCATGATGAACGAATTACTAGTGAATTGAGTGCACTAGATTATCTTTATGAAGTTTTGCTTGAGATTCGTGAATCTGCAAATTGTGATGAACAAATTTATGAAGTGATTCATGATAACTCCTTGAATGAAAAGCATGATTGCAATGATTTTAACATAAACTCTATCAATATCAATTGTGCTAATAATATGCAAAACCCCAAGCTTGGGGATGCTTGCTTTGTTATGTCCGCTACTTATTGCAATGATCATGATTGGGGTGATGATGATTCTTATGATCTTGATAGTTTATTTAAGCCTCGTCATGAATATGTTACTGATAATAATTTTTGCAATAGTATTGAAAGTGGATTTGGAAGAGTGTCAACTCTAGGTAATAATGATCCCACTACTTGGAGAATGATCAATCTTATGAAATAATTGATAAAAGTGGGCTTGGAGAGGTCATGACTTTATTTGATGATCCCGCTATTTTGGAAGAGTGTCAACGTTGCATGCATGTGAATCATAAAAAGAAAAATTTATTTAATAGCCATATTATTGAATTTGATTATGATCCTAAATGTCACTACTAGGGAAAAGCCTAGAAGCAGCGTGGGTTCTATGTATATCAGTAGCGCCGGGTCCGGCACTACTAATAAGGCGCTACAGCTAACCCGTAGCAGCAGCGCGTGCACGCCCGCGCTACTGCTATACAAGTGTAGCAGCAGCGTGCTGCGTCGAAGCTCGCTACTGCTAATAGCCCTAGCGCGCTTTGCCTGGACGCGCTACTGCTACTGTCACGCTGCTGCTAACTTTTCTCCACTCGCTACTGCTAATTTTAGTAGTTTTTGATTTTTTTCTGCATATTTGTTTTGTATTTGAACAGGCTTTATACAAGAATCTTTAGCACATACAAATGTCATCATGATACACATACAAATGGATACGACACCACAATTGAAATCATAGCATATACATACAAATAGTCTCATCATAATCATCATCGAACACAAAGTGGTATCTCGTCATCATCTCGAAAATAGCGATACATGCAAGTCTCGAATACTTGCAACTACAACGTCATCCATCTAAACAATGATATATGCGAGAAGAGCTATCACTATGAGTTAGAGCGGAACTATGCAGTACATGAGGCGGCGGCTACGAGTCCTCTCTCGCGCTAGCGTGAATCTCAAGTAACTAGCTTCTCCTTCTTGTCTGCTTTTGAAGCCTTTATGGGTGGCGCCCGGGACCCCATTCACTTGCGCCTGACACTCAGGCCACTCGTTGTACACCCCCGGAACCTTCCCTTTGTACACGGCATAGCACTGCCATCTCACCATCAAGAAGTTAGGTACCTGTTAGAGATGCATCTTCATCAAGAGGATGTACAATCATATGCAACAAAATATATTAGAGCAACACGAAAAAGAAAGGGTTAGCAACTGGATGCAACATACAGTACGCAAACTAATTAACTAGAGGTACGCAGGTCATCGTACTCAAACTAACAAAGTAGCGTTACGCAAGTTCGGTAGGGACCGTGGACATCACAAAGTTTCATCGCTACAAAAAGTATACAAGTTCAACCGACACATATCATCATCATCGGCATCGTAAATCACTGTAAGTTCCATCCTTCCATATCATCGAGGATGGACCCTAGCTTCTTGAATGGCGTGAGGTCATGACGTTGCATGCCTATGCGAGTTCGGACGTCAGCTCGCGATATAGGGCCGTGGTGGAACATCCCCTTCTCATCGACGACTTCTTTCATGATGATCATCGCAATGTCCCTTTGGATGCAAAAGAAGTCATCTCTAAGTTTATAATCCGCTTCTCTATGAGATTCTACCCACTTGTGGATATGATCATCATTTCTTCTTGTCATGCAAAGCTTTCGGTGATCCGCGTTGAACTCAATCATGAGATGGAGGATGTAGAATCCATCTTTCTTGCCTGGTTTTGGGACATGGATGCAGCTGAAGTTAGTTTTATGCGCAAAACCCATCTTCTTGTTCCTTTGTTTCCTGATCTGCATGTGGCCACCTCTAACGCTAAAGCCTTGGAGAGCATCATCTAGAATATTCATTATGTGGGCGTAGTCCTTCTTCTCGTAGTCTCTGGAAGGGTTGAAATACATGGCGTGGGAGACTCGGGGGTAAAGAACGATAAGGACGACTCGCCCGTTGTTGTGGGGAAAAGACACCTCAAATTATTCTCCATATGAGCGAGAAGGAATTATTGAAATGTACGAAAGGGTTGTCCGGAACTGACTTACTTGGGATGATAAGGCAGGAGGACAATTTCCTGGTCCTTATTCTGTACCATGAAGTGTTGGAGGTAGTCCCTAGCAGTTTCACGCTCAAAGTCGCTGAGACACAAGAAAGACTCATGCATGTAGTACGGATCTGCCACACAGATTAGTGAGACTTCTTCTCTCTTCATGACGGAGCTCATATGTAGCGCAAAAAGGCGGACGATTGTGAAATCGAGCTGCCTTGTCAGAAACATCTCAAAGATATGGTCAAACCGTAGGAAGAACACCTCCATGGGCCGTGTGTCGACGTAGCACTTCCCCTCAGGCACACGAGCCGCGTATGTCGGATATCCTGGATCCTTCGAGGCTAGTAGGCTTTTCTTAGTCGATAGCACATGGTCGTGCAGTCTCCTGAGATCACCTGATAGTGCCTCCAGCAGTTTTGGCAGTACCATCGGCTCGCTCGTGAGATGGAACATGACCGCACCTTACACGGGTACACGCTATTCAGAATCCATCGTTTGGCTGCTATGTGCTCTGGCTTGTTTGGAGGCAGCTATCTTCCCCGATAGCTTCCTCTCCTTTTTCTTGGGCACACCTTCCAGACCCTTCCTTAACCCCTGCCCCAGTGTTGCCGGGCTAAGCACTGTACGACCCCCAGCTAGTTGAGCCTGTGTTGAGGCGGCATCTTCAGGCGTGTCCTGTGAGGATTTCATTAAGAGAGACTTCTTGCAATCCCTGCTACGACCTTCCTGCCCGGGAAGATCATACATATCCTCATTAGCATGCTGATACCCCGATTCGTCATATGGTTGACTCATCATATCTAAGTCATAGTCATACGCGTTTGTATTGAGGAAAGCCATTGGGGCGACCTCCGTCTCATCATCCAATCACTGTTCTACAGGACCGATTACATCAGCCAGTAGTATTGCACACCCTTCATCACGTTGTCCGCCGCTCTCACCCGGCACTACAAGAGTTGGTAATTGCGTAGGCGGGGTGGTGGTCTCCGCACATGCTTGTTGATGTGTGGTTATTGGTGTGCTCTCGGACGGCTCCAGACGAAGAAGATTCTTTGGCCATAGCAGCACCCAACTCTTGCAGCTTCCAATCCGTGGCAGGGTCTCGTCGTCCTCTCCCACATGCCGTACTAGAGGAGGCAAATCCTCGTGCCCCGATTTCACACTGGACAAGTTAACCCTGAAGTGCCCAGCGGGGATCGGCTGGTTGTGGAACGTGGGTTGCAAGGGGTTCATTATCACCACCTTTCCCACGTCCACCTTCTGGCCTTTGATCAAGTAGAGTGTGGTGCACGGGGTTTCCTCGGCCTGCAAACACATGTCTGTGGCGTAAAACATCTGAAGGGCAACAAAAATGGAATATTGTATATATATATGTTGGTGCGACATGTAATTACCGTGATGGCCTCAAGCTCAGCCAAAGACGAAGGCCCACCTAGCGCGCCAGAGACTGAGGACGGGCTGCTATGAGCGGGAGCGAGTGCGAGAGGAGGCCCGGTTGCGTGAGCAAGTGATGGTGTGGTGGTGTTGTTGTTCACGGAGTTGCTCGCGACGAAACTGGGCAACGGGAAATCATGTACCGTCTTGTCTGGATTTTCCTTCGTCCAGTTGATGATAGGTGGAACCAAGTTAGTATCAAAATCATTTCTGCAGGTAGTTACAACTGCATTGACTGCCTACTGTAGCAACTCATTTTTCTCCTCGGCTGTTTTTTTCGCGTCCTCAGCTGCTTTTTTCTCGACCGCAAGCTTCACCTTCTCATCGATGTCCGCCTGACTAACCTTCTTTTTCTGCTTCTTGGCCTCCGGGCCCTCGTTGTAAAACACCTTCCACGTGGCGCCGTCTCCAGCGCTGTGCACACGACCATATTGTGGCCGCTGGCCCAAAGGGGGTCCCTTAAGTTCGTTCAAGGCCCGGTTGAGAGGGGTGTCCCACTTGGGCCTCATCAGAGAAGTAGGGCTTTCGGCTACAAGCTGGTGTTACTTGTCCTACAGAAGGAACGTGAACCGTTTAGGAATGTGTAGTCGACTAGATCTGGAGCTAAATGTAAGGTGGTAAAAGAATAATTACCAGTAGTCTAATCAATCTCCTCGTGATCTGGTCCATGTAAAAAACCTTCTTTTCCTTGTCCCACTTGTTGCGAGCCCTGATGAAGTCACGCTCCAAGGGGTTGGTGAACTTCGGGAAGGGGTCTGGGATACCCGCGGCTTCACGTTCCGCATCCTCCTTATCCCATATGGGCCTTTTACCGAGGTAGCCACGACTTCCGAGGCAATGCTTCCCCGTGTTCCTTTGCTGAAGGCTCTTGAATTTCGCAGCCTTAGCCTTGGCTGCCTCGGTAGCGCAAGTGTCCTTGAACTTTTCGAACTCCTCTTCCGTAAGTGTCTGATTTTCCTCCAGAATCTTGGACAGGGGTTCCTCAGCCTCAATAGCTCGTTTCACCCTCCCTTTCCAGGAGGCCAAATCATTGCTGAACATGCCCATGGCGTGATTGTTAATCTTTTTCATCTTCAGATCATCCCACGGTTGTTCTATGTTATCATCCCGGTCGGTCAGGGAACTTGAATCTCTTGTGCAACTTCGTTAGGAGCAACCGCGTCAAATGTTCTTTACTCCTTAAGTCATCATCGTTGATGCTCACGCATTCCCGTAGGATGCATCCTACTTGGTTCCCATAGCACTTGCGAGGTTCTTCTGGCTCTAATGGCTCAAACTTGCCAGGTGCCATCTTTGTGATCACCAGTCGTCCAATCCCTAGTTTGTTAGGTTTTCGTATCCTCTCCTTCTTCTGCTTCTTCTCTTCGGTAGCGGCATCGGTGCCGGTACCTTCCCCGCCTGTATCTTCCCCGCCGGTACCTTCCCCGCCAGTCTCGGCACCGCCATCGGTTCCGGCGTCGTCGGTGTCAATGTCGGCGTCAGTGGAACCTTGACTTTGCAATTGCTTAGCAGTCAAATAGTCGACGTACTCTTGTTGACCCTCATAATCCATCTTGTCTGCATCATGGTCAGAAGGCCCAGTTTCTTCGTTGTTCGACATGTTTCCTATGATTAAGTCTCCTTGTTTAATTCTAAATCTATAAAAAAATGAGAAATGACATAAAAAAGAAATCTATGTTTGCCGGAATGTCGTTTCCCAGCAACTCCCAGCAATCGATATGCCTACTATCTAGCACAAATCATGCCAAAAATCGCGGAAAATGTCGGCATGACCTTTGCTAAAAAATGGACATATCAAGTGCCTGAAATTCACCAAAACGGAAATGAATCAACATTCCGGCATAACATAGGACACTCGGATCATTTACCTTGCACATAATCATCATGTCCAAATGACATGTCCAAATTCCAAGTATGACATGTCCAAAACATCACATGTCCACATATCACATGTCCACTTCAAATTTGCATCATGATCTAATTAAATATATAACCTAATTAACCATCTGCCCTAACTAAAACCTAAGTAAATTAACCAAGGAACCTAGCCACCAGAGAGAGGAGAGTAGTGGGGGGCTTACAGAGGGTGCAGGCCCGATGATGGCTGAGGTTGGGAGGGGTTAGGGTCGGGATCAAGCGCCGGGGCCGGAGCCGGGGTCGGGGTTGGGGCCCGGGGCGTGGGCGAGCGCCGGGGCTAGAGCCGGGGCCAGGGCCGGGGTCGGGGCCGGGGCCGGGGTCGGGGCCGGGGCCGGAGCAGGGGCCGGAGCCGACGCCGGGGTCGGGGTCGGGGCCGGGGGCGAGCGCAGGGGCGCGACGAGGGCAGGGCTCCGGCGGCGCGACGGGGGAAGAGAGAGTGTGGGGATTTGGTGGAAAAGAGGCGGGATGAAGAGAGGAGTGGGGATTTTGGGGGTTAAGTGGGAATAGCTGTAGCGCGTTTAGACAAAACGTGCTATAGCTACTCCAGGTAGCTATAGTGGTTTTATGTAGAAACCGCTACTGCTATCTTGACTAGCGGTAGCTCTTTTCTCACAAAAGCGCTGCTGCTACAACCAGTAGCTATATAGCAGTTTTCCTGTTTGTTTCCTTCTATTTTCTTTTTCTTTATTTTCTCTCACTTTTTTTTCCGAGAGCAGTGAATGAAGGGAAGGCGATATATATTGCATCATTTGACGGTTAAATATGTCTACAAAATAGGAATATATATATTACATCATTGGACCCATGCATAATAATGGCTAAGTGTGTATACAAAATAGGAACATGTATATTACATCATTTGACCGATAACATACGGTTCCTCAGCGTTGACGTTTTCGTTTTTGAGTCACCTTCTTTCCCTTCTTGTTCGTTGAAGAATAATTGAGCCCCTCATTGTGACTTTGCCTTTTCCATGGAGTACGATTTTTCTTAGGTAATGTAGTATTGATTCTTCTTTTGACGTATACTTCATCATCATCGTCATCTTCCCTCATTGGGTTGCTGTACTGATCGTAGTCTTCCTCGTTGGCGACTCCATCCATTCCAATGATGTTCCTTTTGCTTCTCCTCACGATAACATGGTTGGGATTGCGTGGGTCGGTTATGAAGAAGCATTGTGTCACGTGCTTAGCATGTACCCATGGCTCATTTTTGCGATACCGTCTACGTTAGCGCTCTTGGCATCGCGGATAGTCATGGTAGTGAAATTCCGGTTTTCTCTTTCGACATTCTTAGCCCAGCTGACACGAAACATCGTCGTGTTGTGCAGTCCAGGGTAGTCAAGCTCCCAGATCTCCTCGACCCTTCCGTAAAATCTTTCAGTTGCGCCGTTGTCGCTGCCGGTCATGCATTCCATTGTCACCCCTGAGTTCTGATCATCACCGTCCATATCTTTGGCCTCCGTGTAGAACGTGTATCCGTTGATATCGTATGCCTGATAGGTTACGAGGTTGGGCAAGGGGCCATGTGCTAAGGTGTATATGACCAATCCGTCCTTAGAGCCCTCCTCTGGGGATTAGCAATAATATGCTCTTTGAACCAATGCAGGAAAGTGGAGTTCTGCTATCTAGTAACTTTGGCGTCCGTCCTGCATACCCCCCGGTCACGATACTTCTTTGCAATAATTTATTTGTGCACTGCCACGAAAGGATCTACCTCGTCTAGGTGTTGTAGCACTCCCAAGTTTGCTCTGTCAAATTCGCTGCGTCGATCTGAGTATGCCACGTGCAGTTCCCTGCGACCGTTGGAGTGACCTTCTCCTTCGAGCCTCCCATCATGCTTGTTAACGGGCAAACCAACACTAACACCAGGCGGCTGGTCTGCGCCATATAGAAAATTCTCGCAGAAAGACATGCACTCTTGTGTCACATAGCCCTGGACGATGCTTCCATCCGGACGGGACATGTTACGAACGAATCCTTTGATGATCCCATTCATCCTCTCAAACGGCATCATGTTGTGCAGGAATGACGGCCCCAGGTCTATTATGCCGTCCACAATATGGACACACAGATGCACCATCACGTCAAAGAATGCAGGCGGTAAGTACATCTGAAGCTCATTCAGTATCACAACGATCTCTTCCTGTAGCCTTCGAAGCTGCTTCACACTGATCGACTTTCGAGAGATGACGTCGAAAAAGTTGCAGAGACCAATAAGCGTGTCACGGACGTGCTTGTCCATTATCCCTCTAAGGGCAACAGGTAGTATCTGCGTCATCATCACATGACAGTCATGGGACTTCATCCCGCTGAACCTTTTCTTGTCCGTGTCTAAATATCTGCTTATCATGCCACAGTAACCGAAACTAACTTTGACTCTGGTAAGGCACTTAAAGAATTGATCGATCTCAGCCTGACTTAAGGTGAAGCAAGAAGGGGGCAATAATCCTCTTTCTTTATTTTCTTGCCCTTCTTCTCCCGCGCCTCTGTCTCTGTCTCTGTCTCGTCGGACTTTTTACGGGGTGGCATGTGCAGATCTTCCCTGATATTCAAATCTTGCAAGTCTTTTCTTGCCTTCGGCCCATCGTTGGTCTTATCCGACATGTTCATCAGTGACGCGAGCAAGCTCTTAAGGACATTCTTACAGATATGCATTTGATGAAGGCAATGAGGTGTATCGTGTTTGTGCCAGTACTCCAAGTCCAAGAACACAGACCTCGTCTTCCATACATTCAGCAGCGACTCCGGTGCCTTTTTGATCATCTTTCCCGGCGTGGGGCACTCCTTCCAGTTTTTCAACAGCTCATCGATTTCGGCGCCGCTCCGCTTACGTGGAGGTCCTCGATGCTCAGCGTGACCATTGAATAGATCTCCATGGTTTCTCCACGGGTCGTCCTGTTCGAGCCATCTTCGATTCCTCATGTACATGATTTACCCAGACCCGCCATATTTCCTTGACGTTAGCAGCTGAGACGTCGTATCATCCATGCGCCGCGTGGATCCGCAATATCCATGGCACACCTGGCCTGCGACATATTCGTAACCGAGATAGTCGTGCACCGTCGTGATCAGCGCGGCTCTCATGTAGAAATACTCGCCTTTCCTGGCGTCCCATGTCTTGGCCGATGTTTTCCATAACGTGCCTAACTCCTCTTGAAGTAGCCCCAAATACAAATTAATATTATTTCCTGGTTGTTTCGGCCCTTGAATCAGCATGCTCATGTGAATGTACTTTGACTTCATGCACAACCAGGGGGGAGGTTGTACATCCATACAAACACGGGCCATGTGCTATGGTTGGTGTTCTGGTTGCCAAATAGATTCATGCCATCGGTACACACGCCGAGCACGATGTTCCTTCCATCACATTCGAAATACCGATAGAAGCTGTTCAACGCTCTCCACTAGCTTCCATACTTGATGTGCCTCAGCTTCGGATCATCTCCATAACCGGGCTTCTTCCTCTCCACTTGCCAGCGCATTAGCTTTGCTTCCTTGGGATCTACAAAATACCGCTGGAGACGGGGAGTGATCGGTAAGTACCATACAACTTTCTGGGGACATTTCTTCCCGGCCTTCTTGTATCGAGAAGCATTGCACACCGGACAGCTTGTTTTTTCCGCGTGCTCCTTCCGATAAATTATGCAATCGTTGATGCATGCATGGTATCTAACGTGCGGCAGATCAAGAGGGCACACGATCTTCTTGGCCTCATCAACACTAGTAGGACATAGATTCCCCGCGGGAAGAACATCCTTTAGGTACTTGAGATGCTCATCGAGGCTAGTAGGACATAGATTCCCCGCGGGAAGAACATCCTTTAGTGTGAAACTCAAGCGGGTCACCTCAGGATTGCAACCATCATACAATGAAGTGTTCGAGTCTACCACCAGTTGCTCCAGCTTAACCTCCTCTCTAGAAGCAGCTCTCTCAGTACTCGTCTCCTTGCGAAGCAGTGCTTGAACATGAGGGTCCCGCACGATTGAACTTAGTACCGACGAACTCTGCTGCGTGGAGTCCACGTTCTCTCCTCCGCCATGTCCAGCCCCTTCTCCATCGCCATGTCCGGCCTCTTCCCCGCCGCCATTATCGATCATCTCTTCATCTTGCCCTGTGTCGTCATTGCCTGCCCCGTCAGCGTCCTCAACATCGTCATCCTCATCTTCAATTATCCACCGAGTATAGCCATCCATGAAACCTGTCATGAGCAGGGGCGCTCCGACAACGACCATCGTCATAGGGGTCGATCCAAACTATTGCTTTGCATTTTCGACACGGACATAAAATCTCTGTCCGGTTATTTTCTTTCATGTCCTGCACCGCCGATCGGAACCACCTGTCCACCATCGTTCCACTGACCATCATGAACGTCTGCACGGTAATTTTAAACAAATTGATTATAAATATGTGTGCATGGATCAGAGTCATACAAAAATTCGGCATGACCTTCCCTAAAAATAGGACATATAGATCTAGAGTTTGCCCGGAATTTGCCAAAACGGAAATAAATCGACATTTCGGCAAAACATAGGAAACTCAAAAGCACAATTTGGCATCAACTCATACCACACACACAATTTCCATCATATCGCCCAATTATCATATCACACACACATACACATATTTCCATTTTGCAAAAGCATGAAATTTTAATCACCTCTATGTCGAGATCGAGCACACGGTGGAGATGATGTTGTAGGGAGATCAAAAGTGCACAAACCTATTCTTGACAAAGATAGATCTAGTTAGGGGGCAAATAGGTCACTTAACTAAATGCTACATCTACCTAGCTAGCTAATTTGGGAGGAGACAACTTCAACTAGTGGAGGGGGAAGGAAAAAGAGAAAGGAGATGCATTAATGGGGGTGGTGTAGTTAGTTAGGAGTAATGAAGAGAGAGAAAGGTAGGTCGAAGAGGGAGAGTAATGGGGGGAGAAGTATTGAGGAAGAAGAAGAGTGATGGAGGGAAGATGTGGGAGGTAGGGGAAAGGGAAGAGAGGAGATGGGGGAGGGGAGGATGAGTGGGAAAAGGAGGTGGTGTGTTGCGTCTTAGTAGTACCGCGGGAGGAAAAACGCGCTACTGATAAAAGCGTAGCAGGAGCGCGCTTTTCTCACACGCGCTACTGCTAAGCGGGGCCAACCGTGTGGCCAATTACAAAATTAGCAGCAGCGACCGGAGTAAAAAGCGCGCTACTACTATTGCATTAGCAGTAGCGCATGTCGCGACACCGCGCTGCTGCTGAACATAAGATGGTGGATACTGTCGGTCGATGTTTGTAGCAGCACGGTTTAGCCGGCACGTGCTACTCCTAAATTTGTATAAGTAGCAAGTTTTTTGTACGCGCGCTACTGCTAATTAGCAGTAGCGCTTCTTTTTGTGCCGCGCTGCTGCTAAGATTCTGTGTATAAGGTTTTCCCTAGTAGTGTGTAATTATTATGAGAGAGGAAAATATGGTTGTAGAAATTTTCATGTTATTAAATTACCTCTTGTTATGTTGAGATTGCTATAATTTCTTTCTTCTTGCTTGCATATGCTAGAAATCTCTTGTATTGATAATTTGTTTGCCTATAAAATTCCTATGCATAGGAAGTATGATATACTTAAAAGTGGTTTTCACATGTTTTATGATGCTCTCTTTGTGTTTCCAATTATTATCTCTCATGTGAGCATCAATAAAATCTTATGCCTAGCTAGGGGCATAAAATGATAGCGCTCGTTGGGAGGCAACCCAACTTGTATCTTTTTGTTTCTTGGTTTTCTTGTTGTTTTCAATAAAATACCCAATTATGCCTCGGATTAGATGTGTTTTTGTGGTTTAAATCAGTGTTTGTGCCAAGCAAGGCCTTTGGGATGATTTGGGTGAGAGTTGATTTGATCTTGCTGAAAAACAGAAACTTTTGCGCTCACGAAAATAATTCCCATTTTTAACAGAAGAGTGCTTTTGTGTTGATTCTTTTTGAAGATGATTAATAAACAAAGTATTCACGTCGTCTTAATTTTTCAAATTTTTTGGAGTTACAGAAGTATTCGAAATATCCATATTGCTACACAGTGTTCTGTTTTTGACAGATTATGTTTTCTATGCGTCGTGTGCTTGTTTGATGATTCTATGGTTTTCTTTGGAGAGTTTTTTGCCATAGAAAAGTTGGAATGTAGTAGATATAATGCAAAAATAAAACATGAATGGGTTTGCAACAGTACTTATAGTAGTGGTTTGCTTTCTTATACTAACGGATCTCACGAAGGTTTTGTTGAGTTTTGTGGGATTGAAGTTTTCAAGTTTTGGGTGAGATTACGATGGATGAAGGAATAAGGATTAGCAAAAGGCTATGCTTGGGGATGCCCGAGGCACCCCAAGATTATATTCAAGAAGTAGCAAGCAACTAAGCTTGGGGATTCCCCCGAGTGGCATCCCGTGTTTCTTCTAACAACCATCAGTATCCTACTTGGATCCATATTTTTATTCGTCACATATGATGATTTTTGCTTGGAGCGTCTTGTGTGATATGAGTCTTTGTTTGTTTTGCTTTATGTGTTAAGTCTTGAATCCTTGCGGGACACACCTATTTGAGAGAGCCAAAAAAAATTATGCTATGCTTGCTCCTGTGCTTCACTTAAATTTTTAGAGCCATGGAATTGCTCTAGTGCCTCACTTATATCTTTTTGAGCATGGTGTGCTTTGTTATTTTTTAAGAAATCCTCTCATGCTTCACTTAGATTTATTTGGGATTTAGTAAAAATTTTAAGAAATTCTCGCTTGCTTCACTTAGATTATTTTGAGAGAAAGAAATATTATGCTCATGTTCTTCACTTATATTTGTTTGAGCTTATTAAAAGCAACATATGAAATTATTGCCAAAGTGATAGATATCCAAGGATGATATAATAAAAACTTTCATGAAGATCATTGGATAAAATAAAGTTTGTTCTTAGTAATGGTTTTGAGATATGACGATATGATATGTGAGTCATGTTGATGAGTAATTATGCTTTAGTAAGAATATTGGTGTTAAGGTTGATTCCCTATGCAAGCACGAAAGTCAATAGTTATGCAATGAAATTACATCCTACTTATGGTGCATTATTCGATGTTACTTATGCTCAATGCTCTTGGTTGGACGCTTCTCAATCTTTTTGCCAGCCTTCATTTTGCACTAAGTATGATCACTACTTGTGCATCCAAAACCCATTAAACCAGTTTTGCCATATGAGTCCACTATATCTACCTATATGCGGTATTTCCGTGCCGTTCTAAGCAAATTTATATGTACCATCTCGAATTTTCAAAATAAGTTTCTCTTTTGTGTGCTCGTACCGCTCGCGAGGTGGTGACGGGTGGGCAATGTTTTCCATGCTAGATGTGTTATTCTCACGATGAGTGTTTATTCACTTCTCATTGCATGAGAGTACGACAAAGGTATTAGGGATGCCCAGTCCCAAAATGAAAAAAATGAATTTACTTTATGTTGTCAAATAATAAATTCCTTGGAAAGTGTTAGTATGGATGGCACCCATGGATACGGATAGCCATGGAATGTGACAGTATGGTGGAAAAAGGAATAAAGTTTATTTTCTGTTTGGGAACCGTCAATGATATATCTAGCATGGAAAGTGTTGGGATCTCTAAGTCATTTTCGTTGGTGGGAAAAGTGTGCCTCCCAAAATGTTTTTATCACTGTATTTTCGCTTTGAGCTCTGGCACCTCTACAAATCCCTAATTCCCTATGCGAAGGGCCTTTCTTTTACTTTATGCAATTTTTATTTTCAATTTGAGTCTCCATCTTCTCTTATAAAGCACCAACTAAGGGGCACTATGATCGTATTTGAGCATTGGGTGTAGCTAATAATCGAGTGTGTTTCATGAATGGATCAATGATTGAGCATAATGGGCTAGGGATAACTTGCTTTAGTGTTGATATTTTGAAAGACATGGTTGCTTGTTGATATGCTTGAGTATTAAAGTCTTCATGTCAAAACTAGACTATTGCTTTGAGCCATATAAAAGTCTAAATGTCAATGCTACAAAGAAAAGAATATGTGATGAACATGTTAGGCAGCATTCCACATCAAAAATTTTGTTTTTATCATTTACCTACTCGAGGACGAGCAGGAATTAAGCTTGGGGATGCTGATACGTCACCAACGTATCTATAATATTTTATTGTTCCATGCTGTTATATTATCATTCTAGGATGTTTTACAATCATTTTATAGTCATTTTATATCATTTTTGGTACTAACCTATTTACATAGTGCCTAGTGCCAGTTGCTGTTTTTTGCTTGTTTTCTACATCGCAGGAAATCAATACCAAACGGATTCCAAATGTAGCAAAACTTTTTGTGGATTTTTTCTGGACCAGAAGACACCTGTTGGGCCAAAGACGTACCAGAGGGGTGCTCTGAGGGGAGCACAAACCACCAGGGCGTGCTTGGGGGCCCAGGCGCGCCCAGGTGGGTTGTGCCCACCTCGGTGGCCTCCCGCACCGCCTCTTTGCTCTATAAATACCCCAATATTCCAGAAACTCTGGGGGAGTCAACAAAAATCAATTCCAGCCATCGCAAGTTCTAGAAACACCAGATCCAATCTAGACACCATCACGGAGGGGTTCATCATGTCCATTGGTCCCTCTCCGATGATGTGTGAGTAGTTCTTTATAGACCTACTGGTCCGTAGTTAGTAGCTAGATGGATTCCTCTCTCTCTCTCTCTCTCTCTCTCTTGATTCACAATACAATGGTCTCTTGGAGATCCATATGATGTAAGTCCTTTTGCGGTGTGTTTGTTGGGATCCGATGAACTTTGAGTTCATGATCAGATCTATGTTTTTATCCGTGAAAGTTATTTGAGTATTCTTTGATCACTTATATGCATGATTGATTATAGCCTCGTATTTCTTCTCCGATATTTGGGTTTTGTTTAGCCAACTTGATCTATTTGTCTTTCAATGGGAAGAGGTGCTTTGTGATGGGTTCGATCTTACGGTGCTTGATCCCAGTGACAGAAGGGGAAATGACATGTATGTATCGTTACTATTAAGGATAACAAGATGGGGTCTATTTCCACATAAATAGATATTGTCTACATCATGTCATCGTTCTTATTGCATTACTCCGTTTTTCCATGAGCTTAATACGCTAGATGCATGCTGGATAGCGGTCGATGTGTGGAGTAATAATAGTAGATGCAGGCAGGAGTCGGTCTACTAATGTTGGACGTGATGCCTATATAATGATCATTGCCTGGATATCGTCCTGATTATTTGAAGTTCTATCAAAATCTCAATAGTAATTGTTTTCCCACCGTTTGCTATTTTCTTGAGAGAAACCACTAGTGGAACCTACGGCCCCCGGGTCTCTTCTTTATTATATTTGCCTTCGGGATCTATTTTCCTCTGCTTTTATTTTCAGTTCTATTAAACCAAAAATACAAAAAATACCTTGTTGCACTTTATTTTATCAGTGATCTATTTATCCAATCTATTACAACTTTCTCCCGTCAACGTGCCTTCTGGCGCTGTTACCCGAAAGGGATTGACAACCCCTTTAACTCGCTGGGTTGCGAGAATTTTTATTCGTGTACAGGAGCTGTTTATGTTGTGTTTCGTGGTTCTCCTAATGGTTTGATAATCTTGCTCTCATCACTGAGGGAAATAACTACCGTCGCTGTGCTGCAACATCCCTTCCTCTTTGGAGAAATACCGACGTAGTTCTAGCAAACATTAGTCGCCTGAAGGGGAGGGAGCCGTGTACAACCATGCTGGTAGACGGTGGCCCCATCAACCACCACATCCTCTCTATCAGCCGGATCTCCACCACCATCAGCATGGCCACTCAGCCGCTTAGGCAGATCCGACCAGGTACCCAATCCGGACGTCTCCTGTGACGTACCCTAGTCCGGAGTTTTGTGGGAAGAAGTCTCGTGGGCCGAAGCCCCGTTAACCCGAGGCTCGTGGACAGGAGTCCGCGTAGCCTCCTCCTCAGACGTGTCCACCCTAGTGCTACGTCTCGAGCTTGCGTTGCTTTTTCCTTTGAAGATGCAACAAAGTAGAGATAAGTATTTCCCTTACTTAGAGAACCAAGGTATCAATCCAGTAGGAGCCACGAGGCGGCCACAAGGACGGAGGGCGCACCCAGGGGGGTAGGATGAGCCCCCCACCCTTGTGGGCCCCCCATGACCCTCCTGACCTAATTCTTTCGCCTACATATTCCCATATATGCCCAAACCACCAGAGGCACCCACAAAAACACTTTTCCACCGCCGCAACCTTCTGTATCCGTGAGATCCCATCTAGGGACCTTTTCCGGCACCCTATGGGAGGGGGATTCGATCACGGCCGGCTTCTACATCAACTCTATTTCCGTTCCGATGAAGCTTGAGTAGTTTACCACAGACCTACGAGACCATAGCTAGTAGCTAGATGGCTTCTTCTCTCTCTTCGATTCTCAATACCATGTTCTCCTTGATGTTCTTGGAGATCTTTTTGATGTAATACTTTTTTGCGATGTGTTTGCCGAGATCTGATGAATTGTGGATTTATGATCAGCTTATCTATGAATATTATTTGAATATTCTCTGAATTCTTATATGCATGACTTGATATCTTTGTAATTCTCTTTGAACTGTCGGTTTGGTTTGGCCAACCAGATTGGGTTTTCATGTAATGGGAGAAGTGCTTAGCTTTGGGTTCAATCTTGCGGTGTCCTTTCCCAGTGACAGTAGGGGCAGCAAGGCACATATTTTATTGTAGCCATGAAGGATAAAAAGATGGGGTTTTCATCATATTGCTTGAGTTAATTCCTCTACATCATGTCATCTTACTTAATGCGTTACTCTGGGTTTCATGAACTTAGTACTCTAGATGCAGGTAGGAGTCGATCTACGTGTGGAGTAATAGTAGTAGATGCAGAATCGTTTCGGTCTACTTGACATGGACATGATGCATATATTCATGATCATTTCCTTAGATATCATCATAACTTTGCACTTTTCTCTCAATTGCTCGGCAGTAATTGTTCACCCACCGTATTATTTGCTATCTTGAGAGAAGCCTCTAGTGAAACCTATGGCCTCGGGTCTATTTTCCATCATATTAGTTTCCGATATACTATTTTGCAATCATTTACTTTTCGATCTATAAACCAAAAATACCAAAAATATTTACTTTATCGTTTATCTATCTCTATCAAATCTCACTTTTGCAAGTAACCGTGAAGGGATTGATAACCCCTTTTATCGCGTTGGGTGCAAGTTGTTTGATTGTTTGTGCAGGTATTCGGTGATTTGTGCGTTGTCTCCTACTGGATTGATAACTTGGTTCTCAAACTGAGGGAAATACTTATCTCTACTTTGCTACATCACCATTTCCTCTTCAAGGGAATAAACAACGCAAGCTCAAGAAGTAACAATGCTTTAAGTAAGATGACATGATGTAGAGGAATAAACTGAAGCAATATGATGTAAACCCCATCTTTTTATCCTTTATGACAACAATACAATATGTGCCTTGCTTCCCCTACTGTCACTGGGAAAGGACACCACAGGATGGAACCCAAAGCACTTCTCCCATTGCGAGAAAAACCAATCTAGTTGGCCAAACTAAACCAATAGTTCGAAGAGAATTACAAAGATATCAAATAATGCATATAAGAATTCAGATTAGATTCAAATAATATTCATAGATAAACAAATCATAAATCCACAATTCATCGGATCTCGACAAACACACCGCAGAAGAAGATCACATCGAATAGATCTCCAAGAACATCAAGGAGAACATGGTATTGAGAACCAAAGAGAGAGAAGAAGCCATCTCGCTACTAACTATGGACCCATAGCTCTTTGGTAAACTACCGGCGCTTCATCGGCAGAGAGAGAAGAAGCCCTTCATGATCGAGTCCCCCTCCGGCAGGATGCTGGAAAAGGCCCCAAGATGGGATCTCACGGGAACAGAAGGTTGCGGCGGTGGAAAAGTGTTTTCGTGGATGCCTCTGGTGGTTTGGGAATATATGTGAATATATAGGAGAAAGATCTAGGCCAGGAGGTCACCAAGGGGCCCACAAGGTAGGGGGCGCGCCTTACCCTCCTGGGCGCACCCTCCCCCTTGTCGCCGCCTCATGGCTCTTCTGACTTGCACTCCAAGTCTCCTGGGTGTCTTCTAGTCCAAGAAAAATCACTGTGAAGGTTTCATTCCGTTTGTACTCTGTTTGATATTCCTTTTCTGCGAGGCTAAAAAACAAATAAAAAACAGAAACTGGCACTGGGCTCTAGGTTAATAGGTTAGTCCCCAAAATAATATAAATAGCATATTAATGCATATAAAACATCCACCTCAGATAATATGATAGCATGGAACAATAAAAATTATAGATACGTTGGAGACGTATCAAGCATCCCCAAGCTTAATTCCTGCTCGTCCTCGATTAGGTAAATGATAAAAACAAAAAAAATTATGTGGAACGCTACCTAACATATTTATCCATGTAATTTTCCTTATTGTGGCATGAATGTTCAGATCCATAAGATTCAAAACAAAAGTTTAATATTAACATAAAAAACATAATACTTCAAGCATACTAATAAAGCAATCATGTCTTCTCAAAATAACATGGCCAAAGAAAGCTATCCCTACAAAATCATATAGTGTGGCTATCCTCCATCTTCGTCACACAAAATATTCAAATCATGCACAACCCCGATGATAAGTGATACGTCCATTTTGCATCATGCTTTTATATCGATATTTATTGCATTATGGACAGTTATTACACGTTATGTCACGATACTTATGCCTATTCTCTCTTATTTTACAAGGTTTACATGAAGAGGGAGAATGCCGGCAGCTGGAATTCTGGGCTGGAAAAGGAGCAAATATTAGAGATCTATTCTGCACAACTCCAAAAGTCCTAAAACTCCATGAAAGTCATTTTTGGAATTAATAAAAAATATTGAGCGGAAGAAGTTCCAGAGGGGGGCGACCCACCGTCCACGAGGGTGGGGGGTGCGCCCTACCCCCTGGGCGCGCCCCCCTGCCTCGTGGACCCCCTGGCAGGCCTCCGGTGCCCATCTTCTGCTATATGAAGGCTTTTACCCTGGAAAAAAAAATCATAAGCAAGCTTTCGGGACGAAACACCGCCGCCACGAGGTAGAACCTTGGCGGAACCAATCTAGGACATTTAATGCGCTTTGTCCTGTAACGCCGGCGGAGCTGTTCTGCCGGGGAAACTTCCGCCCGGGAGGGGGAAAACTTCGCCATCGTCATCACCAATGATCCTCTCATCGGGAGGGGGTCAATCTCCATCAACATCTTCACTAGCACCATCTCCACTCAAACCCTAGTTCATCTCTTGTATCCAATCTTTGTGCCAAAACCTCAGATTGGTACCTATGGGTTGCTAGTAGTGTTGATTAATCCTTGTAGTTGATGCTAGTTGGTTTATTCGGTGGAAGATCATATGTTCAGATCCTCAATGCATATTAATACCCTCTGATTATGAACATGAATATTCTTTGTGAGTAGTTATGTTTGTTCCTGAGGAATGGGTGAAGTCTTGCTAATAGTAGTCATGTGAATTTGGTATTCGTTCGATATTTTGATGAGATGTATGTTGTCTCTCCTCTAGTGGTGTTATGTGAACGTCGACTACATGACACTTCACCATTGTTTGGGCCTAGAGGAAGGCATTGGGAAGTAATAAGTAGATGATGGGTTGGTAGAGTGACAGAAGCTTAAACCCTAGTTTATGCGTTGCTTCGTAAGGGGCTGATTTGGATCCATATGTTTCATGCTATGGTTAGGTTTACCTTAATACTTCTTTTGTAGTTGCGGATGCTTGAAATAGGGGTTAATCATATGTGGGATGCTTGTCAAAGAAAAGGCAGTACCCAAGCACCGGTCCACCCACATATCAAATTATCAAAGTAACAAACGCGAATCATATGAGCGTGACGAAAACTAGCTTGACGATAATTCCCATGTGTCCTCGGGAGCGCTTTTCTCCATATAAGAACTTGTCCAGGCTTGTCCTTTGCTACAAAAAGGATTGGGCCACCTTGCTGCACCTTATTTACTTTCATTTCTTGTTACCCGTTACAAATTACCTTATCACAAAACTATCTGTTACCGATAATTTCAGTGCTTGCAGAGAATACCTTACAGAAAACCGCTTGTCATTTCCTTCTGCTCCTCATTGGGTTCGACACTCTTACCTATCGAAAGGACTAAGATAGATCCCCTACACTTGTGGGTCATCAAGACTCTTTTCTGGCGCCGTTGCCGGGGAGTGAAGCGCCTTTGGTAAGTGGAACTTGGTAAGGAAAAATTTATATAGTGTGCTGAAATTTACTGTCACTTGTTACTATGGAACATAATCCTTTGAGGGGCTTGTTTGGGGTATCTTCACCCCGACCAGTAGAGCAAAGAGTTGCTCCTCAACCTACTGAACCTACTGAAATTTTTTACTTTGAAATTCCTTCGGGTATGATAGAGAAACTGCTAGCTAATCCTTTTACAGGAGATGGAACATTGCATCTCGATTTACACCTAATCTATGTGGATGAAGTTTGTGGATTATTTAAGCTTGTAGGTATGCCCGACGATGTTATCAAGAAGAAGGTATTCCCTTTATCTTTGAAGGGAGATGCATTGACATGGTTTAGGCTATGTGATGATATGGGATCATGGAAATACAAACGATTAAAATTGGAATTTCATCAGAAGTTTTATCCTATGCATCTTGTTCATCGTGATCATAATTATATGTATAATTTTTGGCCTCGTGAAGGAGAAAGCATCGCTCAAGCTTGGGGAGGATTAAGTCAATGTTATATTCATGCCCCAATCACGAGCTCTCAATAGAAATGATTATTCAAAAAATTTATGCTCGGCTTTCTCTCAATAATCGCTCCATGCTCGATACTTCTTGTGCTGGGTCTTTTATGATGAAGACTATTGAATTCAGATGGGATTTATTGTAAAAATTAAATGCAACTCTGAAGATTGGGATCTCGGCGAAGGTAAGGAGTCAGGTATGACACCTAAGTTTGATTGTGTTAAATCTTTTATGGATACCGATGTTTTCCGTGAATTTAGCACTAAATATGGACTTGACTCTGAGATAGTAGCTTGTTTCTGTGAATCATTTGCTACTCATGTTGACCTTCCAAAGGAGAAGTGGTTTAAATATAATCCTCCCACTGAAGTAAAAGTAGTTGCACCTATTAAAGTTGAAGAAAAGACTATCACTTATAATGATCCTATTGTTCCTACTACTTATGTTGAGAAATCACCTTTCCCTGTTAGGATAAAGGATCATGCTAAAGCTTCAACTGTGGTTCGTAAGACTAATACTAGAACACCTACACCACCTGAGCAAATTAAAGTTGAACCTAGTATTGGTATGGTTATAGATATCTTGGTTGATAATATTGATGGGCATGTTATTTACTTCTGTGATGAAGCTGCTAGAATTGCAAGACCAGATACTAAGAATAAACATAGACCTGTTGTAGTCATGCCTGTTATTTCTGTTAAAATAGGAGATCATTGTTATCATGGCTTATGTGATATGGGTGATAGTGCTAGTGCAATACCTCATTCCTTATACAAAGAAATTATGCATGATATTGCACCTGCTGAGATAGAAGAAATTGATGTTACAATTAAGCTTGCCAAGAGAGATATTATTTCACCAGTTGGGATTGTTAGAGATGTTGAAGTATTGTGTGGAAAAGTTAAATATCCTGCTGATTTTCTTGTTCTTGGTTCCCCACAAGATGACTTTTGTCCCATTATATTTGGTAGACCCTTCTTGAATACTATTAATGCTAGGATAGACTGCGAAAAGGATGTTCTTACTATTGGTTTGGGGGATATTTCTCATGAGTTTAACTTTGCTAAATTTCGTAGACAACCCCATGATAAAGAATTTCCTAGTAAGGATGAAATTATCGGTCTTGCTTCTATTGCCGTGCCTCCTAATGATCCTTTAGAACAATATTTGCTAGACCATGAAAATGATATGTTTATGAATGAAAGAAGGGATATAGATGAAGTATTCTTTAAACAGGGACCTATTTTGAAACACAACTTGCCTGTTGAAATTCTAGGGGATCCTCCACCACCCAAGGTTGATCCTGTGTTTGAGCTTAAACCATTACCTGATACTCTTAAATATGTTTATCTTGATGAAAAGAAGATATATCCTGTTATTATTAGTGCTAACCTTTCAGAGCGGGAAGAGGAAGGATTATTGAAAATTCTGAAGAAGCACCATGCTGCTATTGGATATACTCTTGATGACCTTAAGGGCATTAGTCCCACTCTATGCCAACACACAATAAAAATGGAGAAAGACGCCCAACCAGTTATTGATCACCAACAACGGTTAAATCCTAAGATGAAAGAAGTGGTAAGAAAAGGAATACTAAAGCTCCTGGAGGCAGGTATAATTTATCCCGTTGCTGATAGTCAGTGGGTAAGTCATGTCCATTGTGTCCCTAAGAAGGGAGGTATTACTGTCGTTCCTAATGATAGAGATGAATTGATCCCACAAAGAATTGTTACAGGTTATAGAATGGCAATTGATTTCCGCAAATTAAATAAAGCTACCAAAAAGGATCATTGCCCTTTACCTTTTATTGATCAAATGCTAGAAAGATTATCCAAACATACAAATTTTTGCTTTCTAGATGGTTACTCTGGTTTCTCTCAAGTACCTGTGTCAGTAGAGGATCAAGAAAATACCACTTTTACTTGCCCTTTCGGTACTTTTGCTTATAGACGTATGCCTTTTGGTTTATGTAATGCACCTTCTACCTTTCAAAGATGCATGATGGCTATATTCTCTGACTTTTGTGAAAAGATTGTTGAGGTTTTCATGGATGATTTCTCTGTTTATGGATCTTCTTTTGATGATTGCTTGAGCAATCTTGATCGAGTTTTGCAGAGATGCGAAGATACTAGTCTTGTCTTGAATTGGGAGAAGTGCCACCTTATGGTTAATGAAGGCATTGTCTTGGGGCATAAAATTTCTGGAAGAGGTATTGAAGTTGATAAAGCTAAGGTTGATGCTATTGAAAAGATGCCGTGTCCCAAGGACATTAAAGCTATAAGAAGTTTCCTTGGTCATGCCGGTTTTTATAGGAGGTTCATTAAGGACTTCTCTAAAAATTTTAGGCCTCTGACTAATCTATTACAAACAGATATTCCTTTTGTCTTTGATGATGATTGTGTAGAAGCATTTGAAATACTTAAGAAAGCTTTGATTTCTGCACCTATTGTTCAGCCACCTGATTGGAATTTATCGTTTGAAATTATGTGTGATGCTAGTGAGTATGCTGCAGGTGCTGTTGTAGGACAAAGAGTTGTTAAGAAACTAAATGTTATTCAGTATGCTAGTAAAATTCTAGACAGTGCTTAGAGAAATTATGCTACTACTAAAAAAGAATTTTTAGCAGTCGTATTTGCTTGTGATAAGTTCGACCTTATATTGTCGATTCTAAAGTAACTGTTCACACTGATCATGCTGCTATTAAATATCTTATGGAAAGATGCTAAACCTAGACTTATTAGATGGGTTCTCTTGCTACAAGAATTTGATTTGCATATTATTGATAGAAAGGGAGGTGAGAACCCCGTTGCAGACAACTTGTCTAGGTTAGAGAATGTTCTTGATGACTACCTATTGATGATAGCTTTCCTGATGAACTATTAGCTGTCATAAATGCTTCTCGTACAGCTCCATGGTATGCTGATTATGCTAATTACATTGTTGCTAAATTTATACCACCTAGTTTCACGTACCAGCAAAAGAAAAGGTTTTTCTATGATTTAAGACATTACTTCTAGGATGACCAACACCTTTATAATGGAGTAGATGGTGTTATTAGACGTTGTGTACCTGAGCATGAACAGGAACAGATCCTACGCAAGTGTCACTCCGAGGCATATGGAGGACACCACGCTGGAGATAGAACTGCACATAAGGTATTGCAATCTGGTTTTTCTTGGCCTACTCTCTTCAAGGATGCACGTAAGTTTGTCTTGTCTTGTGATGAATGTCAAAGAATTGGTAATATGAGTAGACGTCAAGAAATGCCTATGAATTATTCTCTTGTTATTGAACCATTAGATGTTTGGGGCTTTGATTATATGGGACCGTTTCCTCCTCTAATGGGTATACACATATTTTAGTTGCTGTTGATTACGTTACTTTGTGGGTAGAAGCTATTCCAACTAGTAGTGCTGATCATAACACTTCTATTAAGATGCTTAAAGAAGTTATTTTTCCGAGGTTTGGAGTCCCTATATATTTAATGACGGATGGTGGTTCAAATTTTATTCATGGTGCTTTTCGTAAAATGCCATCTAAGTATGATGTTAATCATATAATTGCATCTCCATATCACCCATAGTGTAGTGGTCAAGTAGAGTTGAGTAATAGAAATCTTAAATTAATTTTGCAAAAGACTGTTAGTAGATCTAAAAAGAATTGGTCCAAGAAGCTTGATGATGCATTATGGGCTTATAGAACTGCATATAAAAATCCTATGGGTATGTCTCCATATAAAATGGTTTATGGAAATGCATGTCACTTACCTCTCGAACTAGAACATAAGGCATATTGGGCCATTAAAGAGCTCGATTATGCTTTAAAACTTGCCGGTGAGAAGAGGTTATTTGACATTAGCTCACTTGATGAATGGAGAACTGAGGCTTATGAGAATGCCAAACTGTTTAAAGAAAAAGTTAAAAGATGGCATGACAAAAGGATACAAAAGCGTGAGTTTAATGTAGGTGATTATGTGTTGCTATACAACTCTCGTTTAAGATTTTTTGCAGGAAAACTTCTCTCTAAATGGGAAGGCCCTTACGTTATCGAGGAGGTGTATCGTTCCGGTGCCATAAAAATCAACAACTTCGAAGGCACAAATCCGAAGGTGGTGAACGGTCAAAGAATCAAACATTATATCTCAGGTAATCCAATAAATGTGGAAATTAATGCTATTGAAACCGTAACCCCGGAGGAATACATAAGGGACACTTTCCAAAACGTTTCAGACTCCGAAAAGGAATAGGTACGTGGTACGGTAAGTAAAAAGACTCCAAAACAATTATAATAGCAATTTTTCTCCGTTTTGGCATATTTAAGAAAATATGAAAATAAGAAGTAGTCCGGGAAGGACACGAGGCGTCCACGAGGGTGGAGGGTGCGCCCTACCCCCCTGGGCGCGCCCCCCTACCTCGTGGGCACCTCGTGTGCTCTCCGGACTCCGTTTTCTTGCACGATACTTCTTTTGGTCGGTAAAAATTCATTATATAATCTCCCGAAAGTTTTGACCACCGTATCACGCAAATATCCTCTGTCTTTGTTTCGAGCTATTTTTCTGACAGATGTAGATCACCATGACGTCTCCAAGCGCCCCCAAGGACAAGTTTTTCGAGAAGGTCATCAACCCCTACCTCACGGAGGTGCTGCATCACCCTCAAACCATTGAGATGCGTGAGGGGGTGCTGCACATCCGCGATATTGAGGGACCAAGGAGGACCGGAAGCGTGAAGACAAGACTCGAAGCAATGGAACAACAAGTTTTCAAGTGCCAAGGGATGGTGGAATGCGGACTCAACGCCAACCGGATGATGATCGCGGAGTTCACCAGCAACCACAAGCTGGATGCCAAGAACATTGGGGAGACCATCTTCAAGCTGCATGAGAAAATCGAGCACCTCCAAGCCCAGATCTATGACCTGCAAAACCAAAACTGTGAGTATGAATATAGATTCAAGAGGATGAGTTTGGCTGCAGATTTGAGGATCGCGGAGACTCGATCATCCTTCTATGATGGTGAGCCTTTGCCTTGGAAGACACACGACAAGCCTACATCATCAACAACTTCATCATCACCACCTCCGAAGGCATAATCACATGGGTATGGGCACTCCCCTTGGCAACTGTCAAGCTTGGGGGAGGTGCCCCGGTATCGTATCACCATCACACTCCTATCTTTACCGTTTTACTTAGTTCGATCCTTTTGGTAATATCTTGATCTAGTAGAATAAAGTTTTTGGTATGATTTAGTTTGAGTTTTTCTTTATGATCCTTCTATGTAATCGAGTCCGTGAGCTATATATAATAAAGATTAGTGTTGAGTCAAGGGCTTTGCTTTCTTGCTATGATCTTGAGGGAACAATAGAAAAATAAAGAATAAAAAGAAATAAAAGAGATCATATTGATCTTATGGAGAGTAATGACTTCACATAAATAGTATGTTGAATAAAAGTTGTTGAGAGTTGACAAACATAGTTTTGGTCATCGTTGCAATTAATAGGAAGTAATAAAGAAAGAGAGGTTATCACATATAAATATACTATCTTGGACATCTTTTATGATTGTGAGCACTCATTAAAATATGACATGCTATAGAGTTGATGTTGGACAAGGAAGACAACGTAATGGGTTATGTTTTCTTATATCCGAAATAAAGTATATTGTCATGGATCATCCAACATGTTGAGCTTGCCTTTCCCTCTCATGCTAGCCAAATTCCTTGCACTAAGTAGAGATACTACTTGTGCTTCCAAATATCCTTAAACCCAGTTTTGCCATGAGAGTCCACCATATCTACCTATGGATTGAGTGAGATCCTTCAAGTAAGTTGTCATGTTGCATGCAATAAAAATTGCTCTCTAAATTTGTATGACTTATTAGTGTGGAGAAAATAAGCTTTATACGATCTTGTGATATGGAAGCAATAAAAGCGACGGACTGCATAATAAAGGTCCATATCACAAGTGGCAATATAAAATGATGTTCTTTTGGATTAAGATTTCGTGCATCCAACCAAAAAGCACATGACAACCTCTGCTTCCCTCTGCGAAGGGCCTATCTTTTACTTTTGTCTTATACATTATGCGAGAGTCATGGTGATCTTCACCTTCCCTTTTTACATTTTATCCTTTGGCAAGCACCTCGTTGTCGGTGTACAAAAGAAGGGGCTCTCCTTTTGACCCCTTTACTTTTGCACGGGCAGTCAGAGCCACGCGCCGTGGCCACACCTAGCAGGGAAGAAGAGGGAAGCCGGAGAGAAGCCGAAGCATAAGACAACCGAGGCAACGCCAAGACCAGAAACATAGGAGAGCAAAGGGGAGAGGTGGACTCCCCCGGCAAGACCCTTGCCGGGGCGGCCTCCGCGGCCCCGGCAAGAGCCTTGCCGGGGCGACTGCGACGTGGGTTCCAACACCAGCCAGCCAACTACATTTGAACCAGGGCTCGGGAGGCACCTCTGTGGTGGCATGCAGATCTTTGTCAAGATCATGATCACACAAGATCAGATGAGGAATAGAAGACGGCGACCCTCGGCGGGATCCTAGCCGAGAAGATCCTTAAGACCCCCGGCAAGCGCCTTGCCGGGGTGACTGCGACGCCACGACAAGATCCTTGGCGGGCCCCCGGCAAGACCATTGCCGAGGGCATCGGCGGGGCCACTACCAGGCCCCGACCAGCCAAGACTCCACCGCCGTCCCCAAGCAGCTGCTAGCCCAACCAGCTGGGCAGGCACCTGCGTGGCGACGGGCGGCCTCTACACCAACTCAGCAAGCACCTGCGTGGTGGCATGCAGATCTTCGCGAAGGCTCCACCACCGCGCCACCTCAGCTGCCTACCTGCCTACATGGCACCGCACGCAACGCTGGCCTGGGCGTGTGTCGAAGCGAAGAGGAGCGGCGACGGACAGGACGGGCCTCATTCCCGTCCCCGATAAAGCTAATGGACACCTAAGTAGCACATTTAATGCGCTTAGTCCTGTAATGCCGGGCGATAAGCTCGCGCACTGTAGACCTTTCCACCTCTTGTGTGCCACTACGACGACCCCTTTTGCCTATAAAAGGAGGCCCGAGGCGACAAGGAGGGGGATTCGGCTCTTTTGGGCAAGTTACACCCCGTAGCTAGCTGAAGAACACAAGAACACTCAATACATCCACCAAAGCAGGACTAGGGTATTACGCATCCTCGTGGCTCGAACCTGGGTAAACGATCTGTGTGCTTCCTGTTAGACCTGCTCTTCTCACAACCCTGCGCCCGCCAACCGTAGAAGGGATTCAAGTGATCCCATAGGTGTCGTTTCCCCGACATTCATGTTGGAAAGATCCTGATATATATATCCAATTGGATGTAAGCTAGCATGAACTATTATTGTTGACATTACCCTTGAGGTAAAAGGTTGGGAGGCAACACTATAAGCCCCTATCTTTCTCTGTGTCTGATTAAAACTCCATACCCATAAGTATTGCATGAGTGTTAGCAATTGTGAAAGACTAAATGATAGGTGAGTATGTGGACTTGCTGAAAAGCTCTTATATTGACTCTTTCCAATGTTATGATAAATTGCAATTGATTCAATGACCGAGATCATAGTTTGTTGGTTCTCAATGAAGTTTCTGATTCATACTTGATATTGTGAATAGATTGTTACTTGAGCATAAGAAATCATATGAAAAAAATATATATATGTTGCTCTTATAAGAATGATCATGATGCCCTCATGTCCTTATTTTATTTTATCGACACTTCTATCTCTAAACATGTGGACATATTTTCGATCTCGGCTTCCGCTTGAGGACAAGCGAGGCCTAAGCTTGGGGGAGTTGATATGTACATTTTGCATCATGCTTTTATATCAATATTTATTGCATTATGGACTGTTATTACACATTATGTCACGATACTTATGCCTATTCTCTCTTATTTTACAAGGTTTACATGAAGAGGGAGAATGCCGATAGCTCGAATTCTGGGCTAGAAAAGGAGCAAATATTAGAGATCTATTCCGCACAACTCCAAAAGTCCTGAAACTCCACGAAAGTCATTTTTGGAATTAATAAAAAATATTGAGCGGAAGAAGTTCCAGAGGGGGGCCACCCACCGTCCACGAGGGTGGGGGCGCGCCCCCTGCCTCGTGGGCCCCTTGGCAGGCCTCCGGTGCCCATCTTCTGCTATATGAAGTCTTTTAGCCTGGAAAAAAATCATAAGCAAGCTTTTCGGACGAAACACCGCTGCCACGAGGCGAAACCTTGGCGGAACCAATCTAGGGCTCCGGCGGAGCTGCTCTGCCGGGGAAACTTCCCTCTGGGATGGGGAAATCATCGCCATCGTCATCACCAACGATCCTCTCATCTCCATCAACATCTTCACCAGCACCATCTCCTCTCAAACCCTAGCTCAGCTCCTGTATCCAATCTTTGTCCGAAAACCTCAAATTTGTACATGTGGGTTGCTAGTAGTGTTGATTACTCCTTGTAGTTGATGCTAGTTGGTTTATGCGGTGGAAGATCATATGTTCAGATCCTTAATGAATATTAATACCCCTCTGATTATGAACATGAATATGCCTTGTGAGTAGTTACGTTTGTTCCTGAGGACATGGGTGAAGTCCTGCTATTAGTAGTCATGTGAATTTGGTATTCGTTCGATATTTTGATGAGATGTATGTTGTCTCTCCTATAGTGGTGTTATGTGAACGTCGACTACATGACACTTCACAATTGTTTGGGTCTAGAGGAAGGCATTGGGAAGTAATAAGTAGAAGATGGGTTGCTAGAGTGACAGAAGCTTAAACCCTAGTTTATGCGTTGGTTCGTAAGGGGCTGATTTGGATCCATATGTTTCATGCTATGGTTAGGTTTACCTTAATACCTCTTTTGTAGTTGCGGATGCTTGAATAGGGGTTAATCATAAGTGGGATGCTTGTCCAAGAAAGGGCAGTACCCAAGCACCGATCCACCCACATATCAAATTATCAAAGTAACGAACGCGAATCATATGAGCGTGATGAAAACTAGCTTGACGATAATTCCCATGTGTCCTCGGGAGCTCTTTTCTCCATATAAGAACTTGTCTAGGCTTGTCCTTTTCTACAAAAAGGATTGGGCCACCTTGCTACACCTTATTTACTTTCATTGCTTGTTACCCGTTACAAATTACCTTATCACAAAACTATCTGTTACCGATAATTTCAGTGCTTGCAGAGAATACATTACTGAAAACCGCTTGTCATTTCCTTCTGCTCCTCGTTGGGTTCAACACTCTTATCGAAAGGACTATGATAGATCCCCTACACTTGTGGTTCATCAACAAGCCAAGCAATTGTTTCATACTTTTGATGTTCTGAAACCTTTTCAACTTTCATGCAATAAACAAGTGTGAGCCATGGACATGACACTATAGGTGGAATAGAATATGGTGGTTGTGGAGAAGACAAAAAGGAAGGATATAGTCTCACATCAACTAGGCGTATCAACGGGCTATGGAGATGCCCATCAATACATATCAATGTGATTGAGTAGGGTTTGCCATGCAACACATGCCCTAGAGTTATAAGTTTATGAATGCTCGAAAAGAAACTAAGTGGGTGTGCATCCAACTTGCTTGCTCATGAAGACCTAGGGCATTTGAGGAAGACCATCATTGGAATATACAAGCCAAGTTCTATAATGATAAATTCCCACTAGTATATGAAAGTGACAAAATAGGAGACTCTCTATCATGAAGATCATGGTGCTACTTTGAAGAACAAGTGTGGAAAAAGGATAGTAACACCGCCCCTTCTCTCTTTTTCTCTCATATTTTTTTCAATGGCTTCTTTGGCCTCCTTTATTATTTAGGCTTAATTGGCCTCTCTTTTTTCCTCACATGGGACAATGTTCTAATAATGATGATCATCACACTTTTATTTACTTACAACTCAAGAATTACAACTCGATACTTAGAACAATATGACTCTATATGAATGCCTCTGGCGGTCTACCGGGATGTGCAATGACTCAAGAATGACATGTATGAAAATTATGAATGGTGGCTTTGCTGTCATAATAAACGGAACGGTGGAAAGTTGCATGGAAATATATCTCGGAATGGCTATGGAAATGCCATAATAGGTAGGTATGGTGGCTTTTTTGAGAAAGGTATATGGTGGGTGTATGGTACTGGTGAAAGTTGCGCGGTACTAGGGAGGCTAGCAATGGTGGAAGGGTGAGAGTGCGTATAATCCATGGACTCAACATTAGTCATAAAGGACTCACATACTTATTGAAAAAATCTATTAGCTATCGAAACAAAGTACTACGTGCATGCTCCTAGGGGGATAGATTAGTAGGAAAAGACCATCGCTCATCCCCGACCGCCACTCATAAGGAAGACAATCAATAAATAAATCATGCTCCAACTTCGTTACATAATGGTTCACCATACGTGCATGCTGCGGGAATCACAAACCTCAACATAAGTATTTCTACAATACACAAATACTCACTAGCATAACTCTAATATCACCATCCTCATATCTCAAAAACAATCATAAGGAATCAAACTTCTCATAGTATTCAATGCACTTTATATGAAAGTTTTTATTATATCCCTCTTGGATGCCTATCATAATAGGACTAAATTTCTAACCAAAGCAAATTACCATGCTGTTTAGAGAAACTCTCAAAATAATATAAGTGAAGCATGAGAGTTAAATAATCTCTATAAAGTAAAGCCCCCGTCGTGCTCTAAAAAGATATAAGTGAAGCACTAGAGCAAAGTTGCCTAGCTCAGAAGATATAAGTGAAGCACATAGAGTATTCTAATAAATCACGATTCATGCGTGTCCCTCTCAAAAGGTGTGTATAGCAAGGATGATTGTCGCAAGCTAAAAAGTAAAGACTCATATCATACAAGACGCTCCAAGCAAAACACATATCATGTGGTGAATAAATATATAGCCTCAAGTAAAGTTACCGATAGACGAAGACGAAAGAGGGGATGACTTCCGGGGCATCAACAAGCTTAGGCTTTTGGTTGTCCTTGAATATTATCTTGGGGTGCCTTGGGCATCCCCAAGCTTAGGCTCTTGGCATTGCTTATTCCATATTCCATCAAATCCTTACCAAAAACTTGAAAACTTCACAACACAAAACTCAACAGAAAAAGTTAGGAGATCTGTTAGTATAAGAAAATAAATCACCACTTTTGTTATTGTTGTGAACTCATTCTATATTTATATTGGTGTAATATCTATTGTATTCCAACTTTTCCATGGTTCATACCCCCCGATACTACCCATAGATTCATCAAAATAAGCAAACAACACATAGAAAACAGAATCTGTCAAAAACAGAACAGTCTGTAGCAATCTGTAACTCTAGAATACTTCCGTAACTTCAAAAATTCTGAAACATTAGGACAACCTGGCCAATTTGTGTGCCAATCTTGTGCAGAAAGAATCAGATGAAAAGCATGCTTCTGCAAAAAATGAAAATTATATTCCTGGGCTCAAAAGTTTCTATTTTTCAGCAAGATCAAAACAACTTTCACCGTAAGCAATCCCAAAGGTCTTACTTGGCACACACACTAATTAAAACACAAAACACATCTAACCAGAGGCTAGATGAATTATTTATTGCAAAACAGAACCAGAAAGCAAAGTACAGAAATAAAATTGGGTTTCCTCCCAACAAGCGCTATTGTTTAACGCCCCTAGCTAGGCATAAAAACACAAAACATATCTAGGTATTGCACTCCATAAGTAGCTATCATAATAGATTCATATGACAACTTAACTTTCTTTCTCGGTAAGTGGCCCTTCCTTAACGGAAATTTAAATCTAATGTTTCCTTCTTTCATATCAATAATTGCACCAATCATTCTAAGGAAAGGTCTACCAAGAACAATAGGACATGTAGGATTACAATCTATATCAAGAACAAAGAAATCTACGGGTACATAATTCCTATTTGCAACAATAAGAACATCATTACTCCTTCCCATAGGTTTCTTAATAGTGGAACCTGCAAGATGCAAATTTAAGGAACAATCATCAAATTCACGGAAACCTAGTACATCACATAAAGTTCTTGAAAAAGTGGAAACGCTAGCACCCAAATCACACAAAGCATGGCAATCATAGTATTTAATCTTAGTCTTAATACTCGGTTCCCACTCATCATAAAGTTTTCTCGGGATAGAAACTTCCAATTCAAGCTTTTCTTCAAAAGATTGCATCATAGCATCAATAATATGTTTAGTAAAAGCTTTGTTTTGATTATAAGCATGAGGAGAATTTAAAATGGATTTGTAACATCCCAAAATTCTAAATTTTGGAATGTTATATTAAATAGATAGTTTTGATTGATTGTGTGATTGATTGACTGAAAGTGAGTGAATTTGAAAACTTTTGAAAGTTAAATGAGAGTGAATAAAAGGACTTTCCCAAACTTTCATTTTCTTTTATGATCTCTGCGAATTCAAATTCTATTCAAACACAAAACCCTAGAGAAAAGATGACATGACTTCTTCCATTTAATTAAATGAAAAGGGTATTTGAAAATATTTGAATTTCATTTGGAACTATTTTCAAATTCTGAAACTTCAAGCAACTCAATGATTTTCGTGAGAGAAGATAAAATGACTTCTTTAAAACATATGAAATATGAGTTGGGAGTTTAAAAGGATCAAATTTAGAGCCTCTTTGAAATTATTTTCAATTAGGAGTTATTTGGGTTTTATTCAAATTATTTTTCTCCAAAAATAAAATGTACAGAAATTAGGGTAAAATGATTCCCTACATCAGAAAATTGGAGAGAAATAAATTTGAACTAGTTTTGGTATTTTTTAATATTTATTGGATTTTATTTCACCAGTGGCACTCTTTGAATTATTTGAATTTTTCTCCATTTTATTTGACTTGACAAAAATGTCCACGTTGTAGAAAATAATTTTCTGAAAATTTTGATATATTATATGCCTATGTAATATTTTTATTTCTTTTGTTTTAATTTTGTTTGTCGGTGTTTTTTTAAAAAGTTTTCCTCCGCGGACTGGGCCAGCCCAGCCAACCGGGCCAAGCCAGCCCAGCCCAGCACGCCCGCGCCGTCTCCCTCCGAGCGGGAGTCCCGCCCGACCACGGCCGCTGCCGCCGTCCCCGACACGGACTCCTCCGTCGCCTCTCCTGCCCCCTCCTCCACGCCACCTCCTCCCCTCCCCTATAAATCCTGAGGCCCCGGGCCCTTTCCTCTCTGCTCGCGCCGCCGCCGCCGAGCTTCCTCGCCGTCGCCCCGCACCTCCCGACCGACGCCGCCCCCTCCATCCTCACTGCCGCGCCGCGCCGAGCCCCCTGACGCCTTCGCCGCCACCGGAGACCCACTGGAGCCGCCTCCCCGTCGACGTCCGAGCCGCCGCCGCCGTCTTCCCCGTCGCCGGCGACCTCCACCGCCGTGGTACGCCCGAAGCCCCCTCGTCCGTTCGATCTAGACTAGACAGCCCAGATTAGATCTAAGATTTTTTTTCTTTTCGAACCGGTACATTCTATTTAGTGAACGTTCGCTGTTTTAGATTGACAGCGAACGGTTTTCAGCCGGTAGTATTTTGCCACGTAGCCAGGGACCTAGTTGCAATTTGTTTTTCTTACAGAATAGCCCCTAGTTTTCAAACACTCACAACTTTTTACTCACTTGTCCAAATCCAACGAAACCAACGCCCACTTCTTCGTTATGATCCCCTCTATCCAGTAAAGCAACTTAAACATGTTTTTGAAAGTTTTAAAATTTGTATTCAAACAGATTTGTATTTGAACTTTTTTTGTTCATAACTCGAGTTTTATAACTCCGTTTGAGTTGATTCTTTTTGCAAATCGAAGCTCTTGACCTAAACTTTTTGATAAGGCCAAATTCACATAATTTTGGTACTGTTAGGAATTGTTTTATGTTGCAAGAGTTATTTGCTTGGTTTTGATGTTTTCCGAATTGTTTTCTTCGTTCTTTCCGATGCTTTTGAGTGATTGCTTATGTGTGGTTACCATTGCTTGCTTACGATAGATTGAACGGAGTGTGACGAATAGAACTATCAGGAGTTGAGTGCGAAGGTTCCTCATCATCAGTACAGGCAAGTTCACACTTTGATCATATCCCTTTACTACCCAGTTTTATGCATTGGTTTCACTCCTCAAACAATTGCATGATTAGGATCTGATTAATATGTTGATTCTGGGAAGTAGATGAGGTATTACCTATTGCCCTGTTTATTATCAAACCTCCGGGAGTTACTTCTACGTTGCTTATATTGCTATGCTATGCTAGTAGACGTGGTTTGGGTGAGTGTATCCATGAAAGATGTGAGTATTGTAATTTAATGGTTATCTTAAGGTGGCTACTTAAATACACATCTGGGTGGATTGAGGCACCTGGTGTATCCAGTGTTGCCTGTTTTTTTGGAAATCCCAGGGTACCGTGTGATTTTCCTATGGACCGCCACCCAGGCTCAAAGGGATCATAAGATTATTCATGCTAGAAACTTCCGTGTGCATCCACAAGCTATTATGGGCTCTAGCATAGTTGATTAAGTCGTGTGAACTCTTACAGTGGTAGACTAGCAGATGTATGGGAAAGTAAGTGTAACTGTCTACCCATCGTAAGGTGCTAACACTTCTGAAAGACTGTGTCTTGGTCATCCGTTTCTCAAACACCATGTAGTGCGAGAAATCCAACGGAGGAGATCGAGTCTTGTGGGGAAAAGTGCGCAAACCTATGCAAAGTGTACAAACTAATCATGGTTAGCCGTGTCCCCGGTTATGGACGTTTTGAGTATCTGATTCTTGGATTACCATGTTGATCTCATCACTCTTAATTTAATTTGATTGGGTTTAATAATGATGCTTAATTGGGATTGAGTTGGGTGAACCTTCTCAATGTTTAACAACCACCATGATAGTTAAATAAAATTTATTCCTTTGCAGTCGGGAAAAATTGGCTTTTCGCAAAAACATGTTAACCATAGAGATTTCCACGAGCCAAATATGCATGTAGTGATAGCTATTATTCATCTTTATACTATGGTGTGAATTTGCCAGTACATTCAATGTACTGAGCCTTTGTGGCTGCAACGTCTCATGTTGCAGGAATCTTACGACGAGTAAGTGATACGTTAGGGTTACGATTTCTACACTCAACTTTGCCATTGGCGTTGACGGGGATCCACAACCTTGTTGTTACTTCCGCTATTTGGATTGAGGTAATAGTATTTACGTTACATTATACATGTGATTTACCTCTGTTATAAATCCTCGAGTACTGTGTGTGTCAGCATACCGATCCAGGGATGACACTTATGCACAGAGACTTGACCGTCTGAGGTTGGGTCGCTACAAGATGGTATCAGAGCACATGTTGACTATATGACTTGACCCTAGAAACTGGCAAGCCCATAGGAAAGCTTTTCTCTACTACTTCATTTTCAAAAATATCTTTTACCTCTCTTCTCTTCTGAGCTTATTCAAATATTCCCTTTTAGTGAGACCATGCCCCTTTTCCCTTTTGACCACTCGAAGATTCGACTGATGAGACCACACCAAGAAGTACAAGATATCGGACAACTAGGACCACTTCGGAATGAAGAGTGTTTTACCGAGCATTTGTTATAATTGGAACTACAACGGTTGAAGACTCCGAAGACTAGGAGAATTTGAAGGCCCTGTAGAATTATCCAGATTTGTATGACCTAGGAAGGCTACCCTTATGGAATTTATCAAACTATGGAAGCTTTCAATACCCGAGATCAAGGTGTATCGGAGAAAGACCGAAACATGGAGCATTAGAACTCAAAATTTTTGTCAAGAAAACCCTAAGGCAGGAGATATCAACTATGGAATGATAGCTCATGGAAATGACAAGAGCAGAAACACGGCTATCCATGATGTTATCGCCCACTTATGCTATTATTACCGTGTTGAGTTAAGCATGCATTCCTTCGGAAGGATTGGATGGTAGAAAGCTGATGGAGCACCTATCAGCAAAGGATGCAGTTTTAACCTTAGCTGGTGTATCACCAGGATCTGGAGTATTACATCAGGAAGTTTAAGATGGACTTGCAAGAAGCCGTCTTTGACGAGGAAGCATTTCTTGACGAACTCAGGACCTAGAACTAGAAAGTAGCCAAGCTGGAGGAGCAAAACCTCGAGATACCGGAGATTCGTCAGGAACTGAAGGACAGTAGGACCATGGTTCATACCAAGGATATAGACAACCCAGAAGTTTGGAACGCAACTCCGGAAATATTGAAGGACGCCACGAGAGACTTCGTGTCAACAGAGATCCTGGCAGAGGAACTTGAGAAGGACAAGCATGATCGGAAGAAGCCATCGGATACATGCACCAGACTTGAAGATTTTGATGACTTTGAAAGATTTCTTGACCTCTAGAAGACCAAACCCCTGTTATGTACTTACGTTAGATGCGATGATTGTGAGCTGTCATTTGTTTGATGTTTTTCCGACAGCCACAAAATAAAATGCCTTTTCAAAACTATTGGTTGTATTGTGTGTATCCCTCTCTATCTCTCTTATCTCACCCCAAAACCCCTGGACCCAGTAGAGGATGAATGGAGATGAGCTCATATTATCCGGAACGATGAGTCAATTGGAGACGGACCGATGGATTCAAACATGGAGGATCACATGAAGAATAACCCTATAGCCAGAAAGGATATGGCCCAGCATGCTCTTTAATGCTTTGAAAGAGGAGCTGCTACTTGGTGGATGATGTACCAAACCATCAATGGATGGCAAGGAGTAACCACTTGGGAAGAATTTAAGTTGACTTTGCCAAAGTCTCGGTTTGTGTCCCAGAGATTGGAGCCTTATGGAAATGATATGAAGAAATCTTGTGCTTGCAAGCTCTGTGGAGAAATAGGACACGACCATAAAGAACACCAGGAGGAGTGCCCTAATTGTGAAGGAAGTCACCCAGCTGAAGAATGCCCAACTAGGCACATTACTTGTTTCTTGTGTGAAGGAACTACCCACTACCCCGCTTAGTGTCACATTTACCCCATGGTACAAAGAACCATCCAGCAGAAGAAAGAAGCAATGAAAGGAGCCCTCATGGAAATTCTAGAAGAACCAATGATGAAGGAAGAGGTGGAGGACACACCCCAAGAAGACCCAATTAAACCCTGCACTAAGTCATGCTATTCATGTGGAGAAGAAGAACACATCTCCCAGAATTGTATGAATGGGGATCTAGTAGAATTCCTGACAGAAGAAGTAGAGTATGACCCACAGGAAATAGAAGCCCTGATTGGAACGAAAAAGTCCAGGAGGAGAAGTAGATTGGATTCCAGGAAGGACCTGAGTCATATCACCTGTTTCAGGTGCAAGGAGTCAGGGCACTACTTCAGCGGTTGCCGAAAAAGGAAACCTCAAGACTTGCCAAAAGTGATATGTTTCTTCTGTAATGAAGCAGGGCACTTTGCCAGGGATTGTCCCAAGAAGAAGGAGACTTGTGCTAAATAGTTGAGTTAGCAACAAAAGAACGTAGTAGTAGTGGGAACAATTCTTTTATATTGAGGTGATGAGTTGAGCCATGTAATGGAAATGTAGGAGACTGTAATACTTTGAGAATCAATAAAGTTATCATCGTTGGTACTGATTTGGATATTTATGAGTTGTTACTCTATGAAGAAAGATTTTGACCATTTTCGAGGATATGAGAAATATGGTCTATGGAAGATTGTAGCATTTTTAGGGTGGTAGTACCCTGTGAGAACACTTGACCCCTGGAAAGGATAATAATATTCCACGGAGTGGATTTTGGACAAAACAAGTATGAGTTTTATCTCGATATGTTCGATACCCCCAAGAGTATGAAGGGAGGAAGAATTATTGGATGTAAAGGAGGTATGATGTTGATAATATGGAGCAATTGTTACTCCATGATGAGTCTGAGTAATCACGTCTTAGCTTGGTACTAATAGAAGGAAGGGAGACAGTATAATTGGATGGATTTAAGAATGCTAGGAAATTGGATGTTGGAGTAATGATCAGTTGCCCCGATAATGAGTTCAAGGATTTCAAGTGATGAGGTGGGCCATAACCCACATGCCCCAGGACCTGCCAAGAAGCAAGCACAATCTTGTTGAAGGAAAAACTATTGAAGAAGTTACGATTTTATCGACAGGCGATCTTATAGGAGTAACGCAAAACCTGAGAGTTGTGAAGAAATGATAGATGTTTGTTTGGCTTGCAGAATCAATGGATTTTTTTTCGAACTTAGTTCATGGACAAGAGAAATTCTACAATGCTTGTGAGGATGACCGAGTGTTAGAATGCGAGATTCGCTAAACCATATACAAGGTAATGATTTGGGTGGGGATGGATTGATCACCATACCGACTTACTCTTATTATTCGCCTTGCTATATGGGATGGTAAATCTGAGTGACTTGCCTAAAGTAGAGAGGCGACGATATTAAACCTTGTTTAATGTTTAGGATGGTATGACAATTTTTCCTTTGTACAAGGCAGCTGCTGCCAATCGTAGGATATACGGTGAGGTTCAACCCAGACCCATTTCCTGCAGGAGAAACCATAAATTGTTGACCACCGTGTGATATCGATAGTTGTTTAGTATTGGCGCCAGACCCGTCAGCTAAGAAGACCCAGTCATGGAATAACCTTACCAAGATGAAATGGAGACAGGAATTAAGGAAAAGGTTATGCCACTACCGGAAGAGCCTAGAGAAGGAATTTTTCCGAGAATCTGAGAAGACCGACACTGTCAAGAATAAGGATGGAGTATATGATTTATGATGGAACCATAACCATGCTTCTAAGGGTGGTAGCACCCCAGACCCCTGTGATGATCGATGGATTTTGAGAAGACCCCAAACCTAACCTATTTCTTTCTAGCCTCTCCGCATCTCGAGGACGAGATTCATTTTAAGGGTGGTAGGTTTGTAACATCCCAAAATTCTAAATTTTGGAATGTTATATTAAATAGATAGTTTTGATTGATTGTGTGATTGATTGACTGGAAGTGAGTGAAATTGAAAACTTTTGAAAGTTAAATGAGAGGGAATAAAAGGACTTTCCCAAACTTTCATTTTCTTTTATGATCTCCGTGAATTCAAATTCTTTTCAAACACAAAACCCTAGAGAGAAGATGACATGACTGCCTCCATTTAATTAAATGAATAGTGTATTTGAAAATATTTGAATTTCATTTGGAACTATTTTCAAATTCTGAAACTTCAAGCAACTCCATGATTTTCATTAGAGAAGATAAAATGACTTCTTCAAAACATATGAAATATGAGTTGGGAGTTTAAAAGGATCAAATTTAGAGCCTCTTTGAAATTATTTTCAATTGGGAGTTATTTGGGTTTTATTCAAATTATTTTTCTCCAAAAATAAAATATACAGAAATTAGGGTAAAATGATTCCCTACATCAAAAAATTGGAGAGAAATAAATTTGAACTAGTTTTGGTATTTTTTGATTTTTATTGGATTTTATTTCACGAGTGGCACTCTTTGAATTATTTGAATTTTTCTCGATTTTATTTGACTCGACAAAAATGTCCACGTTGTAGAAAATAATTTTCTGAAAATTTTGATATATTATATGCCTATGTAATATTTTTATTTCTTTTGTTTTTATTTTGTTCGTCTGTGTTTAAATTTTTTTTTCCTCCGTGGACTGGGCCGCCCAGCCAACCGGGCCGAGCCAGCCCAGCCCAGCGCGCCCGCGCCGTCTCTCCGAGCGGGAGTCCCGCCCGAACACGGCCGCCGCAGCAGTCCCCGACGCGGACTCCTCCGCCGCCTCTCCTGCCCCCTTCTCCACGCCACCTCCTCCCCTCCCGTATAAATCCTGAGGCCCCGGGTCCTTTCCTCTCTGCTCGTGCCGCCGCCGCCGAGCTTCCTCGCCGTCGCCCCGCACCTCCCGACTGACGCCGCCCCTCCATCCTCACCGCCGCGCCGCGCCGAGCCCCCTGACGCCTTCGCCACCACCGGAGACCCACCGAAGCCGCCTCCCCGTCGACGTCTGAGCCGACGCCGCCGTCTTCCCCGTCGCCGGCGACCTCCACCGCCGCGGTACGCCCGAAGCCCCCTTGTCCGTTCGATCTAGACTAGACGGCCTAGATTAGATCTAAGATTTTTTTTCTTTTTGAACCAGTACGTTCTATTTAGTGAACGTTCGCTGTTTTAGATTCACAGCGAACGGTGTTCAGCCGGTAGTATTCTGCCACGTAGCCAGGGACCTAGTTGGAATTTGTTTTTCTTACAGAATAGCCCCTAGTTTTCAAACACTCACAACTTTTTACTCACTTGTCCAAATCCAACGAAACCAACGCCCACTTCTTTGTTATGATCCCCTCTATCTAGTAAAGCAACTTAAATATGTTTTTGAAAGTTTTAAAATGTGTCCTGTAATGCGCTTTTGGGACGAAACACCGCCGCCACGAGGCGGAACCTTGGCGGAACCAATCTAGGACATTTAATGCGCTTTGTCCTGTAGCGTCGGGCGATAAGCTCGCGCATTGTAGACCTTTCCACCTCCTGTGTGCCACTGTGGCGACCCCTTTTGCCTATAAAAGGAGGCCCGAGGCAACCAGGAGAGGGATTCGGCTGTTTTGGGCAAGTTACACCCCGTAGCTAGCTCAAGAACACAAGAACACTCAATACATCCACCAAAGCAGGACTAGGGTATTACGCATCCTCGCGGCCCGAACCTGGGTAAACGATCTGTGTGCTTCCTCTTAGACCTGCTCTTCTCACAACCCTGCGCTCGCCAACCGTAGAAGGGATTCTAGTGACCCCATAGGTGTCGTTTCCCCGACATCTTTGGCGCGCCAGGTAAGGGGCGCAATTGTGAGAATCTGGTTTAGCAGCCAGCCTAGCCGTTACCCCTGTGCTCGCCAACTGTAGAAGGGATTCCAAAGAAGAATACGGACAAGGGGATGACGCCGCCTGCGAGCGCAAAGGGTGCCAGTCCGGCGACAGGAAAGCTAAGTCATGCCGAACTTTAAATATTTCCTTTTTATATAAGGTTATTCCCCTCAGAGATCTCGTCCTTTGTATGGAAAGCCAGCACACAACGGGGCCATTCCGTTGTTGGCAACGCCCTTACTTTGTTTCGAGTCCGCTCAACAGCTTAAGCGGCCGCGTCGAGAACGGCACGGTAGCCTTCCGCAATTGGCAACGCTCTCGATTCTGCCTCGAGACAAGCTCGACAGTTCGAGCGGCCGCACTGAGGGCGGTGAGGTGGTTCGCCTGGCAGCGTGGGTTTATGCGCCGGCATACCTACCCGATTAACATAGGGTGAACATACAAAGGGGGGACCGAACAAGAAGATGATGATCATGACGAAGACGACGAGTCCGGTGAGCATGAGTTCCAGAAGTCTACAGAGGCCATGTGCGTCGATGGTGGGGCCTCGCTGCATACCTCTCACCGCCAGCTCAAGCAGTTGGCGCGTGAGATCACAGCAGCGGAGCCATCATTCGACGCTCAAAAGCCACTGAAGTGGTCCAGCACAATTGCGGTCGGGTGCTTGCCGTTGTTGGTTTCACCAACGATACACAACCTCAAGGTGAACAAGATGTTAGACGATGGCGGGGCCGGTCTGAACTTGATCTCTCCTGTCGTGATCAAGAGGCTGCAAATTCCTGATGGAGACCTCGAGGAAATGGGCACGTTTCAAGGGATCAATCCGGGAAGGAGTCAGCCAAAGGGGAAGAGGTCACGCTGCCCGTGACGTTTGGGGGCGAGTTGAACTATAGGACGGAGAGGATCGTCTTCGACGTAGCCGAGATCCCCTTGCCCTTCAACGGGATTCTCGGCCGCCCGACACTAGCCAAGTTCATGGCGGCGTCACATTATGCCTACAACACGCTGAAGATGCCTGGGCCGATGACCATCATCACTGTCCCTTGTGACAAGAAGGATGCGCTGATCTGCGCCGACCTACTCTACCGGGAAGCAGTTGTAGCAACTGCCGCCAAGGCACTTGTTCCTGCCGCTGAAGCCCCGGGAGGTAGGAAGAAGACCGGCAGGACCTTTCGCACCCACTCCGGCAAGCGCACCTCTTCGGAGTGTTGTGCTACCGTTGAGGACGTGCTAGAGAGCTCTACCGACAAGAGCAAGAAATCCAGAGCTGCACCACCAGAGACCAAGAAGGTGGCCGTCAAGGAGGATGGCACGGGAGGGGCTTTCACCATAAGCTCCACCCTTGACAGCAAATAGGAAAGCGCGCTCGTCACTTTCCTGCGGGCGAATGTCGATGTGTTTGCATGGCAAGCGTCTGACATCCCTAGAGTTCCCAGGGAAGTGATTGAGCACCATCTTGCTGTCTGCCCCCACGCGCAACCCGTCAAGCAGAAGGTCAGGAAGCAAGCTTTGGAATGGCAGGAGTTCATCACAGAGGAGATCAGGAAATTGGAAGCAGCAGGCTTGGTGAGGGGAGTGCTCCATCCGACGTGGTTGGCCAATCTGGAGGTGGTGCGCAAGGTAAACGGGAAGTGGAGGCTGTGTATTGACTACATAGATATCAATAAGGCTTGTCCTAAGGACCACTTCCCGTTGCCGCACATCGACTAGATTGTTGACTCCACGGCCGGGTGTGATTTGTTATCATTCCTCGACGCCTACTCGGGCTACCACCAAATCTTCATGACAAGAGAAGATGAAGAGAAGACACCATTCATAACCCCATGTGGTATGTACTGCTTTTTACGGATGCCTTTCGGGTTGAAGAGTACTGGCTCGACGTTTGCAAGAGCAGTCCAAATTGGTTTTGAGCCCCAGCTCCATAGAAATATGGAAGCTTATAGGGATGACATAGTGGTCAAAACCAAGGACAGGGCAACTCTTGTACAAGTCTTAGAAGAGACGTTTGCCAACCTGCGCAAGATCAAGCTCAAGCTGAACCCTGAGAAGTGTGTCTTCGGTGTTCCGTCCAGCAAACTTCTTAGGTTCTTTGTGTCGCAGCGTGGGATTGAGGCAAAGCCAGACAAGAGCAAGGCTATCGAGCAGATTGAGGCGCCCAAGCGGATCAAGGATGTGCGTCGGCTCACATGCTGCGTTGCCGCTATGAGCCGATCCATCTCCATGTCTTCCAAGCACGCCCTTCCCTTTTTTAAAATTTTGAAAAAGGCGGGCCCAATGGAGTGGACCCCGGAGGCTGAAGCAGCACTGCAGGATCTGAAGAAATACCTCTCTTCTACACCAGTACTAGTGGCGCCTAAACCGCAAGAGCCGTTGCTGCTGTATCTGGTGGCGACAAATCAAGTGGTCAGCGCCGCACTGGTGGCACAGAGGGAGATCGACGAAGAGGTAGTGACAATGGCAGGACCAGCAGATGGAAAGTCAAAGATTCCCCCGGCAGGGCCTGGTGCCGGCAAGGCAAGGCCCCCGGCGGAGTCTGACGCCGTCAGGACAGGGCCCGTGCAGCTCAATGATGTGGTGCAGAAGAAGAAGATGACACAACACCCGGTTTACTTTGTCAGCTCCCTCTTGCAGGGGGCTAGGTCAAGGTACTCCGGTGTGCAGAAATTGCTCTTTAGCCTCGAGGAAGCTGCGTCCTTACTTCTAGGCCCACGAGATCACTGTCGTCACCCGCCTCCCGTTGCAATGGATACTGTACAACCCAGACGCAACCGGATGGATTGTGGAGTGGGCCTTGGAGTTATCAAGCTTTGGATTAAAGTTTGAAAGTACTTCAACAATCCAGAGTAGAGTCCTGGTGGAGTTCAATGCAGAACGGACCCCAACACCTGATGAAGAGATCCAGGAGACCACTCTCCCCGGCAGGGAAACAACTCGTGACTGGATTATGTAATTTGACGGAGCTTTCTCGCTGCAAGGCGCCGGTGCTGGTGTGCTACTCGTCGCACCCACCGGAGAGCACATCAAGTATGTAATCCAGATGCACTTTCCCAGGGAGATGTCCACCAACAACACTGCTGAGTACGAGGGGTTGCTTGCCGGTCTCAGGATCGCGGCAGACCTCGGAGTTAAGAAGCTCATCGTCAAGGGTGATTCGCAGCTTGTCGTTAGACAAGTCAACAAGGATTGTCAAAGCCCGTTGATGGAGGCCTACGTAGATGAGGTGAGGAAGCTGGAGGAGCGCTTTGACGGTATACAAGCAGAGCACGTTCCCCGAGCGGAGAACGACATCTCCGATTACCTGTCAAAGCGCACTGCATTCAAGCTACCTGTGGGACCAGGTACCTTTTTGCTTTGGTTAACTCGACCATCCGTCGAACCGTCAACGGAGCAGAACAAGCAGAGGATATCAGGCCCCGGCAAGTACTTTCCCGCTGAGCCCCCAGGGGCCGCCGGCAAGGGTGTTGCCGTGGACTCTGAGCCTGCCGAGGAGCAACCGACTCCGGCAGGCCGTCAAGCCCTGGCCGTAGAGACGGCCGCTCCCATGGCAGAAGAAGTGCCTTTGGTCCTTGCCGTCGAGCCCCAGGCTCCAACATGGGCACGACATACCGTCCGATTCCTCCAAACAGGGGAGCTTCCTGGGGAGCAGGAAGAAGCGGAGAAAGTAGCCCGTCGGTCAGCTACGTATCAGTTCGTCAATGACGTCCTGTACAGGAGGAGACCGAACGGTGTGAAATTGAAGTGCATTCCCCGGGAGGAAGGACTGCAGCTGTTGGCAAAGATACACGCAGGCATGTGTGGCTCCCACATAGGGTCGAGGGCCCTTGCCGGCAAGGCGTTCCGGCAGGGTTTCTTCTGGCCCACTGCCCTCCAGGATGCAACGGCACTAGTAACCAAGTGTGAAGCATGTCAGTTCCATTCGAAGAAGCTTCATGAACCAGCTCAAGCCCTTCAGACAATTCCTCTCTCCTGGCCATTCTCGGTCTGGGGGCTCGACAAACTGGGCCCTTTCCCCCGCGCTGTCAGGGGCTTTGAATACTTCTAAGTCGCGATCGACAAGTTCACAAAGTGGCCGGAAGGGGAAGCAGTGAGGAAGGTGACAAGACAATCAGCCGTCAAGTTCTTCAAGGGGCTAGTGTGCCGTTTTGGTGTGCCGAACAGGGTCATCACCAACAACGGCACGCAGTTCACGAGCCACACCTTCATGCAATGCATCCAAGACCTCGGCAGCAAGGTCTGTTTCGCTTCCGTGGCACACCCACGGAGCAACGAACGGGCAGAGAGGGCAAATGCTGAAGTGTTGCGAGGCCTGAGGACGAAGACTTTTGATAGGCTGCACAAGAGTGGAAGGCGCTGGATTGATGAGTTGCCGGTGGTTCTTTGGTCGATCAGAACGACGCCAAATCGAGCCACCGGCCAGACACCCTTTGCCCTAGTATACGAGGCAGAAGCAGTTCTCCCCACGGAACTCATATACAGGTCACCTCGAGTGCTCGCTTACGATGAGCTTGAGCAAGAGCAATTGCGGCAAGATGACGCAACGCTCCTTGAGGAAGATCGTCTTTGGGCGGCTATGAGAGCAGCACGCTACCAGCAAGCCTTGCACTACTACCATAGCCGCAAGGTTCATGCCCGAAGCTTTGAGGAAGGCGACCTTATTCTTCTGCGCGTTCAGTCAGCCAAGAATTCCAACAAGTTGACGCCGAAGTGGGAAGACCCTTATCGGGTAATACGAGTCACCAAGCCCGGCGCAGTCCGCCTGGAGACCGAAGATGTTGTCCTAGTGAGCAACTCCTGGAACATCGAGCATCTTCGCAAGTCTTACCCATAAGGCGCGGCTTGCCGGGCCTCCCGGCAAGCCACCTTTTGTACAACCTTTGCCGACAAGGCATGTAACCCTTTGTACAAAGCCAGGCGCGGACCCTGAGCATAAATAAACGAAGCGCTGGCGCCCTAAGTTAAAGCATGCATGCTAGGTTTAAGTCTCTCCCTCGGTTAGGGTTGGTAGTGCTTGGCGCCGACTAACCCCTAGCCTAGAGGTCGAGTTCGCGTCTTCCTGTCTTCTTTGGTTCGCATGGCACACGGACGCTTCTGCTGAGCCGCTCGGGAGAAAGAGGACGAACCTGCGCCCCGGCCTCGGCAAGCCAAGACTGCCGGGGGATGAAGACACAAGGATCCAACCCCGGCAAGCCAAGGTTGCCGGGGGTGGCGGGTTCAGATAAGTTTTTCGTCCCCTGTCATGCCTTTCCGTATAGAACTGGGACGTGTGAACCCACATTTATATTCTTAAACGACCGTGCTCCCCATTTCCTGTACCCGAGAGCTATCCCCCTTGGTCGGTACTTGGTCGTAGTCGCGGTGGCAAGAAAGTAAACTAGGGGCCTAACTCCCCTTCACCCCTGCCCCCGCCGAAAGCGTGAGAATGGTCGATTGAAGTGGGAGGACGACAAGGCCTTTTGCTGGGCGACAATGTTTATCTTAAAAATGACAAGGATTCGTTCCTTGGCATGGGCCTCGCTCACGCACAAAGAACCTGGCAAGCACCCTTTTTCATTAAAAACGTCCCTGTACAGTTCGCATGGAATAAAAAAACATGAGCAAGGGGATTACAAGTCTTAAAATTAACAAGTGCCCGCAGGCTTACAAACTAAAAAGAGAAAAGGTGCCCGTAATCCCTTTCTTGTCCCTCTCCTCAGAAGGTGGAACAAGACAGCAGGAGGGCAAAAGGGGCGCCTAGGCGAGGTGAGAGGAGCAGAAGGCACCAAGAGAACATCTTGGTGCCGGGGAAGGAGCTGGAAAACGAGGCAGCGGGCCGATAATACTCGACGAAGGCATCGGTGCCCGCGTACTCCGACTTGACGGCCACCACCCGCCTTCTTCGCCTTCTCCGGCCCTCCTACGCCAGCCGCCCAAGGAGACGACGGGGAGCACCTCGATGGAGAGCTTGGCAAGGAAGGCCCTCGGCAGGGCGCAAGGCCGAGGGAGGGGCGGCGCGGTCAGTCGAAGTCAGGGTCGGCACCCTGCCGCTCGACACCCTCGTCGTCGCTGTCGCTGTCCTCCTTGTCACTCCCGCTCGAGGAGGAATCTTCATCGTCGGAGGAGCTCTCCACGCAGCACTTTAGGCGAGTTCCAAGATCTTCGAAGACCTTGACGGAGAGCAGGCCGCCCTCCATTAACTTGAAGTAGAGGACGAGCCCCGCCGTCAGGCTATGGAGACGAGTAAATGTCTTCCACCCGCGATGGGATACATAACATGAGGAGCGGGGAAGTCGACGTCGACCTGCGTGCCGCCGTTCCCGCAGCCACTCATGTGCAGTCTGAGGGTCTGGGGCGGGTCGAGCGAATGGGGTACGGAGACGGAGACGACGACGCGGTGGCCGGCGGAGCCTGATGAAAAACTCCCGAGGCTGGTCCCCGACATGGCCCTCCATCACGGGCGGCATCGACGGCGGAGGCACGGGCATCGCGCCGCCTCATCCCCCTCTCCCTCGACTGCCGCGGCGACCTCGACCTCGCCCCTCCCCTTCCTCTCGTGGCTGGCTCCGCCGCCGCGGGCTCATGGGAAGGAGCAACGCGCTGTCGAGTGGCGACCCTCGCCCCCACCGTTGAAGGGCATGCGCCCCCTCTTGCCATGATGGGCGAAAGGGAGGAGCGGAAGTGGAAGAAGATGGATGCTGGGAGAATGTGGGGGTGCCATCCCCCCTCTCCCTTCTTATAAAGGGGCGGGTCGAGGCTCGGCCGCCCCGCTCAGCCAGTCCGGTCATCGGGGACGCAGGGAATCAGGACCGACCCCCTGCCCCAATCAGCGACGGCCCGGTTCCCCACCTCCACCGCGTGCCACCTGCATGAAAGGCATGCGGCGAGCAAGCAGAGTCGAAGGGACGGGTGAGGCGACTGTTCCCCACCCTGTGATTGTGGGGCGTGGGCGACTTGAAGACCGAGACCTGAGTCCACTCAGTAAATGAGCCGCGCCTCCACGCCTCCCTCTTTTTATGGGGAAAGCGCGAGCCACCTCTTTACTGCGATATGACGCATGCGTGCGGGAACCGCCCCATGCATGACCCCCACGTCACCCACGACCCTCCACGTCATGCGTTCAACGCGGGTTGTGGTGAAGCGCAATGGCCGAAAAAGTTACTGCAGTAAAATCCGCCCCACCTACCCGCGCACCGTTCTGGGCCTGGCCCAACAACGCGTCGCGCTTATGTGTGGCCCAGGCCCGGGGGCTCCTGTCGGTGTACAAAAGTAGGGGCTCCCCTTTTGACCCCTTTACTTCTGCACGGGCAGTCAGAGCCACGCGCCGCAGCCACACCTAGCAGGGTAGAAGAGGGAAGCCGGAGAGAAGCCGAAGCGCAAGACAACCGAGGCAACGCCAAGACCAGAAACATAGGAGAGCAAAGGGGCGAGGTGGACTCCCCCGGCAAGACCCTTGCCGGAGCGGCCTCCGCGGCCCCGGCAAGAGCCTTGCCGGGGCAACTTACCCGATGCCAGTAGAGCAGGCCTCCCTTGTGCCCGTGGGTTCCAACACCAGCCAGCCAACTACATTTGAACCAGGGCTCGGGAGGCGCCTCTGTGGTGGCATGCAGATCTTCATCAAGATCATGAATACACAAGATCAGATGAGGACCAAAAGACGGCGACCCTCGGCGGGATTCTAGCCGAGGAGATCCATAAGACCCCCGGCAAGCGGCTTGCCGGGGCGACTGCGAGGCCACGGCAAGATCCTTGCCGGCCCCCCGGCAAAACCCTTGCCGAGGGCATCGGCGGGGCCACTGCCAGGCCCGCACCAGCCAAGACTCCACTGCCGTCCCCAAGCAGCTGCTAGCTCAACCAGCTGGGCAGGCACCTGCATGGCGACGGGCGGCCTCTACACCAACTCAGCAAGCACCTGCGTGGTGGCATGCAGATCTTCGCGAAGGCTCCACCACCGCGCCACCTCAGCTGCCTGCCTGCCTACATGGCACCGCACGCATCGCTGGCCTGGGCGCGTGTCGAAGCGAAGCGGAGCGGCGACAGACGAAAGGGGCCTCGTTCCCGTCCCTGATAAAGCTAATGGACACCTAAGTAGCGCATTTAATGCGCTTTGTCCTGTAACGCCGGGTGATAAGCTCGCCCACTGTAGACCTTTCCACCTCCTGTGTGCCACAGTGGCGACCCCTTTTTCCTATAAAAGGAGGCCCGAGGCGACCGGGAGAGGGATTCGGCTGTTTTGGGCAAGTTACACCCCGTAGCTAGCTCAAGAACACAAGAACACTCAATACATCCACCAAAGCAAGACTAGGGTATTACGCATCCTCGCGGCCCGAACCTGGGTAAACGATCTGTGTGCTTCCTGTTAGACCTGCTCTTCTCACAACCCTGCGCCCGCCAACCGTAGAAGGGATTCCAGTGATCCCATAGGTGTCGTTTCCCCGACACTCATGTTGAAAAGATCCTGATATATATATATATATATATATATATATATATATATATATATATATGTTTATATATATATATATATCCAATTGGATGTAAGCTAGCATGAACTATTATTGTTGACATTACCCTTGAGGTAAAAGGTTGGGAGGCAACACAATAAGCCCCTATCTTTCTCTGTGTCTGATTAAAACTCCATACCCATAAGTATTGCGTGAGTGTTAGCAATTGTGAAAGACTAAATGATAGTTGAGTATGTGGACTTGCTGAAAAGCTCTTATATTGACTCTTTCCGATGTTATGATAAATTGCAATTGATTCAATGACCGAGATCATAGTTTGTTGGTTCTCAATGAAGTTTCTGTTTCATACTTGATATTGTGAATAGATTTTTACTTGAGCATAAGAAATCATATGACAAAATATATATATGTTGCTCTTATAAGAATGATCATGATGCCCTCATGTCCGTATTTTATTTTATCGACACTTCTATCTCTAAACATGTGGACATATTTTTAGATCTCGGCTTCCGCTTGAAGACAAGCGAGGCCTAAGCTTGGGGGAGTTGATACATCCATTTTGCATCATGCTTTTATATCGATATTAATTGCACTATGGACTTTTATTACACGTTATGTCATGATACTTGTGCCTATTCTCTCTTCTTTTACACGGTTTACATGAAGAGGGAGAATGCCGCCAGTTGGAATTCTGGGCTGGAAAAGGAGCAAATATTAGAGATCTATTCTGCACAACTCCAAAAGTCCTGAAACTCCACGAAAGTCATTTTTGGAATTAATAAAAAATATTGAGCGGAAGAAGTTCCAGAGAGGGGCCACCCACCGTCCACGAGGGTGGGGGCGCGCCCTACCCCCTGGGCGCGCCCCCTGCCTCGTGGGCCCCTTGGCAGGCCTCCGGTGCCAATCTTCTGCTATATGAAGTCTTTTACCCTGGAAAAAATCATAAGCAACCTTTTGGGACGAAACACCGCCGCCACGAGGCGAAACCTTGGCGGAACCAATCTAGGGCTCCGGCGGAGCTGTTCTGCCGGGGAAACTTCCCTCCGGGAGGGGGAAATCATCGCCATCGTCATCTCCAACAATCCTCTCATCGGGAGGGGGTCAATCTCCATCAACATCTTCACCAGCACCATCTCCTCTCAAACCCTAGTTCATCTCTTGAATCCAATCTTTGTCCGAAAACCTCAAATTGGTACCTGTGGGTTGCTAGTAGTGTTGATTACTCCTTGTAGTTGATGCTAGTTGGTTTATTCGGTGGAAGATCATATGTTCAGATCCTTAATGCATAGTAATACCCCTCTGATTATGAACATGAATATGCTTTGTGAGTAGTTACGTTTCTTCCTGAGGACATGGGTGAAGTCTTGCTATTAGTAGTCATGTGAATTTGGTATTCGCTCGATATTTTGATGAGATGTATGTTGTCTCTCCTCTAGTGGTGTTTTGTGAACGTCGACTACATGACACTTCACAATTGTTTGGGCCTAGAGGAAGGCATTGGGAAGTAATAAGTAGATGATGGGTTGCTAGAGTGACAGAAGCTTAAACCCTAGTTTATGTGTTGCTTCGTAAGGGGCTGATTTGGATCCATATGTTTCATGCTATGGTTAGCTTTACCTTAATACTTCTTTTGTAGTTGCGTATGCTTGCAATAGGGGCTAATCATAAGTGGGATGCTTGTCCAAGAAAGGGCAGTACCCAAGCACCGATCCACCCACATATCAAATTATCAAAGTAACGAACGCGAATCATATAAGCGTGATGAAAACTAGCTTGACGATAATTCCCATGTGTCCTCGGGAGCGCCTTTCTCCATATTAGAACTTGTCTAGGCTTGTCCTTTGCTACAAAAAGGATTGGGCCACCTTGCTGCACCTTATTTAATTCCATTGCTTGTTACCCGTTACAAATTACCTTATCACAAAACTATCTGTTACCGATAATTTCAGTGCTTGCAGAGAATACCTTACTGAAAACCGCTTGTCATTTCCTTCTGCTCCTCATTGGGTTCGACACTCTTATCGAAAGGATTACGATAGATCCCCTACACTTGTGGGTCATCAACAAGCCAAGCAATTGTTTCATACTTTTGATGTTCTGAAACCTTTTCAACTTTCATGCAATAAATGAGTGTGAGCCATGGACATGACACTATAGGTGGAATAGAATATGGTGGTTGTGGAGAAGACAAAAAAGAAGGAGATAGTCTCACATCAACTAGGCGTATCAACGGGCTATGGAGATGCCCATCAATACATATCAATGTGATTGAGTAGGGTTTGCCATGAAACGGATGCCCTAGAGTTATAAGTTTGTGAATGCTCGAAAAGAAACTAAGTGGGTGTGCATCCAACTTGCTATCTCATGAAGACCTAGGGCATTTGAGGAAGACCATCATTGGAGTATACAAGCCAAGTTCTATAATGAAAAATTCCCACTAGTATATGAAAGTGACAAAATAGGAGACTCTATATGAATGCCTCCGGCGGTCTACCAGGATGTGCAATGACTCAAGAATGACATGTATGAAAATTATGAACGGTGGCTTTGCTGTCATAATAAAGGGAACGGTGAAAAGTTTCATGGTAATATATCTCGGAATGGCTATGGAAATGCCATAATAGGTAGGTATGGTGGCTTTTTTGAGAAAGGTATATGGTGGGTGTATGGTACTGGTGAAAGTTGTGCGGTACTAGGGAGGCTAGCAATGGTGGAAGGGTGAGAGTGCGTATAATCCATGGACTCAACATTAGTCATAAAGGACTCACATACTTATTGCAAAAATCTATTAGCAATCGAAACAAAGTACTACGTGCATGCTCCTAGGGGGATAGATTGGTAGGAAAAGACCATCGCTCATCCCCGACCGCCACTCATAAGGAAGACAATCAATAAATAAATCATGCTCCAACTTCGTTACATAATGGTTCACCATACGTGCATGCTGCGGGAATCACAAACCTCAACATAAGTATTTCTACAATACACAAATACTCACTAGCATAACTCTAATATCACCATTCTCATATCTCAAAAACAATCATAAGGAATCAAACTTCTCATAGTATTGAATGCACTTTATATGAAAGTTTTTATTATATCCCTCTTGGATGCCTATCATAATAGGACTAAATTTCTAACCAAAGCAAATAACCACGTTGTTTAGAGAAACTCTCAAAATAATATAAGTGAAGCATGAGATTTAAATAATTTCTATAAAGTAAAGCCCCCGTCGTGCTCTAAAAAGATATAAGTGAAGCACTAGAGCAAAGTTGCCTAGCTCAGAAGATATAAGTGAAGCACATAGAGTATTCTAATAAAGCACGATTCATGCATGTCCCTCTCAAAAGGTGTGTATAGCAAGGATGATTGTCACAAACTAAAAAGTAAAGACTCATATCATACGAGACACTCCAAGGAAAACACATATCATGTGGTGAATAAAAATATAGCCTCAAGTAAAGTTACCGATAGACGAAGACGAAAGAGGGGATGCCTTCCGGGGCATCCCCAAGCTTAGGCTTTTGGTTGTCCTTGAATATTATCTTGGGGTGCCTTGGGCATCCCCAAGCTTAGGCTCTTGGCATTGCTTATTCCATAGTCCATCAAATCCTTACCAAAAACTTGAAAACTTCACAACACAAAACTCAACAGAAAAAGTTATGAGATCTGTTAGTATAAGAAAATAAATCACCACTTTTGTTATTGTTGTGAACTCATTATATATTTATATTGGTGCAATATCTTTTGTATTCCAACTTTTCCATGGTTCATACCCCACGATACTACCCATAGATTCATCAAAATAAGCAAACAACACATAGAAAACAGAATCTGTCAAAAACAGAACAGACTATAGCAATCTGTAACTCTCGAATACTTCTGTAACTCCAAAAATTCTGAAACATTAGGACAACCTGGCCAATTTGTGTGCCAATCTTGTGCAGAAAGAATCAAAATCATGCTTCTGTAAAAAATGAAAATTATATTCCTGGGCTCAAAAGTTTCTATTTTTCAGCAAGATCAAAACAACTATCACCATAAGCAATCCCAAAGGTCTTACTTGGCACACACACTAATTAAAACACAAAAACACATCTAACCAGAGGCTAGATGAATTATTTATTGCAAAACAGAACCAGAAAGCAAAGAACAGAAATAAAATTGGGTTTACTCCTAACAAGCGCTATTGTTTAACGCCCTTAGCTAGGCACAAAATCACAAATAGATCTAGGTATTGGCATCTTTGGTATGCACTCCATAAGTAGCTATCATAATAGATTCATATGACAACTTAACTTTCTTTCTCGGAAAGTGTTCCATGCCCTTCCTTAACGGAAATTGAAATCTAATGTTTCCTTCTTTCATATCAATAATTGCACCAGTCGTTCTAAGGAAACGTCTACCAAGAATAATAGGACATGTAGGATTACCATCTATATCAAGAACAAAGAAATCTACGGGCACATAATTCCTATTTGCAACAATAAGAACATCATTACTCCTTCCCATAGGTTTCTTAATAGTGGAACCTACAAGATGCAAATTGAAGGAACAATCATCAAATTCACGGAAACCTAGTACATCAAATAAAGTTCTTGGAATCGTGGAAACGCTAGCACCCAAATCACACAAAGCATGGCAATCATAATATTTAATCTTAATCTTAATAGTAGGTTCCCACTCATCATAAAGTTTTCTATGGATAGAAACTTCCAATTCAAGCTTTTCTTCAAAAGATTGCATCATACCATCAATAATATGTTTAGTAAAAGCTTTGTTTTGATTATAAGCATGAGGAGAAATTAAAATGGATTTATAACATCCCAAAATTCTAAATTTTGGAATGTTATATTAAATAGATAGTTTTGATTGATTTTGTGATTGATTGACTGAAAGTGAGTGAATTTAAAAAAATTTGAAAGTTAAATGAGAGGGAATAAAGGGACTATCCCAAACTTTCATTTTCTTTTATGATCTCTGTGAATTCAAATTCTTTTCAAACGCAAAACCCTAGAGAAAAGATGACATGACTTCTTCCATTTAATTAAATGAAAAGGGTATTTGAAAATATTTGAATTTCATTTGGAACTATTTTAAAATTCTGAAACTTCAGGCAACTCAATGATTTTCATGAGAGAAGATAAAATGACTTCTTCAAAACATATGAAATATGAGTTGGGAGTTTAAAAGGATCAAATTTAGAGCCTCTTTGAAATTATTTTCAATTGGGAGTTATTTGGGTTTTATTCAAATTATTTTTCTCCACAAATAAAATATACAGAAATTAGGGTAAAATGATTCCCTACATCAGAAAATTGGAGAGAACTAAATTTGAACTAGTTTTGGTATTTTTTGATTTTTATTGGGTTTTATTTCACCAGTGGCACTCTTTGAATTATTTGAATTTTTCTCTATTTTATTTGAGTTGACAAAAATGTCCATGTTGTAGAAAATAATTTTCTGAAAATTTTGATATATTATATGCCTATGTAATATTTTTAGTTCTTTTATTTTTATTTTGTTTGTCTGTGTTTTTCTTTTAACTTTTCCTCCGCGAACTGGGCCGGCCCAGCCAACCGGGCCAAGCCAGCGCGGCCCAGCGCGCCCGCGCCGTCTCCCTCCGAGCGGGAGTCCCACCCGACCACGGCCGCCGCCGCCGTCCCCGACGCGGACTCCTCCGCCGCCTCTCCTGCCCCCTCCTCCACGCCACGTCCTCCCTCCCCTATAAATCCTGAGGCCCCGGGCCCTTTCCTCTCTGCTCGCGCCGCCGCCGCCGAGCTTCCTCACCGTCGCCCCGCACCTCCCGACCGACGCCGCCCCCTCCATCCTCACCGCCGCGCCGCACCGAGCCCCCTGACGCCTTCGCCGCCACCGGAGACCCACCGGAGCCGCCTCCCCGTCGATGTCCGAGCCGCCGCCGCCGTCTTCCCCGTCGCCGGCGACCTCCACCGCCGCGGTACGCCCGAAGCCCCCTCGTCCGTTCGATCTAGACTAGACGGCCCAGATTAGACCTAAGATTTTTTTTCTTTTTGAACTGGTACGTTCTATTTAGTGAACGTTGGCTGTTTTAGATTCACAGCGAACGGTTTTCAGCCGGTAGTATTCTGCCACGTAGCCATGGACCTAGTTGCAATTTGTTTTCAGCCGGTAGTTTTCAAACACTCACAACTTTTTACTCACTTGTCCAAATCCAACGAAACCAACGCCCACTTATTTGTTATGATCCCCTCTATCCAGTAAAGCAACTTAAAGATGTTTTTGAAAGTTTTAAAAGTTTTATTCAAACAGATTTGTATTTGAACTTCTTTTGTTCATAACTCGAGTTTTATAACTCCGTTTGAGTTGATTCTTTTTGCAAATCGAAGCTCTTGACCTAAACTTTATGATAAGGCCAAATTCACATAATTTTGGTACTGTTAGTAATTGTTTTATGTTGCAAGCGTTATTTGCTTGGTTTTGATGTTTTCCGAATTGTTTTCTTCGTTCTTTCCGATGCTTTTGAGTGATTGCTTATGTGTGGTTAACATTGCTTTCTTACGATAGATTGAACGGAGTGTGACGAATAGAACTATCAGGAGTTGAGTGCGAAGGTTCCTCATCATCAGTACAGGCAAGTTCACACTTTGAGCATATCCCTTTACTACCCAGTTTTATGCATTGGTTTCACTCCTCAAACAATTGCATGGTTAGGATCTGATTAATATGTTGGTTCTGGGAAGTAGATGAGGTAGTACCTATTGCCCTGTTTATTATCAATACTTTGGGAGTTACTTCTACGTTGCCTATATTGCTATGCTATGCTAGTAGACGTGGTTTGGGTGAGTGTATCCATGACAGATGTTAGTATTGTAATTTAATGGTTAACTTAAGGTGTCTACTTAAATACACATCTGGGTGGATTGAGGCACCTGGGGTATCCAGTGTTGCCTGTTTGTTTGGAAATCCTGGGGTACCGTGTGATTATCCTATGGACCGCCACCCAGGCTCAAAGGGATCATAAGATTATTCATGCTAGAAACTTCCGTGTGCAGCCACAAGCTATTATGGGCTCTAGCATAGTTGATTAAGTCGTGTGAACTCTTACAGTGGTAGACTAGCAAATGTAGGGGAAAGTAGGTGTAACTGTCTACCCATCATAAGGTGCTAACACTTCTGAAAGACTGTGTCTCGGTCATCCGTTTCTCAAACACCATGTAGTGCGAGAAATCCAACGGAGGAGATCGAGTCTGGTGGGGAAAAGTGCGCAAACCTCTGCAGAGTGTACAAACTAATCATGGTTAGCCATGTCCCCGGTTATGGACGTTTTGAGTATCTGGTTCTTGGATTATCATGTTGATCTCATCACTCTTAATTTAATTTGATTGAGTTTAATAATGATGCTTAATTGGGATTGAGTTGGGTGAACCTTCTCAATGTTTAAGAACCACCATGATAGTTAAATAAAATTTATTCCTTTCCAGTAGGGAAAAATTGGCTTTTCGCAAAAACATGTTAACCATAAAGCTTTCCACCAGCCAAATATGCATGTAGTGATAGCTATTATTCATCTTTATCCTATGGTGTGAATTTGCCAGTACATTCAATGTACTGACCCTTTGTGGCTGCAACGTCTCATGTTGCAGGAATCTTATGACTAGTAAGTGATACGTTAGGGTTATGATTTTTACACTCAACTTTGCCGTTGGTGCCGATGGGAATCGATAACCTTGTTGTTACTTCCGCTATTTGGATTGAGGTAATAGTATTTACGTTACTTTATACATGTGATTTACCTCTGTTATAAATCCTCGAGTACTGTGTGTGTCAGCATACCGATCCAGGGATGACACTTAAGCACATAGACTTGACCGTCTGAGGTCGGGTCGCTACAGGATTGCAACAAGGAAATACAATATATTAAAGAAAAATTGTCATAATTAAATTCCTCGAAATCCAAAAGATTGGGTTCATCGCTTCTTAATGTTTTGACCTCTTCAATCCTACTTTTATCAATTTTTGCATCAAGATCTAAAAACTCTGAATCATTGGGACGCCTTTTAACTAAAGTTGACTCATCTCCAGTACCATCTTTATCAGGATTTATATTGGAAAACAAGGATTAAATAGGAGTCACATCAATCACCTTAAGATCTACATCATTATTTTCACGAAAACTAGATGAACACGCTCTTACAAACCAATATCGTTAAGCATGCATCTTAGCATTTCTTTCTTTGCACTCATCAATGGAGATTCTCATAGCCTTTAGAGATTCATTGATATCATTATTGGGTGGAATAGATCTAATTTTGAAAGAATCAACGTCAAAGAAATTCTATCCAGGTTCGTAGCGAAATCATCAATCTTAAGCATTTTTCTTCAACCAAGGCATTAAAATTATTTTGCGAACACATAAATTCTTTAACTCTATTCTCAATATGAAAGGAGATCTTATTATAATTTCTGTAAGAACTGTTGTAGGAATTACCATAATTATTAGAGGAATTACTAGGAAACGACCTAGGATTAAAATTACCTCTATACGCATTATTACCAAAATTGTTCCTACCAACAAAATTCACATCCGTAGATGCATTTTTATTTTCAATCAAAGTAGACAAGGCATATCATTAGGATCAATAGAAGCACTCTTGCTAGCAAATAATTTCATAAGTTCATCCATCTTTCTACTCAAAACATTAATTTCTTCAATCACATGCACTTTTTTACTAGTGGAAGATCTTTCGGTATGCCATTGAGATTAGTTAACCATAATATTATCTAGGAGTTTAGTAGCTTCTCCTAGAGTAATTTCCATAAAAGTACCTCCCGCGTCAGAATCTAAAAGTTTTCTAGAGGCAAATTCAACCAGGCATAAAAATATTGTATGATCATCCATAGATATAAACCATGAGTAGGGCAATTTCGTAACATCAATTTCATCCTTTCCAAAGATTGTGGAACATGTTCATGATCAAGTTGCTTAAAATTCATAATCCCATTCCTAAGGGAGATGATCTTAGCGGGCGGAAAATACTTGGAAATAAAAGCATGTTTACACTTATTCCATGAATCAATACTATTTTTAGGTAAAGATGAAAACCATGTTTTAGCACGGTCTCGAAGTGAGAACGGAAATAGCTTCAATTTAACAATATAATTACCCACATCTTTCTTGTTTTGCATATCACACAAATCACCGAAATTATTTAGATGGGATGCGGCATCTTCACTAGGAACGCCAGAAAATTGATCTTTCATAACAAGATTTAGCAAAGCGGCATCATTTTTCACAAGATTCCGCACTAGTGGCGGGAGCACTCGGAGTACTAATAAAATCATTATTACTAGTAATGGAAAAGTCACACAATTTGGTATTCTCTTGAGTCATTGTGACAAAGCAAGCAATCTAGCACATGAGCAAACAAAAAGCAAACGAAAAGCCGAATGGAAGAAGGGCGAAGAAAAGAGTGAATCTTTTCTAAATCGTTTTAGAAGTGGGGGAGAGGAAAACGAGAGGCAAATGGCGAATAATGTAATGCAAGAGATGAGAGTTTTATGATTGGTACTTGCACTACTAGGGAAAAGCCTAGAAGTAGCGCGGGTTAAATGGTTATCAGTAGCATGGGTGGCCGCACTACTGATACGGAGCTACATCTAAATCTTATCAGTAGCGCGGCCTGACCAGCGCTACTGCTACCTAGGAATAGCAACATCGTGTGTCTGCAACAAGTGCTGCTGATAATAGCTGCAGTGCCCTTGTGCAAAGAGCGCTACTGCTAAGAACTTGCTGCTACTAATGCCATACCCCGTGCTGCTGCTATTAGTTTTTGAATTTCTTCTCTGCTTCATATTTAGTGCTTCTGAATTTTGTTTATGGCTTTCTACAATAATCTCTACCATATCATACACATACAAATGTAATCATAGCATATACATAGCGATACAAGGTGGTTATCATCATAATCATCATCCAACACAAAATGGTCTCTCGTCATCATTTCGAAAATAGCGATACAAGTCTCGAATACTTGCAACTACATCGTCATCCATCTAAACAATGATATACGCGAGAAGAGCTATCACTATGAGTGAGAGCGGAACTATGCAGTACATGAGGCGGCGGTTATGAGTCCTCTCTCGCACTAGTGTGAACCTCAAGTAACTAGATTCTGCTTCTTGTCAGCTGTTGTAGCCTTTATGCCTGGAGCCCGAGACCCCATTCACTTGCGACTGACACTTAGGACACTCGTGGTACACTCCTGGATCCTTACCTTTGTACACGACATAGCACTACTTCTTCGCCATCAAGAAGCTAGGTACCTGTTAGAGATGCATCTTCATCAAGAGAATGTACAATCATATTGAACAAAATATACTAGAGCAACACGAAAAACAAAGGGTTAGCAACTAGATGCAACATATAGTATGCAAACTAATTAACTAGAGGTATGCAGGTCATCGTACCCAAACTAACAACGTAGCATTAGGCAAGTTCGTCAGGGATCGTGGACATCACAAAGTTTCATCGCTACAGAAAGTATACAAGTTCAACCAACACATATCATCATCATCGGCATCGTACATATCATCGAGGACAGACCCTAGCTCCTTGAACAACGTGAGGTCATGACGTTGCATGCTTACGCGAGTTCGGACATCATCTCGCAATATAGGGCCGTGGTGGAATATCCCCTTCTCATCGATGACTTCTTTCATGATGGTCGTCGCAATGTCCCTTTGGATGCGAAAGAAGTCATTTCTAATTTTATAATCTGCTTCTCCATGAGATTCTACCAACTTGCGGATATGATCATCGTTTCTTCTTGTCATGCGAAGCTTTTGGTGATCCGTGGTGAACTCAATCATGAGATGGAGGAGGTAGAAGCCATCTTTGTTGCCTGGTTTTGGGACATGGATGCAGCCAAAGTTAGTTTTATGCGCGAAACCCGTCTTCTTGTTCCTTTGTTTCCTGATCTGCAGGTGGCCAGCCCTAATGCTGAAGCCTTAGAGAGCATCATCTAGAATATTCATTATGTGGGTGTAGTCCTTCTTCTCGTAGTTTCTGGTATTGTCCAAATACACGGCGTGGGAGACTCGCGGGTAAAGAACGATAAGAACGAAGCGCCCGTTGCTGCGGGGAAAAAGATACCTCAACTTATTGTCCATATGGGCGAGAAGGAATGATTGAAATGTACGAGAGGGTTGTCCGGAACTGACTTACTTTGGATGAAAAGGCAGGAGGACAATTTCCTCGTCCTTATTCTGTACCATGAAGTTTTGGAGATACTCCCTAGAAGTTTCACGCTCAAAGTCGCCGAGACTCAAGAAGGACTCGTGCATGTAGTACGGATCCGCCACACAGATTTGTGAGACTTCTTCTCTCTTCATGACAGAGCGCATATGTAGCGCAAAAAGGCGCACAATTGTAAAATCGAGCCGCCTTGTCAGAAACATCTCGAAGCTATGGTCAAACCGCAGGAAGAACACCTCCGCGGGCCATGTGTCGGATATCCTAGATCCTTCGAGCCTAGTAGGCTTTTCTCACTCGACAGCACATGGTCGTGTAGTCTCCTGAGATCCCCTGATAGTGCCTCCAGCGGTTTCGCCGGTAGCATCGGCTCGCCCGTGACATGGAACATGGCCGCACCTTCGACGGGTACATGTTCTTCAGAATCCACTGTCTGGCTGCTATGTGCTCTGGCTTGTTTGTAGGCAGCTGAGCCTATCTTCCCCGGTCTTTTCCTCTCCCTTTTCTTGGGCACACCTTCCAGACCCTTCCTTAACCCCTGCCCCAGTGTTGCCGGGCTAAGCACTGTTCGACCCCCGGCTAGTTGAGCCTGTGTTGAGGCTGTATCTTCATGCGTGTCCTAGGAGGATTTCATGAAGAGAGAATTCTTGCAATCCCTGCTAGGACGTTACTTCCCAGGCAGATCATCCATATCCTCATCAGCATGCTGATAGCCCGATTCTTCATATGGCTGACTCATCATATCGAAGTCACCGTCATAGGCTCATGTATTGAGGTAACCCATTGGGTCCTCCGTCTCCTCTATCTCATCATCCATTCTTTGTTCTACGGGGCCGATTACATCAGCCACAATTGGACCCCCTTCATCACGTCGTCCGCCACACTCACCCGGCACTACAGGAGCTGGTAATTGCATAGGCGGGGTGGTGGTCTCCATATATGCTTGTTGATGTGTGGTTATTAGTGTGCTCTCGGCCGGATCCATACAAAGAAGATTCTTCGGCCATAGGAGCACCCAACCCTTGCAGCTTCCAATCCACAACGGGGTCTCGTCGTCCTCTCCCCCTAGCCGTAATGGAGGAGGCAAATCCTCGTGCCCCGATTTCACACTCAACAAGTTAACCCTGAAGTGCCCAGCAGGCATTGGCTGGTTGTGGAACGTGAGTTGCAAGGGCTTCGTTATCACCCCCTTTCCGACGTCCACCTTCCGGCTTTTGATCAAGTAGAGTATGGTGCACGGGGTTTCGTCCGCCCGCAAACACATGTCTGCGGCGTAAAACATCCAAAAGGCAACGAAAATGGAATTTTCTAGATATATATGCTGGTGCGACATGTAATTACCGTGAGGACATCGAGCTCAGCCCAAGACGAAGGCCCGCCTAGCGCGCCAGAGACTATGGACGGGCTGCTATGAGCGGGTGCGGGTGCGGGTGCGAGATCAGGCCCTGTTGCATGTGCAGGTGATGGTGCGGTGGTGTTGTTCACGGAGTTGCTCACAACGAAACTGGGCATGGTGAAATCATGTACCATTTTGTCTGGATTTTCCTTCGTCCAGTTGATGATAGCCGGGACCAAGTTAGTATCGAAATCATTTCTGCAGGCATTTACAGCTGCATGTACTGCCTGCTGTAGCAACTCATTTTTCTCCTCGGCTGCTTTTTGCGCATCCTCAGCTGCATTTTTCTCGAACGCAAGCTTCACCTTCTCGTCGATGTCCGCCAGGCTACACTTCTTTTTCTGCTTCTTGGCCTCCGGGCCCTCGTTGTAAAACACCTTCCATGTGGCGCCGTCTCCGGCGTCGTGCACACGTCCATATTGCGGCCGCTGGCCCAAAGGGAGTCCCTTAAGTTCGTTCAAGGCCTGGTTGAGAGGGGTGTCCTACTTGGGCCTCATCGGTGAAGTAGGGCTTTCGGCTACAAGCTGGTGTTGCTTCTCCTGCAGGAGGAACGTGAACCGTTTATGAATGTGTAGTCGACTTGATCAGGAGCTAAATTTATGGTCGTAAAATAATAATGACCAGTAATCTAATCAATCTCCTTGTGATCTTGTCCGTGTAAGAAACCTTCTTTTCCTTGTCCCACTTGTAGCAGGCCCTGATGAAGTCATGCTCCAAGGGGTTGGTGAACTTCGCGAAGGGGTCTGGGAGACCCGCGGCTTCACGTACCGCGTCCTCCTTATCCCATACGGGCCTTTTGCCAAGGTAGCCACGGCTTCCGAGGCGATGCTTCCCCGTGTTCCTTTGCTAAAGGCTCTTGAATTTTGCAGCCTTAGCCTTGGCTGCCTCGATAGCGCAAGTGTCCTTGAACTTTTTGAACTCCTCTTCCGTAAGTGTCGGATTTTCCTTCAGAATCTTGGACAAGGGTTCCTCAGACTCAATAGCTCGGTTCACCCTCCCTTACCAAGAGGCCAAATCATTGCTGAACATGCCCATGGCATGATTGTTTATCTTTTTCATCTTCGGATCATCCCACGGTTGCTCTATGCTATCATCCAGGTCGTGGAACTTGAATCTCTTGTGCAACTTTGTGAGGAGCAACTGCCTCAAATGTTCTTTACTCATTAAGTCGTCGTCATTGATGCTCGCGCATTCCCGTAGGATGCATCCTACTTGGTTCCCATAGAACTTGCGAGGTTCTTCCGGCTCTAATGGCTCAAACTTGCTAGGTGCCATCTTTGTGATCACCAGTCGTCCAATGCCGAGTTTGTTAGGTTTTTCTATCCTCTGCTTCTTCTGTTCTTCTTTTCGGTAGTGGCATCGGCGCTGGTATCTTCCCCGCCGGTTCCTTGCCCGCCAGTTTCGGATCCACCATCGGTGCCGGCGCCGTCGGTGTCGATGTCATCGTCAGTACCATCATCGAGGCCGACCTGCAAACCTTGAATGTTCCTAGCAGCCAAAAAGTCGTGGTACTGTTGTTCACCATCATAATCCATCTCGTCTGCATCTTGGTCAGAAGGCCCGGTTTCTTCATTGTTCGACATGTTTCCTATGATTAAGTCTCCTCATTTAATTCTAAAACTATAAAAAAAATGAGAAATGACATAAAAAAAGATCTATGTTTGCCGGAATGTCGTTTCCCAGCAACTCTCGGCACTCGATATGCCTACTTTCTAGCACAAGTCATGCCACAATTCATGGAAATTTTCGGCATGACCTTTGCTAAAAAGTGGACATATTGAGTGACTGAAATTCACCGGAGGGGAAATGAATCAACATTCCTGTGAAACATAGGCCACTCGGATCATTTACTCAGCACATAATCATCATTTTCCAAATATGACATATCCAAAACATCACATGTCCAAATGACATGTCCAAATTCCAAATATGACATGTCCAAATCACATGTCCACATATCACATGTCCACTTCAAATTTGGATATAAAAGGAAGAATAATATAGAACTTGAAGAAAAATGCAAATAGTAACCTATCCACTTTAAATTCTGTTTTTTTAAATAGTAACAATTGCTTTAATTAAAAAAATTAAATAGAAACAGTTGCTTTAACTAATCCGTCCACTTCAAATTTTGTTTTTTAAATAGCAACAATTGCTTTAACTAAAAAAATTAAATAGCAACAGTTGCTTTAAATAATCCGTCCTAGGCTTCATACTAATTCTAATTAACTAACTAGCACTATATAATTTAAATAACAACAATTGCATTAACTCAAAAATGCAAGAAACCTATGTAATCAATTCTGTTTTTTCTTACACTAAAAAATAGCCTAGGGTTCATACTATTTCATACTAACTAGCACTAAAATAGCAGAAAAGAGGGGAGGGGAGAGTTCTTACAGAGGGCAGAGAGAGAGATGGAGTCGGGGGAGACGACGCGACACCGAGGCGAGGCGGGGTCAGGGGAGACGGTGATACGTCTCTAACGTATCTATAATTTTTTATTGTTCCATGCTATTATATTACCCGTTTTGGATGTTTATGGGCTTTACTTTACACTTTTATATCATTTTTGGGACTAACCTACTAACCGGAGGCCTAGCCCGAATTGTTGTTTTTTGCCTATTTCAGTGTTTCGAAGAAAAGGAATATCAAACGGAGTCCAAACGGAATGAAACCTTCGGCATCGATCTTTTTTGAACAAACGCAATCCAGGAGACTTGGAGTAGACGTCAAGAAGTAACCAAGGCGGCCACGAGGGTGCCAGGCGTGCCCTAGGGGGGTGGGCATGCCCCCACCCTCATGGGCCCCTCGTGGCTCCCCTGACCTACCTCTTTCACCTATATATATCCACGTACCTTGAAAACATCCAAGAGCACCACAAAAAACTATTTCCAGCGCCGCAACCTTCTGTATCCGCGAGATCCCATCTTGGAGCCTTCACCGGCGCTCCGTCGGACGGGGAATCGACCATGGAGGGCCTCTACATCCTCTCCAAGGCCTCTCCGATGAGTTGTGAGTAGTTTACCACAGACCTTCGGGTCCATAGTTATTAGCTAGATGGCTTCTTCTCTCTCTTTGATTCTCAATACAAAGTTCTCCTTGATCTTCTTGGAGATCTATTCGATGTAACTCTTTTTGCAGTGTGTTTGTCGAGATCCGATGAATTGTGGGTTTATGATCAAGTTTATCTATGAGAAATATTTGAATCACCTCTGAATTCTTTTATGTATGATTGGTTATCTTTGCAAGTCTCTTCGAATTATCAGTTTGGTTTGGCCTACTAGATTGATCTTTCTTGCAATGGGAGAAGTGCTTAGCTTTGGGTTAAATCTTGCGGTGTCCTTTCCCAGTGACAGCAAGGGCAGCAAGGCACGTATTGTATTGTTGCCATCGAGGATAAAAAGATGGGGTTTATATCATATTGCTTGAGTTTATCCCTCTACAACATGTCATCTTGCTTAATGTGTTACTCTGTTCTTATGAACTTAATACTCTAGATGCAGGCAGGAGTCGATCGATGTGTGGAGTAATAGTAGTAGATGCAGAATCATTTCGATCTATTTGTTGCGGATGTGATGCCTATATACATGATCATGCCTAGATATTCTCATAACTATGCATTTTTCTATCAATTTCTCGACAGTAATTTGTTCACCCACCGTAATACTTATGCTATCTTGAGAGAAGCCACTAGTGAAACCTATGGCCCTCGGGTCTATCTTTTATCATATAAGTTTCCAATCTACTTTTATTGGCAATCTTTACTTTCCAATCTATATCATGAAAATACCAAAAATATTTATCTTATCTTATCTTATTATCTCTATCAGATCTCACTTTCGCAAGTTACCGTGAAGGGATTGACAACCCCTTATCATGTTGGTTGCGAGGTTCTTGTTTGTTTGTGTAGGTACGAGGGACTTTTGAGGAGCCTCCTACTGGATTGATACCTTGGTTCTCAAAAACTGAGGGAAATACTTACACTAATTTGCTGCATCACCCTTTCCTCTTCAAGGGAAAACCAACGCAGTGCTCAAGAGGTAGCAGACGGCACGGCACCGAGGGTCGCCGGTGTCAGGAGAGACATGAGCGAGCACCGGGACGGGGTCGAGCGCCGGGGTCGGGGCGAGTGCCGGGGTCGGGGACGAGCGCAGTCAGTGTCAAAATCGGCAGAGGTTAAATCTGAACCCTGACCCACTGTGAGGTCCTGAGCTTGAAGAATTTCCGAGGTTACGAGCCTGGGCTCCAGATTGTCCAGTGTGTTCTCAGGCTCAACGCCCGATTCTATGTTCGGAGGACAGGGAGTGTCCTCCCGAAGATGGGTGTCTGGCTCTCCGAGCTCGGAAATCTGAACATAGTTTGTTCTCAACGTAGGAGAAGAGTTATTGTCAGCTTGTTCCACCACAACCGTCACTTGATGGGTGATCGGTGGAGATTTGATTTCTCTCTGCTCGGGTTTAAGCCCAATCCGATCATAGTCAGTTGCGACCCCCAGGGCGGTGATGCGATCTAGCAGTTCATTCAAGGATGATACGTCTCCCGGATCCATCTTGCCGGAGTATTCGGGGCCGACGGAGATAATTTTCGGTGATAAGCTGGGTTCCCTTTGGCTTAACGGCCGAACGGGCGCCCATGTTGAAGCTGCCAAGCAGGAGGGTTTGCTCTGAAGCTTGGGCTCCTCCGGAAGTGATACTGTCCTTAATGACAAGGCGAGCCATCAACCCTTCTGGAGACGACACAGATGAACTCTCAATGAAAGCACCAATGTCGGTGTAAAAACCGGTAGATCTCGGGTAGGGTGTCCCGGACTGTGCGTCTGAGGATCGAAGGTAACAGTAGACAGGGGACACGATGTTTACCCAGGTTCGGGCCCTCTTAATGGAGTTAATACCCTACTTGCTGCTTGATTGACCTTGATGAGTATAGGGTTACAAGAGTTGATCTACCTCGAGATTCTAATGGCTAAACCCTAGATATCTAGCATGTATGATTATGATTGCCTCTACAGACTAAACCCTACAGCTTATATAGGCACCCGAGGGGACTACAGTTGTATAAAGTCGGTTTACAAAGGAACGAAACTACACATCCGGACGCCAAGCTTACCATCCACGCAAAGGAGAGTCCCCTCCAGAAACGGGAGAAGGCCTTCTGTCTTGTATCTTCACGACCCATCAGTCCGGCCCATGTCACATAGGCCGGCACCTCAAGCACCCCATAATCCAGGACTCCCTCAAGCGCCGAGGTGGGGGCGAGCGTCGGGGGCGAGCGCAGGGGCGCGGCAAGGGCAGGGCTCCGGCGGCTACGACACGGGGGAAGAGAGTGAGAGTGGGATTTGGGGGAAAAGCAGAGGCGGGAAGAAGCAGAGAGATTCAGGATTTTGGGGGTTAAGTCGAGGTAGCAGTAGCGCGTTCCGGACAAACGCGCTATAGCTAACTTAGCTATAGCACTTTTACATAGGAAGCACTACTTCTATTACAGGTAGCTAACCCGTTTTCGTACAGAAAGCGTTACTGCTATTAAAGGTAGCTATAGTGTTTTTGTGCGGAAAGCGCTACTGCTATAGCCAGTATCTGTAGTAGTTTTGTAGTTTGTTTCTTCTATTTTCTTTTCCTTTATTTTCTCTCCCTTTTCTTTTCTTTTATTTTCCTTTTTTTCGAGAGCAGTGAACGAAGGGAAGGTGATACAATGTATATAACTAAGGCGATATATATTGCCTCATTTGACGGTTAAGTATGTATACAAAATAGGAACATATATATTACATCATTTGACACATGCATAATGGCCAAATGTGTACACATAATAGGAACATATATATTATATCATTTGACCAATAACGTACGGTTCCTCAGTGTTGATGTTTTCGTTTGTGAGTGAGCTTCTTTCCCTTCTTGTTCATTGAAGAATAATTGAGCCCCTCATTGTGACTTTTCCTTTTCCATGGAGTACGGTCTTTCTTAGGTAATGTAGTATTGATTCTTCTTTTGACGTATACTTCATCGTCATCGTCATCTTCTCTCATTGGGTTGCCGTACTGGTCGTAGTCTTCCTCGTTGGTGACTCCATCCATTCCAACGATGTTCCTTTTGCCTCTCCTCACGACAACACGGCTGGGATTGCACGGGTCGGTTATGAAGAAGCATTGTGTCACGTGCTTAGCATGTACCCATGGCTCATTTTTTGCCATAGGGTTCAAGGTAGCGCTCTTGGCGTCGGGTATAGTCATGGTTGTGAAATATCGGTTTTCTCTTTCGACATTCTTAGCCCATCTGACACGGAACATCATCGCGTTTTGCAGTCCAGAGTAGTCAAGCTCCCAGATCTCCTCGACCCTCCGTAAAATCTCTAAGTTGCACCGTTGTCGCTGCCGGTCATGCATTCCATTGTCACCCCTGAGTTCTGATCATCACTGTCCATATCTTTGGCCTCCGTGTAGAACGTGTATCCATTGATATCGTATGCCTGATAGGTGACGAAGTTGGGCGATGGGCCATGTGCTAAGGCGTATATGAGCAATCCGTCCTTAGAGCCCTCTTACGGGGGATTAGCAATAATATGGTCTTTGCACCAATGCAAGAAAGTGGAGTTGTGCTCTCTAGTAACTTCGGCATCCGTCCTGCATACCCCCCGGCCACGATACTTCTTTGCGATAATTGCTTTGTGCAGTGCCACGAAATGATCTACCTCGTCAAGGTGTTGTAGCACTACCAAGTTTGCTCTGTCAAAGTCGTTGCATCGATCTGAGTATGCCACGTGCAGTTCGTTGCGACCGTTGGAGTTAGCTAGTCCTTCGAGCCTCCCATCATGCTTGTAACGGGCAAACCAACACCAACACCAGGCTACTAGTCCACGCCATATAGAAAATTCTTACAGAAAGAGATGCACTCTTATGTCTGATAGCCCTGGACGATGCTTCCATCCGGACAGGACATGTCACGAACGAATCCTTTGATGATCCCATTCATCCTCTCAAACGACATCATGTTGTGTAGGACTGACGGCCCCAGGTCTATTATGTCATCCACAATATGGACACACAGATGCACCATGACGTCAAAGAACGCGGGCGGGAAGTACATGTCAAGCTCATTCAATATCACAACGATCTCTTCCTGTAGCCTTCGGAGCTGCTTCACAGTGATCGACTTTCGAGAGATGATGTCAAAAAAGTTACAGAGACCAATAAGTGTGTGATTGATGTGCTTGTCCATTATCCCTCTAAGGACAACAGGAAGTATCTGCGTCATCATCACATGACAGTCATGGGACTTCATCCCGCTGAAACTTTTCTTGTTCATGTCTAGATATCTGTTATCTTGCCACAGTAAACAAAACTAACTTTGACTCCAGTAAGGCACTTAAAGAATTGATCGATCTCAGCCAGACTTAAGGTGAAGCTAGAAGGGGGGCAATAATCCTCTTCCTTTACTTTTTTGCCCTTCTTCTCCCGGGCCTCTGTCTCCGTCTCTGTCTCGTCTGACTTTTTACGGGGTGGTATGTGCAGATCTTTCCTGATATCCAAATCTTGCAAGTCTTTTCTTGCCTTCGGCCCATCCTTGGTCTTATGCAGCATGTTTGTCAGTGTCGCGAGCAAGCTCTCAAGGACATTCTTACAGATATGCATTTGATCAAGGCAATTAGGTGTGTCGAGTTTGTGCTAGTACTCCATGTCCCGGAACACATATCTCGTATGCTACCTCTTGAGCACTACGCTAGTTTTAACTTGAAGAGGAAAGGGTGATGCAGCAAAGTAGCGTAAGTATTTCCCTCAGTTTTTGAGAACCAAGGTATCAATCGAGCAGGAGGCTCCACGCAAGTCGCTCGTACCTACACCAAGTCGCTCGTACCTACACAAACAAATTAGAACCTCGTAAACCAACGTGATAAAGGGGTTGTCAATCCCTTCACGGTAAGTTGCGAAAGTGAGATCTGATAGAGATAATAAGATAAATATTTTTGGTATTTTTATGATATAGATTGGAATGTAAAGATTGCAAAATAAAGTAGATCGGAAACTTATATGATAAAAGATAGACCTGGGGGCCATTGGTTTTACTAGTGGCTTCTCTCAAGATAGCATAAGTATTACGGTGGGTGAACAAATTACTGTCGACCAATTGATAGAAAAGTGCATAGTTATGAGAATATCTAGGCATGATCATGTAGATAGGCATAACGTCCGCGACAAGTAGATCGAAACTATTTTGCATCTACTACTATTACTCCACACATCGACCGCTATCCAGCATGCATCTAGAGTATTAAGTTCATAAGAACAGAGTAATGCATTAGGCAAGATGACATGATGTAGAGGGATAAACTCAAGCAATATGATATAAACCCCATCTTTTTATCCTCGATGGAAACAATACAATACGTGCCTTGCTGCCCCTGCTGTCACTGGGAAAGGACACCGCAAGATTGAACCCAAAGCTAAGAACTTCTCCCGTTGCAAGAAAGATCAATCTAGTAGGCCAAACCAAAATGATAATTCGAAGAGACTTGAAAAGATAACCAATCATACATAAAAGAATTCAGAGGAGATTCAAATATTTCTCATAGATAAACTTGAACATAAACCCACAATTCATCGGATCTCGAAAAACACACCGCAAAAATAGTTATATCGAATAGATCTCCAAAAAGATCGAGGAGAACATTGTATTGAGATTCAAAGAGAGAGAAGAAGCCATCTAGCTAATAACTATGGACCCGAAGGTCTGTGGTAAACTACTCACAACTCATCGGAGAGGCTATGGTGTTGATGTAGAAGCCCTCTGTGATCGATTCCCCCTCCGGCGCAGCGCCGACGAAGGCTCCAAGATGGGATCTCGCGGATACATAAGGTTGCGGCGGTGGAAATAGGTTTTCGTGGTGCTCCTGGTTGTTTTTGGGGTATGTATATATATATAGGCAAAAGAAGTCGGTTAGGGGAGCCACGAGGGGCCCATGAGGGTGGGGGCGCGCCCACCCCCCTAGGGCGCACCTTGCACCCTCGTGGCCGCCTCGTTTACTTCTTGATGTCCACTCCAAGTCTCCTGGATTGCGTTTGTTCCAAAAAAATCGCTCCCGAAGGTTTCATTCCATTTGGACTCCGTTTGATATTCTTTTTCTTCGAAACACTGAAATAGGCAAAAAAAAAACAGCAATCCGGGTTGTGCCTCCGGGTAGTAGGTTAGTCCTAAAAATGATATAAAAGTGTAAAGTAAAGACCATAAAAATCCAAAACGGGTAATATAATAGCATGGAACAATAAAAAATTATAGATATGTTGGAGACATATCAAGCATCCCCAAGCTTAATTCCTGCTCGTCCTCGAGTAGGTAAATGATAAAAACAGAATTTTTGATGTGGAATTCTACCTAGCATAATTCTCAATGTAATTTTCTTTATTGTGGCATGAATGTTCAGATCCAAATGATTCAAGATAAAAGTTCATATTAACATAAAATAGTAATACTTCAAGCATACTAACAAATAATCATGTCTTATCAAAATATCATAGCCAAAGAACACTTATCCCTTCAAAATAATATAGTTAGGCTATGCTTCATTTTCATCACACAAAATACTCCCATCATGCACAACCCCGGTTTCAGCCAAGCACTTGGTTCATGCTTTTTAACGCGCTTCAACTTTTTCAACTATCACGTAATACATGAGCGCAAGCCATGGATATAGCACTATATGTGGAATAGAGTGGTGGTTGTGAAGAGGACAAAATGGGAGAAGATAGTCTCACATCAACTAGGCGTATCAACGGGCTATGGAGATGCCCATTAATAGATATGAATCTGAGTGAGTAGGGATTGCCATGCAACGGATGCACTAGAGCTATAAATGTATGAAAGCTCAACAAAAGAAACTAAGTGGGTGTGCATCCAACTTGCTTGTTCACGAAGACCTAGGGCATTTTCAGGAAGCCCATCATTGGAATATACAAGCCAAGTTCTATAATGAAAAATTCCCATTAGTATATGAAAGTGACAACATAGGAGACTCTCTATCATGAAGATCATGGTGCTACTTTGAAGCACAAGTGTGGAAAAAGGATAGTAACATTGTCCCTTCTCTCTTTTCTCTCATTTTTTTGGTGGGCTTCTTTGGCCTCTTTTTTTATTTGGGCTTCTTTGGCCTCTTTTATTTTTATAAAGTCCGAAGTCTCATCCCGACTTGTGGGGAATCATAGTCTCCATCATCCTTTCCTCACTTGGGACAATGCTATAATAATGAAGATCGTCACACTTTTATTGATTTACAACTCAAGAATTACAACTCAATACTTATAACAAAATATGACTCTACGTGAATGCCTCCGGCGGTGTACCGGGATATGCAATGAATCAAGAGCAACATGTATGAAAGAATTATGAAGGTGGCATTGCCACAAATACGATGTCAACTACATGATCATGCCAAAGCAACATGGCAATGATGCAGCGTTTCATAATAAACGGAACGGTGGAAAGTTGCATGACAATATATCTCGGAATGGCTATGGAAATGCCATAATAGGTAGGTATGGTGGCTGTTTTGAGGAAGGTAAATGGTGGGTGTATGATACCGGCGAAAGTTGCGCGGCATAATAGAGGCTAGCAATGGTGGAAGGGTGAGAGTGCGTATAAACCATGGACTCACATTAGCCCTCGAGCAAAGTACTACTACGCATGCTCCTAGGTGAAGGGTTGGTAGGAGTTAACCATCGTGCGATCTCGACCTCCACACATAAGGAAGGCAATCAAAAGAGCACCCCATGCAACAAATTTTTTACACAACTTTTACCATACGTGCATGCTACGGGTCTTGCCAACTTTAACACAAGTGTTTCTCAATTTCATAATTACCCAACTAGCATGACTCTAACATTACTGCCTTTATATCTCAAAACAATTATCAAGCATCAAATTGATCATAATGTTTAATGCACTTTCTATCATAGTTTTTATTATACCCAACTTGGATGCCCATCATATTAGGACCAATTTTATAACCGTAGCAAATACCATACTGTTCTAAAAGACTCTCAAAATAACAAAAGTGAAGCATGAGAGATCAATAATTTCTACAAAATTAATTCACCGCCGTGCTCTAAAAAGATATAAGTGAGGCACTAGAGCAAAAATTGCCTAGCTCAAAAGAAATAAGTGAAGCACATAGAGTATTCTAATAAATTCCAAATCATGGGTGTCTCTCCCAAAAGGTGTGTACATCAAGGATGATTTTGGTAAACTAAAAGCAAAGACCCATATCATACAAGACGCTCGAAGAAAAACACATATCATGTGGCGAATAAAAATATAGCTCAAAGTAAAGTTACCGATAGACGAAGACGGAAGAGGGGATGCCTTCCGGGGCGTCCCCAAGCTTAGTCTTTTGGTTGTCCTTGAATTATCTTGGGGTGCCATAGGCATCCCCAAGCTTAGGCTCTTGCCACTCCTTATTCCATAGTCCATAAAATCTTTACCCAAACCTTGAAAACTCCACAACACAAAACTCAACAGGAAATCTCATGAGCTCCGTTAGTGCAAGAAAGAAAAACCACCACTTAAGGTAATGTAATGAACTCATTCTTTATTTATATTGGTGTTAAACCTACTGTATTGCATCTTCTCTATGGTTCATACCCCCCGATACTAGCCATAGATTCATCAAAATAAGCAAACAACACACGAAAAACAGAATCTGTCAAAAACAGAACAGTCTGTAGAAATCTGTAACTTTTGAATACTTATGGACCTCTAAATATACAACCAAAATAGGAAGTCCTAGGCAATTTGTCTATTGATCTACTGCAAAAAGAATCAACTTAAAATCACGTTTCTGTGATTTATTAAAAATTATTCTCGTGCGCGCAAAAGTTTTTGTTTTTCAGCAAGATCAAATTAACTATCACCCAAGATGATCCTATAGGTTCTACTTAGCACAAACACTAATTAAAACATAAAACCACATCTATACACAATCTAGATGAATTATTTATTACTAACTAGGAGAAAAAAGCAAGGAACAAAAATAAAATTGGGTTGCCTCCCAACAAGCGCTATCGTATAACGCCCCTAGCTAGGCATAAAAGCGAGAATAGATCTAAGTATTGCCATCTTTGGTATTCAATTCATAAGTGGCTCTCATAATAGATTCGTAAGGTAATTTTATTTTCTTCCTAGGAAAGTGTTCCATGCCTTTCCTTAACGGAAATTGGAATCTAATATTCCCTTCCTTCATATCAATAATTGCACCAATCGTTCTAAGAAAAGGTCTACCAAGAATAATAGGACATGAAAAATTGCAATCTATATCAAGAAGAATAAAATCTACGAGCACATAATTCCTATTTGCAACAATAAGAACATCATTAGTCCTTCCCATAGGTTTCTTAATAGTGGAATCCACAAGGTGCAAGTTCAAAGAGCAATCATCAAATTCACGGAAACCTAGCACATCACATAAAGTTTTTGGAATCGTGAAAACACTATCACCCAAATCACACAAAGCATAGCATTCGTGATCTTTAATTTTAATTTTAATAGTAGGTTCCCACTCATCATAAAGTTTTCTAGGTATAGAAAGTTCCAATTCAAGTTTTTCTTCATAAGATTGCATCAAAGCATCAACGATATGTTTAGTAAAAGCTTTATTTTGACTATAAGCATGAGGAGAATTCAACATGGATTCCAACAAGGAGATACAATCTATTAAAGAACAATTATCATAATTAAATTCCTTGAAATCCAAAAGAGTGGGTTCATTGCTATGTAAAGTTTTGATCTCTCTAATCCCATTTTTACCAATTTTTGCATCAAGATCTAAAAACTCCGAATCATTGGGACGCCTTTTTACTAAAGTTGACTCATATCCAGTCCCATCATTATCAAGATTCATATTGCAAAACAAAGAGTTAACAGGAGACACAACAATCAATTTTAGATCTTCATCATTATTTCCCTCTAACCCTTCTGGTTTAGCGGCCATCTTATTAACTAAAGTGGCTTGCTTATCAGAAATTTGGGCTATTGATTTTTCAAGACGAGCAATTTGAGAATTCAAACCATAAATTCCTTAGACATATCATCAAGCTCTTTATTCATGTATTCCATAAAGCTTTTTTGTTCTTTAAGCTTATTTGTAAAGAAATTACTATGCTCAAATTGTAAAGTCGGAAAGCTTCTAACGTTAATTTCGATCTCTTACCATCTTCTAAGGTGAAGATCGGCGTTTTTAGGCAAGGCCATAAGGGAAACAGGTCACACAAGAGGCAAGCGAAAGAAAAGAGGCGAACGGAAAAGAGAGGGCGAATAAAACGGCAAGGGTGAAGTGGGGGAGAGGAAAACGAGAGGCAAATGGCAAATAATGTAATGCGAGGGAGATGAGTTTGTGATGGGTACTTGGTATGTCTTGACTAGAGCGAAGACCTCCCCGGCAACGGCGCCAGAAATCCTTCTTGCTACCTCTTGAGCACTGCGTTGGTTTTCCCTTGAAGAGGAAAGGGTGATGTAGCTGTCGGTGTACAGAAGTAAGGGCACTACTTTCTACCCCTTTACCTTTGCACGGGTGCTACGTCTTGAGCTTGCGTTGGTTTCCCTTGAAGAGGAAAGGGTGATGCAGCAAAAGTAGCGTAAGTATTTCCCTCAGTTTTAGAGAACCAATGTATCAATCCAGTAGGAGGCTCCACAAAAGTCCCACGCACCTCCACAAACAAACAAGAACTCGCAACCAACGCAATAAAGGGGTTGTCAATCCCTTCACTACCACTTGCGAAAGTGAGATCTGATAGAAATAATATGATAAGATAAATAAATTTTTGGTATTTTATAATATAGATTGGAAAAGTAAAGATGCAAATAAAAGTAGATGGCAAACTTATATGATAAAAGATAGACCCGGGGGCCATAGGTTTCACTAGTGGCTTCTCTCAAGATAGCATAAATATTACGGTGGGTGAACAAATTACTGTCGAGCAATTGATAGAAAAGCGAATACTTATGAGATTATGTAGGCATGATCATGTATGTAGGCATCACGTCCGTGACAAGTAGACCGACTCCTGCCTGCATCTACTACTATTACTCCACACATCGACCGCTATCCAGCATGCATCTAGAGTATTAAGATCATAAAGAACAGAGTAACGCATTAAGAAAGATGACATGATGTAGAGGGATAAACTCATGCAATATGATATAAACCCCATCTTTTTATCCTCGATGGCAACAATACAATACGTGCCTTGCTGCCCCTGCTGTCACTGGGAAAGGACACCGCAAGATTGAACCAAAAGCTAAGCACTTCTCCCATTGCAAGAAAGATCAATCTAGTAGGCCAAACCAAACTGATAATTTGAAGAGACTTGCAAAGGTAACTTAATCACACATAAAAGAATTCAGAGGAGATTCAAATATTTCTCATAGATAAACTTGATCATGAACCCACAATTCATCGGATCTCGACAAACACACCGCAAAAATAGTTACATCGAATAGATCTCCAAGAAGATCGAGGAGAACTTTGTATTGAGATTCAAAGAGAGAGAAGAAGCCATATAGCTAATAACTATGGACCAGAAGGTCTGTGGTAAACTACTCACAACTCATCGGAAGGGCTATGGTGTTGATGTAGAAGCCCTCCGTGATCGATTCCCCCTCCGGTGGAGCGCCGGCGAAGGCTCCAAGATGGGATCTCGCGGATACAGAAGGTTACGGCGGTGGAAATAGTTTTTCATGGTCGCTTCTGATGTTTTTGGGGTACATGGGTATATATAGGAGGAAGAAGTAGGTTGGTGGACGCTCGAGGGGCCCACGAGACAGGGGGCGCGCCCAGTAGGGGGGGCACGCCCTCCACCCTCGTGGCCGCCTCGATCGTTTCTTGACTTGCACTCCAAGTCCTCTGGATCACGTTTGTTCCAAAAAGATCACTCCTGAAGGTTTCATTCCGTTTGGACTCCGTTTGATATTCCTTTTCTTCCAAATACTGAAATAGGTTAAAAAAGCAATACGGGCTAGGCCTCCGGTTAGCAGGTTAGTCCCAAAAATGATATAAAAGTGTAAAGTAAAGCCCATAAACATCCAAAACAAGTAATATAATAGCATGGAACAATAAAAAATTATAGATACGTTGGAGACGTATCAAGCATCCCCAAGCTTAATTCCTGCTCGTCCTCTAGTAGGTAAATGATAAAAACAGAATTTTTGATGTGGAATGCTACCTAGCATAATTCTCAATGTAATTTTCTTTATTTTGGCATGATTGTTCAGATCCAAATGATTCAATATAAAAGCTTAGAAAACATAAAAATAATAATACTTCGAAGCTTACTAGCAAATAATCATGTCTTATCAAAATAGCATAGCCAAAGAAAGCTTATCCCTACAAAATCATATAGTTAGGCCATGCTTCATTTTCATTACACAAAATACTCCCATCATGCACAACCCCGATGACGAGCCGAGCAATTGGTTCATACTTTTTAACGCGCTTCAGCTTTTCTCAACTCTTACGCAATACATGAGCGCAATTATGGTGGTATATGGTGGTGGTTGTGAAGACAAAAAGGGAGAAGATAGTCTCACATCAACTAGGCATATCAACGGGCTATGGAGATGCCCATCAATAGATATCAATTTGAGTGAGTAGGGATTGCCATGCAACGGATGCACTAGAGCTATAAATGTATGAAAGCTCAATAAGAGAAACTAAGTGGGTGTGCATCCAACTCGCTTGCTCATGAAGACCTAGGGCATTTTGAGGAAGCCCATCATTGGAATATACAAGCTAAGTTCTATAATGAAAAATTCTCACTAGTATATGATAGTGACAACATAGGAGACTCTCTATCATGAAGATCATGGTGCTATTCCGAAGCACAAGTGTGGAATAGAGATAGTAGCATTGTCCCTTCTCTCTTTTTCTCTCATTTTTTTGGTGGGCTTCTTTGGCCACTTTTATTTTTATAAAGTAAGAAGTCTCATCCTGACTTGTGGGGGAATCATAGTCTTCATCATCCTTTCCTCACTTGGGACAATGCTCTAATAATGAAGATCATCACACTTTTATTGATTTACAACTCAAGAATTACATCTGAACACTTAGAACAAAATATGAGACTATATGAATGCCTCCATCGGTGTACCGGGATATGCAATGAATCAAGAGTGACATGTATGAAAAATTATCAGAGTGGCCTTTCCACAAATACGTTGTCAACTAGATGATCATGCAAAGAGCAATATGACAATGATGGAGCGTGTCATAATAAACCGACCGGTGGAAAGTTGCATGGCAATATATCTCGGAATGGCTATGGAAATGCCATAATAGGTAGGTATGGTGGCTGTTTTGGGGAAGGTAAATAATGGGTGCAAGATACCGGCGAAAGTTGCGCGGCATAATAGAGGCTAGCAAAGTGGAAGGGTAAGTGTGCGTATATCCATGGACTCACATTAGTCATAAAGAACTCATATACTTATTGCAAAAGTTTAATTAGCACTCGAAGCAAAGTACTACTACGCATGCCCCTAGAGGGATAGATTGGTAGGAAAAGACCATCGCTCGTCCCCGACTGCCACTCATAAGGAAGACAATCAAAAGAGCACCTCATGCAACAAATTTGTCACACAACTTTTACCATACGTGCACGCTACGGGACTTGCCAACTTCAAGTATTTCTCAATTTCATAATTACCCAGCTAGCATTACTCTACATTACTACCTTTATATCTCAAAACAATTATCAAGCACCAAATTGATCCTAGAGTTAAATGCACTTTTTATGATAGTTTTTATTATACTCAACTTGGATGCTCATCATTCTAGGACCAAATTTATAACCATAGCAAAGTCCATGCTGTTCTAAAAGACTCTCAAAATGATATAAGTGAAGCATGAGAGATCAACAATTTCTTCAAAATTAAGCCACCGCCGTGCTCTAAAAAATATAAGTGAAGTACTAGAGCAAAAACTATCTAGCTCAAAAGATATAAGTGAAGCACATAGAGTATTCTAATAAATTCCAATCAAGTTGGTTTCTCCCAAAAGGTGTGTACAGCAAGGATGATTGTGGTGATCGAAAAAGCAAAGACTAATATCATACAAGACGCTCCAAGCAAAACACATATGATGTGGTGAATAAAAATATAGCTCCAAGTAAAGTTACCGATAAACGAAGACGAAAGAGGGGATGCCTTCCCGGGGCATCCCCAAGCTTAGGCTTTTGGCTATTCTTGAATATCTTGGGGTGCCATGGGCATCCCCAAGCTTAGGCTCTTGCCACTCCTTATTCCATAGTCCATCAAATCTTTACCCAAAACTTGAAAACTTCGCAACACAAAACTCAACAGAAATCTCGTAAGCTTTGTTAGAGAAAGAAAACAAAACACCACTTCAAGGTACTGTAATGAAATCATTCTTTATTTATATTGGTGTAAAACCTACTGTATTCCAACTTCTCTATGGTTTGTAAACTACTTTACTGGCCATAGATTCATCAAAATAAGCAAACAACACACAAAAAACAGAATCTGTCAAAAACAGAACAATCTGTAGTAATTTGTAACTAACGCATTCTTATGGAACTCAAAAAATTCTACCAACGGGCTATGGAGATGCCCATCAATATAAGGACTAGGGTATTATGCATCCTCGCGGCCCGAACTTTGACAAACTGCTTTATTATTCGTAAGATGCCTGTGGATGAGCGTTTTGGAACTTTATGTGCATCTATCATGAGTTTGCACCTTGCATCTGTTCACCCATCGGGTTGTAGCTCTTGCACTGTTGAACCAGTGGGGGCACGCTGAGTGCACCCACTGGGTGTAGTCCCCGAGACCATGGTTGACTGCAGGCAGTCGACTGTGGTCTGAGAGTTTGGATTTTCTCACTCGACCTGGACGGACCATGCCGAGTGGAGCCTAACCAGTGGGGGCACGCTAAGTGCACCCACTGGGTGTAGTCCCCGAGAACGTGGTCGGCTGCGGGTAGTCGACTATGGTCTGAGAATAACTTTTTTTTTACACTCATGCTGGGCAGACCATGCCGAGTGTTGAATCAAACCAGTAGGGGCACGCTGAGTGCACCCACTAGGTGTAGTCCCCGAGACTGTCGTTGAATGTTTGATTCGATGGTAGTCTTAGAGCAACTTTCACTGTGACGTTATTTTGTTTCTGTCGACTGATATAACTTATATGCTGACTGTAGAAATCCTGTGATCTTGGGGCTCAGCTTTCCGCAGTGAACAAGCAGCAAATCAGTCTCAATCTTGACCTGCAGCTGGCCCAGAAAAACCTCAAGACCGCTCGTGAAGAAGTAACTGCCATGGGAGGTAACCAATTGACCACTGTCCATCTTACGACTTGTATTTTTCCGTGTGTTTTTTAGTCACTTTGAACCGAGTGACTTCACTCGAACAGATGTGCGTAGTGAAAACCGTCAACTTCCAGCTCGTCTGAAGAATGTTGTTTCTTTAGAGAAAATGAAGCAGGCCCTGGAGCAGAAGGATCTCGATCTTGCCGCTGCCCAGAAGGAGGCGCGAGAGAAAACTTCGCTTGCTGACAAGAAGCTGGCTTCAGTCAGTAAGTTGGAAGAAGAGAATTCCAATCTCAAGACCGCTATCTCTGATGCCAACCGGGAAGTCGAGCAACTGAAGAAGGACAAGGACAAGCTGACAGACGAGATTGGAAGTCTCAAGGCCAAGAAGGGCGAGTTAGAATCTTATCTGGGCCAGCTTGCCGCAAAACTGGTCTTAAAGCTTGAAGGTATTGTTGTTCGATTGACTTGTTATTGTCGACTAAGGATTCTTTACCATACTGTCGACTCATTATTCACTCGACCGCGGAGAACTTTGCCAAGACTTCGAAGAAGAAACTGGGCAGGTCGAGACCGGTCTCGATCCCATAAACTGTCAAGTCAAGGATGATGTCACAATGAATGTGCTGCGGACGGAATCTCGCGTGGATAGCGCAATTGCTTATCTTGCACGTCTGAAGGCGGCGATGACTCGGGTTGATACTGAACTATGGCCCCAGGCGGAACTGTCTCAAGACCTCGAGTCTCTGATGGCTCGACTGAATCAAATACCAGACCGAGTGCAAGAATGGAAGAAATCATCTGCTCGCTGTGGTGCTGATGTCGCCCTATCATTGGTTCGAGTGCACTGCAAGGATGTCAACGAGGACAAGCTGGCAGCGCTCAAGGTCGCCAACACCAAAAAGCACACTTTCTCGTCCTTCATGGATACTTTCCTCGACGCCGCCACTCGCATTGCAGACAACATAGACCTCGACAGTTTTGGCGATCCAGCCAGTCCTTCTCCTGCCGAGTGATCCAAAAAAACTTTATGCTTCACCTTTATTTGCCTCGGAATGCCGAGTGATCGTGTAATCGTTAAACTCCTTCGGGCTTGATGCTCGAGTACTTTAATCCGTAGGCCGGAACCTTAGGATTTATCCGAACTTGGTTTATCTCTGAATATGCTTGCGCTTGTCTTTGAGTGGTACTTGTTCCTTCACTCCGAATAATCTTTGAATGGTGTAGCTTCAAGGTCGAAAGTGACAGTCGACCTGCACTTCGTTGTCCTTGCAGATAGGGATGGAGCGTATGTTATACTTGTGGCGCAGCTTCGAGGAGAAGGTAGCGATCGACCTGCACCTCGTCGTCCTTACGGATCGGGATGGAGCGTACGTTATACTTGTGGCGCAGCTCTGAGGAGAAAGTCGCACTCGACCTATGCCTCGCCATCCTTGCAAATCGAGACGGACCATGTGGCCAAGTCCCCGAATGAGAAGGCCAGTTCTCACTCGGAACGTATTTTATACTTAGGCGAGTAATGGACTGCAGCTAATCCTCCGAGTCAGAGGGTTGCTCACCACCCGGTAGGATTTTTCAAACTTAGCCGAGTACTGGACTGTAGCTAAGCCTCCGAGTGAGAGGGTTGCTCACCACTCGGTAGGATTTTACAAACTTAGGCGAGTACTGGACTGCAGCTAAGCCCCCGAGTGAGAGGGTTGCTCACCACTCGGTCGGATTTTACAAACTTAGGCGAGTACTGGACTACGGCTAAGCCCGCCGAGTGAGAGGGTTGCTCGCCACTCGGTAGGATTTTACAAACTAAGGAGAGTACTGGACTGCAGCTAAGCCCCCGAGTGAGAGGGTTGCTCACCACTCGGTAGGATTTTCCAAACTTAGACGAAACAGATTCGCAGCTAAGCCCCCGAGTGAGAGGGTTGCTCACCACTCAATAGGATTTTACTAACTTAGGCGAGTACTGGACTGCAGCTAAGCCCCCGAGTGAGAGGGTTTCTCGCCACTCGGTAGGATTTTACAAACTTAGGCAAGTACTGGACTGCGGCTAAGCCTCCGAGTGAGAGGGTTGCTCGCCACTCGGTATGATTTTACAAACTTAGGCGAGTACTGGACTGCAGCTAAGCCCCCGAGTGAGAGGGTTGCTCACCACTCGGTAGGATTTTTCTAACTTAGGCGAGTACGGGACGGCAGCTAAGCCCCCGAGTGAGAGACTTGCTCACCACTCGGTAGGATTTTACAAACTTAGGCGAGTACTGGACTGCAGCTAAGCCCCCGAGTGAGAGGCTTGCTCACCACTCGGTAGGATTTTTCAAACTTAGGAAAAACAGATTCGCAGCTAAGCCCCCAAGTGAGAGGCTTGCTCACCACTCGGTAGGATTTTTCAAACTTAGGCGAAACAGATTTGCAGCTAAGCTCCCGAGTGAGAGGCTTGCTCACCACTCGGTAGAATTTTTGAAACTTAGGCGAAACGGATTCGCAGCTAAGCCGCCCACTGGGGGATTTTAAACACAAGAATATTCGACGGCAATCATATTTCGATAACTGTGTAACTTTGTCTTTGATAACCAAACTAAACATGTGTTTCTTATTACATCTCGACAGACCGAGTGCTTAAGTATAAAAGGGGCGGAGTAGCTCCGTATTCCAAGCGCGTGGCTCGTCTTTCTTGTGTTCGACGTTGTAGAGGTGGTACGCTCCGTTGTGAAGCACTTTGGTAACGATGAAGGGACCTTCCTAAGCTGGGGCGAGCTTGTGTGGTTTTTGCTGATCCACTCGAAGAACCAAATCCCCCTCCTGAAAGGCTCGACCTCTCACGTTTCTGGCGTGGAATCGACGCAGGTCTTGCTGATAGATGGTCGACCGGATCAGGGCCATTTCTCTTTCTTCTTCCAGGAGGTCCACTTCGTCTTGTCGTGCTTGCTCTGCTTCAGCTTCTGAGAAAAGTTTGACTCGGGGCGCATTGTGAAGCAAGTCACTCTGAAGTACGGCTTCAGCTCCATAGACCAAGAAGAACGGAGTTCGGCCAGTCGACCGATTGGGAGTTGTCCTCAAACCCCAAAGTACTGACGGCAGTTCATCGACCCAGGCGCCTGCCGCATGCTTGAGATCACGCATCAGTCGAGGTTTGTGACCTTTGAGAATCAATCCGTTTGCTCTTTCGGCTTGTCCATTCGACTGGGGATGGGCGACTGAAGCATAGTCGACTCGAGTGCCTTGAGAAGCGCAGAAAGCTCTGAACTCATCAGAATCGAAGTTCGACCCATTGTCAGTGATGATGTTGTGCGGCACACCATATTTGAATGTCAACTCTCTGATAAAGCTCACAGCAGTACTAGCTTCAAGATTTTTTATAGGTTTGGCTTCAATCCATTTGGTGAACTTGTTGACTGCCACGAGCACATGAGTGAAGCCACTCCTGCCAGTCCTCAGAGGTCCAACCATATCTAATCCCCAGACAGCAAAAGGCCAGACGAGTGGAATGGTCTTCAGAGCAGATGCAGGCTTGTGAGACATGTTGGAGTAGAACTGGCAACCTTCACACATGTCTACTATTTCTTTTGCCATTCCTTTTGCTCGTGGCCAATAAAATCCTGCTCGGTATGCTTTGGCCACGATGGTCCGAGAGGACGCATGGTGACCAGAGGTCCCCGAGTGGATGTCGTTGAGGATCACTCGACCTTCTTCTGGTGTTATGCACTTCTGGCAGACTCCAGTCACACTTTCTCTAAACAACTGCCCTTTTATCATAGTAAAGGCTTTGGATCGACGGACGATCTGACGAGCCTCTTCTTCATCCTCTGGGAGTTCCTTCCAAAGAATGTACGCGATGTATGGCACTGTCCAGTCGGGAGTGACGACCAAAACTTCCATGATCAAGTCGACCACGGCTGGGACTTCGACTTCAGTCGGATTGGTGGCACTCTTTGGTTGTGGGGGCTCTTCAGTGAAAGGATCTTCCTAAACTGAAAGTGTATGAATATGTTCCAAAAAGACATTGCTGGGAATAGCTTCTCTCTTGGAACCTATCTTCGCCAAATCATCAGCTGCTTGATTTTTCAGTCGGGGTATATGATGGAGCACTAACCCTTCAAACTACTTTTCCAGCTTTCTCACTGCATTGTAGTAACCAGTCATAGCTGGGCTTCTAACGTCCCACTCCTTCATCACTTGATTGACCACTAAATCTGAGTCACCATAGACCATGAGGCGATGGACGCGGGGTGAAATGGCCATACGCAACCCATATAAGAGTGCTTTGTACTCAGCTTCATTGTTGGAAGAATCAAAGTGAATCTGGAGAACATAACTGAGCTTGTCTCCTCGGGGGGGGGGGGGGGGTACCAATACCACCCCAGCACCGGAACCATTCAGCATCTTGCAGCCATCGAAGAACATGGTCCAATGCTCCGAGTGAACTTGAGTCGGCAATTGCTGCTCAATCCACTCGGCAAGGAAATCAGCGATTGCTTGGGACTTGATAGCTTTCTTTGCCTCAAACTTGATATCCAATGGAAGGAGTTCAAGCGCCCACTTCGCCACTCGACCAGTTGCATCTCTGTTGTTCAGGATTTCAGATAACGGTGCGTCGCTGACGACCGAAATGGAGTGATCAGAGAAATAATGTGCAACCTTCTTCATGGTCATGTAGATTCCATAAACAAGCTTCTGATAATGCGGATATCTCTGCTTGGATGGAGTCAAAACTTACGAAAGATAGTATACTGGGCGTTGAACTTTATAAGCTTTTACTTCTTTTTCTCGCTCGACCGTGAGTACTGTACTGACAACTTGTCCAGTGGTTGCAATATAAAGTAGTAAAGGCTCTTTGCTGATTGGGGCAGCAAGCACCGGCTGGGTGGAAAGCAGGGCTTTGAGCTCTGGAAACGCCGCGTCAGCTTCATCAGTCCACTCGAACTTGTCAGATTTCTTCATCAGTCAGTAAAGAGGCAAGGCCTTTTCACCAAGACGAGAAATGAATCGACTCAAGGCGGCCAAACATCCGGTGAGCTTCTGAACGTCATGTACGCGCACGGGGCGTTTCATTCGGAGGATGGTACCAACTTTCTCCGGGTTTGCGTCGATCCCTCGTTCAGAAAAGAGGAAACCGAGTAACTTCCCACCTGGGACTCCGAATGTGCACTTCGATGGGTTTAGCTTGATATCAGACCTTCTCAGGTTGGCAAAGGTTTCAGCGAGGTCAGTCAGCAAGTCGGAACCTTTGCGTGACATGACCACGATGTCATCCATATATGCTTCCACATTCCGATTGATTTGAGTGAGAAGGCACTTCTGAATCATCCTCATAAATGTGGCTCCGGCGTTCTTGAGGCCGAACAGCATGGTGACATAACAGAAGCACCCAAATGGAGTGATGAAAGCTGTTTTTATCTCATCGGGCCCATACAGTCGGATCTGATGGTACCCGGAATAGGTGTCTAGAAAAGACAGTCGCTCACACCCCGCAGTCGAGTCGACGATCTGATCGATGCGGGGGAGAGGAAAATGATCTTTTGGGCAGGCCCGATTGATATGCTTGAAGTCAATGCACATGCGAAGCGAGTCGTCCTTCTTGGGGACCATGACAACATTGGCAAGCCACTCGGAGTGGTAAATCTCTCGGATGATCTCAGCTGCTAAGAGCCGAGCCACTTCTTCACCAATTGCTTTTCTCTTCCGCATGGCGGACCGTCGAAGATGTTCTTTGACTGGTTTTGCTTTCGGGTCGACTCGCAAATGGTGCTCAGCCAGTCCCCTGGGTACACCCGGCATGTCAGAAGGTTTCCATGCAAAGATGTCCCAGTTCTCACGGAGGAACTGGATGAGCGCTTCTTCCAATTTGCTGTCGAGTGTCGTTGAGATATGAGTCGGAGCAGCATTGGGATCGGTCGGGTGAATATGAATCGGCTTCATTTCACTGGCCGACAGAAATGCAGAGTCTGTAGCAGGCTTCTTGGCTCGCAGCAAATCACTCGGATCTGATTTCTTCTGGTACTCTTGCAATTCAACTACTGCCATTTGTGCAAAGCAATTTTGGAACCCTTCTGAAAGCATTCCTCTGCCTTCTGCTGATTGCCAGTGATAGTGATCACTCCTCTGGGACCGGGCATCTTCAATTTGAGGTACACGTAACATGGCCGAGCCATAAAACGTGCATAAGCCGGCCTGCCCAGAATAACATGATAAGCACTCTGTTAATCCACAACTTCAAATGTCAACTTCTCTTTGCGGTAATTCGTTGAATCCCCAAAAACCACGTCAAGGGTGATCTGACCGAGTGACTGAGCCTTCTTGCCAGGTATAACACCATGGAAACACATATTGCTTTCACTAAGCTTGGACATCGGAATGCCCATCTGTTTCAAGGTTTCAGCATAAAGGATATTCAGGCCACGGCCACCATCCATGAGCACTTTGGTCAGTCGAGTGCCTTCTACCACAGGGTCGACCACCAACGCTTGCCTCCCAAGGGTGGCTATACGCGCTGGGTGATCAGACTGGTCAAATGTAATGGCAGTCTGAGACCACTTCAAATAACTGGGTGCTGCCGGAGCAACCATGTTCACTTCTCTGTTGATAACTTTCAGTCGACTCTTGCTCTCAGCATCAGCAAAAATCATCAGGGTGGAGTTGATGTTAGGAAAACCATCATCATCTTCTTCCTTATCCTCACTCTTGTCTGACCCTTTCTCCTTGTCGCTGGGATGTTCTCTCGGAACTGTTGGATCAGGAGTCGACACTGTCGAGTGGTATGTTTGGGGTAAATGAAATTACCCTCTTCATCTTTCTTGGTGTGGATGTGACACGGTAAATCCAACACATCATTTCCAGCTTGATCCTTTACTTTCTTGGGGGTCCAGGGCCCTTTGGGCTTCCCCTTGAACTTTCCTTGAGTCACAGCTAAAGCTTCAGCAGGAGCAGCTGGCTCGGCTTTATGCTTGTGTTTCCGAGTGGAAGTACCACCGGCGTCCTGGCCGACTGGTTTGTCCTTCACGCTGCGGAGTCGATCTTCTTCTTCTCCGTTAGCATACCGAGTGGCTATTTCCATCATCCGAGTCAAAGACATATCTCCTGTCCGCCCGAATTTCAGGACTACCTCGTGATACTTCACGCCTTCCTTCAAGGCACAAACAGCTTGGTGATGAGATACATTTTCCACCGTGTGATGCAAAGTGGTCCACCTCTGAATGTAATCCCTCAAAGTTTCATTCGGTTTCTGCACACAATGCTGCAATTCTGTCAGCCTCGCTGGTCATTTGCAAGTTCCTTCAAAGGTTCTAACAAACACTCGGGCGAGCTCTTCCCGGCTGTATATACTGCCAGGTGCCAGCTGAGTCAACCATGCTCTGGCCGAGCCCTCCAACATTAGGGGAAGGTGCTTCATGGCCACTTCATCGTTGCCGCCACCAATCTGCACAGCCACTCGGTAATCCTCCAGCCAAGTATCAGGCTTGGACTCACCAGTTAACTTGCTGACTCCAGTCGCCAACCTGAAGTTGGGAGGAATCACCGCAGCTCTGATGGCTCTGCTGAAACACTGAGGGCCTGAAACATGTACTCTGCTGCCAGTCGGTTGTTCTCTATCCCGGCCCTCTCTGTGTGCTCTGTTCCTGTCCACCAGACCTTGAACAAGTATTGATCTTGCATCAAAGCCTGGCTCTCTGGGGTCGACTGGACCTCTGCGCTCGCCACTGTGAGGGCATCTGTCATCATGTTGCCGAAGCACATTCGATCCACTCCTCAGAGGAGGTGTGGGCACTCGACAACGGTCGTCATGACCGAGTCGGTGATCATACTACTCATGGTTTCTGTGCCGATCTTGCCCTGGCTCACGTCCCTCACGCCTCGGGGGCGACCTTGGGCTGTGGGCCGACTGAACTGTGTCCGCCATCACAGACCTGCTGTGAATTCTATTCTGCGACTGGGATACTGCTGTATTCTTCTCTCCTGCTGCCCAGAGTAAAGCCCGAATCTGCATCAAACCTCGGCCAGCCTCTAATTGGGAGGGCTGAATCGGCTCCGCTATACGGGCTGCAGCAGTGAGATTTTCAATCGGCGTGCGGTATACCTGCGGTGGAGGTGGAAAAAGTTGCCGTCGACTGGAATCAGGGATCTACTGCCGAGCGCCCTCGTCGAGAGCCCGCTGGAGGTTATCCAGTCGAGTGCGTTCAGCCAAGTTGGCCATGCGCACCTCCTCCAAGGCCCGAGCCTCGGGGGTCTCCCCAACGATGGGAGTGTGAAGGGCATGCATATTGCGGCGGCGAAGCTCTTCCCTCTGCTGCGAAGAAAGTAGCTCGGGGCGATACTCCTCGTGAGCATGTGACGGATCGCCGTTGCCATCACCGTCGTCGTCGCGGGGGAAGCCAGGAGGACTGCACGGTCCATTGACCATTAAAACTTCTGTCGCGGGATCGCTGCTGTCGTACTCGGATGCGGTCTCTGCGGAGCCAGTCGAATAGGCCGTAGAGAGTTTCGTCTGGCTCGATTACCGCGACTTGTGGAGTAGCCGACTGGCGGGCCACCGCATGCCTCACCCACCGCTGAAGCCACGACCGACCGGATCGCTTGCGACCGCGTTCAGCGGGGAGCAAGGACACCACGGGAGTCGACTGGTACTGAGTCGACTGCTGCCGGAGGAGGACGCCACAGACGCACGCGCGAAAGTGCGTTGCCCTGCAGACGGGGAGCGCCTCGACGTCGAGTGGAGCTTCCTGGAGCCAGGCGGACTCGTCGGCAACGAAATCGAGCGCGCCGAGACGGATCTCGCGGCCCTCAACCAATCCTCTGCCGGAAACCATGATGATGGGAGTCGGAAAAATCGCAACTTCACCAAAAGTCGCTAAGACACCTGCCCCACGGTGGGCGCCAATTTTCGTGGTTCTAAGACTGACAGTAGAAGAGGGGGGTAGGTATGGAGAGGCAAGATCCTAGCTATGGCGAAGTTGTACACACGAGTTTACGAGTTCAGGCCCTTCTCGGAAGAAGTAATAGCCCTACGTCTCGGATCCCGGAGGCGGTCGACTGAATTATGCGTGTGAATGTTACAGGGGGTGCGAACCCTTGTCCCAGAGGAGGGGGGTGGCTTATATAGAGTGCGCCAGGACCCCAGCTCCCCTCCGTTACAGGAGTTCAATGTACATAAAGATAGGGCGTTACTGGTAACGCCAGCAATAAGTGTTATAAATGACTTTAAAGACTACGGAGTGAATGCCTGACCGTTGCAGTGCTGGGCGACTCCTGATCTTTAATAGGTCGAGTGGTTCTTTGTATGGTCGAGTGATCACAGGAAGGATGGATCTCCGAGTGGTTGATCAGTCGAGTGTATGGCACTCGACCCCTTGGCAGGGCCCTTCCTGTTGCCTTTTAGGTTTCTTCGCTTCTTTGATAATGACCCTGGATAGGGCTTATAGGTCAGGCCTATAACCCTACCCCAGGTCCATGTCATCATCAGGGCCCGATCCTCTGCCCATGTCGTTCTCTCCGACACAGCGCCGGCTCGGGAGGTCCTCCGACCCTTCTTCCTCCCTGTCGTATTGTGCGCAGATCAGACCTGCCGCCGCCGACATCCAGACGAACCTCAGGTACAAGTTCTTCGAAAGCGGCCTTGCTCTACCGCCCCAGCTTCCAACGTGTCTGCATGTGCATCTTTTTCTACTTCCATCAGCTCTTCCCAATCCACCTAAATTTTTAGTATTATTAGAGGTAAAGCTACTTCATGCATTCGAATCTAGGAATTGGTTCAAACAACGAAGAAAGGGGGGAAATCATAGAATGAATCTAGGACTTGATTCAAAGAGGAAATAACAGGGGGAAAGTAGTACAGACCGGATACCCAACCGGTCTCTTGGTTGAAAAGGGAAATAATGGGAAAACTCAGTACAAACTGGATAAGGAACAGATACATTATTGGTTGAAAAAAGGATAGAAAGTGGCGGCTGGTGGACAAGTCAACAGAGTATGTCCAGGATTAGATTTGTTTCCCTCACATAGTAAAAGGTCTCCAGGATTAGATTTTCTGCCCTCACATAGGAAAAGTTCTCCAGGATTAGATTTGCTGCCCTCACAGAGCATCAAAAAACTCGGCATCACCACTTTATGCCTCCTTGTAGGTACATTGTGCTGATGCGTCCACTGTCGCATGTCCTTATACCAACCTTTTGCTGTTGTTAACGTAAGGGCGCATATAAAATGAAGCGATCACACTGTTACCTTAAGGACATGTCTAACCAGTGTTATTGTTAATCTAATGCCTCCAGTGATATGATGCAATTAAACTGTGTTAACAAATGGTACTCCTGCTGGTTTCCCCAGTATGATAAGTAAGTTGCTTCTTTACGCTGCTGAGTGACCTGGTGTCCCCACGGTCCCATGCCCTTAAACCAACTCTTTAGCTGCTGTTGATTTACTATATCTGGTAAACAAGCAATTCCACCATTGAAGTAATCCCATATTTGACGAATGTCATAGTTGATCGTAATGCTTCCGGTAACATGAAGCATTGCTGACGTTTTAAAATTTCTATTGTCCTTGCGTGATTGCCATGAACATAATTAATATGCTTCTTTTCATTTCGTGTATGTTTCGTATATTCTTATTGACCAGCAACTGTTTACTTTCTATCTTTTTGTGCAGATAGGGCTATCCATTTCACCTTTTGCTATTGTGACCTTTTGGTGAACTGCAAAAAACACTTATTTGGAATGAGTGTCTTGTGCAGTTCAACTAAAATGTCACGTGGGCAACATCTCTCAATTTTGGTGGAACTGCACAAAATGGTGATTGGAGTTTCCAAAATCTCCATCAAATTCTTCTGGTAATCTCATGCAACATGTTATTCTCTTTTGCAAGATGAGCCATCACTGTCACCACAATGTCACTTTATTTTAGTGGAACTACACAAAAGGATAAGAAAATTATAGTTGCACCTTACATGAGCAGGATAGCCAACCTCAATGCTGCTGAATTTTAGTGCAACTACTAAAGAAGAACCTGCCAGCTCACGAGAGCAAGTACTTCTTGCTAGCTGAATGATGCAATCTTTGTTTCATTTCAGGTGAACTGCGGAAAAAGGTGCATGAATTGAATCATGGATCTGCAGGTTGACCCCATCCGAGTGGAGTTGCAGGTTCACCACATCGAGTCATGGCGGTATAGGACCCCTCACACCGGTTGCTTCAACTAGTGCCACTATTATAGTAATCATGCTCTTTCTTATTTGTGCAAACAGGAATAATCTACTACAGATGTTGTGATGGTCAAGAGCATTCGCTAAGTTCTTGGGTTGTATGACACGGCTAGCCAAGATGGATTTAATCTCGATATTCACCTTATCAAAAGGCTCTAATGGGTTGGTTCTGAATCTTGCAAGCTGGGAATCAATGAGATGTGTAGGCATCTTTGTTGTACTTATTATTTGAATCTTATTTGTTGGTTCTGAATCATGGAAGCTGGGAATCAATGAGATGTGTAGGCATCTTTGTTATACTTATTATTTGAATCTTATTTGTTGGTTCTGATTCTTGCAAGCTGGGAAACACGGCATGATGATGCAGAGGATAGCAACCATAACAAACTGTTCAAACTTGGTAGTATTTTCTGTGTGAAAGTGCGGCAAATGTGTTGATCATGTGCGTCCTTAGAATAATATTTCTAATTGTTGTGCATGTTGATCCTGTAGCATTGATAGAACGAGCCAATGCATTGCTTGTTTTAAGAATACATTTTAATTAAAGCAAATTAAATTTAAGTAAACTGACCACTAACACATGTTATTACAGTACCAATACAGACCCACACGTGAACAGACGTGTGTGGCCAGAATAGGTTTCTTAATGGAGGCGTTTGAATGCGCCGAGGGTGCATATTCTGCCGGGCATGCAGCGGGCGAAGGAGGGGTAGTAACTGTTGTCGCCTATACACACTAAGTTTACTGTTGAATCCAGATCCCCAAGAGCTGAAAAACGAACTACTGCTGCCGCCTACTCACTCGTTCACTTGAAGAGACTCCAATGGCGATCCAAGGGGTGAGCCTACTGGATATGAACTTCAGCAAGGAGTTCACCTTTGATTTCTCCGTTAGGTTCCATGGCGGCACCAAGTTGAATGTGATGTACACCAACGATCTGGACTCGCTGAAGCTCTGTCTCGCCGAGTTCAAGTAGTACCTACAGGACGAGAAAGCACAAGGTGGCAAGACTAGACCTTGTGCCCATCCATTCGTCTCCTGACAGGGACTAGCGGATCACGGTCACCCAGGTATGCGTGCGAGACGAGGTTCTCGTCTATCACTGATGTAGGGCCATCAGAGGTTCTCGAGCATTCGCCTGTTTCATCGCCAGCGCCGACTGCACCTTTGCTACGGTGGAGAGAAGGAAGAACGCGACGATACGACCATCTGGTGCAACAAGGTTGTCGACATCCAGAAGCAATATAAGAACATCGGCAATGGGCAGGAGAAGGACTCCGTGGTTTACCTCGCTGAGACCATCATCAACCCCTGCTCCGCCAACATGAAAGAAGACAACGATACCAAGGACCTCCACCGGCCACCCTGCATCCGAACAAGTCAACCCTCGTACTCCCCTCGGCCTGTGTCTTCCCCCGCTCCGGTTCGTGCGGTCCACAGTCTCGATATCGTCCTCCGCCTTGGTCCTCTCGCCGCGGCGCCGCCGTCTGTCATTCCCAACATGGTCAGCAAAACATGAGGAATCGGGAGACAACTGTTCGTCGAGAGGCTGACAGTCCCGGGCCCACCAGGTCCATGGCCTAGGTTTTGTTGTTTAACATGGGCAGCCCATGACATCTTTCAACGTTTTTTGGATCAAGCGGCCTCTGGGCCTCCCAACCAAGCTAGGTTGTCTATATGATCAGCATCCCAAGTTATGTTTGTTTTTTCAAGACGATCAAGCGGCCTCTGGGCCTCCCAACCAAGCTAGGTTGTCTATATGATCAGCATCCCAAGTTATGTTTGTTTTTTCAAGACGACGCACAACTTAGTTCTATTTTTCTATAAGAATGCAAAACTGAATCTATGTTTTCCCTTCAATAATAGTGTATATATATATTATTTTATTACATATATATAATAGAAACAACATAAGGTTCCGTTAAACATGTCGTTCGTCCAACCATTTTATAGACCTTCCCACTTCCTTTATTTTTTGTTTTCATTAATCCTATATCTGAATTTTCTTCCACTTTCTTTTTCGATGTAAACTGAGTTTTCTCTCAGTACTTTTCCCTAGAACCAACTCAACGGTCCCACGTCTAGCCTAAAAAATAAGAATACCCCACGTCCTATTAACTCATCAAATTAAAATGATATTTTATTTCGTAAATTGAAAGTTCTTACAAAATAATAATAATAATTGTTTATATATAACTTGGCAAGTTAACTCCTAGTAATTGCATACATAAGCTTGCAAAGATTTTACTGACCAATGCAGTAATAGACGTGCAATCATGTGTTTATGTTTTATAACATTTCTCCGTCCAGCCCAACATGATATTTTCACCCAGCCCAGCAAGTCCGTGGATTTCGAGAAAAATGCAAATGAGCTTTAAATTCCATATATATAAACGGGCTGCATAGATGCTACATCATTGTTTCACCCAGCCCATCAAATGGACTAAAAAACAAATGGACTGGCTGACATGTGGGCCAGTAGGTCGAAGCCTAAGCAAGGCATTGGATTTACATCCAACGGCCGACATTCTTCTTCAATCTCTCGTCTTGTTCCCCCTGCGCTGCCGGGACCGCCTGCTCCAGCCTCCGGCATCCAGCGGCATTGTTTTGCGCGCCTCGCAGCGAAACGCTACCTCGCCGACGGCCAAGCCATCCCTCAACTCCGCACCTCCTGTTATTCTCTGCTGAGTGTAGGCCCATCCCGCACCTGAACCAGTCAAGTTTCCCACTCCTCTCCGTCTGCGACTCCACTGCCGCGTCTTCCCCATCTCCGGGTCGTTCAAATCTGGGGCCTCGCCGTCGTCCACCGCCTCGTTGCGCTCGGCGTGGCGTGGTCAACAAATGAGAGTCATCGGAAGAGGACTGTACGTGAGAGCCTGATGGCTGGGACCCACGAGGTCCATGGTCGCACGCAAGGAAAGTTCCTCCTTATTAAGTTGTTTCCTCCTCCTGATAGCTGGGACCCACAGGCTTTATCTTCGCATGGAAGGAAGTGCCTCCCTGTTATGCGAAAAAAACTATTCCTCCCGATGACAGCTGGGAACCGACAGATTTCGTGGCTGACTTGTGGGCCTACTAAGCAGACGTGTACGCAGGGCTTTGTCAACTTAATCAACAAATGATTCTAGCAGCTGAGTCGTTGGATGTTAATCCAATAGCCGTGCTCCTTCTTCAACCACTGTTCTTGCTCCTGTCTCTCGTGGGTGGCAGTGTTGCCGCGCAGCCGAACCAGTCAAGTTTCCCAGTCCTCTCCATCTGCGATTCCACTGCCGCATCTTCCCCATCTCCGGGTCGTTCTAGTCTGCGCCTCTCCGTCGTCCAACGGCCATCGTGCGCTCGGCACGGTGTGGTCAACGTGGTCAACAAACGAGATTCATCGGAAGCCTCACACCGCAACCAAACCAGTGAACCCTCGTACTCCTCTCCGCGCGGGCTCCACTGTCGCGTCTTCCCCGGCTCCGCGACGTCCCCTTCCTAGGCCTAGCCGTCGTCCACCGCCCTGGTGCTCTCGGCGCGGCGTGGTCACCGTGGTCAAGGAATGACTTCCATCGGAAGAGTACTGTACGTGGAGAGCCTGACAGCTGGGTCCACGGCGGCCGCAAGGAAGTGCCTCCTTATTACGCGCAAAATATTTATTCCTCCACATGACAGCAGGGACCCACCGGACATGCCACCGTATTTCACGAAACAAACGTTTCCCCCCTGACTGCTGGGACCCACCAGCTACATCTTCGCATGCAAGGAAGTGCGTCCATATTACGGGCAAAAAAAATTGATTCGCCCCCTGACCGCTGGGACCCACCGGCTACATCTTCGCACGCAAGGAAGTGCCTGACAGTCGGGACCCACCTGGTCGAATAGTACGTAGCGTTGTCATTCTGGTCGCGAACGTGTACGTACATACTGGTCATAGTAGAGGCGCGCACGTGTCGTAGTAGAGGCGCGCACATAGCATATACACGTACGTACAACGGCCAGGGTACAAGAAAGTAAATACGGCCACGTACGTACATACAGGCGGAGTCTCGAACGCCTACTCGCGCATACGTACAGCCAGGGCTCGTGTACATGGCTGGGTCGGAACGGAGAAACTGCATCGTCGTCGTGTTCACGGGGAGGCTATGAAATGCGTCATGTTCATCGGGAGGCAACGGAACTCGTAGGAGCCAACCGGCTTGGACGGGACAGCCGATGGAAACGAGGCATGGCGTACCGCAGAACGGAGGAAACGGCCTTGTGTTCGACCGGCCACATTCGAAACGGGATCCTGTTCATCAGGAGGGGTCTGGCGTACCACAAAACGGAGGAAACGGACTTCTGTTGGACCTCCTACTGTCGAAACGGGGTCCTGTTGATCGGGAGGGGCGTAGCGTACCGCAAAACGGAGGAAACAGACTAGTGTTGGAGCGCTATGGTCGAAACGGGGGTCATGTTCATCGGGAGGGGTGTGGCGTACCGCAAAACGGGACACCACAAGATACTGTTCATCTGCACCGTCGACCTCCTCCAGCCTCCACAAGTTACTGTTCATCCACCATCGACCTCCTCCAGCCTCCACATGCGACTGTTCATCCACGGGCTCATGTTAATGCAGCCTCCACCGCGCGCTACTCCACCTGCTACTGTTTAACCAGCCCTCTCCACGGGGTCCTGTTCAACCACCCCTCCACGGGCTACTGTTCATCACGCCCTCCACCGGCTACTGTTCAACCAGCCCACCACGGGGTCGTCCTGTTCATCCAGCCCTCCACAGGGTCATGTTCATCCAGCCCCAACCGACTCGATCGGGGTCCTGTTCATCTAGAGGCAACACCACGGGGTCCTGTTCATCCACCCCCACCGGGAACTGTTCAGCCAAACCCCCCAGCAACGCTCACTGTTCATCCAAACCCCCACAGCAACGCTCATTTTTCATCCAGAGCAGTATCGATCGGCTTCAGTTAGCAGCAGTAGCGAAGGAATCGCTCGATCGCTCGGGTTCAGTAACGCGTAGCCTGCAGTGCAATCGCTCGGGTTCAGTTAGGCGATGCCTCGCTCGGGTTCAGTTAGAGCCCAACGCCTCGCAACCACGCGCGTACGGTACGAGAGAAACGTGCATCGCTCGGTCTCCAACCACCCACCGTAACCGGGAACTCTCCGATATTTTCCCCGCCCTCGCTTCTACCACGGTTTTTTCCGTCATGGACGGCCCAAAGAATGTCATGCAGCTGCATCTCCGGTCCGCCCAGGACGAAAAGCCCATTTTCTGTCATGATTTTTTGTCATAGAAGAAGGAGCCCACCATATCTATGATGATAGAGGGTTTTGTCACAATTATCGTCATAGAAGTGTCATAAGTATGACAGAAAAAAAATTGTTCAGCCCAAAATGTCAGGGATGTGTCTCTTTTTTGTAGTGTATAAAATTTTACTAAAACTACAACGAAGGGTATTTATAGAGATTTATGGTGGTAGAATCGGAGTTAATGCGGTTCCTACGGGCTCCACACTCCCGTGTGGGCAAATGGTTGATCGTCTGGCCCTCCCCCAAATCTTATAGAGCCCTTCGTCATCCAGAAAAAATCCTGAAAAATTGGCATCGTGTTTTGATCTTCGTAAATATTGATTTCCTGCAAAACCAAAAACATACAGAAAATAGGAACTGACATTGTACACTAAATTAATAGGTTAGTGTAGAAAATAATATAAATTGCATTAAAATTATATAAAAATATTAATATGATTGCATAAAACAATCAAAAACTATAGATATTTTGAGACGTATCACTAAGTCCTTACCCTCACCGACCGCTGTGGCTATTCTCACCCGCTCATATATAAAAGTTTTAAATTATCTATTTCAGCACTAATTTTAGATCATCTATTATACATCGTCTATTTGAGTTGGCCTTTTTTAGAGATGTAAAAAACACTTTTTGATGATGTATATTTTACTTCAACCATTTTTTTCTGACGTAAAATACATCATCTATTGAAGATGTTGTTTAGTAAGACATTCCAAAGCAATGCTAGACCTACGGCAGGTTTTTGCGCACTGGATGATTTGGAGGCGCCCCACACCCCGAAATCTATCCTAGACCTACCGACGAGCGGGTGTGGTACCGGATTCACCATCGTGCTGCTCGTGATCTATATTGATCGGATTCTTGCTATCTCGTAGTTCACACTCATAACACTTTGTAATTAAGCTCGATCGATCAAGTAGTGCATGCGCTTCAGTGAACGGACCAGAGGCATGCATGTGGACTTTATGGATGCACGTCGGGCATGCCTGAGCAGTGAGCATCAGACGTATCACTAAGTGAGCACGTTGGACAATAGCCAGTTAGTTTGCCTTTTTCTTCTTTGTCTTATACAGTACTCATCTCTAATATTCCAACTTGAGTATGCACGCCATCTATGATCAAGACTGTACGTCCGGACATACGCAAGAATTCTCACACCTACTACCTACCTACATCTACTGCGAGCGATCGCACAATGGTAATAAATGGACTGTAAAAGAAGACCAGCTTAGCAAGTACGCTCCATGTTGATCGGGCACACCGTTCTGGAAAAGTATGCATATGTATTGGCCGTCCCGTTGTTGCAGGGAAAGACAAGACGAAATAAAACTGCATTTGCACCCGCAAAAAAAAAACTGCATTTGGACAGTTTTATAGTCATATTTTGGGATTGCTTGCAGGTGTACTTGATGTTGGATAATTTTATTTATTCGATAAAGGATGGATTTTATTAACTCAAGATGCAGCATCAAGAGGATTTCAACGTGGAACGCATGATGGGAGGTTTTCGTCAAGCCTGCAGTTCTGGTTGAGTCTCAGGTGGAGATGAGCAGTGTTGTTGCCGAGGTGACTCAGGTTGTTGCAGCACCTTTATTTTTGGAGGAATTTCTTAGCAAGGTTACTCGTGTGGTCCCACCCCCTCTGCTTGGGACCCCGAAGCCTTTACACAAGGTAAACGATGATGCCTCTCGCCCTGAGCGGTGTAGCGAGCGCCCTGAACAGAAGAACAAAAGAACATTGTGTGCAACATCCCGACTAACAAGTGCGTGCAGTGTAGGTTGTTGGAAGTTTTTTGATGAGTTGCCAGAGGTGAGCAAAGTGAAGGGCGCTGAGCAAAAGAAGAAAGACTACATAGACATGTACAAAAAAGCCGCTTTCCCTGCAAGTGATTGAGGCATTGAGCACTTAGGCAGGCATTGGCGGGAAGTCGAAGCTAGACCTTGCAGGATATTTCGCACAAGATCATATTAGCCCATGATGCTTCCATGTAGCGGCGGTGGCGAGCCTCGATATGGATGAGCTTTGTTGAATGTGTGGTGGTCATTTCGGTTGCACTTGAGCCACCCCTAATGGTTCTGGGCCTTCCCGGTCTTGTGTGTGTCGATCAGATGATGTCCCTTGATGTTGCATTTATGTTTTGCCCTCTCCTCAAGCTCCAGTGCCTTTTTCTTGTTTTTATTAATTTTTATTCCGTTTTCTCTAATTAACTGGGAAAGATTAGGTTTTTGGGTCTGATTTCCCTTATAAACTGGACCATCTCTCTTCTACTTAATGAAATGCAGGAGCCCCCTGCCCTCGCAAAGAGGTTCTTAAAAAAAGGAAGGATACAAACACAATGAGTACACACCCGGCCTCTGCAAAGTTAGGAATACTTGATGATGGATGATTAGGAAATTCAGGATTAATATTAGAAACTCACGACTAAAGCAACTATTAGGATGTATAACTCCAACATATATAACACAATATCGCACATATAGAAACCATAACTAAAGAGTAGATGAGATCGCATTGCACATGTTGATTGTTTGTGGATGAAGAGTCGTGCAAAATTGATGTTGTGGATGACGACACTGGCGAAGATTGGTCAAAGCATAAACTAACAGAGACGGCGGTGCACGGCACCACCTGACTAAAGACAACCCGCGGTGAAGAAAAGTGAGCAGTTGCGTGAAGCCCAAAAATCTTATTCGCACTCTCTAGGTGCAAGATCACAAGAGGAAGAGGTTTGGAAGAATTTTTCTCTCATTGGTTGGTGCATGAAAGTGATTGTGCTGGAGTAGATTATGATGTCAGTGCAAAAGCGAGAAGAGGTAGAACTCTAGCTCGATTCGATGCATCTTTTTTGTTGGACGATAGGTCATATAGGTACACCGCATTTGTGGGGTGAAACTAAAGATTACAACTCCACCTCTCTTGGCATACATGAGCCTTTGAAATTAATTTCAAATTAGCTATTGGGCCAAGCACAAATATTCTAACACTTAGCTCATCCACATTTACTGGCCACACAACACATGGGCGCCATGATTCGGGAATGAGCGAAATCGGTCTTAGATCCACGGTAAATTTACATTTTAATTTTTTAGGCAGAACAAAGAGTTCATTACAAGTCATTAACCAATGACATACACATTAGTGGGACGACAACTTATTTGGTTGATTCGGATTGTCGGCGATTACAAATCATACCGTGATTATACTAGCCCTCATGCTTTCTACCCGAGTGGCTTTATAAGGATCAACAAGGCAACCTAGCTTATCCGTCAACACTGGATTGCATCTAGCTAGCTTTTCCTCCTCATGCATGCACCAACATTAAAGTTACTCTCACCGTGTTGCAATCGTTTTACCCATCTCGACGACCGCAGACATTTTTTGCTAGGTGGTACATGGGGTTAAATATTAGTTATGGACAAATAATGGATGCATTAAGTTAATGGGGGTAGCGATTGATCTGGTTGATTCGGATAGTGGGCTAGTTACAAATCATATCATGATTTGTCCTCGCACATCCTAAGTGGATTTATATGTAGCAATAAGGCTACCCTAGCTGTCACCGCCAGATTACATTGCCTCTGCCTCCCCACGCATCACTGCAGTCCACTGTATTGCTCTCGTTTTCAAAATCCAAACGGTTCTGTTCGTTGCCACATGGGAGAGCTAACCTCTACACCGGGCCTCTTGCGAACCTGCACCAAGTGAAGGGTGGTAAGTTATTGGAGGATCATGCTTGGCATGGTCCAGAGCTTGCACCACTAAACCCTAACCCTAAACCCTAGAGCACCACTCGTCCCCCGCGTCGCCTCCCTGGACGGCTCGGGCGGAGCCCAATCCCGCTGCCGTCACCCACCACCCCTCCTCTCCTCAACCACCTCGTCGCCGCTGAATGACGGGCCGGGCCAAGCCCGCGCAGCGGATGGTGGCGGCGGGGCTATCCGGGCCCGTGACAGCGCGATCGGTATGCTGGATCTAGGCGGGAGCCCTGGCTTCATGGCGGCAGGCGGCTGCTTTGGCCGCGGAGGGCGGTGCGGCAGCCAGGCCTGGTGACACTCCGATCTCCCCCATGGCAGCGGTCGGCGTGCGAGGGCGTGGTGCTCTGGTTGTCGACCCTAGCAGCACCTCGGCTAAGTCTCCAATTCCGCTCGGATGGCATCCTGGGGCCTCGGTGGAGCAATGGTGGTCCATAGGAGGGCTGGCCGCTGCCAGATTTGGACGAGTGGGGTCAGATTCGGCAGGCCCGCGATGGCTTCCTGCTACGGCAATGCGTCCACGTGGTGCAGTGGTTGCAGCGCAGCATGGCGACCTCCTGTCCCCGGGCCTGGTGTGGTGGTGTTTGGACTCTGGGGTGGCAGCCCTGTGACGGTGGTTGACATGTCGGCGGCTATGGAGTTCAAGTGGCGACGCGGCGGCCGCGGTGTGCTTGGTGGAGGGAGGCTTGGCTCTTCTGTCTGGCAGCTTTGGCTCGGCAGCGAGACGTGGTGGTGGTCCCTGCGTGGTGATGGCACAGTTGCTGTGCAGGGGTGCGTGGGTCAGTGAAGGTGCTGGTTGGTATCAGTCGACCGCGTGGGAGTCATGGTGTTTTCTGATCCAGACGAAAGCCTGGCCCGGTGCTTGCCGGCCGGCGGCGGCGGTCCTCGTGCACGGCATCGCGGTCGGTAGATGCCTGACCGGTGACAAGGTTGATGTGGCATTGTGACGCGTGTGGCAATGACGATGATGGCGAGCAGAGATGAGTCGCGGCTTCTCCTTCTAAAGTCGACGGTCCGGTGCGCCAATGGGTGTGCCCGTGTAGGTTTCTGGTTGTAACAGAAAAGTCCGAGCTGTAGGCAGCGGGGTCGTTGTGGCAACGATGACTCCATTAGGGCGGTTTTTCTGTGTGTGGTGCTCTCCGGATGTTGTGCTGGACTAGGTTGGTGCGAGGCTTGCAACTTTCTCCTCTGAAGCTCGTCGGCAAAATCGGAGCTGCCATGTCCTCGATGATGTGGTTGATTGTTTGGCGTAGTTGTGGCCAGGTCGGCCGCATGTGCCTTGTGGGGTTTGTATCTAGGTTTTCGTCCGGTTTTTCTTTAATTAACCAGGCAACTCTCTTCTTCTTAATCAATGAAAATGACAAATCTTTTGCCACGTATAAAAAAAGATTAGACAGAGTCGTCTTGGCATCATGCTTCTCATACACATCTGTTAGATAATTGTGCAGCTCTATGATACCCCAGGAGCAACCATGAGAACAATTTCAAGCATCATTAGTAATCAGCATCTCAAGAATATCAGCGGCAAGGAAGGATCGGACGCATGACCTTGTTGTCCATCTCCAATACGCTCTCCTCTTGTTGATGGTTGATGTTGACACGCTGAAGGTTTTCTTGCTGTCCTCAGACCAGCTGGTCTCCATTGCCACCGTGCAACGAATCGGCCACTTCCTTGACGATGATAGCTACTGATGACCACAGATCACCATAGTACTTACTGGAAGTTTATCCGTATATTTGTCGAACATGAGGAGCTATGGTTTGTCATTGCCTCGTAACACAAATAGACTTGTCATGATCTCTAGTTGTGTGCACACCTAAAGCGAACTTTGGAAATTATTATATACGTATGTATATATATGTATGTATCTATATATATAGAAAACCCCCTAATATTTCTGATATTAAAACCGCAGTATATATAAATGTTTTTTAAAATACTCATATCTTCTATAAACCGTAACTCCAAATTTAACATGTTATATATGGAATTTGATTAAAAAAATATCGAATCTAAATATGATGTTATTTTACTTGTTAACCATTCAAAAAAATATTATCTAGGGTGCAATCTTAATCAACAGTGCATTATCCGTCTTTCTTTCATATCTGTACTGATCCGGTTTGTGGATGAACATCTCAGCAAAATCAGGATTGGCGATAAAAATAAACACACCTGCTGTTATTTTGGTGGTGGTGGTATCACTGAACCGTAAACAATAGATCTCCATAACAATGTCGACAGAGTGCATTCTGATAGTAAGTCATCATAATGATATATAAACAAATCATAACCATCAAATAATCTTCTTATAATTGATGTGATGGTGAATACAACATTTTGTTGGATATAGATGGTTAAAGACACATAAGCATGTATGGTTTAGAAATATACATTTACATTCTTGTCATAAATTACTGGGAACACTAATTTACTATCAATAAACCATAAGCAATAGGTCTCTAAAATATGTCAAAACAGTGCACTCCTATAATAAGTTATGATAGGGGTATAGGTATATAAACAAAACATAACCATTAAATCACCGTCATATAATTGATGTAATGGTGAATAAATACATTTTTGTTTGATATAGATGATAAAAGACACATAAGAATGTATTGTTTAGAAATAGTATACATTTACATTCTTGACATAAATTACTATCAACACTAATTTAGTCATCTCTCTTAAATAAATAATACAAACTGAGATTCGCAGCACATGCATAAAGGCAGTAACCGGTACATCGTGCCACCAACGACTGCGCGGATCATGCACCGCCATTGCAAGGATTTTATTACTCCACACAAACAATAATAATTAGTCAAACACAGTAATTGACCAATGCTCTTATTGCACGATCTCCTCCCCATCGATGATCTCTGCGGTTGTTTTCTTTATGAGCTCCCAGGCGCTTCTCACGTGCCGATCCTCCTGCAGCGACGAGCCCACCGCGAACCGTAGAACGAATCTGTTGCCAACCAAGGTGTGCGCCAGGTAGACCTTCCCGGACATGTTGAGCCGGTTAATCAGCACACGGTTCACCTCATCGGTGGCTTCCTCCGTCATGGCTCCTCTTGCTCTGATCCTGAAGCATACGAGGGCGAAGTTCCTCGGCACTACAATCTCAAACCGGCCATCGGCACGTACAAGGTCCTCAAACGCCTTGGCCATCGCGACATCGCTTCGGATGTGCCGTTGAAGCTGGGCGGTGCCATAGGTGCGCATCACCATCCAAAGCTTGAGCCCTCGGAAGCGGCGGCCCACCCCAACTTGCATATCCTTGAGATCAATGACCTCGCCAGACTCAGTAGCGTCATTCTTGAGGTATTCCGGGTTCGTCTCCAGTGCGTCAGTGAGGTGGTTCGTGTCGCGCACCCACAAGCATGTGCAGTCAAGGCAGGTGAGCAGCCACTTGTGCGGGCTCATGCTGATGGAGTCCACGCGCTCAACACCGTCGATGTGGTGCCGAAACTCCGGACAGATACATGCGCTGCCAGCATAGGCAGCATCGACATGGACCCGTGCATTAAACATGGCCGCGACAGCGGCCACTGCGCTCACTGGGTCCACGGCGTTGGATGATGTGGTGCCAACAGTGGCACAGATGTACGTTGGCACGAGACCAGCATCGAAGTCAAGCTGCATGACCTCGAGCAACTTCGCCGGGTCGAGCCCGTAGTCCGTCTCCGGCCCGGTGGGAATGGATCGGAGGTTGGCAGGGTCGAAGCCGGCAAGGCGGCATGCCTTGAAGAATGTGGAGTGTGTCTGGTCGGTAGCGTACACCGTGAGCCTTGTGATGTAGGACATGCCATTGGAGGCAATCCGACGCAGCGCCGCGTCACGCGCAGCAACAAGCGTGACGAGCATGGCTTCGCTAGTGGTCCCGAGGATGACACCGCCGCCGGTGCCACGCCCCACACTGGTGCAGTTCATGAAGCTGGTTGGCAGGCGCAGGAGCTGGGCGAGCCAGTCGAGCACGAGCACCTCCATCTCGGTGGCTGCGGGAGCTGCCTGCCACGTGAACCCTACGGTGTTCATGGCCGAAGCGATCAGCTCCCCCGCGATGGCTGCGGCGCTGTTGGTGGACGGGAAAAACGCGAAGAAACTGGGGCTAGCCCAGTGCGTCATCCCGGGGACGACGGATGTCCTCAGCTCCTTCATGGTGACGTCGAAGGGAGCCGAGTGTTCTGGCGGGGATGCCCTCAGCTCGTCCCGTAGGTAGCCGGGTTTCACGTCGGGGAGAACCGGCATGGACTCGACGCTGGTGTAGTAATCCGTGATGAAGTCGGCAGCCTTGTAGAGGTATGCGCGCACGTCTTCTGGGTTGAGCGGCTGGAAGCTGCTGCCTTGGACGCAGGCGTGGAACGAAGGGGAAGCGGAGGCCGCGGGGTCCATCTCAGGGAGGGATCAAATTAAGTTGTTGACTTGTGGCGCGTGCTTTTCGATCAGGAGGAAGACGCTAGCCACTGGAGATACGGAGGGGATGTGGGAAGGCTTTATATAGCAGGAGTATATGGGACGCGGGATGGAAGCGGCGTGGCGGGATGGAAATGTTGCTGATCGAAACAGGGTTTGGGACCAAAAGACGCCGGGTAAAATCTGTTGCTACGCATATTCGTGAACAGACAACGGAGCTCTTGGAATTTACCACGACTTGTAACTATCACCGCGAAGTAAGGTTTTGTAACGGCTGGTTCCTGGAGGCAGAAACATACGTGCAACCTCCTCCAGCAATCGTATCAACTCAAATCCAAGCAGTACGTACAACACACGCCTTCTTCCATTTTGCAATCAAATCAGTCGCCGTCGAAGAAATTGATCCGATCGAGCTGTGTTTAGGTGCGAGTTTCCGGCCGATCGTAGCCAGTCACCACGATTAAAACAGAAACAAGTACTAAGTAGGAGATCCAAGCACTACAACAGACGCCTTCCCTTTGGGCATCCTCCACTTCCCGGCTGTCGATACAGCAAGGTAAAGGTGCGGCGTACATGCATTTTCGCGGCTTACGATCAGGTCCTCGCCCACACAGGAGCATCCATCTTTTTTGTTTCAACAAATGACCTACAACTTCACCCGCAATAAAAAAGACCTATAACCTCATTCAAACTAGACAAAAACTATAGGTATGATGCTTCGAATCATAGATCCAAGAATTTACAAAATACTCCTATAACTAAGAATTACAATGAAATTTCTCAGAATCATCTTCTAAATGGTATCAATCTTTGCAACATGAAATGATGTCAAGGCTTAAAGAGATTACAGTCAGATCGAAGCAGCGATACCGCCACTCATACACCATCACAAACTTGACTACATTCATAGGTTTCAGAAACCTTCTTGAGTTCCCCATCAAAAATGATGGGAAGCCGTAATCACTGAACGTACGTAGACAAGGGACACTCCCCTATAAGTATAGGTCGTCGAGCTACAAGATCTTCAATAGAACGCTAATGCATGACTCCAGAGTCGCAATGGATTGCACCAACAAAAAAGGTCGAAAAACACTGACAGAAACTCGTCAGATCCATATGAACGAATCTGCAATGACATAGGCCTAAAATATTCAAGGTTGGTGAAACCAAACTTGTTGAGACACAAACTCTCTGGCTCCGTGACACCGCCAAATAAAACTTCGCCACAGCAGGAGAAGAACCATAGTGCCTTTATTCTCGCTAGCATCACACCCAAAGCACCAATGAGACCACACTAATAACACTGATGAATACGCCTAGAAAGATGCAAGCTTCCCATTACCTTGCAGCATTCTGTCCGGAGGCGAGGGGAACCAACGAAAATTCGTGGCGGCTAACTTGTGGATACCCAAGCCTCTCATCCCTGGCATCTCTTTTTGTCTGCTACAGAAGCATCCATCTGTCTCAGCACAAGACCAGTGATGCCTATCTTAGTCTGTGACATCGCTCCTTCTCCGGGCATCGTTGTTGCAGGTCGCGACACCACGCTCGGGATGCTCCGGGGGAAATGTCGGATCGAACGAAGATGACATCTTCAATGCCGTTCTCCCTCTCGGGTACCGGTAAGCCCTGCAATCGAGGTAGATACAAGAGACTAATAGTTCCACAAAAATATAAAATAAAATCATACCGTCAATTCCGTCTTGCGCATACACATGGCTATTAGTCACATGTCACGAATGAATAACGAGCATATGTCATTTTATTAAAATTTACTTCAAGATGAGTGATTGATAGTCTAACAATATCGCTGATTGCGAGGGAACGTCAATTATAAAAAATGGATCTGATGGAGATGGATATGGAAATGTGATGTTGATGATGAATTTACTTGAAGATGAATGATTCGTAGTCTTACAATATCGCTAAATGTGATCGAATCACGATTATTATAAAAAAGATCATATTAGGGAGACAGATATGGAAATTAGATATTGATGACGTCAATGTGGAGGTTGGTGATGGATGAATATCACATCTTCTCTTGCTCTCCTCTATAGGGTTTTGGGGCTCCTCTATTGCAACGATGGCGTCATAGAAACGATGGCGTGTGGTACGACCATGTGTCTTCTTCTCTTTTTTTGAACTCTGGTGCGCACCAGATTATATGAAAATAATCGTCTCATGTCATATATCTCATATATGACTTGATTTTCCACCTAAAAACACTAATTTATGTAAGGAATAAAATAAATAAGGACATATGCAAATACTTCCATTAACTTATTAGTCATTAGTGGGCATATCGAAGGGATCATCGCAGAAAAATATGAGAATATCTGGTGTAAACATATATATGCTTAAACTCAGCAGGTAGTCCCGCCTGACCTGGCGTCGCGGTCGAAGCGACGTGCGCTTCGTTTGATGGGTCGTTCTGAGGCCATAATGCGGGCTGCGAGTCGGATGCACTGCGTTGATAAAACGAGGACCCCTACCATGCGATGTGTCCTGCGGGGTACGCCGGCAGCCCGATCTTCGGTCCACCGCCCCTTGCGAGACGAGGGAGCGGATGCCGCGTCCCGATTCCCGATGAGGTAAAATGAGTGCAAAAACAACTCATCTGATGCCATCCTGTATTCTGCCCTCAGTACTTTCCGGCTGCCTCCTTTCCCGCATGGCCGCCGCCTTCTGCAGACTTATCTGGTGCCCGCATGCATTGTAGGGTAATGCGACAGAAAACAAAAAATTTCCGACCTACGCACCAGCCCAGGACCACTATGGAGACTGCATACATGGTTTGATCTTTTCGTTACCGACTCGTAGCGCAGGGGGAAGTAGAGTCGATGACGATCGGCGGTGCAGATCCCCGCAGCTAGGATTTACAACCTCCCAACCGCGAGGATGTATACCCTCATCTGCTCCTCAGACAGACCTCTGGGAGGCGGTCGAACAGCCCCCCGGACGGTGTCGCGGACAGCCCTTTGGGAGGACCTTTGAAACTCGAATAGTCACTCGGACAGCCCTTCGGGAGGACCTTCGAAACTCGGACGGTCACACGGACAGCCCTTCGGGAGGCACTCACGAACTAAGACCGAAACTATGATCTCTCTACAGAGTTGCACACATACGGTGTCATCTATCCAGCAGGGCTTCGCCGTCCAGAACTAGTTCCTGCCGGAACCCAGACAGCCTTACGGCTCTACGAAACTATTTCGCTGGGAGGGAGAGAGAAGCCAGATCACGCATGGCACTTGTATGTGAGAAAAAGTGAGTGTGGAGGGCTGCCCCTCCACCTCTATTTATGGGAAATCCCAAGGGGTAGGGTAGTTTAACACAAAAACCCAAAATGCACATGAATGAAGTCCTTCCTCAAGGGCATAAGAGTGAAACCAAGGAACAAGAGGGGCTCCAAGGTGGAGCCCCAAGTGTGGCCGGCGACACCCCTTGGGGGGCCCCCATGAGGGACTCCCAATCCATCCATGTCATCCCTAGATCTTTTGGGCAAAGCCCCAAAAGGTGGCTTTCCATACAATATCCCAAAAAGCACTTTCACTATTCACGACGACATGTTTCAGCGTCCGTTCGAACTGAAAATATTTATGTGGGCTTAGAACATTTCCAGTACCCACCACAATAATTTTCAACGCGTTCTGGAACAATTCCAGTTTAGTGATTTTCATCTGCTAAAAGCATCTGAACCGGTTCCTGTAGCTCCGGAACATTTCCGGTTTTTATTTCTGAAAATTTCAAAAAGTTTCCTGAATGATTCTGGCACCCTCCAAGAATTATCAGGCATGTGCCGAAACCATTATGACTTAATGGCATACCTTGAAACAACTATTTCGGTTTCACCGAAACTCATCCAGTGACCTCTCTCTGCGGAACTTTTCCGCTGTCCAAAACTTTTCGGTGTCCGAAACTTTTTCGATGATTTTCTCTCAGACTCCTTGTCTAGTATTCAGCAGATAGATGACCCTTAAGCATGTGACTCTATAAGTTCGGTGAAGTATAGACATGACCCGGAACCCCTTCCGATCAATGATCAACATCGCAGCCGTGGACACCCATATTGACCCCTATACCCACACGAATGTATATTCGAGTGAACCTCCAGTTGTCGTGTGCTATTCCTGTTGCTTCGTGATATGTTACAAAACCCCCGAGGTGAGATTTATTGCATGCCCATGGACGAACAATTTGTCCACCATGCAAGTTACCTCGTTACCGGTTTTGTTCTCTTTTCTCGTTTCCGTGTTCCGGTATCCCAGTGATCAAATCACACTGTGTCTGGACAGACGATGATGGATACCGTAATACCGAGAGGGCCCGAGAATATCTCTCCATCGTCGGAGGAGAAAAATCCCAATCTTGAGCTATCAAGTTACTTGACACACTTTTCCATGAACCCGTAAGCCGCCGTAATAGCCACCCATTTACGGATGACGTTTAACAAACCCCAAAGTTCATGAAGCAAGCATGATGAAACTCGATACTCTCATGGTCTAAGGAATCATGCAAACGTTAACCATCTCTGTGTTATGTACCATTAACTTGTGACGAATGAATCTCTTAGCATAACATCATGTCGGGTCGATTCAACACAAATGTTCTCTTAACATTGTGCCCTCAAGGTTGCTGACATAGACATGCCCATGATCAGGAAAACAGAACCATCATGCAATACTTGAGCTAGTCTTAGAGGCCAGACTAGGAATACATTTTACCGTTTATTATTCCACACGTGCATATGAGTCTTCCTCTGAGCCTCGTGGTTATTGCAGACTCAAGAACCATAGCAGTTATAGCATGGAACATAAACATAATTATGAACATGGAGATAAGTAATAGCATTTATTATTGCCTCTAGGGCATATCTCCTACAGACTCCCACTTGCACTAGAGTCAATAATCTAGTTAATGCTAATGCACTTTACACCTGTGGCATACTGGTGTAAAAAATGCTTCGCATGTGGTATAGCCTGATATCCATCGGATCTGACAACTTCAGCTCCGTGTGTATCTCTGCATATCCTCGCATTTTCACGCTTTCACAAAATTCATATTTTGTGTGGACTTGGCGTTGTATGTATGTGAATCATAGGTCGAACCTGGATTCCTCAGACTAAGTTATGGCGCAACTACCTGCAGTAGTGTCCCACTGACAAAAGCCATCTTGGAACCATACTAAGTTCATGAATGAACTATATGATTCAACATCTTCTTTGTCACTTCTAAAGCGTCAACATACTTAGTCATTTGTTATAGAATTCGCCACAGTATCCTGTTGGGAACAATTTCCAACTACCGTGCCACCATATTGTGTATCACACAAAACCCTTAACTTAAATCGAAAATCGCATGGAGAAAAGATGAAGACTGTATCGATGTAACATTTTACAACGAACTCTTCATGATCTCCGCTTGCGAGAAAACATATCATCAGTACTTACTCTAGTACTTAATGACATCTTTCACTGTTGTCCCACGAACAGTACTTTGATCACTTTAGTATCCATACTCGCAACACCTTGGGAGTATCAGACATCTCTGGTTGTTTTTACATACCATGGAATACATGATTAATCCAAAACACGAAGGTGTGTGGAATCTCCATCATGTATTTTACTCATCAGTGTTTTGGGACACCGAGTCTTGTAAAAACTCTTTCCATGTGACTTAGTCAAGAATCACTCCTTGTCGTTTTAAATGCTAAATAGGTTTTAGCACCTTGTCAATATGTATTCATTGCTTAGCCATATTAGGTAAATCTATCTCCATAGATCATCATGCCTAATATTGAGGCTATTTAGCCTAAGCACTTCACCAAAAACAATTTCAAATGAAGTCCTAATACGTGTCAAGAAATTTATTTCCAATTAACAATGTGTCAAGCACACAAGGTATTCAGAAATAATATTATGCTCCCACTTACTTTCTTGAAACCACAAGCATCTTCGTTACCCCATTGATGAAGTCAAATCCCTTTGACCATTCCAACAAAAACTAAGATTCCAACTCCATTTTGCTCTCTTCTGTCCATTGCTGGAACTCTGAAGCTAGCATACTTACTAGCGTCCTTTGGGCCGACAAAATACTTTGGATTGTATCACATACAAGTCCTAGGTTGTTTTTCCATTTCATGGAAATTCTTTTTCCATCCATGTTTCATATCTCATGATTGAAATATGTATTAATTGCTAGTTCAACCCGAACCGACTTTAAGCATCGCTACGATGAAAACAACCTTATCGTAGTCAACTCTTGAACTTGTTATTTCAACAAGTCGAGCTTTATGGATAAAACATTTTATCCGTATCCGTTTAAAGTTCCGTAAATATTCGTTAGACTCTAAGTCTTCCAAAAGGTGTATCAAGGTTTTAATCTTGAATCACTTATAAGGAAACTAACTCAGGTTGTATTGGCATTTAGCCAATTCCGGAGTCAGGGCCCATCAACGCTTCCTTGTGTATCGTAGGTATAATGTTGTCTAACAACAATATCTCGTTTGCGCACCTGAGAGGTTTGCACGAGCCTTGCCTACGTGGTTCAGCTGCAAGTTCGACCGAAGTTCATACTTTTTATTGTAGAGACTTCCGTATCAGTCGCAGTAGGAAACTCTGGAATTACTTCCAAGGTCTCTTTCCTTTGATCTGATGACGAAGATACTGTTTATCTCGTCGATTTGCACTATTCTCCCACTCACCTTTTTGAAAGAACCATTCTCTTTAAAAGCACACTGTTTCGCGGCAAAACTATTTGCCTCGGTATAGTGAGGGAGGAATACCCAACATTTTGGTATAACCTACAAAGTAGCACTTCTCTGATTTGGAATAGGTTTGTAACCTTTTACACAAGCCCCATATTCCAAATGTTAAGAAAAGATATAACATGGTTGGGCGTACCATACCATGGCTTCATTTCAACAGACCTGATGTAGCTCTTTTCAGTGTAAAAGCCGCAGTCTCTAAAGCATCACTTTAAAAGGGATAATGGCAAATTTATTTATGTCTTCTTTGACCTTACCATGTCATAAATTGTTAGATTACATCTCCACAGACATTCCACTCATAGTGGTGTTCCGGGAGGTGTAAGTTATGAAACTCTTTTCAGAACTCATCAGACATTCGCTAAACTTGTAACTCAGATATTCCTTTCTGCAATCAAATTGTAGAAACATAATGTTCTTGTTACAATAACTTCTAATTCATTTTTGAAAACCTTTCAAATGATATCAAAAGATCCAGACTTACGTCTCATCAAGTAAATATCCATATATCTACTTGAGTCATTTCTGAAGTTAAATAAATCCACCACTAACAACACTTATCGGACTACACACATCAAATGTATGATCACTAATAAGTTTGTTGTTCGTTCCTTATGACGTGTGAACGGTATTTTAGTCACTTCACTTTTCAGAGGAAAGTTGCAAGTGTCAGATGATTCAAAAACAAAAAGACTTCAAAATCCATCATAATGGAATTTTCCATGCGGGTTTCTCCAATGTGACCAAATGTAGTGCCACACTTGTGTGGTATTCTTTTAGTCTTGCGACATTTAGCGTCAGTGTTATGGATGTATCATTTTACCATCAATATTCATAACATACATCCCATCTTGGATGGAAGCATGGCCCTTCATGTTATTCATAATACTGGACAACAATTGTTCTTTTATGAACAACCCTTTTGCAATAAACATTGTGCAATGGGCTAGAGTGTAAGAAACTCTAAAACGAATTATGAAAGTAAACACAGAGGTAATATATTAATATCATTATTCATAACATACATCTCATTCATAATGAAAGTATGGCCCTTGATGTTTATTCATAATACTGAACATCAAAAGTTCTCTTATGAACAACCTTCTTGCAAGATACCTTATGCAAAGGGCTAGAGTGTGAGAAACTCTAAAATGAATTATGAAAGAAAATACATAGGTAATACACCGATGGAAGGTATAGTAACTTTTACTATGTTCCCAGCACGTATTAAAACCTCATTCCTGGCTAGTCCTTTTAGGACATAGTAGCTCTTACATTGATTCGCAACAGAATGCAATCGAGCGGGTATCTTTGTGATTAACTCACAATACCCAAGAATTAGTGATTAACATGTTTAACCATAATTCCCAAGAACTATTTCTTTGACCAGCCTACTATACATCAAAAACTAGTATGACATTCATACATGAGCTGGATATTCCAGTCATCTTTCTTTCTGCCTTTATACTTCTAACAGTTTAACTTTTAGTATTTCTCCTACTCGCAAAAGAAGCACCCAACTTAAGAGTGGCGTTAGCCCCGGACTTCCTAGGCGTGTAAGTCATACTAACACCCTTTGGACACTTCCTTCCTCTTTAAGTTGTTGTTTTATTCACCTTTCATTATATGACAGGCGTTCTTCTGGATCCCTTTCCCAACAGTCAAATGCATGGTAAACACTTTTACTAATACTTGCAAACAAACATTGCTTTGTTTGTATCTGGAAATAATTTTCAGTTCCATGAATATCATATAACTATCCCAACTTTCGAAGTTTGGGTTTCATGGAAGCAAACATATTCCACTTGACCGTAACAGAATTCTAGCTTTTTGATCGAAGGACGAGAGTCACATGATCCATAGCATTAGCGGGAGGATACGGAAAGCATGCGATAGGACAAAGTCCTTCTCGGCACTTTTGAAGACAATCCTCATATTACGTTACCAATCGTAAAGTATTAACCAGATATTTAACAGCTATTCAATTTTAACAGGGATAGTGGAATCGCGAGCCATTATTCTACAACTATTTTGCAAGAAACACTTAGACAGTGTTCATAATTAATTGCACAGAGAATTAAACATGTTATTTCAACAGTGCGCTCCCACTCAAATCAATATCTCTCATAATTGATTTAGAGTGATTCAAGATCCATATTTCTATTCGATGCCATTGACGGGTTCATCACTGATGACACGAATTTCAGTCGGTAGGCCAACTTGCCGATCACATCTGTTTGTGATTCTTGTTCATCTTTCGATGGACGTGTTCCGAGCTCAGGATTCTCCTGCCTGAACGTCAAAGACAACCAAGTTATCTTGCTGCAAGGTCTGACCTCACCTGCCTCATTCCTCTCGATTCGTTCGTGCTCATGTGTACATGGCGCACCGCGAAAAGATACGAATTTCAGACGGTGCTACACTTGGGTGAACACTAACTACTTTGATATTTTAAGTGAGAGATCACCCTAATAAAAAGCGACTACCGCGCAATCAATAATGGTGCATCATAAGGGATAAACATCTCAGGCAATTCATAATAGCATGATATGGTATAGCCCTTTCTGACGGAGAAGTCTTTCATTTCTTCGTCTTCGGCATTCGCGTCGGTGTTCACCTTCATGAAGATTGCCACCACCTTGTCGATGCACCAGATAATATTGCTATCTCTATAGCTAATAAAATAAGTGCATTACTTAAGGTTGACACGCAGGTCATTAAAGTGACAATCATATGGCTCCAGCCATCATCCGAATCATGACACGCAGGTCATGTTAATTACATCATGTAGTCATCTCATACATAATCAAATTGAATATGAGCATTTCTATACCACATCACATGCACATCCTGCAAAACCAAATTAGCCTCTAATCGGTTTATGCAAAATTTTATTTTACGTGGCTTCTAAGGTTTTGACTTAAACCGCAGCTACCAACGTTTTATCAACAAGTATGATTATTGAAGTTGCTAGATTAACATCTCGGGGTGTATGAAACACGAGATAATTAAATCTCGAGCCCCATACTAAACTTCGTCATACGCATGACCCCCGTGCAGATCATATCTGCAATGCCCTTTCATCTGCGAATTTCATCTTTCTTTTCACTACGGCAGAACCCAAAGAACTAAAAGCACTTCCATGATCAATCAGGATCATGAATTGCCAGAACTTTGTCAAATTCCACCATGCTGTCTCGACATTGAGCAAACGCAAATTCTAGGGAAGCAACAAGAACGTCTCCGCATAAATAATTTTCAGCAATAGATCTCATCTACTACCTAATTATAGTATGCAATACCCGTACATCCCCATGTATTCTAGATCGAAACCTGCATCTACGCATAGCACGGCTCTTGATGCCGCTGTAGGGCAACGCGATAGAAAACAAAAAATTTCCGACCTACGCACCAGCCCAGGACCACTATGGAGACTGCATAAATGGTTTGATCTTTTTCGTTACCGACTCGTAGCGCAACGGGAAGTAGAGTCGATGACGATCGGCGGTGCCGATCCCCGCAGCTAGAATTTACAACCTCCCAACCGCGAGGATGTATACCCTCATCTGCTCCTCAGACAGCCCTTCGGGATACGGTCGAACAGCCCCCCGGACGGTGTCGCGGACAGCCCTTCGGGAGGACCTTCGAAACTCGAATGGTCACTCGGACAGCCCTTCGGGAGGACCTTCGAAACTCGGACGGTCACACGGAAAGCCCTTCGGGAGGCACTCACGAACTAAGACCGAAACTACGATCTCTCTACAGAGTTGCACACATACGGTGTCATCTATCCGGCAGGGCTTCGTCGTCCAGAACTAGTTCCTGCCGGAACCCAGACAGCCTTACGGCTCTACGAAACTATTTCGCTGGAAGGGAGAGAGAAGCCAGATCATGCATGGCACTTGTATGTGAGAAAGAGTGAGTGTGGAGGGCTGCCCCTCCACCTCTATTTATAGGAAATCCCAAGGGGTAGGGTAGTTTAACACAAAAACCAAAAATGCACATGAATGAAGTCCTTCCTCAAGGGCATAAGAGTGAAACCAAGGAACAAGAGGGGCTCCAAGGTGGAGCCCCAAGTGTGGCCGGCCACACCCCTTGGGGGGCCCCATGAGGGCCTCCCAATCCATCCATGCCATCCCTAGATCTTTTGGGCAAAGCCCCAAAAGGTGGCTTTCCATAAAATATCCCAAAAAGCACTTTCACTATTCACGACGACATTTTTCAGCGTCCGTTCGAACTGAAAATATTTATGTGGGCTTAGAACATTTCCAGTACCCACCACAATAATTTTCAACGCGTTTTGGAACAATTCCAGTTTAGTGATTTTCATCTGCGAAAAGCATCTGAACCGGTTCCTGCAGCTCCGGAACATTTCCGGTTTCTATTTCTAAAAATTCGAAAAAGTTTCCAGAATGATTCTGGCACCCTCCAAGAATTATCAGGCATGTGCCGAAACCATTTTGACTTAATGGCATACCCCAAAACAACTATTTTGGTTTCACCGAAACTCATCCGGTGACCTCTCTCTGCGGAACTTTTCCGCTGTCCGAAACTTTTCGGTGTCCAAAACTTTTTCGATGATTTTCTCTCAGGCCCCTTGTCTAGTATTCAGCAGATAGATGACCCTTAAGCGTGTGACCCTATAGGTTTGGTGAAGTATAGACATGACCCGGAACCCCTTCCGATCAGTGATCAACATCGGAGCCGTGGACACCCATATTGACGCCTATACCCACACGAATGTATATTCGAGTGAACCTCCAGTTGCTGTGTGCTATTCCTATTGCTTCGTGATATGTTACAAAACCCCCGAGGTGAGATCTATTGCATGCCCATGGACGAACAATTTGTCCACCATGCAAGTTACCTCGTTACCGGTTTTGTTCTCTTTTCTCGTTTCCGTGTTCCGGCGTCCCAGTGATCAAATCACACTGTGTCTGGCCAGACGATGATGGATACCGTAATACCGAGAGGGCCCGAGAATATCTCTCCATCGTCGGAGGAGCAAATCCCAATCTTGAGCTATCAAGTTACTTGACACACTTTTCCATGAACCCGTAAGCCGCCGTAATAGCCACCCATTTACGGATGGCGTTTAACAAACCCCAAAGTTCATGAAGCAAGCATGAAGAAACTCGATACTCTCATGGTCTAAGGAATCATGCAAACGTTAACCATCTCTGTGTTATGTACCATTAACTTGTGGCGAATGAATCTCCTAGCATAACATCATGTCGGGTCGATTCAACACAAAAGTTCTCTTAACATTGTGCCCTCAAGGTTGCTGACAGAGACATGCCCATGATCAGGAAAACAGAACCATCATGCAATACTTGAGCTAGTCTTAGAGGCTAGACTAGGAATACATTTTACCGTTTATTATTCCACACGTGCATATGAGTCTTCCTCTGAGCCTCGTGGTTATTGCAGACTCGAGAACCATAGCAGTTATAGCATGGAACATAAACATAATTATGAACATGGAGATAAGTAATAGCATTTATTATTGCCTCTAGGGCATATCTCCTACATGCATGACACACGGCCGACCCCTACAACAACAACCTTATCTCCATGCCACACACATAGCCCTCCACCGTGTACCTAATGCACACAACACTGATGTCACTGGATCACGGCGCTCGCGGTCGACTCGAAGGAGCCACAGCAGCATATGCTGACGCCCTAGAGAGCTCCAGCCTAAGCCCTGTTAACCCACACATCTCTCCAAGCAACAACGAAAATATATGCACATGGATGTGTAATAAATGATCAAACCAATTATGGCAAATCATAACATATGTTGTGATGATACTCTATAGGTGATACATCCATGTATCTCTATTTTTCGCATTGAATAGGACTTCATTAATTCAACAGTAACTGATTACAATCTGCCCATAGGCAACTGGTAAGAAAGTCCGGGCTATGGTCTAGCCAGCTATCAGTTCCATCGAGTGCACATGCACGCTGAGCACTCTGATGGTACATTGGGTTCCCTACCAACATGACGAACCGACAAAGAAACAAGAATAGGCAGAATGCCCTCTAATTCTCTTCAGATAGGCGCCATAATTGATCACGAACTACTGCGTATATTCCCTTGTTTGACTAGCTCCAAACAGTCAATCCCCATGATAGTATGTGAGTATCCCCGGAGCTGGGCAGAGATTACCCTTTGTCGTGGATAAAATGATCTTAAACACCCAACAGTGGCTTACACCAAGCGCCCAAGAACGCTAGGTGAGAACGCGCTACACCTCCTGCTAGTCCCGCAACTGCATCATCTAGCACCGATCCATCGTTGTTGATCTTTATCCAGCCTGCCTCCGGTGGTCTCCAAACTTGGCCAGTCACCGGCTGCGTCCGGTGCCCTGGGATCTCCAAGAGGGAGAGAGTTTCATGTACCCATTTGATTGCTATCACTGGTTTATATTGATGTCTACTACGCAACTTTATTCTTGTAGACTCGTGTTGGGCCTCCAAGCGCAGAGTTTTGTAGGACAGTAGCAATTTTCTCTCAAGTGGATGACCTAAGGTTTATCAATCCGTGGGAGGTGTAGCATGAAGCTGGTCTCTCTCAAACAACCCTGCAACCAAATAATAAAGAGTCTCTTGTGTCCCCAACACACCAAATACAATGATAAATTGTATAGGTGGACTAGTTCGGCGAAGAGATGTTGATAAAAGTCTAGTAATGATAGTAGATATTGATTTTTGTAATAGGAACAATAAAAAACAGCAAGGTAGCAAGTAACGAAAGTGAGCACAAACGGTATTGCAATGCTTGAACAAGGCCTAGGGTCTGTACTGTCGCTAGTGCAATACCTCAACAATGCTAATATAATTGGATCACATAACCATTGCTCAACGTGCAATGAAGAATCACTCCAAAGTACTTATCTAGCAGAGAACATAAGAATAAATTGTTTATAGGGTACGAAACCACCTCAAAGCTATTCTTTCCTATCGATCTATCCAGAAGTTCATACTAAAATAACATCAAAGCAAATTCAGATTCGTAATACTCAATCCAACACAAAGAACCTCAAAGAGTTCCCCAAGATTTCTACCGGAGAAACAATTACAAGAACGTGCATCAACCCCTATGCATAAATTACCACAATGTCACCTCGGGAATCTGCGAGTTGAGTGCCAAAACATATATTAAGTGAATCAATATGATATCCCATTGTCACCACGGGTATTCATAGCAAGACATATATCAAGTGTTCTCAAATCCATAAAAGTATTCAATCCGATATATAAAGCGAAATCTCAAAGGGAAAACTCAATTCATCACAAGATAGAGAGGGGAAAACACCATATGATCCGACTCTATTAACAAAGCCCGCGATACATCAAGACCGTGGCATCTCAAGAACACGAGAGAGAGATTAAACACATAGCTACTGGCACAAACCCTCAGCCCCGAGGGTGGACTACTCCCTCCTCATCATGGTGGCCGTCAGGATGATGAAATGGCCACCGGTGATGATTTCCCCCTACGGTGGAGTGCCGGAGAAGGGCTCTATATTGGATCCCGTGGTTCTGGAACTGGTGGCGGCTGGAACAAAATTTCGCTGACTCCCCCATAGTTTTTGGAATATTTGGGCATTTATAGACTGAAGAGGCGGTGTGGGAGGCCACTGAGGTGGGCACAACCCACCTGGGCATGCCTGGGCCCCCAGGCGCGCTCTGGTGAGGTGTGCCTGAAGGAAATATGCCCTAGAGGCAATAATAAAGTTGTTATTTATATTTCCTTATATCATGATAAATGTTTATTATTCATGCTAGAATTGTATTAACCGGAAACTTAGTACATGTGTGAATACATAGGCAATACATAGTGTCCCTAGTATGCCTCTAATTGACTAGCTCGGTAATCAAAGAAGGTTATGTTTCCTAACCATAGACATGTGTTGTCATTTGATGAACGGCATCACATCAATAGGAGAATGATGTGATGGACAAGACCCATCCGTTAGCTTAGCATTACGATCGTTACTGTTTCATTGCTACTGCTTCCTTCATGACTTATACATGTTCCTCAGACTATGAGATTATGCAACTCTCGAATACCGGAGGAACACCTTGTGTGCTATCAAACGTCACAACGTAACTGGATGATTATAAAGATTCTCTACAGGTGTCTCCGAAGGTGTTTCTTGGGTCGCATAGATCAAGATTAGGATTTCTCACTCCGTGTATCGGAGAGGTATCTCTGGGCCCTCTCGGTAATACTCATCCCTATAAGCCTTGCAAGCAATGTGACTAATGAGTTAGTTGCGGGATGAAGCATTGCGGAACGAGTAAAGAAACTTGCCGGTAACGAGATTGAACTTGGTATGATGATACCGACGATCGAATCTCGCGCAAGTAACATACAGATGACAAAGAGAACAACGTATGTTGTTGTACGGTTTGACCGATAAAGATCTTCGTAGAATATGTAGGAGCCAATATGAGCATCCAAGTTCCACTATTGGTTATTGGTCAGCACGCTTAATGTTCGATGACGATGTGTATTAAGAGTGATGTGTTTCTTATCACCAAGGTTGTTTGGAGTCCCGGATGAGATCACGGACATGACGAGGAGTCTCGAAATGGTCGAGACATAAAGATTGATATATTGGAAGGTTATGTTCAGACAACGGAAAAGTTTCGGATAGGTTCAGACATTTTCCGGAGTACCGGGAGGTTACCGGAACCCCCCAGGGGAAGTAGTGGGCCTTCATGGGCCTTAGTGGAAAGTAGAGGAGGGCCGCAAGGGTGGCCGCGTCCCCCCCCCCATGACAAGTCCGAATTGGACTAGGGAGGGGGCGGCGCCCCCCTATTTCCTTCTCCCTCTCCTCCTCCTTCCCTCTGTCCCCCTCATGGAAAAAGGAAGGGGACTCCAACTAGGATTGGGAATCCTAGTTGGACTCCCCCTATGGCGCGCCCCTCCTGGCCGCCGGCCTCCTCCTCTCCCCCTTTATATACGGGGGCAGGGGGCACCCCAAAGCACAACGGACAATCTCTTAGCCATGTGCGGTGCACCCCTCCACAGTTTAACACCTCGGTCATATCATCGTAGTGCTTAGGCAAAGCTCTGCGCCGGTAACTTCATCAACACCGTCGCCACGCCGTCGTGCTGACGGAACTCTCCCTCGACCTTCTACTAGATAAAGAGCTCGAGGGACGTAATCATGTTGAACGTGTGCTGAACACGGAGGTTCGTACGTTTGGTACTTCGATCGGTTAGATCGTGAAGACGTTCGACTACATCAACCGCGTTACTAAATGCTTCCGCTTTCGGTCTACGAGGTTACGTGGACACACTCTCCCGTCTCGCTGCTATGCATCTCCTAGATAGATCTATCATGATCATAGGAAATTTTTTGAATTACTCCGTTCCCCAACAGTGGCATCCGAGCCAGGTCTATGCGTAGATGATACATGTATGAGTAGAACACAAAGAGTTGTGGGCGATAATAGTCATACTGCTTACCACCAACATCTTACTTTGATTTGGCGGTATTGTTGGATGAAGCGGCCCGGACCGACAGTACATGGCCGCGTTCATGAGACTGGTTCTACCGACGTGCTTTGCACATAGGTGGCTGGCGGGTGTCTGTTTCTCCAACTTTAGTTGAATCGAATTTGACTACGGCCGGTCCTTGTTGAAGGTTAAAACAACACACTTGATGGAAAATCGTTGTGGTTTTTGATGCGTAGGTAAGAACGGTTCTTGCTAGAAGCCTGTAGCAGCCACGTAAAAATTGCAACAACAAAGTAGAGGACGTCTAACTTGTTTTTGCAGGGCTTGTTGTGATGTGATATGGTCAAGACATGATGTGATATAAATTGTTGTATGAGATGATCATGTTTTGTGACTGAGTTATCGGCAATTGGCAGGAGCCATATGGTTGTCGCTTTATTGTATGAAATGTAATCACCATGTAATTGCTTTAATTTATCACTAAGCGGTAGCGATAGTCGTAGTAGCAATAGTTGGCGAGACGACAATGATGCTACGATGAAGATCAAGGTGTCAAGCCGGTGACGATGGAGATCATGACGATGCTTTGGTTATGGAGATCATGAGCACAAGATGATGATGGCCATATCATGTCACATATTCTAATTGCATGTGATGTTTATCGTTTATGCATCTTATTTTGCTTAGTACGGTGGTAGCATTATAAGATGATCCCTTACTAAATTTCATGGTATAAGCTTTCTCCCTGAGTATGCATCGTTGCTACAGTTCGTCGTGCCGAGACACCACATGATTATAGGGTGTGATAAGCTCTACGTTCACATACAACGGGTGCAAGCCAGTTTTGCACATGCAGAATACTTGGGTTAAACTTGACGAGCCTAGCATATGCAGATATGGCCTCGGAACACTGAGACCGAAAGGGCGAGCGTGAATCATATAGTAGATATGATCAACATAGTGATGTTCACCATTGAAAACTACTCCATCTCACTTGATGATCGGACATGGTTTAGTTGATTTGGACCACGTGATTATTTAGATGACTAGACGGATGTCTATCTAAGTGGGAATTCTTAAGTAATATGATTAATTGAACTTTAATTTATCACTAACTTAGTCCTGATAGTTTTTGCATGTCTATGTTGTCATAGATCAATGGCCCGTGCTACCATTCCCTTGAATTTTAATGCATTCCTAGAAAAAGCTAAGTAGAAAGATGATGGTAGCAATTACATGGATTGGGTCCGTAACTTGAGGATTATCCTCATTGCTGCACAGAAGAATTACGTCCTGGAATCACCGCTAGGTGTACCACCTGCGCCTGCAATTGCAGACATTGTGAATGCCTGGCAGACGAGTGTTGATGACTACTCGATAGTTCAGTGTGCCATGCTTTACGGCTTATAATCAAGACTTCAAAATGTTTTGACCGTCACGGAGCATATGAGATGTTCCAAGCGTTGAAGTTAATATTTCAAGAAAATGCCCGAGTTGAGAGATATGAAGTCTCCAACAAGTTCTATAGCTGCAAGATGGAGGAGAATAGTTCTGTCAGTGAACATATACTCAAAATGTCTAGGTATCATAACCACTTTACTCAGCTGGGATTTAATCTTCCTGATGATAGTGTCATTGACAGACTTCTTCAATCACTGCCACCAAGCTATAAAGGCTTCGTGATGAACTATAATATGCAAGGGATGACGAAAACGATTCCCGAGCTCTTCGCAATGCTAAAGGCTGCGGAGGTAGAAATCAAGAAGGAGCATCAAGTGTTGATGGTTAACAAGACTACTAGTTTCAACAAAAAGGGCAAAGGGAAGAAGGGGAACTTCAAGAAGAACGGCAAGCAAGTTGTTGCTCAAGGGAAGAAGCCCAAGTCTAGACCTAAGCCTGAAACTAAGTGCTTATACTGCAAAGGGACTGGTCACTGGAAGCGGAGCTGCCCCAAGTATTTGGCGGATAAGAAGGATGGAAAAGTGAAAGGTATATTTGATATACATGTTATTGATGTGTACCTTACTAATGCTCGTAGTAGCGCCTGGGTATTTGATATTGGTTCTGTTGCTCATATTTGCAACTGGAAACAGGGGCTAGGATTAAACGAAGATTGGCTAAGAACGAGGTGACGGTGCGCGTCAGAAATGGTTCCAAGGTCGATGTGATCGCTGTCGGCACGCTACCTCTACATCTACCTTCGGGATTAGTTTTAGACCTGAATAATTGTTATTTGGTGCCAGTGTTGCGCATGAACATTATACTGCATCTTGTTTGATGCGAGACGGTTATTCATTTAAATCATAGAATAATGGTTGTTCTATTTATATGAGTAATATCTTTTATGGTCATGCACCCTTTTTGAGTGGTCTATTTTTGTTGAACCTCGATCGTGATGATACACATGTTCATAATATTGAAGCCAAAAGATGCAAAGTTGATAATGATAGTTCAACTTATTTGTGGCACTGCCGTTTAGGTCATATTGGTGTAAAGCGCATGAACAAACTCCATGCTAATGGACTTTTGGAATCACTTGATTATGAATCACTTGGTGCTTGCGAACCATGCCTCATGGGCAAGATGATTAAAACTCTATTCTCCGGAACAATAGAACGAGCTACTGACGTATTGGAAATACTACATACCGATGTATGCAGTCCAATTAGTATTGAGGCTCATGGAGGGTGTCGTTATTTTCTGAGCTTCATAGATGATTTGAGCAGATATGGGTATATATACTTAATGAAACATAAGTCTGAAACATTTGAAAAGTTCAAAGAATTTCAGAGTGAAGTGGAACAAGAAAATAAAGCTTCTTCGATCTGATCGTGGAGGCGAATATTTGAGTTACGAGTTTGGTCTTCATTTGAAACAATGTGGTATACTTTCGCAACACATGCGACCTGGAACACCACAGCATAATGGTGTGTCCGAACGTCGTAACTGTACTTTATCGGATATGGTGCGATCTATGATGTCGCTTACTGATTTACCGCTATCATTTTGGGGTTATGCTTTAGAGATGACTGCATTCACGTTATGTAGGGCACCATCGAAATCCTTTGAGACGACGCCATATGAACTGTGGCTTGGCAGGAAACCGAAGTTGTCCTTTCTTAAAGTTTGGGGCTGCGATGCTTATGTGAAAAAGCTTCAACCTGATAAGCTCGAACCCAAATCGGAGAAGTTCGTCTTCATAGGATATCCAAAGGAAACTGTTGGGTACACCTTCTATCACAGATCTGAAGGCAAGATATTCATTGCTAAGAATGGATCCTTTCTAGAGAAGGAGTTTCTCTTGAAATAAGTGAGTGGGAGGAAAGTAGAACTTGATGAGGTAATTGTACCTTCTCCCGAATTGGAAAGTAGTTCATCACAGAAATCAGTTCCAGTGGTTCCTACAGCAATTAGTGAGGAAGCTAATGATGATGATCATGAAACTTAAGATCAAGTTACTACCGAACCTCGTAGGTCATCCAGAGTACGGTCCACACCAGAATGGTACGGTAAACCTATTCTGGAAGTCATGTTACTAGACCATGATGAACCTACAAACTATGAGGAAACGAGGATGAGCCCGGATTCCGCGAAATGGCTTGAGGACATGAAATCTGAGATGGGATCCATGTATGAGAACAAAGTGTGGACTTTGGTGGACTTGCCCGATGATAGGAAACCCATAGAAAATAAATGGATCTTCAAGAAGACTCATGCTGACGGTAATGTTACTGTCTACAAAGCTCGACTTGTTGCAAAAGGTTTTCGACAAGTTCAAGGAGTTGAACACGATGAGACCTTCTCACCCGTAGCGATGCTTAAGTCTGTCCGAATCATGTTAGCAATTGCTGCATTTCATGATTATGAAATTTGGCAAATGGATGTCAAAACTGCATTCCTTAATGGATTTCTTAAGAAGAGTTGTATATGATGCAACCAGAAGGTTTTGTCGATCCAAAGGGTGCTAGCAAAGTGTGCAAGCTCCAGCGATCCATTTATGGACTAGTGCAAGCCTCTCGGAGTTGGAATATACGCTTTGATAGTTTGATCAAAGCGTATGGTTTATACAGACTTTTGGAGAAGCTTGTATTTACAAGAAAGTGAGTGGGAGCTCTGTAGCATTTCTAATATTATATGTGGACGAAATAATGTTGACTGGAAATGATACAAAATTTCTGGATAGCATAAAAGGATACTTGAATAAGAATTTTTCACTGAAAGACCTTCGTGAAGCCGCTTACATATTGGGCATCAAGATCTATAGAGATAGATCAAGACGCTTAATTGGACTTCCACAAAGCACATACCTGTTGGGGAATGCAGTAATTTCAAAAAAACTCCTACGATCACGCAAGATCTATCTAGGTGATGCATAGCAACGCGGGGGAGAATGTGTCCACGTATCCTCGTAGACTGAAAACGGAAGTGTTAAGTAACGCGGTTGATGTAGTCGAACGTCTTCGTGATCCAACCGATCAAGTACCGAACGCACGGCACCTCCGCGATCTGCACACGTTTAGCTCAGTGACATCCCTCGAACTCTAGATCCAGCTGAGGTCTAGGGAGAGTTCTGTCAGCACGACGGCGTGGTGACGGTGATGATGAAGTTACCGACGCAGGGCTTCACTTAAGCACTACGACGATATGACCGAGGTGGAAAACTGTGGAGGGGGCACCGCACACAGCTAAAAGATCAACTTGTGTGTCTATGGGGTACCCCCCCTCCTCCGTATATAGAGGAGGGAGGGAGGAGGAGACCTGCCATGGGTGGCGCGCCCAAGGGGGGAGTCCTACTCCAAGTAGGAATCGCCCCCCCCCTTTCCTATTCCCACAAGGAGAAGGGGGAAGGAGGAGGAGGAGAGAAGGAAGGAGGGGGGCGCCGCCCCCTCCCCTTGTCTAATTCGGACTAGGGCAAGGGGGGCGCACGCCACCTCTTGGCCGGCCCTCTCTCTTCTCCACTAAGGCCCATGAAGCCCAATAGCTTCCCGGGGGGTTCCGATAACCCTCAGCACTCCGGTTTTATCCAGAACTTCTCTGAAACACTTCCGGTGTCCGAACATAGCCGTCCAATATATCAATTTTTATTTCTCAACCATTTCGAGACTCCTCGTCATGTCCATGATCTCATCCGGGAATCCGAACAACCTTCGGTACATCATATCACATAAACTCATAATACCAAACGTCATCGAACATTAAGCGTGTGTACCCTACGGGTTAGAGAACTATGTAGACATGACCGAGACACATCTCCGGTCAATAACCAATAGTGGAACCTGGATGCTCATATTGGCTCCTACATATTCTATGAAGATCTTTATCAGTCAAACCGCATAACAACATATGTTGTTCCCTTTGTCATCGGTATGTTACTTGCTCGAGATTCGATCATCGGTATCATCATACCTAGTTCAATCTCGTTACCGGAAAGTCTCTTTACTCGTTCAGTAATGCTTCATTCCGCAACTAACTCATTAATCACATTGCTTGCAAGGCTTATAGTGATGAGCATTACCGAGAGGGCCCAGAGATACCTCTCCGAAACACGGAGCGACAAATCCTAATCTTGATCTATGCCAACCCAACAAACACACTTGGAGACACCTGTAGAGCATATTTATAATCACCCAGTGACGTTTCATAGCACACAAGGTGTAACACCTCCGGTATTCAGGAGTTGCATAATCTCATAGTCTGAGGAACATGTATAAGTCATGAAGAAAGCAGTAGCAATGAAACTGTGACGATCATAATGCTAAGCTAATAGATGGTCATGTCCATCACATCATTCTCCTAATGATGTGATCCCGTTCATCAAATGACAACACATGTCTATGGTTAGGAAACATAACCATCTTTGATAAACGTGCTAGTCAAGTAGAGGCATACTAGGGACACTTATGTTTTGTCTATGTATTCGCACATGTACTAAGTTTCCGGTTAATACAATTCTAGCATGAACAATAAACATTTATCATGAAATAAGGAAATAAATAATAACTTTATTATTACCTCTAGGGCATATTTCCTTCAGTCTCCCACTTGCACTAGAGTCAATAATCTAGTTCACATCACCATGTGTGATTTAACTAGTTCACATCACCATGTGATTTAACACCATAGTTCACATCTGTATGTCATTAAGACCCATAGTTCACATTGGCATGTTGTTGGGGAACGTAGTAATTTCAAAAAAATTCCTACGCACACGCAAGATCATGGTGATGCATAGCAACAAGAGGGGAGAGTGTTGTCCACGTACCCTCGTAGACCGACAGCGGAAGCGTTATCACAACGCGGTTGATGTATTCGTACGTCTTCACCATCCGACCGATCAAGTACCGAACGTACGGCACCTCCAAGTTCTACACACGTTCAGCTCGATGACGTCCCTCGAACTGCGATCCAGCCGAGTGTTGAGGGAGAGTTTCGTCAGCACGATGGCGCGGTGACGATGATGATGTTCCTCCGACGCAGGGCTTCGCTTAAGCTCCGCGACGGTATTATCAAGGTGTAATCAGGTGGAGGGGGGCACCGCACACGGCTAAAATATCGTATATCAAGTGTGTTCTTAGGTGCCCCCTTGCCCCCGTATATAAAGGAGCAAGGGGGAGGCCGGCTGCCCTAGGCGCGCCAAGGAGAGAGGGGGAGTCCTCCTCCTAGTAGGAGTAGGACTCCCCTTTCCTAGTCCTACTAGGAAAGAAGGGGGGATGGAAAGAGAGGGAGAGGGAGAGGGAAAGGGGGCTGCGCCCCCCTCTCCTAGTTCAACTAGGGCTCCCCTTGGGAGGGGGCGCGCCACCTCCTGGCTGCTGCCCTCTCTCTCCCCGCAAGGCCCACTAAGGCCCAATACTTCCCCGGGGGGTTCCGGTAACCCTCCGGCACTCCGGTTTAATCCGAAACTTCTCCGGAACACTTCCGGTGTCCGAATATAGTCGTCCAATATATCAATCTTTACGTCTTGACCATTTCGAGACTCCTCGTCATGTCCGTGATCACATCGGGGACTCCGAACAACCTTCGGTACATCAAATCACATAAACTCATAATATAACTGTCATCGTAACTTTAAGCGTGCGGACCCTTTGGGTTCGAGAACTATGTAGACATGACCGAGACACCTCTCCGGCCAATAACCAATAGCGGGACTTGGATGCCCATATTGGCTCCCACATATTCTACGAAGATCTTTATCGGTCGGACCGCATAACAACATACGTTGTTCCCTTTGTCAACGGTATGTTACTTGCCCGAGATTCGATCGTCGGTATCTCGATACCTAGTTCAATCTCGTTACCGGCAAGTCTCTTTACTCGTTCCGTAATACATCATCCCGCAACTAACTCATTAGTCACAATGCTTGCAAGGCTTATAGTGATGTGCATTACCGAGTGGGCCCAGAGATACCTCTCCGACAATCGGAGTGACAAATCCTAATCTCGAAATACGTCAACCCAATAAGTACCTTTGGAGACACCTGTAGAGCACCTTTATAATCACCCAGTTACGTTGTGACGTTTGGTAGCACACAAAGTGTTCCTTCGGTAAACGGGAGTTGCATAATCTCATAGTCATAGGAACATGTATAAGTCATGAAGAAAGCAATAGCAATATACTAAACGATCGGGTGCTAAGCTAACGTAATGGGTCATGTCAATCACGTCATTCTCCTAATGAGGTGATCCCGTTAATCAAATGACAACTCATGTCTATGGCTAGGAAACATAACAATCTTTGATTAACGAGCTAGTCAAGTAGAGGCATACTAGTGACACTCTGTTTGTCTATGTATTCACACATGTATTATGTTTCCGGTTAATACAATTCTAGCATGAATAATAAACATTTATCATGATATAAGGAAATATATAATACTTTATTATTGCCTCTAGGGCATATTTCCTTCAGTCTCCCACTTGCACTAGAGTCAATAATCTAGATTACATAGTAATGATTCTTACACCCATGGAGTCTTGGTGCTGATCATGTTTTGCTCGTGGAAGAGGCTTAGTCAACGGGTCTGCTACATTTAGATCCGTATGTATCTTGCAAATTTCTATGTCTCCCACCTAGACTAAATCCCGGATGGAATTGAAGCGTATTCTGATGTGCTTGGTTCTCTTGTGAAATCTGGATTCCTTTGCTAAGGCAATTGCACAAGTATTATCACAAAAGATTTTCATTGGTCCCGATGTACTAGGTAAGACACCTAGATCGGATATGAACTCCTTCATCCAGACTCCTTCATTCGCTGCTTCCGAAGCAGCTATGTATTCCGCTTCACACGTAGATCCCGCCACGACACTTTGCTTGGAACTGCACCAACTGACAGCTCCATCGTTCAATGTAAATACGTATCCGGTTTGCGATTTCGAATCGTCCGGATCAGTGTCAAAGCTTGCATCAACGTAACCCCTTACGATGAGCTCTTTGTCACCTCCATATACGACAAACATATCCTTAGTCCTTTTCAGGTATTTCAGGATGTTCTTGACCGCTGTCCAGTGATCCACTCCTGGATTACTTTGGTACCTCCCTGCTAAACTTATAGCTAGGGACACATCAGGTCTGGTACACAGCATTGCATACATGATAGAGCCTATGGCTGAAGCATAGGGAACATCTTTCATCTTCTCTCTATCTTCTGAGTGGTCGGGCATTGAGTCTTACTCAATCTCACACCTTGTAGTACAGGCAAGAACCCTTTCTTTGCTTGAACCATTTTGAACTTCTTCAAAACTTTGTCAAGGTATGTGCTTTGTGAAAGTCCAATTAAGCGTCTTGATCTATCTCTATAGATCTTAATGCCTAATATATATGCAGCTTCACCGAGGTCTTTCATTGAAAAACTCTTATTCAAGTATCCCTTTATGCTATCCAGAAATTCTATATCATTTCCAATCAGTAATATGTCATCCACATATAATATTAGAAATGCTATCGAGCTCCCACTCACTTTCTTGTAAATACAGGCTTCTCCAAAAGTCTGTATAAAACCAAATGCTTTGATCACACTATCAAAGCGTTTATTCCAACTCCGAGAGGCTTGCACCAGTCCATAAATGGATCGCTGTAGCTTGCACACTTTGTTAGCTTCCTTTGGATCGACAAAACCTTCCGGTTGCATCATATACAACTCTTCTTCCAGAAATCCATTCAGGAACGCAGTTTTGACATCCATTTGCCAAATTTCATAATCATAAAATGCGGCAATTGCTAACATGATTCGAACAGACTTAAGCATCGCTACGGGTGAGAAGGTCTCATCGTAGTCAATCCCTTGAACTTGTCGAAAACCTTTTGCAACAAGTCGAGCTTTATAGACAGTAATATTACCATCGGCGTCAGTCTTCTTCTTGAAGATCCATTTATTTTCAATGGCTTGCCGACCATCGGGCAAGTCAACGAAAGTCCATACTTTGTTCTCATACATGGATCCCATCTCGGATTTCATGGCTTCAAGCCATTTTGCGGAATCTGGGCTCACCATCGCTTCTTCATAGTTCGTAGGTTCGCCATGGTCTAGTAACATGACCTCCAGAACAGGATTACCGTACCACTCTGGTGCGGATCTTGATCTAGTTGACCTACGAAGTTCAGTAATAACTTGATCTGAAGTTTCATGATCATTATCATTAACTTCCTCACTACTTGATGTAGGTGTCGCAGAAACTTATTTCTGCGATGATCTAGTTTCCAATAAGGGAGCAGGTACAGTTACCTCATCAAGTTCTACTTTCCTCCCACTCACATCTTTCGAGAGAAACTCCTTCTCTAGAAAGGATCCATTCCTAGCAACGAATATCTTGCCTTCGGATCTGTGATAGAAGGTGTACCCAACGGTCTCCTTTGGGTATCCTATGAAGACAGATTTCTCCGATTTAGGTTCGAGCTTATCAGGTTGAAGTTTCTTCACATAAGCATCGCAACCCCAAACTTTAAGATACGACAACTTTGGTTTCTTGCCAAACCATAGTTCAAAAGGTGTCGTCTCAACGGATTTCGATGGTGTCCTATTTAGAGTGAATGCAGCTGTCTCTAAAGCATAACCCCAAAACGATAGCGGTAATTCAGTAAGAGACATCATAGTTTGCACCATATCTAATAAAGTACAATTACGACGTTTGGACACACCATTACGCTGTGGTGTTCCGGGTGGCGTGAGTTGCGAAACTATTCCGCATTGTTTCAAATGTAGGCCAAACTCGTAACTCAAATATTCTCCTCCACGATCAGATCGTAGGAATTTTATTTTCTTGTTACGATGATTTTCAACTTCACTCTGAAATTCTTTGATCTTTTCAAATGTTTCAGACTTATGTTTTATTAAGTAGATATACCCATATCTGCTCAAATCATCTGTGAAGGTGAGAAAATAACGATATCCGCCACGAGCCTCAATATTCATCGGACCACATACATCTGTATGTATGATTTCCAACAAATCTGTTGCTCTCTCCATAGTTTCGGAGAACGGTGTTTTGGTCATCTTGCCCATAAGGCACGGTTCGCAAGTACCAAGTGATTCAAAATCAAGTGATTCCAAAATTCCATCAGTATGGAGTTTCTTCATGCGCTTTACACCGATATGACCCAAACGGCAGTGCCACAAATAAGTTGCACTGTCATTATTAACTCTGCATCTTTTGGTTTCAACATTATGAATATGTGTATCACTACTATCGAGATTCATTAAAAATAGACCACTCTTCAAGGGTGCATGACCATAAAAGATATTATTCATATAAATAGAACAACCATTATTCTCTGATTTAAATGAATAACCGTCTCGCATTAAACAAGATCCAGATGTAATGTTCATGCTCAACGCTGGCACCAAATAACAATTATTCAGGTCAAAAACTAATCCCGAAGGTAGATGTAGAGGTAGCGTGCCGACGGCGATCACATCGACTTTGGAACCATTTCTGACGCGCATCGTCACCTCGTCCTTAGCCAAACTTCGCTTAATCCGTAGCCCCTGCTTCGAGTTGCAAATATTAGCAACAGAACCAGTATCAAATACCCAGGTGCTACTGCGAGTATTAGTAAGGTACACATCAATAACATGTATATCACATATACCTTTGTTAACCTTGCCATCCTTCTTATCCGCCAAATACTAGTGGCAGTTCCGCTTCCAGTGGCCAGTCTGCTTACAGTAGAAGCACTCAGTTTCAGGCTTAGGTTCAGACTTGGATTTCTTCTCCTGAATAGCAACTTGCTTGCTGTTCTTCTTGAAGTTCCCTTTCTTCTTCCCTTTGCCCTTTTTCTTGAAACTAGTGGTTTTACTGACCATCAACACTTGATGCTCCTTTTTGATTTCTACCTCCGCTGCCTTTAGCATTGCGAAGAGCTCGGGAATCGTCTTATCCATCCCTTGCATGTTATAGTTCATCACGAAGCTCTTGTAGCTTGGTGGCAGTGATTGAAGAATTCTGTCAATGACGCAATCATCCGGAAGTTGAACTCCCAGTTGAATCAAGTGATTATTATACCCAGACATTCTGAGTATATGCTCACTGACAGAACTATTCTCTTCCATCTTGCAGCTATAGAACTTATTGGAGACTTCATATCTCTCAATCCGGGCATTTGCTTGAAATATTAACTTCAACTCCTGGAACATCTCATATGCTCCATGACGTTCAAAACGTCGTTGAAGTCCCGGTTCTAAGCCGTAAAGCATGGCACACTGAACTATTGAGTAGTCATCAGCTTTGCTTTGCTAGACGTTCATAACTTCTGGCGTAGCTCTTGCAGGAGGCCTGGCACCTAGCGGTGCTTCCAGGACGTAATTCTTCTGTGCAGCAATGAGGATAATCCTCAAGTTACGGACCCAGTCCGTGTAATTGCTACCATCATCTTTCAACTTAGCTTTCTCAAGGAACGCATTAAAATTCAACGGAACAACAGCACGGGCCATTTATCTACAATTAACATAGACAAGCAAGATACTATCAGGTACTAAGTTCATGATAAATTTAAGTTCAATTAATCATATTACTTAAGAACTCCCACTTAGATAGACATCTCTCTAATCATCTAAGTGATTACGTGATCCAAAGCAACTAAACCATGTCCGATTAACACGTGAGATGGAGTAGTTTCAATGGTGAACATCACTATGTTGATCATATCTACTATACGATTCACGCTCGACCTTTTGGTCTCTGTGTTCCAAGGCCATATCTGTACATATGCTAGGCTCGTCAAGTTTAACCTGAGTATTCCGCGTGTGCAACTATTTTGCACCCGTTGTATTTGAACGTAGAGCCTATCACACCGGATTAACACGTAGTGTCTCAGCACGAAGAACTTTCGCAACGGTGCATACTCAGGGAGAACACTTTTGTCTTGAAATTTTAGTGAGAGATCATCTTATAATGCTACTGTCAATCAAAGCAAGATAAGATGCATAAAGGATTAACATCACATGCAATCAATATAAGTGATATGATATGGCCATCATCATCTTGTGCTTGTGATCTCCATCTCCGAAGCACCGTGCTCATGATCTCCATCTCCGAGGCACCGTCATGATCACCATCGTCACCGGCTCGACACCTTGATCTCCATCGTAGTATCGTTGTCGTCTCGCCAACTTATTGCTTTTACGACTATCGCTACCGCTTAGTGATAAAGTAAAACTATTACATGGCGATTGCATCTCATACAATAAAGCGACAACCATATGGCTCCTGCCAGTTGCTGATAAATCGGTTACAAAACATGATCATCTCATACAACACATTATATCACATCATGTCTTGACCATATCACATCACAACATGCCCTGCAAAAACAAGTTAGACGTCCTCTATTTTGTTGTTGCATGTTTTACGTGGCTGCTACGGGCTTAGCAAGAACCGTTCTTACCTACGCATCAAAACCACAACGATAGTTTGTCAAGTTGGTGCTGTTTTAACCTTCGCAAGGACCGGGCATAGCCACACTCGGTTCAACTAAAGTGAGAGAGACAGACACCCGCCGGTCACCTTTAAGCAACGAGTGCTCGCAACAGTGAAACCAGTCTCGCGTAAGCGTACGCGTAATGTCGGTCCGGGCCGCTTCATCTCACAATACCGCTGAACCAAAGTATGACATGCTGGTAAGCAGTATGACTTATATCGCCCACAACTCACTTATGTTCTACTCGTGCATAGCATCAACGCATAAAACCAGGCTCGGATGCCACTGTTGGGGAACGTAGTAATTTCAAAAAATTTCCTACGCACACGCAAGATCATGGTGATGCATAGCAACGAGAGGGGAGAGTGTTGTCCACGTACCCTCGTAGACCGACAGCGGAAGCGTTATCACAACGCGGTTGATGTAGTCGTACGTCTTCACGATCCGACCGATCAAGTACCGAACGTACGGCACCTCCAAGTTCTACACACGTTCAGCTCGATGACGTCCCTCGAACTCCGATCCAGCCGAGTGTTGAGGGAGAGTTTCGTCAGCACGACGGCGTGGTGACGATGATGATGTTCCACCGACGCAGGGCTTCGCTTAAGCTCCGCGACGGTATTATCGAGGTGTAATCTGGTGGAGGGGGGCACCGCACACGGCTAAAATATCGTATATCAAGTGTGTTCTTAGGTGCCCCCCTGCCCCCGTATATAAAGGAGCAAGGGGGAGGCCGGCTGCCCTAGGCGCGCCAAGGAGAGAGGGGGAGTCCTCCTCCTAGTAGGAGTAGGACTCCCCTTTCCTAGTCCTATTAGGAAAGAAGGGGGGGGGGGGAAGGAAAGAGAGGGAGAGGGAGAGGGAAAGGGGGTTGTGCCCTCCTCTCCTAGTTCAACTAGGACTCCCCTTGGGAGGGGGCGCGCCACCTCCTGGCTGCTGCCCTCTCTCTCCCCGCAAGGCCCACTAAGGCCCAATACTTCCCCGGGGGGTTCCGGTAACCCTCCGGCACTCCGGTTTAATCCAAAACTTCTCCGGAACACTTCCGGTGTCCGAATATAGTCGTCCAATATATCAATCTTTACGTCTTGACCATTTTGAGGCTCCTCGTCATGTCCGTGATCACATCGGGGACTCCGAACAACCTTCGGTACATCAAATCACATAAACTCATAATATAACTGTCATCGTAACTTTAAGCGTGCGGACCCTTTGGGTTCGAGAACTATGTAGACATGACCGAGACACCTCTCCGGTCAATAACCAATAGCGGGACCTGGATGCCCATATTGGCTCCCACATATTCTACGAAGATCTTTATCGGCCGGACCGCATAACAACATACGTTGTTCCCTTTGTCAACGGTATGTTACTTGCCCGAGATTCGATCGTCGGTATCTCGATACCTAGTTCAATCTCTTTACCGGCAAGTCTCTTTACTCGTTCCGTAATACATCATCCCGCAACTAACTCATTAGTCACAATGCTTGCAAGGCTTATAGTGATGTGCATTACCGAGTAGGCTCAGAGATACCTCTCCGACAATCGGAGTGACAAATCCTAATCTCGAATTACGTCAACCCAACAATTACCTTTGGAGACACCTGTAGAGCACGTTTATAATCACCCAGTTACGTTGTGACGTTTGGTAGCACACAAAGTGTTCCTCCGGTAAACGGGAGTTGCATAATCTCATAGTCATAGGAACATGTATAAGTCATGAAGAAAGCAATAGCAATATACTAAACGATCGGGTGCTAAGCTAACGTAATGGATCATGTCAATCACGTCATTCTCCTAATGAGGTGATCCCGTTAATAAAATGACCACTCATGTCTATGGCTAGGAAACATAACCATCTTTGATTAATGAGCTAGTCAAGTAGAGGCATACTAGTGACACTCTGTTTGTCTATGTATTCACACATGTATTATGTTTCCGGTTAATACAATTCTAGCATGAATAATAAACATTTATCATGATATAAGGAAATATATAATACTTTATTATTGCCTCTAGGGCATATTTCCTTCACATGTGACCAACACCCAAAAGGTTTACTAGAATCAATAATCTAGTTCACATCGCTTATGTGATTAACACCCAACGAGTACTAAGGTGTGATCATGTTTTGCTCATGAGAGAAGTTTAGTCAACGGGTCTGTCACATTCAGAGCCGTATGTATTTTACAAATATTCTATGTCTACAATGCTCTGCATGGAGCTACTCTAGCTAATTGCTCACACTTTCAATATGTATCCAGATTGAGACTTACAGTCATCTGGATCGGTGTAAAAGCTTTTATCGACATAACTCTTTACGATGAACTCTTTATCACCACCATAACCGAGAAACATTTCCTTAGTCCTCAATAAGGATAATTTTGACCGCTGTTAAGTGATCTACTTCAAATCATTATTGTACCCCCTTCCCAAACGCATGGCAAGGTACACAATAGGTCTGGTACACAGCATAGCATACTTAATGGAACCTATGACTGAAGTATAGGGAATGACTTCCATTCTCTTTCTATCTTCTGTTGTGGTCGGGCTTTGATTCTTACTCAATTTTACACCTTGTAATACAGACAAGAACTCCTTCTTTGACTCATCCATTTTGAACTCTTTAAAAACTTGTCAAGGTAAATACTCATTGAAAAATCTTATCAAGCATCTTGATCTATCTTTATAGACATTGATGCCCAATATGTAAGGAGCTTCACCGAGGTCTTTCATTGAAAAACTCTTATTCAAGTATCCCTTTATGCTATCCAGAAATTCTATATCATTTCCAATCAACAATATGTCACCCACATATGATATTAGAAATGCTACAGAGCTCCCACTCACATTCTTGTAAATACAGGCTTTGATCACATTATCAATGCGTTTATTCCAACTCCGAGAGGCTTCCACCAGTCCATAAATGTATTGCTAGAGCTTGCACACTTTGTTAGCACCCTTTGGATCGACAAAACCTTCTGGTTGCATCATATACAAATCTTCTTCTAGAAATCCATTCAGGAATGCAGTTTTGACATCCATCTGCCAAATTTCATAATCATAAAATGAAGCAATTGCTAACATGATTCGGACAGACTTAAGCATCGCTACGGGTGAGAAAGTGTCATCGTAGTCAACTCCATTAACTTTGTCGAAAACCTTTTTCCGACAAGTCAAACTTTGTAGATAGTAACACTACTATCAACGTCCGTCTTCCTCTTGAAGATCCATTTTTTTCTATGGCTTGCCGATCATCGGGCAAGTCCATCAAAGTCCTCACTTTATTCTCATACATGGATCCTATCTCAGTTTTCATGGCCTCAAGCCATTTCGTGGAATCCGGGCCCAACATCGCTTCCTCATAGTTCGTAGGTTCATCATGGTCTAGTAACATGACTTCTAGATCACAGTACCACTCTGGTGCGGACCGTACTTTGGAAAACCTACGAGGTTCTGTAGTAACTTGATCTGAAGTTTCATGACCATCATCATTAGCTTCCTCGCTAATTGGTGTAGGAATCAATGGAACTGATTTATGTGATGAACTACTTTCCAATTTGGGAGAAGGTACAATTACCTCATTAAGCTCTACTTTCCTCCCACTCACTTCTTTCGAGAGAAACTCCTTCTCTAGAAAGGATCCATTCTTAGCAATGAATATCTTGCCTTCAGATCTGTGATAGAAGGTGTACCAACAGTTTCCTTTGGGTATCCTATGAAGATGCACTTCTCCTATTTGGGTTCGAGCTTATCAGGTTGAAGCTTTTTCACATAAGCACCGCAGCCCCATATTTTAAGAAACAACAACTTTAGTTTCTTGCCAAATCACAATTCATAAGGCGTCATCTCAACGGATTTTGATGGTGCCCTATTTAACGTGAATGTAGCCGTCTCTAATGCATAACCCTAAAAACGATAGTGGTGAATCGGTAAGAGACATCATAGATCGCACCATATCCAATAAAGTGCGGTTACAACGTTCAGACACACCATTACGCTGTCGTGTTCCATGTGGCGTGAGCTGTCAAACTATTCCACATTGTTTTAAATGAAGGCCAAACTCATAACTCAAATATTCTCCTCCACTATCAGATCGTAGAAACTTTATTTTCTTGTTACGATGATTATCCACTTCACTCTGAAATACTTTGAAATTCTCAAATATTTTAGACTTGTGTTTCATTAAGTAGATATACCCATATCTGCTCAAATCATCTATGAAGGTCGGAAAATAACGGTACCCGCCACGAGCATCAACACTCATTGGACCACATACATCGGTATGTATTGTTTCCAATAAGTCACTAGCTCGTTCCATTGTTCCGGAGAACGGAGTTTTAGTCATCTTGCCCATAAGGCATGGTTTGCACGCATCAAGTGATTCATAATCAAGTCATTCCAAAAGTCCATTTTTATGGAGTTTCTTTATGCGCTTTACACCGATATGACCCAAACAGCAGTGCCACAAATAAGTTGCACTATCATTATCAACTTTGCAACTTTTGGCATCAATACTATGAATATGTGTATTACCACGATCGAGATTCAATAATATAGTTCATCATGAAACTAGTGATCTTGTTTAATCATCAACACTTGATGCTTTTTCTTGATTTCTACCTTCGTCGATTTCAGCATCACGAAGAGCTCGGGAATCGTTTTCGTCATCCCTTGCATACTATAGTTCATCATGAAGTTCCAATAACTTGGTGATGGTGACTAGAGAACTCTGTCGATCATTATCTTATATGGAAGATTAACTCCCACTTGATTCAAGTGATTGTAGTACCCAGACATTCTGAGCACATGCTCACTAGTTGAGCGATTCTCCTCCATCTTTTTGGCAAATTACTTGTCAGAGGTCTCATACCTCTTGACACGGGAATGAGTCTGAAATACCAATTTCAGCTCTTATATGCTCCGTGACGTTTCAAAAACGTTTTTGAAGTCCCGGGTTTAAGACGTAAAGCATGGTGCATTAAACTATCAAGTAGTCATCATATTGAGCTAGCCGAACGTTCATAACGTCTCCATCTGCTCCTCCAATAGGTCTGTCACCTAGCGGTGCATCAAGGACAAAATTCTCCTATGCAGCAATGAGGATAAACCTCAGATCACGGACCCATTCCGCATCATTGCTACTATCATCTTTCAACTTACTTTTCTCTAGGAACATATAAAAACATATGGAAGCTATAAAGTGAGCTATTGATCTACAACATAATTTGCAAAATACTATCAGGACTAAGTTCATGATAAATTAAAGTTCAATTAATCATATTACTTAAGAACTCCCACTTAGATAGACATCCCGTGATCTAATCATATAAATGATCACGTGACCCAAATCAACTAAACCATGTCCGATCATCACGTGAGATGGATTAATTTTAAATGGTGAACTTCACTATGTTGATCATATCTACTATATGATTCACGCTCGACCTTTCGGTATCTAGTCTTCCGAAGCCATATCTGCATATGCTAGGCTCGTCAAGTTTAACCTGAGTATTCTGCTTGTGCAACACTGGCTTGCACCCATTGTATGTGAATGTAGGGCCTATCACACCCGATCATCATGTGGTGTCTCGGCACGACAAACTGTAGCAACGGTGCATACTCAGGGAGAACACTTATACCTTGAAATTTAGTAAGGGACCATCTTATAATGCTACCGCTGTACTAAGCAAAATAAGATGCGTAAAAGATAAACATCACATGCAATCAAAATATGTGACATGATATGGCCATCATTATTTTGTGCTCATGATCTCCATCACCGAAGCGTCGTCATGATCTCCATCATCACCGTCGCGACACCTTGATCTCCATCGTAGTATCGTTGTCGTCTCGCCAACTGTTGTTACTACGACTACCGCTACCGCTTAGTAGTAAAGGAAAACAATTACATGGCAATTGCATTGCATACAATAAAGCGACAACCATATGACTCCTGCCAATTGCCAATAACTTTGTTACAAAACATGATCATCTCATACAACAATTTATATCACATCATGCCTTGACCATATCACATCACTGCAAGCCCTGCAAAAACAAGTTAGACGTCCTCTACTTTCTTGTTGCAAGTTTTACGTGGATGCTACGGGCTTCTAGCAAGAACAGTTTTTACCTACGCATCAAAACAACAACGATTTTTCGTCAAGTGTTCTGTTTTAACATTCAATAAGGACCGGGCATAGCCACACTTGATTCAACTATAGTTTTAGAAATAGACACCCGCCAGCCACCTATGTGCATAAGCACGTCGGTAGAACCAGTCTCATGAACGCGGTCATGTAATGTCGGTCCGGGCCTCTTCATCCAACAATACCGCCGAATCAAAGTATGACATGCTGGTAAGTAGTAGAACTATTATCACCCACAACTCTTTGTGTTGTACTCGTGCATATAACATCTACGCATAAACCTGGCTTGGATGCCACTATTGGGAAACGCAATTTCAAAAAAAAATCCTACGATCACGCAAGATCTATCTAGGTGATGCGTAGCAACGAGGGGGGGAGTGTGTCTACGTACCCTCGTAGACCGAAAGCGGAAGCGTTAAGTAGCACGGTTGATCTAGACGACCATCTTCGCGATCCAACCGATCAAGTACCGAACGCACGGCACCTCCGCGATCTGCACACGTTCAGCTCGGTGACTTCCCTCGAACTCTAGATCCAGCAGAGGCCAAAGGAGAGTTCCGTTAGCATGACGGCGTGGTAACGGTGATGATGAAGTTACCGGCGCGGGTCTTCGCCTAAGCACTACGACGATATGACCAAGGGGGAAAACTGTGGAGGGGGGCACCGCACACGGCTAAAAGATCAACTTGATCAACTTGTGTGTCTATGGGGTGCCCCCCTCCCCCGTATATAAAGGAGGGAGGGAGGAGGAGACCGGCCAAGGGTGGCGCACCCAAGGGGGGAGTCCTAGTCCAAGTAGGCATCGCCCGCCCCCTTCCTATTCCCACAAGGAGAAGGGGGGGAAGGAGGAGGAGGAGAGAAGGAAGGAGGGGGCCGCCGCCCTCTCCCCTTGTCCAATTCCGACTAGGGCAGGGAGGCACGCGCCACCTCCTTGCCGGCCCTCTCTCTTCTCCAATAAGGCCCATGTGGCCCAATAGCTTCCCGGGGGGGTTCCGGTAACCCTCGGTACTCCGGTTTTATACGGAACACTTCCGGTGTCCGAACATAGCCGTCCAATATATCAATCTTTATGTCTCGACCATTTCGAGACTCCTCGTCATGTCCGTGATCTCATCAGGGACTCCAAACAACCTTCGGTACATCATATCACATAAACTCATAATACCAATCGTCATCAAACATTAAGCGTGCGCACCCTATGGGTTCGAGAAGTATGTAGACATGACCGAGACACATCTCCGTGACCAATAGCGGAACCTGAATGCTCATATTGGCTCCTACATATTCTACGAAGATCTTTATCGGTCAAACTGCATAACAACATACGTTGTTCCCTTTGTCATCGGTATGTTACTTGCACGAGATTCGATCGTCAGTATCATCATACCTAGTTCAATCTCGTTACCGGCAAGTCTCTTTACTCGTTCCGTAATGCTTCATTCTGCAACTAACTCATTAGTCACATTGCTTGCAAGGCTTATAGTGATGAGCATTACCGAGAGGGCCCAGAGATACCTCTCCGAAACAGAGAGTGACAAATCCTAATCTTGATCTATGCCAACCCAACAAACACCTTTGGAGACACCTGTAGAGCATCTTTATAATCACCCAGTTATGTTGTGATGTTTGATAGCAGACAAGGTATTCCTCCGGTATTCGGTAGTTGCATAATTGCATAGTCTGAGGAACATGTATAAGTCATGAAGGAAGCAATAGCAATGAAACTGTAACGATCATAATGCTAAGCTAACGGATGGGTCATGTCCATCACATCGTTCTCCTAATGATGTTATCCCGTTCATCAAACGACAACACATGTCTATGGTTAGGAAACATAACCATCTTTGATAAGCGAGCTAGTCAAGTAATAGGGACACTTATGTTTGGTCTATGTATTCACACATGTACTAATTTCCCGGTTAATACAATTCTAGCATGAATAATAAACATTTATCATGAAAGAAGGAAATAAATAATAACTTTATTATTGCCTCTAGGGCATATTTCCTTCAATACCTTGATAAAGTTTTGAGGAAGTTGAAAATGGATCAGTCAAACAAAGGGTTCTTGCCTGTGTTACAAGGTGTGAAGTTGAGTCAGGCTCAATGCCCGACCACTTCAGAAGATAGAGAGAAAATGAAAGTCATTCCCTATGCTTCAGCCATAGGTTCTATCATGTATGCAATGCTGTGTAGCAGACCTGATGTGTGCCTTGGTATAAGTATAGTAGGGAGGTACCAAAGTAATCCAGGAGTGTAGCACTGGACAGCGGTCAAGAACATCCTGAAATACCTGAAAAGGACTAAGGATATGTTTCTCGTTTATGGAGGTGACAAACAGCTCGTCGTAAATGGTTACGTCGATGCAAGCTTTGAAACTGATCCGGATGACTCTAAGTCACAATCCGGATACGTATTTATATTGCATGGTGGCGCTGTCAGTTGGTACATTTCCAAGCAGAGCGTCGTGGCGGGATCTACGTGTGAAGCAGAGGACATAGCTGCTTCGTAAGCAGCAAATGAAGGAGTCTGGATGAAGGAGTTCATATCCGATCTAGGTGTTATACCTAGTGCATCGGGTCCAATGAAAAATCTTTTTTGACAATACTGGTGCAATTGCCTTGGCAAAGGAATCCAGATTTCACAAGAGAACCAAACACATCAAGAGACGCTTCAATTCCATCCGTCATCAAGTCGCAGAGGGAGACATAGAGATTTGCAAGATACATACGGATCTGAATGTTGCAGACCCGTTGACTAAGCCTCTTCCACGAGCAAAACATGATCAGCACCCAGACTCCATGGGTGTTAGAATCATTACTTTTTAATCTAGAGTATTGACTCTAGTGCAAGTGGGAGACTGAAGGAAATATGCCCTAGAGGCAATAATAAAGTTGTTATTTATATTTCCTTATATCATGATAAACGTTTATTATTCATGCTAGAATTGTATTAACTAGAAACTTAGTACATGTGTGAATAGATAGACAATACATAGTGTCCCTAGTATGCCTCTACTTGACTAGCTCATTAATCAAAGATGGTTATGTTTCCTAACCATAGACATGTGTTGTCATTTCACTACTGCAGGATGTTTCTAACGCGACACTACGATCAGAGACCCTTCGAGAAACTATGTGCGATGCAATAATCGCAAACGGTGGTGTAAGAGAACCGTCAAAAATGTGCAAAACGTTTGTGATGATGGATGCATCAAACACGGTTCAGATTTTAGTTGCGTGTGCGATGCAGGGCACACGGTTCAGTTCAATTAACTGTTTGCGATGTGGAGTAAAAAAAGAAACACGCAGCCAGAAGAAGGTGTGTGCGATACACAGCATACGGTTCACTAGGATGAATTGCTTGTGATTAGTCAACACAAAAGAAACGGTCAGCCAGATCAAGGTGTGTGCAATATACAGCTTGCAGTTCACTCGGATGAACTATTTTTGTTGAGACAAGAGAACATAAACGGTTCAATATAACAAGATGTGTGTGATACGCAGCAAACAGGTCTATAATCATAAATGTGTGCGAAGACCGATAATAACACAAACGGTTGCTGCTAATATGACGTGTGTGTTGTGCGATGGGATTGCATACAGAACAACAACATATATATTACATGCATGATTAACCAAATTAAACATCCAATTACATAGGTGGCTACTACTACCATGACATTTGCACACACCATAGTAAACTATTACATGCATAATTTCACAGGTGGCTACTACACACATGACACTTCCACACACCAATAAAGTAAACTATACATTACATGCATGATTAACTAGCATAAACGATCATCTGATCATCATCTACTTCTTGTGACGCTTTCTCTGCTTGTGGCTCGATCCGGGCTCGTCGATTTGGGTAACGAGGCACTTCCTCATTTCAACGATCCGCCTGTGCATCTTGTAGAATGTGCACACGCTCTTGGCCGCGAATCTGAGGTGAGGTTCATCCAGTCTCCGCATCCAGGCCTTGTGCCAGGATACGCCATTTGGTCTCTGGGCATCCTGCTTCACCTTTTCGTAGTAGAGGTTGATGATGGCCAAGGCGAGTTCGACCAGGGAGTCCTTCTTCATACTGCCCCAGACCCTGTAGTGGTCACGGATCCTGTAACACTGAGTGCTTTTACATCGTCGGTTGTATCCACCATGGCGAACTTCTAGTCGGTGCTGTTGACAAACATGTTGAAACGGTCGCAAGGCACTCTGGCCATGAAGTGGTGGTAGATGAGGACATGATGGCGCACGCACAACTGAGCAACCGCAACCTTCTGATCTATGCCGGGACGACCGGCGGTGTACTGGAGGTCGATGCCGACCACCTTGTACTTGTCTCCAGCAAGCAACTGCTTAAGCGGGTTCATGTAGTCGTCCACCATGGCCGAGTCGATGGTGTACACCACCAAAAGATCCGTCTCCCTCGCGCGGGCCTCCACTTTATGCTTGCCGAACTCCATTGGAGCGCCGCTATACATCCCCTCTCTATGTGTCGTCGTGGGTGTGCTTGTTGTGTTGTGGGGCGCGATCGAAAGGTTGAAGAGACTAAGGTTATAATGGCCGCAGGAATTAAAGGGGAGGCCAGACGGCACGTCCTGATGGCAGTTCTAATTCGCAGCGCGTAACTCCATCGTGCCGCACATAACCGCATCGCGTGGCAACGTGCGTGGCGCAACCGCATGCATATGGGGTCCCAGACGTGATCGTGCGCATGCCCAACCGCTGGCAGAGCGCGCGCGGAGGGACGTGTGGCACCCTGGCTCAGAGAAACCGGAACGCCCCGTATTCCAGCCCAGAGATCGAGGAGAAGTCTCTGGAATATGGCACTGCTTAACATAGAACAAATCAGATCTTATTACAAGAATAATAATACAAGGGTCTGATGTTACGGAGAAGCACATCAGCACGGCGACACTACTCCTGTGATGCTACACTTGCTCTATGCTAGCAGCAGGAATCTTATAGCAACGGAACAATGACGAAGGTAGTGAACTCCACTCCACAGGGACTCTGGCTGGGACATGATCTAGCTCGCATGAAAGGAAACCACGACAAGCAATCAAGCATTCATGGCATCACCTACAATCTGGCATGACACGCCAGGTCAGTACATTGAATGTACTTGCAAGCTCACAACAACAAAAAGCATCAAGGCAAGACAATAACATAGCATTAAATAGATTAATTAAATTAACAGCTACCATGATGAAGCAACTAATATGTAGCGACCAGACCTCAAACAGTCTGATCTCTGTGCATCAGTGTCATCCCTGGATCGGTAATGATGACACGCACAGTACTTGAAGGATTTATAACAGTGTAGTGTTGGAAATATGCCCTAGAGGCAATAATAAAATGGTTATTATTATATTTCCTTGTTCATGATAATTGTCTATTGTTCATGCTATAATTGTATTAACTGGAAACCGTAATACATGTGTGAATACATAGACCACAACATGTCCCTAGTGAGCCTCTAGTTGACTAGCTCATTAATCAATAGATGGTTATGGTTTCCTGACCATGGACATTGGATGTCATTGATAACGGGATCACACCATTAGGAGAATGATGTGATGGACAAGACCCAATCCTAAGCATAGCACAAGATCGTGTAGTTTGTTTGCTAAGAGCTTTTCTAATGTCAAGTATCATTTCCTTCGACCATGAGATTGTGCAACTCCCGGATACCATAGGAGTGCTTTGGGGGTACCAAACGTCACAACATAACTAGGTGGCTATAAAGGCACACTACGGGTATCTCCGAAAGTGTCTGTTGGGTTGGCACGAATCGAGACTGGGATTTGTCACTCCGTATGACGGAGAGGTATCTCTAGGCCCACTCGGTAATACATCATCATAATGAGCTCAATGTGACTAAGTAGTTAGTCACGGGATCATGCATTACGGAACGAGTAAAGTGACTTGCTAGTAACGAGATTGAACGAGGTATTGGGATACCGATGATCGAATCTCGGGAAAGTAACATACCGATTGACAAAGGGAATTCTATACGGGATTGATTGACTCCCCGACATCATGGTTCATCCGATGAGATCATCATGGAGCATGTGGGAGCCAACATGGGTATCCAGATCCCGCTGTTGGTTATTGGCCGGAGAGATGTCTCGGTCATGTCTACATGCCACCCGAACCCGTAGGGTCTACACACTTAAGGTTCGATGACGCTAGGGTTATAGGGAATAGATGTACGTGGTTACCGAATGTTGTTCGGAATCCCGGATGAGATCCCGGACATCACGAGGAGTTCCGGAATGGTCTGCAGATGAAGATTTATATATGGGGAGTCTAGTTTCAGTCACCGGAAAGGTTTCGGGGTTTATCGGTATTGTACTGGGACCACCGAAGGGGTTCCGGGGGTCCACCTGCACCGAAGGAACTAATGGGCTGTAGTTGGGTGGGAACCAGCCCCTTAGTGGGCTGGTGCGCCCCCCAAGGGCCCAAGGCACCTAGGGTTGGAAAACCTAGGGGGCCGCTGCCCCCCCCGAGGGCGGGCGCCCCCCCTAGTTGGAAACCCTAAGGGGCCGCCGGCACCCCCTCTAGATGGATCTAGGGGGCCGGCGCCCCCCTCCCCTTCCCCTATATGTAGTGGGGGGTTTTGGGTTCTGCCAGAGACACGAGTCTCCCTCTCTCTTGGCGCAGCCCTACCCCTCTCCCTCCTCGTCTCTCGCAGTGCTTGGCGAAGCCCTGCTGGAGTACCACGCTCCTCCATCACCACCATGCCATTGTGCTGCTGCTGGACGGAGTCTTGCCCAACCTCTCCCTCTCTCATTGCTGGATCAAGGCATGGGAGACGTCACCTGGCTGCATGTGTGTTGAACGCGGAGGCACCGTTGTTCGGTGCTTACATCGGTTTCGGCCGCGATCTGAATCGCTTCGTGTACGACTCCACCGACCGCGTTCTTGCAACGCTTCCGCATCGCGATCTTCAAGGGTATCAAGATGCACTCCCCTCTCTCTTGTTGCTAGTTACTCCATAGATTGATCTTGGTGATGCATAGAAAATTTTGAATTTCTGCTACGTTCCCCAACAGTGGCACATGAGCTAGGTCTATGCGTAGTTTCTATGCACGAGTAGAACACAAGTTGTTGTGGGTGTCGATTTTGTTAATTTACTTGCCGTTACTAGTCTTATCTTGATTCGGCGGCATCGTGGGATGAAGCGGCCCGGACCGACCTTAAACGTACGCTTACGTGAGACAGGTTCCACCGACTGACATGCACTAGTTGCATAAGGTGGCTAGCGGGTGTCTGTATCTCCCACTTTAGTTGGATCGGATTCGATGAAAAGGGTCCTTATGAAAGGTAAATAGAAATTGGCATATCACGTTGTGGTTTTGGCGTAGGTAAGAAACGTTCTTGCTAGAAACCTATAGCAGCCACGTAAAAATTTGCAACAACAATTAGAGGACGTCTAACTTGTTCTTGCAACATGTGTCGTGTGATGTGATATGGCCAAGGGATGTGATGAATGAGATATATGTGATGTATGAGATTGATCATGTTCTTGTAATAGGAATCACGACTTGCATGTCGATGAGTATGACAACCGGCAGGAGCCATAGGAGTTGTCTTAATTTATTGTATGACCTGTGTGTCATTGAATAACGCCATGTAATTACTTTACTTTATTGCTAAACCGTTAGCCATAGTAGTAGAAGTAATAGCTGGCGAGACAACTTCATGAAGACACGATGATGGAGATCATGATGATGGAGATAATGGTGCCATGCCGGTGACGATGATGATCATGGCGCCCTGAAGATGGAGATCAAAAGTAGCAAAATGATATTGGCCATATCATGTCACTATTTGATTGTATGTGATGTTTATCATGTTTTTACATCTTAATTGCTTAGAACGACGGTGGCATAAATAAGATGATCCCTCGCTAAAATTTCAAGAAAGTGTTCCCCCTAACTGTGCACCGTTGCAAAGGTTTGTTGTTCCGAAGCACCACGTGATGATTGGGTGTGATAGGTTCTAACGTTCGCATACAACGTGTGTAAGCCAGATTTACACACGCAATACACTTAGGTTGACATGACGAGCCTAGCATGTACAGACATGGCCTCGGAACACGGAAGACCGAAAGGTCGAACTTGATTCATATAGAAGATACGATCAACATGGAGATTTTCACCGATGATGACTAGTCCGTCTCACGTGATGATTGGACACGGCCTAGTTGACTCGGATCATGTATCACTTAGATGACTAGAGGGATGTCTATCTGAGTGGGAGTTCATTAAATAATTTGATTAGATGAACTTAATTATCATGAACATAGTCAAAAGGTCTTCGCAAATTATGTCGTAGCTTACGCTTTAGTTCTACTGTTTAAGATATGTTCCTAGAGAAAATTTAGTTGAAAGTTGATAGTAGCAATTATGCGGACTGGGTCCGTAAACTGAGGATTGTCCTCATTGCTGCAGAAAAGGCTTATGTCCTTAATGCACCGCTCGGTGTGCTGAACCTCGAGCGTCGTTTCTGGATGTTGCGAACATCTGACATACACGTTTTGATGACTACGTGATAGTTCAGTGCGTAATGTTAAAACGGTATAGAATTGAGGCACCAAAGACGTTTTTGAAACGTCGCTGAACATATGAGATGTTTCAAGGGCTGAAATTGGGATTTCAGGCTCGTGCCCACGTCAAGAGGTATGAGACCTCCAACGAGTTTCTTAGCCTACAAAATAAGGGAGAAAAGCTCAATCGTTGAGCATGTGCTCAGATTGTCTGAGTACTACAATCACTTGAATCGAGTGGGAGTTAATCTTCCTTAAGAGATAGTGATGGTTCTCCAAAGTCACTGCCACCAAGCTACTAAAGCTTCATGATGAACTATAACATATCAGGGATAGATATGATGATCCTTGAGCTATTCGCGATGTTTGACACCGCGAAAGTAGAAATCAAGTAGGAGCATCAATTGTTGATGGTTAGTAAAACCACTAGTTTCAAGAACGGCAAGGGCAAGAAGGGATACTTCATGAAACGACAAATCAGTTGCTGCTCTAGTGAAGAAACCCAAGGTTGAACCCAAACCCGAGACTAAGTGCTTCTGAAATGAGGGGAACGGTCACTGAAGCGGAACTACCCTAGATACTTCGTAGATGAGATGGCTGTCAAGGTCGACAGAAGTATATTGGATATACATTATATTAATGTGTACTTTACTAGTACTCCTAGTAGCACCAGGGTATTAGATACCGGTTCGGTTGCTAAGTGTTAGTAACTCGAAATAAAAGCTGCGGAATAAACGGAGACTAGCTAAAGGTGAGATGACGATATGTGTTGGAAGTGTTTCCAAGGTTGATGTGATCAAGCATCGCATGCTCCCTCTACCATCGAGATTGGTGTTAAACCTAAATAATTGTTATTTGGTGTTTGCATTGAGCATAGACATGATTGGATTATGTTTATCGCAATATGGTTATTCATTTAAGGAGAATAATGGTTACTATGTTTATTTGAATAATACCTTCAATGGTCTTGAACCTAAAATGAATGGTTTATTGAATCTCGATCGTAGTGATACACCTGTTCATGCCAAAAGATATAAGATAGTAATGATAGTACCACATACTTGTGGCACTGCCATTTGAGTCATATTGGTATAAAACGCATGAAGAAGCTCCATGTAGATGGATCTTTGGACTCACTCGTTTTTGAAAATATTGAGACATGCGAACCATGTCTATTGGTATATATGCGTGAAGAAACTCCATGCAGATGGATCGTTTGGACTCACTTGATTTTGAATCACTTGAGACATGCAAATCATACCACATGGGCAAGATGACTGAAAGGCCTCGGTTTTAGTGAGATGGAACAAAAGAGCAACTTGCTGGAAGTAATACATTTGATGTGTGCAATCCAATGAGTGCTGAGGCACGCAGTGAATATCATTATGCTCTTACTTCATAGATGATTTGAGTAGATTCTAAGTATATTTACTTGATGAAACACAAGTCTGAAATATTGAAAGGTTCAAGTAATTTCAGAGTGAAGTTGAAGATCATCATGACAAGAGGATAAATGTCTATGATATGATCATAGAGATAAATATCTGAGTTACGAGTTTGGTACACAATTAAGACATTTTGGAAATTGTTTCACGACAAATACCGCCTAGAACACCGTAGTGTGATGGTGTGTCCAAACATCATAGTTGCACCCTATTGGATATGGTGCATACCATGATGTCTCTCATCGAATTACCACTATCGTTTATGGGTTAGGCATTAGAGACAACCGCATTCACTTTAAATAGGGCACCACGTAACTCCGTTGAGATGACACCGTGTGAACTATGGTTTAGAGAAACCTAAGTTGTCGTTTCTTAAAAGTTTGGGGCTGCGACGCTTATGTGAAAAAGTTTCACACTAATAAGCTCGAACCCAAAGCGGATAAATGCATCTTCATAGGACACCCAAAAACAGTTGGGTATGCCTCCTGTCTCAGATCTGGAAGCAAAAGGGATTGTTTCTAGAATCGGGTCCTTTCTCGAGGAAAAGTTTCTCTCGAAAGAATTGAGTGGGAGGATGGTGGAGACTTGATGAGTTTATTGAACCGTCACTTCAACTAGTCTGCAGCAGGGCACAGGAAGTTGTTCCTGTGGTGCCTACACCAATTGAAGTGGAAGCTGATGATAGTGCTCATGAAACTTCAAATGAAGTCACTACCAAACCTCGTAGGTCGACAAGGATGCGTACTACTTCATGGTGGTATGGTAATCCTGTCTTGGAAGTCATGTTGCTAGACAACAATGAACCTACGAGCTATCGAGAAGCGATGGTGGGCTCGGATTCCGATGAATGGCTCGAGGCCATAAAATCCGAGAGAGGATCCATGTATGAAACAAAGTATAGACTTTGGAAGAACTACTTGATGGTCGTAAGGCTATTGGGTACAGATGGATTCTAAAAGGGAAGACAGACAATGATGGTATGTATCACCATTAAGGAAGCTCGACTTGTCACTAAGATGTTTCCTGACAAGTTCAAGGAGTTGACTACGATGAGACTTTCTCACTCGTAGCGATGCTAAGAGTCTGTTGGAATTATATTAGCAGTTACTGCATCATTTATGAAATCTTGCAGATAGGATATCAAAACATTGTTTCCTCGACGATTTTCTTGGGGAAAGGTTGTATGTTATACAACCAGAAGGTTTTGTCAATCCTAAAAGATGCTAACAAGTAAGCAAAGCTCCAGCGATCCTTCTAAGGACTGGAGTAAGCATCTCGGAGTTGGAATATACGCTTTGATGAGATGATCAAAGATTTTGGGTTTATACAAAGTTTATGAGAACTTGTATTTCCAAAGAAGTGAGTGGGAGCACTATAGAATTTCTGATGAGTATATGTTGTTAACATATTGTTGATCGGAAATGATGTAGAATTTCTGGAAAGCATATAGGGTTATTTGAAAAGTGGTTTTCAATGGAAAACCTGGATTAAGCTACTTGAACATTGAGCATCAAGATCTATAAGGATATATCAAAAACGCTTAATAGTACATTCAAATGAACACATATCGTGACAAGATTTTGAAGGAGTTTAAAATAGATCGGCAAAGAAGGAGTTCTTGGCTGTGTTATAAGGTGTGAGTACTGAGTAAGACTCAAAACCCGACCACGGCAGAAGAGAGTGAAAGGACGAAGGTCGTCCCCTATGCTTTAGACGTAGGGTCCACAGTATGCTATGCTGTGTACCGCACCTGAAGTGTGCCTTGCCATTAGTCAGTCAAGGGTACAAGTGTGATCCAGGAATGGATCACAGGACAGCAGTCAAGGTTATCCTTAGTAACTAGTTGACTAAGGAATTTTCTCGATTATGGAGGTGGTAAAAGAGTTCGTCGTAAAGGGTTACGCCGATGCAAACTTTGACACAAATCTGGATGACTCTGAGTAGTAGACCGGATTCGTATAGTAGAGAAGTTATTTGGAATAGTACACAATAGCGCGTGGTAGCTGCATCTAGGAGATGACATAGAGATTTGTAAAGCACACACGGATCTGAAAGATTCAGACCCGTTGACTAATATCCTCTCTCACAAGCGAGATATGATCAAACCCAATGGGTGTGGGATTCATTACAGTCACATAGTGATGTGAACTAGATTATTGACTCTAGTGCAAGTGGGAGACTGTTGGAAATATGCCCTAGAGGCAATAATAAAATGGTTATTATTATATTTCCTTGTTCATGATAATTGTCTATTGTTCATGCTATAATTGTATTAATTGGAAACCGTAATACATGTGTGAATACATAGACCACAACATGTCCCTAGTGAGCCTCTAGTTGACTAGCTCGTTGATCAATAGATGGTTATGGTTTCCTGACCATGGACATTGGATGTCATTGATAACGGGATCACATCATTAGGAGAATAATGTGATGGACAAGACTCAATCCTAAGCATAGCACAAGATCGTGTAGTTCGTTTGCTAACAACTTTTCTAATGTCAAGTATCATTTCCTTAGACCATGAGATTGTGCAACTCCCGGATACCGTAGGAGTGCTTTGGGTGTATCAAACGTCACAACGTAACTGGGTGGCTATAAAGGCACACTACGGGTATCTCGGAAAGTGTCTGTTGGGTTGGCACGAATCGAGACTGCGATTTGTCACTCCGTATGACGGAGAGGTATCTCTGGGCACACTCAGTAATGCATCATCATAATGAGCTCAATGTGACTAAGTAGTTAGTCACATGCATTACGGAATGAGTAAAGTGAATTGCCGGTAACGAGATTGAACGAGGTATTGGGATACCGACGATCGAATCTCGGGCAAGTAACATACCGATTGACAAAGGGAATTGTATACGGGATTGATTGAATCCCCGACATCGTGGTTCATCCGATGAGATCATCATGGAGCATGCGGGAGCCAACATGGGTATCCAGATCCCGTTGTTGGTTATTGGCCGGAGAGATGTCTGGGTCATGTCTACATGCCTCCCGAACCCGTAGGGTCTACACACTTAAGGTTCGATGATGCTAGGGTTATAGGGAATAGATGTACGTGGTTACCGAATGTTGCTCGGAGTCCTGGGTGAGATCCCGGACGTCACGAGGAGTTCCGGAATGGTCCCGAGGTGAAGATTTATATATGGGAAGTCCAGTTTCAGTCACCGGAAAGGTTTCGGAGTTTATCGGTATTGTACCGGGACCACCGAAGGGGTTCCGGGGGTTCACCTGCCCCGAAGGACCTAATGGGCTGTAGTTGGGTGGGAACCAGCCCCTTAGTGGGCTGGTGCGCCCCCCAAGGGCCCAAGGCACCTAGGGTTGGAAACCCTAGGGGGCCGCTCCCCCCCCCCAGGGGCGGGCGCACCCCTAGTTGGAAACCCTAAGGGGGACGCCGCCCCCCCCCTCTAGATGGATCTAGGGGGCCGGCGCCCCCTCCCATTCCCCTATATATAGTGGGGGTTTTGGGGCTGCCAGAGACACGAGTCTCCCTCTCTCTTGGCGCAGCCCTACCCTTCTCCCTCCTCGTCTCTCGCAGTGCTTGGCGAAGCCCTGCTGGAGTACCACGCTCCTCCATCACTAGCATGTCGTTGTGCTGCTGCTGGACGGATTCTTCCCCAACCTCTCCCTCTCTCATTGCTGGATCAAGGCACGGGAGACGTCACCGGGCTGCATGTGTGTTGAACGCGGAGGCACCGTTGTTCGGTGCTTAGATCGGATTCGGCCGCGATCTGAATCACTTCGTGTACGACTCCACCGACCGCGTTCTTGCAACGCTTCCGTATCGCGATCTTCAAGGGTATCAAGATGCAATCCCCTCTCTCTCGTTGCTAGTTACTCCATAGATTGATCTTGGTGATGCGTAGAAAATTTTCAATTTCTTCTACATTCCCCAACATGTAGCAATCACACACTTATTACTTCGAATGTCTCAAAAGAGAACTTATTACAATAAATATGGCTTAAGGCCATCTAAATACGATAACAGTGGAAGGCTTGGAAGATAAAGTGAGTCCATCAACTCCAACGGCATCATTGAGTGAAAGATCGCGACCTAAGGCACCTTACTCGTCGTCTGAAAAGTCTTCCACATGAACGTTGCAGCCCGAAAACGTGTCAGCACATGGAATATGTTGGAAATGTAACACAAGAGAGTAATGAACAGAATAATGCTATCACTACATGCATATATGGCGGGTGGAAATCTCTATGGTTACAGTTTTGCATAAAGCCAATTTTTTCCTACAACAAAGGAATAACTTTTATTTAACTATCATGGTGGTTGTTAAACACTGAGAAGGTTCACCCAACTCAATCCCAGTTAAGCATCATTATTAACCCAATCAAATTATATTAAGAGTGATGAGATCAACATGATAATCCAAGAACCAGATACTCAAGATGTCCATAACCGAGGACACGGCTAACCATGATTAGTTTGTACACTCTGGAGAGGTTTGTGCACTTTTCCCCCACAAGACTCGATCTCCTCCGTTAGATTTCTCGCACTACATGGTGTTTGTGAAACGGATGACCAAGACACAGTATTTCAGAGGCAATAACTCTTTACTCTGGGTGGATAGTTAGACCTATTTTCCCCTACATCTGCTGGTCCACCAATGAAAGAGGTCATGCAACTTACTCAACTATGCTAGAGCCCATAATAGCTTGTGGCTGCACACGGAAGCTTCTAGCATGAATAATCTTATGATCCCTTTGAGCCTGGGTGGCGGTCCATAGGAAAGTCACACGGTACCCCGGGATTTCCAAAAAAATAGGCAACACTGGGTTCCCCAGGTGCCTCCATCCACCCAGATGTGTATTTAAGTAGCCACCTTAAGTTAACCATTAAGTTACATTCACTAGTAGAAAACAGGGCTTTGGTCACACAGCAATATTCACATTAGTCCCGGTTCAGTCACGAACCAGGACTAATGTGAGCATTGGTCCCGGTTCGTGCGGCTAAGGCATTAGTCCCGGTTCACCTGGGCCCTTTAGTCCCGGTTGGTGCCACGAACCGGGACTAAAGGGTGTGATGCCCATTAGTACCGGTTGGTGCCACCAACCGGTGCTAATGAGCTTTGAGGCATTAGTACCGGTTCATGGCACGAAACGGTACTAAAGGTCCCATTTTCAAACTCTACCACCCCCCCTGTGGACCGCCTTTTCAGTTTTAGAAAAAACAAAAGAAAATGATGGAAATGTCAAAAAAATAAAATAACATAAGTTTCCCATGTGATATGTGGTCTAGTTCTTGGAAAAATTTACAAATATGAATTTCGACTTTATTTGCAAAATCTCTGTGGAATTTGTAAAATGGGCATAACTTTTGCATACGAACTTGGATTAAAAAGTTTTTTATATGAAAAGTCATCTACTCGAAAAGTTACATCCGAATTTAACCGGGGGAACCCCATTAAACATTTTCAAGATCCTCAAAAACCTAACAGAAAAAAGATACGGGGCTTTCAAGATCTAGAGGCAAAAAAATTCAAACTTACTAGTGGGAAACTTACTAGTAACAGAAAAAAAATATAGTTTCAAATTTTATATTTGGAAAAAATGTGGTCAAATCTGGTCAAACTATGGTCAAACTATGGTCAAACTGTGATCAAACTGTGGTCAAACTTTTTATTCTAGAATATTAGTGTTACTAAATAATTGTTTCAGTTTTTTTGAATTTTGGTCAAATCTGGTCAAACTATGGTCAAACAATGGTCAAACTAATTATTCAATAAATATTAGTGTTACTAAATAATTATTGTTTTTTAAAACAATAGTTTCAAACTCAAACAGTGAAATGTGTCACTTCATGCTCAAGCTACATTCCTGAGGGTTAATAGGATTGACATCTTACTATTGTCAGGAAAACAACAAGTGCAGACTTGGAAACGAGGGAGAATAGAACCCGGAAGTTAAGCGTGCTCAGGCTGGGGGAGTGGGAGGATGGGTGACCGTTCGGGAAGTTAGATGATTTGGAATGATGAGGGATGATTAGAGATTAGAGGATAAATTGAGCAGTGATGAGGGGTGGTGATTAGAGATTAGAGGTTAAAATAATTCAGAAATTTGAAAATTAAAAAAAAATTAAAAAAAAATTTCAGAAAAAAATCATAAAATTTCCTTTAGTCCCGATTGGTGTTACCAACCGGGACTAAAGGTGGAGCTCCACGTGGCCGCGACCTTTAGTCCCGGTTCGTGTAAGAACCGGGACTAAAGGGGGGAGGCATTAGTACCGACCCTTTTGTCCCGGTTCAAAAACCGGGACTAAAGGCCCTTACCAACCGGGCCAAAAGCCCCTATTTCTACTAGTGAATACTCACATCTGTCATGGATACACACACCCAATCCACGTCTACTAGCATAGCATAGCAATATAAGCAACGTAGAAGTAACTCCCAAAGGTTTGATAATAAACAGGGCAATAGGTACTACCTCATCTACTTCCCAAAACCCACATATTAATCAGATCCTAATCATGCAATTGTTTAAGGATTGATCTAATGCAATAAAAATGGGTAGTAAAGGGATATGATAAGAGTGTTACTTGCCTTGCTGATGATCCGTGAAACCTAGAGACTCGTAGTAGCACGCTTCGCACTCCGGGTACTCCATCGCAAACAAACAAGTATACAATAAGCACTGAACTAGAAGCACGGGTAAAACTCAAATAAGAACTAACCAGAAAGTTCAACTTAAGAAATCCGGTTTGCAAAAAGAATCAAATCAAACGAAACAACGAAACTCAAACCGCGAAAGAAACAAGATCTGTTTACTAATCTGGACTTAAGTCAAATTTTACAGTATCAAAACCTTGTTCAAGTTGGTTAAACAGAAAGAGGGTTTCGAGACGAAACTCTAGGCACTTGAAATGCCTGATTCCGATAAACGAGCGAAAAGATAAACTAAAACAAAAATCAGGGCAGAAATCGCAATCGAAAATAATCGAGGAAAAACCCTGGAAAAAAGAAAACTGACGAACAGGCAAATGAATGAACGTTCGCTGTCTGTGACTAACGGGTGAACAGCGTTCGTTAAAACGAACGAATGAATGGGTGTTCGCTATTTAACTAAACCGAAAAAAATAAACCGATCTAATAAAAAAATCAACCGCGTTTTATAAAAAAACCGACCGGTCTTTCGAAGAAAACCGGTGGCTACCTCGCGGGTCGGGGTCGGCGGCGGTAGTGGTGTACTCCGGCGGCGGGGCGGCGTACTCCGGCGGTCGGGGCGGCGTCGGGTGGTTGCGGCGGGGTCGGGCGACGGGGCGGCGGTGGCGGACGTCGGCGATGGCGGCCTCCCGCAGCGGAGGGACGGTGCGGATCGGTCGGCGGTGGCGATCTCCGGCGGTGGCGGCAGCGGAACGCGGCGGCGGCGCTAGGGTTTCGGGCGGCGGCGGCCGGGCTGTCGGGCCTCGGGCCTTGGCTTATAAAGCCGCCCGGGCGCAGTGCCCAGGTCGGACACGGCCCGGTAAGTCTGTTGTGTTTTTTTTAAATAGTTCCGTGAGCAGAAAAACAAATAAAAGAAATACTAAACGGACTCAAAAAATCCTGAAATAAATTTTCCCCGTCCTCTAAAAATATAGCGGAAAAAGTGAACATTTATTTGGGCCTCTAGTCCAATTTAGAAAAACGCATATTTTTCCTAAATCAAATGAAATAGCGATAAAAACTCCGAATAATATCTTATTTGATTTTAATATTAAATCTCCAATATTTCTTTATTTTGAGGAAGTCATTTTATCCCCTCTCTTTTATTTTTATAAAAGAAATGTTTGAAGAGAAAATAATTAAAATCAAACGATCCTATTTTCAAAATTTGAGAACACTCAAATATGGAAATAACGAAATCTCCAACTCTCTCCACGGGAACTTGAGTTGCGTAGAATTTCTGGGATCAAGCCAAAATGCAATAAAATATTATATGCAATGACGATCTAATGCATAACATTCCGAATTGAAAATTTGGGATGTTACAAACCTACCCCCCTTAAGGTAAATCTCGCCCTCGAGGTTCGGGTTGGCTAGAAAATAGGTGAGGGTGGTCCTTCCGTAGGTCTTCCTCTCGTTCCCAGGTGGCTTCATCCTCAGTATGGTGGCTCCACTGAACTTTGCAGAACTTGGTAACCTTGCTGCGTGTGACTCGGCTGGCAAACTTGAGAATCTTCACTGGTTTCTCCTCGTAGGTCAAATCGCTATCCAAGTGAATCGCTTCCAGCGTCACTGTATCTCTCAGAGGAATATCTGCCATCTCTGTGTGGCACTTCTTCAGCTGAGAAACGTGGAACACATCGTGAACTCTTGACAATCCTTCGGGCAACTCCAACTTGTAAGCAACTTCTCCCATATGTTCCAAAACTTGGTATGGTCCCACAAAATGTGGTGCTAACTTTCCCTTAACTCCAAAACGCTTAACTCCTCGAAGTGGGGACACTCGAAGATAAACTCTGTCTCCGAATTCGTATGCTGTCTCCTTGCGTTTAGAATCCGCATAGCTCTTCTGCCTAGATTGGGCTACCTTGAGTCTATCGCGAATCAGCTTAACCTTCTCTTCAGACTCTTTAATCAAATCTGGTCCAAACAACTGACGATCTCCTACTTCATCCCACAACAACGGTGTCCTGCACCTCCGTCCGTACAAAGCTTCAAAAGGGGCCATCTTCAGACTGGCTTGATAACTGTTATTGTAAGAGAACTCTGCATACGGCAAATTGTCGTCCCAACTAGATCCATAATCTAGCGCACAAGCTATCAACATGTCCTCCAGAATCTGATTTACTCTCTCGGTCTGTCCATCTGTATGTGGATGAAAGGCTGTACTGAATTCTAGCCTAGTACCCAAAGTTTCATGCAACTGATTCCAGAACTTTGAGGTAAACTGGGTTCCTCTATCTGATACAATGGTCCTCGGAACTCCATGCAGACATACGATCCTGGTCATATATATCTGTGCTAGCTTGGCACTGGTGTAAGTGGTCTTCACTGGGATGAAATGAGCTACCTTCGTCAAACGATTGACTACAACCCATATCGAGTCATAGCCTGAACGTGTCCTGGGCAATCCTGTGATAAAATCCATGCCTAGCTTATCCCACTTCCATTCGGGTATCGGCAATGGCTATAACAATCCTGCTGGCTTCTGATGCTCTGCCTTTACTCTGTGACACACATCACAAACTGCTACATACTCCGCAATATCCTTCTTAATTCTGATCCACCAGAAACTGTCCTTCAAATCCAGATACATCTTGGTATTTCCTGGGTGAATCGAATACGGCGAATCATGGGCCTCCTGCAGAATCAACTTCAAGATCTCCGGGTCATTAGGCACACATACGCGGTCTTCAAACCATAAGGTATCATGCTCAACCTCACGAAATCCTTTAGCCTTTCCTTTGCTCATCCTCTCCTTTATCTCGGCAATCTCCTTGTCCGTCTTCTGAGCTTCTCTGATCTTATCCATCAAAGTAGACTGAATCTCCAATGCTGCTACATAGCCTCTCGGAACTATCTCCAAACATAGATCACGAAGATCCTCTGCTAACTCCTGGGGTAACTCTTTGGTCATGAGTGTATTGACATGGCTCTTGCGACTCAACGCATCAGCTACTACATTGGCCTTTCCGGGGTGATAATGCAGTCTCATATCATAATCCTTGATGAGCTCCAACCATCTCCTTTGCCTGAGATTCAACTCCTTCTGCGTTAAGATATACTTCAAACTCTTGTGGTCCGTGTACACTTCACAATGGTTTCCGATGAGAAACTGTCTCCATGTCTTCAACGCATGCACTACGGCTACTAACTCCAAATCGTGTGTAGCATAATTCATCTCATGGGGTTTAAGCTGTCGTGAGGCATAAGAAAAAACTCTTCCCTCCTGCATAAGCACTGCTCCAATTCCTCGACGAGAAGCGTCGTAATACACTTGATAATCCTTGCGTTGATCTGGAAGAACCAACACCGGTGCTGTAACCAAGCGTTTCTTCAACTCCAAAAAACTGGCCTCACATTCCTCAGTCCAATTGAACTTGGTGTCCTTCTTCAACAACTCCATCATGGGCTTTGCAATCTTCGAGAAATTCTCAATGAACCTCCGGTAGTATCCTGTGAGTCCAAGAAAACTCCGGATCTCTCCAACTGATGTGGGTGCTTCCCAATTTGTCCCAGCAATAACCTTGGTGGGGTCTACTGCTATTCCTTCTCCGAATATAACATGTCCGAGGAATCCAACTTCCTTCAACCAAAACTCACACTTACTGAACTTGGCATATAACTGATTTTCTCTGAGCTTCCCAAGTACCAAACGGGAATCCTCCTTATGCTCCTCTTCATTCTTCGAGTAGACTAGAATATCATCAATGAACACCACGACGAACTTATCCAAAAACTCCATAAACACCTTGTTCATCATGTTCATGAAATAGGCAGGTGTGTTAGTCAGACCAAATGACATAACGGTATACTCATATAGCCCGTACCTTGTGGTAAAAGCTGTCTTAGGTATATTCTGCTCTCAACTCTTCAGCTGGTGGTATCCTGATCGTAGATCGATCTTGGAAAATACTTTATCTCCTTGCAACTAATCAAACAAATCATTGATCATCGGCAGTGGGTACTTGTTCTTGATTGTCACTTCATTCAATCCACGATAATCAACAACCATCCTCAACGATCCATCCTTCTTCTTCACTAGAAGCACTGGTGATCCCCAAGGTGACGAACTTGGGCGAATATACCCTTTATCCAGTAACTCCTTAATCTGCTTCTTAATTTCTTCCAAATCCTTTGCGGGCATCCTGTATGGTCTCTTAGATATTGGCCCTATGCCTGGCAAAAGCTCAATCAAAAACTCAATGTCTCTATCCGGTGGCATGCCAGGCAACTCTTCTGGAAATACATCGAGGAAATCCTTCACCACTGGTACTTCCTCCTATACAACTCCTGATAAGGAATTCACTTGAGTCCTCTTCGGCAAATGCTGGGATACATACTTAATCCTTCTTCCTTCTGGGGTGGTGAGCATAATCGACTTACTGGCGCAATCGATGTTACCTCCATACATCGATAGCCAATCCATACTCAAAATCACATCCAAACCTTGCGACTCCAAAATTATCAGGTATGAGGAGAAAACATGCCTATCTATGGTCAATGGCATCTGAAAACATCCTTGGCTTGCCATATGCTCCACTCCTGGCGAGCTTACTAACGTAGGTATTCTAAGAACTTTGGTGGGCAACTTATACTTATCCACAAATCCCCTTGATATGTATGAATGTGATGCACCAGTATCAAAAAGAACGATTGTAGTAAATGACTTAACCAAAAACTTACCTATTACTGCATCTGGCTGTGCTTCAACCTCCTCCACGTTAACGTGGTTCACTTGTCCCCTGTTGAAAGGGTTGTGCTTCTTCCCAGAGCTTCCATTGCCATTTCCATTCTTAGCTTCGGGACATTCATTGGCATAATGTCCAGTCTTCTGGCACTTGTAGCAAGTAATGGGACTTAGATCCTCTTGGCGGGCGTTGCTGGGTTGGAACGGTTCTGTCCGTTGCTTCCTCAATACCATTCCCATTCTTGGGGCCACTGTCGTTGTGCGAACTCCCTCCATTGTGAGTGTGACCTCCATGGTTATGCTAAAGTTGTCCTCCCGAGTTAGGGGTAAAACGGGGCCTCTGCTAAGCTCCTGAATTGTACTTACCTTGTCCATACTTCCTCTTGCCGTTCTTTATCTGCAACTGCTTCCCTTCAATCATAAGAGCTCTATCTACCAACTCCTGGTAGTTGTTGAAGGTTGCCACCATCAACTACATGCTCAGCTCATCATTCAGTCCTTCCAGAAACTTCTCCTCCTTAGCTGCATCCGTAGCAACGTCATTAGGGGCATAACGTGCTAACTTGCTAAAATCATCCACATACTGGCCCACTGTGCGTCCTCCTTGGCGCAAGTTGCGAAACTCATGCTTCTTCATGGCCATAGCTCCTGCTGAAACATGGGCAGTACGGAAAGCCTGCTGAAACTGGTCCCATGTGACAGTGTCGATGGGGTAAGTGGCTGTGAAATTCTCCCACCATGATGCTGCGGGTCCATCAAGCTGATGTGCGGAAAAACGCACTCTCTCCGCATCTGTGCATCCTACAGTGGTCAACTCCCTTCCAATTTTGTGGAGCCAATCATCTGCAACAATCGGCTCGGTGCTACTGGAGAACACCGGCGGATTCAGTCTTAGGAAATGGGCTAAGTGATCAACAGGTGGTGGTGGTGGTGGGTTTTTGTTATTGTTCCCCTGATTCTGATTCTGGACTAGTATCTGCATCAATGCATTCTGCTGCTGGATCAACTGAGTGAGCTTCGGTGGGAAAGCAAATCCATTGTCGCGTCTCGGAGGCATCTGATGGGTTTAGAAAAGATGAGAAAATAGAATAGAATGAGGTCTAGAGGGAAAACACTACCCATATGCACATGAGACAAACACAATCATTTCACTCCAATCAATTTCAAACAAGGACATACAATCAGTCTAACTATCGTTCAAACAAGGGAATACTACTACTGTTATGGTGGTCGACTAGAAAAATTGATCGGTGGAAGACTCCATGATATCTGCTCCAGCTTCATCAACAAAGTCATCATCTCTATCGCTGGGGTCCGAGTCGGTGTCGTCGATGATGATGTAGTTCTCCGGGCAAGTGGAATCGTCGTCTTCCCCTCCTGGCGTGGGGTCTCCCATGAATATTCCTAGCTTCTTTATCAGATCATCATTCTTCTCCATGAGTATCTTCATTTCCTCCTTATATCCATCGCGTGTAGACTTGAGTTCTTCCTCCAGCTCCGTGATCCTGGTCATTGCCTTCTTCAGATCTATCATGCCTGCGCACATCTGGTTCTCCTGGCGACGAATGTGCTGGTTTAACTCTTGGATGAAAGCTGCAATGGATCTATCCTTCCTGGTGCTGATCATCTCCCATTGCTCATCTCGGCGCCCACAAACCTGGTACATAGTATCCTTGAGGTCCTTGTGGTAAACTTCTCCAATGCGTCCCATGGTGATGTGGGCTACCATGCTCTTTCCTAGACTCTAGGTTGGTGCATCAAAGGAAAACTCTATGGGCTCAGTGACTGGCATGAACGTCCTTCCTGGAACTTGAACTCGAATCATCCAACGCTCCTCTTCTGGTAGAGTGGCGATGTAGGTTCCGGTGAAGCTTGGTATTTCAATGTTCAGGTATCTAGTAACTTCCTTCAAGTGGCGTCCGAAAGGTGTATCTTCATCCGGTTGCGTGAACTTGTTCCTTGCATCCGCCATCCTAAAGAGTAGAAAATGGAGAGGAGTCAGAAATGAGAAAAGAGTAGTGATCTAGGGCTTTAGCTTAGTGGTCGTGTCCTACAGTCAGCGTGTGCTCTGATACCATCTTTTAGCGACCAGACCTCAAACAGTCTGATCTCTGTGCATCAGTGTCATCCCTGAATAGGTAATGCTGACACGCACAATACTTGAAGTATTTATAACAGAGTAGCAATCACACACTTATTACATCCAATGTCTCAAAAGAGAACTTATTACAATAAATATGGCTTAAGGCCATATAAATATGATAACAGCGGAAGGCTTGGAAGATAAAGTGAGTCCATCAACTCCGACGGCATCACTGAGTGAAAGATCACGACCTAAGGCACCTTACTCGTCGTCTGAAAAGTCTGCAACATGAACGTTGCAGCCCGAAAACACAAGAGAGTAATGAACAGAATAATGCTATCACTACATGCATATATGGCTGGTGGAAAGCTCTATGGTTACAGTTTTGCATAAAGCAAATTTTCCCTACAACAAAGGAATAACTTTTATTTAACTATCATGGTGGTTGTTAAACATTGAGAAGGTTGACCCAACTCAATCCCAATTAAGCATAATCATTAACCCAATCAAATTATATTAAGAGTGATGAGATCAATATGATAATCCAAGAACCAGATACTCAAGATGTCCATAACCGGGGACACGGCTAACCATGATTAGTTTGTACACTCGGCAGCGGTTTGCGCACTTTTCCCCACAAGACTCGATCTCCTACGTTAGATTTCTCGCACTACATGGTGTTTGAGAAATGGATGACCGAGACACAGTCTTTCAGAGGCAATAACTATTTACTCTGGGTGGACAGTTACACCTATTTTCCCCTACATCTGCTAGCCCACCACTGAAAGAGGTCAGGCAACTTACTCAACTATGCTAGAGCCCATAATAGCTTGTGGCTGCACATGGAAGTTTCTAGCATGAATAATCTTATGATCCCTTTGAGCCTGGGTGGCGATCCATAGGAAAATCACACGGTACCCCGGGATTTCCAAAAAACAGGCAACACTGGGTTCCCCAGGTGCCTCAATCCACCCAGATGTGTATTTAAGTAGCCACCTTAAGTTAACCATTAAGTTACAATACTCACATCTGTCACGGATACACTCACCCAATCCACGTCTACTAGCATAGCATAGCAATATAAGCAACGTAGAAGTAACTCCCAAAGGTTTGATAATAAACAGAGCAATAGGTACTACCTCATCTACTTCCTAAAACCCACATATTAATCAGATCCTAACCATGCAATTGTTTGAGGATTGATCTAATGCAATAAAATTGGGTAGTAAAGGGATATGATGAAAGTGTTACTTGCCTTGCTGATGATCCGTGAAACCTAGAGAGTCGTAGTAGCATGCTTCGCACTCCGGGTACTCTATCGCAAACAAACAAGTATACAATAAGCACTCAACTAGAAGCACGGGTAAAACACAAATAAGAACTAACCAGAAAGTTCAACTTAAGAACTCCGGTTTGCAAAAAGAATCAAATCAAACGAAACAATGAAACTCAAACGGCGAAAGAAACAAGATCTGTTTACTAATCTGGACTTAAGTCAAATTTTACAGTATCAAAATCTTGTTCAAGTTGGTTAAACAGAAAGATGGTTTCGAGACGAAACTCTAGGCACTTGAATCGCCTGATTCCGATAAACGAGCGAAAAGATAAACTAAAACTAAAATTAGGGGAGAAATCGCGATAAAAAATAATGGCGGAAAAACCTTGGAAAAAAGAAAACTGACGAACAGGCTAACGAACGAACGTTCGCTGTCTGTGACTAACGGGTGAATGGCGTTCGTTAAAATGAACGAACGAACGGGCGTTCGCTATTTAACTAAACCGAAAAAAATAAACCAATCTAATAAAAAAATCAACCGCGGTTTCTAAAAAAAGAACCGTTCGGTCTTCCAAAGAAAACCGGGTGCTACCTCGCGGGTCATGGTCGGCGGCGGCAGTGGCATACTCCGGCGGCGGGGCGGCGTACTCCGGTGGTCGGGGCGGCGGCGGGTGGTGGCGGCGGGGTCGGGCGACGGGGCGGCGGCCTCCGGCAGCGGCGGGACGGCGCGGATCGGGCGGCGGCGGTGATCTCCGGCGGCGGCGGCGGAACACGGCAGCGGCGCTAGGGTTTCGGGCGGTGGCGGCTGGGCTGTCGGGCCTCGGGCTTCGGCTTGTAAAGCCGCCCGGGCGCAGTGTCTAGGTCGGACACGGCCCGGTAAGTCGGTTGCTTTTTTTAAATAATTCCATGAGCAGAAAAATAAATAAAAGAAGTACTAAACGGACTCCAAAAATCCTGAAATAAATTTTCCCCGTCCTCTAAAAATATAGCGGACAAAGTGCACATTTATTTGGGCCTCTAATGCAATTTTGAAAAACGCATATTTTTCCTAAATCAAATAAAATAGCGATAAAAACTCCGAATAAAATCTTATTTGATTTTAATATTAAATCTCCAATATTTCTTTATTTTGAGGAAGTCATTTTATCCCCTCTCTTTTATTTTTATAAAAGAAATATTTGAAGAGAAAATAATTAAAATCAAACGATCCTATTTTCAAAATTTGAGAAAACTCAAATATGAAAATAACGAAATCCCCAACTCTCTCCGCGGGTCCTTGAGTTGCGTAGAATTTCAGGGATCAAGCCAAAATGCAATAATATATGATATGCAATGAGGATCTAATGCATAACATTCCAAATTGAAAATTTGGGATGTTACATAATAATCACGATATGAACTACTAGAATACTGATAAGCCATCATCTTATATCTCAAGTACCACATGAACCATCTCACACTTGGCTAACCGGCCAAGCTATATACCATCTCGATCACCTCGTGACCAAAACAAAACGGTGATCACTCAAGGATTACAAATGGAACATCCACATGATCACCTCGTGACCACATCAAAAACTGAATGATCCTTCTCAAGACCATCCCAGCATCATCATCATCATCCTGCCAAACTGTTACAACTCACAATATCAACATATACATCACCTAAAAGTCATTCCTTCATGTGAGTGTTGATCGAATGGTGTGACCTAGTACGAACTTATGCCCATGACCGAGGACGCGGCTATCGATAGATTAAACACACACAAACTCTGCAGAGGTAGCGCACTTTACCCACACCACAGAACCCATGGCCTCGCACTCCCATTCGGGTGGACCAACGGCGTTCCGACAAAACCGATCTACTGCCATGACACTCTCCCGGCCACTCCGACTAACTCCCCACTGGTCTAAATCATGGGTGGCCCCGTGTCTACCCCAGACACCAACGACCACCGTCGTGGCAAAACGGTCCCAAACGGGGACAAGAGATCTAAATACCAACTACGGGCACACAAGGTTATATCTGCTTACTGGGCCAGGGTACCGCACGCCCATAACCTTCCCTCGTTGGAGGCACCGGCGAGAGGCATGACAATAGCATCGCATTAGGGCCTTACCATAAAAGGCAAATGTGGTTGCACTGGAAAAGCCCGGTTTGGTGGCACCTGACCAACTTAATGACGAAATTTAACCCCAAAAATATAACAGTTATAACTGATACTCCGATATCAACTATCAAACTATAACCAAGTCATAGCAATATCCCACAAATAATCAAAGCCTAATATCATCATCTCAAAATATTCCAAGGGCAGCACAACACTACTATCATGATGAATCCGAAATCAATAATCCTACTACTCCAATAACAAGAATAAAGCTATCCAGCTAAGATCATCATGTAAACATCATGTCCGAAAATAATACACCAAGCAACACTAACAGAACATCAACTATCATCATGAAAATAGTCATACTAACCACTATTAATCCAAAGGCAGCATGACATCCAAAGTAATACTCCAAAATATAATAACAGATATCATCATGAAAACAATCATAATAGCAACCACTAATACTCCAAGGCAACATGATACTCATCAACTACAAATATAACTCCTAGTAATCCAAACAATAGCATGGCAATAGCAAGATCAAAATAATACTTCCAGAAAAATGCCATGCACAAGTCATGTAGCTAAAGCAATATTTTAAACAAGTTCAAATACATTAAACCATGTCAATGCATTACAGTGATGCAAATGGAGGGTGTGGCTTGCCTGGGGTGGAAGAAATCACCGGGAGAAAGTGCGAGAAGCTTGCGGAACGAATCGCGGGAAAGTGTTCTCTCTCGGAGGGGGCTGATTAAGGGCAGGGACAAAATGGTCATTTTCAGAATGTTAAAACATGGTAAAAATGGTTCCATCAGAACGGGCTCGACGAAACGAAGAAGTGGGCTTTGGATTCACCTGATTTGAAGCTACAGTTAAAACGATATGAATGTTTTTCTGCCAGGGACCTATCTGTAAAGAAATCATCACAAACAGGCCCTCGGCTGGAAAAACAGAACGCGCACTCGAGAAATACGCTTTCGGAAAACTTATTATTGCGAATACGCTTTCACTTAACCACATCAGCAGGGTGGGGTCAACGAGCTCGGACGCTGACACGCGGGTCCCACCCCACCTCTCTCTCTCCTCCTGGCCTCCTTCTTTCCCCCGACGGAGCAGAACAGAGGCGAGGCCGGCCGCCCCGACGACGACCGCCGGCGGATCCGTCCACCTCCCGCGCTGTGCCACCTACCGGCGTGCTCAGCAGGCCGAGCCGCGCCGCCCTGGACCATCCAGACAGCCTGGGGAGGTCGCCGTCGAGGGGAGCCGCGGCTGCAGATTTTGAAGACGAGGCCCTGGCGACTCCGGCGACGAACTGGGAGCTGCGGGGGAGGCTTTGGTGGCTAGGTGATCTACTAGGGGTGAAAGCCGGGCGGGAGGGGCTTCGGCTTGAGCCAATCGGGGAGCGTGGCTGCGGCGGCCATGGCGGCCAACCGAAGCAATGGGGGGCTCTGGAGTCGAACGGATGGGTCGGGGAGGTTGCTGGGAGGGAGAGGAGGAGCTTGGAACACTCGGGAGGCGAGGGGAGGGGGTATAAATAGTCGGGGCGAGAGGCACGGGCTCGGGTGCCGCCGGGCACGTCCGGCCGAGGTCCTGGCGACGGCAGCGATCACAGGGAGGCACGGGAAGGCGACGAAAGTGGCAATAGACGAGTCGGAGAGGTCACGGAGACGAGCAGAGCTCGGGAACAAGAGAAGGAAGAAGCCACAACGCCATTAATGCTCGGCCGGCCACAGTGCACCCGTGGGCGCGCGGCGACGAGCGCTGATGGAGGGGCTGATGGATGGGGAGAGGGATCCAGGGGAACGGCGACGACGCGGGGAACACGCTGGACAGGCCCGTGCTCGCTGAGAGGCCGAGCAGAGGAGGGGCCCGAGCAAAGCGACATTCTGGAGACGCTCATGGCATGACAAAACGGTGGTCACCGCACAGACTGGCATCAAGAAGAGCCAAATGGCTGGCCATTGTTGTCTAGGGGTAAGTCCTTCGAATGGAGGTTTTAACTGCGGTGGTAGCTCAGTTAAAGGTGCAGTGGTTAAACGGTAAATGAGCTCTGAAGTTTACTATAGTAAACTTGATAAGCTCAATGTGATCAACAGAGAGATGCTAAGGGTCAAATGTTATGTCTGGGGTGATAAGCTACGGAAGGACTATGATCCTGGAGGTTTTGGAGCACAATGGGCCACAAAATAATATAGTTGCTGTGTAACCCCAAAATTGGTCCAGAATTAAGATTTGGATGATGCACTCACATGGAGAAGCAACTTGGGCTAAGATTTGGCAAAGCTTGATTATTTGAACATATGAAAATGTTGTAAAAAGCTAATGCCAAATGGACAAGCCAAAATGGCATTTGCTTCACAAACATCATTTTTGTCCAAAAACTTGGAATCATTTTGGTGATCAAATGGCTCATTGAAATGATTCCAAATTGGGTGGAGAGATGTTTTATGGGTATAAGAATGATCTGGTAATTTATCAGGATTTTTGAAGCAATATAAAATACACTTGCTTCACAACCTGAAAATATTGCAAGAATCAAAGATTTGCTCCTGTGCTCACATAGCTGATTGGATGGGGCTGCAAATTGGTGGAGGGGGTTAATATGAGCACATTAAGGAGTGTGCAAAATTTCAACTCATTTGGGTACTCCTAGCTAGTACTTCCTTCACAAAGCCTTCTGTCTGACAGAAACTTTGAAAATTCACTGAGGAAGATTGGCTAGGAAACTAAAGTTGAACTTGTGCATGACCAAAAAGGTTGAGAGCCACTAGGAGAAATATAAATGACACATCCTTAACAAAGTGCCATTTAGGGCAGAATAGGAAAAGGAATACTGGGGAATTATTTTTGAACTGGCCAAGGAAATGTTTGGGCATATTTGAGCTATATATGACCCAAAGGAATTATGAGAATTAATTGGGAATTTTTGGATAGACAGAAATATAGGTTGCTTCACAACCTAGGGCAGATAGGGTTATTCCTTTAATGAAAAAGGAATTTTCCCTAGAAAAGAATTCAGGGTTTGGTCAAGGAGTGAAGTGACATGATCTTGGCAAGGTTTTTAGAATAATTAGCCACTTCGGAGGGGAAATGAGGATGATTTCCCATGTGGCAAGGCCACAGAACCACTCCAAAAAGAAAAATAGAGCAAAAAACAAATAAATCAAAAGAAAAAGAAAAAGGGCCAAAATCCAGAATGTTACAGGACGCGAGCAGAGCGCTCCGTGGTTGCCTCAATGGCGAGCAACCATATATATGCATATAGCAGTTGAACACGCAAGGAAAAGTTGTTCACAACCCGAGCGCGCCGACGGACGCGAGCAGAGCGCGCCGACGGACGCGAGCAGAGTGCGCCGCGGCGCCTAATGGCGAGCAACCATATATGTGCATATAGCAGTTGAACTTTTTGTATAAATTAATCACGACTGCTTAATCTATGAATAAAATCTATGCTTAATTACTGAATTTTAGTTGCAAAAATTAGATAGTGCTAGTGATTTTTAGCTGCATATTTTAACAAATCGCCATTGAAACCGTTGGATGTCCTCTTTTTATGTGTCGTTATGGGTGTGCTTATTGTATCATGCGCCGGCCCAAAACACTGGCAGCACAACTTATAAATTGACGGAGGAGTACTAGTTACAGTGATGCATATAATTAAGCCAAAGGGATCACACATGTCTGTATTGACTAGAATGAGAAAGCAATAGCACAATAAGAATTAAGGAGGCAAGAAGAAAGATGCATCCATCAACGTACGACCTCCTCCTCCTCAAGTCAGTGAGCCGGGCCACCGACCGACGACTAAGGAGCGGCGGCTTTTGTGGCGAGGTCAAGGTGCTTCTCAGCAAAGGCATCCAAGGCTTCCAGCCTGTTGAAGAAGGCCAATGTCGTAGCATCCTCATTGGCCTTTTAGATACCTATGTACATGATTTGCTCGTACACATGGATGTGTAGGTCGATGAATTCTTGCGTGGTGGAAACGATCATCTGGTCCAACTAAGAGTCGTGGCTGGCGTCGATGGCAGCCATCCACCAGCCGGTCGCCAACAACGTCTGGAGACGATCCTCGGTGCCATGCCGCAGGCCGGCGTCGTGGACCGTCTGGCATAGCCGCTGGCCGCTCGTGCGCATCGCCGCCATGGGTCTGGAGTGAGCACTTTTGCGCTTAGTGTAGGGGCTTAGGTGCGTACGATGTGGTAGATGCATTGGAATGGAGGGGCGCCTTTATATGAGTGCAAACTGCGTTGCATTCACATCGTGTTGCCTCTTTTCCCGGTCCTCCTCCCATTACTTCCCTCATGCATTCATGATGCTAATTGAAGGAGGATGCGTCATTGGCCGTTCAACATTTCGAGAACCGCTACCTTCTCCCTCGTCTACATTAAAGCCGTCTCGGGAACTACGCCGCCCGTTGTCAAATCGATGCTTAATTACTGAATTTTTGTTGCAAAAATTAGATACTACTAGTGATTTTTAGCTTCATATTTTGACAAATTGCAGTGTTACAAGGTTGACAAATGGCAATGTTACTAGATCAACAAATGTCAATCTTTCCAGTTTGACAAATGGCAACATATACAATATGATGGATGCAAATCTTACTAAATTGTTTGTACGTGGTTGCACATGGGTCATCCAAAAGAACCGTTTGCGTTGAAGAGATGCAGAAATCCTGCTCTCACTTTGCATACGGGTGTTCTTTCTAAAACGTTTGCGATCAAGAGCCATTAAAACATATAGCCATTAAAACCAAGACACGTGGCGTCACGTGAATGGTTAAATTTGAATTATGCACATAAATGCATTGAAAACTCAATTAATGCATAAAAATGTCCAAAGGAACCCCGAAAAATCCCAAAAATTGACACAACACACCTGTTGTTCTATGTTGACACGAGAAAATTTTTGAAAGCAATAAGAGGCAATTGATATCGTTTCGTCCCAAAAGGTGGGACGTTCCCTACCGAAATCATCATGCTTGTTGTGAGAAGTTCTGGTTTGTGAGAAGCATATACCCAAATTAACCTGCCCAAGATGGGACAAAAAATTTACCACGGCATGTTGATGCCGCTCCATGATAGCATGCCAAGTTTCATGAATTTCAGACGAGTTTTGGATTTACTAGAATTTAAAAACCAGGTATCTCAATGTTTGCGGCCGAGTGACAGTGGCAGGGTGTTTCACATTCATTCCCATTTCTTGCATGGGACCTAAGCATGCAACCAAGGACACAGATTTGAATTTTTAACCAATTTATATGCATTAGAGGATGTGCATTTAGTTCAAATTTGAATTATGCACATAAATGCATTGAAAACTCAATTAATGCATAAAAATAATGTGCTAACGAACCCCGAAAAATTCCAAAATTTAACACCGGACTCATGTTGTTCTATGTTGACACTAGAGAAAAAATTGAAATCAAGAAGAGGCAACGACAATCATTTCGTCCAGAAAGGTGAAACATTCCCTACCGAAACCATCAGGCTTGTTATGAGAAGCTCTGGTTTGTGATAAGATTATACCCAAACTTGCCCCAAATGGGACAAAAAAATTACCACGGCATTTCGGGTGCCATTCCATGATAGCATGCCAGGTTTCATGAATTTCAGACGAATTTAGGATTTACTAGAAACAAAAAACTAGGTATCTCAATGTTTGCGGCCGAGTGACGATGGCAGGGTGTTTGACATTCATTCCTATTTCTTGCATGGGACGTAAGCATGCAACCAAGGACACAAATTTGAATTTTCAACCAATTTATATGCATTAGAGCATGTGCATGTAGTTCAAATTTGAATTATGCACATAAATGCATTGATAACTCAGTTAATGCATAAGAAATGTGCTAACGAACCCTGAAAATTTCCAAAATTTAGCACAACACTCATGTTGTTCTATGTTGACACTAGAGAAAAAATTGAAATCGTTTCGTCCAGAAAGGTGAAATGTTCCCTACCGAAACCATCAGGCTTGTTGTGAGAAGCTCTGCTTTGTGATAAGCTTATACCCAAACTTGCCCCAAATAGGACAAAAAAATTACCACGGCATTTCGGGTGCCATTCCATGATAGCATGCCAGGTTTCATGAATTTCAGACGAAATTTGGATTTACTAGAAACAAAAAACTAGGTATCTCAATGTTTGCGGCCGAGTGACGATGGCAGGGTGTTTGACATTCATTCCAATTTCTTGCATGGGACGTAAGCATGCAACCAAGGACACAGATTTGAATTTTCAACCATCTTATATGCATTAGAGCATGTGCATGTAGTTCAAATTTGAATTATGCACATAAATGCATTAAAAACTCAGTTAATGCATAAGAAATGTGCTAACAAACCCTGAAAAATTCCAAAATTTAACACAACACTCATGTTGTTCTATGTTGATACTAGAGAAAAAAATTGAAATCAAGAAGAGGCAACACCTATTGTTTTTGTCCAGAATGGTGAAACGTTCCCTACCGAAACTGTCAGGCTTGTTGTGAGAAGCTCTGGTTAGTGAGAAGCTTATACCCAATCCTGCCCCAAATGGGACAAAAAATGTACCACGGCATGTCGGGTGTCATTCCATGATAGCATGCCAGGTTTCATGAATTACAGACAAGTTTGGATTTACTAGAATTTAAAAATCAGGTATCTCAATGTTTGTGGCCGAGTGACGGTGGCAAGGTGTTTGACATTCATTCCCATTTCTTGCATGGGACCTAAGCATGCAACCAAGGAGACATATTTGAATTTTCAACTAATTTATATGCATTAGAGCATGTGCATATAGTTCAAATTTGAATTATGCACATAAATGCATTGAAAGGTCAATTAATGCATTAAAATGTCCAAACGAACCCCAATAAATTCCAAAATTTAACACAACACTTATGTTGTTCTATGTTGTCACTAGAAAAAAATTGAAATCAAGAAGAGGCAACGGATATCATTTCGTCCAGAAAGGTGAAACGTTCCCTACCGTAACCATGAGGATTGTTTTGAGAAGCTCTGGTTTTTGAGAAGCTCGGGTTCGTGAGAAGCTTATAGATCCCAACCTGCCCCAAATGGGACAATATTTTTACCACTGCATGTCGATGCCGTTCCATGCTAGCGTGTCAAGGTTCATAAATTTCAGACGCGTTTTCGATTTACTTGAATTTAAAAACCATGTACTATCTCAATGTTAGCGGCCGAGCGACGATGGCAAGGTGTTTGACATTCATTATCATTTCTTGCATGGGACTTAAGCATGTAACCAAGGACACACATTCCAATTCTGAACCACTTTATATGCACCAGAGCATGTGCATGTAGTTCAAATTTGAATTATGCACATGAATGCATAGAAAACTCAGTTAATGTATAAAAAGTCCAAGCGAACCCCGAAAACTCCTAAATGACACAACACTCGTGTTGTTCTATGTTGACACGAGAAAAAATTAGAAAGTAAGAGGAGGCAACATATATCGTTTGTCCCCCAAGGTGGCACGTTCCCTACCGAAACCATCTGGCTTGTTGTGAGAGAAGCTCCGGTTTGCGAGAAGCTTGTACCCAAACCTGCCCCAAATGGGAAAATATTTTTACCACGGCATGTCGATGCGATTCCATGAAATCATGTCAAGTTTCATGAATTTCAGCCAAGTTTTCGATTTACTAGAATTTTAAACCATGTATCTCAATGTTAGCGGCTGAGCGACAATGTCAAGGTATTTGACATTCATTCTCATTTCTTGCATGTGACATAAGCTTGCAACCAAGGACAAACATTTGATTTTGCCACCCGTTTTTACGGACTGGAGCATGTGCTTTAATTTTGAATTGTGCACCTGAAATTGCTAGAAAACCAATTTAATGAAACCTAAAATTTCCAAACGAAACCTGAATAATTACAATTTTTTTACGACACACATATAGTTGCATGTTCACTTCAGATAAAAGGTCTGGCAATTCAAACATTGTCAATTGCCGCTATGACCCCATTATGTTATTCAAATCAAAATGAAAAATCAAGTAGATCCCACACAGTTTATTACCACCAACCGTGTGAGATGCAGTACAAAATATCCTGGAGCACCGTCGGTGTATAGTACGCCTATGGCTTACGCGAGAAAGTGCGTCGGCTACAGTCCACAGGCGGAGTGTCAAGCACACTACCTCTCTCCCCAAATACTCCCGCCTCTACATCCCTCGCAATCTCAAAAATATATGCTCGCCCATGATCCAAATTTTCAGTAGCCCCCGGCTTGTTACTCCCGCCTTGTAAGATTTTCAGTTGCCGTGGTGTTTCCTCAAACACCACCTTAACCCCCACACCCCCCCCCCCCCCCGCCCCCTCCCCGAGCTCGCGGCCATGGAGTACGACCGTTGGCATGTCCTCTACAACGGTGCGGCGGCTAGGCTCAATTTCCCTTCGGCACACATCCGGTCCACCTCGATCCACCGGAGCCAGGGGTGGTGAGCTCGGCTATGGCGCGGGAGCGCCTTGAGGCCGAGGCCGCCAACGAGGCCTACATGCAAGAGCTCCGCCGGCAGCACCCGGAGCTCGTGGAGGCGGAACGGGCGATCTTTGCTGGCGTGGAGGGCGGCGAGGTTATCGCGCTCTCCTACGATGACGAGGTCGAAGGCGACGAGGACGGCGGCGCGGAGGGTGTCCAGGTGGGTGGCGAAGACGACGAGATCGATGTCAACGAGTGGAGGAGTGCCTTCCCAATGACCCTGATGACGGCACCGGCCCGGACCCGGCTCGTGGCACACCGTGCCTGACGAGGAAGGATTGGCTCGACCTCTACTTCAACCGAAAGTAGTTTAGCTTAGTTTAAATTTATGTTTTATGTTCGGTTATGCAAACTATCTATGTTTATGTTTGAATGCATGCTACTTTCGGTTGAACCTGCTTTGAACTTGATCAAATTGAAGTTTACAACATTAAGTTTAGGGGATCGACTAGAAACGGCCAAAAATTGCTGGAGTATATATATTCACTAATTGTTTTAGTGCTTTAACTTTTGAAGGATCGGCTAGAGATGGCCCTATGCCTTGTTTATTTCATTTCTTCACAATGTGATTCTCTATATGTGCAACTATTTGCCGTGCAATTCAATTTCATCAATAACAGTTTCAACAATACCACTATGAATTACGATATTTTGTTGTTGTTAAGGATATTGCAGTTAACATGCCTTTTCGTTTTTTTAACAATTAATAGTGTACTTTAGACCTGAACAATACCAGTTCGAATGACTATTTGCTTGTTTATAAATGTTATGCCTGATGCAGTTAACACACCTTTCCACTTCTTGTTTTGCTTAACTAGTGTGCTTAAGCCTTCACACTTAAGCTATCATTTGTAGATTATGTTGTCTATCATGGATACATTTGGTTGATGTTTAGCCTGTTGTGCTTAACATGCCTTTATATGCACTCATACATGACAATATTGAGAAAAGTGTTGTTTTTTCCATCGAGGTTAGTTTCATCGCATTGCTTAAATGTACTCACTGTTCAGGATCTCGGTCGCTCGTACCATATAGCCTGAGGGCTGATAAGGGATTAATCGTCGAATCGGACATTTCACTGAATATATCTGTAACCCATTTATCAGTAGGTTAACTAGGGTCATATTTAATATATCTGAGGCTACATAGCAACATGCATTGTACTGAATGACTAAATATGCAATCCCAGGCTACATAGCAACAAGTAAGAGTGTTACCTTAATGTTCTGATGATGACTAGATATACGTGTATAAAATCTTATATAATGGGATGGAGGGAGTGTTGTACTACATCATTTTGCAATTGTTGTTTAGCTTCTAATATTAACTTGGTGCTTTTAGGTACACATGTCATTGCCAAAGATCCACACTTCGACCCTTTCTGCATATGGGGCAATGAGTTATTCATGAACCAGCATCAAGTGAGGAAATTGATAAAGATTGTTATTAAAATGGGTCAAAAGATGTCAATCAAACTATATGTTTACACTTTATGCAAGACAACAGTAAACTGCAGGATGGTAAGTAAGAACCCTGTAGCCTTCTTTTTACTGCCCATAATGAGTTGTGTTAGATGACAATGTCTGAATCTTTTTTCCATTGCAGTGGATCCTGAAGCAGTTTACTCAAGATTACCTCTCGAACTACATGATTGGCGGTCGGCCATCACAAGGGGTTTTACTAGAGTCGTTCTTGCCTTTTGCATCCAGGAGAGCACAATAGGAAAATTCCGCTTCACCATGTTCAGCAACCAGAATGTCTGTCGCCTCTTTCTTTACCATCTGTAATAGTACAAGTATAGAACCCTAGTTCATCATTCTTTATTTGGTGCTTATGTAATTCTTAAACATATGTACCTGTGAATTGAATAATGCATTTGTTGTTTGAACCTGATGGATATGAATAAAGCTACAGCCTACTTTCAAGTTTAAATTATGTACAATTTTAAATAGCAGCAATTAAATTAGAGAGAAATTACGGTGTGCAGGTCATTATGGCGCACACGGTTAATAAAGCACAGCGTGTGCGATATACATCATAATCCGACACGGTTCACCGAGTGGAAACGTTTTTAACAATGCACACAGTTGCTGTTTGCAAAGCGTGTGTGATATTAGACACTATCACATACGGTGCGGGAAAACTAAATGTGTGTGAATGTCTACCTATCATACACGGTTTATAATCTTGAACTGTTTGTGATGTGCCAGGAATCGTAAACGTAGAGCCAGTTTGGTACGTGCCTAGAAATCTCATGTGCCTGGAATCTGCCTGGGCCTGGAATCTGCCTGGGTTTAGGTAAAAACCACAAAACTCCGACTGTGATGGCAATGCGAGAACAAACGAGTAGCAAGGATGAAGCGTTTCGGATATGCGAGACATCAGAAATGGTTATAGAGGGGCAGCTGTATGCATCAAGGCTCCCTATCCCCGACGGTTTCTGGGTCGTGTGGGAAGGACCTCCCTATCGCTCACACTCACTAGGTGACGGTTCCGAACGCCGTCACGGAAAGGGGTTAAAAACCGTTTGTATAGAACCAACGCGTACAAGTGTTTGATGAACGGGATCACATCATTAGGAGAATCATGTGATGGACAAGACCCATCCGTTAGCTTAGCATTATGATCATTATAGTTTCATTGCCACTGCTTCCTTCATGACTTATACATGTTCCTCAGACTATGAGATTATGCAACTTCCGAATACTGGAGGAACACCTTGTGTGCTATCAAACATCACAACGTAACTGGGTGATTATAAAGATGCTCTACAGGTGTCTCTGAAGGTGTTTGTTGGGTTGGCATAGATAAAAATTAGGATTTGTCACTCCATGTATCAGAGAGGTACCTCTGGGCCCTCTCGGTACTACTCATAACTATAGGCCTTGCAAGCAATGTGACTAATGAGTTAGTTGCGGGATGAAGCATTATGGAACGAGTAAAGAGACTTGCCGGTAACGAGATTGAACTAGGTATGATGATACCGACGATCGAATCTTGGGCAAGTAACATACCGATGACAAAGGGAACAATGTATGTTGTTGTGTGGTTTGACCGATAAAGATCTTCACAGAATATGTAGGAGCCAATATGGGCATCCAGGTTACGCTATTGTTTATTGATCGGAGATGTGTCTCGGTCATGTCTACATAGTTCTCGAACACGTAGGGTCTGCACGCTTGACCTTCGATGACGATTTTTATTAAGAGTTATGTGTTTTTGATGACCGAAGTTTGTTCAGAGTCACGGATGAGATCACGGACATGACGAGGAGTCTCAAAATGGTCGAGACATAAAGATTGATATATTGTTAGGTTATGTTCGGACAACGGAAAAGTTTCGGATAGGTTCGGACATTTTCCGGAGTACCGGGAGGTTACCGGTACCCCCCGGGGGAAGTAGTGGACCTTCATGGGCCTTAGTGGAAAGGAGAGGAGGCCGCAAGGGTGCCCCCCCATGACAAGTCTGAATTGGACTAGGGAGGGGGCGGCGCCCCCCTCTTTCCTTCTCCCTCTCCTCCTCCTTCCCTCTCTCCCCCTCTTGGAAAAAGGAAGGGGACTCCAACTAGGATTGGGAATCCTAGTTGGACTCCCCCTATGGCGCGCCCCTCCTGGCCGCCGGCCTCCTCCTCTCCTCCTTTATATACGGGGGTAGGGGGCACCCAAAAGCACAACAGACAATCTCTGAGCCGTGTGCGGTGCCCCCTCCACAGTTTAACACCTCAGTCATATCGTCGTAGTGCTTAGGCGAAGCCCTGCGCCGGTAACTGCATCAACACCGTCTCCACGCCGTCGTGTTGACGGAACTCTCCCTCGACCCTCTACTAGATCAAGTGCTCTAGGGACGTCATCGTGCTGAACGTGTGCTAAACATGGAGGTGTCATACATTCGGCACTTGGATCAGTTTGGAATGTGAAGACGTTCGACTACATCAACCGCTTTACTAAACGCTTACGCTTTCGGTCTATGAGGGTACGTGGACACACTCTCCCGTCTCGTTGCGGTCTATGAGGGTATGTGGACACACTCTCCCGTCTCGTTGCTATGCATCTCCTAGATAGATCTTGCATGATCGTAGGAAAATCTTTGAATTACTACGTTCCCCAACAATACACCCCCCCGGGGGGGCACCCCCCCTGGGGCACCCCCCCCCCCCCCAGGTGCTTTCTCTGGCCCACTGGATGTCTTCTGGTCCAAAAAAACTCCAAAAAGTTTTGCTACATTTGGACTCCGTTGGATATTGATTTTCTGCGATGTAAAAAACAAGAAAAAACAGCAACTGGCATTGGGCACTATGTCAATAGGTTAGTCCCAAAAATGATATAAATTTGCCATAAAATGATTGTGAAACATCCAAGAATTATAATATAACAGCATGGAACAATCAAAAGCAACGTATCACATATCCATCTTGATCTTGAGTCCATCTATTGCATGAGGACCAAATAGAGTGCATGATGGTAATGATCTTGCATCCGGCGTCGTCTGAGAACATCTGACCCATAAAGATATCACACGCACAAGTATCCACACAGAGCCTCAAGAAATGAATATCAAACCGGTCCTTGGTTGACGGCGAGAATTATTTTGCATGCATACAGGAGATAAGAGCATGCATAAGAGTTTCATCCATGGCCTGGCATATGTCACACCGGCCAATGGGTTTGATATGTCGATACTTTAGGGTCATGGAGTCTGGTAGAATTCGGTGAAGTACTCTCCACCAGAACACTCAAACCTTCGGTATCACATAAAGTTTACATAGTGCAATCCATAATTGTTTGTTTGCCTATGGGGTCTTTGTAATCATCCTCCCTCTAGAGTACCAAGCTTGTTACAAGTAATGAGAGAGCAATACGCCGATTTAATAGTATATTCTCCAGATTATTCCAATGACGACGCCAAGGAATCTTCACCACCGGATCGGTTCAACAAGATGTTCACAATCGCATCATGTTGATGAAAAATTTGACGAAGCAGATCCATGTTCCAGTTACCTGTGTGAACAGCAACCAGGTCTGAAACCTTTGATAGAGGTGTTGTACCCATGCGGCCGATGGGTTTCAGTTTCACTGTGTTTGGGATGCATTGGTCATTCCATGTGGAGATCGTTGACCCATCTCCAACCCTGTGAATCAGACCAATTTCCAATGCTTTCCTAACAGCCACAGTCGCCCTCCACATCAAAGATGCACGAGTAGGGCCGTTGCTTGTAGGAAATCGGTATGCTGGTAGTACTTCCCTTTTAGTACACGGGCGCATAATGTGTTGGGTGTGTTAACAGACATCATCCTTGTTTCCCAACATGGCCAAGTTTAATAGTTGAGGGTTTCGGAAGGGCATCCCCCCTATGATCTTTGGCTCGGACAAATTTTCCCAAGACAGCCAATGTAGCAATCTCCTGTCAAGAGAGATACACCTGAAATATTTTACCATGGGTGACATAACAGTCTTGCAAACATTTTTGTTAGCAGAAAACAACTCAAACTATATGTTGGTATTTCTTGGGCAATATATGTCAGCAAACTTCTCTCCCTGCACAAGCGAGAGTTCTCTCTGACCAACCACCAATTTTACTGCGCACACGCTCATCAATATGGTTGAAAGTGCGGCTTGTGATTCTTCCAATTGCAGTAGGTACTCCCAAGCGGCTTCGACTGAAATACCAAGAGAATGTTTTAAAGTCTCTCTTAGGGGCTGACCTGTGTTTGCTCTGAAGAAGATATAACTTTACTCCTGATTCAATTCCTGACTAGAACAATCATCATAGATCCAACGAATGTCATTGATTCTTTCTGCACTGAGAAAGATGAGATTATCGTCAGCAAAGAATAAATGGTTCACTCAATATGCGTGAACACTCACCCGAATACCTTGGTCTTGCGCACAAATGAAAAAGATGTTCTCCATTACTTAATTGTAAACCTCACAGAGGTCATACATTTCATAAGCAGTTGGATAAAATCATCACCGAAGCAAAGCTTGGACAACACTGCTTCGAGATAATGCCATTCAACTCTATCATAGACCCTGAGCATATCATAGGCCCTTGGAATAGTGTGATCACCTTTGATTTTTTTTACCTCAATCCCGAGGTAGTAACTCAACAACCATGATGGGCTGCTCTTGATGCGGTGGTGCGAGTGAAAGGACAAGGAAGACAGGGAGCTCATGAGCTGCATGTAGAAATGTGGTGTTGCGGTCTATGGCAGATGACATCGATGGCTTAGAAGCTTACTCGTGGCGTCTTTGGTGAACAGATCATTTGCGAATGGGCTGGTTAGTGTCGACGTACGAAGGCAATCAGGTGGCCAGGAGGTCGACGGTTGTGCTACTGTCGTACTGGAAGCAGGAGGTGCCTGAGTGGCGCACGCGTGGAGTCAGAGCATCTACAACCAGACTTGGCAAATCTGACCCTCAAACGCTGGTCGACACGCCCGGGCGCGTCATAATCCAATCCAGAACTAGGTACCTCAAATCCATGCTATTACATACAATGTAAATCCAATCATAAGGGGAGCTCGTCCAGCTCCGTCGTGGCCATGTCCGGCGGCCGGCTATGCTCCCAGAGTGTAAGTATGGTCACTGGCGAGGTAGAGTAGGACATGGGACACGAGAAGGCTCACTGGACTCAAGACTCCACCGTCTCCCATGCCCTACTCTTCCTTGTTGGAGCCTGGAACCGTGATGGTGCAAGTGGACATCAGATCGATGATGGATCCGTCCTGGGAAGAGCTGGTGACATCCATCACCACGCGGTTGCGCGGCCCAGACTGTTGCACCATCAGGGGCATCGGAGAATGCCACTCCGCTTTGCCCATGTCCACAACCACGAGGGCTGCTACCGCCTGCCGCGCCAGCTGCATCGCACACCAGGCATGCCGCGCCATGTTTGCATCGGACGACGACCATGGTGCATCCTCCGCCTCTAAGTTGCAAGGAAGGTTTGCATGTCCGTCACCGCATTCGAACGTCAGACGGACCGCAGCATCTCCGATGAGGCCCTGATGGACCACCTAGCTAGCGGCAGATCTATGCGCCATTTGGGCGGACGCAATGGCTTCCTGACAGAAGGAGTCCGAGTGCTGCTGCCGGGCGGCCTTATCCCGGGAGTAGTGGAGCGCAAGGTGGACGGTCATGTCCTCCTCGCGGCCATGGGGCATGTGCTCAGGGTCGAGGGATCTGGGGGTGTAGGACTTAGATCCGCTGCCGCCATGCTGGATGAGGCTGGAGATCGCTGGACGGGAGCTTGGGTGGCGGAGTGGAGTGGAGTTGTTAGGGTTTGGTCCTGGGAGTTAATGGGGACGAATATATACGGGGTCAGGTTGGGCAGCGTGGGCCAGGTCCAACGTGGTGGACGCGCCCCGTCGTACCCGGGCCTCCCCATTTCCGCCCCGTATTTGGGCTGGATATGAATGGTGCCGGTCAGCCCGGGCGTTTGAGGCCGGTTTGAGGTGTCTGTCCGACTTTAGTTTTTCTAATTGGTTAGTGACCGGGATGTCCGCCCTGGTGTATGAGGGGTTTTGAGGCGCCCAGTTGTAGATGCTCTCAGCACGCACTTGTCCTACTGATTGAAGGTTTATGAAGATGGCATGAGGGTTGGGCTTGCCACAGTTTGAGGGCCATTGCTACAGTCGACCTTCCTAATTTCAATTTGGACACCATCTCCTAGAATTGGAACCCCAACGGCGAATATTTGGCCCGCTCGGCATATTGGGTGCAATTCCTCGGATCTTATCCGAGATTCTTCAGTGACAAAACTTGGAAGGCGCATGCGGAGCCAAAGTGCAAGCTTTTCTCCTGGCTGGTCCTCCACAACTACATCCTTACGGCTGACCGGCTAGCCTTGCATGGCTGGCCACATGACCCCGTCTGCAAACTTTGCCTCTGCGCCAATGAGAATGCAGAACACCTTTGCAAGACCTCCCCGTTCATTTCCGTAGTCTGCACCCTTGTCCTGAATTGGGTGGGGAAGCTGCTTACTTTTTCTCTAGCTGCCGCTTCCCCCTCAATCGACACCTGGTGGGATGTTGGCCTCAAAAACTCCGACAACATTTTGAGAAGGCGTTGCAACAGCTGCCTCATCTATATCATGTGGAATTCCTGGAAGGAGAGGAACCGACGAATCTTTGAAGGCACGAGATTAACTTACATCGAGGTTGCGCACCTAACCTTCGAGGAGATCATGCACCGCGACATGGCCTTCCGGCCAAGAGCGACCCAAATTCATGAGTAGTTAGAATGCAACACTTTGCGTGATCCTTCGGATCTTGGATTTTCTGGCATGTCCCCTTTCAAAACATGCCATACTGTACATATTTCCCTCTAATAAATGAAAAGGAAGCGCTCCTGCCAGTTCCTCAAAAAAATTGCTATCTTTAGCACAAATGCTGTTACTTTATATATGTTTGGAGAGCCAAAAGAGCATCAATTCTTATGGAGATTTTATGTAGCATCCTTAGACCTTTCCAAGCACTACTAGGGAAAACCCTAGTAGTAGCGCGGGTTTTGAGGCTAGCAGCAGCACGGGCAGCCGCGCTACTACTACGGCGCTACAGCTAACTGTTAGTAGTAGCGCGGTCGGTACCCGCGCTACTACTGTTGACTATATTAGCAGCGCTTTTCTGGAACGCGCTACAATTAGTTAGCTGTAGCGGTTTCCTTGCCCGTTGCTACTGCTATATCTTTCATCATTTTCCCCCTTTTCCTACCCCGTTTCGGTCTAGATACTAGGTACTACTAGATATCAATTACATAAAGCATTATAGGTACTAGGTAGTACACCCTCCGTTCCAAATTACTCGTCGTGGTTCAAACCACGACGAGTAATTTAGAACGAAGGGAGTACTAGATAACAATTTCATATATAGTCAACATGCATCCTCAAGCAGTACTAGGTGATATCGATCACGATCATTATATGTAGTTCTAGATGATATCGAGGATGATCATCATATGTAGTTCTAGATGATATCGAAGACGATCATCATATGTAGTTCTAGATGATATAGCCACACACACATATTTAGTTCTAGATGATATCGAAGACGATCATCATCCTCAAGCCTGGGCGGTTGGCGTTCCTGATAGTAATTAGGATGGCCTGTCCAACACGAAGATTCTTGCCATCAAGGAATCTCTTCCACCCAACCGAGTTTAAGTGTGTGCGACCGTCCGTGTCCATGCGGTAAGTACAGGTTGTGACGGAGCCCCTTGCGGTAAGGCGTAGTCCAGCTGAGCCTTCTTCAACAGGCTCGATACCATAACTCACAGATAGGCTCTTTGCCAATTTCTAAATAAGAAAAACATATCAATTAATACATAGCCTCGCACATACTCTTGCAAATAAGTATATATGGATTATCTACACTATTAATAGTTCCTTAGATTCTACACTAATAAGCATGTGATCGAACTCTACACTAAAGCATATCATCGACTAGATTCCACACAACATATCATTGGACTCTACACTAAGCATATCATCGGATAATTTGTATTTGTAAGTATAACATACCATATCATGTCGATCGACCACGGTACTTGTCAGGCGGGTCACGAATGGCACCCCGACAAAGTCAGCACGTGGCGGAATTATGTCCCATAGGTTGCACACCTCCTCCTCGCTCAGCCTCATTCTTTGAGCTACGATGGCTTCATGAAGTGGGTCCTCATTATATTCATCATCTTCGTCATCTTCATCATCTTCCACCAGGTTGATATAAATGACAGTCAGCTCGGGTCTTTCTGCTATGAAGGAGAAGCTGATCAACTCACCACCAGTAAGACGCATGCGGGCGAGGAAACGGGCCCGTCCATCTCCACAAATCTGCGAAATATTGCGTCCTTTCTCGACCTCCATAGTGTATGGCCCCCCAGGAGCCTCAAATGTCACAGTGTCTCCTGTCAGCTTATTGAATTTCAACCTCACATTGCATGGGACGATCTGTGTAAAAAAGCAAAATGACACAATGTAGTAATGCCAACACTAAAAAAAAAATAGTTGTTACATTTCATATAATTTCTTACCACCGCATGAAGAAAACTCGGCTGGAAGTAGACGCCGAACAGCTTGCCAGTTGCAAGGCTGCTGGCGCACCTTGACTTGCACAATCGACATGGTGGTGGTGGTGGTGGCGCCATTTTCCTAAAGCAATATGAGCAAAGGATTAACGATCCACTTCACACGAAAGAAAAACAGTAGCATGTGATTTTTTTGGTTCTTCTTCAGTTATATTTTCATAGCTTCCTAACACCTTCTAGAATAGAAGAACCAACAGCCAAATGCGAAATCTTCCGCGAGAAGCAATTTGATTCTTCTTCCGCGAGAAGCAATTTGATGGACAATTATAATCCTAAGATCTAGCTAGGTGGTGCCAAATCTTCAGAGCTATCAACTAGCATACTAAATCAACTAAATCAAAATGTTCTATAAATCAACTAAATCAACTAGCCTATTAAATCAACTTGCCTACTAAATCAACTAAATCAAAATGTTCTATAAATCAACTAAATCAACTAGCCTACTAGATCAACTTGCCTACTAAATCAACAAAATCAAAATGTTCTAAATCAACTAGCCTACTAAATCAACTAAATCATATGAACTAAATCAAAATGTTGCATATGAACTAGCCTAGTAAATCAAAATGTAGTAGGGAGGAAGGGTTGTGGATGGAGGAGGGAGGAGGGAGAAGGAGGGGCGACTGGAGGAGGGAGGAGAGAGTAGGACGGAGGAGGAAGGGCGGAGCGAGGAGGGGCCGGCCGGCGGCGCCTCGAGGGAGGACGGAGGAGGAGGGCGGTACCGAGTCCAACGAGGAGGAGGAGGTGACGGCGGCACAGAGGGAGGAGGGGTAGGCGACGGCGCCCGGCGGGGCAGGACCGGTGCGGGGGGGGGGGGGGGGGTTGAGGGAGAGATCGAGTGAGTGTGAGTGTGAGTGTGGATCGGATAGAGGAGAGCGTGGGTGGTGGGAGATAGCTAGTTTTAGCAGTAGCGCGGTGTAGGTAAAGGCGCTACTGCTAAACTACCTAGCAGTAGCGCCCTTCTAGTTAACGCGCTGCTGCTATAACTAGCTTCGCGGCGGGGTCGTGGGAATTATAGGAGTAGCGTGGCTTAATGGAGGCGCGCTACTGCTACTTTTATTTCAACAGCGTGTTCTGGTGGAGCGCGCTACTGATAAATTGCAGCAGCGCCTTATTTTCAAACTCGCTGCTGGTAAGATCCTGTGAATAGGCTTTTCCCTAGTAGTGAAGCCTAGATCAATATTTTCAGGATTTTCAATTTTCGTATTTTATTTCCCAATTGGAGTCGTTATTTCTCTACTCAAAATTCTTGAAAATTTAGAAAGACACTCTACATATATACCGGAAGTTATGATAAGTATTTCAGGATTTTTGGAGGAATTAAATTGTGCATTCATTTTCTAAGTCCATTTTAAAGCATTTTTAGGGCATCTCCAATGCCGACCCTCAAACCGCCTACTACCATCCGGACCATGCGATCTGGACGTGTTTGGTCATCTGACGCGGTTCGGACGCAATTTTTCCCGCAAACCAAAGACAAATTGGGGGGCAGGGGTGGGGGCTTTGCGGGTGTCCGGACTATTGCCACGCCCGCCTCTGGATAACCTGGCCAACAAAAACCCCTCACGAACCCGCGATCTTTCTCACCCGAACCAAGCTACCCGCATTCACGCTGCTCTACAGTGACCGTTTCGCATTGACGCCTGCCCAGAGCAGACACGACATGTCGCTAGCGTCGGCATTGAAGCGGCTCGTAGGCTGTGGGCACCGTCTGCACCACGTACCCGGTATCAGCGCATGTTCAATGCGGGAGAGACGTTTACTCGACGGGATGAGATGGATATATACCACACCCTTTCAATACCGGTCGCTTCGTCTGCCGCCTTTGAACATGCTTGCCAGTGGAGAAACCAACCCGACAAACCCGGATGCTTGGCCTCACGGGCACCACTATTTAAAGTCGACCACACCCAGCGAACAACACACCACTACCCCAGCCTCTCCATGTTTTCCTCCATGACCAGCGGGAATGCTCTGTGGGATAGCCTTTCGAGGGAGATGAAGCACGAGGTCGCCGCCCTTGCAGCTGTCTGCCAGAGCCGTTGTGCCAAGCGGATCGAGCCGACATGTCGGCCAGCTCCCTCGAGGTCTCCGACAACAGCCCCACCATGGAGACAGGCTCTGATGACGACTCAATGCCGGAGCCCGCGCTGATGCATGTGGGCTTGACCATGGAGTAGGTGCAGGCACACGTCAACACCGCCATGTTAGAGGAGATGCTCGCGACAGCTCCTATCTCACTATTCCGGTAGGCGCAGGAGGAACAGCGATACAACTTGATCCTCCTAAAGCAGCACCAGCTGACAGAGGGCCAGATCTATCGTGACCGAGTGAATGAGAAAGTCGTCGCGGCCATGGCCGCGGTGAACCCCAACTTCGTTGCAGAGCAGCAGGCATTCTACGAAGCCGTCCGCGCTCAAGCCGCCACTCGCGATGCGCAGGCAGTGCGGCTGGACGCGGACGCGGAGGCGGCGCTGACTGCGCAGGTGATCACGGACCTAAATGTTGCCAGTTCGTGTTTTACGCGCCGACAAATACTATTTGGCTGCGCCGGTACGACGACGAGAGTGCCGGCCCCTCCATTCCATCATGGAACACACATCCACCCGTGATCGATAGGTCGCGGACGCCTTCGAGGATGAGTTGGGCATAGGAGGCGGCAGGGCATTTGTTAGCTTTAATCTTGATGCATGTATCTGCATATTTAGTTTGCTTTCGTCATGCATGTAGGATAGGTTAGAGAGTAGCTAGTCCGGTGAAGTTTCAGCGGAGGCGCACGAAGAAGGCAAGATGCCGAGCTGGCCGTGCGACACGGCCGGTGTGAAAGGTGAGATGCTATGGGGCTGTGGCGCTGCGAATGAGAGAAATCACAAGAGAGTTGTGTCAGGCAGCTCGAGGGAGAAGAAGAGCGGCGCTGCGAGGAGGCGGCGCCAACAATTGGTATTAGAGCCTTGTTGATCCGTGGAGGCGACGACGGTGCCGGCGGCTATGGTGACCGGCGTGGCGGTGGCGGAGGCGACGGCTGCGGCAACGGCGACGGCGACGGCGACGTGGCGGACTCCATGTGAGGTGGAGGACGTCGGCGCGAGGTGGAGGCCGTCGGCGGCGAGACGCCAATGGTGGCCGGTTGTGGTGTGATGCCGCTAGGAGGAGACGGCGGTGCGATGTTGCCACGGCGATGGTGCGATGCCGTCACAAGGAGACGCGGTGTGACACTTCTAAGAAGATGTACGGCGGCGCGATGCCGTCACTCGAGTCGGTGCGATGCCGACGACGGTGGTGCGATGCCATCGTCATCATGAAGAGTTGGTGCGAAGCCAATGTTGTGGTGCGATGCCACAAGATGATGATGGTGTGGTGATCGGCGTCGCGAGGACGTCATCCACGATAAGATGGTCCATGGTGACCGGCGCTACGACGGCGTCGACAACGCCAAGTGGCTGCGGCGCTACAATGGCGTCGTCAAGTGGCAGCGGGTGATCCACGTTGAAGATTGTGATAATTCGAGAATCAAGATTGAGGGGGAAATGTTAGCTTTAATCTTGATGCATGTATCTGCATATTTAGTTTGCTTCCGTCATGCATGTAGGATAGGTTAGAGAGTAGCTAGTCCGGTGATGTTTCAGCAGAGGCGCACGAAGAAGGCAAGATGCCGAGCTGGCCGTGCGACGCGGCCGGTGTGAAAGGTGAGATGCTATCAAGGTTTTGGATCCCAAGTGGACTTTTTTTCTCGCGGGGCAGCGGAATTCTCGGTTACCACGGTAACCGCGAAATACCGGAAAAATTTCGTACGGAATTTAAAATTTACAGTTGAAATTCAAAAAAATTTATCATGCGATACGTTGTTCTGAGAATTTATAGTGTTCCAAGTGGGTTGGTCCGCCACCATTGGTATACTCTTCCTCGCCGGGACCAAACCTTGACTTCATGGGTCTTGTCTCCGGCGCCCATGGAGACGGCAAATAGAGAAAATGGTCGCCGGAAGAACAATAATGACTTGCACGACGGTCGCCGCCGTAGTCTAGGTTAAGGTGAGGTCCCCCCACCCCTAGTGAATACTTCCGACTTTCCCTCACTGTTCAAGAATTCTAGCCAAAGACCGCAGCGAGATGAGTACCAGCGAACACTGACATCGAAATCGCGTTAGGTTCCAGTGGAATCCACGTGAAAGGTTGATACGTCTTGACGCTTGAAAACGTGCTTAGTTTTCTCACGGATCTCCTGTTCATCAATGATACGCATCATCAGACAAGAGACAACACCAAGGTCGGTACAAAACGTCAAAAGGGGGAAACAAGAAGTTCCGCAAACGGCACGCACGCTTCTTTGACCTTTGCCATCTTCCGTTTCCACCACAAAGTGATGTACCTGCCACGGCTCCGAAAATCTTGGCCGCTTTGCTTGCTCTTTGTCGTTTTCTGCCACCACAAAGGAATATTCTTACAAACCAGAATATATACACACTTGCCATACAGACTACCTACCAATAAGTCATGTCAAATGTAATACTCCCTCCGATCCATATTGCTTGTCACTCGAATGGATGATCTAGCACTAAAATTCGTTTAGATACATCTGTTTGGGCGACAAGTAATATGGATCGGAGCGAGTAAGTTGTCTCGGTATAGACGAATATATACTGGTAAATATGGAAGGCTAAGGACATATATATGTTATAATCTTGCATCCAAGTGCCACGACCGCAACACGATCAAAGCTCTGGTGAAGGACGATGGGACATGATGCATATCTGATGATGAGATTAGAGCTTTGGCTCCAGGCTTTTATGAAAATTTATTCTTGTCCGAGGGCTCGGAGGAGGCTGAACTCTTGTTGCAGCACATTGATGCGGCCGTTTCTAATGAGATGAACACGTGACACGTCTGACAGCAGTCGTTACGGATGAAGAAATTGAGATGACCTTATTTTAGATGGGTACGACCAAAGCACCTGGGCCAGTTAGGTTCCCTGTGATACTCTACCAACGGCATAGGGTGTTGGTCAGGGAGGATGTATGCATAGTGGTCAATGAGTGTTGGTCAAGAGCAACGGCACCAGATACGTTTAATGATACAATTATTGTAATGACCCCGATTGTTAACTCATCGGAGTTAGTTTCCCAGTTCCATCCTATCAGTCTATGTTATGTGTTGTACTATAAGATAGCTGCGAAGGAATTGGCTAATGATTGAAGATGATTCTCCCAATTATGATCTCTGAAGAGCAGAGCATGTTCGTTCCCGGAAGGCTCGTCATAGACAATGCCCTTGTTGCTTACCAGTGTGTACATGCGATCAGGACGCAAAAGAGAAAGAAACCACTTTGCACGGTTAAGCTAGATATGGTGAAGGCATATGATAAGGTGAAATGATTTTTCCTTGAGCAAATGTTGTCACAGTTTGGCTTTGTAACACCCCGCATGTAACTTGCCATATTTGTAACTCCGACTCTTGCCATTTCCGGCTATGTGATATGTTTTTCCCTCCGTTGTTGGGTTTTGTCTTTCGTTTTGTATTTTTTCATGTCATGCATTTTCATATCATGTCATCATGTGCATTGCATTCGCATACGTGTTCGTCTCATGCATCCGGGCATTTCCCCGTTGTCCGTTTTCCAATCCGGCGCTCCTATCTCCTCCGGTGCACCCCTCTAGTTTTCTTTCGTGTGCGTGTGTCAAACTTTCTCGGAATGGACCGAGGCTTGTCAAGTGGTCTTAATATACCACCTGGAGACTACCGGTCAAGTTTGTTCCATGTCGGAACATGGATATGTTGGGATATCACAATATCTCTTATTTAATTAATGCATCTATATATTTTGGTAAAGGGTGGAAAACTTGTAACGCCCACGATGCAGCTATATCTCCCACGTGTCGAGGCACGACTTAGAGGCATAACCGCATAGTGGTTTTGTCGCAAGAAGGGTCATCTTCACACAATCCCATGTAATGAATAAGACTGGGATAAAGAGTTGGCTTACAATCGCCACTTCACACAATACATAAATATCATCAAACAACATCCAAAGTACAATCATATAGACCGACTACGGTCAAAATCCAGATGAAAATAAGACAACCCCAAATGCTAGATCCCCGATCGTCCCAACTGGGCTCCACTACTGATCATCAGGAAAAGACACATAGTAACGACCACGTTCCTCGTCGAACTCCCACTTGAGATCGACGCCATCGTCTGCACCGGCATCGTCGGCACCTGCAACTGGTGTTGGAAGTATCTGTGAGTCACGGGGACTCAGCAATCTCACACCCGCGAGATCAAGACTATTTAAGCTTAAAGGGGGGAATGGTGCAAAAGGTGGAGCTGCAGCGGCAAAAGCATATATGGTGGCTAACTTGCGCAAATGAGAGCGAGAAGAGAAGCAAAGGAACGGACGTCATCTAGCAATGACCAAGAAGAGGTCCTGAACACCTACTTACGTCATTCAAAACACAGACCGTGTTCACTTCCCGGACTCCGCCGAGAAGAGACCATCACGGCTACACACGCACTAGGTGTATTTTAATTGGGTCAAGTGACAAGTTATCTACAACCGGATATTAACAAATTCCCATCTGCCTCATAACCGCGGGCACGGCTTTTGAAAGATAATACCCTGCAGGGGTGTCCCAACTTAGCCCATCATAAGCTCTCACGGTCAACGAAGGATAAACCTTCTCCCGGAAAGACCCGATCAGTCTCGGAATCCCGGTTTACAAGACATCTCGACAATGGTAAAACAAGACCAGCAAAGCCGCCCGAATGTGCCGACAAATCCCGATAGGAGCTGCACAAATCTCGTTCTCAGGGCACACCGGATAAGTCAAGCTACGAGTAAAACCAGACCTCGAGTTTCCCCGAGGTGGCCCCGCAGGCTGCTCGGTTCGGACCAACACTCGAAGGAGCACTGGCCCGGGGGGGTTAAAATAAGATGACCCTCGGGCTCGCGAAAACCCGGGGGAAAAAGGCTTAGGTAGCAAATGGTAAAACCAAGGTTGGGCCTTGCTGGAGGAGTTTTATTCAAGGCGAACTGTCAAGGGGGTCCCATAAATCACCCGACCGCGTAAGGAACGCAAACTCAAGGAACATAATCCCGGTATAACAGTAACTATGGCGGCAAAAGTGGAACAAATCACCAGGCATAAGGCCGAGCATTCCACCCTTTACCAAAATATATAGATGCATTAATTAAATAAGAGATATTGTGATATCCCAACATATCCATGTTCCGACATGGAACAAACTTCAACTTCACCTGCAACTAGCAACGCTATAAGAGGGGCTGAGCAAAAGCGGTGACATAGCCAAACAACGGTTCGCTAGGAAAGGATGGTTAGGGCTGACATGGCTAAAATGGGAGACATGATATAGCAAGTGATAGGTAGCGACCATGGCAATAGAGCGAACAATTAGCATAGCAAAGATAGAAGTGATTTCGAGGGGTGGTCATCTTGCCTGCAAGATTCTCAGAGTTGTCGAAAGCTTGATCCTCGTAAGCGTACTCGACAGGTTCCTCGTTCACGAACTCGTCTCCCGGCTCTACCCAAGACAAGAACACAAACAAACGGAACCAGAATCAACAACGAGAAATGCGCAAGCAACATGATGCAAAACATGTATGATACGCAAGATATGGTATGCGATGCATATGCGTGCTCCGGAAGGAAAAAGATGAACATGGCAGTAACTTGGCAAACCAAGCATGCCACTGGAAAGATGAGATGATTTCGGTCGAAATCGATATAAAGATCACCGGAATCGGATGCACGGTTTGCAAATGACAAGCAAAACAAGAATGACACTAATCTGCGATAAACAGCAAGATAGCACTTAAAATACAACAAGTAGCAAAGCTACAGCACCCCAACATAGCAAAAAAGCACATGACAGTAATCTACAGGAGATGCTTGTCAAAAGAGGAACACTGAGCTACTGCTAGTTCACAACATAACAAGCTCAAACAAGCATGGCAAAAGTGCAAAAGATTACAGGTTCACAGACTTGGTGAAAAACTGGACATGGCAGAAATCAGCATCAGGTAGAAATGTTCAGAGCACGAAATCAATATGCTACAGAAACTTAACATAGCAAAACAAGGCATGGTAGTGTTCTACTAAATGCACATGACAAAAGTCCCTTACTGACCATAAGCCAAAAAGGGCAAGGAGATATGATGGCAAGCATGTAAACATAGCAAGTTTCGTTAACAGGTTTCAGACTTAGCAGAAAACAGAGCATGGCAGAAATATTAATATGTAGGCCTCTTTGTGAGCTTGAAGCACTCACGACAGAGCAATTTATGACAAACCAAGCATACCTACAGCAAGATGGCATGTTTATGAAGCTATTCATGGCAAGAACAATTACATAGCATGTATGGATCAACTATAATAAGCTTGGCAAAAATGCATGTCATGTTAAGAATCTGCCAGAAATATTTTATAGCAAAAGTAGAGCAAGATTGAGTCATGCTATGGTACTCTAAAATTGCAAACAATTGCAGGAATGGATCAATTACAACTATAACTACAAAACATACTTACTGAACATCTCCAAAATATGCATGGATCTCTCTGTAGCATCAAGTTTACATGGCAACAAAATTACAGCAGAGAAATCACGAAGTCCCTGAAATCAGAATTATTACGGGACCTACTTTGCATGCTTGTGCTAGTCACCACAGAGATCACAAAAATACATGGACTATACCACTGGAAAGATGGCATGGCATACTTCAAAACACATGTAGAGCTCATGCTCAAAAGATGCACAGAATAAATGATACAAAAATGACAAATCTCCAAGTTCTGACAAGAACCAGAGATTAACAGCAACTAGCCCTCTTCCAACTAAGATTTGGGCATCAAGATGACCTCTAATGAACATGGTGCAATTTAACAAAATATAGAGCATTACGAGACGAACAATTTGACATATTACACGCGCGAATCGGAGCTACATGCAAAAAGTTATCGCATCGGGAACAGAAGCACTTGCGGATAGAATTATCAGACTTAGCAAAACGGAGGGGGGGTTTCGGGTCAACCTTTGACCAGATCTGGATCGCGGTCAACGGGAGCTCGAGCTCGCCGGCTCGGGCGGGAGGAGGAGAGGGGGCCGGCGGGCGAGGGGGCCGGAGGCCGGTGGCGAGGCGGCGGCGCCGGAGGAGGGGGCCGCCGGCGGGGGCGGCGACCACCGGCGGTGAGGCGCGGTGGCGGGGCCCGGTGGCGAAGGCGGCCGGCGGTGATGGCGCGGCGGCGCGCTGCGGCGGCGGAGGCGGCGGCGGCCGACGGGAGGCGCGGGCGCGGAGGCGCGGAGGAGCGGGCCGAGGGGGCCGGCCACGGGCCCGGCGGGCCGGCGCGGTCCGGGCGGCGGCAGAGTGACGTGGCGCGCTCCGGTTGGCCGGGCGCGCGGCGGACGTTGTCCGGCCGGAGCGGACGCGTCCGGCGCGGTGCGGAGGGAGAGGGTTAGGGTTTCGTCTGAGATTTCGTTTTTCGGGATGCCCACTCATTTATAGGTAGAGGGAGCTAGGAGACTCCAAAAGAGGTGCGGTTTTCGCCCACACGATCGTGATCGAACGACCTAGAGCATGGAAGAGAGTTTGGTGGGCTTTGGGCTGGTTTTGGAGGGGGTTTTTGCTGGATACTCAAATGGACATTGCGGAGGCCCGGTTAACCGATGGAGTACCAAACGACCTCCGAATGGAACGAAACTTGACCGGTAGTCTCCGGATGGTATATTAAGACCACTTGACAAGCCTCGGTCCATTCCGAGAAAGTTTGACATACGCACACGAAAGAAAACTAGAGGGGTGCACCGGAGGAGATAGGAGCGTCGGATTGGAAAACGGACAACGGGGAAAATGCCCGGATGCATGAGACGAACACGTATGCGAATGCAATGCACATGATGACATGATATGAAAATGCATGACATGAAAAAATACAAAACGAAAGACAAAACCCGACAACGGAGGGAAAAACATATCACATAGCCGGAAATGGCAAGAGTCGGAGTTACAAATATGGCAAGTTACATGCGGGGTGTTACAACACTCCACCACTACGAGAGGATCTCGTCCCGAGATCTAGGACTGAAAGAACTCCTGATATTCGGAACGGAGGTGGTCCTCGCGTTCCCAGGTGGCTTCCCGGTCGGAATGGTGCGACCACTTCACTTTCAGGAATTTGATAGACTTGTTGCGAGTCTTGCGCTCAGTTTCTTCAAGAATAGCAACTGGGTGCTCATGATAAGACAAATCTTCTTGGAGATCAATCTCTTCGAAGTCGATAGTGCGCTCAGGCGTCTTGAAGCACTTGCGGAGCTGTGACACGTGGAACACATCGTGCACGTTTGCGAAGTTGGAAGGAAGCTCAAGTTGATAGGCGAGGTCGCCTCTTTTGCCAATGATCTTGAAAGGACCCACGTATCTAGGGGCAAGCTTCCCTTTGATACCGAAGCGACGAGTGCCTTTCATTGGAGAGACCGGAGGTAGACATGGTCTCCGATCTCGAAAGCCAAGTCACGATGCTTACTATCATAGTAACTCTTCTGGCGCGATTGCGCGGCTTTGAGATTATCACGGATGACTTTACACATTTCTTCAGCTTCAGTGATTAAGTCATTGCCAAGAAGTTGGCGTTCACCAGTCTCTGACCAATTGAGAGGAGTACGGCACTTTCTGCCATATAGAATCTCGAATGGGGCCTTGCCCGAACTCGCTTGGAAGCTGTTGTTGTAGGAGAATTCAGCATAAGGAAGACAATCTTCCCATTTCATGCCAAAGGAAATGACACAAGCCCTGAGCATATCTTCAAGAATTTGATTGACTCGCTCGACTTGGCCACTAGTTTGAGGATGGAAAGCTGTGCTGAAGCGAATGTTTGTGCCCATGGCCTTCTGGAAGGAGTCCCAGAACTTAGAGGTGAAGATGCTTCCACGATCAGAAGAAATCAATTGTGGAATGCCGTGCAAGGAGACAATTCTGGAGGTGTAGAGCTCTGCCAGCTGAGCTGCTGTGATGGATTCTTTGATTGGAAGGAAATGAGCCACTTTAGAGAGCTTGTCCATGACAACAAAGATAGCGTCATTTCCGCGCTTGGATTTGGGAAATCCAGTCACGAAGTCCATTTCGATATGATCATACTTCCATTCAGGGATAGCGAGGGGTTGGAGGAGACCAGCTGGTCGTTGGTGTTCTGCTTTCACTCTTCGGCAGACATCACATTCATTCACGAATTGAGCAATTTCTCGCTTCATTCGAGTCCACCAATACGACTGCTTGAGGTCATGATACATCTTCGTACTTCCAGGATGAATGGAAAGGAGAGAATTGTGCGCTTCGTTCATTATGACTTTCCTTAGATCACCTTTCGGAACCACAATTCGGTCCTCGAAGAACAAAGTGTCTCTGTCATCAATGCGATAGCACTTGTATTTGGAAAGACCCTTGTCGATACCACGTTTCACCTTCTTCACCATGGCATCAAGGAGTTGTGCCTCACGAATTTGATCTTCCAAAGTAGGAGATACTATGAGGTTGGCAAGAACGCCTTGAGGAACAACTTGGAGATTCAGCTTGCGGAAAGCTTCACAAAGATCCGGTTGGAAAGGCTTGAGAATTAAGCTGTTGCAATAAGCTTTCCTGCTTAAAGCATCTGCAATGACATTTGCCTTGCCTGGAGTATATTCAATACTCGGATTGTACTCTTGAATCATTTCGACCCATCGAGTCTGCCTGAGGTTGAGGTTGGGCTGAGTGAAAATATACTTGAGACTCTTGTGATCAGTGAAAATGTCCACTTGTCTTCCCAACAAGAGATGTCTCCACGTAACCAATGCATGGACAACTGCCGCCAACTCAAGATCGTGAGTGGGGTAGTTCTTCTCGTTGGGCTTCAACTGCCGAGAGGTATAAGCCACAACTTTCTTCTCTTGCATTAACACAGCACCGAGACCTTGGAGAGAAGCATCACAGAAAACTTCATACGGCTTGGATTTATCAGGAGGAGTCAAGACAGGAGCTGTGACTAGTTTCTGTTTGAGAGTGTTGAAAGCGACTTCACACTCAGGAGACCAGACAAACTTCACATGCTTCTGCAGGAGGTTGGAAAGAGGCTTTGCAATCTTGGAAAAATTCTCAACGAATCTTCGGCAATAGCTTGCAAGACCCAGAAAACTGCGGAGCTGCTTGACATTTTGAGGAGGTTCCCAATCCAGAACTGCGGACACCTTCTCGGGATTAACAGCGATGCCTTTGGCGGAGATGATGTGACCAAGGAAAAGAACTTCATCGAGCCAAAACTCACATTTGGAGAACTTCGCATAGAATTGATACTCTCTGAGCTTGTCGAGCACCAATCGCAAATGTTTGGCATGATCCTGCTTATTCTTGGAGAAGACCAAGATATCATCGAGATACACCAGAACGAATTCATTGGTATAGGGGTTGAAGATGAAATTCATCATCCGAGAGAACACCGGAGGAGCATTGACAAGGCCGAAAGACACGACGGTATATTCATAAGAACCAAAGCTTGTTTTGAATGCTGTCTTGGGAATATCTTCTTCACGAATGCGAATCTGATGATAACCCATACGAAGGTCAAGCTTCGAGAAAACTTTAGCACCTTTGAGTTGCTCAAATAGCTCATTGATGTTGGGAAGTGGATACTTGTTCTTGATTGTCTTCTTGTTCAATGGACGGTAGTCGACACAAAGTCGGTCCGTGCCATCCTTCTTCTTGACAAAAAGAACACCACAACCCCAAGGAGAAGAACTCGGTCTGATCAAACCCAGACGTTCTTTTTCATCGAGCTGCTTCTTCAATTCCTTCAGCTCGTTAGGTCCAAGCTTGTATGGACGCTTGCAAACGGGTACAGTACCAGGCTCTAGTTCGATAACGAACTCAACTGGCCGGTGCGGAGGAAGCTCTTCTGGAAAAACATCTTGATACTCGCAAACGACTGGAATTTGAGAGATGGCATCCAATTCGCCCTTCTCATTGAGAGAGTAAAACCGAATGGTTTCATCACGAGCGGCAAAAATAATCACATCCTCAGACGAGTGTGTCAATTGAATTTCCCTGGCAGCACAATCAAGTTGAGCTTTGTGCTTAGAAAGCCAGTCCATCCCGAGAATAAGATCAATATCCGAGTCACCAAGAACAATTGGAGAAGACTGGAATCTATAGTCGCCCATCTTGATGGAAACATCCGGAACCATCATACTAGAACTCAAACGTTTACCCGGAGAAACGACATCCATGGGTTTACTCAGATGAGAACAAGTGAATTCATGCTTGGCAAAAAACGGTCTTGACATGAAAGAAAGCGATGCACCAGTATCAAAAAGAACTTTTGCAGGAATATCATTAACTGAGAGATTACCCATTATCACATCAGTAGATTCCTCCGCTTGAGCTGCATTCATCATGTTCACCTTTGCAGACTTTGGATTATGCTTGACCACTGCATTGCTGGAAGATCTGACAGGAGGAGGAGGAGGAAGACGCCTCTGGTTGAAGCACTTGTTAGCATAGTGACCTTTCTGCTGACATTTGTTGCAAGTCACCTCTGAGAGTGGACGGTGATAAGGAGCATTGGACTTGGGAGCTTGATTCTGAGACTTGTTCTGATAGCCAGAGTTGGAAGAGTTGTTAGAAACATGGCCACCTTTGTTCTTCTGCTGGTAAGGCTGACGAAACGGAGGAGGAGGAGGAGGCAACCAGAACTTCTGTTGCTTAGCTGTCACAAGTGAGGAAGAAGAAGACTGAACTGCGTCTCTGACTCTCTTCTTAGAAGCCTCACACTTGAGCTGAGCAGCCTCTTGCTTCAGTGCCATATTGTAGAATTGATCAAACTGAGTAGGCTCAACAAGAACGAGAGCTAACTGCAGATCCTCTTTAAGGCCACCTCTGAAGTGATAGATCATGCTCTTCTCATCAGGAACGTCTTGTTTAGCGAAGCGAGCAAGTTTCTGAAACTGAATGTTGTATTGATACACAGACATGTTTCCTTGCTTGAGATTGCGGAACTCCTCACGCTTGCTCTCAACAATACTTTGTGGAATGTGGTGCGCTTTGAAGTCCCGACAGAAGTCAGTCCAAGTAATCACACGACCTCCTCTGGAATCTTTGTATTGCTGAAACCAATCAGCAGCTTGGTCCTTGAGCTGGAAAGAAGCGAACTTGACAAAGTCCTCAGGCCTGACATTGCTACATTCAAAATGCTTGTTGATGTCCACGAGCCAATCATCGGCATCCGTGGCCTCGGCACAGTAGCTGAAAGACTTGGGCTGATTTGCGAGAAACTGGTTGAGAGTGGCAAAGTGAAACTGATTGTTGCCTTGACCTTGATTGCCTTGATTGCCTTGCCCTTGAGTACGTTCTTGCAAGAGTTGCAGAATCATCTGAGCATTGGCGTTGGTGGCTGCCATGATTGCTTGCCATGCCTCCGGAGGTGGAGGAGGTGGCGGAGGGTTCGCTTGACTCCCTTCATTGCGATCCGGATTCTGACGCGTTGGCGGAGCCATCCTGAAGAGGGTGACATCCGTTAGCATCTCGATAGACAAAAGATAAGTACAATCAACGGACAGAAATTGCATCATATAGTCTTCACAATAAACATTCGAACGAAGATGAACGAATGAATTACGTAGTAAATCATCACACTTCCATAAGTTGAGAAGCCACTTGAAAAAGATATGGAATGAACATATGAATTCGAAGGGAACTCGAATACCACAATACAAAATAAAACCAAGTATTGGCTTGCAGAATAAGCCGGAACAAACATATGATAGAGGTTTCGTCCGAAGTTTTCGTGGTGGGGCCCACACGGGCTCAATCGTACAGCACCATCATGTACAAGGCTGTGCACATGACATACGAAGCGTCCCCGAGTCGGCAAAGCCATGGACTCTTTAAGACACAACGAGACCACTGTAAAATCAACCGTGGAAAGGCGGACCACTAGACGTCGAACCCCAATCTCATACCATGCGTCTGTCGGAAAGATATCCTAAGGCTACTTGAATTCCCACTTATAAACTCCCGAAACTTTCTGGTTATGCAATCTGGTGTAGGGGATACAGGGGACACAAAATATATCACCCAAACTAACAATCCCTAGATCCAGCTGTATCCATCCGTCAACACATAACCAAGAAACCTTCGGAAATCGTTTACCTCAACCTTCGAAAAACATCCGTTATACAAGTGATGGCAATACTCCCGAACTCCCGCCCCAGTACTGGGTGGCGTCGAGGTGATCTCACCAACAACTGCATAAAAGAGATTTCGATGTCGGCGAAACTCAGGTATTCCAGAACTGCAACGATAAAATTGTGACGACAACACCTCGGAGCTCAACTCCCCGGGACACTGCCACAACCCCTAAATGACAGGAGGCACCAAGAACAATGTTCTCGTCACAAATCCATCGGAACGACTCCAAGATACCCGCGTGATCCTAAAAAAAAAATTAGTGAAAATTTGAGGAGAGAATAGTCAAAACTCTACGTCAGGACACCTCACCAGAGCGACGAAGGGACTGAGGAGTAAAAAGAATCCTACTCTCCGATATATATAATCCTAAGACTCAAAACATTTTGTTCTAGACTCAACAACGCCAGCGATTCGATCAAGCAGGGGGCTCCTAAGTCGGGGATGGCTCTGATTACCAACTTGTAACGCCCACTATGCGGTTATGCCTCTAAGTCGTGCCTCGACACATGGGAGATATAGCCGCATCGTGGGCGTTACAGGCTTTACGAAGGGGTCGATCGAGATGATCATGAGATGTATCACATCAGCAAGATTTTCTGTATCGCTAAATGGAGACCTTTCAAACAGTTTTGTGTCGTCCAGAGGGCTTCATCAAGGGGACCCCCTTTCTTTGTATCTGTTTATGTTCTGTACTTTGTGTGGAAGGCTTCTCTGCTTTGATCAAGAATGCTCAAAGGGTTCAAGCCATATAGGGTGTGTCGTTTGGGAGCACTGGCCCCATGGTGACTTACCTTTTATTTGCTGATGATAGTGGGCGCTTCCTGCAGGCTTCTGAGGGCAACTTGAAAACCCTTAAGACTATTTTACATGACTATGAGGTGACCTCATGGCAAAAACTTAACATTCAAAAATCCTCAATATTTTCTTTTGGAAAGAGATGCAAAGAAGAGGATAAAGAACACCTCAAACAGGTCATTGGCATTTGATAGGAAGCACGGTGAGAGATATCCTGATCTCCCCACAATGGTTGGGAGATCAAAGGATGGGACTTTTAAACATGTGAGGGAGTGTGCTAGTGGCAAGGTAATTGGTTGGAAGGGCCAAGGACTACCAAAGGCAGCAAGCGAAGTTCTTGTAAAATTTGTGCTTCATTCTACACCAAGTTACAACATGAGATGTTTTCAACTCACAAAGAAAATGTGTCGGAACCTGTCTTCGACCTCCTCGAACTTCTGTGGGTTGTAGTTAAGCATGTAAAGAAAGTGCATTGGATTGCTTGGGACAAGATGTGCACTAGGAAGCATGAAGGGGATCTTAGTTTTTGATATCTAGAAGCATTCAATCAGGCCTTGCTGGCTAAGCAGCCATGGCGAATTCTGCAGGTTCCTTCTTCATTTTGTGCTAGAGTACTCAAGGTGAAATACTTCCCGGATGATCCTATCTCGAACGCTACTTGTCCAGAGGTGGCTCTTTCACCTTTTGAAATATACTTTACTGATGTAATTGCAAAAAGGACTCATCATGAGAATTTGTGATGGTTCCAAGATAACACGGAAACTGTTTTCGGAGGAAGAGTAGTCTTAAGCACTAGGCCAAGATTATGTGCATGGGATCACACATGTTAGCAACCTACTTTTTGTACAGGGCGATGCATGGGACAGGAGCAAGCTGGAGGCAATGTTCTCAGTTCTCACTGGACGATATACACGACATTATGCAGATTGTGGTAGGGGGTCACGGCATGGATTATTACTTAGCATGGAATTAAGAAGATCGGTCAATTCTCTGTCAAATCTGCAGGAGCGTTCGTTGATGGTCGCCAACCACAAAGTGTCGCTTGCTCTTTGGAATTCAAGTGCAGTGAACAAAGCTAAAATTCATACATGGCCATTGATACAGAATGGCCTAGCAGTAGGGGCTAAGCTTCTCCGTCGAAGTATTAAAGGTGGTGTGTTTTGTTCGGCTTGCGGAAGAGAAGAGACTTTGTATTACAGGTTTTAGGCATGTCCGTCTTGGTCCTATTCTGGAAGCATTTGCGCTCGGAGTTGGGATGGGAGCTCCGGTGGTGATCCCACCGACTTTATCTTATTCCTAGAGTGCACTAGCGGGATGGTGTTTATCATGGTTTGTGGAAGCATCGGAGGAGGAGAGATCGACACTGACCCAAGGAATCTATGTGCTATGGTTGGCTAGGAATAATATGAGGGAGGGCAAAAAAAGTTTTTACTGACGCACATGAAATAGCAAAATCAGTGTCTCACTATATGGAAGAGTGGCAGCCAGTGCATGGTTGCAAGGTTCTGAAGATGAAGCAAGGGGCGACTCGGGAATGTTGATGGGGCGACCTTGAAGGCAGGGAGAATGGGGGCGACAGAGTGATCACTGTACTGCTTGCCACTTCATCCCAGCGATCTTCAGTGCAGAGGTAACTGTACTGCTTGCTTGAAGGCTCACAGTGGAGTTAAATTTTCCAAAGCTTGATGTTCAAATGGATTGCAAGGCTGTAGCCGGTATGCTTAAGGATGAAGGAAAAAAAACTTATCTACCATTGGGCCAGTTATAGAGGAAGTGAAGGCGCTGCTGGACGACAACAGTGCAAAATCATGGGTAATGTTTGTGGCCGGGGCGCCGGCCGAACCGTTGCGCCGGTCTCATGCGCGTCGTCTGATGCGCTAGATCGAACGCCCACGTTTCCTCCTCAACCGCACCCACGTCCACGTGTTGCTGGGTCCATGCACCGCTTTGGGCGCAGCTTATCCCTTCGCTTGCGTCGCCTCCTTCTCCATCACTCGTTCTTCTTCTTTTCCCCATCCACATTCAATCCTTGCTGCCGCACGGCGGCGACCAACGCGGAGAGGAGATGCAGTTTTTGGTGGCAAACCACCGGCAGCAAGCAGCAACCCGCGACGACGGCGACGACGACAAGTGCTGCAACCAGGATGGACACAAGTGCTGGAGACCCGCGGCGGCCGGCGTTCAAGATCTCGGCCAGTTTTTTTTTGCTGCAACCAAGTGTTTTTTTGCTGGAACCAGCTTCAAATTTTGCTACCAACTATTTGGGTTTTTGTTTGAAGTGAACCAATTATTTTGCTTCCACGCTTCTTCCCCTGCTGGAACCAGTGTATTTTTTGCTACAACTGTCTTCAATTTTTGCTGGAACTAATATTTTTTGCTTCCATGTCATTTTTTGCTGGAACCATTGTATCACTTTTGCTACAAGCGTTTCGATTTTTTGCTACTACCGCCGTGTTGATTTGTTACATCCATTTTTTCATGAGGTTACGGAGACCCACAACGATGTGTTTTTTGCTGCGACCACTGTCGATTTTTGCTACTGCCGGTGTCGACATTTTGCTGCTTTCACACGTGTGCGAATATGGGCTGCAAGCAAAAACGGCGGCGAGCAGCAACCTGGGACGACGGCGATGGTATTTTGCTGCAATCTCCATCAGTTTTTGCTACATCTGGGCATATTTTTTGTTACATCCGTTTTGGATGGCAGAGACCAGTGGTCGTCGTTCGCGGGGAAACCTATGCGACGAGTGTCAGCGGCGAGGGACGGGAGTTGCAACCGGCGACGACCTGCGGGACCAACGGTTCTACGAATCAGGCGAGTAGTGCTCATCACGGACGCTTTTTCAAGCTTGCCGGCCACGTGCTTCGAGCTCGCCGGCAGTGGGGTCGGCGCGGTCACCCGGGGACACGCGAGGGTGCGCTAGCGAGGGAGCTCCTCCTCGAGCTAATCATGGGTTTGACGAGCAGCTAATGAATACCTTCATTCCAAAATATAAGATGTTTTGGCCTACCAAATCGTCTTATATTTTCGAGCCGATGTAGTATTATATCTAAATAGGAGTCCCCTCTACCTGATTAAGCCAGGTCATCACTTTCAGTTTTTATACAGCCGGTCTCTCGGTGGCGTAGCTGGCTGGATGTGCTTCTGGGATCGATCCGAGCAAAAAATTACTGATGCTGGTAGCCACTCCACCCACTTCTCCTTAGCGGGTAGTTTTACGGACGCAACCTACTTGAGGCGACCCGAGCCAGTCTTTTCCGTTTTTCATCTTTTTTCATTTTTTGTTCTCTGATTTTTTATTTTTTTTGTATTTGTTTCTTTGTTTCTTTATCTTTTTTCTTTTGAATTATTTTTTCTTTTCGGTTTTAAATTTTTTGGTTCTCATTGTTTCTTTCATTTTCATTCTACATTTCTCTATATGTAAACAACATTTGTCAAATACAGGTTTAACTTTCATACAATAAAATTTAATATTTTTTAACATATGGTCAACATTTTTTCTATTAAAATTTTTAGCATTTCTTCAAATGATCAATTAACAGTTTTTTAATACTCCCTCGGTCCGGAAATACTTGTCGGAGGAATGGATGTATCCAGACGTATTTTAGTTTTTGATACATCCATTCTATTCATTTTTTGAACAAGTATTTGCGGACGGAGGGACTACATGAACAACATTTTTTCTATACATCTTCAACATTGTTTTAAATGCTTAATTAATAGTTTGCTAATAAAATCAGTTTTCAAATAATAAGATTAACATTTTTTCAATCCATGGTCAACATTTTTTATATGCACATTTAAAATTTTCCAAGGGCTTGATTAAGATTTTTTCAATCCATGGTCAACATTTTTCAAATACTATTTCAAGATTTTTTGCGGATGCTTGATTAACATTTTTATATACATGATCAACGTTTTTCAAATACTTGTTCAACATTTTTCAAATAAATGTTCAACATATTTCAGATTTTATTCAACATTTCTATTCAAATGCTTGACTAAGATTTTTAATCTAAATGATCAACATTTTTGCTAATAATTGTTCAATATTTTTCAAATACTTGTTCAACATTTTTGAAATATTTGTTCAGCAGTTTTCAAATACTTGTTCAAAATTTTGTACACTTTTCAAATGTTTCTTGTAGAGTGTTTTAAACAATAGTACAAAAATAAAGCAAAAAACAAAATGAGAAAAAGTTTAAAAGAAACAGGAAAAAGAGGTTGCGGGCGCCCGGGCGCGTGGGCCGGCCCAACTTGCTCGTTCTTTCATCGAGTAGGAATCCAGACTCGCTGAACGCGAGATATAGGATCTAACTGTTTGACTAGGTCAAGTCGCTCATGACCATCTACCTGATTGCTTATTTCAATGTGTGAACCTTTTTTAGTGTCATTTCTTTAGATGAGTGATTTTGTTTCTAAAATGAGAGAAATTAGCTTTTGAAACGACTGAAATTAGTAGTTTGAAATGAGTGGATCAGTTTTTTGAAAATGATTGAAAACTAATGTTTAAAAATGACTAAATTGTTTCTTTATTTTAGTGAAAACATTTTTTTAAATGAATGAAATTAGTTTGAAATTTGTATTTTTAATGAGTGGAATCAATTTTTGGAATAAGTGAAATAATTATTTTGACATGGGTGAATTTTTTTTGAAACGGTAAAATTTAAATTAGTCTAAATGAAGCCGTAAGCTTCTTCCATATTTTTTGCCTATATTTGAAGAAAAGATGAGGGTCTTTTCTTGCTCTTACTTGCGAAGCTAAAAATGGTCACAATTTGGCCATTTGTGAAGATGGTCTGCCATCCAAAATCGATCGTTGGTCATTAAGCATGTGTAGATTTTGCATTTTGATGGAGCCCAACTTATCCGCACCATATATGGGGTGGTCGTGGCAATGAGATCAGGGATTTGCAAGGATAGGAAAAGGTCAAAAGACGAAACTATTGTGCGTATGACAGATAGTGTTCGATCTATGTACAATGAAAAAACCGAATGGTGTTGTGCAGTTTGGTGTTACGCACCCATGTGTAGATTTTTAGATCGTAAGGAGTTTGTACAAAAAGTCTTACGTGCCATTGTTCGTCAAAGAATAGGCGTCGATCTTATTGTATCGACCGCCCATCTTGCAGCAGCACGAGAGTCACATTCTCCAGAGAGAAAAGAATTCTCGAATATGCTCGAAAAAAAGCATCATCGTTACTTTTTTTCAAAAAGGAGGATAACCCCGAGTCTCTGCATTAAACGGTACACACATCTATCTTTATTATTACACTTCTGTTTCGGTACAACCCCTTAAACACATCAACAGATAAGATCTCTCCATACCTCTTCATAATGAAGGGTTGTATGATTCTTTTTAAAAATACGTCGCTTGCGCCCTGTGTATGTACCACCCTGAGTGGGCTTGCCCATCAAGGGGAACGACGTATTGTAAGGCGCGGCATAAAAATAGATGAATTACGAACATTATCATCGCAACTAACTACTACTAACCAGTAGGAATGAAGCCCTTTTGGTGATTGTTGGTAAGAGCGAAAGTCTTAAGAACAATGTGGCATCGATATTAGAAAATGTTTGTTTGGAAATTACGAACATTTATTTAAATTCCTTAACAAATTTTCAATACAGAATATTTAAGAAACGCGAATAAATTGTTAATTTTTTAAAAAGTAAATATCACAAAATATAGGAATTTCAAATAGTTTTTAAGAAGTGAAACATTTTTTAAATCCCCAAATAGTTCTTACAGTGTGAACACCTTTTTACAAATTCCTTTGGAAAACGGGAACAACTTTAAGGAAAGTGAAGTTTTTTGGATTTATAAACAATCATTTAAAAAAGAATTTTTCATGAATTTTTTAACTTACAAACGAATAGTTTTGTAATTTTTGCGAAATTCTGACATTTTGGAAAGCTAAAAATAAAAATGAAAAAACAAAACATTTGAAAGGAAACAAAATGTAAAAATATAAAACAAATACAAAATCAAATAAAACAAAAAATAGTAAAAGAAGAAACTAAAACCGGTACCTCGCTGTGGTGTAGTGGGCCGGCCCATTTCTTGCGTCGGGGAGTTCGCGTGGTGGGGTTGACATTACGATGTGGAGAACGTCACATAGGATTTTCCCCGTACGTTTGAAGATTAGAGTCAAATAGACAGCACCGCACATGAGACTACCCAGTAGGTCGGCCCATTTTCCCATGCAGAAATAGGACATATCCACCGAAAAAAATATGGCAGTGTGAGAGATCAAACCGTGTAACTCCTGCTGTTAACTACTCGTCGCTATCCACATGAGAGCATAAGCTTCAGTCTCTAATTAGGAAACAGAGACTAAAAGAACTATCTCTTAGCGAGCTATTTAATGTAGTGAATTTTTCTTTTCTCACTTTCTTTTCTTTTTTCTATCAGTTGTTGTTTCTTGTTATGTTTTTCATTTTTGTTTATTTTTTGAAAAATCCTTGAGCTTGAAAATATCAAAATTTAGATTTTTTTTCTTGTTCAAATATTTTTCAGAAATAAAAATATTTGAATTTTAAATATTATACAAAAATTGAAAAAATGTTTGTGTCTTCAAAAATTGTTCAGAATGTCAAAATACGAATAATTTTTAACAGGAGCGGACAAAATTTTGAATATGAATATTTTGTGATTTAACATTGTTTGAAAACACTAACAATTTGGAATTAAAAATTCAGAAAAATACAATGAAACATTTGAAACCAATTTTTTTGAAAGTCCCTAACATGTGATTATTTGAAACTCCCCTATTATTTTTGAATTTGTGAACAAATTTTGAAAAATGTTTTTTTTAATTTGTGAACATATTTTGAAAATAGAGTAGTGTTCGGGTAGGCTAGACAGCTCCGTGTGAGACCATGTTATATAATGACGAAAATTGCTATTAACAGAAGCATTCAAATTAGGAAATAATTATATCCTCACGGATGTACTTCTTCTGGCCTAGTGTGGCACACTGTCCTTAACTACTGGTTTTTTACTACATATAAATGACCGTAACATTTTGCAGGTGCCAGGTATGGACATTATGAGGCATACATGCTAGGTTTGAATGAATTTCGACACCGTTTCCAGTTGCCACACGTCTAACCATTTATCGACATTTTCACCAACAAAACTCCAGAAAATGCAAAGCTTGTCAAAAATACAAACAATTTAGCATAATACCTTGAATTGGTAATAAAAGTTGGTGGAATAAATTTGGGGTCATTTGACGGACCCTTGTGACCTACTCGAACACCCCCTGTTGTAAGCCGTCTATTTTTAGACATCCTTGAAATAACCCTAAGTTTTGCAAGTAGGTGGGCATACCCATGATAGGCATTCATTCCTAGTTTTAATGACTTTTGACATTGTATGCAAGCTGCAACACTGTGCCATTCTGGCTCGGAGCAACCTGTTTACCTTGCATTGCCAGTCCAACTTGGTACAGAAAAAAGCAACCGCTTTTGTTGAGATCTTGCGGGAACATAAGTTTGATGATACATAAGGTAGCGAGGCCAAGCGGCACACACGGTGCTGCTGTACATATGTACATTATTTAGTGGACATGATGCGGGCCTCGAAGATAACAACACAACTACGTGGTAGCGGAAAGACGATGTAGTAGGACACCATCTCACAGGGACACTGATGTGGACGCGGCCTAGAATGCGATACACGATGCAACTCCGACTCCTGGTACGGCTTCTCCTGAAACTGGCATGACACGCTAGGTGAGTACTTTAAATGTACTCACAAGCTCACAACAAACAATACAACAACATGATATTTAAGCAAGTTATATGCAAGAACATGTCATTCTACTCATGAAGTAAAAGTGCTTGCAAACAGGGTCTCTCGAACCAGCTTACCGTATTCATAACCATGAACATCATCTTACCACGGTGATCACCTCCGGATCACAAATGAAACCAACTCGATGGTTCCAACAGCTCATCCATCATATCAAGTGTCATAAGTATATCAATATATAGTGTGCAAGTTAATTATTTCTGTTGACCCATGATGTGACCTACTACGAACTGTGTCAATGATAGAGGATGCGGGTATCGATAGATTAAACACACTTTGCAGAGGTTCGTACACTCTACCCACACCATGGAACCCATGGCCTTGTACTCCCATTTGGGTGGACCAACGGTGTTCCGCCGGAACCAGTCTATTGCATAACATTCTCCCGGCCACTTCGACCAACATCACCTTTGGGCTTAGTCCTGGGTGGCCCTGATGTCACCGTGTGACACCCAACGGCCACCGTCGTGGCAAAATAAAAGTGATCCCAAACAGGGACAATGGTACCAAAATAACTCTTTCTCGTAGTCTTGAGACCATACGAACTGATCCTTCTTGAGCAGCTCTTTCATTGGCTTAGCAATCTCGGAAAAGCCTTAAATGAATCGACAATAGTAACTAGCAAGCCCCAGAAAACTTATAATCTTGGTTACGGTCGTTTGTGCTGGACATTTTAACACATCCTTGACTTTACTTGGATCCACCGCTATTCCTTCTGCGGAGAGAATATGCCCCAAGAATCCTACTTGCTTAAGCCAGAATTCGCACTTGCTAAATTTTGCATATAACTTGTGATCACGGAGCCTTTGCGATACTGCTTGGAGTTGTTGTTTATGCTCTTCTTCTCCTTTAGAATATATAAGAATATCGTCAATGCTGACCACCACGAACTTGTCCAAGAAATCCACGAACATTTTGTTCATCATATGCATGAAGAAGGCAGTGGCATTTGTCACACCGAAAGACATGACTGTATACTCATACAAACCGTAGCGAGTGGTGAATGCGGTCTTAGGAATATCTTTCTTCTTGATTTTGAGCTGATGGTACCTGGTCCTTAATCAATCTTGGAGAATATTTGAGCTCCATTCAGTTGATCAAACAAATCGTCAATCCTGGGGAGCGGGCACTTGTTCTCGATAGTGACATCGTTAAGCTGGCAGTAGTCTCTACACACATTCGAAGACTAGCATCTTTGTTGTCCACAAATATGGCACGTGATCCCCATGGTGAAGAACTAGGGTGGATGTACCCTTTCTTAAGCATCTCATCCAGCTGCTTCTTCAACTCAACTAGCTTGGATGAAGGCATCTGGTAATATTTCTTGTATATGGGTGTTGTCCCTGGTATGAGATCAATAGCAAACTCGATCTCACGATCTGGTAGCATTCCTGGCAATTCCTCAGGAAATGCATCTTGAAACTCACTAACTACTGTAATTAATTCCATGCATGAGGTTACAGCTGTGAAAATCATATCCTTTTTGGGCATGGTTTGGTGAGACACAAACTGCGCTGCTTGACCTACCGGATTTATTAATGTGACTTCTCGGGTTGCACACTTAATACAAAATTGGTGCCTTGTCTGCCAATCCATTCCTAATATGGCATCCAACTTTACGGATTCAATAGATACCAGGGTGGCAGGGAAAATAACTCTACAGATATTTATCCCCTAGCCACGACATGCCACATTTGTTTTGAGCAGGGATCCCGGGGATTGTATCACCATGAATTTTTCAAGAAGTGGGCAAGAAAGCTTGTGTTGGGCAACAAAACTCCGCAAAATGAAAGAATGGGAAGCCCCAGTGTCAAATAAAATTGTTGCAGGTACGTTGTTAATAGGAAACATACCAATGACCACTTCGGGGTTTTCTTGGGCTTCTTCGGCGGAGAGATGATGCACTTGCCCTTCGATAAGCTTTTGTGTGGGGAAGGATCCCATGTTGTTGACTTGTGGCTGGAGTGGTGTATTCGGCTTGCCGTTCTTGGGATACTGCCTTGCATAGTGCCTGGTCTGTCCACAAGTGAAGCATGCATTGTTACACTGACAATCCTCTCGTACGGGGCTGGTCACAATATTCTTGACTCGATTGTCGGTCTTATTGGCATTCTGTTGCCAAGTTGGCCTATACTCAAACTAGGGTTGCTGCCAGGTACGAGCCTTCGGAACCGTCTGCCCATCTTTCTTCGGCTTGAACTTACGTTTGTGGTCTTCATAAACTGGTTTTTTTATCCTTGACCAGCTTGTGCTCCCTTTCTGCGATAAGAGCCTTGTTCACCAAAGTCTGGAAGTCCGGAAAGTCGAGCATGATGAGGGTGCATCGGAGGTTCTAGTTGAGTCCTCCAAGCAATCAATCTATCTTCCTCTCCTCGGTGGCCACATCATGAAGGGAATAACGAGCCAAGTGATTGAACTTGTTTAAATACTCACTTACTGGCAGTTTCCCTTGTGTGAGGGCTAGAAACTCACGTTGTTTGACCTTCATGATGCCTGCGGGAATGTTGTACTGGCGGAACTTGTCCTTGAATTATCCCAAGTGATCTCGTCGCCTACGGGCCACATGGCTGTAGTATTGTCCCGCCATATAGCAGCGGCTCCTTCAAGATAGTGAGTAGCTAATGAGACCTCGCCAACCTCTTCGGTGCGAGCAATCTCTAGCTTCTTTTCAATCGTTCTCAACCAATCGTCTGCCTCCATAGGGTCACTGAGTTGACTGAAACTGGGAGACTTGGTCCTCTAGAAATCTGACAGCTTGGAGTGATTGCCATTTTGATTGTTGTTCTGACCCACCATAGCTTGTACACTCTTAAGTAACTCAAGCAAATCTTGGTTCCTCCTTTCTTCAAACATGCGCATAATCTACTCTGTTGTAGTTGGATGCGGTGGAGGAGGTGGTGGTGGTTGATAACATTCTTGGGAATGTCCGACTTTCCTGGCGGAGCGACGAACAGGAGTATCGTCACCACCATGGCTGTTGCTACCACCTCTTGTCAACCTATTTTTTCCGAATATGAAGCATCGCAATGAGCAGCATCCATAAATAGGGACGAAAAGCAAGCGACAAATCCGAAAGAAAAGCGACGCAAAACCAAGGCGAATAAAAAGTTCCAACATAATTATACATAGGCTCATACATGAAAGGGAAACATCATGACAAGAGCGACTACACTCATACAACCAAGAATCATGACAACCTTGTCTACTCCGGAAGAACGTGACCGCACTAGTACTCCGCAGATCCTGCTGGGGTCTCCCCTGTCTCGGTCTCTGATCCTGAACTAACGACGTTAACAGATACCTCCGGGTTAAAGGAAACACGAAGATGTTGCCTCGAGGGTTCTCCCTCAGGGGAAGGTGCTGGGTGAGACTGAAGCATAGCAACAGCGGGAGTAGCGAGAAGTAAATCCCACTCGCAGGAGACTCGTGGGGAGTCACTGTCGAGGTGTCTGAGTTTCTCTGAGGGGTAACCGAAGTAGCTAGCGAAATAGTGGCTGAAGAAACGAGTGGGGTAAAACCGATAGTAGGTGGAGCGAAAGCCAATCTAGCGGGAGCTAGAGCCGCATGCGCACGAGTCAGCTCTTGGGCCAAGTTGAAAATCAGAAGGTAACTAGCGGTTATGTAGCGAGAAAGGAGGCTGGAGGTACGGTCGCATGCCGGATCAATGGAAGGGAAGCGAATGCGTCCATCATCGAACATGGACATGTAGAAGTGGAAACCTGGGTGAGTCTGCATCCGGACCTTGTTGTAGCGTAGATCAATCAGAGCCTCGAATGCAGCGTACTAAACCGTCTGATAGGGGGTAGAAACGAAACCACTCCTAGAAGAACGAGTGTAGGTGCCGGTTAGGGAACTGTTGTGCAAGGTGACCTCCGTGTGGTACTCGTACACCAAGTCCACCAGTCGCTCCCGATACACCTGGTGTTGGGGATCGTAGCAGAATTTTAAAATTTCCTACGCATCACCAAGATCCATCTATGGAGTATACTAGAAACGAGGGGAAAGGAGTGCATCTACATACCCTTGTAGATCGCGAGCGGAAGCGTTCCAATGAACGGGGTTGATGGAGTCGTACTCGCCGTGATCCAAATCACCGATGACCGAGTGCCGAACGGACGACACCTCCGTGTTCAACACACGTACGGAGCAGCGACGTCTCCTCCTTCTTGATCCAGCAAGGGGGAAGGAGAGGTTGATGGAGATCCAGCAGCACGACGGCGTGGTGGTGGATGTAGCGGGGATCTCGGCAGGGCTTCGCCAAGCTTCTGCGAGAGGGAGAGGTGTTGCAGGGGGAGAGGGAGGCGCCAGGGGCTGTGGTGGTGCTGCCCTCTCTCCCCCCCACTATATATAGGGACCCCTGGGGGGGGCGCCAGCCCTGGGAGATCAGATCTCCAAGGGGGGCGGCGGCCAAGGGGGAAGGGGGGGTGGCTACCCCCCAAGCCAAGTGGGGCGCCCCCACCCTAGGGTTTCCAACCCTAGGCGCAGGGGGAGGCCCAAGGGGGGGCGCCCCAGCCCACTAAGGGCTGGTTCCCTTCCCACTGCAGCCCATGGGGCCCTCCGGGATAGGTGGCCCCACCCGGTGGACCCCCGGGACCCTTCCGGTGGTCCCGGTACAATACCGATAACCCCCGAAACTTTCCCGGTGGCCGAAACTGGACTTCCCATATATAATTCTTCACCTCCGGACCATTCCGGAACTCCTCATGACGTCCAAGATCTCATCCGGGACTCCGAACAACTTTCGGGTTTCCGCATACTAATATCTCTACAACCCTAGCGTCACCGAACCTTAAGTGTGTAGACCCTACGGGTTCGGGAGACATGCAGACATGACCGAGACGCCTCTCCGGTCAATAACCAACAGCGGGATCTGGATACCCATGTTGGCTCCCACACGTTCCACGATGATCTCATCGGATGAACCACGATGTCGAGGATTCAATCAATCCCGTATACAATTCCATTTGTCAATCGGTATGTTACTTGCCCGAGATTCGATCGTCGGTATCCCAATACCTTGTTCAATCTCGTTACCGGCAAGTCTCCTTACTCGTACCGTAATGCATGATCCCGTGGCTAACTCCTTAGTCACATTGAGCTCATTATGATGATGCATTACCGAGTGGGCCCAGAGATACCTCTCCGTCACACGGAGTGACAAATCCTAGTCTCGATCCGTGCCAACTCAACAGACACTTTCGGAGATACCCGTAGTGTACCTTTATAGTCACCCAGTTACGTTGTGACGTTTGGCACACCCAAAGCACTCCTACGGTATCCGGGAGTTGCACGATCTCATGGTCTAAGGAAAAGATACTTGACATTGGAAAAGCTCTAGCAAACGAACTACACGATCTTTGAGCTCTTCTTAGGATTGGGTCTTGTCCATCACATCATTCTCCTAATGATGTGATCCCGTTATCAATGACATCCAATGTCCATAGTCAGGAAACCATGACTATCTGTTGATCAACGAGCTAGTCAACTAGAGGCTTACTAGGGACACATTGTGGTCTATGTATTCACACATGTATTACGATTTCCGGGTAACACAATTATAGCATGAACGATAGACAATTATCATGAACAAAGAAATATAATAATAACCATTTATTATTGCCTCTAGGGCATATTTCCAACACCTGTTACACTGGGTCATCACCGTCAGGGTTGAGTTGACAACACACATTCTGAAGAAGGTGCGGAGAAGTGAAGGGTGCTGGCTCAGAATGTACGGGTACGGCACTGGAGCCATCTACACTCACAACTATTAGTCTGTTAGTAATAAAATAATCAGAATGCATGCAATGCAACAACCCGATGCAAATATACACTACCGGCACTCCAGACTACTAACTACTGTTTAAATAGCGCAGTGGCGGTCTAGGGCGTCCTACAGTTGGTGCGGCTCTGATACCAAGCATTGTGACACCCCGGCTCAGAGCAACCGGTTTACCTTGCATTGCTAGCCTAGATATCATGTCTTTTGGCAACACACAACAACTTGGTACAGAAAAAAGCAACCGCTTTATTGAGATCTTGCAGGAACACAAGTTCGATGATACATAAGGTAGCAAGGCCAAGCGGCACACACGGTGCTACTGTACATATGTACATTATTTAGTGGACATATTGACGGCCTCGAAGATAACGATACAGCTACGTGGCAGCGGGAAGACGACCTAGTAGGACTCCATCTGACAGGGACACTGATGTGGATGCGGCCTAGACTACGATACACGATGCAACTCCAACTCCTGGTACGGCTTCTCCTGAAACTGGCATGACACGCCAGGTGAGTACTTGATACGTCCATTTTGCATCATGTTAGCTACTATAATTTATGTTGTTTTATTGCATAATAATGCTTTTTGGAGTAACTCTAATGCCTTTTCTCTCATAATATGAAAGGTACACACAAAGAGGGAGAATTCCGGCAGCTGGAAATCCGGACCTGAAAAAGCTACGTCAGGCTACCTATTCTGCACAACTCCAAATGAGTTGAAACTTTACGAGGATTGTTTATGGAATATTTTAGGAATATTGGAGCAAATAAGTACCAGAGGGGGCCCACCAGGTGGGCACAACCCACCTGGCTGCGCCAGGGAGCCCAGGCGCGCCCTGGTGGGTTGTGCTCACCCAGGCCCAACTCCGGTGCCCCTCTTCTGGTATATAAGTCATTTTGACCTAGAAAAAATGAGGAGAGGACTTTCGGGATGAAGCGCCGCCGTCTCAAGGCGAAACTTGGGCAGGAGCACTTTTGCCCTCCGGCGGAGCGATTCCGCCCGGGGAACTTCCCTCCCGGAGGGGGAAATCATCGTCATCATCATCACCAACAACTCTCCCATCTTGGGGAGGGCTATCTTCATCAACATCTTCAACAGCACCATCTCATCTAAAACCCTAGTTCAAGTCTTGTGTTCAATCTTTGTACCGGAACTATAGATTGGTTCTTGTGGGTGACTAGTAGTGTTAATTACATCTTGTAGTTGATTACTATATGGTTTATTTGGTCGAATATTATATGTTCAGATCCATTATGCTATTCAATACCCCTCTGATCTTAAGCATGATTATCATTTGTGAGTAGTTACTTTTGTTCTTGAGGTCATGGGAGAAATTATGTTGCAAGTAATCATGTGAACTTGATATGTGTTCGATATTTTGATGATATGTATGTTGTGATTCCCTTAGTGCTGTCATGTGAACGTCGACTATATGACACTTCACCATATTTTGGCCTAAGGGAATGCATTGTGTGGAGTAGTTATTAGATGATGGGTTCCAAGAGTGACAGAAGCTTAAACCCTAGTTTAATGTTATGGTTAGAATTTATTCTTAATAATTTTCTTATAGTTGCGGATGCTTGCGAGGGGGTTAATCATAAGTAGGAGGTTTGTTCAAGTAAGAAAAGCACCTGAGCACTGGTCCACCCACATACCAAATTATCAAAGTATCGAACACGAATTAAGCCAACATGATGAAAGTGACTAGATGAAATTCCCGTGTACCCTCAAGAACACTTTGCTTATCATAAGAGACCCGTTTTGGCCTGTCCTTTGCTTCCTTTATGGATATTCTGGTTTTTCACAAATACCTGTTTCACAACCTGATCAAGAAAAGACCACTTTTAATTACTTGTCGTTTTGGAACTTATGCTTACAGACGTATGCCTTTTGGTTTATGTAATGCACCTGCTACCTTTCAAAGATGTATGACTGCTATATTCTCTGATTTTTGTGATAAAATTGTTGAGGTTTTCATGGATGACTTTTCTGTTTATGGGAAGTCTTTTGATGATTGTTTAAGCAATCTTGATTGAGTTTTGCAGAGATGTGAACAAACAAATCTTGTCTTGAATTGGGAGAAGTGCCACTTCATGGTTAACGAAGTTATTGTTTTGGCCCATAAAATTTCTAAAAGAGGCATTGAGGTGGACAAAGCCAAGGTTGATGCAATTGAGAGAATGCCATGTCCTAAAGATATCAAAGGTATTCGTAGTTTCCTTGGTCATGCTGGTTTCTATAGGAGGTTTATCGAAGACTTTTCTAAAATTTCTTGGCCTCTTACAAATCTTTTGCAAAAGGATATTCCTTTTGTGTTTGATGATGATTGTTTGGAAGCCTTCGAAACACTAAAGAAAGCCTTAATTACTGCACCTGTTGTTCAACCACCTGATTGGAACTTGACTTATGAGATTATGTGTGATGCTAGTGATTATGTTGTTGGTGCTGTTCTAGGACAAAGAGTTGATAAGAAATTAAATGTTATCCATTATGCTAGTAAGACTCTAGATAGAGCTCAATGAAATTATGCTACTACTGAAAAAGAATTCTTAGCAGTGGTGTTTGCTTGTGATAAATTTAGATCCTACATTGTTGATTCTAAAGTGATTGTTCACACCGATCATGCTGCTATACATCTTATGGAAAAGAAATATGCTAAACCTAGACTCATTAGGTGGGTTCTTCTGCTACAAGAATTTGATTTGCATATCACTGATAGAAAAGGAGCAGAGAACCCCGTAGCTGATAACTTTACTAGGCTTGAGAATATTCTTTATGACCCACAACCTATTAATGATAGCTTTCCTGATGAACAGTTAGCTGCAATAAATGTTTCTAATAGTAAACCTTGGTATGCTGACTATGCGAATTATATTGTTGCTAAATACATACCACCAAGTTTCACATACCAACAAAAGAACAAAATCTTCTATGATTTAAGACATTACTTTTGGGATGACCCACATCTTTATATGGAAGGAGTGGATGGTATTATTAGACGTTGTGTACCTGAGCATGAATAGGAACAAATCCTATAGAAATGTCACTCCGAAGCTTATGGAGGACATCACGCGGGAGACAGAACCGCTCATAAGGTATTGCAATCTGGTTTTTATTGTCCTACTCTCTTCAAGGATGCCCGTAAGTTTGTCTTATCTTGCGATGAATGCCAAAGAATAGGTAATATCGGTAAGCGTCAAGAAATGCCTATGAATTATTCACTTGTTGTTGAACCATGTGATGTTTGGGGATTTGATTTCATGGGACCTTTTCCTTCCTCTAATGGGTATACTCATATTTTGGTTGCTGTTGATTATGTTACTAAGTGGGTAGAAGATATTCCAACCAGTAGTGCTGATCACAACACCTCTATTAAAATGCTTAAGGAAGTTATTTTCCCAAGGTTTGGAGTCTCTAGATATTTAATGACTGATGATGGTTCACACTTTATTCACGGCGCTTTCCGTAAAATGCTTGCTAAGTATGATGTTAACCATAGAGTTGCATCACCTTAGCATCCTCAGTCTAGTGGTCAAGTTGAACTTAGTAATAGAAAAATAAAACTAATCCTAAAAAAGACTGTCAATAGGTCCCGGAAGAATTGGTCTAAGAAACTAGATGATGCACTTTGGGCTTATAGAACAGCATATAAAAACCCTGTGGGTATGTCTCCTTATAAAATGGTTTATGGAAAAGCTTGTCATTTGCCTCTTGAGTTAGAACATAAAGCATATAGGGCAATCAAAGAACTCAATTATGATTTGAAACTTGCTGGTGAAAAGAGGCTATTTGATATTAGTTCATTAGATGAATGGAGAACTCAAGCTTATGAAAATGCAAAGTTATTCAAAGAAAAAGTTAAAAGATGGCATGAAAAAAGAATCCAAAAGCGTGAGTTCAAGGTTGGAGAATTTGTTCTTTTGTACAACTCTCGTTTCAGATTCTTTGCAGGAAAACTCCTCTCCAAATGGGAAGGACCCTATGTTATCGAGGAGGTTTATCGATCCGGAGCTATCAAAATAAATAATGCCAAAGGTACTAACGCGAAGGTTGTTAATGGGGAACGAGTAAAACATTATATCTCAGGTACGCCCATTAATGTTGAAAGCAATATGATCCAAACTATGACACCGGAAGAACACATAAAAGAAACCTTCCGGAACACTACGGAATCGTGAAAAAGGGAGGTACGTGATACGGTAAGTAAATGGACTCTGAAAAATCCGCAAAAATATATTTTGTCAGTTTTGGAATATTTAAAAAATTAGGAAAATAAGAAACTACCAGGGAAGTGACCCTGGTGGACACGATACACCAGGGCACGCCTGGCGTGCCAGGCACGCCCTGGTGGGTTGTTCCCACCTCGGGTACTTTCTGGACTCCGTTTTTCTTACGCTCTGCTTGTTCCCGAAGATAAAAAATCTTGATATACCCACCGAACCTGTTGACCACCGTATCGCGGAGAAATCTCCTGTTTTCTTTTCTCGTTGTTTTATGTCAGATCTGTTAAGCCAGGCATCATGTCTTCTCCCTCCTCCAACACTGAAGAAGGTGATGCTTGGTTGCTTCAGGTAGAGTCCATGGGAGAGGGATTTGAAGAGGTCGTTATGAAGGAAGATGAGGGGGACTCGTTTGGAATTCACCCTCCGGCCTCTGAGAGGGGCACTCTGGCTGGCACCTCCACTCATCCTAACCCCCATAAAGCCATGACGCCCATAAACAATCAAGAGGGCCCAAGAGATCATGGAGAAATCCCTACAAGGAGACCTCTACACAGGTTACATCAAAATAATTTCACAATTTGATTCATAATTATGGGTTTGAAAACACTCCTCGTGTGCATATACCGTCCAATTGGGACATATCTCGTCCAAAAGAAAGTGATGGAGGGACAAACTCTTGGGGCCCAGAAAATAAGCATATCATGGCTGAAGTAGAGAAGAACACTGGGCTGCTTCATCAAGCTCTTCGGGAGATTCACAGCTTAAGAGAAACACTCAGAGATATATTGGACAATATTGCTTCTACTTCGTCACCACCACCTCCTTCTTCATCACCAAAAGAAAATTGAGTATCGGGCATGGGCACTCCCCTTGGCTTTCGCCAAGCTTGGGGGAGGTACCCAGGTATCGTATCATCTCCACTATCTTTTGCCTTTACTTTTCTTAGTTCGATCCACGGTTATCTTTTGCTTTAGATGAATAAAAGTTTAGTTCGATCCTTTCTTTTCGAGAGTTTGCTTAGAGATCAATCTTTGTAATTGTGTGTGAGATACATAATAAAGTCTAGTTTGAGTTTTGCTTTGTTGACTCTCTTGTTTCAATAAAAAGAAAGGAAATAAATGAAAAAGATCATATGCTAATCTTATGGTAAGTGATGACATTACACAAAGAAAAGTATAAGTAGAAAATTTTATTGTAGGTTGACAAACATAGCATTGGTCAATGATGCAACTCGTGAAAGAATTAATAAGGGATGAGAAGATTCACATGCAAATACACTATCCTAGAAATCTTTTGTGATTGTGAGCACCCATAAAAATATTATATGCCAAAATTGTTGACGTTGGACAAGCACTACTGGAATTTGCTAATTTGCCATCCGCCAACTCTTTGACGTCAGCTGGCGGACGGCAAAGAGAGGCTTTGCCATCAGCCACCAAAAGACGGGCGGCAAAGAGGCAGCGGACGACAACGGAGGGCTTTGCCATGAGCACATCTTTGCCGTCCGCCAGCCTACGGCAAAGAAGCTTTGCCGTCCGCTAGCGGACGGCAAAGAGCGTGGGTGGCGGGCGTACGTGGACGACCTAAAGAGCGTGGGTGGCGGCCGTTTTCTTTGCCGTCTGCTGGCTGATGGCAAAACTTCATTGCCGTCAGCCAGAAGACGGCAAAGAAAACAGCCGTTAGGTCGTCCGTTTCCCCCGGCCCCACCCCACTAGGTACGTTCTTTGTCGTCTGCTAGCAGACGGCAAAGAACTGACCTACTATAGAAAAGGGGCCGCGCCCGCGACCCCTCCCCCTCTCTCTTGATCTCCTCTTCACCACCCGCGCCGCCGCCCTCGACTGCCGCTCCGCCCGGCCGACCCGTCCAATCGCCCCACCGCCCCGCCGCCACACCGGCCCGGCCCGGCGCCCCGCCCCATTGCCCCGGCCCGGCGGCCTCGCCACCCCGCCCCGCACCACCCCTGCCACGGCGCCCAGCTCGCCGCCCCGCCCCGCACCACCCCCGCCGCGGCGCCCGACTGGCCGCCCCGCCCCGCACCACCCCCGCCGCGGCCCCCGGCTCGCCGCCCTGCCCCGCACCACCCCCGCCGCGGCGCCCGGCCTGCCCCGGCTCGCCGCCCCGCCCCGCACCACCCCCTGGCCTGCAGCGGTGCCCCGCCCCCGCCACCCCGGCTTGCCGCCCGGCGGCGCCCCGCCCCCGCCACCCGCCGCCTCCTCCACCACCGCCGAGCCGCCCAAGGCTTGCTGCCCTGGGGCGCCCCGCCCCCGCCGCCCAAGGTGATTTTTTACTGTTTTTTGTGTTTAGGTTTAGGTTTTAGTGGTAGGATTAGGTTACTACCAGATTTAGGTTTAGATAATTAGAAGAAGAAAATAATTGAAAAAAGAAGAATAAGTAGAAGAAGAGGAAAAAGGGAAAAAGGAAGAGGGTTGCCGAGGGGATAGCTGGTGGAGCCAGTGGGTCCTACCAGTCCCGACACCCATGCCGAGAACCCCCGGTCCGAGTGCTGACCCGTCGACCGTGCGTCGCCATACCTGAGGAAAAAAGAGAAAGAAGAAGAAGAAAAAAAGACACCCCGATCCACACCCCGACACTACATCCACGTCCCACAAGTGATGCCGACGTGCGGCGTCCCAAAGCAACTGTTCTCGGCATCCCTAAATAGTAAGTATCGTCAGTGCGAGGTACATGTGGCCGTCGGTGTCGAAGACTACATCCACGTCCCACAAGTGATACAGGGGTCCTGCGTCCAGCAGCAACAGTTCTCGGCGTCGATGGCGGTCGAACACCATTGCGAATTTGTCTGGCAGCCTCAGAGATGATGATTGAAAGCTAAGTGTTGAAACTTGAAACACCCAAACTAACTCAAGTCGCTTTGGTTGTTTGAAATTTCAAAACTTGGCTTTAATACTCATCGCAGAGGCTGCCAGACAAATTCGCCAAGGTGTTCGACCGTCATCGGCCACCAGAACTATTGTTGCGGGACGCCGGGCGCCGTCTTTACTTGTGGGATGTGGATCTAGTGTTCAACGCCGACCGCCTCATGTACCTTGCACCGATGGTAGTTGCTATTTAGTTTACCCGGGGACGAGCGGGTTAGAGGGTTCCTCGGTGTCGATGGTACCGTAAATAGCAAGTATCGTCAGTGCGAGGTACATGGGGCCGTCGGTGTCGAGTACTTGCTATGTTACTCATCTTTCGATTTAAATATGAAGTTATTTCGTCGTTGCGAGGGTCTAGTGTTTGACGTGCTCCGCCCCTGCATTCTTTGGTGAGCACAAATGACATCTCCTCCTCCCCCCTTCATTTGCTCTGTTCTGGTCTTCGTGCCGATGAAACTTGCTAGCTATAGGTGTCAATCATCAGTACGCGTAACCACTATGCGTCTCCCGTTCGAAAGGGTTACATCTATAAATATGCATGCATTTGCATATTTATAATCGTGATTCTTTCGAATTGTCCAACGTTATCCATGGACAGCTCGAGTATGTGTAGATTGGGTTCGTTTTCCCATATGCTCAGCTCCGGATCCGATGCAGAATTCGTCAGTGCCTCCCTGTTGTTCTCCGGGTACACATCCTCTCTTCTTATTGCCGAGATGTGTATCAGGAGAACAGCGGGGAGGTGCTGCCGAAATGAGTAAACACATGGAGAAGTTTGGTTTTAGCCTGGTTACACGGTCTGGACATTACATGGTGAGTCTGCCCACCAAACGTTGTACTCTTCAGATGTTATTGGTTCCAGCCCAGGGAGACTAGAAGGACTCATGAACATATAGGGCTAGTCGAAATCAAACAAAGCACCCATTTGGATGTTCCCGATGTCCATATTACGGCTCAACAGGCAACCCAAGTTTTCTATCTACCGTGGGCCTGTCAAAGTGATCCAAATCTCAGTGGTTGGGATGTCGTTTATGAAGTGTCGCCATGTGTTAGAGCACCTCCCCCAATGAAGAGGATTATGAACGTCACATTAACCAAGACACATATGACGAAGGAGAATTCTTCCAAGAAACACGTCTTGCCAAAAAACGTTTCAAGAAACGCTCTACTCCACCCCAGAACATTGAAGTAGACAACGATAGTGAATCCGACCCTGAGCCGGAACAAGAAGAAGTTACTGCTGCAGATGACCTGTCAATGCTTGAACGATTACGTAAAGGTGGCCTTCCACATGATGATGCATTTATTAATGATGATGATGAGCACGTCATTACCGATAGTGATGATGATTATGCATTTATTAATGATGATGACGAGCACGTCATTACCGATAGTGATTCTTAGGTATTCATATTTTTATGTTGTACTTTGTATGATTTATATAGTTGGTATGTATAATTTTCTTACTTTGTATGATTGTTTCTTATACATAGTGCCATGGTCTTGATTTCCGTCCCCGTCGGCCCTCGCCCGCTTTATGATTCGGATTGGTAAATTCTCTTTCATAACTATTTGTTGCATTTCGCATTTATGACAATTATGGCCATCAAGTTGACATAGAGATATTTTAATCTAGGAGGTATGTGAACCAGAATTTGAAACCGACCCTCTTGTCGAGAAGTTAAATTTAGTTGAAAAAGAAAATGAGTATTTGAAAGAAAAAATTAAAAGAATTGAAGAAGAGAAGATGACATTGGAGTTGTATGTTGCCGATGTCATCGATGATCACAAGATGAAGATGAATGCAATGCGCTTGAAGATGGATGCAATGCGCCTGAAGCTTAAAAAGATTAGAAAATATGCCATTGATAATGAGGCTTGGTATCATTATGCCGTTGGATCAATTGTTACCTTAGTTGCGATCTTCATCATATTTTTTGTGATGAGGGTAAGTTTTCTCTAATGTTTTGCTTTACAAATGGATACTTAGTTATTTTCCTTCTAAATGGCATAATTACCTAAGTTATATAAAAAATGAGCTATACTTAGCTTATTCAGTTCATTTATGACATAATTAGCATACTTAGGTCAAAAATGGCATGATAATCTTTGTTACATCCAAAATGATATAGACTTAGCTTATTTTCCTCGAAAATGACATAATAACCTTACTAAGCTCCAAAATGACCTATTTACCTAGCTTAGCTCTAAAATGACCTACACTTAGCATTTTTACCTAGCTTAGCTCTAAGAAGAGGAGAGGAGAAAAAGAAAGAGAAGAAAAAATCTTCTTCTTCTTCTTCTAACTAGTCTTCTTCTTCTAACTTTCATCTTTCCCAATTTGTAGATTTGCTTTACATGAGGAAGGCCTGGATTCATGGAGTGTACTATTCTTCTGGTGCTTCCTTGTTGTTTATGAAAACTTGTTTGGATATGTATGTCTATATGGATATGTTGTTGGAAACTTGTTTGTGGTTATGTATATATGGATATGTTGGACTTTGTTGAACTATGTTGTTGGATTTGATCAAATATGTTGTTGGACACGCTGTTGGATATGTTGGATATGTATGCATGTATATCTGTGTTTGAAACCATCTCTAATTAATTGGATTTAAATAAAAACAGGGGATGTGTAGCCTCTTTGCCGTCCGCTAGCCGACGGCAAAGAGGACACGTGGCAGTCACCTATGCAAACTGGCAACACTGGCTACCTATTTGGTCATTTTGCCGTCTGCAAGCGGACGGCAAAGTGACCAAATAGGCCTGGCAAACAGGGCCATCTATGCCGTCTGCTGGCCGACGGCATAGCTGGCCACGTGGCAGCATCCCATTGCTGCCCTAGCTAAGATCTTTGTCGTTCGTCAGCGGATGACAAAGAGCTTTGCCTCTTTGCCGTCGACTGGCAGACGGCAAAGAACGCCGTTAACCCCCTAACGGCTCTCACCTCACACCGCTGCCGTCCGTCGTCGTTGTCGTCTGCTGGCCTCGGATGGCTGACGGCACAATACTTTGCCGTCCGTTTCTATGAAGCGGACGGCAAAGAAGGCCTTTGCTGGCATGTGTTCAACCGGACGGTTTGCCGTCCGCTGGCTGACGGCAAAGGACTTTGCCCTCCGGGATCCATGCCTTTGCCGTCCGCCATGGCGGACGACAAAGAAGCTGATTCCAGTAGTGAAGGAAGACAACGTATTGATTTATGTTTGTTCATATTCACATGGAAGTTATATTGTCATAGATCCTTCAACATGTGGTGCTTGCCCCTATCTTTGCTAGCCAAAAATTCCGCACTAAGGATAGATACTACTTGTGCATCCAAAACCCTTAAACCCAAATCTTATTTGAGAGTCCACCATACCTACCTATGGATTGAGTAAGATCCTTCAAGTAAGTTGTCATCGGTGCAAAAAGGCAATAGAAATTGCTTCTAAAAGTGTGAGATAATTTAGTGTAAGGGAAAATTGAGCGTTGTACGAACTTGTGATGGCGAAGAATAAAAGCGACAGACTGCATAATAAAGGTTTCCATCATAAGGGGCAATATAACGTGACGTTCTCTTGCGCTAAGGGGTTGAGCATACAAACAAAAAGTGCATGGCAACCTTTGCTTCCCATTGCGAAGGGCCTATCTTTTACTTTTATGTATTTACTTTCATGCAAAGAGTCAAAGTTCTTCTCTCTATGCCTTTTTATTTTCTCCTTTGGCAAACATCATGTGGTGGGGAAAGATCTAGGCACATATATCCAGTTGAACATGGGTAGCATGAGTTATTATTGTTGACATCACCCTTGAGGTGAATACGTTGGGAGGCGAAACTATAAGCCCCTACCTTTCTATGTGTCCAGTTGAAACATTTTGCTCATGTGTACGCGGTGAGTGTTAGAACTCATAGAAGACTAAATGATGGTTGAGTATGTGAACTTGCCTAAAGGCTCCGATACGTGACCCTTCCTGAAAAGATGATGAATTGTAGTTGCAAAGTTGACTGAGAACATGGTTTGTTGGTTTCCAATAGAGTTTATGCTGTATACTTCGATGTTGTGATGAATTGTCACTTGTTGATGAGAAGTCTATGATAAAATTTCTATGATAATATTTTTATGTTAAAGTTTTTTGTTGTTATAATAAGTTACATGATGCTGCTATGTCCGTATGTTTGTTTTAGCGACACCTCTCTCTCTCTAAGCATGTGGACATGTTTTTTGATTTCGGTTTTCGCTTGAGGACAAGCAAGGTTTAAGCTTCGGGGAGTTGATGCATCCATTTAGAATCATGTTTACCTACTGTTATTTATGTTGTTTTATTGCATAATAATGCTTTTGGGAGTAATTCCAGTGCCTTTTCTCTCATAATATGCAAGGTACACACAAAGGGGGAGAATTCTGGCAGCTGGAAATCTGGACCTGAAAAAGCTACGTTAGGCTACCTATTCTACACAACTCCAAATGAGCTGAAACTTTACGAGGATTTTTTATGGAATATTTGAGGAATATTGGAGCAAATAAGTACCAGAGGAGGCCCACCAGGTGGGCACAACCCACCTGGGCGCCCAGGGAGCCCAAGCGCGCCCTAGTAGGTTGTGCTCACCCAGGCCCACCTCCAGTGCCTCTCTTCTGGTATATAAGTCATTTTGACCTAGAAAAAATGATGAGAGGACTTTCGGGACGAAGCGCCACCGTCTCGAGGAGAAACTTGGGCAGCAGCAATTTTGCCCTCCGACGGAGCGATTCCGCCGGGGGAACTTCCCTCCCAAAGGGGGAAATCATCGTCATCATCATCACCAACAACTCTCCCATCTTGGGGAGGGCTATCTTCATCAACATCTTCAACAGCACCATCTCATCTCAAACCCAAGTTCATCTCTTGTGTTCAATCTCTGTACCGGAACTATAGATTGGTGCTTGTGGGTTACTAGTAGTGTTGATTACATCTTGTAGTTGATTACTATATGGTTTATTTGGTGGACGGTTATATGTTCAGATCCATTATGCTATTTAATACCCCTCTGATCTTGAGCATGATTATCATTTGTGAGTCGTTACTTTTGTTCTTGAGGTCATGGGAGAAATCATGTTGCAAGTAATCATGTGAACTTGATATGTGTTCGATATTTTGATGATATGTATGTTGGGATTCCCTTAGTGGTGTCCTGTGAACGTCGACTACATGACACTTCACCATATTTGGGCCTAAGGGAATTCATCGTGGAGTAGTTATTAGATGATGGGTAGTGAGAGTGACAGAAGCTTAAACCATAGTTTATGCGCTATTTCGTAAGGGACCGATTGGATCCAAAAGTTTAATTGTATGGTTAGAATTTACTCTTAATACTTTTCTCGGAGTTGCGGATGCTTGCAAGGGGGTTAATCATAAGTATGAGGTTTGTTCAAGTAAGAAAATCACCTAAGCACTGGTCCACCCACATACCAAATTATCAAAGTAGCGAACACGAATTAAGCCAACATGATGAAAGTGACTAGATGAAATTCCCGTGTACCCTCAAGAACACTTTGCTTATCATAAGAGACTGTTTTGGCCCGTCCTTTGCTTCAAAAGGATTGGGCTACCTTTCTGCACTTTTGTTACTACTATCATTACTTGCTCGTTACAAATTATCCTGCTATCAAACTACTCTGCTACTTACAATTTTAGCACTTGCAGACATTACCTTGCTGAAAACCGCTTGTCATTTCCTTCTGCTCCTCGTTGGGTTCGACACTCTTAATAATCGAAAAGGCTACAATTGACCCCATATACTTGTGGGTCATCAGTACTTTGAATGTACTCGCAAGCTCACAATAAACAATACAACAATGACAAACAACAACATGGTATTTAAGCAAGTTATACGCAAGAACATGTCATGATACTCATGAAGTGAAAGTGCTTGCAAACAGGGTCTCTCGGACCAGCTTACCATATTTGTTACCTCGTAACCATGAACATAATCTTACCACGGTGATCACCTCTGGATCACAAATGAAACCAACTCGATGGTTCCAAGAGATCATCCATCATATCCAGTGCCATAAGCATATCATTAGTGTGCAAGTTAATTATTTCTGTTGACCCATGGTGTGACCTACTACGAACTTTGTCCATGACTGAGGACGCGACTACAGATGGATTAAACACACTCTGTAGAGGTTAGCACACTGTACCAACACCGTGGAACCAATGGCCTCGTAGTCCCATTCGGGTGGACCAACGACGTTCCGACAGAACCAATCTATTGCATAACACTCTCCCGGCCAGTCCGACCAACATCCCCTTTGGGCTTAGTCCAGGGTGGCCCCAATGTCGTGGCAAAAAAATGGTCCCAAACGGGGATAATTGTACCGAAACAACTACGGGCTCACAAGGCTATGCCTGCCTACCGGGCCAGGGCAGCGCAAGCGCATAATCTTCCCTAGTTGGAGGCACCGGTGAGAGGCCATGACAACAGACCGGATAAGGGCCTTCCCGTAAAGGCAAATGTGGTTGCACTGGGAAGCTCGATTCGGTGGCACCATGACTCGATCAACAACTTGTTCAAGTTGTATTATCATCATGTTTAACTTGAAATAAAATCTACTCAAGCCATAGTATGCCATGAAAGTGCCAAGATATGCACATGCACCATTTCGACATAATGACGGGATTAACATAAACATGTTCATGACCACAACAACTTCTACTGCATAAACATGAATAACTAACCCACATACTTTTGTAAACATAGCAAGCACGATATGAAAGTGAAACTAGCACAAGCGAAATCATTTGAATAACTATATGCATTATATGAATTTAAATTCAAGTAAAATCATAGCCATTTGCAATGTCACTTTTCCAAATGCTTGTGGTGGCTTCCTTAGTTCAGAGAAGTGTCACAAAACACCTGGTCCTCTTCAAGACAAGTTTGCTCTTCTGGAAATGATCAAAATGGCATAAATAAAATGTCACATAACACATTTAAATGCACCAAAAAATATCTATAGCAAGGAAAAATATCAACTTTGGCAGGCTGAAGGAGGAGCTCATAACAAAAATAAAGGAAAAAGAATCATCTCATTTGGACTTCTGGTTTAGGATATAGAGCTGGCCAAAGTTCAGTCAATTTCTGAATTAAAATGAATTTTCATATATTAAGAAGGGGTGACATCGAAGGAGTATTTTGGGTTTACGCATCCACTTATACCGCTTCGCGGGAGAGAGAGAGATTGACGGGTGGGTCCTGCTGTCAGGTAAGAGAGAGAGAGGGAGACAGAGGACGGCGGCTCTGTCACCGATGGTTCTCCGGCGAGGAGGCCACGGCGGCCACCGGCGAAGGGATGGCTAGACGTAGCTCAAGGAGAGGAGCACATACGTACCCGAAGCGAGGGCTGGGATGGACGAACGCCGTCGAAGCGATCTTCTCTAGAGATGGCGGGCTGCAGGGCTCATCGGAGTTGGCTTTCCATTGAGCTAGCTTCGGTCCAGGAACTTCGTCTCGACCAGAGGGATCACATGAGCACGCCTGAGCAGACGGGAGGGGTTGAAGAGCACCGGAGGGAGTGGAACACTGAGGGGGATCCGCGGCGAGCTCTGGTGAGGAACGGCGGCGAGACGCCCGCCAGGCCTTGCCGCAGAGCTAAACTAGTCGATATGTGGCCAGTGGATGCTTGGGATGGTTGGAAAGGCTCGGGGAGTGCTGTATTAATAGGAGAGCAAGGTGGACGAGCTCGGCTCCATCGGGGAGGTTCTGGAGATGGCAAGAGGTGACGAGAGGGTCTCAGATCGATGGGAGAGGTCACTGGCGATCACACACGCATAGTGGAGGAATGGTGCCAAGCACAGGACGCGGGAGAGGGACGGCTCGGTCACACAGGAGCACTGTGCTCTCTGCTCCGTGACACGTCTCCAACGTATCTATATTTTTTGATTGTTCCATCCTATTATATTATCATTCTTGGATGTTTTACAATCAGTTTATAGCAACTTTATATCATTTTTTGGGACGAACCTATTGACAGAGTGCCCAGTGCCAGCTGTTGTTTTTTGCTTGTTTTTTACTTCGTAGAATATCAGTACCAAATGGATTCCAAACACCGCGAAACTTTTTGGAGAATTTTTCTGGACCATAGGACACATGTTGGGCCAAAGAAGTACCAGAGGGGTGCTCGGAGGGGAGCACAACCCACCTGGGCGCGCCTGGGGGCCGAAGCGCGCCCTGGTGGGTTGTGCCCACCTCGGCCGCCTCCAGCACCGCCTCTTTGCTCTCTATATATATATCCCAAAAATCCATAAACCATAGGGGAGTCGACAAAACACAATTCCAGCTGCAGCAAGTTCCAGAAACGCCAGATCCAATCTAGACACCATCACGGAGGGGTTCATCATCCTCATTGGTGCGTCTCCGATGATGCGTGAGTAGTTCATTGTAGACCTATGGGTCCGTATTTAGTAGCTAGATGGCTTCCTCTCTCTCTTTTGATTCTCAATACAATGGTCTCTTGGAGATCTATTTGATGTAACTCTTTTTGTGGTGTGTTTGTTGGGATCCGATAAACTTTGAGTTTATGATCAGATCTTTTTATCCATGAAAGTTATATGAGTTTCTTTGATCTCTTATATGCATGATTACTTATAGCCTCTTATTTATTCTTTGAATCTTTGGCTTAGTTAGGCCGACTAGATCGATTTTTCTTGCCATGGGAAGAGGTGCTTTGTGATGGGTTCGATCATGCGGTGTTCTTTCCCAGTGACAGAAGGGGCAGCGAGACACGTATCGATCGTTGCTACTAAGGATAACAAGATGGGGTCTATTCCTACATGAATAGATCTTGTCTACATCATGCCATTGTTCTTATTGCATTACTCTGTTTCTCCATGAACTTAATACACTAGCTGCATGCTGGATAGCGGTTGATGTGTGGAGTAATAGTAATACGTGTAGGCAGGAGTTGGTCTACTAATCTTGGACGTGATGCCTATATAATGATCATTTCCTGGATATCATCATAATTATTTGAAGTTCTATCAACTGCCGAACAATAATTTTTTTACCCACCGTATGCTATATTGTCGAGAGAAGCCACTAGTGAAATCTACGGCCCCCGGGTCTATTTTCTCATCATATATCTTCAGATCTATATTGCTATTTGCCTTTTTATTTATTTGCATCTTTTATTTTCGGATCTATATTATCAAAAACCCAAAAATACCTTTCTGAATTTTATTTGCCTTTATTTTATTTGCATCTATCAATCTATCACTTTACCAATCTTTTACCCGAGACTAATTGACAACCCCTCTTTTGCATCGTGTTGCAAGTATTTGTTCTTTGTGTGCAAGTACTGTTTACATAGTGTTCCTTGGGTCTCCTACTGGTTCGATAAGCTTGGTTTCATAACTAAGAGAAATACCTACCTTTGTTGTACTGCACCATCCCTTACTCCTTGGGGAAAATACTAACACCGATATAATACAAGAAAGGATCAACAAAGGAATTTCTGGCGCTTTTGCCGGGGAGACATCATTAACATCTATCAGGTTCCTAATCACAAATCTCATCTTCTTGCAATTTACATTATTTGTCATTTGCCTCTTGTTTTCATCTTACCCACTTCACAAAAATTTGTCGTTCTATTCGCCCTCTTTTTCGTTCGCCGTTTTTCTCGTCATATATGTTTTTGTCTGAAATCTAGTTTGCGTAGTCACGATGACTCAAGAAAACACCAAGTTATGTGATTTTTCCAATTCCAATAACAATTATTTTATTGGCACTGTGATTGCTCCTCCCGCCACTAGTTCAGAATATTGTTATATTAATGCCGTTGTGTTGAATCTTGACATGAAAGATCAATTTCTAGTACTCGTAATGAGGATGTCGCGTCCCATCTTAACACATTCATAGAAATATTTGATATGCAAAAGAACAAAGATGTGGACAATGATATTGTGAAGTTGAAATTATTTCAGTTTTCTTTGCGAGATCGTGCAAAAATTTGGTTTTCTTTTTTGCTTCACAATAGTATCGATTCTCGGGATAAATACAAAGATGCTTTCATTACTAGGTATTTTCTGCCCGCGATAATTATTTCTCTTAGAACCCAAATTTTGAATTTTAAGCAACCTGAGCATGAACATGTTGCACAATCTTGGGAAAGAATGAAATTGATGCTAAGACATTGTCCTACTCATGGTTTAAATCTTTGGATGATCATACAATATTTTTATGCGGGATTGAACTTTGTTTCTAGAAATCTTTTAGATTCTGCCGCGGGTGGTACTTTTATGGAAATTGGTGAAGCTACTAAATTGCTTGACAATATTATGGCAAATTATTCGCAATGGCATAATGAAAGAGCATCCACTAGTAAAAAAGTTAATTCGGTTGAAGAAATTAGTACTTTGAGTGAAAAAGTTGATGCTCTTATGAAATTGGTTGCTAATAAAAATACTCCCATTTATCTTAATGATGTGACTTTGTCTACTTTGATTGAGAAAAATAGTGATCCCGTAGATGTGAATTTTGTCTCGCGAAACAATTTTAATATCAATGCTTATAGAGCTAATTTTAATTCTAAGCCTTTTCTTGGAAATTCCTATAATAATTATGGTGGTTCCTATGGTATTCCTTCTTATAATAATAAGAGGAACACCTCTGATCTTGAGAAAAATATTAAACAATTTAACATTGCTCAAAAGGTTTTCAATAATACGATAGAAGAAAAGTTGAATAAGATTGATGATATGTCTAGAAGCATTGGTAGAATTTTTCATGATGTAGAAAATCTCAAGATGAAAATTTTTGTACCCAAGGTTTAGGAATCAATTAAAGCTTTATATGTTTCTATGGATGAAAGTAAGAAAAGAACCGCTATACTTAGACCTAAAAGAGAATTTTTGGAAAGAGCGTTTTCTAGTGATTGCTTTCATAAAAATGATGAAGATCTTAAAGTGATTGATGTTTCTTCTATTGATTCTTTGTTTAGTAAGATTTAAATTGATGATAAAGGGACTGGAGAAGAGTCAACTTTAGCTAGAAGGCGCGCCGGTAATCCGGAGGGTGAAATTCTTGATGAAAAATTTGATAAAAGTTGATTTGGAGATGTCAAAACTTTAACTAGTGATGTGCCCACTCTTTTGGATTACAAAGTCTTTAATTATGATAGTTGCTCTTTGATTGGATGTATTTCTTTGTTGCAATCCATGATAAATTCACCCCATGCTTATGAACAAAAAAAATCTTTTACAAAACATACCATCAAAGCTTTTGAAAGCTTTTGAAGAAAAGTTGGAATAAGAGATCTCAGTTACTAGAAAATTACATGATGAATGGGAACCTACCATCAAAGTCAAGATAAAAAATTATGAGTGTTTTGCTTTATGTGATTTGGGTGCTAGTGTTTCCACAATTCCGAAATCTTTATGTGATGTGCTTGGTCTTACCGATATTGAAGGGTGTTCTTTAAATTTGCACTTGGAGGATTCTACTATTAAAAAGCCTATGGGAAGAATTAATGATGTTCTTATTCTTGCAAATAGAAATTATGTGCCCATAGACTTCATTGTTCCTGATATTGATTGCAATCCGTCTTGCCCAATTATACTTGGTAGACCGTTTTTACGCACTATAGGTGCCGTGATTGATATGAAAGAAGGCAATATTAAATTTCAATTTCCACTAAGAAAGGGTATGGAATACTTCCCTAGAACAAGAATTAAACCACCACATGAATCTATCATGAGGGCATCTTATGGATTTTATAACTAAAGTTCACAATACTTGAATCTATGCTTTATGCCTAGCTAGGGGCGTAAAAAGATATAGCTTGTTGGGAGGGAACCCAATGAATACAATTTATTTTTTCCTTTTTCTTTCTGTTCTTGAGTGTTTGCACAATTATTCTACTGTTATGATTGTGTTTTTAAGTTTTAATTATTGTTTGTCTCAAGCTAAGCCTTTGGGATCATGTTGGGTGATAGTTGATTTGATCTTGTTGAAAAATAGAAACTTTTGCATCTAGTAATTTTTTTTAGAAATTCACAGAAACGTGATTTTGCTCTGAATTTATTTACGCATGATTTATATACAAATTGCCCATGTTGTCCTAATTTTTCAGAATTTTGGAGTTACAGAAGTATACAAAGTTTTCACGTTGCCCACTTTGAGTTTATGATCAGATCTTTTTATCCATGAAAGTTATATGAGTTTCTTTGATCTCTTATATGCATGGTTACTTATAGCCTCATATTTCTTCTTCAAATCTTTGGTTTAGTTACGCTGACCAGATCGTTTTTTCTTGCCATGGGAAGAGGTGCTTTGTGATGGGTTTGATCATGCGGTGTTCTTTCCCAGTGACAGAAGGGGCAACAAGAAACGTATTGAAAGTTGCTATTAAGGATAACAAGATGGGGTCTATTCCTACATGAATAGATCTTGTCTACATCATGTCATCGTTCTTATTGCATTACTCCATTTCTCCATGAACTTAATACACTAGATGCATGCTGGATAGCGGTCGACGTGTGGAGTAATTGTTGGGGAACGTAGCATACATTTCAAAAAATTCCTATGATCACGCAAGATCTATCTAGGAGATGCATAGCAACGAGAGGGAGAGAGTGTGTCCACGTACCCTCATAGACCGAAAGCGGAAGCGTTGGTTAACGCGGTTGATGTAGTCGAACGTCTTCATGATCCAACCGATCCAAGTACCGAACGTACGACACCTCCGTGTTCAGCACACGTACAGCTCGATGACGTCCCTCGGACTCTTGATCCGGTAGAGGGTCGAGGAAGAGTTCCCTCAGAACGATGGCTTGGCGACGGTGTTGATGATGTGATCCGCGCAGGGCTTCGCCTAAGCACTACGACGCTTTGACCGGAGGAGTAAACTGTGGAAGGGGGCACCGCACACGGCTAAGAGAATTCTTAGTGTGCCTTTGGGGTGCCCCCCGGCAATGTATATAAAGGAGGGGGAGGAGGAGGCCGGCGGCCAAGGAGGGCGCGCCAAGCGGGGAGTCCTACTTGGACTCATAATCCAAGTAGGATTCGCCCCCCACTCCTTCCAATCAACGGAGAGGGGAAAGGGGAAGGGAGAGAGGAAGAAGGAAAGAGGAGGGCCGCGCCCCCTCCCCTTGTCCAATTCGGATTGGGGCATGGGGGGGGGCGCTCGCCACCTCCCGTGGCCTGCCTCCTCTCCTCCACTGTGGCCCAATAGGCCCAATAACTTTCCCGGGGGGGGGGGGGGGGGTTCCGGTAACCTCCCGGTACTCCGAAAAATCGCCGATCTTCTTCGGAACCATTCCGGTGTCCGTATATAACCTTCCAATATATCAATCTTTACCTCTCGACCATTTCGTGACCCCTCGTCATGTCCGTGATCTTTGCCGGGACTCCGAACAAACTTCGGTCATCAAAAACACATAACTCATAATACAAATCGTCATCGAACGTTAAGCGTGCGGACCCTACGGGTTCGAGAACTATGTAGACATGATCGAGACACATCTCCAATCAATAACCAATAGCGCAACCTAGATGCTCATATTGGATCCTACATATTCTATGAAGATCTTTATCGGTCAAACCGCACAACAACATACGTTGTTCCCTTTGTTATCGGTATGTTACTTGCCCGAGATTCGATCGTCGGTATCATCATACCTAGTTCAATCTCGTTACCGGCAAGTCTCTCTACTCGTTCTGAATGCTTCATCCCGCAACTAACTCATTAGTCACATTGCTTGAAAGTCTTATAGTGATGAGCATTACCGAGAAGGCCCAGAGAAACCTCTCCGATACACAGAATGAAAAATCCTATTCTCGATCTATGCCAACCCAGCAAACACCTTCGGAGACACCTGTAGAGCATCTTTATAATCACCCAGTTACGTTTTGACGTTTGATAGCACACAAGGTGTTCCTCCGGTATTCGGGAGTTGCATAATCTCATAGTCAGAGGAACATGTATAAGTCATGAAGAAAGCAGTAGCAATAGAACTGTAACGATCATAATGCTAAGCTAACGGATGGGTCTTGTCCATCACACATTCTCTAATGATGTGATCATGTTCATCAAATGACAACACATCTCTATGGTTAGGAAACATAACCATCTTTTATTAACGAGCTAGTCAAGTAGAGGCATACTAGGGACACTATGTTTTGTCTATGTATTCACACATGTACTAAGTTTCCGTTTAATATAATTCTAGCATGAATAATAAACATTTATCATGATATAAGGAAATATAAATAACAACTTTATTATTGCCTCTAGGGCATATTTCCTTCAGTCTCCCACTTGCACTAGAGTCAATAATCTAGATTACATAGTAATGATTCTAACACCCATGGAGTCTTGGTGCTGATCATGGTCTGCAACATTCAGATGCGTATGTATCTTGCAAGTCTCTATGTCTCCCTCCTTGACTTGATGGCGGATGGAATTGAAGTGTCTCTTGATGTGCTTGGTTCTCTTGTGAAATCTGGATTCCTTTGCCAAGGCAATTGCTCCAGTATTGTCACAAAAGATTTTCATTGGACCCGATGCACTAGGTATTCCACCTAGATCGGATATGAACTCCATCATCCAGACTCCTTCATTTGCTGCTTCCGAAGCAGCAATGTACTCCGCTTCACACGTAGATCCCGCCATGACGCTCTGCTTGGAACTGCACCAACTGACAGCTCCACCATTCAATATAAATATGTATTCGATTTGCGACTTAGAGTCATCCGGATCAGTGTCAAAGCTTGCATCGACATAACCATTTACGACAAGCTCTTTGTCACCTCCATAAACAAGAAACATATCCTTATTCCTTTTCAGGTATTTCATGATGTTCTTGACCACTGTCCAGTGATCCACTCCTGGATTACTCTGGTACCTCCCTGCTATACTTATAGCAAGGCACACATCAGGTCTGGTACACAGCATTGCATACATGATAGAACCTATGGCTGAAGCATAGAGAATGACTTTCATTTTCTCTCTATCTTCTGCAGTGGTCGGGCATTGAGTCCGACTCAACTTCACACCATGTAACACAGGCAAGAACCCTTTCTTTGAGTGATCCATTTTGAACTTCTTCAAAACTTTATCAAGGTATGTGCTTTGTGAAAGTCCAATTAAGCGTCATGATCTATCTCTATAGATCTTGATGCCCAATAGGTAAGCAGCTTCACCGAGGTCTTTCATTGAAAATTCTTATTCAAGTATCCTTTTATGCTATCCAGAAATTCGGTATTATTTCCAATCAACAATATGTCATCCACATATAATATTAGAAATGCTACAGAGCTCCCACTCACTTTCTTGTAAATACAGGTTTCTCCAAAAGTCTGTATAAAACCATATGCTTTGATCACATTATCAAAGCGTATATTCCAACTCCGAGAGGCTTGCACCAGTCCATAAATGGATCGCTGAAGCTTGCACACCTTGTTAGCACCCTTTGGATCGACAAAATCTTCTGGTTACATCATATACAACTCTTCTTTAAGAAATCCATTAAGGAATGCAATTTTGACATCCATTTGCCAAATTTCATAATCATAAAAAGCAGCAATTGCTAACATGATTCGGACAGGCTTAAGCATCGCTACGAGTGAGAAGGTCTCATCGTAGTCTACTCCTTGAAGTTGTCGAAAACCTTTCGCAACAAGTCGAGCTTTGTAGACAGTAACATTACCGTCAACGTCACTCTTCTTCGTGAATATCCATTTATTTTCTATGGCTTGCCGATTATCGGGCAAGTCCACACTTTGTTCTCATACATGGATCCCATCTCAGATTTCATGGCCTCAATCCATTTCGCGGAATCTGGGCTCATCATCGCTTCCTCATAGTTTGTAGGTTCATCATGGTCTAGTAACATGACTTCCAGAATAGGATTACCGTACCACTCTGGTGCGGATTGTACTCTGGAAGATGTACGAGGTTCGGTAATAACTTGATCTGAAGTTTCATGATCATCATCATTAGCTTCCTCACTAATTGGTGTAGGAATCACTGGAACTGGTTTCAAGGATAAACTACTTTCCAATTCGGGAGAAGGTACAATTACCTCATCAAGTTATACTTTCCTCCCACTCACTTCTTTCGAGAGAAACTCCTTCTCTAGAAAGGATCCATTCTTAGCAACGAATAACTTGCCTTCGGATATGTGATCGAAGGTGTACCCAACAGTTTTCTTTGGGTATCCTATGAAGACGCATTTCTCCGATTTGGGTTCGAGCTTATCAGGTTGAAGCTTTTTCACATAAGCATAGCAGCCCCAAACTTTAAGAAACGACAACTTGGGTTTCTTGCCAAACCACAAGTCATATTGTGTCGTATCAACGGATTTTGATGGTGCCCTATTTAACTTGAATGCAGCCGTCTCTAAAGCATAACCCCAAAATGATAGCGGTAAATCAGTAAGAGACATCATATATCGCAACATATCCAATAAAGTACGGTTACGACATTTGGACACACCATTACGTTGGGGTGTTGCAGGTGGTGCGAGTTGCGAAACTATTCCACATTGTTTCAAATGAAGACCAAACTCACACTAGTGCAGAACCGGGCTATAGGACCAGTTCGTAAGGCCCTTTAGTGTCGGTTCTGTAACCGGCACTAAAGGGCGGGGGCTAAAGGTCCCCCCCATTTAGTACCGGTTCTGCACGAACCGCCGCTAAAGGGCCACCACATGGCACGTGCCAGCGCCGTGGGCGGGGAGCCCTTTAGTACCGGTTGGTAACACCAACCGGTTCCAAAAGGTTTGGGGGGTTTTGGGTTTATTATTTATTTTCCCTTTAATTTTGTGTTTTCCATTTAATTCTTTTTTGTTTGCTGGTATTTTACGATACTACATATTGTACACGTTATGTAAACTACGTTATGTAAAATTACAAACGTTAAAACATAGTGTAAAATACACATAAAATGCTATATTTCTTGTCTTATGACCTAAATATTTATTTTCTTATGCCAAATTTTACGTAGGGAATCACTATGAATGTAACTATTTGTATTCTAAATTTAATTTATTTAGTAAACGATCGTAAGATTACCTCGGGTGAAGAATAACTTATTCTGCACCCTGAGTGGTGAATAGTAATACTATATATATATATATATATATATATATATATATATATATATATATATATATATATATATATATATATATATATATATAGACACATACACACAATTAGGTATATATACAATTTCTCCTACATGTTGCCTTCAGAGCCAGTGGCATTTACCAGCTCAATGTAACTGGAATGACCTGTGCAGCCTACATCTCTTGCTCAGACTTATCCCACTTAGACATTGCCACCGCGTAGCCACCTGGCCCCAGCCTATGGAATTGCTCCTTTTTTGCGGCATTGGCCTTGTTTTTTCTGGACCGTTCCTTAGATAATTCTGATTCCTTGTATTTCACAAAAGCGGGCCAGTGTTCTCTTTGCTTCTCCCGTGTTCCCTTGAATTCTGGAATCTTCCTTCCTCCTTTGACGTAGTTGGCCCATACAGTTTTCTTGTGGTTGTTGAATGCAATTGCCATCTTCCGAAGAGTAGCGTTCTTGACTTTCTTCACATCTGCAGCTGTGAATTTATCTGGTAGGGTGAAATATTCCATGAGTTTTTCCCAAAGCAGAGTTTTTGCTCTGTCGTCGACAAAACTAAGATCTGGACGTTTCTTTGCTAGCTTTTTCCATTCTTGAAGGGATATCGGGAGTTGGTCCTTCACAAGAACTCACACTGCAAGGATACCCTCTGTAAAGCACCACAAATTCTACAATGTTTTGACTATACGTTGCAAAAAAATTCATATAAACGATGCAGCATATGCGATGTAGAGTTGCAGCTCATTACCCTATCATGGTACAATTGAGAAAAAAAACTGAGGAAAGAAGAGAGAGAGAGAAAGAGACGCGGGAGAAATAGAGCCCCTGCCCTTATTTCTCCCAAAACGCCGCCACCACCGCTTTGTCTTCCTCCCGGCCCTCCCCCTCCCCTCCTCCTACCTCGCAGCTCCGGAGGCTGCCGGATCCACATCATCCCTACCCACCCATCACTCTCGCGACCCATCTCTCTCTTCACGCGACTCCTCGCTGCTCAACCTGCGGCGGCTGATTCAAGCGACGTCCGGCGAATCTCGCCACCGTGAAGCACAGCCCCAGGTCCCCTCGCATTGCGGCGCCCTCCCATCCGGCTAGATCCGGCCCTCGCGGCCACCAAAGCCTACCCGCGACCCTCCCCCATAGCTAGGGTTCGGGCGTCGGCTCCGGCGCCGGCGGCCACGTCGTCCTCCTCTCGTCCGGTGAGTGCACCCCCTCCCCTGGTTTCATCATTTATCTCCCTCTTTCTCTAACCTCTGCTCTTTTCTTCTCCTGTAGACGTGCAACCAACTGGCTGTATATCCCTTCTCTCTACAGGGAAAACCAATTCTAACCATAGGTGCTGCCTACGACATGGGTGACATGATGGAAGTAACCAAGTCCTCCATTGTCCAGTCATGGACGCGACTCAGTTCCTGTCTTCAGGTTTGGCACTGTTAGATCAGGTAAGATGCTCATGTCCCCATTGAAGAAAAATAAACGTATGTGTAAAATCCTCTTATCAATTTTACCGTTAGATTTTTTATTTTCTTTACTGAAAAATAGTGCTGCTTTGTGGAATTTCTTCATCTTATAATGATCTCCCGTGTAATTTGAACAGATGAAGAATAAATATACTATTTTTGTTGTACATCTTAACTTAGTATACGATGGCTTGCTGTGCACATGCTACAGCCACGATATGTATATGGTTCCTTATGTATTGCCACGTTGGCTTTGAAACTGAGCAGAATTATTTCTTTTGCTGTTTAATGGTTAGTTATTGATTTATATTTTGAAGATTCTGCTCTTGTTTCCCTTCCGAAATAAAAGTTGATCTTCAAGTTTTCTTAGTCACACATATGATTATTATGTACGACTATAGCATCAGCAAGGTGTTTTAATTATTACCAAGTGATGAATATTTGAACCACTATTTGGCGGTAAGTTAGACGCTTTCCCTTGCTTTCCGAAAATAATATAGGTACTTTTGTTACAGCTCGGAGCTGATGTAGGGTTATCTCAGTACAGTGTCCAATATAAATTCTGCTCTGTATTCATATGCACTTCTAGTCAAAATAATCACAGTTGTATTATCTTTTTGACTAACTTTTTGTCAACATGGTATCTCAATGTATCCTTTAAAAATCATGAATAATATTTAAATATTAGAAGTTTGCCTTTTCAACTAAAAAGGATATTGTTATTGTGGTTAACATGAGTTCAGGACACAGTGCTTCTATAGATATATTTTTTTGGATACTATTCTCCAATAAAAGTCAGGAACGACTTCTATTCTGCCTATTACATGTATAAAATCTGGAAAGAACTAATGGTTTAGTTCTGCAAATTCTATACAGAAAGGGAAAGAACAAACTAGATACAAGGATAACCTTGATAGACTATTATTTTTTAATACTATCGTCCTGTACTCATGAAATACACTACAAGGAAATAATCACCTACAAGTTGTCCCTATATAAGGGACTCTTTTGGCCATTCCACAACAAATTAGTTACTCTTTCAGCAATTTCAATACAAATTAGTGTGTTTTGCCCAATATTATGTAGCTAGAACAGTATACACCCTATCGATTTGCAACCATCCTAGAGTTTGAACCATCTCTTTTTGTTCATTGTCCCAAAAAATATTTACTCATCGTTGAACAATAACGTAATGACTGCCATAGTAAGAATTTGAACAACAGTGTGCATGTTCTTGATGATGATCCCATGATAAGCTAGCATTATCTTTTTTGAATTGGCTGGTAAGGTCCTACCGACGACAATATTTGACTACGTTGTATTTTTGTTCCTCAGGGGACATCATACCAGAGTTGAAACCGAACTGAAGGTACAAGGCATGGCCTGGTAGACAACCTACTTTTTTTGGTTGGGTTTCAGAAACTGCGGGCCTATATTGTGTGCTGCATGTATTAATTTCACTATTTAGTTTCACATGAAAGAATCTTAGTATAATTAAAATCAACTAGGTATTCCAACTCGATGCAGGGGGACGCCATGGAGCAAGTCGAGTTCGTGGAGCAAGTAATGGACGATGCCATGGAAGGTAAACTCCCTCTCCTTACCATGCTACCGCTCGTTGTGTCCATGGCCATTGAGCTGTGCTAGGTTCTGTGCTACTGTCGACGCACATTCATAAGATTTGGGGCTGTAGGTTTCAATGGATTAATTATAAATAAATAGATCTGCTGGTTCACAGAAAACAGTTTTACTGTAGATGTAAAGAATTAGCAATGGATCTCTAGGCTGGTGATGACCATGTAAATTCATTTCAGTGGATTTGGGGCTGAGGGCTGTAGGTTTGTTTCAAAGCGTGGTGACCACTTATAGGTTTCCCTATTTCCTGTTGCATGACTGAAACCAACTAGAAATAGATGTTTTGGTTCAGTTTCAGATAACAAACCGTTTTGGTCCAGTTTGCTAACTAACTGGAGAAGAAAAGAGAAGTGGTACTGTCAATCACATTGCCCTATGCACATCAGCACTTAGGCTAATGTCCATATAATTTTATTTAGCCATGTTTTCTCACTAGTAGCAAACTGGGCTTTGGTCACAGGGCAATATTCACATTAGTCCCGGTTCAGTCACGAACCGGGACTAATGTGAGCATTGGTCCCGGTTCGTGCGGCCAGGGGCCTGCCGGGCCTCGTGGGGGCATTTGTCCCGGTTCGTCCGGCCCCGTTGGTCCCAGTTGGTGGGACAAACCGGGACCAATGGGCCTCGCTCCTGGCCCACCACCATTAGTCCCGGTTGGTGGCTTGAACCGGGACCAGAGGCTCACCCTTTAGTCCCAGTTCATACCACAAACCGGGACTAAAGGGTTGGTCCTAGTTGCGGTCAGAGTTTAGTCCCACCTCGCCAACCGATGGGCGCTCACACCTGTTTATAAGCCCGTCCCTCTCTGCCTTGTTGAGCTCCTCTCAAAGTGAAAATAGATGCCCTTATACAGGGAATTTGACCTAAATTCACAGTTAATTTCTTTGAATTTCCTAGAAATTTATTATGAATTTAGGTTGACTTTTCTCTATAGGCGCATCTATGTTCATTTTTTATAGTAAATAAAATAAATAAAACTTAATAAAATAAATAAAAATAAATAAACCTTAATAAAATAAAATAAACTATAGTAACTAAAATAAATAAACCTTAATAAATTAAATAATAATAGCAGCTGTAAAATAAATAAAAATAGCAGCAGTAAAATAAATAAAAATAAAATAAATAAAGTAAAATACATAAGTAATTAGAAACAAAATGGAATAAAATAAATAAGTTTTTTGTTGTAAGTAGAAACAAAACAAAATAAATATAGCAAAAGAGAAAACAAAAAACAGAGAAAAAAATTATGCCACCTACTGGGCTACCACGGCCTGAATACGACTTGAAACCCATCCATGGACCAGGATTCAGGCCCGCAGAAGGCCCAGTAGGCCCCACAGGCAAAGAGAACGGTTAGGCCCGAAAGCCTGCAGTTGAGAGGAGCTCGAGATGGTGGGCGCAGCAGCGCTTATAAACCACTCTCGAGCTCTCTCAACTAACGAGGTGGGACTAAACTTCTGATGCGGGGCAGCACAAGGCCTTTGGTCCCGGTTGGTGCCACCAACCGGGACTAAAGGGGGGCATTGGTCCCGGTTCGTGGCACCAACCGGGACCAAAGTCCTTTAGTCCCGGTTCGTGGCACCAACCGGGACCAAAGTCCTTTAGTCCCGATTGGTGCCACGAACCGGGACCAATGAGTTGCCTATATATACCCCATCGCCACAGCAGAGCACTCCACAGTGCTCTGTTTTTTCTGGCCGGCGAGGGGAGGGCATTTGGGTGCTCTAGCTCACCTCCTATGCACATGAGGTGTTCGATGAAATGTCTGAGCCACATTAGTTAATCTTTCTCTTCTCGAAACTCGACCTCCGAGCTCCATTTTCCCCGAGATTTGTCTAGGTTTAGCGGTCCGTCACGTCCCGTCCCCGTCTTCACCGCCGTCGATCGCCCGCGCCGATCTCGTCGCCAGCACCACCGTGGTGAGCCTCTTGTTCTTATCTTCTTTCTGAAAGAAAAAAAATTCTTACTTTAGATAGATACTTGTCCAATTTTGTTACTTTTATTATTCCTTCTTATTACATAGTGCGATGGTTTTGGTATCCGCCCCCGTCGGCCCTCGTCCTGTCTATGATTCGGATGTGGTATATATTATCTTTTTATAACTATTTGGTTCATTTATTGTTTATGACAAATATGCCGACCAACGTGACATAGATTTTATTTATCTAGGAGGTGGTTGAACCGGAAATTCTAACCGACCCTATTGTCGAGAGGTTAAATTTAGTTGAAGAAGAAAACAATTATTTGAAGGAAAAAATAAAAAAAATTGAGGAGGAGAAGATGATATTGGAGTTGCATGTTGCGGATGTCGTCGATGATCACAAGATCAAGATGGATGCAATGCGCTTGAAGATTAGAAAGATTAGAAAATATGCCATTCATACCGAGGCTTGTTATCATTATGCCGTTGGATCAATTGTTACCTTGGTTGCGATTATGATCGCATTTGTTTTTGCACTGAAATGTTTGACATAGTTTCAATGTATGGTTTAATTAATTAGATGCTCTGGAGAGCTATATATATGTTGTTAGATGAGAACTATGTATGTACTTTGGTTTTAATGTGATGATGAACTTCTATTAATTTGGTCACTTAATTATCTATTCATGATGTTCTGTAATGGTTTTTGACACACTTAATTATATATAATGCACGCAGATGAACCGGCAATGGATGTACGGTGACAGACACACCTCCGAGTACATTAAGGGCGTGCATGATTTTCTCAAAGTGGCTGAGGCAAACAAGCAGAATGGTTTTATGTGTTGTCCATGCCCTATATGTGGGAATACGAAGTCTTACTCTGACCGGAAAATCCTTCACACCCACCTGCTTTACAAGGGTTTCATGCCACACTATAATGTTTGGACGAGGCACGGAGAAATAGGGGTTATGATGGAAGACGACGAAGAAGAAGAGGACGATGACAACTATGTGCCCCCTGAATACGGTGATGCTGCAGCGGGGGAATCTGCTGAAGATCAAGAGGAACCAGACGATGTGCCCAATGATGCTGCAAGGGGGAAGCTGCTGAAGATCAAGAGGAACCAGTGCCCGATGATGATGATCTCCGCCGGGTCATTGTCGATGCAAGGATGCAATGCGAAAGTCAAAAGGAGAAGCTGAAGTTCGATCGCATGTTAGAGGATCACAAAAAAGGGTTGTACCCCAATTGCGAAGATGGCAACACAAAGCTCGGTACCGTACTGGAACTGCTGCAGTGGAAGGCAGAGAATGCTGTGCCTGACAAAGGATTTGAGAAGCTAGTGAAAATATTGAAGAAGAAGCTTCCAAAGGATAACGAACTGCCCGACAGTACATACACAGCAAAGAAGGTCGTATGCCCTCTAGGATTGGAGGTGCAGAAGATACAAGCATGCCCTAATGACTGCATCCTCTACCGCGGTGCGTACAAGGATCTGAACGCATGCCCGGTATGCGGTTCATTGCGGTATAAGATCAGACGAGATGACCCTGGTGATGTTGACGGCGAGCCCCCCAGGAAGATGGTTCCTGCGAAGGTGATGTGGTATGCTCCTATAATACCACGGTTGAAACGTCTGTTCAGAAACGAAGAGCATGCCAAGTTGATGCGATGACACAGTGAGGACCGTAAGAAAGACGGGAAGTTGAGAGCACCCGCTGACGGGTCGCAGTGGAGAAAAATCGAGAGAAAGTACTGGGCTGAGTTTGCAGATGACCCAAGGAACGTATGGTTTGGTTTAAGTGCGGATGGCATTAATCCTTTCGGGGAGCAGAGCAGCAATCACAGCACCTGGCCCGTGACTCTATGTATGTATAACCTTCCTCCTTGGATGTGCATGAAGCGGAAGTTCATTATGATGCCAGTTCTCATCCAAGGCCCTAAGCAACCTGGCAACGACATTGATGTGTACCTAAGGCCATTAGTTGAAGAACTTTTGCAGCTGTGGAATGGAAACGGTGTACGTACGTGGGATGAGCACAAACATGAGGAATTTAACCTGCACGCGTTGCTGTTTGTAACACTCAACGATTGGCCCGCTCTCAGTAACCTTTCAGGACAGACAAACAAGGGATACCATGCATGCACGCACTGTTTAGATGACACTGAAAGTATATACCTGGACAAATGCAGGAAGAATGTGTACCTGGTCCATTGTCGATTTCTTCCGACCAACCATCAATGTCGAAAGAAAGGCAAGCATTTCAAAGGCGAGGCAGATCACCGGAAGAAGCCCGCCATGCGTACCGGTGATCACTTACTTGCTATGGTCAATGATTTACACGTAATCTTTGGAAAGGGTCCCGGCGGACTAGCTGTTCCGAATGACGCTGAGGGACACACACCCATGTGGAAGAAGAAATCTATATTTTGGGACCTACCCTACTGGAAAGAGCTAGAGGTCCTCTCTTCAATCGACGTGATGCACGTGACGAAGAACCTTTGCATGAACCTGCTAGGCTTCTTGGGCGTGTATGGGAAGACAAAAGATACACCTGAGGCACGGGAGGACCTGCAACGTTTGCACGAAAAAGCCGGCATGCCTCCGAAGCAGTATGAAGGTCCTGCCAGCTACGCTCTTACGAAAGAAGAGAAAGAAATCTTCTTTGAATGCCTGCTCAGTATGAAGGTCCCGACTGGCTTCTCGTCGAATATAAAGGAAATAATAAATATGCCAGAGAAAAAGTTCCAGAACCTAAAGTCTCATGACTGCCACGTGATTATGACGCAACTGCTTCCGGTTGCATTGAGGGGGCTTCTACCGGAAAACGTCCGATTAGCCATTGTGAAGCTATGTGCATTCCTCAATGCAATCTCTCAGAAGGTGATCGATCCAGAAATTATACCAAGGCTAAGGAGTGATGTGGCGCAATGTCAGTTTCGAGCTGGTGTTCCCACCATCCTTCTTCAATATCATGACGCACGTCCTAGTTCATCTAGTCGGACATATATCATGACGCACGTCATTCTGGGGCCCGCATTTCTACACAATATGTTCCCCTTTGAGAGGTTCATGGGAGTCCTAAAGAAATATGTCCGTAACCGCGCTAGGCCAGAAGGAAGCATCTCCATGGGCCATCAAACAGAGGATGTCATTGGGTTTTGTGTTGACTTCATTCCTGGCCTTAAGAAGATAGGTCTCCCTAAATCGCGGTATGAGGGGAGACTGACTGGAAAAGGCACGCTTGGAGGGGACTCAATAATATGCAGGGACGGATATTCTTGGTCTCAAGCACACTACACAGTTCTACAGAACTCTACCTTGGTGACCCCGTATGTCGATGAACACAAGAACAGTCTGCGCTCCAAACACCCGGAGTAGTGTGACGACTGGATTACATGTGAACACATCAGGACTTTCAGCAGTTGGTTGGAAACACGTCTCAGAGGTTACACCACTGTTTGTGATGAGTTGTACTCGTTGTCCAGGGGACCATCTTCGACTGTATTGACTTACAAAGGATACGAGATAAATGGGAATACATTTTACACGATCGCCCAAGATCAAAAGAGCACCAACCAAAACAGCGGTGTCCGCTTTGATGCAGCAACCGAGAGGGGAAAGGACAGATATTATGGTTACATAATGGACATATGGGAACTTGACTACGGACATGATTTTAAGGTCCCTTTGTTTAAGTGCAAATGGGTCAATCTGTCAGGAGGCGGGGTGCAGGTAGACCCACAGTATGGAATGACAACAGTGGATCTGAACAATCTTGGGTACACTGACGAACCGTTCGTCCTAGCCAATGATGTGGCACAGGTTATCTATGTGAAGGACATGTCTACCAGACCGAGGAAAAGAAAAGATAAGGAAGCGAATACATCATACGATGAGCCAAAGCGCCACATAGTTCTTTCAGGAAAAAGGGTCATTGTGGGAGTGGAGGGCAAGACAGACATGTCTGAAGATTATGAAAAGTTTCATGAAATTCCTCCCTTCAAAGTCAAGGCTGACCCAAGCATCCTGATAAACGATGAAGATTATCCATGGTTACGGGGCAATAAGCAAATGACACAAGCGAACAAAAAGTGAAGACTTTCTCCCGCAACTATTATGATGATACCATGCCAACTTTGTAACAGACGAGTATGATACCATTGTCCGTTTTGTACACGAAGTGCATCTAGTTTTTGCCGTAACCCTCTCAACTTTCTTGCACATCCTATGTGTATGAAATGATGATACCATGCCAACTTTCAGCCTTTTTAGATTTCATTTGAAATGCTTTTCAATTTTAGGGTCTTATAGCTCAAAATAATTAGTAAATGCATGAAAAATAACAAATGAAGTCACAAAGGGTTGAAAATTGATGAGATGTGGCTTTGAATGGTGCATTTTGAACACACAAAAAGTCAGGAGTTCAAATAAGTTTTAAAAAATGATATCCCTTTGTAACAGACGAGTTTCCGTATGAAATCCTGATACTTCGAAAGAGATTATCCGTTTTGTACACGAAGTGCATCCAGTTCTTGCCGTAACCCTCTCAACTTTCTTGCACATGCTATGTGGATGAAATGATGATACCATGCCAACTTTCAACCTTTTCAAAGTTCATTTGAAATGCTTTTCAATTTTAGGGTCTTATAGCTCAAAATAATCAGTAAATGCATGAAAAATGGTGCATGAAAAATAACAAATAAAATAAATAAGTAATTAGAAACAAAATAATATAAACTTCAATGAAATATATAAGTAGAAACAAAATAAAATAAACTTTAATAACATAAATAAAATTTATGAAACTAAAATTATCAAAGTATTTTCTGTTCAAAACATTATAAGCAACCTCTAGTATTATTGAAACTCAAATTATATAAAATTGATGCAACTAAAATTATCAAAGTATTTTCTGTTCAAAATCATTGAAAGCAAAAATAATTTTCATAAAGAACTTTTTTTGTTAGAAACTTTAATAGCAAAAAGAATTATCATAAAGTAAAATAAATAAGTAATTAGAAACAAAATAAAATAAAATAAATAAGTTTTTTGTTGTAAGTAGATAAATAAATAAAGCAAAAAAGAAAACAAAAAACAGGGAAAAATAAAAAATATGCCACCTACTGGGCCTCCACGGCCTGAATACGACTAGAAACCCATCCATGGGCCAGGATTCAGGCCCGAAGAAGGCCCAGTAGGCCCACAGGCATGTACAGAGAGGTTAGGCCCGTAAGGCTGCTTTAGAGAGGAGCTCGACAGCTCAGGCGCACCGCACCTTATAAACAGGTGCGGCTCTCTCTCAGCTAGCGAGGTGGGACTAAAATCCCACCACCACGCCGCTTTGCAAGGCTATTGGTCCCGGTTGGTGGCACGAACCGGGACCAATGCCACCCTTTGGTCCCGGTTCGTGGCACCAACCGGGACTAATGCCCCCCTTTAGTCCCGGTTGGTGCCACCAACCGGGACCAAAGGCCGCCGCTTCCCGCCCTTTGGGCTGCTGAAAAGAGGTCTTTGGTCCTGGTTGGTGGCACCAACCGGGACTAATGCCCACCTTTAGTCCCAGTTGGTGCCACGAACCGGGACTAAAGGCTTTGCTATATAAGTTCACACTTAGGAAAATTTCACTCTCACATCGCAGTTGTCGCCCCGACGACGCCGACGCCGCCCCCGCCGTCGCCGTCGCCGTCGCCCGTGCCCGTCGTCGCCGTCGCCCGCGGCCTCGCCGTCGCCCGCGCCCTCGCCGTTAGCCGCGCCCCTGCCCCGACGCGCGCCGCCCCGGCCCGTCCCCGTCGTCGCCGTCGCCCTGCCCCGCCCTTCGCCGCCGTCGCCCCCTACCCCGAGCGCGCGCCCACTGCCCCGTCGCCATCCTCGCCGCCGACCCCGCGGTCCTCCTCACCTTGGTCCGGACGGCGCCCTCCCTAGCATTTTTCATATATATGCTTGTTTTTTTTCATATATATGCTTGTTATATATATATGATGATATATATGCTTGTTATCATAATTGTTTTTGTTCATATATATATGTAATGATTTTTTATAGAATATGATGTTTTTTTCATAGATGATCACATATATGATGTATGCATGTATGTGGATGAAATATGATGTTTTTTTGTTCATAGAACATGATGAAATATGAACAATGCATTAGGCAAAACCTTTACTTTTTTTCAAAATTTTCTATTTGAACATTTTTTTATGAATGAGAGGAAAAAGGAAAATAAGAAGAGGAAGAAAGGAGAAGAAGAGGAGAGGAAGAAGAGGAGAAATAAATAAGAAGAGGAAAAAAAGAAATAAAAGAGGAGAAGAAGAAAGGAATAGAAGAGAAGAAGAGAAAATAGAAAAAATTCTATTTTTTCTTCTTCTCTCCTCTATTATTTTCTTCTTCTACTCTTTTTTTCTTCTTTTTTTTTCTTTGATCTTCTCCTCTATTCCTTTTCTTCTTCTCCTCATTTTATTTCTTCCTCGTTTTCTTATGTTTTATCGGGTCTGTCGTCGTCGATATACCCCTCTCTTGATAACTTCAACACGAGGGGGGGGGGTCGATATACCCCCTCCCCGATAATATTATTTTCCCATGTACGTATGTCGTCGTTGTCGATATAACCCCTTCCCGATAACTTCAACACGTGGGGGGGTCGATATACCCCCTCCCCGATAACATTATTTTCCCATGTATGTATGTCGTCGTTATCGATATATATAACTCCCTCCCAGATAACTTCGACATGATGGATGGTCGATATTTATACCACCTCTCGACCGTGATAACTTATACCACGGGAGCACCCCCCGGCCCTCTCGCTCGACCAGAACTCTCAAGGACACCCAAACCCTAGAAAAAAACGATGTCGGTCTCCTACCCCCTCCCGCCGCGCCCCTACCCTTGAAGCGTTGCCGAGGCCACCCCAAACCCGGAATAAGCTAGGTCTACGTTTGCACTAATATATCCACCTGCTGTCATGTTTGTGTAATAATTGCCATGTTGTAATATTTGCAGAAACAATGGAGCACGGACGAGACGAGCAAGCAGAAGAGGTGTTGGGGGCCATAATCTTAGCCGGAGGTGATATCTTGTCGTATCTTAACGACAATGATGGTTTGGAAGAACAGGGTGAAGAAGCAGGCTACGGTGATCGAAGAGTGGAGGAGGAAAGACATGATTATGATGGCTCCGGTGACCCAATGCTGGTGCAAGAAGGAGCCCGTGGTGACGGCTCCGGTGACGGAACAGAGTCCGGCAAGGTAAATATATTAGTTAAGCCTGTGCTGACTAGCTAATTGATGCATTCATTGTTTTGGTATGTACACATATTAATTAACACTCGTCTTTCTTCCTTTTTCTAGCCCTCCGGATCGAGCACAACTTCGGTAAAGAGACGAGGCCCGAAGAGAAAGTTGCGCTCGGATGAAAGGTTTGAGATCACAGCAATCGCGCGCGACGGCCAACCGATTGAACCCATCCGGACAAAGGATGCATTTGCTGCTCAGTGCGGGGTTCTAGTTAGGGACAAGATCCCGATCAGCATCCACCAATGGTATAAGCCTAAGAAGGAAGACCCTGAGGTGTCTTATGTCAATGATATGCAGAAAGATGATCTTTGGACTGTGCTGAAGGCAAATTTCACCCTACCGCCAGAGGAGGATCCGTAGAAGCCAGTTAAAGAGCAATTAATCAAGTGTCGTGCTCTCAAGAAGATGGCCGACCTATTCAGGAGGTGGAAGAATGAGAGGAAAACGTTTGTCGACAAAGAAGAGACACCAGAATTCATCGGCCGGTATGAGAAGATCAGAGATCACTGGCCCGCATTTGTGGCCAACAAGACATCGGAAAAGAGTAAGAAGATGTCAGCGACAAACAAGAAGAATGCTGCGGAGAAGAAGCTTCACCATCGCACGGGGTCAGGTGGTTACCTCAAAGCCCGACCTAAGTGGGCCAAGGCTGAGAATGATCTTCTTGAAAAAGGGACCGAACCACAGACAATGAACTGGACAGACCGTTGCCGGACTTGGTTCTTTGGGGCTAGCGGAACCTTGGACCCTGTATCAGGGAGGTGCGTTTGGACGAACGAGCTTTTGAGAATTTCAGTCAAGAAGATTCAGCAATATATCGATGGAGCGCAGGAAGGGACGTTCGTTCCAGACAGAGAGAACGACGAGCTCACAATGGCCCTCGGGAATCCTGAGCACCCTGGACGGACGCGAGGCATGCCAGGCTCCGTTCCGTGGAAGGCTGGTTTTCCGGACGCAGGCGGTTGCAAAAGCCAAGAGAGGAGGGAAAAATGGAGTAGACCCAAATTCAAAAGCTGCACGAAAGGGTTCAAGCGCTAGAGGAACGAGACGGCAATCGACATGCCGAAACTACCCCCGAAGCTACCCCGCCATCTCAGCGGAGAAGCAGCGTGGCTTCCACCGAGCTGCTCCAGCCGGAGCATGTCTTGATGGCTCCTGCTAGCTACCCCGTGGATGCTATCACGGAGTCTCAACATTGCCACCTTATGGCGGAAGGGCAGGACTTCAAAGTCAAGGCGGCTGTTGCCTCTGTTTTACCTCCTGAACCCGGCGCAACCTACCACTGCCGGCTGATTCCAGAAAGATATGCTAGGGTGATGGTGGATGAAATACGGAGCGATTTGAGGACCTCCAGCTTGACCACCCTACCGGTGAAGGGGATACTCGGCTGGGTTTAGCTCTGAAGACTCCGTGCCTATGGCGGAAGGAGCTCATTAACCTTCCGAACTGGACGCCTCCGGCGAGTAAGGGCACTCCGCCGCCGCCTCCTCCTCCGGCGAGTGATCAGGGCACTCAGCCTCCTTCTCCGGCGCGTGGCGGCACTCCGCCTCCTCCTCCGGTGAGTGATCAGGGCACTCATCAGCCTCCTTCTCCGGCGCGTGGCGGCACTCCGCCTCCTTCTCCGCCCGCGCCGGCGTGCCAGAGCAGCCAACCTCCTCCTTCTCTGCCTCGTCAGCAAGGGCGAAAGAGACCCGCCGCCGCTCCGTCTGCTCCGGCGCGTCGTAGTCCTTCTCCTCCGCCTCGTAAGCAAGGAAAGAAGACAGCCGCAGCCGCTCCGTCTGCTCTGCCAGTGTCTAGCAGTACAGCTGCCAGAGGCGGGAGGCAATACAGATTCGGTCCTTCTCTGAAGACTCCAGAGAAGTTACCATACGAGAGGACCGAGGAGGAGAACGCGAAGATCGTGCGAGCCGAAGTGAAGAACTTCTTTGAAGGGGTGAAAGCAAGGAAACATCCACCTCCGGAGGAGAAGGTAGATCCGGTGAAAGCGAAGCGCACTCTGGATGCCCTGACAAAACCACCAAATTCTCCGCCGAAAGGCAACTATGAGCGCATTATTGCAAAGACATTTGTCGAAGCGGAGCGGTCGGGAAGTACTGTCAGTGATCAAAGGTTAAAAGAATGATGAGCTGGGAAAAAAATTGCCCAGCTCGGCGAACAAGCGAACCAATCGTGCCCCCCGCTCAAGGTGTCTAAAGACATCGTCGCTAATGATCCGAGGATGGTGTCCGGTTATAGCAATCTTGGAGATTACCTGCCCGACGATGTACATTATGAAATCATGGAGGTGGACGAACACAAATACCATTACGGGAAGCCTCTCGTCAAAGATGGAAGATCTCTAACAACGATGATGCGAAGATTACATGATTGGTACATGAAAACCTGCAGAGAGTCTGATGGATGAATACTTTGACGCTGAGAGTTAAACCGGAGCATGACCTCGTTGGAATTGAACTGCTGAATGTTCTATTTGAGGAGTTCTTCCAGTTTTTCAATCAAAAGGCCCTCGATAAATCAACGATCACTTGCTACTGTTTGTAAGTAGTACTACTTCTGTCATTAAGTCTCTCTATATAGGTCAGCTCTTTCATTGCATGTATTTATAATTATCCTCACTATATTATGCAGATTGAAGATCGCCGAATTGAAGAAAAGACAAATTGGTGATATTGGGTTCATTAACACAAATCTCATAGATGCATATACGGTTGAAAAACATGCCAAAGAAGCCAAGGCCAACTTGCTACGATCGTTGGTATTAAATCAAAACAAAGATATAATACTCTTTCCTTACAACTTCAAGTGAGTGTTACTGTCTTGTGCATATTTGGTTTCCCTTATTAGTCCAGGTTATGGTCATGTAATTGATGACTTATGCATGCATGCGCAGCTTCCACTATATTCTCCTAGAGATTAAGCTTGAGCAGGGAGTAGTAACCATCTTAGACTCGAGACGAAAAGATCCCCGGGACAATGCGGACATGACTCAAATGCTTGAGAAGTAAGTTAAATCGATCATTATCCACCATATCAGCAACTTTGTTCATTTCCTGATATCAAGTAATTGTTTTCTTTGTCTGGCAGGGTTTGGAGAAAATTCACCACAAAAGCTCCGGGACTGCCGAAGAAGCTGCAATTTAGACACCCGAAAGTAAGTACTATAGTAGCATGTTCCACACATCTCCTAGTGATTCAAGCGCTAGTTTCATCAATACCATTTAGCATGCTTGCTTATCAGTTAGATTGACCTCTATTTCTTGTAAAGTGGTTGTGGCAGGAACAAGGGAATGATTCTGTGGATACTACGTTTGCGAGTCTATCCGCAACACGACCTGTGAGCGGGGCTACTCTGACGAACAATATGAAGTGCGTAAGCAATAATATTCACAATTTTATTTTATTACCATCATTTGTGTCGAGTTTCATTTATTCATATATATATGTATTGATCCCCTTCTTCAAATTAGATGTTTCGGATGCGGGATGAACTCCTAGCAGAAGATCGTATGCGAGGAATTCAAGAGGAATTGGCGGCATTCTTCCTTGACCACGTGATCTCTCGGAGAATACTATGTGGGCCCTGTGTTCTTACAATTTAATTAGGAGATTATATTGTAAGAGATAATTACTGTATATATGTAGCCGGTAGTGTCAGATAGATATACGAGAACTTGTTTTTCGACCAATCTCTCGGAGAAGGAGAGGTGGTCGATATCACTTCTCTCTGTATGCATATGTTCATGACGATCTTCTGTTTCCTTCATTTGCTTACTAGCTAGCGTGTCTAGTCCTCTCCATACGTATATAGTACGTAGCGTCGACCAAGCACGGAGATAAGAGAGGACACTTCTCTCTATTAACTAGCTAGCTAACACAATATATGAAACACCTAAATTAACCCCCCAAAACCCCCAACCCCCCCTTTTAAAAAAACAAAAACCCCAGCCCCTGAAATGCTGACGCGTGGATGCCTATTGGTCCCGGTTGGTGACACCAACCAGGACAAAAGGCCTGCCTATTGGTCCCGGTTGGTGGCACCAACCGGGACCAAAGGCCCCCCTGCCTGGGCTGGCAGCAGCGGCCACGTGGAGGACCTTCTATCCCGGTTCGTGTAAGAACCGGGACTAAAGGGTTAGGGATTTAGTAACGACCCTTTAGTCCTGGTTCGAAAACCGGGACAAAAGGCCCTTACAAACCGGGGTAAAAGCCCCTTTTCCTCTGCAGGTTGTGTCGTATATTGTGGCGTCTGTATTAGTCATCAAGGACAACTAACACTCATGCTGATATCTTCTCATAATCACATACGAATTTGTGTTCAAATTGTAGTGCTATCTTGTTTATTTGTTTCTTCTTATTTGCTATTAGACTGCTGTCCAGACCAAAAAAATGTGTTGATGAGCAGTAAGTGTGCGCAAAGTGGTTCTTACTTCTTAATGCACTGTGTGTTAACGGTTCATTTTGTTATTTTCTTTGTAGATTCAAAAGATACATGGATGATTATATGGGTGCATGGCAAGTACACTGTAATGTGATGATGATGTTCCAGTTCATGATGATGATGATGGATGCTTTCAGTTTTATTAAGTTGTAGGGATGTTGTTCCTATTCGATGATGTTCCTCAGTTATGTTTAAGTTAAGTATCAGGGATGTTGATGGATGCTTTTAGTTTAAGTTTCTCTGTTGAGAAAATATTTAGATTTGCTTCACATTTGGATGCTCTTCCTCCTGTAATAGCCACTACTTTAATCCAAAAATTTTATTCAATATATGATTTCTTCCTCTTGTGAGTATATTTTCTTGTCTTTTCCTAGCTTGATATACATAATTATCACCATTATATGGAGCATTAATTCAATTGATGTTATATACATATATAATAATAATATTATTATTATTCAAATTATATATGTACAAACACCTAAAGCATGGGAAATTATCTATTGCCAAACAATGAGATTTGGATTCCGATATATTGAGCACCAACGGATAGAAGTGTTGTATAAGTCTGTTTTATGTGTTGTACTCTTGCAACGATCCCTTTTACCAACGGTAGTATATGCGTTGCATTTTGCGATAGCAACACTGGATAAGGCAACACATCCCAAACCGTTGGTAAAGACACTAGCAACGGATATATGGACTTTTAGATACGGAAAAAGGCGTTGCTATAGGTGAGGTCATGTTGTAGTGTCAGCACTGACGGACGAACTTGTTCGCAATGTTCTTAGGCGCTAGTTGTTTGCCATTAGTTTTGATGGCATCGATGTTGTACGTTACGCCCTCCTTCAACCTTTTTGCCCGGGCCTCGCACTCTGCCTGCAGAAGATTTGCTCGATTCGGAGGGTTGAAAGAAGAAAGATCGATTCGTTAATATATCTTCAAATCATTTAAAACATGTGATGATCACCAGATGCCTGCTTATATAAATATACCTCACTGGTCTCTGTTATTTCAAGATCAACATTGTCTTCGCCATCATAATCATAGTCGTCCATGACTTCATCAATTCGGTCTTCGCGATCGAATATCATATCATCACCCTCCCCGGTATTGTTCAGATATTGGGAGCAGTCATCTTCTTCATTTCGGTCATCTGGCCCGCGAGGGGAGCGTATGATCTCGAACAGGGCCTCTTCTCCCTCTCTGCCGGTATTGTCCGCCATAGCTTTTATTTAACTAATCCAGAAGAAATATATAACAATTTAGTATTCAAATTACAATGCATGCATCCAATCAATAAGGAAATCCTGAATCATAGTACGTAATATGCATCGTCTCGAATAATATATAATCTCGAATACATCATCTCGAATATTATATATCGAATACATCACTAGCTAGCTAGCTAATAAAGATCGAATAATACAGAATAATTTAGGCCACTCGCGGTTCCTGAGGCACGGGCGGTGGACACCCAAAGAGAAGGAACCATCACAGGATCATAGCTCCGGTCATCTCCCCAAAGAACCTGCCAGGTATTGGAGAACCTGACGTCCATAGCAGCCATGTAGCGACGGACGTGCTCGTCCTCCTCCCTGACACGACGACGCACCACCTCCGGCGGGGCCGGCTCCCTCTGCACCGAAAGTGTCCCACGGGAACGCCACCAAAGGACCTTAGGGTCGACGACGGGACCCGGGGGCGGGTTCCTCACTAAGTGGCGAGCCCCTGAAGGTAGCACCTCCCAGTGCCAGCCCGGTAGAGCCTAGTCCCGGACATGGGTCCTCTGAAGCAGGACGTCGTCGTGAATGGGTCGACGACGAGGATGCGGGCCAGGCATCGTCGACAACAAATACTATACACCGCGAAAGTAACATTTTTTAAAGGATTGGATTGTGATTTCTTATATGCAAATTCTAAATTTCTATAACTAAAACTATAAGAAACTAAAAAAAACATCGATCATCGTTTAAGAATTTCAAATTAATCTAATTCATCTAGCTAAAACTAACATTTCTAAAATTTCTAACATTTCTATATAACTAACATTTCTAACATTTATATATACTATTTGACATTAATCTAATCTAATTAATTAATTCATCTAAAACATTTGTATAAAAAACAAAAAAAACAAAAAAAACTAAAAACTAAAAACAAAATTGTGTGTGTGTGTGTGTGCGTGCGCATGTGCACCTACGGCGCCGACGGCTTCGATTGGAGGGAGGAGAGGGGCTCACAGCGCGGGCGAGGTCGAGGTGACGGCGATGCCGAGGCGAGGGGACGACGATGGGCCGGTGTGGCGACGGGGACAGGCCGGCGACGGACGGCGACGGGGACGGCTACGGGGGCGGCGACGGGGGGCAGCGGCGACGGGGTAGAGGAGAGAAGCAGAGGGAGAACGAAACTGACGAATTTTCAAAGTGTTTCTTGTATAGAACCCCCCCCCCTTTAGTACCGGTTGGAGCCACCAACCGGTACTAAAGGGTTGTTTTGGCCAGGCGAAGCGGCGGGAAGTGCACCCCCTTTAGTACCGGGTGGTGGCTCCAACCGGTACAAAAGACCCCCCTCCTTTAGTACCGGTTGGAGCCACCACCCGGTACTAAAGGTGCGTGCTGGCATAGGTGCGGTGCGGGCAAGTTTAGTCCCACCTCGCTAGCCGAGGGCGCCTGCACCTGTTTAAAAGCCCCGGCGCGGCAGCTCTCTTGAACTCCTTTCTATAGCAGGCTTCTGGGCCTAACTCTGCCGCTCTGCCCTGTGGGCCTATTGGGCCTTGCGGGCCTGCATCCTGGCCCAACTACAGGTTGATTTTCTAGTCATATGCAGGCCGCTGTGGCCCAGTAGGTGGGCTTTTTTTATTTAGTTGTTTCTCTTTTCTGCTTTATTTATTTCTGAGTTGTTTTTTTGCTGTATTTAGGGTTTCTTTGTGAATATTTTTTCTTTAGGTACAAAAAATTACCCACTTTCTGTTAGTGCCAATAGTTTTTAAATTTGAATTATTTGACGAACTAATTTGTGGACGAAGTGCATCCAGTTTTTGCCGTAAATGCATGAAAGAATTTGTTTGCACATAAAATTTCTTCGCGTTTCAAATGCCAAAACACATAAGTACCCTAACTATTACAAAGATTCCCTCTGGTTTGTTCGAAGTGGCACTTTCCAAATATATAAGTCCGGAAAGTCACTAGAGAAGAAAGTGATGACGGTGAATCCTATCACATCCTAGAGTGGGATCTTTGCGTGTGAAACTTTTTCTTCGCGTGTGTCCCTTTGCGCCGTAACCATGGACAATCTTTATCATTTAACTGGATGCTCGGGTCAATATTCACTGTGAATGGAGCAATTTCATCAAATTTTTCATAATCTTCTGACATGTCTGTCTTGTCATCCACTCCCATGATGTTTCTTTTCCCTGAAAGAACTATGTGGTGCTTTGGCTCATCGTATGATGCATTCGCTTCCTTATATTTTCTTTTTCTCGGCCTGGTAGACATGTCTTTCACATGGAAAACCTGCGCCACATCATTGGCTAGGACGAATGGTTCGTCTGCATAAGCAAGATTGTTGAGATCCACTGTTGTCATTCCGTACTACGGGTCTTCCGTTACCCCGCCTCGTGTCATATTGACCCGTTTGCACCGAAACAAAGGGACCTTCAAACCACGTCCATAGTCCGTCCATTTACCCCGCCTCGTCAGACTGCTCCGGGTGTTTGGAGCATAGAAAATTCTTGTGTTCCTCCATATACGGAGCCACCAAGGTGGAATTCTGTATAACTGTGTAGTGTGCTTGAGTGATAGAATGCCCGTCCATACATATTATTTGATCCCCTCCTAGCGTGCCTTTTCCATCCAGTGTGCCCTTATGCCGTGATTCAGGAACACCAATCGGCTTAAGGTCAGAAATAAAGCCAATACAAAACTCAATGACCTCCTCATTTTCATGGCCCTTCGAGATGCTTCCTTCTGGCCTAGCACGGTTATGAACATATTTCTTTAAGACTCCCATGAACCTCTCAAAGGGGAACATATTGTGTAGAAATACAGGACCCAAAACGTTAATCTCTTCGCATAGGTGAACTAGGATGTGCGTCATGATGTTGAAGAAGGATGGTGGGAACACCAACTCGAAACTGACAAGACATTGCACCAAATCATTCTATAACCTTGGTATGATTTTTGGATCGATTACCTTTTGAGAGATTGCATTGAGGAATGCACATAGCTTCACAATGGCTAATCTAACGTTTTCCAGTAGAAGCCCCTCAATGCAACCGGAAGCAGTTGTGTCATAATCACATGGCCGTCATGAGACTTTAGGTTATGGAACTTTTTCTCTGCCATATTTATTATTCCCTTTATATTCGACGAGAAGCCAGACGGTACATTCATACTGAGCAAGCATTCAAAGAAGATTTCCTTCTCTTCTTTGGTAAGAGCGTAGCTGGCATGACCTTGATGTATGCTGTCTTTTCCATGCATACGTTGCTGGTCCTCCCACTACAAAAAAAAGACACATCCGTGACATTTTGGGCCGAACGAATTTTTTTCTGTCATACTTATGACACTTCTATGACGATAATTGTGACAAAACCCGGTATCGTCATAGATGTGGTGGGATCCTACTTCTATGACAAAAAATCATGACAGAAAATGGGCTTTTCATCCTGGGTGGGCCGGAGACGCAGCTGCATGACATTCTTTGAGCCGTCCATGACGGAAAAAACCATGGTAGAAGCGAGGGCGAGGAAAATTTCGGGGAGTTCCCGGTTACGGTGGGTGGTCGGGGGCCGAGCGATGCGCGTTTCTCTCGTACACGTACGCGCGTTTGTGTGAGGTGTTGGGCTCTAAGTGAACCCGAGCGATTGCACTACAGGCTACGCGTTACTGAACCCGGGCGATCGAGTGATTCCTTCGCTACTGCTTCTAACTTAAGCCGATCGATGCTGCCTCTCGATGAACAGTGAGCGTTGCTGGGGGGTTTGGATGAACAGTGAGCGTTGCGGGGGGTTTGGATGAACAGTGAGCGGTGGGGGTGGATGAACAGGACCCCGTGGCCTTGCCTCTGGATGAATAGGACCCCGATCGATCGAGCCGGTTGGGGCTGGATGAACAGGACCCCGTGGAGGGCTAGATGAACAGGACGACCCCGTGGAGGGCTGAATGAACAATAGACGGTGGAGGGGTGGATGAACAGTAGCCCGTGGAGGGGTGGTTGAACAGGAGCCCGTGGAGAGGGGTGGTTGAACAGTAGCCGGTAGAGTAGCGCGCGGTGGAGGCTGGATGAACAGGAGCCCGTGGATGAACAGCCGCAGGTGGAGGCTGGAGGCGGTCGACGGTGGATGAAAAGTTGCCCGTGGAGGCTGGAGGAGGTCGACGGTGGAGATGAAAAATAGACCGTGGAGTCCCGTTTGGCGGTACGCCACACCCCTCCCGATGAACAGGACCCCTGTTTCGACCGTAGCGCTCCAACAGAAGTCCGTTTCCTTCGTTTTGCGGTACGCTACACCCCTCCCGATCAACAGGAGCCCGTTTCTACCGTAGGAGGTCCAACACAAGTCTGTTTCGTCCGTTTTGCGGTACGCCAGGCCCCTCCCGATGAACAGGATCCCGTTTCGAACGTGGCCGGTCGAACACAAGGCCATTTCCTCCGTTCTGCGGTATGCCAGGCCTCGTTTCCATCGCCTGTTCTGTCCAAGCCGGTTGGCTCCCATGCGTTATGTTGCCTTTCGAAGAACACGACGCATTCTGTTGCCTCCCGATGAACACGACGCATTCCGTTGCCTCAACATGAACACGACGCCGACACAGTTTCTCCGTTCCGACCCATCCATGTACACAAGCCCTAGCCGTACATATGCGCGAGTAGGCGTTCGAGACCCCGCCCGTATGTACGTGCGTGGCCGTATTTACTTTCTTACACCCTGGCCGTTGTACGTACGTGTACATGCTACGTGCGCGCCTCTATATCGTCCAGTATGTACATACACATTCGCGACCAGAATGACAATGCTACGTACGCTTCGACCAGGTGGGTCCCGACTGTCAGGCACTTCCTTGCGTGCGAAGATGTAGCTGGTGGGTCCCAGCAGTCAGGGGGGCGAATCATTTTTTTCGGACACACTTCCTTGCGTGCGAAGATGTAGCTGGTGGGTCCCAGCAGTCAGGGGGAAACGTTTTTCTCGCGAAATACGGTGGCCCGTTCGATGGGTCCCTGTTGTCAGGTGGAGGAATAATTATTTTGCGCGTAATAAGGAGGCACTTCCTTGCGGCCGCCGTGGACCAAGCTGTCAGCCTCTCCACGTACAGTACTCCGATGGAAGTCGTTCCTTGACCACGTAGACCACCCACGCGGGCATCACCAGGGCGGTGGACGACGGTGAGGCCTAGGAAGGGGACGACGCAGAGCCGTGGAAGACGCGGCAGTGGAAGATCGCGCGAAGAGGAGTACGAGGGTTCAGTGGTTCGGCTACGGTGTGAGGCCGCCGTCGCCGTTGAATAACAGGGGGTGTGGGTGAGTAGAGGGATGGCCTGGCCAGCGGTGGGAGTAGTAGGGGGCGGTGAGGCCTCCGCGGCATCACAGCCGGCGACGGGAGGCAGGAGCACGCGGCACGACCGGCGCTGGTTTCGGCGGCTGGAGCAAGAAGACCAGAGGTTGAAGAAGCACTACGGCCGTTGGATGGACATCGTACGGTCACTGGAGCTAGAATCGTTCATATTGACTAAGTTGACAAAGTCCTTCGTCCCCGTCAACTTAGTTGGCCCACAAGTCATCCTCCCACTATGGTGGGTCCCAGCTAGCAGGGGGTATTCATTTTTTTGTGCGTAATAAGGAGCCACTTCCTTGCGTGCGAAGATATAGCTGGTGGGTCCGACTTGTCAGCGGGGGGAATGTTTTTTTTGTGAAATACAGAGGCCCTTCCGGTGGGTCCCAGCTGTCAGGTGGAGGAATCTTTTTCTTGCACGTAATAAGGACACATTTCCTTGTGTGCAGCCGTGGGGCCAGCTGTCAGCCTCTCCAGGTACAGTCGACGTCCGATGGATGTCGTTAGTTAACCACGTTGACCAGGCCGCGCCAAGGGCACCATGGCAGTGGACGACGGCGAGGCCTAGGAAGGGAACGACATGGAGCCGGGGAAGACTCGGCAATGGTTGCCCACGCGGTGGGGAGTACGAGGGTTTACTTGTCCGGCTGCCGTCGCCGGAAAATAACAGGAGGTGTGGGTGAGTAGAGGAATGGCCTGGCCAGCAATGAAGTAGGGTGGGGCGTTGCGGCAGCACAGCCGGCCATGGGAGGCGGGAGCAGGCAGCCCCACCGGTGCTGGATTGGGCGGCTGGAGCAAGAAGATCAGATATTGAAGAAGCAGCACGGCCGTTGGATTAACATCCAATGGTCACTGCTGCTAGAATCGTTTGTGGACTAAGTTGACAAAGCCAAAGTACACGTCAACCTAGTAGACCCACAAGTCAGCCTCCAAATCTGTCCCAAACATCATACAGCCCGAAATTTCTAGCCAGATTCAAATTCATTTTAAATCTAAATATACCTTAATTTAAATTCAATGAAATTTTACCCGCACAAAAACAATGAAATTTAAAATATCAAAATCCGAAAGAAAACAATATTTTGGAACTAATTGCCTGTTTGCTGTATTTTTTCATTTTACAGCCCATTCATTATTACTTATAGCCCATTTCTGATTACTTATAGCCCATTTTCTGGGGAAAATGCATCCCTCCTCATCTTGAAAGATTTCCGGCCCAGCAGGGCGTAGAAAAGCAAGTAGGCCTGCGTTGGTTATTCTACAAAAAACAAAATAGCTGGCAGGCCATTTTCAGAAAGGAAAAAAACAAACTGGGTTGGTCATGTGCTAAACATATGAAATAAAAGCCTGTGCTCGACGGGCCACGGGTCCCGCACAACCCAGTTGATACCCTTCTCCGTCTGGAAAAAACAAAATTACTGCGCGCACTGCTGGGTCCCTACTGTCATCCTCACCATGTACAGTCATCTCCTTATTCCTTTCGTTTTTTGACCATGTTGACAACACCGGAGGGCGGCGCCGCGGCGAGCGAACCAAGGCGGAGGACGATGGTGAGGCCTATGACGGGAACGAACAGGAGCCAGGGAAGATCGCAGAGTTTTAGGGTGCGATGTGGCCACGATGCGTGCGCGGCAGCACAGCCAGCTGTAGGAGGCGGGAGCAGGCGGTCCCGCCGGTGCTGGTTTGGCTTTGGCGGCTCAAGGAAGAAGAGGCTGAAGAAACACGACAGACGTTGAATGTCAATCCAACGGTCAAGGTTGGCACAATCGTTTGTTGACTTAGCCGACACCAAGTAGCATACTTTTTTATATAATATATAGGAATAAAAGAAAAACTGGGGGGTCGTTGGCCTGATAAAATTCCCGAAACTACGATAGTTCGATCTTGTGTCGCGACTAAAACTGCGAGGAAAATGCGTTTGTCTGCCGTCCTCCTCCCAGGGAACGTTCGCCACATAACTGACTAGCACCCTTGGTTTTCAACCGAGAAGTCTTGGGTTCGAGTCCCAGGAACTCTCAATTTTGTCCTCCTTCCTTGCAAAAAAAAGGGAAAGAAAAATCAAAAACTTGGGAAGGCGTATAGAACAAGCTAGTGTACCAGTAAAGAGACGTTGCCGAGTTTTAGAAAAAAGAGAGACGTGCTCCTGTAGCTGGTTCGAATCCAAACCTAGACTATGACTATATATGGTGCTATGCAACTCTGCAAGTAATGAAACTGACATATCCAACGTTCGCTTCTCCTCTTCTCTACTTACTCTGCCTAGCATCAGAAGCTCTGGCCGCATCAACCATGTCCGCTGGCTGCTCGTCCACCTGCTCTTCAGCAGGCAACAACCAGATATGCACCAAGTCGCCACCCGTACCATCTCCTGTGGGTCTCATCACACCCCCGCCGGCACGCGCACCGCAGCCAATTCCTCATCGCAACCCGCTGCCGTTGGTGTGGTGCCACTGCTACAAATCAGGCAGAGTCATCCGTCACGTCTCAACCACAATCCTCAACCCTGGCCGAGTCTTCTAAAAATGCCCGAATCATGGGGTAATAATATGTTTAAGTGTTGCTCTACTGCTTTCAGTTGCTAATTTTTTTAATAGTTTGGTTGATGATCTTCCAATTTGATTCATGCAGAAAAGGGAAGATTCGTGTGATTTGTATTTCTGGGAAGTTGCTGATGTGGGGGAATGCAACTACGCTGATTATTTGGTTAGCCGAGGAATCCCAATACCAGCAGGTTGGGGTGTTTTGCAAGTAACCGAAGGTACGGCAGAAGAGGAAGATGCAGAGCAGAAGGTTAACGATGCAGTTCCTCTGATCATGGCCAAGCAACAGCTGCTGAACGGCCTTGACAACAATGAGGAGATGAAAGAGCTTGTGAAGATAATGGGCAAAATCGATGTGCTCTGTAGGATGATTGTCTCTTTATTTGCAGTATATGTAGCACTCGTGATGTATTCAGTGGCTATGACATGAGCACTTTGCTGAAACTAGTAATGAATGAAACCTGTGTAGCAGGCTGGGCGTAGTGTTGTGAACATCTAATTATTTCTATTAACGGAAATCAGGGGGTATCCCCTTTTGCTCATAAATAAATAAATAGCAGAGGCCCTGTCGGGTCAGCTTTGTTCTCATTCGAAGACGTCGAGCAAATTGCAGTCCAACAACAAACTATGTCATCAAATTCAAGTTTCACAGCCAAATATGAGTACAACTACACTACTAGGGAAAATCCTAGCAGCAGCGCGGGTTCTAGGTATATCAGTAGCGCGGCAGGCGGCGCTACAGCTAACCCGTAGCAGCAGCGCGTGCGCGCCCGCGCTCCTGATATACAAGTGTAGCAGCAGCGTTCTTCCGCAGAGCTCGCTACTGCTAATAGCTTTAGCGCGCTTCTGCTGTGCGCGCTACTGCTACTATCGCGCTGCTGCTAACTTTTCTCCACTCGCTACTGCTAATTTTAATAGTTTTTGTTTTTTTCTGCATATTTTTTTTGTATTTAAACAAGCTTTATAGAAGAATCTTTAGCAAATACAAATGTCATCATGATACACATACAAATGCCTGCGAGACCACAAATGTAATCATAGCATATACATACCAATAGTCTCATCATAATCATCATCCAACACAAAGTGGTATCTTGTCATCATCTCGAAAATAGCGATACATGCAAGTCTCGAATACTTGCAACTACAACGTCATCCATCTAAACACAGGTATACGCGAGAAGAGCTATCACTATGAGTGAGAGCGGAACTATGCAGTACATGAGGCGGCGGTTACGAGTCCTCTCTCGCGCTAGTGTGAACCTCAAGTAACTAGGTTCTCCTTCTTGTCTGCTTTTGAAGCCTTTATGGCTGGCGCCCGAGAACCCATTCACTTGCGCCTGACACTCAGGCCACTCATTGTACACCCCCGGAACCTTCCCTTTGTACACGACATAGCACTTCCATCTCGCCATCAAGAAACTAGGTACCTGTTAGAGATGCATCTTCATGAAGAGGATGTACAATCATATGCAACAAAATATTCTAGAGCAACACGAAAAAGAAAGGGTTAGCAACTAGATGCAACATACAGTACGCAAACTAATTAACTAGAGGTACGCAGGTCATCGTACGCAAACTAACAAAGTAGCGTTACGCAAGTTCGGCAGGGACCGTGGACATCACAAAGTTTCATCGCTACAAACAGTATACAAGTTCAACCGACACATATCATCATCATCGGCATCATAAATTACTAGAAGTTCCATCCTTCCATATCATCGAGGATGGACCCTAGCTTCTTGAACGGCGTGAGGTCTAGACGGTGCATACCTATGCGAGTTCGGACGTCAGCTCGCGATATAGGGCCGTGGTGGAACATCCCCTTCTCATCGACGACTTCTTTCATGATGATCATCGGAATGTCCCTTTGGATGCGAAAGAAGTCATCTCTAAGTTTATAATCCGCTTCTCCATGAGATTGTAGCCACTTGTGGATATGATCATCATTTCTGCTTGTCATGCGAAGCTTTTGGAGATCCGTGTTGAACTGAATCATGAGATGGACGATCTAGAATCCATCCTTCTTGCTTGGTTTTGGGACACGGATGCAGGAGAAGTTAGTTTTATGCGCGAAACCCATCTTCTTATTCCTTTGTTTCCTGATCTGCATGTGGCCACCTCTAATGCTGAAGCCTTGGGGAGCATCATCTAGAATATTCATTATGTGGGTGTAGTCCTTTTTCTCGTAGTCTCTGGAAGGGTCAAAATACACGGCATTGGAGACTTGCGGGTAAAGAACGATAAGGATGCCGTGCCCGTTGCTGCGGGGAAAAGACACCTCAAATTGTTCCCCATATGAGCGAGAAGGAATGATTGAAATGTACGAAAGGGTTGTCCGGAACTGACTTACTTTGGATGATAAGGCACGAGGACAATTTCCCGGTCCTTATTCTGTACCATGAAGTTTTGGAGGTAGTCCATAGCAGTTTCACGCTCAAAGTCGCCGAGACTCAAGAAAGACTCATGCATGTAGTACGGATCCGCCACACAGATTTGCGATACTTCTTCACTCTTCATGACGGAGCTCATATGTAGCGCAAAAAGGCGGACGATTGTAAAACCGAGCCGCCTTGTCAGAAACATCTCAAAGATATGGTCAAACCGCAGGAAGAACACCTCCGCGGGCCGTGTCTCGACGTAGCACTTCCCCTCAGGCACACGAGCCGCGTATGTCGGATATCCTGGATCCTTTGAGGCTAGTAGGCTTTTCCTAGTCGACAGCACATGGTCGTGTAGTCTCCTGAGATCTCCTGATAGTGCCTCCAGCGGTTTCGGCGGTAGCATCGGCTCGCCCGTGATATGGAACATGGCCGCACCTTTCACGGGTACACGCTCTTCAGAATCCATCGTCTGGCTGCTATGTGCTCTGGCTTGTTTGGAGGCAGTTATCTTGCCCCATCTCTTCCTCTCCTTTTTCTTGGGCACACCTTCCAGACCCTTCCTTAACCCCTGCCCCAGGGTTCCCGGGCTAAGCACTGTACGGCCCCCTGCTAGTTGAGCCTGTGTTGAGGCGGCATCTTCATGCGTGTCCTGTTAGGAATTAATGAAGAGAGACTTTTTGCAATCCTTCCAACGACCTTCCTCCCCGGGCATATCATCCATATCCTCATTAGCATGCTGATAGCCCGATTCGTCATATGGTTTACTCATCATATCTATGTCACAGTCATACGCGTTTGTATTGAGGAAACCCATAGGGTCGACCTCCGTCTCATCATCCATTCTCTATTCTACAGGACCGATTACATCAGACAGTACTATTGCACCCCCTTCATCACGTCGTCCACCGCTCTCACTCGGCACTACAGGAGCTGGTAATTGCGTAGGCGGGGTGGTGGTCTCCGCACATGCTTGTTGATGTGTGGTTATTGGTGTGCTCTCGGCCGGCTCCAGACGAATAAGATTCTTTGGCCATAGCAGCACCCAACCCTTGCAGCTTCCAATCCACGGCGGGGTCTCGTCGTCCTCTTCCACATGCTGTACTGGAGGAGCCAAAGCCTCGTGCTCCGATTTCACACTGGACAAGCTAACACCCGAAGTGCCTAGCGGGGATCGGCTGGTTGTGGAACATGGGTTTCAAGGGGTTCAATATCATCCCCTTTCCCACGTCCACCTTCTGGCCTTTGATCAAGTAGAGTATGGTGCACCGGGTTTCTTCGCCCTGCAAACACATATGTCTGTCGCGTAAAACATCCGAAAGGCAACAAAAATGGAATATTATATATATATATATATATATATATATATATATATATATATATATGTTGGTGCGACATGTAATTACCGTGACGGCGTCGAGCTCAGCCAAAGACGAAGGCCCACCTAGCGCGCCAGAGACTTAGGACGGGCTGCTATGAGCGGGAGCGACAGCGAGAGGAGGCCCGGTTGCATGAGCAAGTGATGGTGCGGTGTTGTTGTTGTTCATGGAGTTGCTCCCGACGAAACTGGGCATCGGGAAATCATGTACCGTCTTGTCTGGATTTTCCTTCGTCCAGTTGATGATAGTTGGAACCAAGTTAGTAGCGAAATCATTTCTGCACGCAGTTACAGCTGCATTGACTGCCTGCTGTAGCAACTAATTTTTCTCCTTGGCTGTTTTTTCCGCGTCCTCAGCTGCTTTTTTCTCGACCGCAAGCTTCACCTTCGCGTCGATGTCCGCCTGAGTAAACTTCTTTTTCTGCTTCTTGGCCTCCGGGCCCTTGTTGTAAAACACCTTCCATGTGGCGCCGTCTCCAGCGTCGTGCACACGACCATATTGCTGCCGCTGGCCCAAAGGGAGTCCCTTAAGTTCGTTCAAGGCCCGGTTGAGAGGGGTGTCCCACTTGGGCCTCATCGGAGAAGTAGGGCTTTCTGCTGCAAGCTGGTGTTGTTTTCCAGTAGTCTAATCAATTTCCTCGTGATCTGGTCCATGTAAAAAACCATTTTTTCCTTGTCCCACTTGTAGCGGGCCCTGATGAATTCACGCTCCAAGGGGTTGGTGCACTTCGCGAAGGAGTCTGGGAGACCCGCGGCTTCATGTTCCGCGTCCTCCTTATCCCATATGGGCCTTTTACCGAGATAGCCACGACTTCCGAGGCGATGCTTCCCCGTGTTCCTTTGCTGAAGGCTCTTGAATTTCGCAGCCTTAGCCTTGGCTGCCTCGGTAGCGCAAGTGTCCGTGAACTTTTCGAACGCCTCTTCTGTAAGTTTCGGATTTTCCTCCAGAATCTTGGACAGGGGTTCCTCAGCCTCAATAGCTCATTTCACCGTCCCTTTCCAGGAGGCCAAATCATTGCTGAACATGCCCATGGCGTGATTGTTAATCTTTTTCATCTTCGGATCATCCCACGGTTGTTCTATGTTATCATCCCGGTCAGGGAACTTGAATCTCTTGTGCAACTTCGTTAGGAGCAAATGCGTCAAATGTTCTTTACTCCTTAAGTCATCGTCTTTGATGCTCACGCATTCCCATAGGAGGCATCCTACTTGGTTCCCATAGCACATGCGAGGTTCTTCCGGCTCTAATGGCTCAAACTTGCCAGGTGCCATCTTTGTGATCACCAGTCGTCCAATCCCTAGTTTGTTAGGTTTTCGTATCCTCTGCTTCTTATGCTTCTTCTTTTCAGTAGCGGCATCGGCGCCGGTACCTTCCCCGCCAGTATCTTTACCGCCGGTACCTTCCCCGCCGGTCTCGGCGCCGCCATCGGTGCCGTCGCCATCGGTGTCGATGTCGGCGTCAGTACCATCATCGAGGCTGACCTGCAAACGTTGCTTAGCAGTCAAACGATGCCGGCGTCAGTCAAATAGTTTGTTAGGTGTCGATGTTCACCCTCATAATCCATCTCGTCTGCATCTTGGTCAGAAGGCCCAGTTTCTTTGTTGTTCGACATGTTTCCTATGATTAAGTCTCCTCATTTATTTCTAAAAGTATGAAAAATGAGAAATTACATAAAAAAAATTTATGTTCCAGCACTCGATATGCCTACTATCTAGCACAAATCATGCCAAAATTCACGGAAAATTTCGGCATGACCTTTGCTAAAAAATGGACATATCGAGCGCCTGAAATTCACCGGAATGGAAATGAATAACATTCCGGCGTAACATAGGCCACTCGGATAATTTACCAAAATTAAACCAAAACATCACAGGTCCAAATGACATGTCCAAATTCCAAACATGACATGTCCAAAACATGACATGTCCACATATCACATGTCCAATTCAAATTTAAATATAAATTCAGCCTACCTAAATTTCCTTTCACAAGGGATGTTGATTTGGACAATTGCTTAAATGCTGCCTTTTCTTTTAACTACAATTGCTTAACCCTAAATTTTTGTCCTATTTTCAAACCTAGCTAAATTCATAACTAAATAGATAACCTAATTAACCTACTGCCCTAACTAAAACCTAAGTAAATTAACCGAAGAACCCTAGCTACCAGAGAGAGAGGGGGGGTTTACAAAGGGTGCAGGGGCGAGGAGGCAGGCCCGACGATGGCCGAGGTTGGGAGGGGAGGAAGCAGAGGACGGAGGCGTGGCGCGTCGGGGTCGGGGGCGAGGGCCGGGGTCGGCGGCGAGGGCCGGGTCGGCGGCGAGCGCCGGGACCGGGTCGGGGGCGAGCGCCGGGGCGCGGCGGTGCGACGGGGGAAGAGAGAGTGGTGATTTGGTGGGAAAAGAGGCGGGATGAAGCAGGGAGAGTGAGGATTTTGGGTTAAGTGGACGTAGCAGTAGCGCGTTTAGACCAAATGCGCTGCTACTACCTTGACTAGTTGTAGCGGTTTTATATGGAAATCGCTACTGCTAGCTTTACTAGCTATAGCTCTTTTTCAGTAAACCGCTACTACTATAACCAGTTTTCCTTTATTTTCTCTCACTTTTTTTTCCGAGAGCAGTGAACGAAGGGAAGGCGTTATATATTGCATCATTTGACGGTTAAATATGTATACAAAATAGGAACATATATATTACATCATTGGATTGATGCATAATAATGGCTGAGTGTGTATACAAAATAGGAACATATATATATATATATTACATCATTTGACCGATAACATACGGTTCCTCAGCGTGGACGTTTTCATTTTTGAGTCAGCTTCTTTCCCTTCTTGTTCGTCGAAGAATAATTGAGCCCCTCATTGTGACTTTGCCTTTTCCATGGAGTACGATTTTTCTTAGGTAATGTAGTATTGATTCTTCTTTTGACGTATACTTCGTCATCATCGTCATCTTCCCTCATTGGGTTGTCGTACTGATCATAGTCTTCCTCGTTGGCGACTCCGTCCATTCCAATGATGTTCCTTTTGCCTCTCCTCACGACAATACGGCTGGGATTGCGCGGGTCGGTTATGAAGAAGCATTGTGTCACGTGCTTAGCATGTACCCATGGCTCGTTTTTTTGCGATAGCGTTCACGGTAGCGCTCTTGGCGTCGGGTATAGTCATGGTAGTGAAAATCCTGTTTTTTCTTTCGACATTCTTAGCCCATCTGACATGGAACATCGTCATGTTGTGCAGTCCAGAGTAGTCAAGCTCCCAGATCTCCTCGACCCTTCCATAAAATCGTTCAGTTGCGCCGTGGTCGCTGCCGGTCATGCATTCCATCGTCTCCCCTGAGTTCTGATCATCACTATCCATACCTTTGGCCGCCGTGTAGAACGTGTATCCATTGATATCAGATGCGTGATAGGTTACGAGGTTGGGCGAGGGGTCATGTGCTAAGGCGTATATGAGCAATCCGTCCTTACAGCCCTCCTCCGGGGGATTAGCAATAATATGCTCTTTGAACCAATGCAGGAAAGTGGAGTTGTGCTCTCTAGTAACTTCGGCGTCCGTCCTGCATACCCCCCGGTCACGATACTTCTTTGCGATAATTTCTTTGTGCAGTGCCACGAAAGGATCTACCTCGTCTAGGTGTTGTAGCACTACCAAGTTTGCTCTGTCGAAGTCGCTGCGTCGATCTGAGTATGCCACGTGCAGTTCCCTGTGATCGTTGCAGTGACCTTCTCCTTCGAGCCTCCCATCGTGCTTGTTAATGGGCAAACCAACACTAACACCAGGCTGCTGGTCTGCGCCATATAGGAAATTCTCGCAGAAAGAGATGCACTCTTGTGTCACATAGCCCTGGACAATGCTTCCATCCGGACGGGACATGTTACGAACGAATCCTTTGATGATCCCATTCATCCTCTCAAACGGCATCATGTTGTGCAGGAATGACGGCCCCAGGTCTATTATGTCATCCACAATATGGACACACAGATGCACCATCACGTCAAAGAATGCGGGCGGGAAGTACATCTCAAGCTCATTCAGTATCACAAAGATCTCTTCCTGTAGCCTTCGGAGCTGCTTCTCACTGATTGACTTTCGAGAGATGACGTCGAAAAAGTTGTAGAGACCAATAAGCGTGTCACAGACGTGCTTGTCCATTATCCCTCTAAGGGAAACAGGTAGTATACGCGTCATCATCACATGACAGTCATGGGACTTCATCCCGTTGAACCTTTTCTTGTCCGTGTCTAGATATCTGCTTATCTTGCCAGAGTAACCGGAACTAACTTTGACTCCGGTAAGGCACTTAAAGAATTGATCGACCTCAGCCTGACTTAAGGTGAAGTAAGAAGGGGGGCAATAATCCTCTTTCTTTATTTTCTTGCCCTTCTTCTCCCGTGCCTCTATCTCCGTCTTTGTCTCGTCTGACATTTTACGGGGCGGCATGTGCAGATCTTCCCTGATTTTCAAATCTTGCAAGTCTTTTCTTGCCTTCGGCCCATCCTTGGTCTTATCCGGCATGTTCATCAGTGTGGCGAGCAAGCTCTCAAGGACATTCTTACAGATATGAATTTGATCAAGGCAATGTGGTGTATCGAGTTTGTGCCAGTACTCCAAGTCCCAGAACACAGACCTCGTCTTCCATACCTTCAGCAGCGGTTCCGGCGCCTTTCTCATCGTCTTTCCCAGCGCGGGGCACTCCTTCCAGTTTTTCAACAGCTCATCGATTTCGGCACCGCTCCGCTTACGTGGAGGTCCTCGATGCTCAGCGTGACCATTGAATAGATCTCCACAGTTTCTCCACGGGTCGTCCTGTTCGAGCCATCTTCGATGCCCCATGTACATGATTTTCCTAGACCCGCCATCTTTCCTTGACGTTAGCTGCTGAGACGTCGTATCATCCATGCACCGCGTGCATCCGCAATATCCATGGCACACCTGGCCTGCGACATATCCATAACCGAGATAGTCCTGCACCGTCGTGATCAGCGCGGCTCTCATGTAGAAATACTTGCCTTTGCTGGCGTCCCATGTCTTGGCCGGTGTTTTCCGTAACGTGTCTAACTCCTCTTGAAGTAGCCCCAGATACAAATTAATATTATTTCCTGGTTGTTTCGGCCCTTGAATAAGCATGCTCATGTGAATGTACTTCGACTTCATGCACAACCAGGGGGGAGGTTGTACATCCATACAAACACGGGCCATGTGCTATGGTTGGTGTTCTGGTTGCCAAACGGATTGATGCCATCGGTACACGCACCGAGCACGATGTTCCTTGCATCACATTCGAAATACCGATAGAAGCTGTTCAACGCTCTCCACTGGCTTCCATCCTTGACGTGTCTCAGCTTCGGATCATCTACATCGTCGGGCTTCTTCCTCTCCGCGTGCCAGTGCATTAGCTTTGCTTCCTTGGGATCTACAAAATACCGCTGGAGACGAGGAGTGATCGGTAAGTACCATACAACTTTCTGGGGACATTTCTTCCCGGCCTTCTTGTATCGAGAAGCATTGCACACCGGACAGCTTGTTTTTTCCGCGTGCTCCTTCCGATAAACTATGCAATCGTTGATGCATGCATGGTATCTAACGTGTGGCAGATCAAGAGGGCACACGATCTTCTTGGCCTCATCAACACTAGTAGGCCATAGATTCCCCGCGAGAAGAACATCCTTTAGGTACTTGAGATGCTCATCGAGGCTAGTGTCAGTCCATTTGTTTTTAGCCTTCGTCCTCAGGATTGCAACCATCATACAATGGAGTGTTCGAGTCTACCACCAGTTGCTCCAGCTTAGCCTCCTCTCTAGAAGCAGCTCTCTCAGTACTCGTCTCCTTGCCAAGCAATGCTTGAACATGAGGGTCCCGCACGATTGAACTTAGTACCGACGAACTCTGCTGCGTGGAGTCCATGTCGTTCTCTCCGCCGCCATGTCCCGCCCCTTCTCCTCCGCCATGTCCGGCCCCTTCTCCGCCGCCATGTCCGGCCTCTTCCCCGCCGCCATTATCGATCATCTCTTCATCTTGCTTCGTGTCATCATTGCCTGCCCCGTCGGCGTCCTCAACATCGTCATCCTCATCTTCAATTATCCACCGAGTATAGCCATCCATGAAACCAGTCATGAGCAGGTGCGCTTCGACACGACCATCGTCATGGGGGTCGTGCCAAACTATTCCTTTGCATTTTCGACACGGACATAAAACCTCTGTCCGGTTATTTTCTTTCATGTCCTGCACTGCCGACCGCAACCACCTGTCCACCATCGTTCCACTGACCATCGTCAACTCTGCACGGTAATAATGAACAAATTGATTATAAAAATGCGTGCATGCATCAAAGTCATACAAAAATTTGGCTTGACCTTCCTTAAAAATAGGACATATAGATCTAGAGTTTGCCTGGAATTCGCCGAAGCCGAAATAAATCGACATTTCGGCAAAACATAGGTAACTCAAAAGCACAATTTGGCGTCAACTCATGCTTCTCTTCAAGGTCTCGGTGCTGTGTTAATGCAAGAGAAGAAAGTTGTGGCCTATACCTCTCGTCAGTTGAATCCCAATGAAAAGAACTACCCCACTCACGATCTTGAGTTGGCGGCAGTTGTCCATGCATTAATAACATGGAGACATCTCTTGTTGGGAAGAAAAGTGAACATATTCACCGATCACTAGAGTCTCAAGTACATCTTCACTCAGCCCAACCTCAACCTCAGGCAAACTAGATGGGTCGAAATGATTCAAGAGTACAATCCGAGTATTGAATATACTCCAGGCAAAGCCAATGTCATTGCAGATGCTTTGAGCAGGAAGGCTTATTGCAACAGCCTAATTCTCAAGCCATTCCAACCAGATCTTTGTGAAGCTTTCCGCAAGCTGAATCTCCAAGTTGTTCCTCAAGGCTTTCTTGCCAACTTCATAGTCTCTCCAACTTTGGAAGATCAAATTCGTGAGGCACAACTCCTGGATACCATGGTGAAGAAGGTGAAACGTGGTATTAACAAGGGTCTTTCCAAATACAAGTGCTATCGCATTGATGATAGAGACACTTTATTCTTCGAGGACCAGATTGTGGTTCCTAAAGGTGATCTAAGGAAAGTCATTATGAACGAGGCGCACAATTCTCTTCTTTCCATTCATCCTGGAAGTACGAAGATGTACCATGACCTCAAGCAGTCGTATTGGTGGACTCGAATGAAGCGAGAAATCGCTCAATTCGTGAATGAATGTGATGTCTGTCGAAGGGTGAAAGCAGAACACCAACGACCAGCTGGTCTCCTCCAACCTCTTGCTATCCCAGAATGGAAGTTTGATCATATCGAAATGGACTTCGTGACTGGGTTTCCAAAGTCGAAGCGTGGAAATGATGTTATCTTCGTTGTCATTGACAAGCTTACTAAAGTGGCTCATTTCCTTCCAATCAAAGAATCCATCACAACAGCTCAGTTGGCAGAGCTATACACCTCCAGGATTGTCTCCTTGCACGGCATTCCACAATTGATTTCTTTAGATCGTGGAAGCATCTTCACTTCTAAGTTCTGGGACTCCTTCCAGAAGGCCATGGGCACCAACATTCGCTTCAGCACAGCTTTCCATCCTCAAACTAGTGGCCAAGTCGACCGAGTCAATCAAATCCTTGAAGATATGCTCAGGGCTTGTGTCATTTCCTTTGGCATGAAATGGGAAGATTGCCTTCCATATGCCGAATTCTCCTACAACAACAGCTTCCAAGCGAGTTCGGGCAAGGCCTCATTCGAGATTCTCTATGGCAGAAAGTGCCGCACTCCTCTCAATTGGTCAGAGACTGGTGAATGCCAACTTCTTGGCAATGACTTAATCACAGAGGCTGAAGAAATGTGTAAAGTCATCCGTGATAATCTCAAAGCCGCGCAATCGCGCCAGAAGAGTTACTATGATAGTAAGCACTGTGATGTGGCTTTCAAGATCGGAGACCATGTCTACCTCCGCGTCTCTCCAATGAAAGGCACTCGTCGCTTCGGTATCAAAGGGAAGCTTGCCCCTAGATACGTGGGTCCTTTCAAGATCATTAGCAAAAGAGGCGACCTCGCCTATCAACTTGAGCTTCCCTCCAACTTCGCGAATGTGCACGATGTGTTCCACGTGTCACAGCTTCGCAAGTGCTTCAAGACTCCTGAGCGCACCATCAACATCGAAGAGATTGACCTCCAAGAAGATCTGTCTTATCATGAGCATCCCGTTGCTATTCTTGAAGAAACTGAGCGCAAGACTCACAACAAGTCAATCAAATTCCTAAAAGTGAAGTGGTCGCACCATTCCGACCGAGAAGCCACCCGGGAACGCGAGGACCATCTCCGTTCCGAATATCCGGAGTTCTTTCAGTCCTAGATCTTGGGACGAGATCCTCTCGTAGTGGTGGAGTGTTGTAACACCCCGGATGTAACTTTCCATATTTTTAACTCCAACTCTTGCCATTTTCGGCTATGTGCTATGATATTCCCTCCGTGGTTGGGTTTCGCCTTTGTTTTTTGCATTTTGCTCATGTCATGCATCTCATATCATGTCATCATGTGCATCTCATTTGCATACGTGTTCGTCTCATGCATCCAAGCATTTTCCCCGTTGTCCATTTTGCAATCCGGCACTCCCACATGCACCGGCGCACCCCTCTTGTTTCTTTTTGTGAGCGGGTGTTGAACGTTCTCGGAATGGACCGAGGTTCGCCAAGTGGCCTTGGTATACCACCGGTAGACCACCTGTCAAGTTTCGTTCCATTTGGAGGCCGTTTGATGCTCCAACAGTTAACCGGGTACCCGCAAAGTCCTTTTGTGTGTTGCAGCAAAACCCCCCTCCAAACATCCCAAAACCCATCTAAGTCACTTCCATGCTCTAGGCCATTCGATCACGATCGTGTGGGCGAAAACTGTGCCTCATTTGGACTCTCCTAGCTCCCTATGCCTATATATACACCTCCCCCTCTGAAATATTCGCGGTGCAAACCCTAGTCCCCTTCCCCTCTCCACAGCCGAACGCGTCCGCCGCCGCCGGACGAACTGCGCCGCCGCCCCCGCCCACTCACGGCACGCCACGTGGCGCCCATACGCCGCGCCGCCGCCGAGCCCGCGACGCCCATGCGCGGCCCCCGCGACCCGCTCGTCGCCCGCCGCCACCTGAGGCTCCTCCCGCGCCCAGCGCCGCCCTCGTCCTCCCGCCGTCGCCGGGCCGCGTCACCGGCGCCGCCGTGCCCACCGACCACGGCCGCGCCCCGAGGTCGCGTCGCCGACCCCGCCGCCGTCGCGCGTGACCGCCTCCGCCCGCTGCGTCCCCGACCGCCGCGCCTCTCCCTCCCCCCTCTCCGTCCTCGCCGGCGCCGAGCTCCGGCCGCCGGCTTCTTCTTCTCCGGCGAGCCTCGAGCCCGAGCCCGATCTGGATCCAAGCCACGGTTGACTTCTTTCTCTCCCCCGAATATTCCAAGTCCTAGATATTTTACATTATATGCTCCTGTTCATTGCATCATAACTCTGTGCATATAGCTCCGTTTCGTGCGTGTAATATAGTGAAATGTTCGTCTCGAGATGCCCTTCATTTTGTTCCATTATGCCATGCTTGTTTGTGTCCATCTTGATGCCCAAATATCTGGTGCAAGAGTGCTAATTGCTGTTAACTGCTGTTACTTATCAGAACTTGAGGATTTGTTATTTTTGTTGCAATTGATGTGTGCATCTTATGGGCATGAGCTCTACATGTGTTTTGATGCATGCCATGCTATATTTAGAGAGGTGTATGCCATGTATTTTTGTGATCTCTGTGGTGACTAGCACAAGCATGCAAACTGGGCTTCGTGATGTTTTTGATTTCAGGGACTTGGTAAAATTACCAAGTCTGTGACTGCTGTTATTTTGTTGCTACGTATCCATGTGGCTACAGAGAGATCCATGCTCCTTTTGGTGATGTTCAGTAACGATGTTTTGTAGATATAGTTGTGCTCTATCCATCCATGCCACTGTTTACAATTATGGACTACCCTAGCATGATTCAATCTTGCTCTAATTTTGCTCTAAAACGTTCCTGGCAGATTGTTTACGTGTTATTCAATTTTGCCAAGGTTGTTGTAGTTGTTTCTTACATGCTATGTATTTGCTATTGCCATGGATAGCTTCATAAACATGCCATATTGCTGTAGGTATGCTTGTTTTGTCATGTTATGCTTTGTGGTGAGTGAATCAAGCTCATCAAGATGCCTTCATAATTTTGTTTCTGCCATGCTCTGTTTTCTGCTAAGTCTGAAATCTGTTAACGAAACTTGCTATGTTTACATGGTTGCCATGTATCTTCTGGTCCTTTCTGGCTTATGGTCATTAAGGGACTTTTGTTCTATGAATATAGTAGATTCATGCCATGCCTTTTTTTTCTATGTTATGTTCCTGTAGCATGTGTTTTCCTTGCTCTGGACATTGCTACCTGATGCTGTTTATGCCATGTCCAGTAATTTCACCAAGTCTGTGAACCTGTTATCTTTTGCATTTTTTCCATGCCTGTTTGAGCCTGTTATGTTGTGATATAGCCGTAGCTCAGTGTTCATCTTTTGTCAAGCATCTTCTGTATATGACTGTCATATGCTTTGTCGCTACGTTGGAGTGTTGTAGCATAGTTACTTGATGTATTGTAAGTGCTATCATGCTGTTAATCGCAGAATCGTGTCATTCTTGTTTTGCTTGCCATTTGCAAACCGTGCATCCATTTCCGGTGATCTTTATATCGATTTCGACCGAAATCATCTCATCTTTCCAGTGGCATGCTTGGTTTGCCAAGTTACGGCCTTGTTCATCATTTTTCTTCCGGAGCACGCATATGCATCGCATACCACATCTCGCATATCATACACGTTTTGCATCATGTTGCTTGTGCATTTCCCGTGATTGATTGTGGTTCCATTGCTTGTGTTCTTGCTGTGGGTAGAGCCGGGAGACGAGTTCGTGAATGAGGAACCTGTTGAGTACGCTTACGAGGATCCAGCTTTCGACAACTCTAAGAACCTTGCAGGCAAGATGACCATACCCTCGAAATCACTTCTATCTTTGCCTTGCTAGTTGTTCGTTCTTTTGCCATGCTGCGCTACCTACCACTTGCTGTATCATGCCTTCCATATTGCCATGTCGAGCCTCTAACCATCCTTTCCTAGCAAACCGTTGTTTGGCTAAGTTACCGCTTTTGCTCAGCCCTTCTTATAGCGTTGCTAGTTGCAGGTGAAGTTGAAGTTGGTTCCATGTTGGAACATGGATATTTTGGCATATCACAATATCTCTTATTTAATTAATGCATCTATATATTTGGTAAAGGGTGGAAGGCTCGGCCTTATGCCTGGTGTTTTGTTCCACTCTAGCCGCCCTAGTTTCCGTCATACCGGTATTATGTTCCTTGAGTTTGCGTTCCTTACGCGGTTGCGTGATTTATGGGACCCCCTTGACAATTCGCCTTGAATAAAACTCCTCCAGCAAGGCCCAACCTTGGTTTTACCATTTGCCACCTAAGCCTTTTCCCTTGGGTTTTCGCGAGCCCGAGGGTCATCTTTATTTAAACCCCTGGGCCAGTGTTCCTCTGAGTGCTGGTCCAAACTAGAGCACCGTGCGGGACCGTCCCTTGGCAACTTGGGTTATGTTGGTACCTGTATGCTTCGCTTATCCGGTGTGCCCTGAGAACGAGATATGTGCATCTCCTATCGGGATTTGTCGGCACATTCGGGCGGCTTTGCTGGTCTTGTTTTACCATTGTCGAAATGTCTTGTAAACCGGGATTCCGAGACTGATCGGGTCTTCCTGGGAGAAGGTTTATCCTTCGTTGACCGTGAGAGCTTATAATGGGCTAAGTTGGGACACCCCTGCAGGGTATTATCTTTCGAAAGCCGTGCCCGCGGTTATGAGACAGATGGGAATTTGTTAATGTCCGGTTGTAGAGAACTTGTCACTTGACCCAATTAAAATACATCAACCGTGTGTGTAGCCGTGATGGTCTCTTCTCGGCGGAGTCCGGGAAGTGAACACGGTTTGAGTTTTGCATGAACGTAAGTAGTTTCAGGATCACTTCATGATCATTTCTAGCTTCACGACCGTTGCATTGCTTCTATTCTCGCTCTCTTTTGCGTATGTTAGCCACCATATATGCTTAGTGCCTGCTGCAGCTCCACCTCATTACACCATCCTTTCCTATAAGCGTAAATAGTCTTGATCTCGCGGGTGTGAGATTGCTGAGTCCTCGTGACTCACAGATTCTACCAAAACAGTTGCAGGTGCCGACGATGCCAGTGCAGATGACGCAACCGAGCTCAAGTGGGAGTTCGATGAGGAACGTGCTCGTTACTATGTTTATTTTCCTGATGATCAGTAGTGGAGCCCAGTTGGGACGATCGGGGATCTAGCATTTGGGGTTATCTTATTTTCATTTGGATTTGACCGTAGTCGGTCTATGTGTGGATTTTGGATGACGTATGAATTATATTTATGTATTGTGTGAAGTGGCGATTGTAAGCCAACTCTCGTTATCCCATTCTTGTTCATTACATGGGATTGTGTGAAGATGACCCTTCTTGCGACAATACCACAATGCGGTTATGCCTCTAAGTCGTGCCTCGACACGTGGGAGATATAGCCGCATCGTGGGCGTTACAATCGTTCCACTGACCATCGTCAACTCTGCACGGTAATAATGAACAAATTGATTATAAAAATGCGTGCATGCATCAAAGTCATACAAAAATTCGGCTTGACCTTCCTTAAAAATAGGACATATATAGATCTAGAGTTTGCCCGGAATTCGCCGAAACCGAAATAAATCGACATTTCGGCAAAACATAGGCAACTCAAAAGCACAATTTGGCGTCAACTCATGCCACACACACAATTTTCATAAACATATGAGACGCACATAAACATATTTCCATTTTGCAAATGCAGGAAATTTTAATCACCTCTATCTCGAGATCGAGCACACGGTGGAGATGATGATGTAGGGAGATCAAAAGTGCACAAAGCTCTTCTTGACAAAGATAGATCTAGTTAGGGGGCAAATAGGTCACTTAACTAAATGCTACATCTACCTAGCTAGCTAATTTGGGAGGAGATAACTTCAACTAGTGGAGGGGGAAGGAAAAAGAGAAAGTAGATGATTAATGGAGGTGGTGTAGTTAGGTAGGAGTAATGAAGAGATAGAAAGGTAAGTAGAAGAGGGAGAGTAATGGGGGAGAAGTATTGAGGAAGAAGAAGAGTGAGAGTGAGAGGATGCGGGAGGTAGGGGAAAGGGAAGAGAGGAAATGGGGGAGGGGAGGACGGGTGGGGAAAGGTGGTGGGTTGGTGCGGCTTAGCAGTAGCGCGGGACGTAAAACACGCTGCTGATAAGAAAGTAGCAGCAGCGCGCTTTCCGCACAAGCGCTACTGCTAATCGGGACCAACAGTGTGCCCAATTTGAAAATTAGGAGCAGCGACCTCAGAAAAACCGCGCTACTACTACAGCTTTAGCAGTAGCGCTGCTCGCGACAATCCGCTGCTGCTAAATGTAGGTTGGTGGACACTCTCGGTCGATATTTGTAGCAGCGGGTTATACCGCGCGCGCTACTGCTAACCCCTTGTCAGTAGCGAGTTTTGCACACCCGCGCTACTGCTAATTAGCAGTAGCGCTTCTTTTTGAGCCGCGCTGCTGCTAAGATTCTGTGTATAAGGTTTTCCCTAGTAGTGCTAAACAACAATGTCATCATGTTTTAGTTGTCATACAATCACCAAACACAAATCAGCATACATAACAATTGATGTTCTCACAGCAAAATACTAAACAACATGTTCATCAGGTTTCAGTTTTCATAGCAAACACAATTTCACATAGTAGATAAAAAACATCTTCTGACAGGCAAATACGACAAAAGCAATGTAATCATCGTCCGCAGCAGCAGCGTCAACATCTTCGCCATGTGTACCAGTCTGTATCATAATTCCCCACGGTGTCTTCTTCTTCTTCGTCCTCAACGACCTCGAACGTTGGCTTCTTCTTGATCAACTCTTGTATGTCCACAGAACGACAGACAATCTTTTCGCCGGCGTCATTGACGTGATGGTTCTTAAAGATATTAGGAACATCTGTGTTATCTTGTACATCAGGAGCAGTGTAAGCATCATCTTGTTGTGCAACTTTATTAAACGAATTCCTCTGCTCAAACCTTTGCAATACTCTCCAGTCATCGCTACGTGCAAATCTGTCTTCCAAGAAAAGTATCTGTGTTGCTTGATTTGCCAAAATAAAAGGCTTGTTGGTCTGGTACGCCGCCTTGACATTGATGGATTTGAAATAATCATCAGCTCTGGGTTTTGCGATCCTGGAAAACAGGTTATACCAATGACAACACAACAGAACCACACACCGATGATCCTCGAAACTGGAGATATACTGCAACTAAAAAATGTCTGTTATGTTAGCATACATTTCAGTTGTCTCTTTGTCATACGTATCCGTGCTCATGATGGCACTGTTTTGTGTCTTCCTGCCTTTGTCTCGTGCAAGGGTGTTGTAGCGCACATCTCCAACAATGCAAGATTCATAATGTCTTACCCGAGTATCAGGACCCATTGTTAGTGAGTAAAGGGCATCATCAACTGCCTGCCCATCCTCCCGCATCTTCTTAACCTATGGTTAGAAAATAGACAAGCTGGTCATCTTATGTACTCAATATATTAAAAAAAGCTGACAGTGCAATGCAAAAGCTTACATGGCTCTTGAACCATTTCACAAATCCTGCCATAACCAGTTTATCAAAGTTTCTTGGATTTTGCGGCAGTAACTCCTTTTTGTAGATGTTGCACAACATAGTGATCGCGTCAAACATATAAATATATAAGAATGTGCTGCAAGTTTAGTAGATTACGATGTATAAGCTGCAGTACTTAGCACTTACTTGATATAAGGTAGTATCTCAGGACAGTTATTCAACACATACCAAACCATTTTGTCCAAATCTTTAGGTTTGTCCTCTTGTCGACGCTTCCCTGTAACTCGAACAAAATAATCGAAAACATTGAGCCCGGGATTGTCTTCACCCACCTCTTTGCTAAGCTGATCAGTTGTTTCAATGTATTTTGAGCAGAATGTCAACGCTTCTGTAGCAATGTAGGCCTCTGCAATGGAACCCTCGGTTCTAGCTCTATTCCTAACATAGCCCTTGAAAGTGCCTAGCCGCCTTTCGATAGGGTACATCCAGCCATACTGTACTGGACCTCTAAGTAGTGCCTCATCAGGTAGATGAACAACCAAATGCACCATCACATCAAAGAAGGCTGGAGGGTATATATTCTCAAGGTCGCATAGGATAGTTGGTATCTTGTCTCTAAGATGCTCCAAAGCATCTATCCTGATATTTCTACTACAGAGTTCCCTGAAGAATTGTCCCAACTCTACAACTGCTATGTATAAGTCAGGGCGGCCCAATCCTCTAAGGATAACAGGTAAAACCCTTTGAAGTAGGACGTGGCAGTCATGAGTTTTCAACCCTTGTACCTTGTTTCCATCTGCAATGACTCTCCTTTCAGGGTTGGAAGCAAATCCATGTGGGAATCTCACACGTGACAGGACCTCGTAGAATTCTTTTCTTTTTACCTTGTCCAAGACGTACACAGCTGGTGCCATATCCCGTGGTTTACCTTCATCTTGCACATGCAAATCCTGTCTGATACCTAGGTGTGTCAAATCAATCCTAGATTTTAAGGTATCTTTCGTCTTGCCTTCAATATTAAGAAGTGTGCCGATAATGCTGTTACATATATTTTTCTCGATGTGCATCACATCAAGATCATGCCGCAGATCCAAATCTTTCCAATACTCCAAGTCCCACAAAGTGGACTTGCGGTAAACAATAATCTCTCTTCTGCCCTGGCACGCTTCCTTTTCCCGCTACCATTACTAGGATGGTTTCCTGCTGTAATATGCCTGACCTTCTCTAATTCCACTTGCAACTCATCGGCGGTGAGCCTCTTTGGCGCATCACGGTTTTCATGCTTTGCATTGAACACATGTCTTCGGTATTTTCTAGGATGCGGCTTGTCCTTGGCAAGGAAACGACGGTGTCCAATGTAACAGATCTTGCTAAGTATTGCGTATGACTGCGGATTCCTGTCACAGCGAACACATGCATTGTAACCATCACTAGTGCAGAACAGGCCTTTATCACCGGTTCGTAAGGGTCTTTAGTGCTGGTTCTGCAACCGGCACTATGGAGTGGAGACTAAAGGCCCCCCCTTTAGTACCGGTTCGGCACGAACCGGCACTAAAGTGCCACCATGTGGCACGAACCAGCCCCGGGTGCTGGTAGACCATTAGTACCGGTTGGTAGCACCAACCGGTACTAAATGTTTGGGGGGGTTTTGGTTTTAATTTTTATTTTCCCATTAATTTTGTGTTTTCCATTTAATTAATTTTTTTTTGCTGGTATTTTATGATACTACATATTGTACACATTATGCATATATATAAATAGATTTTCTCGTAGAACCGATCATATATATAATCGAATGTCTCACAACCACCATTAATTATTCACACATACACATGTATATATATACAATTTATCCTACATGTTGCCTTGGTGCCTTCGGAGCACGATGACAAGTGGTTCATGGGGGCGGTAGCGGGTAATAGTATTCTCCTTAGGGATCTATGACCTGGTCGAGCAAAAATCCCGCTATTTCCTCTTGAAGTGCTCGTATGTGCTCCTCTGTTAGGAGCTTGTCCTGCACCTCTTTGAACTGTTAAGAAGCAGATCAATATGCATGTGTATTAGTTGTGTCACTAGATATCGACAATCATGAAAGATTTGTGAATAGTGTTCTGGCAAACGTACCCAGTCCTGTCTATCAGATCTGCTCCTTTCGGACGCCATCATGCGAATGTTCTTGCAAACGTAGTATGCCCACACTTCAGTCCCCGGCGCCTGCTTCAGGGCCTTTACGACAATAGAATTTAATCAGATAATAATTAATCAAGCATGTTAATTAATTAATGGTATTGAAACAAGAATTAAAGAGATGGTAGCTAGCTAGCTAGTACTACTTAATTACTTACCTTGGGTCGATACCAACTTAGCTTTTGTCGCCATTTTCCTGGAGTCTCCTTGATGTACTTTGCCCAAGCCCTACCCGCCGGCAAAGAAAATTAATAAAGGAGTTATTAAAAATAGTTCATATCAGGAAATGACGAACTAAATAGGCCAATATATAATTAATAATGATTGAAATAACCTGTCAACTATCCCCTTCACGCTACTGTAGTCACTATTTTTTTTAAGTAGTGAGTCCAGTACTTCAACTTTTCATTCGTCAACTTTAATGTCTAACAAGATCCAGTGGAAGCTGCATGCACATATGTTTGCATGTATAAATTAAGCGGGCATGTGCATAACACTAATCAACTATAACCCTAACCCTATACACTTATTAACATCTAGCTAGTAAGCAAGAACAGAATTTGTAGTACAAAGACAGTGTGACTCACTCGAAGTTGTAAGGAAGTAGTATATCTTCATTGCTATTGAGGCGCTTCAAGAACTCTAGCATGCATTTCTCTACATCTTGTCTATACCATTCCAATTTCCATGTGTATTCATTAACGGTATTTGGGTCAATGAACCCAATGCCATAGCGTCCAGCTTTTTTCATTTCATACATCTTCATCCTGCATAATACCACAGAAAAGAATATTTAGTGAGGATATATAATTACAGGTAATTAATGATCAATCAATGAGCACTAGAGCTAGCTTGAGACTTAAATTACAGAAAGAAATCACTTACAGACAATAGCGACTGACGATAGATTTGTCGAGTGCATCTTGATTGAATAACTGAACTAGTTCTGAATACTCAACGTACACAACTTTCTCATGGAAGTAATGCTCCTCCTTGACATTCACCATGAGGGACCCTCGATTGGAAATCTTGGTAATGTTCATGTACCACTGATGCAATTCATACATTCTCGTTGGGAGGTTCTTGACCTCGTCTGGCTCGACCAAAGGTTGACCCCGGACATATTTCCGTTTTATTTCCTCCTCTCTAAGCAGAGACATGGCCTCAATCTCGAGGAGTTGTCCAACAGTGATCTTGAGCATTTCAGCCTGCATTATATGCTCCTCGGTTATTACCACATTGCCTAGCTCGGGAACGTAAACGGTTTGCCCACAATAATATTGGGCGCGCGTACTCTCATGTGTTGTTGGCACAACAAGCGGGGGGGTCGATTGCGCCGCCTGTTCTCCCAGCTGGGGAACGGTTTTCCCGCATTTTTTGACAGCTGCTTGTTGGCTCGAGCTCGAGCTCGCTTCTTTCTGTAGTCATGCTCGATGTGCCTTCCTGATTTGGCGCTCATAGTCTGAGTCAACAGGCTTGGGAGCTGGTGGTCTAGCCATACGAATGAAGTGGTCAATCTTTTCCTCAGGCACTTTCTCCCTTGGCGGTGTTGCCGGTTTCGGTCGAAAATGAGCGTCCAGTTCGGCCCGCACTATTGCATCATTTTGCTCCTCGGTCATGTCGTAAGGCCTCTGAGGAAGAGGAGTGAGGCCGCTTGGACCATATTTATATCGCTTGTCTCCGCCTGTACTTTCTGTACTACCTCGACTCATACCGCTACGCACCATAGCTGCGGCGTGTCTCTTCTGCGATTGCTTAGGCGGCGGAGACGGCTGACGTGGCTTAGTTGGAGCAGGAGGAGTGGCCGGACGCTGTGCCGGACTTGAAGCAGGAGGTGTGGCCTGACACGGTGTCAGACTTGAAACAGGAGGAGTGGCCTGACGCTGTGCCAGACTTGAAGCAGGAGTCCGCTCACGCGTTCGTGGACTTGGAGGAGCGGGAGTCTGCTGACACGGTGGCGGACTTCGAGGAGGAGTCGGCAGACGCGGTGTCGGTGGACTTCGAAAGATGATGCAATCCTTTCTCCATAGGATGATATAATGTATGGCCTCTCCCAGTGTGTGCTCGTCGTCACCTCCAGGAATGTCTAGATCTAGCCCCGAATATGGGTCCACCACCTCATCAACCAAGACACGAGCATAGCCCTCTGGAATCTGGGCACAATGGAAGGTTGCTTTGGGGGTAATTATAAAAGCAAGGGCGTCCGCCACCTTCATGGATATGTTCTTCATTTTGAAGTGTATGTATCCAGCAGTGCGTCGCCCGGGGCGGAACCAACGCTGCTTCTCGACATGGATGGGAGGGTGCTATCCAATGCTGGATGATCATCTGCTTGCTCCTGCCGCTGCTGAGACCCCCTTTCCTGGCTAAGTGAGTCGATCTGCTGCTACTGCTGCTGGAATTTGAGTGCCAAGTCCATGTGCCTTGCTTCTAGGCCTTGAAGGCGTTCCGCGTCCTGCTTCCTCTGCTCCTCCTCTAGCTTCCTCTTCTTCTCCTCCTCCATCTTCTTTCTTGCACGGGTCCTGTAGTCGTCGTTCCATTTCGAAAAGCCATCATACCAGGGAATAACGCCCTTGCCTCGTGTTCTTCCCGGGTGCTCAGGATTTCCCAGGGCGCGCGTAAGCTCGTCGTTGTCTCTGTTGGGCATGAACACCCCCTTTCGAGCATCTTCTATTGCGTCAAGTAACTTTTGTTCTGCTCCTTTTAGACTTGCCTTCTTTGAAACCAGGCCTGTCTTCGGGTCCAACGCCCCCCATGCGCATAGAACCAAGTTCTGCACCTGGGGGGCCAGCTCCTAGTAACCGGAGTGACCCTTGCATCCTCCATCTCTTGCTCAGACTTATCCCACTTAGGCATTGCCACCACGTAGCCACCTGGACCCAGCCTATGGAACTGCGTCTTTTTTGCGGCATTGGCCTTGTTTTTTCTCGACCGTTCCTTAGATAATTCTGATTCCTTGAATTTCACGAAAGCGGGCCAGTGTTCTCTTTGCTTCTCCAGTGTTCCCTTGAATTCTGGAGTCTTCCTTTCTGCAGCGAGGTAGTTGACCCATACAGTTTTCTTGTGGGTGTTGAATGCAATTGCCATCTTCTTAAGAGCAGCGTCCTTGACTTTCTGCACATCTGCATCAGTGAAATAATCTGGTTGGGTGAAATGTTCCATCAGAGATTCCCAAAGCTTTTATTTTGCTCTGTCGTCGACCCAAGTAACATCTGGGCGTTTAGTTTTTGGCTCTTTCCATTCTTGAATGGAGATCGGGAGTTGGTCCTTCACAAGAACTCCACACTGACGAACGAACTTGTTCGCGATGTTCTTAGGCGTGAGGGGTTCGCCACTAGCTTTGATGGAATCGATGTTGTAATTTACACCCTCCTTCAACTTTCTGCCCGGGCCGCGCTTTGTCCTGCTGTCTGTAGAAGCAGATTTGCTCGATCTGGAGGGCTGAAAGAAGAAAGATCGATTCGTTAATATATCTTCACATATAAAAAACATGTGATGATCACTAGATGCCTGCTTATATAAATATACCTCGCCGGTAGTCTTTGTTATTTCAAGATCAACATTGTATTCGTCATCATAATCATTGTCTCCATCATCATAATCATAATCATAGTTCATGACTTCATCAGCTCGGTCGTCGAGATCGAATATCTTATCATCACCCTCCCCGGTATTGTTCAGATATTGGGAGCCGTCATTTGCTTCATTCAGATCATCTGGCCTGCTAGGGCTGCGTATGATCTCGAACAGGGCCTCTTCTCCCTCTCTGCCGGTATTGTCCGCCATAGCTTTTATTTAACTAATACCGAAGAAATATAATACAATTTAGTATTCAAATTACAATGCATGGATGCAATCAATAAGGAAAAACTGAATCATATAGTACATAATATGCATCGTCTAGAATAATATATAATCTCGAATACATCGTCTCGAATAATATATAATCTCGAATACTTGTCTCGAATAATATATAATCTCGAATACATCGTCTCGAATAATATATAATCTCGAATACATTGTCTCGAATAATATATAATCTCGAATACATCACTGGCTAGGTAGCTAATAAAGATCGAATACTATAGAAGAATCTAGGCCACTCGCGGTTCCTGGGGCGCGGGCGGTGGACACCCAAAGACACGGAACCATCACAGGATCATATCTCCGGTCATCTGCCCAAAGAACCTGCGAGGTATTGGAGAACCTGACGTCCATAGCAGCCATGTAGCGATGGACGTGCTCGTCCTCCTCCCTGACACGACGACGCACCACCTCCGGCGGGGCCGGCTCCCTCTGCACCGAATGTGGCCCACGCGAACGCCACCAAAGGAGATCAGGGTCGACGACGGGACCCAAGGCCGGGTTCCTCACCAAGCGTCGCGCCCCTCCAGGTAGCACCTCCCAGTGCCAGCCCGGCGGAGCCAAATCCCGGACATGGGTCCTCTAAAGCAGGACGTCGTCGCGAACGGGTCGACGGCGAGGATGCGGGCCGGGCATCGTCGACAACAAATACTATATGCCGCAAAAGTAAAGTAACATTTTTTAAATGATTGGATTGTGATTTCTTATATGCAAATTCTAAATTTTATAACTAAAAATATAATAAACTAAAAATATAATAAACCATATCTAAAACTAACATTTCTAACATTTCTATAACTAAAATTGTATAACTAATTTTTCTTTAACATTTCTATATAACAAACATTTGTAGAACATTAATACGGAAAAAACTAACATTTCTATATATAACTAACATTTCTATATAACTAACATTTCTATAACATTAATACAGAAAAAACCGAAAAAACTAATAACTAATAACTAATAACAGAAAAACTAAAAACTAAAAACAGAAAAACTAAAAACTAAAAATAGAACAAAAATTGTGTATGTGTGTGTACGGTGTGTGTGTGTGTGTGTGTGTGTTGTGTGTGCAGGCGACGGTGACGGCGAGCCAAGGCGACGGCGCCGGCGGCGCGCGCGGCGGCTTCGATTGGAGGGAGAGGAGAGGGGGACAGAGGCTCACAGCACGGGCGAGGTCGAGGCGACGGCGACGCGGGCCGGTGTGGGGAAGGGGACGCGGGCCGGTGCGGGGATGGGGACGGGCCGGCGACGCGGGCGGCGCGACGAGGACGGAGGCGGCGCCGAGTCGACGGGGACGGCGCGACGGCGGCGGCGACGGCGCGGGACGGGGTGGCGGCGATGAAGCAGAGAGAAGTGGGAGGAAACTAACGAAATTTTCGTAAGTGTTTCTTATATAGGATGGTCCTTTAGTACCGGTTGGAGCCACCAATCGGTACTAAAGGTCGATTTTGGCCAGGCAGAGTGGCGGAAAGCGCCCACCTTTAGTACCGGGTGGTGGCACCAACCGGTACTAAAGGCCCACCCTTTAGTACTGGTTGGTGCCACCACCCGGTACTACAGGGTGTGCGCTGCCAGGCGAGAGGCGCAGAAGTTTAGTCCCACCTCGCTAGTTGAGGAGCGCCAGGACCAGTTTATAAGCCCCGACGCGGGCACTGCATTGAGCTCCTCTCAATAGCAGGCCTTCTAGGCCTACCTCTACAACTCTTCCTGTGGGCCTACTGGGCTTGCGGGCCTGCATCCTGGCCCAACTACAGCTTGGGTTTCTAGTCGTATGCAGGCCGCTCTGGCCCAGTAGGTGGGCTTTTTTATTTTCTTATTTTTTTGCTTTATTTATTTTTGCTTTATTTATTTTTGGTTTATTCATTTTTGAGTTGTTTTTTGCTGTATTTAGAGTCTCTTTGGGAATATTTTTGCTTTAGGTACAAAAAATTACAAACTTTTTGTTAGTGCCGGTAGTTTACAAATTTGAATAGTTTACATTTTGAATTATTTGAAATTTGTGTGAATCACTAGTTTGTGAATAACTTAACTTTGAAAATAGATTTTCAGTGATTCTTTTTTCTTATGTTTAATATTAGTGTGTTTTATCATTATATTCAATTTGGTAATGCTTAGGTTATTTAAAAAATGAAATCCCTTTGTAACGGATGAGTTTGCATGAAAGAATTTGTTTGCACATAAAATTTCTTCGCGTTTCAAATGCCAAAACACATAACTACCCTAACTATTACAGAGATTCCCTCCTGGGTGTGAAACACAGAAGAAAGTGATGATAGTGAAGCCGATCACATCCCAGATCTTTGGGTGTGAAACTTTTTCTTCGCGTATGTCCCTTTGCGCCGTAGCCATGGAAAATCTTCATCATTTAACTGGATGCTCGGGTCAATATTCACTGTGAATGGAGCAATTTCATCAAACTTTTCATAATCTTCTGACATGTCTGTCTTGTCATCCACTCCCACGATGTTTCTCTTCCCAGAAAGAACTATGTGGCGCTTTGGCTCATCGTATGTTGCATTCGCTTCCTTATCTTCTCTCTTTCTCGGCTTGGTAGACATATCCTTCACATAGAAAACCTGTGCCACATCATTAGCTAGGACGAATGGTTCGTCTGCATACGCAAGATTGATCCACTGTTGTCATTCCATACTGCGGGTCTTCCGTTACCCCATATTGTGTCATATTGACCCATTTGCACCGAAACAAAGGGACCTTCAAATCACGTCCATAGTCAAGTTCCCATATCTCCTCTATGTAACCATAATATGTTTCCTTTCCCGTCTTGGTTGTTGCATCAAAGCGGACACCACTGTTTTGGTTGGTGCTCTTCTTATCTTGGGCGATCGTGTAAAATGTATTACCATTTATCTCGTACCCTTTGAAAGTCATTATATTCGAAGATGGTAACTGGGACAGCGAGTACAGGTCATCTTCAATAGAGGCGTCATGCATGGTACGTGTCTGCAACCAGCCGGCGAAACTCCTGGTTTGTTCACGTGTAATCCAGTCATCAGACCGCTCTGGGTGTTTGGAGCGTAGAAACTTCTTGTGTTCGTCCATATACGGAGCCACCAAGGCGGAATTCTGTATAACTGTGTAGTGTGCTTCAGTGAGAGAATGTCCGTCCATACATATTTTTTGATTCCCTCCTAGCGTGCCTTTTCCATCCAGTCTGCCCTTATGCCGCGATTCAGGAACACCAATCGGATTAAGGTCAGGAATAAAGTCAATACAAAACTCAATGACCTCCTCATTTTCATGGCCCTTGGAGATGCTTCCTTCCGGCCTAGCACGGTTATGAACATATTTCTTTAAGACTCCCATGAACCTCTCAAAGGGGAACATATTGTGTAGAAATACAGGACCCAAAACGTTAATCTCTTCACATAGGTGAACTAGGACGTGCGTCATGATGTTGAAGAAGGATGGTGGGAACACCAACTCGAAACTGACAAGACATTGCACCAAATCATTCTCTAACCTTGGTATGATTTCTGGATCGATTACCTTCTGAGAGATTGCATTGAGGAATGCACATAGCTTCACAATGGCTAATCGAATGTTATCCCGTAGAAGCCCCCACAATGCAACCGGAAGCAGTTGCGTCATAATCACATGGCAGTCATGAGACTTTAGGTTCTAGAACTTTTTCCCTGCCATGTTTATTATTCCCTTTATATTCGACGAGAAGCCAGACGGTACCTTAATACTGAGTAGGCATTCAAAGAAGATTTCCTTCTCTTCTTTGGTAAGAGCGTAGCTGGCATGCCCCTGATGTATGTCGTCTTTTCCATGCATACGTTGCTGGTCCTCCCGTGCCTCAGGTGTATCTTTTGTCTTCCCATACACGCCCAAGAAGCCAAGCAGGGTCACGCAAAGATTCTTCGTCACGTGCATCACGTCGATTGCGGAGCAGACCTCTAGGTCTTTCCAATAGGGCTGGTCCCAGAATATAGATTTCTTCTTCCACATGGGTGCGCGTCCGTGAGCGTCCTTTGGTACAGGTTGTCCGCCAGGACCCTTTCCAAAGATTACCTTCAAATCCTTGACCATATCATGTACATCAGCACTAGTACGGTGCCGAGGCTTCGTCCGGTGATCCGCCTCACCTTTGAAATGCTTGCCTTTCTTTCTTACGGGATGCCTGCTCGGAAGAAATCGACGATGTCCGAGGTACACATTCTTCCTACAATTCTCCAAATATATACTGTCGGTATCATCCAAACACTGCGTGCATCCGCGGTATCCCTTGTTTTTCTGTCCTGAAAGGTTACTGAGAGCAGGCCAATCATTTATGGTCACGAACAGCAACGCCTTTAGGTAAAATTATTCCCCCATGTGCTCATCCCACGCACGTACACCTGTTCCATTCCAAAGCTGTAAGAGTTCTTCAGCTAATGGCCTTAGGTACACATCAATGTCGTTGCCGGGTTGCTTAGGGCCTTGGATGAGCACTGGCATCATAATGAACTTCCGCTTCATGCACAACCAAGGAGGAAGGTTATACAAACATAGAGTCACAGGCCAGGTGCTATGGTTGCTGCTCTGCTCCCCAAAAGGATTAATGCCATCTGCTCTTAGACCAAACCATACGTTCCTTGCGTCATCTGCAAACTCCTTCCCGTACTTTCTCTAATTTTTCTCCACTGCGACCCGTCAGCAGGTACTCTCAACTTTCCGTCTTTCTTACGGTCTTCTCTGTGCCATCGCATCGCCTTGGCATGCTCTTTGTTTTGGAACAAACGTTTCAACCGTGGTATTATAGGAGCATACCACATCACCTTGGCAGGAATCTTCTTCCTGGGGCGCTCGCCCTCGACATCACCAGGGTCATCGCGCCTGATCTTATAGCGCAATGCACCGCATACCGGGCAAGCGTTCAAATCCTCATACTCACTGCGGTAGAGGATGCAGTCATTAGGGCATGCATTTATCTTCTGCACCTCTAACCCTAGAGGGCAGACAGCCTTCTTTGCTTCGTACGTACTCTCGGGCAATTCGTTGTCCTTTGGAAGCATATTCTTTATCATTACCAGCAACTTTCCAAATCCCTTGTATGATACACCATTCTCTGCCTTCCATTGCAGCAATTCCAGTGTGGTGCCCAACTTTTTCTTGTCAGCTTCGCAATTCGGGTACAACAATTTCTTGTGATCCTCTAACATGCGCTGCAACTTCTTCTTCTCCAAATCACTTGCGCAGTTTCTCTTTGCATCGGCAATGGCCGGACCTAGATCATCAGCGGGCTCATCTGATGCCTCTTCTTCAGCTTCTTCCCTCATTGCCGGCTCAGTTTCTTCCCCCATTGTTGTATCATCGTATTCAGGGAACCCATGGCCATGATAGTTGTCGTCGTCCTCTTCTTCTTCATTGTCTTCCATCATAACCCCTCTTTCTCCGTGCTTGGTCCAAACATTATAGTGGGGCATGAAACCGGACTTAAACAGGTGGACGTGAATGGTTCTTGATGTAGAGTAATTGTGATCATTCTTATAGACTAAACATGGACAAGGCATAAAACCATCCGCCCGCTTGTTTGCCTCAGCCGCAAGCAGAAAAGTTTGCACGCCATTAATGAACTCGGGAGAGCATCGGTCGTCGTACATCCATTGTCATCTCATCTTCATTACACAACACCGAATAGACCAAATTAATACAAGTTCATACATAAAGTTCATACAAGACTTAAATGCAACAAACAAATAACTCTCTAACTAAGGTAACAACAAATGCGATCAAGATCGCAACTAAGGTAACAATTGATCCAACATCATATTTTCTAATCTTTCTAATCTTCAAGAGCATTTTCTCCATCTTGATCTTGTGATCATCGACGACATCGGCAACATGCAACTCCAATTCCATCTTATCCCCCTCAATTCTTTTCAATTTTTCTTTCAAATACTCGTTTTCTCTTTCAACTAAATTTAACCTCTCGACAATAGGGTCGGTTGGAATTTCCGGTTCACAAACCTCCTAGAAAAAAATATCTATGTCAACTTGATGGGCATAATTTGTCATAAACACGAAATGCAACAACTAATTTTAAAAGAGAATATACCACATCCGAATCATAACAAGGACGAGGGCCGACGGGGACGGATATCAAAACCATGGCACTATGTATAACAAACAACGTACGGGTAAGATAATTATACGAGTAACTATATATCCAAATCACGCAAACATCAATTTGGTAATGTAAAACATTCATGAACAAGAGGCTCACCACAAGGTGGTGCCGGCGACGGAACGGTGCGGGCGATCGACTGTCGTTACGACGTCGATTTAGAAGGCACTAAGTAAGCCACACCTACATATGCAAACTAAGTGTTAGTTTTGACCACAAATTGCATATAAATCAAATACTAGCACATATATTTTCTACCAAATTACTATACTCATAAATTAATCACTATCCAAAGCATTGCAAGAGCTAATCTAGCAATGAGAGATGAAAGGACAAAGTTCCTAACCTTTGTGATCATTTGAATGGATGGGGGCCTTCAAATCTTGACAATTTTTGGGAAAAATGTGTGATGAGCTCAAGAGGAAGAGGGGAAGAACAGAGAGGAGAGGGGAAAGGGGAAGAACAGAGCGAGCTCGGGTGGACGAAGGGCTTATGTAGGACGACCTTTAGCACCGGTTCGTGCCATGAACCGGTACTAAAGGTGCTGGAGGGGCCCCGGACTGACAACATCCTGCCACCACTCACTCTAGTACCGGTCCGTGGCCCGAACCGGTGCTAAAGGTCGGCCACAAACCGGTACTAATGAAAGCGGCTGGCTAGCCGTTGGAACCGGCACTAATGCACTCATTAGTGCCGGCTCAAAAGCAAACCGACACTAATGTGCTTGACATTTGTCCCTTTTTCTACTAGTGGATGTGTCGTTCGCCCTGACATAGTGCCCAAAGCCGGATAATCATGGATGCACCAAATTATAACAGCACGCAGAAAGAAATCAGCTGGTGGGCTGCTATATAGGTCTCGAGTGAGAACACCCCTCCATAGCTGTTGAAGTTCCTCCACAAGAGGCTCCATGAACAAATCAAAATCCTTTCCAGGACTTTTTGGACCTGGGATGATCAAAGGCCATCATGTAGTTTGATTCTTTTGTGCAGACATTTGGAGGCATGTTGTAAGGGATAACAAGCACTGGCCACATGCTATATGTGGCGCTTTGGTGGCCAAATGGGTTAAATCCATCTGAAGCTAAGCCAAGTCTAATGTTTCTTGGGTCAGCAGCAAACTTTTTGTGTTTCTGATTGAAGCTTTTCCACTCACTACCATGTGATGGATGGCTCATTACATTCTAATCTCTGTACTCCTGGTTCCTAGAATGCCACAGTACATCCTCTCTTGTTTCAGCATCATGAAACAACCTCTGCAATCTTGGTGCAATTGGAAAATGTCTCAAAACATTATGAGGATGTGACGCCCCCGATTTGACCGTACACTAATCATGCACGCAAATGTGTACGATCAAGATCAGGGACTCACGGGGAGATATCACAACACAACTCTAAAACATAAATAAGCCATACAAGCATCATAATACAAGCCAGGGGCCTCGAGGGGTCGAATACAAGTGCTCGATCATAGACGAGTCAGCGGAAGCAACAATATCTGAGTACAGACATAAGTTAAACAAGTTTGCCTTAAGAAGGCTAGCACAAAAGTAGCAACGATCGAAAAGGCAAGGCCTCCTGCCTGGGACCTCCTAACTACTCCTCGAAGCCGAACTCCATGTAGAATCATCCTCGGGATCTCTAGCTCCTGGACTCCAGCATCTGGTTGCGACAATCAGGTATAGAAAGGGGAAAAGAGGGAGAAAAGCAACCGTGAGTACTCATCCAAAGTACTCGCAAGCAAGGAGCTACACTACATATGCACGAGTATATGTGTAAAGGGGCCATATCGGTGGACTGAACTGCAGAATGCCAGAATAAGAGGGGGATAGCTAATCCTGTCGAAGACTACGCTTCTGGCAGCCTCCATCTTGCAGCTTGTAGAAGAGAGTAGATTGAAGTCCTCCAAGTAGCATTGCATAGCATAAATCCTACCCGGCGATCCCCTCCTCGTCGCCCTGTTAGAGGGTGATCACCGGGTTGTATCTGGCACTTGGAAGGGTGTATTTTATTCAGTATCTGGTTCTAGTTGTCATAAGGTCAAGGTACAACTCCGGGTCGTCCTTTTACCGAGGGACATGGCTATTCGAATAGATAAACTTCCCTGCAGGGGTGCACCACATAACCCAACACGCTCGATCCCATTTGGCCGGACACACTTTTCTGGGTCATGCCCGGCCTCGTAAGATCAACACGTCGCAGCCCCACCTAGGGTCAACAGAGAGGTCAGCACGCCGGTCTAAACCTATGCGCGCAGTGGTCTGGGCCCATCGCCCTATGCACACCTGCACGTTGCATACGCGGCCGGAAGCAGACCGAGCCTCCTTAATACAAGCGCGAGCTTACGGTCCAATGCGGCGCGCGCCACTCAGTCGCTGACGTCAAAAAGAGCTTCGGCTGATATCACGACGCCGGGATACCCATAACTACTCCCGCATAGATGGTTAGTGCATATAGACCAAATGGCCAGACTCAGATCAAATACCAAGATCTCGTTAAGCGTGTTAAGTATCTGCGAACGCCGACCAGGGCCAGGCCCACCTCTCTCCTAGGTGGTCTCAACCTGCCCTGTCGCTCCGCCACAACTGTAACAACTGTAACAACAATGACAGGCTATGCATCAGGATAGGATTAACGGAAAACAGTAACATGCTACACTACACTAATGCAAGCAGTATAGAAAAGAATAGGCGATATCTGGTGATCAAGGGGGGGCTTGCCTGATTGCTCTGGCAAGAAGGAGGGGTCGTCTACTCCGTAGTCGTAGTAGGGGTCGTCAGTAGTCTCGGGGTCTACCGGAAAGAAGTAACGGAGGGGGAACACAATAAATAACAGAGCAATCAAAGCAACACAAAGCTTAACATGACAATACACGGTGCTAGGTGTGCCCTAACGCGGTAATAGGTGATACCGACGAAGGGGAGAAACATCCGGGAAGGTATTCCCGGTGTTTCGCGTTTCGGACAGAGGTACCGGAGGGGGGGAAGTTGCGAGTTCGATAGGTTAGGGACGTGTGGCGGACGAACGGGCTGCGTATCCGTATTCGTCTCGTCGTTCTGAGCAACTTTCATGTAGAAAGTATTTCCATCTGAGCTACGGTTTAAAAGATATGATTTTCTAAAGATTTACTAATTTCTAGAATTTAATTAATCATTTAACTTAATTCAAAATTGGATTTATGACATCAGCATGATGTCATGCTGACATCAGCAGTCAACAGGGGTTGACTAAGTCAAACTGACATGTGGGTCCAATGGGACCCACCTGTCATTCTCTGTTTAGGTTAATTAGGGTTTATCTAATTAATTACTGTTTAATTAAATTTACTAATTAATTAGATTAATTTAAACAGGGTTATTTAACTTAATTAATTAACTAATTAATTAATTACTTTTATTTTATTTATTTATTTATTTATTAATTTTTATTAATTAAGTTATTATTTTCATTATTATTATTTTTTTAAATTCTTTTTTCTCTTTTTTTTATTAAACGTTCTGGGGCGTGGGCCCCTATGTCATAGGCCCATGTGGCCAACAGGGTTAACGGGCGCGGGGTGTGGGCGTGGGCGCCCGAGCACCCGAACGGGGCAACAAGGGGCGCCGGCGGTGGCCGTAGCCCGGCACGGCGGGGCGAGGCCGTGGCCTCGGCGGGGCTCGTGGGCTGGTGTGGTAGAGCGGTGCGGGGCGGCGGTGAGCGCTGCCGCGCGTCGGGCTGCGACGTCAGCGGCGGGCGATGCTGCGGAAAACAGCAGCGGCAGTGCAGTAGCGGGGCGCGCGCGGGGAAGGGGCGTACGGCGAGTGGGCGGCGGCCCGGCGAAGTGCACAGGGGCGCGGCGACGCACGACGGTGGATGTGCGGGACGACGGGGAAAGGGAAGCAGGGGGAATGGGGTTCTCACGCCCGTTGCAGGGGAGTTTGGCGGCGAGGCGTGATGGCGCCGACTGGGAGGAGGACGAGGCGGACGGCGGTGAGGTTCGGGGTCGGCCGGCGATGGAGAGGCGGGGCGGGGCAGTCCAGCGACCGACGAGGTGGGGCGTCGGGGTGGCGTCGGGGACGAGCGCCGGCGCCAGGGGCGCGGGGCGGCACCGGGAGGCGTCAGGCTCGGCGAGGCGGCGCCGTCCGTCGCCGATGACGACGGGATCGGGAGTGGCGCGTCCAGATCGGGGAGAGGGGGGAAGAGAGCGAGGGGAGAGTGGGTGGTTGGGCTAGGGTTTCGGGGGGTGGGGGATATGGGGAGTGCGGGGTGGGCCTCCAGGTGGCCTGGGTGGCCAGTTGCGCCGAATGGCCCAGGGGGAGGGGGGCTTTGTCTTTCCTTTTTTTGTTTCTTTTCTGTTTTCTTTTCTTTATCTATTTTCTTTTCTATTTTATTCTTTTAATTTATGTTTTATAAAATTAAATACAACTCCTAAATTAATGTTATAATTTATTCTACTGCCCCAAAAAGTTTGACACCTGATTAAACTAGTTTGCATTATTATTATTTTTAAAAGGCATTTAATTAATTGTCATAGCTGCCGATTACTTTAGAGCCTTTAAACATTTTATCAAAGCTTGGTATCTCCACCATAACTGCTTACGATTTATTTGAAACAACCCGAACATTTTAGTTTTAATTTTTGAAAACTTTTGTTGTTTGCCATATTTTGAATTTGAATTTTGATCCGGTTTTGAACTAACGCGAGATTATCAACACTAACAGAGGTGACGTGGCATCATTAGCATAGGGTTACTGTAGCATAATTATCCGGGCGTCACAATTCTCCTCCACTACAAGAAATCTCGTCCCGAGATTTAAGAGGGAAGTAAAGGGGTTAGGTTCGGGTTACGAAATTCTAGGGAGCGTTCTTGGTCTTGGTTGTTCTTCTCGAAGAGGTTGATCCATTACATTGATGTCTTCATTCTGCTGTTTCAGGTCATCATGATAAAGTTGTCGCCCTTTCTTCGGGAACTCCATCGTACTTACGACAGAGTAAGGTGGGTATTCTGGAAGAACGGACTTCTGCAGGGTTTACTATCTGGTCAACATCATCGGGGAAAGTGGCGGAAAGTATCTCTCGAATTGCAACTTAAGAAATTATCGAGAGCAAAGTAAGAAGGTACAAAAATAGAAGTTTTCAAGCGCATAGGCAATCGTTCGTTGCCTGAAACAAGGTGTTGAAGGGGTTTAGAGCAATGTGAATAAGCATTGCATCTAATACGAGTATAGATCACTAGGCAGGTGGCCCGTGAATTACATACAAAGTCAAGAGCGAGGAATAACTCTGACAACACGGTGTACAGGAGAGTCAGTTTTCGATCCTGTGGAACTGTGGGTTATGGGCCCACCATGTGGGGTTTTTTTTATAGGAGCAGTGACATGTTGCACGGTCATGATAGCAAGGCATGTCAGAGAGTACCCTGTCAGTTATGTCGGCAACACGTTGGTACCAAGGGCGAGGGACGAAGAGAACCATTTTCCTGCTCGTTGAAACTAGGCGGACCATAAGGCAAAGTTCTCGTCCATCGGTGGCTATCGGAATGTCACCAACAATAGTAACAGGGTCTTACTGACAAAGTTGTACACCGAGGTGTTTGTACAAGCAAGGAATTAATACTGCTTAGATCATAATGATCACCAGAAACGTTAAACCAACCAATGGAAAGGAAAATATGATTATTAGATTAAACAGAAGAATGGAAAGGAAAATGTGTTTAAACACATATTTGAAGGGTATATCCTTCCCAAGGACAAGCTGAGCATGATATTCATGACATGATATAATGTAGAAAACTCTTTAGGTAGGGGAGAGAAATTTCATGACATTACCCATACAACGGTGTTTGGATAATTGAGCAGGAAACATTTAGCATTGGGCTTCAAATGTTCCTGTTGAAAATCGGAGTACCATAGACATGCTTCGAGATAGCATTGACATGGTCAACAGGTGAAGATCAGACTTTGGAAACAAAAAGGACCCATCAGGAACAACTTATAGAGTAAGTCTTACCATTTCCTCATGGAAGAATAGCTAACCTTGCTAAAAAGGAAAACTTATAACAATAGGTCCTCCCGCCAGGTGTGCTGGGTATCATCACCTTATTGGGTCATAATAGACCAGTGTTATAACTCTTGGAAAAATGTTCCAACCATCATATATGACCGAGATTCAGATATGAACGGTGTTTGGATACCTCAGACTCAGGATGCCTGAGAAGAAAAGGTGCAAAACAAATTGACGAGACGACATTGTAAGATTCTCGGGAAATGAACTATGGAAGCGAGTTCTGAACAAGGGTCCATCATTAAATCAAGGGGAGGTGAGGAGGTGACTAATTGACTCAGCGACAATCTGTTGAGATCTCCAAAAGATGGATTTCCCCAACTATGTCAACAAGGAGATAACATAGCTAGATCGAATGACTTAATGACGTATGCTCGAGGAAAACATACACAGTTAAACATTGGTTGAAAGGTGCACCCGAAATATGGGCTAGGTAGCACGATCAATGTTCGAATGATGATTCATTAAGCCATAGACGTAGAATGAAACTATAGGCCAATAACTTCAAAGCTTTAGGGTTGCTAGAAGTTTAGAATTTACACATCACAGACCATTTGTCGGTATTTCGTTTAGAAACAACACGGGGATCAGAAAACAAATGGAGATGGCGAGAAGTATTACTATATCAAGAATTCTCAAGAGGTGGAGAAATTCTCACAATATCCTTGACATAAAAGATGGTAATACTCCAAGGTAGAACATAACATAGGCGGGTTAGCAAGGAGCTCCATAACTTGGTCAAGTTTGTGATGAAAGGAATGAAAGGTTGTTGGATGGCACTTATCATCAAGAATTCCATTGATATCCTGGAAGGAGTCAAAATGTTGATGATGTTCACGGCAAATTTTTTCAAGAGGCTCCACGAAGATGTAATCGATCGGCGATGACATCAAGTCAAAGGAATGATGAAGCGATAGGTTAATGGAACCAAGGGAAAGGCACAAACTTGAAATCAAGCTTGTTGTTCAAGGCGAACTAATATGACGAGGAAGATCGACGTATGCTTAGCTCATCACCGAAAGTTGTGTTACGGGAAGGACCGGGTAGCACAGTTAAAAGTTTGCACGATAATGATATAGCCGATAAGGCTAGGAATGACTCAAAGGATTATTACACTCGTAAGCAACAAGAATTACTTAGAGTTATTGAATCGGAGTGCGGAATCGATCCGCTTATCGGTGTTCTCGAGTGACTAATAACTCAGAGCCCGTGGAAAATTGGAATCAGTGAGAATGTAGCACTTGATGAAAAACTCATAAGAAGTTATGCAGTTCCATGATAATCTCGAGATACCAGGGGGTAATACTCGACGACAGATCAAGGTAAAGGTTGGACTAGGGTATTGCTTGCAGAAGACAAGTGCTCAAACTTGCACGAGAAACGGAATCAAGGAGATACATGGTCGGAACCACGATTGCAAAGGATCAATTCACCGATACCAGATGATATTATACCAGGGAAATAGCTATTATTATAAGAAGCTTCCATGATAGGGTCTACATCGTGTCCATGGGCATGAACACAAAGGTTCAAGGTCGACTCCCACTTCTCCAATGCATAACCTTCCATTCGCCTCTCGTATTTTGATAATGACATTAGTTGTCGAAAGTTTTGCCTGGTGCAATACCAGATAAGTATGTCCCGCGAAATCTTTCGGGTTCACACAGATTAAGGAGGGCATAGGTTCAACCCATCGGGGCATCGTAGAACGATATACTACAAACTTCAGGAGTAAATAACACAAGCTCAATAGTAGAGCATGGTTGACAAAGCAGAGGATACATTTTACCTAAGGCATTATGTATCCGAGGAAAAGCTCACAGGCTTATTGAATATGAAGGACGCTGTCGGATAAAATCCAAAAAAGGATCTGGTGGTCCACAAGGGATCTGACGTGAGCAACGGTACTCCACTAGAGGAAGAAGAATGCAAGGAGATCAGATTATAGAAACAACTGACTAACTCAAACCTCAAATGCAAAGGAATTATGATTTCCAAATCAAGGGATCAGAAGCAAACGCTCTGATTAAGGATAGATAAGTTGAATAGCCTTAGGGGTACAATCGATGGCAATTCGATTGGTCGATACCAGCTCCTGTTTAAAATGACGTTTGAGCCAGAAGGAAGAATTCTAGGATCTGATTGAGGATTGTGAGCATTCGCAATATTTTGAATCAACCGACTCAAAATGATAATGACAAGGAATGACAATAAGATTACGAGACTTATGGGATTAACCATAATGCAAGCAAGCAAGAATTTCAAGAGCAATAGGCTGCTCAGGATTTTCGGAAGTTCAAATAGTATTTCAAAGGCTTATGTGAATTACTTGAATCAACTGGGGACGAGCGGATACTCGGTAAGTGCAAGAATTATCCGTAGGGGTATTCAGGTGACAAGGAACAGCAAGGCAGTAAGCTCAAAGGATTCTCGGAAAAACAGAGAGAATTTCGGGGTATCTTGTAATAACAAGATCAACGGGGAAACATTGTATGAATGGCGAGTATACGTGGTTATCCATAGGAGTTTATCGATGGAAGGGAATTGCAAAAGCGATGAACACAAGTTCTCGGGTTAACAGCGGAGAGTGTCTTCAGGGTCTTCACGTGCAGCAGACGATCATCAGTAATAAGGGGCTCTCCGGGTGAAAGTGATAACGAGATCCTAATGTTAGATTTAGCAAAATTCATTTAACCCGAATAGAAGAGAGATCAGAGTCCCAGAGTAAAGGTCGAGGAGTAAAAGATCCTAGTACACCCAATGGCGACGTGGGCCCGTAAGCCACACAGCCATGTTAGTAAAAGTTTTGTAATGTCTAGACTCGACTTCAGCCAAGGAGTGTGGAAAGGGGGATTCCTACAGGCAGTCGGCTCTGATACCAACTTGTGACGCCCCCGATTTAACCGTACACTAATCATGCACGCAAATGTGTACGATCAAGATCAGGGACTCACGGGGAGATATCACAACACAACTCTAAAACATAAATAAGCCATACAAGCATCATAATACAAGCCAGGGGCCTCGAGGGATCGAATACAAGTGCTCGATCATAGACGAGTCAGCGGAAGCAACAATATCTGAGTACAGACATAAGTTAAACAAGTTTGCCTTAAGAAGGCTAGCACAAAAGTAGCAACGATCGAAAAGGCAGGGCCTCCTGCCTGGGACCTCCTAACTACTCCTCGAAGCCGAACTCCATGTAGAATCATCCTCGGGATCTCTAGCTCCTGGACTCCAGCATCTGGTTGCGACAATCAGGTATAGAAAGGGGAAAAGAGGGAGAAAAGCAACCGTGAGTACTCATCCAAAGTACTCGCAAGCAAGGAGCTACACTACATCTGCATGAGTATATGTGTAAAGGGGCCATATCGGTGAATTGAACTACAAAATGCCAGAATAAGAGGGGGATAGCTAATCCTGTCGAAGACTACGCTTCTGGCAGCCTCCATCTTGCAGCTTGTAGAAGAGAGTAGATTGAAGTCCTCCAAGTAGCATCGCATAGCATAAATCCTACCCGGCGATCCCCTCCTCGTCGCCCTGTTAGAGGGTGATCACCGGGTTGTATCTGGCACTTGGAAGGGTGTATTTTATTCAGTATCCGGTTCTAGTTGTCATAAGGTCAAGGTACAACTCCGGGTCGTCCTTTTACCGAGGGACACGGCTATTCGAATAGATAAACTTCCATACAGGGGTGCACCACATAACCCAACACGCTCGATCCCATTTGGCCGGACACACTTTTCTGGGTCATGCCCGGCCTCGTAAGATCAACACGTCGCAGCCCCACCTAGGCTGAACAGAGAGGTCAGCACGCCGGTCTAAACCTATGCGCGCAGGGGTCTGGGCCCATCGCCCTATGCACACCTGCACGTTGCGTACGCGGCCGGAAGCAGACCTAGCCCCCTTAATACAAGCACGAGCTTACGGTCCAATGCGGCGCGCGCCACTCAGTCGCTGACGTCAAAAGGAGCTTCGGCTGATATCACGACGCCGGGATACCCATAACTACTCCCGCGTAGATGGTTAGTGCGTATAGACCAAATGGCCAGACTCAGATCAAATACCAAGATCTCGTTAAGCGTGTTAAGTATCTGCGAACGCCGACCAGGGCCAGGCCCACCTCTCTCCTAGGTGGTGTCAACCTGCCCTGTCGCTCCGCCACAAAGTAACAGTCGGGGGCCGTCAGGAACCCAGGCCCACCTCTACCGGGATGGAGCCACCTGTCCTTTCAGCCCCCTCATCAGAATCACTTGCGGTTACTCAACGAGCCGACCCGACTTTAGTCACCACATGTGTCATTTATAGAGTATATAAGTATATACCCGTGATCACCTCCCGAAGTGATCACGGCCCAGTAGTATAGCATGGTAGACGGACAAGAGTGTAGGGCCTCTGATGGAACACTAGCATCCTATACTAAGCAGTAGGATAGCAGGTAAGGGTAACAACTGTAACAACAATGACAGGCTATGCATCAGGATAGGATTAACGGAAAGCAATAACATGCTACACTACTCTAATGCAAGCAGTATAGAGAAGAATAGGCGATATCTGGTGATCAAGGGGGGGCTTGCCTGATTGCTCTGGCAAGAAGGAGGGGTCGTCAACTCCGTAGTCGTACTGGGGGTCGTCATTAGTCTCGGGGTCTACTGGAAAGAAGTAACGGAGGGGGAACACAATAAATAACAGAGCAATCAAAGCAACACAAAGCGTAACATGACAATACACGGTGCTAGGTGTGCCCTAACGCGGTAATAGGTGATACCGACGAAGGGGGGGAACATCCGGGAAGGTATTCCGGTGTTTCGCGTTTCGGACAGAGGTACCGGAGCGCGGGGGGGGGGGGGGGAAGTTGCGAGTTCGATAGGTTAGGGAGGTGTGGCGGACGAACGGGCTGCGTATCCGGATTCGTCTCGTCGTTCTGAGCAACTTTCCATGTAGAAAGTATTTCCATCTGAGCTACGGTTTAAAAGATATGATTTTCTAAAGATTTACTAATTTCTGGAATTTAATTAATCATTTAGCTTAATTCGAAATTGGATTTATGACATCAGCATGATGTCATGCTGACATCAGCAGTCAATAGGGGTTGACTAAGTCAAACTGACATGTGGGTCCAATGGGACCCACCTGTCATTCTCTGTTTAGGTTAATTAGGGTTTATCTAATTAATTACTGTTTAATTAAATTAACTAATTAATTAGATTAATTTAAACAGGGTTATTTAACTTAATTAATTAACTAATTAATTAATTGTTTTTATTTTTATTTTTATTTTCTTTATTTATTTATTTTTTATTTTTTATTAATTAAGTTATTATTTTCATTATTATTATTTTTTTTAAATTCTTTTTTTTCTCTTTTTTTTATTAAACGTTCTGGGGCGTGGGCCCCTATGTCATAGGCCCATGTGGCCAACAGGGTTAACGGGCGCGGGGTGTGGGCGTGGGCGCCCGTGCACCCGAACGGGGCAACAGGGGGCGCCGGTGGTGGCCGTAGCCCGGCACGGCGGGGCGAGGCCGTGGCCTCGGCGGGGCTCGTGGGCCGGTGCGGTAGAGCGGTGCGGGGCGGCGGTGAGCGCTACCGCGCGTCGGGCTGCGACGTCAGCGGCAGGCGATGCTGCGGAAAACAGCAGCGGCAGTGCAGTAGCGGGGCGCGCGCGGGGAAGGGCGCGTACGGCGAGTGGGCGGCGGCGCGGCGAACTGCACAGGGGCGCGGCGACGCACGACGGTGGATGTGCGGGACGGCGGGGAAAGGGAAGCAGGGGGAATGGGGTTCTCACCCCCGTTGCAGGGGAGTTTGGCGGCGAGGCGCGATGGCGCCGACAGGGAGGAGGACGAGGCGGACGGCGGTGAGGTTCGGGGTCGGCCGGCGATGGAGAGGCAGGGCGGGGCAGTCCAGCGACCGACGAGGTGGGGCGTCGGGGTGGCGCCGGGGACGAGCGCCGGTGCCAGGGGCGCGGGGCGGCACCGGGCGGCGTCAGGCTCGGCGAGGCGGCGCCGTCCGTCGGCGATGACGACGGGATCGGGAGCGGCGCGTCCAGATCGGGGAGAGGGGGGGAAGAGAGCGAGGGGAGAGTGGGTGGTTGGGCTAGGGTTTCGGGGGGTGGGGGATATGGGGAGTGCGGGGTGGGCCTCCTGGTGGGCTGGGTGGCCAGTTGGGCCGAATGGCCCAGGGGAGGGGGGCTTTGTCTTTCCTTTTTTTTGTTTCTTTTCTGTTTTCTTTTCTTTATCTATTTTCTTTTCTATTTTATTCTTTTCATTTCTGTTTTATAAAATATAAATACAACTCCTAAATTAATGTTATAATTTATTCTACTGCCACAAAAAGTTTGACACCTGATTGAACTAGTTTGCATTATTATTATTTTTAAAAGGCATTTAATTAATTGTCATAGCTGCTGTTTTAATTACTTTAGAGCCTTTAAACATTTTATCAAAGCTTGGTCTCTCCACCATAATTGCTTACGATTTATTTGAAACAACCCGAACATTTTAGTTTTAATTTTTGAAAACTTTTGTTGTTTGCCATATTTTGAATTTGAATTTTGATCCGGTTTTGAACTAACGCGAGATTATCAACACTAACAGAGGTGGCGTGGCATCATTAGCGTAGGGTTACTGTAGCATAATTATACGGGCGTCACAGAGGAATCCTCTTCACAGCATCGACATCTTTCCATCTTGATGATTTGCATTTCGGGCATTCACTTAAGTTGGCATAATCCTTCCGGAACAGAACACAATTATTCTTACAAACGTGGATCATATCATATCCAATTCCAACTGCACGAAGGAAATTCTTCATTTTACTGTAGGTGTGTGGCAGCTCAGACGCATCTGGGAAAGCTTTGCGGAAAGTAGCCAACATTGCATCGAATGATTTGTTGGTCATCCGCTCAGATGACTTCACCTGAAGAAAGGTGACCATAGCTGAGAATACTGACAGCTTATTTCCTGGGGTGACAGCCACGTTGCATTGTTCCAACATGCGGGCCCACCGTTTTTCTTCTGCAGGTGAAAGTTCACGGAATGCAAGAGCATTTCGTAGCATTATTTCAATGTTGGTCAAACTCACTGGCTCCGCCACCACCACCTCCTCCTCCTCTTCCACCTGAGCATCATGCAGACCAAGATGGTGATCTGCTGCTTCCACATAGTCAATAACATTGACGTTCATAGTTTCACCATGATGAACCCACCTAGTATATGTGACCAACATCCCATACAAGTGTAGATGATTTTGCACAGTTGACTGGGGTCTTGTAACTGAATTCATACAACTGCTACACGGGCAGAGCACATCTGATTTCGGACCACCGTACTCAGCTCTGATAAAGTTCATGAAGTTTTCAACCCCCTCGACATATGCAGCGGAGAATCTTCGAGCAAAAGTTATCCAAGTCCTGTCCATCTGTTAGACATACAAATTAGTTCTTCTACTAGATATTACAGGAAAAACATATATGTTTTTTTGAAGTCCAGAAAAAAATTCAGCAAATAGATTTGAGTGCTGAATTATGGCAGGCTGTTTCAGCAGTCAATGAGGCCGAGCACAAAGCCATCAAACTATCGAAGGCCATCGCAGCAACAAAGATCGAGTATAAAACGGTGTAGAGCTATTTCACCTAACAGATTGGCTACTAGACCATGGCAATCAACGTCACAATAAATATATGACATGATATTTTAGCAAATAATCGGCCTTGGCATGCCATCTCAGCTAAGCAGATTGAGTGCAGAACAGGGCAAGGAAGCTTCTTAAGCAGAGCATATTTACTGTAAATTACTTCGGCAAACAGTGAGATTAACAGCGTCTATCAGCTAACATTCAGCGCTACACCGACATGAACGGGGCCTCAGTCTAGAATGCGCGTACCGTGGGAGAAGCTGACCGCCGTGCATCTCCACACGAACGTCGCCAGCGGTGGCGGCACTGACCGCCGTGCACCTCCACAAGAACGTAGACAGTGGTGGCGGCGCGGCTAGAGGACGACAGTCTACGAGAGCGTACTGTGGGAGCGAGAGGATCGCCGTGCGTCCCCTTGACGAACCGTGGCGCCGACGTATCGGTGCGGCGGGGAGGGCGGCTTTGGCGGAGCAAATGGAGTGGAGGGGGACGGGGGGAGGGGGTTTGGGGAATATTATTGGCTAGTTGGCCGAAGGGCGGTTGAATCAGATTTGGGGGGAATTTTTTGGTGGGGGTGGGAAGGATTTTCGCGCGGTGGGCGGGGGGGGGGGGGGGGGGGGGGGGGGGGTTTGGCGCATGCGCACTACTGGAATCAGCTAATTTGCCATCTACCAGCTCTTTGCCGTCTGCTAGCTGATGGCAAAGAAGCTCTTTGCCATCAGCTACCCAAAAGCAGACGGCAAAGAAATGGCAGACGACAAAGAAGCTCTTTGCCATATGCGAGATCTTTGTCGTCTGCCAGCAGACGGCAAAGAATCTTTGTCGTCCGCTGGCAGACGGCAAAGAGAGAGGTGGCCCCCACCCCCCGCCCGTTTGGAAAAAACTTAACGGCCCACCTCTTTGCCGTCTGCCAGCAGACGGCAAAGAGGCAAAAGGGCGGACGGCAAAGAGGGCACTACCTAACGGCCCGTACCCCCCCGGCCGTTACTATGTTCTCTCCTCGCCGAGCCCCGCCACCACTTCCCACCCCGCCGCCGCCGCCGCCGCCCCCACCACTCGCCGCCGCCCCTGGGCTCCGCCGCCCCACCGCCCCACCACACGTCGCCCGCCGTCGCCCCACCACCCGCAGCCCCACCGCCCGTCGCCCCCGCCGTCGCCCCACCGCCCCGGCTCTCCACCGCCCCGGGGCCCCGCCGCCCCACCGCCCCGTCGCCCCACCGCCCCGTCGCCCCCCCCGCCGCCCTGCGCCCCACCGCCCCGGGCCCGGCCCCCCGACGCCCCAGGCCGCCCCCGCTCCCCGGCCACCTCCTCCACCGCCCCGCCCCCCTCCTCCACCGGCCTCCTCCACCGGCCCTGCCCCAGGTGAGCCCCCCTCCTTTTTTCTGTTTTTTCTGTTTTTTTTCCTTTTTAGTTTTAGTTTTAGTTTAGATTTAGTTTTAGTTGTAGTTTTAGGTTTAGTTTTAGTTTAGTTTTAGTTTTAGGTTTAGTTTTAGGTTTGGTTTTAGGTTTAGTCTAGTTTGAGGAAAGAAGAAGAAGAAGAGAAAAAGAGGAGAGGAGGAGAAGAAGAAGAGGAAAAAGGAAAGGAAGAAGAAGAGGAGGAGGAGGAGAAGAAAAGAGAAGAAGAGGAAGAAGAAGAAGAAAAAAGAGGAGAGGAGGAGAAGAAGAAGAGGAAAAAGGAAAGGAAGAAGAAGAAGAGGAGGAGGAGAAGAAAAAAGAAGAAGAGGAAGAAGAAGAAGAAAAAAGAGGAGAGGAGGAGAAGAAGAAGAGGAAAAAGGAAAGGAGGAAGAAGAAGAAGAAGAAGAAGAAGAAGAAGAAGGAAAAAAGGAAGAAAAGGTAGAATAGGAAGAAGACCCCGACCCCGACACCCCGACCCCGACACCCTAGACCTCGACACCGACACCCCGACCCCGACCCCGACACCGCGACCCCGAGCCTGACCCGACACCCCGACCTCGACACCGACACGGCACCCCGACCCCGACCCGGCACCCCGACCCCGACCCCGACACCCCGACCCCGAGCCTGACCCGACACCCCGACCCCGACACCGACACGACACCCCGACCCCGACCCGACACCCCGACCCCGACACCCCGACCCCGACACCGACACGACACCCCGACACCGACACCCTGACACCACACCCACCCTTACCCCGACACCGACACGGCACCCCGACCCCGACCCGGCACCCCGACCCGACACCCCGACCCCGAGACGGCACCCCGACCCGACACCCCGACCCGACACCTCGACCCGGCACCCCGACCCGACACCCCGACCCCGAGACCCCGACCCCGAGCCTGACCCGACACCCCGACCCCGACACCGACACGGGACCCCGACCCCGACCCGACACCCCGACCTGGCACCCCGACCCCGACCCCGACACCCCGACCCCGAGCCTGACCCGACACCCCGACCACGACACCGACATGGCACCCCGACCCCGACCCGACACCCCGACCCCGACACCCCGACCCCGACACCGACACGACACCCCGACACCGACACCCTGACACCACACCCACCCTTACCCCGACACCGACACGGCACCCCGACCCGACACCCCGACCCCGAGACGGCACCCCGACCCGACACCCCGACCCGACACCCCGACCCGACACCCCGACCCCGAGACCCCGACCCCGAGCCTGACCCGACACCCCGACCCCGACACCGACACGGCACCCCGACCCGACACCCCGACCCCGACCCCGACCCCGACCCCGACACCCCGACCCCGAGCCTGACCCGACACCCCGACCACGACACCGACACGGCACCCCGACCCCGACCCGGCACCCCGACCCGACACCCCGACCCCGAGACCCCGACCCCGACCCCGACACGGCACCCCGAGACCGACACGACACCCCGACCCCCGACACCTCCCGAAAAGGTGTTCTTTGGCCTTCCAGAAGCCGACGGGGTCCTATATTTGTGAATTATTAGTTAGGTCATATATCTTTCGATTTTGTGATGAAAAACATCATATAAAATTGTGTTGATCGGGTAGTTTTAAATGTGCAGTTGTTTCATCGCTGCGAGGTTTGGTGTTCGACGACCTCGCCGTGCGTTTGACGAGCTCTGCCCCTTCGTTCGTGGGTGAGCACAAATGACATGTCCCCCTCCCCCATTAATTATTTGATCTATTCCGATGAAACTTGATAGCTAGCTATATATGTGTCTTGAATCATCAGTATGCGTAACCAATATGTGTCTCCCGTTCGAAAGCGTCATAGTTATAAATATGCATGCATTTGCATATTTATAACCTTGATTCTTTCGAATTGTCCAACGCTATCCATGGACAGCTCGAGTATGTTTAGATTGGGTTCGTTTTCCCATATGCTTTGCTCCGGATCCGACGCATAAATTTCGTCAGTGCCTCCCCTGTTGTTCTCCGGGTACACATCCTCTCTGTTTATTGCAGAGACGTGTATCAGGAGAACAGCGGGGAGGTGCTGCCGAAATTTTGCGTAGGATCCAGAGCATAGCATGGGAAAATGAACCCAATCTAAACATACTCGGGTGGGATTAGGACCTATCATTACCTATTAGAGTGTAGGTTGCATGGACGTAATAAAATTGACAAAGTAGTTCAACTGATGAATATATACATGGTGAATTTTATACATATATTTGTTGTGTGTCTAGTAGCTCTGAAAGTCAAGATGAGTGATCGTGCGTGGATGTACACCGGTCACACTGGTCAGAACAAATGGAGCACTGAATGGTTCACAAAAACCAAGGGGTTTGTGCGAGCCGCATTTGCAAATGGCCAGAGGAAAACCTGGTGCCCCTGTTTACGGTGCGGCAATTGGGAAAAGAGGACAGACGCTGAAATGGGCAAACACCTGCAGAAGAGTGGTTTTACGCCCGATTATACGGTGTGGACATTTCATGGTGAGTCTGCCCAACGTGACCGAGCTGAGGTGGATCGTCGTCGCACCGACGAGCATGGTACCGGGATGGAAAACATGGTGCAAGACTTCGATGATGCTCGGGATTTGAACGAGGAGATGGAGGAATCTGCAAAGGCCTTCAATGAAATGTTGGAGTCTTCAAAACGTCCGCTCCATGAGCACACTGAGCTTGGTCAGTTGGATGCCATCTCACAAGTAATGGCTCTGAAGGCTTAGTTCAACTTGGGCAGAGAATGCTACGATGCAATGATGACAGTATTTGGACGCTTTCTACCCAAAGGCCATGTAATGCCTGCAAACCTGTACCAGTCGGACAAAATCCTCCGTGCACTGAAGATGCCCTATGATAAGATACATGCCTGTGAGAAAGGATGTGTCTTGTTTAGGCTTGACTATGCGGACTTGAACTATTGTCCCATTTGCAAGTCTTCCAGGTATGTTGTGGTAGACAACGGTATGGGTGAGAAGACACAGACCAAAATCCCCGTTAGTGTTCTTCGGTATATGCCAATCGTACCAAGACTTCAACGTCTTTTCATGGTCGAAGAGACGGCCAGACAGATGACATGGCACAAAACGGGCAAAAGAACCGAACTAGATGCAGATGGGAATCTGATGATTGTACACACATCGGATGGTGTTGCGTGGAAAAAGTTTGATGAATTACATGGTGACCAAGCGGCAGATCCGAGGCATCCTCGAGTCGGCATCAGCACGGATGGGTTCAGTGTGTTTGGTATGACGGCAGCCCAATACAGTTGTTGGCCCGTATTTGTCTTTCCACTCAATCTCCCCCCGGACAGATTATGCAAAGAAAGAACATTTTCCTGACGTTGATAATTCCAGGGCCCAACTATCCGGGGAAAAATATGAATGTGTACATGCAACCGCTTAAGGACGAATTGCAAGAAGCCTGGGATAATGGGTTCAAGACATACGACGCCTATAGCAAACGGAACTTCATAATGCGTGTCTGGTACATGTACTCGACGCATGACTTGCCGGCGTATGCGCTATTCGTTGGCTGGTGTGTGCATGGAAGGTTCCCGTGCCCCACATGCAAGGGAGCTCTTGAGTTTCGTTGGCTTCAGGCAGGAGGAGAGGGCACGGAATGACATGCAGGCAAGGGCCGTGTACGAGCTCCTTGTGGTAAGTTTCTTCTGCAGATTAGCCAAACCATTCATGTAGTGTTTGTCTCATTAGTAACTAGTATGACTGAGTCGTCGAAACCAAATGTGCAGTCTGTGTGCGAGAAGACAGGTCAGACCGCTCCGCCGATGCCAGTGATTGCTCCTGGGACCACGGTGAGTTTTATTTGAATGGACATTACTTGCTAGTCTTAACATTTGAGTGTCATCATGCTAACAAGACATTGGAAATGATCTTTGGTGCAGCGTAACTCCAGACAAGCATCGCACGATCCTTCTCCAGCTACCGACACGAGCCACCCCGCTCCTACACCTCCTGGATCTTGGTAAGTTTATCTAGTGTTTTGCTTAACACATGCATAAAGACCTAGACTTAGCTTTATTACCTCCAATGCTTACCATAATGACCTAGACTTAGCTTCTTCTCCTCCAAAATGACTTAATAAGCTTACTGACCTCCAAAACCATCCACTTTACCTAAGTTAGCTCTAAAACGATCTGTACTTAGCTTACTTATGTCAAAAATTGCATAATTAGCTTAGTTAGCTCATAAACGATCCATTTTACCTAAGTTAGCTCTAAAATGACCCATTTTACCTAGGTTAGCTTATAAATGATCCAGTTCATCCAAGTTAGCTCAAAAATGATCCATTTTACCTAGATTAGCTCCTAAATGATCCATTTTACCTACGTTAGCTTTAAAATGACCCATTTCACCAAGGTTAACTCCAAAATGACACATCTTACCTAGGTTATCTCATAAACGATCCATTTCAACTAATTTAGCTCATAAACGATCCATTTCACCAAGTTAGATAAAAAACGATCCATTTCACCTAAATTAGCTCTTAAATGATCCATTTCACCTAAGTTAGCTCAAAAAGATCCATTTCAACTAAATTAGCTCATAAATGATCCATTTCACCTAAGTTAGCTAAAAAACGATCCATTTGAACTAAGTTAGCTCATAAATGATCCATTTCACCTTAGTTACCTCAAAAACGATCCATTTGACCTTAGTTAGCTCATAAACGACCCATTTCAACTATGTTAGCTCATAAATGATCCATTTCACCTTAGCTAGCTCATAAACGACCCATTTCAACTTAGTTAGCTCATATATGATCCATTTCACGTAAGTTAGCTCATAAATGACATACTCTCCTTGTTCTAGTCTTCTTCTTGTTCTACTCTTCTTGCTCTAGTCTTCTTCTGGTTCTACTCTTCTTCTTGTTCTACTCTTCTTGTTCTAACTTTCTTATTTTTCATTTTGCAGATTTCATTCACTTGACGAAAGCTTGCATAGATGGAGTGCTCCTTATCCCTTTCTCTGTTTCTTTTGTATCGTTGAACTATGCATGTATCGTTGGATGAAACTATTGTAATATATATGGTTGGATGCCTCTATGTTGAACTTGTTATGTATGATGGAACTATGCATGTAATATATATGGTTGGATGATGAAGTTATGTGTTGGATATCTTATATGTTTGCTCTGTAATGGCCTTTTGAAATATATCTATATATGTCATATATATTTATGATGAAAATTGTTGGATTTAATAAAAAACAGAAAAAAGAGCCAATATGCAGGCTCTTTGCCGTCTACCACCGACGGCAACGGGCTCTTTGCCGTCTGCCGCGGACGGCAAAGAAGCCACGTGGCATCCAGCTGTGCTTTCTGGGAGCTGACCCATTTGGTCAGTTTGCCTACAGTGGCACACGGCAAAGAGTAAATAATTTTGCCGTCAGCGGCGGACGGCAAAGGCCTGCCATGTAGTGACGTATAGATGACATCATAAGGCGGACGGCAAAGACACTAGAAAGTTTGCCGTCTGCCGCGGACGGCAAAGGCCTGCCGTTAGCCACATAACGGACTGACAGCGCAATTATTGCCGTCCGCTCTCTTTGCCGTCCGCGGCAGACGGCAAAGGGCCTTTGCCGTCAGCCACCAGGAAGCAGACGGCAAAGTAGCTGTTTACCGTAGCCTACTTTGCCGGAGCCTTTTGCCGTCCGCGGCTGACGGCAAAGGCCTTTGCCGTCCGCTGTTCATGCCTTTGCCGTCCGCCGTGGCAGACGGCAAAATAGCAGATTCCTGTAGTCAGCCGCCAGGAAGTTTGCCGTCTGCCGCGGACGGCAAAGGCCTGCCGTTAGCCACTTAACGGACTGACAGCGCAATTATTGCCGTGCGCTCTCTTTGCCGTCCGCGGCAGACGGCAAAGGGCCTTTGCCGTCAGCCGCCAGGAAGCAGACGGCAAAGTAGCTGTTTACCGTAGCCTACTTTGCCGGAGCCTTTTGCCGTCCGCGGCTGACGGCAAAGGCCTTTGGCGTCCGCCGTTCATGCCTTTGCCGTCCGCCGTGGCAGACGGCAAAATAGCTGATTCATGTAGTGATTGCCGGTTTCTCCAAGTGCAGTCCCACGTGTCAGTGAAGAGGCAAGCCATGTGCAGGACTGAACGTGTGTGGGGTGCAATGCGACCGCGACAGGAGTGCTGTGAGTGTACCGCCTTTTTTCCTTTTAAACTAGGTGCTTCGCCCCCTCAAAAAACAACTTGTTGCGTCGCGCGATCCATCAATACTACTACTAGTAATCCGGTAATCCCGACTAAAACGGCTCGCCCGGGTCTTTTCAGTGCGATATGCTGGGAGGTTGGCTTAGTTGGGTTTTTTAGGACGAGTAATGCTACACCTACGTAATCCCAGTTACGTAATTAACATAATGTGAAACGTGTGAGTTGTTGATTGTAGATTGGGGCGAGGGAGGGGCCCACCACCATGAAAATCAGGGGAGGAGATAGAGAGGCATTTTACGTTAACCCTTTCGTAGGTTCCCGTAGATGTAGAAAGATGTGAAATGCGTGAATGTGTAGTGGACATACTATTGGAGTGCCTAAGATAAATTGTGTATGTATATACCCTATGTGTTTATTTTACTTCGCATGTTAGATTTGTCTCGGTTCAATAAAAAGCAGAGTTGGTGATTATGGTGTGCCTGTCATCCTACAATATAGGCCGTCCGATCTATATCTAATGGATAGGAAGGAAACTATGACAATTTACCCGCACTCCTCTCCACATTTGCAGATAAGACTTTCCCTCTTTCATCCTTTTCTCCCACAAGATCTTGATCTTCCGTGCAACGCACGTGCATCTTGCTAGTACTCCTACAATATACTATATTATTGTGAAAGTTCATATACACCGACCGAGATTAATGCAAACACGGCAGATTTTCATTACATTTCGAACTTTTATAGGACAGAAAAATAAAACAAACCCGACCCTAAACCTATTCTACGGCGGAGACCGACGTCCTCCATCTGCGATCTCTATGTACGGGGGCGGGCTTCAAGACCCGTGAAGTGAAGGTGCGGTCTCTGGCGAGGAAGAGTAGAACACGGGATACGGACCGGCCAGTTGGCACACCATGCCTTGCCGCCTCCCATGCCCTACTCGTCCTCGGAGGAGTCCCCGACCTCGGCGGTGCCGGACGTTGGACGGCGGCAAGTAGGACGCGTGGCAGAAGGTACTCCCGTCGTCGGCCGCCAGCGTGGCCACCGCTTGTGCGGTCGTGTCCGCGTCCGGCTACGCCACTATTGCGTTGCGAGAGGCGACTTGAGCGAGGGCGGCGACCTCGAGCTTCATCCCCGAAGACAAGCTCTCCCGCAGAGCGTTCGCGCTTGCGGTCATGGCGGATGTGGTGCCAGGTAGGAGGACGATGCGCTATGGTGTGGAGGTTAGCTGGGCGTTGCCGCTTTAAGTAGCGCATTCCGGTGAGGCCAAGCATCCGGGTGTGTCATTAAGTCGCCGGAGTTGGTTCCTCGGGCACCGAGCCACTTAACGACGGCATACGAACGGACGACATGAATGCGGGCAGCTAGCGCCGGCTGGGAACACACCGCGCGACGGCGCGAGGGACGAGGGTTTTGGTGTGCCAGGGTAATCAGCTGTGGTCGTGGCAACGTTGGATATGCCCTTTGCTCACATGCGATCCCTGCATGTCATTGAGGAAGCAAGATGACCCAGCATGGTCTTAGGTCCTGAGGATGCAGTTGGCCGCACTATACCACTCCGCGGACGCGTCGCGGCGCCCCGTGCATCCTCAACGAGCCGGGTGTTGGGGTGTGTTTGGATTGTGGCCAAAGTGCACCTTACCAAAAGTTTGGTCATGACCCAAAGATTGGTCTTTGTTTGGATGGTTGCCATTTTTTTGGCATGCCAATGAACTCTAGCCAACTCTAGTTCATTTTTCTTGCCAATGTCGGCCAAATCATGGGCAACCAATACCTCAACCAAAATTTTGGCTACCCAATGCTTTGATGGGGAAACCTTGGGCACAAACCAAACATATTGTTGGTCGTGCCACAGCACTAACGCCACCCTCGGCACACTGAAACCGACCGTGTCTAGTGACGATGAGCGTGTCGCTCGCCGTGGTCGCCGTGTCCAGAGGCGGTGCTGGAGCTGCGCCACGTTGTTGGCCCCAACGACCCACATGAACGGTTGTCGGTGGCGAGGAGGTCGTGGTCCAGCTCTTCCATTGGACTAGTCTGCGCTACGTCGTCCCGACGGGTGTGCCCCACATGTCGGTTTCCCTGTTTTCCCGGCCATATTCGAGCCTCAGTGCTCCGCGTTGCGCATTAGGCCTTTCACTATGTAGGCCAAGCGAGACAACTTATTGTTTATTTGAGCCGTTCAAGTATAATCATGTGGCGTTGCTTATTTCTCATTCCTCTCCAACCCTCTTCTCCATCGATCATGTCGCCCTCCAGTCGAGTCCATCCTCCCGCATGCCTCATTTGAACATTCCGCCGAGTATCATTCGCATGTACCCACCCTAGTCCTCTTTGAATCGATCTCCGGACCCCGAGGTGAAAATCGATAGAGAACGAGTGGGGGCACGAGATACCTAAGGCGGATTCAAAATTTTGAACCGGTGATCATAGCATCCGCAAATCATATATAAAGGGTATTCAATGTTCGTTTCGTTTTTGAACGTACAATATACTCCCTCCTATCCTTTCTAATTTACATATAAGTTTTATGTGTAGTTAAAGTATCTCTACTTTAATGAAAAAAGTATCAACATTCAACAACGCCCAATCAATATTGTTAGATTCGTACGTACTCCTAGATTTGTACTCGAGATGGTTTCCAATTTGTTTTCAACCACGTGAATGTGCTTGTTCTCGCGCATGCTCTTCCTACTAGGATTTCGCCACGTATAGCCAGTCCAATAGTAACTTTTTTAAGCTCCTTGTCCAATAGTACACGTGGAGCACCGACAACATCTGTACTAGAGTATGCAATGCTCATAGTAGTACTCCCTCCTTCCATTTATATAGGGCATATGTGGAGGAGAGAGATGTGAAAAAGTAAGGGGAGTGAGCTCTCATGCAAGAGCCTAGCTATATACGCATTCCTAGTTAAATACAATAAATATGAAGAAAGAGATAGAGAGGAGATGGAAAAAAGTACTAATACAATAGCCAACCTTATTTTTTTTTTGCGGGAAATAGCCAACCTTATAGCCCACACTACTGTATGAGTGCATATAATAGATGATGGCTATAGATGACATGGCAGTCCCTCATAGCCATCGACTGGCTATATTATTGACCATTTGACTATTGACAAGATTAATAGTACATCAGATGTATAATGTGAAAATTATATCATTGGAAACTCCTTTCACATACGAATTTGACAGTATGCTTTGTGTAAGTTGCATGTCATATATTATTACTCTTAACATTTGGTCAAAGTTAGCCTCGAAAAACGCATTAGGCCCTATATAGTAATTGGAAGGAGGGAGTAGTAGTGGAAGTGGATCCTCTGACGTAGGTATCCCTGCCTTACCCTCCCTTTCGGTCACTTACTGGCTGACCCCATGCTTGCTAGGCCCCGCATGTCAGTTACTTAATGGGTTCGGCCACGTCAGGGTATCCTCATCCGTTTTTATTTACTCCGCATAAAATGGAGGGAGTGGTGGTATTATAAATGACGCGGGCGGGGTAGGGGGATGGACGTCGGTTTCCTCTCAACTGTGGTCCAACAAGCGAGCGCAAACGCAAGATGAAGCGCGTTCCATTCGGTAAGCGACGTGGAGGGTCCAGTGTGCCGAGCTGCAACGCGGACGCGACAAGAGCGATGTACAGTCAAAACCGATTGACCGGTCGTCACCAGAACCACTATTCACACCAGAACCTTCGCTGCTCGGCCTACGCCAGCCACTGCCCTAAAACCACACCTAATCTCCAGCCCATTCCCCCACCTTTCGATCCCCTAGTCCGCATCAAGCGTCCCCTAGTTCCTCGGAAAGCCATGGTGCGCCGCAAGATCACTTACTACAAGATGCTGACGCCGGAGCGCTGTGCAGAAATCGCGGCAGCGGTCGGCGCCACAGACCTCCGTTCCCAAGCTCGTTTTGCGGCGGGCCAATCCCCGAGTTCTCTGGAGCCAAGCTACGAGGAGGAGGAAGCCGATACAATGTTCATGGCGGAGGTCGCGGCACGGAAGGCCCCCGATGGGTATGAGACGATGGACGTCGACTTCGTGCCGGCGTCTGAGTCCCCCATGGTGCAGGCGGACAAGCGGTTCAACATGGCGATACTAAAGGAGGACCGGGAGGCAGAGGCTCAACTCGACGCGGAGCGCGCGCATGCCGCTGCCATCGAGGCTCTCCTGCAGGCGGAACCGGATGTCGTGGATGTGAACCGGGCAGCAGAGGCTCAACTTGAGGCGGAGCCCGCGGATGCCGCTGCCATCGAGGCCCTCCTGCAGGCGGAACCAGACGTCCTGGACTTGAACCGGGCGGCAGAGGCTCGACTCGACGCGGAGCGCGCGGATGCCGCTCTCATCGACGCCCTCCTGCAAGCGGAACCGGATGTCCTGGACTTGAACCGGACGGAGGCTCGACTCGACGCGGAGCGCGCGGATGTCGCTGCCATCGAGGCCCTCCTGCAGGCGGAACGGGACGTCCTCGACTTGAACCGGGCTGTGCTCTCATCCGTGCAGAGCGCCCGCACGCTCCGCGTGAACGAGTAGCTGGAGGCCGAGGACAACCACGGTGCGGAGACACACGTCGGCAGCTATGGTTGGTTCGCGCCGGCAGCCAAAGACGACGAGGCCGTCTCGTTCAGCGAGCAGTGATAGTTTTTCTTTATGTTGTTGTTTTTATGGATCTTTTGCTGTGTAAAAACATATATTTGTTATGCAAGTCGCCTGACTTGGGCCAGTCTACCATTTCAGGCGGTAGGATGAATATCCTACGTCTCCTAAGCCTTCTTCCTCACCTCTTCTTCTTCCCCAACAGACCACCGCACGGGCCGTACGGATACTCCCCGACATGCGGTTGGATAAACACACTCTATGAACGAAAATTACTTGTCAGCGGTAGGATGGCTGAGTTTGGTTTGTTCACATGCGACAGCTCGTGTCAGTGAGGGTGCGTTCCCTTGGTTTGGTTTGCAGCGTGCAGGAACGACTGTGTGAGGGTGCGGTGCGACCACGGCGTGCAGGAGCGACCGTGTGAGGGTGCGGTGCGACCGCGACAGCCGTGCGCAAGTGTACCTCCTTCTCATTTTGAAAACTTTAGGCAAGCTTGGAAAAAATGTGTGGCGAAGTATGGCAATGCAAGGCGTAGACATAAACATGATAAGTATGTACGTACTAGTGTTAAAAAAGAAAGGCGGGGTTTTCCTTCGCGGGATTTAATCGATACAAATCCTCGTTTCGCGTGTCAAGTAATGCGTATTTTTTCTCCAAAGACCAAAGAGCTAACCATCTCACTCCTCATCGCTTGATTAATGTAGCGCCATGCAAACCAACCTTCTCGCTTCCGCATGCATGCAGGGGATTTTAATGTCCTTGGTTGCTACTACGAGGCGAACCCCATCAGTTTTGCCTCGATTAGTGTTAGTGGCCTTTTGCAAATTGTAATTTTGATATACTGGCCATGTGTACAAAAAAATGGAGGTAGTAACTATATTTGAGTTCCTTCCCCATTGCGGTGACGTCGATGATATCTCGAACGTTGTGGTTTGGCGAAGTGCGTTCGACGGAGAACACCATTGAGGCCTTGAGGGAGACCACGGTAAGTCGTTCGCAAGTGTCGCCTGCAAGCTGAGACAACCGCCTAATTTGCATCTAGGAAGTCCGTTAAACCAAAGGACGCGTAAATGTACTAGTACTACTAGTACACAATAGCGTCGTCCGTCCAGCTTAGTGTGGTGAGATGGTTTCTCGAAGAAGACGATGGAGAAGCGGAATCAGCAAAGAGTGAAATGATGGTTGCTTCGTCCGTGCTTTTGTGATTTGACACCTCACTGCTTTGTGATTTGTGATAGAAGGGACAGGGGAGTAGACTCTGTGCTCTATATTGTACTACATGCGTCCAAGCATGGGAGAAAGAGGAGAGACGTTGCATTTTTCTATTCCTTCAATCAATCAATCAGGGAGCTTCGGTTCCATCTTTTTGGCTTTGGCAACACCGTCCACAATGGTTCCCACGATGCGAAAAGCTATTTTCACATTTGGCTACACATTGTGGATGCCCTTAACCGTACCACTTGGTTTTGCTCCTGTGTGCTATCTATACAAATCTCAATTATATTAATCTAAAAAATTATAGAATCAAGATTAGTAAAAAGGAGGTGATTTTGCCGCACGGATGGCGGGGGAGGTTTCTTATTTTTAGAGGACGTTGTCCTGGCGGTTTGCTAACATGCGGTCCCATGTGTCAGTGCTTTACCAAGCCGATCAACGTCTCACATGAGGCAGAACAACGGCAGAAGCAACACGTGGTTAAGTTGAAGAGAAGATGAGGGAGAAGCGGATTCAGCAACAAGTGAAATGATGGTTGCTTCGTCCCTCCAACTTATTTTTTTAGCATTATTACTTCGTCCCTCCAACTTAACTGCGGGAAAGGTGCAGCTTTGTGATTTGACGCCTCATTGCTCATTACTACGCCGCGCCATGACTGGGGTGCTTCACCCCGACTGCTCTGCACTGTATTCCGGTATGGCACGTGGACCCGGTAGCTTGATGTCCCACATGTCGGCGAAAGGGACTAGACGATTTACGAAAGCGAGCCCTCCACTCTTACGACGGAGGAGTACACGACACGACGGCCCAGTGAACTGTCACTTGTACTGTATAGTACTATAGTTTTGCTGTTTCGCACAATCCATCGATACAAACCCGATTAAACAGGAAAGGGCGGGATTTTTCCCGCGCGGTAGATGATACTGGCCATACATTTCAAAGGCAATTTTAATGTATGCAAACTGAATAATTAAGTAACAATATGATATCTAGTAAAACAAAAAACACATATGATTTATTGTGTTAGAGTGTAGTAGTAGTGCTGTATTGCATACATCCTAGATGTAACATGCGAGAACGTGTAGAGATGTAGTTTTGGAGGGCCTACAGAGAGAAAAGCGTAATACGGTCACCGAACTTCAAAATAAGCTGATTACGGTCATTATATACGTTTTGCGGTGATTATACGGTCACTTGCTCACGGTTCAGCATCGGATTGCACTCTGTTGACCGGCCAAATAGTCTGCATGGCGCCATGTTGACTAGTTAAATTGACCACATTCCTTGTGGGTCCCACCTATCAGTTCGCATAGGGAAAAGGTCAGATAAACACAAATTTACACAGGCGCGACAAGACTCCGACCCGTGCGCGGGAATCACCTGGTTGTGTATGTGTCTGTCAGGGCCTGATGTGTGCGCATGCACGTGTAGGTTGAGCACTTGAGCGTGAGAGTGTGTGTTGGTCGTGTTGTGTACTGGTGTGTGCATGCATGCGTGCGTGTGTGCGTGTGAGTGTTGCGTGTGTGCGTGGCTGCGTGTGTACGTGTGAGTGTTGCGTGCGTGCGTGGGTGCATGTGTTTGTGTGAGTGTTGAGTGCATGCAGTTCATGTGCATGCGTGCGTTTGTGTATAATCACCACAGCAGCTCCTGTGTGTTAAAACAGACGGCTCAGCATACCAATACAAGGCCACCTTGTCCGCTGTGCCCGCGGTCATGACTTCGAACCACCGTCCAAATATTTTTTTTGTTTCTTTTCATTCTTACTAGCAAGATGCCCGTGCGTTGCATGTAACATCAAGATGCATTTGTATGACTAGTTTATCTTGTGAGAGAAAAGGATGAACGAGAGAAGGCCTTATTTGCAATGTGGAGAGGTGTGTGGGTACCTTTTTGCAAAATTGCCATAGATTCTTTCCTATCCGTTAGATATAAATCGGATGGCCTATATTGCAGGATGGCAGGCACACCATCATCACCAACTCTGTTTTTTATAAGAGTGTAGATGTAGAGTAGATACAAGCCGACAGGTGGGCACGATGGTATTGAGATAATGTGATGCAACACTGGAGGTGCCACGTGGAGCGTTTAACTGGTCAACTAGTCATGTCTTGAGCAAATACAGAGTTGTACGTTGAGCCAGTGACCGTATAATAACCACTAAACGTAAATGGTGACCGTAATGAGTGGATTCTGAAGTCCAACGTACGTATTGTGCTTTCGCTTCAAATACAATGATCGTCATTGTATATATCGCGAGAGAAAGATGAAACATGCGTGAATGTGTTGAGGGCTTACTTTTAGAGGACCTGGAGATAGTGTGTGTGCATACGTGAAAGGGGCGTAAAGGGGGGGTATGCGATGGAGAGAGAGATGCTCTTCGTTTCTCTTTATTATGACTAACTTTATATATAGTATAAAAATATACAAATTCACAGTGCGGAATAAATATCATTGTGGGCACCATGCAATGGAAATTAGCGTTCTTACTCCTCCATATAACTTTGTAATGTTGTATATGTGTAGAAATTCTAAAATAATTTTTTGGCCAGACTTTATTCAAAAGGAATGTTGTATGCAAAATAAACGTGAAGTGAGGGCTTTTTAGATCAATGGGGTACGTGATGTAACATGTGTGAATGTGTAGTTGATGCATTTGGCGGGGCCTAGAGAGGTATGTGTGTGTATTACGTATTCGAGAGAGGCATGCATAGAGGGGCCGGCGGGGGGGCGTCGGAGAGATAGCACGAGAGATGAGAGTGGGCTAGAGAGAGAGAGATGAATATGACGTCACAACGAGAGATTCCCTTCCCTTTAGTGTGTATATGCAAGGGGGGAGGGGATAGAGGCACTAGGAGAAAAAAATTGTTTGTGGTGTTTGTGTTGGTATGTGTGGGTGTGAGAAGATAACGAGACGTGGGGGCAGAGGGTGTGTCACCGCATGAGGTCCGGTGGGTCGAGGTGAGGCCCTTCGTTCGGTTCCGTCCTGTGCCACATTGGTCGGCCCGTGACGCATTTAGGAAGACCCATGGATGACTAGTCGCACAAGACAAAGATAGCAGAATTGTGAAGGACTCTGTGTCCATTGACAAAGCCGGCTAGGATTTGTAACCCTAGGTTCTCGGACTAAGGTAGCCCCTTTATCTCTGATATTACTATTCATCCAACCTAACTTTAAGGGGCATCCTACAGAATGCTTGCGAGAGGTGTGAGGCAATGCGTGAGAGACAAGCCTAAAGATAATGTGCGTACATGAGACCCATAGGAAGGTCCATGCATATAGAAAGGGTCGATGGGGATTGTGCGTGTGTATGCTTGCAAGAGGAAGAGTGCTTGTGATAAAGGTTAGTGAAAACAGTTGTAAATGGTTACGAGAGGGAGGGAGGGTTATATATAGAGCATGTGTGCGAGAAAGACACCTCGGGAGAGGGTGTGTGAGCATGTGTGAGAGACCATCGACGGAGAGTGAAACTACACGTAAAAGACTGCTGTACACATTGATTAAAGATATAAATTGTATCCAAATATTAGGATGGGATCATGATATTTGCAATTCGCGCAAGGAACGGTCATTGATCCATGAGACATCTAGATTCTATCGAATTTGAGCATGTCTATGTTAATATTCGACACAATTGATCCACATAGTTAGTATTTTGAACTCCAGACAATGCATCGCTTTAGCAATCGAATATAAACGTGAGTATAGTTCATGTTGTGTGTAAAGCACATTATACATACGAAAGTTACATAATGAACATTATAAATAGCTACCTATGAACTAGCATACATTTGAATTCAACTTAAGGTGGTTTAAAAAAATCGAATTCAACATGAAGTCCATTCAATTATTTGAATTTGATATCATGGCATTTGTATATCATACCTAAATTATGGGGGCACCAATCTTTGCTCTGATTTTGTACATAATAGCATATGTAGTCGTGTACAAAATAGATTCAAATTTAGCTCCTCCATTCCAAAATAATCGTAGTTATAGGATTTTCAAGTGTCAAAATTTCAAAAAGAAGCGGATAATTTAATGAGGTTTTTAAAGATACAAGATCAAATATAACATTGTCTATTTAGGTCAATCCTCATAGTTCAAGAGTACTCTAAACGTGAGTGCTTGTGTTTCAAAATTTCGAACAAAGCGCCAAAAGAGCCTCTACTCGCCCGAAACCGTGTGAGACCAATGTTTGGTAGTACAAGGAAATTACTTTTCTAATAACTTCGACACGTGAAACCTACCGGCCCGACGTCCAAAGGTCTAAACCGGGGTAGGTTTGTAGCTTCATCTAGACGCCACGCAACCGCCTCCGAAAAACATTCATACACAATGGCCGGCTAAGCACACATGCGCGCGGCCGAAATCGCTCCTGCCCACTATTTGGGACACCTGGGATTACCATCCTACCCCCGACCTGCAGTAGGTCGGAAATTTAAGAGTGGGGCAAACTTTGTACTTTCCCCAAATATCAAACAAGCGCGTCCCATCTTCTGTTCAAAAAAGCCAAAAACAAGCGCGTCCTCGACCGAAACATGGTTCCCCCACCCGTCTGATTCCCTATTCGTAGTCCGTGGGCGCCAAAACTACCTCTGCACCAGCCGCGAAACCCCGGCGTCCTCCGTCCGCCAACCCATCCCACCCATCAACCGCCGCCCTCCTCCATCACGCCGGAGCCGATACCCCGACGTCGTCGTCCACCGCAACCTCAACCGCAACGCCCTCCATGACTAGTAGTTGAAGCCGAGGCCGAGCCGTCCGTACCCGAGCCAGTTCAACCACGCCGTCCTGCGCCTCACCGCTGCCGCTCCAACTTCGCCACCGTCCACCGCACAGGAGCTGTTCCTGCTACGCCGTCCTTCGCCGCCTCGGATCTTCTTCCCCTCCGCCAATATACGGCCATGGCAACACAGTCAGCAATTTGGCCATGGGTTTGTCCAAGGATCCACGGCTCTCCAAAACATCGGTTCCCCCAGGAGAAAAAAGAAGATCGCCGCGACATATGGAGGAGACCACACTGGCAACCGATAAGGGTACTCCTCTTCCCTTATTTGTGCAAATCTTACGTGTCTGCTTGCACGGTATTCATCCAACAGAAGACACTAGTTGACCGCTTCTTCTTCATACTAGATGTTCCTAGTAACTCGCGATGCACAAGGTTTCTCCTCATATACTATTTCACCTTAGCTAGAGGTCCGTCGCCCCCCCCCCCTGAATTTCAATTTCCGGTCAGTTGATTCCCAATTAACAAAAGCATTCCCCCGCGTAACAGGCGCTAGTACGCCTATTACGCCGGGGAAGGAGCGCCTTGGTTTTTATCTTAGGGGCGTGTGGGGCCTAGAGCTAGTGGCGCCCGATCTGGAGGTCAGTCGGGATTAAAGGGATGGCCTGGGGGCGATGCCAAGCATGGCGGTGGTGCGAGGTCGAGTGGAGGGCGGGAGGGCGGAGGCAGGGGTCTGGGCCGGTGATCGCTGGCGGTTCGAGAAAGATCATCAACAGTGACTGGCAGGAGGTAGACGAAGGCCATCTGCCTGTTCCTTATAGATCAGACGGTTCATTAAAAAATCCAACTAACCTATTTATTTTCAGTCGACGGTTATCTTAGATATGACCACATGTGGTGGTGTGCTGGAGGAGTACCTGCATTTCCTGTTCTCATATATTAAAATATCATACGGAGTAGAATCTAATTTTGTTTGCCATGCAATATTGTAGAGCTAAAATATGTCTCATGTCATTTATTTTTCAGCCACCTTCTATCTGCTACTTTTACAGTGCACTAGTTCTGCACACACTTCACCCATACTCTCACTATTGTGTTTTTATGCAAGGGTATTTCAGAGTCTGCCTCGACAGAAGCAAAAAAGAAAAGAGACAAGTCGTGCCAGCTTTCTACGCGGCTAGGCACGACACGTTACAGCGCTATAAAGGGTGCAGTGTCAGCAGATGGAGACGGTAAATGTAGCTCTGGAGTTGATGAACTCGCTCGAAATGAACCACCATCCCAGGTGCTTCCTTTAACTTCGCGGTGTCATATGTGGTTGCATGTTCCATATGGTGTCTAGCTTGTATTCGAAAGGCCGAAGTCGGTCTTTATTAAGATAAGGAAATATATTTTGTACATGAACCACCATCCCGTGAGCACCAGAAGACAAATAGCTAGTCAGGGCACCGGCCGAGCCAGTGACAAGCCCAGCAAAGGCAGGCATCACTTGGAAGCCAACTAAAAAGCCGGGATGGTGGCAAAGCAGCCCGCCTCCCACTAGGCTCTCAGGTCCTAGATGATCATGCTCACCACTCCAGCCGGATGTCTTGCTTGTATTGCTTCCAATTTGGTTAAAGTGCATGGGCTTAGCTTACACATTATACCTTTGAATATGACATGCCTTTCTGTTTTTGGTACATACTAGTACATCTGTGTACTAACCATGTTCTTACATCAAACTAATGTTCTTGTGTATCCCTCATCAATCACTTAAGATGAGGCAGGCAGACAAGTGGACTACTCCTCATTTAAAGAATGCAGCATCAGCCTCCCGACATGATTCTCAAGAAACAGCAAGGCTAGATGAAGATAGTGAACTAGCTCTGTAGTTGATTACAACATTTCCCCTACACTAGCATCCCAGGTGCTTGCTCTAACTTGGCAGCGTGATATGTGGTTGCATGTTGCATATGGTGTCTAGATTGTAATTCTTCCAATCTGGTTAAACTACATGTGCTAGTCTGCTTAGCTTATACATTATACCTGTTAATGTGACATGCCTTCCTGTATTTAGTACATAGTACATCTATCTAAGCATGTCCTTACATAGAACTATTGTTATTTTTGTATCCCGCATCAATCAATATGACGAGACACCTTTAGTATATGCAGTGCGATATTAGTTGCATCTTTCATATGATTTATAGCATGCGCTGCTTCTAATTTGTTGAAATTCCATTTATGATGGAACGCTTTTAACTTGGCAGAGTCATATTGGCTGCATCTTTCATGTGGTGTCTAGCTTGCATTGCTTCATATTTGTTGGAATGGTTTCTGCTTAGTTTACACAAACAGTTGTGAGCATGCCATGCCGTCCTGTTTTTCGTACATATTCCATCCTGGTATCATGTGTTTGCCTTACATCAAAGTAGTGATTGTCAGTATCATGCATGAATGAGTTGTGAAGAGAGAATTTTATTGCTTTTTCTTGTCGGTTTTACTTGACAATTCAAAATCAATAAAGCGGGAGGAAGTTAGAAGGCAGCGGATAAAGGTGCTCCTTCCGAACGGAGGGCCTCTACAGTTTCTACTCCTCGACACCCCCAAGATGATTTCCAGTACAACACATGCATAGACACTCAACAAAGCTGTGTTTAGGATGCGCACGTCTCCCCTAGTGCACCATCACCGGTGCTCCCTCTAACTTGACACTATTATATGTGTTTGCATGTTATGTGTGATGTATAGCTTGTATTGCTTCTAATTTTGTTGAATTCCATCTGCTTACTTTACACATTATACTTGAATAAGACACGTGTTCCTGTTTCTAGAACATACAATATCTGTCTATCACACCATGTTCTTACATCAAATTACTACTGTTGTGTAACCTGCAACAATCACTTATCATAAGACACGTTTGACTTTGGAGTGTGATATAGGTTACATCTCGCATTCTTTTCTAGCTTGTACTACTAATTTGTTGAAATGGCACTTATGACGAGACAGTTTTAACTTGGTAGAGTGATATTCGTTGCATCTTTCATATGGTGTCTAGGTTTCATTGCTTCTAATTTGTTGAAATGCCTTCTCCTTAGTTTACACATCATAAGCTGTGAATATGCAATGCTGTGAATATGCAATGGCACTAATAACGATAGACCTCTAACATGGTAGTGTGATGTTGTTTGCATCTTGCATATGATTTATTTCTTGTACTGCTTCACATTTGTTTAAACGCCATTTATGATGAGACACTATTAACTTGGCAGAGCGATATTTGTAGCATCTTTCAAATGGTGTCTACCTTCCATTGCATTGCTTCTAAACTGGTGAAATGTGTTCTGCTTAGTTTACACATCATAGTTCTGGTTATCTCTTCCGTCCTATTTTTCGTACATATTACATCCTCCTATCATGTGGTTGTCTAACATCAAAGTTCAGCTTGTCTGCATCACGCATCAATTTGTTCTGAAGAACTAAATTGTTATTCGTTATTCTTGTCGGCTTGACTTAACATGGCACAGAGAAAGAGGAAGAAACACAGAATGGCAGGGAATGAGAAGCGGATGAATCCTGCAGATTCTGCTGGTACTGATGGTGCAATAGAAGGTCAAAGTCCAGTGGAAATTCTGCAAACAGGGCATCCCATGCTACACGAGCTGCAAAAAAAGCCAAACAGAAACAAATAGCTGCCACCAAACAAGCAGAGACAACCCTAGTTCTTGCAACACCTACCACAATACTACAAGCTGCACGAGTTACTCGTGCGTCAACTGAGCTAGCAGCACGTTCCCAAGCTCCCTTGCCACCTGACACAACTTCCCAAGCACTCTTAACACAAGACGAGTTGGCAATATCAGATGAACCTTGTGAGCTTCAACAGCAAGAAGGTAGTTGCTGGAGTCAAGTTACAGTTGCATGCTTCTCTATATGTAGTCTCACAGTTTGATGTACACTAACACTTCCTACGTTCGTTGTTGGACTAGCACCTAGGCACAAGAGGAAACAAACATCAGGGATAATGCTCGATGGGTTAACTAAATCTAGAGGAGGAAGAATGGATATCCGTTTTGAGGCAGGTTTAAAAAGGCCACGTGATGCTACAGAGTCAGCCAAGTTAGTATCAGAGGCAGCGGTTGCCGTTAGGTGTCATGTACGTATCCTCCCAACATGGATTCAGTACAGGAATGACAAAGATGAAACCCAGTTCAACACCTTCCTCGACCATTTATCTGTAAGTATGGTTATGTATGGAAACTAGTAATATCGTCTTGCTCTATCCCATACTTTCTAGGTTGCTGATAATGAGACTCCCATCATTTTCAACAGATGAGGTTCAAGTTGGATAGCCAAGATGACGCAACCAGACAAGCTTGCGCCCATGTTTTCAAGTCTGCTCTGCAACAGTATCGGTATAACTTGAGGAAAACTCTCTTTGAAGGCAAGGCTAACAGTGAACTTTCCCAAACATCTCTAGTGGTAAATATATCGGATGAAGACTGGAGGGGCCTCGTTAAACACTGGTCTGATCCGAAGTATCAGGTATATTTTATATATATATATATATATATATATATATATATATATATATATATATATATATATATGTGATCAGATCGCATGTCGAAGTCCTATTTACGCATGTCCCTCACAAATCTATCTTCTTGTAGGTGAACTGTTCAAAGAACAAGGCCAACCGTACGAAAGTGAAATTCCAACAGACGACAAGATCGCGTAGCTATATTGCATACTGTGAGGCTCTTCTAATTAGTTGTTGTTTCACTCTTTTCGCTGTACCATATCATCAGATCTATATTGACTTGTTCCAAATGCAGAGGAAAGCCCGCAAGGACCAAAAAGTATCTGAACCAAATGTTGTGGAAATCTTCAAGGACTGTCACACCAACAAGAAGAAGGGCATGACTACACCAGTCAAAGCCGCTATTGTAAGTCCTTAATCCTCATGCCTTTTAACTACTACTTACTCTGACTTGTGCCTTGAACTGCATGGTTTGCAATAAAATGCAACTAATATTTTACATGGGTTCACCAGAATAAGTTCTGTATATAGACCAAAGCTATTTTGTTTGGTTTTGCTGCCTCCTTAATATCTTCTGTTCTTGTGCTACTAATGTAAAAACTCAACTTTTCAGCGAGCTATGGAAAAAATGGTGGAACCGCCACCTTCTGAAGGTGGCGAGGCAATTATAACCGCAATGTCAGCTCTTGCTGCAGTGGGTTAGTACCTGTCCACTAACAGTGCCAAAAGCACGTTCCTGCGTAATACTAGGTTGGTTGTTAAGGCAATCTCGTCCAAACTTCCTCATGATCAAGATATGCAAGCTCAAAGCAATGTTGTATCTGCGCTCCAGACACAAGTCCATTCCCTAACAGAGACCCTTTGTGAAACAAGGAGAGACATTGTTCGATGTCATCAAGATATGCATGGTTTTGAAACTAGACTATCAGACATTTGCTATGTTGTTCAGGAGCCTAGGAGGAATGAAGGCGAGGGTTATGGTGCTCCATCGGACAATACAACATGAAAACGTGACAGTCAGGTCAAATGAACTGAGCTTCTGAACTTCTGGTGGTGCTTTTATCTGCTAGACAGTTAAGTTTTATGCCAACCTTCCTTTTATTATATAGTTGTAATTTGTTTTGGTGCGATACAAAATTTATTCTTAACATGCAGCCACCGGCTGAAGAAAATAGCAAGCCATTTTTGTATAGTGTAGGGTGTTCCCTATATTTGCACTGGTGGCGATCTTTGATGCCAAGTGGATGTAATCTGTGCAATCGCCTTAATAGCCTAGCGTTAGTTTCGGCCTTATTTATTTCCTAGTATTCTTTTTCCATGGTTTTCTAGTAGCCGCAACAACCATGCGCCATATACGGGCCGTAGGATCCATGGGTCTCCTACGGGCCGTTGATAAATGAGCCTCCAACAGGGCGGTAGAATCGCTGGGCCTCGGGCCGTCGGATAAATGGGTCTACATGGGCCGTAAACGGGCGTAATTGGTATCGGCCCATCACGGTAACGGGCCGTTAACAGGCCGGGGGACAGCAAAGGCTTAATTCTGTCACAGGCATAATGGGTCATTAATGGGCCAGAATATAAGACAGGCTGGAAACGGCGCAACGGGTTAACAGGCCAGAAACGGGCCGACTCTTGCCATGGGCCGAATTTGGCCCATTAGGGGAACAGGTCATTAACGGGCCAGAAGTAATCGAGGTCCGGAAAGGAGCCCAAGAACGTATGGGCCGTCAATAGGCCGAAAGCTAACACGGGCTGGAAACGGCCCATGTGAATCACGGGCCATTCACGGGTACAAAGAAAATTATTGTTCATTATGGGCTAGAGTCACCGTGGGCCTCTAAAGGGCCTAAAGATTCGAAGGCCTCATATGGGCCTAAAGACGTCATGGGCCATACATGGGCCGAAAGTGAAATGGGCTGGTGTTATATTCGACGGCCCACATGACGTTGTTGGGCCGATTTCCTTTAGGGCCTAACGGGCCGTGAGTTACCGGGCCGTAAAATGGGCTATTTGCGAAGAGACCGTTAACAGGCTTTTCATGGGCCAGCCCGTTAACTTTTGACCAAGTCAAACGGCCCGGCTTTGTAAGCTAAATGTGCCAGTGGTGGGCCGTGGCACGTGTCGACATATCATAGGCGCCTATCTGACCCACTGACGAGCTGACACGTGTTTCGTCCGGCCAATAAGAATTTTACACGTGGAAATTTCCCATTGGTAGGGGATATTAACGGGTTATCGGATCCAAAACCCGACCTGATAGCTTAACGACGTTCCATTACGGTGGATGCCACGTGTCGGTCACCCTTGACGAAAGCACTTCTGTGATGCACGATTTATCATCATGGAAGTGGACACTTCCGTGATGATAATTTTGGTAATGTCATGGAACACTTCTACGACAACACAGGTATGACTATCTTGATTCTGTCATAAAATCGTCATGGATGTACATGCATGACAAAAAACGCGACCTACTGTGACAAACCCGTATCATCACGGAAGTGTATTTTTTTGTAGTGTCCCATGCCCCGGTGTATCTTTTGTCTTCCCATACACGCCCAAGAAGCCAAGCAGGGTCACGCAAAGATTCTTCGTCACGTGCATCACGTCGATTGCGGAGCGGACCTCTAGGTCTTTGCAATAGGGCCGGTCCCAAAATATAGATTTCTTCTTCCACATGGGTGCGCGTCCGTAAGCGTCATTCGGAACAGGTTGTCCGCCAAGACCCTTTCCAAAGATTACCTTCAAATCCTTGACCATATCATGTACATCAGCACTAGTACGGTGGCGAGGCTTCGTCCGGTGATCCGCCACACCTTTGAAATGCTTGCCTTTCTTTCTTACGGGATGCCTGCTCGGAAGAAATCAACGATGTCCCAGGTACACATTCTTCCTACAATTATCCAAATATATAATGTCGATATCATCCAAACAGTGCGTGCATCCACGGTATCCATTGTTTTCTATCTTGAAAGGTTACTGAGAGCAGGCCAATCATTAATGGTCACGAACAGCAACGCCTTTAGGTCAAATTCTTCCTGTTTGTGCTCATCCCACGCACGTACACCTTTTTCATTCCACAGCTGTAAGAGTTCTTCAACTAATGGCCTTAGCTACACATTAATGTCGTTGTCGGGTTGAGGGCCTTGGATGAGCACTGGCATCATAATGAACTTCCGCTTCATGCACAACAAAGGAGGAAGGTTATACAAACATAGAGTCACATGCGAGGTGCTATGGTTGTTGCTCTGCTCCTCAAAAGGATTAATGTCATCTGCGCTTAGACCAAACCATACGTTCCTTGGGTCACCTGCAATCTCCTCCCTGTACTTTCTCTCGATTTTTCTCCACTGCAACCCGTCAGCGGGTACTCTCAGCTTTCCGTCTTTCTTACGGTCTTCTCCGTGCCATCGCATCGCCTTGGCATGCTCTTTGTTTTGGAACAAACATTTCAACCATGGTATTATAGGAGCATACCACATCACCTTGGCAGGAATCTTCTTCCTGGGGCGCTCTCCATTGACATCACCAGGGTCATTGCGGCTGATCTTATAGCACAATGCACCGCATAACAGGCACGCGTTCAAATCCTCATACTCACCGCGGTGGAGGATGCAGTCATTCGGGCATGCATGTATCTTCTGCACCTCTAACCCTAGAGGGCAGACAACCTTCTTTGCTTCGTACGTACTCTCGGGCAATTCGTTGTCCTTTGGAAGCATATTCTTTATCATTACCAGCAACTTTCCAAATCCCTTGTCAGATACACCATTCTCTGCCTTCCATTGCAGCAATTCCAACGTGGTGCCCAGCTTTTTCTTGTCAGCTTCGCAATTTGGGTACAACAATTTCTTGTGATCCTCTAACATGCGATGCAACTTCTTCTTCTCCTTTTCACTTGCGCAGTTTCTCTTTGCATCGGCAATGGCCTGACCTAGATCATCATCGGGCTCATCTGATGCCTCTTCTTCAGCTTCTTCCCGCATTGCTGACTTAGCTTCTTCTCGCATTACCGGCTCAGCTTCTTCCCCCATTGTTGTATCATCGTATTTAGAGAACCCATGGCCAGGATAGCTATTTTCGTCCTCTTCTTCTTCATTGTCTTCCATCATAACCCCTCTTTCTCCGTGGTTGGTCCAAACATTATAGTGGGGCATAAAACCGGACTCAAATAGGTGGACGTGAATGGTTCTTGAGTTAGAGTAATTGTGATAATTCTTACAGCCAGCACATAGACAAGGCATAAAACCATCCGCCCGCTTGTTTGCCTGAGCCACAATCAGAAAAGTATGCACTCCATCAACGAACTGGGGAGAGCATCGGTCATCGTACATCCATTGTCGGCTCATCTTCATTACACACCACCGAATAGACCAAATTAATATAAGTTCATACATAATGTTCATACAACACTTAAATGCAACATACAAATAACTCTCTAGCTAAAGCATTTAAATGCAACAACAAATGTGATCAAGATCGCAACTAAGGTAACAAATTATCCAACAGCATAATGATACCAAGCCTCACTATCAATGGCATATTTTCTAATCTTTCTAATCTTCAACAGCATTTTCTCCATCTTGATCTTGTGATCATCGACGACATCGGCAACATGCAACTCCAATTCCATCTCCCCCCCCTCACTTCTTTTCAATTTTTCTATCAAATACTCGTTTTCTCTTTCAACTAAATTTAACATCTTGACAATAGGGTCGGTTGGAATTTCCGGTTCACATACCTCGTAGATAAAAATATCTATCTCAACTTGATGGACATAATTTGTCATAAACACGAAATGCAACATATAGTTTTAAAAGAGAATATACCACATCCGAATCATAACACGGACGAGGGCCGACGGGGACGGATATCAAAACCATGGCACTATGTATAACAAACAACGTGCGGGTAAGATAATTATACAAGTAACTATATATCTAAATCACACAAACATGATTTTTTATATAAAAAGATAAGAACAAGAGGCTCACCACAAGGTGGTGCCGGCGAGGGTCGGTGCGGACGATCGACGGTTGTTACGACGGAGACGGGAAAGCACTAAGTAAACCACACCTACATATGAAAACTAAGAGTTATTTTAAGCTCAAATTGCATATAAATAAAATAAACTACCACATATAATTCCTCCCAAAATACTAAAACCCACAAATTAATCACTATATAAAGCACTGCAAAAGCTAATCTAGCAATGAGAGATGAAAGGACAAAGTTGCTAACCTTTGTGATCACTTGAAGGGATGGGGGCATCAAATCTTGACAAAATTTTGGCAAAATGTGTGATGAGCTCGAGGGAAGAGGGGAAGAACAGAGAGGAGAGGGGAAAGGGGGGAGAACAGAGCAAGCTGGACGAAGGGTTTATATATAGGATGATCTTTACTACCAGTTCATGGCATGAACTGGTGCTAATGGTGCTGGAGGGGCCCCAGTCTGACAACATCCCGCCACCACTCTCTTTAGTACCGCTTTGTGGCACGAACCGGTGCTAAAGGTTCGCCACGAACCGGTACTACTGAGATCGGCCCGCCTTGCCATTGGAACCGGCACTAATGGTCACATTAGTATCGGCTCAAATACAAACCGGGACTAATGAGCTGCACATTAGACCCTTTTTCTACTAGTGTCGTAGCTCAAATATTCGCCTCCATAATCAGATCGTAGAAACTTTATTTTCTTGTTACGATGATCTTTGGCTTCACTCTGAAATTCTTTGAACTTTTCAAATGTTTCAGACTTATGTTTCATTAAGTACATATACCCATACTACTCAAATAATCTGTGAAGGTCAGAAAATAACGATACCCGCCGCGAGCCTCAACACTCATCGGACCGCATACATCGGTATGTATTGTTTCCAATAAGTCAGTGGCTCTCTCCATTGTTCCGGAGAACGGAGTTTTAGTCATCTTGCCCATGAGAAATGGTTCGCAAGCACCAAGTGATTCATAATCAAGTGATTCCAAAATCCCATCAGCATGGAGTTTCTTCATGCGCTTTACACCAATATGAACTAAACGGCAGTGCCACAAATAAGTTGCACTATCATTATTAACTTTGCATCTTTTGGCTTCAATATTATGAACATGTGTATCATCACGATCGAGATTCAGAAAAAGTAGACCACTCAACAAGGGTGCACGACCATAAAAGATATTACTCATATAAATAGAATAACCATTATTCTCTAATTTTAATGAATAACCGTCTCGCATCAAACAAGATCCAGATATAATGTTCATGCTCAACGCTGGCACCAAATAACAATTATTCAGGTCTAAAACTAATCCCGAAGGAAGATGTAGAGGTAGCGTGCCGACGGTGATCACATCGACCTTGGAACCATTTCCGACGCGCATCGTCACCTCGTCCTTAGCCTATCCTCGTTTAATCCGTACCCCTGTTTCAAGTTGCAAATATGAGCAACAAAACCAGTATCAAATACCCGGGCGCTACTACGAGCATTAGTAAGGTACACATCAATAACATGTATATCAATTATACCTTTCACTTTGCCATCCTTATTATCCGCCAAATACTTGGGGCAGTTCTGCTTCCAGTGACCAGTCCCTTTGCAGTAGAACTACTTAGTTTCAGGCTTAGGTCCAGACTAGGGTTTCTTCCCGGGGGTAGCAACTTGCTTGCTATTCTTCTTGAAGTTCCCCTTCTTCCCTTTGCCCTTTTTCTTGAAGCTAGTGGTCTTGTTAACCATCAACACTTGATGCCCCTTCTTGATTTCTACCTCCGCAGCCTTTAGCATCGCGAAGAGCTCGAGATTAGTCTTTTCCATCCCTTGCATATTATAGTTCATCACGAAGCCTTTATAGCTTGGTGGCAGTGATTGAAGAACTTTGTCAATGACACTATCATCAGGAAGATTAACTCCCAGCTGAGTCATGTGGTTATGGTACCCAGACATTCTGAGTATGTGTTCACGGACAGAACTATTCTCCTCCATTTTAAAGCTATAGAACTTGTTGGAGACTTCATATCTCTCAACTCGGGCATTTGCTGAAATATTAACTTCAACTCTCGGAACATATCATATGCTCCATGACGTCGAAAACGTCTTTGAAGTCCCGATTCTAAGCCGTAAAGCATGGCACACTGAACTATCGAGTAGTCATCAACACGTGTCTGTCAGGCATTCACAATGTCTGCAGTTGTTGGCGCAGGTGGTACACCTAATGATGCTTCCAGGACGTAAATCTTCTGTGCAGCAATGAAGATAATCCTCAAGTTACGGACCCAGTCCGTGTAATTGCTACCATCATTTTTCAACTTAGCTTTCTCTAGGAATGCATTAAAATTCAAGGGAAAAGTAGCACGGGCAATATATCTACAACAACATAGATATGCAAAAAACTATCAGGACTAAGTTCATGATAAATTCAAGTTCAATTAATCATATTACTAAAGAACTCCCACTTAGATAGACATCCCTCTAGTCATCTAAATGATCACGTGATCCATATCAACTAAACCATGTCCGATCATCAAGTGAGATGGAGTAGTTTTCAACGGTGAACATCTCTAGGTTAATCATATCTACTATATGATTCACGTTCGACCTTTCGGTCTCAGTGTTCCGAGGCCATATCTTCATATGCTAGGCTCGTCAAGTTTAACCCGAGTATTCTGCACGTGCAAAACTGGCTTGCACTCGTTGTATGTGAACGTAGAGCTTATCACACCCGATCATGACGTGGTGTCTCGGCATGACGAACTGTAGCAACGGTGCATACTCACGGAGAACACTTATACCTTGAATTTAGTGAGGGATCATCTTACAATGCTTCCGCCGTACTAAGCAAATAAGATGCATAAAAGATAAACATCACATGCAATCAAAATATGTGACATGATATGGCCATCATCATCTTGTGCCTTTGATCACCATCTCCAAAGCACCGTCATGATCTCCATCGTCACCGGCTTGACACCTTGATCTCCATTGTAGCATCGTTGTCGTCTCGCCAACCATTGCTACTATGACTATCGCTACCGCTTAGTGATAAAGTAAAGCAATTACATGGCGCTTGTATTTCGTACAATAAAGCGACAACCATATGGCTCCTGCCAGTGGCCAATAACTCTGTTACAAAACATGTTCATCTCATACAACAATTTATATCACATCATGTCTTGACCATATCACATCACAACAAGCCCTGCAAAAACAAGTTAGACGTCCTCTACTTTGTTGTTGCAAGTTTTACGTGACTGCTACGGGCTTCTAGCAAGAACCGTTCTTACCTACGCATCAAAACTACAATGATTTTTCGTCAAGTTTGCTGTTTTAACCTTCAACATGGACCAGCCGTAGTCAAACTCGATTCAACTAAAGTTGGAGAAACAGACACCCGCCAGCCACCTGTGTGCAAAGCACGTCGGTAGAACTAGTTTAATGAACGCGGTCATGTAATGTCGATCGGGGCCGCTTCATCCAACAATACCGCCGAATCAAAGTAAGACGTTGGTGGTAAGCAGTATGACTATTATCGCCCACAACTCTTTGTGTTCTTACTCGTCCATAACATCTACGCAAAGACCTAGCTCTGATGCCACTGTTGGGGAACGTAGCATGCAATTTGAAAAAAATTCCTACGATCACGCAAGATCTATCTAGGAGATGAATAGCAACAAGATGGGGAGAATGTGTCCACGTACTCTCATAGACCGACAACGGAAGCGTTGGTTAACATGGTTGATGTAGTCGAACGTCTTCACGATCCAACCGATCCAAGTACCGAACGTACGGCACCTGCGTGTTCAGCACACGTTCAGCTCGATGACGTCCCTCGAACTCTTGATCCAGTAGAGGGTCGAGGAAGAGTTCCGTCAGCACGACGGCGTGGCGACGATGTTGATGATGTGATCCGCGTAGGGCTTCGCCTATGCACTATGACGCTATGACCGGAGGATTAAACTGTGGAAGGGGCACCGCACACGGCTAAAAGAATTCTTGGTGTGCCTTTGGGGGTGCCCCTGGCCATGTATATAAAGGATGGGGAGGAGGAGGCCGGTGGCTAGGGAAGGCGCGCCAAGGGGGGAGTCCTACTTGGACTCTAGGATTCGCCCCCCTTCCAATCAACGGAGGGGGGGAGAGGGGAAGGGAGAGAGGGAGAAGGAAAGAGGGGGCCCGCATCCCCTCCCCTTGTCCAATTCGGATTGAGGCAAGGGGGGTCGCGCGCCACCTCTCGTGCCCTGCCTCCTCTCCTCCTCTATGGCCCAATATTCCCAATAACTTTCCGGGGGGGGGGGGGTTCCGGTAACCTCCTGGTACTCCGAAAAATCCCCCATCTTCTTCGGAACCATTCTGGTGTCCGTATATAACCTTCCAATATATCAATCTTTACCTCTCGACCATTTCGAGACTCCTCGTCATGTCCGTGATCTCATCCGGGACTCCAAACAAACTTTGGTCATCAAAAACACATAAATCATAATACAAATCGTCATCGAACGTCAAGCGTGCGGACCCTACGGGTTTGAGAACCATGTAGACATGATGGAGACACATCTCTGATCAATAACCAATAGCAGAACATGGATGCTCATATTGGCTCCTACATATTCTACGAAGATCTTTATCGGTCAAACCGCACAACAACATACGTTGTTCGCTTTGTCATCAATATGTTACTTGCCCGAGATTTGATCGTCGGTATCATCATACCTAGTTCAATCTCGTTACCGGCAAGTCTCATTACTCGTTCCGTAATGCTTCATCCCGCAACTAACTCATTAGTCACATTGCTTGCAAGGCTTATAGTGATGAGCATTACCGAGAGGACCCAGAGATATCTCTCCGATACATGGAGTGACAAATCCTATTCTGGATCTATGTCAACCCAACAAACACCTTCGGAGACACCTGTAGAGCATCTTTATAATCAGCCAGTTACGTTGTGACGTTTGATAGCACACAAGGTGTTCCTCCGGTATTCGTAAGTTGTGTAATCTCATAGTTAGAGGAACATCTATAAGTCATGAAGAAAGCAGTGGCAATAAAACTGTCATGATCATAATGCTAAGCTAACGGATGGGTCTTATCCATCACATCATTCTCTAATGATGTGATCCCGTTCATCAAATGACAACACATGTCTATGGTTAGGAAACATAACCATCTTTGATTAACGAGCTAGTCAAGTAGAGGCATACTAGGGACACTATGTTTTGTCTATGTATTCACACATGTACTAAGTTTCCGGTTAATACAATTCTAGCATGAGTAATAAACATTTATCATGATATAAGGAAATATAAATAACAACTTTATTATTGCCTCTAGGGCATATTTCCTTCAGTAATAGTAGTAGATCTAGGCAGGAGTCGGTCTACTAATCTTGGACGTGATGCCTATATAATGATCATTGCCTCGATATAGTCATAATTATTTGAAGTTCTATCAATTGCCTGACTGTAGTTTTTTACCCACTGTATGCTATTTTATCGGGAGAAGCCACTAGTGAAATCTACGCCCCCCAGGTCTATTTTCTCATCATATATCTTCAGATCTATATTGTTATTTGCCTTTTTATTTATTTGCATCTTTTATTTTCATATCTATATTATCAAAAACCCAAAAATACCTCGCTGAATTTTATTTGCCTTTATTTTATTTGCATCTACCAATCTTTTACCCGAGAGGGATTCACAACCCGTCTTTTGCGTCGGGTTGCAAGTATTTTTTTTTTTTGTGCAGGTACCGTTTACATAGTGTTGCTTGGTTCTCCTACTGGTTCAATATCCTTTGTTTCATAACTAAGGGAAATACCTACCTTCGTTGTACTGCATCATCCCTTACTCCTTGGGGAAAATATTGACGCAGATACAATACAAGAAAGGATCAGCACTACGTTGTGTCTGCGTCCGCAGCGCCTGTCGCCGGCGTCGGGCAGCTCCTGGGAGAGGTTGGGAGGGACGAGTCGAGGCAGTAGAGGGTGATTGACATGCTGGGCTGGCTTGGGGTGAGCGCACGGGCGGAGCAGTGGCGTTGCCGACGCGCAGAGCACGCCGAACACATGCCCGGCGCCATGGACACACGTGGTCGCCGCATGCACTGGTGCAACGCGGTGCACCAGAGCTGCAAAATCATGTCTTGTCTCAAGTCCTTGTAGTGTTAGTTCACCCTGAGGTGTTGGTTCATTGCCAGGTCGACCAGAAGTGACCTGAGCTCACTAATAAGTTTCTGGACAGGAAATGTTGCAGCCATTTGAGAGAAATCTAGAAGGAGTTAAGAGCTGAAATTTGGAGGTTAAGAGTTTGCAAGCAAAGTCATCAAGGTATAAAAATTTCAGCTCAAAAAGATCAGGCAAAAATACACTTCCTTCACAATGTGCTTTTCCTGACCAGAAGAGAAATGATTTTATATAGCAAAAATATTTCTCATGACCATGAGATATTTTTTCTAGGAAGATGAGGCATGACCTAAAGAATATTTGGGAATTTTCTCAGATTTTTAAGAGCAAGAAAAATATGGGTTGCTTTGGAGCAGAAGTGAAAAACATTCATTTTCAAAGAGAAAATGAATATTATGCCTTCGAGAAAATATTCTCATGGCATTATTTTCAGAGATATGAGTTCAAGAGATGTTTTTGAGAGTGATAGGAGTCACTTGGGTGAAAGCCAAAACAAAAATCGTATGCAAGTTGCGACATGTCCGGATTTTTTTGGCCTTTTCTGGCCGCGAAAACTCCCAAAAAATGTTGTTAAAAACCAATTTTTTTTGCATGGTGCCTTTAATTGGTTATACAAGTCCATGGAAGAAATTAGGGCCAATTCAAGGATGTCGAGAAACAACGTGCTCTCAAACGAAGCCTTCTAGCCTACCTGAACACCCTCCATTGAACATGGTTTATTTTTTAATATTCTTTAAATGCTCCCAACTTTTGCAATCAAGTGGATATGCACATGGTAAGCAACCATGCCAGATTTGAACAATGTAAGCTCTCCGCCATCGGGACGTGTAGCGCAAGCCCCGTCGCCACAGGCTTTCCCGGCGTCAGCCTCATGTGGCAGGGAGGAGGGAGGGAGGAGATCGAGGGAACGGCAGCACATGAAGGAATCGTCCCCAAGTTGCCCTAGAGGGTCGACATGGTGGGGGGGGGGGGGGGGGGGTGATTACATGTTCTTGGTCATTCTCATCGTTATGATCAGAGTAACCTATTGGTTATCTTCCATCGCCTCCTTGTTTGTTTTTTCACGTCTTATGGACACGTAAAAAATGTTGGGTGCCATATTCATTGGTCTCAACCCTTCGAGGTAGCTTAAGGCGACTGCCTTAACTATGCTCTCTCTCCACTTCCATTATTGATGATTGAGGTCTATCTCATTTGTTACAGTGGTTGCCAATACTCATCGACTTGTTGTAGTCGTCGCCCGTTCAAAACAAAACAACGTAATTCAGATAGCCGCGGCGGATTTATCAAGATTGAGAAATGCTAAGATTTGTAAACTCTTTCCAAGCTCTAGTACCGCATGTGATTGCCAGAGCGAATGCTGGAATAGGTGGTGCTGGTACCTATTGATTGATTGCAGGTTTTCCTTCGGTTGACACGTCTTCCCCAACCTTCAGTTATCATCACGATCTTGTATAGTTGTGGTGTGCATGGCGGTACTTGTGGCGTGTGAAGGTCTCACACTGTGCCAGTAATGGAATGTCAGGGCAGGGAAGTTGCACACTCCAAGGAACGTTCTGCCACACATCAACACCTATCTGGCCGTCTGCAGCAGCCAACAGAGATCATGTATATATATAGCGCCCATACTTTCTTGCAGGCACGACTGACACGACTGCAGGTAGTGTGTAGTTGCAGCCGCGAGGTCGTCGGAGATGGACGTCGAAATGGGCGGGGACTTGCTCGCGGAGATCCTAGTGAGACTGCCGCACAAGTCGCTCGCGCGGTTCCAGTGCGTGTCCACCACGTGGCGGGCCCTCATCTCCGCGGACCACCTCCGCCGGAGGCTACCGCTCATCACGTCCGGCGTGCTGTTCCACGACGGGCCGTGCGTGGCGGAGGCCGACGACATGGCCTTCTTCCCGTGCCACGGGACGTCGAGCATCATCGATGGGTGCAACGGCCTGGTGCTGTACTACGCGCCCTACCCGGTGGCGTTCCACATCGTGAACCCGATCACGCGGCGGTGGGCGGCGCTCCCGGCGCTCCGCAGGAACAGGAAGACGCTGCTCTCTGTGCTGTGCTTCGACCCCTGCGCGTCCCCGCACTACAAGGTGGCCTGCTTCACCGAGTGGCTCCCCCGGGGCGCCAGAGTCGAGGTGTTCGACTCTGAGTCCGGCACGTGGAGCGAGCACGAGCTCGACTTTGGCCTCGACACCGACGCCATGTCGGCCACCATGCACTTCTTCGGCAGCGCCCTCCACGTGCTGGCCTACTCTGGCCCCTTCGTCCATATCAACCTCGACACCATGGCGTGCTCGGTGACCGCACTCCCGGCGCCTGTGAGCGACAGGGCGCGCATGGGCCACTGCCGTGGCCATCTTCGGTATGCGACCAGCGACGGCTCGTGCCTGACGCTATGGGAGCACGTGGACGTAGGCAAATCTGAGTGGGCGGTGAAGCACGTGCTGGGGATTGATGAACTCGTCTCCTGCGGCTCATGCCAGCCCGCTACTACGACCTTCGTGTTCATGGCGTTCCACTAGGAGAGGGACGTGGTGTACCTGTGGACGCCGTCGAAGCTCGTAGCATTCAACATGGAGCAGAGGCGCGTCGAGGAGGAGTGTGTGTTCGGGCCCGCCAAGGAAGGCGCACAGCTCATAAAGATGTGGTTGTTTCCCTTCTCGCGCCATTTTGCCAGCTGCTTGGCCTGATTTTCGCTACTCTACCACTACCACAATGGGCAAGTGCGCTCAACGGTTGAGGATGTCATCGGCTCCAGATACTAGTATAAAAAACCGTGCCCACAATCGAAAAGCTGAGCCTATCAGTTTAGGTTTTTAGTGGTTGGACCACTGGTTCAACTGGTTCGATCACGATAAAAACTGAAATATATTTAAGTTATTTTCTACAAAAAATAACCTTTGATCAAATGAATACACTTCATATTTGTTGTAATTCATTATTAAATTATAAATTGTAGCTAACTAAGTTGGTATTGGTCCTTTGGGCGGGTGGTGGCTCAAGGTCAAAAATTTGATTCCTAGTTAAACACGATTTTATTGATACTTTGCTGGGTTTTTTTTTGCTAAAAAACCGATACAACTTATAAACTGGATGAGGCCTCGGTTCCGTGTTTTTCCGGTCTGACCGTCCATTTGGTCCGGTTTTACAGACTACTAGGGGCGTGTTTGGTTGCCCGCATTAGGCCTAGCCTGGCCCGTGCGGGAAGAAAGTGGCCCGTTTGGTTGCCTGCATTTACTGTGCGGCCCGCATGGCACGAACCTTAAAGCACAATTGGGTCTGGCTCGTTGGAAACGCTCACATCGGCAGTTTCTAGCGAGTCAGGCTCAGGCGAGCGCACAAGGTGGGCCACTTGCACGAGGGGAGATGGGAGGGATACGAGCTGGTATGCAGCCTATGCGTGCTTATCTTCTCCTACCTCCAGTAACCTTCCCTCTAATTATGTTCTTCCTAGCCCCCTTCCGATCTACACAACGGTGCTTCGATTCGAGGTAAGCGCTACATGAAAAAGATGCACCTCGATGCTACGGTTCCATTCAGGCGATCGGTTCGTAGTTTCGTCGGCCATAAGTTCTTAATTTCGTCTTCCCGTTTATGTCAGATTCGTCGCGCACGAACGATCCTTTGAAGTTTCCTTTGACCAGCAGCCTCATCTCGCAGTTCCTCACAACATTCGTGTTGTAAGTTTTTGGTTTCGACGATCGTAGCTTCATCTCTCTTTGAGCAGCAGTCTAATGCACTGACGCCGCCATGTCGAGCTCCTCTGTCCTCTGCTCAGAGTCCTCCTATTCGTCCCTCTCGACCCCGACTCCCCTTGATCTCCTTGCCCTCGTCCTACTACACTAGAGTCGTTTACGGCGTCGCTCACCTCGGCCTATTCTCTGTCATCCTCCTACTGCACTGACGCTGCAATGGCATGCACACTGCTTTCTTGTGTCCTGTGCCTCTGCACACTGCAGTTCGGTCATCTTGGCCTCCTCTCTCTCGCCCTACTACACTGGAGTCATTTCCGGTGTCGATCATCTCGGCCTCCTCTCTCGTCCACTGCACTGACGATACCATGGCGCGGGCACTGCATTCTCCTCCTCTGTCGACTATCTTTGCGCGAGCACCGCAACTAGTCCGCCGACGGTGTCGCTCGCCGTGCCGCCGACGGGGTCGCTCGTCCACGACTCCATGCTCGTCATGTCGGACACGGTGCCACGGCCATTATCCATCGCAGTCGCCATGGTCCGGCGCACAGTGCATTTCTTCTCCCACTTCCTCTGCTATCTCTTAACCCTGTGTGCTAAGTGCAAGTGCTAGCTCTTAATCATACCCCATGCGGGCAATCAAACAGTGTGTAGTTGCATGCCCCGAGACAATGCAGGCAACCAAACAACGTGCCAAAGTTGATCTCCTAATGCAGGCAGTCCATATGCAGGCAACCAAACAACTCGCAGATGTCGCATATGAGGCTGTTTTTTTAAAGTCAGGCCGAGTGGAGATGTGTATGCAATGCGGGTACTGTAGGCGACGGCAACCAAACACGCCCTAGATCAATAATGGCGCGCGTTGCCGCGCCCATCAATTTTGACAATGAGATGATAGGAATTTGCAAAATATATGAAATGCTAATGCGACACGTGTGATGAGGTGGCAGACTGCATGCCAAGAGAAATACAATAGTGGAGATGAATTATTTAGGTATTATAGATTATGGAGTAGCTTCATCATGAACAAATAGAGCACTGTGCTTTCGGGTATCCTAAAGAAATGCAATCAAATTGAACGATAGGTAAAATTATGATTATTAAAATTTAAATATTATTAGCTCAAAATTATGCCACTACCTAAATAGCATGTGAATGAATGTCCAAACATTGCAGCAAACTGTCATTCATTACAAGTTCAAAGTATGAGAGGTTATCCCAATAGTATAACTTAAAACTTGCCATTTAGCATATGTTAAACCTACCAAAATAGTAAAATATTAGCAAGCCATCATCATTATATCAAACTGGCAGTCAAGAAGCCATGTATAATAAAATAATTATCAACGACTACACATGGTATAGCCGAGTTTACAAACAAAATGGTACAAATTTTGCAAGAATGCAAACTTTAAAGTCCAGTCCAATATCTGAATATGAAATTTGCATTTTGCTCTTATATTATGGGATGACGGGGGAGTAGATAGTTTGCCGTTGCGCCGGGCACTGCCGTGTGATTACATAACCTGCCTGCACCCAAAGTTGCTGTCCTCCAACATGTAACATATCTGTATTTGGATTTCCCCCCTCTTAATATATCGACACACAAGGCTTTTAGTTGTTTGAAAAGAAACCGAAATTAAACAGTACCATAACACCTAACTAATATGTGTTTTTGTTGTGTGTGTGTGTGGGAGGGAGGGGGAGGGGGGGGGGGGGGGGGGGTACTTGTAGAATCGAACCGAACACGATACTAACTCGATGCTTAGCTATCGAACAGCTTGAGGCCGAAGCCAACGTCCTCGCATTGCCGAACGTACGGCTTGATGACGGCCACGTCGACCTCCTTCTTCGCCCCGCACCCCCGTGCCGGCGGCGAGTGTAAGCACGGCTCGACAGACGTGGAGCGGACGCATGCGACCTGGGACACCTCCTTGTCCCAGTCCGGCCGGAGCAAGATCCACGGCTTCACGCCAGCGAAGCCGAAGGTGGACCACGCGCTCATGTCGATCTTGTCCCAGTAGCTGAGCAGGTAGATCTCCGCCAGCGCCTTCTGATTGTGCTCGTTGGACGCGTACTCCTGCTTCTCCTCGTGGGTCGGCTGGTAAAGCGCCACGATCTCCCCTGTCTTGGTCGGGTTCTCGTAGTACATGCCCCGGATCTTGTCGTAGTATCCCGAGTAGAGAGACGTGATCAGCACGGCCTTCACCTTCCCGTCGCCAGACGTGTTCGCCGCCGGCTCCGCCTTTCCGAGCTCCGGCAGCAGCCGCTGCTCCTTGATGCACCTGGTGAGCTGGTCGTACATGTTCTCGAACTTGACCGGCCTCTCCGGGAAGATCCTGATCTGGAACCCGATCTTCTCATCCACCCCCGCGAGGTATGCCTCGTAGTACCTTCTCACGATCCCCCACACCCTGTTGGTCGGGTGCAAGAGGTACCGACCGAGGTGGTGGAACACCGCCTCCTTGTACGGGAACATCCTCGCCAGCTCCTTGTCGTACATGGGTGTCAGGAACAGCGCCATCGCGAAGTAGCTGTCGGACTTGAGTATCATCCAGCCGAACTTGCCGAGCAGCCGCTGGTCGTCGTCGCAGAAGATGTTGTCGGACAGCCTCTGCCCGATCTGCTCGAGGTGGAGGTACACGTGTGCCGGAAGGGATGACGCCGGTGTGTCGTATCGGATCACATTATTCTTGAGCATGTTGACGTAGCTCTCCGGCGCACCGGCGTAGAGCTTCATCGGACTCCCCTCCGGGAACCCGTCGGGGAGCACCCAGGAGGTGCCCGGGAAGGGCTCGCAAAAGAGTCCCTCCTGCTCCTGCGGCACATTGACGAGCATGACCCGGCCGGAGAGCAGCGCGTAGAGGAAGGTGGAGGCGATGGCGAGCATGCGGTTGCCGAGACCGTTCAAGGGGAACCACACCACATACTTGCACTCGGAACTGTCGGCGTTGCGCCCCGCCTGGAGCTGCTTGAAGGCCGTCCGGTAGCGCTGCGTGCCAGGGCCGCACTTCTTGTGGTACGCCTCGTACCTCCCGCAGCTTCTTCACGAGGTACGGGGAGAGCGGGAGCGACGATGGCTTCCGGTACAGGGACGACTTGTATCGGCTCTCGCAGGTGGATTCCTGGAATGACGCCGAGAGTAGTCCATCTAGAAGCTTGTCATGGGACGGAGTCGTGGCTGGCGCAGACACGTTCTCTGCAGAGGAAATTTGACTGACCCGTCAGCTACTAAAAAGAAAAGAAGGCTTTTCTTTTGAAGTTTTTTACATCGATCCAAAAAATGGATTGGGTTCCACTATCAAAAGGTGATAACCTAGAAAAAAATACGAGAAGAAGATGCAAAACTGAAAGAAAAAAACACATTTGGTCTAGGTGCCATGAGAGCTGTTATGCATAGGAGGCTCATTGCACGAACTTTTGAACTTTAGCACGATGCTACATACCCAACCATCCATCTATAAAATAAAGTGTAGCGCACCATCGGATCGACCATCGTGCAAGGATGGGACACAGAAGTCTCGGTAGTAAAGTAGTTTCGAGGTGCCACATGCACAACAAGTTAGTAAAACAAAGAAATTCTGAACTTCTCGGGATCAAATTTTGGATCCCAATAAATCCCGAACATTTTTCGATGGCAAATTTAGTTGTTGTGAGGTGGGCAACTTTGTTCCAGTTTGTCTTTTTTGTCAGAAACTTGCCATGTTTATCAATCTCGTCTTAACTAAAGTTGTCATGAAAAGGTTCGGATTGCCATGCTTAAAATTCGAATGTTCGGGATTTATCTATTTCGCCAACTTTTGGAGTCTTGCTGACGTTTGTCCTACAGTTATACTGTTCCCTGCTCTAGGTTTCAAAATATTTACCCAGGTTTTAGTTCAAGAACTAACGGCATCTTCCGTGCTGACCCGCAAACCGGACACCACATCCATCCCTGATCAGGGTGACCAGTCCACGGACACTGATGCGGGAGCGAGTAATTCAACGCTATGCATAAATATTTCAAACTGCAGTTTTGGAAACCGAACGAATTTTATGCAAATTGGATGATTTTCGTATAAAGCGGAGCACATTCATTACATTTCATACATTTTTTAACTAAACCATACTCTAACCTAGTCTAAATAACCGTCCGTGTCCGTTCCCCATGTCTGACCGACCATGAGCCCCGGAAACTGTGTGCACATCATGGGGCCGTGCCACGGCTGTTGCGATGCTGCCAACCTCCTCCCCGTTGCCTTCGTTTGGCATTTAACTTCATCCACTGCCTGGTTGATCTCCTTAATGGCGGCTTCTAACCGCGCCTGATAGACGTGGTAGCACCAGTGATCGCGGTGAATTATGGGACTGGACGGGGGCCTTGTGATCCCGAGCGACGCACTGGATGCGGCCTCGGCGAGTGGATGCGGTCAGGGAGCTCCGTGTGCTAACGAGGGCCTGCAAGGAGGGGCATACATGGCGCGGGGGAGGTGATGTGATGTCGTGCTGTAGATGGGCCCGGTCGGCAACGCTATTCTATAGGCGGGTCTGGCGGCCCTGTGCAACGTCTCTGGTGCTAGGCGACGATGGATCTGGGAGGTAGCTCATGCAATCAGGGGTGGTGCCACTGTAGGGGCAGGTATCGTCGGCCGCCCCGGGTATCTGCATGATGTGATTCCAACTTTCCAAGTGGCCAAGTCCAACCCCGATTTTGGATGGCATGGACAATGTGACTGCATGGATATGGAACAGGAAAATTGTTCTTTTTTAACGTGGTCTAAGGCTTAAGTAAAAAAGGCATAGAAGCAGCCCAGTTGCAGCCCAAATTCGATATCTTATATGTCGAGTGCCGTCCATGTAGCAGGAAATCCCGAAAAATCCCCAATCAAGCGCCTAACCTAGTTGTCGTCGTCGTCGTCGCCGGACACAGAAGTCCGCCCCACAGGACGCTGGGCACATAGCGAATGGGAGAACGATAAGTAGTCCCCGGTGTGGCATACGTGGAACTTGTGAGGCAGGACTGACAGCGGAACAACATCAGCTCGCACAAATGTCAAGTTGCCATTTGCAACACAGCAGGTATACTCAACGTTGCAATCTAATATATTTTTCCCCATATCAACCTTAAATTTACGTTAATGTTAATGTCCACACATGTGGCACGAAGTAACATGGCTCACACGCCTTCATTACCATCCATTTTTGCCACGTCAAAACAGATGACATCAGCAAAAATCTTTTTGGTTTTGGCTTAAAAATGTTCTATCTCCTAATTAAAAAATTCAATCAAAAATCCGTTTTCACCATTAAATCCGTCTTGACGAGATCTTGAAAACTAGATCCCATGTTGATATGTTTCGATGATTTTTTGACCAAAAGTTGCCATAATGTTTACACTATAGTTGCCATAGTGTTTACACTAAAGTTGCCATCACATGTTTTATCTATGTTTTTCTTCTAGATTTAAAGCTACTGTTGTATTTTCAACTACGTTTTACGGCAATTTTTATTAATAGACCATGTCAATTTTTAGTAATTAACCACGACAAATATAATGCATGGATCATGACAATTTTGAGTATCCATCATGGCAAATTTAGTATTTTGACCATGGCAATTCCACTTTTGAGCATGGAAATTATTTTTTTATGAACCATGTCAAATTTAGTGCATGTATCATGGTAATTTAAGTAATTCACCATGGCAATTTTAGTTTATGGTTCATGGCAAGCCTAGTTTCTTAATTCCCGTTTTATAATATGTCAAAATTTACTTTTAAAGGTAGAAGAAAAAAAATAGCTGAAACATATCATGACAACTTTAGTGTAAATACCATGGCAATTCATGTGTAATAGACATGGCAACTTTTAGCCCAAACAAAAGTCGTCGAAACATATTGATATGGGATCTAGTTTCGAAGATCTCGTCACGATGGATTTAATGGTGAAAACGGATCTTCAATCGGATTTTTAATTTAGAGATAAAACATTTGAAAAACTAAAAATTCAAAAAGATTCCCATATGCATGCATGCGGTGACGTGACGTAATATGTGTTTTATAGGGCGTGTGGGCGGGTGTTACTCCCACCACACGTGTGGGCATTGTCAGCGTCCTAATTTATGGGCTTGTAGCCAATTATTGAACCTCCTAATGTTGTAATGTAGGGAATCCATAAGAAAATAAAATCAATTGCTGCTTATTTGGGTCTCTCCCGGTTATATACTGAATCTAAAAGGTCTAATGAAGCTTCTAATATGCAAAGAAAATAGAAATACAAGCTTTGTTTCCTGAACAGGAAGTACTCCTCAGTCAATGTTTGCGACTGTGACATGAGTTATAGACATGGAGTTGGACATTTTTGGCTAGGGACTGGATGATTCAAGCAGCGAGATAGTAGTTATCTTGATGTTTGTGTTGTATTTTGTGTTTTTTTGTTTGTTACATTATCTAGTTATCCAGAATGGTGAACTATTACGAATTATTAGTTATGTTAATTTTGAGAGCATCTAGCTTCGTACTTGAGTTTTATGAGTTTTGGTTGAGCAGGCATGCATTTGTACGTCAAAAATTTTAGACCTTAAATTTTTTGCCCCAGGTAAGTTTAATTCCTGGATCCGCCACAGCTGCAGTGGCCTGTCGGACGGTGTTTGGTGCTAGGGCTGCAAGGAGGAAGCTGGAGCGGGGGCCTCGGGCCCATGGCTTGTTCGTCGTGGTGCTGGCCGGGATGGGCTCATCCGACCGATCCCTGTCCGGTTGAAGTCCCAGCTTGTGCGCTGGCTTCTCATGGGTAGCTTGAGGTGTGCTCCTGTGGGTGCTAGAGTTGTTGAGCTCTGTCGTCGACGACAAAAGTCACGATGCCTAGGGGGACCGGCTCCGATGATCCCGACGCTTTTGACTTGTCCAGATCTACAGGCCTATGTAGGTATTGGTGTGTTCCAAGCAAAAGCCATAACATAACTATCGGGTGCCGTCGATGGTGGCAGTTTTTCGGGCATTGTTTCCCTTCTTGGAGGCATCCCCGTGGAACTCCACTTCCTCTACTAGGGGCTTGGGCTCTCCGAGTAAAAACCTAAGCTCCAGATGGTTTCCGGAGTGGGAGACGGCAGCACCTTCGTCGTTTCCTCCTTGGGTATGTTTCTTGGGAGAGCTAGATTGTGCTTAGTGCGACCAGTTTCTCCTGGTGGAGGCCAGGGCAGCGGCCCCAAACGGCTGATGTGTGCCTTGGCGGCGACCTTCGAAAGCATTGCGCGAGGAAGCTCCATGAGGCGGTGCAGCGGCTTGGCCTTCGCTTCCGTGGAAATCTTGGGATAATTGGTTTGCAGGTTTGTCAGCCCGGTCAACGTGCCCTAGCAGGGGCGGTTGGACAGTATGTCTGGGAGGAGCCCCCAGATAGGGTGTAGCGTTCGTGGTCTGCGTGTGGTTGTCTTGAGCAGCGTGCACTGCGATCATCTGCGTCGTATGTCATTGTCGGTCAAGAGTGTGTGGTGGCATGTCGGGTTGACAGGCCTAGGATGTGGTGTGGCGTTCATGGTCTAGGTGTCGTTTCCCTAAGCAGCATTGGTTGCGGGTCATGTGACGTTGCAACTCGAGTGCGAGTGGTGGCATGTTGGGGTGGCGGCCTCGAAAGGTGGCAATGGTGTATTGCGTAGGGCACAGCCTGGCAGATGAAGGTCAGGGCGGCGATCAAGAGATTTCGGCGGCATCGAGCGTGTTTGACCTCGTGTTGTGTGGGCAATGAGGTTGCTCTCCATGTAGGTGTTGGCATCAGGGCTTCTATGGCAACGATGATTGGGAGCAATGTCAGAGACATGACATTAGTTGAAGTAGTTCGCTCCTCTCGAATGTGTCTGTGAGATTGTCTCGGCTGGTTTGCTGCCGTGAAGTCAAAGATCTACTGGCGGGGCTTGGTAGCGTACGATGACGAGCAGCAGGTGGTTCTTTCAATGATCTTCTGCGGCGCAGCCGTGCCTAGTTCTCCTTTGCGGCTCTTCTCAGAGATGGAGTTGGGCTGTCTAGTTGCGGGTGTCTGAGTCATGATGCAGATCTTCATATAGCCCCATAAGGCCTCTTCAATGTGGGGTTGAGTCCATGATTGCCTACGGCGAAGTCAAAGTCATTTTGTCAAGGTTCAGGGATGGAGATGACACATCTTGGGGAGGAGCGATGATGATGACGCGTGTGCGCTGTCTCGGCAAAACCCTCATTATAATGGTGTGAGTGAGGTACCTTATATACGCCGCTCAGCGGTTGTGATGTTTTTTCACCTAGTTTTTCATAATCAACTGGGCAACTTGATTTTCGCTCGGTTTTTTCTAATTTACGAGCAAATATTTTATTCTTAATGAATGTAAGAATCCTGCCATTACTAAAAAGGTAACTTCAAACCTTCTTGGAATCTTAATCCCCTTAATAAGGGCATGCACAATGGTTGATAAGACAATCTTTATATCAAGTGTTGCCTGTAATTTAGAGATGACAAAAATATTTTTCTACAATGGGTTATATTTTAGCCATATCTTCAATAACCAGCTATTGCTATAAACATGATGAGATATATTGTGTTAAGATATCATCTCTTAAATAAGAGAAGACAAGCCTTTTCTTATTATTTCTTTCCTCCATCTCGGCATTTATCCTACTTGACACTCCTAAGACAGCAGCACCGTACATGCCCTATGCGAAGAAAATAAAGACGATAGAAGTACATCACCCCCTTGCAAAACTGGGATCTTAATATGCCAGATGGTAGTAAGGATTTTCCATATATATATATATATATATATATATATATATATATATATATTATTAATGGTGGAGTAATCCAAGGCCCGTACCTGTTGCCTAATGTAGCATGGAGCTTGACGATGAGATCGTCTTCCTCCTTAGAGAAGTTGCCCCTCCTCACCCCGTCCCTCAGGTAGTTGACCCACCGTAGCCTGCAGCTCTTGCCACACCTCAGTAGCTCTGCAGTATTAATACAATGGGAAGCTGGAACATATTAACATATTTGTAGTACTCCCTCATGTTAGTCATGAAGGTATAGCTAGTTAAGTAGTCTGTCTGATCTTGAAGATTCAACTAATTAAGTTGAACAAGCAAAACAGCTTATGCCATATTTACCCGCATTCTTGGGCAGAGACCTCCATGAGCCCTCGCCGTGCCCAGCAATGTATTTTGCGAGAGTGTCATCCTCCTTCGCCGTCCACCTTCCTCGCTTCAGCCCCACCTTCTCGCAGCAAGGCGCCCTCCCCATCCTCTCGATCGATAGATCTGTTCAATTGAAAGGTGTGTGCGATCAAGGGACGGGTTACAGATTCATTATAGCTTGATCCAAGCCCAGGTTAATACTAGTTGCTGAGCCAATTAACAAGTGACGTTATATGTTAGTCCTGAGAGCCCTAGCTAGCTAGCTACGTACGAGTGATCACTCTCAATCTCTCGCTGGCGTAAGACAAAGCGCCATCACATAGCACCACCAGATGATGTCCGGGGAGTGGCGCCGTGGCGGTGTTGTGGCTGGCTGGCAGTGGAGGCACCGTGGCGCAAAGACTCGTCACTGTTACCTGCGTGGCCTCGCGAGCGACCACGTTGTCCACACACATCATCGGTGGTCTATACACACCGGTCGCTTTCGTACGTGGTTATTTCGTACTAGTCAATGTTCCCTAGCTAGCGCCTTCGCCAAAACTTCGCTTTCACTAGATTAATCAACTGTTGTACGTACTATTTAAAGGACTGTAAGTCTGATTCTGCAACTTGCGTGCATCATTTTCCATCTAGGCAGTACGTAACCGAGTTGAAATGATGAAAGCCAGGTTTAACAAGTTTAGTACACCCGGTACGATTGTTTAACAAGTTTGTACGAAGATGAGTAATCAGAACAAAAGTTTGAGAAGCATGGATCGAGTAATAAATCACTATTTTTTTTTGTTCAAGAGTTAATAGCATTAGTCATCAACCTGTGCACCTAGCAATCTAAACAGGACCCGGCTAATCCCGTAAACCCACTTATATCTAACAGTTCAATAATGTTCCTTTTTTGTGTGGGGGGGGGGGGGGGAGGGTTGAACTATCAAGCTAACTAAAGCTATCTCAGGACTTGCAGGCGCCGTTTATTTGTCATTTACATCCCTACGTGCATCTGTCACTACTGGAATTTTCGTATACGCCGGATGCTAGGCTCTTCGCCGAGAGCCAAACCACGGAAATTCGGTAAAGTAACATATGATATTGCCAAGAGTAGACCTCGGCAAAAAGACAATACTCGGCAAAGGCACTATTTGCCGGGAGCCAAGAAGCCGCCGCACGCCAAAGATGCCATGCGGCACATCCGGCGGCTAATAACGACATGATCACGGTTGCACCTATTTGCCGAGAGCACCTCTCAACAAAGATTTGGCAAACATTAGTCCCACCACGCCTACCGACAAGCAAAAAGAGATGTTTAAATAGTTTGATAGTCTAACCACATTAAGCTTTTCTTCAATATTAAGAATATGTATTGTCACTATGAATCTTCATCTTCGGACAGAGAATGTTTATGATGGCAATCCATATCCTAAAGAATGGGTGCCGGCACTTTTTATTAATTTACAATCCAACCGCACCTGTACCGGGCACTTTTTTTTAATTTATAATCCAACCGCACCTGTACCGAGGGCCGCTCTTGGCACATAAACACTTGCCGAGTCGTGCTCTAGGTAAAGATCGGGCTCCAGGGAAACTTTAGTCCCACCTTGCCCACGGACAAGTAACAAGACATGTTTAAATAGTTAGATAGTTAGCACGTGTCAGCTTGCTGCCAAACAACCAACTTTAATGACACCCGTCCTGGTGGCGTGTCCAGATAATATGAGGTAGCTAGGTAAACGACTCAGAAGGAGAGACAATCTTTGCCGGCAAGTAACACCAGCACGACACCTCACGGCGCATTTAATGCCTTTGTCCTAACCCGTCCGAGCACGACACCTCACGGCGCATTTAATGCCTTTGTCCTAACCCGTCCGAGTTAGGTATGATAGCATTGTAGCCACTATTTACCTTGTGTAAAGTTTGTTTTTCCACTGTGACTCGTTCATCTATAAAAGGAGGCAAACGGCTACCTTTATAGAGGTCGACACTTTACTCATTTACACGCGTAGCTGCACTTCCCGTGCATCCTTGCAGGCAAGCAGTGCTCCTTGTACTTGAGCTCAATCTTTGTGTGTATTGTTAGTTCTGCTCTTTGTGCTTGTTGATCTCCCTAGTCGAACCGCAAAGCGGCTTTTGTCTGTCCCATAGATCTTCGTATGCACGACACCATATATACCACCACAGGAGAGAGTGTCCACCATATATATTTGAGAGTGTGTTGATGAGAGTTGTTCTTGGTGGAAGAAAATCAACTTCTGATCATGATGGTCGATCTGTGTGAGCTCTTCCTATTATAACGTGATAACACATGAAGGGCTCGCCCAGCTTGACTATCATCGAAAGTTCAAATTCCTGTGAGACAGTGTCCATCATATATACCACCACCAGATCGAGTGTCCACCTTATTTGATAGATGAGAGATGTTATCGAATGTTGTCATAGGGGGGACGCCCTTCCTCTGCTCCTCCTCTATGATATTTCTCATGTAGGACGAGCAGAGAAAGAGCGACCATCATCGGCGGTCGATTAGAGTTGTTCTCGGAGGAAAAAATCGACTTTTCAGGATAATGGTCGATCTTGGTGAGCTCTTCCTGTTATACCTTCATAACACGTGAAGGGCTCGCCCAGCTCGACTATCACCGAAGGTCCAAATATCCGCGAGAGTGTCCACCATGATGAATTTGCTTAGAAGTAATCTTTGATGTTTGATTCTTATATTTTTTTCATTGTGTGATGAAATGTGTTAACATTGATTGATTTCGCAGCTATGGCTTCCTCTGACGACACAACTACCATTAGGGTCGACTCCACGGTGAAGGAGAAGCGCCTCGAGGACTGCTTGGTGGTGTGCATTGAGATTTTGAGGATCTGGCCAAGAAGAATCCACCAACTAAGGTGATTCCCGTAGCATGCACGTATGGTGAACCGATATGTGATGAAGTTGGAGCATTATTTATTTATTGATTGTCTTCCTTATGAGTGGCGGTCGGGGACGAGCGATGGTCTTTTCCTACCAATCTATCCCCTTAGGAGCATGCGCGTAGTACTTCGTTCGATAACTAATAGATTTTTGCAATAAGTATGTGAGTTCTTTTTGACTAATGTTGAGTCAATGGATTATATGCACTCTCACCCTTCCACCATTGCCAGCCTCAAAACAGCCGCAACTTTCGCCGGTACCATACACCCACCATATACCTTCCTCAAAACAGCCACCATACCTACCTATTATGGCATTTCCATAGCCATTCCGAGATATATTTCCATGCAACTATCCACCGTTCCATTTATTATGACACGCTCCATCATTGTCATATTGCTTTGCATGATCATCTAGTTGACATCGTATTTGTGGCAAAGCCATCGTTCATAATTCCTTCATCATCCCAGTACACCGCCGGAGGCATTCACATAGAGTCATTTTTGTTCTAAGTATTGAGTTGTAAATAAAAGTGTGATGATCTTCATTATTAGAGCATTGTTCCATGTGAGGAAAGGATGATGGAGACTATGATTCCCCCACAAGTCGGGATGAGACTCCGGACGAAAAAAAAGAAAGAAAAAAAAGAGGCCATAAAAAAGAGAAGGCCCAAATAAAGAAATGAGAGAAAAAGAGAGAAGGGGCAATGTTTCTATCCTTTTTCCACACTTGTGCTTCAAAGCAGCACCATGATCTTCATGATAGAGAGTCTCCTATTTTGTCACTTTCATATACTAGTGGGAATTTTCATTATAGAACTTGACTTGTATATTCCAATGATGGGCTCCCTCAAAATGCCCTAGGTCTTCGTGAGCAAGCGATTTGGATGCACACTCACTTAGTTTCTTTTTGAGCTTTCATACACTTATAGCTCTAGTGCATCCGTTGCATGGCAATCCCTACTCACTCACATTGATATCTATTGATGGGCATCTCCATTGCCCGTTGATACGCCTAATTTACGTGAGACTATCTTCTCCCTTTTTGTCTTCTCCACAACCACCATATTCTATTCCACCTTAGTGCTATATCCATGGCTCACGCTCATGTATTACGTGAAGATAGAAAATTTTTGAGCACATCAAAAGTATGAAACAATTGCTTGGCTTGTCATCGGGGGTGTGCATGATTTAAATATTTTGTGTGATGAAGATAGAGCATAGCCAGACTATATGATTTTGTAGGGATAACTTTCTTTGGCCATGTTATTTTGAGAAGACATGATTGCTTTGTTAGTATGCTTGAAGTATTATTGTTTTTATATCAATGTTAAACTTTTGTTTTGAATCTTTCAGATCTGAACATTCATGCCACAATAAAGAAAATTACATGGATAAATAGATTACGTAGCATTCCACATCAAAAATTCTGTTTTTATCATTTACCTACTCGAGGACGAGCAGGAATTAAGCTTGGGGATGCTTGATACGTCTCCAACGTATCTATAATTTTTTATTTTTCCATGCTATTATATTATCTGTTTTGGATGTTTAATAGGCATTTATATGCTATTTTATATTATTTTTGGGACTAACCTATTAACCGAGAGCCCAGTGCATGTTTCTGTTTTTTTTGTCTATTTTAGAGTTTCACGGAAAAGGAATACCAAACGGAGTCCAAACGGAATGAAACTTTCGTGATTATCTTTCTTCGACCAAAAGGAAACCAGAAGACTTGGAGATGAAGTCGGAGACGCAACGAGGCGGCCACGAGGCAGGAGAGCACGCCCCAGGGGGTAGGGCGTGCCCCCTACCTCATGTGCCCCTCGAGGGTCTCCTGACCTAGCTCCTTTGCCTATATATAGTCTTATACCATGAAAACATCCATAGGAGCCAAAAAACCATTTTTTCACCGCCGCAACATTCTGTACCCGTGAGATCCCATCTAGGGGCCTTTTCTGGCGTCCTGCCGGAGGGGGATTCGATCACGGAGGGCTTCTTCATCAACACCATTGCCTCTCCGATGATGCATGAGTAGTTTACCACAGACCTTCGGTTCCATAGCTAGTAGGTAGATGGCTTCTTCTGTCTTTTTGATTCTCAATACCATGTTCTCCTCGATGTTCTTGGAGATCTATTCGATGTAATATTATTTTGTGGTGTGTTTGCCGAGATCCGATGAATTATGGATTTATGATCAGATTATCTATGAATATTATTTGGTTCTTCTCTAAATTCTTATATGCATGATTTGATATCTTTGCAAGTCTCTTCGAATTATAGGTTTAGTTTGGCCTACTAGATTGATCTTTCTTGCAATGGGAGAAGTGCTTAGCTTTGGGTTCAATCTTGAGGTGTCCTTTCCTAGAGATAGCAGGGGAAGCATGGCACGTATTGTATTGCACTGGTAGGAAAAGGGGCTTTTACCCCGGTTCATAAGGGCCTTTAGTCCCGGTTCAGGAACCGGGACTAAAGGGTCGTTACTAATGCCCTAGCCCTTTAGTCCCGGTTCTTACACGAACCGGGACTAAAGGTCGTCCACGTGGCTGGTGCGGGGAGCCCAGGCAGGAGGGCCTTTGGTCCCGGTTGGTGCCACCAACCGGGACCGATTGGCATCCACGCGTCAGCACCTGGCAGGAGCTGAGGTTTTTGTTTTTTTTTGAAAGGGGGGGGTTTGGGGGTTTTGTGTAGGGGAACGCAGCAGAAAACAAAAAATTTCGACCTACGCACCAGCCCAGGACCACTATGGAGACTGCATACATGGTTTGACCTTTTTCGTTACCGACTCGTAGCGCAGCGGGAAGTAGAGTCGATGACGATCGGCGGTGCAGATCCCCGCAGCTAGGATTTACAACCTCCCAACCGCGAGGATGTATACCCTCATCTGCTCCTCAGACAGCCCTCCAGGAGGCGGTCGAACAGCCCCCCGGACGGTGTCGCGGACAGCCCTTCGGGAGGACCTTCGAAACTCGAACGGTCACACGGACAGCCCTTCGGGAGGCACTCACGAACTAAGACCGAAACTACGATCTCTCTACAGAGTTGCACACATACGGTGTCATCTATCTGGCAGGGCTTCGCCGTCCAGAACTAGTTCCTGCCGGAACCCAGACAGCCTTACGGCTCTATGAAACTCTTTTCGTGGGAGGGAGAGAAGAAGCCAGATAATGCATGGCATGTGTATGAGAGCAAGGGATGAGTGTGGAGGGCTTCCCCTCCACCTCTATTTATAGGAAATCCCAAGGGGGTAGGGTAGTTTCACAAAAAACCCAAAATGCACATGAATGAAGTCCTTCCACAAGGACCTAGGAGTGAAACCAAGGAACAAGAGGGTCCCCAAGGGGGGATACCCCATGTGGTCGGCCACACCCCCATGAGGGGCCCAAAAAATGGCTCCTATCCATCCATGTCATCCCCAAGATCTTTTGGAGCAAAGCCCCAAAAGGTGGCTTTCCATAAAGTAACCATAAAGCTGATTTTCACTATTCACGACGAAATTTTTCAGCGTCTGATCGAACTGAAAATATTTATGTGGGCTAAGAAAATTTCCAGTACCCACTAAAATGATTTTCAACGCGTTCCGAAACAATTCCGGTTTTAGTGATTTTCATCTGCGAAACACATCTGAAGTGGCTCCGGCAGCTCCGGAACATTTCCGGTTTTTATCTCAGAAAATTCCAAAAAGCTTCCAGAATGATTCTGGCATCCTCCAAGAATTATCAGGCATGTGCCGAAACCAATTTGACTTAATGGTGTATCCCGAAACAACTTTTCGGTATCATCGAAACTTATCCGATGACCTCTCTCTGCGGTATGATTCCGCTGTCCGAAACTTTTCGGTGTCCGAAACTTTTTCGGTGATTTTCTCTTAGACTCCCTGTCTAGTATTCAGCAGATAGATGACCCTTAACCGTGTGACCCTATAGGTTCGGTGAAGTATAGACATGACCCGGAACCCCTTCCGATCAATGATCAACATCGGAGCCGTGGACACCCATATTGACCCCTATACCCACACGAATAAATATTCGAGTGAACCTCCAGTTGCCGTGTGCTATTCCTGTTGCTTCGCGATATGTTACAAACACTACTGGAATCAGCTAATTTGCCATCTGCCAGCTCTTTGCCGTCTGCTAGCTAACGGCAAAGAAGCTTTTTGCCATCAGCTAAACATAAGCAGACGGCAAAGAAAAGGCTGACGGCAAGAAGCTCTTTTCCATCTGCCAGCTCTTTGCCGTCTGCCAGCAGACGGCAAAGAATCTTTGCCGTCCGCTGGAAGACGGCAAAGAGTGTGGTGGCCCCCACCGCCCGCTCGTTTGAAAAAATTCTAACGGCCCACCTCTTTGCCGTCCGCTAGCGGACGGCAAAGAGGCAGAAAGGCACTTGCCTAACGGCAGGTACCCCCCGCCCGTTACTCACTTCGTCCTCGCCTCGCCCTTCTCCTCCCACCCCGCCGCCGCCGCCGCCCCGTCGCCCCCGCCGCCCCGGCTCCCCGCCGGCCCACCGCCCCGTCGCCCCCCGCCCCGGCCCCCCGCCGCCCCGCGCCCCACCGCCGCCCCGGCCCCCCGCCTCCCCGCGCCCCCCGCCGCCTCCTCCACCGCCCCGCCCCGGCACCCCGCCGCCCCGGCCCCTGCCGCCCCGCCTCCTCCACCGCCCCGCCCCGGCCCCCCGCCGGCCGGGCCCCCCGCCGCCCCGGCCCCCCGCCGGCCGGGCCCCCGCCGCCCTGCCTCCTCCACCGCCCCGCCCCGGCCCCCCGTCGCCGGCCCCTCCCCGACCCGTCGCCGCCCCCCACAGTGAGCCCCTCCCATTTTTTTTTTCTGTTTTTTTGTTTTTTTTCTGTTTGGATAAGGTTTTTTAGTTTAAGTTTTTTCAGTTTAGAATTAATTAGTTTAGGTTATTTAGTTTAATTAGTTTAGGTTTAATTAGTTTAAATAGTTTAGTTTTAATTAGTTTAGGTTTTTAGTTTAGGTTTAGGTTAAGTAGAAGGGGGAAGAAGAAGAAGAAGAAGAAGAGGAGGAGGAGGAGGAGGAGGAGGAGGAGGAGGAGGAGAAAGAAGAAGAAGAAGAAGAAGAAGAAGAAGAAGAAGAAGAAGAAGAAGAAGAAGAAGAAGAAGAAGAAGAAGAAGAAGAAGAAGAAGAAGAAGAAGAAGAAGAAGAAGAGGAGGAGGAGGAGGAGGAGAAAGAAGAAGAAGAAGAAGAAGAAGAAGAAGAAGAAGAAGAAGACGGGGGATGAGAAGAAGTAGAAGAATGAGAAGAAGTAGAAGTAGTAGAAGAATGAGAAGACCCCCTGACCCCCCAACCCCGACACCACACCCCGACTCCACCCCGACACCCGACCCCCTAACCCCCTGACCCCGACACGACACCCCGACCCCCCGACCCCCTAACCCCCTGACCCCGACACGACACCCCGACCCCCCGACCTCGAAACAGCACCCCGACCCCGACACGGCACCCCGACACCGACACGGCACCCCGACACCGACACGACACCCCGACCCCCGACACGACACCCCCGACACCCCGACCCCGAGACCCCGACCCCGACCCCGACACCCCGACCCCGAGCCTGACCCGACACCCCGACCCCGACACCGACACGTCACCCCGACCCCGACCCGGCACCCCGACCCGACACCCCGACCTCGAGACCCCGACCCCGACACGGCACCCCGAGACCGACACGACACCCCGACCCCCGACACCTCCTGAAAAGGTGTTCTTTGGCCTTCCAGAAGCCGACGGGGTCATATATTTGTGAATTATTAGTTAGGTCATATATCTTTCGATTTTGTTATGAAAAACATCATATATAATTGTGTTGATCGGGTAGTTTTAAATGTGCAGTTGTTTCATCGCTGCGAGGTTTGGTGTTCGACGACCTCGCCGTGCGTTTGACGAGCTCTGCCCCTTCGTTCGTGGGTGAGCACAAATGACATGTCCTCCTCCCCCATTAATTATTTGATCTATTCCGATGAAACTTGGTAGCTAGATATATATGTGTCTTGAATCATCAGTATGCGTAACCAATATGTGTCTCCCGTTCGAAAGCGTCATAGTTATAAATATGCATGCATTTGCATATTTATAACCTTGATTCTTTCGAATTGTCCAACGCTATCCATGGACAGCCCGAGTATGTTTAGATTGGGTTCGTTTTCCCATATGCTTTGCTCCGGATCCGACGCATAAATTTCGTCAGTGCCTCCCCTGTTGTTCTCCGGGTACACATCCTCTCTGTTTATTACAGAGACGTGTATCAGGAGAACAGCGGGGAGGTGCTGCCAAAATTTTGCGTAGGATCCGGGGCATAGCATGGGAAAATGAACCCAATCTAAACATACTCGGGTGGGATTAGGACCTATCATTACCTATTAGAGTGTGGGTTGCATGGACGTAATAAAATTGACAAAGTAGATCAACTGATGAATACATACATGGTGAATTATATATATATATATATATATATATATATATATATATATATATATATATATATATATATATATATATATATATATTTGTTGTGTGTCTAGTAGCTCTGAAAGTCAAGATGAGTGATCGTGCATGGATGTACACCGGTCACACTGGTCAGAACAAATGGAGCACTGAATGGTTCACAAAAACCAAGGGGTTTGTGCGAGCCGCATTTGCAAATGGCCAGAGGAAAACCTGGTGCCCCTGTTTACGGTGCGGCAATTGGGAAAAGAGGACAGGGGCTGAAATGGGCAAACACCTGCAGAAGAGTGGTTTTACGCCCGATTATACGGTGTGGACATTTCATGGTGAGTCTGCCCAACGTGACCGAGCTGAGGTGGATCGTCGTCGCACCGACGAGCATGGTACCGGGATGGAAAACATGGTGCAAGACTTTGATGATGCTCGGGATTCGGACGAAGAGATGGAGGAATCTGCAAAGGCCTTCAATGAAATGTTGGAGTCTTCAAAACGTCCGCTCCATGAGCACACTGAGCTTTGTCAGTTGGATGCCATCTCACAAGTAATGGCTCTGAAGGCTCGGTTCAACTTGGGCAGAGAATGCTACGATGCAATGATGACAGTATTTGGACGCTTTCTACCCAAAGGCCATGTAATGCCTGCAAACCTATACCAGTCGGACAAAATCCTCCGTGCACTGAAGATGCCCTATGATAAGATACATGCCTGTGAGAAAGGATGTGTCTTGTTTAGGCTTGACTATGCGGACTTGAACTATTATCCCATTTGCAAGTCTTCCAGGTATGTTGTGGTAGACAACGGTATGGGTGAGAAGACACAGACCAAAATCCCCGTTAGTGTTCTTCGATATATGCCAATCATACCAAGACTTCAACGTCTTTTCATGGTCGAAGAGACGGCCAGACAGATGACATGGCACAAAACGGGCAAAAGAACCGAACTAGATGCAGATGGGAATCTGATGATTGTACACACATTGGATGGTGTTGCGTGGAAAAAGTTTGATGAATTACATGGTGACAAAGCGGCAGATCCGAGGCATCCTCGAGTCGGCATCAACACGGATGGGTTCATTGTGTTTGGTATGACGGCAGCCCAATACAGTTGTTGGCCCGTATTTGTCTTTCCACTCAATCTCCCCCCCGGACAGATTTGCAAAGAAAGAACATTTTCCTGACGTTGATAATTCCAGGGCCCAACTATCCGGGGAAAAATATGAATGTGTACATGCAACCGCTTAAGGACGAATTGCAAGAAGCCTGGGATAATGGGTTCAAGACATACGATGCCTATAGCAAACGGAACTTCATAATGTGTGTCTGGTACATGTACTCGACGCATGACTTGCCGGCGTATGCGCTATTCGTTGGCTGGTGTGTGCATGGAAGGTTCCCGTGCCCCACATGCAAGGGAGCTCTTGAGTTTCGTTGGCTTCAGGCCGGTCGCAAGTTTTCTTGCTTCGACATGCATAGAAAGTTCCTGAATCCTCGCCATAAGTTCAGGAAAGACAAGAAGAACTTCATCAGAGGTAGAGTTGTCAAAAACTCTGCACCACATGCATTGACAGGCCAACAGACCCTGGTTCAGTTAAACGCTCTCGAGCCAGATCCAGAGCGTCCAGGGTACTTCAACGGGTATAATTCTAAGCACGCTTGGACTCACAAAACATGCTTATGGGATCTGCCTTACTTCAAAGACCTCCTTTGCCCACACAACATCGACGTGATGCACACTGAGAAGAATATCGCCGAGGCACTTTTTGGTACATTGTTCGGCATAGATGGGAAGTCAAAGGATAGTACTAAGGCTAGAGTCGATCTGGAGGCGCTATGTGATAGGCCGTTACAAAACATGAAAGAACTGAAAGGAAAGCAGAACTGGACGAAGCCAAAGGCATGGTTCAATCTTGGAAGGCCGGCTATGAGGGAAATTATCTTGTGGGTGAAAATGCAGTTGATGTTCCCCGATGGGTATGCAGCAAATCTACAGAGGGGAGCCAGTCTTGATAAATTGAAGATATTTGGTCTCAAGAGTCATGATTGGCACATATGGATTGAGCGGGTAATGCCGGTGATGTTGCGTGGCTTCATCCCTGAGGATGAATGGCTAGTACTGGCAGAACTCAGCTATTTCTTCCGTGTTCTTTGTGCGAAAGAACTATCGCCTGGCGTGCTAGAAGAAATGGAAGAGTTGGCGCCGGAGTTGATCTGCAAGTTAGAGAAGATCTTTCCACCGGGCTTCTTTAATCCAATGCAACATTTGATTTTGCATCTCCCGACCGAGGCAAGATTGGGGGGGCCCGTGCAAAATCGTTGGTGCTACCCAACTGAGAGGATGCAGAAGACGCTTCGACAAAAATGTAAAAATAAACGTAGAATTGAAGCATCGATGGCTGAGGCATTCATCACTGAGGAGGCGGCAAACTTCATGACAGCACACTACGAAGCCAAAAATCGTCATTTGCATAATCCGAAGCCTCGGTACAATGCTGACGACCCTAAAAAGGGTGGATCCAACCTCAGCCTATTCAAAGGGAATCTCGCACCAGCCAGTGTTTCAAATCCAGTATCTTTGGATAACGAACAATGGCGGACCATTTCGTTGTATATCTTCAACAACCTGATAGAAGTGCGGCCGTACATCGAGTAAGTTCTCGGTACATAGTTTCGCAACTTCTATTTCCTTTGAACTGCTCTTATTCCTGGATATTTCATACAGTCGATACGTCGCCTTATTCTCGTATGGAGCGGTGATCCAAAAGGATTATGTCGAAGAGTATGAGCTTCTCGCAAAGCAAGGTGGCGGCTATCCCGGTTTCATCTCTTGGTTCAAACAAACGGTAATTTCTATTATACTTGTAGGCTAATTTGTAGGCGGCTATCCCGGTTTCATTCGCTAATTTGTGCGTAATGCAACAATCCTTTCATATTAAACTTGTAGGCTAATTCAGAGTCTATGGACGCCGAATTGAGACAAGTCGCTAATGGTTTTGACTATAAGGTCCATTCATTTGACAAATACGACATCAACGGGTATCGCTTTCGTACCTATGGCAAAGAGCTATCTATGGCCGACCGAAAGTCTACAAATTGTTGTGTATCTGCTATCGGCGAAGGAGGTACCGAGTATTATGGGAGAGTTGAAGCAATTTATGAACTTCTATTCTATGGTGAAAACCCACCGAATGTCGTAGTCTTCAAATGTTATTGGTTTCAGCCGAAGGAGACTAGAAGAACTCATGAACATATAGGGCTAGTTGAAATCAACCAAAGCACCCATTTAGATGTTCCTGATGTCTATATTACGGCTCAACAGGCGACCCAAGTATTCTATCTACCGTGGGCCTGCCAAACTAATCCAAATCTGTAAGGTTGGGATGTCGTTTATGAAGTGCCGCCACGTGCTAGACTATCTCCCCCAAAGGAAGAGGATTATGAACCTCACATTAACCCAAACACATATGAAGGAGAATTCTTCCAAGAGACACGTCTTTCCAAAAAGCGTTTCAAGAACCGCTATACTTCACCCCAAAACATTGAAGTATACAGCGACAGTGAATCCGACATCACCCCAGAGGAGGAACAAGAAGAGCCGGAACAAGAAGAGGTTACTGCTGCGGATGACCTGTCATTGCTTGACCGATTACGTCAAGGTGGCCTTGCACATGTTGATGCCACTGAACCCTATGAGCCCGTCATTGATTATAGTGATGATGATGATGATTATGCATTTATTGATGATACTGATCGAGATTATTAGTAGTGTCAGGTATTAAATTTTTTAATGTTGTACTTGATGATGATACACTTAAGTGATACACATATTATTATTCATGTCGGTCTTTTTTTTATGTTGTACTAATTTCATTTACTGTTTGTCATGGCAGGTGTTGAAAGATGGAGGGCGCTGGTCGGGAGCGCGCCAAGGCCCCTTCTTCCTCGGCGCGTGGTCTGAGGTCTTCGATTCCAGACGTACCTCTTTGCCGAGCGTTGCTGGACAGTATGTCCACACCGCCGGGCCCTTCTTCGTCGACCGCGGTGCCCAGCAGGGGACGAGGTAGGAAGAGAGGAGGTGGGGCACGTGGTCGCGGGAGAGGAGGTAGGGTGACTGCTAGGGCGCCTTCCTCGCCGCCACCCCCAGCTGTTTCACCCGAGCACGTGACTGCTAGGGTGGACTCGTCCGAGGAGGAGGCTACACGGACTCCGGTCCACGAGCCTCCGGTCCACGGGTCTTGGGCCCACGAGCCTCGGGTCGACTGGCCTTCGGCCCACGAGAGTTCGGCCCACGAGACCCCGGAGGAGCACACGTTCGGATGGGGTACCTGGCCGGATCAGCCCGAGGAGCCGAGTGGCCATGCTGATGATGGCGGGGAGCCGACTGATCTTGAGGAGGAGGGTGGCACCGTCTACCAGCGTGGTGCTACACGGCTCCCGTCCGTGCCGGCGACCCGCGAGCAGAGGTGGTTGATCTTCCCTGATGAGGAGAGGTACGTAAGTGCATTTAATATTTTTGTACCTTCTGCATTCACGTTTCTTCAAATAACTAATGCGTTGGCCTTGTCATGCTGCAGGGGTTGGGACCACCATCATAGTGTCCGCCGGCCCAACTCCGTCCTTGGAGTTCTTTGCCGGCAAAACTTCCCGGGGTTTGTCACGTTGCCTGGTGAGGGTCGGCTTCCAGAGCTTGGGTTGAGCTGGGAGCACTACGTGGCTGCCCCGGCCCCGCCGGATGTCATTATCGACGGTGTCGTGTGCGACACGAGGGCAGACATGGTGATCAGGACGTTCTGGGTAATTTCTCCTTTACACATTTCAAAATCTTCAACTAGCTAGTTATTAATTGTACTAATCAATATTGTCTCATTTGATTGCAGACATTCTACAGGTGTGAGGAGGGATACGAGGAGGACAGCGCAAATGTTATCCAGAACGTCTGCAAGCGCCTACTCCAGAACTTGCGGCACGAGGCTCGGGTGCAGGCTGTTCGAGACTACTACGCCTTGCGTGGTATCAAGAAGACCAAGCCGGCGTGCCGCGATAAGTTCTTGAGTAAGGAGTAGTACATGAAGGTAATTCTTAAGGCCTTCTACTTAAGTTCCTTCATTTAGTAATTCTTAGCCGTAGCGCTGAAGTTTCTATTTGCTAACTTAGGCGCCTCCGAGATGGTGTGCGGATCGGATGGATTGTTGGGAGGTGTTGGTCGATGAGTGGTGCTCACAAGAATGGCTAGCCCTCCACAACCAGTCCAAGGACAAACGTGCCCAAATGGAAGGTGTGCCACACCATCAAGGAAGCTCCAACTTATATCAGTTCGGGCGCAACTGGGTATGTGGTTTGCTTCATGATTCATGCAATTCATTCATCATGCTAGCTTGAGCCCTTTAATTACCAATTTTCATTGTTTCTCTCTTTCAGGCACGCTACAATAAGGCGGATAAGGTGCCAGAGGTGTACGACCTGTATGCCATGGCCCACACTGGCTCTTTCAAGAAAGTCAAGGCTTTCTCTCAGTCTGACCTCGATGATGCAAACAACTTCACCAACATCTCCTCCCACAACAAGCTCGTGAGATATAGAGATGAGGGGAAGGCGAGGAAAGGGGAGGACTTTAACCCGAGCCAGGGTCCCATTGATCCAGAGCTGGTGATGATATCTGGTGGCGGGAGGTCCCATGGCTCCATAGCCATTGGAGATGGACTTATCCGTTGTCCTAGCACTCTCCCGGAGATCAGGGCGCGCCAGTCGAGCTCCGCTCCTGAGATAAGGCCTCGTGAACGGCCAATGCAACTCGCCATCAAGGTTAGTGATACGTACTCAGTTATCTTTCTCCATTACATTGTGTGCGCTTCCATCAATGATTACGAATGGTCATGTGAGTGGTGTTGCAGGCTGCTATACAGACTGAGAGAGATAGAACGGAGAAACTTCTGGCAGAGGCGGCGGAGAGGCAGCGGGAGATGGAGGAGAGGACGAGAAAGATGATGGAGGAGGAGAGGGCACGGAATGACATGCAGGCAAGGGCCATGTACGAGCTCCTTGTGGTAAGTTTCTTCTGCAGATTACTTGCTAGTCTTAACATTTGAGTCTCATTACTAACTAGTATGACTCTGTTCTAAAAACCAAATGTGCAGTCTGTGTGCGAGAAGTCCGGTCAGCCCGCTCCGCCGATGCCAGTGATTGCTCCTGGGAGCACGGTGAGTTTAGTTTGAATGGACATTACTTGGTAGTCTTAACATTTGAGTGTCGTAATGCTAACGAGACATTGGAAATGATCTTTGGTGCAGCTTAACTCCAGAAACGCATCGCACGATCCTTCTCCAGGTAGCGGCACTAGCCGCCCCGCTCCTACACCTCCCTGATCACGGTAAGTCTCTAGTGTTTTGCTTAACAAATGCATAAAGACCTAGACTTAGCTTTATTTCCTCCAATATGCTTACCATAATGACATAGAGTTAGCTTATTTTCCTCCAAAATGACCCATTTTACCTAGGTTAGCTTATAAATGATGCAGTTCATCCAAGTTAGCTCAAAAATGACCCATTTTACCTACATTAGCTCCTAAATGATCCATTTTACCTACGTTAGCTTTAAAATGGCCCATTTCACCTAGGTTAACTCCAAAATGACCCATCTTACCTAGGTTATCTCATAAACGATCCATTTCAACTAATTTAGCTCATAAACGATCCATTTGACCTAAGTGAGCTAAAAAACGATCCATTTCACCTAAATTAGCTCTTAAATGATCCATTTCACCTAAGTTAGCTCAAAAAGATCCATTTCAACTAAATTAGCTCTAAAATGACCCATTTTACGTAGATGAGCTCCTAAATGATCCATTTTACCTACGTTAGCTTTAAAATGACCCATTTCACCTAGGTTAGCTCCAAAATGACCCATTTCACCTAGGTTAGCTCCAAAATGACCCATTTCACCTTACTTAGCTCAAAAACGATGCCCTTCACCTTAGTTAGCTCATAAACGACCCATTTCAACTAAGTTAGCTCATAAATGATCCATTTCAACTAAGTTAGCTCATAAACAACCCATTTCAACTTAGTTAGCTCATATATGATCCATTTCACCTAAGTTAGCTCATAAATGACATATACTTCTTGTTCTAGTCTTCTTCTTGTTCTAGTCTTCTTCTTGTTCTAGTCACCTATTTCTAACTTTCTTATTTACCATTTTGCAGATTTCATTCACTTGATGGAAGCTAGCTTGCTATGATGGAGTGCTTGCTTTTCCTTTGATGAAACTTTGCATTGTATCTAGCTTGCTATCTTCATGACACTTTGCATTGTAATATATATATGGATTGAACAATGTGTATGGATGGAACTTCCTTATGTATGAACAATGTGTATGGATGAAACTGATGTGATATGTGATATGAAACTTATGTGCTGGATATGTGTTGGATATGTGCTGGATATGTGATATGAAACTTATATATTTTCTGTGCAAATTGTGGGATTTAATAAAAAACAGAAAAAACAGACAATATGCAGGCTCTTTGCCGTCTGCCACCGACGGCAAAGGGCTCTTTGCCGTCTGCGGCGGACGGCAAAGAAGCCACGTGGCAGCCAACTGTGCTTCCTGGGAGCTGACCCATTTGGTCAGTTTGCCTACAGTGGCAGACGGCAAAGACTTTGCCGGCCGTGACAGACGGCAAAGAACCTGCACTTTGCCATCAGTGGCAGACGGCAAAGAACCTGCCATCTAGTGACGTGTAGATGACATCATAAGGCGGACGGCAAAGACCAGAGAAATTTTGCCGTCTGCGGCGGACGGCAAAGGTCTGCCGTTAGCCACTTAACGGACTGACAGCGCAATTATTGCCGTCCGCCCTCTTTGCCGTCCGCCGCAGACGGCAAAGAGCCTTTGCCGTCCGCCGCCAGGAAGCAGACGGCAAAGCAGCTGTTTACCGTAGCCTTCTTTGCCGGAGCCTTTTGCCGTGCGCGGCTGACGGCAAAGGTCTTTGCCGTCCGCCTTTCGAGCCTTTGCCGTCCGCCATGGCAGACGGCAAAGTAGCTGTTTCCTGTAGTGAAATACCCGAGGTGAGACATGTTGGCATTCCCGTGGATCAACAACTTGTCCACTATGCTAGTTACCTCGTTACCGGTATTGTTCTCTTTTCTCGTTATCGTGTTCCGGCATCCCCGTGATCAAATCACAAAGTGTCTGGCCAGACGATGATGGATACCGTAACACCGAGAGGGCCCAGAGATATCTCTCCATCGTCGGAGGAACAAATCCCAATCTTGAGCTATCAATTTACTTGACACACTTTTCCATCAACCCGTAAGCCGCCGTAATAGCCACCCATTTACGGATGACGTTTAACAAACCCCAAAGTTCATGAAGCAAGCATGAAGAAACTTGATACTCTCATGGTCTAAGGAATCATGCAAACGTTAACCATCTCTGTGTTATGTACCAATAAACTTGTGACGAATCAATCTCATAGCATAACATCATGCCGGGTCGATTCAACACAAATGTTCTCTTAACATTATGCCCTCAAGGTTGGTAACATAGACATGCCCATGATCAGGAAAACATAACCATCATGCAACACTTGAGCTAGTCTTAGAGGCCAGACTAGGAATACATTTTACCGTTTATTATTCCACACGTGCATATGAGTCTTCCTCCGAGCCTCGTGGTTATTGCAGACTCGAGAACTATAGCAGTTATAGCATGGAACATAAACATAATTATGAACTCGGAGATAAATAATATCATTTATTATTGCCTCTAGGGCATATCTCCTACAGACTCCCACTTGCACTAGAGTCAATAATCTAGTTAATGCTAATGCACTTTACACCTGTGGCACACCGGTATAAATATGCTTCGCTTGTGGTATAGCCTGATGTCCAACGGATCTGACGACTTCAGTTCCTTGTGTATCTTTGCATGTCCTCGCGTTTTCTCGTTTTCACAAAATTCATATTTTGTGTGGACTTGGCTTTGTATGTATGTGAATCACAGGTCGAACCTGGATTCCTCAGACTGAGTTATGGAGCAACTACCTGCAGTAGTGTCCCATTGTCAAAAGCCATGTTGGAACTATACTAAGTTCATGAATGAACTATATGATTCAACAATTTCTTTGTCGCTTCTAAAGCGTCAACATACTTAGCCCTTGTTATAGAATTCGCCACAGTAACTAGTTTGAACAAATTCCAACTAACTGTGCCACCACATTGTGTGTTACACAAAACCCTTAACTTAAATTGAAAATTGCACGGTGAAAAGATGAAGACTATCGATGTAACCTTTTACAACGAACTCTTCATGATCTCCGCTTGCAAGAAAACATATCATCAGTACTTACTCTAGTACTCAATGACATCTTTCACTGTTGTCCCACGATCAATACTTTGATCACTTTAGTATCCATACTCGTAACACCTTGGGAGTATCGGACATATCTGGTTGTTTTACATACCATGGAATACATGATTAATCCAAACACAAAAGTGTGTGGAATCTGCATTATGTATTTTACTCATCAGTGTTTTGGGACACCGAGTCTTGCAAAAACTCTTTCCATGTGACTTTGGCAAGAATCACTCCTTGGCGTTTTAAATGCTAAAAGGTTTTAGCATCTTGTCAATATGTATTCATTGCTTAGCCCCATTAGGTAAATCTATCTCCATAGATCATCATGCCTAATATTGAGGCTATTTAGCCTAAGCACTTCATCGAAAAACTATTTTCAAATGAAGTCCTAATTCGTGTCAAGAAATTTATTTCCAATTACCAATGTGCCAAGCACATAAGGTTTTTAGAAATATTATTATGCTCCCACTTACTTTCTTGAATTACAAGCATCTTCATTACCCATTGATGAAGTCAAAACCCCTTTGACCATTTCATCAAAACACGAAGATTCCAACTCCATTTTGCTCTCTTTTGTCCATTGCTAGAACTCTGAAGTTTGCATACCTACTAGCATCCTCTGGATCGACAAATTACTTTGGACTGTATCATATACAAGTCCTAGCTTTCATTTCCATCAGATGGAAATCCTTTTATCATCCATGTTTCATATCTCATGATTGAAATATGTATTAATTGCTAGTTCAACCCGAACCGACTTTAAGCATCGCTACGATGAAAACAACCTCATCGTAGTCAACTCTTGAACTTGTTATTTCAACAAGTCGAGCTTTATGGATAAAACATTTTTATCCGTATCAGTTTTAAGTTCCATAAATATTCGTTAGACTCTAAGTCTTCCGAAAGGTGTATCAAGGTTTAAATCTTGAATCACTTATATGGAAACTAATTCGGGTTGTATTGGCATTTAGCCAATTCCGGAGTCAGGGCCCATCAACGCTTCCTTGTGTATCGTAGGTATAATGTTGTCTAACAACAATATCTCGTTTGCGCACCTGAGAGGTTTGCACGAGCCTTGCCTACGTGGTTCAGCTGCAAGTTCGACCGAAGTTCATACATTTTATTGTAGAGACTTCCGTATCAGTCGCAGTAGGAAACTCTGGAATTACTTCCAAGGTCTCTTTCCTTTGATCTGATGACGTAGATACTGTTTATCTCGTCGAGTTGCACTATTCTCCCACTCACCTTTTTGAAAGAACCATTCTCTTTAAACGCACACCGTTTCGCGGCAAAACTATTTGCCTCGGTATAGTGAGGGAGGAATACCCAACATTTTGGTATAACCTACAAAGTAGCACTTGTCTGATTTGGAATAGGTTTGTAACCTTTTACACAAGCCCCATATTCCAAATGTTAAGAAAAGATATAACATGGTTGGGCGTACCATACCATGGCTTCATTTCAACAGACCCGATGTAGCTCTTTTCAGTGTAAAAGCCGCAGTCTTTAAAGCATCACTTTAAAAGGGATAATGGCAAATTTATTTATGTCATCCTTGACCTTACCATGTCATAAATGGTTTGATTACATCTCCACAGACTTTCCACTTGCAGTGGTGTTCCGGGAGGTGCAAGTTATCAAGCCCCTTTCACAACTCATCAGACATTCGCTAAACATGTAACTCAAATATTCCTTTGTGCAATCAAATTGCAGAAACATAATTTTCTTGTTACAATAACTTCTACTTCATTTTTGAAAACCTTTTGAATGATTTCAAAAGATCCAGACTTACGTCTCATCAAGTAAATATCCATATATCTACTTGAGTCATTTCTGAAGATAAATAAATCCACTACTAACAACACTTAACGGACTACACACATCAAATGTATGATCACTAATAAGTTTGTTGTTCGTTCCTTATGGCCTGTGAACGGTATTTTAGTCACTTCACTTTTCGGAGGAAAGTTGCAAGTGTCAGATGATTCAAAATCAAAAAGACTTCAAAATCCATCATAATGGAATTTTCCATGCGGGTTTCTCCAATGTGACCAAATGTAGTGCCACACTTGTGTGGTATTCTTTTAGTCTTGCGACATTTAGTGTCAGTGTTATGGATGTATCATATTTCCATCAATATTCATAACATACATGCCATCTTGGATGGAAGCATGGCCCTTCATGTTATTCATAATACTTAACAACAATTGTTGTTTTTATGAACAACTCTTTTGCAACAAACATTGTGCAATGGGCTAGCGTGTATGAAACTCTAAAATGAATTATGAAAGTAAACCCAGAGGTATTGTATTATTATCAATATTCATAACATACATCTCATTCATAATGAAAGTATGGCCCTTGTGTTATTCATAACATCGAACATAAAAAGTTCTCTTATGAACAACCTTCTTGCAAGATACCTTATGCAATGGGATAGAGTTTGTAAAACTCTAAATGAATTATGAAAATAAATACAGACGGCAATACACCGATGGAAGGTATAGTAACATTTACTATGTTCCCTGTGTATACCTTAACCTCATTTCTAGCTAGTCTTTCAGGCCATAGTAGTTCTTACATCGAGTTGCAACAGAATGCAATCGAGCGGGCAATTTTGTGATGAACTCACAATACCCAAGAATTAGTGATTAACATGTTTAACCATAATTCGCAAGAACTATATCTTTGACCAGCCTTCTATACATCAAAAACTTGTATGACATTCATACATGAGCTGGATATTCCAGTCTTCTTTCCTTTTGCCTTTATACTTCTAACAGTTTAACTTTTAGTATTTCTCCTACTCTCAGAAGAAGCACCCAACTTAAGAGTGGCATTAGCCCCGGACTTCCTAGGCGTGTAAGTCATACTAACACCCTTTGGACACTTCCTTTCTCTTTAAGTTGTTGTTTTATTCACCTTTCATTATATGACAGGCGTTCTTCTGGATCCCTTTCCCAACAGTCAAATGCATAGTAAACACTTTTACTAATACTTGCAAACAAACATTGCTTTGTTTGTATCTGAAAATAATTTCCAGTTCCATGAATATCATATAACTATCCCAACTTTCGAAGTTTGGGTTTCATGGAAGCAAACATATTCCACTTGACCGTAACAGAATTCTAGCTTTTGGATCGAAGGACGAGAGTCACATGATCCATAGCATTAGCGGGAGGATACGGAAAGCATGTGATAGGACAAAGTCCTTCTCGGCACTTTTGAGGACAATCCTTATATTACGTTACCAATCGTAAAGTTTTAACCAGATATTTAACAGCTATTCAATTTTAATAGGGAAAGTGGAAATGCGAGCCATTATTCTACAACTATTATGCAAGAAACACTTAGACAGTGTTCATAATTAATTGCACTAAGAATTAAACATGTTAATTCAACAGTGCGCTCCCACTCAAATCAATATCTCTCACAATTAATTTTGAGTGATGCAAGATCCAGACTTCAATTCATCGCCATAGAATCATCATCTCATAACGGGAATTTTAATGGGTAGGCCAACTTGCCGATCACATCTCTATGTGACTCTTGCTCATCTTTTGATGCGTGTGTTCCGAGCTCAGGACGATCCTGCCATGACGTCAAGACAACCAAGTGATCTTGCTGCGAGGTCTGACCTCACCCGCCTCACACTTCTCTAATCGTTCGTACCCATGCATCCATGGCGCACCCCGAAAAGATAGGTGCCGTGACGGTGCTACACTTGGGAGAACACTAACTACTTGATATTTTAAGTGAGAGATCACCCTAATAAAAGCGACTACCGCGCAATCAAGAAGGGTGCATCATAAGGGATAAACATCTCAGGCAATTCATAATAGCATGATATGGTATAGCCCTTTCTGACGGAGAAGTATTTCATTTCTTCGTCTTTGGCATTCGCGTTGGTGGTCACCTTCACGAAGATTGCCACCACCTTGTCGATGCACCAGATAATATCGCTATCTCTATAGCTAACAAAATAATGCATTACAACAAGGTTGACACGCAGGTCATTAAAATGCAATCATATGGCTCCAGCCATCATGCCGAATCATGACACGCAGGTCATGTTAATCAAATTACATCATATAGTCATCTCATACATAATCGAATTAGTATGAGCACTGCTATACCACATCACATGCACATCCTGCAAAACCAAGTTAGACGCCTCTAATCGGTTTATGCAAAAAAAAAATTTACGTGGCTTCTAAGGTTTTGACTTAAACCGCAGCTACCAACGTTTTATCATCAAGTATGATTATTCAAGTTGCTAGATTAACATCTCGGGGTGTATGAAACCTGAGATAATTAAATCTCGAGCCCCATACTAAACTTCGTCATACGCATGACCACCGTGCAGATCATATCTGCAATGCCCTTTCATCTGCGAATTTCATCTTTCTTTTGACTACGGCAGAACCCAAAGAACTGATAGCACTTCCATGATCAATCAGGATCATGGATTGCCAGAACTTTGTCAAATTCCACCATGCTGTCTCGAGATTGAGCAAACGCAAATTCTAGGGAAGCAACAAGAACGTCGGGTAACAGATTTCATCTGTCACCCGCATAAATAATTTTCAGCAATAGATCTCATCTACTACCTAATTATATTATGCAATACCCATACATCTCTATGTATTCTAGATCGAAACCTGCATCTACGCATAGCATGGCTCTTGATGCCACTGTAGGGGAACGCAGCAGAAAACAAAAATTTTCGACCTACGCACCAGCCCAGGACCACTATGGAGACTGCATACATGGTTTGATCTTTTTCGTTACTGACTCGTAGCGCAGCGGGAAGTAGAGTCGATGACGATCGGCGGTGCAGATCCCCGCAGCTAGGATTTACAACCTCCCAACCGCGAGGATGTATACCCTCATCTGCTCCTTAGACAGCCCTCCAGGAGGCGGTCGAACAGCCTCCCGGACGGTGTCGCGGACAGCCCTTCGGGAGGACCTTCGAAACTCGAACGGTCACTCGGACAGCCCTTCGGGAGGACCTTCGAAACTCAAACGGTCACACGGACAGCCCTTCGGGAGGCACTCACGAACTAAGACCGAAACTACGATCTCTCTACAGAGTTGCACACATACGGTGTCATCTATCCGGCAGGGCTTCGCCGTCCAGAACTAGTTCCTGCCGGAACCCAGACAGCCTTACGGCTCTACGAAACTCTTTTCGTGGGAGGGAGAGAAGAAGCCAGATAATGCATGGCATGTGTATGAGAGCAAGGGATGAGTGTGGAGGGCTGCTCCTCCACCTCTATTTATAGGAAATCCCAAGGGGGTAGGGTAGTTTCACAAAAAACCCAAAATGCACATAAATGAAGTCCTTCCACAAGGACCTAGGAGTGAAACCAAGGAACAAGAGGGTCCCCAAGGGGGGATACCCCATGTGGCCGGCCACACCCCCATGAGGGGCCCAAAAAATGGCTCCTATCCATCCATGTCATCCCCAAGATCTTTTGGAGCAAAGCCCCAAAAGGTGGCTTTCCATAAAGTAACCATAAAGCTGATTTTCACTATTCACGACGAAATTTTTCAGCGTCTGATCGAACTGAAAATATTTATGTGGGCTAAGAACATTTCCAGTACCCACTAAAATGATTTTCAATGCGTTCCGAAACAATTCCGGTTTTAGTGATTTTCATCTGCGAAACGCATCTGAAGTGGCTCCGGCAGCTCTGGAACATTTCCGGTTTTTATCTCAGAAAATTCCAAAAAGCTTCCAGAATGATTCTGGCATCCTCCAAGAATTATCAGGCATGTGCCGAAACCAATTTGACTTAATGGTGTATCCCGAAACAACTTTTCGGTATCATCGAAACTTATCCGATGACCTCTCTCTGCGGTACGATTCCGCTGTCCGAAACTTTTCGGTGTCCGAAACTTTTTCGGTGATTTTCTCTCAGACTCCCTGTCTAGTATTCAGCAGATAGATGATCCTTAAGCGTGTGACCCTATAGGTTCGGTGAAGTATAGACATGACCCGGAGCCCCTTCTGATCAATGATCAACATCGGAGCCATGGACACCCATATTGACCCCTATACCCACACGAATAAATATTCGAGTGAACCTCCAGTTGCCGTGTGCTATTCCTGTTGCTTCGCGATATGTTACAAATACCCAAGGAGAGACATGTTGGCATTCCCGTGGATCAACAACTTGTCCACTATGCAAGTTACCTCTTTACCGGTATTGTTCTCTTTTCTCGTTATCGTGTTCCGGCATCCCCGTGATCAAATCACAAAGTGTCTGGCCAGACGATGATGGATACCGTAACACCGAGAGGGCCCAGAGATATCTCTCCATCGTCGGAGGAGAAAATCCCAATCTTGAGCTATCAAGTTACTTGACACACTTTTCCATCAACCCGTAAGCCGCCGTAATAGCCACCCATTTACGGATGACGTTTAACAAACCCCAAAGTTCATGAAGCAAGCATGATGAAACTCGATACTCTCATGGTCTAAGGAATCATGCAAACGTTAACCATCTCTGTGTTATGTACCAATAAACTTGTGACGAATCAATCTCATAGCATAACATCATTCCGGGTCGATTCAACACAAATGTTCTCTTAACATTATGCCCTCAAGGTTGGTAACATAGACATGCCCATGATCAGGAAAACATAACCATCATGCAACACTTGAGCTAGTCTTAGAGGCCAGACTAGGAATACATTTTACCATTTATTATTCCACACGTGCATATGAGTCTTCCTCCGAGCCTCGTGGTTATTGCAGACTCGAGAACCATAGCAGTTATAGCATGGAACATAAACATAATTATGAACTCGGAGATAAATAATATCATTTATTATTGCCTCTAGGGCATATCTCCTACATTTTGGGGGGTTAATTTAGGTTGTTATTAGGTAGCTATTAGAGAGAAGTGTCCTCTCTTATATCTCCGTGCTTGGTTTACCAACGCTACGTACTGCTATGCCTAAACATGGCTTAGATTGAAGTGAAGGCAACATGTGGTGCATGTCGAAAGTAATACTAATCCGGACTTGATCAAGTTTGGATTGTACTACTTTCGACACGAACCACATGCATGTTGCCTTCACTTCAATCCAATCCATGTTCATTTCACCCGCTGATATATAATAACTCTTCATGCACGCATCATGCATCATCATATATAATAACAAGTCCTACTAATCATCATCATACAACTTCTACTCGTTATTAATAACAAGTCATACGATCATCATCCTCACAGTCATCGAACCAACCCTACTTAATTGTTCTTAGCACAAGATCATCAGTATTAGGTAGGACCGAAATACCCTCTTTAAGGTAAAATAGCATAAAACAATATAGACCCTGACTCTCCATTATGGAGAATGGAGATCATCCTGTCTCCAATTCTTGCGCCTCGCTTCCTTTTGCTTCCAAGAAGCTCCTTGTGACTGTCCATACATTTTTTCCATTCTTTGATTTGCATGTCTCCACTTCTTTTAGAAATCCGGTATGGACAGTTGAGATTCGTAGGATGACCTGGTTGTATATTCAAAACATCAAGCCTACCATTCTGATACATCAAATGAGGCACACAATCCTCTGGGATTATCTGTTGAAAAACATAGTAATAACTTCATAGTTAGCAATGATAATGCACTAGTTTTAGAACTATGCAAAATATGCACGGATGTCCTAATAGTAAGAAATCTTACCAGGGTATCTCCATAGTAGTTACCGTAGTTCAACACGTGCACTAGTGGCACGTATGGAGGACCATAATGATGAGGAGTTTGATTGTAGATATTGTAATTCTCAATATCAGTACAAAATCCGACCAGATGAGTTTTCTCCTTATAAGTTAACTCAGAGCCATCGGTGTAGTAGGTTCTGTCTACCATGTTCCGCACATTGTTTGAACAATCAAAATAAGCTGTCAATAAAAATAAGTTGTCAACTATTTTGAAATGAACAATATAAATTAGCTAATAACTATGTTTGAGAAACTCACATAGCGGTAGAATTGGAGGCGTATCAACAAGGACCCAAATGTCCATATTGTCTTGCTCGATGTCAGGATCACCAAGATCCATGGTGACAAGCATACCCTCATCAAAACCATACATCTTGCAAAATGCTTCCCAATTTTTGCAACCAAAATGGGTTACGCTCTCAGAATTATACAGCTTTACTTCAAAATCTATATCATGATGGATCCTTAGGTGAATTTTATTTGTTTCCATACTTTCATGGTCTTCAAAACCCATCCATTCCAAGACGTAGCGTCTTGCATGGCATGGGATAAGCTAGCCGAATTGTAAAAGATGAAAAGTACACGTTGAAATAGTTGAAGTCGTGCTTAGTTACGAAAAAATAACACTTGTCGTCGTTGCGTACCGTTTCAACATCGAACGTCTCCTCCAGCTTAATACTGAAGCGCCGATCTTCGTCCAGGTGAGGCCTGTCGCACTGACCTCGGTCGTCGTGGCACCAGTCGCACTCCCCCGGGAGACTTTCGTCGTCCGAGTACGACATTTCCTATGTTCATATATAATTCAAATATTAAACATCTACAATTAAATACATGTACTAAAAAACCTAAGTTAGATCATTATTATTCATCACGGGTTGACTATCGGTTTGTCGAGTCTTTTCTTGAAAACTCTCAGCTCACGTGGTGTATACATTCGACCGTTGGAGATGGTCGCTCCTCCCTTTGTCCCCGTGTGCATTACACCAAAATGTCTAGCTAGCACACGGGAACAAAGGAGAAGCGACCCCCACGACAACAGTCGGGATTCTTCGTCCTCTCATATATATATGGTGGAACTCTCCCTCACTGATTCCTCTCTGACATTTGCGACTGTCGGTGATGGTAGCTCCTCCTTTCGTTCTCGAGTGCATTACACCAAATTTTCTAGCACACGGGAACGAAGGAGAAGCTACCCCCACGACAACAGTCGGGATTCTTCGTCCTCTCATATATGGTGGAGACTCGACAGACTTACAGTCAACCCGAAATATCGTTTAATTATCTTTCTAAAAGAGGATTTGGCTGGTCTCACCTCGATGTCGGAGGGGGCGGGGATGATGGAGGGGCCCGGGGGGCTCCTAGATTTCTGCGAAAACAAAAACCCTATAAGCTATCAACTAATCATAGTGCTCTCCAATTTTAGCATTCAAAGTAGGATCGGAGTAGTTTTCCACTTTGAGCATTCAATAAGCAAAATCAAATCACAAAATAAAGTAGTATTCAAATTAGGATGCATTCAATTATAAGAAAAACTACATCATCTCCATGCGTCCGTACATCGCCGAATATTATCACTAATACACCTCGAATACTATCATACATATAGCATCGCTAGTACAGCTAGAACAGTAGCGCCCGACGGGTATCGGCGCGGGCGGTGGACACCCAAAGGGACGGAACCATCACAGGATCATAGCTCCAGTGAGATCCCTGAAGAACCTGCCAGGTATTGTCGAACCTGCCCTCCAACGCAACCATGTAGCGACGGACGTGCTGGTCCTCCTCAACGACGGGCTGGTTCCTCACCAACCTACGCCCACCGGAAGGTAGCACCTCCCAAAACCAGCCCGGCGGAGCCCAGTCCCGGACATGGCCCCTCTGATCAAGCCGGCCTCCTCCGCCGAGTCGACGACGAGGATGCGGGATAGGCATCGTCGACGTCGATGCGGGAATAATTGCTTTAACTAAAAAAACAAACTAGTTCTATTAATTTCCTTACTATAAATAGAATAAAGTAGTACTTACTACAAATAAACTAGCTAGTTTAACTAGTTCTATTATTTTTCTAACTAATTCTATTAAACACTTTCTAAGTAGTACTTACTAAAAGTTATCGGGGAGGGGGGTACATATATCGACAACGACATACCCGATAAAAAATAAGAAGAGGAAGAAGACGAAAAAAAGAGGAGAAATAGAAAGGAATAGAGGAGGAGATCGAAGAAAAAAAAGAAAAAAAGAGGAGAAGAAGAAGGAATAGAGGAGAAGAAGAAGAAATATATTATTCTATTTCTTCTTCTTCTCCTCTATTCCTTCTTCTTCTACTCTTTTTTTTCTTCTTTTTCATCTTCTTATTTATTTCTCCTCTACTTCCTCTCCTCTTCTTCTTATTCTTCTTCTTCTTCTCCTTCTTCCTCTTCTTATTTTCCTTTTTTCTCTCCTTCTTTTTCTTCTAAATATGAACATACATAAATGACTTCTAAATATGAAAAATCTAAACTACACATCTAAATTAATACATCTAAATTACAACAACTAAATTAACTACACATCTAACTACACATCCAAATTAATACAACTAAATTACAAATCTAAATTAAACTACGTACAGTACTATAGCTAGGGGGCGCGGCGGCAGCGGCGGCGGCCATTACAGGGAGGAGGAGGAGGGGATCAGGGCGGCGCTCACAGGGTGGCGGAGGGCAACGGCGACCGCGGCGGGCCGGGGGCGGAGGGTGGCGACGGTGACGTATACGGGGCGACGGCTCGGGGGCGCGCGGCGGAGGACGACGGGGACGGGCGATGGCGTGGGCTCGGGGGCACGGGCGACGGCGACGACGATGGGGCAGCCTGGCGGCGTAGATCGAGCTCGCGGCGTCGTCGGGCGGGGGGACACTGGCGATGGAAATCAGAAAATTTCCAAAGTGCTACTTATATAGCAAAGGCTTTGGTCCCGGTTGGTGGCTCCAACCGGAACCAATACCCACCCTTTGGTCCCGGTTGGTGCCACCAACCGGGACTAAAGGCCTCTTTTCACCAGCGCAAAGGGCGGGAAGCAGAGGGCTTTGGTCCCGGTTGGTGGCACCAACCGGGACCAAAGGGGAGCATTGGTTCCGGTTGGAGCCACCAAGCGGGACTAATGTGCTGGCGCGGTGCGGTGGGAAGTTTAGTCCCACCTCGCTAGCTGAGAGAGCTCAGCACCTGTTTATAAGCTGCGCTGCAGCTCAGGTGCTGAGCTCCTCTCTAATATGCAGGCATTATACATGCCTACCTTTGTCATTGCCATGTTGGGCCTATTGGGCCTGCGGGCCTGCATCCTGGCCCATGTGCAGATGGGTTTCTAGTCGTATGCAGGCTGTGTGGCCCATTAGGCGACATTTTTTTATTTTTTCCAGTATTTTTTTGTTTTTTGAATTATTTATTTTCTTTTGATTTTTGCTTTATTTTTTATTCTTTTTGCTTTTAGCTCATAATAATTATAAACTTTCTGTTAATCCATTAGTTTCCAAATTTGAATAGTTTAAATTTCATCCGTAAACTCGTGTGTTACAAAGGGATTTCATTTTTTAAACCTAATTTGAACTCCTGACTTTTTGTGTGTTCAAAATGCACCATTCAAAGCCACATCATCATTTTTCAATCCTTTTTGACTTCATTTGTTATTTTTCATGCATTTACTAATTATTTTGAACTATAAGACCCTAAAATTGAAAAGCATTTCAAATGAACTCTGAAAAGGTTGAAAGTTGGCATGATATCGTCATTTCATCCACATAGCATGTGCAAGAAAGTTGAGAGGGTTACGGCAAAAACTGGATGCACTTCGTGTACAAAACGGACAATCTCTTTCAAAGTATCAGGATTTCATCCGGAAACTCGTGTGTTACAAAGGGATTTCATTTTTTAAACCTTATTTGAACTCCTGACTTTTTGTGTGTTCAAAATGCACCATTCAAAGACACATCATCATTTTTCAATCCTTTCTGACTTCATTTGTTATTTTTCATGCATTTACTAATTATTTTGAGCTATAAGACCCTAAAATTGAAAAGCATTTCAAATGAACTCTGAAAAGGTTGAAAGTTGGCATGATATCATCATTTCATCCACATAGCATGTGCAAGAAAGTTGAGAGGGTTACGGCAAAAACTGGATGCACTTCGTGTACAAAACGGACAATCTCTTTCAGAGTATCAGGATTTCAGACGGAACTCGTATGTTACAAAGGGATTTCATTTTTTAAAACTTATTTGAACTCCTGACTTTTTGTGTGTTCAAAATGCACCATTCAAAGCCACATCATCATTTTTCAATCCTTTCTGACTTCATTTGTTATTTCTCATGCATTTACTAATTATTTTGAGCTATAAGACCCTAAAATTGAAAAGCATTTCAAATGAACTCTGAAAAGGTTGAAAGTTGGCATGATATCATCATTTCATCCACATAGCATGTGCAAGAAAGTTGAGAGGGTTACGGCAAAAACTGGATGCACTTCGTGTACAAAACGGACAATCTCCTTCAAAGTATCAGGATTTCATCCAGAAACTCGTCTGTTACAAAGAGATTTTATTTTTTAAAACTTATTTGAACTCCTGACTTTTTGTGTGTTCAAAATGCACCATTCAAAGCCACATCATCATTTGTCAATCCTTTCTGACTTCATTTGTTATTTTTCATGCATTTACTAATTATTTTGAGCTATAAGACCCTAAAATTGAAAAGCATTTCAAATGAACTCTGAAAAGGTTTTCTTTCTACTTACAACAAAAAACTTATTTATTTTATTTCTAATTACTTATGTCTTTTACTTTAATTATTTTATTGTTATTTATTTTACTGCTGCTATTTTTATTTATTTTACTTGCTGCTATTTTTACTTAATTAAATAAGGTTTATTTATTGTAGTTACTATAGTTTATTTTATTTTATTTTATTAAGGTTTATTTAGTTTTATTTATGTTATTAAGGTTTATTTATTTTATAAATATAAAAAATGAACATAGATGCACTTATAGAGAAAATTCAACCTAAATTCATACAAAATTTCTATGAAATTTACTATGAATTTAAGTCAAATTTCCTGTATAAGGGCATCTATTTTCACTTTCATAGAAGCTCAACAAGGCATAGAGGGACGGGCTTATAAACTGGTGTGAGCGCCCTTCGGTTGGCGTGGTGGGACTAAACACTGGCCGCAACTGGGACCAGCCCTTTAGTCCCGGTTTGTGGTATGAACCGGGACTAAAGGGTGGTGGGCCAGGAGCGTGGCCCATTGGTTCCGGTTTGTACCACCAACCGGGACCAAAGGGTCCATACGAACCGGGACCAATGCCCACGAGGCCCCGGCCGGCCCCCTGGGCTCACGAACCGGGACCAATGCTCAGATTAGTCCCGGTTCGTGACTGAACCGGGGCTAATGTGAAAACTGCCCTGTGACCTAAGCCCTATTTTCTACTAGTGTTGTTGCCATCGAGGATAAAAAGAAGGGGTGCTCATCATATTGCTTGAGTTAATTCCTCTAGATCATGTCATCTTACTTAATGCATTAATATGTTCTTTATGAACTTAATATTCTAGATGAAGGCAAAAGTCGGTCGATGTGTGGAGTAATAGTAGTAGATGCAGAATCGTTTCAGTCTACTTCACACGGATGTGATGCCTATGTTCATGATCATTGCCTTAGATATCGTCATAACTTTGCGCTCTTCTATCAATTGCTCGACAGTAATTTGTTCACACAACATTTGCTATCTTGAGGGAAGCCACTAGTGAAACCTACCCCGGGTCTCTTTTCCATTATATTGAATCTCGTTTACATCTTACAAGTTTCCGATCTACTATTTTGCAATCTTTTACTTTCCGATCTATAAACCAAAAATACCAAAAATATTTACTTTACCGTTTATCTATCTCTATGAGGTCTCACTCTTACAATTAACCATGAAGGGATTGACAACCACTAGTAGAAAACAGGGCTTTGGTTCAGTCCAGGCCAGCCCATTAGTCCTGGTTCAGCCCAGAACCGGGACCCATGGGGGCATAGGTCCCGGTTCGTGAGGCCAGGGGGCCGGCCGGGCCATCGTGGGGCATTGGTTCCGGTTCATCTGGCACCTTTGGTCCCGGTTCTTGGCTCGAACCGGGACCAATGTGCCTCGCTCCTGGCCCACCACCATCGGTCCTGGTTGGTGGCTTGAACCGGGACCAAAGGGTGTCCTTTGGTCCCGGTTCGAGCCACCAACCGGGACCAATGATCTGCCTATATATACCCTCTCGCCGGCGAGCAGGTCACTCCACACTGCTCTGGTTTTTCTGGCCGGCAAGGGGTGGGCTTTGTGATGCTCTAGCTCACCTCCTATGCACATGAGGTGTTCGATGAAATGCCCGAGCCACACTACTTAAGCTTTCTCCTCTCCAAGCTCGACCTCCAAACTCCATTTTCCTCAATATTTGTCTAGGTTTAGCGGTCCGTCACGTCCCGTCCCCATCTTCACCGCCGTCGATCGCCCATGCTGATCTCGTCACCGGCACCACCTTGGTGTGCCTCTTGTTCTTATCTTCTTTCTGAAAGGAAAAAATTCTTACTTGTATGCTTAGATAGATACTTGTATAATTTTCTTACTTTTATTATTGCTTCTTATTATATAGTGCGATGGTTTTGGTATCCGCCCCCGTCGGCCCTCGTTCTGTCTATGATTTGGATGTGGTATATATTATCCTTTATAACTATTTGGTTCATTTATTGTTTATGACAATTATGCCGACCAACGTGACATAGATTTTATTTATCTAGGAGGTATGTGAACCGGAAATTCCAACCGACCCTATTGTCGAGAGGTTATATTTAGTTGAAGAAGAAAACAATTACTTGAAGGAAAAAATAATAAAAATTAAGGTGGAGAAGATGATATTGGAGTTGCATGTTGCGGATGTCGTAGTTGATCACAAGATCAAGATGGATGCAATGCGCTTGAAGATTAGAAAGATTAGAAAATATGCAATTCATACCGAGGCTTGGTATCATTATGTCGTTGGGTCAATTGTTACCTTGGTTGCGATTATGATCGCATTTGTTGTTGCATTGAAATGTTTTACATAGTTCAATGTATGGATATATGGTTTAATTAGATGCCCTGGAGAGCTATATGTTGTTCAATGAGAACTATGTATGTACTTTGGTTTTAATGTGATGATGAACTTCTATGAATTTGGTCACTTATCAATTCATGATGTTCTGTAATGGTGTTTGACACACTTAATTATATATAATATGCACGCAGATGAACCGACAATGGATGTACGGTGATAGACACACCTCCGAGTACATTAAGGGCGTGCATAATTTTCTCGAAGTGGCTGAGGCAAACAAGCAGAATTGTTTTATCTTTTGTCCATGCCCTATATGTGGGAATGTGAAGTCTTACCCTGACTCGAAAACCCTTCACACCCACCTGCTTTATAAGGGTTTCATGCCACATTATAATGTTTGGACCAAGCACGGAGAAATAGGGGTTATGATGGAAGACAGCGAAGAAGAAGAGGACGATGACAACTATGTGACCCCAGAATACGGTGATGCTGCAATGGGGGAAGCTGCTGAAGATCAAGAGGAACCAGGCGATGTGCCCGATGATGATCTCCGCCGGGTCATTGTTGATGCAAGGAGACAGTGCGAAAGTCAAAAGGAGAAGCTGAAGTTCGATCGCATGTTAGAGGATCACAAAAAAGGTTTGTACCCCAATTGAGAAAGTCAAAAGGAAATGCTGCAGTGGAAGGCGGAGAATGGTGTGCCTGACAAAGGATTTGAGAAGCTACTGAAAATATTGAAGAAGCTTCCAAAGGATAACGAATTGCCCGACAGTACGTATGCAGCAAAGAAGGTTGTGTGCCCTGCAGGATTGCAGGTGCAGAAGATACATGCATGCCCTAATGACTGCATCCTCTACCGCGGTGCGTACGAGGATTTGAACGCATGCCCGATATGTAGTGCATTGCGGTATAAGATCAGACGAGATGACCCTAGTGATGTTGACGGCGAGCACCCCAGGAAGAGGGTTCCTGCCAAGGTGATGTGGTATGCTCCTATAATACCACGGTTGAAACGCCTGTTTGGAAACAAAGAGTAGGCCAAGTTGATGCGATGGCACAGAGAGGACCGTGAGAAAGACGGCATGTTGAGAGCACCTGCTGACGGGTCGCAGTGGAGAAAAATCACCTCATCTACCAATAGAAGAATATGATTTGAACAAGCAAAACAGGAGAATCAACAGAAGTTTAGAAGACCACAAGTAACATAGCCACCATAAGCATTAATGATTCATATACCCAAATACAACATTACAAGTTCTACTCAAGTTATACTCATAATAGACATCAGCAACTACATTCACGACATCAGCATCAAACTATCTAACAAGGCTCCTCTTAAAACGGAGCTCTAATCAGACTGGTAGTCTGTGAAGCCGGTAAACATGGAGTCGGAGATGGTGGGGATCTCCGTCTCAGTGGAGGAGCAAGCATCGTCGGGAATGGTGGTCGCTGGAGTCAGTGGCAAAGGGTTGACACCCTCCTTAGGTGTTGCTTCCTTCGTCGGCAGATCGACAAAAAACTTAATACGGATGAGCTGCGGGTTCTCCTTAAGGAGGGTCGCCAAGCGGTCCTCAATGCCGCATGACTCCTTGAGTGTGGAGTTGACCCTAGAGGAAGCTACGTCATCGGTGGAAGCCATAACCTCGAAAATGATGCTAGCACCTTCTACCACACAATGTATACGTATATATGGAATTCTAGGATGTCATCGCAAACTACAAGGATATGTGTGTTAAATTCGAGGATGCCAACACACATATCACTATTCCGGCTTGTTGGTTGACTTTCAGCTCTCCGAGTCTTCCCAACTATCACCTTTCAAGTGGTGTTATATATCCCAATCGGTGAATCCCATTAACAAATCTCTGTGTCGTTTTCGTGCGATTACTTTTAGTCCTCGGTAGATCGAGTACGTGTCTTTGTTTTTTCTAACAATGATGAAATGAGATCGATAGCGCGATGAAAACTAACGTAGATAGAATGTGTGAGAAATAGGGGAAATGAAAAGAAATGCAACAAGTAATAGTTATAAGTCCAACTCACCAATTTTATTTCTTGCAATATTTGTATTTTGTGCTCCGTAAGCCGAGTGTATTATACCGGGTACTCGGCTTACCGACAGTGCCATCACAGAGCCGTCAGCGGGCGGCGTGCGGGCCACGTGGCAGGTACGGTTTGCCCTGAGTTGAGATATAAACCGAGTGTTTCGGCGGGGAAAGTTCGGCTTACCTGAGTGTACGCCATGTATTTGTATTAAGCCGAGGTCACTGGGTTGACAACATACACGCCGAGTCATGCATGTTCGTTGTGTGCCCTCAGGTGCATACTCGGCTTGGGTTCGCATAAGCCAAAAACCCTAGTTTCAGCACTTGGCTTACATATTCTTACTAGGCAATGTGTGTTTTTCTAGTGTTACAAGCGAAATATTTCTCTAGGATGTCCTTTATGTTATACCATTTTGGATCTCCTTCCGTTTGATAACCCTTCATGAGCTCATCATCGCAGAAAGGAAGTGAGGTGCATGAGGATAGGGAGGGAACGAGACGGAAGCGGCCTACGCAACACTGACGTCACCTGGAGCGTGGAAGCTGGGACTGCCGGACTGATGTTCTTTTATCGCCGGGCGTGTAAAAACTATGCATACATGACTCTTTTTCTTTGTGAGCAGGCATGTGATCTGACGCTCGTGGTGATTTGGCGAGCGCTATGAATCAGACTTTATCTGAGTTTCGAAATTTCATTTACTCACGGATGGAGTAATTTCCAGTTTGAATACAGTACGAAAGGAATTGAAGGACAACCCCAAACACCTAATTATTCCAGTTGGGAAAGAAGACAACTTTAGAAAAACCGTACTTATGCCGTTTTCGCAACATGGAGCGAAACAGAACACGATACTAGCTCCATGTTTAGCTATTGAACAGCTTGAGACCGGACCGGACGTCCTCGCAGTGCCGGACGTATGGCTTGACACGGGCCACGTCGACCTCCTCCCTCGCCCGGCACCCGAGGATGGGCGGCGAGTGCAGGCACGGCTCAACGGACGTGGACCGGACGCACACGACGTCGGACATCTCCTTGTCCCAGTCCGGCCGGAGCAGGATCCACGGCTTTACGCCGGCGAAGCCGTAGGCAACATACCCGAACGTGGACCAGGTGCTCGTGGCGATTTTGTCGCAGTAGCTGAGCAGGTAGATCTCCGCCAGTGCCTTCTGGTTGTGCTCGTTGGAGGCGGACTCCTGCTTCTCCTGGTGGCTCGGCTGGTAAACCGCCACGATCTCCCCTGTCTTGGTCGGGTTCTCGTAGTACATGCCCCGGATCTTGTCGTAGTATCCCGAGTACAGGGACACGATCAGCACGGCCTTCACCTTCCCATCGCCAGACGCGTTCGCCGCCGGCTCCGCCTTTCCGAGCTCCGGCAGCAGCCGCTGCTCCTTGATGCACCTGGTGAGCTGGTCGTACATGTTCTCGAACTTGACCGGCCTCTCCGGGAAGATCCTGATCTGGAACCCGATCTTCTCATCCACCCCCGCGAGGTATGCCTCGTAGTACCTTCTCACGATCCCCCACACCCTGTTGGTCGGGTGCAAGAGGTACCGACCGAGGTGGTGGAACACCGCCTCCTTGTACGGGAACATCCTCGCCAGCTCCTTGTCGTACATGGGTGTCAGGAACAGCCCCATCGCGAAGTAGCTGTCGGACTTGAGTATCATCCAGCCGAACTTGCCGAGAAGCCGCTGGTCGTCGTCGCAGAAGATGTTGTCGGACAGCCTCTGCCCGATCTGCTCGAGGTGGAGGTACACGTGTGCCGGAAGGGATGACGCCGGTGTGTCGTATTGGATCACATTATTCTTGAGCATGTTGACGTAGCTCTCCGGCGCACCAGCGTAGAGCTTCATCGGATTCCCCTCCGGGAACCCGTCGGGGAGCACCCAGGAGGTGCCCGGGAAGGGCTCGCAAAAGAGTCCCTCCTGCTCCTGCGGCACATTGACGAGCATGACCCGGCCGGAGAGCAGCGCGTAGAGGAAGGTGGAGGCGATGGCGAGCATGCGGTTGCCGAGACCGTTCAAGGGGAACCACACCACATACTTGCACTCGGAGCTGTCGGCGTTGCGCCCCGCCTGGAGCTGCTTGACGGCCGTCCGGTAGCGCTGCGTGCCAGGGCCGCACTTTTTGTGGTACGCCTCGTACCTCCGCAGCTTCTTCACGAGGTACGGGGAGAGCGGGAGCGACGATGGCTTCCGGTACAGGGACGACTTGTATCGGCTCTCGCAGGTGGATTCCTGGAATGACGCCGAGAGTAGTCCACCTAGAAGCTTGTCATGGGATGGAGTTGTGGCTGGCGCAGACACGTTCTCTGCAGAGGAAATTTGACTGACCCGTCAGCTACTAAAAAGAAAAGAAGGCTTTTCTTTTGAAGTTTTTTACATCGATCCAAAAAATGGATTGGGTTCCACTATCAAAAGGTGATAACCGAGAAAAAAATACGAGAAGAAGATGCAAAACTGAAAGAAAAAAACACATTTGGTCTAGGTGCCATGAGAGCTGTTATGCATAGGAGGCTCATTGCACGAACTTTTGAACTTTAGCACGATGCTACATACCCAACCATCCATCTATAAAATAAAGTGTAGCGCACCATCGGACCGACCATCGTGCAAGGATGGGACACAAAAGTCTCGGTAGTAAAGTAGTTTCGAGGTACCACATGCACAACAAGTTAGTAAAACAAAGAAATTCTGAACTTCTCGGGATCAAATTTTGGATCCCAATAAATCCCGAACATTTTTCGATGGCAAATTTAGTTGTTGCGAGGTGGGCAACTTTGTTCCAGTTTATCTCTTTTGTCAGAAAATTGCCATGTTTATCAATCTCGTCTTAACTAAAGTTGCCATGAAAAGGTTCGGATTGCCATGCTTAAAATTCGAATGTTCGGGATTTATCTATTTCGCCAACTTTTGGAGTCTTGCTGACGTTTGTCCTACAGTTATACTGTTCCCTGCTCTAGGTTTCAAAATATTTTCCCAGGTTTTAGTTCAAGAACTAACGGCATCTTCCATGCTGACCCGCAAACCGGACACCACATCCATCCGCTGATCAGGGTGACCAGTCCACGGACACTGATGCGGGAGCCAGTAATTCAAAGCTATGCATAAATATTTCAAACTGCATTTTTGGAAACCGAACGAATTTTATGCAAATTGGATGATTTTCGTATAAAGCGGAGCACATTCATTACATTTCATACATTTTTTAACTAAACCATACTCTAACCTAGTCTAAATAATCGTCTGCGTCCGTTCGCCATGTCTGACCGACCATGAGCCCCGGAAACTGTGTGCACATCGTGGGGCTGTGCCACGGCTGTTGCGATGCTGCCAACCTCCTCCTCGTCGCCTTCGTTTGGCATTTAACTTCATCCACTGCTTGGTTGATCTCCTTAATGGCGGCTTATAACCGCGCCTGATAGACGTGGTAGCACCAGTGATCGCGGTGAATTATGGGACTGGACGGGGGCCTTGTGATCCCGAGTGATGCACTGGATGCGGCCTCGGCGAGTGGATGCGGTCGGGGACCTCCGTGTGCTACGAGGGCCTGCAAGGTGGGGCATACATGGCGCGGAGGAGGTGATGTGATGTCGTGCTGTAGATGGGCCCGGTCGGCAACGCTGTTCTATAGGCGGGTCCGGCGGCCCTGTGCAATGTCTCTGGTGCTAGGCGACGATGGATCTGGTGAGGTAGCTCCTGCAGTCAGGGGTGGTGCCACTGTAGGGGCGGGTATCGTCGGCCGCCCCGGGTAACTGCATGATGTGATTCCAACTTTCCAAGTGGCCAAGTCCAACCCCGATTTTGGATGGCATGGACAATGTGACTGCATGGATATGCAACAGGAAAATTGTTCGTTTGTAACGTGGTCTAAGACTTAAGTAAAAAAGGCATAGAAGCAGCCCAGTTGCAGCCCAAATTCGATATCTTATATGTCGAGTGCCGTCCATGTAGCAGGAAATCCCGAAAAATCTCCAATCAAGCGCCTAACCTAGTTGTCGTCGTCGCCGTCGCCGGACACAGAAGTTCGCCCCACAGGACGCTGGGCACATAGCGAATGGGAGAACGATAAGTAGTCCCCGGTGTGGCATACGTGGAACTTGTGAGGCAGGACTGACAGCGGAACAACATCAGCTCGCACAAATGTCAAGTTGCAATTTGCAACGCAGCAGGTATACTCAACGGTCCAATCTAATATATTTTTCCCCATATCAACCTTAAATTTACGTTAATGTTAACGTCCACACATGTGGCACGAAGTAACATGGCTCACACGCCTTCATTACCATCCATTTTTGCCACGTCAAAACAGATGACATCAGCAAAAATCTTTTTGGTTTTGGCTTAAAAATGTTCTATCTCCTAATTAAAAAATTCAATCAAAAATCCGTTTTCATCATTAAATCTGTCTTGACGAGATCTTGAAAACTAGATCCCATGTTGATATGTTTCGACGATTTTTTGACCAAAAGTTGCCATAATGTTTACACTGTAGTTGCCATAGTGTTTACACTAAAGTTGTCATGACATGTTTTATCTATGTTTTTCTTCTAGATTTAAAGCTACTGTTGTATTTTCAACTACGTTTTACGGCAATTTTTATTAATTGACCATGTCAATTTTTAGTAATTAACCACGACAAATATAATGCATGCATCATGACAATTTTGAGTATCCATCATGGCAAATTTAGTATTTTGACCATGGCAATTCCACTTTTGAGCATGGAAATTATTTTTTATGAACCATGTCAAATTTAGTGCATGTATCATGGTAATTTAAGTAATTCACAATGGCAATTTTAGTTTATGGTTCATAGCAAGCCTAGTTTCTTAATTCCCGTTTTATAATATGCCAAAATTTACATTTAAAGGTAGAAGAAAAAAAATAGCTGAAACATATCATGACAACTTCAGTGTAAATACCATGGCAATTCATGTGTAATAGACATGACAACTTTTAGCCCCAAAACAAGTCGTCGAAACATATTGATATGGGATCTAGTTTCGAAGATCTCGTCACGATGGATGTAATGGTGAAAATGGATCTTCAATCGGATTTTTAATTTAAGAGATAAAACATTTGAAAAACTAGAAATTCAAAAAGATTCCCATATGCATGCGTGCGGTGACGTGACGTAATCTGTGTTTTATAGGGCGTGTCGGCGGGTGTTACTCCCACCACACGTGTGGGCATTGTCAGCGTCCTAAATTTATGGGCTTGTAGCCAATTATTGAACCTCCTGATGTTGTAATGTAGGGAATCCATAAGAAAATAAAATCAATTGCTGCTTATTTGGGTCTCTCTCGGTTATATACTGAATCTAAAAGGTCTAATGAAGCTTCTAATATGCAAAGCAAATAGAAATACAAGCTTTGTTTCCTGAACAGGAAGTACTCCTCAGTCAATGTTTGCGACTGTGACGTGAGTTATAGACATGGAGTTGGACATTTTCGGCTAGGGACTGGATCATTCAAGCAGCGAGATAGTAGTTATCTTGATGTTTGTGTTGTATTTTGTGTTTTTTTGTTTGTTACATTATCTAGTTATCCGGAATGGTGAACTATTACGGATTATTGGTTATGTTAATTTTGAGAGCATCTAGCTTCGTACTTGAGTTTTATGAGGTTTGGTTGAGCAGGCATGCATTTGTACGTCAAAAAATTTAGACCTTAAATGTTTTGCCCCAGGTAAGTTTAATTCCTGGATCCGCCACAGCTGCAGTGGCCTGTCGGACGGTGTTCGGTGCTAGGGCTGCAAGGAGGAAGCTGGAGCGGGGGCCCCGGGCCCATGGCTTGTTCGTCGTGGTGCTGGCCGGGATGGGCTCATCCGACCGATCCATGTCCGGTTGAAGTCCCAGCTTGTGCGCTGGCTTCTCACGGGTAGCTTGAGGTGTGCTCCTGTGGGTGCTAGAGTTGTTGAGCTCTGTCGTCGACGACAAAAGTCACGATGCCTAGGGGGACCGGCTCCGATGATCCCGACGCTTTTGACTTGTCCAGATCTGCAGGCCTATGTAGGTATTGGTGTGTTCCAAGCAAAAGCCATAACATAACTATCGGGTGCCGTCGATGGTGGCAGTTTTTCGGGCATTGTTTCCCTTCTTGGAGGCATCCCCGTGGAACTCCACTTCCTCTACTAGGGGCTTGGGCTCTCCGAGTAAAAACCTAAGCTCCAGATGGTTTCCGGAGTGGGATACGGCAGCACCTTCGTCGTTTCCTCCTTGGGTATGTTTCTTGGGAGAGCTAGATTGTGCTTAGTGCGACCAGTTTCTCCTGGTGGAGGCCAGGGCAGCGGCCCCAAACGGCTGATGTGTGCCTTGGCGGCGACCTTCGAAAGCATTGCGCGAGGAAGCTCCATGAGGCGGTGCAGCGGCTTGGCCTTCGCTTCCGTGGAAATCTTGGGATAATTGGTTTGCAGGTTTGTCAGCCCGGTCAACGTGCCCTAGCAGAGGCGGTTGGACAGTATGTCTGGGAGGAGCCCCCAGATAGGGTGTAGCGTTCGTGGTCTGCGTGTGGTTGTCTTGAGCAGCGTGCACTGCGATCATCTGCGTCGTACGTCATTGCCGGTCAAGAGTGTGTGGTGGCATGTCGGGTTGACAGGCCTAGGATGTGGTGTGGCGTTCATGGTCTAGGTGTCGTTTCCCTAAGCAGCATTGGTTGCGGGTCATGTGACGTTGCAACTCGAGTGCGAGTGGTGGCATGTTGGGGTGGCGGCCTCGAAAGGTGGCAATGGTGGATTGCGTAGGGCACAGCCTGGCAGATGAAGGTCAGGGCGACGATCAAGAGATTTCGGCGGCATCGAGCGTGTTTGACCTCGTGTTGTGTGGGCAATGAGGTTGCTCTCCATGTAGGTGTTGGCATCAGGGCTTCTATGGCAAAAATGATTGGGAGCAATGTCAGAGACATGACATTAGTTGAAGTAGTTCGCTCCTCTCGAATGTGTCTGTGAGATTGTCTCGGCTGGTTTGCTGCCGTGAAGTCAAAGATCTACTGGCGGGGCTTGGTAGCGTACGATGACGAGCAGCAGGTGGTTCTTTCAATGATCTTCTGCGGCGCAGCCGTGCCTAGTTCTCCTTTGCGGCTCTTCTCAGAGATGGAGTTGGGCTGTCTAGTTGCAGGTGTCTGAGTCATGATGCAAATCTTCATATAGCCCCATAAGGCCTCTTCAATGTGGGGTTGAGTCCATGATCGCCTACGGCGAAGTCAAAGTCATTTTGTCAAGGTTCAGGGATGGAGATGACACATCTTGGGGAGGAGCGATGATGATGACGCGTGTGCGCTGTCTCGGCAAAACCCTCATTATAATGGTGTGAGTGAGGTACCTTATATACGCCGCTCAGCGGTTGTGATGTTTTTTCACCTAGTTTTTCATAATCAACTGGGCAACTTGATTTTCGCTCGGTTTTTTCTAATTTACGAGCAAATATTTTATTCTTAATGAATGTAAGAATCCTGCCATTACTAAAAAGGTAACTTCAAACCTTCTTGGAATCTTAATCCCCTTAATAAGGGCATGCACAATGGTTGATAAGACAATCTTTATATCAAGTGTTGCCTGTAATTTAGAGATGACAAAAATATTTTTCTACAATGGGTTATATTTTAGCCATATCTTCAATAACCAGCTATTGCTATAAACATGATGAGATATATTGTGTTAAGATATCATCTCTTAAATAAGAGAAGACAAGCCTTTTCTTATTATTTCTTTCCTCCATCTCGGCATTTATCCTACTTGACACTCCTAAGACAGCAGCACCGTACATGCCCTATGCGAAGAAAATAAAGACGATAGAAGTACATCACCCCCTTGCAAAACTGGGATCTTAATATGCCAGATGGTAGTAAGGATTTTCCATATATATATATATATATATATATATATATATATATATATATATATATATATATATATATATATATATATATTATTAATGGTGGAGTAATCCAAGGCCCGTACCTGTTGCCTAATGTAGCATGGAGCTTGACGATGAGATCGTCTTCCTCCTTAGAGAAGTTGCCCCTCCTCACCCCGTCCCTCAGGTAGTTGACCCACCGTAGCCTGCAGCTCTTGCCACACCTCAGTAGCTCTGCAGTATTAATACAATGGGAAGCTGGAACATATTAACATATTTGTAGTACTCCCTCATGTTAGTCATGAAGGTATAGCTAGTTAAGTAGTCTGTCTGATCTTGAAGATTCAACTAATTAAGTTGAACAAGCAAAACAGCTTATGCCATATTTACCCGCATTCTTGGGCAGAGACCTCCATGAGCCCTCGCCGTGCCCAGCAATGTATTTTGCGAGAGTGTCATCCTCCTTCGCCGTCCACCTTCCTCGCTTCAGCCCCACCTTCTCGCAGCAAGGCGCCCTCCCCATCCTCTCGATCGATAGATCTGTTCAATTGAAAGGTGTGTGCGATCAAGGGACGGGTTACAGATTCATTATAGCTTGATCCAAGCCCAGGTTAATACTAGTTGCTGAGCCAATTAACAAGTGACGTTATATGTTAGTCCTGAGAGCCCTAGCTAGCTAGCTACGTACGAGTGATCACTCTCAATCTCTCGCTGGCGTAAGACAAAGCGCCATCACATAGCACCACCAGATGATGTCCGGGGAGTGGCGCCGTGGCGGTGTTGTGGCTGGCTGGCAGTGGAGGCACCGTGGCGCAAAGACTCGTCACTGTTACCTGCGTGGCCTCGCGAGCGACCACGTTGTCCACACACATCATCGGTGGTCTATACACACCGGTCGCTTTCGTACGTGGTTATTTCGTACTAGTCAATGTTCCCTAGCTAGCGCCTTCGCCAAAACTTCGCTTTCACTAGATTAATCAACTGTTGTACGTACTATTTAAAGGACTGTAAGTCTGATTCTGCAACTTGCGTGCATCATTTTCCATCTAGGCAGTACGTAACCGAGTTGAAATGATGAAAGCCAGGTTTAACAAGTTTAGTACACCCGGTACGATTGTTTAACAAGTTTGTACGAAGATGAGTAATCAGAACAAAAGTTTGAGAAGCATGGATCGAGTAATAAATCACTATTTTTTTTTGTTCAAGAGTTAATAGCATTAGTCATCAACCTGTGCACCTAGCAATCTAAACAGGACCCGGCTAATCCCGTAAACCCACTTATATCTAACAGTTCAATAATGTTCCTTTTTTGTGTGGGGGGGGGGGGGGGAGGGTTGAACTATCAAGCTAACTAAAGCTATCTCAGGACTTGCAGGCGCCGTTTATTTGTCATTTACATCCCTACGTGCATCTGTCACTACTGGAATTTTCGTATACGCCGGATGCTAGGCTCTTCGCCGAGAGCCAAACCACGGAAATTCGGTAAAGTAACATATGATATTGCCAAGAGTAGACCTCGGCAAAAAGACAATACTCGGCAAAGGCACTATTTGCCGGGAGCCAAGAAGCCGCCGCACGCCAAAGATGCCATGCGGCACATCCGGCGGCTAATAACGACATGATCACGGTTGCACCTATTTGCCGAGAGCACCTCTCAACAAAGATTTGGCAAACATTAGTCCCACCACGCCTACCGACAAGCAAAAAGAGATGTTTAAATAGTTTGATAGTCTAACCACATTAAGCTTTTCTTCAATATTAAGAATATGTATTGTCACTATGAATCTTCATCTTCGGACAGAGAATGTTTATGATGGCAATCCATATCCTAAAGAATGGGTGCCGGCACTTTTTATTAATTTACAATCCAACCGCACCTGTACCGGGCACTTTTTTTTAATTTATAATCCAACCGCACCTGTACCGAGGGCCGCTCTTGGCACATAAACACTTGCCGAGTCGTGCTCTAGGTAAAGATCGGGCTCCAGGGAAACTTTAGTCCCACCTTGCCCACGGACAAGTAACAAGACATGTTTAAATAGTTAGATAGTTAGCACGTGTCAGCTTGCTGCCAAACAACCAACTTTAATGACACCCGTCCTGGTGGCGTGTCCAGATAATATGAGGTAGCTAGGTAAACGACTCAGAAGGAGAGACAATCTTTGCCGGCAAGTAACACCAGCACGACACCTCACGGCGCATTTAATGCCTTTGTCCTAACCCGTCCGAGCACGACACCTCACGGCGCATTTAATGCCTTTGTCCTAACCCGTCCGAGTTAGGTATGATAGCATTGTAGCCACTATTTACCTTGTGTAAAGTTTGTTTTTCCACTGTGACTCGTTCATCTATAAAAGGAGGCAAACGGCTACCTTTATAGAGGTCGACACTTTACTCATTTACACGCGTAGCTGCACTTCCCGTGCATCCTTGCAGGCAAGCAGTGCTCCTTGTACTTGAGCTCAATCTTTGTGTGTATTGTTAGTTCTGCTCTTTGTGCTTGTTGATCTCCCTAGTCGAACCGCAAAGCGGCTTTTGTCTGTCCCATAGATCTTCGTATGCACGACACCATATATACCACCACAGGAGAGAGTGTCCACCATATATATTTGAGAGTGTGTTGATGAGAGTTGTTCTTGGTGGAAGAAAATCAACTTCTGATCATGATGGTCGATCTGTGTGAGCTCTTCCTATTATAACGTGATAACACATGAAGGGCTCGCCCAGCTTGACTATCATCGAAAGTTCAAATTCCTGTGAGACAGTGTCCATCATATATACCACCACCAGATCGAGTGTCCACCTTATTTGATAGATGAGAGATGTTATCGAATGTTGTCATAGGGGGGACGCCCTTCCTCTGCTCCTCCTCTATGATATTTCTCATGTAGGACGAGCAGAGAAAGAGCGACCATCATCGGCGGTCGATTAGAGTTGTTCTCGGAGGAAAAAATCGACTTTTCAGGATAATGGTCGATCTTGGTGAGCTCTTCCTGTTATACCTTCATAACACGTGAAGGGCTCGCCCAGCTCGACTATCACCGAAGGTCCAAATATCCGCGAGAGTGTCCACCATGATGAATTTGCTTAGAAGTAATCTTTGATGTTTGATTCTTATATTTTTTTCATTGTGTGATGAAATGTGTTAACATTGATTGATTTCGCAGCTATGGCTTCCTCTGACGACACAACTACCATTAGGGTCGACTCCACGGTGAAGGAGAAGCGCCTCGAGGACTGCTTGGTGGTGTGCATTGAGATTTTGAGGATCTGGCCAAGAAGAATCCACCAACTAAGGTGATTCCCGTAGCATGCACGTATGGTGAACCGATATGTGATGAAGTTGGAGCATTATTTATTTATTGATTGTCTTCCTTATGAGTGGCGGTCGGGGACGAGCGATGGTCTTTTCCTACCAATCTATCCCCTTAGGAGCATGCGCGTAGTACTTCGTTCGATAACTAATAGATTTTTGCAATAAGTATGTGAGTTCTTTTTGACTAATGTTGAGTCAATGGATTATATGCACTCTCACCCTTCCACCATTGCCAGCCTCAAAACAGCCGCAACTTTCGCCGGTACCATACACCCACCATATACCTTCCTCAAAACAGCCACCATACCTACCTATTATGGCATTTCCATAGCCATTCCGAGATATATTTCCATGCAACTATCCACCGTTCCATTTATTATGACACGCTCCATCATTGTCATATTGCTTTGCATGATCATCTAGTTGACATCGTATTTGTGGCAAAGCCATCGTTCATAATTCCTTCATCATCCCAGTACACCGCCGGAGGCATTCACATAGAGTCATTTTTGTTCTAAGTATTGAGTTGTAAATAAAAGTGTGATGATCTTCATTATTAGAGCATTGTTCCATGTGAGGAAAGGATGATGGAGACTATGATTCCCCCACAAGTCGGGATGAGACTCCGGACGAAAAAAAAGAAAGAAAAAAAAGAGGCCATAAAAAAGAGAAGGCCCAAATAAAGAAATGAGAGAAAAAGAGAGAAGGGGCAATGTTTCTATCCTTTTTCCACACTTGTGCTTCAAAGCAGCACCATGATCTTCATGATAGAGAGTCTCCTATTTTGTCACTTTCATATACTAGTGGGAATTTTCATTATAGAACTTGACTTGTATATTCCAATGATGGGCTCCCTCAAAATGCCCTAGGTCTTCGTGAGCAAGCGATTTGGATGCACACTCACTTAGTTTCTTTTTGAGCTTTCATACACTTATAGCTCTAGTGCATCCGTTGCATGGCAATCCCTACTCACTCACATTGATATCTATTGATGGGCATCTCCATTGCCCGTTGATACGCCTAATTTACGTGAGACTATCTTCTCCCTTTTTGTCTTCTCCACAACCACCATATTCTATTCCACCTTAGTGCTATATCCATGGCTCACGCTCATGTATTACGTGAAGATAGAAAATTTTTGAGCACATCAAAAGTATGAAACAATTGCTTGGCTTGTCATCGGGGGTGTGCATGATTTAAATATTTTGTGTGATGAAGATAGAGCATAGCCAGACTATATGATTTTGTAGGGATAACTTTCTTTGGCCATGTTATTTTGAGAAGACATGATTGCTTTGTTAGTATGCTTGAAGTATTATTGTTTTTATATCAATGTTAAACTTTTGTTTTGAATCTTTCAGATCTGAACATTCATGCCACAATAAAGAAAATTACATGGATAAATAGATTACGTAGCATTCCACATCAAAAATTCTGTTTTTATCATTTACCTACTCGAGGACGAGCAGGAATTAAGCTTGGGGATGCTTGATACGTCTCCAACGTATCTATAATTTTTTATTTTTCCATGCTATTATATTATCTGTTTTGGATGTTTAATAGGCATTTATATGCTATTTTATATTATTTTTGGGACTAACCTATTAACCGAGAGCCCAGTGCATGTTTCTGTTTTTTTGTCTATTTTAGAGTTTCACGGAAAAGGAATACCAAACGGAGTCCAAACGGAATGAAACTTTCGTGATTATCTTTCTTCGACCAAAAGGAAACCAGAAGACTTGGAGATGAAGTCGGAGACGCAACGAGGCGGCCACGAGGCAGGAGAGCACGCCCCAGGGGGTAGGGCGTGCCCCCTACCTCATGTGCCCCTCGAGGGTCTCCTGACCTAGCTCCTTTGCCTATATATAGTCTTATACCATGAAAACATCCATAGGAGCCAAAAAACCATTTTTTCACCGCCGCAACATTCTGTACCCGTGAGATCCCATCTAGGGGCCTTTTCTGGCGTCCTGCCGGAGGGGGATTCGATCACGGAGGGCTTCTTCATCAACACCATTGCCTCTCCGATGATGCATGAGTAGTTTACCACAGACCTTCGGTTCCATAGCTAGTAGGTAGATGGCTTCTTCTGTCTTTTTGATTCTCAATACCATGTTCTCCTCGATGTTCTTGGAGATCTATTCGATGTAATATTATTTTGTGGTGTGTTTGCCGAGATCCGATGAATTATGGATTTATGATCAGATTATCTATGAATATTATTTGGTTCTTCTCTAAATTCTTATATGCATGATTTGATATCTTTGCAAGTCTCTTCGAATTATAGGTTTAGTTTGGCCTACTAGATTGATCTTTCTTGCAATGGGAGAAGTGCTTAGCTTTGGGTTCAATCTTGAGGTGTCCTTTCCTAGAGATAGCAGGGGAAGCATGGCACGTATTGTATTGCACTGGTAGGAAAAGGGGCTTTTACCCCGGTTCATAAGGGCCTTTAGTCCCGGTTCAGGAACCGGGACTAAAGGGTCGTTACTAATGCCCTAGCCCTTTAGTCCCGGTTCTTACACGAACCGGGACTAAAGGTCGTCCACGTGGCTGGTGCGGGGAGCCCAGGCAGGAGGGCCTTTGGTCCCGGTTGGTGCCACCAACCGGGACCGATTGGCATCCACGCGTCAGCACCTGGCAGGAGCTGAGGTTTTTGTTTTTTTTTGAAAGGGGGGGGTTTGGGGGTTTTGTGTAGGGGAACGCAGCAGAAAACAAAAAATTTCGACCTACGCACCAGCCCAGGACCACTATGGAGACTGCATACATGGTTTGACCTTTTTCGTTACCGACTCGTAGCGCAGCGGGAAGTAGAGTCGATGACGATCGGCGGTGCAGATCCCCGCAGCTAGGATTTACAACCTCCCAACCGCGAGGATGTATACCCTCATCTGCTCCTCAGACAGCCCTCCAGGAGGCGGTCGAACAGCCCCCCGGACGGTGTCGCGGACAGCCCTTCGGGAGGACCTTCGAAACTCGAACGGTCACACGGACAGCCCTTCGGGAGGCACTCACGAACTAAGACCGAAACTACGATCTCTCTACAGAGTTGCACACATACGGTGTCATCTATCTGGCAGGGCTTCGCCGTCCAGAACTAGTTCCTGCCGGAACCCAGACAGCCTTACGGCTCTATGAAACTCTTTTCGTGGGAGGGAGAGAAGAAGCCAGATAATGCATGGCATGTGTATGAGAGCAAGGGATGAGTGTGGAGGGCTTCCCCTCCACCTCTATTTATAGGAAATCCCAAGGGGGTAGGGTAGTTTCACAAAAAACCCAAAATGCACATGAATGAAGTCCTTCCACAAGGACCTAGGAGTGAAACCAAGGAACAAGAGGGTCCCCAAGGGGGGATACCCCATGTGGTCGGCCACACCCCCATGAGGGGCCCAAAAAATGGCTCCTATCCATCCATGTCATCCCCAAGATCTTTTGGAGCAAAGCCCCAAAAGGTGGCTTTCCATAAAGTAACCATAAAGCTGATTTTCACTATTCACGACGAAATTTTTCAGCGTCTGATCGAACTGAAAATATTTATGTGGGCTAAGAAAATTTCCAGTACCCACTAAAATGATTTTCAACGCGTTCCGAAACAATTCCGGTTTTAGTGATTTTCATCTGCGAAACACATCTGAAGTGGCTCCGGCAGCTCCGGAACATTTCCGGTTTTTATCTCAGAAAATTCCAAAAAGCTTCCAGAATGATTCTGGCATCCTCCAAGAATTATCAGGCATGTGCCGAAACCAATTTGACTTAATGGTGTATCCCGAAACAACTTTTCGGTATCATCGAAACTTATCCGATGACCTCTCTCTGCGGTATGATTCCGCTGTCCGAAACTTTTCGGTGTCCGAAACTTTTTCGGTGATTTTCTCTTAGACTCCCTGTCTAGTATTCAGCAGATAGATGACCCTTAACCGTGTGACCCTATAGGTTCGGTGAAGTATAGACATGACCCGGAACCCCTTCCGATCAATGATCAACACCGGAGCCGTGGACACCCATATTGACCCCTATACCCACACGAATAAATATTCGAGTGAACCTCCAGTTGCCGTGTGCTATTCCTGTTGCTTCGCGATATGTTACAAACACTACTGGAATCAGCTAATTTGCCATCTGCCAGCTCTTTGCCGTCTGCTAGCTAACGGCAAAGAAGCTTTTTGCCATCAGCTAAACATAAGCAGACGGCAAAGAAAAGGCTGACGGCAAGAAGCTCTTTTCCATCTGCCAGCTCTTTGCCGTCTGCCAGCAGACGGCAAAGAATCTTTGCCGTCCGCTGGAAGACGGCAAAGAGTGTGGTGGCCCCCACCGCCCGCTCGTTTGAAAAAATTCTAACGGCCCACCTCTTTGCCGTCCGCTAGCGGACGGCAAAGAGGCAGAAAGGCACTTGCCTAACGGCAGGTACCCCCCGCCCGTTACTCACTTCGTCCTCGCCTCGCCCTTCTCCTCCCACCCCGCCGCCGCCGCCGCCCCGTCGCCCCCGCCGCCCCGGCTCCCCGCCGGCCCACCGCCCCGTCGCCCCCCGCCCCGGCCCCCCGCCGCCCCGCGCCCCACCGCCGCCCCGGCCCCCCGCCTCCCCGCGCCCCCCGCCGCCTCCTCCACCGCCCCGCCCCGGCACCCCGCCGCCCCGGCCCCTGCCGCCCCGCCTCCTCCACCGCCCCGCCCCGGCCCCCCGCCGGCCGGGCCCCCCGCCGCCCCGGCCCCCCGCCGGCCGGGCCCCCGCCGCCCTGCCTCCTCCACCGCCCCGCCCCGGCCCCCCGTCGCCGGCCCCTCCCCGACCCGTCGCCGCCCCCCACAGTGAGCCCCTCCCATTTTTTTTTTCTGTTTTTTTGTTTTTTTTCTGTTTGGATAAGGTTTTTTAGTTTAAGTTTTTTCAGTTTAGAATTAATTAGTTTAGGTTATTTAGTTTAATTAGTTTAGGTTTAATTAGTTTAAATAGTTTAGTTTTAATTAGTTTAGGTTTTTAGTTTAGGTTTAGGTTAAGTAGAAGGGGGAAGAAGAAGAAGAAGAAGAAGAGGAGGAGGAGGAGGAGGAGGAGGAGGAGGAGGAGGAGAAAGAAGAAGAAGAAGAAGAAGAAGAAGAAGAAGAAGAAGAAGAAGAAGAAGAAGAAGAAGAAGAAGAAGAAGAAGAAGAAGAAGAAGAAGAAGAAGAAGAAGAGGAGGAGGAGGAGGAGGAGAAAGAAGAAGAAGAAGAAGAAGAAGAAGAAGAAGAAGACGGGGGATGAGAAGAAGTAGAAGAATGAGAAGAAGTAGAAGTAGTAGAAGAATGAGAAGACCCCCTGACCCCCCAACCCCGACACCACACCCCGACTCCACCCCGACACCCGACCCCCTAACCCCCTGACCCCGACACGACACCCCGACCCCCCGACCTCGAAACAGCACCCCGACCCCGACACGGCACCCCGACACCGACACGGCACCCCGACACCGACACGACACCCCGACCCCCGACACGACACCCCCGACACCCCGACCCCGAGACCCCGACCCCGACCCCGACACCCCGACCCCGAGCCTGACCCGACACCCCGACCCCGACACCGACACGTCACCCCGACCCCGACCCGGCACCCCGACCCGACACCCCGACCTCGAGACCCCGACCCCGACACGGCACCCCGAGACCGACACGACACCCCGACCCCCGACACCTCCTGAAAAGGTGTTCTTTGGCCTTCCAGAAGCCGACGGGGTCATATATTTGTGAATTATTAGTTAGGTCATATATCTTTCGATTTTGTTATGAAAAACATCATATATAATTGTGTTGATCGGGTAGTTTTAAATGTGCAGTTGTTTCATCGCTGCGAGGTTTGGTGTTCGACGACCTCGCCGTGCGTTTGACGAGCTCTGCCCCTTCGTTCGTGGGTGAGCACAAATGACATGTCCTCCTCCCCCATTAATTATTTGATCTATTCCGATGAAACTTGGTAGCTAGATATATATGTGTCTTGAATCATCAGTATGCGTAACCAATATGTGTCTCCCGTTCGAAAGCGTCATAGTTATAAATATGCATGCATTTGCATATTTATAACCTTGATTCTTTCGAATTGTCCAACGCTATCCATGGACAGCCCGAGTATGTTTAGATTGGGTTCGTTTTCCCATATGCTTTGCTCCGGATCCGACGCATAAATTTCGTCAGTGCCTCCCCTGTTGTTCTCCGGGTACACATCCTCTCTGTTTATTACAGAGACGTGTATCAGGAGAACAGCGGGGAGGTGCTGCCAAAATTTTGCGTAGGATCCGGGGCATAGCATGGGAAAATGAACCCAATCTAAACATACTCGGGTGGGATTAGGACCTATCATTACCTATTAGAGTGTGGGTTGCATGGACGTAATAAAATTGACAAAGTAGATCAACTGATGAATACATACATGGTGAATTATATATATATATATATATATATATATATATATATATATATATATATATATATATATTTGTTGTGTGTCTAGTAGCTCTGAAAGTCAAGATGAGTGATCGTGCATGGATGTACACCGGTCACACTGGTCAGAACAAATGGAGCACTGAATGGTTCACAAAAACCAAGGGGTTTGTGCGAGCCGCATTTGCAAATGGCCAGAGGAAAACCTGGTGCCCCTGTTTACGGTGCGGCAATTGGGAAAAGAGGACAGGGGCTGAAATGGGCAAACACCTGCAGAAGAGTGGTTTTACGCCCGATTATACGGTGTGGACATTTCATGGTGAGTCTGCCCAACGTGACCGAGCTGAGGTGGATCGTCGTCGCACCGACGAGCATGGTACCGGGATGGAAAACATGGTGCAAGACTTTGATGATGCTCGGGATTCGGACGAAGAGATGGAGGAATCTGCAAAGGCCTTCAATGAAATGTTGGAGTCTTCAAAACGTCCGCTCCATGAGCACACTGAGCTTTGTCAGTTGGATGCCATCTCACAAGTAATGGCTCTGAAGGCTCGGTTCAACTTGGGCAGAGAATGCTACGATGCAATGATGACAGTATTTGGACGCTTTCTACCCAAAGGCCATGTAATGCCTGCAAACCTATACCAGTCGGACAAAATCCTCCGTGCACTGAAGATGCCCTATGATAAGATACATGCCTGTGAGAAAGGATGTGTCTTGTTTAGGCTTGACTATGCGGACTTGAACTATTGTCCCATTTGCAAGTCTTCCAGGTATGTTGTGGTAGACAACGGTATGGGTGAGAAGACACAGACCAAAATCCCCGTTAGTGTTCTTCGATATATGCCAATCATACCAAGACTTCAACGTCTTTTCATGGTCGAAGAGACGGCCAGACAGATGACATGGCACAAAACGGGCAAAAGAACCGAACTAGATGCAGATGGGAATCTGATGATTGTACACACATTGGATGGTGTTGCGTGGAAAAAGTTTGATGAATTACATGGTGACAAAGCGGCAGATCCGAGGCATCCTCGAGTCGGCATCAACACGGATGGGTTCATTGTGTTTGGTATGACGGCAGCCCAATACAGTTGTTGGCCCGTATTTGTCTTTCCACTCAATCTCCCCCCCGGACAGATTTGCAAAGAAAGAACATTTTCCTGACGTTGATAATTCCAGGGCCCAACTATCCGGGGAAAAATATGAATGTGTACATGCAACCGCTTAAGGACGAATTGCAAGAAGCCTGGGATAATGGGTTCAAGACATACGATGCCTATAGCAAACGGAACTTCATAATGTGTGTCTGGTACATGTACTCGACGCATGACTTGCCGGCGTATGCGCTATTCGTTGGCTGGTGTGTGCATGGAAGGTTCCCGTGCCCCACATGCAAGGGAGCTCTTGAGTTTCGTTGGCTTCAGGCCGGTCGCAAGTTTTCTTGCTTCGACATGCATAGAAAGTTCCTGAATCCTCGCCATAAGTTCAGGAAAGACAAGAAGAACTTCATCAGAGGTAGAGTTGTCAAAAACTCTGCACCACATGCATTGACAGGCCAACAGACCCTGGTTCAGTTAAACGCTCTCGAGCCAGATCCAGAGCGTCCAGGGTACTTCAACGGGTATAATTCTAAGCACGCTTGGACTCACAAAACATGCTTATGGGATCTGCCTTACTTCAAAGACCTCCTTTGCCCACACAACATCGACGTGATGCACACTGAGAAGAATATCGCCGAGGCACTTTTTGGTACATTGTTCGGCATAGATGGGAAGTCAAAGGATAGTACTAAGGCTAGAGTCGATCTGGAGGCGCTATGTGATAGGCCGTTACAAAACATGAAAGAACTGAAAGGAAAGCAGAACTGGACGAAGCCAAAGGCATGGTTCAATCTTGGAAGGCCGGCTATGAGGGAAATTATCTTGTGGGTGAAAATGCAGTTGATGTTCCCCGATGGGTATGCAGCAAATCTACAGAGGGGAGCCAGTCTTGATAAATTGAAGATATTTGGTCTCAAGAGTCATGATTGGCACATATGGATTGAGCGGGTAATGCCGGTGATGTTGCGTGGCTTCATCCCTGAGGATGAATGGCTAGTACTGGCAGAACTCAGCTATTTCTTCCGTGTTCTTTGTGCGAAAGAACTATCGCCTGGCGTGCTAGAAGAAATGGAAGAGTTGGCGCCGGAGTTGATCTGCAAGTTAGAGAAGATCTTTCCACCGGGCTTCTTTAATCCAATGCAACATTTGATTTTGCATCTCCCGACCGAGGCAAGATTGGGGGGGCCCGTGCAAAATCGTTGGTGCTACCCAACTGAGAGGATGCAGAAGACGCTTCGACAAAAATGTAAAAATAAACGTAGAATTGAAGCATCGATGGCTGAGGCATTCATCACTGAGGAGGCGGCAAACTTCATGACAGCACACTACGAAGCCAAAAATCGTCATTTGCATAATCCGAAGCCTCGGTACAATGCTGACGACCCTAAAAAGGGTGGATCCAACCTCAGCCTATTCAAAGGGAATCTCGCACCAGCCAGTGTTTCAAATCCAGTATCTTTGGATAACGAACAATGGCGGACCATTTCGTTGTATATCTTCAACAACCTGATAGAAGTGCGGCCGTACATCGAGTAAGTTCTCGGTACATAGTTTCGCAACTTCTATTTCCTTTGAACTGCTCTTATTCCTGGATATTTCATACAGTCGATACGTCGCCTTATTCTCGTATGGAGCGGTGATCCAAAAGGATTATGTCGAAGAGTATGAGCTTCTCGCAAAGCAAGGTGGCGGCTATCCCGGTTTCATCTCTTGGTTCAAACAAACGGTAATTTCTATTATACTTGTAGGCTAATTTGTAGGCGGCTATCCCGGTTTCATTCGCTAATTTGTGCGTAATGCAACAATCCTTTCATATTAAACTTGTAGGCTAATTCAGAGTCTATGGACGCCGAATTGAGACAAGTCGCTAATGGTTTTGACTATAAGGTCCATTCATTTGACAAATACGACATCAACGGGTATCGCTTTCGTACCTATGGCAAAGAGCTATCTATGGCCGACCGAAAGTCTACAAATTGTTGTGTATCTGCTATCGGCGAAGGAGGTACCGAGTATTATGGGAGAGTTGAAGCAATTTATGAACTTCTATTCTATGGTGAAAACCCACCGAATGTCGTAGTCTTCAAATGTTATTGGTTTCAGCCGAAGGAGACTAGAAGAACTCATGAACATATAGGGCTAGTTGAAATCAACCAAAGCACCCATTTAGATGTTCCTGATGTCTATATTACGGCTCAACAGGCGACCCAAGTATTCTATCTACCGTGGGCCTGCCAAACTAATCCAAATCTGTAAGGTTGGGATGTCGTTTATGAAGTGCCGCCACGTGCTAGACTATCTCCCCCAAAGGAAGAGGATTATGAACCTCACATTAACCCAAACACATATGAAGGAGAATTCTTCCAAGAGACACGTCTTTCCAAAAAGCGTTTCAAGAACCGCTATACTTCACCCCAAAACATTGAAGTATACAGCGACAGTGAATCCGACATCACCCCAGAGGAGGAACAAGAAGAGCCGGAACAAGAAGAGGTTACTGCTGCGGATGACCTGTCATTGCTTGACCGATTACGTCAAGGTGGCCTTGCACATGTTGATGCCACTGAACCCTATGAGCCCGTCATTGATTATAGTGATGATGATGATGATTATGCATTTATTGATGATACTGATCGAGATTATTAGTAGTGTCAGGTATTAAATTTTTTAATGTTGTACTTGATGATGATACACTTAAGTGATACACATATTATTATTCATGTCGGTCTTTTTTTTATGTTGTACTAATTTCATTTACTGTTTGTCATGGCAGGTGTTGAAAGATGGAGGGCGCTGGTCGGGAGCGCGCCAAGGCCCCTTCTTCCTCGGCGCGTGGTCTGAGGTCTTCGATTCCAGACGTACCTCTTTGCCGAGCGTTGCTGGACAGTATGTCCACACCGCCGGGCCCTTCTTCGTCGACCGCGGTGCCCAGCAGGGGACGAGGTAGGAAGAGAGGAGGTGGGGCACGTGGTCGCGGGAGAGGAGGTAGGGTGACTGCTAGGGCGCCTTCCTCGCCGCCACCCCCAGCTGTTTCACCCGAGCACGTGACTGCTAGGGTGGACTCGTCCGAGGAGGAGGCTACACGGACTCCGGTCCACGAGCCTCCGGTCCACGGGTCTTGGGCCCACGAGCCTCGGGTCGACTGGCCTTCGGCCCACGAGAGTTCGGCCCACGAGACCCCGGAGGAGCACACGTTCGGATGGGGTACCTGGCCGGATCAGCCCGAGGAGCCGAGTGGCCATGCTGATGATGGCGGGGAGCCGACTGATCTTGAGGAGGAGGGTGGCACCGTCTACCAGCGTGGTGCTACACGGCTCCCGTCCGTGCCGGCGACCCGCGAGCAGAGGTGGTTGATCTTCCCTGATGAGGAGAGGTACGTAAGTGCATTTAATATTTTTGTACCTTCTGCATTCACGTTTCTTCAAATAACTAATGCGTTGGCCTTGTCATGCTGCAGGGGTTGGGACCACCATCATAGTGTCCGCCGGCCCAACTCCGTCCTTGGAGTTCTTTGCCGGCAAAACTTCCCGGGGTTTGTCACGTTGCCTGGTGAGGTTCGGCTTCCAGAGCTTGGGTTGAGCTGGGAGCACTACGTGGCTGCCCCGGCCCCGCCGGATGTCATTATCGACGGTGTCGTGTGCGACACGAGGGCAGACATGGTGATCAGGACGTTCTGGGTAATTTCTCCTTTACACATTTCAAAATCTTCAACTAGCTAGTTATTAATTGTACTAATCAATATTGTCTCATTTGATTGCAGACATTCTACAGGTGTGAGGAGGGATACGAGGAGGACAGCGCAAATGTTATCCAGAACGTCTGCAAGCGCCTACTCCAGAACTTGCGGCACGAGGCTCGGGTGCAGGCTGTTCGAGACTACTACGCCTTGCGTGGTATCAAGAAGACCAAGCCGGCGTGCCGCGATAAGTTCTTGAGTAAGGAGTAGTACATGAAGGTAATTCTTAAGGCCTTCTACTTAAGTTCCTTCATTTAGTAATTCTTAGCCGTAGCGCTGAAGTTTCTATTTGCTAACTTAGGCGCCTCCGAGATGGTGTGCGGATCGGATGGATTGTTGGGAGGTGTTGGTCGATGAGTGGTGCTCACAAGAATGGCTAGCCCTCCACAACCAGTCCAAGGACAAACGTGCCCAAATGGAAGGTGTGCCACACCATCAAGGAAGCTCCAACTTATATCAGTTCGGGCGCAACTGGGTATGTGGTTTGCTTCATGATTCATGCAATTCATTCATCATGCTAGCTTGAGCCCTTTAATTACCAATTTTCATTGTTTCTCTCTTTCAGGCACGCTACAATAAGGCGGATAAGGTGCCAGAGGTGTACGACCTGTATGCCATGGCCCACACTGGCTCTTTCAAGAAAGTCAAGGCTTTCTCTCAGTCTGACCTCGATGATGCAAACAACTTCACCAACATCTCCTCCCACAACAAGCTCGTGAGATATAGAGATGAGGGGAAGGCGAGGAAAGGGGAGGACTTTAACCCGAGCCAGGGTCCCATTGATCCAGAGCTGGTGATGATATCTGGTGGCGGGAGGTCCCATGGCTCCATAGCCATTGGAGATGGACTTATCCGTTGTCCTAGCACTCTCCCGGAGATCAGGGCGCGCCAGTCGAGCTCCGCTCCTGAGATAAGGCCTCGTGAACGGCCAATGCAACTCGCCATCAAGGTTAGTGATACGTACTCAGTTATCTTTCTCCATTACATTGTGTGCGCTTCCATCAATGATTACGAATGGTCATGTGAGTGGTGTTGCAGGCTGCTATACAGACTGAGAGAGATAGAACGGAGAAACTTCTGGCAGAGGCGGCGGAGAGGCAGCGGGAGATGGAGGAGAGGACGAGAAAGATGATGGAGGAGGAGAGGGCACGGAATGACATGCAGGCAAGGGCCATGTACGAGCTCCTTGTGGTAAGTTTCTTCTGCAGATTACTTGCTAGTCTTAACATTTGAGTCTCATTACTAACTAGTATGACTCTGTTCTAAAAACCAAATGTGCAGTCTGTGTGCGAGAAGTCCGGTCAGCCCGCTCCGCCGATGCCAGTGATTGCTCCTGGGAGCACGGTGAGTTTAGTTTGAATGGACATTACTTGGTAGTCTTAACATTTGAGTGTCGTAATGCTAACGAGACATTGGAAATGATCTTTGGTGCAGCTTAACTCCAGAAACGCATCGCACGATCCTTCTCCAGGTAGCGGCACTAGCCGCCCCGCTCCTACACCTCCCTGATCACGGTAAGTCTCTAGTGTTTTGCTTAACAAATGCATAAAGACCTAGACTTAGCTTTATTTCCTCCAATATGCTTACCATAATGACATAGAGTTAGCTTATTTTCCTCCAAAATGACCCATTTTACCTAGGTTAGCTTATAAATGATGCAGTTCATCCAAGTTAGCTCAAAAATGACCCATTTTACCTACATTAGCTCCTAAATGATCCATTTTACCTACGTTAGCTTTAAAATGGCCCATTTCACCTAGGTTAACTCCAAAATGACCCATCTTACCTAGGTTATCTCATAAACGATCCATTTCAACTAATTTAGCTCATAAACGATCCATTTGACCTAAGTGAGCTAAAAAACGATCCATTTCACCTAAATTAGCTCTTAAATGATCCATTTCACCTAAGTTAGCTCAAAAAGATCCATTTCAACTAAATTAGCTCTAAAATGACCCATTTTACGTAGATGAGCTCCTAAATGATCCATTTTACCTACGTTAGCTTTAAAATGACCCATTTCACCTAGGTTAGCTCCAAAATGACCCATTTCACCTAGGTTAGCTCCAAAATGACCCATTTCACCTTACTTAGCTCAAAAACGATGCCCTTCACCTTAGTTAGCTCATAAACGACCCATTTCAACTAAGTTAGCTCATAAATGATCCATTTCAACTAAGTTAGCTCATAAACAACCCATTTCAACTTAGTTAGCTCATATATGATCCATTTCACCTAAGTTAGCTCATAAATGACATATACTTCTTGTTCTAGTCTTCTTCTTGTTCTAGTCTTCTTCTTGTTCTAGTCACCTATTTCTAACTTTCTTATTTACCATTTTGCAGATTTCATTCACTTGATGGAAGCTAGCTTGCTATGATGGAGTGCTTGCTTTTCCTTTGATGAAACTTTGCATTGTATCTAGCTTGCTATCTTCATGACACTTTGCATTGTAATATATATATGGATTGAACAATGTGTATGGATGGAACTTCCTTATGTATGAACAATGTGTATGGATGAAACTGATGTGATATGTGATATGAAACTTATGTGCTGGATATGTGTTGGATATGTGCTGGATATGTGATATGAAACTTATATATTTTCTGTGCAAATTGTGGGATTTAATAAAAAACAGAAAAAACAGACAATATGCAGGCTCTTTGCCGTCTGCCACCGACGGCAAAGGGCTCTTTGCCGTCTGCGGCGGACGGCAAAGAAGCCACGTGGCAGCCAACTGTGCTTCCTGGGAGCTGACCCATTTGGTCAGTTTGCCTACAGTGGCAGACGGCAAAGACTTTGCCGGCCGTGACAGACGGCAAAGAACCTGCACTTTGCCATCAGTGGCAGACGGCAAAGAACCTGCCATCTAGTGACGTGTAGATGACATCATAAGGCGGACGGCAAAGACCAGAGAAATTTTGCCGTCTGCGGCGGACGGCAAAGGTCTGCCGTTAGCCACTTAACGGACTGACAGCGCAATTATTGCCGTCCGCCCTCTTTGCCGTCCGCCGCAGACGGCAAAGAGCCTTTGCCGTCCGCCGCCAGGAAGCAGACGGCAAAGCAGCTGTTTACCGTAGCCTTCTTTGCCGGAGCCTTTTGCCGTGCGCGGCTGACGGCAAAGGTCTTTGCCGTCCGCCTTTCGAGCCTTTGCCGTCCGCCATGGCAGACGGCAAAGTAGCTGTTTCCTGTAGTGAAATACCCGAGGTGAGACATGTTGGCATTCCCGTGGATCAACAACTTGTCCACTATGCTAGTTACCTCGTTACCGGTATTGTTCTCTTTTCTCGTTATCGTGTTCCGGCATCCCCGTGATCAAATCACAAAGTGTCTGGCCAGACGATGATGGATACCGTAACACCGAGAGGGCCCAGAGATATCTCTCCATCGTCGGAGGAACAAATCCCAATCTTGAGCTATCAATTTACTTGACACACTTTTCCATCAACCCGTAAGCCGCCGTAATAGCCACCCATTTACGGATGACGTTTAACAAACCCCAAAGTTCATGAAGCAAGCATGAAGAAACTTGATACTCTCATGGTCTAAGGAATCATGCAAACGTTAACCATCTCTGTGTTATGTACCAATAAACTTGTGACGAATCAATCTCATAGCATAACATCATGCCGGGTCGATTCAACACAAATGTTCTCTTAACATTATGCCCTCAAGGTTGGTAACATAGACATGCCCATGATCAGGAAAACATAACCATCATGCAACACTTGAGCTAGTCTTAGAGGCCAGACTAGGAATACATTTTACCGTTTATTATTCCACACGTGCATATGAGTCTTCCTCCGAGCCTCGTGGTTATTGCAGACTCGAGAACTATAGCAGTTATAGCATGGAACATAAACATAATTATGAACTCGGAGATAAATAATATCATTTATTATTGCCTCTAGGGCATATCTCCTACAGACTCCCACTTGCACTAGAGTCAATAATCTAGTTAATGCTAATGCACTTTACACCTGTGGCACACCGGTATAAATATGCTTCGCTTGTGGTATAGCCTGATGTCCAACGGATCTGACGACTTCAGTTCCTTGTGTATCTTTGCATGTCCTCGCGTTTTCTCGTTTTCACAAAATTCATATTTTGTGTGGACTTGGCTTTGTATGTATGTGAATCACAGGTCGAACCTGGATTCCTCAGACTGAGTTATGGAGCAACTACCTGCAGTAGTGTCCCATTGTCAAAAGCCATGTTGGAACTATACTAAGTTCATGAATGAACTATATGATTCAACAATTTCTTTGTCGCTTCTAAAGCGTCAACATACTTAGCCCTTGTTATAGAATTCGCCACAGTAACTAGTTTGAACAAATTCCAACTAACTGTGCCACCACATTGTGTGTTACACAAAACCCTTAACTTAAATTGAAAATTGCACGGTGAAAAGATGAAGACTATCGATGTAACCTTTTACAACGAACTCTTCATGATCTCCGCTTGCAAGAAAACATATCATCAGTACTTACTCTAGTACTCAATGACATCTTTCACTGTTGTCCCACGATCAATACTTTGATCACTTTAGTATCCATACTCGTAACACCTTGGGAGTATCGGACATATCTGGTTGTTTTACATACCATGGAATACATGATTAATCCAAACACAAAAGTGTGTGGAATCTGCATTATGTATTTTACTCATCAGTGTTTTGGGACACCGAGTCTTGCAAAAACTCTTTCCATGTGACTTTGGCAAGAATCACTCCTTGGCGTTTTAAATGCTAAAAGGTTTTAGCATCTTGTCAATATGTATTCATTGCTTAGCCCCATTAGGTAAATCTATCTCCATAGATCATCATGCCTAATATTGAGGCTATTTAGCCTAAGCACTTCATCGAAAAACTATTTTCAAATGAAGTCCTAATTCGTGTCAAGAAATTTATTTCCAATTACCAATGTGCCAAGCACATAAGGTTTTTAGAAATATTATTATGCTCCCACTTACTTTCTTGAATTACAAGCATCTTCATTACCCATTGATGAAGTCAAAACCCCTTTGACCATTTCATCAAAACACGAAGATTCCAACTCCATTTTGCTCTCTTTTGTCCATTGCTAGAACTCTGAAGTTTGCATACCTACTAGCATCCTCTGGATCGACAAATTACTTTGGACTGTATCATATACAAGTCCTAGCTTTCATTTCCATCAGATGGAAATCCTTTTATCATCCATGTTTCATATCTCATGATTGAAATATGTATTAATTGCTAGTTCAACCCGAACCGACTTTAAGCATCGCTACGATGAAAACAACCTCATCGTAGTCAACTCTTGAACTTGTTATTTCAACAAGTCGAGCTTTATGGATAAAACATTTTTATCCGTATCAGTTTTAAGTTCCATAAATATTCGTTAGACTCTAAGTCTTCCGAAAGGTGTATCAAGGTTTAAATCTTGAATCACTTATATGGAAACTAATTCGGGTTGTATTGGCATTTAGCCAATTCCGGAGTCAGGGCCCATCAACGCTTCCTTGTGTATCGTAGGTATAATGTTGTCTAACAACAATATCTCGTTTGCGCACCTGAGAGGTTTGCACGAGCCTTGCCTACGTGGTTCAGCTGCAAGTTCGACCGAAGTTCATACATTTTATTGTAGAGACTTCCGTATCAGTCGCAGTAGGAAACTCTGGAATTACTTCCAAGGTCTCTTTCCTTTGATCTGATGACGTAGATACTGTTTATCTCGTCGAGTTGCACTATTCTCCCACTCACCTTTTTGAAAGAACCATTCTCTTTAAACGCACACCGTTTCGCGGCAAAACTATTTGCCTCGGTATAGTGAGGGAGGAATACCCAACATTTTGGTATAACCTACAAAGTAGCACTTGTCTGATTTGGAATAGGTTTGTAACCTTTTACACAAGCCCCATATTCCAAATGTTAAGAAAAGATATAACATGGTTGGGCGTACCATACCATGGCTTCATTTCAACAGACCCGATGTAGCTCTTTTCAGTGTAAAAGCCGCAGTCTTTAAAGCATCACTTTAAAAGGGATAATGGCAAATTTATTTATGTCATCCTTGACCTTACCATGTCATAAATGGTTTGATTACATCTCCACAGACTTTCCACTTGCAGTGGTGTTCCGGGAGGTGCAAGTTATCAAACCCCTTTCACAACTCATCAGACATTCGCTAAACATGTAACTCAAATATTCCTTTGTGCAATCAAATTGCAGAAACATAATTTTCTTGTTACAATAACTTCTACTTCATTTTTGAAAACCTTTTGAATGATTTCAAAAGATCCAGACTTACGTCTCATCAAGTAAATATCCATATATCTACTTGAGTCATTTCTGAAGATAAATAAATCCACTACTAACAACACTTAACGGACTACACACATCAAATGTATGATCACTAATAAGTTTGTTGTTCGTTCCTTATGGCCTGTGAACGGTATTTTAGTCACTTCACTTTTCGGAGGAAAGTTGCAAGTGTCAGATGATTCAAAATCAAAAAGACTTCAAAATCCATCATAATGGAATTTTCCATGCGGGTTTCTCCAATGTGACCAAATGTAGTGCCACACTTGTGTGGTATTCTTTTAGTCTTGCGACATTTAGCGTCAGTGTTATGGATGTATCATATTTCCATCAATATTCATAACATACATGCCATCTTGGATGGAAGCATGGCCCTTCATGTTATTCATAATACTTAACAACAATTGTTGTTTTTATGAACAACTCTTTTGCAACAAACATTGTGCAATGGGCTAGCGTGTATGAAACTCTAAAATGAATTATGAAAGTAAACCCAGAGGTATTGTATTATTATCAATATTCATAACATACATCTCATTCATAATGAAAGTATGGCCCTTGTGTTATTCATAACATCGAACATAAAAAGTTCTCTTATGAACAACCTTCTTGCAAGATACCTTATGCAATGGGATAGAGTTTGTAAAACTCTAAATGAATTATGAAAATAAATACAGACGGCAATACACCGATGGAAGGTATAGTAACATTTACTATGTTCCCTGTGTATACCTTAACCTCATTTCTAGCTAGTCTTTCAGGCCATAGTAGTTCTTACATCGAGTTGCAACAGAATGCAATCGAGCGGGCAATTTTGTGATGAACTCACAATACCCAAGAATTAGTGATTAACATGTTTAACCATAATTCGCAAGAACTATATCTTTGACCAGCCTTCTATACATCAAAAACTTGTATGACATTCATACATGAGCTGGATATTCCAGTCTTCTTTCCTTTTGCCTTTATACTTCTAACAGTTTAACTTTTAGTATTTCTCCTACTCTCAGAAGAAGCACCCAACTTAAGAGTGGCATTAGCCCCGGACTTCCTAGGCGTGTAAGTCATACTAACACCCTTTGGACACTTCCTTTCTCTTTAAGTTGTTGTTTTATTCACCTTTCATTATATGACAGGCGTTCTTCTGGATCCCTTTCCCAACAGTCAAATGCATAGTAAACACTTTTACTAATACTTGCAAACAAACATTGCTTTGTTTGTATCTGAAAATAATTTCCAGTTCCATGAATATCATATAACTATCCCAACTTTCGAAGTTTGGGTTTCATGGAAGCAAACATATTCCACTTGACCGTAACAGAATTCTAGCTTTTGGATCGAAGGACGAGAGTCACATGATCCATAGCATTAGCGGGAGGATACGGAAAGCATGTGATAGGACAAAGTCCTTCTCGGCACTTTTGAGGACAATCCTTATATTACGTTACCAATCGTAAAGTTTTAACCAGATATTTAACAGCTATTCAATTTTAATAGGGAAAGTGGAAATGCGAGCCATTATTCTACAACTATTATGCAAGAAACACTTAGACAGTGTTCATAATTAATTGCACTAAGAATTAAACATGTTAATTCAACAGTGCGCTCCCACTCAAATCAATATCTCTCACAATTAATTTTGAGTGATGCAAGATCCAGACTTCAATTCATCGCCATAGAATCATCATCTCATAACGGGAATTTTAATGGGTAGGCCAACTTGCCGATCACATCTCTATGTGACTCTTGCTCATCTTTTGATGCGTGTGTTCCGAGCTCAGGACGATCCTGCCATGACGTCAAGACAACCAAGTGATCTTGCTGCGAGGTCTGACCTCACCCGCCTCACACTTCTCTAATCGTTCGTACCCATGCATCCATGGCGCACCCCGAAAAGATAGGTGCCGTGACGGTGCTACACTTGGGAGAACACTAACTACTTGATATTTTAAGTGAGAGATCACCCTAATAAAAGCGACTACCGCGCAATCAAGAAGGGTGCATCATAAGGGATAAACATCTCAGGCAATTCATAATAGCATGATATGGTATAGCCCTTTCTGACGGAGAAGTATTTCATTTCTTCGTCTTTGGCATTCGCGTTGGTGGTCACCTTCACGAAGATTGCCACCACCTTGTCGATGCACCAGATAATATCGCTATCTCTATAGCTAACAAAATAATGCATTACAACAAGGTTGACACGCAGGTCATTAAAATGCAATCATATGGCTCCAGCCATCATGCCGAATCATGACACGCAGGTCATGTTAATCAAATTACATCATATAGTCATCTCATACATAATCGAATTAGTATGAGCACTGCTATACCACATCACATGCACATCCTGCAAAACCAAGTTAGACGCCTCTAATCGGTTTATGCAAAAAAAAAAATTTACGTGGCTTCTAAGGTTTTGACTTAAACCGCAGCTACCAACGTTTTATCATCAAGTATGATTATTCAAGTTGCTAGATTAACATCTCGGGGTGTATGAAACCTGAGATAATTAAATCTCGAGCCCCATACTAAACTTCGTCATACGCATGACCACCGTGCAGATCATATCTGCAATGCCCTTTCATCTGCGAATTTCATCTTTCTTTTGACTACGGCAGAACCCAAAGAACTGATAGCACTTCCATGATCAATCAGGATCATGGATTGCCAGAACTTTGTCAAATTCCACCATGCTGTCTCGAGATTGAGCAAACGCAAATTCTAGGGAAGCAACAAGAACGTCGGGTAACAGATTTCATCTGTCACCCGCATAAATAATTTTCAGCAATAGATCTCATCTACTACCTAATTATATTATGCAATACCCATACATCTCTATGTATTCTAGATCGAAACCTGCATCTACGCATAGCATGGCTCTTGATGCCACTGTAGGGGAACGCAGCAGAAAACAAAAATTTTCGACCTACGCACCAGCCCAGGACCACTATGGAGACTGCATACATGGTTTGATCTTTTTCGTTACTGACTCGTAGCGCAGCGGGAAGTAGAGTCGATGACGATCGGCGGTGCAGATCCCCGCAGCTAGGATTTACAACCTCCCAACCGCGAGGATGTATACCCTCATCTGCTCCTTAGACAGCCCTCCAGGAGGCGGTCGAACAGCCTCCCGGACGGTGTCGCGGACAGCCCTTCGGGAGGACCTTCGAAACTCGAACGGTCACTCGGACAGCCCTTCGGGAGGACCTTCGAAACTCAAACGGTCACACGGACAGCCCTTCGGGAGGCACTCACGAACTAAGACCGAAACTACGATCTCTCTACAGAGTTGCACACATACGGTGTCATCTATCCGGCAGGGCTTCGCCGTCCAGAACTAGTTCCTGCCGGAACCCAGACAGCCTTACGGCTCTACGAAACTCTTTTCGTGGGAGGGAGAGAAGAAGCCAGATAATGCATGGCATGTGTATGAGAGCAAGGGATGAGTGTGGAGGGCTGCTCCTCCACCTCTATTTATAGGAAATCCCAAGGGGGTAGGGTAGTTTCACAAAAAACCCAAAATGCACATAAATGAAGTCCTTCCACAAGGACCTAGGAGTGAAACCAAGGAACAAGAGGGTCCCCAAGGGGGGATACCCCATGTGGCCGGCCACACCCCCATGAGGGGCCCAAAAAATGGCTCCTATCCATCCATGTCATCCCCAAGATCTTTTGGAGCAAAGCCCCAAAAGGTGGCTTTCCATAAAGTAACCATAAAGCTGATTTTCACTATTCACGACGAAATTTTTCAGCGTCTGATCGAACTGAAAATATTTATGTGGGCTAAGAACATTTCCAGTACCCACTAAAATGATTTTCAATGCGTTCCGAAACAATTCCGGTTTTAGTGATTTTCATCTGCGAAACGCATCTGAAGTGGCTCCGGCAGCTCTGGAACATTTCCGGTTTTTATCTCAGAAAATTCCAAAAAGCTTCCAGAATGATTCTGGCATCCTCCAAGAATTATCAGGCATGTGCCGAAACCAATTTGACTTAATGGTGTATCCCGAAACAACTTTTCGGTATCATCGAAACTTATCCGATGACCTCTCTCTGCGGTACGATTCCGCTGTCCGAAACTTTTCGGTGTCCGAAACTTTTTCGGTGATTTTCTCTCAGACTCCCTGTCTAGTATTCAGCAGATAGATGATCCTTAAGCGTGTGACCCTATAGGTTCGGTGAAGTATAGACATGACCCGGAGCCCCTTCTGATCAATGATCAACATCGGAGCCATGGACACCCATATTGACCCCTATACCCACACGAATAAATATTCGAGTGAACCTCCAGTTGCCGTGTGCTATTCCTGTTGCTTCGCGATATGTTACAAATACCCAAGGAGAGACATGTTGGCATTCCCGTGGATCAACAACTTGTCCACTATGCAAGTTACCTCTTTACCGGTATTGTTCTCTTTTCTCGTTATCGTGTTCCGGCATCCCCGTGATCAAATCACAAAGTGTCTGGCCAGACGATGATGGATACCGTAACACCGAGAGGGCCCAGAGATATCTCTCCATCGTCGGAGGAGAAAATCCCAATCTTGAGCTATCAAGTTACTTGACACACTTTTCCATCAACCCGTAAGCCGCCGTAATAGCCACCCATTTACGGATGACGTTTAACAAACCCCAAAGTTCATGAAGCAAGCATGATGAAACTCGATACTCTCATGGTCTAAGGAATCATGCAAACGTTAACCATCTCTGTGTTATGTACCAATAAACTTGTGACGAATCAATCTCATAGCATAACATCATTCCGGGTCGATTCAACACAAATGTTCTCTTAACATTATGCCCTCAAGGTTGGTAACATAGACATGCCCATGATCAGGAAAACATAACCATCATGCAACACTTGAGCTAGTCTTAGAGGCCAGACTAGGAATACATTTTACCATTTATTATTCCACACGTGCATATGAGTCTTCCTCCGAGCCTCGTGGTTATTGCAGACTCGAGAACCATAGCAGTTATAGCATGGAACATAAACATAATTATGAACTCGGAGATAAATAATATCATTTATTATTGCCTCTAGGGCATATCTCCTACATTTT